>NC_064821.1:213299934-216196934 GCF_024166365.1 Elephas maximus indicus
TTTCAATCACATCATATGCATGTGAAAGCTGGACAATGAATAAGGAAGACCGAAGAAGAGTTGACGCCTTTGAATTGTGGTGTTGGTGAAGAATATCGAATATACCATGGACTGAGAAAAGAACGAACAAATCTGTGTTAGAAGAAGTACAACCAGAATGCTCCTTAGAAGCAAGGATGGCGAGACTGCATCTTACATACTTGGGACATGTTGTCAGGAGGGATCAGTCCCTGGAGAAGGACATCATGCTTGACAGAGTACAGGGTCAGCGGAAAAGAGGAAGACCCTCAATGAAGAGAGCTGACACAGTGGCTGCAACAATGAGCTCAAGCATAACAACAATTTTAAGGATGGCGCAGGACCGGGCAGTGTTTCGTTCTGTTGTGCATAGGGTCGATATGAATTGGAACCGACTGGACGGCACCTAACAACAACAACAACAACATCAAACTAGTACCGTGAGGAGACAAGTATGTACTTGGCCTTGAAAAATCTTCTGTTCTGGTTGGAACTTTAAGCATCTGCATCCATAAGCAAATTACAGTCCAGAGCAAGCCATCAAATTGCAGCAATCTACACCAGCTCACAGTGTCAACATCTTTCTTTTCTTCCAATCATGTTCTGGTCAGTTCATCCCTAACCATCCAAGCTAGATCACAATGCATACAAGCCATAGGAGTTCACACAACTCCTTGCACTTCTAACCAATCAGCCCTTTCTCTCTTTCATCTTTAGCCCCATGGTCTAAGTCAACATACACCGATGGAACACGTCCAACCTCAGCCCATCTCTTCATTGCTGCACTTCCCCCACTTCTTCTCACTGAGTGGCCCCAGATGGTCACCACAAGCAAGCATACCAAGCTGTCTACTCACCAGCTCCCTTTAACTTCCGGCCCTAGAAGGGATTTTTCTGATGGGCACTGACTTCTCCTGCCTCAATGCACCCAAAGCCAAACCACTTGCTTGAAATTCAAAAAGCAAAAAAATTGTGTTTTCTCTTTTTGTTTGTTTTTTTTCTGCAGGTTCTTCGTTTAAGTGCAAATCTCTTGTTCTCTCAGCAGCTCTGTGTGGGTCTGCATGTCTTTTCAAATGCAAATTTCCCAAATCTAAAGGGTTGGGGTGGGGCTCAGGTATACACAGGGCTACTGCATTGAAATTAACACATATCCATATACAAACAAGTATTGGCTGAAGGTGGAGTTACACCCTCTCTGTATTCTATAATACCAAATGTTCATTTCTATCATAAATTTAGGTCTGTTTTACAACACTAGGTAGGAGAAACATTTGATATCTATAGCACATTCAAATAAGCACATAACCCTTTTAAAAACACTCTCGTTTCATATTCTCTTCTCCACCCCTTGCCTACCTTCCCATTCATATGCATATGCTTCGGACCTCTGGCTGGGTAGAAGCAGTAGATCCTGGCCCCCTATCAAGATCTTGTTTAATCAACCTAGCTTTTGCCCCGGGCAGCTTTTCTACCCTCAGCAGAAGCATAACATCCCTTACTTTCCTTTCAGCCATTACAGGTGACAAAAACCAAAGTAATCATCTAAGAATCAAAAGTTTCACTTCCCACACCCCTTCGTTCTTTGTCTTACAAAGTCGCATGCTTCCATGCATCTGGAGCCATTACAACAAATCACATTTTCTTTTTTATAATTTTTACTGTGCTTTTTTTTTTAAGTGAAAGTTTACAAATCAAGTCAGCCTCTCAAGCCTCTCACACAAAAACTTACAGACGCCTTGCTACATACTCCCAACTGCTCTCCCCCTAATGAGACAGCCAGCACCCTCTCTCCACTCTCTCATATTGTCTCCATTCCGCCAGCTTCTAACCCACTCCACCCTCTCATCTCCCCTCCAGGCAGGACATGCCAACATAGTCTCAAGTGTCCACCTGATCCAAGAAGCTCACTCCTCACCAGCATCCCTCTCCATCCCATTGTCCAGTCCAATCCCTGTCTGAAGAGTTGGCTTTGGGAATGGCTCTTGTCCTGGGCCAACAGAAGGTCTGGGGGCCGTGACCACCGGGGTCCTTCTAGTCTCAATCAGACCATTAAGTACTGGTGTTTTTACAAGAATTTGGGGTCCGCATCTCACTGCTCTCCTGCTCCCTCAGGGATTCTCTATTGTGTTCCCTATCAGGGCAGTCATCGGCTGTAGCCGGGCACCATCTAGTTCTTCTGGTCTCAGGATGATGTAGTCTCTGGTTTATGTTGCCCTTTCTGTCTCTTGGTACCTTGTGACCTTGGTGTTCTTCATTCTTCTTTGATCCAGGTGGGTTGAGACCAACTGATGCACATTAGATGGCTGATTGCTAGCATCTAAGACCCCAGATGCCACTCTCCAATGTGGGATGCAGAATGTTTTCTTAATAGATTTTATTATGCCAATTGACTTAAATGTCCCCTGAAACCATGGTCCCCAAACCACTGCCCCGCTACGCTGGCCTTTGAAGCATTCAGTTTATTCAGGAAACTTCTTTGCTTTTGGTTTAGTACAGTTGTGCTGACATCACCTCTATTGTGTGTTGTCTTTCCTGTCACCTAAAGTAGTTCTTATCTACTATATAATTAGTGAACAGCCCTCTGCCATCCTCCCTCCCTCCCCTCTCTCATAACCATCAAACAATATTTTCTTCTCTGTTTAAACTATTTCTTGAGTTCTTATAATAGTGGTCTTATACAATATTTGTACTTTTGCAAATGACTAATTTCACTCAGCATAATGCCTTCCAGATTCCTCCATGTTATGAAATGTTTCACAGATTCATCACTGTTCTTCATCAATGCCTAGTCGCTATGAGTCCAAATCGACTCAACGGCAACGGGTATGGGTAGTATTCCACTGTGTAAATATACCATAATTTATTTCTCCATTCATCCGTTGATGGTCACCTTGGTTGCTTCCATCTTTTTGCTATTGTAAACAGTGCTGCAATGAACATGGGTGTGTATATATCCATTCGTGTAAAGTCTCTTCTTTCTCTAGGATATATTCCAAGGAGTGAGATTTCTGGATTGTATGATAGTTCTACTTCCACCATTTCAAGGAAGTGCCAAATCGATTTCCATAGTGGTTGTATCATTTTACATTCCCCTCAGCAGTTTATAAACATTCCAGTCTCTCCACAACCTCTCCAACATTTATTAGTTTGTGTTTTTTGGATTAATGCCAGCCTTGTTGGAGTGAGATGGAATCTCATTGTAGTTTTGATTTGCATTTCTCTAATGGCTAATGATCCTGAGCATTTTCTCATGCATCTGTTAGGTACCTGAATGTCTTCTTTAGTGAAGTGTCTGTTCATATCTTTTACCCATTTTTTTAAATGGGTTCTTTGTCTTTTTGTAGTTGAGTTTTTGAAGTATCACGTAGATTTTAGAGATCAGGCGCTGACTGGAAATGTCATAGCTAGAAATTTTTTCCCAATCTTTAGGTAATCTTTTTACTCTTTTGGTGAGGTCTTTGGATGAGCATAGGTGTTTGATTTTTAGGTGCTCTCAGTTATCTACTTTTTCTTCTGCGTTGTTAGTAATGTTTTGTATAATGTTTATGCTATAATGTTAGGGCTCCTAACGTTGTCACTATATTTTATTCCATGATCTTTATTGTTTTAGATTTTATATTTAGACCTTTGATCCATTTTAAGCTTGTTTTTGTGCATGGTGTGAGGTATGGGTCTTGTTTCATTTTTTTGCAGATGGATATCCAGTTATTCCAGCACCATTTGTCAAAAAGACTATCTTTTCCCCATTTAACTGCTATGGGGCCTTTGTCAAATATCAACTGTTCATATATGGATGGGTTTATGTCTGGATTCTCAATTCTGTTCCTTTGGTCTATATATCTGTTGCTGTGCCAGTACCAGGCTGTTTTGACTACCATGTTCTAAAATCAGGAAGAGTGAGGTCTCCCACTTTGTTCTTCTTTTGCAGTAATGCTTTATTTATCCAGGCCTCTTTCCCTTCTATATGAAGTTGGTGATTTGTTTGTCCATCTCATTAAAAAATGTTGTTGGAATTTGGATTGGAATTGCATTAAATCCATAGATTGTTTTGGTAGAATAGACATTTTTATGATGTTAAGTCTTCCTAGCCATGAGCAAGATATATTTTTCCACTTACGTAGGTCTTTTTTGGTTTCTTGCAGAAGTGTTTTACAGTTTCTTTGTACAAGTCTTTTACATCTCTGGTAAGATTTATTCCTAAGTATGTTATCTTCTTGGGGGCTGCTGTAAATGGTATTGATTTGGTGTTTTCCTCTTTGATGTTTTTGTTGTTGGTGTAGAGGAATCCAACTGATTTTTGTATGTTTGTCTTGTATCCCGATACTCTGCTGCACTGTACTATTAGTTTCAGTAGTTTTCTGGAGGATTCCTTAGGGTTTTCTGTGTATAAGATCATGTCATCTGCAAATAGAGATACTTTTACTTTTTCCTTGCCAATCTGGATTCCCTTTATTTCTTTATCTAGCCTAATTGCTCTGGCTAGGACTTCCAGCAGAATGTTGAATAAGAGTGGTGATAAAGGGCATCCTTGTCTTCTTCCCAATCTCAGGGCCAATGCTTTGAGGCTCTCTCCATATAGGATGGTGTTGGCTATTGGCTTTGTATAAATGCCCTTTCTTATGTTGAGGAATCTTCCTTCTATTCCTATTTTGCTGAGAATTTTATCATGAATGGTGTTGAATTTTGTCAAATGCCTTTCCTGCAACAATTGATAAAATCATGTGATTCTTGTCTTTTGTTTTATATATTTGATGGATTACATTAATTGTTTTTCTAATGTTGAACGAACCATGCATACCTGGTATGAATCCCACTTGGTCATGGTGAATTATTTTTTTGATACGTCATTAAATCTTTGGCTAGAATTTTGTTGAGGATTTTTGCATCAGAGTTCATGAGGGATATAGGTCTGTAATTTTCTTTTTTTGTGGTGTCTTTACCTGGTTTTGGTATCAGGGATATTCTGGCTTCATAGAATGAGTTTAGGAGTATTCCATCCTTTTCTACGCTCTGAAATACCTTTAGTAGTAGTAGTGATAACTCTTCTCTGAAAGTTTGGTAGAACTCTGCAGTGAAGCCTTCCAGGCCAGGGCTTTTTTTTTTTCCTGGAGTTTTTTGATTACCTTTTCAATCTCTTCTTTCGTTATGGGTCTGTTTAGTTGTTCTACCCCTGTTTGTGTTAGATATGTAGTGTGTTTCTAGGAATTCATCCATTTCTTCTAGGTTTTCAAATTTGTTAGAGTACAATTTTCCATACAATCTGATATGATTCTATTAATTTCAGTTAGGTCCATTGAAATATCGTCCTTCCCATTTCTTTTTTGGGTTATTTGCTTCCTCTCCTGTTTTTCTTTTGTCAGTTTGGCCAATGGTTTCTCAGCTTCACTGATTTTTTCAAAGAACCAGCTCTTGGTCTTGATAATTCTTTCAGTTGACTTTCTGTTTTCCACTTCATTTTGTTGTTGTTGTTGTTAAGTGCCATCGAGTCGGTTCCGACTCTATGCATAATAGAATGAAACACTGCCCGGTCCGTACAATTGTTGTTATGCTTAAGCTCATTGTTGTAGCCACCGTGTCAACCCTCCTCATTGAGGGTCTTCCTCTTTTTTTCTCTGAGCCTGTACTCTGCCAAGCATGATGTCCTTCTCCAGGGACTGATCCCTCCTGACAACATGTCCCAAGTATGTAAGACGCAGTCTCGCCATCCTTGCTTCTAAGGAGCATTCTGGTTGTACTTCTTCTAACACAGATTTGTTCGTTCTTTTCTCAGTCCATGGTATATTCGATATTCTTCGCCAACACCACAATTCAAAGGGGTCAACTCTTCTTCGGTCTTCCTTATTCATTGTCCAGCTTTCACATGCATATGATGTGGTTGAAAATACCATGGCTTGGGTCAGGTGCACCTTAGTCTTCAGGGTGACATCTTTGCTCTTCAGCACTTTGAAGAGGTCCTTTGCAGCAGATTTGCCCAAAGCAATGCGTGTTTTGATTTCTTGACTGCTGCTTCCATGGCTGTTGATTGTGAATCCAAGTAAAATGAAATTCTTGACAACTTCAATCTTTTCTCCATTTATCACGATGTTGCTCATAGGTCCAGTTGTGAAGATTTTTGTTTTCTTTATGTTGAGGTGTAACCCATACTGAAGGCTGTGGTCTTTGATCTTCATTAGTAAGTGCTTCAAGTCCTCTTCACTTTCAGCAAGCAAGGTTGTGTCGTCTGCAAAACGCAGGTTGTTAATGACTCTTCCTCCAATCTTGATGCCTCGTTCCTCCTCATACAGTCTAGCTTCTTGTATTATTTGTTCAGCATACAGATTAAATAAGTATGGTGAAAGATTACAACCCTGACGCACACCTTTCCTGACTTTAAACCAATCAGTATCCCCTTGTTCTGTCTGAACAACTGCCTCTTGATCTATGTAATGGTTCCTCATGAGCACAATTAAGTGTTCTGGAATTCCCATTCTTTGCAGTGTTATCCATAGTTTGTTATGATCCACAGTGTCAAATGCCTTTGCATAATCAATAAAACACAGGTAAACATCCTTCTGGTATTCTCTGCTTTCAGCCAGGATCCATCTGACATCAGCAATGATGTCCCTGGTTCCACGTCCTCTTCTGAAACCGGCCTGAATTTCTAGCAGTTCCCTGTCGATATACTGCTGTAGCTGTTTTTGAATGATCTTCAGCAGAATTTTGCTTGTGTGTGATATTAATGATATTGTTCTATAATTTCCACATTCGGTTGGATCACCTTTCTTGGCAATAGGCATAAATATGGATCTCTTCCAGTCAGTTGGCCAGGAAGCTGTCTTCCATATTTCTTGGCATAGACGAGTGAGCACCTCCAGCTCTGCATCTGTTTGTTGAAACATCTCAATTGATATTCCATCAATTCCTGGAGCCTTGTTTTTTGCCAATGCCTTCAGAGCAGCTTGGACTTCTTCCTTCAGTACCATCGGTTCCTGATCATATGCCACCTCTTGAAATGGTTGAATATCAATGAATTCTCCTTGGTATAATGACTGTGTATTCCTTCCATCTTCTTTTGATGCTTCCTGCATCATTTAATATTTTCCCCATGGAATCCTCCACTATTGCAACTCGAGGCTTGAATTTTTTCTTCAGTTCTTTCAGCTTGAGAAACGCCAAGTGCGTTCTTCCCTTTTTGGTTTTCCATCTCCAGCTCTTTGCACATGTGATTGTAATACTTTATTTTGTCTTCTCGAGAGGCCCTTTGAAATCTTCTGTTCAGTTCTTTTACTTCATGAATTCTTCCTTTTGCTTTAGTTGCTCGACACTCAAGAGCAAGTCTCAGAGTCTCCTCTGACATCCACCTTGGTCTTTTCTTTCTCCTGTCTTTTCAATGACCTCTTGATTTCTTCATGGATGATGTCCTTGATGTCATTCCACAACTCGTCTGGTCTTCGGTCACTACTGTTTAATGTGTCAAATCTATTCCTGAGATGGTCTTTAAATTCAGGTGGGATATATACTCAAGGTCATATTTTGGCTCTGGTGGACTTGCTCTGATTTTCTTCAGTTTCAGCTTGAACTTGCATATGAGCAATTGATGGTCTGTTCCACAGTCGGCCCCTGGCCTTGTTCTGACTTTTTCATCGTCTCTTTCCACAGATGTAGTCAATTTGATTTCTGTGTGTTCCATCTGGTGAGGTCCATGTGTATAAATAGTCGCCATTTATGTTGGTGAAAGAAAGTATTTGCAATGAAGAAGTTGTTGGTCTTGCAAAATTCTATCACTCGATCTCCGGCATTGTTTCTATCACCAAGGCCATATTTTCCAACTACTGATCCTTCTTCTTTGTTTCCAACTTTCGCATTCCAATCGCCAGTAATTATCAATGCATCTTGAATGCATGTTCGATCAATTTCAGACTACAGCAGCTGATAAAAATCTCTTTCTTCATCTTTGGCCCTAGTGGTTGGTGCATAAATTTGAATAATAGTCTTATTAACTGGTCTTCCTTGTAGGCTTATGTGTATTATCCTATCACTGACAGCGTTGTACTTCTCGATAGATCTTGAAATGTTCTTTTTGGCGATGAATGCAACACCATTCCTCTTCGAGTTGTCATTCCCAGCATAGTAGACTATATGATTGTCAGATTCAAAATGGCCAATACGAGTGCATTTCAGCTCACTAATGCCTAGGATATCAATGTTTATGCATTCCATTTCATTTTTGACCCTGCTATTCATAAGGTTTTCACTGGCTAATGCTTTTCAGAAGTAGACTGCTGGGTCTTTCTTTCTAATCTGTCTTAGTCTGGAAGCTCAGCTGAAGCCTGTCCTCCGTGGGTGACCCTGCTTGTATCTGAATACCAGTGGCATACCTTCCAGCATCACAGCAACACGCAAGCCCCCACAGTACTACAAACTGATGGACACGTGGGGGAGTTTGATAGGGGTGGGCAAAGTAAACATTGGTTTTCTAAAATGGGAGTAGATAAAGGCATGAAGTGTCTCGCTTATACACTTTTGCTTACACTCAGAATGAGGGGGACTGGGGAGGATCTGCACTGAATAGTTTCCTCTTTTTCTGATGATCCGGGGAAGAGAGTGAGAGAAGATGTTGATAGAATTACATGATTCAGTTAAGAGTGTTGATTGGAAACAGGGTTAATTGTGATTGTGAAAACTATAATTGTGGAAGCCATGAGTGTGTAGGAGTGGACTAATGGGGAGGTACTCCTGGACTGGAGTACAGTGGTTAAACCTAAAATCCTTAAAGGTTTTGCTATCCTAATGCCTCGTGAAGCTCAGAGCAAGGGAATAATCTCTCAGTTAAATTTTATCAGAGGCTAGGAAAGGTGAAGCCAAGATGACTTTTGGAGAGCCTGACCAGATCAGATGGACACATGCAGCAGACCTGAGTGGCAGGTACCTGAGTAACCGTACCCTGAGGACCTTTTGCCCTACTGAAGTGCTAATTGTGACTGTTTTGGACTGGTAAAATGATTGGGAGGGGGAAGTTATCTTCCAAGTATGAAGGAACCCTGGCTAAAAAAGCCAGAGGGTGGCCTGTGGAGCGATGGTGTCCGTAGTGTTGTAACTCCCACCAAAAGCCTGGGTGAGACTACGCAAATAACATACTTGTGGCCCCCCCAAGGGGATTGGATAGTGTCATGGATTGAGTTACGTTCCCCCCCAAAAAGTGTGTATCAGCTTGGTTAGGCCATGATCCCTAGTATCAAGTGGTTGTCTTCCATTTCGTGATTGTAATTTTATATTGAGAGGATTAGGGTGGGATTGTAACACCTCCCTCACTCAGGTCACCTCCCTGATCCAATGTAAAGGGAGTTTCCCTGGGGTGCGGCCTGCATCACCTTTCATCTCTCAAGACATAAAAGGAAAGAGAAGCAAGCAGAGAGATGGAGACTTCATACCACCAGGAAAGCAGCTCCAGGACCAGAGTGCGTCCTTTGGACATGGGGTCCCTGTGCCTGAGAAGCTCCTCAACCACGGGAAGATTGAGGATGAGGGTCTTCCTCCAGAGCCGACAGAGAGAGAAAGCCATCCCCTGGAGCTGACACCTTGAATTTGGACTTTTAGCCTACTTTACTGTGAGAAAATAAATTTCTCTTTGCTAAAGCCATCCACTTGTGGTATTTCTGTTATAGCAGCACCAGATGACTAAGATAGATAGTTCGCTAATAACGTGAAGAAGACTTGTGGGGTAGAACCATGCAAATAAAGTTTATGGAACCCTAATGAGGAGATTGGCCAGTTTTACCATCCCCTTAGTCTTAAAATGACCCATCCCACAAGTTAGAAGGAATAATCTCACCACCACCAAGAAAGAAAAGCCAGGAGTGGAGTGCATCCTTTGGATCTGGGATCCCTGTGTTGAGAAGATCCTGGAACCAGGAGACCGGGGAGGGGGGGAAGAGAGAGAGAAAGAGAGAGAGCTTTAATACCAAAGACGGTGAGGAGTGGCAGCAGAGGCAGGAGGCCAGCAGGAGATGGCTTGATGAGCTTCCCAGTCCACAGAGAGAAGAAGCTGTGCACCTTTGGGCAGGTGGCTTTCTGGCAGAGTGGAATGCCTCCAGGTACTTGGTGGAGCTAGGTTTGCTGACCACAGAGAGAGCTGAGCGCCTCAGGCCAAGGCTTACTGGCAGAATGGGGTGCCTCTGGACACTTATCTGCAGAGCTAAAACAGCTTTGTAACACTTGCCTGAGCAAGAGGCCAAGCTGAGGGGCCAAGGGTAGAGAGAGACATGTCTGCAGCACGGCTGAGAAGAGGCTGTCCTGATTGAAGAACTCTGTCCTGACGGTTCCTGAACCTGAACTGTAACCTGTTACTTCCCTGATAAACCTCATAACTGTGAGTATGATCTGTGAGTTCTGCATAGCCATTGCAACAAATTATCAAACCCAGTAGAGAAGTAGAGTGCCGTGGCTTGGTGTTAGAATTAGTAAAATGTTGGAAAGAGGCAAGTCTGAGCTCTGCCTCATAGTGATCAAGCTTGAGCTGTTGATCTTGATTCTCCTTCCCCCTTGTGAAGCTAGAAGTCAGACACTGTCCCCCATGCTATTTTTACACTATCCCTTCAAAGTGTTTATCATTCTGTCGCTTTTCTTTATAATTTTACCCCTTCTGCATGTATCCTTATCCTATGTAGTTTAGTTTTGCTTTTATTGAGCTTTACGAACCTGACATTTCCACCCAGAAAGTGCAGATGTGTACCCAGATGCAAACCTCTAAAGTCTGCAAAATACAATTTGTACTGGACGTTTTACAAGATTTCTGGTACTTCTAGCTTGATAAGAAGTACCCCTGAGAGCCACCCATCTCATGCTCTTTTGGTTTACTGCTTTTGTGAAATCCATCCAAATTGATAGGTTTGATTAATCATTATTCATTTCTGTAAGGAATTAAATTATATAACTATATCACAATTTATTCATCCTTTCTACTTCTGAGTGACAGATCTTTGACTTACTTAGTTATTTGTTTTACAAAAATTACTGTTATAACAGTTTATTTATTTATTAAGAGTTTCTCTAGGATGTAAAACTGAGAGAAAAATTGCTAGACCATAAAAAAAAACCATAGCCCATGATTATTTTCCACATTACCTGATAATGCCAAATTATTTCCTAAAGGGGTTGTACCACTTTATACTCCCATTGCTCCTCATTGTCACCAACACTTGGATTTGCCCAGTTTTTCTTTTTCTTTTCCTAATTTGGGCATGCCTGTGAAATTTTATCTCATTTTTGGTGTTAATTTGCATTTTTCTAGTTGCTAATGACGTTGAGCATTTTTTCTTTAGAGTCATTCCTGTTTCCTCCACTGATATATGCCTATTCATGCAGTTTGTTACTTTTTTTTTATTGGGTTGTCTTTCTTTTTCTTATTGATTTATGAATTCTTTGCATATTCTAGACACCAAGTTTTTCATCCAAAATGTATTGCGAATATCGTCTTTCCGGTTTGTAGCTTGTCTTAATGCTTTCTACCTAATGTCCTTTGATGATCAGAAGTTCCTAATTTTAATACAGTCAAATTTATCGATTTTTTTCTTTACGATTTGCATTTTTTGTATTTTAATTAGGAAAATAAATACCTTTTTCTGATTGATCTAATATTTTGAGAGGTTAGGATGTTGGTGAGGGAAGGCAAAGAGATAGAGTAGTTGAGGATGGAATGAACCCTTGAAAAAATATACTAGACTATGAAATATAATGAGAGAACAGAAAGGGGAAGAAATATTGGCAATCATTTACCACTTATGTGGTAATTTACAGTTTTCTTTCCAAAGCATGTTAATAAGCAAAACTTCATTTGATCTTCTAACAGCTCCAATCTCAGTAAATTGGGCAGGATGGTTATGCTAGAGAATATAGAATGAGAAACAAATGCCTGGGGGTTGTTTCCTTGGGAAAGGAAGTTCTCCATTTGACTGAAGACAGCCTTAATAATGATATAACTGATAATAGGTTTTTAAAAACTTTTTGTTGAACTTCTGGGGTGCATAGAGTGTCTTGAGTGTATTTTGAGATGAACTTGATAAGAGGCAGATTGTTTCTTTGGGCATGGCCTTCCTGAGAATTGTCTTTATTCTTTGCATTGATTTGCTTTTCAGGGCCCGAAATGCAATACTTATCTTTTATTTATCTCATCACTCCTGTGCGGCACTTTCCAGCATCTGCCATTGAATTTGCTAAGTGAAGGCGTATCTTTATTTTGTAATCCATGAAAGCTGGTATGATACACAAAATAAATACACTTCAGGACAGATAACATTTTTCACAACAGATGTGAGAGCAAAGAAACTGCTGACATGTTTATTAGCAATGGCTAAACTGAAAGTCTCAGTTTGGCCCAGCACCCAGAAAATGCAGATGTGTATCCAGATGCAAACCTCTAGAGTCTGCAAAATAAAATTTGTATTGGACATTTTACAAGATTTTTGGTACTTCCTGCTTGACAAGAAGTACCCCTGAGAGCCACCCATCTCACGTAAGCTTGACAGCTCTTCCTCCCTGCTCTGGTCAGAGCCAAGAAGTGCAGAGGGGCACAGTACAATAATAATAATAAAAACAATAGAAATACTAAGAAGAAAAAGACCTAGAATTGAGACACTTAATGACCTATTTTTGACCTTCAAATTAGAATTTTAAAAAAGTGCCTCTTTCTCAGAATAAGGGATGTCAAGGTCACCTTTATGCGTCTTAGGCTATTTTTTTTTACTAGTTGTGAATAAAGTGATTTCTTAACTCTTGAAAACATTTTTAAAAACACATAAGCCATCAGTTTAATTCCTTGATTGTCTTTTCCTTTTCCTCAGGGGGAAAATACTTGGTTACAGACATAGAAAATCTCAGTACTTAGTAATTAAAAAAAAAAAAAAATGATCGTACATTAGATGAAGGTTTACAGAACAAACTAGTTTCTCATTAAACAGTACACGTATTGTTGTATGACATTGGTTAACAATCTCGCGACATGTCAGCAGCCTCCCTTCTCTACCTTGGGTTCTCTATTACCAGCTTTCCTATCCCCTCCTGCCTTCTAGTCCTTACCCCTGGGCTGGTGTGCCCCTTTAGTCTCGTTTTATTTTATGGGATGGTCTAATCTTTGGATGAAGGGTGAGCTTCAGGAGTGACTTCATTACTGAGTTGAAAGGGTATCCAGGGGCCATACTCTCAGTGTTTCTCCAGTCTCTGTCAGGCCAACAAGTCTGGTTTTTCTTTTTGAATTAGAATTTTGTTCTAAGTTTTCTCCAGCTCTGTCCAGGACCCTGTATTGTGGTCCCTGTCAGAGCAGTCAGTGGTGGTAGCTGGGCACCATCTAGTAGGACTGACTCAGTCTGGTGGAGGTTGTGGTAGATGTGGTCCGTTAGTCCTTTGGACTAATCTCTCCCTAGTATCTTTAGTTTTTTCATTCTTACTTGCACCCAAAAGGATGAGACCAGTGGAGTATACTAGATGGCCACTCATAGGCTTTTAAGACCCCAGATGCTACTCAGCAAAGTACAATGTAGAACATTTTCTTTATAAACTATGTTTGTTATGCCAGTTAAGCTAGATGTTCCCAAGACCATGGGCCCCACAGCCCTCAGCCTAGCAATTTGGTCCTTCAGGTAATTTGAAGGTGTCTGTGAAGCTTCCATGACTTTGCCTCGTACAAGTTGTGCTGGCTTCCCCAGTATTGTGTACTGTTTTACCCTTCACCAAAGTTACTTGGGAGGATGGCGGACTAGGTGGACGCTACCGCGGATCCCTCTTGCAACAAAGACTCGGAAAAACAAGGGAATCGATCACATACATAACAATCTACGAACTCTGAACAACAAGCACAGACTTAGAGATGGAAAACGAACAAATACGGGCAGACAGCGACTGTTTTCAGAACTAGGAGCCAGCGCACCAGCTGACTACTTGGAAAATCTAGTTTCCCAGTGATGGCTCGGAGACAGCAGTCCATATCAAACCACATAAAGAAACAGACCATGACAGCTTCTCCAACCCCCCAAACAAAAGAATCAAAATCTTTCCCAAATGAAGATACAATCCTGGAATTATCAGATACAGAATATAAAAAACTAATTTACAGAATGCTTAAAGATATCACAAATGAAATTAGGATAAATGCAGAAAAAGCCAAGGAACACACTGATAAAACTGTTGAAGAACTCAAAAAGATTATTCAAGAACATAGTGGAAAAATTAACAAGTTGCAAGAATCCATAGAGAGACAGCATGTAGAAATCCAAAAGATTAACAATAAAATTACAGAATTTGACAATGCAATAGAAAGTCAGAGGAGCAGACTCGAGCAATTAGAATGTAGACTGGGACTTCTGGAGGACCAGGGAAACAACACCAACATAGCTGAAAAAAAAATCAGATAAAAGAATTAAAAAAAATGAAGAAACCCTAAGAATCATGTGGGACTCTATCAAGAAGGATAACTTGCGAGTGATTGGAGTCCCAGAACAGGGAGGGGGGACAGAAAACACAGAGAAAATAGTTGAAGAACTCCTGACACAAAACTTCCCTGACATCATGAAAGACGAAAGGATAGCTATCCAAGATGCTCATCGAACCCCATTTAAGATTGATCCAAAAAGAAAAACACCAAGACATATCATCATCAAACTTGCCAAAACCAAAGACAAACAGAAAATTTTAAAAGCAGCCAGGGAGAAAAGAAAGGTTTCCTTCAAGGGAGAATCAATAAGAATAAGTTCAGACTACTCAGCAGAAACCATGCAGGCAAGAAGGGAATGGGACGACATATACAGAGCACTGAACGAGAAAAACTGCCAACCAAGGATCATATATCCAGCAAAACTCTCTCTGAAATATGAAGGAGAAATTAAGATATTTACAGATAAACACAAGTTTAGAGAATTTGCAAAAACTAAACCAAGACTGCAAGAAATGCTAAAGGAGATTGTTTGGCCGGATGACCAATAATATCAGGTACCAGCACAATACAAGGTTACAAAACAGAACGTCCTGATATCATCGCAACTCAAACAGGGAAAGCACAAAAACAAACAAATTAAGACTAATTCTAAAAAATAAATAAATAAACAAAATAATACACACAACAGGAAATCATGGAAATCAATAGATAAACGATCAAAATAATCAAAAAGAGGGACTAAATATAGAAGGCATTGAACTGCCAGATGGAGAGTGATACAAGGCGAAATAGAAGGATACAAGTTAGGTTTTTACTTAGAAAAATAGGGGTAAATAAAAAAGTAACCACAAAAAGGAATATCAATTCCATAACTCAAGAAAAAAGCCAAGAAAAACGTAACGACTCAATAAACACAAAGTTAAACATTATGAAAATGAGGATCTCACAAGCTACTAAGAAAAATGTCTCAGCACAAAAATGCATGTGGAAAAATGAAATGGCCAACAACACACATGAAAAGGCATCAAAATGACAGCACTAAAAACTTACTTATCTATAATTACGCTGAATGTAAATGGACTAAATGCACCAATAAAGAGACAGAGAGTCACGGACTGGATAAAAAAACACGATCCATCTATATGCTGCCTACAAGAGACACACCTTAGACTTAGAGACCCAAACAAACTAAAACTCAAAGGATGGAAAAAAATATATCAAGCAAACAATAAGCAAAAAAGAAGAGGAGTAGCAATATTAATTTCTGACAAAATAGACTTTAGACTTAAATCCGCCACAAAGGATAAAGAAGGACACTATATAATGATAAAAGGGACAATTGATCAGGAAGACATAACCATATTAAATATTTACGCACCTAATGACAGGGCTGCAAGATACATAAATCAAATTTTAACAGAATTGAAAAGTGAGATAGACACCTCCACATATATAGTAGGAGACTTCAACACACCACTTTCGGAGAAGGACAGGACATCCAGTAAGAAGCTCAATAGAGACACAGAAGACCTACTTACAACAATCAACCAACTTGACCTCATTGACTTATACAGAACTCTCCACCCAACTGCTGCAAAGTATACTTTTTTTCCTAGCGCACATGGAACATTCTCTAGAATAGACCACATATTAGGGCATAAAACAAATCTTTCCAGAATCCAAAACATCGAAATATTACAAAGCATCTTCTCAGACCACAAGGCAATGAAGCTAGAAATCAATAACAGAAAAACTAGGGAAAAGAAATCAAATACTTGGAAAATGAACAATACCCTCCTGAAAAAAGACTGGGTTATAGAAGACATCAAGGAGGGAATAAGGAAATTCTTAGAAAGCAACGAGAATGAAAATACTTCCTATCAAAACCTCTGGGACACAGCAAAAGCAGTGCTCAGAGGCCAATTTATATCGATAAATGCACACATACAAAAAGAAGAAAGAGCCAAAATCAGAGAACTGTCCCTACAACTTGAACAAATAGAAAGTGAGCAACAAAAGAATCCATCAGGCACCAGAAGAAAACAAATAATAAAAATTAGAGCTGAACTAAATGAATTAGAGAACAGAAAAACAATTGAAAGAATTAACAAAGCCAAAAGCTGGTTCTTTGAAAAAATTAACAAAATTGATAAACCATTGGCTAGACTGACTAAAGAAAAACAGGAAAGGAAACTAATAACCCGAATAAGAAACGAGAAGGACCACATCACAACAGAACCAAATGAAATCAAAAGAATCATATCAGATTACTACATAAAATTGTACTCTAACAAATTTGAAAACCTAGAAGAAATGGATAAATTCTTGGAACAATACTACTTACCTAAACTAACACATTCAGAAGTAGAACAACTAAATAAACCCATAACAAAAAAAGAGATTGAAACGGTAATCAAAAAACTCCCAACAAAAAAAAGTCCTGGCCCAGATGGCTTCACTGCAGAGTTCTACCAAACCTTCACAGAAGACTGAACACCATTACTATTGAAGGTATTTCAAAGTATAGAAAAAGACGGAATACTACCCAACTCATTCTATGAAGCTACCATCTCCCTGATACCAAAACCAGGTAAAGACATTACAAAAAAAGAAAATTTTAGACCTATATCCCTCATGAACATAGATGCAAAAATCCTTAACAAAATTCTAGCCAATAGAATCCAACAACACATCAAAAAAATAATACACCCTGATCAAGTGGGATTTATACCAGGTATGCAAGGCTGGTTTAATATCAGAAAAACCATTAATGTAATCCATCACATAAATAAAACAAAAGATAAAAACCACATGATCTTATCAATAGATGCAGAAAAGGCATTTGACAAAGTTCAACACCCATTTATGATAAAAACTCTAACCAAAATAGGAATTGAAGGAAAATTCCTCAACATAATAAAGGGCATCTATGCAAAGCCAACAGCCAATATCACTCTAAATGGAGAGAACCTGAAAGCATTTCCCTTGAGAACGGGAACCAGACGAGGATGCCCTTTATCACCGCTCTTATTCAACATCGTACTTGAAGTCCTAGCCAGGGCAATTAGGCTAGACAAAGAAATAAAGGGTATCCAGATTGGTAAGGAGGAAGTAAAGCTATCACTATTTGCAGATGACATGATCGTATACATGGAAAACCCTAAGAAATCCTCCAGAAAACTACTGAAACTAATAGAAGAGTTTGGAAGAGTCTCAGGATATAAAATAAACATACAAAAATCACTTGGATTCCTCTACATTAACAAAAAGAACACCAAAGAGGAAATAACCAAATCAATACCATTCACAGTAGCCCCCAAGAAGATAAAATACTTAGGAATAAATCTTACCAAGGATGTAAAAGACCTGTACAAAGAAAACTATAAAACTCTGCTACAAGAAATTCAAAAGGACACACTTAAATGGAAAAACATACCCTGCTCATGGATAGGAAGACTTAACATAGTAAAAATGTCTATTCTACCAAAAGCCATCTATACATACAACGCACTTCCGATCCAAATACCAACGTCATACTTTAAGGGAATAGAGAAACAAATCACTAATTTCATATGGAAAGGAAAGAACCCCCGGATAAGCAAAACATTACTGAAAAAGAAGAAGAAAGTGGGAGGCCTCACCCTACCTGATTTCAGAACCTATTATATAGCTACAGTAGTCAAAACAGCCTGGTACTGGTACAACAACAGGCACATAGACCAATGGAACAGAATTGAGAATCCAGATATAAATCCATCCATTTATGAGCAGCTGATATTTGACAAAGGACCAGTGTCAGTCAATTGGGGAAATAATAGTCTTTTTAACAAATGGTGCTGGCATACCTGGATATCCATTTGCAAAAGAATGAAACAGGACCCATACCTCACACCATGCACAAAAACTAACTCCAAGTGGATCAAAGACCTAAACATAAAGACTAAAACGATAAAAATCATGGAAGAAAAAATAGGATCTACCCTAGGAGCCCTAATACAGGGCATAAACAGAATACAAAACATTACCAAAAATGATGAAAAGAAACCCGATAACTGGGAGCTCCTAAAAATCAAACACCTATGCTCATCTAAAGACTTCACCAAAAGAGTAAAAAGACCACCTACAGACTGGGAAAGAATATTCAGCTATGACATCTCAGACCAGCGCCTGATCTCTAAAATCTACATGATTCTGTCAAAACTCAACCACAAAAAGACAAACAACCCAATCAAGAAGTGGGCAAAGGATATGAACACACATTTCACTAAGGAAGATATTCAGGCAGCCAACAGATACATGAGAAAATGCTCTCGATCATTAGCCATTAGAGAAATGCAAATTAAAACTACGATGAGATTCCATCTGACACCAACTAGACTGGCATTAATTCAAAAAACACAAAATAATAAATGTTGGAGAGGCTGCGGAGAGACTGGAACTCTCATACACTGCTGCTGGGATTGTAAAATGGTACAACCACTTTGGAAATCCATCTGGCGTTATCTTAAACAGTTAAAAATAGAACTACCATACAACCCAGAAATCCCACTCCTTGGAATATACCCTAAAGATACAAGACCCTTCACACAAACAGATATATGCACACCCATGTTTATTGCAGCTCTGTTTACAATAGCAAAAAGCTGGAAGCAACCAAGATGTCCATCAACGGACGAATGGGTAAATAAATTGTGGTATATTCACACAATGGAATACTACGCATCGATAAAGAACAGTGACGAATCTCTGAAACATTGCATAACATGGAGGAATCTGGAAGGCATTATGCTGAGCGAAATGAGTCAGTTGCAAAAGGACAAATATTGTATAAGACCACTATTATAAGATCTTGAGAAATAGAAAAAACGGAAAAGAACACATACTTTTGTGGTTACAAAGGGGGGAGGGAGGGAAGGAGGGAGGGAGAGGGCTTTTTATTGATCAATCTGTAGATGGGAACTGCTTTGGGTGAAAGGAAAGACAACACTCAAAACAAGGAAGGTCAGCCTAATTGGACTGGATTAAAAGTAAAGAGGTTTTCGAGATAAAATGAAAGCTTCAAAGGTTAGCGAAGCAGGGGCTGGGGTCTGGGGAACTTGGTTTGAGGGGACTTCTAAGTCAATGGGCAAAACAATTCTATTATGAAAACACTCTGCATCCCACTTTGAATTGTGGCATCTGGGGTCCTAAATGCCAACAAGCAGCCATCTAAAATACATTAATTGGTCTCAACCCACCGGGAGCAAAGGCAAAGGAAGAACACCAAGGTCACACGACAACTAAGAACCCAAGAGACAGAAAGGGCCACTTGAACCAGAGACCTACATTATCCTGAGACCAGAAGAACTAGTTGGTGCCCGGCCACAATCGCTGTCTGCCCTGTCAGGGAACACAACAGACAACTCCTGAGGGAGCAGGAGACCAATGGGATGCAGACCCCAAATTCTCATTAAAAGACCACACCTAATGGTATGATTGCAACTAGGGGAATCCCAGAGACAATGCTCCCCAGAACTTCTGATGGCACAGGACAGGAACCATCCCCGAAGACAAATCATCAGGCATGAAAAGGACTGGTCAGTGGGGGAGAGAGAGATACTGATGAAGAGTGAGCTAATTAAATCAGGTGGACACGGGAGAGTGAGTTGGCAACTCTTGACTGGAGGGGGGATGGGAAGATAGAGAGGGAAGATGGTAAAATTGGCACGAAACGAGAGACTGTAAGGGCTGACTCAATAGGGGGAGAGCAAGTGGGAGAAGGGAGTAAGATGTATGTAAACTCACATGTGACAGACTGATTGGAATGGTAAACGTTCACTTGAAGCTTAATAAAAATTTAAAAAAAAAAAAAAAGTTACTTGGGAATCCAAAATGATACAACTATATTGTCTATTGAGTGTTTTTCTATCCCCACCACTCTCCTCCCTCCTAACCATCAAAGATTGTTTCTTTTTTATGTAAACCATCAAAGATTGTTTCTTTTTGTATGTAAACGTTTTCATGGGTTTTTACAGTAGTGGTCTCATAGAATATTTGTCCTTTTGTGATTGACTTATTTCACTCAGCATTGTGCCCTCCAGATTCTTCACAGATTCATTGTTGTTCTTTATCGTTGCATAATACTCCATTGTGTATATGTACCACAGTTTGTTTATTCATTCATCCGTTGTTGGGCATCTAGGTTGTTTCCATTTTTTGCTATTGTGAACAATGCTGCAATGCACATGGGTGTGCATATGTCTATTCGTGTGACAACTTTTATTTCTCTAAGATATATTCCTAGGAGTGGGATTGCTGAATCATATGGCATTTCTTTCCTAGCTTTCTAAGGAAACTCCATATCGTTTTCCAAAATGGTTGTATTGTTTTGGATTCCCACCAGCAGTGTGTGAACGTAAGAGTTCCGATCTCCCCACAGGATTTCCACCCTTTGTTATTTCTTCTTCTCATGGTTCCTGCGGGGGTGAGATGGTATCTCAGTGTGGTTTTGATTTGCATTTCTCTTATGGCTAGTGATCACGAGTATTTCCTCATGTGTTTGTTGGCTGCTTGACTGTCTTCTTTGGTGAAGTGTCTGTTCATTTCCTTTGCCCATTTTTAAATTGGATTATTTCTCTTTTTGTTGTAGACTTGTTGTATTTTCTTGTAGATTTTAGAGATTAGATCTTTGTCTGATTTGTAATAGCCAAAAATTTTTCCCCCAGTCTATGGGTTCTCTTTTTACTCTTTTGGTGAAGTCTTTTGATGAGCATAAGTGTTTAATTTTTAGAAGATCCCAGTTATCTAGCTTATCTTCTGGAGTTTGTGTTTTGTTGGTTGTGGTTTGTATTTGTTAATGTCATGTATTAGGGCCTCTAGGGTTGATCCTTTTTTTTTTTTTTCATAGTTTTTGGGTTTATATTTAGGTCTTTGATCCGTTTTGAATTAGTTTTTGTATATGCTGTGAGGTATGGGTCCTGTTTCATTTTTCTACAGATGGACATCCAGTTTTGCCAGCACCATTTGTTAAAAAGACTGTCTTTTTCCCATTTGATGGACTTTGGGCCCTTGTCGAAGATCAAGTGGCCATAGGTGGATGCGTTTACATCTATGCTCTCAGTTCTGTTCCATTGTCAATGTATCTGTCATTGTACAAGCACCAGGCTGTTTTGACTACTGTAGCTGTATAATAGGTGCTGAGGTCAGGTAGCGAGAGTCCTCCTACTTTATTCTTCTTCTTCAATACTGCTTTACTTATCTGGGGCTTCTCCGCTTTCCATATAAAGTTAATGATAAGTTTTTCCATCTCTTTAAAGAAAGTTGTTGATATTTGGGTAGGGATTGCATTGTATTTGTAAATCGCTTTGGGTAGAATTATCATTTTCACAATGTTGAGTCTTCCTCTCCATCAGCATGGTATGTTTTCCCATTTATGCAGATCTCTTTTGGTTTCTTGCAGTAGTGTTTTGTAGTTTTCTTTGTATAGGTCCTTTATGTCTCTGGTTAGCTTTATTCCTAAGTATTTTATTTTTCTTAGGGTCTATTATAAATGGTATTGTTTTTGTGATTTCTTTTTCATCATTTTCTTTATTGGTGTATAGGAATCCAACTGATTTTCTATGTTTATCCTGATGTTCTGCTGAATCGTTCTATTAGTTCCAGTAGTTTTCTCCTGGAGTCCTTTGGCTTTTCTATGTATAGTATCATATCATCCACAAATAGGGACAGTTTAACCTCTTCATTACCAATTTGAATGCCCTTTATTTCTTTTTTTTGCCTTATTGTTCTAGCTGGGACTTCCAGCACAATGGTAAATAAGAGTGGTGATAAAGGGCATCCTTGTCTTCTTCCTGTTCTCAAGGGGAATGTTTTCAGCCTCTCTCTGTTAAGAATGATGTTGGCCATTGGTTTTGCATGGATACCCTTTATTATGTTGAGAAATTTCTATATCTATTTTATTGAGAGTTTTTATTAGAAATTGGTGCTGGACTTTGTCAAATGCCTTTTCTGCATTGATTGAGATGATCATCTGATTCTTTTGTTTCCTTTAATTTGTGTGATGGATTACCTTATTGATTTTCTAATGGTGAACCATTCTTGCATTCCTGGATGAATCCTACTTGGTTGTGGTGTATTATTTTTTTGATATGTTGCTGAATTCTATTGGCTAGAATTTTGTTGAGAGTTTTTGCATCTATATTCATGAGAGATATTGGTCTGTGATTTTCTTTTTTTGCGGTGTCTTTACCTGGTTTTAGTATCAGGTATCAGGATTTTGCTGGCTTCATAGAAGGAGTTTGGAAATATTGCTTCCTTTTCTATGTTCTGAAATAGTTTGAACAGTAGTGGTGTAAGCTCTTCTCTGAACGTTTGGTAGAATTCTCCAGTAAATCCAATTGGGCCAGGGCTTTTTGTTGTCGTTGTTGGGAGGTTTTTTGTTTTTTTTTTTTAAATTATCTTTTCAATCTCTACTCTTGTTATGGGTCTGTTCAGATTTTCAACATCATTTTGTGTTAGTTTGGTTAGGTAGTGTGTTTCTAGAAATGTGTCCATTGCCTCTAGGTTTTCAAAATTGTTGGAGTACAGTTTTTCATAATAGTCTGTTATGATCCTTTTTATTTCAGTTGGGTCTGTTGTAATGTCCCGCATTTCATTTCTTATTTGGGTTATTTGCATCCTCTCCTGTTTTTCTTTTATCAGTTTGGCCAGTGGTTTGTCAATTTTGTTGATCCTTTCAAAGAACCAACTTTTGGTTTTGTTGATTCTTTCTATTGTTTTCCTATTCTATATTTCATTTATTTCTGCTCTGATCTTTATTATTTCCTTTCTTCTGGTGGCTGTGGGCTACTTTTGCTGTTCTCTTTCTGTTTGTTTGAGTTGTGTACCTAATGTTTTTGATTTTGTCCCTTTCTTCTTTTTTGATGTGTGCTTCTATTGCTATAAATTGACCTCTGTTATCTGTCTTTGCTGTGTCCCAAAGGTTTTGGTATGCTGTGTTTTTATTCTCATTTGATTCTAGGAATTTTTTTTATTCCGTCTCTGATTTCTTCTATTCAAAAAAAGAGAAAAATTACCCAGTGGTTTTTAAGCAGGGTGTTAGTGTTATCATGTAATTGATTTTTTTTTTCTTGCTGTTCCTGTTGTTCGTTTCTGAGGGGTGCTCTGTGGCTTAAGATGTGTTCTATTCTGGACAGCATTCCATGTGCATTGGAAACGAACGTGTACTTTTCAGCTGTTGGGTGGAGTGTTCTATATACCTATGAGATCAAGTTGGTGATTGTGCCCTTTAGCTCTTCTGTATCTTTGTTCAGTTTCTTTCTAGATGTTCTGACCTTTACTGGGAGTGGCGTGTTGAAGTCTCCTACCATTATTGTGGAAATGTCAATTTCTGTTTTCATTGCTGTTAGAGTTTGTTTTATGTATTTTGGAGCGCTGTCATTGGGTGTGTAGATGCTCATTATGGTTAAATCTTCATGATGGATCATCCCTTTAATCATTATATATTGCCTTTTTTTCTCTATTATGGTGGATTCTGTTTTAAAGTCTATTCTATCTGAGATTAGTGTTGCCACACTTTCTCTTTTTTGGTAGCTGTTTGCTTGATATGTTTTTTTCTATCCTTTAATTTTTTTTTTAATTTACATCTTTGTTTCTAAGGTATGTCTGTTGTAGACAGCATATTGATGGGTCCTGTTTTTTTTATCCATTCTGTCACTCTGTGTCTCTTTATGGTTCCATTTAGGCCACTTAAATCCAGTGTAATTACTCATAGGTGTGAGTATATTGCTGTCATTTTGTAGTGCTTTTTTTTGTGATGCTGACGTTTTCTTTGTTCCTCTTACTCTCCTGTGCTGAATTCCTTTTGTTTGTGAATTTCATTCTCATTTCTTTTGTTTTTGTAGTTTTTTTTTTGAGACTTTATGTTTTTCTTCTTTATTTTGATTAGTAGGTTTGTTAACTTTCTTTGTATTTACCTTGAAATTTACCCTTATGTTCCTAGGTTTGACTAGTCTATTGTTACTTGGTATCATCTTGCCTTCCTTTGCATTAGAAAGTTCTATAGCTACACCGTTTATTCCTTCTTTTATTGTTCTGATGTTGTTATCATTTACAGATTAACTTCTCCAGTTCCCTGTTGCAATTCTTTTGATTTTGAATAGTCCTTGAGAGTTCATTTCCTAGGCTGGGATTTGGCTGGTACAATTTTGCATCCTAGATTCAGGCTGTGGTCTGTTGTTGTCTGTTCTCAGACTGAAGGACTCCCTTTAATAATCCTGGTGAGTTTGGTTTGGTTTTTACATATTCCCTTAATTTCTGTTTATCTGGAACTGTCTTCATTGCACTATCATATTTGAATGAAAGTTTTGTAGGATATATTAGTCTTGGTTGGCAATTTTTCTTTTCTTTTAAGGCTTTATATATGTCATCCCATTGCCTTCTAGCCTGCATGGTTTCTGCTGAATAATCAGAGCTTCATCTTATTGTTTCTCCTCTGTATGTGCCTTTTTGTTTTTCTTATGCTGCTCCCAAGATTTTTTCTTTGTCTTTGGTTTTACCAAGTCTGATTATGATATGCCTTGGTGATTTTCTTTTGGGGCCTATCCTCTATGGGGTTTGTTGTGCTTCTTTCATGATATTAGCAAGTTTTCTGTCAGCAATTCTTCAGTGTTCCTCTCTGAGTTTTCCATTTTCTCTGCCTGTTCTGCAACTCTGATCACTCGAAAAGTTTTGCTTTTGATTGTGTCCCACAAAATTCTCAGGGTTTCTTCATTTTTCTTGAGTCTTTTTTTCTGATTTTTCCTCAAATAGAGTTGTATCCAAGTGTTTGTCTTCTATTTCACTGATCCTGTCTTCTATCGTTTCAAACCTGCTTCTCAGTCCTTCCATGACACTGCCCATTTCTGAAATCTTGTTGTTTATCTTTTGGATTTCAAATTGCTGGTTTTGTATGATTTCTAGTTGTGAATGTATTTTGGCATTTTTTTCTTGTATTATTTTCTGGAATTCTTCCTTTTTTGGTCTGTATTTTCCATGAATATGTCTGCCTTTTTCATGAATTTGTCTATTTTTTGCTCATTTTTGTCTATTTTTTACTTCAATTCTTGGTTAGCTCTGAATATTAGAGACTTGAATTCCCTGTTTGGTAGTTCTACTGCCTTTTCTTCTATTTGAAAGTCATCTGGGCTTTTATTTTGGATGCTTACTGGAACCATTCTGTCCTTTTATATATATATATGTTTTGATGTTGTCTGCTGTCTTCAGGACATTCTGTAGTTATTTTCTTCATTTAATTGTAGATCTGTTTGCTTCATCCTGCTTTTTTGTTTTATTTGGTTATGTCTTAGCAGGCTGGCTATGCATTCTTTGTTGTTTGCTTTTCTGTAGTCATAATACTTCTCACCTTCTTGTCCAATGGACAGGGCCAGTCTCTCAGCTATACTGCAGCAGGGCAGGTCCAGCTGAAGAGGAGGGCCTGGGATGGGTTGTTTGAGGCACATACTAGAGCTGACAGGGAAGGCCAGATATCAATGCTGGGCTGGTTCTGGTAGGTTGTGCCTGTGCTGTTCGGGGATGTGATGTTCAGCTCACAGTGCACGTAGGCAGGAAGGAGGGAAGAGTTTGTGAGGTATGGAGCTAATATGGGTTTTGGAAAGAGGAGAGAGAAACAGGAGCCAAAAACAAACAAAAAAAGAGCGCTAAGGGAGCTTGCTGTTGGAGTGGAGGGATGAGTAATCAAGAAATGGGAAAAAAACAAAAAGAAGAAAAAGGGATAAAGAAAAAGTAATACCTAGATTAAAAAACTGGAAAACAAAAAAAGGCACCCAGGGGCCCCACCTGTGTGGCTGTGAAGACAGGGGAAGTGGCTCCCAGGCTGTGCAGTATAGCCCGGCTAGTTTTAGTGGGGGTATGGATGTCACACAGTGCCGGCTATTTAGGAGATAGGAAAAGAAGGTAATTTTAGATGAGTACTGAGAAATGAAGAAAGACTAAAAGGAAAAAAGAGGGGAAAGAAAGAAAGGGATCCCACCAACACAGCTGCACAGACTGTGAAAATTGCTCGTAAACCATGCATTGCAGCCCAGCTAGAAGCAGCTCCCAAGCTGCAGAAAGGGAAAGAATACATACAAACAAACAAAACAGAACAAAGCAAAACAAAACAAAACAAAAAAGGAAAAAGCCTTCGGATCCCACCAGCGTGGGGTCTCAGGCTACAGGAGTGGTTCTGTGGTTGAGCGGCACTTCATAGCCTTTGAAGCAGAAGCACTGGTGGCCACGGAGCCAGGTGTTCGAGAGAAAGAAGGAAGAGGTGGCGGGAGGCACGGAAGAAACCAATAGAAACAGAAAAAAGCAACATCAACAGGCCAATGGCTCTCAGAGACCCAGCCAGTGTGAGTGGGGTGAATCCAAGTGGCCCAGGGCCAAAGCAGTTGCCTTCTGGCCAAGAGACTGTGACCGGCGGGGACCAGAGAAAGCCAGGGGAGTGGAAGAAGGGTGGGGCTTAGGAAAGCTTGTATTGCTGGTTACCAGGTGCTCTGTCTCCTGTTGGGAGTTTCGTGAAGCTGCTTTTGGGACCGTGCTTCCTGTCCTCGTTCTGTGATGTGGATGGGGCAAATCCAAGTGGAGTGGACATTGCACTTCCTGGCCAGCTGAGCTGCCAGCCAGGAAGCGTGAAGGTAGAGCAGTGGGGAGAGGATGGGGGTGGGAAAGTGTGTATCACTGGTTATCGGGTGCTTTGTCTACTGCTGGGAGCTCTGTGAAGCTGTTTTCCCATGCTCCCTCTCTGCTGATCTCTGAGAGAAGTCCAAGATGGCAAATCTGTGCTGCATTAGCTGATAGGGGACTTCCACACATATCTCTTCTCACTTTCTGTTCTCTGTCCGTTTCTTATTCCATTCAGTGCTTGCCTGAGTTCTTTATCTCTCCAGAAGTGAAGTTTGTGTCTGTTTTACTGAGTTTTTCAGGTCTTTGCTGTGGAGGAATGGCATGATGCTTTTGTCTATGGTGTCATGTTGGCTGGAAGTCTTCAGTAATTTCTTTTTAAGTATGGACAAATTCATTTAGAATGTCAGGCTCAATATGACAATCCATGATTTTAATGATATTTATTGAAAATCAAAAATACACTAGGCAATGTCCATTGGCATTGTGCCTGCTATCGGGGTGAATGGTCATTGAGTCAATGAAATTTTTGATGAAAGCATCTTCCTACTTCACCAGTAAGACTTTAAAAAGAAAATTTATTTTGATTGTTTGCTTTTTAAATGTTGAGATTGTTTTCATAAATGTGTTTGGAACTCAGAAGACTTTGAAAGTTGAAAGAGCATTTAATCCATAACTCTTACAAATCATATACTGATTTTCTGAAGACTGGCCATTGGTAGTCTTTCCTCAGGGGTAGGAGAAGGTGAGTCTGTGTGTGAGTTGCTCAAAGAGTTGAACTTGTTGGAGGCAGCCAGACCCAGGAACCAAAAACTCTGCATCAAAAAGAAAAAAAAAAAAAAGACATTTAAAATAATGGATTTACATCTGATCAAGCAGCAGTAAAAGAAAAAACCAAACTTGCTGCCCTCCAGTCAGTTCTGACTTGTAGAGACCACGTAGCAGAGCAACAATAGCAGAGTAAAAATGTTATTCAAAAATTGAGAATGCAATCCTTGTGGGCCCCTTCCAGTCTGGCGTTTAGCTCTCTTGACCGCATACCCTTAAAACTTGATCCAAAAACATCTGTGCTAAGAAGCCATCAGTATTGATGATGTCTGAGGCATCACTTTGAATTAATATCTGTGTGTACATGTTTCTGGTGAAATAGCAATGCATGCATGTATTGTCAGGAATGTTTAGAAACAGAACATTTTAAATGTTCTGTTTCTGCAAGCCAAATGTAACAATTTTCATTACAAATATAGTAATCGTGAAAATGTTCATATGCTTTGTTAAACTTAACCAGTTATTTTATAAGGGCCATCCAAGGAATTGAGTTGGATTTGCTTCATAATCATACCATATTTTGGATACCAAACCATGTTACCCTTGCTTGGTCATTTACAGCATTTACCAGCCATGCTTCTAAATGATTTTATTGGTGCTAACATTCAAATCCACTCTTAACATACAAATTTGCACCAAGTAGATACGAAGAATGTTTTAGGGGCCAATATGACAGCACAAAAGGAGTACTCCCCAAAAATATTTGGACTGAGAAGTGACATTATTGGAATAAATATGTTGTCTTTTAAAGTAACTGCTTTCTAAAATGTAAAGTAAGTAGCAGTTGTTCTCAAACTCTAATGCACAAAGAATTATTTAGAAAATTTATTAAATTTTCATATTCTCTGGAATCCAAGTCCCAAATAATTCAGTGGGTCTGGGATAGGTGTCTCGTAGCAGAGTGGTTAAGAGTTGGGCTGCAAATCAAAAGGTTGGCAGTTCGAATCTACCAGCCACTCCTTGGAAACCCTATGGGACAGTTCTACTCTGTCCTATAGGGTCACTGAGTCAGAATCAACTCCCCTGGCAAGGGTTTGGTTTTGGGGATAGGGCTCAGGAGTCTGCATTTTTAACAATTTCTACAAGAGGTTCTAACACACATGATCAATAGGCCATTTTCTGATAAACACTGATCTAGACACAACTATGTACTATGTACCCAAGAATGTAACTTTACTACTACTCACTGTCGGTTCCTTAATCTACCTTGACCTAGTTTAATACCATGTTTGGATTCTTGCAGTTATCTTCAATTGCAACTCTAGTATGATAATTTAACTTTTCACTGTGACCTTAAGCCAAGAATTCTTTCTGAATTATAAATAAAACCCCAGATCAAAGCTGTAATCTTTCCACAGTCACTAGGACAACAGGCTGATAACTTTCTGTGCACCTAGATTTTTTAGCAGTCCTTGGGAAGGAGGCATGGGACATCAGAGTGTATAGGACTAGGTCACAGCTTTGAAGGCCCTTCTGTTCTAGAAAGGGAGAAAAGGTGTGCATGCAAGTAACTGAAATTTGATACAACATAATCATCAAACGAATACTAGAGTATCATTTCTTAAATTGTGTTTCATACACTGCCCATGTTCCCTGAGGTGTTAATTGGTGTTACAAGTAAAAAGGACTTCATGCCAAAAACATCTGAGAAATGCTGAATTAAACCTAAACTAAGTCATTTCCTTTATCATGGGACTTATTACTCAGCATGCCAGGTTATAGTAAAGAGTCTTCTAACCTTATTTGATGATGCAAGTTTTCATAGACTGGCTGCCTTAGTTACTTAGTGCTTCTGTAACACAGATACAACAACTGAGAGGTTTTAAAGAACAGGCATTTACTTTCTCACAGTTCAGGAAGATAGAAATCCAAATGAGAGCCTCAGCTGTGTTAACTCCTTCCTTGTAGGTAGTCCTAGATGTTCTTTGGTTCCTTGGCTTCTAGATAATTGTCACATGGCATCTGCCCTCCCCCTCCCTCCGAGTGTGTGTGTGTGTGTGTGTGTGTGTGTGTGGCTATTCTACTCTTTCTTATAGGTTAGCAGTGGTTAAATTTAGAACCCGTCCTACTCAAGTATGATCTAATTAACATAACAAAGAAAATCCTGTTTCCAAATAGGATTACATCCACAGATATAGGTGTTTGGATCCCAACACATATTTTGGGGGGAGGGGACACAATTCAATATATAACACTGACTAGTACGGTGTATCTGGATATCAGTGTAATACGCATCACAGTTTGGGAAATTATAGTTCAGGCAAAGGTACAGGCATTCTAAGGAAGGCAAGGTCATTCCCAGACAGGCCCATCAGGGAGAGCCTCATGTAGACATTGGCATTAGAGCTTTGCCCACTGATAACTAACAATCCTTCCTCAGCAGAGACAAAATATTCATAGAAAAGAGGGCAAATAATAGGGTTATTCTGTAAGTAGTTTTCTTCCTTGGTCAAAGAAAAACTTTGAATTTGACAACTTGGAGGTCATGAATGAGACAGCAGTGGGTAGAGAAATAGAGGGGTGGAAGCCATAGTCACAGGACTGAGACTGAAGAGATACTGAGGAATGGAGTTCCTAAGAAGCAGCTTGTAAGAGAAGATGGCAGCGTGATGTGTGTGGAGCAGTAAAGTAAGTGAAGGCAGTTACCAAAGTGGGGATGCCAGGATATTTTGTTTTATTTTAAGGAGGAAATTTACTTAGCAGAATATTTAGAGCTTCTTTTCAAATTGAAACAGCCCTGGTGGAGCAGTGATTAAGTGCCTGGCTGCTAACCCAAAGCCTGAAGGTTCGAACCCACCAGCCACTCTGTGGAAGAAAGATGTGGCATTTGTAAAGATTACAGCAGAACCCTATGGGGCAGTTCTACTCTGTCCTATGGGATCACTATGAATCAGAATTGACTTGATGGCAACGGGTTAGGTTTTTTTCTATATCAAAGAGTTCTGACTCAAGATAATGACAAGGTCGCTCACTCACACATTCAATCAGTATTCGTTGGTTACCTACTGTGCACCAAAGAGGTAGGTTCTGTGTATATAGAAATGATTGACAAACTCTATCCTCAAGCCACTCCAGTAAGAAATGCCTAAAGCTACAGTCATCCTGGCTCAGTTGGACTCCGTATGGCCATGAAAACTTGGAGGAAATAAAGGAGCTAGCCACAGATTGAGAAAAGTGAAAAACATGTTAACCTCTTGCCTTTCTCAGGTTTTATTAGCTTATCAGACTCAGCTCAACAAGTCAAACAGAAAGGAATTTTTTACTCCAATTTATTTCCTTGTTAATAGATAAAATTCATTCTGAAGGAAACTCTTTGACATCTTTTCTGTTTAATAACTAAAAACAGACATGAAAAATCTTTGTGGGCCCTAAGCGCTCCCTTCTGTTCTCATCTGTTACCAACAAATGTTTGCTACTGTTATGGATTGAACTGTGTCCCCCCAAAATATGTGCTGCAAACCCTAACCCCTATACCTATGGTGGAAGCCCTAGTGGCACAATGGTTAAGAGTTCGGTTGCTAACCAAAAGGTCAGCAGCTTGAATCCACCAGCTGCTCCTTGGAAACCCTATAGGGCAGTTCTACTGTCCTATAGGGTCGCTATGAGTAGGAATTGACTGGACAGCAACAGGTATACTTGTGGTTATAATCCCAGTTAAGAACTTTTTTATGTTAATGAGTCAGTATATTAGAATAGGTTGTGTCTTAAGTCTTTTGAGATATAAAAGAGCAGATTAAACCAGGAAGCAAGCAAGCACAAACAAGGGGAAGATACACACCACAGAATTGCCAGGGCAACTATACATAGAAACTGCGAAGAGACAAGAGCCTTTCCCAGAGCAGACAGAGAACATCTTCCCCTAGAGTCAGCACCCTGAATTCAGAATTCTAGCCTCCTAAACTATAAGGAAATACATTTCTGTTCATTAAAGCCACCCTCTTGTAGTATTTCTGTTATAGCAGCGTTAGGTAACTAAGACAGATACTGTTGTGCTCAGTGCACAGGTCACCACAAGTTGCAAGAGTGTTAGAGGGACAGCATAAGATTAAAGTATAAGAAGGGGGTCAAAACAAGAAAAAAAAAATGGAGGAAGAGCTTTACCATATATCCAGGTTTATTATAAAGACATACAAATTAAGACAATGTGGTATTGGCTCAGGGGCAAATAAATAGATCTATGAAACAGAATAAAAAGGTCAGAAACAAACGTGCTCATAGATTGACACCTGATTTGGCAGCATGAGAGATGAGTAGGGAAAGACCTTTTCAATAAATGATGCTAGGGCAATTGGAGATCCCTGTGAGAAATAAACAAAAGTGAACTCCTACATCAGACCATGTGTAAAAATAACTTCTAAGTAAGACCAAAGCCTACATTTGAAGTACAAACTTTTAGAAGCTTTCTAAAACTTTCGTTGTTGTTAGGTGTTGCCGGGTTGGTTCCAATTCATAGAGACCCTATATACAACAGAACAAAACTGCCCAGTCACAATCGTTGCTATGCTTGAGCCCATTGTTGCAGCCACTGTGTCAATCTTCCTCTTCTTTGCTGACCCTCCATTTTACCAAGCATGATGTCCTTCCCTAGGGATTGGTACCTCTTGATAATATATCCAAAGTATGTGAGACGAAGTCTTGCCATCTTCCCTTCCAAGGAGCACTCTGGCTGTACTTCTTCCAAGACAGATTTGTTTGTTCTTCTGGCAAAAAGAAAAGAAAATTTTTTTTTTTCTTTTTGCAGTCCATGTATATTCCATATTCTTCGCCAACACCATAACTCAATGGCATCAATTCTTAGGTCTTCTTTATTCGTTGTCCAGCTTTCACACGCAGTAGGAATCAACTCAGTGGTAACAGGTTTTTAAAAAGCTTTTGGAAGATAGTAAATGAGAATAGCTTCAGGATGGAGAAGGATTTCTGAGACTAACCATAAAAGAAAAGATTGGTAAGTTTGATTGTGTTAAATTAAATACTTTGTTCATCAAGACACCATAGAAAGACTGAGAAGACAATCTGCAGTGTGCTGAAACTTGTAAAATTGGCAAGGAAATTTCAGAATGTACAAAGTTTTTACAAATCAATAAGAAAAAGGCAGAAAACTGAACAGAAGAAAGCAGGCAAAAGAACTTGAATACATACTTCATATAAAGGAAGTCTAAATTGCTAGTATATTTTTTATACTTATTAGTAATCAGAAAAATGTGAAACCAAGCTATAATGGGACTCTTTCATATCCTGGCAGATCTGCAAACAGAAATCTGACAAAACTAAGTGTGGGTGGGTATAAGGGACAGCAGAAGCTCCCACGTGCTACTGGTGGGAGAGAGAAATGCACAACTTCTTTAGAAAACAGGGTGGTGTTATTTACTGAATTTGAAAACACATGTACCTCTCACCCAGCAATTGTACTACTGATTGGAGACTCTAGGGCAGTGGTTCTCAAACTTTTTGGGGCGGAGAACCCTTTGCACTTTTAAAGATTATTGAGACTCCAAAGAGCTTTTGTTTATGTGAATTGTATCTACAGATATTTACTGTATTCGCAATTAAAACTAAAAAAAAAAAATTAAGGTGTTTATTAATTCACTCTAAAAGAAGAATATCTTATTAAAATAACAAAAATAACATGCTAACATAAATAACATTTTTATCAAAACAATGATAATTTTCAAACTTAAAAAAGCCAGGAAGAAAAAGCAGCTTAGTTTAACAGTTTTGCAAATCTGTTTCCTGTCTGGCTACTAGCAGATAGCCAGATTCTGAGGTCTGCCTTTGTCTTAGGTTCGGTACAATATCACACCTGATACATCCTCTGAGAAAATGCCACTCTACATTCATAAGAAAATGAGAGTGAAAAGGGAAAATAAAGTCTTAGTATTATCATGAAAATAGTTTTCACCTCACAGGCCCCCCAAAAGAGTCTTGGGGCCCCCAGGGATCCTGGATCTCCCTTTGAGAACTACACTGCCGTAAAGAAACTCATTCACCAAGATGCACGTATGACAACGTTCATAACAGCCTGCTCGTAACAGCCCCAGACTAGAAACATCCCGAATGTGGATTTAGAGTGGAGGGGATAACTGAGCCGTGGTGTGTTCATACAATGGCATGCTATGTAGCAGTAGGAATTAACTACAGCTACATGAACCAACATGAATAAGCGTCTCAAATGTAAGGTGAGCAAATGAAGTCAGTCATCAAAGAGTACACACAGAGCGACTCCATTTATGCAAAGTTCAGAATGGGCAAACCTGAACCATATAGTTTAAGAATGCATACGTTAGTGGCAAAACTATAAGGAAAAGCTAAGCAATTAATATCCCCCAAATCAAGAGAGTTGATATCACAGAAATCAAGACCTATGTATGTGAAGGGCAGGGGCTAAACCATGAGGAAAGAGCATACAGAGTGCTTTGGACGCTAGCAATTTTCTGTGTATTGACTGGGGTATGAGTTACATAGGTGTTTGCTTTACAAACAGGGTTAATTATGTTGAACTGTATATGCAGGGTTTATTCACTTTGTTTTATTTATCCTATATTCCATAACTAAAAAAAAAAGTCAAAACCTGAGTGTGACATTGAGAAATTTCTTTGGTTGTCACACACCTACACCCCCCCCCACACACGGTTGGTTCAGTTGTCTGTTGCTGTGTACACACCGTTCTAAACCTAGCAGCTGAAAACAACACTTCTATTATTTTCATGATTCTGTGGGTTGACTAGGCTTGGCTGCACAGAGGCTGAACTGTTTAAGATTGCTTCTGTATTCACACAGCTCCTAGGCTGGGGTGGCTGCTTGCAGGGGTTGGCCAGGCATTTTTTTCTCTGTCATGTGGTCTCTCTGGCAGGGTAGCCTGCTTATATCGCTCTTGCATAGTCTCATTTACCAAAGCAATGAGCCCAGAGTCAACGTGAGTAGACCCTAGACAAGGCTGTGAATACTGGGAGGCATGGTTCATTGGGGGCCACCAATGTAAGTCTGCCACAATTGTACATACACACAATAATACACACACACACACACACAGATACACACATAAAATAGGTAAAGGCACACATACACACACTGAAGGGAACAATCCGGGGTGGTCTCAGTACAGCCCTACCTGAAGGAAAGGAGATGGTGCACATGATTACTATGTCCCACCTAAACTTAAGATTCCGATCCTTACTATGTGAGTGATGGGTTTTTCCTTTACAAAGTCATTGCCTTCACAGTTACCCACCTCAGTTAATTTGCTGAAACTACTAGCATACAAATCAGATGTTAAAAAAAGAAAAAAAGCTCATGCTGAAAATCTGCATGTTGACATGGCTGTGGTCATCTGCAAATAATTAGAAGCACAACCATCAGCAAAGCTACATTGGTTTCTAGGCTCAGTTAGAAGTCAACAGCAACTTCATTTGATTTTCTTCAGCCGGAAAATCCTTATAATGGTGATACAGTAATGATTTCTACCAGATTGGAAGATGATAAGTATCAAATAAGAAACGCATCAACTTTTGGCCTAGCTCTGCAAGTGTATGAATATGTCTTGTGGGTGGCATCCTTGAATACATGGTCCCAGAGTGCCCCACATGAGATTTTCTGTAAGATGAAAAGCAGGCAAGGAAGGGAAACTTGAAAGGAAAAACTGCCAACAAGCATGCTGATCAAATAGCTTTGGAAAGTTTTGGGGCAATTTGCTAAAAGCCTGCTCTGTTCCAGCATTTCTTGTAATTATTTGGTTGTTCTTTTCCATTGGACCATAAGCTCTTGGTCGGCAAGGACCAGATCATATGCTTTTTTTGTAATTCCCTCTAGAGCCCTGAACTCACCAATATGCTGTACCAAGTGGATGCTTAGTCACTGTTGTTGATGGCTTGGCAGTCCCAGTCCTCAAAATCTAGAGGCATTAGGAACATGCTTAGCAGAATATTTTTTGAAATTTGAAAAAGATCTTGTTTTGAGTTTGAGGTGGAGGCCCTCCTACTTCTTTATTCCAAATAGCCCTGTTTCTTCTACAACTTCTAAGACAGGGAGCAAAGACCCTGAGATCGGAGGGTACCTGTTTGAGGAATAGCAAAGAGACTGGTGTGGTTAGAGGAGAAGCAAATAAAAGAGAGAGAGGCTATACTATCAGGTAGGTAATAGGGGTTTGGGTGTGGAACCTAGGGACTTATTAAGACAAGGATCAGAAAAAAAAAAGGGGGGGGGCTCCCAAATCTGCAAACAAAGAAACAAGAACTGGGCTGGTGTACAGAAACAAAGCCATTCCCCAGAACAATGGGGCAGGGTATCTAAAAATAGCCCACAAACTTCTTTAAAGTTGCCTTCAGAAGCAGCTGGAGAAAACCAGCCCCAGCGACATGTGCATAACATCCACCTGTGACCGCTGTGTGACCTTCCACCAGGGGCAGTGAAGGCCTGCAGCCCCAGCTGGGGAATTGAACCTAAGGAGCAAGAGACTGTGCAGGCACGACACCCCATAATAAGTCCGGCTACGAATCCCAGAGACCTCCAGGACAGAAGCCATCTTGGAAAGCTGCTGCATGTGCACCTTAATTAACATATCCCCTCCTGTGTCTATGAATAAATGTGAATCTTTCCTGCTGAAGAACTTTTAAAAACCCAGGCCAGTCTTTTGTTCTGCGAGATGACGGTAAGCTTGCTTTAGGCCCTCCTCGCCTCCACTTGCAAGCCTCTTCAATAAAGCTTTGCTCGTGTGGAAAACTCTACATGACTTACCTGCTCATTCTTGACCAGTGAGAGGCAAGAACCTTGTTCCGGTAACACTTCTGCATAGCAAAGTTCATACTTACAAAGAATTCCACTCAACTACTTCTTGACATGTCGCAGATCCTTGTGCTTAGGCTTCTTCTCCAAGCTCCTAAGAACCATCCACACCCAAGTGGGGCAATTCATTCCATCAATTTGATGTTGATTTGCACCAAGCTTGGATAAGACAAGCCTCCTGTGTGGCTTCTGAAAAGTTATAGAATGCAATTTTTCTGAGCATATACCTCTCCTTTTCCTTTCTTGTTAAATGCATTGGCTGGCATGTATGTACCAATATGTATAAGACCACCTGATGGGACTTCTAATTTCTCTTTTTTTCATCATTCCTTTCCCTAAAGGGGGTCTCAATTAATGCCTTGTGTCCCAATTTTTCATCTGAAAATACATTTGAAATGCAATTAGTGATCCACTAATATAAAATATTGAAATATCTACTTGTTAAATAAATGCTGGATGCTTCATTTTAGATAGATGAGCAATCATTTGAGTTCCTACCAAGGATCAGATACTTTTGTTCTCAGTATTTGATAATGCTGTCCAGAATAGAAGGATAAAGTGGTAAGAGCCATTTATAATTGCATGACTGATCATTTCCTGGCGTATGACTGTATTAGAGAGCATCTCATTTCCCTGCCCTGTTCATGCTTGCTCACGCTGTCTTGCAATGTTTTTAAGAGAACAGAGTGGTGAGCCTGAGACCTTTTGCATTTAATCAAGACTTAAATTTTATTTTCAGGTTGGGTTTGACCCCTCTATACCATATACTTCCAGATACACCTTTTCCCTGAAGACTTTTGTGTTAAGAGTGCCAGAACATAAATCTCATGTGAAGTATACTTTTATATATTTCCCTTCTTAAATCTAACACTTTTTTTTTTTTTTTTGCCTAAATTCCAGGTCTCATGGTGCTAGCTAAGATGAAATTTTTGGTGTAGGTGTTGGGTTTCACTACTTAAAAAATGTTTTAATGTAGCCTTTATAAGGAAACAAGAGCATAACTCCCAAGGGTCCAGACAACATGGAGCCAGCACAATTTAACAATAGTAATTGGATTCCTATTGTCTGCCAGGAGGATTACCATGGCAACCATCCCAGGTCTCCCACTGCGTTAAAGTAGGGCATTATAGTAGCTATCTGGGTGGTTACTGCTGTACGTTTTGCAACACAATTTGACAATAAAGTGAGTACACTGTCTGCCAGCTGAGGGCTCCTGCAGTCACACATTCTCAGGGATGGGCGCCTGCTATTCACCTGGTGGGAAATCACCACAAAGATGCTCTCCAGCTTGTTCTCTCTTCAGGACACCCTGCTGGCTTAATAGCTAGTGCAGGAGGCCTCTCCCTTCTCTGGGCCTGGGGGAGACTCCTGCCAGCCAGAGAAAAACTGGATTCCTCCCACCCCAAAATAAGGGCTACCTTACCACCTTTAGTTTTAAAATTATTTTTAAAGCTGCCTCTTACTTTCCTTCCAACATATTTGGATGCTTGGGAGAACTTTGTTTCCAAAAGTCCGATGTTCAGAGCATGTACTAGTTTTAAGGAAATACTTAATTCTTGGTCTAAACTGAGAAGGAAAGACTAGGAATTTGTGTGCGGCGACTCAGTGTTCAGCAAGAGTAAGCCTAAAAAAAAAAAAAAAGGCCTAAGCCTTTCACAAATGTAATGTGCTCCATTAGATTTCCTCTTAAATCGAGAGATGATATACTTCCATGTGCTCAAATTTTAATGTAAAAAAATTGTTTAAAACTGCTTAAAAAATTTAACAAATAACAGAAAAAAAAAATCTGTCTACTTCACTCAATAGGAAATCTTGACTTGATTCCAGTTGGCGAAGGTGCTTACCTCTTTCAAGATTAACCAGCATTTGCCCAGACTATGGGTGTGTTCCCCTTACAGGTAAAAACAGGCTCCAAGTACCCTATATGGGACCCTCATAAACATGTGCATTTGCCGTTCCTCAGCCAGGCTCAAACAGCACCACCCAAAATTTATCAGGGTGAATCTCTTCATCTGGAAAGCTAACCCCCTTAAATAGGGTTGGTATCAGGGGACCTTGGCAAAAAGTTTAGCGATTTCCAAACCATATCTAAAGATGCGTGCTTAGGCAGGACAGATTCTATTTCTACCTTCTATGGATTTTGGAGGCTTTGAAAGTCTTTACTGCCATAAACAACCTCCTCGAAAGAGTTGGGAAAGCACATTGAGGTTTCATGCTTTAAAAAGTTAAATCATGGCTGTTTGTCTTTTTTCTTTAACTCCAAGGCAGGTGTGGGGGAAAAAAAAATCTTTCCTGTGATAACCCAGACTGAGAGGCAGAGAAGAAGGATATTTCCGGAAAACTAAACAAGACAAAAAACAAAAACTTTTTTTTTATCCATTTTTTATGAGTCACTATCTCATGCATTGTGACTCAATAAAGGAGATTTTGATACGAGAATGAGCAAGGAAAAAAAAGTCCTGTGCATAAAAGGTAGCAGGAAAGAATTTGTGAAATCTGCTCCGGATTAGAGAAGTGGCAACAGGGTCAGCTCTCATTTCGTTGGTAAAAGCACAAGGCTAAGGGCTTTACAGAACTGAGTTCAAGCCCAGGCTTCACCACTGGTTATCTGTGAATCTTTGGGCAAATCGTTCAACTGCTCTGCTTCAAAGTCCTCATCTGTAACATGTGCTTAGTATCATAAAATGTACATCATTTCAAAAATTGAATGAGATCACTCACAAAGCAGTTATCAGTGTCTGGCACAGGAGTTTAAGCTGCTGATAGAGTTTTTATTTTTCTCTTCTGGCAATGGATTTTTGTGGCTGTTTCAGCAGTTTAACCCCACATCTTTGCCAAGCTGCCAAAAGAGAATTTTCCATCCCTGCCCCCAGTTAGCCACACCCTGCTTTAATCATGATCCAAATTTCGATGCCAGCCTGGAAAGGCCACCACCCACTCCAGATTCTCCTTGTGGTTTAAATCTCACTGCACCCATGAATGCTAAAAACGCAATCTATCGGCCAGAGAGATGCTTAACACTCTCACTAAGAAACTGTACCATTATAGTATGCCATTATAATCTAAACAGGAAAAATTGTGATTTAGAAACCATGAGAGTGAAGGCATTCACAACACCCTTGATTCCAATGGCTTTAAGTCAATACTCTATGCTTTGTGCAAGAAGGGAGGGGTTATACTTTTGAAAGCCATCTCCCCAAAGGCTACAAGTATCTCAGCAACTTCAGCATCACTCAAGACCTCCAAGTAAACGTCTATTTATCTATCTTATAAAATAGTTCCAATGAGGGAAGACTGTAGGTTTTAAAAAATTTACCCTCAAATTTCTTTGATGTTTTATATTATTTTTCTCTCAGGTTTCATTTTTTTTTGCTTGAGAAACACACCAAACCCAGTTTATAATATAATTATCTCCAGAACATTGGGAACTTTAGTTTTGGAATGGATCTTGTAGATTCAGTTATTTACCATCTGTATCTGTTCCTTCTTGTGCAATGATGGAAAACCTAACCAAAATTGGCTTAGGAAAAAAAAAAGTGGGGATTTATTGGCTCTGCTAACTGAAAAGTCTCAGGGGTAAAGTCAGTTTCAGATTTCACTGTATCCAGAGACTTAACAGTTCCACTAGAACCCAATTGCTTAGAACTCTAGCCTCAGTTGGTCCCGGGTTTACATCCAGCATAAAAGAGAATGCCTTTTCCTCTCCCCCTCTCTCTTTCTCTCAAGTCCTAGCAAAGACTCATTGCATGTCGTAACACTGACCAAAGAAGGTAGAATGGATGCTAGGTGGCAAAGCAAGGTTATCAATAGGCTGTCTCCTGCTTAAGTGGCTTCAGACAAGAGTGAAATGGTCATTTAAATTGGGCCTCAATGTAACTATCACACTTACATATCTGCTAGAATATTTGGAAAAACTCAAGCCTCTCATCAGATGACAAACAGCTTCTCAGTGCGTATGAGGCAAGCTGTAGGGTTTAAAGAAGCAGGCATCTGCACCACCTCTTTCCAATAATACCCACTTCTTCATATAAACCACCAGACATTTTAACCAAGCGTTCAGGGGAAAATATCAAAGAGATAAGAAAAAGCTCTTTTTGGCTTTGTGCATACAAATGTGTGTATGTATATGGAGTCAAAAAAACAAAACAGAAACAAAAAGCAACTCACATCTTTAAGATACACTTGATCCTTGAAGTTTGTTCTCTCTTAAATCCAAACTTATCCAGACCCAGGGCACACACAATGTTTTAGGATAACATTAGAAAAGATCAAAAACCAAACCCAAGTTCATTGCCATTGAGTTGATTTCCACTCATAGCCACCCTACAAGACAGAGCAGAGCTGCCTCGTAAGTTTTCCAAGGAGCAGCTGGTGGAATCGAATTGCGAGCCTTTTGGTTAACAGCCAAGCTCTTAACTACTGGGCCATCAGGGCTCCTAGAAAGGCTCAGAGGGTGTTAAATTGGTATTGTTTGACCACACCCACAACCTCTCTGGCATTTACTCAGTGGGCTCCTGGGGGCTTCCTTTGACTTCAGGAAATCTCACACAACAGATATTTGCCTGAGACATTTTGGAGTGTCATTTTTGGCCACAGTTAATTCCTCCTTTGTTTTAATCAAGGTGAGTAGCTGCTGTCATTTGATTCTTTTCTGAGTTAGACTTGTAAAAGACCTAGAAAACTGGCCCAAGCCCTTAGCCCTCACAGGTTTTCTCCTGGCGTAGGACAGGGATAACCAGCCTTTTGGATCTCTGCTGGGAGACTGCGCACTGGGTGACGCAAGTTCTCGCCTCCGCACATGTGCACGTCCGTGGAAGGCTGCTAAAGCACTGTGAGTGTTGGTTTGGGGGTTGTAAATAGATTTTAATAAATAACCTAATTTGAGAATATGAAATCCTGGAATAATGAAGATTGACTGTATTATGTTCCTGGTACTGCGCTAGGTGATGGGTTTACAGTGGTGAACAAAGAAACCTTGCCCTCATGGAGCTTACAATAAAATGTGGCAGACAAACTAAACAAATAAGATAAAAAGCTCCGTAAAATACATAGTTTATGAGATGATAAATGTTACAGAGAAAAATAACACTGAGAAGGGGAATTAAAAGTATTGAGGACAAGGAGACGAGACTGACAGCCACTGGATGGTGGCTGGGAGGAACTTAACCAGTGACTTGCTGACCAGATGATGTCAGCATCATAATAGGAGCTGTTCACCAATCCTAATGGACCGTGCTTCTGAACACACCCTGAAGAAGAGCCACCCCTACTCTGTTTCCTCCGCATGTAAACCCCTGTGCCTACCAATCAGGAGCCATCTTGGCGACCCAGGTCCTAGTGTGCTCCTTTGCTTGGCCAACCAAATAAAGTTTTCTTCTTTTGCTTTCACCGGACTCCTGTGCCAGTGACGAACCCAGCGAGACATGGAGGACCAGTAATATATTTCAGCCAGCTAGCCAGGAGACCTCCGCTCAATGTTCAGGGCATGTTGCTTTCAACCCAAGGACCTCAGAAACTGGCAACGGAACTGCTTGTTCCATCTGTGCCCCTCTTTTGGACTCTGAGCGGATGCCCTCCAACCCAAAGGTGACTCCAGAAAGTGATGGAAGAAATCCGCAGTAATCAGGTAAGTGCTATTTCTGGCAGGCCCTTAAAGTGGTCCATGGTAGACAGAACTAGACCCCTACCATCTGGTGGACACCCGCCTGTGTTGAGGGGACATCCTTCTGTCTGTGTGCATTTGGAACCAGTGTTCTTTGTCTGTCTGTCTTTGCACAAGTGTGTAACAGTAAGAACATGGGTAATACTACAGGCACCCAAGTGTTCACCCTTAGGGTGTATTTTAAGGAATTGGGATAAATTCAGCTATGATCCTATGAAAAAGGAGAAATTAATTTTCTTATGTAATTCCTAGTATTGTCTAGGGGACCAAGAAATGTGGTCAGTGAATGGATCACTGAACCACAACACCATCCTTCAGCTAGATTCATGTTGCATAAGAAACGGTAAGTGAGATGACAAACGTTATGTGGAAGCCTTTATGTCATTGTACAATGATAAGAAACTCAGAAAGCTTGTAAAATCTGTGTACGAAAGGAAAAGTCCACCATGCCCACTGCCAGTGCTAGTGGCAGATGACCCTTCCACCTTACCCCCCTTCTCTTGCTCCTGCCCCAGCTGCTGCAACATCCTCCAGCAGTGCATGTGGCTCTCTCCCCAGACCTGCTCCAGGTGGGGCGGGGCAGCCACTGGAGGGGAAAGCAGAAGGGTCCAGGAGTGTGCTTCTGCCCCCCTTCTTGGCAACTGTCCTTTATTGGCCACTGGGGAGGGGGAGGGTGGAGAGCCAAACAGGAAAGCAGGGCCATCCAAATCTTCCCTTGTCACCACCACATATAAGGTCAGGGGACACTCTATCAAGGGAAGAATATGGCCCAGGATGCTTCAAAGACAGGACAGAGCCAACAGAGAGGGCTAGCCTCCAGCCAGTATCCCCTCTGCCAAACCCCAGCAGTGGACAGGGGCCTGGTTTGGGTTCATGTTCCCTTTAGTACAGTGAACCTAATTAACTGGAAGAATTCAATCCCAGGATATCACAAGGACCTGATAAAAATGTATGAACTGTTTACTACCATCTCTAACTCTTTCAATTCCACTTGGGCAGATTGTCAATCTCTCTTAAGCACCCTCTTCTTCCCAGAGGAGAGGTGATGGTTCTAGACAGGGCCCAAGAGGAAGCCCAGAGACGACCTGATGCTCAGCCAACAAAAGATGTAGTTGATGACATCTTCCCCCTTCAAGATCTACTCTGGGATCACAATCACATGGTAGAGTACGGTATGCTTACCCATTTTCAGGACTGTCTCTTAGTGGGTCTTAAAAGTGGAGTACCTAAGCTTTTAAATTGGAATACGGTATATGAGATTAAACAGCGTAAAAATGAGGATGCTTCAATTTTCCTCAAAAGAATTTATAGAGCTTTTAGACAATACACCAATCAGGATCCAGAAGACCCAGCAAAAGCCCAGATGGTCAATAGAATTTTTATAGGACAATGTGCCCTGAACATTGGAAAAAACTTTGTAAGATAGATGGGTTAGTAACTATGAGTATCAGATACCTGGTCGAGATGGCAGTCAAGGCTTATAACAACAGGGAAGACAAAGACAGAAAGTGCCAGGTTGCCCTACCAGCAACAGCAGTACAGGCTAGGTCCCCCAAAGGGAGAAGACCCATAGACCCTAGCGGGACCTGACCCTGGCTCCCACTGGGAAGAAACCAGTGTGCCTCTTGTAAGGAAGAGGGCCAATGGGTAACTCAAATGCCAGCCCTCACTCTGGAGGAAGACTCTGACTAGGGCGGACCGTGGGCGGGATCTCCACCTGATCCTCTGGTTATAATGAATGTGGAGGGAAGACCTACTCAATTTTTAGTTGATACTGGAGTTACACACTCAGTCCTTACCAAATCAGTTGGACCTCTGTCCAGACATAAGATCCTAGTAGTTGGGGTAGCAGGTAAGGAAGACACCCAGCCATTCCTTTAGTCCCTTACATGCTCCCTCCCCAGCAAAGTGAGAACTTGGACTCATTCTTTCCTGTATATGCCTGATTGCTCTATCCCATTGTTGGGCCGAGATTTATTAAATAAACTGCAGGCAGAAATACACTTCAGCCAGGGACAGATGCATGTTCAAGTTCCAGTAGAACAGGGGTGGAAAGCACACTTGCTGTTGCGTTCCACTCCACAAAATCAGGGACAAGAAACAATGCATTTTCCTTGCCAAGCCATGATGGTAAAGATTAACCCAGTACTGTGATCACTCAAAGACCAGGCAGGGCACACAGTGCAGTTCCAGTAAAGGCTGAGCTACTTCCAGGAATAACTCTGCCCAGACTAAAACAATACCCAATAGGACAAGAGGCTTGGTTGGCAGTATGCCCTTTAATACAGAGATACTTAGAATTTGGATTGCTAAGACCCTGCACATCTGCTTTTAACACTCCCATCCTGCCTGTGAAGAAGAAAGATGGCCCTTATCAATTTGTCCAAGATCTGCATGCCATAAACCAGGTAACAGTAACAGTACACCCCACCTTGGCTAGTTCTTATACCTTGCTGTGGACACTATTACCTGCATGGAAATTTTTCTTGGCCTTAGATTTGAAGGGTGCTTTTTTCTGTGTGCCCTTGGATTTTAATAGCCTAGAGATTTTTGTCTTTGAATGGGAAGACCCATGCACTAGACAAAAACAATAATATTGCTGACAGGTTCTGCCTCAAGGCTTTAAAAACAGTCCCACTCTGTTTGGAACAACCCTGGCCTGAGAGTTCCAAAGGCTGACACTGACCTATGGCACCCTGTTGCAGTATGTGGATGACTTATTGATTGCCAACTCTCACGAGTTCAGCCGTGCAGAGAACACTGAGACTGTGTTCAACTTTTTGGCAGAGGCCAGGTATAGGGTGTCAAAAGAAAATGTCTAAATGGTCCAGCAGAAGGTCACTTTTGGGGGGTTTATCATCACTGAGGGAAAGCGGGAGCTCCATCCAGACAGGAAAGAAGCTATATGTAGACTAGTGCTCCCAGAGAACCAGAAACAGCTCCAAGGGTTCCTGGGGATGGCAGGCTTCTGCAGGGTATGGGTCCCTAATTTTGGGCTACTTGCACTCCCCCCTGCCCTCCTGGAAGGAAAAGAGATAGACCCATTCCTTTGGACCAAGCAAGAACAAACAGCATTCAAGCAGGTTAAAAAGGCCCTACTAGAGGCTGCAGGGAGACCCTGGTAGTGTAGTGGTTTAGTGCTATGGCTGCTAACCAAAGGGTCAGCAGTTCGAATCCGCCAGGTGCTCCTTGGAAACTCAATGGGAGCAGTTCTACTCCATCCTATAGGGTCGCTTTGAGTTGGAATCGACTCGAGGGCACTGGGTTTAGAGGCTCCAGAGTTAGGATTCCTGGACTTGCATAAACCTTTTGATCTTTTTATGCATGAGCATCAGGACATAGCTACAGGGATCCTCACCCCAGACCTGGGCTCCTGGAGGCAACCAGTAGCTTACTTCTCCAAGACTGGGGACCCAGTCACCCATTGGTGGCCAGCATGCCTTAAAGTGGTGGTAGCTGCTGTAGAGATCCTGAGGGCAGCCAAAAAGCTAATCTTGGGCCAAACTGAGTTCATGCCTCTCATCCAGTATTCACTGTATTGGAAAAATGGGGGAGTCATTGGCTATCCCAGGGTTGAATAACTCAAGACCAGGCCTCTCTGGTCAATAATCACAACATGTTGGTCCAAACTGCTGTTGCTCTAAATCCAGTAACGCTTCTCCCCATTCTGCCTCATGAGACGCCATCCACCATAACTGTGTTCAGACTGTGGACCTGGTCTATGCCAACCTCCCAGACCTACAAGATCAGCCTGTAGCAGACACTGACTTAGAGATCTTCACAGATGGGAGTAGCTTCATAGGGGGTGGTCAATGGAGGGCAGGCTACACAACTGTCAGCTGCGCAGAGGTCCTCAAAGGGAACACTCTCCCCAACAGGACCTTGGGCCAAAAGGCTGAGCTGGTTGTGATGATCCAGGCTTTGTGGCTAGCGAAGTCCCAGCGAGTGACAATTTACATGGACTCGAAGTACGTATTTTCAGTTTTACATGTGCATGGGGGTTTGTGGAAGCAGAGTGGGCTTTTGAATTCAGCTGACGAAGAAAGAAATCAAATATGGCCAACAGATTTTACAACTCCTTGAGGTGGCGCTACTACCCAGCACTCTGGCCGTGGTACATTGCAAAGGACATCAGCACAGAGATGCAGCAGTGGCCCCGGCCAAATGAATGGCAGACTTAGAGGCAAGTGGGCAACAAGAACAATGGCCCAGTAGTAGTTGCTGCCCTCTTTCCATACCCTAGCTTGCCACCAGCCACAGAAGACCCTGTTTACAGTGGAAAGGCCTTTGTGTGGCCAATGAGTGGCAGCTCCAGAAAAAGGAGAAGTGGTTCCGTACAAGGGATGGGAGGCTATTCATTCCACAACACAGGATCCCCAGCTATGCAAGACCACCCGCTACGGGTTGGAAGCAATGTATGATTGGGTAAAGAGATGCTTTGTTGGCCAGAATTTGCAGGCTATTATCAGAGACATTACTAGACGTTGTGTCACCTGTCAGAAAAACAACACCAAGACCTTCTTGGCAGCATCAGAGAGGACCCAGTACCAAAGATATGTTTTAGGAGAAGATTGGCAGATAGACTTCACTGAGATGTCCCAGGCTCCAGGTAATTACAGGTATCTGCTAGTGTTTGTAGACACCTTTTCCAATTGGGTCGAAGCATTTCCCCGCAGGACTGAAAAGGCCACAGAAGTTGCCAAAAGACTTCTGGAAGAGATCATTCCCAGGTTTGGCCTCCCCCAAACCATCAGGAGTTACACACATTACTGCTCAGGTCACAGACCTTGTAGCCCCACAGCTGGGGGTTAAGTGGTGTCTTCACAGTGCATGGAGAACCCAATCCAGTGGAAAAGTAGAAAGAATGACCATTAAAACCCATTTGGTTCCATTTGCCGGGAGACCAAATTTACCTGGTTAAGGTCCTTCACTTGGCTCAGGATTAGAGTTGCACCTCGAACCAAAGTTATGGTAAACCCCTTTGAGCTTATGTATGGGTGTCCCCTTGTCCATAACTTTTGGAAGGGTTTAAGCACTTTGGATCCTGGAAACACTCTGGAGGCTGAAAACATGCATGAGCAAGGCCAGCTCGTTATTAAACAGTATTCTTATTCTGTGGCAGGGATGCTTGACTCATTTCACAGGTACATGACATGGCAGACTCTTCTACAACCCGAAGTCCCTCTCCATGTTTTGAAGCCTGGTAGCTGGATATATGTCAAAACTTGGAACGCTGCAGACCTGGCAGAAAAATGGGAGAGACCTTTCGAGGTATTGATGTCAGCCCCACAGAAATAAAGATCACCGGCAGGGGAACGTGGATCCATTCTTTTTGCAGCAAACCGGGTCCTGCTCCTGGTATCGACCAAAAAACCATGCAAAATAATAAGAATTGGCAAGACAGTGATAATAGGGGGACTCAGCTTTTAGAGGATTTAAAGTGGTTGTTTCAGAGGAAACAGGCGACATAGACATTTATGCCAGTTGATTGTCATCCCCTGGTGGCTGTTCATGTTGTTTAGTCTTACTGGCAGTTATTTTCTGGTTTTATATGACCTGGTGCTTATTTCTTGCTGGGCTCGATGACTGACTGTCAGCTAGCTTTGTTCACACTTTGCAGCCACATGCGGCCTTACATCCTGTTTTTTATCTCCTGTGACTCTCTGGGGGAGAGGCAAGGCCCCCAGGATGGCAAGATGACTATCTCATAAGTACCTTCAATGCTCTCTGCTTGGAAGATTGCTGGGTTTGCTTCACCTCTGCCCCCCCCCCCACCAGAACTAAAGACAATGTAAAAATAGTCCGGGTCATCAATTACACCCAAATACCCCCACCTACTAAAAACACCACCAGATTTCCCACTTGATGGGTCCCTCTCTGGACCCATCTTTCCTTCACTCCTATATATGGCATTAACATTTCCTGGGTTTAGAACTGAACCTTCTCTGTCTGTTCACAACTCATTGACCAGGAGTTTAATTCCTCTAATTACAGTAAAGACTTTATCCAACAGACTATCCAGAGTCTCACCGACGCCAATGCTAAAACCCGAGACAATTGGTATGAGACACCTTGTATCTGAACTAATCTGACCAACCAAACCTGCTGCACAGGAGCACCTACTGAGGAAAGAGATCCAGAAATTTCTCAAGAACTCTAACTGTTGCTTGCCCTAACTGTTGCCTGCCCTAACTGTTAGGGTCTATACCCCCAGGCACACTCCATTACCTCTGAGCATGTTTACAATGCCACAAGAGAGGATACCAAAGCCCTGCATGAACTTTATGGTGGGGGCTTGAGTGTTCCTGTGATGCTGGAAGCTATGCCACCGGTATTCAGACACCAGCAGGGTCACCCATGGACGACAGGTTTCAGCTGAGCTTCCAGACTAAAACGGACTAGGAAGAAGGACCCGGCAGTCTACTTCTGAAAAGTATTAGCCAGTGAAAAACTTACGAATAGCAGCGGAACATTGTCTGATATAGTGCTGGAAGATGAGCCCCCCAGGTTGGAAGGCACTCAAAAAATGACTGGGGAAGAGCGGCCTCCTCAAAGAAGAGTCGACCTTAATGAGGTGGACGGACTAAAGCTTTACGGACTTTCATTTGCTGATGTGGCATGACTCAAAATGAGAAGAAACAGCTGCAAACATCCATTAATAATCGGAACCTGGAATGTACAAAGTATGAATCTAGGAAAATTGAAAATCATCAAAATGAAATGGAACACATAAACATCTATATCCTAGGCATTAGTAAGCTGAAATAGACTGGTATTGGCCATTTTGAATCAGACAATCATATAGTCTACTATGCTGGGAATGACAACTTGAAGAGGAATGGTGTTGCATTCATCGTCAAAAAGAACATTTCAAGATATATCCTGAAGTACAAGGCTGTCAGTGATAGGATAATATCCATACGCCTACAAGGAAGACCAGTTAGTACGATTATTATTCAAATATATGCACCAACCACTAGGGCCAAAGATGAAGAAATAGAAGATTTTTATCAGCTGTTGCAGCCTGAAATTGATCGAACATGCAATCAAGATACATTGAGAACTACTGGTGATTTTAATGTGAAAGTTGGAAACAAGAAGGATCAGTAGTTGGAAATATGACCTCGGTGATAGAAACAATGCCAGAGATCGAATGATAGAATTTTGCAAGACCAACGACTTCTTCATTGCAAATACCTTCTTTCACCAACATAAACGGTGACTACACATATGGACCTCGTCAGATGGAACACACAGAAGTCCAATTGACTACAACTGTGGAAAGAGATGGTGGAAAAGCTCAATATCATCAGTCAAAACAAGGCCAGGGGCCGACTGTGGAACAGACCATCAATTGCTCATATGCAAGTTCAAGCTGAAACTGAAGAAAATCAGAGCAAGTCCACAAGGGCCAAAATATGACCTTGAGTATATCCCACCTGAATTTAAAGACCATCTCAAGAATAGATTTGACGCATTGAACACTGGTGACTGAAGACCGGACAAGTTGTGGAATGACATCAAGGACATCATCCACGAAGAAAGCAAGAGGTCACTGAAAAGACAGGAAAGAAAGAAAAGACCAAGATGGATGTCAGAGGAGACTCTGAAACTTGCTCTAGAAGGTCAAGCAGCTAAAGCAAAAGGAAGAATTGATGAAGTAAAAGAACTGAACAGATGATTTCAAAGGGCCTCTCGAGAAGACAAAGTATTATAATGACATGTGCAAAGAGCTGGAGATGGAAAACCAAAAGGGAAGAACACGCTCGGTGTTTCTCAAGCTGAAAGAACTGAAGAAAAAATTCAAGCCTCAAGTTGCAATAGTGAAGGATTCTATGGGGAAAATATTAAGTGACGCAGGAAGCATCAAAAGAAGATGGAAGGAATACACAGAGTCATTATACCAAAAAGAGTTAGTCAATGTTCAATCATTTCAAGAGGTAGCATATGATCAGGAACCAACGGTACCGAACGAAGAAGTCCAAGCTGCTCTGAAGGCACAGACAAAAAACAAGGCTCCAGGAATTGATGGGATATCAATTGAGATGTTTCAACAAACGGATGCAGCACTGGAGGTGCTCATTCATCTTTGCCAAGAAATATGGAAGACAGCTTCCTAGCCAACTGACTGGAAGAGTCATATTTATGCCTGTTCCCAAGAAAGGTGATCCAACCGAATGTGGAAATTATAGAACAATATCATTAATATCACATGCAAGCAAAATTTTGCTGAAGGTCATTCAAAAATGGCTGCAGCAGTATATCCACAGGGAACTGCCAGAAATTCAGGCCGGTTTCAGAAGAGGACGTGGAACCAGGGACATCATTGCTGATGTCAGATGGATCCTGGCTGAAAGCAGAGAATACCAGAAGGATGTTTACCTGTGTTTTATTGACTATGTAAAGGCGTTCGACTGTGTGGATCATAACAAATTATGGATAACATAGTGAAGAATGAGAATTCCAGAACACTTAATTGTGCTCATGAGGAACCTTTACATAGATCAAGAGGCAGTTTTTCAGACAGAACAAGGGGATACTGATTGGTTTGAAGTCAGGAAAGGTGTTCCCCAGGATTGTATTCTTTCACCATACCTATTCAATCTGTATGCTGAGCAAATAATCCAAGAAACTGGACTTCATATGAAGAAGAATGGGGCATCAGGATTGGAGGGAGACTCATTAACAACCTGCGTTTTGCAGACGACACAACCTTGCTTGCTGAAAGTGAAGAGGACTTGAAGCACTTACTAATGAAGATCAAAGACCGTAGCCTTCAGTATGGATTGCACCTCAACATAAAGAAAACAAAAATCCTCACAACTGGACCAATGAGCAACATCCTGATAAATGGAGAAAAGATTGAAGTTGTCAAGGATTTCATTTTACTTGGATCCACAATCAACAGCCATGGAAGCAGCAGTCAAGAAATCAAAAGATGCATTGCATTGGGTAAATCTGCTGCAAAGGACCTCTTTAAAGTGTTGAAGAGCAAAGATGTCAAGTTGAAAACTAAGGTGCGCCATGGAATTTTTAATCGCATCATATGCATGTGAAAGCTTGACAATGAATAAGGAAGACTGAAGAAGAATTGATGTCTTTGAATTGTAGTGTTGGCGAAGAATATTGAATATACCATGGACTGCCAGAGGAATGAATAAATCTGTCTTGGAGGAAGTACAACCGGAATGCTCCATAGAAGCAAGAATGAGGAGACTGCATCTTACATACTTTGGTCATGTTGTCAGGAGGGCTCAGTCTCTAGAGAAGGACACCATGCTTGGTAAAATACAGGGTCAGCGGAGAAGAGGAAGACCCTCATCGAGGTGGCTTGACACTGTGGCTGCAACAATGGGCTGAAGCATAACAATGATTGTAAGGATGGCACAGGACCAGGCAGCATTTCGTTCTGTTGTGCATGGGGCTGCTATGAGTCAGAACTGACTTGATGGCACCTAACAACAACAACAACAGCCCCAAACTTGCAGAGCAACACTTGGCTCTGGCAAGCTAACAACATCCTCAATAACTGCACTATCACTGAATCTTTATATTCCCCTAATGGATATGTCTGGATATGCAGACTTGGTTCATACCCAAATATCTACACCCCAGCTTATCACTATCTGAGCTATGGATGGGCAACACCTTGCATCAACCCTGTCACTACTACCAGTCAATGCTCCCTAGGATTTTTGTCTCCCTCATTTTTTTTTTTTCAAGCACCAAAAAAAAAAGCACCAGCATCTGAATATACCAGGCCTCCAAAACCAAAGCTAAAGTTACAGACAAAAGAGAGCACTAGGTTTAATTCTGACTGGGGCAGGTGAAATAATGGACTCCTGGCCCCTTGGAGAGGATTTGCCTATCATGAAGCCATCCTCTGTAATCTGACTTTGTCCATAGAAAATATTGCACAGTCCACTGCTTGAGCCATCAAAGGTCAACAAAAGAGTCATGACTCTCTGGTGAGGATGGTCTTAGACCATCGTATTGCTTTGGACTACCTGGTAGCTGAACAAGGAGAAATTTGTGCAGTAGCTAACACCTCTTGCTGCACTTATGTCAACGCCTCAGGAGAGGTGAAAATAAATGTGAAAAATATTTACAGAAAAGCTAAGTGGCTACACAAGTTCAGCCAAGGCCCAACTTCACAGACTATCTGGGATGCAGTAAAGGCTGCAATCCCAAGCTTAACATGGTTTCTCCCCTTCTAGGACACCCAATTGTGGTCATCCTGCTGCTTGTATTCGGGCCTTGTTTTTTTAACCTTTTAGTAAAGTTTGTGTCTTTCAGGCTCCAGAAGTTCCATCTGCAGATGATGTTACAACAGGGATATTGCCCCATCTCCCCCAAACCAGTTACAGCCAGAGTCCAGGGCTACGCCAGTGCCCCTAGACGGCATGAAGTAGTTACACAAGAATGACCTCCAGCCCAAGTGCCCGTCTGGCCCAGGATTTGGACCTTACATGGGATCCAAATCCTGAAAATAAAAGGGAGTAGTGAAACAGGCAGCCACTGGATGGTTGATGGGAGGAGCTAAGTCATCCTTTTCCCTCCATTGTGTCCCCACTGCAACTGTGCTGACCTGATGACATTGGCATCATCACAGGAGCTGTTTGCCAATCCTGATGCACCACGTACCTGAACATGTCCTGAAGAAGAACCCACCCCTACTCTATTTCCTCCGCATATAAACTCCTGTGCCTGCTGATCAGGGAGCCATCTTGGTGACACAGGTCCCGGTGTGCTCCTTTGCTTAGCCAACCAAATAAAGTTTTCTTCTTTCACTTTCACCCAACTCGTGTCTCAGTGTTGCGCTGAGTGAAACCTGGGGGACCAAAAAACAGGTTTTACACTTTTAGATAAAGTGCCCAAGGAAGGCCTCACGGTGGAGATACTTAATGTAGTTCTCAGATACACAGTCAAGGTATAAGAATTAAAGTGCATGGAACATAACTATGATAGTTGCAATTTCAAGAAAATTTAGAATGCCTTAATTTATAATTGATGATTAACTAGATAGGAACTTACTTAAGTTTAATTTAGTTCCATGGGGTGAAGAGAAAGAGCTTGTTAAATAAATTCTTGGCTTTTAAAATGATTGTAAATGCAATTTTAAGCAGTTTAAGTGAAAAAAAAAAATTTACCAAACAATTTACAGCTGCAATCTAAATATAAATAATTGGCATGTATAAAGTCACTTTCTGCTCTCACTAAGTAGGTCTCCTGAGTACCACTTTAGAAAGCAACATATTGTTAGTCTAAAGCAAATAATTTCAAGTATAGAAAAGTAATAAAACTCCACTTCAAAAAATTTTTTAACTTAGATATTTCACTAATTCAAAGACAGTTTCCTACCAAGATGAATTAACATTATTTCCCAGAGCATATACTAATTGATACAAAACACATATTTTAAAAGGTATATTTTTCTTGTGCTCCAAAGTCTAGCTAGCTGGAGTTTGATGGAACTAGGGAGGTAAGCGCAATCCACAAATAAGGCTTTTGCTAGAAACCACAATATCCATTCCATCCAGCCCCCTGATGATGAGATTTGGGAAATGTCTGTAGAAACAGGAGCAATAATTCACTTTTCACCTCTGCTTTGACAAGACTTCAGTGGGCATTTCACTTCATCTCTACTTCTGAGTAAGCATATATCTTGGCTGTTAATCATCTCCCTGATAGATAAGTATAATGCGTATGTGATTTGAGAATCCTTCCTCTGTATTTTCATTGTAATTAGGCATTTTTCCTAGGTAATTGAAAACCGAATCTCTCCTTTGACCTAGTTCATGTTTTGCCTTATTTCCTTGGCATTCTCTGATGTGTGTAGGCCTCTGCCCTCTGTTGTAGCAGTACACCAAGTCCGATTTCCTGGATGCCTGCTCCGGACTATCTGTTCATCTCTGAAGGGCACTGAGGTTTGGGCTGGATCAAGTTCTTGCTGGTCTGCAGGCTACTAGGAAACAACTCATTCTTTGGGGTGAGATTAAAACAGCTATCTCTGAAGTTGTTGGTGCTTTTTCTTCTTCAGAAGAAGATTTAAACAAGGGTCATGTGGAATGCAAAGAACTTTTCCAAAGTAGAGTACATTGGTCTCCCCGTAGACTAAATAGAAAGGCAAGGGCTGTGTGTCACTGTTCAGAGATGAATTTAGGCCTAGTGGATTAGCTGATATCTTAGTTTCACATTTGAAAAACATGGATATGGACCCAATTAACCAGAAACAAATCTCCAAGTCTGTAGATTTTCCAAGAAATTTATTCTTTAGCTCTTCTTTCTGTTGGACATTTTTCATCTTAAAGAGGAAAATTTTGCACCATTTTTCCCTAAAAGACTAGGTGGAAAAATGATAGAAATTCACTGAATACAATGAAAAATTTGGAGAATCAAAGGATTTGAATTACCTGTGATTACTACAAATTTTAAAATTAATATGCACTTTTTCATGTATTACTAGTTTTCATCTTCTCATAGCCCAAATATACTTACTTCAGAAAAAAAAGTAGAAGTTCTGGGTATCTAAAAAGTCTGCTATAACATTGAGTAGACCAGTCATCAGTGGATGTATGTGAAAGTTGAAACCTAAAATAAAATTGAAGGCATAATTACAGGTGCCAACTTCCTTTTCAGCATTCGCTCTTTCCACTTTTTACTCCTTCTGGAGAGCTGGTCGGCTCCTCTAGGATCAAAACAACACCCCCTCAAGTTATACTTTATACAGAAGCTCTGCCAATCACCCTGCTGGTTTTATATGACCTTTTAATTATGTCCACGCCAAACAACTCCCCATCGTTGGATCAGCTAAAGATGAAAATCTTGCTCAAATGACAACTTTGTGTTAAGGATGGTGCATGCTTGTGTGTGTGTGCACGTGTGTATGTGTGTCGGGGTGCATGCCTGTGTGTGTGTCTGTGCATGCGGAGTGTGCGTGTGTGTGTAGAAGATGGAAATTTTTCTACTTCAGGTACTGGGTTTTCATACTAAATAAAACACATCAGAAGGAAAAGTCTGCTTCCTAGTTGGTTCTTGTGGTTTCTTCTATTTGGCTTCTCATCAAGGTGGTTCAGAAAATGTTCCTCTATGATCATTACAAAATGGGGCAGACAGATCGGACATAGGGAAGGTTTGTTTTCCCCCAGCTCCCTTTGCTTTTCTCTTCACCCAAAATTCTTTTCATGGATTTGTTTTCTTCTTTTAATTCATTTCTCATGACATATTTTTCCCATTCTCCAAAGCTTTCCCCATTTCCAAAACATACATCAGAGGGGGACCAGAGATCCCGTGGAGTTCATGGGCCCGGTCGCATAGCAGGTGTGAGGAAGGTGGCTGCTGAGCTGTGGTGTGGTGCACAAACAAGGAAACCAGCTCTGACATGGGGCACCTGGCTACTCAAAACATTGCTAGGTAAGCTGGGGTTTCCCTGCAGAGGTCAGAGGATGAGTGTCTACCTGAAAAGATTCTCTCCTCCTGTCATAATCTGGGAGGCCCTGAGGGGAGCAATCGCTTAAGTGCTCAACTACTAACTGAAATGTTGGCAGTTCAAACCCGCCCACCCTAGGAAGAAACACCTGGCAATCTACTTCCAAAAACTTTTTTTTTTAATTTTAAAAACAAGTTTATTGAGGAATAGTTACATGTAATAAAATGCACCCATTTTAAGTGGATATTTTGATGAGTTTTCACAAATTTTTACTTGACTACCATGATCAAGAAGCCCTGGTAACATACCAGTTAAGAGCTACAGCTACTAACCAAAAGGTCAGCAATTCAAACCCACCAGGTGCTCCTTGGAAACTCCATGGGGCAGTTCTACTTTGTCCTATAGGGTCACTATGAGTCCAAATCAACTTGCCAGCAACGGGTTTGGGTTTTGTTTTTGTTTTTTACCATGATCAAGGAGCCCTGGTGACATAGTGGTTAAGAGCTTAGCTGCTAACCAAAAAGCCTGGCAGTTCAAATCTGCCAGCCACTCCTTGGAAACCCTATGGGGCAGTTCTACTCTGTCCTATAGGGTTGCTATGAGTCAGAATTGACTTGACAGCAACGGGTTCAGTTTACTATGCTCAAGATAGAGAACATTCCCATCTCCCCCCCGAAGTTCCCTGTTTTCCATCCCAGACTACCCCTCTCCCCCCACAATCCCTCCATATGCAAACCTGGGTTCCAGGCAAACATAGTCTGCTTTGTACAAGTCTGTGTGGACATATGATTTCTTCTTGTATAAATACCAAGAAATGGGATTGCTAGATCATATGGAAAAAGTATTCTTAAAAATAATTTATTTTTGTTGTTGGGAATATACATAGCAGAACATACACCAATTCAACAATTTTTACATATACAATTCAGTGACATTTATTACATTCTTTGAGTTGTGCAGCCATTATCACCCTCCCTTTCTGAGTTGTTTTTCCCTCACTAACATAAACTCACTGCTCCCTAAGGTTCCTATCTTTCAAGTTGCTGTTGTCATTTTGATCCCATATAGATAGTTCTTAAAAAAGCATAATGCTCAAGGCAGACATTCTTTACTAGTTAAGCTAAATTATTTTTTAGTTTTAAGACTGCAAGGGATATTTCTGGTTTAAGATTTAAAGTTTATCTCAGGACAGTAGTTTCAGGGGTTCATCCACCCTCCATGGCTTCAGAAAACCTGGAGTCCAGGAGAACCTGAAATTCTGTTCTGCATTTCTCCCCTTTTAATCAGGATTCTTCTATAGAATCTTTGCTCAATATGTTCAGTAATGGTAGTCAGGCACCATCCAGTTCTTCTGATCTCTTGGCAAAGGAAGCAGTTGTTCATGGAGGCAATTAGCCACTTATTCCATTTCTTCCTCTGATACTTGATTCTCCTTCTTCCTCTGCTGCTCCAGCTGAATACAGACAAATTGTTTTGCCTTGGATGGCCACTTGCAAGCTTTTAAGACCCCACATACTACATAGTAAATTAGAAGGTAGAACAGAAGCAGTGAACATGTTATTAAATCAGTTAACTGGGATGTTCCATGAAACCATGACCTTAAACCTCCAAACCAAGGAACAAAATCCCGTGAGGTGTCTGGTTGTATACAAGTAGCCTCAGCAGCTACTCTAATTTTTTTATTTGTCATTGTTGTAAATATATCTGTCATACAACTTTTCCATTGAATTTGAGTTTTTTTTTTTTTTTTAGTTTTGTGTTTTAGGTGAAAGTTTACAGCACAAATTAGTTTCTCATTCAAAAATTTATACACAAATTGTATTGTGACACTGGTTGTAATTCCAGCGATGTGTCAGCACTTTTTCCCTTTTCCTTTACACCCTGTTCAGGCCTATAAAACAAAACAGGTCTATAAAACGCACATGAGGAAGCTGCTTCTTAGTTAAACCAAGTATATGAGACCAAATGGGCAACACCTGCCCAAAAGAAAAAGCCAAGAAGGCAGGAAGGGACAGTAAACCTGGGTGAAAGGCCACAGAGAAACCTTGAAAACTTTTTGAAGGAGCTATACTCTGCACACATGGAATCACCATGAGTTGGACTTTATCAATGGCAATGTCTTAGTCATCTAGTGCTGCTATAACAGAAATGCCACAAGTGGGTGGCTTTAACAAAGAGAATTTATTCTCTCACAGTCTAGTAGGTTACAAGTCCAAATTCAGGGCGTCAGCTCCAGGGGAAGGCTTTCTCTCTCTGTCAGCTCTGGGGGAAGATTCCCTGTCATCAATTTTCCCCTGGTCGAGAAGCTCCTCAGGCACAGGGACCCCAGGTCCAAAAGACACGCTCTGCTCCTGATGCTGCTTTCTTGGTGGTATGAGGTCCGCTACTCTCTGCTTCTTTTTCCTTTTATCTCTTAAGAGATAAAAGGTGGTACAGACCACACCCCAGGGAAACTCCCTTTGCATTGGATCAGGGAGGTGACCTGAGTAAGGATGGTGTTACAATCCCGCCCTAATCCTCTCAACATAAAATTACAATAAAATGAAGGATAACCACACAATACTGGGAATCATGGCCTAACCAAGTTGATACACACATTTTGGCGGGGGTACATAATTCAATCCATGACAGGCAATTTTTCAAAAATTAAAATATGTAGAGAGATAGAAAAAGCTGATTACAAAAACTGGAGGCTGCGTTTGTTTGGAGGCCATTAACTTAAAATTGCTTTTAGCTTTGTGCCATGCGTGGCAATTACTGAGGAGGAGTAAAACCCATAGAGGTGGCAGCCTCATTACCTTCCCCTGTATGAGTGATACTAATTGGTCCTAAGTAGGTGGTGTTGATTGGACTGTGTCCCCTAAAAAGATATGCTGAAGTGCTAACCCCCAGTACCTATGAGTGTGACCTTATTTGGAAATAGAGTCTTTGCAGATGTAGTTAGTTAGGTTAAGGTGAGGTCATACTGGATTAGGATAGGTCCTAAATCCAACATGACTCGTGTCCTTATGAGAAGAGGAGGGGTCACGCAGGGACAGAAAGACACAGAAGAAGGTTATGTGACAACCAAGATAGAGATTGGAGTGATGCAGTTGCAACCCAAGGAGTGCCAAGGATTGCTGGCAACTACCAGAAGCTAGAAATGAGCCCTGGTGGTACAATGGTTACATACCCAGCTGTTAAAAGGTGACTGGTTTGAACCCACCCAGTGGCTCTGCAGCAGAAAGACCTGGCAATCTGCTTCCATAAAGATTACAGCCTAGACAACCCTATGGGGCAGAGTCAATTCAGTGGCATCCAGCGATAACAACCAGAGGTTAGGAGAGAGACATGAACAGATCCTCTCTCAAAGCCCAGAGAAGAAAGGAATCCTTCGTACATTTCAGATTCCTGGTCTCCAGAATTGTGAGAGAGTACATTTCTGATGTTTTAAGCCACTAGGTTTGTGCTCATTTGTTACAGCAGCCCTGGCAGACAAATACAGTGGGTATCTAGTGAAATTTAATAAAAGCCAAAACTTTATAATTGACAATGAAGAGATTTGGCTATGACCATAGACTCAAAGAAGAGAAGCACTCTAGCTGTCTCTTAATATTTTTTTTCAAAATTAAGTCTGATTAAAAATACTTCCAATTGATAGAAATTTGAGTTGTTTCCAGTTTGAGGTTATTATGAATAAAGCTTCTATAAACATTTGAATACAAGACTTTGAGTGGATTTATATTTTTCTTTCTCTGGAGTAAAATCAAAGAATAGAAATGAGTATGTATATGCTTCACTTGCATATGTATATGCAAGTTATTTCTATGGTCCAACATACAGAAGTGACTGTACAATTTTGTATTCCCACCAGCAATGATTCAATTGCTCCATATCCTCACCAACACTTGCTGTGGTCGCTCTTTTTAATTTTTGTTTTTCTAGTGGGTGTATACTGGTATCTTGTTGCAGTCTTATTTGTACTTCCCTAATGATTAACGGGAAACCCTGGTGGCTTAGTAGTTAAGTGCTACGGCTGCTAACCAAAGGGCCAGCAGTTCGAATCCACCAGATGCCCCCAGGAAACTCTATGGGGCAGTTCTGCTCTGTCCTATAGGGTCGCTATGAGTCGGAATTGACTTAATGGCACTGAGTTTGGTTTCTTTGGCTTAATGATTAATGGGAGCCCTGGTGGTTAGCAGCTCAGTCTCCAAATCCACGAACTGCTCCTTGGAAACTATGGGGCAGTTCTACTCTGTCCTATAGTGGACCCATGAGTCAGAATTGACTTGAAGGCAATGGGTTTTTATTTTGATTGGAATGACTAGTGATTTTGGTATCTTTTTATATGCCTCTTTGCCATTTGGATATCTCCTTTGCTGAAGTATCTGTTCAAATATTTTGCTTTTTCATGTTGTCTTTTCATTATTGAAATGTGTTTTTATGCATTATCAGAATTATCACATGGAAATAGTTTCCTCTAGTTTGTGACTTGTCTTTTCATTTTCTTAACAAAGTTATTTAAAGGGCAAAAGTTTGAATTTTGATAAAGTTCAATGTATCAATTTTTTCTCTTACGGTTTATGAAGATTGGTTTTTTTTGTGTCCAAAGTGATATATCTTTGTCTAGCTCAAAGTCACAAATATTTTCTCGTTTTCTTCCAGAACTGTTTTAGTTTTAGTACTTCCATTTAGTTCTGTGATCCATTTTGAGTTAACTTTTCTATATGGTGAATGCAAGGGTCAATTCATGTTTTTACACATGGACATCTAATGGTTCCAGAACCATTTGTTGAAAAAAGTGTCCATTTCCCATTGAAACATCTTGGTTACTTTGTCAGAAAACATTGACCAAATGTATGTTGTTCCATTTCTGTACTCTTAATTCTGTTCCATTGATCTATATGCCTCTTCTTTTGCTAACACCACACTGTTTTGATTGATGTAGCTTTATTGCAACTCTTGAAAAATCAGGTAGTATAAGTCCCCCATCTTGGTTCTTCTACTTCAAAATTAAATTATTTTTGGCTATTTTAGATCCTATGAATTGCCATATACGTATTAGAACTAGCTTTTCGATTTCTATTTTAAAAAGTGTGGTGTTTTTACTGGGTTTCCATTGAATCTATAGATCAATTTGGATAGAACTGACATCTTAACAATACTGATTCTTCTGATATATGAAAGAGGTATATCTCTCCATTTGTTTAGCTTTTAAAAATTTATCTTCATAATATTTATAGTTTTCAACGGATAGGTTTTGTACATATTTTGTTAAATTTATCCTTAAGTATTTCAGTCTTTTTAATGCTATCATAATAGTAATTTTAAATTTCAATTGTTAATTGATAGTATATAAAAATATAATTAATTTTTGTATATTGACTTTGTGTCCTGTAACTTTGCTAAACTCACTTCTTATACATTTTTATTTTTATTTTTTGGATAGTCCTTCGAATTTTCTTCATAGACATTCATGTGCTTCAAATAAAGACACTTCTACTTCTTCCTTTCTTATTTGGATGCTTTTCTTTTTCTTCCTGTATGCTGCCTATAACAGTGATTCTCAACTGGGAGTGATTTTGTAGCCAACCCTCCCCACGTCCCCAGAGGACATTTGGCAATGCCTGCAGATTTTGGTTGAAACAGCTAGGTGACATGCTAGAGATGACAGGCCAGAGCTACTGCTAAACATCCTACCATGCCTGGATTAATCCATGGTATAGCACATAACAACAGTTCATTATTTTATCGTTTAGTAGCATTCCGTTATATGGCTATACTACAATTTGCCTCTTGTGCTTCTACAGCATAAAACTTGTCTTTTTCGTTTTTTAGACCCCTGAGGGAGCATCTAAGGGAAGTATGTATGAATGAATGGTATTAGGTAATCACACTTCTGCTGGTGATCTATTTATATAACCTTATCGCCTTTGCTTATTTTAAAACTCCTCAATTGGCTTTGCCACCATCAATGAATTCTCACATACCTTGTGTTTGAGTTGGAAGGTGTTGTGTTGGCTGTGTTCACAGCTCATTTTAAGTGTCTCAAAGCTGTCTATAGATAAAACGTATGAAAACCTTAAACCCTTCACTTGTGAATAAACTGGTTCAAAGAAGTCTTTGGTGTACCTGGAGAAGTCCACTTATCCATGAAGAAACGTCCACTAATAATTGGTGTGGTCAAGCAGCTCTTAATCTACGAAAGCATTGTCACGGTATATACAGATCTAGACTGAAACTTCTTTATGGTTTGAAATCTGATTAACTCCAGAATTACTCCTGCTTAAGCTTAGTGTTCACAATAAAAAGAGGCTGCAGTCACACTTGACTTTCTGGTAAGGAAGAACTAATGCTTTTTTCTAAGGCTGTTCGTCCCAGTCAGGGTCAGACAGAGAGCCCTGTTAACTGAATATCAAGAAATGCTGACAAGATGTGCATTTCGCAATCTAGCAACTTCTAGAAGGTAGCCCTTTGGCTTTTTTTTCTCACAGGAAAGAATGTAATCAGAGGATTAACAATAAATATATTTATGATACGTCTGTGAATCCCAGGGCTCAATGATGTGATTTAATTTAATAAATATTCTGCAGAGAATCCAAGTAGCTGAAAAAAAACTGACTAAACCCTGGTGGCATAGTGGTTAAGAGCTATGGCTGCTAACCAAAAGGTCGGCAGTTCGAATCCACCAGGTGCTACTTGGAAACCCTATGGGGCAGTTCTACTCTGTCCTAGAGGGTTGCTATGAGTCGGAATCAACTCGACGGCACTGGGTTTTGTTTTGTTTTTTAAGGTAATGTGAGCGATGGAAAACTACAGGGTAATTTTCAAGGTGATTGAACTTACACAGTGGATAAACTTCAAGGTATTAATAGAGAAACCATGCCTGGAAGAACTACGCCTCGGTCTACTTCTATGCAAGCCAAGGCAATCAATCCAGAGTTTTACCAGATGCCTACAGATTCTGAATGAATTGGCAGCTACCCAGTGCTTCAGAGAATGAGAAAGAGACTAGGGCATTTTTCAGTAAAAACCCAACTGAAAATTCTATCCTAGCTGCATTATATTCATATAAGGGAGGCATCTTGTGTTCCATTAAGCCCAGAGGTTTTATTTTTAGAAACGATGGATAGAAACTGTTGCTCCACTATCCTAGGTGATCTTTTAGAAAGAAAATTTATCCTGAAAAGCCAAGCATAAATCTATATTCAGGGTACAGATGAGGGAATGCACGTTTTCACCTTGGAATAAATACACATCAACCACTTTGGCTAAGGGTGGAATTCTTCAGTCTCCTATTTTTAATTGAGTTTCAGGTTTGAAAAATACAAAGCATGCCCTAAAATAGAAACTTTAAAAAGAGGAGAGTCATCAACTAGCTAGACTGAGTTAAAAGGCCAAATTAGAGCTAACAAGTTGATGAAGCTAGTTTTAAAATTCAGTTCAATAAATACTTACTGAGAGTCTGCTGTGTGCCAGAAGCACAGTGCTGGGCGAAAATCATGGTCACTGCTACTTTAGAGAATTTGGTGCAGAGGAAAACAAACGTGTCCTTTAAAAGGGCTGTTCAGCATGATAGAAATTAGAGAGAGCACAACACATAGTGGAGGGATATTTTACAGAGCAAATTCCTGAATTTCTCAATCAGTGTCAAAAGAATGTGGGATTGCTAGATCATGTGGTAATTCTGAAGCCCTGGCAGGGCAGTGGCTAAATGTTTGGCTGCTAACCAAAAGGCAACAGTTCGAATCCGCCAGCTGCTCCTTGGAAACCCTATGGGGGCAGTTCCACTCTGTCCTAGAGGGTCGGTACAAGACAGAATCAACTTGACAGTAATGGGTTTGGTTTGTTTTTGCTTTGTTTTGTTTTTGTTTATGGTAATTCTATGTTTAACTTTCTGAGAAACTACCAAACTGTTTTCCATAGTGGCTGCACCTGAAGGATTGAAAACAGGGACTCAAACAAATATTTTTATATCAATGTTCATAGCAGTTTTTTCACAACAACCAAAAAAACACATGACTAGATAATCAAATGTGGAACATACATACAATGGAATTATGCAGCCATAAAAAGAAATGAAGTTCCGATACATGCTATGACATGGATGAAGCTTGAAAACATACTAAGTGAAATAAGTCAGACATGAAAGGACAAATATTGCATGGCTCCATTTCTATGAAATATCTAAAAGAGACAAAGTAGATTAGAGGCTACTAGGTTCTGAGCAGAGGGGGTAATGGGAAGTTAATGTTTAATTGGTAGAGTTTCTGTTTGAGATGATGAAAAAGTTTTGAAAATACATAGTGGTTATGGTTGTACAACACTGTGAATGTAATTAATTCCGCTGAATTGTACACTTAAGAATCATTAAAATGCCAAAGTTTACATTATACATATTTTACCACAATAAAATTTTTTTAAAAGAAGAAAACTAAAAAAAAGAGATTGTGGGGAAGCCAATGATTGCTCTCCTAAGGGTACAGAGAGGGTTCTGGCAGCAAGGAAGTCTCTCTCCCTCTCACTAAGATTATGGGATGTGAAATGAAAAAGGAGCTTGGATTCCTGCTTCCAAGTTTATTCCAAAGGGTTCTGAAAGAGGAAGCCAGTATATGGTCGGTATGGATGCCTGAAAGGGCTCAGGAGCGGAAAGGGCAGAAAGACAACAGGGAAGGAATGGGCCAAGGTTGCAGAAAGGGATTCCGGTAGACTGTCCAGCCTTAAATGGCAAGGGAAAATAAACAGCAATGGAATCTGATCTGAAGCCTTTGGAGGTTTAAGTTTTAAGCAAAGCATAAACCTTGAAGATGAAGTTCTGCCTGCAGAAATCTTATCTCGGGCTGAAGCACTGTGCTGGGCCCAGAAAGCTTTACCAGTCACTGACAGGCAAGGGAGACTTTCTGGCAGGGTGTGACAACTCAGGCGGCAGTGACAGCTCTGGTGTGTTTATATAGTCATGTCCAGTTTACCTGTGTCAGACAAGACTTTGACAGGCCTAAGAGAAGGCACTACGCAGAGTCGCCAGTTATCCATGCCGCTGGAAATGCCACTAGTCTGGCCAGTCAAAGAAAAACACGTGTGCCTGCCAGGAGTAACAAAGTAATGGACTTTCCATGAGGAGCTATCAGTTCTGGACGATTTGGTATTTTTAGAGAAAAGAATCATGTGCAGTAGGTACCATGACCATTAAGGGTTCACTGATGTGGCTCACGTATTCAGGAAGGGAGTAGGGAGGGCATTAGTGAAGAGAGGAAGCATCAAGGTGGAGAAATGGTGTTCTCTAAGGGGGCAGTAAGGCACAAGTGTTGGGAAAATAGACCACAATAGCCTGCACTTTAAAGCATGGAACGCCAAATCCTAAGAATTCCTTATAACACCAACAGCTTGATAGTTTAGCACGAGAAACAAAGGTTTAAGCAACGTAAACATGCTTTTTCTACTTTCAGCAGCTATACTTTTGTACTTTAGAAATGGGAAGACACGAAGTATAAAAGATTTCCACACACATTAATGATCCCTGAGGGCCTTGGTCAAACAGTTTTGGGCTGGGGTATATAGTTTACTGTGGCCCTCTACATTTCTAGAAATTTCCTTAGGATCAATTTAATACTAAGATTAACACTTAGGTACTAGGGTTTCTGATTTTTATTAAAGTATGTTTTCTGCAGTTTATCAAATAAGATTATGAAATGTCTCAGAGACACAAGTAGAGTCAATATTTTGATAGGTACATATGGCTTCAAAAATCTTCTAAAGAACTGGTGAACATCAGGTACCCTCCCCCTCCCAAAAAAAAAAAAAAAAAACTCATTGCCATCGAGTTGATTCCAAGTGACCCTATAGGACAGAGTAGAACTGCCCCCATAGAATTTCCAAGGAGCGCCTGGTGGATTAGAACTACCAACCTTTTGGTTAGCAGCCACAGCACTTAACCACTACACCACTAGGGATTTCAAATATCAGGTATGAAGTGATAAATATGAAACTTCATACTATTTCTCTAGACCTTAGCACAATATGTTGTAAAGAATAAATAACTAGAAAACATTTGTTTGACTGAAAGAGAAAGAATTTTTTCATCAATAAAGGAACCTATTTAAAAGCTAATATTCTTAGTAGAAACATTTTGATTTCCTCTAGGACTAGAAGCATCACTTAGTCTAGGAGTGCCAGATGTCATCATTCAATAAAGTATTCATCATTCTATCTATCTGAATATTCATGAGCCCAGATGCCTAGGAAATGCCAGATTACTGATTCTCCTGTGAAATTGTGTAACGGAAACTGTTGAATATATGTTTGGGGAAAACTAGTTCCAGGCTTGAGTCTGATGTTACTCAGTATTAAACCGTAGGTCCATTGTCTTACTTAACACAGTTTTTTTCTTAACACTGAAAAGTTTGGGTTGGAATTCCAATTTGTGCCTCTCACATGAAAACTGTCCATTTGGACCTAAAGCAACACAAGAGAGGTTCATCCACCCATTTCTCAGCAAGACATCTGTCTTAGGCTGGGTGCTCTAGAGAAGCAAAACCAGTGCAGTGTATAAATATATATAAAGAGAGATTTATATAAGTGAAATGGCTCACTCGGTTGTAGAGGCTGGAAAGTCCCAAGTCTGTGGGTCCAGCTGAGGCTTTTCCTGACTCATGTAGATGTTGGTGCTGGGGAATCCAAGATGGGAAGATCAGATAACAGGCCTCTGACTCAGAGGCTGTGGAGGCCAATGAATACCAAGATTGTCAGGTAAGACGGCAGGTAATCTGCTAGCTCAAGTCCCAAGAACAGGAGGTCAGATAAAGAGGAGCCAGTTGTAGGATCCAGAGTGAGCAAAAGCCAGCAAACCTTGCCAGAAAGTCTACCTATATTGGATGCAGGCCATAGATCCATGAAAACTCCCTTTGACCTGATCAGCTGCTCACAACAGATCTCATTATGGAGGTGATCACATTATAGCAGATGTCATTACGGAGGTGATTACATCATTAAAAAGCTGCCAGACTACATCGTAAGTGTCAAACTAGAAAGGATCATGGTCCAGCCAAGTTGACACACAACTTTAATGATCACAACATCCTCAGAGCCTTCCCAACAGAAGGTTAACTGACAAAGGTAACATCTACCTCCAGAAACCATTCACTTCAATTAATGTTTAATTTCTGCAAGGTAGAATGGCAAATTATGAGAAGTCATAAGGTTGAGTATGTCAAATGAGAGAAGATCAAATCTTGCTCTAAAGATCTCGCTGTAAAGAGCCATTAGTAAATGGTTTGCAATCCTACATACCTATAGTTCATGGTACAGTCACATAGATTCTTAGTACTGTAGTTCCGTCTTGAGCAATAAACACCATAATTCTAATCAGAGTATATGGACAGAAAATGATTCCACCCATAAGTGATGTGCTGTGCCTAGAGATTAATTGAACAGAAACTAATGTAGAAGAATAGAAACTGCAAAGAGTGATAAAGGATTGTGAGAATTATAAAAAGCAAAGCAAAAAGGAACAATTCAGCACTGGCCAAAAATTAGAATTTGATATCCCAAATGTAGCAATCAAATCATCAATGCAAACTTAGGAGAAGGGACTATTGAGTTGAAGTGAAGAAAGCAGAACATGTTTTTTTGTGTGTGTGTTTGTGTGTGGCCACACTGTCCAAAAGCTTATTTCATTTAGAATGAAATCTAAACTCTTTACCATGGTTTACAGTTCTACCTCATGTGGCTTCTGCTGACTTCCCCAACCTCATCGCTTCTGCTTCTGCTTCTGCCCTCCCCATGCTGCTACAGAATGGTTTCTGGAGACAGATGTTACCTTTGCCGGTTGTCCCTCTGACGGGAAGACTCTGAAGGGTGTCTTGCTGAGAAAGGGGCAGATGACACTTCTCTTGTGGTGCTGTTAGTTCTAAATGGACAGTTTTCATGTGAGAGAAATACTCCTTCTGGACATGCATGTTTATTCCTGACTTAAGTCTGTCTCATGTAGTGCTCCCTCTCCCTTAAAATGTTCTCTGCAACACCCACCCTAACCCCTACTCTAAGCTCTTCCTATGACTCCATCATTCCCCTCTGCTCTGGGAGGCCTCCCCTAAACACTCAATTTAAAGTGGCTCTCTAGCATCCCTGTCACTCTCCACTACCTTTCCCTATTTAATCCCTTTATTTCATTTACCACGACCTGAAGTAACCTTGTTTGTCAGTTTTCTGTCTCTACCAACTGGACTTCAGCCATACTGAAGGCAGAGGCCTTGTCTGTCTTGTTCATTGCTTATCTCAGGCACCTGATGCCTGACACATAGAAAGTGCTCGATAAGTACCTGTAGACAAATAGAGACCAAAGTAGATCAAACAAAGCTCTATTGTGGGTGATTTGGATCCCAATATTGAGCCTATGAAGATAGAGCTGTAGGAATCCAAGCAAGGAAAACCTATATTCAGACCAAGGGAAGGACACATTGCCCAGCTTTAATGCCACAAATAACCTCCTAACAAGTTCATCTAACCCAACCAATCCCTGCTTCCCTTGCCCCTATTTATCACTCATACCGTGCCTTTCATCTTGGCCTCTCCTATAATTCCTCTTGGATATTCTGCAAATGACACATGGAAACATGGACTTTGTCCATGGGAACCAACAAGCAATTAACCACCCTTCCACCAAAGCTCCATTTGGTCTCCAGTGTGTTTGGACTGGCAGTTTGTCAGGGCCCAGGATGTCGGTCCCTCTCAGAGCGGGAGCTTTTCCTCCAATTGTTATGGCTCTCTGTGTCTTAATTGGTGGCGCTTGTTTTAAGTGGTTAGAGCTGCATAGTATTTGGTTTAAGCCACAGGCATCCCTGGAAGGAAGATGAAAGGATGGGAGGTCAGTCAATCTGTGGCTGGAATCAAAATACCTAGGCCCAGTGTCAGCTGATCTAAGAGAGGCTGTGATAGAGGCGTATACGCAGGACAGCCTAGGAATGGGGCGGGGAGGTTCTGGTGCTTTGGCCAAAAACCATGAGAGCAGGAAAAAAGTGCACAATGAATGGGAGAAACAAGAACCTGCTGACTGAAAAATCGTATGGCTTGATGGATGTGTTAAAACTCCCTGTTATTGGAAAATACTTTAGAGTAGTCTAGGCTTGAAGGGAGAGTTCTTAATTTTTTATTCTCCTCAATCAAAATATTTTGGCATCACACCCGCACAGCCTGTGGAATCCGTGACTCCAGCTGCTGTATATCACCAACTGTCAGAATCATAAGGGTTACTTTTCACACTTTCAATCATCTTTCAGAGTTAATATTCTCGTGCAATGGGGTGATCCAGCTGTGATAAGGCAATGAGAAGAAAGAGTAGAAGATGTTGGGTTTTGTCTGGTTGTTTTTACAGTCTCTCTGTCTCTCTCATGATCTCTTTAAGGGACCTGTCGGTCAGAACCTCAAGTATGCTGGTTCAATTATTGCGATGTAATTGGAAATTGTCCCCCTAAGCAGAAGAGGAGAGTGTTAAGTGCTAGATGTACAAGGAAATTTTTGTTTTCCAACACCCGAGTTGACTCTTGCTACATGCTGCTCTCTGTGTGCTCAAGTAACAAGAGATAAAAGCCATCTGTTTCTCATCCAATAATCATGTCTTCTTGGTCTGTCTCTTAAAATTACACAGTTATTAGAAGGCTCTGTCATCCATTTCCTGTTTGCCAAGACACCTGTCATCCAGAACCAAGAGCTGCTTTGCATCCAGAACCAATAGCTGCCAGTATGTAGGAACACACACAGCTTTTCTGGACCATTCCTAAATACAGCAGGTTGCAGAGTCAAGCATGCTGCATTCTTATCCTGTTACTGCCACTCATTTTCCATAATCCATAAAGTGGTAATCCTATCATGTATCTCATGGTGGTTGTGTGGCTCAGGTCAGTTAATGTGTATAAAAACACTTGGGAATCAGTAAACAACAATATGAATGTAAGAGGGAGTTAGGGTGTTGAGTTATTATGGGAGTGGTCTCTGCTAGAGTTTCCAAAAATGCTTCAAATAACCACATTTATTAATGAGCTTCAGGGATATTGCTGGAGTCCCAAGTATTTCAAACTCTCTCCTTAGGTATACCAGTCAACACGGACCCTCTAAGTTATTGTCACCCCCGCACCCCCAGATGATGGAAAGGAAGGTCACTGAAAGTACAGGGCAGGCCATTGGCCTCCAAACTCCTCAGGTCCCAAGATCCCTTTTTCTTCCCTAGTCTGTAAGACACTCCATAAAACTCTTTCCTATATGGCTACTTCCAAATTCTTATCTCCCAGTGTTCAATTCAATTCCCTTTGATACAATATACCTTTATGCCTGTCAATGAGCTCACCCCCCCCAAAAATAAATCAAAGAATCGGTTGTCTAATGAGCATCCAGCATTTTCCACCTTCTTCCTTGAAATCCTAAAACCCCTGAGTCAAGGAAAGAAAACAAAAATACTTAGCTACTTTGTGATAGGGAGGGAGTGGATACCTAGAGTTGCAAAAACCTGGTGAAAATGAATGTATATATTCTGCTGTACTGCCATCAAGTTGGCCATTGGGTCATCATTTTGCTTTTCTCCTTCCCATTGTCAGATTATACTATCAGCCTTTTACTATATTATATTATAGGAAATACTGAAGAAAGAAGATAGAGGAAATAGCTTGAATTAAGGAAGAAGACTGGCATTTGTTGAGGGATAAGGAAGGGAGAATGATGAGGTTCTTCTAAAAGGTGGCTGCAGTTTAAAAGGCACGGTGACAGCTCTGGAGACCCTTGTTATTCGTTTAACAAGCAATGGCACACATATGTTCCAGCTGTATTTTCTGCCCCTAGACATTTATTGTCAGGTACTTGAGCCCCTTTAGCTCTAGTGTTGCGGCAGATGCTGATGCAACTGCCTAAAACACAAGGAAGTTGGTCTGTGCCACATTCGAGTGTTGAGAGCCATTTATTTGAAGGGATGCTTTCCAGATGCTTCCTGGAGGACTGACTGTGTGGAATCTTGTGTGTTTTGCCTTATGTACAGCAAGATAAGGGTCGCAAGTATGTTTACTATTTCCTTTGTGTTATTGGGAAGGTACAGTTACTAGTATTAAAAAATATTCAAGTAGATAATTTATTTTGAGGGTGAAAATAGTTTGTGATGCACGTAGTAGGCCACGGGACTGATATGTACCGAATGTGTGAAGTGCTTCATGGAACATGGGACTGATATGGCCCGCTCATATTAGTCACCTCCCTGATGACGTCTTTTATAAAGTGCTTGCTTCTTTGAAAATAGTTTGTGATGCACTTTCTGGGCCCTGGGACTAATATGTACTGCATTTGTGATGTACTTCAATGGAACATGGGACCAATATGGGCCTCTTGCAATTGGCAACCCATTTTTAAAATAATAATAAAAAAAAAACTTCCAACAATGACTCTAATCCATTCCATTGGTAAAAAAAAAAAAAAAATGGTATCACCAAAAAATTAAAAAAAATATCATCCCTTAAAGGGTTAAGTTGAACTTGTGGGATGGCTCTTTATATATGCTGATGTTGACAGCTCACTTTTAGAAGGGACTCTTATTCCAAAGATGCCCATGTGTTTGTCAGTTTGTTGTACTGTGGGGTCTTGCATGTTATAAAGTATTATAATGACATATGCAAACAGCTGGAGATAGAAAACCAAAAGGAAAGAACACACTTGGTGTTTCTCAAGTTCAAAGAACTGAAGAAAAATTCAAGCCTCGAGTTCCAATAGTGAAGGATTCCACGGGGAGAATATTAAACGATGCAGGAAGCATCAAAAGAAGACGGAAGGAATACGCAGAGTCATTATACCAAAAAGAATTAGTCCATGTTCAACCATTTCAAGAAGTAGCATATGATCAGGAACCAACGGTATTGAAGGAAGAAGTCCAAGCTGCTCTGAAGGCATTGCCAAAAAACAAGGCTCCAGGAATTGACGGAATATCAATTGGGATGTTTCAATGAACAGATGTAGCACTGGAGGTGCTCACTTATCTATGCCAAGAAATATGGAAGACAGCTTCCTGGCCAACTGACTGGAAGAGGCCCATACTTATGCCTATTCCCAAGAAAGGTGATCCAACCGAATGTGGAAATTATAGAACAATATCATTAATATCACATGCAAGCAAAATTTTGCTGAAGATCATTCAAAAGCAGCTGCAACAGTGTATCGACAGGGAACTGTCAGAAATTCAGGCCAGATTTAGAAGAGGATGTGGAACCAGGAATATCATTGCTGACATCAGATGGATCCTGAAAGCAGAGAATACCAGAAGGATGTTTACCTGTGTTTTATTGACTATGCAAAGGCATTCGACTATGTGGATCATAACAAATTAAGCATAACATTGCAAAGAATGGGAATTCCAGAACACTTAATTGTGCTCATGAGGAAACTGTACGTAGACCAAGAGGCCATTGTTCGAACAGAACAAGGAGATAGTGTGTGGTTTAAAGTCAGGAAATTTGTATGGCAGGGTTGCATCCTTTCACCATACCTATTCAATCTGTACCCTAAGCAAATAATCTGAGAAGCTGGACTATATGAAGAAGAACAGGGCACCAGAACTGGAGGAAGACTCATTAACAACCTGTGTTATGCAGATGTCACAACTTTGCTTACTGAAAGTGAAGAGGACTTGAAACACTTACTGATGAAGATTGAAAACCATAGCCTTCAGTATAGATTACACCTCAAGATAAAGAAAACAAAAATTCTCACAACTGGACCAATAAGCAACATCATGATAAACGGAGAAAAGATTGAAGTTGTCAAGAATTTCATTTGACTTGAATCCACAATCAACACCCATGGAAACAGCAATCAAGAAGTCAAAAGACACATTGCATTGGGGAAATCTACAGCAAAAAGCCTCTTCACAGTGTTGAAAAGCGAAGATGTCACCTTAAAGACTAAGGTGCACCTGACCTAAGCCATGGTATTTTCAATTGCATCATATGCATGTGAAAGCTGGACAATGAATAAGGAAGACCGAAGAAGAATTAAGGCCTTTGAATTGTGGCGTTGAAGAATATTGAATATTCAATGGACTGCCAAAAGGACAAACAAATCTGTCTTGGAAGAAGTACAACCAGAATGCTCCCTAGAAGCAAAGATGGTGAGACTGTGTCTTACATACTTTGGACATGTCAGCAGGGATCAGTCTCTGGAGAAGGACATCGTGCTCCATAAGGTAGAGAATTAGCAAAAAAGAGGAAGACCCTCAATGACATTGTTTGACACAGTGGCTGCAACAATGGGCTCTAGAATAACAGCATTTGTGAGCATGGCACAAGACCAGGCAGTGTTTCATTCTGTGGTACATAGGATTGTTCTGAGTCAGAATCGACTCAACAGCGCCAAACAACAGCATTCCTAAGAACCACAGATTTCACCTGGAATCGCATTGGCCATGCAAGAAGAATCTGCCAGTATTGCATACAAGAAAATATGGAAATCAGGACTAATAAACTTGTACTGGATAGGTAGGCCAGGAACCTGCAAGGAAGTTTGTCCATCTTGTTCTAAAACTAAGGACAATTGAATAAGTTCTTCGAGTATTCTCAGATTTGTGACATCCGATCTAATAGAAAAAGAAGTAGATTATACAACTGTCAGGCTGGCTAATTATATTTCTATCTTGAGTAATTTTTGATCACACCAACAATTGTCTAATTCAAACCCAGAGAAATGAAAATCTTACATTTGAATCTGAAGTTATACTAGTTCCTCTGTTATGGATTGAATTGTGCCCCTCCAAAATTTATGTTGAAGTCCTTATTGTTGTTAAGTGATATCAGGTCAGTTCCTATTCATAGCGAGCCTACAGAAGGAAACACTGCTGGTCCTGTACCATCTTTGCAATCATTGCTGTGCTTGGGCCCATTTTCCCAGCCACTGAGTCAATCCATCTCTTTGAGGGTCTTCTTCTCTTTCGCTGATCCTCTATTTTACCAAACATGATGTCCTTCTTCAGGGACTGGTCCCTTCTGATAACATGTCCAAAGTAGGTGAGACAAAGTCTCATCATCCTCGTTTCTAAGGAGACTGATTTCTTCCTTCTTTTGACAGTCCACAGTAAATTCAATATTCTTCGAGAACATCATAATTCAAAGGCATCAATTCTTTAGTCTTCTGTATTCTTTCCCAGCTTTCCCATGCATATGAGGTGATTGAAAATACCATGGCTTGGGTCAGGCTCACCTCAGTCCTCAAAGTGACGTCTTTGCTTTTGAACTTGTTAAAGTGGTCTTTTGCAGCCGGTTTGCCCAATGCAATACATCCTTTAACTTCTTGACTGCTGCTTCTATGAATGTTGATTGTGGATCCAAGTAAAATGAAATCCTTAAGAACATTAATTTTTTCTCCGTTTATCATGACATTGTTTACTCGTCCTTTTATGAGGATATTTTTCTTTATATTGAGGTGTAATCCATACTGAAGGTTGTAGTCTTTGATCTTCTTCAGTAAGTGCTTCAAGTCCCCTTCTTTTTCAGCAAGCAAGGTTGTGTTATCTGCATAACACAGGTTGTTAATGAGCCTTCCTCCAATCCTGATGCCCTATTCTTCATATAGTTCAGCTTCTCAGATCATTTGCTCAGCAGAAAGATTGAAAGGATACAACCATGATGAAAACCTTTCCTGACTCTAAACTACACAGTATCCCCTTATTCTGTTCGAACAACTGCCTCTTGAGTACAGGTTCCTCATGAGTACGATTGAACATTCTGAATTTCCCACTCTTTGCAACGTTATCCACAATTTGTTAAGATCCACACAGTCAATGGAACGCCTTTGCGTAGTCATCAGAACACAGATAACATCTTTCTGGTATTCTCTGCTTTCAGCCAAGATCCATCTGATATCAGCAATGATATCCCTCGTTCCATGCCCTCTTCTGCATCTGGCATGATTTTCGGGCAGTTACCTGTCGATGTACTGCTATAGCCACTTTTGAATTATTTTCAGCAAAATTTTACTTGCCTGTGATATTAGTGATATTAATGATTAATGATGCTGTTGCATCTCTTTTCTTTGGAATGGGCACAAATAAGGATCTCTTCCAGTTGGTTGGCCAGGTACTTGTCTTCCAAATTTCTTGGTATTGACAAATGAGCGCTTCCAGTGTTGCATCCGTTTGTCGAAACATCTCGTTTGGTATTCCCTCAATTCCTGCAGCCTTGTTTTTTTCCAATGCCTTCAGTGCAGCTTAGACATCTTCCTTCAATATCATCAGTTCTTGATCGTATGATACCTCCTGAAGCTGTTGAATGTCGACAAATTCTTTTTGGTATGGTGTTTCTGTTTATTCCTTCCATCGTCTTTTGCTACTTCCTGTGTCATTCAATATTTTGCCCATGGAATCCTTCAAAATTGCAACTCAAGGCTTGATTTTTTTTCTTCACTTCTTTCAGCTTGAGAAATGCCTAGCATGCTCTCTCCTTTTGGTTTTCTGTCTCCAGGTCTTTACTCGTTTCATTATAATACTTTGCCTTTGAAATCTTCTGTTTAGCTCTTTTACATAATCATTTCTTCCTTTCACTTTAGCTGGTCTGCATTCAAGATCAACTTTCAGAGTCTCTTCTGACATCCATTTTTGTCTTTTCTTTCTTCCCTGTCTTTGTAATGACGTTCTGCTTTCTTCATGTATGGTGTCCCTGATGCCATTCCATAACTTGTCTTGTCTTCAGTCATTAATGTTCAATGCATCAAATCTATTCTTGAGATGGTCTGTAAATTCAGGTGGGATATACTTAAGGTCATATTTTGGCTCTCATGGACTAGTTCTAATTTTATTTAGCTTCAGTTCGAACTTGCATATGAGCAATTAATAGTTTGTTCCGCAATTGGCCCCTGGCCTTCTTCTGATTGATGATACTGAGTTTCTCCATCATCTTTTTCCACAGATCTAGTTGATTTGGTCCTCTGTATTCCATTCATTTAGGTCCCCAGGTATAGTTGCCACTTATGCTGTTGAAAAAAGGTATTTACAATGAAGAAATCATTGATCTTAAAAATTCTATCATGGGACCCGCTGTCATTTCTATCACAAGGGCATATTTTCCAACTGCCAATCCTTTTTCTTTGTTTCCAATTCTTGTATTGTAATCAGCGTTAATTATCAATGCATCTTGATTGCATATTTGATCAATTTAATATTGCATAAGTTGGTAAAAATCTTCAATTTCTTCATCTTTGGTATTAGCGGTTGGTATGTGATTTTGAATAATAGTCGTATTAACTAGACTTCCTTGTGGGCATATGAATATTATCCTGCCACTGACAGCTTTGTACTTCAGAATAGGTCTTGAAATGTTCTTTTTGAGTATGAATGTGACACCATTCCTGCTCAGTTTGTTATTCCCAGCATAGTAGGCTATATGGTTGTCTGATTAAAAATTGCCAATACCAGTTAATTTCAGCTGATTAATGCCTAAGATATCTATCTTTCTGTATTCCATTTCATTCTTTGGAGACTTCCAGTTTTCCAAGATTCATACTGCCACTTGTGCATCAGTTTGTTATACAATGGTGGCTTGTGTGTTGCTATGCTGCTGGAAGCTATGACACCACTATTTCAAATATCAGTAGGGTCACCCATGGTGGACAGGTTTCAGTGGAGCTTCCAGACTAAGACAGACTAGGAAGAATGACCTGGTGGTCTACTAAAAAAAATTAGCCAGTGAAAACATTATGAATAGCAGTGGAACATTGTTTGATACAGTGCCAGAAGATGAGCCCCTCAGGTTGGAAGGCACTCAGAATACAACTGGGAAAGAGCTGCCTCCTCAAAGTACAGTCAGCCTTAATGACATGGATGGAGTCAAGCTTTTGTGACCTCCATTTACTGATGTGGCATGACTCAAAATGAGAAGAAACAGTTGCAAACATCCATTAATAATTAAAAAAAAAAAAACCCAAACCCAGTGCTGTGGAGTCGATTCTGACTCTTAGTGACCCTATAGGATAGAGTAGAATTGCCCCATAGAGTTTCCAAGGAGCACCTGGTGGATTCAAACTGCTGACCCTTTGGTTAGCAGCTGTAGCACTTAACCACTACTCCACCAAGGTTTCCTCCATTAATAATAGAAACAATAAAGTCCTAACCCCTGATGTGTGTGAACATGACTTTGTTTGGAAATAGATTCTTTGAAGATGGTATCAGTTAACATGAGGTCATGCTGGAGTAGGGTGGGTCCTAATCCCATCTGAGTGCTGTCCTATAAAAGAGGAGGATACACAGAGAAACAGACACAGGGGAAAGATGGCCATGTGAAGATATATCTACAAGCCAAGGAATGCCAAGGAATGCCTGGAGCTATCAGAAGCTGGAAGAGTCATGGCACAGGTTTTTCCTCAAAGCCTCACAAGGAATCAACAGGACCAACACCCTGATCTCACACTCCCAGCCTCCAGAACTGTGAGACAATAAATTTCTCTTGTTTAAAGCCACGTATTTTGAGGAAGCTAATATATCCTCCATTTCATGAATTTATTGAAGGTTTTTCCAGTTGCTGTTGGATTTACAAGATAAAAGGCACAGTCCTATTATGTGAAATATCTGGAAGAGGTAAATTCATTGAGACACAAAAAGATTGGGGGTAGGGAAGGGAATAATGGGGAGAAATCATCATATTGTTCACTTAAAATTGGTGAATTATATTTTATGTGAATTATACCTTAATAAAGATCAGAAAAAAAAAAAAAAGGATTTAGGAGGAAAAAAAAAAAAAACAAAGAAGAAGACAAAATTCCAGTCTTGAACAATCTAAGAAATTTCAAATTCTTTCATGAAGTTCATCTAACTATATGATCCTCGAGTCAAGACCATTCTCCATGGTGAGAGCACAGGAGATGTTTCTAGTCTGTTTGACAGATTCACAAACTGAAGCTCAGTAAGTCTGCTTGACTCACACAGCCTTACATTCACTTAGAAGACATGCTGAAAGCAGAGCCAAAGGCTCAATTTTAGTAATCTTTACATTATTCGACCTGATTCTGAGTCCCAAGGAGTTCTTCAGAAAGGAACTTCAAATGGATTTGGGCTATGAGCCAGAATGTAGGAATAATTCGAGTTTTCCGGGTTCTTCCCTAAAAAGATACAGATTACAAGGTGCGGCCCTGCTTCACAACTTGCAGGCATGGCACTGCCTGCATCATTGTCTAAGAGGAAGTAACAGTGGGTGTCTCCATCATCATGGCTTTGGGGTGGACAGATCTCAATTCAAATACCAACGCTCAGTACCTCAAATGTAACTTTAATCTCTGTGAGCCTCCATTTCCTGAGAAGTTCCTATAACCTACTTTGCATTGTTGGAAGAAGTGAGCGAGGTAGCTTATATAAAATGTTCAGCCCTGGCCTGGCACCCTGACCCGGAGGAGTTGCTCTGAAACATTAGTTTTTGCCAGCACCCAACACACACACATGTTTCTGAGTTCATGCATCTAATAAACAATCATTTACTGAGCACCCACCCTGTGGTGGTCTCTTTGCAGGATAGCGTGGATCTCAGAAATAACAATAATAAAATAACATCTAGGAGGTTGTCTTATATTGCACTTGACAGGGAGGAGACTTGGTGCCCATGAAGGCCTTCCATTTGGGGGAAATGGAAGGTTAGGAGACTGGGATTGGTGAGTCGTCCTGCCCCACTGCCACTTCAGGGGCATCAGAGGAAATAGTCTCACATTTCTCTCCTTCAGGCCGAGTAACAAGTTTGTGGTAGGGAATGGGATTTTGCCTTCCCCTTCTCAGATGCAGGTAGGAGAGCTGCCTCTAAAGGGAACTCCTATTTCCTGTGCCTTTTGTTCCCTGACTTCTTCAATTTCCATCACAGGGGCCTTTGCCAGTCATCTGCTTTGCCTTTATCCTAAAATTAATTTCCTGGGAAGGTGTGAGGTACAATGAACATCTGGCCTGAATGCTCAGGGCTGTCCTTTCCAGCCGGGCGTTCCTGACGTGATACCGTTGAGTGGCAGCTCTATCTCTGCCCTGAGAGGCAGTGCCGCCTAGGGCTCAGACGAGCCTCGGTCTCTCCAGGTTCCCTTTCCTTCTCTAAACACTGGGAGCGTTCAGGCTGCACGTGCCATTTACTAACCCATCAGACTCGTTGAAGAAGAGAGCCGCTAAGACTCACAGGCAGCCGCCCCCCGCCCCGTGCCTCCCCAGAGTTCGGGCTGGGAGCTCCTAAGGGCCTCTGAGGGGCTCTTTCCACTTCACTGTCTGCTTCCAAAAGTACCGACAGTAAACATCGAAGCGTAAATACTGGAGCGTGCGTCTGTGTGCTTGTGTGTGTGTGTGTGTGTGTGTGTTGTCAGAGAATTAACAGATTTACAACTGTCCTGCTCTGAAGAAGAGCCATTTTCACTTAAGAAAGGTCAAGAAGTACTCCAGAACAAACGTGAACACGTATATTCTGAGCAGCCAAAAGCATTTTCTCAGAGTACATGTCTCCTGAGGAAAACGTGTGGAGTTTTCGCTCCTGGCAGGACTGGACCCTGTCCCTGTGCCCGCCACCTGCCAAATCTTTGATCCTAAAGAAACGCTTCAGTATTTCAAACTCAAGCCCACACGGCAGACCTTGTGGTAGATGTGTTTCACATTCGTGATATTCCTAATCCACCGAACCCTCTCAAGCCACATTCCGTCCTTGGTGCACACCACACTTCCATTCCCATTTCCTGACCTCTGGGCTGGGCTCTCCATGCACGTAATACGCTGTTTTCTCCATCAAACTTCCTTCCCATTTACCGCGGCTGCCAAGTCGATTTCGACTCATAGCAACTCTATCTGACAGAGTAGAACTGCCCTATACAGTTTCTAAGAAGCACCTGCTGGATTCGAACTGCCAACCTCTTCGTTAGCAGCCATAGCACTTAACCACTAACACCACGGGGGCTTCCGTTGTTTTAGCACCCTTCTACAGCTCCTAAAATGTCACATCTCCTCCAGAGCATTTCCCACTTAACCTGGAAATGAGGTGGCCTTTTCTCCAGCTTTGGAGTTCCAAAAGGAAACACACCTTCGGCCACACTGAAATGGCAACCACCACACAACGCTTTGCATTTAAGTGTTACCTTACCCAAATCTCAAAGCTTTTTTAAGTGTTAAGTATTTAAGTTTATTGGCACTGCATTCTAGAAGATAAAAAGTGAAAGGTATTGTTTTTCCAGAGTCCCTGGGTGACACAAACAGTTAAATGCTAGACTACCAGTTGAAAGATTGGCAGTTTGAACCTACTCAAAGACACCTCGGAAGAAAGGCCTGGCGATCTGCTTCTGAAAAGTCACATTCTTGAAAAATCTCTTTGGAGCAGGTCTACCCTGCATGCACGAGATTGCCATGAGTGGAACTGACTCAACAGAAACGAACAACAACAACGTTGTTTCTCCCAGAGTCCCTGGATGGTGCAAATAGCTGACGCACCCAGGTGCTAACTGAAAGGTTGGAGGTTCAAGTCCATTCAGGAGCTCAGAAAAAAGGCCTGGCAATCTCCAAAAATTCAGCCGTTGAAAACCCTGTGGAGCACGGTTCTACTCTGACACACGTGGGGTCAGAATTAACTGGATGGCAACTGTGTTTTGTTTTGTTTATTTTCCCTTTAGCAAAGAGAAGATCAGAGATAGGCACTAAGGGGCATAGCCCAGATCCCTCAGTATGATGGAGGCAGGCAGGGCAGGGAAGAATCTCCTGATCCTCAGAGATAATGATCTATGCATTCTAGGCCCAATTATCCTCGGACGGATGTTTAAATCATTGCACAACAGTCGTCTCCCCAGACACACCCATTTCCCTCCCCCCAACATTATAGAGAGGGAACATGGGGGTTGGAGGAGAGGAAATTTACCTGCTTTCTCCTCCTCTGCCCTCATACTCTCCTCCTGAGAGTGAAGGAAACTAATATTAATTATCTAGTGCAAGATATATTTAATTTCATTTAATGTTTACGACAACCTTACTTCGGTATTATTTCCTCTCAGAAGGGCTAACCGGCTGATCTAAGTTCTCACAGTTTGCAAGAAAAGGAGTTGAGCTGTGAGGTCTCACCAATTCCAAAATCTATATATTGTTTCTGCTCTTTCCCTTTCACGTTTGTTCTTGGTGGTCATTTTAATCAGATTTAGAACGTACTAATCTTTTTTTTTTTTTTTTAATCTTAAGGTAGGTGCTCAAAAACAAGATCAATGAATGTTTTTATTCTTGTTATGGACACTGAGGTTTTAAAGTTTTGTTTTGCTTTTCTTTTTCCATTTTATGAAGCATTAAATTGGCTGAGATAAATGTTCTAATTCCAGGGGCTGGGAGTAAAAGGAAAGCCAAGTGCCTGATTTATTTCTTTAGGGATTCACCCAAGTCATACGAAGTATTCACTAACTTGGCCTTTTCTGTCCTGAGGACCTTAATTTAGAGTGTTTTGAGTTCATTACTGATTATTGGGAGAGGTCACTGCATAGAAACAAACCAAAGGATTCCTTGGAGAAATATGGAAGTCATCACATATCAGAAATGTGTGAAAAAACATTCCAGAGAGGAGGAATCTGTAAAGGAGGTTATTTTAGGAGGAAAAAGTGATTGTTGGTGGTAATGACACGTCTCAGACTAGATATGCTCATTTGGTCCCCTAAAATAGCTTCTACAGGATGGACTAGGGATATAGGATTTTTTTTTTAACTTAAAGATAATTTTTTTTCCTCAATCTGAAACATAATTATTACAGAAAAATATATATATTTAGGTTAAAAAACAAACACAATAAGCACACAGTCTCTCCAAGATAGGACCACGATAAGCACCTTGACATATAAACTTCCAGCTCTTTTCTTATATGTAATATAAACAAAATCATAACATAATATATTTTTGAAACTTGCTCTTTTGTTTACTATCATGAATATATAATTATTTCAATGAGAAAAGGTGTGTAACTTAATAATTAAAGAGCTGATAGTATGCTATTATTTGCCGTATATACCGTAATTTACTTAACCTGTCCTTTTAGGGTTAGACAAAGAGCTTGTCTCCAATATTTCAATTTTGAATAATGATACAATGAATTCCATGCAAACATCTTTACATAAGGGAAAAAATCAGAGATAACACATTTCTGGAAGTGTTTACTGGGTTAAAGTTATAAATATTTATAAGGCTTTGGATACATGTTCCCAAAGTATTTTTCAAGAAATCATACCAATGTATGACTGGACCCATTTCTCCAAGCCCACATATTAATCGAAACATCATTTCATTGTTTTAAAATGTATTTCTTTAATTGTCTATAATGATCTGTGCTCTACACACTGCCTCATTGTGTTTCTTCTTCTATAAATTGCCCACCATGTTCTCATGCTCAGTTTTTTCTGCTCTGGTATTTGTCTTTCACGCACTGATTTGAAGGAATTCATATTATATTAAGTATAGTAACACCTTGTAACATATATTGTATTTTTCCAGTTCTTTTGTTTTTTCCTCATGGTGTTTTATGTAATTTTATTTATGGTGGTTTACGTAACAAGTGAAGGTTTACATTTTATGTAGTCAAGTCTCTCAGCATTCCCTTATTCACTTTTTACCTTTGGTTTCAGGCTTAGAAAATCCTGGGGAGTTTCGATCACCTTTGAATGAGTCAGACTTAGGATACATAGCTCTTTAGAAACTCATTCAGTATTTCCATGCAGATCTATTTATGGCACTGGTTCCCAAGCTATGCCTCCAAAAAACACCATTGTTTTACATTTTGAGCCAAGGTGTTATGCCATTAAGTATGAATAATAGCAGACTTTCCAATTTTTTGGAAAAATAAATTTAATGGAATATTTTTTTAATTCTAAGGTTTCATACCACATTTTTTCTTAAATCTTTGGTGCTGCTACTCGTTGCCTTTATTAGTATCTAATAAAACCTGGTATCATATTATATGTTCTGTTATTTTAAATTTATTATGTCAATATTAAACCACGTTGTGCAAAGATCACTATTACTTCCAGATGGTCTACTAACTGATACGTTCAAGAATCTTTAGTGCACAGTATATGTTTGCTGCAGTTAAAAACTAAGAGAGATAACGTTCACAGCAAGAAATGATAAAATTTAAGTCCAAGTGCTCTGCTATAACTGCCAATCATGTCTTACTTTCTTTAGCTGTTTAATTATAATTCTTTGATTATAAATATCAAATATATTCACTGAATCCGATTGCCATACTCTCGTAAAATTATGATTTTTTTTTGATGGGCTGAAATAACTTTCCTAAAGGAAAGTGATCTTTTTAAACCACATGAAATTATTACCCTCAACATTAGAAGTATAAGTGAGCCAAGGAAATGTATTCTTTGTGTTTAATGCCTCCAGAGGCAGTCTTTATTGCTGTAGTCGGTCTGTGAAGGCCATACACAAAGGCACCTCTCAACGGGCACTCACAAACAGAACTTTGAAAATATGCACCCATAAAGTGCATGCATTTCCTGAACTGGTAGCTGCTTTATTCACCAGACTATTAAGAGCCCATTTAGAGGGTCTCTCACAAGCTCATGTGCACTACAGGTACTTAAAGCTCATGCAACTAGCATAGAAAGAAACAAAACAGAAAGTTCGACCAATTATCTACTAAAATTTACAGAGGGAAAAAAAAGCTCTCTCCTGAAACTCAGATTCCCTCCAACACTAACACTCTTATAAAGAACAGGTAATGTGACAAAATTGCCCCACTTCCAATCCCCCAGCCAAAATCCAACACCCCTCTTGCCCTCCAAGTATCAATCATCAGCCCAGGCAAGGCAAATGAACTTTTAATCAATAACAGCTACTGTTTCGTGTACCAGGGCTGTTTATGATTTAAAAGGGGGAAAAAATTAAATCAATCCTGATGTGAATGTTTTCCCTCTTAAAGAGAAAAAAAGCAGCACCCCACGTCAAAGGGGGAGGGGAACAGTTTCATATGCTTTTAAAAGGCATGAAAATAAAAGACATTTGAAATTATTTTTATTTGCTTTGGCTATAAAGTGACTACATGGGCTGCTGTGGATTGATGAGTCATGTTAGACAAACGCCTTCAGTCTACGTCTTCACACCACTGTGCTTCCTGTTTACATCCATGCATCGGTATAGATCACCTAAGGGAGCTAGAAGGAATTGCAAGGACCATCTGTGTAAAGATGGCTGCCTCCGGAGGGAGCAAAGTCCCCCTCACTGGAGCTGTTCAGGCACAGGCAGCTGAGGAACTGCAGAGGGACTTCAAACAACAAAAGGGTGTTTAGATTAGTGGGTGAAACTATCGTATGTGGAGCCAAATATGTGAATAATAATACAAAAAGCAAGTCTGCTCTAGCTAGAGATCCTTGCCCCTCTCCCTGTCCAACTGCAACAGGCAGCCTTTGTCTGGAGCATCCAGGATTCCGCTGGAAAGCGCTGTAAAAGTCAGTACCAGAGACCTGTTCTGATTCTTCCCTCAGTGTTCCTTCAGTTTCTCTAGGCCACATCCATGTAGATCCTGCTAAACACCATGTTGTTGTGTGCTATTGTGTGAATTCCGACTCATAGCAGCCCTATAGGACAGAGTAGAAGTGCCCCATAGTGTTTTCCTAGGCTGCAATTTTATGGAAGCAAATCTCCAGGTCTTTTCTCCTGAGGACTGGCTGGCAGGTTCAAACCACTGGCCTTTTGGTAAGCAGCCGAGCTCTTAAACATTGCACCATCAGGGCTCCTTATTAAACACCATAAATCCTAGTAATGCTAGTAGTTAGGTCTCCCTGCATCTTGGTTCTCCCTTTAGCCAGAGAGAACTAAAATAGGACTCTTTACAAAATCCGGGGTTATTTTGGCGTGTTTACACAAAACCAGAAATAACTTCCCTGAAGATTACTGAAATTAAATCATCTTTCACCTAATTGGGAAAGGCTACACAGAAGTGTGTCTATTTGAAAAGAATAACGTGATTGGGGGAAAATGGTAGTGGGAGGGATTTCCTGACTCTTTTCTTTTACAGTTTGCTGAAATGGAACAAATCAATTCTGTCTGGATTATTTATAAACCTTAACACCAGCAGGGCAGGGGGAACTGACGAGACCACGCACAAAGAATGCAGAAACTTTCCTTTCTGAACTGCTGGTACAGACATGCTTTAGTGTCTTGGAGCTTTTAAAGGCATTGAAGAAATGGGTTTTCTGCCTCCAATAACTGTTGGCGGAGAGCAGCGACTTGCACCTAATTATTCACCACCGTAACTGGCAAACAGGGGAAGGATCGAGTGAAGAAGCTCACATTTTTCAGGAACCAAGAAAGTGGGCCCTTGCGCCTACCCTTAGAACACACTGTTAACTGTAGACCCTCAGCAAATAGTGACCATGTGGCTCTAACATGAAACACATTGCAGCATACAGAAAGAGTGCGTTTAATTCTCATTACACCTCTATGAAAATAGCCTTGCTGGAGAAGCGGTTAAGCACTCGGCTGCTAATCCAGAGTTTGGCAGTTCAAAGCCACCAGCTGCTCCGTGGGAGAAAGATATGGCAGTCTGCTTCCATAAAGGTTACAGCCTTGGAAACCCTGTGGGACAGTTCTACTCTGTTCTATAGGATTGCTATGAGTCAGAATTGACTCTGTGGCAATAGGTTTGGGTTTTGGTTTACACCTCTATGAATCAGTATTTTTTCTACATTACAGATGAGGAAACTGAGCCTCCAAAGGATCAAATGGCCTACTCAAAGACATATAACCCATAATCAGAAGAGCCAACATTTGAATTTAGGTCTATGTCTAAATCCCAACTTCTTTTCATTTCTCTAAGAAATAATTTTCAGAGAAGTGAAGGAAGAAGTTGATAGTTATTAAATACCATATTACCTCAATGTGTAAATAAGGGCTTTGAAGCCTGTCAGCCACGGTAACTTGCAGCGTCCTTCTCCTGCTCTGGCACCCATTTATGAATAGCTGAGGTCCCCAAAACTCCCTGAAGGCATGGCCACTGCCATCCCTAGTGCTCACTGTGGGGACACTGATACCTGTACCGAGGGTACCATGTCCTAGCATCTCTAAACAGCAAACCTCAAGATGGAACTGCAAATCTTACTCTCCTGCTGTATTTCTTACCAAAGGGGAAAAAAGGCCCTTTTATGTCATTTATGCCATATTTGATCCCTGTGCTAAACCTACACTGCTTGAGTTGCCATATGTCACTGAACATCTCAGGAATAGGGCTCGCTCAGGTTTTGTTGGCTGTCCCTACGCCCACAGGGCTCAGACTTGTGCCCTTGTGTCTGGGCCAAAGGCTGCACTAGACCTCATACTCTTCCATGTCCCACTTTTGTCCTCTGGAACTTCAGCTGCCCAGATAGCTTAACTCCTGCCTAGGGTCTGCACTACCTGGCTGAATGTTTCTGGGCTGTTCCAGTTGTAATCTCTCAGCAATCCTGATTCATTTGAAGGCTCTCAATTTAGAAGAAGAAATCTATGTGGCTTGTTATCATTACGACTTACACAGACAAATGGGCAAATATCAGAATAACCTGGCCTGAGTGCAGGGCCAAGAGCTCACGTCTCTGTCCCTTAATCTGCCTGGAGCCTGTTTGAAGTTACACTTGAACATGCATGTGCTCAGACCTCATTCGTTAATGATCAGCTGGTGGAAATTCAGTGATGGCATGTCAGGCTCTAGAGAGGGAGGTGGAATGTCTTATTCAGTTTAGTGCTTTGGACACTGTAGATACTTAGCACTGGTAAGAAAGTGAGTCTGGGGGAAAAGCATGTAAAAAATGGAAGAGAAAGAGAAGTGTCTGCCTAAGAATGAGGTAACATTGGACCAGAGGGTCACCCCTGCCCGCCCAAAGAATAGCTATTTGCTGAACAAGGTTGTGAGTATGGCAGTTTAATTTTGAAGGGGAGGGATACTTCATCAGACATAACAAGCATAAAAAAAAAATATTTAGAAATTAGAAGTATAAAGGAAAAAAATTAAAACCCCTGTTACTCTATCATGTAGAGATAAATGCCATGAATACTTTAATAGATTTCATTCAAATTTCAGTATAAGCATACATATTCTCAATAATTTCCACCAATTTTGAATAATGTAATTTTACTTTTAAGTTACCAATTATTATATACACTTACATGTCACTAAACATTCACTGAAATTTGTAATTTAATGGCTGCATAAAATTTTCATCAAATACACGCACCATAATTTATTCACGCAGTTCCCCTTTGTTGAATATTTACAATGTTCCTGGGTTTTTTTCTTTTTTAAACAAAGCTACAGTGAATATCTTTGTGGCTAAGACTTGGTGTGCACTCATGATTTCATTTCATTTCTACAACTGAAATTGTTGGTCAAAGAGAATGAGCTTTTTAAAAAGCTATTGACAAATACTGCTATTTTTAAAGAAGTTCTTACTCCTACTTGAATCTTACATGCTATGTATAAAGTTTTGTATTTCTTTTATCATATGTTGTTGTTGTGTGACATCAAGTTGATTCCAACTAATAATGACCGTATATGACAGAGACACGGGTTTCCTAGGCTGCAATCTTTATTGGAGCAGATGACAGGTCTTTTCTCCCACAGAGTAGCTGATGAACTTGAACCACCGGCCTTTATCATTAGCAGCAGAGTGCTTACCATATTTTTATGCAAATAATGCACGGCTTCTACACTTGTTTGCCAACTGCACCCTCCCCCTGGCAGGTATTTTCGTAAGCACTGCTGTGCCAATTTTTTTACATATTGCAGTAAAATGGTTGGCAAACAAACATAGAAAAAAAACAAAAACCAAACCCATTGCCATTGAGTCGATTCCAACTCTTAGCGACCCTATAGGACAGAGTAGAACTCCCCCATAGAGTCTATAAGGAGTGCCTGGTAGATTCGAACTGCTGACTTCTTGGTTAGCAGCCATAGCACTTAAGAAGGCATGTGCTATTTAAGTAAAAACGTGGTAGCCATTGCACTGCCAGGGCTTCTTATGCCCTCCTGAACACCAGGGATTACGCTTCTCTCTGCATCACTTTTAGTGCCACGACTTACTGCATTTTATTAATTATTGTTGTTATTGGTTGCAGCCAAGGCAAATCCGACTCACAGGGACCCCGTGTGTGCAGAGTAGAATTGTTCCATAGGGTTTTCAAGGCTGTGAATTTTAGAAGCAGATTGCCAGTCCTAAATGGAAAATGTTGCCATCAGTTTGGCTGATCCCTTAAGAATAATCATCTTCTACAAATCAGCCTCTTTCCAAGTTTCCTTAAGAATTCAGGGAGCTAAGACTCGCAGGGCTCCTATTTTCTGTTGAAGAGACCCTTCAATAATAGTTTTGATGCCTCAATATTTGTGTGGACCTGAGCATTGGCTATTTCTGGTTTATTCAAAGATTGTTATGATTGTTGTTGTTAGTTGCTGTCAAGTTGGCTCTGACTCCTGGCGACCCCATGAACAGCTGAATGAAACTTTGCCCGGTCTTCTACCACCTTCACAATCATTGGTCTGCTTGAGTCCATTGTTGTAGCCACTGTGTATTCTGAGTGCGTTTCAGCCAACAGGGCTTATCTTCCAACAGTGTATCGGACAATATTCTGTTGTGATCCATAGAGTTTTCATTGGTAAATTTTCGGAAGTAGATCACCAGGCCTCTCTTCCTAGTCTGACTTAGTGTGGAAGCTCCACTGAAACTTGCCCACCCTGGTTGACCCTGCTGGTATTTGAAATACAGGTGGCATAGCTTCCAGCATCACAGCAACATGCAAGCTACCACAGTACAACAAACTGACAGTGATTGGTTTACAGATTAAGAATTTATTGAGTGAATGGATCCTCTTTGCCATGAGCATATGCACTTACCTAAAAAATTGCGCTTACGCTGTGCTTTACTTTAAAGCAAAATACGTACAGGGTAGTTTTCTTTTTTTGGTTGGTTAGTCAGTTGAGAGAAGAAAAACCATAATTTGGCTAGAACATTTGATTTTCATTCATGTAGTCAGAGTGCTGATGACTGACTAAGGAATGAGTAAATCGGTATACTCCGTGTTGAAAGTCTTCTTGAGCCATTAAAAGGCTCTTTTGGTAAGAGAAAATGTTGGGTATTTCTTCTCTTTTCATTACTATTATTTTTGTGATTTGTTATTTTTCTTAGATACAATCTCTTAGGAAAGATGCATCTGTTTAAGTAAGTTCTTACTTATGCACACTCCCCCAGGCTTAAGGGTGGACCAATTCGTCTACAACAGTTTAACACTCTGCTTTCAAGTAAGCACTGTTCCCGTTGTATGCTCCCTTCTTCTGGTCTTCACCACAACGAGTTTTCCACACCAGAACCCAGAGTCTGGATTCTTCTCTATTTGCTCTCATTTGGTTCTCATTAAGCCCAGAGCTCTTTTGAAAAATACTCTAATAAATACCTTTGATCCCTCCGTGTTTTTTCAACGATTTTTCATTTTCTTCCAAACGCTTAGCTGACAGATTTCTGGGAGCATCCAGTCCTGCTCAGAGACACATTAGCAGATGATATCATCTGAATGCTTAGGGAAAGGGCCTTTTTGGGGACTCTAGAGATCATGAAGATCAAAGACTACAGCCTTCGGTATGGATTACACCTCAACATGAAAAAAAAAATCCTCACAACTGGACCAATAAGCAATATCATGATAAACAGAGAAAATACTGACATTGCCAAGGACTTCATTTTACTTGGATCTACAGTCAACACTCTTGGAAGTAGACAAGAAATTGAAGGACCTATTGCATCGGGCAAATCTACTGTAAAAGACCTCTTTAAAGTGTTCAAAAGCAAAGATGTCACTTTGAGGGCTAAGGTGTGCCTGACTCAAGCCATGGTGTTTTCAATCTCCTCATATTCATGCCAAAGCTGGACAAAGAATAAGAAAGACTAAAGAAGAATTGATGCCTTTCAATTTTGGTGTTTGTGAAGAATATTGAATATACCATGGACTGCCAGAAGAATGAACAAGCCTGTATTGGAGGAAGTACCACCAGAATGTTCATTAGAAGCAAGATGATGAGACTTCGTCTCACATACGTTGGACGTATTATCAGTAGGGACCAGTCCCTGAAGAAGAACATCATGCTTGGTAAAGCAGAAGGTCAGCAGAAAAGAGGAAGACCCTCAACAAGATGGATTGACACTTTGGCTGCAACAATGGGCTCAAACATAGCAACAGTTGTGAGGATGGTGCATGATCGTGCAGTGTTTCACTCTGTTGTACCTAGGTTGCTATGAGTCTGAACTGACTCCACGCACCTCACAACAACAAGAGAGCACAGCTGGCTGGGAGCCACATTGGTTCATGGCCCCTATTTTCTCTCAGTCCAGTCTCCCCCAAGTGTGTTACTTTCTTACTAGCGCAGCTCTTCTTGATCTCTCTACAATTTTCTGGCTGAACACTCTAAGCCATAGGGCTTTTCTAACTCTGCAGAAGCACTCTCAAGCTCTCTGTGGTTAAGGGTTAAGAGTGAAGATTCAGGATCACACTAGCATTCATATGGACTTTTAAAGGTCTCACTGTGGTAGTAAGATTTATCAAGGAGGAAAGTGAGGCTTTCCTGGGTTCTGTGCCCAGCTCTTCCTTCAGCTTGCATTTGAGTACCTCAGTGAGTATCTGAGTTATCTAGTGTGGCCGTAAGAGAAATATCACAAGTAGGTGGATTTAACAAACAGAAATTCATTTTCTCACAGTCTAGGAGGCTAGAAGTCCAAATTCAGGGTGCTGGCTCTAAGGGAAGGTTCTTTCTGACCACTTTGGGGGAAGGTCCTTGTCTCTTTTCAGCTTCTGTTCTTTCATTCCTTGGCGTGGCATCTATCTTCCCCCATCTGTGCTTCCTTGCTTCTGTGCCTAATCTGCTCTTTTTAGATCTTCACAGTGATTGGCTTAAAACATACCCTACACTAAAGATTAGTCCAAAGGACTAATGGACCACATCAACCACAGCCTCCACCAGACTTAGTCCAGTACAGCTAGCTGGTACCCAGCTACCACCACTGACTGCTCTAACACGGATCACAATACAGGGTCTCAGAGAGAGCTGGGGAAAGCCTGGTGGCATAGTGGTTAAGAGTTCAGCTGCTAACCAAAAGGTCAGCAGTTCAAATCCACCACACACTTCTTGGAAACTCATTGGGGGAAATTCTACTCTGTCCTATAGGGTCACTATGAGTCAGAATCCACTTGACAGCAATGGGTTTTTTATGCGACAGAACTGGAGAAAAATGTAGAACAAAATTCTAACTCACAAAAAAGACCAGACTTACTGGCCTGACAGACTGAAGGAGCCCCAAGAGTATGCTCCCCCCCCCCACACCCTTTTATCTCAGTAATGAAGTCACTCTAGAGGTTCACCCCTCAGCCAAAAATTAGACAGGCCCATAAAACAAAATGAGACTACATGGGCACATCAGCCCAGGGGCAAGGACGAGAAGGCAGGAGGGGACAAGAAAGCTGGTAATAGGGAACCCAACAGAAGGGAGAGTGTTGACATGTAGTGGGGTTGTTAACCAATTTCATAAAACAATATGCGTACTAACTGTTTAATGAGAAGCTAGTTTGTTCTGTAAATCTTCATCTAAAGTTCAATTAAAAAAAAGAATAATAAAGAAGACTTAAATGTAAAAAACTAAACAAAACACACAAAAAAATGTCCTACACTGATATGGCCTCATTATTAAAAGAGAGAAAATCCGATCCCCAAATGGGATTACATCCACAGGTGTAGGGGTTAGGATTTATAACACATATTTTTGGGAGATACAACTCAATCCATAATAGTAAGCATTTCTGGGCTCCAAATTCTTCATCTGTAAAATCAAAGAGTTGGTGTTATTAGGAATTTTCATATCTTCCCAAGGGTGAATTATGGTTTTAACCATGAGGGGATAGTACATTTAATTTGGAAAATAGTAATAATAATGTTGCAATATATTTATTGCCAAATATTTGGAAAATAATATTGGAAAACATTTGGTACTTTTTAATAATATAAAATATGCAAAATAAAGCTTGGTAACATAGTTCAGGGATGAGGCATGGGTTTTAAAAGGTTGAGCAATTACAGACCAGATAGCCATAAGGCCCGGAGTGAAATAGCCTATCACAGATTTGAAGTTTGGCAGAGCCGAATATGCTCCTTGGCTCTGTCTCCTGCTGTGTGATCTTGGGTAAATTAACCTTGTTGTTTCAAGCCTCAGATTCTTAATCTGTCAAAAAAAAAAAAAAAAAAAACTAAACCTCAGGAAAAAAAAACACACACACACAAATAATACTAGTACCTCCACCCTTGGGAACATTAAAGGAGAGGAGGCACATGAATGCTTTGGTTAGTGGCTGGCACTGATTACTATTAGTATCATTAGTGCCTGCTACCTCTAAAATTTAATGAATTGAAATACAATTTGTCTATATCCTTAATATCACAGGCAAGTAAAATTTGGCTGAAAAATCATTTAAAAACGGTTGCAGCCATACATGCGTAGGGAACTGCCAGAAATCCAAGCCAGATTCAGAAGAGGACTTGAAACAAGGGGTATCTTTGCTGGTGTCAGAGAGGCCTTGGCTGAAAGCAGAGAATATCAGGAAGATGTTTACCTGTGTTTCATTGACTATGCAAAGGCGTTCAATTGTGTGGATCATAACAAGTTATGGATAATATTATGAAGAATGGGAATTCCAGAACACTTAACTGTACTCACGAGGAACCTGTGCATAGATCAAGAGGCAGTTGTTCCGACAGAAAAAGAGGATACTGTGTGGTTTAAAGTCAGGAAAGGCGTGCGTCAAGGTTGTATCCTTTCACCATACCTATTCAATCTGTATGCTGAGCAAATAATCCAAGAAGGGGGACTATATGAAGAAGAATGGGGCATCAGGATTGGCGGAATACTCATTAACAACCTGTGTTATGCAGTAAGTCAGCACTTACTGATGAAGATCAAAGACCACAGCCTTCAGTATGGATTACACCTCAACATAAAGAAAACAAAAATCCTCACAACTGGACCAATAAGCAACATTATGTTTTGTTGTTGTTGTTAGGTGCCATCAAGTTGGCTCCGACTCATAGCGACCCTATGCACAACACAACAAAACACTGCCCGGTCCTGCGGCATCCTTACAATCGTTATGCTTGAGCTCATTGTTGCAGCCACTATGTCAATCCACCTCCTTGAGGGTCTTCCTCTTTTCCGCTGACCCTGTACTCTGCCAAGCATGATTTCCTTCTCCAGGCACTGATCCCTCCTGACAACATGTCCAAAATATGTAAGACGCAGTCTCGCCATCCTTGCCTCTAAGGAGCATTCTGGCCGCACTTCTTCCAAGACAGATTTGTTCATTCTTTTGGCGGTCCATGGTATATTCAATATTCTTCATCAACACCACAATTCAAAGGCATCAACTCTTCTTCAGTCTTATTTATTCATTGTCCAGCTTTCACATGCATATGATGTGATTGAAAATACCATGGCCTGGGTCAGGTGCACCTTAGTCTTCAGGGTGACATCTTTGCTCTTCAACACTTTGAAGAGGTCCTTTGCAGCAGATTTGCCCAGTGCGATGCGCCTTTTGATTTCTTGACTGCTGCTTCCATGGCTGTTGATTGTGGATCCAAGTCAAATGAAATTCTTGACAACTTCAATCTTTTCTCCGTTTATCATGATGTTGCTCATTGGTCCAGTTGTGAGGATTTTTGTTTTCTTTATGTTGAGGTGTAATCCATACTGAAGGCTGTGGTCTTTGATGTTCATTAGTAAGTGCTTCGAGTCCTCTTCACTTTCAGCAAGCAAGGTTGTGTCATCTGCATAAGGCAGGTTGTTAATAAGTCTTCCTCGAATCTTGATGCCCCGTTCTTCTTCATATAGTCTAGCTTCTCGTATTATTTGTTCAGCATACAGATTAAATAGGTATGGTGAAAGAAAACAACCCTGACCCACACCTTTCCTGACTTTAAACCAATCAGTACCCCTTGTTCTGTCCGAACAACTGCCTCTTGATCTTTGTAACAGTTCCACATGAGCATAATTAAGTGCTCTGGAATTCCCATTCTTTGCAGTGTTATCCATAGTTTGTTATGATCTACACACTCGAATGCCTTTGCATAGTCAATAAAACACAGGTAAACATCCTTCTGGTATTCTCTGCTTTCAGCCAGGATCCATCTGACATCAGCAATGTTCCTCGTCCTCTTCTGAAACCAGCCTGAATTTCTGGCAGTTCCCTGTTGATATACTGCTGCAGCCATTTTTGAATGATCTTCAGCAGAATTTTGCTGGCGTGTGATATTAATGATATTGTTCTATAATTTCCACATTGGGTTGGATCACCTTTCTTGGGAATAGGCATAAATATGGATCTCTTCCAGTCCGTTGGCCAGGAAGCTCTCTTCCATATTTCTTGGCATAGACAAGTGAACACCTCCAGTGCTGCATCTGTTTGTTGAAACCTCTCAATTGATATTCCATCAATTCCTGGGGCCTGTTTTTCGCCAGTGCCTTCAGAGCAGCTTGGACTTCTTCCTCAGTGCCACCCCTTGAAATGGTTGAATATTGACTAATTCTTTTTGGTATAATGACTCTGTGTATTCCTTCCATCTTCTTTTGATACTTCCTGCATTGCTTAATATTTTCCCCATGGAATCCTTCACTATTGCAACTCAAGGCTTGAATTTTTTCTTCAGTTCTTTCAGCTTGAGAAACACTGAGGGTGTTCTTCCCTTTTGGTTTTCCATCTCCAGCTCTTTGCACATGTCATTATGATACTTTACTTTGTCTTCTCGAGAGGCTCTTTGAAATCTTCTGTTCAGTTCTTTTACTTCATCAATTCTTCCTTTTGCTTTAGCTGCTCGACGCTCAAGAGCAAGTTTCAGAGTCTTCTCTGACATCCATCTTGGTCTTTTCTTTCTTTCCTGTCTTTTCAGTGACCTCTTGTTTTCTTCATGGATGATGTCCTTGATGTCATTCCACAACTCGTCTGGTCTTTGGTCACTAGTGTTCAATGTGTCAAATCTATTCTTGAGATGGTCTCTGAATTCAGGTGGGATATACTCAAGGTCATATTTTGGCTCTCGTGGACTTGCTCTGATTTTCTTCAGTTTCAGCTTGAACTTGCATATGAGCAATTGATGGTCTGTTCCACAGTCAGCCCCTGGCCTTGTTCTGACTGATGATATTGAGCTTTTCCATCATCTCTTTCCACAGATGTAGTCAATTTGATTTCTGTGTGTTCCATCTGGTGAGGTCCATGTGTATAGTCGCCGTTTATGTAGGTGAAAGAAAATATTTGCAATGAAGAAGTTGTTGGTCTTGCAAAATTCTATCATCCAATCTCTGGCATTGTTTCTATCACCAGGGCCATATTTTCCAACTACTGAGCCTTCTTCTTTGTTTCCAACTTTCCCGTTCCAATCACCAGTAATTATCAATGCATCTTGATTGCATGTTCGATCAATTTCAGGCTGCAACAGCTGATAAAAATCTTCTCTTTCTTCATCTTTGGCCCTAGTGGTTGGTGCATAAATTTGAATAATAGTCTTATTAACTGGTCTTCCTTGTAGGCGTATGGATATTATCCTATCACTGACAGCATTGTAGTTCAGGATAGATCTTGAAATGTTCTTTTTGATGATGAATGCAACACCATTCCTCTTCAAGTTGTCATTCCCAGCATAGTAGATTATATGATTGTCCAATTCAAAATGGCCAATAACAGTCCATTTCAGCTTACTAATGCCTAGGATATCGATATTTATGCATTCCATTTCATTTTTGACGATTTCCAATTTTCCTAGATTCATACTTTGTACATTCCAGGTTCCGATTATTAACGGATGTTTGAAGCTGTTTCTTCTCATTTTGAGTCGTGCCACATCAGCAAATGAAGGTCCCAAAAGCTTTACTCCATCCACGTCATTAATGTCGACTCTACTTTGAGGAGGCAGCTCTTCCCCAGTCATCTTTTGAGTGCCTTCCAACCTGGGGGGCTCATCTTCCAGCACTATATCAGACAATGTTCCACTGCTATTCATAAGGTTTTCACCGGCTAATGCTTTTCAGAAGTAGCCTGCCGGGTTTTTCTTCCTAGTCTGTCTCAGCCTGGAACGTCAGCTAAAACGTGTCCTCCTTGGGTGACCCTGCTGGTATCTGGATACCGATGACATAGCTTCCAGCATCACAGCAACACACAAGCCCCCATAGTATGAGAAACTGACAGACACGTGGGGGAACATTATGATACATGGAGGAAAAAAATGAAGTTGTCAAGGATTTCATTTTACTTAAATCCACAATCAACACCCAAGAAAGCAGCAGTCAAGAAACCAAACAGTGCGTTGTGTTGGGCAAATCTGCTGCAAAAGACCTCTTTGAAGTGTTTAACAGCAAAGATGTCACTTTGAGGACTAAGGTGGCACCTCACATGCATGTGAAAGCTGGACAATGAAAAAGGAAGACCAAAGAAGAATTCACACATTTGAGTTATGGTGTTGGCAAAGAATATTGAATATGCTATGCAGCATGAGAAGAACAAACAAATCTGTCTTAGAAGGCGTACAGTCAGAATGCTCCTTAGAAGCAAGAATGGTGAGTCTTCGTCTCACTTACTTTAGACATGTTATTAGGAGGGACCAATCCCCGGAGAAGAACGTCATGCTTGGTAAAGCAGAGGGTTATCAAAAAAGAGGAAGACCCTCTACCTGATGGATTGACTCAGTGGCTGCAACAATGGGTTCAAACATAGCAACGATTGTGAGGATGGCACAGGACTGGACAGTATTTTGTTCTGTTGTACTTAGGGTAACTATGAGTTGGAACCGACTTGATGGCACCTAACAACAATAACATGGAAAACTGTCCTTGGAAATGCACATTCTCTCAATGGGAGTGCGGGTACCTATACAGGAGGTTATGGTATAGGATGAAGATGACAGCAGTCGTGAAGAAACTCATAGCTTTTCGGAAAAAGGGAAACTCAGAAAATATGAGAGACAAAGAAGGATGAGCTTATGCAGGGGGTGTTGTTAGGCTGATTGAGCCAGATGTTAGAGAGAAAGAAGAGCTATGAGGAGAGAGAGTGACATTGAAATGATAGAAAGCTTGAGTGACCACGTTAATGTGTTACCTATATTTTGAGATTCAATTTCAAGATTCAAAGGATATGGGTTGAAAATAATTAACATTATATAATTTTTAAATATATGAATTTACTTACTGATAAAGTTTTTTTGAAAAATTGTGTGCCTGTAAAATTGTTCTATTTATAAATTTCTAAAATTAACATCACAATTCATCTGTCTGTTTATTGTACTGTGGTGGCTTGTGTGTTGCTGTGATGTTGGAAACTATGCCACTGGTATTTCACATACCAGTAGAGTTACCTACAGTGGACAGGTTTCAGCAGAACTTCCAGACTAAGACAGACTAGGAAGAAGGACCTGAAGATCTACTTCTAAAAAAAATTGGCCAGTGAAAACCTTATGAACATTAGGGGAACTTTGCCCATATAGTGATATATGTCCCTGAGCAATCTGACAGCAGAGCTGGGATAATTAACATATTCATATGTATTAAAGCAAAATTATAGAATAGAGTAGAGCTGCTCCATAGGGTTTCCAAGGAGTGCCTGGTGGATTCGACCTGCTGGCTTTTGGTAGCAGCCATAGCTCTTAACCACTATGCCCCCAAGGTTTCCACAGCAAAATTAGAAGAAAATTCTTTATAGGGATTATCTGCACACTAAAAAATAGCATAAGCAGAAAAATTTCATGTCTGTCTCTATAAGTTACTGATATTTTTCATACAGTTTTACTATTTTTAATTTTTATAAGATTTTTTTTAATGCCTCAATCTTCTTCAAAATTTTATTTTATGCTTAACAAATTTGAGATTGAAACCCTCAATTAACTTTCCCTGAAGACCATAATACATTATAGGAAAAATATTCTATCTGCAAATGGTAGAATATCTAATATTCTATTAGCTAAGAACTAATTCCTCTAAATTGAGCATATTTTTATTTCTTTTGTGATTGACATATGTAACTTTCCAGCCCAAATATGTTCTGCCTTTTTGCTTCTATTCAGAGTCCCTTTCTTCAACAAATGTATTGACAAAATTAAACTCGTCTAATCTGTTTCCTGTATATAAATGTTTTGCCAAATTTAAATTCTGCAAAATCACAGGCCTTCTCAGTTTCTGACTATTTTGGTACAAAGTATAAATTTAGCCAATAAAAAAAAATCCCAAAGTGCAATTAATTTGATTATTTTCTCCCTTGCTCTTACAGGGATATAGTTCAATGTCTTTCTCTTTACAAGTTTTTTTTTCCCCCAATATATACAAAGGGCTCAAAATATATATATAATATTTTGATTAAATATTTCCAACTGATTTTTAAAAGAAATTTTGATCTCAATTTAGAGAAATTCCTTACAGGAATTTAGTGTCTAAAGGTAAGCATCTGGAGTCCATGTCTTTTGGACAGATCTGGAAGGCAGATGAGCCTGGTTATGTCCCTTGGTGAGTGGACACTTCTATTTATATACCAAAGGTAATCATTATGTAATGCAAAAAAAAAACCCACTTTGTAGGTACACTGAAAAAAATGGGGTAAATTTAAATCTGAGACCTGCATTATTTTGTCATCAAATTTTCTTGTATCTCATGTATATGTTGTTAGACAGCTTAACTATCAAATGCCATTGACATTTCTTTGTCAACAGGCTTCAATCTTCTGAGGGAAGAAGGGAGATTAATAGTTACCATGTGCCACACACTGTTCTAGGCAGTTCTGTGTTATTTTATAGATACACTTAAGGTGAGTGCTTTTATCCCAATTTTACAGGTAAAGAAAATGCAACAACAGGAGTGTGTAACTTTTCTAAGGTCACTAGGTAGGGGAGCCTGCGTTCATATCCAAGTATATCTTGATCCAAATGCCATGCTGTTTTCAGTGCATCATGTGGTCTCCCCGCAAACGCCCTTTCCTGGTTGATCTGTTTTCCATGTAAGACTTGGAAGGTCCAGGCATTGCCTCTCACCGTGTGATCCATAGACAGTGTGTGCCAGACTCACCTGAGATGCTTATTAACAATGAAAATTCCTGGACTGTGCCTCGGAACTAAGGGTCAGCACATCAATGGGTGAGGTCCCAGAATCTGCTGTGCTAACAGGTGTCCCCCAAGTGCATCTTGTGCACTCTGAAGTTTGTGAATCAATGGTCTACATCCTAACGTACTTCAAAAAAGGGCGGAATAGTAAATAATATCACAAAATCTGGACTGCAGACACTCATGTTTATAGCAGGTGTTGTAAGTCAGCCTCTCCATATCACTCAAGCCAGTAGCTTCAACAGCTGGTATCTGCACTCTCCCCAAGTCTTGAATGGGGGCTCTGCTTTAAAAAAAAAAAGACCAGAAGTACCAGGAAATTACCTGCCCCCCTCCCATACCTTCACAGCTCTTAACCAGTGATGTGTTGAAGTTGGTAGATAAATTAAAGTTGGGTGGATGATTCTGAGGCTTATGTTCTACACTGTTTCCCAGAGATTCCCCACAGGATTAAGCTCCAGTCATTCACAGTGGTAGCTGGCTAAATATGTCACTATTTGCTGCTTCTGTTCCCTGTCTCGTTCCCAGCCTTTTCTATCACTATTTCCTGCGTGGCACATATATATTACTTGCGCTTGAATTTATGTCTCTGAATCTACTTCTGGGGGAACCCAAAATCAGACAAAGTTCAACTAAAAACACTCTGGTTGTAGCATTTACCTCTGTGTTAGGTTATGGTGTCTCTCTCCACCTCCCTTCACTAAGAAGCTGCTAAGTAAGCTAACTTCAGCCATCTATGAGGGTACATGCTTAGAAATACACAGCTATTAACTCAGACTATTAACTCCAGCCATCCTTCATAGGAAATACAGGAGTGTGAACTCAGTCAGACTTTGGTTCAAATCCTGACTCTTGTATTGGCTGGTTTTGTGACATTGGCAAGTTTCTAAGCATCTGTGAGCTTCCATGTTCTCATCTACAAAATAAGAGTAAAATCTACCCAAGATACTTGGTGAGAGGATGAAAAGAGAAATACACGTAAAGTACCTGACACCTAATAGGTGACCAATGAATGTGTGGTTGCTTTTTCCCTTCCTTCCTCAGGTTTCACGTCTTTCCTGAAGGCTTCTGTGACCATGCTCGTCCCTGGTGATCTATAGCTCCTTTATGTGAACATGGCGGCTCTTATTGATAATCCATTCGTATTAATCACCATGAAAAAATAAGTAAAAATACCTAGTAATAACTAATGTGCAATGTCCTCACTACATTGTAGATTCCTCAATTGCAACTGTATCTTAAATTAGTTTCTATCCCTCTGATAGTATGCCTTATGTTAGAGTGTGCTTCATAAATATTTTTGTTCATTTGTTAACAAATTAGTGATAATTAGCAACTTCAAACTTAATTACTCCTATTTGAGCTTTATGTGACTGGGGCTGCATCAAGAAATATAGCTGGCAACAGCTACTGGTAATGATAAACTAATTCTCTGGGATTGGTAAAACAAAACCAGTTGCCATCAGGTCAATTCTGACTCATGGCGACCCCATGTGTGTCAGAGTAGTATTGTGCTCCACAGGGCTTACGATGGCTGATTTTTCAGAAACACGTCATCAGGCCTTTCTTCTGAGGTGCCTCTGAGTGGACTCCAACCTCCAACCTTTTGGTTAGTAGCTAAGCTCTTGGCTGTTTGCACCACCCAGGGACCCCTCTGAGACTGACAGGGGGGTTGAAAACAAGCACGTCTTTCTCCCAAGGAAAGCTGAAATTCCCTAAGGCTCAGAGTGTGTGGGGTAGGAGGATTGGCAGGAGGAGCTTTGCCTGCCTTCTTGTCAGATATGAGGGCAATAGAAAGACTGGGTCCCAGCAGCAACCTTTCCTCAGTTCAGTATGGTTTTTCCAGAGGAGGCAAGGAGTTTTGAGAACATGGTGCTCTCTTTGTGCAAAAACCCTAACTTGGCTTCTCCCTACTCAATCTGCAGCCTGGACCAAAGAGTGACTGTTTACTCATTTTCCTGCTTCCACCCACCATGCTTAATCTCTGCATTGTGTTACTGATATGTATTACCACATCCTAAAAGGCATTCTTAAAGCCTCCTTTTATGTTGTTTTGTAAAAAACACATGTGACACCTTATTCCTTTTGGTTAGATTTCTTTCTGCTTCCTCTAATAAATTATTCTTGCAAAATAATTTCTATGACTTCCATTTAAATTTCAAATGCCATTGCCTCCTTTTCCAAAGTCAGGTCTATTTGCAACTTTCTGACTGTTACCAGTATTGTGAAAGAATCTGTTTGATCTTGCCTACCTTAGTGCCTCCGCCTAAAATTCAAAACACTTTTAAAAATGGTTAGTTCTGCACCATTCCATCTTCCAGGCCTAAAAGTGTCTTTTTGGAACTGGGTTCCTATTACCTGCCACTGAAGTTAAGCTTGGGGGAAAGATCACAATCCACAGGAGGAACAGAAGCTAAGGATCAGTGCACACTCAGCCACGTTTATTTCCCTTTACTACATGCCCTGAGAGGGGTCAAAGCACCTTACGGTTGTCAGGACAACACACATCCATGATCCCATCAGGAGCTGCCTGTCAGCATGGCCACTGCATGTGTCATTTGGTAGATTCTGGAGGAGGCAGAACTGGGCAAGGTGAGTGAACTTCTCGAGGGTTCACCTAAATTTTACATTGGCCACCAGCAGGTAACAAAGGACATCGCTCTGCTTCAAGAAGACCCAAGGATCTTTTGATGGGGATGGAAAGCTCCACCCAACGATTTGGCACCCAGCACAACTGCAGAGGTTGAGTAATGTGAAGAGTAGAGCTCCAGGGGAGATGGTCCTGGTTTCAATATCACACTCTGGTCTCACAGTCCAGCAAAGTGCTGTAAGTGGAGGCTCAGGAAAGCGAACTGCAATCTGGGGAACATATGAAGAATGACCAAAGAGTGAATGATTTATGATGCTATTCTTGGCAGTGAGAAAAGTGTTGGGTGAAGAGCAATATGCAGAGGGAATCTATCTTGTCCCATTGTGGTCTGTAATTGTGTTCTTTTCTTGCAGCTTTTGGATACCAAACCCAGGTGTCAAGTACAGTGACAGCCTCCATGTTCGGTAAGTGAAGTTCCAGACCTTCCCAGGGTCACATAGTTCTCGATGTTATCTGGGCCAAAGAGCTTTGCCTAAAGGAAGCTTGTATTACTTCCCACCTGGTAATTGTAAAGGCTTTTTTACTCCCATAGAACTGGACTTGTGATATCTATTAGGCTACACTATCTTAGAAAGTGTTCTCCATAAACTGACAAATGATGCATTTGTGGTAAATGAAACTCCAAAGAGGAGGAGGCACACATTCCTTCAATATTAAACTCCACTTCTGTGGCTGGTGGAAGAAAGACATCTATGTGAAACCATCCTTTTTATCTCAATTTCTGGGAAGAAGGAGGGTACTTTTAATGGAGGGAGGAATTGATTAAAAATTAAGTCACCCTCAGGACTATGAGACATAAAATGACACTGGTGAGGGGTGTGCTTCTTAACTCAAGTAGATACATGAGACTGAGTGGGCAGCTCCTACCTGGAAGTGAGATGAGAAGGCAGAGGGGGACAGGAGTTGGTTGAACGGACAGGGGAAATCCAAGGTGGAGAGGAGTATGCTGTCACATTGTGGGGAGAGCAACTAGCATCACATAACAATGTGTGTATAAGTTTTTGTATGAGAAACTGACTTGAATTATAAACTTTCACTTAAAGCAAAAAAAAAAAAAAAAATACACACACACAAAAATTAAGTCATCCTTTCTTTGTAAACAACAGCCTAGAAAAGGAGCAAAGGATTTTTAAAAACACAACATCCAGGATGTTAAAAAAATTAAATTATTAAATTTCTAATCTGAGAAAAACTGACAATATTTATTTATTTTATAAACCTTCTGGAAATTTATCCCATTAGAGGAAATTTTGCATTTGTGTTTGTGATTTGGTGCTGTTACTCAATAATCTGGTACAATGATTGGATCCCAAAGGAAGGAGAGTGGGCACACATTCCCCCTCGGCGAGCTTCTGGTTCTTCATAGGGATATCTGTTTACAACTTCCTGAGGCCAGGCTAGTTGAAAGTTATGGATGTTTCAGATATTGATTCCTGGTGCTGTGAACTATTTCCTTTCCATAAGCCTTTGTGCTTCCTCACTGTGGTGCTGCTTGTGATGCCTTCAAAGAACCACACCACACTGTCACAGAGCAGTGTCCAGTCCCAACCTCAGCCATTAGTTGCTCATCGTCTTGAAGTACGCAGGATGGTTTCAATCACTTTGAAGAGAACCTTGTGAGAAAATATTCTACGGTTCTGGATGAATTATGTCCCGGTATCTTAAGAGGGCATAGGAAATGCTGGTGGCATAGTGGTTAAGTGCTACAGTTGCTAACCAAAAGGCCTGCAGTTTGAACATACCAGGCACTCCTCAGAAACTCTATGGGGCTATAGTTCTACTGTCCTATAGGGTTGCTATGCATTGGAATTGACTTGACAGCAAAGGGTTTTGGGTTTTTTTGGTTTAAGAGGGTATAGAGAGGCCATCTACCATCCACTCTAGGTAGTTCCTTGAGAATTAAACAACATTAGCTTTTCAAAATGCTTGGCACATAGTAAATTCTCAACAAACCCTGGTTTTCTTACATTTTCTCAGAGCTTTGAATCTGTTATCTAGGAGATGGCAATGATACGTGATATTCAATGCTATTATTTAAACCAAAATTTCATGTGAAAAGAACAGCATTTATTAATTAATTAATTTTTTTTATTGTGCTTTAGGTCTTCACTTACAGAGCAAATGAGTTTCTCATTAAATAATTAATACACATATTGTTCGGTGGTATTGGTTGCCAAATTAGCAACATATCAACATCCTCCCCTTCTTGACCTTGGGTTCTCCATTTCCATTTGTCCAGATTTCCTTCCTGTCCTTTCCTGCCTTCTCATCTTTGCCCCTGGGCTGGTGTGCCCATTTAGTCTCGTATACATGGTTGAGCTACTTGTATTATTATTTGTTTTATGGGTCTGTCTAATCTTTGGCTGAAGGATGAACCTCAGGAATGACTTCAGTACTGAGATAAAAGAGTGTTCAAGGGCCATAATCTTGGAGCTTCTCCAGTCTCTGTCAGACCAGTAAGTCTGATCTTTTCTGTGAGTTTGAATTTTGTTCTACATTTTTCTCCAGCTGTGTCCTGGACCCTCTATTGTGACCCCCGTCAGAGCACTCAGTGGTGGCAGCCAGGCACAATCTAGTTGTGCTGGACTCAGTCTGGTGGAGACTGTGGTAGCTGTGGTCTATTAGTCCTTTGGACTAATCTTTTCCTTGTGTCTTTGGTTTTCTTTAAGAAGAGCATTTAAATAAGATTTTTAAAATAGATTCTTTTTTCTGATTATAAAATAGTACATGTTCTGTGTGTGAAATGTGGAAAACGCAGGAAAGTATAAAAAGGAATGTGAAAATTACCTGGAGACAATATAGTTGACATTTTGTTGTATAGACTTTTGTTGCCCTTTTTAATCTTCACTCTTTTTTTTAATGAAATTGGGTCAGTGTTCTACATCTTCCTTTTCATACTTAACAATATAACATAAATATTTTCCTGTTCTAATATTTAACAATTGCATACTCTATAGCTTTGTGTATATAATGTCATAAAAATTATTGTTCATAAATCATTACTGATTATTTTCTCAGCATAAATTCCTAGAACGGCATTTTGAGTCTAAAGAATATGCATACTTTCAAGAGACTTATATGTAGGTAAAGTTATACATATGTATTCGTATATGCATATTAGTTTATTAATAATTAAAAGACCCCAAAATATTGTGCCAATTCATATTCCTACCAGTAGGGCATGTAAATGTTCATTTCCCAGGAGGAGAATATTTGAAGGCCAAATAAACAAAAAAATGAGAGAATTCAGTTGAGGCGATAAGAAGCTGTAACCCAAATGAGAGAGTTATCTTTTCCAATGACATATATTCGAGTGACTGGGGAAATTCTGTAGGAAGGGAGGCTCAACAGATACCTCCTACACATATTAAATTTTGGACAAATTCTTGAGGGGCAAAAAGTCAACAATGTGTTGGAGGTTTGTGCCTTAAGAAGCCTGGTAAGTTGTAATGGCAGAGAGATGATATGTGATTCTATGCACGCCATCACGTAGATCCCTCCCTCCCTTCTTACTCACTGAAAAGGACAGGACTTGGACTGCTTACAACTCTGGATATATGGGAATGATGCTCCCCACATGGCTGAAGGGAAATGGCTTAGACATTTGCATTCCTGAGGCCAGCTGAGTGGCGAGGTCTTGGTGAATTCCTGCAAGTTTGAATCAAGGCAGCCTCTGGGTTGGAGCTGCATAAGGTTAATTTGGAGCTGCTCAGGTTTAGTATGCACAAGAAGTTTCTGCTAGAAAAACATGGTTTCCAGGCACATTGGCCATCTTTCTAAGTGGTTTTGTCACATCATCTTTTCTCAAATAACATTTCTTCAGATTATTGAAAGAACACTTACATTTATTTTCCAGAATTTTTTTAAAAAATTTAAATGAAGAAGAATATAAAAATATCTCACAAACTCATCTCCTAGAGATGAGGTACCATTGATTCCTTCATGGTGTATTTCCCTCCAATCCCTTGGTTTTTGTTTGTTTGTTTAATGCCCTTGTGTTTCTTTTATGTAATAGAAGTCATATTTTATACACATTTCTAGGTCTTATTTTTGCACTAAATACAACATTTTTAATGTCATAAAAGATTCTTTAAAACTTATATATTATATACATTATGTATTATTTAGCTCTTTCCCATTGTTGAACTTTAAATTTGCTTCTATTATTTTACTAATATGAGTAACAGAAATAAACATGTCTAAACAGCAATCTTTGCTGCATTTCTGATAAGTTCACTCACGTATGTTTTCCTGGAAGTATATATTTGTTATTTCTGAGAGAAGAAAACTTGATGAGTGAAACTGAAGCCAAAAATCTTATTTTTCTCTTATTTCATTTACTTTCTGCTTATGTATTACAGGGCTACACTTCTTCATGGATTCCTTTTTTGTTTGCTTTAAAATAACAGTGTCAGTGATCACTCAGCTTCTAGAAGGTTTTTCTACCTCAGTTCTCTCACCTTGACTGGTCATCATCTAAACCCTGGTCGCTTTAGCCCATACCAAAAACTTACCCCATGTCCTGAAACTTCACTGGGGCTACTTTCAGGACAGCCATCTCTCTGATCCTCAAGTTTCTCTCAACTAGCCCTGATGCACCCTGCTTAGATGCTGAGGCCACTTCCTGGAATGCAGGCTTTTCCTCTCAGATCTCGTATTTGATCCCAGCTTGGTTCACCTGCTTGTAATGGAAAACCAAAGGTGTGGTTCCCCAGAGCCTCCATAGCTGCACAGCCTTCTAATCCCGCCCAGCATGAGACTCACACCTGCATCATATTTACTTAGAAGTCAAAAAGAAACACTCTGAACCATGTCCAGAGAGACAGGGGTAAGAAAAACCATGGAATTGGTTTAAATGTATAAATTATTGCCCTTGAAAATGAAACCATAGGCAAGTGGGGCTACTCTGCTCTTGAAGCCCATATGAAGGGCAGGGAGCTTTACTGGATCCAGTGTGAAGTCGGTATTAAAGAGACTGAGGTTCTACTCCAATTGGTGACTTTATGCAAGCAGTTTTGTCTTCTTGGCCCTCCTACCCAACAGCAACACAGAATTTTTTTTATTTATTCCCTCACTATTACAGGGTAATCTGTGAAAACATAAAAATCCACACTCGGTGTTTTGTATTCCTCGGAGGAAAGGGAGTTAACAGGTAGGCATATTCATGCAATGAGAACTTGGATAAATCTGGTGTTGCGTTTGGCACTATTGCCTAAATACACAACAGTAATTTATCATTGGCATAGAAGCATCTTGATGACATGTCTAAAAGTACCATATCCTTTAAGATATACATCAAACACCAGTGTACATCAAACACCCCTGCTGCTTTATTTCCACATTCCGCAGTTTCTACTCTTGCTTTAGTTCCTCTGCCAGGGCTACACGGCATCATATCTCATTATCAGGGTCACTCACATTGGTTATTCATTCCAGTAAAGGTAGAAATCTTTATCTCCAAGCTAAAGCTTGAATAATTATAATAAAAAAAATTATAATAACTAGCATTTATTAAGGTCTGACATACTTTGGACATGTTGTCAGGAGAGATCGATCCCTGGAAAAGGACATCATCCTTGGTAAAGTACAGGGTCAGTGAAAAAGATAAAGGCTCGCAATGAAATGGATTGATACAGTGGCTGCAACAATGGGCTTAAGCATAACAAGCATGTTGGCATGGTGCAGGACCAGGCAGTGTTTCGTTCTGTTGTACATAGGGTCTCTGTGAGTCGGAACCGACTGGATGGCACCTAACAACAACAACATTAAGGTCTTACGATGTGCAGTGAACTAGGTTAGGAGTTTTATGGGCATTATAGCATATAATCCTCACAGTCACCCTTTGAAATAGGCACAGTTCTTTTTCTAATTTTACAGATGAAGAAATCGAGCCTTGAAGGGGGTAAGAAATATGTTAGAGCCAAGACTCACCAAACTCTATAGAACTTTAGACCTTGAGATTTTAGGCATATTGGAATTACTACCTTCCGGGAGAACCATAGTAGTATGTAATTTTTTACTACCTAACTCAACTAAAAATTCAAAGTATAATAAATGATAATGAAAAGAGTGTTCAGTTCTAAAATGTTATTATCTTCCGTTTCTGCAGGAGAAATTAAACCAGCTCGGGCCTTGTTGGGTTTGACGGCTTTTGTTGCTTCTGCTTGGACAATGCTGCACATTCATTGTGGAAATTACCCAGGGAGCATGACTCTTCACCAGGGTGCCGTTGGTGCCGAGCAGGGTTCTAGACCTGTAAACTCTCTTTTCACGTTTCAGAGCTTGCCTCTCTTTCTGTGGATTTTTTTTTTTTTTTTTCATTTACTAGAAATGGGTTCTTTTACATTCCTCAGTCCTGAAGACTGGATTCTGCCAGGTGAATTTAATTTATTACTCTGCTGCCCACATCACTATTATATCTTCCTTCCCTTTTATTTTTAAAGAGATAACGGTTCTATGAAAACATGAGTGTGACAAGTCTTTGTAGAAAATTATCCTTTTTTTAATGATGCTTTAAGAAATGTCTTTAAAAAAAAAGGCTAGTTGTGGCAAAAATAAACCCAAAGCATCTATGTATGTGATTCATATGCCTCACATTTTTTTTTCTTTGTTAAAATGTTGAGGCCCAAAAGATTTATATTAAAATTTTTGTATTTATGTAAAAATTATGTATTTATATTAAAAATATTTTTGGAAGTTTTGAGATATTTGATTTCTCTTAGCCTCGTCAATATAACTTCTCTCAATAAAGCTTTTGTACAATCCTCAGGTGCAGGTACCCAGAGTGTGCACAAGTCTCTGTTGCTGAGGCATCAGCTGGGGACAGCAGTTCTCAGGACATCTTCAGAGCATAATGAAGACCTGGGATAAGTAGAAAGCTGCTCCACCTGCCCAAGGGACTGCACCAAAGGAGGGTTTGGGGATAAGGTCAAGCCAAACAAGTAATCGAGGTCCAAAATTCCATACTGAAATACAAAGCCAGAATCTTTTTAGCAGAAAACTGTTAGCACTATTGGCATTCTTTCTTTTTGTTACTTTTTTTTTTTTCTTCTTTAAACACTTCTTGTTTCACAATGATTTGTCCATGTGTTTATTGCATTCACATAGTTGGCACCCCTAGTAGAGTGATTCTTGAATTTCAGTGCCTGCAGGACTCACCTGAAAAGACTGAAAACACAAGATCCTGGGCCACCATCAGCAATCCTCATCCATTCAGTTTGGAGAAGTCCCAGGAATCATCCTTTAACAAGCTTTCGGACATTTCTGTGTAGGTGGCCCTTTGGCTGCATTTTAAGAAACAAATTTATAACACACAAGCATATCGTGAGACCCCAAACAAGGTTGTGTTTGTTGTTGTTAGGTGCCATCGAGTCAGTTCCAACTCATAGTGACCCTAAGTACAACAGAAAGAAACAGTGCCCAATCCTATGCCATCCTCACAATTGTTATGCATGCCACAATTCATATAGTTTAAAACCTAATCTACACCTCCCAGTACGGGATAAATTATCCTCTCATTTTACCTTCAGTTTCCTCATATATAAAGAAGAAGGGGTAATAAAATGCCTTCTCTTACAGGGTTGTTAGGAGTATTGAATAAAATAAAATAATGCAAAATGCTATTTTATATTATAAACATAAATAATTGTAAATAAAACAATGTAAAGTATCTGTCACTTTGTCAGACTGTGGTGGCTGGCATGTTGTTGGTATCGCATATACCAGCAGGGTCACGCATAGTGGACAGGTTTCAGTGGAGCTTCCAGACTAAGACAGACTAGGAAGAGAGGCTAGGGATCTACTTCCAAAAATCAGCCAATGCAACACATTGCCTGACTTGCTTGCTTTGAACATATCATCAGGAGGGATCAATTGCCAGAGGAGGACATCATGTTTGGTGTAGTAGAGGGCCAGCGAGGACATGGGAAGCCCTTGACGAGATGGATTGGTATAATAGCCCCATTGATGGACTCAAACCTACTGGTGATTGTGATGATGATGCAGGACCAGGCAGAGCTTTGTTCTTTGTACATCAGGTTTCCGTGAGTTGGCGTCGACTCAATGGCAGCTAACGACAACAACGTATCTAACATAGTGCCCAGCACTGAGTGCTCTATTATTTTCACTATCACTTTTGACAGGAATATGAGGCTCAGAATAGTTAGGGAACTTGGTCAAGGTTACCCACCAGTGAGATCTAGGATTGAAACCTTTATGTACCTGGCTTCCTTTACAAGCTCTGTCACCACACAGCCTCAGGGAGAGAGGAAGGCCCTTTCAGCTTGGAAAGCTTTCGTGGACAAGGCAGTACTTGAGTTAGGCCTTGAAGGATGGGTAGAGTTTCAAGGGCAGAAATGGGGAGGGCACTCCAATTTTTGCATGAGCTATTTAACCTCACTGAAATTATGTTCATAATTTAACAAAACCCAAATCTCTCAAGGCTTCAGTCTTCAGAACTCCTGCCAAGAAAAATTTCAGGCAGGTTAAAGAAAAATGTCCCTGGATTCCTTCAAGATACTCACATGAAATGTGCAGGGAAAGCCTGTGTGTTTAGAGTAGAAATAAAGGTTAGACCACAGGATTGCTGCTGCTGCTGGAACACGGTGTCCTAAGGAGGCAGGACACAGACAACCTCGTGGCTCTAGTGTTAGCACGAGCCTGCAGTCCAGCCAGCTGGACCAGGCCTTGTTCCACGGGCAGAGTGGAGGAATTTCTGCTCCACAAGCTTTTCAAGAGGAAATTCATAGGCTAAAAATGCAGCTCCTGGGCCTTTGGATTTACACCCACAGAGTGGAAATCTCTTATCAATAAATTGGTCCTTCAGTGCCAATCCATGGAAAAAAGTTAGAGCCCACTGAAGCCTGTTTCTTCACCCATAAAATCACGGTTCTAGTGAGCAGAAACAGCTTTTCCCAAGTCACGTAGTCAGAGCCTGAAGCAGGGCTGGAAACTGCTCTTCTGGCTCCCTTGCCCTGTTCCCCTCCAGCCCCGCTCTGTCATCCTCCAAGGTCTCAACACAGAGTGGAGAGGGGAGAGCACAATAGTCCCTGCCCCTGAGGACCTGGAAAAAAGAAGCCTTAGAAAAATCTCTATTCTGCCTCCTTAGAACTTGCGTTTGCATTCTATCTCTGTGTAGGAATAACCTCTCACTTTTTCCCCATAAGTCTGGTAGTGCTTTGGTTTAACCAGTTCATTCATTTATTCATTCATTCAGCAAATATTTGTGGAGCACCTAGCACTTCCCAGGCACTGTTTCAGTTTCTGTGGACACAGCAGTGAAGAGAGGAGTCAACAACCTCTAGCCACACTGAACTTATATTTTAGTGGGTGAGACAGTCTGTAAATAGGATGAGTGTACAAAAAGTACAGCACTTTAAAAATGATAGTGCTAAGGGGCAAAATAAAGAGGGAAGAGAAATAGGAAGTTGAGAGAGGAAGCAATTATGGGTAGGGTAGGCAGTGAAGATGACGTTGAAAAAACCCTGACAAAGTAGCTGAAGGGCACTGGGATAGAACCAAGAGGCCACTTAGAAGGCTATTGGAATTACCCTGAGTTATTGAATTGACTATAGCTAGTTGGTGTTTAAGGAGCCCTGGTGGTGCAAATGGCTAAGCGCTTGGCCGCTAACCTAAAAGTTGGCGGCTCCAACCTACGCAGCGGCTCCACAGGAGAAAGAACTTGCAATTGGCTTCCACAAGGATTATCGCCAAGAAAAACCCGTGGGGCAGTTCTACTCTGTCACATGGCGTCACCATGACTCAGAATTAACTCGAAGGCACCTAACAACAACAACAACAGTTGGAGTTTGGGACCCCTGGGGGTCTCACAAATGGTTCTCAACTACTAGCCAAAAGTTTTGTGGTTCAAAGGCACCTACAGACTCCTCAGAAGACAGATCTGGCAATCTGCTTCCAAAAAGTCATAGACTTGAAAACCATATGGAGCACGATTCTACTCTGCATACATGGGGTCTGCATGAGTCAAAATCAACTTGATGGCAACTAATAACAAGTTGGTGTTTGCTGTTATTTCTAAGGCTGTCTAAATACCAGCGACAGCTCTGTTGCCTCTTTTCCTATGTGGTATAATTTTCTCCCTCCACACCATGTGCATGATACAAAGTCCACCATGTGTTCCCACTGCTGCAGGTCCCTGCTAATTCTGAACAATGATAGCTCTGAAGAAACCACAGGGAAAGTCGAGTTGATAGAGTGGCAAATACGTCAGACGGGTTCTCTCAGCACCCACTCCAGCTTCCTGCTCATGTGTCTCCCTGTACTTCATAGGCAGGAAAAATGGAAAAGGAAACATTTTCCAGGCATTCTTGTGACTACAGTTCCCCAGGTGATTTCACTTCCACCAAACAGAAAAAGTAAGCCTGGGAAGGGAAAATGAGCAAGGGGAGATGGAGGATGAGTAGAGAAAGGTCTTCTGGGGAGCCTGGTGAGGGGGCCTTGGGTATCTCTTCAGGGGGAGCTGACATCTTACTATCAGGGATGCCAAGCAGTGAGTAGTGATGTGACAGTAGCGGGGTTTTCCTAAGACCCAGGCTTGGTTCCTTGACCCTCCTAGAGATTCGACTAAGCTTACGACATCCTGTAATAACGCTTTTTGATTAAATAAGTCCAAGATGGCTGCAGAATATCCATCTTCTAATCTCAGTTTTAGTGTTCTGTTCCCTTTCTGAGGAGACTTCCTGGAAGTCCCTCCCAACAAATTCCACTTACATCTCATTGGTCATAAAAGCTGAGTCACGTGACTAAACCTAGCTGTAAGGAATGCTGGGAAATGTGGAGGTTTAGCTGGACACATTTCCACCTCAGTAACAAAGGGTTTCCATTAGGAAAGAAGAGGAAAGTAGATGTTGGGTAGATAGCTAGTTATCCCTGCCACAATGACTGTGACTTCTCTTAGGGCTTTTTTTGAATATATATATTGCTAAATTTCTTTCCAGAAATTTTTACACTTTCATTGCCATTCAAATAAAAAGTGCAACATGCGGAAAAAATTAAGTGTACATATCCAAATGCTTACTGTATCCATAAAATTATCCATTTGATTCAATAAAGTTTTTCAACAATTTGAGTGCATATATACGCCAGGCTCTGCTCCAGAAACAGGGAAGAAAGCCTGGAACAAAGCCCACAAACATCCCTGCTCTCAAGGAGATACGGTTGCAAAGGGTGTCACAGTAAGGACTGTGTGGCCTTTTATAGGGAGTTCTTAGGTTTGGCCAGTTAAACATTGGTGATCACTGACAAATTTTTTGATTTGTGGGTATTGGAATGATTAATCTGAAGCATTCCTATTGACAGTGTTTGCATATAGAGTCCTTAGTCTGTTGAGGTCACTGGGAATTTACCACAATGAAGTCACATTGCCAGCATACATTAGCATATACCAAAACCGAACCTGTTGCCAACTCGTAGCAACTCTATAGGACAGAGTAGAACTGCTCTGTAGGGTTTTCAAGGAGCAGCTGGTGGATTTGAACTGCTGACTTTTTGGTTAGCAGCGGAGCTCTTAACTGCTGCATATAGAATACAGCATGTGTATCTAGTGACAGGGAAAGGAAGAATCACTGAAATTATTCCAAGAAAGTGATTCAGTTAGTGAGGTACAAAAAGTTAAAGACGGGACGGGTAGAAGTAGAAGGTAGAGGAGTAGCGTCTGCAAGTTCAGAATATTAGGGGACGTGGAGGCAACTGCGTGTGGGAGGCTACAACCTGGGTGTCAAGTGAAGGAGTAACAGTGGCATGAGAAGAAGCGGGAGAGGGAGTGAGCCAGGTAACAACTGGCACCGTATGAAGGAGTTGTAATTTTCTCCTGTTCCAAATGGAAATCACTAGAAATTGTGGAAGAAGGAAACAATAGTGTTAAACAAATAAAATGATATAGGCAAAGCTCTTAGCTAGTGCCTGGCAACCTAATCAGCACGTATTAAATGTAAGCTATTTTTTTTTTTTTTTTTTTTATTGTGAGTTGGAATCGACTCAACCACAATGAGTTTTTGTTTTGGTTATAGTAATAATTAGGAGCCCTGGTGGCACAGTGGTTAAGGCACTCAGCTACTAACCAAAAGGTCTGTGGTTCAAACCCACCAGCCGCCCCTTGGGAGAAAGATGCGGCAGTCTGCTTTTGTAAAGAGTTACAGCCTTGGAAACCCTATGGAGCAGTTCTATTCTGTCCTCTAGGGTCGCTATGAGTCACAATTGACTCCACGGCAGTGGGCTTGGCTTGGGTATAGTAATAATTATTAGTATTCCTTGATTATAAGCATCACTCTGGCAGCCATGTGGGGAATAGGTGGAAGGAGTACAAGATTAATAAAGAGGATTGGACAGTTGGCTGTGGTTGTGAAGAGCAGATGACAGAGAAAAGAGCTATTCAGGAGGAAAACAGCAGGACTTGCTAGAGATAAGGTAGAAGGAAGAAGCTAGGATTCCAACACGGGTGCCTGGGTGGATGCTGGTATTTGCAGGGGTAGGGCTTGAGAAGGTGTCTTTGGGAAATCCAGATAATTGTGTCCTCCTGTGTTCCAATTTCATTCTAAAACACTGATGTCGTGTCATTTCAAATGACCTGCTGCTTCCATCCAAAGTGTGACCAAGACTTCAATTGTGTTAATAGGGCTGGACTCCGTATCTATGTTAGAACAGCAACAAGCTCAACTGACTCCTTGCTCTTTTCTTGCAATCCAGGAATTATTTCTTACCGGCTTTCAAACCTCTTAGCGAATGACTGTACAGGAGGAAACAGGTCATTTGCCTGGGCTCCTTTCAAGGTTGGTTGTCCCATGAAATGCAGTCCCTGGCTGGTACAAATGGTTAAAGCACTCAAATACTAACTGAAAGGTTGATGGTTTGATCCCACAGAAGCACCTTGGAGTAAAGGCCAGGTGATCCACTTCCAAAAGATTACAGCCTTGAAAACTCTATGGAGCAGTTCAACTCTGTAACACATGGGGTAGCTGTGAGTGGGAACTGACTTGACAGTGACCGTTTTTTTTGTTTTGTCTCATGAAGGTGCTTACCAAAATCAAGTTCGTGGTTTCATTTTTTCTGGTCATGAATAGGAGATGAGAGAGGAGAACAGCTTTGCCAGCAAGCCTCAGTGGCAGAGAGTAGGCTGGGCCCCTAAAGGAAGAGATGAGAGACACGTCACATGCTCAAGGACAGGTTGCTGTGCGACTAAAAGAAAAGTTGTCTGACAGCAGCAACATACCTCCCCCGCTAAAACAGAGGGTTTATATATAAAAGCTATATATTTTGTAAAAGCAGGGGGGATTTAGAAATTAAATACACATTATTAAATTCTGTTTTACTTGCAGCCCATTTATTTTTAGGCCCACCGTAATTGCTTTCAGACCTTGAGTTTGTTGAGTTGGTGATTTTTGTGTGGCTCTGCAGTGTGATCTGTTATTTGAGACACAGCTCCAGCCTAGGATAACAGTTCCCTAGGTCCGCTACTACCCTAGAAGGCCAAAGGTAGAGCCCATAAAAAAGGAAGGGAAATGAGGTTTTTGGTGCCTCTCTGATTCTACCCTTCACTTGCCCGGGCCACGTGACTATGTTAAAGCCAGTCAAATCCCCTTTGCCTTAAGTAGCAGCTTTCAGTGCCCGTCTTTAGAAATGTCAGGGTGTATACATAGTGTAGTGGTGCCAGATCTGGACTGGAATCTCATTTCTGCCCTGAGGAGTCATATAAATTGGAGAAAGTTACCTTAATCCCCCTGAGTTTTCAGTTTCACCATGTGCAAAATGGGGCTAACACTAGGATTTACTTCATGGGGTTGTTGTAAGATTGGATAGCATAATGAGATGCATATAAAGGTCTCAGCACACTGCCTGGTTCAGAGCAGTCGATAAGTGGTAGAGATGTTTAGAAGGATGGACCAATCAAAGCATATGTTCAATATGACCAGAGCATACAGGCCAAGTTACAAGTTCCCAATTACAAATAACTGAGTCTTGACTAAAGACCTTTAATTGGAGCCAATATCCTAACAAAGCAATCACCTTGAACCATGTATACCTTATTTTTCTTGCGAATAGTGTGCTCACATAAATAACATGCACACACATATAATACACAGAAATGAAGAAATTATGTGAAAACAGTTCTGGCATAGCACGCCCGTGCATATACCATGCATATCTTCTGACATTCCAGACATTTTCCCTCATTCACCCTCATTCAATAGTCTGAAAATGTTACTTTTCATCATATTTGTATAATAAAGGTATAAGCCATGGTCAGGAAGTCATGGGTCAAGTCCGATAGTACCTGGTAATTGGAAAATAAACAATTGGAATGGTGCATTTGTTTCTATTAATTTAAGTTGATAATTATATCCCCATTGCTTTTGAGTCATCAATCAGAACCTTGAACCTACTGAGGCATGTCCATAAATCATGTGCTATAATTTGGAAGCAGAAACAAAGTGAAGCCTGCACTGGCATAAACGGCATCCAGTAGCTATCAATAGGAATCTCTGTTTGATCTGCATTGACGTAATTATCACAGTGGTCTTCCAACCCCAGCTTTTAATTAGAGGAGCAAACAAAGCAAAACTGATATAGGATCCTCTTGGCTCAACAGTTGAATGTGAAAACCTTATCAGGTCATTTTAAGTAAAACCATTAAGCTATGTTAGGTCTGCTTACGTCATAGTCTTATTTTGTCTTATTAGTGCCAATGAGTTTGATCAATGGTCATGAGTCACTTCAGCCATATGCTTGCGAGGATATAAAAAGACCCTTGCTTCTCGTATACCTCACATTTGAATTTCGCAATCTCTTTACTAGAACCAGCCAGTTATTGATTATATCGTGCACATTTTTTCAGTTGTTAAATCTAAATCTTAGACCCCTTTAGGACCATGGCAGAAATTAAACATAAGTCCTACATCGCTGACGTCAAGCTGAAAGGTTGCGAGGGCAAAAGAAACAGGCAGAGTTCAAGGTTGGAGAGCCGTCCATTCACAGATGGAGAAAGGAAAAAAAGGAGCTGCGGAAAATGAAGCCACAAAAATGCACATGTTGTGGCCCAAAGCCAAAAGGCTTAAGTTGGAGAACCATTTGAACGAGTGGATTATTTCTCCAAGGGAACAAAATCAAGCTGTCTCTACTGTCACAATTCAGATCAAAACAAAGATTCTGGCAAATGAAAGAGGAATTCCAAATTTCAAGGTAAGTTTCACCTGCATTTCTAAATTCATGAAAAGTAATGGCCTTTCCATGAAAATTAGAACCACTGTAGGCCAGCAACTCCCAGATGACTGAGAGCAAAAGATGGTCTACTTCCACGAATTAGTCACCAAAGAAATCTCTTAACCTGGTATCTGCAATTTTTGTATTTAATATAAAACAGTTTCTGATGTCTTTTGACATTCCGGCCACCAGGACTGTAGCTGCTTGCGGTATAAAAACTGTAGCCATTACAACCACTGGGCACAACAGAGCTAGGCTGCCTTTACTGTAGTCCTTGGTTGCACTGTGAAAAACCAAAAAATCCTGTTGCCGTGGAGTCAATTCTGACCCATAGAGATCCTATAGGATGGAGTAGAACTGTCCCATAGGGCTTTCAAGGAGCACCTAGGGGATTCAAACTGCCAACCTTTTAGTTAGCACCCAAGCTCTTAACTACTGTGCCACCAGGGCTCCTGATTTTACTGTGAGTGAAATTAAAGCTGATGGTGATTTTCAAGAGAGTTATACTACCCACCAGTGTGGTTGTTCATTGTAATAAGAAGGGATAGGAGTACTGTGATGTTATAAAAATATGGGTTTACTAATTTCTAGTTCTTTGTGCGTGCATACTCTTTGGTTTCAACATGGTGTCCATTTCCATCATGAGCCCGTTCATTTCACCACTGGTTGCACTCGGTTTAAGAAAATGCCTACCCTAGGTGAAGTTTCCATGAGGTCAGCCTGGCAACATCAAATCCACTGGACAGAAAAAAAAAAAAAATTGAGACTGAAGTCAGCAACGTATAAAAAAACAGTGGTATAGTGCACTTACGAAAATAACATGCAGGGGTTGCACGGGTTGCAAAAACGTATAACATGCATTATTTTCATAAAATATGGCAGTCTTTCTGTGAAGGGAGAAACAAGAGGTGCTATATTTAGAGTAATTCCCACTGACTATTTTTAAAATACATAAAATCATCCGTTTTTTATCATGAAAATCAATCTATTCATTCCTGTGTCCTGTCTTTAGCAGTAAAAATTAAATTTTTGCAAGAAGCCGTTGACAGCTACCTCTGTCCTCCCTGTTTGTGGACTAATTACTCCTTACTCCCTGAAGATTATACCTGTGAAAACTTCAGGCCCTAACACAGGAGATGTTAGCTTTTTATTAATCACTTATCTTATGTTCCCACATTATTACACTAGAAGAATTTTAACCACCCAAACACCATCTAAAAACATGCAAATGTAATTTGCAAAAAAACTCCTGAAAGGTCCCCTTGGGCCTATTTGATATAAGCTTAGTAATGGAAAGCAGTCTATTTTTCTGGCTAAAATTTCCTGTTTGCTCCATGTTTATAGAAGAACATGTTAGCTCTCTCTTGAGGGCTGGACTTCATCCTCCGTATTTCCTTTGGGGTGCAGCTCTATAATGGACCGGTAGTTTTGATGATTTCCCAGAGTTCTCTCTCATAGAACAAATGATTTGGAGAGACTAAACCTGGGGTAAAAGGAAGGAGAAGAAGGCCTTGAGAGCACTGGTGTTTTAGATGCTAAGCCTCTAAGGAATTGGGAGCGGCAGCATCAAGAGGGCTTACGTGAGAGGAAATAGAAGTGAAATGCCACTTCTGATGCCCAAATGATATTCTTAAGACTTACAAAGCATGTTGTACACAGGAAAGCTGCCGGTCTCTCCCCTTTCCAATTTATGTTTCGCTCCACCACTATATTTACTTTTCTAAAACACAGCTATGATCAGGGCACAGCCCCACGTAAAATTCTTTAGACTTGGCCCTGAAGGTAACTGTTAATAGCTGTTAACACCTTAGGCTGGCACGCAAGCCCTTGGCTTCATGCCTTTCCAGCCTCATCTACTGCCACTGCCATACTCCTTGTACTCTAACCACACTGAAACTGTCTGTCCCCAAATTCACCATGACTGCTTTTTGTCATGTCTTTGCACTGGCTGTTTGTTCATCCTGGTGAAATTCCACTTACTCATCAAGGCCTGCCTCAAATATGGCCTCCTAAGGGAAACCCAAAAACTAAACCCACTACCATCGATTCCAACTTATTGCGATGCTATAGGACAGAATAGAATAGCCCAATAAGGTTTCCAAGGTTGTAATCTTTACAGAAGCAGACTGTACCACCAGGACTCCTCCTAAGGGAAGGCTTTCCAAATCCCGAAGGCTCATATAGTCACTCTCTGTCTGTGCTCCTAGGCTCTTTGTCACAGACCTGTATAACAACACTGTTCACACTGTTTTGTAATTATTTTGTATGTGTCCTTTTCTCTTTTTATGTAGTAATATCTTCAAAGGGTAGGAAACATTTTATAAATTCTACATACTCCGGTGCTTCAGAGTGAAAGAATAAAAGAAAATGAATGAATGAATTAAACAACCCAGTACAGGGAGCCAATGGTCTGAGAGAAGATGGGATATTAAGGAGACCAAACCAAACCAATGGCCATCAAGTCAGTTTCAACTCGTGATGACCCCATGTGTATCAGAGTGGAATTGTGCTTCATAGGGTTTTTAATGGCTGAGTTTTTGGAAGTAGACCTCCAGTCTTTTTTCTAAGATGCCTCTGGGTGGACTCAAACTGCCAAACTTAGGCTGGCTGGGAACACATTAACCACAGGCACTCATGTTAAGGAGAGACCCACCATTTTCCTCTCCATCGTCTGACTACCCTATTGACTGAGTCCTTTTGCAGCAAGTTGACTGGGAGCTGATAGTAATTCCCCAGAGGAAGACCCTCTGTTCACTGAAAGGTAGATGACTCTCCATAGGAGAAAAGAAATCTTCTAGATTGCCAACTTTTCCATCATAAAAGCTTATCAAAGAGAAGGCAGCACCACAAGGCAACCTCAATGAGGGTAGGGGGGAAGCATTTGGAAGAAAGCGGGGCACAGAGATTCGCTTGCAGAAAAAGCACAGCTCTGCAGGCCGGGAAATTCTTTCACTTAAGAGTTATATGTGCTGGAATGTGCAAAGGGGAACAGTCTCAGTAGGGCCTTGACTCAGCAAGGCCTGGAATTGATGCTTGGGGCTGTTCGGCAAGATCCTGGGGCACTGAGATTCATAGCGGTCTGAGCCCAGTGCACACGCATGTATCAGTACAAGCCTTAAATCAGAACCACCCGCTGCACCTCCTCCCTTCTCCCAGGCTCATAGGCCTTCCCCTGCCTCCGTCTGCTCACCACCCCCTCCACGGTAGGCTCATTAAGGCCTTTCCCAGTGCAGAGGCACTGCATTCTGGGGACTGGTGGAGTGTTTGATATTTTCCACTCTGCGTGTCAAGGGCATTTACAGTCGGCGTCAGAATGTTATGTCAGTCTGAGAAGGCACTTTGAAGTGTTTGTGGTAGAGGCCACATGTGCAGGCAAGATGTGCCTCCTCCCGATCCCTGAGGTTCCTGCTCAGCTCTTTCCCAGCGTCATGTGACAATGAACAACACCACTTAACCCTTCGCTTCTTGGTGCAGATGAGTACTGTTATTGTTATTATTACTATTATTTTGCAAAGGCATTCCACTCTCAAGTCTTGGCTTTGGAGATGGTTTGGAGGCCTCTTCCTCTGCAATCTGGTCACCAGTTACTGGAACCTTCCAGTGGCTGTTTTTGCTACCACTCCACATGAGCTTATGTGTAGAAATGTATTTCCAAATAGTGTGCACAAAGCAAATGCTTGCATCCCAATACTGCACGGACCGTGAAAGCAATGGGGCTTGTGGTCCTGTGTGTTGTCCCTGAGCGGAGTCAGGGAGCTGACAGGTGGGCCGACCATCCCCTTCAGCCACCCTGTGGTCAGGGGTGCTCAGCCTCCCCCAACAGCAAGGAGGCCCCAAATGAAATCATTGGTTTTTCACTTTACTAAGTGATCATTTACAAGTGGCCTTTTCCACGACAGTCTGGGGACCTGAAACGCGAAGGAAAAAAAAAAATGAGACATTCAGAGGAAATGTTATCAGCTGACCTAAGTCTCTTAACTGGCTCTGTGGTTTGGCCCATGCGTCGGATCAGAGCTAAGATTGATGGCCTCCACAGCTCCTTTCAACTCTGAGGTTCCGCAGTGCTGAGCTCTCGGCTAGCCTGCAAAGGTCTTGGCAGGATAGGCTGGAGTGGAGACAGGGCTCCTCTCAGAGACAATGCGGGTTAGCCTCTCTGGGGATCCGTTTGCTTTCACAAAGCATTTGGCAATCCAGTGGGAACAAAGGAGCTTTTAACAAACATAAGTCATTTTTGTCACTTTCAGGCACTCAAAGATTGAGACCTTTTGGCAAAGGAGTTCTGGGCTCAACCCCATTGCCTCAGTCTCTAGAGAAAACTATTATTTTGGGGATTATGTTCTGCAGTAATATCTGTACTTCTTTATTATAATTTAGGGATCTGCAGAAAAAAGGGACAGATGCCTTAATACTCCAAACCCAAACCAAACCCACTGCCGTCGAGTCGATTCTGACTCATAGCGACCCTACAGGACAGAATAGAACTGCCCCATAGAGTTTCCAAGGAGCGCCTGGCAGATTTCAACCGCCGTCCTCTTGGTTAGCAGCTGTAGCACTTAACCACTACTCCAGCAGGGTTTCCTGCCTTAATATTAGACTATTAAAATTCTAATAACAGTTGCTATATGCCAGGGAATGTGCTAGGTTATAATGTGCTGGGCACTTTAAATTATCTGATTCAAGGCCCATAATAACTCTATGACCAGTAAACCAGTTGCCTTGGACTGAAGTCAATTGCAACCCCACGTCCGTCAGAGTAGAGCTATGCTCCACAAGATTTTCAATGGCTGATTTTTTTGGAAGTAGATTGCCAGGCCTTTATTCCAAGGTGCCCCTGGGTAGACTTGAACCTCCAACCTTGCCATTAGCACCTGAGTGTGTTAACCATTTGCACCACCCAGAAATTCCTATAACCACGACAGGCATCATTATCTGCATCTGAAACTCAGAGAAGTTAGTAACACGCCCAAGGTCATATCAGAAAATGGAGGATCTGGTACATGAACCCAAATCTTCCTGATTCTAATTAATATCTGTGCTATTAATCTCGATAGCACGACTGCCTATTTAAGGTGAGGGTCAGTGGCCTTTTCATCTTTGTATCACCAACAGCTCCTAGGACACTGCCCGCCTACCCTTGTCCCACATGTTCCCTAGCGCTGACTCAGAAGAGCTTCATAAATACCTCCCGAGTGAAGGAATGAGTGGCTAGCATGTAAAAAGCCTGGGAAAGATGCTGAAGCCTAGGGCAACATCTTTCAATTCCTGTAATGAAAGCCTGCCCTGGGACTTCCCCAACACAAACAGGACACTTTCCCAAAGCAATCAGGGAACTCAAATCCTTTGGAGCCAGTAAACCAAGAATCCATGTTTTCCTGTCCAGAAATCCCTCCCAGATAGTAGTAGTCTTCTTTCTTCCTAGGCCACACCTCTGGGCTTTACTGACATGCCAACAAGAAGGCACAGAGAGAGTGGATGGAGAACATCGGCTTACACAGTTCGTTAGAAAATCTTCGCTGCTTGTGTGCGCTGCACATGGGGTCAAGGTTTCACTTGATAAAAACGGCTTTTGCAGTCCTGTGAACAGGCTCACTGAGAAGTGAAGTGACAAAAACAGAGTTAATAGTGTTCTGTTGCAAAGGTATCTTGTCCTAGAAGTTGTCCTCAGGAGAGCTTCTAGCCTGGGGCTAGGGGAGGGGAGATGTCTCTTTTTTTTTTTTTTTTAACATTGGTTGGAATGAGAAACCTTTCCAGTCACTATGTCCTGGAAATAAAATGTTTGATGTAGAATGGTGTCCAAGACACATGACCTCTAAAAAGCCCACTTGGTCCCAATGCTTGAACCATACTTTCAATCATGAATTCCTACTTTGGGTCTCCTCTGTGCCTCCAGTAGTGGAGACCCTGACCCAATCATTCCCTTACAAGGCTTCCTCCTTTATATGGCTCTCTCCTCTTAACAGAGCTAATTTATTTTGTCTCCATTGTACCAGAAAGAAGGAGATATGTTTTTCTGCTGCCAAATGGATTAACCCAAGTACTTTTATTTGTTTTAGAGCTTAGCTGGCAGCTGGTTCTCACAGGAGAGGCAATTGGCAGCTAAATCAATTTTAAATTAGGCATTTGTCATGAGTCAGCCTACTCATAAACCTAAAAAAAAAAAAATCCCTAAACTTAAAGGTCAAAACTAACAGGACTAAGATCTGTTTGCTTTTTTAAAAAATTAATAGAGACAGTTGGTGGTCCTTTGCCTGCTAGTCTGTGTTACTACCATGATGCTTAGCTTTCTCTTTATTCTTTTATCATCCTACTTTTCCCTCTACACTTTCCTTTTTATGGCTCCTCTTTCCTTCTCTCGCCTCATGTTTTTCCCTGCCCACTGACTCATATCTTTCACTCTTTATCTCCCTGTTTTTTTCTCGCTCAATCTTGCATGTTCAAGATTTGAAGTACGATAGGAAACCAGGGAAAGATAACACACTTCATAAAAAAGAATTTGCATTTCAACCTATAGCTATAGCATTTTTCACTTCCTTGTAACAGCAGTTTCCACCTGAGAACTTACCTTCCTTTTCTATATTGCTTTCCCTCTTTGTCTTCTTGGTTTTTCTCCTTTTTCTTCTTTTTCTCCCTCTTTAATTTTTTCTGTTTCCTTTCCAGAGGGAATACAAATAGCTATTATTCACTGAGTACAAATTGAGTAGTAGATAGGCTAAATATAATATTGAGCACTTTTTAAATTTTGTCATTTAATCATACCCGGAATCCTAAAGGGTAAGTGATTTTACCATTTCATAGGTGAGAAATCAAATGCTTTGCCTACACCAATGAGTAGGCAGAATCAGGATTTCACCCCAGTGCTGCACAACCCACTCTGGTTCTCTTTCATTCATTTAGAAAGTTTTTCATTCTTCCTCTACATGCAGTTTGATTTTATCACAATATTTTTATTTTACTTTAGTATTTAACACTCTAAAAATGAAAATATATTTTTTATTAGAAAAACATACTCATTAAAAAAAAATTAGTCCAAATGCAAAATGTAAACACTGCAATTATGATTGAAAATCATTGATTGTCAACAAATTTGAATAAGACATCGAATAAAACCAACTAGCATTTTACACCTTTAATTGGATGAAACAAATGGTTATGTCAAGTTTAAAGGCATTTGGTCAAACATTGGAGGATTTGGTAAAGGTTAATACTGAGGTCTGGGAAATAGTTCAGGAAACTCCCTCCTTTTCACTGAGGGATTCCAGGGGAGGCAAAGGTATCTAAAAAAGAACTATCTACTCAACCTCATTTAAAAAAGGTTGTATTGATAAAAACTTTACTCATAAAGATTTGGTGATGGTTTTGCCTGTTATAATATGATATTCTCAAAAATTAAATGGTAAGCTTAGTTTATTTCCTAGCTTGAAGCAAGTTCTGCTCTATAATTTTAAAGTTCATAAAGAGACCTAAATATGAAAATAAACATTCAAGTGATCTAAATTAACCTTAAAGTTTTATTATGTATTTTTTTTCCTTGTATTATTTTGGCAGTCAGCTGAATGCAAGTGAAATCATGACAAATTTATTTTATAAACAAGGACGTAGACAGGTCTTTTAAGACATGCTGAAATAAACACCACAGAAGGGTGAAACTGACAGCCCTGGGGAACACAAGGCCAGAACATCTTAATGACACTAAGTAGACAATACTGTAGATAAAACGAAAAAAAAAAAAAAAAAAACCAAACCCATTGCTGTCGAGTCTATTCCAACTCGTGGCTACCCTGTACTTTGGATAGTCATCTCAAAATCCCAAGGCACCACTCTACAAATTTATTATGGGCTTAAAAAATAAATAAATAAAAATTTTTTTATCATAAAGCAGAAAATGATAACCTTCAGCTATAAGTGTTAATAACTAAATTAATTTATCAAAGACCATTTTAAAGAAGTTCAAGCCTGAGTAGCTAAGAAATGGTTATGAAGGCCCATCATGGATTCAGTGGTGTAGGCAACCTGCAACATATTGTAATTTCCTTTGAACTTGAACTTTTTATTTACTTTGTAATCTAGTTAATTAATTTTCTTAAAAAAAGCCAGTTGCCATCTAGTCCATTCACAGCAAGTCCGTGCGTTTTCGAGTTGAACTGCACTCCATTTGTCAACAGTACCATATTTCACTGTTAGTGGATCTGTTTTTTTTGCCTCCATTAATACTTTCGTAATGTTTGAAGTCTTGTAATTACATCATCTAGTACAGTTACTCTGAAAAGATTACCTTTTATTCACTGATTGGGTTTCAAAATGTTTTTATGTGCATGGCCTTACCATCCCTGCAATGCAAAGAAGACAAACTAACCCTTAGGAATGGCAAGTTACTTGTCCAAGGCCATCCAGCTAACAAATGGTAGAGTTGAGTTACTGATCTTTGATTTTTGGTTAACAACTCAAATAAAAATCAGCTACTTCAATCTGCGTGAGTAGCTTCCTCATCAAAGATACAGTGTTTTGCTGTTATTTTCACCAATATAAACTTTTCCAAAGGGATTATACCATATTTTTTTTTTATATAAGTATAGCATAAACTGTAATATAGTATAAGAGAACCCTGGTTCTCAAAGTGTAGTCTGGGGATCCTTTCAGGGGCTCCACAAAGTAAAAAATATTTTCATAAGAATGCTGAGACCCTATTTGCTTTTTTCACATTCATTCTTTCACAAGTGAAGTTCATCTGCGTGGTTTCAGATTTCACATTGCAACTAGTCTTTAAAAAAACTTGCCACTTGTATCGTATTTGGTGTAATACTTGAATTAATTCGCTTAATAACCTCATTAGGTATGCATTCTTTCCTTCTTTTACAGATAAGGAAATCGAGGTTCTGTGAAGTTAGGGTACCTGTCCAAGGTCACACAGCTCAGAAGTGACAGAGTTGGGCTTGGATTGCCGGTGATCCAGAACCAAAGCTGCTGAGCTCTCAACAACCCATGGCTGCTTTCCTGGGGCGAAAACACTGTCCCTGGAAGCAGAGGACACCACCGAGTTCCACCCCTCTTGCAGACTAGCTTACCCATCTGTCAAATGAAGCGGGGGGCGGGGGCGGCGGAGGGGGGGCTGTATTAAATGGTCTCCAGGATTTCTCTAAGCTCTGAACTTCTGTGAATTGATTGTTGCAAGTAAACCTCAAGAAAGACAAATACAGAAATGAGTAAAAATTGTGCAGGAAATATTAGACACACTCATCTCTCCCTTCATCTTTAGGAGCTTCAGCCAAGGTTAATCTTTGTTTTGGATTTTTATTTTGATTGTATTGGTGTTTCCTTAATCAAGATTAGCTGCTTTACCTTCTTACTATGTTTGAGTGCCAGAGAGTAAACAAATATACTATAGAGATTGGAACATGCAATATATATATGTATATATATGTATACATATAGGGGAGTTTCTTGTACTATTCTTGAAATTTTTCTTCTTGTTTGAAATTACATCAACATTAAAAGTTATTTTTAAAAAAGTTAATATCCAGAAGGCAATCTGAAAGATTATGAGTACTTCAAAAATTATGTTTACAAGGATACTATAATAACGGGAAAAGTGATTGTTACTACGTTAGGTGAAAAAAGCAGGATACAAATTATACGATATTACTATAACTGTAAGAGAAAACATAAAAACCAATGAGAGATTTAAAAATGAAAGGAAATATAATAAAATGTGAACATCTTTGAATGTTAAGACTAATAGATATGTATTTTATTCTACTTTTCTCTATTTTCCAAGTTTTCTGTAATAAAAAAAATAAGCATGTATTAATTTTTACCAACATATTTCATCAATGTCACTTCTAAATTGTTTTTCTTGCATTTTCCTTCTTCCCTCTTGGGTTCATTTTTCTTTTTCCTTAACTTTAACCTTTAAAGTTCTTTTAGTAAGCATCTGTGAGTGGCCAAATAGGTTTTATCATAATGTATCCAAAAATATCTTTATTTTCCTCCTCATTCAAGAATAATAGTTTAGGTAAGTATATAATTGTGAGGTAAGGGTTATTTTAATGCAGTACTTCAAAACTAGCATTCCTCTGTTATGTGCATTTAGTTGAGAGAGAATTCATTTCTTGATTACTGAGCATGTTGACTCTGTTTCTGAATTATTTTGTGTGTGTGTGTTTTAAAATTTTAGTTTGTAAATCCACCTTAGATGAAATGTTTTGTTTGTTTTTGTGTGAGGGGAGTTATTTGTTTTGACTCTGCCACAAGATTTATGCAGCCTCTCAACTCTCACAGTGAGCCTGACTCTCCTCCCTGGCCATGTGTGGTACACATTATGTTGCCCATTACTTCATAGGAGTCGGAGTCAAGTTTCTGTCAGACTATTTCTACTCCCAGGCCCTGGTAGGCCCATGGCTCGTTCCCTTGCTTATTGTTTTGCTTATTATCTTTCAGGTCAGCAAACATACTTAACATTGTTTTATTAAGATTATCTTTGTCTTCTAGGTGTACACACACACACAAACCTACAATTGCTAAATCTTTGGAGGTGGAGGAGAGTTTAAAGTTTGATTTCAAAGCTCCATTTGATCAGAAGTGCATTCATTATTTTTTCTTCTTTTGTATTTAGTTTTAAATTACAAGACATTTAAAAAATTCAGAGAAATTCAGGGAAGACTGCAGTGAAACCTGTGAGAGCCAGAACTCAACAGGACTGCCTTGTTTTTCTGGGTCTTGCAAGTAGTCCACCTCAGACAGCGTGCAGCCTTACCACTTTTCTACCTCTCATTTTAGTGGAAAATATTTGAGTTTTCCTTCTCTGACAGGAGAAGTTTCCAGTTTTTGCAGGTTTTACTGTATATTCAGATATATAGCAGCACCAAGATAAAATAGATGTTAATTTTTTGCCACATTTCTTTTATTTTTCAAAAAGGTAACCATTTTAGATGATACTTAAGTCCCCACATCTTTCCCCTCTCTTCTCCTAAAGGTAGCCATATTTTAATGCTTGACGTTTATCATTACCATTTATGATCTTGAATGTTTAACAAAAATAAACTACGATTTCCTGTGTTTTAAAGTTTTACATGAATGAAATTATACTATATAGATGTAAAACTATATTTTATTGAAGCTTTATTTTCTTTAGTATTATATATGAGTTTCATTTATGTTGAGATTTATCTAACTATATACTTTATTTTACCTACTATGTATTAATCCATTGTATGACTAGCTCACATTTCCCTAATACAGGATAGTTAGGTTGTTTTCACTTTTTTAAGGTTACAAATTGAGCTACAGCAATCATCCTGGAGCATGTCTCCTGGTACACAGATATGAGAGCTTCTTTAGGATAGATCCCAGGGCATAGATTTGCTGGATAGTCTCACAGTCAATTGCATAAATGTTGCAATTACTTCTCAAAGTAGTCATACTGAAGTACAGTCTCCTAGGCTATCTACTGGATTCCCATTTCCCCACACTTTCATCAGCATTATCAGGTATTGTTTTTGCCATTCTGACAGTCATTAAATACACTCTACTTGATTGTAATTGGAAATTCACTATTTCCAGAGTAGGCATCTTTTCATATTTATGGCCTTTTGGGTTTCTTCCTCCTGTGAATTGCTTTTTCATACCATGTGCTCATTTTTCTGTTAAATTATCTTTTTCTTTTGAGTTTATATCAGCAATTTAAGTACTTTGGATAGAAGCCCTTGGTCAGTGTGGTAGTGTGATGGTTAAGATTGTGTGCCAACTTGGCTGGACCATGATTCTCAGTGTTTTGGCAGTCGTATAATGTTGCAATCACTTTCCTATTGAGATTTTATATGTAATCACCCCCGTGATGGGATCTGTTCTGCGTAGCCAATCATTTGGAAGGGAGTTTCCTGGGCCGTGTGGCCTGCATCAAATATAAACAGATATTCTGGCAGGGCTTGGGGGCTTTTTGCTCACTCTGGATCGTGCAGCTGGCTCCTATTCATCTGACATCTGGTTCTTGGGACTTGAGCTAGCAACTTACCTGTGGTCTTACCTGCTGATCTTGGGATTCATCGATCTTCGCAGCCTGTGAACAAGAGCCCTGTTCTCTGGTCTACGGATCTCGGGATCACCAGCCCCTGCTGCTAAATGAATCAGGAGAAGTCTCTATCCTGACCTGCAGACTTGGGATTTTCCAGCCTCTACAACCATGTGAGCCATTTCCTTGATATAAATCTCTCTATATATATATATTTATACACTTTATTGGTTTTGCTTCTCTAGAGAAGCCAGCCTAAGACATTTGGTACCTAGAGAGGTTCTAGAGAAAAAAATTCTAAGGATGAGTTTTCTAAATTGGTTCTCATGCCTGTTTAGCCTTAAAGATGTTGATGACTCTGCTTCCAGTAGCAAAGAAAAAAAAAAAAAGGGCACTGTTAATCCCTGGCGTGAGGTGGCAATTCAAATACACGAAATACCACTGTCAATACATCAGGTAGTGGTAAAAGGCAAGGTTCTGGGTGATTGCATGTGTGATACACTTTCTGCAATTTTGTCATAATAAGAAGTATAAGGAAACTGATTGGTTGGTCATACTTTTACTAGACAAACTGGTGAAAGAAAGATATATTCAGGACTTCAGAGTCAAAGCTCAAGAATCACATAAAGTCCTCAAAATCTACACTTGTGCTTTGAAAGAAACCCTATTTCTTATAGTAACAGAGCTGATACTGCCAAAAACAAAACCCAGAGTCGTATTGTAAGAGTGGCTGAATTACAACGCCAACTCAATCTGAAATTAAACTGACGGCATTGATTGGGAAATGGGATCCTGAAACTTGAGATAGGGACATATGGGCAGATAATCAGGAAGCTGGAGACACTGAGCCCCTAAATTCCATTGAATCACTTTTGCCAACAGAACCAGCCCTCTTGCTCCCATCTGAAGAGATTATCCCATGTTTGTCTGCTAAATCACCCTTCCCAGTGAAACCATTAGCCCCTCCACTCCCATCTAATGAGATTAACTCAGCTCTATCCAAAGAGCCTTTGCCTAAATCATTGACTGGGGTATGGCCTGAGGCAGATGCTTAAAAGACAACTCTCCAGCCCTATGTCATAATTTAATCCTCAAGGAACTTGATTGCCTTTCCCTTCCACAAGACATCATACTGGTCCATTACATTGATGACATTATGTTAATTGGACCTGGCAAAGAAGAAGTGTCAATGACTCTGGACTTATTGGTAAAACATTTGTGTGCCAGAGGGAGGGAAATTAATCCCACAAAAATTCAGGCACCTTCTACCTCAGTGAAATTTCTAGGGTTCCAGTGGTGTGAGACGTGTCGAGATATTCCTTCTAAAGTGAAGAATAAGTTATTGCATCTGGCACCTCCTACAAGTAAAAAGGAGGCACAATGCCTAGTAGGTCTCTTTGGATTTAGAGGGAACATATTCCTCATTTGGGTGTTTTACCTCAGCCTATTTATCAAGTGACTTGGAAGGCTGCTAGTTTTGTGTGGAGTCCAGAACAAAAGAAGGCTTTGCAACAGGTTCAGGCTGCGGTGCAAGCCTCTCTGCCCCTTGAGCCATACGATCTGGTTCATCCAATTGTAGTTGAAGTGGCAGTGGCAGATAGAGAGGTTCTTTGGAGATTTTGGCAGGTCCCTATTGGTGAATCACAGCACAGACCCTTAGGATTTTGGAGCAAAGTCCTGCCATCCTCTGCAGATAACTACTCTCTGTTTGAGAAACAGTTTTGGCTTGTTACTGGGCTTTAGTAGACACTGAACACTTAACCATGGGCCAACAAGTCACCATGTGGCCTGAGCTACCTGTCATGAGCTGAGCGCTGCTGTCTGACCCTCAGAGCCATAAAGTTGGACATGCACAACAGCATTCCATCATTAAATGGAAGTGGTATATACGAGATTGGGCCCAAGCAGGACCTGAAGACACAAGTAAGTTGCATGAGAAAGTGGCTCAAGTGCCCATGGTCTCCACTCCTGTCATGTTACTTTCCATCTCCCTGTTTGCACCTATGGCCTCATGGGGAGTTCCTTATGATCAATTGACTGAGGGAGAGAAAGCTCGTGCCCAGCTTACAGATGGTTCTGTGCAATACACAGGCACCACTCAAAAGTGGACAGTGGCAGCATTACAGACCCATTCTGAGACTTCCCTGAAGGACAGCAGTGAAGCGAAATCCTCCCAATGGACAGAACTTTGAGCAATGCACCTGGTTGTTCACTTCGCATGGGAAGAGAAATGGCCAGATGTACTGGTTCTTGGGCTGTGGCCATTGGTTTGGCTGGGTGGTCAGGGATTGGAAGGAACATAATTAGAAATTTGGAGACAATAAGGTATGGGGAAGAGGTTTGTAGATAGACCTCTCTGAATGGGCCAAAGAAGTGAAGATGTTTGTGTCTCTTGTGAATGCTCACCAAAGGATGACCTCAGCAGAGGAGGATTTTAACAATCAAGTAGCTAGGATGATGCATTCCATGGAAACCAGCCATCCTCTTTCCCTAGCTACTCCCATCATTGCTCAATGGGCTCATGAACAAAGTGGCCATGGTGGGAGGAAATGAGGTTATGAATGGACTCAGAACACAGTCTTCCACTCACCAAGACTGACTGAGTCCCCAATCTGCTAGCAGCAGAGACCAACACTGAGTCCCCAGTATGGGATCATCCCTTGAGGTGATCAGCCAGCGTTTTGTTCTTATTGGAACAGACACTTACTCTGGATATGGAATTGCCTCCTGTGAACACAGTGCTTCTGCCAAAACTACCACCTGCAGACTTACAGAATGCCTTATCCACCATCATGTTATCCCACACAGCATTGCCTTGGATCAAGGGACTCACTTCACAGTGAATGAAGTGTGGTAATGGGCCCTTGCTTGTAGAATTCACTGGTCTCACCATGTTCCCCATCATCCTGAAGCAACTGGTTTGATAGAACAATGGAATGGCCTTCTAAAGACACAATTATGGTGCCAGCTAGGCAGCAATACCTTGCAGCTTTGGGTCAGTGTTCTCCAGGAAGCTGCATATGCTGTAAAACGTGTTCAATATATGGTGCCGTTTCTCCCACAGCCAGGATTCATGGGTCCAGGAATCAAGAGGTGGAAACGGGAGTGGCATCACTCACTATTACCCCTACCAAGCTACTCAAAAGATTTTTGCTTCCTGTCCCCACAACCTTATACTCTGCAGGTTTAGATGTCTTAGTTCCAAAGGCCCCCATGTGTCTGTCAGTTTATTATACTGTGGGGGCTTGCGTGTTGCTGTGATGCTGGAAGCTATGCCACCAGTATTAAAACAACAGCAGGGTCACCAATGGCAGACAGGTTTCAGCTGAGCTTCCAGAGTAAGGCAGACTAGGAAGAAAGACCCAGTGGTCTGCTTCTGAAAAGAATTAGCCAGTGAAAATCTTAAGAATAGGAGTGGAACACTGTCTGATAACTGTGGGAAGATGAGCCCCTCAGGTTGGAAGATACTCAAAATACAATCAAGAAAAAGTTGCCTTCTCATAGTAGAGTCTTCCATAATAAAGTGGGTGGAATCAAGCTTTTGGAACCTTCAATTGCTGATGTGTCACAACTAAAAATGTGAAGAAACAGCTGCTAATATCCATTAATAATTGAAACGTGGGACGTAGGAAGTATGAAACTAGGAAAATTGGAAATCATCAAAAATTAAGTTGAATGCATGAGCATCGATATCCTCGGCATTAATGAGCTGATATGGACTGCTACTGGCCGTTTTGAACTGGACAGTCACATGGTCTACTATGCTGGGAATGACAAGTTGAAGAGCAATGGCCTTGCATTCATCGTCAAAAAGAACATTTCAGGATCTATCCTGAATTGCAACATTGTCAGTGATAGGATAATATCCAGACACCTACAAGGAAGACCAGTTAATATGACTATTATTCAAATTTATGCACCAATCACTAAGGCCAAGGATGCAGAAATTGAAGATTTTTACCAACTTTTGCAGTCTGAAATTGATCAAACAGGCAACCAGGATCCATTGATAATTACTGGTGATTGGAATATGAAAGTTGGAAACAAAGAAGAAGGATCGGTAGTTGGAAAATATGGCCTTCGTGATAGAAATGATGCTGGAGATCACATGGTAGAATTTTGCTAGACGAGTGACTTCTTTATTGCAAATTTTTTGTTTTTTCACCAATATAAACAGTAACTATACACATGGACCTCACCAGATGGAATACACAGGAATCAAATCAATTATATCTGTGGAAAGAGATGATGGAAAAGCTCAATATCATCAGTCAGAACAAGGCCTGGGGCTGACTGCAGAACAGATCATCAATTGCTCACATGCAATTTCAAGTTGAAACTGAAGAAAATTAGAATAAGTCCACGAGAGCCAAACTATGACCTTTAATATATCCCACCGGAACTTAGAGACCATCTCAAGAATAGATTTTTTTATTGTGCTTTAAGTGAAAGTTTACTATTCAAATCAGCTTCTCATACAAAAACTTAAACGCATATTGTTTTGTGACCCTAGTTTCTCTACCTACAAAATATGACAGCACATTCCTTCTCTCCGCCCTTATTTTCCATGTCCATTCAACCAGCTCCTGTCCCCCACTGCCTTCTCATCTCACCTCCAGAGAGGAGCTGTCCACATAGTCTCATATGTCTACTTGATCTAAGATGCACATTCCTCACCAGTATCATTTTATGGCTTATAGTCCAGTTTAACTCTCCGAAGAGTTGGCTTCGAGAATGGTTTTAGTTTTGCGCTAACAGAGAGTCTGGGGGCAATGACCTCTAGGGTCCTTCCAGTCTCGGTCAGACCATTAAGTCTGGTCTTTTTACTAGAATTTGAGGACTGCATCCCACTTTTCTCCTGCTCCATCAGGGATTCTCTGTTGTGTTTCATGTCAGGGCAGTCACTGGTGGTAGCCGGCACCATCTCCATCTAGTTCTTCTGATCTCAGGCTGACGGAGTCTCTAGTTTATGTGGCCCTTTCTTTTCCCTTGAGCTTATATTTTCCTTGTGTCTTTGGTGTTCTTCATTCTCCTTTGCTCCAGGTGGGTTGAGATCAATTGATGCATCTTAGATGGCCGCTTGCTAGTTTTTAAGACCCGAGACGCCACTCACCAAAGTGGGATGCAGAACATTTTCATAATACACTTTGTTACATCAGTTGACCTATGTGTCCCCTGAAACCATGGTTCCCAGACCCCAGCCCCTGCTACTCTGTCCCTCAAAGTGTTTGGTTGTATTCAGGAAACTTCTTAGCTTTTGGATTAGTCCAGTTGTGCTGACTTACCCTATATTGTGTGTTGTCCTCCCCTTCACCTAAAATAATTCAAGAATAAATTTGAAGCACTGAATACTAATGACCAAAGACCAGGTGAGTTGTGGAATGACATCAAGGACATCATACAAGAAGAAAGCAAGAAGTCATTAAAACGACAAGAAAGAAAGAAAAAGCCAAAATGGTTGTCAGAAGAGACTCTGAAACTTGCTCTTGAACATCTAGTAGCTAAAGCGAAAGGAAGAAATGATGAAGTCAAAGAGCTGAACAGATTCCAAAGGACAGCTTGAGAAGACAAACTATAAGGACATGTGGAAAGACCTAGAGATAGAAAACCAAAAGGGAAGAACAGGCTTGGCATTTCTCAAGCTGAAAGAACTGAAGAAAAAATTCAAGACTTGAGTTGCAATACTGAAGGATTCTATACACAAAATATTGAATGATGCAGGAAGCATCAGGGGAAGATGGATGGAATACACAGAGTCAATGTACCAAAAAGAATTGGTCAAGGTTCAACCATTTCAGGAGGTACCATATGATCAAGAACTGATGGTACTGAAGGAAGAAATCCAAGCTGCACTGAAAGCATTGGCGAAAAGCAAGGCTCCAGGGGTTGACAGACTAGCAATTAAGATGTTTCAAGGAACAGATGCAGCACTGGAAGTGCTCACTCATCTATGCCAAGAAATTTGGAAGACAGCTACCTGGCCAACCGACTGGAAGAGGTCCATATTTATGCATATTCCTAAGAAAGGTTATCCAAGCAAACGTGGAAATTATTGAACAATATTAATATCACATGCAAGTAAAATTTTGCTGAAGATCATTCAGAAGCGATTACAGCAGTATATCGACAGAACGGCCAGAAATTCAAGTCTGATTCAGAAGAGGACATGGAACCAAGGATATCATTGTTGATGTCAGATGGATCCTGGCTGAAAGCAGAGAATACCAGAAAGATGTTTACCTGTGTTTTATTGACAATGCAAGGGCATTCGACTGTGCTGATCATAACAAATTATAGATAACATTGGGAAGAATGGGAATTCCAGAACACTTAATGGTGCTCGTGAGGAACCTGTACATAGATCAAGAGGCAGTTGTTCAGACAGAACAAGGGGATACTGTGTGGTTTTAAGTCAGAAAAGTTGTGTGTCAGGGTTGTATCTTTTCACTATACTTATTCAATCTCTATGCTGAGCAAATAACAGGAGAAGCTGGACTATTTGAAGAAAAATGGGGCATCAGAATTGGAGGAAGACTCATTAGCAACCTGTGATATGCAGATGACACAACCTTGCTTGCTGAAAGTGAAGATGACTTGAAGCATGTACTGATGAAGATCGAAGACCACAGCCTTCAATATGTAGTATACCTCAATATAAACAGAACAAAAATCCTCACAATTCGACCAGTAAGGAACATCATGATAAACAGAGAAAAGATCGAAGATGTCAAGGATTTCATTCTACTTGGATCTACAATTAACACTCATGGAAACTGCAGCCAAGAAATCAAAAGACACATTGCATTGCATTGGCAAATCTGCTGCAAAAGATCTCTTTAAAGTGTTCAAAAGCAAAGATGTCACCTTGAAGACTAAGGTGTGCCTGACCAAAGCCATGGTATTTTCAATTGCCTCATATGCATGTGAATGCTGGATAATGAATAAGGAAGACTGAAGAATTGATGCCTTTGAATTATACGCTTTGGTAAAGAGTATTGAATGTACCAAGGACTGTCAAAAGAAGGAACAAATCTGTCTTGCAAGAAGTACAACCAGAATGCTCTTTAGAAGCAAGGATGGCGAGACTACATCTCACATACTTTGGACATGTTATCAGGAAGGATCAGTTCCTGGAGAAGGACATCATGTTGGTGAAGTAGAGGGCCAGCAAAAAAGAGGAAGACCCTCAGCAAGATGGGTTGACACAGTGGCTGCAACAACGGACCTATGCATAAGAACGATTGTGAGGATGGCGCAGGACCAAGCAGTGTTTTGTTCTGTTGTCCATAGGATTACTACAAGCTGGAATCAACTCGGAGGCACCTAACAATAGCAACATTTCTGAACGGAAGAGTGCTCCCCCCTGGAGACACATCACTAATTCCATTGAACTGGGAGCTGAGAATGCCACCTGGCCACTTTGGGCTCCTTATGCCTCAGGATCAACATGCAAAAAATTGAGTTACCATACTGGCTGGTGTGATTGGCCCTGATGCTGATTACCAAGAGGAAATTGGATTGATATTACATAATGGAGGTAAAGAAGAGTACGTCTGGAATGTAAGGAGATCCCTTAGAGAGTTTCTTAGTACTACCATGCCCTGTGATTAAAGTCAATGGAAAACTACAGCAACCCAATTCCAACATGACTTGTAATGGCCCAGATCCTTCAGGAATGAAGGTTTGGATCATCCCTCAGGCAAAGAACCACAACCAGCTGAGGTGCTTGCTGAGGGCAAAGGAAATACTGGAAGAACGTAGTTCTAAATACCTGTTATGACCATGTGAGAGGAGGGCTGTAATTGTTATGAGTATTTCTGCTTTGTATGTGCTTATCGCATATTTTTGTTTTCTTCACTTCTAAAATATAAGATGTAAACAGGGCTAGTGCATTTTCAGTTGTGTGTTTGTTGTATATGTCAGGTGCAAATATGACTTTATAATTGTCCTAATTCAGAGATTATGTATGGTTTAAGGAGTTGGATACAGGTGCCAAGTTGACAAGTAGTGGACTGTGATGGTTAAGATTGTGTGTCAGCTTGGCTGGGCCATGATTCTCAGTGTTTTGGCAGTCGGATAATGTGATCACTTCCCTGTTGAGGTTTCGTATGTGATCACCCCCATGATGGGATCTGCTCTGAGTAGCCAATCAGTTGAAAGGGGGTTTCCTTGGGCATGTGGCCTACATCGAATATAAGCAGACATTCTGGCAGGGCTCAGGGCTTTTTGCTCACGATGGATCCTGCAGCTGGCTCGTTTGTCTGACCTCCAGTTCTTGGAACTTGAGCTAGCAGCTTACCTGCTCTCTGACCTGCCAATCTTGGGTTTGTCTGCCCCTGCGGCTACGTGAATCAGGAGAAGCCTCTATTCTGACCCACAGACTTAAGACTTTCCAACCTCTTTAACTGTGTGAACCATTTCCTTGATATAAATCTCTCTCTATGTGTATATTTATACTCTTTACTGGTTTTGTTTCTCTAGAGATTCCAGCCTAGGACAAGTAGGCAGTAGTGTTGCTCACTAATATCCACTTCTCCTTTCTTTCTAAGCACAATTGTGGGATTGCGTGAAGGCATCTGACTAATTTTGCCAACTTAGTTGCAAATAGATGTCATGTGGGTCACTGCTAGGTTAGAGCATTCAACTGCCAGTGTAAATCCTCCAGAACTTTCTTTCTCCCTGGAAGGGATCCTGCCAATGGCCAAAATGTGGGTGATGCATTACCCTGGGTCCCTGTGTAATCAAAATGAGTCGTGTTCCCTACTGACTCACAGTGGACATGAACCATGACCAAGATAGAAACCTTTGATGTTTTAAGCCACCAAATGTTGGAGTTGTTCTATCATATCCTAGCCCTTCCTGATGGACAGAACTTATTATATGTGTTGCAAATAACTTCTCTCCTTCTGTATTTTATTTTTCTTATGCTTTTAATTTTAATGAAATCAAATTTATTAGTCTTTTCCTTTTGACTTTTTATGTCTCGTTTTGTAAATTCTTTCCTATCCCAAAGTCATACTTACATCTAAAATTTTTAAAGTTTTCATGTTCTGGAACTTATTTTTGTGCATGGTATAAAGTGAGACACTAATATTATTTTATTTTTATACATAAGTGGCCAATTTTATACATTCCACTTACGGAATAGCTAAACTTTCCCCCATTGCTTTGTAAGATCACCCTTCACCCCCATCAAGTTTCCTTAAGCTTGGGTGTGTTTCTGAGATACCTACTCCATGTCCCATTTGTCTATTTGTCAAACCCTGCATCATTACCTCACTGTCATAATTTTCTTTTTCTTGAAGTGGGACCTTTGGAATTCTTCTAGTGAGGGCCTCTCTGTTTTTGACTGACAGTGTTTTTATTTTGCCTTCACTCTTGATAATATAGCTAATATATAGGATTCTTGATAATAATATAGCTAATATATAGGATTTTAGATAGGCAGTTATTTTCAATCAGCACTTTACAAATATTGCATTATCTTTTGCCTCTATTTTTGCAGTTGAATGGTCTATTATCAGTTCAATAGCCGTTACTTTGTAGGTAATCTGTCTTTTTTTGTAGTCGCTTCAATGTTTTGGCCTTTGTCTTTAGTGTCCTGTAAAATCTCTACACTATGTGAAGATACGGATCTACTTTTATTTTGCTTTTAGAAGTTATAGGGAAGCTTATATATAAGGATTTACTTTGCTTATCAGTTCTAGAAAATTTTGAATCACTGTCTTTTTTATATTTGCTCCATCATTTTCTGATTCTTTAGCATGTCAATCAAATAAATGCTGGGTCTTCTCATTCTATCTTCCATCTCTCCTGACTTCCTATTCACACATTTTTTTTTTTTATGTCATTATCAATCTGTGTAGTATTTTGGAAATATCCTTAGTTCTCATGTTTACCAATTTCTTGTCAGATACTTTTGATCTACTGTTTAAACTATCTACTGAGTTTATAATTTCAACAACTTTAATTTTTTTTTTCTTGAAGTGGGATATATTATTTTTATTCTGACTTTCTTTTTATGATGTATTATTAATTTATTTGACTTTTATTTATTTTCCTATATTTTAACATACCCAGTACTATTTTATATTCTAATTCAGATTATTGTTCAATTATTTTAAGTTCTTGAGGATTCTAACCTTGCTGTTTGTCATATTTGCTGACTTCTAGTCACAGAAGATTTTTCTTTTAGTGTTTTATAATTTTAAATATGAATTTACCTTTAAATGAATTAGCTTTTTTCAGTAAGAATCATTTGAGCCTGCAGATTGAACTCCAGGGTGGTTTTGTGTTTGTGTCTGCCAAGTGCCCAAGAACATCACCAGTCACAGACCAATCTTACGGTTGTTTTCTAAAGTTGGGTTTTCTAGTTTAAGTCAGTCACACAAATTCAAATATCAAGCATCTGCCAGACAGTGTCATGTTTACAAAATTATCAGGGAAGATTCTTTTCATTGTCCTCTCAAAGTCCAACAAATGGCATATAAGCTTCCTTGCCATGTCCATATATAACTAAAAGAGTTTTTCCAGTCCATTCTTTAATTAAAAATGCAATCTGTTGAAGTCCTGGTTCTGTGCAGAAGGTTTTTGTTCTAACATTCTGCCTTACATGGCCCCAAAGCATTATCATCTTTGTCTGTAAGGCCAACAGAAACATCTCTAGTTTAACTAGAGACATGACCCATACACACACATTCTACTCCCTCTCCCTACCCCACTTGTTTTCAGTTTCTCCTTTGCTTCTGGCACCTGGAGACTGCCCATTCTCAGTTATGATTTCAAAGCATGTTTGGTGTATTTTAGCCAGAATTTGTAAGTTTTTGTATTAGTGGGTTTTGAGATTATATAGTCTATCAATTTGATAGAAATGTAGGTATAACATTCAACATTTTAAAATATATTTTTTGAGAAAAAAGAGAAATGTGCATGAATTTCATTTTGTGTTTATTCTAAAAACAAAACAAAAGTGTCAAGCCTTCCCAAGCTACGTTTCTGACCATATTTATCTTTCATGAAAGTCCAGCAGACATAGCTAAGCTACTTCATTTCCTACAATTAAAAGAATTTACAAGGCTTTGAATTTACCAGTATGAAGACAAAAGAAAAAAAAACAAAAACCATACCAACTGCCACTGAGTCGATTCTGACTCATAGTGACCCTATAGGGCAGAGTAGAACTGCCCCATAGAGTTTTGAAGGAGCACCTGGTGAATTTGAACTTCCAACCTCTTGGTTAGCAGACATAGCACTTAAACACTGCGCAAGTAGGGTTTCTAAAATATTGAGCAGTTACTAAATCTTATTCTATGTTAATATCCCAAGGCCGACTAGGTTGAAATTTAAGACCTGCCATTTACAAGTATGCAATATTGAGCAAGTAACTTAATATAGGGATAAAAATCATATCTACCCCAAAGATTGGTTGTAGAGGCTGGTAAGTCCCAAGTCCATGGGTCAGGCATCAGGGGTCAGGCATCAGGCTGGAGGTTTCTCCTGACTTATGTACCTGCAGGGGCTGATGACCTCAAGATTGGCAGGTCAGATGGCAGGCTGCTGGCTCACAGGCTATGGAGGCTGACAAATTCCAAGACCAGCAAGCAATATGGCAGGCTGCTGGCTCAAGTCCCAAGAACCATAGGTCAGACGATGACAAGCCAGATGCAGGATCCAGAGCAAACAAGCAAACTTTGTTAGAACATCCATATATATATTGGATGCAGGCCATGCCCCGAAGGAAACTTCCTTTACAAGTGATCAGCTGATCACATTAGAACACATCATGGAGAATGCCTACATCATTCCTTAATTTCCAAATTACATCATTACATAACTGCCAAACTATATATCATAACATAATTGCCAAACTGCATCATTACATAACTGCCAAACCACTGACATTTGTGGCCCAGCCAACTTGACACGCAATCTTAACCATCAAAATACACCCCTTGTCAACTTGGCACCTGTACACATCTCCTTAAACCATATACAATCTCTAAATAAACACAATTACAAAGTCATACTTGCACCTAACGTGATACAATGAACATGCATACAAGCAAAAATGCACTAGCCCCGTTTACATCTGGTATTTTAAAAGGGTGGGAATAAAACAAAAATATTTGATGCATACATATAAGAAAGAAATACTCATAACAATTACAGTCCTTGTTTCTACAACTGGTCACATGATCGTAACTGGTATTTAGAACTACCTTCTTCCACCAACCATTCCATATTACCTTTATTCTCAGCAAGAGCCTCAGATGGTGTCATGGATTAAGTTGTGTCCCCCAAAAAATATGTGTCAAATTGGTTAGGCCATGCTTCCCAGTATTGTGTGGTTGTCCCCCATTTTGTGATTTTAATTTTATGTTAAGAGGATTAGGGTGGGATTGTAACACCACCCTTACTCAGGTCATCTCCCTGCTTCAAGGTAAAGAGAGTTTCCCTGGGGTGTGGCCTGTACTACCTTTTATCTCTCAAGAGATAAAAGGAAAGGGGAGCAAGCAGAGAGTTGGTGACCTCATACCACCAAGAAAGAAGTACCAGGAGCAGAGTGCGTCCTTTGGACACAGGGTCCCTGTGCCTGAGAAGCTCCTCAACCAGTGGAAGATTGAGGACAATGACCTTCTTCCAGAGCTGACAGAGAGAGAAAACCTTCTCCTGGAGTCAAAGCCCTGAATTTGGACTTGTAACCTACTAGACTGTGAGAAAATTAATTTCTCTTTGTTAAAGCCATCCACTTACTGTATTTCTGTTGTGACAGCTAGATGACTAAGACAGATGGTCATGGATCTTTGCCTGGTGGAGTGACACAAACCTTCGTTCTTGAAGGGTGTGGGCCATTAGAAGTCATGTCAGAATCAGGTTGCTGTAGTTTTCCATTGATTTAATCACAGGGCATGGTAGTACTAAGAGATGCCCTAAGGGATCTCATGTCTTCCAAACACATTTGTCTTTACCTCCATTATTTAATATCAATCTGATTTCTTGGTAATTAGAATCAATCACAAAAGCCAATACAGTAACTCCCTTCTATGCCTGTTGATCCAGAGGCACGAGGAGCCCAAAGTGGCTAAGAGGCATTCTTAACTTACACTTCAATAAGAATGGGTTGTGTCTCCAGGTTCCTTTGCAAGTAAGACCTCTAGACTTGCAGAGCATAGGGTTGGGTGTACAGGAAGCAAAAATTTATGAGTGGGTCAATAGGAGTAATAGTGAGTGGTGCCACTCCCATTTACACCCCTTGATTCTTGGACCCATGAATCCTGGCTATGGGAGAAACAGCATCGTATACTGGACACTGGTATAGAGCATATACAGCCTCCTGGAGAACACTGCCCCACGCTGCTAAGTATTGGCACCTTGCTGGCACCATAACTGTGTTTTTAGGAGGCCATTCCATTGTTCTATCAAGCCAATTGTTTCAGGGTGATGGGGAACATGGTAAGATCGGTGACTTCCATGAGCATGGCCTCATGGCTGCACTTCATTTGCTGTGAAGTCAGTCCCTTGATCCAAGTCAATGCTGCGTGGGATACCATGATAGTGGATAAGGCTTTTTGTGAGTCCTTGGATGGTAGTTTCAGCAAAAGCATTGTGGGGAAGGCAACTCTGTACTCAGAGTAAGTGTCTATCCCTGTAAGAACGAAATGTTGCCTTTCCATGAAGAAAGTGGTCTAATGTAATCAACCTGCCACCAGGTTGCTGACTGATTGCCTTGAGGAATGGTACAATATTGGGGACTCAGTATTGGTCTCTGTTGCTGGCAGATTGGCCACTCAGTAATGGCTGTATCCAAGTTGGCCTTGGTGAGTGGAAGTCCATATTGCTAAGTCCATTCATAACCTCCACACCTGCACCATGGCCACTTTGCTCATGAGCCCACTGGACAATGGTGGGAGTGGCCAGGGAAAGAGGATGACCGGTTTCCACAGAATGGGTCATCCTCTCCACTTCATTGTTAAAACCACTCTCTACTGAGGTCACCCTTTGGATGAGCATTCACATGAGACACAAATATCTTCACTTCTTCGGCCCATTCAGAAAGGCCTATCCACAAACCTCTTTCTCATACCTCCTTGTCACCAATTTTCCAATCATGTTCCTCCTAAGTCCCTGATCATTCAGCCAAACCATTGGCCACAGCCCATGAATTAGTATAGCACATCTGGCCATTTCTCTTTGTAAGCAAAGTGAACAACCAGGTGCATTGCTCAAAGTTCTGTCCATTGGTAGGATTTCCTTTCACTACTGTCCTTCAGAGAGGTACCAGAAAGGGACAATATTGCTGTTGCTGTCCACTTTTGAGTGGTGCCTGCATAATGCAGAGAACCATCTGTAAACTAGGCTTGAGTTTTCTTTTCCTCAGTCAATTTTTAATAAGGAACTTCCCATGAGGCCATAGGTGCAGACAGGGAGATAGAAAGTAATGTGATAGGAGTGGAGAACATGAGTTTTTGGAGACTCATGCAACCTACTTGTGCCACCAGGTCCTCCTCTATCTCAATCCCGTAAATACCACTTCCATTTAGTAATGGAGCGCTGCTGTGCACGTCCAACTTTATGGCTCCGTGGGTGAGGCAACACTGAGTTCATGATGGGCAGCTCAGGCCTCAAGATGACTTGATGGGCCACGGCTAAGTATTCAGTCTCTACTAAGGCCCAGTAACAAGCCAAAAGCTATTTCTCAAAAGGTGAGTAGTTAATTGCAGAGTATGGCAGGGCTTTGCTCGAAAATCCTAAGGGCCTGCACTGTGATTCACCACAGGAGACTGCCAAAGACTCCAGACAGCATCTCTATCTGCCACAGACACTTCAAGCACCGTTGGATCAGCTGGATCATAAGGCCCAAGTGGCAGAGAATCTCTGGACTCCAAGGGTATGATTTGTGGAATGAGGCATAAAGCAAAAACCATACTACCTACCAAAAATTCAAATACACTCAATGATTCAGGATGCACTCCATTACTGGAAATATATAGTATCACCAAAAAATTAAAAGGAAAAAATAATTGAAAGGGTTAAAATCCACATATATGACATGGAGTTAAGGGAAGCGGGAAAATTTAGTCCAATTGCATGCCTGGGAAGAAACGTTAGTGGTTTTGGTAACAATCACACTATTTTGCTTCTTCATCAATCAAATGTTTTAAACTGGAAGCTTACAGTTGTCCTTGTGAGGCTACAATTCTCCTAATTTACAGCTTATTGTAAGTTGAGAGAGGTGAGGGATTTTCGTATTGCAGAAGCCGGGGGAGTTAATTGGTATGCAAAATTCCTTATAGCTCCTTGTGTGTTCTTGTCTTACAGACACCCATCCACAGGAGATCAGGAGCTGTGATGGTTAATGTTATGTAACGACTTGGCTAGGCCACGACTCCTAATAGTATGCAATTGTCCTCCATCTTGTGGTATGGGTTTTTATTTTATGTGTTGTAAATCCTAAACCTGTATATGTTAATGAGGCAGGATTAGTGAGTCCTACAACTTGAGTCACACCCTTACTAAAGGGCGTGACTCAAGTCACAACCTTGCTCAGGTCACAACCTTAGTCAAATCATACCCTTACTCAAGTCACCACCTTACTCAAGTATCTGATATAAGTGGAGTTTCCTTGAGGGTGTGATCTACATCCTAGATAGATAGATAGACAGACAGACAGACAGATAGGTGATAGATAGATAGATGCTCTGTCAAAGTTTGCTCCTGCTGTGGATCCTGGATCCAGCTCATCATCATCTGACTTTCAGTTCTTGGGACTTGAGTCTGCTGTCTGACCTGCCGATTCTAGTATTCACCAGCTTCTACAGCCCTGTGAGCTTCTAATGTGCCGACTGTGGGTTCATCAGTACCTGCAACCACATGAGTCAAGAAAAGACTCCAGCCTGATGCCTGACTCACAGATTTGGGACTTGCCAGCCCCCACAACCGCATGAGCCATTTCCTTGAGATAAATTTTTCTCTCTATATATATACTCTTCATTGGTTTTGCTTCTCTAGAGAACCCAGCTGAAGACAGGAGCCAAAACCAAAGCACACAAAGAGAGAAGTGGAAGCATGATCCTCACCACATGTTAGTGGAGGAATAAAGAAGGGGACCAGATTGGGATTGCTAAAGCCCAAACTGGATTTAACTGTTGATCTCTAACATATGGGATACGATAAATACGTTCAAAATATATCCAACTGGGTAGTTAAAACAAACCTCAGTTATCTCCATTTAGACAAAGATGAACACTTTTAATATTTACAAATTGCTAGCAGACTTATTTTGGATATATCCCTTTATACAACTGCACTAATCTTGGATCTTTTTTTTTTTTTTTTAATGTGCCAAAGCCTTTTTTCATAAGGATACAGAAAAGGATCAATGTGATGCCCCATTAATATCATTGAGTTCACTGGGCCTGGGTCATACAAATTTCAGAGCACAGATAATTTGGTATGGCATTCCAGTGCTGAAGATTCAGAAGGCTATTCTATCTGCAGACTCATCAACAACAGTGCCATCTGTCATTGGTTTTTCAGTTATACCTCCGGCTGACTCTCCAGAGCTACAAAATGGAAGATTCAATGTCCTTCCACTTTAATGAAAAGGAACTACCTGGACTTTTTAAACACATTTGATGTGAATTAGATATCAAATATTTTAAATGCCCGAGAGAGGCGAATTTGTTTATTTGAGCAATACAGGGTCTTTTTTTAGGGACTTTGGAGATGTGGAGGAAGAAGAGTGATGAATGACTACCCTAAGTAACTTCAGTGATGTTGTGGAAGGAGATAAGAAATACATACACATATCTAAGTAAAATATATTTTAATAGTAATGATGAAGCAGAAATATAAACAAGGTAGAGGTAGTCCCCGACTTATGACATATTCAAGTTATAATGAACACCACTTAGGACCTTCTGCTTTTTGTTTTTTGTGGGTTTTTTTTTTTTTGTATTTCCCGTCTTTAGTAATATATACTACATACAGTGTTGCAGCATGTAATTTGGGGATGTTATCATTCCCAGATGTCCACTTGCAGATGTTCAATTTTATGATTTACTGCAGAAAACACTACTATATAGATTTAGTTTTCTAAACTAAATCAGGGGTTTCAGATGGTTGAAAACATGGACCCAAACACTGATTGCTTTGCTCAAGTCAGTAGGCAGATTTGGGAAGCAGTGAGATGTTACAGTGAACTATATGAAGAAAAAAAGTAAAGTGTCATAACAAAATGTGCAAAGACCTGGAATTAGAAAACCAAAAGGAAAGAACATATTTGGCATTTCTCAAGCTGAAAGAACTGAAGAGAAAATTCAAGCCTCAAGTTGTAATATTATAGGATTCTACAGGGGAAACATTAAATGATTCAGGACGCATCAAAAGAAGATGGAAGGAATATACACAGTCACTGCACCAAAAAGAATTGTTTGATGTTCGACCATTTCAGCAGGTAGCATGTGATCAAGAACTGGTGGTACTGAAGGAAGAAGTCCACGCTGCACTGAAGGAATTGGCAAAAAGCAAGGCTCCAGGAATTGACGGAATACCAGTTAAGATGTTTCAACAAATGGATGTTTTAACAAATGGATGCAGTGCTGGAAGCACTCACTCGTCTATGCCAAGAAATTTGGAAAACAGCTACCTGGCCAACTGACTGGAAGAAAGCCATATCTGTGCCCATTTCAAAGAAAGTTGATCCAACAGAATGCGGAAATTACCGACTATATCATTAATACCACACACAAGTAAAATGTTGTTGTAGATCATTCAAAAGTGGTTGCAGCAGTACAATGACAAGGAACTGCCAGAAATTCAAGCCAGATTCAGAAGAGGATGTGGAATGAAGGATATGTCGAGGGACCAGTCCCTGGAGAAGGACATCATGCTTGGTAAAGTAGAGGGTCAGTGAAAAAGAGGGAGACTCTCAACGAGATGGCTGACACAGTGGCTGCTACAGTGAGCTCAGGCATAACGACAATTGTGAGGATGGCTCAGGGCCAGACAGTGTTTCATTCTATTGTACGTAGAGTTGCTGTGAATTGGAACCCACTTGATGGCACCTAAAAACAAGAGCATATGCTTGAAGAATAGAGAGTAATCTGATTTAACTGGAAGCATATTCAGTTTTTTATTTAATAAATATCTATTGAATGTCTATTATGTACCAGATGCTATTATAGGCACTTGAGATACATCAGTGAGCAAAACAGATTTAAAAAACAAAAACCAAACCCTAACTTGTATCCCTTTACACGTAAGATGAACAGAGAGAATGTAAGCGAGCATTAAGATGAGTGAAAAGATTGACACTAGTATAATGAGGGCCTTGAATCCTTTGCTAAAAAGCCAGAGGCTAGGTTTAAGATGGATTTAGAAGCCCTTGCATGTATGTGAGAATTAGAACTCTGGAGATGAATAGGGTTCCCCAGAGGGAAAAGAGACTCAAGGAAACTTAACTTTGAGGAATGCCAACACTAAATGGGCAGGGGCAGAGGAGGGGAAGAGCTGGTGGAGGAGACTAAAAAGGAATTGTTAGAAAATAAGTTTCCTGAAAGAAGGGACAGCATGTATCCTTTTACCACTGGATCCCCAGTGTCTTATTTGGTGTCCCCCACATAATAGGTGTACATTATTCTTTTAAATAATGCAGGAGATAGCATTACAGGTCTCAGACTAGGGTGGAGGGAATTTAAAAAGTAAGCCAAAAAGTCTTTCTGGAAGTTAAATCAGATAAGTAACTTCATTGGTTATTCTCTATTTGCTCCTCTAGGTCCACTATCCACCCTTTTCTCTTTCTTGGTGTAGAGGAATCCAACTGATTTTTGTATGTTTATCTTGTATCCTGATATTTGCTGAAATCTTCTATTAGTTCCAATGGTTTTCTTGTGGATTCATTGGGGTTTTCCGTGTATAAGATCATATCATCTGCAAATAGGGATACTTTTACTTCTTCCTTACCAATCTGGATGCCCTTTATATCTTTATGTAGCCTAATAGCTCTGGCTATGACCTCCAGCACAATGCTGAATAAGAGTGGTGATAAAGGGCATCCTTGTCTGGTTCCCGCTTTCAAGGGAAATGCTTTCAGACTCTCTCCATTTAGGATGATGTTGGCTGTTGGCTTTGTATAAATGTTCTTTATTATGTTGAGGAATTTCCCTTCTATTCCTATTTCACTGAGAGTTTTTATCATGAATGAATGTTGGACTTTGTCAAATGCCTTTTCTGCATCAATTGATAAGATCATGTGGTTCTTTTGTTTTATTTATATGATGGATCAGATTGATTGTTTTTCTAATGTTGAACCATCCGTGCATACCTGGTATGAATCCCACTTGGTCATGGTGAATTATTTTTTTGATATGTTGTTGAGTTCTATTGGCTAGAATTTTCTTGAAAATTTTTGCGTCTATGTTTCTGAAGAATATTGCTCTGTAATTTTCTTTTCTTATGATGTCTTTACCTGGTTTTGGTATCAGGGTTATGCTGGCTTCATAAAATGAGTTCAGGAGTATTGATTGCATCCCTTTCTATGCTCTGAAATACCTTTAGTAGTAGTAGTGTTAACTTGTCTCTGAAAGTTTAGTAGAATTCTCCAGTGAAGCCGTCAGGGCCAGGGCTTTTTCTGTTGGGAGTTTTTAATTACCTCTTCAATCTCTTCTTTTGTTATGGGTTTATTTAGTTGTTCTACCTCTGTTTGTGTTAGTTTAGGTAGGTAGTGTGTTTCTAGAAATTTGTCCATTTCCTCCAGGTTTTCAAATTTGTTGGAGTACAATTTTTCATAGTATTTTGTTATGATTCTCTTAATTTCAGTTGGGTCTGTTGTGACACTGCTCATCTCATTTCTTATTTGGGTTATTTGCTTCCTCACCTGTTTTTCTTTTTTCAGCTTGGCCAATGGTTTGTCGATTTTGTTGATGTATTAAAAGAACCAACTTTTGGTCTTGTTGACTCTTTCAATTGCTTTTCTATTCTCTATTTCATTTATTTCTACTCTAATTTTTATTATTTCCTTTCTTCTGTTGACTGTTGGCTTCTTTGGCTGCTCTTTCTATTTGTTCGAGTTGTAGTGTTAATGTTTTGATTTTGACCCTTTCTCTTTTTTGGATGTATGCATTTTTCGCTGTAATTTGACTACTGAGTACTGCTTTTGCTGTGTCCCAAAGGTTCTGGTAGAATGTATTTTCATTCTCATTGGATTCTGTGAATTTATTCCACTCTGGATTTTTTAATAACCCAGTAGTTTTTGAGCAAGGCATTGTTTGATTTCCACATGTTTGATTTTTTTCCCGTTTTTGATTTCTACTTTCATGGCTTCATGTCCAGAAAAGATGCTTTGTAATATCTCAATGCTTTGGATTCCATTAAGGCTTGCTTTGTGGCCTAATATGTGGCCTAATATGTGGCCTATTCTGGAGAATGTTCCATGTGCATTGGAAAAGAAAGTATATTTCACTGCTCTTGGGTGGAGTGTTTTGTGTTTGTCTATAAGATCAAGTTGGTTGATTGTGGCATTTAGATCTTCCGTGTCTTTATTAAGCTTTGTGCATATTCTGTCCTTCGCCGAAAGTGGCATGTTAAAGTCTCCTACTGTTATTGTGGAGCTGTCTATTTCTCTTTTCAATGTTGTTACCGCTTGTTTTATGTAGTTTGGAGCCCTGTCACTGGGTGTGTTAGTTTTTATTGTGGTTATGTCCTCCTGGCTTATTGACCCTTTAATCATTATATAGTGTCCTTCCTTATACTTTGTGGTGGATTTTGCTTTAAAGCCTATTTTGTCAGAAATTGATTTAACCACTCCTGCTCTTTTTTTATTGTTGTTTGCTTGATATATTTTTTTTCCCAAACTTTGAGTCTTAGTTTGTTTGTGTCTTTCAGTCAAAAGTGTGTCTCTGGTAGGCAGCATATAGACAGATCGTGTTTTTTTTTTTTAATCCATTTTGCCATTTTCTGTCTCTTTATTGGGGCATTTAGTCCATTTAAGTTCAGGGTAATTATTGATAGATATGAGTTTAGTGCTGTCATTTCAATGGATTTTTCTTTGCGTGTGTGTTGTTGACAGTTTCTTTGTTCCACTTGAATTTCTGTGCTGAGTCTTTTTTGTGTATTTTCTTTTCATCTTTTTCATTGTTGTTGATTTTGTATTTGCTGAGTCTTTATGTTTTTCTTGTTTTTTATTTTGATGTGTAGGATTGTTAGTTTCCTTCGTGGCTGTCTTAATATTTACCTCTATTTTTCTAAGTTTAAACCAATCTTTTATTTCTTTATATTACCTTAACTTCCTCTCCATATAAAAGCTCTATGACTACATTATTCAGTCCCTCTTCTTTGTTTTAATTTTGTCATCTTTTATATATTGATGTCTTTGTTTCCCTATTTTCAGTGTTTTAGCTTTGATTTATTTTTGTGACTTCCCTATCTGGGCTGATATCTGGTTGTTCTGTCCTGTGTTCTAGTCTTGGGTTGTCATCTGATGTTATTGATTGTCTAACCAGAGGACTCCCTTTAGTATTTGTAATTTTGGTTTGGTTTTTACAAATTCCCTAAACTTCTGTTTATCTAGAAATGCCCTAATTTCACCATCATATTTGAGAGACAGTTTTGCTGCATATATAATTTTTAGCTGGCAGGTTTTTTGTTTTTGTTTTGTCTTCAAGGCTTTATATATGCCACCCCATTGCCTTCCTGTCTGCATGGTTTCTGCTGAGTAGTCAGAGTTTAGTCTTATTGGCTCTCTTTTGTACACGACTTTTCATTTATCCCTAACATACCCTAGCCACTCTTAAAATTCTCTCTTTGTCTTTGCTTTTGGCAAGTTTGATTATAATATGTCTTGGTGACTTTCTTTTGGGCTCTACCCTGTGTGGGGTTTGGTGATCTTCTTGGATAGATATCTCCTCATCTTTCATGATATCAGGGAAATTTTCTGCCAACAAATCTTCAACACTTCTTCCTGTATTTTCTGTTACATTCCCCCCCACCCCCATTCCGGTACTCCAATCATTCGTAGGTTGTTCCTCTTGATAGAGTTTCACATAATTCTTACGGTTTGTTCATTTTTTGGAATTCTTTTATCTGATTTTTCCTCAAATATTTTGGTGTCAAGTGCTTTACCTTTAATGTCACTAATTCTGACTTCCATTGCCTCAATTCTGATCCTATGACTTTCTTTTGAGTGGTCTAATTCTGAAATTTTGTCATTAATCTTTCAGATTTCTGTTTGCTGTCTCTGTATGAATTCTTGCAGCCTGATAAATTTGTCATTATCCTCTTGTATAACCTTCTTAAGTTCCTCTGTTTCTTTGTCTGTGTGTTCCTTGGCTTGGTCTGCATTTTGCCTGATCTCCTTCCTGATCTCTTGAAGTTTTGTATATTTATCTTTTGAATTCTAACTCTGGTAATTCCAAGACTTTCTCTTCCTCTGGGAGGTTTCTTGGTTCTTTTTTTTTTTTTTTTTTTGGTCGCTTACTGAAGCCATCATAGTCTGCTCCTTTATATGACTTGATATTGACTCTTGTCTCCTAGCTATCAATAAGTTTTTATATTTATTGATGTTTGCTTACTGTTCCCTAGCCTCTTGTTTTGTTTTGTTCTGATTATGTGAGCTACTTTGATTACTAGTGTCTGTGAAGTTCTATGTCCTTTTGCCAGGTTGCTAGAGCTATTATTAGGTATGTGAGCCCAGGAGCCTTTATTTTTCTTGTGTGGATTCAGCTCAGGTGTCCAAGCTGTTGGTCACTGATTGTGTGGTGCAGGCTCTCACCTACAGCCCCGGACAGGCAGATCTACATAGGGGTGATTGGAGCAGGCACAGGTATCTGACTGCAGTAAGGGATCATGTGCTGAACAAGGCAGGGAGCTGAGGGCTGCCCCTGAGTGCCTGGGTAGGTGTTTCCCTGTTCCCTAGAGAGTGTAGGTGGGTGGGTTTTGCAGCAGGACTTTGGGCACACAATGCTGTCAGCTCTAAGGACTGGGAGGCACTACTTATTCTCGGACCCCTGTTGCTGGTATCCAGGTGGAGTGGGTAGAGCCACCAGTCCTCAAGCTCCTGATGTGGGTAGATGAGGACTCTGCTTAATATGCAGTGTGATGTCACATGTCATGAATCTTCCACACCCCCTTTGTTGTTGCAGTTGAAAATAAGCTTCACCTATATACCCTTTCGCACTGTGCTAATGAGGGCCTGGAAACCCTGGTGGCATAGTGGTTAAGTGCTACAGCTGCTAACCAAGAGGTCAGCAGTTCAAATCCACCAGGTGCTCCTTGGAAACTCTATGGGGCAGTTCTACTCTGTCCTATAGGGTCGCTATGAGTCGGAATGGACTCAACGGCACTGGGTTTGGGGTTTTTGGGGGGGGTTAGTGAAGGCCTATGATGTTGAAATAGGCCCACACAGGTCTAGGCAGGGGTGAGAGGCATTCAGAGTTTGTGGATCCCTTATGCCTGTGCCTAGGCAAAGGGGCTGTGCCTGCCCTGAGTTTCTGGCTTAGGAGAGCTGTTTATTTTTCCCCATTTGTTAATTTGTTCCTTCTCCAAAGCTGAGAGAATGGCCAGAGTGCAAGACGGGTCCTACTTCCTACTCAGGGGGTGCAGCAATCACTGAAGCCAGAGTGGGACCTGGAGCAGATCGGTAGGGGACAGATAAATGGTAACGAGGTACTTTCCACAGGGGGGAAGGGTTTTTCCGATCCCACACAGTAGGTTAGACAATTTTCGCTGATTCAGTGCCACTACTCCCTGGTTCCAGAGGCTTGAGCAGACTCTCTGCTGCTTGGTTTCTCCTGATGTTAAAAATGCACCCTGAATGCTAGTTCTTGCCTCAGCCCATGCACGCTGACCAGTCCAGCCTGCAGGGTGCCAGCCAGATCAGGTCTGGCAAATCCTCGCAGCATCTGAACTGTCTCTCCCTCCCCCTGCCACTCATTCTGACTCCTCAACTTTCTCTTTGATGTTCAGGGCTCCTAGATTGTTATATATAATCAATTTATTTGTTTTTTCAGGTCTTTGTTGTAAGAGGGACCACAAGAAGAGTCTGACTACTCTACCATCTTGGCCCCGCCTTCCCCAGCTGGTAGCTTTAAGAATAGCATTTATTATTTAATTGCTTCATAACTGTATTCATATTACTTACCGAGTGCCAAGAACACAGGAGGTAAGGGAATTATTAAAATGGGAAGGATTTAATCAACGTTTTTCTCTTCTGCTTCCTGTAGTTGTGTGCTGTAATGATGTAGTGTATGGGTTGCCCAAAGTAATTTTTGAGGCAAAAAAAATAGTGTTTTGGTGAAAGTCTATTGCCTCTTGTCTATTACTTTCCCAAATCAGCACTCACCATCTGCCCGTAGTAAGGGCAATGCAGTGAACCAGCAGATTTCCATCCATTTGCAGCCCTGAGTGGTTGCACCTCCCATAAGTTGTGAAACTGTTGCAGTGATGGTACTCATAGTGGCAGGCCTACTCTGGATCATTTGGCTTTCCTGGGCATTTTTTTGCTTTAAAAGAGAAAAAAAAAAAAAAAAGTTTATGGAGCCACAAAGTGAAATCATGCTGGCTCTGATTCCTGACATTTCCCTGAGACTTTATAATGTTTCTTTTTTCTAAACAAGCAATTTCAGGCCAGGTAAAAATGTAAGTAAATCATGCCTGGCTCTTGTTCCAAATGTATCAATTTCTGCTTATTCCCTTTTTTCCCTTTCATGGCTTTGAGACAATAAAAACAAGCAATTCCTCCACTCTGGAGCCTTTCTGAGTGTGCAATATATAAACGGTATACCATGAGCAGGGAGCGACACTTCCCTACCTTGGTCATTACCAACCTTAGCATTTTCCCTGGCAATATCTGAAACAGCAATAATGTGGAGTAACAATTTGGGCACACTCAGGACCCTGGCAGGATCAAAGAGGCTGATGTGACAGTTCATGAAACGGGGAGGAAGCAAACTGTCCCCCACTGCCAACACTAACACAGCCCTGTGCTTGAGAGTCTGGGGAAGCCCAGTCGCCAAGTGTCTGCCTGCATTTTCTTTGAGGAGGCCAGCCCTGAAGCAGGTCAGGAAAATTACGGTTTTTATCAAGCAGACACTGTGACTCTCTTTGAGGATGTCCAAAGACTCACTGCTGGTAACTACAGCACATGTGGTCTTTTAAAGAGAGGACATGAATATTTGCACTAACTGGGAAAGAAGGTGGCCACATGCGACTCCATTTATATGGAATACTTAGGGTGAAGCTAAAGGGGCAAGATGTTTGTGAAGAAATTAAGAATGAGGGCCCTGAAGACAGAATGCCTGAGTTTTAATCCTGGCGCTTTCACTTACAATTCTGTATAAACTTGAGCAATTCCTTATTCTCTGTGCCTCAGTTTCCCCCCTCAGCAAAATGAGGGTAATAATAGTATCCACCACGTAGGGGTGCCTCAGTGATTAATACACGTGAAATACACAGAACCCTGCCTGGCACATGGAAGCCCTCAATAAACGTCAGCTGCTATTAATTTTTTAGGATTCCCCAGGTAGCACAAACAATTAAGCTCTTGGCTACTAACCCAAAGGCTGGAGTTTCACACAAACTCAAAGGCACCTCAGAAGAAAGGCCTAGTGATCTGCTTCTACAAGGTCACAACCATGACAACTCTACGGAGCATAGTTTTACTCTGCAACACATGGGGTCCCCACGAGTCAGAATGGGCTCAACTGCAACTTTTTTTTTTAGTTTATTACATTGTTTTTATTTTAAATCATCATTATCCAGGAAAGAAAGTGTTCAAGCTTTCTGATGTCCTATGAACAGCTTTTTTTCTTCAAATCTTTATCCTTTAAATACTGCGGATAATTCAGGAACAAGCAGGTCCAAATCTTTGCCATCAAGAGCTTATATTCCGTTGGAAAAGTTAAATGTGTGGACAAAGTGCCATGCTACATGATAATGTTTCTCCCTTTGGTGTGGCACCAATTGCAAAGTGCTTTGGGATTCCAGAGAAAGGAGTAAATCTCCTTATTAAGGGGTGGGACAGCCTTTATGGAGGAGGTAGCGTTTGTCCAGAACTTGAATAACAAGTGGAATTTTTTTAATGGTGGAGATTGGTGCTGGTGATAGGTAGGAAGGGGATGGGAAGAGCAGGGGTGATTCAAAATAGATGGAATGACACAGGGAAGTTGGCGAGGAGGTACTTGAGAGATGGAGGGGTGTCCAAGTCAGGGTTTAAACCAGAGGTTCTTGGTGGAGGAGGGCCTTCAATGGATTTGGCCAAAGGAGTTTGCATTTTCACATGTTGTGAAATAGAGCCTTTTTGGGGGAAAAATTTGATAGCGCTATGAGTTTTGGATTAGAGGGGTGCTCTAGACAATTGACTCTGGGAAAATATCTTGCCATATCTCTCCTACTTCCCCACACAGTGCAGAAAGGTATTTCTAATATGCATCTGACACATAGGCACTTTTGAAAAAAATCATAAAGATTTATCAAAATACCTTAACAAAATACTAATTCCTCAGAGATTGTATGTTACAGGTTTTGCAATTACAGAATACTTCTACCAAAGATTTTCTAGAACATGCTATAATTAAGTTCATAACAAACAATATTTGCCAGCTAAGATTTCTCTTTACCATAACTCCATATACTTTCTAATCATCATCCTGGCACTTGGATCTGTGTAACTACATTTGAAATATTTCTCATACAACAGTTATGCCCAAAAGGCCAAGTTATTTCAATTATACAAATGTATGAGAAGAAAGCTAAACAAAAATAGGGTTTTCAAGTATTCCTTGACATTAACTTTAAAACTTTACCCCAAATGTAAGTCACAAATTCTACAAATAGAATAATTTGCAGAAACCCAAATATTTCATCTGTATTGTCTTGAATTTGAGGTCTATTCTGTTTTAAAAAACTGACTTTGGAAGCCCTTCCCATCTTTCCTCTCTCCCTCCATTCTTGTCCTCCTTCCTCCTTTCCATCAATATTTAATGAGCATCTCCTTTCTGCTAGATACTGTACCCAATATGAGTTTCTATCAATATAAGCATTCTGTTATTGGATTGTTATCAGAGCTACAATGTCCATGATGATGGAAAACAGCCCTGAAACAAGCATCATACCAGTTCCACGAAGTTCTTTTAAAAAACTCAGTCTTTAATCAGAGGACTCTCTGGGCATTCTTTTAGGCTCTCATCATCTGCCTTTAAAGTACACAAAGTCCCCTCCAAGTAGAGGCTGTTAGTGATCTTTGTTAACAATTAAGAGTTTACAGAATTGGATTCTGGTTGTGAACCAGTAACTCAACCTCTTTGACCTTTGGTTTCCGAGACAATATTTTATCAATAGCACTTGCCACATGCTGCAAAATAATTAAGGCTAATATATGGGAAAAGCATTTTGAGATCCTTAGGTGAAAAGAATTATATGAATTATTTAATATAAAAATAACAGAAAAGAAATAAAGCCAAGATGGAAGAAAGTTGTACTGACTGAATTTACTTCATCCTCCTTAAGATGCTAAGAACAAATAACGCTTTTAAATGGACAAGTAAACGACTGGCAAGTAAACTATTAAACAAAAGAAAGATGCTATTCTTTATACTCTATTAGTTAATTAAAGAGAGCATTTCATAGCAGAAGAGTAAGGCAAAAATCATCAGCAGGTGATACAATGTTGTGGAAAGAGGACAAGCCTCCATGCCCAGCTGTGAGAACTTGAACTGGTCACCTGCCTTCTCTGGGCCTCCGCTTCCACATCTGAGATCTATAAGATCCTTCCCAGCAGAAAATGTGTAGGATTCTTGGAACTTCTTAATGATAATCCCCAATGTAAATTACCAACCACTAATGAAAATTCTCAGAATTTAAAATAGTTGTAATCCCTATTGTTCTTCTGCTCTAGTCCACTCCAAAACTCATGTCTTTGATTGGTTAGCCAGAGAACACAATGTTTTCCCAGGGTTTTCTGTTCTGAGTAGAATTATGCTTCAGTTCCACTTCCTCTGGCTTACTCACTTCACAGTTTGCTAAAATTGGACATCCAATTGAGCACTGAAACTTACTGTAGCACAGATGAAAGATCCAGATCATTTATTATCCAGGGTCCTCTCACATTTATTCCCAGAGAGTGAGAATCTGGGAGCAGCTGCAAGAACACTCCTTAATCCTGAGCTCTTCTTTTAGGAAGTATGATCACGAGTCTGGTCAGCTAGTTTGTCATTGGAGGCGTGTATGGCCAGGGTCAGGTAGACGGCAGTAGACCACAGGTCTCAAATAATCACACCACTTGTATTTAAATGAAATTGGGTTAAAATGAACAAAGGAAGCTGAATAATACTTTTTCATACGGTTGCTGTTAGAATTAAAGAGAACGTACACAAAGTACCTGACATGTGGGAGGCACACAGGTAATAGTCATTATTACCAAGGGATACCTTGATTTATCAGGCTTATCTCTAGTCATACCCCATCACTCACTCTAAGCCTTTTCCCAGCAGAAACCTAGTTCCCCAGCCTTATCACTCTTTCTCTTGCCTGTGGTCCATTGCGCATGCTGTTCTTTTGCCTTGCCCAACCCCACATTCCACTCAACTGATAATCCCTGTCCAACCTTTCGAATCCCAAAATCCATTCATATATTCAACAAATATTTACTGAGCACCTACTATGCCCTGGTAGCACAGTGGCTAAGCGCTACAACTGCTAACCTAAAGGTCAGCAGTTTTAATCCACCAGGCGTTTCTTGGAAACTATGGGGCAGTTCTGCTCTGTCCTATAGAGTTGCTATGAGTTGGAATCGACTTGACCACAACTTTTTTTTTTTTCTTTTTCTTTGCTATGCCCAAGGCAGTGCTCTTGATGCTGTGGATACATCAGGGAACAAAACAGACCAAAACCTAGCCATGTGCTCTTGTAGCATGTATTGTAATTACCAGTGTGTTCATCTTTAGCCCCACTGGATTGTACACTCCCTGAGAATGAGGACCATGTCTTCCTTAAAAATGCAGCACCGAGCAAATGTTGGTAAAAAGTAGGTGCTAAATAAATACTAAACAAATAAAATTATCAAGAAGAACTGAAAATATGTGGAAAGGGGCAAGGGACAATGCCTTGGTGGAATTATTAGACCATGAATTATCAAAGTAGCATGAGGAAAGGAGAATTTTCAGGTCCTGACCAACTGAACTCTAGAAATAGTTCTGCTATTCATGTGGGCCTTATTCTAAAACTCACAAAGCTAAGGAGAATTATGTATCTGTTTGATTCCAGGTACAAGTTTAAATTTCTCTTGATTTTCTTGCTTCTCCCAAAGGAAAAGAAATTTTTCTAGGAACTTTTAGCTCTCAGGCTGCTCCAAAAAATCAAGCATTCTAAGATATTTGCAAGGAACCTTGTACAGCAGGAGAGAAAGGGGAATGGATCAGCCCAAAAAGAGCCGAGGTGCAGACTGGATTTTGAAGAGACCTGACAAGAGATTGGCACTTGTGGAAGAGAGGTGTGAAAAGAATGAAAAAAATGTTTTTCTAAAAAAAATTATAAAATGGCTGCCAAACATGATTAAGATGAGGTCACATCTTTGCAACTTTATGCATGAATAAAACTTACAGACTTTGGTTATTCATTTACTTTCTGTTCAGTTATGCTGCCACTTATTTGAGAAAGCAGGTTTTAGACTTCTGAACAGTTAGAATTTCATGGTAAATTGATAATTACATTTATCATGATAACCTTGAAGCCAGTGATGTGCTGGTAAATGTTTAACGACTGGCTCTTCTTGTGTTGGCTGATTTCCCCTACATAAATACTCCCATCATGGCTGATTTCAAGCGACCAACATGGAGCTGTATAATGCACTCTTGAGAACTGGTATTAAGTGGCTCCAGCACACCACTGCTTGAAGCAATGCAGGATTCTAAAATGTCATGTGAATCATCAGTGATTAAGCTCTACTGGACCTAGTTTTATGCCTGGATGCATTTCAAATTTTTCAAATATTGAGTATACGAAGAATGTTTGATAAATCAGAATACCCCATTTACCAAAGTAGTTAGCCAAATGAAATTTACTTATAATTTTCCCATTTAAATCAACACTCCATGGAAAATTCTAGGAGTCTTTGGATTAACTAGAAACTAATGAAATATTTTAATTCAGTTATTTTCTAGCATAACAAATAAGACTCGTGGGAAAAGATCATAAGAATTTTGATTAGCTAATCTCAAAAAAGAAGTCAACAATTGCATTAATAATTATTTTCTAATACCTGAGTGGTGATAGGTAAACAAAACAAAACCACCAAATACACACACACACACACAAACACACGTTCCCATTTCCGTAGAGATAAGAACAAGACAAAATAAACACACTAAAAGAGCAGGTGTTTAACTTGGATTGAAAGAAGACCCAACTGGTTGCAAAGATCAGCAAGAATGGGTTAGTTTGTATTCTGTTTTTTTTATATACATCTATTCAACATAATAGAATGCTGCTTGTCTGGGATCATTTTGATATGATTTTATAGTAAGTCTAATGAATTTCATGCATTGAATATACTACTTTTGTTTTCCAGTTGAGACAAAGAGATTGTATTAAACAAAAACAACTTAAAATATTGAGCAATGTGGAGTCCTTAAAAACCTAAAGGTTATAGCGACCCTGGCCATGTGAATGCTTACCCTTGTAAGGGGAAGTAGTCAGTGATTCAGAGAGAAAAGCCTCAAGATGAGCTAGAGTGACTGGAAAATTCATTTGGTTGCTTTAAAAGATCAGCTTAACTCTGGCCCAATATTCACATTTCCCATTTATGTCTTGTCTTCAAAAATAAAAAAGAGGAATTCACCAATGGACCAAAAAAGAAAAGAAAGAAAGAAACTTGCCTAACAATTTCATAATCAGTAGTCAAGGTTCTCTGATTTATGATATAAGAATTTTCCACAGAAAAGAGGAACAATAATATCAAAAATCAAATACAAGAATAATAAGCAAGTGTGCTCAATAAATGTTGGGTGAATGGGAAACAAATACAGAACAGGAAATGGAGATTTGAGATACAAATTTCAGCTTTAATAGAGAACATTTCTCTGGGTTCATTAAGCATTTTGAAGACATTGGTTCTTGACTCCCACAGATTTCAGTGTGGTATAACTAAGTGGCGTAACCAAGCCACAGTGTTTTCAATCATCTCACATGCAGGCGAAAGCTGGATAATGAATAAGGAAGGCTGAAGACGAATTGATGCCTTTGAGTTATGATGTTGGAGAAGAGTACTGAATATATAATGGATTGCCAGAAGAACAAACAAATCTGTCTTGGAAGAAGTACAGTCAGAATACTCTTTAGAAAAAAGGATGGCGAGGCTTTGCCTCACATACGTTAGACATGTTATCAGGAAGGACTAGCCCCTGGAGAAGGACATTATGCTTGGTAAAGTAGAAGGTCAGTGAAAAAGTGGAAGACCTTCAATGAGATGGAGTGACACAGTGGCTGCAACAATGGGCTCAAGCATAACAATGATCTTGAGAATGGCGAAGGACCGGGCCATGTTTTGTTCTGTTGTACATAGGATCTCTGTGTGTCAGAACTAACTTGAAGGCACCTAACAACAAAACAACAACAGGCAGGGAGAGCAACACAGAGACTAGGGAAATGATTTCCACTCCTAGGCCTGAAGAGCAAGGAGAGGGAACAGGCTCCGGTGACAGCTGCAGCTGTGAGAGAGGGCTATCTGACAAAAGCTGTGGTCTTTGGGAATTTGATAGAAGAATGCAGCCAAGTTAGGGAAGAGAGAGGGAGGGGAGGGAGGAAGGGTGCTGAATAGCCTCTACTCTGAAAAACAAAAAGATAAAATCAAGAAACAAAGTCAAGAATCTAGGAAATGAAAATAAATAGATACATACATACACAGAGAGAGAGAGAGCACCCCAGTTGCACAATGGTTAAGTGCTCAGCTGCTAACAGAAAGGCTGGAAGTTCGAACTCACCCATCAGATCCTCTGGAGAAAAATCTGGTGATCTGCTTCAGTAAAGATTATAGCCTGGAAAACCCTGTAGGGCAGTTCTGTTGTCACATGGGGTCACTATGAGTTGAAATCAACTCAACAGCACCCAGCAACAGCATAAACACACAGACACACATACTGGTTGTTTATATTTTCAATTTTTCACTCACTCATTGTGCAACGCTCTAATTAGCCTTTTACCTGACAGTCATTCAATACCACTAGGGTTAATGTGATAAATAGCACAAACCCCCTACTCCAAAGAAAATCACAGTGTACTGGGAAAGGCATGTGAGTGAACATCAAAAGCAACAAAAATAGCAACCAATCAATATGATATGTCATAAATGAGGTACATACACAACTCCAGATGGCAAAGATGGCACGGGCTTCTCTGCCAGTGGGGAAGGGAGGGCTGGAAAAGCTTGCAAATGTGGGTGATATCTGAGCTGCATTTGGACGTAACAGTTCCTGAAGCAGACCAGTAAAAGGAAGGCATTCTAAGTAAAGGGCGTGGCTTGCGCAGATGGGCAAAAATTTGAAAGGGCCGGATGGTTTGGGGAACTGGAATTACTGGCAAGACTTGAGTTCAGGGTGCATGGGTGGTAGTATCTTGCTGAAGACCATTAACTTCATTCTACAGATAATGGTGAGCCATAGGAGGCTTTAAAGCAAGGACGTGATGTGGTAGATTTATAAATTAGAAAGACCTATTGAAGTACTGGTTCAATTTAGGGAATGGAAAGAAAGTAAGGAACAAGGAAAAAAGAACAGTTAAGCATAAATTTATTTTCCCTAAATTTCTACTTTTTGCAACCCTTTTTTTTTTTTTTTTTTTTTGCTTAAAGTATTTGCTTGATAAAGAGAGTACATTCTAATCTGAGTAAAGAGAAAACCAGGGTCAAAGATTTAATTTTTCACATTGATGTCTTTGCCCTAGGAGCCCTGGTAGTACAGTGGTTAAAGTGCTTGGCTGCTAACCAAAAGGTTGGCAGTTCAAACCCACCAGTTGCTCTGCGGGAGAAAGTTGTGGCAGTCTGCTTCTATAAAGATTACAGCCTTGGAAACCCTATGGAGCATTTCTATTCTGTCCTATAGGATCGCTATGTGTTAGAACCAACTTGGCAGCGGGTTTGGTTTGGTGGGTCTTTGCCTTGCAGATATCTTGGAGCAGGGCTGCAAGTGCACTGACCCAAATAGAACCTTGGCCTCTATCCACATTCAAGAGATTCTCAAGGTTCCCTTCTGAAGGTGGCACATTACCAAGAAAAGAGAAATGGGAAAGAAGCCTCATCCCCTATCTAATGCATCATTGGCAACACTGGGAATAGAGGTGCGAACCTGAGAGGCAAACAGAGCCCTCCGTTTCTCTACATTATTCTTCACAACAGACAGGAAAAAGACAAGCCCTCACCTCCTGTGGTTGCTGGTGATCCTCAACTGGGAAGCTCATTCTCAGTAGCTACAGATTTCTCTGATAACTCATCTTAACCTGACACTGGGTTCTATTGCCTTTCATGAAAAAGGTCTTGGGAGACTGTAAACCTATGTGGCTGGGAAGAATGTACTATACTAAATGGGAAAGAAGAGGAGCTACAGATTTCCAACTTTCACAACTTGTCTGCCTGTGGACACAGGGCTGCAATGGCTCTTGAAATCATTTGGGTGGGCCTTGTTTCTGAGGAAATAAAGAGGCCCCAGAACCTCCCAAGTGAGTGAAAGAATGATTTCCAGATAGTCAAGTGGAGTAGTCTTCTGGCTACATGAACTGGATGTGCTTGGCAGTCTCTCCATCTGGCTGGCCAGTATCCTGAGGTTAGCAAAGCAGAAGGCAAATCTTTTGGGAGCTAAAAGACATGTGCACGTGCCAGTATTTTTGACAAATGTGCAGTTAATTGTTTTCTATGATTCTTCTCCTGAGACACAAACTGTGTGCACCAAGCACCAAGGACTATCCCCTCCCACAATCCCAGACCCTGGGAGACACAATTACACACATTTAGGCCAAGCATTTACCCCACAGGAAATGGACAGATCAGCCTCTTGGGGATGAAAGAGTGATGCAGGGCATGGGAAAGCAGAGAAATCTCCTGAGTTAGAAAGAAGACAAACTCAGGCAAGTAAAGCCAGATACCAATATGAGAAACTCAGAATTTCTTATAAAGTTACCAAGGAAGTGGTAGTCAGAGGAGGTCTGGGTAAGTTGGTGAGAAATTTGGATTGTTATATAACTGATAAATAATTCAGTAATTGGAAACCTCAACTTTCCAGGATGGAATTCAATTTACTGGAAATTGAACTAGTTACTGGAAATCATGGTATATAAGATGGGTTCCAGAAGAGATTATGTGTACATTGAGGTGAAAACAGATCTAAATTGTAAAGTCCATGACTGTTTTCTTCCAGATCCAGCCCTTTCACAATCTTTCCTCCTTTCCTTATAAGCTTTCTCTAATAACGTTTACCTCCTGTCATTCATCCTCAAACACTTGTAACACTGTATAAGATGCCTACATACTCTGCTCCTGTTCAGTTGGGAAGGATTAGAAATATAAACCCTCTGAAATGCGAACTGGATCAGAATATTAGCTGTGACACAGCAGCGTTGCTTATCAGAGCAGTGGACTAGAATCATAAAGAGCTCCCAGTTCTACTGCCACCAGTACAGGATTGGCTCCAGTGGAAGATAACCCAGTTTTAATGTATTCTTGCCAAAGGTTTTAAATCAAGAGATTTATGCACTGGATATGACACTTAATCTCTCTCTACATATGGTTAAGATCATGGGTGGATTAACCAGAAAGTGAGGTACATACAGGCTTACAGTAAGAAAGGTATGCACAGGCTTGTATTTACTTGCTAATCTGTAGTGACCAATTTCACAGGGTTTCAGCACATCTTTGAAAGTATTTTAACTTAAGGTATGTTTTTGTTGCTTCACTAAAGGTCAGTTTTATAAATAGTGACAACCATGTTGTTGTTGTATGTTGTCAAGTTGATTTCAACTCACAGGGACCCCAAGTGATGGAGTAGAATTGATCCATAGAGTTTTGTAGTCTGTAATCTTCACGGGAGCGGATTGCCAGGTCTTTCTCCTACAGAGTTGCTGAGTAAGTTTGAACTGCTAACTTTTAGTTTAACAGCCAAGCACTCAATCGTTGAGCCACCAGAGCTCAATAGCAACAACCCAAAACCAAATCCATCACTGCTGAGTCACTTTCGACTCATAGAGACCCTAAAGAAGGGAGTAGAGCTGCCTCCATAGTGTTTTCAAGGCTGTAAATCTTTACGGAAGCAGACTACCACATCTTTCTCCCGCAGAGCCTGGTGGATTTGAACCTCCAATCTTTTGGTTAGCAGCTGAGTGCTTAAGCACTGTGCCACCAGGACTCCAGATAGTGACAACAATGGCATGCTAAATCAAATTAACAAGATCTGCGATCTAAATAAGTTCTAATAAGAAAATGAAGATGTCATGTTATTGATTTTAGGGGTTTTTAGCTATTTATCCTTTGGAATTAACAATTCTCAAAGGGAATAGAAACTTCCTTTAAAAAAAAAAGTTAAGTTTGAAAGGTATTAAAATCATAAGAGTAACAGGGATATAGTTGAGTAAAGGACTGTAATCACCTGAAAAAAATCTATAGATAAACTTCAACAAAATGTCAACTGAGAGAGCAAGAGAACAAAAGAAGAAAAGTTATCAACAACAAGAACAAAAACTGATCAGGAAATTTGTCACCAGGGAACAAATGGCTCAGACAGGAAGCAGTACTGGTGAATTCTAGCTTAAGAATTTGACCAAGACGCTCAGTGTAAAGGATGGAACAAAATGAAACAAGAGCAAGGAAGAGTTTGAGAGGGAGCAGAGCAGAGGAGAAAAGTGGACTGATTTTTCCTTTACAAAAAATAGCAAATGAAATAAAGAATTTGTCTTGAATAATCATATTGATTTCTTTTAGGGGAAAAAAGTATTTCTGTTTTATTTATTTAACCAGGAGGCAGCGTGGGCTGTCCAAAATAGAAATATTGACAGAAAGATTTATTGGATAAAGGATTCCACCACAGCTCTGAAATTAGTATAAGGCTATTTGCATACAGAGTTTACTTTAAGAAGCGGTAGTAAAACACACTGGCATGCTTTGTTTGAGAGGGGAAAAGAAAATCTTCAATGAAGCTTCTTTCAGACATATGTCATGAGCTTTTTTGTTGTTGAACTTTTCCATATTAACAAACTAAGTTGCTCTTCCTTACATTCCTTTAGCCACAGGACAGACGAAATTCACCAAAGCCTCTACCACAGACATTCTCAGATGGTGCTAATAAAAAAAAGAAAAAATCCAAACCAGAATTGGTGGTCCATGTTCTGAGAGTTGCTAAACATCATCACAAAGCAATAATTATCCCACAGCATGCTTGGTGGCTCAACATTCTGAAATGCAAATGTCAAAGGCATATATATATAGTCTCGAGGATGTTACTAACGGGAGTTCATGTTTTGTGTTGGGTGGTCTTGAGTTCTGCCTGGTGGTCTTGTTTTCTGCCGTCATGACAGCACTAATGGTTTCATGTAGCCCCCAGTCCTACATAGCATTGACTTGTCTCCTTTTAGTAATGCACAACAAGTCATAAAAGACAGACTACCCAGAAACGACACTGCAGTATTCCAGACATTTTCTTTCTTGGTGGTGACAGTTCCAAATCAGGCTGGCTCAGTGTTTAAGTCGAAGCATTTTCCTAAGTGGTGGTTCAAAACACAGCCTTAGATCTGGAAAATCAAACTGGGCTCTTCCTGCCTGTTCCATCATGCCTGTAACAAATATTCAACTGCTGGACCGCAGCTAACAGCATATGATAGATGATGCAGAATAGACCCCAACTCTCTCTTTCCCAGATGCAAAGAACTCATCTTTTGGTTAGAGAGACTTCACTGCTTTTTAATAAGCATAGGCAGATTATTTTACATACTTTCTTGTCACACTCATTCAGGAGAAATCAAAGTTCTAAGCAGAGTAGCAAGGGAAGGTTCATTGCTGCACAAAATGTCATCTAATCTCTATTCAGAGGGTCAAAGTGTCACATACCGAAAAATTAATCCAGGCAGTTATCCCAGTTTTAACTCTAAGGAGGGTACTGGAACATTCTTTAGCATGAGTTGACCTATAACTGTATTTATAGGACAGTCAGACCAAGAATTTAATCACAATAAACTTTTTGGAGTCATCAACTAGATTGGGTTTGAGAAATTCAGTCCTACTCTTTATAAACCACTCGTCCAAAAGTGATCTCTGAAAACTCCAGAAGCACTCATCACCTCTATCATTCACTAGCCATTTTGCCTTGTGTTGTGGTTAAATTTCCATAGTCATTCATTTGTTGAGTAGCCCTGGTGGTGCAGTGGTTAAGAGCTAGGGCTGCTAACCAAAGGTCAGCAGTTCAAATCCACCAGCTGCTCCTTGGAAACCCTCTGGGGCAGTTCTACTCTGTCCTATAGGGTTGCTATGAGTTAGAATCGACTTGACAGCAATGGTTTTTTTTTTTTTTTTCATTTGTTGGATAAACACAAATTGAGCCCTTACTAACCCTTTTTAAGACCCAGGAAAATCTTCCAAAGAGGAATGATACTTGAACTGCCCATTCCGAAGAAGTACCTGGTATAGAACTTGTCATGTTACATTGTAATAGTTTTGCTTCTTTGTTTCCCCATCTTTATTATAAGTTCTTTGGAAGCTGATACAGACATATTTATCGTGGTATGCTCAGTGCCTAGCACTGTGCCTGGTGCATAGCAAAGTGTTAATACATTTTTGAATGAGCAGATTAAACTTAGCCCTGTTGGAGGGAAGCGTTATTACAAAGATAGGTACTAAGTAGATTCTCAATAAATGCTGATTAGTTAATTAACCAGGTTAGTCAATTCTCAGATAGCTACTGCTGGAGAGACAAGGCTACCAAATTGACTATATGCCAGCAAAGCCAGTTACTGCTTTATTTCACTCTTGTGATTTTGAACAAGAAATATCAACACCCCTCCTCCTCTTAGTCAGGACTTCAAGCACTTGTAGAAAAGAAGGAATCAAGGCATAGGAACTATTTACCACAGCAACCATAATATCTGAAGCCAAAATAGGAACATATGGTCTTGCTCCAGAAGTGAATGTTGAAAATAGAACCAGCCTGGACCATCTAAAATGTTTGGTTTTTAGTATTTCTGGCCTCAAAGAAAGCAGAACAATATGTTCTATTCCTTAAGAATTACCAATTGAACCTTGACAATATTGTGAGAAAATAAATATGAAAGCATTTTGAAACTGTATAACATACAATGTAAAGGTAAGGGCTATAAACAGAACATGTATTTATGTATTAAAAAAATACGTGAACCAACTTCCAGTTTCCAATCTGGTATTGCCTTAGTTATCTAGTGCTGCTATAACAGAAATACCACAAGTAGATGGCTTTAACAAACAGAAATTTATTTTCTCACAATTTAGGAGGCTAGAAGCCTGAATTCAGGGTGCCAGCTCAAGGGGAAGACTTTCCTTCTCTGTTGGCTCTAGAAGATAGTCCTTGTCTCTTTGAGCCTCTGCTTCTGGCAATCTTCATGTGGCTTGGCATCTCTTTTCTCCCATCTCTGTTTTTTGTTTTTTTTTTTTTCTGTTTTGCTTGCTTGTTTAATCTCTTTTATATCTTGAAAGAGATTGACTCAAGAGAAACCCTACACTAATCCTGCCTCATTAACATAACAAAGACAATCCATTCCCAAATGGGATTATAACCACAGGCATAGAGGTTAGGATTTACAACACGTATTTTTATGGGACATAATTCAATCCATAACAGGCATGTAAAGAGCTTGGAAGTCATTCCTTCCATCCCCATGGAAAAAAAAAAAGGAAAATCAACAACTCTTCTTAGCTCCATTAGAGAATTGAGGTCACAGAGCAAGCCACTGTCCTAGAAGCTTGAGTGACAGACAGATTAATACAAAGAATCACCACTCACCAGGAGCACAGATCACAGCTCCTGCAGGTGCCACCAGACCTAGTGTAGGTCCATACACTTAATTGCTGGAGACTTGCTGTGAACTAGCTTGAGAGATAAAAATTCTTGGAGGTCCAGTCTTGGAGGTGAGGGGCACACTTTCATGAGTTTCGCCTTCAGAAGCCCTACCAGGTTTTCACTGAGAAGCTCAGAGAACAATCCCCTCCTGCTTGGCGGGGGTAACAATTTTGAAACAGTGCTCTGTTCTTCTTGACAATGGCTTGCCCTCAAGGAAAACTGCTTCACCAGAACATAGCTAATGGGTTTTATTACAACTTAACTGAATTGGAAGTGGGGAAATACCCAGCTCCATCCCCATCTAGCCTTCCTGACTTACCTAGCAAGTGGAAAATAAATCTGAAAAGCACTTGCGAAGGTCACAACTCGGGAACACAGGCTCCCTAAAGACTGAGACCTAATCATAGAACTATGGAACAGTACTCCTTCTTCCATATCTTATTACCACATCAACATCAATAGGACTTTACAACTGAAAGAACCTGTTTGTTTGTTTTTTTTATCTGATACTTCACGTCAGGCTTTCAACAAAAAAAATAACAAGGGATGCAAAACAACAAAAAACACAGTGTGAAGAGACAAGACAAACATGAGAACCAGGCCCAGATATGGCAGAGATATTAGAATTATTGGAAATAAGAATTTAAAATAACTGTGGGGCAGCTCTACTCTGTCATATAGGGTCATTCCGAGTAAGAATCGACTCAATGGCACACAGCAACAACAGCACCACAGTTAATATGCTAATAGCTGTAATTGAAAAAGTGGACAATATGCAAGAACAGATGGGTAATCTAAGCAAAGAGATTGAAACTTTCAGAAATACTCAAAATGAAATGACAGAAATAAAAAATATTGTAACAGAATTAAGAATGCTTTTAATGGGCTCATTAGTAGATTGGCCATGGCTGAGGAAAGAGTCAGTGTGCTTGAAGATGTGTCAGTAGAAACTTCCCAAACAGAAAAGCAAAGAGACTGAAAAATTGGAGTAGAATAGCTAAGAACTGTGGGACAATTACAACGGGTGTAGCACATGCACAATGGGAATACCAGGAGAGAGAGAAATAGAAGAAATATTTGAAATAATAATGGCTGAAAATTTTCTATAATTGTTGACAGACATCAAACCACAGATCCAGGAATCCCAGAGAACATAAAGCAGGATAAATACCAAAAAAAAAAAAAAAAAAAAAACTACACCGGAGCATATCATATTTAAACTGCAGAAAATCAAAGAAAAGAGAAAATTTTTAAAGAAGGCTGAGAGGAGAAAAAAATACATGAACCAAGTTGGTGAGTGTGCACATGGGGAAATAACAATTGAAAGACTTCCCTAATTTCCTCATATTCTTTCTTTATTGTATACTTTAAAGCGTGATCTCTAATGTGAAGTCAGAAAGTCCAAAACGGAACAGAAAAGGAAAGAAAGCAGATGAAAAAAACAGGGCATCTCAACAGGAAAGGGATGCGTGGAGTCAGTGCAAATTTCCACAGCCCAATAGAGAAAACTGGAGGCTCATTCAACATCTATTCAACAGATCCATAGCTAATTGCCTATGAGGTGCCAAGCACAGAGCTAAGAACGGTGGGGGATGCCAAGATGGGGAGAGCTCATAATGTACGTGAGTGTGTATGGGAGGACAAAGGAAAAAAAGACAAGCACAAGTGTAAATGTAACAGAAAGAAGAAATGATCATTACTAGAACATAGGTATAGGTACTATAGGAGTTTAGAGAAAGGAAATACCTTCTTCAGTGAGGGGTGCTTCAGGATAATCTAACAGAAGAGATAGCATTGAAGCTCAGTCAGAAATGAGAAAGAATTCAAGAAGTGAGAAAGGGATAAAGAGCGCTCCAGATGGAGTTAAAAATATGAGAAAGGCATGGAGGCAGAAAGCCTTCTTAGATTTGTTTAATGATGATCACCTGCTCCATTTTGTCTAAAGTTTAAGGTATGCATGGAGCCATAAAGTTTAAGGTACGCATGGATGTCACAAATTTTCTCTCAAACATCAAGCAGCTAAAGCAAAAGGAAGAAATGAGGAAGTAAAAGAACTGAACAGAAGATTTCGAAGGGCAACTAGAGACAACAAAGTAAACTGTTATAATATGTGCAAAGAGTAGGAGACAGGAAACCAGAAAGGAAGAACACGGTTGGCATTTCTCAAGCTGAAAGAACTGAAGAAAAAATTCAAGATTTGAGTTGCAATAGTGAAGAATTCTCTGGGGAAAACATTAAAAGAATGCAGGAAGAATCAAAAGAAGATGGAAGGAATATACAAAGTCATAATACCAAAAAGAATTGGTCAACATTCAACCATTTCAAGAGGTAGGATATGATCAGGAATCGACAGCACTGAAGGAAGAAGTCCAAGCTGCACTGAAGGCACTGGTGAAGAGCAAGTCTCCAGGAATCAACGGAATAGCAATTGAGATGTTTCAACAAATGGATGCAGAGCTGGAAGTGCTCACTCGTCTATGCCAAGAAATTTGGAAGACAGCTACCTGGCCAACTGACTGGAAGAGATCCATATTTATGCATAGTCCCCAAAAAGGTGATCCAACCAAATGTGGAAATTATCAAACAATATCATTAATATCACACGCAAGTAAAATTTTGCTGAAGATCATACGAAAGCTGCTGCAGCAGTATATTGATAGGGGACTGCCAGAAATTCAGGTTGGATTCAGAAGAAGACGTGGAATGAGGGATGTCACTGCTGATGTCAAATGAATCCTGAAAGCAGAGGATACCAGAAAGATGTTTACCTGTGTTTTATTGACTATGCAAATGCATTCAACTGTGTGGATCGTAACAAATTATGGATAACATTGCAAAGAACGGGAATTCCAGAACACTTAATTCTGCTCATGAGGAACCTGTGCATGGATCGAGAGGCAGTTGTTTGGATAGAACAAGGAGCTACTGCGTGGTTTAAAGTCAGGAAAGGTGTGTATCAGGGTTGTATCCTTTCACCATAACTAAGTCTATATGCTGAGCAAACGATCCAAGAAGCTGGACTATATGAAGAACGGGGCATCAGGATTGGAGGAAGGCTCATTAACAACCTGTGTTACGCAGATGACACGACCTTGCTTGTTGAAAGTGAAGAGGACTTGAAGCACTTATTGATGAAGATCAAAGACCACAGCCTTCAGAATGGATTATACTTCAACATAAAAAAAAAAAAAAAAAAAAATCCCCACAACTGGACCAATAAGCAACATCATGATAAATGGAGAAAAGATTGAAATTCTCAAGAATTTCATTTAACTTGGATCTACGATGAACACTCATGAAAGCAGCAGTCAAGAAATCAAAAGACAGGGCAGAGCCAAGATGGCGGAATAGGCAGATGCTTCCGGTGAGCCCTCTTTACAACAAAGACCCGAAAAAACAAGTGAAACAAGTATATTTATGCCAAGCTAGGAGCCTTGAGCATCAAAGGCAAGCTTAGAAAATGAACTGAGGGGCAGGGAGAGGAAGAAACAGTTCAGAAGCAGAGAGGAGTTACTGGACCTAAATCACAGGGAGCCCTCAGGCACCATTCCCGGGAGCGGAGGCGGTGGGCTGGTACTAGCATTCTGCCGCAGTTTCCTCAGGGAGAAGCAGCCAGTCACACAGCCTACTCACACCTCCGGAACCAGGGAATAATGGCGCTCTTGGCAAAAGCTGAGTACTTGCGTATATTTTACCACACCTCCCCCCTCCCTGCTTCCAAGCCGGCTTCAGCTGCTAACTTACCTGGGCCTGAGATAGGCCCTGTTGAGCACCTAGAGCCATCCTCCCAGCTTTGGGGAAGGAATAAATTTGCAATTGGGGGAAAAGATAATTTGCCAGCTCCACTAACCAGGGGATTTCAGGACAGAAGCGGCTCCTGTCCAGGCATAAAACGTCCATGGACTTTGATTACGTTTTGCCTCTGCATGGACCTGTGTGGGCCTTTTTCAGGAGAATAGGCCCTTGTTGGCAGAATCCAACTGTTTATCAGCTGTGCAGCGGGGAGGTGGGTCTTTGATGTTTGATATTTATTTGCCTATTAAACAGGGTCCTCACTTACCCATATCAGGGGCCTAAGGACTGGTAGCTCCACTCAGGTCACCCAGCCACCCATGAGAGGGGTCCAAGGATGACTGGTATCTCCTAGTCCTTACAACCAAAAACATTGGATGCTCACTGTCTATCTACAAAACCCACCCACCTGTATGCTCTAGGGAACAGGGACACACTTTCTTCAGAGACACTTGGGGGATGATTCTCAGCCCCCTGCCTCATTCAGAGTGTGACCCCATGCTGCAACCAGGTACTGGTACCTACACCAATCACCCCTGCCCCTCTAAGACTGTAGGACAGAGCCTGTACCACACACTTGATGATCAGCTATCTGGACACCTGAGCTGAATCCATACAAGAAAAGTGAATGGACTCCTAGACTGATATACCTGATAACAGCTCTAGCCAACTGGAGACAGGATGTCCGAGCTGCAAAGATGAAAATAATCAAGCTAGCTCACTCAAGCAACACATTTGGGCATATCAAAACAAAACAAAGCAAGAAGTTATGACACAGTAAGCAAACATAAAATAAACTAATACAATAACTTATAGATGGCTTGGAGACAACACTCAATATCAAGTCACATAAAGAAACAGACCATGATCACTTCAACAAGCTCTCAGAACAAAGAATCAAGGGATCTTCTAGATGAAAGTGCATTCCTGGAATTACCAAATGCAGAGTACAAAAGTTTAATATACAGAACCCTTCAAGACATCAGGAGGGAAATGAGGCAATACACAGAACAAGCCAAGGAACACACAGATAAAGCAATTGAAGAAATTAAAGATTATTCAGAAACATAATGTAAAATTTAACAAGCTGGAAAATCCGTAGACAGCAATCAGAAATTCAGAAGATTAACAATAAAATTATAGAAGTAGACAACTCAATAGAAAGTCAGAGGAGCAGAATTGAGCAAGTGGAAGGCAGAATTTCTGAACTTGAAGGTAAAGCACTTGGCACTAATATATTTGAAGAAAAATCAGATAGAAGAGTTTTAAAAAATGGAGAAACCTTAAGAATCATGTGGGACTCTATCAAGAGAAGAAGTAACCTACGAGTGATTGGAGTACCAGAACAGGGAGGGATAACATACAGAGAGAATTGCTGAAGATTTGTTGGCAGAAAACCTCCCTGATATCATGAAAGATGAGAAGATATCTATCCAAGATGTTCATCGAACTCCACATAAGGTAAATGTTAAAAGAAAGTCACCAAGACATATTATAATCAAACTTGACAAAACCTAAGATAAAGAGAGAATTTTAAGAGCAGCTAGGGATAAACAAAAAGTCACCTACAAAGGAGAGCCAATAAGAATAAGCTCAGACTACTCTGCAGAAACCATGCAGGCAAGAAGGCAATGGTGTGACTTATACAAAAAAATTGAAGGAAAAAAAATTGCCAGCCAAGAATCATATATCCAACAAAACCGTCTCTCAAATACGAAGGTGAAATTAGGATATTTCCAGATAAACAGAAGTTTAGGGAACTCATAAAAACCAAACCAAAACTACAAGAAACACTAAAGGGAGTTCTTTGGTTAGAAAATCAATAATATCAGGTATCTTTATCAACCCAAGACTAGAAAACTGGGCAGAGCAATGAGAGGTCAACCCACACAGAGAAATCAAAAAGATAAATCAAGATAAAAAACTCTTAAAACAGAGTAACAGTGATGTTATTATGTAAAAGAAGACAACATTAAAACAATAAAGAGGGACAAAGAAATGCAGTCAAAAATCTTCCATACGGAGAGGAAGATAAGGCAATAGAAAGAAATAAAAGTTTGGTTTAAATTCAGAAAAATAGAGGTAAATAATAAGGCAACAACAAAGGAGACAAACTATTCTACTCATCAAAATTAAATACAAGGGAAAAATACAGACTCAGCAGAAACAAAATCAACAACAACAAATATGAGGAAAGGACAATATATAAAGATAATCCACTCAGTGCATAAAATTAAGTGGGGGAAAAAGAATCTGTCAATGACACACACACAAAAAGACATCAAAATGATAGCACAAAATTTGTACTTATCCATAATTACACTGAATGTAAATGGACTAAATGCACCGATAAAGAGACAGAGAGGGGCAGAATGGATTAAAAAACATGATCCGTCTACTTGCTGCCTACAAGCGTCACACCTTAGACTTAGAGACACAAACTAAAACTCAAAGGATGGAAAAAAATATATATCAAGCAAACAACAATCAAAAAAAGAGCAGGAGTGGAAATATTAATTCTTGACAAAATAAACTTTAAAGTTAAATCCACCAGAAAGGATAAGGAAGGACACTATATAATGATTAAAGGGACAATATACCAACATATAACCATATTAAATATTTATGCACCCAATGACAGGGCTTCAAGATACATAAGACAAACTCTATCAGCATTGAAAAGTGAGATAGACAGCTCCACAATAATAGTAGGAGACTTCAACACACCACTTTCAGTGAAGGACACGATGTCCAGGAAGAAGCTCAATAAAGACACGGAAGATCTAAATGCCACAATCAACCAACTTGACCTCATAGACATATACAGAACACTCCACTGAACAGCAGCCAAGTATACTTTCTTTTCTAGTGCACATGGAACGTTCTCTAGAATAGACCACATATTAGGTCATAAAGCAAGCCTTAGAAGAATCCAAAACATTGAAATATGACAAAGCATCTTCTCTGACCATAAGGCCATAAAAGTGGAAATCAGTAACAGAAAAAGCTGGGAAAGGGAATCAAACACTTGGAAACTGAACAATATCGTGCTCAAAAAAGACTGGATTACAGAAGACATAAAGGATGGAATAAAGAAATTCATAGAATCCAATGAGAATGAAAACACTTCCTATCAGAACCTTTGGGACATAGTGAAAGCAGTGCTCAGGGGTCAATTTATATCAATAAATGCACACATACAAAAAGAAGAAAGGGCCAAAATCAAAGAATTATCCCTACGACTTGAACGAATAGAAAGAGAGCAACAAAAGAAACACACAGGAACCAGAAGAAAACAAATTTAAAAATTAGAGCAGAACTAAATGAAATAGAAAACAGAAAAACAATTGAAAAAGAATTAACAAGACCAGAAGCTGGTTCTTTGAAAAAATCAACAAAATTGATAAACCATTGGCCAAACTGACAAAATAAAAACAGGAGAGGAAGCAAGTAAACCGAATAAGAAATAAGATGGGCGATATTACAACAGACCCAACTGAAATTAAAATAATCGTATCAGATTACTATGAAAAACTGTACTCAAACAAATTTGAAAACCTAGAAGAAATGGATGAATTCCTAGAAACACACTACCTACCTATACTAACACAAACAGAGGTAGAACAACTAAAGAAAGAACAAAAGAAGAGATTGAAAAGGTAATCAAAAAACTCCCAACAACAACAAAAAAGAAATCAAAAGACACACTGCATTGGGCAAATCTGCTGCAAAAGACCTCTTTCAAGTGTTGAAAAGCAAAGATGTCACCTTGAAGACAAAGTTGCACCTGAACCACACCATGGTATTTTCAGTGGAATCATGCATGTGAAAGCTGGGCAATGAATAAGGAAGACCAAAGAAGAATTGATGTCTTTGAATCATGGTGTTGCCCGAGAATATTGAATATACCATGAACTGTCAAAAGGATGAACAAATCTGTCCTGGAGGAAGTACAATCAGATTGCTCCTTTAGAAGCAAGGATGGTGAAACTGAGTCTTACATGCTTTGGGTATGTTGTCAGAAAGGATCAGTCCCTGGAGAAGGACATCATGCTTGGTACAGTAGAGGGTCAGCAAAAAAGAGGAAGACCCTCAACAAGATGGATTGACACAATGGCTGCAACAATGGGCTCAAGCATAACAAAGATTGTCAGCATGGTGCAAGACCCAGCAGTGATTCATTCTGTGGTACATAGGGTCGCTGAGTCAGAACTGACTTGACAGCACCTAACAACAACAGCAGCAACATGGAGCCATAGTGAAAAATGAGGCTAAAAAGATTATAGATGGTCTTGAATGCTAAGCCAAGGAGTTTGGACTTTATTCAACCAGCTTTGGGAGCCACTCAAGGTATGATGACATCAGGGTTGTATTTTCAGAATCTTTATCTAGAAATAATAAAACAAATAGGTATGGGAGATAAATTTGGATGTTATTACAAAGTCCAGTATAAAGCTTAAAAAACTTAAAGAAGAAAGTGACAACTATAATATAATGATATTTTTAAAAGTGATAAATACTGCTGCCTGTTTTGGTCAATAACAGGGCAATGAGCCATCAAAGACTTGGATGGGAGGTTAGTACGAATTGGAGGTGAGGTAGGGAGTGGCATATACAGGGCTTTAGTATCAGGTGTGATCAAACATAGTCTGGAGAACTGTCAGGAAGTATGGCTGAAAAATCAATGAGGACTCAGAATGACAACTGGATTTATCATCAAGGCTGTTGGTGACCTTAACAAGAGCAGTTTTGGTGGAATGGTAAAAGCAAAAACCTGGAGTGGGGTTAAGAAAGAATGGCAGGGAAAAAACTGGAGAGAGCAAGTATATAAAACCCCTTTGAGAGTTTTGCCTTAATGGGAAGCAAAAGCTCAGCTGGAAGCAGGAGAGGGAACTGGAATAAAAGAAAGGTTTTTTTTGTTTTGTTTTGTTTTTTGGAGATGGAATAAATTTTTTAAAAATTGTATGCATGTAGGAAAGATCCAGAGGGGAAAATTATGATCTAGGAGAGAGAGGCAAGATCTAAGAGAGAATTGATGGAGAGATGTTTGTTGAGGAGGTGAAAAAGGATGGGATTTGGTCTTTGCTATTCATTCTCTGGAGCCCTGGTAGTGCAGTGGTTAAGAACTCAGCTGCTAACCAAAAAGTCAGCAGTTCAAATCTACCAGCCTCTCCTTGGAATCCCTACTGGGCAGTTCTACTTTGTCCTATAGGGTCACTACGAGGCAGAATGACTCAATTGCAACGGGTTTTATTCATTCTCCAAAGCTCCTCTTAGCCTTAGGCCTCAGTCAAGATCTTCCCTGACTTCTTGATAGTTATTATAGCAGACTTAACAAACTTAATAAGGGAGAGGAGGAGATTCTATTGAATCAGAAAATGAAAAAAAAAAAAAATTAAGTGGAAGGCAGGAGATAGGGATAAAGAATCAAGAAGAGACAAGGAAAAAGAAATGAGATGAGTTTTGCTTCATCAGTGATAATTCTGAGTTTGGTAAGACTTCTAGGTAGAAATTTTCTGTGGGTGTTGAAATTGAGAAACCATACAACAAAATTCAATGAAAGTGATGGAGTAACTCTACAAGCAAATCTTCTCTTAAATATTATATTTCCAATAAACGGTTTACTTTCTATGAAGAGTTCCTGCAACACACTTTTTTTTTTTTTAAAGGTCACATAGTAGTTATCAAAATAAAGTTATTAAGCTGAAAGAGAAGTGGTTTGGTAAAGGGAAAGGTGGTCAAGATCAAGTTCCCAGGAACAGGGATGGGAAGAAAAAAATGATTATTCAGTCCTGGCATCTTCAAGATGTTTAACTATGGGCCTCAGATGGAGTATGCGCAAAGGAAACAACACTGGGATTGTAGCCCCAGGGTGAAGGAAAATGGATCAAGTCGCACAGTAATCCTGGAAATTGAGAAATTTATAAAGAATATTCCCATTTTTGCAATGGTGGGGGAATCTTGTCATAACGAGGCCAAGAGACTGGATTCAAATGTATTTTGAATTGTTCCAATATGTCAAAATGAGTCAGTACCAAAATAACGACTGGAACCCAGGACCTCTGGCTCCTAGCCAGCACTCTAACCAGTTAACCACATTTCCTGTGTTCTTGTTTTTGATCTTGATTTCTTTCTCGTTCTCTCTCTCTCTCCCTCTCTCTCTGTCTTTTCTTCTTTCCCTCACTTTTTCTCTCACATACCATAGATGACCTTTGTACATGTCCTCCATAAATCAATCTATAACGGAGCCCCTTTGTAGTTCTCTTTTCTAGGTGCCCAATGGAAGATTATTTCAGAGAACAAGAGCTCAACATTAAGGAAGATAATTGAAGGTCATTCAGCTGAAAATAATTCATATTTATCCATGGCTTCCTTTAGCAGAGCATCTGGTTTCCATTAGCCTGCATGGTGTCCTCTGGTTCTAACTGCAGTGGCCTACGGTAACCACATTTTTGCTAAAAAAGAAAAGAGGGATTTCTTACATCTGTTCCTGAGATGTTTTTATACTATTCCTTATACAAAGCAATGCTCAGCATTTAGGTGAACACAGACTAAAATTTTATCATGTTACATACTAGTGACTTTGAGTCTACTACTGGATAGTAGCTTATCTGTTGCTTTCTCTTTCTACCAAGATCACTCATAAAATTAAAGACTAGGAAAGTTAAGGTCAACTAGTCCATTTTAATAACTCCTGTCACTTTTTTGTCACAAAATTACAATTCTAAGCAAGTTTGAATATATTCTATTTGTAAAAAGATTTCTTTTTCTTATGTCCATGGATAGAGAATATATTCTCACTCGCTAAGCTATTAGAGATTTCAGAGTGTCTGCCCACAGTTGTTGTTGTTGTTAGGTGCCGTCCAGTCGGTTCCGACTCATAGTGACCCTACGCACAACAGAACGAAACACTGCCCGGTCCTGCGCCATCCTTACAATCGTTGTTATGCTTGAGCCCATGGTTGCAGCCACTGTGTCAATCCACCTCGTTGAGGGTCTTCCTCTTTTCCGCTGACCCTATACTTTGCGAAGCATGATGTCTTTCTCCAGAGACTGATCCCTCCTGACAACATGTCCAAAGTATGTAAGACCCAGTCTCGCCATCCTTGCTTCTAAGAAGCACTCTGGTTGTACTTCTTCCAAGACAGATTTATTCGTTCTCCTGGGGCCCACAGTAAGCACTCATTTTTATTTTTACTTTTTTAGTATGGCTATTGAATTAGCAATAGGAATATATGCCTCTGTTTAAACTGTAATTTCCTTCAGCTTGCTTATTAATGAATATCCTTAGTATTACCTACTGGTTACCTTTTAAAAGGAAAGAAACCTACAAGTTAGTTGAAATGACAAGACATTGGAGAGAATAGTTAAGAAAGTAAAAAATAAACATTTATTTCATTTGCAGGAAACATAATGTAGGAAAAATCCAATATGTGTAAATATTCAGAAAACCTAATTCTGAGGCATAATCAGCAGGAGGTGAATTTTGAACGATATCTTAAAATGAATTTAGAGACCATCTCAAGAATAGATTTGAGGCAGTGAACATTAATGACCAAAGACCAGACAAGCTGTGGAATGAAATCAAGGATATCACACATACAGAAAGCAAAGAGTCATTAAAAAAGCCAGGAAAAAAGACAGAAAAACCAAAATGGATGTCAGAGGAAACTCTGAAACTTGCTCTTGAAAGTCCAGTAGGTAAAGCAAAAGGAAGAAATAATGACGTAAAAGAGCTGAATGGAAGATTTCAAAGGCCAACTCGAGATGACAAAGTATTGTAATGAAATGTGCAAAGATCTGGAGTTGGAAAACCAAAAGAACATGCTTGGCATTCCTCAAGCTAAAAGAACTAAAGAGGAAATTCAAGCCTTGAGTTGCAATAGTGAAGGGTTCCATGGGGAAAATATTGAATGACACAAGAAGCATCAAAAGAAGATGGAAAGAGTACACAGTCACTGTACTAAAAAGAGTTGGTAGATGTTCAACCATTTCAGGAGGCAGCATATGATCAAGAACTGATGGTACTGAAGGAAGAAGTCCAAGCTGTGCTGAAGGCAGTGGTGAAAAACAAGGCTCCAGGAATTGATGGAATATCAATGGAGATGTTTTGTCAAAGGGAGACAGCGCTGCAGGTGTTCAATCATCCACATCAAGAAATTTGAAGACAGATTCCTGGCCAACCGACTGTGAGAAATTCATGTATGTGCCCATTCCAAAGAAAGGAGATCTAACAGAATGTGGAAATTATCTAACAATATCCCATGCAAGTAAAATTTTACTGAAGATCATTCAAAAAACAGTTCCAGCATTACATCAACTGCCAGAAGTTCAAACCAGATTCAGAAGAGGATGTGGAATGAGAGATATCATTGCTCATGTCGATGGATCTTGGCTGAAAGCAGAGAATAACAGAAAGATGTTTACCTGTGTTTTATTGACAATACAAAGGCGTTCAACTGTGTGGATCATGACCAATTGCGGATAACATTGCAAAGAATGAGAATTCCAGAACACTTAATTGTGTTCATGAGGAACCTGTACACAGATCAAGAGGCAGTTGTTTGGACAGAACAAGGGGATATTAAATGGTTTAAAGTGATGAAAGGTGTGTGTCAAAGTTGTATCCTTTCATCACATTTATTAAATCTATATGCTGAACAAATAATCCAAGAAGCTGGACTATATGAAGATTGGAGGAAGACTCATTAACAACCTGCGTTATGCAGATGACACAACCTTGCTTGCTGAAAGTGAAGAGGACTTGAAGCACTTACTGGTGAAGATCAAAGACCACAGCCCTCAGTATGGATTACACCTCAAAGTAAAGAAAACAAAAATCCTCACAACTAGACCAATAAGCAACATCATGATAAATGGAGAAAAGTTTGAAGTTGTCAAGGATTTCATTTTACTTCGATCCACAACCACCACCCATGGAAGCAGGAGTCAAGAAGTCAAGACACATTGCATTGGGCAAATCTGCTGCAAAAGACCTCTTTAAAGGGTTGAAAAGCAAAGATGTCACCTTAAAGACTAAAGCGCACCTGACCCAAGCCAGAGTGTTTTCAATCGCCTCATATGCACGTGAAAGCTGGATGATGAATCAGGAAGACCAAAGAAGAATCGATGCCTTTGAGTTGCAGTGTTAGAGAAAAATATTGAGTATACCATGGGTTGCCAAAAGAATGAACAAATCTCCTGGAAGAAGTACAAAGAGAATACTCCTTAGAAGTGAGAGTGGCGAGGCTACATCTCACATACTTTGGACATGTTATCAGGAGGGATCAGTCCCTGGAGAAGGACATCATGCCTGGTAAAGTAAAGGGTCAGCGAAAATAGGAAGGCCCTCAATGAGATGGATTGACACAGCAGCTGCAACAATAGGCTTAAGCATAACAACGATTGTGAGGATGGCGCAGGACTGGGAAGTGTTTCGTCCTGTTGTACATAGGGTGGTTATGAGTTGGAACTGACTCGATGGCCCCTAACAACAACATGATTGGTGGAGGAGCCCTGGTGGAGCAGCGGTTAAGTGTTTGGCTACTAACCAAAAGGTCGGCAGTTTGAAACCACCAGCCGCTCCTTGGAAACCCTGTAGGACAGTTCTACTCTGTGCTATACGGTCACTGTGAATCAGAATCAACTCAATAGCAATGGGGATCATGGGCTGAAGATTATGCTTCTGACAAGAAATACACCCAATAATAACAGTGCTTATAGAAGTCCACACAATACCAAGCGCCTACTAGACCTAAAGAGATGCTACCAAATATTGTTCAAAAATTTCCTGTGCCAAAAGCAAGTTGAGAAACAGTACTGCAAATTGGAGATAAAATCAAGTGATCACAAAGTAGAAAGTGCAAAATGGGGCCGTTTTGACAGGAGCCCAGAGTTGTAATGGCATCTTCATTTGATGCAAAAGAGTATCAGATTGACTTAAAAACACAATTGCCAAAATAAAATCTCAAGAGAAGTATAGGAAGAAGTCATCTAGTATGGTTCTTAACACTTGGAATAAAAAGAGAGAAATGGTAAACATGGGAAAAGGTAAGATTTATGAGCTCAATCCAGAAGATCCAACATGCAACTAATACGAGTTTTCGGAAGAAAGAATGGAGAAAGAACGAAGGAAGAAATTATAAGAGGTACAAAACAAGAAATTTTGTCCAACTGAAAGGAGACACAGCTCTTGAAAGTGGACGATTCTACCAAATGCCAAGTAATAAGAAAAGACCCCCATCTAGAAAATATTAAAACGTCAACAATAAAAAGAGCAAATCATAAAAGCCTCCAAGAAAAAAAGCTGACTTCTTGTCAGTAAAGATGCTGGAAAACAATCTCTTTGAGTTCAAGGAATGGAACTTTCAGTCTAAAATTTCATATCCTACCAAACTACCATTTAACACGCAGGCAGAATGAATACATTTTAAGACATGAAGAAGACTCCAAATTTTGCTTCACATTCACCCCTTCATAGGCTGCTGCTGTTTGGGGAACTAAAGAAAGAGAAGACATGAGATTCAGGAAATTGTGTGTCCAATGCAAAAAGACATAAAAGGACGACCCAGGTGGTAGCTGTACAACCAGTCCAGGCATTTAGACAAAAAACTTCCAGAAAGTTCTCTGTGGGGGGGGGGAAGAGAAACTGGTATTGATCTATTGTTTCAAAAAGAATGTCAAAAGAACGTACTTCAACAAAAATAACTTCAGAATAACAAGTATTTTACTTGTGTTTCCTCAAACTCCATGAAGATGATTGTTATGCATTGAATTGTGTCCCCCAAAAATGTGTGTCACACCCAAAACTGTGAATGGATAAATTATGGTATATTCACACAATGGAATACTACGCATCGATAAAGAACAATGATGAATCTGTGAAACATTTCATAACATGGAGGAATCTTGAAGGCATTATGCTAAGTGAAGTTAGTCAGTTGCAAAAGGACAAATATTGTATGAGACCACTATCATAAGAACATGAAAAACAGTTTAAACAGAGAAGAAAATATTCTTTGATGGTTACATGAGTGTGGGGGGGAGGTTCACTATTAGTAGATAAAAACTATTTTAGGTGAAGGGAAAGACAACACACAATACAGGAGAGGTCAGCACAACTGGACTAAACCAAAAGCAAAGAAGTTTCCTGAATAAACTGAATGCTTCGAAGGCCAGTGTGGCAGGGGTGAGGGTTTAGGGACCATGGTTTCAGGGGACATCTAAGTCAATTGGCATAATAAAACCTATTAAGAAAACATTCTGCATCCCACTTTGGAGAGAGGCGTCTGGGGTCTTAAAAGCTAGCGCATGGCCATCTGAGATGCATCAATTGGTCTCAACACACCTGGAGCAAAGAGGAATGAAGAACCAAAGACACAAGGTAGTTATGAGCCCAAGAGACAGAAGGACCACATAAACCAGAGACTACATCAGCCTGAGACCAGAAGAACTAGATGGTATCCAGCTACAACTGATGACTGCTCTGACAGGGAACACAACAGAGAACCCCTGATGGAGCAGGAGAGCAGTGGGATGCAGACCTTAAATTCTCATAAAAAGACCAGACTTAATGGTCTGACTGAGACTAGGAGGACCCCCGAGGTCATGGTCCCCAGACTTTCTATTAGCCCAAGACAGGAACCATTCCCAAAGCAAACTCTTCAGACAGGGATTGGACTGGACTATGGGATAGAAAATGATACTGGTGAAGAGTGAGTTTCTTGGATCAAGTAGACACATGAGACTATGTGGGCAGCACCTGTCTGGATGGGAGATGAGAGGGCAGAGGGGGTCAGAAGCTGGCCAAATGGACACGAAAATAGAGAGTGGAGGGAAGGAGCATTCTGTGCCATTAGGGGGAGAGCAACTAGGAGTATATAACAAGGTGTATATAAATTTTTGTATGAGAGACTGACTTGATTTGTAAACTTTCACTTAAAGCACAATAAAAATTAAAAAAAAAAAAAAGTGTGTCAACTTCTCTAGGCCATAATTCCCAGTATTGCTGATCGTCCTCCATTTTGTCATTTGGTATGATTTTCCTATGGGTTGTAAATCCTTCCTTTATGATGCTAATGAACCAGGATTAGAGATAGTTATGTTAATGAAGCAAGACTCAAATCTACAAGATGAGGTTGTATATTGAGTCAGTCTCTTTTGAGATATAAAAGAGAGAAGCAAGCAGGGAGACAGGGGGACCCCATATCACCAAGAAAGTAGCACTGGGAGCAGAGAGCATCCTTTGGACCTGGGATCCCTGGGTCGATAAGCTCCTAGATCAGGAATCGATGATGAGGAACTTCCTTCAGAACTGATAGAAAGAAAAAGCCTTCCCTAGGGCTGGCACCTTAAATTTGGACTTAAAGCCCCCTCAACTGCGAGAGAATAACTTTCTCTTTGTAAAAGCCATCCACTTGTGGTACTTCTGTTATAGAAATGCTAGGTGACAAAGACAATGATACATAGTCCTTCAAGACTACTGTATTTTTACACACAAAAAAAGCCACATACCTTCTATGTTTGCCAACTGTGCCTTCCCCCAATCATGTATTTCGTAAGTGTCTTATGCTTTTTATTTATTTTTTTTACATCAAACATGTCTCTCAACTGTCCAGTCGTAGTTCTCTTTTCTATTTATCCACACTTGACTCTTCCTTCACGTAAAGTAGAACACAATTGGGTTCCAATTACTAAATTGAAATCACATTCTAGAGCTGCCTGCTTGAAATTACACCAGGAGGCCTTAAAAGCAGCTCTCTGTGTCCCCAGACACTCCAGGCACATATTCACAGACAGTCACCAGGCTTACTCCCATGGATGGCAGCCCTGATTTTCCCTATTTCCAATTTAGGAGGAAGCATCTCACCATTGTCCCCATTTTATTACTATCATTCCACAGAAGAAAAAATATCTATCAACATCTCTTGAGCCTGTTGAATCAATCTTCTCTATTTTTCTCTCTCAGATCCATCTTCCATAGTTACCCAGAAGCCATGGAAATGTAAACACAAAGAATTTTCATTTTCAGGTATCAGACAGGCAGAGATTATTTAAAATGTTTAGACAGGGGCAATATCTGACTTGGGTGTTAGCAGGAGCTTAATTTTTTTTTTCCATAAATTTTTGTTTTGACCAAAAATTCTGCAAATTTTGCTTTGATGTAGAACAAATAGAACTTATATTCCACAATTCACATAGCTGGTTACATTGATTGACTTGTTTCATGTTCTATCATAATTCCAACTGGTCCATTAGCTTTTATCTTTTCTAGGATATCACCTGGAGACATTTGTAGATGTTGTTGTTGTTACGTGCCGTCGAGTCAGCTCCAACTCATAGTAAGCCTATGCACAACAGAACAAAACACTGCCCAGTCCCGTGCCATCCTCACAATCATTGTTATGCTGGTGCTCATTGTTACAGTCACTGAGGGTCTTCCTCTTTTCCACTGACTTTGTACTTTGCTAAGCATGGTGTCCTTCTCCAGGGAATGATCCCTTCTGACAACATGTCCAAAGCATGTGAGATGTAGTCTTGTCATCCTTGCTTCTAAGGAGCATTCTGGCTGTACTTCTTCCAAGACAGACTTGTTTGTTCTTCTGGCAGTCCATGGTATATTCAATATTCTTCGCCAACACCACAATTCAAAGGCATCAATTCTTCGGTCTTCCTTATTCATTGTCCAGCTTTCACATGCGTATGATGTGATTGAAAATGCCATGAATTGGGTCAGGTGCACCTTAGTCTTCAAGGTGACATCTTTGCTTCTCAACACTTTAAAGAGGTCCTTTGCAGCAGATTTACCCAATGCAATGTGTCTTTTGATTTCTTGACTGCTGCTTCCACAGTTGTTGATTGCGGATCCAAGAAAAACGAAATCCTTGACAACTTCAATCTTATCTCTGTTTCTCATGATGTTGCTCATTGGTCCTGTTGTGAGGATGTTTGTTTTCTTTATGTTCAAGTGTACTCCATACTGAAGGCTGTGGTCTTTGCTCTTCATTAGTAAGTTCTTCAAGTCCTCTTCACTTTCAGCAAGGAAGGTTGTGTCACCTGCATAACACAGGTTGTTGTTGAGTCTTCCTCCAATCCTGATGCCCTGTTCTTCTTCATATAGTCAGCTTCTCAGATTATTTGCTCAGCATACAGATTCAATAGGTATGGTGAAAGGATACAACCCTGGCACACACATTTCCTGACTTTAAACCAGTCAGTATCCCACTGTTCTGTCCAAACAACTGCCTCTTGATCTATGTACAAGTTCTGTCAGTTTGTCGTACTGTGGGGACTTGTGTGTTGCTGTGATGTTGGAAGCTATGCCACCGGTATTCAGATACCAGCAGGGTCACCCATGGAGGACAGGTTTCAGCTGAGCTTCCAGACTAAGACAGGCAAGGAAGAAGGACCCAGCAGTCTACTACTGAAAAGCATTAGCCAGTGAAAACCTTATGAATAGCAGTGGAACATTTGTGGATGGGTAGGACTTATTACAATACAGTGCCTAGCATGTAGTCAACAAAATGATTCAACATGGCAGGCAGGCAGGCATTTTCTTTCTGTGTCTTCTGTCTAGACACTTCTCCTGCCAGGCTTCTCCTGGTCTTGCAGCCTGTCCTCCTTTTTAGAGGCAGAAGCAAAGAAACAATCATTCAATTTAATGACACCCAGGCACAGTAAAAAATAATTCCTTTGAACAGAACAGGAATGATGTGGAAGGGGGCAGAAGACTATTTTAAGGCTAGGGAAAGAAGAGAAAAATGTATATATTGGTTTGCTCATTTCATTTTCTGGATCTTCTATGCTTTCTAGTTAAGATAACAGTAGCAAATTTCATTTATGCTTCTGACATCATTTTCACTTTGAGTCCTGGGCCCTGACTAGAAGTCTGGAAAATCTATTTAAAACTTAGCTCTTTCTCCAGCACTTCCACATGCACACACAGAGAAACCAGTACACAGACACGACTAGCACACCCACAGAGAAACCACATGTGCACCTAAGAACACATGGATAGGCAGACAATAAAAACACCCAGCTGCAGCCAGAACTGCTCCAGCTACAGACGCCTCCTCCTGCAGACAGTACATGTGCTTGCCTTCTCACACCCACACAGACACAAAGACCCACAAGCAGATGCTACAGGCACACCCACAGCCATAACTTTTCAGCTGTGACTTTCCCCCTATGTGCCCTAGTTGAACATAGGACTGTCACTAATTAGAATTTACCAAGCCCATCTTTGATTGACTAGCTAAACTTCTCTCTGTGCAGTCTCATTAAAACTCAACTTCTAAAATGCTCAGAATAACTGAGAGTGGAAGAGAAATAAAGCACAGTTCATCAGACACCTGAGAAAACTAAACTTTGGGAAGCTAGGTGGAAAAGGATGTCAAGAGTAGTCATGTCTCCCCCCTACACACACACACACACACATACACACACGAATGCACCAGATATTTCTGTAATGGACACCAAAATAATCTGGAAATGGTGACAATGCAGTAGCTACTAAGGAGTTGACCACTAATAGTACTAAACAGAGAAGAAATTATGACATAATATGGAAAGAAAATGAACCTTAGGATCAGACACATTTAAATCCGTTGACTCAAAGTGAAGCCAGCATGTTGCCCTAGACAGACACATCATGCAGTCCCTCTGCAGCAAAAGCCTGAAAGACTAAGCAAAACGGATACAAATGTCAGTCCTGGAACACTAAGCATCATATGAAGGGATGAAGAACTAGATGAAACACCTAATGGAAGAAGAAGCTAAAGGAAAACAGAGAAAGAGGAGAGATATGGAGTGGAGGTTCCCTAGGACAACTAACATAGCACAGAGTCGCCATCTCAGAACACAGACAGCAGTGAGCCAGAATAGAGTACAGGAAAGCAACTTCACAGAACTCCTAACAGGAGACAGAGCACCAGGCAACCAGAGAAACAAGCTTTCCCACCATAAACCCTTCTGCCCCATATGTCACTCCATTTTCTGCCAGCCAACCAGGTCTGCCTCAGCCCCACCTGATGGCTACCCTTTTACTTATTTATCTTTCCTTTTTCTTTCTCTTTTCTTTTCTTTCTCCCCCCACCTAGCCCTGTAGTCACCACCCCCTGCCCACCGCCCCCTGCCAAGCTGCCAGGGTGCAGCATCCCAGCCCTCAGGCCCACCACCACACAGGGTCTGCACTGCCTCTTCCTTAGCTAGAATCTAGGGTGCATTGGGTACAAAGCCAAGAGATAAAGATGGAAAGGTGGTCTTGGAGACTAGCTTGTGAAAAGCTTTGTATAAGGAGTCTCTTTGCACAAGAAGACATGATCTTTAATGTGGGGGGGTGCAGGTAGCGAAGTGACATGGTCAGATTTGTATTTTATAAGGATCGCTCTAACACAAGAATTAGGATGGATTTAAGCAGGAAGACTGAAGCCTAGAATATTAGTCAATGTAAGTTGTCATCCTCTCTCATATGCATTTTTGCAATGGTACCCATGAGGCAGGGAAAACAGGAGCTATATAAAGAAAAGGATACATTAAACAAAATTTACAAGTTATTCGGAGAACATCTAGGTCAATTGGCATAACAATGTTTATTAAGAACATGGTTCTACTTCCCACTTTGGTGGGTGGCATCTGGGGTCTTAAGGCTTGTGAAAGGTCATCTAAGATGCAACAATTGGTCCCATCCCACTTGGAGAAAAGGTAAATGAAGAACAACAAAGACACAAGGTAAATATTAGCCCAAGAGACTAAAGGACCACATGAACCACAGACTCCATCAGCCTGAGATCAGAAGAACTAAATGGTGCCTGGCTACCACCAATGACCTCCCTGACACAACAGAGAGTCCCTGATGGAGCTGAAGAAAAATATGGAGCAGAACTCAAATTCATGTGAAAAGACCAGACTTAATGGTCTGACAGAGACTGAAGGAACACCAAAACTATGGCCCCTGGGTGCACTGTTAACCCAGAACTGAAACCATTCCCAAAATCTACTCTTTAGACAAAGATTAGACAAAACTATAAAACAAAAAATAATACATGTGAGAAGTGTGCTTCTTAGTTCAATAAGGTACATGAGACCAAATGGGTGGCTTCTGTCCAGAGGCAGGGCGAGAAGGCAGGAAGGGGCAGGAAGTGGTAGAATGGGCATAGGGAACCCAGAGGAGAAAGGGGGATCGTGTTGTCACATTGTGGGGATTGCAACTAATGTCACAAAAAATATGCGTATAGATTTTTGCATGAGAAATTAACTTGAGCTGTAAATTTTTGCCTAAAGCATGATAAAAAAAATAAAATACAAAATTTATGAGGTAGAGTTGGCAGAAATTAGAAGATTAATTAAATTTGGGTAGTGAGCAAGACAGAAGAAGCAAGGAAGCCTGAAAATACAGGCTATGTGACTTGGTAAATGTTGTTTCGTTAAGGAAAATAGGGAACTGCTCCAGCTCTCCATTGCTGCATAGTTAAAAAAAAAAAAAAAACCAAAATTTGGTGGCTTAAAACAACAACAATCATTTTATTAACATTTCTTTTCAAAGCTGGCTGGGCTTAGTTATGTGGTTCTTACTCAGGGTCTCTCATGTGTTGTAGTCAGATGTTGGCTAGGGATGGACGCGTCTCATACACTTCCTCACTCACATGCCTAGTGGATCATATTAGCTGTCAACTGGGATATCAGCTGGAGCTATTGACCAGAGCACTTATATGTAGCCTCTTCAGGTAGGCTGGACTTTCTCACAACATGGCAGCTAGGGTCCAAGAATGTCCCAAAAGAACCAGGTAGAAGTGAATAGCATTTGTTTAGCCTACCCTTGGAAGTTACATGAAGTCATTCCTGCCAAACTCCACTGGTTAATGTAGTCACAAAGGTCAATCCAGGTTCAGGGAGAGGACATAGACCCCAGCTATCAATAGGAGTAGTGACAGTGTCACATTGCAAAAAAAGGATGAGATATATTGTGGTAGCCATCTTAGGAAAGTATAACCTACCACAAAAACACAGAAAGAAGAGCAAGTTTGAGCCCTGTTTTGGATATGTTGAGTTTCAACTGCCTGCAAGACATCCAGATGAAGAAGGTAAATGGGAAATAGTAAATTTGGTTTTGGCATTCAGGATATTTGAGATTTGTCTGGATATATATGAAGGTAGATGTCTTGGTAATCCAGAAAATGAAGAGAAGAGAAGGGGAGGGAAGGGGGGCAGATGTCAAAATCAGAATCCCAGGGATCCCACAAGGTAAGGATGATACATAGTATCTTAGTCATCTAGTGTTGCTATAACAGAAATACCACAAGTGGATGGCTTTAACAAAAAGAAATTTATTTTCTCACAGTCTAGTAGGCTACAAGTCTAAATTCAGGGTATCAGCTCCAGGGGAAGGCCTTATCTCTCCGTCGGCTCTGAAGGAAGGTCCTTCTCATCAATCTTCCCCTGGACTAGGAGCTTCTCCATGCAGGAACCCCGGGTCCAAAGGAAACACTCTGCTCCTGATACTTCTTTCCTGACAGTATGAGGTCCCCCTGTCTCTCTGCTGGCTTCTCTCTTTTATATCTCGAAAGAGATTGGCTTAAGACACTATTAATCTTATAGATCTCATCAATATAACTGCCACTAATCCATCTCACTATATTATAGTGATAGGATTTACAACACATAGAGAAATCACATTAGATGACAAAACGGTAGACAATCATACAATAGTAGGAATCATGACCTAGCCAAGTTGACAGATACTTTTGGAGGACACAATTCAATCCATGACATATAGGAAGAGGAATCAGTGGGGAAAAAAAACTGAGAAGGAACAATCAGAGAATAAGACTTAAAACAAAGATTTGGAAGAAAAAAAGTATTCACTTAACAAAGGATTAAAAAGTCTCCATTTGAATCATGAATTGGAAGGCTATCAGAAATTTTGCGGGACCAGACTTAAGTGAAGTAGTTAAGGCAGGAAATAACTTGGTGGACACTAATGAATGAAAGGAAGATGAACAAGTGTGGACAGTCAGTCTATTCATGGGGCTAGAGAGATGTCAAAGTAACTTCTCTAAGGCCTTTCCCCAGAGTTAGCTCTAGTAGTCTCTTCTTCCACATACAAAACTAAAAGGGAAATTTGAAAGTGAGAGGAAGAGAGAAAGAAAATAATTGTGGGGAGCGAGCTCAGACTGCCATTTTAGGAACTTTCTTGTGGTTTCCCATAACTGGAAAAGCAGTTTTCTGGGCATGGTCTTGCCCAGAATGAGTGCTTAATGGAAAGCCCCCAATAGTTGTTCCCATGAGTGAGAGCTGCAGATGCAGGGCCCAGGCATCGCAAAGAGAAAATGAGTGATTAACTTAAATTAAGGAATAATATCAAAGGGTTGGAGAATGGAGAGAGGATACAAATGCCAGGAGAAAAAGGATGTGGGCAGAACTAGGCTTAATTGTTTATTTCCTTGATGAGTAAAGAGCATCCAAGCAGAGAGGCAGTTCTGGGCAGCTTCCTTTAAACTGTAGTTTCCACAAGTGGGAGGCTCGGTGATGTGGATTTTTTCTTCTCTAACACTTTTCAAATACGTCTTCCACCCACCAGCCGCAGATTCCTTGACTTTCTCAGTCTTCTCTGGATCTCCTTCTCTCTCATCTCATTTATTCTCACACTTTTCTGCTCTCTTCCATGAATAAGCCTGACTTTTGCTTTTCTCTTGTCCCTTTTCTTCATCTCATAAAACAAAACCAAACCAAGCTCACTGCCATCTAATCAGTTCCAACTCAAAGCTACCCTATAGAAAGAGTAGAACTGCCCCATAGGGTTTTCAAGGCTATAAATCCTTACAGAAGCAGGCTGTCACATCTTTCTCCTGCAGAGCGACTGGTGGGTTTGAACTGCTGACCTTTCGCTTAGCAGCCAAGCACTTAACCACTGCGCCACTAGGGCTCCTTTTCCACGACTTGTAGTTGACCTATGTCATGGCACAGACAACTGTGTAGTCTGTCCTACACTCTTTCTGAAACTTTTTGCTGTATCTACAAAATGGAAGTCAGAGTCCTTACCTTTGCCCATATTTCCTAAGTCACAATGACAGAGGGAAAAAGGTTCCCCCAAAAAGATGGAGTGAGGTATGAGCACATCTGAAATCCAGGCAAGTAAACTGAAATAAACGGCAGAATTGGAGCTGGGGTTTTGCAGGCTGAATGAGTTCAGTGCAATGACTCCTAACCTGTCCTTGAAAGAAAGTTGATCCTTTATTCTTAAGGAGGGTAAGAACTTCAGTTTAGGAATTCTCTTCAAAACGAAGTTTTTATTTCATTGTTGCTTGAGTGCACAATGATGCTGGTGATCTAGCTCTTAATTTGTTAGCTTACTGGGAGGAATAGTGTAGGGATTCCTTTATTCTAAAGTGTATGAGATAATAAATTCAAAACTTTAGAGAAAGGAGGAAGGATAAAAATGCCAGGAAAAAATCTAAAATGGTTTGTTAAATGCACCTTTTTGTAAAGGCTGTTTTTTTTTTTCACTCAAATATCCAAAAATATAAACAGCATATATATGGTTTTTATGAAAGGAAATAATATGAGGCTAACATTAAAATTAAAAGCAGATTTCTTTTTAAACTTGGCTTTGGATTAATATACATGCTATTTGCTATTCTTTTGCACTATAAAATATAGGCAGTGTTTTGGGGGGGACTTTTTTTTTTTTATTATCCTGAGCATCAGATTTAATTAATGAAATTTAATATCCAGACCCTAACTTCTACCATGTATAACATGTGACCTTAAATAAGTTGGCAATCCATTCTTGCTTTCATTTAGAAAGTATCCAGGTGATGTTGAACTACCTAATTTTGAGGGCAAGTAACATATATGTCATTGCCATTGTCTTTAAGTGTCTTACTCACATGCGTACACACATACACATCTGCATCAGTTGAGAATGCTTTTAGTAGCAGGTAACCTAAGAGTGGCTTAAATAAATATACGGCTATAGTTTTCACACAACAAAATATCTGCAAGGACCTGACTTCTGGCATTGGTTTAGAGGATTAAAATGGCAAGGCTGTCTCTCAAGGTTGCAGGATGTCAGTAAGTCAGCACTTCCACACTCATGGCAGGAAGGAGGCAGGAGGAGACAGCACCATCAGTGTCTATCCTTATATCAGAAAAGCAAAAGTAGTAGCTTCCTTAGAAGCTACATATACACACATACTGAGAGAGAGAGAGAAAGAGAGACAGAGCAAAATTCTCCTCAGTTGTATCACCCAGAGTTGGACCACATAGCCACCTGTAGTTGCATAGGAAGCTAGGAAGGTAGGGAGCAGACTGCTCATGATTGTCTTAGACCCATCACCTGGTCCTAGGCAAAATTAGAGTTCTACTATGAAGAAAGAAGGGAATATAGCTTTTGGGAAAGCAACTAAGAATATGTCGTGAGGGGGCAGAGCCAAGATGGTGGAATAGACAGACGCTTCCATTGAGCCTTCCTTACAACAAAGACCTGAAAAAATGAGTGAAACGAGTATATTTGTGACAAGCTGGGAGCCCTGAGTATCAAAGGCAAACTTAGACAATGAACTGAGGGGCAGGGGAAGGAAGAGACCGTTCAGGAGAGGAGAGGAGTTACTGGACCTGAATCGCGGGGAGTCCTCAGGCACCATTCCCGGAGCAGCTGTGGCGGTGGGCTGGTCCTAGCGTTCGGCAGCAGTTTCCTCGGGGAGAAGCAGCCAGCCACACAGCCCACTCACACCTCCAGAACCTGAGGAGAACGGCGCTCTCGGCAAAAGCTAAGTACTTGCGTGTATTTTACCACGCTCCCCCCACCCCCAAGCCAGCTTCACTGGCTGAATCCCTAGGCCTGGGACAGACCCCAGTGAGGACCTGGAGCCGTCCTCCTGGGCTTGGGGAAGGAAAAAATTTGCAACTAGTGGGAAAAGATAATTTGCTAGCTCCATTAACTGGGGGAGCTCAGGACAGAAGCCGCTCCTGTCCAGGCATAAACCATCCGTGGACCTTGAGCACCTTTCCCTTTTGCTGGACCTGTGTGGGCCTATTTCGGGAGAATAGGCCCTTGTTGGCAAACTCCACCCATTTCAGTGGTGCGGTGGAGAGGAGGGTGTTTGATGTTTGACATTGCTTTGCCTATTAAACAACGTCCTCACCTACCCACAACACGGGCCTAAGGACCGGTGGCTCCACTTGGGTCACCCAGCCACCTGCAACAGGGGTCCAGGGAAAGCTGGTACCTCCCAGTCCTTACAACAAAAACTTTGGGTGCCCATGGTCCCTCTGCAGAGCCCACCCACCAGCATGCTCTAGGGAACAGAGACTCATTTTCCTCAGAGACACTTGGGGGTCAGTTCTCAGCCCCCTGCCTTGTTCAGAGCGTGACTCCCTGCTGCAATCAGATACAGGTATATAAGTCAATCATCCCTGCCCCTCTAAGACTGTAGGTCAGAGCCTATACCACACACTTGAAATCAGCTACCTGGAAACCTGAGCTGAATTCACACAAGAAAACTGAATGGACTCCTAGGCTGATACACCTGAAAACAGCTCTAGCCAGCTGTGGACAGGACACCAGAGCTCCAAAGGTGAAAATAATCAAGCTAGCTCACTCAAGCAACCCATAAGGGGTATACCAAAACAAAACAAAGCAAGCAGCTATGACACAGTAAGCAAGCATAAACTAATACAATAACTTACAGATGGCTCGGAGACAACAGTCAATATCAAGTCACATAAAGAAACAGACCATGATCACCTCAACAGGCTATCAAAACAAAGAATCCAGGGATCTTCTAGATGAAAGTGCATTCCTGGAATTAATAAATGCAGAATACAAAAGTTTAATATACAGAATGCTTCAAGACATCAGGCAGGAAATGAGGCAATATGCAGAACAAGCCAAGGAACACACAGATAAAGCAACTGAAGAACTCAGAAAGATTATTCAGGAACGTAATGAAAAGTTTAATAAGCTAGAAAAATCCATAGACAGACAGCAATCAGAAATTCAGAAGATTAACAATAAAATTACAGAATTAGATAACTCTGAGGCGGGGCCAAGATGGCGGACTAGGTAGGCGCTACCTCGGATCCCTCTTGCAACAAAGATTCGGAAAAACAAGTGAATCGATCACATACATAACAATCTACGAACCCTGAACAACAAACACAGATTTAGAGATGGAGAACGAACTAATACGGGGAAGCAGCGATTGTTTTCAGAGCCTGGAGCCAGCGTACCAGTCAGGTAACCTTCGGCGCTCGACTTGGGGCAGAGCCCAGGGGAGCAGACGGCACAAACAAAGGGCCCAGCCCTAGCTCCCGAACTCACTCCGGGAGGGGGCCCAGCCGGTTCACACAGGCGGCATGGCGATGCAGTCGGTGGGAGAAGTCCCCGGGAGGCAGAGACTGATCGTGGAGCGGGGAGAGCAGCGTCCCAGCTGGGGAACCGTCCCACCAGGATTTTGGCTGGCTGCAGGCACGGCATAAGCACGGTGAGCTGCTCCACCCCCCTGAACTAACCCCGGGAGGGGGCCCAGCTGGTTCGCGCAGGCGGCGTGGGGACGCAGCCGGTGGGAGAAGTCCCTGGGAGGCAGCGACTGGTCTTGGAGCGGGGAGAGCAGCGTCCCAGCCGGGACACGCGGTCACGGCACAAGCACGGGGAGCTGCTCCAATCACCTGAACTAACCCCGGGAGGGGGCCCAGCCGGTTCACGGAGGTGGCACAGCGATGTGGCTGGCGGGACGAGAAGTCCCTGGGAGGCAGCGACTGATTTTGGAGTCGAGAGTGCACTGTCCCAGCAGGGGAACCTTAACATTGGGCGTGGGGCTGGCAGCGGAGGATCTGACTGTGACTTCAGAGGTCCAGACCCCCCAGGGGCAACCTCCACACAGCCAGCACACATAGGCGACACGCCCCGCGGGAATCTCAGATATAATAGTCATTCCAAGCAAGACAAGCAACTCTGGCTATATTCTGAGGTGCTACTCTCCTATCTTTCTGGTCCCTCCCCCACCCTCCCCAGGCGGCTTCATTAACATCCGAATAGCCTGAGCCAGAGGGAGAACTCTGATAGGGATCTGACTGCACTTTTTTTTTTTAGCGGATTTTCTGGAAAAACTAGTTTCCCAGTGATGGCTCGGAGACAGCAGTCCATATCAAACCACATAAAGAAGCAGACCATGACAGCTTCTCCAACCCCCCAAACAAAAGAATCAAAATCTTTCCCAAATGAAGATACAATCCTGCAATTATCACATACAGAATATAAAAAACTAATTTACAGAATGCTTCAAGACATCACAAACGAAATAAGGCAAACTGCACAAAAAGCCAAGGAACACACTGATAAAACTGTTGAAGAACTCAAAAAGATTATTCAAGAACATAGTGGAAAAATTAATAAGTTGCAAGAATCCATAGAGAGACAACATGTAGAAATCCAAAAGATTAACAATAAAATTACAGAATTAGACAACGCAATAGGAAGTCAGAGGAGCAGACTCGAGCAATTAGAATGTAGACTGGGACATCTGGAGGACCAGGGAATCAGCACCAACATAGCTGAAAAAAAAATCAGATAAAAGAATTAAAAAAAATGATGAAACCCTAAGAATCATGTGGGACTCTATCAAGAAGGATAACCTGCGGGTGATTGGAGTCCCAGAACAGGGAGGGGGGACAGAAAACACAGAGAAAATAGTTGAAGAACTCCTGACAGAAAACTTCCCTGACATCATGAAAGACGAAAGGATATCTATCCAAGATGCTCATCGAACCCCATTTAAGATTGATCCAAAAAGAAAAACACCAAGACATATTATCATCAAACTCACCAAAACCAAAGATAAACAGAAAATTTTAAAAGCAGCCAGGGAGAAAAGAAAGGTTTCCTTCAAGGGAGAATCAATAAGAATAAGTTCAGACTACTCAGCAGAAACCATGCAGGCAAGAGGGGAATGGGACAACATATACAGAACACTGAAGGAGAAAAACTGCCAGCCAAGGATCATATATCCAGCAAAACTCTCTCTGAAATATGAAGGCGAAATTAAGATATTTACAATAAACACAAGTTTAGAGAATTTGCAAAAACCAAACCAAAGCTACAAGAAATACTAAAGGATATTGTTTGGTCAGAGAACCAATAATATCAGATACCAGCACAACACAAGGTCACAAAACAGAACGTCCTGATATCAACTCAAATACGGAAATCACAAAAACAAACAAATTAAGATTAATTAAAAAAAAAAAAACACATAACAGGGAATCATGGAAGTCAATAGGTAAAAGATCACAATAATCAAAAAGAGGGACTAAATACAGGAGGCATTGAACTGCCATATGGAGAGTGATACAAGGCGATATAGAATGATACAAGTTAGGTTTTTATTCAGAAAAATAGGGGTAAATAATAAGGTAACCACAAAAAGGTATAACAACTCCATAACTCAAGATAAAAGCCAAGAAAAATGTAACGACTCAACTAACATGAAGTCAAACACTATGAAAATGACGATCTCACAATTTACTAACAATTAGATAACTCAATAGAATGTCAGAGGAGCAGAATTGAGAAAGTAGAAGCTAGAATTTCTGAACTCGAAGATAAATCACTTGGCACTAATATATTTGAAGAAAAATCAGATAAAAGAATTAAAAAAAAAATGAAGAAACCTTAAGAATCATGTGGGACTCTATCAAGAGAAATAACCTATGAGTGATTGGAGTACCAGAACAGGGAGGGATAACAGAAAATACAGAGAAAATTGTCCAGGATTTGTTGGCAGAAAACTTCCCTGATATTGTGAAAGATGAGAAGATATCTATCCAAGATGCTCATTGAACTCCACACAAAGTAGGTCTTAAAAGAAAGTCACCAAGACATATTATAATCCAGCTTGCCAAAACCAAAGATAAAGAGAGAATTATTATAAGAGCAGCGAGGGATAAAAGAAAAGTTACCTACAAGGGAGAGCCAATAAGAATAAGCTCGGACTACTCTGCAGAAACCATGCAGGCAAGAAGGCAATGGGATGACATATTTAAAACATTGAAGGAAAAAAAATGCCTGCCAAGAATCATATATCCAGCAAAACTGTCTCTTAAATATGAAGGTGAAATTAAGACATTTCAAGATAAACAAAAGTTGAGGGAATTCGTAATAACCAAACCAAAACTACAAGAAATACTAAAGGGAGTTCTTTGGTAAGAAAATCAATAATATCATGTATCGACCCAAGACTAGAACACTGGGCAGAGCACCCAGAAGTCAACCCAGACAGAGAAATCAAAAAAAAAAAAAAAAGCCCAAAACAGGGCAACGGCGATGTTATTACATAAAAGAAAACAACATTAAAATAATAAAGAGGGACTAAGAAATGTAATCATACACCTTCCATATGGAGAGGAAGATATGTGGTAATACAAACAAATAAAAGTTAGATATAAATTTAGAAAAATAAGGGTAGATAATAAGGTAACCACAAAGGAGACAAACTATCCTACTCATCAAAATAAGGAGACAAACTATCCTACTCATCAAAATTAAATACAAGGGAAAAATACAGACTCAGCAGAAACAAAATCAACAACAACAAATATGAGGAAAGGACAATATATAAAGAAAATCTACTCAGCACATAAAATCAAGTGGGAAAAAGAAACTGTCAACACACAAAAAAAGACATCAAAACGATAGCACTAAATTCATTAAAAAAAATTTTTTTTCATACCTATCCATAATTAGGCTGAATGTAAATGGACTAAATGCTCCACTAAAGAGACAGAGAGTGGCAGAATGGATTAAAAAACAAGATCTGTCTATATGCTGCCTACAAGAGACACACCTTAGACGTAGAGACACAAACAAACTAAAACTCAAAGGATGGAAAAAATATATCAAGCAAACAACAATCAAAAAAGAGCAGGAGTGGCGATATTAATTTCTGACAAAATAGATTTTAAGGTAAATCCATCAGAAAGGATAAGGAAGGACATTATATAATGATTAAACGGACAATATACCAAGAAGATATAACCATATTAAATATATATGTACCCAATGACAGGGCTGCAAGATACATAAAACAAACTCTATCAGCATTGAAAAGTGAGATAGACAGCTCCACAATAACAGTAGGAGGCTTCAACACACCACTTTTGCTGAAGGACAGGACATCCAAAAAGAAGCTCAATAAAGACACGGAAGATCTAAATGCCACAATCAACCAAATTGACCTCATAGACATATACAGAACACTCCACCTGACAGCGACCAACTATACTTTCTTTTCTAGTGCACATGGAACATTCCCTAGAATAGACCACATATTAGGTCATAAAGCAAGCCTTAGCAGAATCCAAAACATTGAAATATTCCAAAGCATCTTCTCTGACCATAAGGCCATAAAAGTGGAAATCAATAACGGGAAAAGAAATCAAACACTTGGAAACTGCACAATACCCTGCTCAAAAAAGACTGGATTATAGAAGACATTAAGGATGGAATAAAGAAATTCAGAGAATCCAATGAGAATGAAAACACTTCCTATCAGAACCTTTGGGACACAGCAGAAGCAGTGCTCAGAGGCCAATCTATATCAATAAATGCACACATCCAAAAAGAAGAAAGGGCCAAAATCAAAGAACTATCCCTACAACTTGAACAAATAGAAAGAGAGCAACAAAAGAAAACCACAGGAACCAGAAGACAACAAATAATAAAAATTAGAGCTGAACTAAACGAAACAGAAAAACAATTGAAAGAATTAACAAGACCAAAAGCTGTTTTTTTGAAAAACTCAACAAAATTGATAAACCACTGGCCAAACTGACAAAAGAAAAACAGGAGAGGAAGCAAATAACCCATATAAGAAATGAGATGGGCGATATTACAACAGACCCAACTAAAATTAAAAGAATCGTATCAGATTACTATGAAAAACTATACTCAAACAAATTTGAAAACCTAGAAGAAATGGATGAATTCCTAGAAACACGCTACCTACCTAAACTAACACAAACAGAGGTAGAACAACTAAATAGACCCATAACAAAAGAAGAGATTGAAAAGGTAATAAAAAAAACTCCCCCCCAAAAAGCCCTGGTCCGGACACCTTCTTTGCAGAATTCTATGAAACTTTCAGAGAAGAGTTAACAACACTACTACTAAAGGTATTTCAGAGCATAGAAAAGGATGGAGTACTACCAAACTCATTCTATGAAGCCACCACATCCCTGATACCAAAACCAGGTAAAGACACCACAAGAAAAGAAAATTACAGACCTATATCCCTCATGAACATAGATGCAAAAACCCTCAACAAAATTCTAGCCAATCGAATTCAACAACATATCAAAGAAATAATTCACCATGAGCAAGTGGGATTCATACCGGGTATGCAGGGATGGTTCAACATTAGAAAAACAATTAATGTAATCCACCATATCAATAAAACAAAAGAGAAGAATCACATGATTTTATCAATTGATGTAGAAAAGGCATTTGACAAAGTTCAACACTTATTCATGAAAAAAACTCTCAGCAAAATAGGAATAGAAGGAAAATTTCTCAACATAATAAAGGGCATTTATACAAAGCCAACAGCCAACATCATCCTAAATGGAGAGAGCCTGAAAACATTCCCACTGAGATCGGGAACCAGACAAGGATGCCCTTTATCACCGCTCTTATTCAACATTGTGCTGGAGGTCCTAGCCAGAGCAATTAGGCTAGATAAAAAAAATAAAGGGCATCAGATTGGCAAGGAAGAAGTCAAAGTATCTCTATTTGCAGATGACATGATCTTATACACAGAAAACCCTAAGTAATCCTCCAGAAAACTACTGAAACTAATAGAAGAGTTCAGCAGAGTATCGGGAGATAAGATAAACAAAAAAAAACAGTTGGATTCCTCTATACCAACAAAAAGAACATCGAAGAGGAAATCACCAAATCAATGCCATTTACAGTAGCCCCCCAAAAGATAAAATACTTAGGAATAAATCTTACCAGAGATGTAAAAGACTTACACAAAGAAAACTACAGTACACTTCTACAAGAAACCAAAAGAGACTCACATAAGTGGAAGAACATGCCTTGCTTATGGATAGGAAGACGTAACAGTATAAAAATGTCTATTCTTCCAAAAACGGTCTATACATTTAATGCAATTCTGATCCAAATCCCAACGACATTCTTTAATGAGATGGAGAAAAAAATCACCAAATTCATATGGAAGGGAAAGAGGCCGCAGATAAATAAGGCATTACTGAAAAAGAAGAACAAAGTGGGAGGCCTTACTTTACCTGATTTTAGAACGTATTATACTGCCACAGTAGTCAAAACAGCCTGGTACTGGTACAACAACAGACACATGGACCAATGGAACAGAATTGAGAATCCAGACATAAGTCCATCCACATATGAGCAGTTCATATTTGACAAAGGCCCCAAAACAGTTAAATGGGGAAAAGACAGTCTCTTTAACAAGTGGTGCTGGCATAACTGGATATCCATCTGCAAAAAAAATGAAACAAGACCCATACCTTACTCCATGCACAAAAACTAACTCAAAATGGATCAAAGACCTAAATATAAAATCTAAAATGATAAAGATCATGGAAGAAAAAATAGGGACAACGTTAGGAGCCCTAATACATGGCATAAACAGTATAGAAAACATTGTAAAGAACATTGAAGAAAAGCTAGATAACTGGAAGCTCCTAAAAATGAAACACCTATGCTCATCCAAAGACTTCACCAAAAGAGTAAAAAGACTACCTACAGACTGGGAAAAAGTTTTTAGCTGTGACATTTCTGATCAGCACTTGACCTCTAAAATCTACATGATACTGCAAAAACTCAACTGCAAAAAGACAAATAACCCAATTAAAAAATGGGCAAAAGATATGAATAGACACTTCACTAAAGAAGACATTCAGGTAGCTAACAGATATATGAGGAAATGTTCACGATCATTAGCGATTAGAGAAATGCAGATCAAAACTACAATGAGATTTCATCTCACTCCAACAAGGCTGGCATTAATCCACAAAACCCAAAATAATAAATGTTGGAGAGGCTGTGGAGAGATTGGAACACTTCTGCACTGCTGGTGGGAATGTCAAATGGTACAACCACTTTGAAATCGATTTGGTGCTTCCTTAAAAAATTAGAAATAGAACTACCATACCTTCCAGCAATCCCACTCCTTAGAATATATCCTAGAGAAATAAGAGCCTTTACACGAACAGATATATGCACATCCATGTTTATTGCAGCACTGCTTACAATAGCAAAAACAAGGAAACAACCAAGGTGCCCATCAACGGATGAATGGATAAATAAATTATGGTATATTCACACAACGGAATACTACGCGTCGATAAAGAACAGTGAGGAATCTGTGAAACATAACATGGAGGAACCTGGAAGGCATTATGCTGAGTGAAATTACTCAGTTGCAAAAGGACAAATATTGTATAAGACCACTATTATAAGAACTTGAGAAATAGTTTAAACTGCGAAGAAAACATTCTTTTGTGGTTACGGGGCGGGGGGAGGGAGGGAGGGTGGGAGAGGGGTATTCACTAATTAGATAGTAGATAAGAATGACTTTAGGTGAAGGGAAAAACAGCACACAATACAGGGGAGGTCAGCACAATTGGACTAAACCAAAAGCAGAGAAGTTTCCTGAAGAAACTGAATGCTTTGAAGGTCAGTGTAGCAAGGGCAGGGGGCTGGGGACCATGATTGCAGAGGACATCTAAGTCAATTGGCATAATAAAATCTATTAACAAAACCTTCTGCATCCCACTTTGAAGAGTGGTGTAGGGGTCTTAAATGCTAGCAAGCAGCCATCTAAGATGCATCAATTGGTCTCAACCCACCTGGAGCAAAGGAGAATGAAGAACACCAAGAATACAAGGTGATTACGAGCCCAAGAGATAGAAAGGGCCACATGAACCAGAGACTACATCAGCCTGAGACCAGAAGAACTAGATGGTGCCCGGCTACAACGGATGACTGCCCTGACAGGGAACACAACAGAGAACCCCTGAGGGTGCAGGAGAGCAGTGGGATGCAGACCCCAAATTCTCATAAGACCAGACTTAATGGTCTGACTGAGACTGGAAGGACCCTGGTGGTCATGGCCCCCAGACCTTCTGTTGCCCCAGGACAGGAAGTATTCCTGAAGCCAACTTTTCAGACATGGATTGGACTGGACAATGGGTTGGAGAGGGATGTGGTGAGGAGTGAGTTTCTTGGATCTGGTGGACACTTGAGACTAGGTTGGCATCTCTAGCTTGGAGGCGAGATGAGAGGGTGGAGGGGGTTAGAAGCTGGCAAAAAGGACATGAAAAGAGAGAGTGGAGGGAGAGAGCAGGCTGTCTCATCATGGGGAGAGTAATTGGGAGTGTGTAGCAAGGTGTATATGGGTTTTTGTGAGAGAGACTGACTTGATTTGTAAACTTTCACTTAAAGCACAATAAAAATTATTTTTTTTAAAAAAAAAGAATATCTGTCATGACAGCTAACCATTTATTGAGTGCCTATTAGGTGCCCTGGTGGTGCAGTGGTTAAGAGCTACAGCTGCAAACCAAAAGGTTGGCAGTTGGAATCCACCAGCCACTCTTTAGAAACTTATAGAGCAGTTTTAGCCTGTCCTATAGGGTCTCTATGAGTCGGAATTGACTTGTCGGTAATGGGTTTTTGTTTTGTTTTTTGGTATTATGTGGAAAAGGATTTCCTGGGTGGTACAAATAGTTAAGCAATGGAATACTAACAGAAACGTTGGTGGTTCGAATCTACCCAGAGGTGACTCAGAAATAAAGTCTGGCAATCTGCTTCAGAAAAGTCACAGCCTTGAAAATTCTATGGAATAGTTCTACTCTGCACACCTGGAGTCAGAATCAACTAAACAGCCACTAACAACAACAAAAACATTAGGTGGAAAGCACAGACATAGTTGCTTTAAATAGATTATGTCATTTAATTTCATAAGACTGTGAAATTTTTATAGGTAAGAGCTGTTTGTTATTTTCGCATTATAGTACATCCCACCTGGCATCCCACCTGAATATAGAGACCACCTCGACAATAGATTTGATGCATTGAACACTAATGACCAAAGACCAGAGGAGTTGTGGAATGACATCAAGGACATCATATATGAAGAAACCAAGAGGTCATTAAAAACACAGAAAAGAAAGAAAAGACCAAAATGAATGTCAGAACAGATTCTCGAACTTGCTTTTGAACATACAGTAGCTAACATTAACAGAAGAAATGATGAAGTAAAAAGAGCTGAACAGAAGATTTCAAAGGGTGGAGCAAGAAGACAAAGAAAAGTATTATAATGACATGCAAAGACCTGGAAATAGAAAACCAAAAGGGAAGAACGCACTCAGCATTTCTCAAGATGAAAGATCTGAAGAAAAAATTCAAGCCTCGAGTTGCAATAGTGAAGGATTCTATGGGCAAAATACTGAACGATACAGGAAGCACCAAAAGAAGATGGACGGAATACACAGAGTCACAGAACCAAAAAGAACTGGTCAACATTCAACCATTTCAGAAGGTAGCATATGAGCAAGACCCGATGGTACTGAAGGAAGAAGTCCAAGCTGCACTGAAAGCTAAACCAAACCCTACAGGACAGATTAGAACTGCCACATAGGGTTTCCCAGGAGCGCTTGGTGGATTCAAACTACCAACTTTTTGGTTAGCAGCCAAAGGCTTAACCACTGTGCCCCTAGGGCTCCAAGCTGCATTGAAGGCATTGGCAAAAAAAAAAAAAACCAGGGATCCAGGAATTGGCACAATACCAATTGAGATGTTTCCACAAATGGATGCAATGCTGGAAGTGCTTATTCAACTATCCCAAGAAATTTTGAAGATAGCTACATGGCCAACCAACTGTAAGAGATTCATATTTATGCCTATTCCAAACAAAGGTGATCCAACCAAATAAGGAAACTATCGAGCAATATCATTAATATCATGCACAAGTAAAGTTTTGCTGAAGATCATTCAAAAGCAGTTGCAGCAGTATATCAACAGGGAACTGCCAGAAATTCAAGCCTGATTCAGAAAGAGGATATGGAATGAGAGATATCATTGCTGATGCCACATGGATACTGGCTAAAAGCAGAGAATTCCAGAAAGATGTTTACCTATGTTTTATTGACCAAGCAAAGACATTCGACTGTGTGGATCGTAACAAATTATGGATAACATTGTAAAGAATGGAAATTTCAGAACACTTAATTGTGCTCATGAGAAATCTGTACATGGATCGAGAGACAGTCATTCAAAGAGAACAAGGGGATACTACCTGTTTTAAAGTCAGGAAAGGTGGGCATCAGGGTTGCATTCTTTCTCCATACTTATTCAATCTGTATGCTGAGCAAATAATCTGAGAAGCTAGACTACATGAAGAAGAACACAGCATCAGGATTGGAGGAAGACTCACTAATAACTTACATTATGCAGATGACACAACCTTGCTTGCTGAAAGTGAAGAGGACTTGAAGCACTTAACCGATGAAGATCAAAGACCACAGCCTGTATGGATTACACCTCAACATAAAGAAAACAAAAATCCTCACAAATGGACCAATAAGCAACATCTTGATAAATGGGGAAAAGATTGAAGTTGCCAAGGATTTCATTTTATTTGGATCCTCAATCAAGACCCATGGAAGCAGCAGTCAGGAAATCAGACAGTGCATTGCATTGGACAAATCTGCTGCAGAAGACCTCTTTAAAGTGTTGAAAAGCAAAGATGTCACCTTGAAGACTAAGGTGCACCTGACCCAAGCCATGGTATTTTTAATTGCCTCATATGCATGCGAAAGTTGGGCAATGAGTAAAGAAGACCAAAGAAAAATTGACAGCTTTGAATTATGGTGTTGAGAAAGAATATTGACTATAACATGGACTGTCAAAAGAATGAACAAATCTGTCTTGGAATAAGTATAGCCAGAATGCTCCTTAGAAGCAAGGATGATGAGACTTATCTCACATACTTTGGACATGTTATCAGGAAAGATCAGTCCCTGGAGAAAGACATCATGCTTGGTAAAGTAGAGGTCAGCAAAAAAAAAAAAAGAGGAAAACTCTCAACGAGGAGGATTGACAAAGTGGCTGCAATAACAGGCTCAACCGTAACGATTGTAAGGATGATGCAGGACCAGGCAGTGTTTTCTTTTGTTGTACTTAGGGTTACTGTGAGTTGGAACTGACTCAATGGCATCTAACAACAACAATAACATAGATAATGAAAACGAGCCTTGCTAAGGTCAAAAGAGCCTTGTTCAAGGTCACACAACTAGTAAGTGGCAAAACCTGGATTTGAGTTCATGTCTGATTCCAAGCTCATGCTCTTTCTACAATATCATATTGCCCATAATCTTGCCTTCTTTCCCTTCACCATAACAAATTTTATATTTCTACCACATATACCCTGGATCTTCATATAGTCTTCAGAGTAATTTTTTTATTGCAGTGAAAATAAACATAACTAAAAATATGTCATCTCAATTTCTGCATGTATATTTCAGTGACATTGATTACATTCCTCAAGTTGTAAAACCATTCTCCTTATCCTTTCTCAAATCATTCCACCACTGTTAACATAAACTCAATGCCTCTTAAGCAAAAACTCCCCCTTTCTTCCTCCCTTCCACCCCTGGTAACCATTAATAACCTTTGGTTTCTCTATATTTGCTTATTTCATATAAGTGAGATCATACAATCATTGTCCTTTTGCAACTGATTTACTTCACTCAGCGTGATGCTCTTAAGGATCATCCTAGTAGTGACATGCATCAATACTTCATTTTTCTTTATGGCTGAGTAGTATTCCATTGTGTATATATAGGCAGTCCCCTGATTATGAATGAGTTCCGTTCCTAAGTCTATCTTTAAGTCAAATTTGTGTGTAAGTCATAAAAGTTAGATACAGTTTGTATCTAACATTGGTTAGTCAAATGTTTGTCTTAGTATATAGTATATAGTGTACCTTTCTATGCACAAAAAACATTACAGAAACACTTCCAGATTATTATCCTTAACATAATAATACAGTAATAATAATAATGTTTTGATGCACACCACAAAGTAGTGCTCATTTGTTATTACAAATCATTGATTTAGAAGACTGCAACTTGTCTACGTATGTCAAATGCCTAGCACAATGTCTAAAACAAAATAGACGTTCAATAAATACCGTTTTTATTCCCCATTTCACTATTCCCTAACACTATCTACCTCTAAAATGAGGTTCTGTTAGACTCTACCCAGGAGAGTTTGTCACTGAAGGAAAGGTTTTCATTATAATTTTGTGCTACCTATAAATTTCTGGGGGCAGATGTCAGTCCTGGAACCCTGAATCTTAAATGAAGCAATAAAGTATTATATTGGAATCCAATGAGAAGATGAAACTGATCAAAAACAGCGAACAAGTAGAGATACACAGTGGAAGTTCCCTGACAATTGGCATGACACGGTGTGGCCGTCTTGGAATAAAGTCAACAATCCTGCACAAAAAGCACAGCAAGGCACCTTCACAGTATTTGCAACAGGAGATAGCGGTACTGCGCAGACACATCCAGGGTGAAGTAAGACGACGCCTGCTGGCTGCAGCTCAAGGAAGTGCCTAGACATTCTCACACAGTAACCACAGATGCATGTTCCTACAACCCCCACCCTTCTGGGGAATAGCAGCATGACCTGCCCCATCCCAGCAGTACCAACTGCCAGGGACCAGAGTACGAACCCCCCCATTGCCCTCCCCAATCTAATCCCATCCACTTCTCCCTTCACCCCCCCCACCTCTCGTCTCCACACTACCGCATCCCACAGCCTGAGTGGAAACAGTGTCACTTCAGTCCACTCCCCATCGACTCTGCCCTGCCATGCCTCTTGGCCTTAAGCAGAGCCAGCACCACTTCAGCCTACTCCCTGCCAGCTAGGCCCCACCCTATGCCTTAAGCAGAGCTAGCACTGCTTCCTCTCACTCCCCACCAGCTCCATCCCAAGGTGCCCTGTGGTCCCGAGCAGAAACAGCCCCATGACTCAGCCTTCCCACAGGTTCTCCCCTACCATGCCCCACAGCCACAAGCAGAACCAGGCCCTCAACAACCCTCTTGCCACTAGTGCAGCACCACACCCGCAGCCGTGAGTGGAACCGGCTGAGCCACACACCTCTTCCTGCCAGCTCTGCCCCACCACAATGCAGACAAATTATCCATCCACACCCCACCCCACTGCTGGATATGCCCTGCTGCACCATAGCTGAGCAACTGGCCCTTCCTACTCAGACAAGGTGGTGAGAACTACCATGCCCACAGTCAAACAAGCAACAAAGCACTCACACAGACATAACCAAACCAAACAAAAAAAGCAGGATGAAACAAACAAACCTACAATCAATAGATTAGAAAAAATAATACCTGAATGTCTCAGAGATAGCAGACAATATCAAAAAATACATTAAAAAGTAGGGCAAGATGGTTCTATCAAGTGATGAAAATAAAGACCACAGGACTTTCCAGTAGAAGAAAAGGGATGGAACTACCTGATATGGAATTCAAAGTCTACTATTTGGGGCTCTAAAAAAGATTAGGAAAGAGATCATGAAAAACACAGACAAAACTAAGGAAAAAATAGATAATATCATAGAAAACATAGATAAAACCAACCAAAACATAGTCAAAATCAATAGAAGAATTCAAGAAAATCATACAAGAACAAAATGTCAAAATAAATAAACAATTAGAAATCATACAAAAAGATAAACAACAAAATTTCAGAAATGGACAACTGAATAGGTTTTAGGAGCAAATCTGAAACAATGGAAGACAGAATCAGCGAAATTGAAGACAAATCAATTGCTGCCACTTTGAAGAAAAATCATAGAAAAGAATGAAGAAAACCTAAGAATTAAGTGGAATACAATCAAGAGCAAAAATTTGCACATGATTGGCATTCCAGAACAGGAGTAGAAAATGGAAAACACAGAGAACACTGTTGAAGATTTTGTGGCAGAAAACTTCCCTAATATCACGAAAGATGAAAAGCTGACCACTCAAGAAGCTCAACAAACCCCATACAGGATAGACCCCAAGAGGAAGTCACCAAGACATATTATAATCACAAACTCTAAAACCAAAGACAAAGAAAGAATACTGAGGGCAGCTTGAGAAAAACAAAGTCACATACGAAGGGGAAAAAAGACTAAGCCTGGATTATTAAGCAGAAACTATGCCCTGAAGAAGGCAATGGGATGACATACATAAAACCTTGAAAAAAAAATTACCAACCAAGAATACTATATCTTGCAAACCTCTCTCTTAAACATGATGGTGAAATTAAGACATTTCCAGATAAATGGAAATTAAGGGAATTTGTAAAAACCAAACCAAACTTACAAAAAATATTAAAGGGAAACTTTCAGTTAATGAACGAACAACATCAGACAACTACCTGAACCTAGGACACAGGACAGCATCAGCCAGATCCAACCTAGGTAATGAACTCTCAAGGATAAAACAAAACTAAAAGATTTAAAATAGGGAACAAGAGTTGTCAATCTGTAAATGATGACAACATCAAAACAATAAAAGAGGGAATAAACAGTGTAGGTAGGTATGGAATTTTCAAATGAGAGGAAGTCAAGGCAATACCAACCAATAAAAGACTAGTTCAAACTTAGGAAGATAAGGGGAAATTTCAAGGTAAGCACAAAGAAAGTTAATAAACCTGCTCACCAAAATAAAAAAGAAGAAAAAGAAAAAGTCTCAGCAAACATAAAATCTATAATAATGAAAGAAAATCCACAAACATAAGGCTTTCAGCACAGAAAAGTAAGAGGAACAAACAAAGAAAAGGTCACACCACAAAAAAAGCACAACAATATGACAGCAGTAAACTCATGCCTATCAATAATCATGATGAATGTAAATGGCTTAAATGCACTTGCAAAGAGACAAAGAGTGGCAGAATGGATAAAAAGCATGACCCATCAATATGCTGTCTACAAAAGACACACCTTAGACACAAAGACATAAATATATTAAAAATAAAAGGATGGAAAAAATATATCAAGCAAGGAGTGGCAATAATAACCTCAGATAAAAAAGAAGCCAGGAGCGGACAGAAAGCTAGAAACAGGGAACCCAAGGCCGAGAAGGGGAGACTTTTGACACATTGTGAGGTTGGCAACCAATGTCACAAAACAATATGTGTATTAGTTGTTTAATGAGAAACAGATTTGCTCTACAAACCTTCATCTAAAGCACAATAAAAAATTTTATTTAAACTATAATGAGATATCGTCTCACCCTGACATTACTGGCATGAATCAAAAAAAATAAAAATAACCAGAAAATAAATGCTGGAGAGGTTGCAGGGAGATTGGAATTCTTATGCACTGCCGATGGGAATGTAAAATGTTACAACCACTGTGGAAAATGATTGGGTGCTTTCTTAAAAAGCTATAAATAGAAATACCATAATCCCACCATCCCATTCCTAGGAAAACATCCTAGGGAAATAAGAGCTGACACAAGAATAGACACATGCACACCTGTGTTCATTGCAGCATTATTCACGATAGCAAAAAGATGGAAAAAACTAAGTGCCCATCAAGAGGTGAATGGATAAACAAACTATGGTACATATACACAGTGGAATACTACACAACAGCAACAAGAAAGAACAACGATGAATCCAAGAAACATCTCACAACATGGATGAATCTGGAGGGCATTATGCTGAGTGAAATAAGTCAATCACCAAAGGACAAATACTTTATGAGAGCACTATTCTAAAATCTCAAGGAAAGTTATACACACAGAAAGAAACAGTCTTTGATAGTTATGATGGAGGAGGGGGTGGAGAGAGAAAAGCACTAGACAGTAGACAAGTGGTTACTTTGGTGAAGGGAAACAGTATATAATATAGGGGAAGTCAGCATAACTTGACAAAGGCAAAATCACAGAAGCTTCCTAGACACATCCATTTCCTGAGGGACTGAATTACTGGGCTGAGGGCTGGGGACCATGATCTCAGGAGACATCCAGATCAGTTGGCATAACGTAGTTTACAGAGAAAATGTTCTACATCTGACTTTGGTGAGTAGCATCTGTGGTCTTAAAAGCCTGCAAGTAGCCATGTAAAATACATTTACTGGTCCCATTTCATCCAGAGCAAAGGAGAATGAAGAAAACCAAAGACACAAGGGAAATATTAGTCCAAAGGACTAATGGATGACAAGTACCACAGCCTCTACCAGCCTGAGCCCAGAACAACTAGATGGTACCTGACTACCACAACCAACTACCCTGACAGTGATCACAATAAAGGGTAGAGACACAGTGGGAGAAAAATGTAGAACAAAATTCAAATTCTTAAAAAAAAGACCAGGCTTACTGGTCGGACAAAGACTGTGGAGAAACCCTGAGATTATGGCCTTCAGACACTCTTTTAACTCAGAACTGGAAATTCATCCTTTGGCCAAAGATTAGACAGACCTATAAAACAAACCCCCCATGCCTCTGTCAGTTTGTCGTACTGTGGGGGCTAGCATGTTGCTGTGATGCTGGGAACAATGTTATCAGTATTCAAATACCAGCAGAGTCACCCATGGTAGACAGGTTTCAGCTGAGCTCCTAGACTAAGACAGACTAGGAAGAAGGACCTAGTGATCTACTTCTGAAAAAAATTAGCCAGGGAACACCTTATGAATAGCAGTGGAATATTGTCTGATACAGTGCTGGAAGATTAGCCCCTCAGGTAGGAAGACACTCAAAAGATGACTAGGGAAGAGCTGCCTTCTCAAAGTAGAATCGACCTTAATGATGTGGATCGAGTCAAGCTTTCAGGACCTTCATTTGCTGATGTGGCACAACTCAAAATGAGAAGAAACAGCTGCAAACATTCATTAATAATCAGACTGCCAAGAGAACGAACAAATTTGTCTTGAAAGAAGTAGAGCCAGAATGCTCCTTAGAAGCAAGGATGGCAAGATTTCATTTCACATGCTTTGGACATGTCATCAGGAGGGATCAGTCCCTGGAGAAGGACATCATGCTTCGTAAAATGGAGGGTCAGCAAAACATCAGAAAACCCTGGATGAGATGGATTGACACAGTGGCTGCAACGACAGGCTCAAGCTTAACAATGATCATGAGGTTGGTGCAGGACTGGACAGTATTTTTGTTTTGTTGTACACAGGGTCTCTGTGAGTCAGAACTGACTCAATGGCACCTTACGACGACAACATAAAACATGAACTGCTTCGTAGCTCCATCATGTATATGAGACTAAGTGGGCACATCATCCAAAAGCAAAGACAAGAAGGCAAGCAGGGGCAGGAAAACTGGATGGATGGATGTGGGGAACCCAGGGTGGAGAAGGGGAGAATGTTGATACATGGCAACACTGGCAAACAATATCGCAAAACAATTTGTGTATTAATTGTTAAGGAGAAACCAATTTGCTCTATAAACTTTCACCTAAAACATAATTTAAAAAAAAAAAAGTGATTCCACAACTCAAACCCAAGGGCAGCATTATAGGTAAACTCCAAAGAATGCCATAGTCATTTGGATCTTGTAAGAAAAGTCAACACATTCTTCATTACACTTACCAGAAGCAGCCTGGAGAGTTCAATGTTCATTTCTTCAACGTTAGTTTATTGGTCACTTATTTTATGTTAGGTACTGCTCAAAATGCTAGCTATATAACGGTGAGCAAGACAGAGTTTCTGGTCTTTGATTTACATTCTAGTAGAGGACAACAGCATTATACATGAAAACAAACAAAGATAATTGCAGATAACAACAGTGCTATGAAGAAAATGAAACAGGATAATTTGATAGACAGCGTTCTGTAGTCTACTTTCGCTGAGATGTCTAGAAAGAATTGAGCCCTGTTCGCTAGGAGGAGACAGCCTGGTCAAGTTTTGAAGGAAGCAAACTCCAGGCAGTAGGCCTAGGAAGTGCACAGGTCCTGAGGCTATTATTTTCTTATGAAATGCTTTTATAACAAATGCACTAATATGTTGACAAAATTCAGCCAGATATTTAGTTTTTTCTCCTATTTGAATGGACTGTGTCTACTAGGCAGTTCTGAAACAGTCAGTTCATTCAAACAGCCTCTGAATTCAGAGCTCCTCTGTCCTTCCAAGCCTATCAAAGGTTTAGTTTTGCAGTAATTTGCCATCATGAATTATAAGCTTCTTCTAATTTCTCTAAGTTTATGAAATTAGTCAGGCTAATAGAAGTAAGATTCTCCCAGAAACTGTGCTCTGGGGTTGATCAGTACATTCCTAATTGGAATTATGAGTGCAGTAACTGAAGAGAAACACATGTCACTTTTGGAAGCCTCCATGGTGAATTTTCTACATCTGAACACTTTTTCCTTCTGGAAAAACGATCTTAATTTTACTGCGGTGGAGCTGATAGTAGTGCTGGTGTTCCTACAGTGAAATGTAGATGATGACTGTTGCCCAGCCCTATCCCCTTCTGCTTTTTTGTTATCCAAGCCCTTCAACCATTAGTCACCCTCTGGGTGTACTTTACTTATCAAGGTTAAGCTTCTGAAGTCGTGGTGGAAAAGAGGTAAGTAGTAATGGAATGAATTCTGTGTAAATAATTTGAATTTTTTTTATTTTCACCAATTTGTGTAAAGATGACTTTATCCATAAGGTACAAGAGGTAATTAGGGTATGGCTGTTTTCTGGATAATTGAACAATGGAGAGACCTAAACTGGATGACTGAAGCCAAAAGTACTTCCGGCAGAAAATCTTGAGCTCATGGATCTTTATACACTTATAGGGGAGGCCTGCATTTGTGAATCTTCAGAGGGTTAAAAACAGATTTTCACAGGTGATTAATGCAGAGTGAACATTCTTAGTTACAATATCCAACTAAAACTTTTTTGTACAGTTGAAGGAAAGGAAAGAAATTGAGATAAGCTAAACTAATAAAAACCCATGCTACCTCCTTGACTTCCTGGCCTAATGAGTCCCAGGTATGATTGTGAAGTCTGATTCAAAGTGCAGTAGCAATGAGCCAGAAAGCCTTGGTGCAATATTGGAGTCTCTGGGTGGTGCAAACAGTTAAGCACTTGACTACTAGCTGAAAGTTTAGCAGTTTGAACCCACCCAGTGGCACCTTGGAAGACAGGCCCAGTGATTTGCTTCTGAAAGATCACAGCCTTGAAAACCCTATGGAGCAGTTCTGCTCTGCAAACATGGGGTCACCATGAGTTGGAATTGACTCGAGGGCAACTAAAAACAACAACGGTTCCCATATTCTGACTTTGTCTCAGCAGCCAAAGCAGTGATTCATAAAAATGTCGGGGAAAATGAGTTTTTGCATCTGGCCTTTAACTTCCAAAATAAATATGAAGCATCTCCTGGTTATTATGAATTGCTAACCCAGTATTGGATTATCTAGGTCCTCTCTTGCTTTATTAAACCAACATAGACAAATAAGAAATCTGCCATTTGTTATCATGCCGTATCTCGAATAGCAACAGACTATATTAGCTTCCCTTTATAAAAAAAAACAACAACAAACAAATCTGTTGCTTTTGAGTAGATTCTGACTCATAGTGACCACATATGTTACAGAGTAGAATGCTCCATAGGGTTTTCTTGGTTGTAATCTTTATAGAAGCAGATTTCCAGGACTTTCTTCCACAGTGCAGCTGGGTGGGCTCAAACTATCAACCTTTTGCTTACTAGTCAAGCACAAATTAATTCAGGTCATATTTGTAAAATGTCATGGTGGAAGTGTCTTCCAACCATCTAGTCTAAATTCACAAAGAGGAGGAGAGAGAATCACCATCAACATCAGCCCAAGACTGATCCCTATGAGGATGAAGTGAAACGTACCTCCACCTCCAATCTTTTTACCAGTTCTGACACCAGCCATCCCTCCCATGACACTCTCCACTTCTTTGCTGGGTTTGATAATTCATTGCAATGGCCACACAGAACTCAAAGATCATACTCACAATTATGGAGTTATTAGGGAAGTAACATGTTACAATTCAGGATCAGGGACACTCAGGACACAGTTCTTTGGTCAGGATAGCTCCTCGGCCATGCCCGCAGGCAGGCTTCTCCCTCAGCCTCTGAGCCCTTAGGCCCCTTGGGCTGGCCTCTACTTTGCTCAGGCAAGTGTTACAAAGCTCTTTAGCACTGGCCTTAAGTGCCCAGAGGCACCCCTCTCTACCAGAAAGCCTCCTGCCTAAAGACACTTAACTCTCTCACTCAGTAGGTTGGCATGCCTACTAAAACCACCCTGCTTTGTGGGCCGGGAAGCTCACTGACTATCTCACATCAATCTTCTGGTTTTATGGCTGCCATTTCTCTGCTGTGGCCTCTCACCACCTTGTCCCATTTCTGGTGTTACAGCTCTCTCTCTCTGTCTCCTGGATCTAAGAGGTTCTCAGCATAGGGACCCCTGGTCTAAAGAACACACTCCACTTCCAGCTCTTCTTCTTGATGGTAGTGAGGTCTCCCCGTCTTCCCTCTGGGATGGCTCGTTTTTAAACCTAGAGGTATGGCAAAACTGACCAATTCCCTCATTAGTGTTCTATACACATTATTTGCATGCTCCCACCTCCACAGCCCCCATGCATCTGTCAGTTTGTCATACTGTGGGTGCTTGTGTGTTGCTGTGATGCTGGAAGCTATGCCACCGGTATTCAAATACTAGCACAGTCACACATGGCAGACAGGTTTCAGGTGAGCTTCCAGACTAAGACAGACTAGGAAGAAGGACTGAGGAGTCTACTTCTGAAAAAAATTAGCCAGCAAAAACCTTATGAATAGTAGAAGAACGTTGTCTGATATGGTGCCAGAAGATGAGCACCTCAGGTTGGAAGGCACTCAAAATACGACTGGGGAAGAGCTGCCTCTTCAAAGTAGAGTTGACCTTAATGACATGGTTGGAGTCAAACTTTCGGGACTTTCATTTGCTGAGGTGGCACGACTCAAAATGAGAAGAAACAGCTGCAAATATCCATTAATAATCAGAGCCCGGAATGTACAAAGTATGAATCTAGGAAAATCAGAAATTGTGAAAAATGAAATGGAACACATAAAGATGGATAACCTAGGCATTAGTGAGCTAAAATGGACTGGTATTGGTCATTTGAATCAGACAATCATATGGCCTACTATGCCTACAACTTGAAGAGGAATGGCGTTTCATTCATCGTCAAAAAGAACATTTCAAGATCTATCCTGAAGCACAATGCTGTCAGCGATAGGATAATATCCATATGCCTACAAGGAAGACTACTTAATATGACTGTTATTCAAATTTACACACCAACCACTAAGGCCAAAGATGAAGAAACTGAAGATTTTTACCAACTTCTGCAATCTGAAATTGATCAAACATGCAATCAGGATGTGCTGATAATTAATGGTGATTGGAATGCGAAAGTCGGAAACAAAGAAGGATTGGTAGTTGGAAAATACGGCCTTGGTGATAGAAATGATGCCGGAGATCGCATGATTGAATTTTGCAAAACCAACGACTTTTTCATTGCAAATACCTTTATTCACCAACATAAATGGTGACTATACACATGGACCTCGTCAGGTGGAATACACAGGCATCAAATCGACTACATCTGTGGAAGGAGATGATGGAAAAGCTCCACATCATCAGTCAGAACAAGATCAGGGCCGACTGTGGATCAGACCATCAATTACTCATATGCAAGTTCAAGCTGAAACTAAAGAAAATTAGAGCAAGTCCACAAGAGCCATAGCATGACCTTGAGTATATCCCACCTGAATATAGAGACCATCTCAAGAATAGACTTGATGCATTGAACACTAATGACCAAAGAGCAGAGAAGTTGTGGAATGACATCAAGGACATCATATATAAAGAAAGCAAGAGATCATTAAAAAGACAGAAGAGAAAGAAAAGACCTAAGTGGATGTCAGAAGACACTCAAACTTGTTCTTAAACATCCAGTAGCTAAACCAAAAGGAAAAACTGTTGAGTTAAAAGAGCTGAACAGAAGATGCCAAAGAGTGGTTCAAGAAGAAAAAGTAAAGTATTATGACGACATGTGCAAATATCTGGAGATAGAAAACCAAAACGGAAGAGCACACTCAGCATTTATCAAGCTGAAAGAACCGAAGAAAAAATTCAAGCCTCAAGTTGAAATACTAGATTCTACAGGGAAAATATTAAATGTCACAGGAAGCACTGAAAGAAGATGGAAGGAATACACAGAGACAGTATACCAAAAAGCATTGGTCAATGTTCAACCATTTCAGGAGATTCTGTCTTGGTAATCTAGTGCTGCCATAACAGAAACACCACAAGTGGATAGCTTTAACAAAGAGAAATTTATTTTCTCACAGTCTAGTAGGTTACAAGTCCAAATTCAGGACGTCGGCTCCAGGAGAAGGCTTTGTCTCTCTCTGGCTCTGGAGGAAGGTCCTTGTCCTCAATCTTCCCCTGGTCGAGGAGCTTCTCAGGCGCAGGGACTCCATGTCCAAGGGGCGTGCTCTGCTCCTGGCACTGCTTTCTTGGCAATATGAGACCCCCAACTCTCTGCTTCCCTCTCTTTCATTTTATCTCTTAAGAGATAAAAGGTCATGCAGGCCACACCCCAGGGAAACGCCCTTTACATTGCATCAGGGAGGTGACCTGAGTAAGGGTAGTGTTACAATCCCACCCTAATCCTCTTAACATAAAATTACAATCACAAAATGGAGGATAACCACAGAATACTGAGAATCATGGCCTAACCAATTGATACGCACATTTTTGGGGGGACATAATTCAATCTGTGATAGGTACCATATGATCAGGAACCGATGATACTGATGGAAGAAGTCCAAGCTGCACTGAAGACATTGGCAAAAAAACAGGCTCCAGGAATTGACAGAATATCAATTGAGATGTTTCAACTCACAGATGCAGCGCTGGAAGTGCTCACTCGTCTATGCCAAGAAATTTGGAAGACAGCTTCCCGGCCAACTGACTGGAAGAGATTCGTATTTATGCCTATTCCAAAGAAAGGTGATCCAACTGATCTTGGAAATTATCAAACAATATCATTAACATCACGTGCAAGTAAAATTTTGCTGAAGATTATTCAAAAGTGGCGGCAGCAGTATATTGACAGGCAACTGCCAGAAATTCAAGCTGAATTTAGAAGAGGATGTGGAACAAGGAATATCATTGCTGATGCCAGGTGGATCCTGGCTGAAACTGAGAATACCAGAAAGATGTTTACTTATGTTTTCTTGACTATGCAACTGTGTGGATCATAACAAATCATGGACAACATTGTGCAGAATGGGAATTCCAGAACACTTAATTGTGCTCATGAGGAATCTGTACATGGATCAAGAGGTAGTTGTTCACACAGAACAAGGGAATACTGCATGGTTTAAAGTTGGGAAAGGTGTGCGTCAGGGTTGTACACTTTTACCATACCTATTCAATCCGTATGCTGAGCAAAATCCGAGAAGCTTGACTATATGAAGAATAACAGGGCATTAGGATTGGAGGAAGACTCATGAACAACCTGCCATATACAGATGGCACAACCTTCCTTGCTGAAAGTGAAGAGGGCTTGAAGCACTTACTGATGAAGATCAAAGACCATAGCCTTCAGTGTGGATTACACCTCAGCGTAAAGAAAACAAAAATCCTCAAAACTGGACCAGTAAGCAACATCATGAAAAATGGAGGTAAGATTGAGGTTGTCAAGAATTTCATTTTACTTGTTTTTTTTTTTTTTTGGTCCACAATCAACTCTCATGGAGGCAGCAGTCAAGAAATCAGACGATTTATTGCATTGGGCAAATCTGCTACAAAAGGCCTCTTTAAAGTGTTGAAAAACAAAGATGTCACCTTGAGGACTAGGGTGCGCCTGGCTCAAACCATGGTGTTTTCAATTGCCTCATACGCATGTGAAAGCTGGACAATGAAAACGGAAGACTGAAAAAGAATTGATGGCTTTGAATTGTGGTTTTGGTGAAGAATATTGAATATACCATAGACTGGGAAAAGAATTAACAAATCTGCCTTGGAAGAGGTACAACCAGAATGCTTCTTAGAAGCAAGGATGTCGAGACTACGTCTCACCTACTTCGGACATGTTGTCAGCAAGGATGAGTCCCTGGGGAAGGATGTTATACTTGGTAAAGTAGAGGGTCAGTGAAAAAGAGGAAGATCTTCAATAAGATGGATTGACACAGTGGCTGCAACAATGGGCTCAAGCATAGCAACAATTGCAAGGATGGCGCAGGACCAGGCAATTTTTCGTTGTTGTGCACAGGGTCGCTATGAGTCAGAACCAACTCAATGGCGCCTAACAACAATAACACCTCCACAGGGGTTCCATGCTCCTTACCTGCAGTGTTAGAAAGCTGTCCAATCCTCTTGGTGGGTCACAAGCACTTTATTTGCATATTCCCATGCAATCATTTGGTGGGAGTTACAAGATCATGGCCAGAAAGGCCACATAAAAGCAATCCATGGCACTGCAACATTGTGTGGCTTTTAGATCTTCTTATTAGTTTGCTGAGTGTATAGGGAGCACTCAAAATCTCAAATGACTGTTGTGATTTCATTCCCTGCCTCACCTGACTACGGCTCATCTCACTCTTATCCACACTACACCTCCCGCCCCACCCACACAGAGCACTGCTGCCTATGTACTTTGTCAACCTGAAGGCAAAAGTAGCTATCAATCCATCCACGTAGCTTTCTCTTTTTGGCAGTCCAAACAAACCTCTGCATATCTCTGTACGCCTCTCTCCTTTTACCAGTGATCTGGGGGTAATCATGCTGGTTACCTACCTTGTTTTCACGGGTGTGGAGAGAATTGACATTCATGGGACATTGTAAACAAAGAAGAACGCTGCTTGTAAGTGCCTTGAGTTACTATTTTCACATGTCTTAACTGCCATAACAAGGAAGAAAGTCTTCACGATTTGGACGGCTTTCTGAAAATTAGCCCGACTGCATCAAATCTTTGATCTTTTGGTCAAACTGTCAGTCTTTTGAGAACTCAGCTCTCTTGTGAAATTTCCAGCCTTCTCCCAAAACAATTGGTTCCGTAAATTCTGAGAACCAGACTCACAAAGCTTCTGTGTTTTGGAAAGTTCCCTAAATAAGAGTTAGGTAAGGATGGCATTCGCACGAAGACTAAGGGTCGGTGGCATCCAGTTCTTCCCAACCACACACATCTCTCTTTTTTCTTTTGCTCACTATCTCTTTTTCTTCTCTTATTCCCTTTCTTGTTTCATTTCCCCCTCCTTTCCTCTCCTTTGTTTCCTTCTCCCTTTCCCCAGAGTGGGTGGCACAAGTGGTTAACGTGCTCAGCTACTAACCAAAAGGTTGACAGCTGGAGTCCACCCAGATGTGCCTCTAAAGAAAGGCCCGGTGATCTACTTCTGAAAAGTCAGCCATTGGAAACTCTATGGAGCACAGTTCTACTCTGACACGCACGGGGTCACTGTGAGTCAGAACTGACTTGACAGCAACGGGCTTGGTTTTGTTTTTACCTCTCCCCGCACACACTTCCAAGCTTTGGGCCAGGCTCTGCGCTCACAAGCTGCTGCTGGACATGAGGCTTAACCGACACCTGTGCGACATCATAGACCACACGTGGCTGACGTTGCTCTTGCAGAGGTGCTCCAAGGACAGGTTTTCTCGTGTGTTTCAGAACCTTTGCTGCTGGGCTGTCCAAGAGAAAGGAGCCCTGGTGACACAGTGGTTAAGTGCTCAGCTGCTATCCCAAAGGTCAGCGGTTGAGCTCACCAGCCACTCTGCAGGAAAAAATGTGCAGCCTGCTTCCGTAAACATTAAAACAAACAAAACAAAAATTACAGCCTTAGAAATCCTGTGGGGGAGTTCTGCTCTGTCCTAGAGGGTTGCTATGAGTAGGAATCTACTCTATGGCAACAGTTTTGGTTCTGGTTTATTCCAAGAGAGACTTAAGAGTTAGATTAAATGTATGTAAGATCTCATGCCTAATAGTTGAAGACAAATAGCTGATTTACAAAAAGACCATGCTATTTTTTAGTTCTTTAAAATGTAGAGTAGAAGCCTGATTCTGTTGTTTTAATACCAGGGTTATTCGCTGTATAAATTGAAATTAATAACAGAATTTATTGACAATTTTCATATCTTTAGGGCTCTTGAAGTAAATCATAAACTGATTCCAGGTACAATTTTAAAAGAGCGACGTTTGTCAATATAAATTAACCTGGTGCATTTTGCGGAGCGGGGGGAGTTCTTCTGTATTTTCTTCCCTTGTTGGTTTAAATGATAATCTGTGACATTTTACAATTAGCAGGGTCTTCTGGGTGAGCAGAAACTGGGAGAAACCACTGAGACTGACATTAGTGGCTTCCGTTATTGTTGCTAAACTTAAATGAATTAAAAAGGTATTTACTTTTCAAAAAGCAAGGAATATTTGCCAACAGAAATCAAACGAAGTTATATGGTAGACCAGATTACTTGGATCCGGATTCCTAATGATGAACACACATCTAAAAAGAGCCTCTCTGTTATGATTGAACTGTGTTTCCCCAAAAATGTGTGTCAACTTGACTAGGCCATGATTCTTTGTATGGTTGTCCTTTTTGTGAGCTAATGTGATTACCTTATGTATTGTAAATCCTAACCTCTATGATGTTAATGAGGCAGAATTAGAGGCAATTATGCTAATGAGGCAGGGGACTCAATCCACAAGATTAGGTTTATCTTGAGTCAGTCTCTTTTGAGATATAAAAAGAAAAGAGAGGAGGGGGACCTCATACCACCAAGAAAGAAGCACCTGAGCAGAGTGCATCCTTTGAACCCAGGATTCCTGCACTGAGACACTTCTAGACCAGGGTAAGATTGATGGCAAGGGCTTTCCTCCAGAGCCAACAGAGAAAGAAAGCCTTCCCCTGGAGCTGGCACCCTGAATTAGGACTTCTAGCCTCATAGGCTGTGAGAGAATAAATTTCTGTTTGTTAAAGCCACCCAGTTGTGGTATTTCTGCTATAGCAGCACTAGGTAACTAAGACAAACCATAATTAGGAGGCATCGTTTCTTCTTCAGTTGTCCTTATTCATTGTCCAGCTTTTGCATGCATAGGAGGCAATTGAAAATACCATGGCTTGGGTCGGGCACACCTTAGTCCCCAACGTGACATCTTTGCTTTTAAACACTTTAAAGAGGTCTTTTGCAGCAAATTTGCCTAATGCAATACATCATTTGATTTCTTGACTGCTGCTTCCACGGGCATTGATTGTGGATCCAAGTAACATGAAATTCTTGACAACTTCAATCTTTTCTCCATTTATCATGATGTTGCTTATTGGTCCAGTTGTGAGGATTCTTTTTTTTTTTTAATGTTGAGGTGTAATTCATACTGAAGGCTGTAGTTTTTGATCTTCATCAGTAAGTGCTACAAATCCTCTTCATTTTCAGCAAGCAAGGTTGTGTCATCTTCATATCACAGATCATTAATGAGTCTTCTTCCAATCCTGGGTGGTGCATTCTTCTTCATATAGTCCAGCTTCTCAGATTATTTGCTCAGCATACAGACTGAATAAGAATAGTGAAAGGATACAATCCTGATGCATACTTTTCCTGACTGTAAACCATGCAGTACCTCCTTGTTCTGTGTAAACTCATGAGCATACTCCCATTCTTCAAAATGTTACCCATAATTTGTTATGGTCCACACAGTCAAATGCCTTAGCATAGTCAATAAAACAGGTAAACATTTTTCTGGTATTCTCTGCTTTCAGCCAGGATCCATCTGACATCAGATCAGCAATGATATCCTTCATTCTACATCTTCTTCTGAATCCAGCTTGAATTTCTAGCAGTTTCCTGTAGATGTACTGCTGCAACCTCTTGAATTATCTTAATCAAAATTTTACTTGTGTGTGATATTTATGGTATTGTTCAATAATTTCTGCATTCTGTTGGATCACCTCTCTTTGGAATGGGCACAAATATGGATCTATTCCAGTTGATTGGCCAGGTAGCTGTCTTCAAATTTCTTGGCATAGACAGTGAGCATCTCCAGCACTGCATCCATTTGTTGAAATACCATCAATTCCTGGAGCTTTATTTTTGCCAACGCCTTCAGTGCAGCTTGGGTTTCTTTCTTCAGTACCATCAGTTCTTGATCATATGCTACGTCCTGAAATGGTTGAATGTCGACAAATTCTTTTTGGTACAGTGACTCTGTGTATTCCTTCCATCTTCCTTTGATGGTTCCTGCATCATTCAATATTTTGCCTATAGAACCCTTCGGTATTGCAACTCGAGGCTTGAACGTTTTCTTCAGATCTTTCAGCTTAAGAAATCCCAAGCGTGTTCTTCCCTTTTGGTTTTCTAACTCCAGGTCTTTGCACATTTCATTACAATACTTTATTTTGTCTTCTTGAGCCACCCTTTGAAATCTTCTGTTCAGCTCCCTTACGTCATCATTTCTTCCATTCGCTTTAGCTACTCTATGTTCAAAGAGCAAGTTTCAGCATTTCTTCTGATATCCATTTTGGCCTTTCCTTTCTTCCCTGTCTTTTTAATGAACTTTTGCTTTCTTCATATATGATGTCCCTGATATCCTTCCACAACTTGACTGGTCTCCGGTCATTAGTGTTCAATGCATCAAATCTTTTAGAACTGTAAGGCCACGGGAAAAAAAAAAAATTTTTTTTATTGCAACTATTAGGCTAAGCTAAAATTGTAGCAAAAGGAATTCAAATTGAACCATGAAATTCTTGGCTATAGAGGTTACAAAAAAAAAAAACCAGAACGGAAAATTTTTTATTGTTGTTGTACATGAACATGAAAGGGTAATCACTAAGAGACCTTCAAATATAAAATGTAATACGTTTGCATAAAACTTTGTGGAGGAAGTAGAATGGAAATCCAGTTTCAAGGAGAAGAGAATGGTGTATATAACGTTTAATTGTTAAAGAAGAACTTTACATACATTTAAAAATAGATGATGGCGGGTATCATATCTCTACAGATACATTTAAAAGTGAAGTAACAATTTTACTTTGAAATTTTAATTTAAATGTGTCAGAAATCATATCCTCTGAAATGATATAAACTTATAATTAAGCATTTTAGTTGTCAATTTAAAAGTGCACAAGGGGGAACATAGTTTAGCAAAATTCTTTTAGGGAGCATGAGAGCAACAAATCTGAAGATCCTTGATAAGGAGAATACTCTCTGATTTGTGAAGCTTATACTCCTAACTAAGAGGAGTCAGCGAGGTAACTTACGTAGGTAAGGCCTATGTGACATTTTTTCTTACAAGAATTATGCCCTGTCCTTCCTCCTCCTATCTGGAGGCTCTCAATGGGGTGGGGGGGGTGGGGATCAAAGTGGCCTACGTCTCTTCTAGTCTAAGTAAAGCTAAATTTCTGAAATGGCAACAATACAAAATATAAATGGATGCTATAGGTTACACTTACATCGAGGGCAGCTTCCAGTATTTCCAAGCGAGTAAATTAGCCTTGGGCTTTCCATACATTTAACCATATGTCCGCAGCCAAGCCAATACTCAACCTAGCAGCAGGAAACTAACATCCTATCTAAATGAAATCAGGTTAAAATATACACCACACTTGAATAGGAAACAAGAAAACAAAAATACAGGACATGGCCGAGAGGGTACTCATGGAAGAAAGGATCTCAGGCCCAGCTCTGACAGTACGAACGCCTGGGAGTTGATGGGATGCATGTGTTAACCAGGTGTGTGTGTGTGTGTGTGTGTGTGTGTGTGTGCGCATGGGCATGCTCATCAGTAATTTTTTCCCTTCACTGTCTGCCTCCCTTAATTCCTCAAGTGAAGGAGTCACCAAAGCACAGGGAGCCCCAAAGCTCAATGCCATAACCTACGTGATTGGCTTCTCCCTATCCCAGGTTTGCCTGTCCCTGGGTGGTACACACGTTACCATGCTTAGCTGCTAACCAAGCAGTTAGAGTTCAAGTCCACCTAGAGGTGCCTCAGAAAGGCGGTTTTGCAAACTACTTGCAAAAAGTCAGCCACTGAAAACCCTATGGAGCAGTTCCCCTCTGACACACATGGGGTCTCCTCAAGTCAGAGTCAACTGGACAGCAAATGGTTTTGCCCTAGATTTTGGTCTGATTATTAGTAACATAAAACCAAGACCTCATTCTCCAGAATGTGTTTCTGAGCCAAAACCATAGCTAAGAAAACCTGAGAAGGAAACAGGAGACAGTGTAAGGAAAGAAAAAAGATAAAAACTGAGAAAAGTGGGAAAAATTAAAATTAAAACTATGAGAGGGTATTATACAATCTACACGGAAAGGGATCCTATCATTAGTTAGATAAACAAAAAGCAAGCTAATTGTACTCTTAACATTATTTTAATTCTGCCAGTCAACATTTTCTAAAAAATTGCATCAGAAATGCTACGGAATAAACCACTGAAACTAAGTTAGGAATAAGGTCTGATTTGGATAGCTAATTGGAGGTGTTACTAACTAGATTCCAGTGAAGAACTAATTCTGAGTAGGTTTAATTCTCCTCTAGTGCTCTTGGAAGTATAACATCTTCTTATATTTCACCCTTGGTGGCAGTTTCATAAGTGAATTTAAGGACGCTTAAGCTTCTTTTTTTTTGTTTTTTGTTTTTTTTTTAAGCTTCTAGGCAGCTGTTCAGTTACATGGGCTCGTTCCAAGGCCCTGGGTGGTTACAGTCATACATTTTTGTAGAATTTGCAAAAATAAAATATTTTAATGACAATCCTTTAAGATTACTATCTCTTTTCATCCTGACTTTCCCATCCTCCCACTTCAACCTCTTGTGGTGTGGTGCTGGAGTGACAATGAGTGTTTTGGGGTCCCACCAAGGGGAAAATGAGCTGAGGATAGATTTAGTTTGGGCTTAGTAGGGTGTAATGATGGATTTGCAGTCACCTCCCCATGTATGAAGTTATTATTAGCCATGTTGGTGTAGGAATGGCATCCAAATAGACTCCTAGCACCACCTATGTGTTCTTCCCAGTATCATCACATGAAGCGGCAGAGTTAGAGGTGGTATTGCAATGTGAATGTGTCCTATGGCTTTGCTGCTGGGAGTATGTGGGGAATGGAAGAGAAAAGAGGTGTGAAATATATGAAGCCATAGCTGGTCTAATGAAAATTCTTCCAGTCATCAGCTGTGCAAAATTTTAGTATCTTGTTTAATTATGTCATTTTCATAGATGCCTAGTCAAGATAGAAATTCTCTACTGACAGGAATATAACACAGCATGTACAGTTACAAATGCGTCAAAAAAATTTTTTTTCAATTTTATGGGAATTGTGGGAAATATAATACTAGAATTGTCAGAGTCTTGTATTTGCAGGATACAAACTGGAAGCGGTACTGAAAACACTATGCCTGTGTATGAAGCCACAGGTTTTTATTCATCTAAACTAATGGTAAAAATTTCAATCAACTGTGCTAAAGAAAAGACTGAAATATCTTTCTATTCTCTCTGTAGAAAATGATGTTAAAAAACCTTTTTAATATGAAAAGACAAACAAAAGCTATCTTAGTTACCTAGTGCTGCTGTAACATAAATAACACAAGTGGGTGGCTTTAAAGACTAGAAATTTATTTTTTCACAGTTCTGGAGGCTAAAAGTTCAAACCAGTCTTGGCCATGCCAACTCCTTCCTTGTAAGTAGGCCCCGTGGTTTCAGATGGTCCTCACGTGGTATCTGTCTTCCTCCCTGTGCCTCTGTGTCTCTTCTTATACCTCAGAGTGATTAGGTTTAGGACACATGTTACACTGGCATGCCTTCATTAACATAACAAAGAAAATCCTATTTCCAAATAGGATTGTATCCACAGGTATAGGGGTTAAGAGTACAACACATATATTGAAGGACTACAACTCAATCCATAACAAAGAGTATGCAACTTGAAAAAAAGTATAGGGGCATGTCAGGTAATTAATTAATAAAACTATTATATTATTTTCCTTGATTTTGTGAATTTAGTAGTATTGGTGTTTTTTTTTTTTAACTTGTTACTTGTTGGCATTTCATTTCTCATTCAGAATAAATTCTCACTTAATAATTTAATAGTTGAGAATTTATTCTGAGAAGGAAGTCCAAGCTGCACCGAAGGCACTGGTGAAAAGCAAGGCTCCAGAAATTGACGGAATACCAAATGAGATGTTTCAACAAACAGATGCAGTGCTGGAGGTGCTCACTCATCTATGCCAAGAAATCTGAAGGACAGCTACCCTGACCAACTGGCTGGAACAGATTCATATTTGTGCCCATTCCAAAGAAAGGTGATCCACACAATGCAGAAATTATCGAGCAATATCATTAATACCACATGCAAGTAAAATTTTGCTGAAGATCATTCAAAATCAGTTGCAGCAGTACATCAACAACGAACTGCCAGAAATTCAAGCCTGATTCAGAAGAGGACGTGGAACAAGCGATATCACTGCTGATTTCAGATGGATGTTGGCTGCAAGCAGAGAATGCCAGAAAGATGCTTACCTGTGTTTTACTGACTATGCAAAGGCATTCTATTTGACTATGTGGATCATAACAAATTGTGGATAACATTTCAAAGAATGAGAATTCCAGAGTACTTAATAGTGCTCATGAGGAGCCTGTACATAGACCAAGATGCAGTCATTCGAAAAGAACAATACTGAGTGGTTTAAAATCAGGAAAGTTATGCATCAGTGTTGTATCCTTTCACCATACTTATTCAATCTGTATGCTGAGCAAATAACCCGAGGAGGTGGACTGTATGCAGAAGAACAGGGCATTAGAACTAGAGGAAGACTCATTAACCTGTGATATGCAGATGATGCAAACTTAAGGAAAGTGAAGAGGACTTGAAGCACTTACTGATGAAGATCAAAGACTATTCACAGTCTTCAGTATGGATTACACCTCAACATAAAAAAAAATCCTCACAACTGGACCAATAAGCAACATCATGATGAACAGAGCAAATACCAAGTTGTCAAGGATTTCATTTTACTTAGATCCACAATCAACACCCATAAAAGCGGCAGTCAAGAAATCAAAAGATGCATGGCAATGAGCAAATCTGCTGCAAAAGAACTCTTTAAAGTGTTAAAAAGCAAAGACGTCACTTTCAGGACTAAGGTGTGCCTGACCCAGGCCATGGTATATTCAGTTGCCTCATACGCATAAGGAAGCTGGACAACGAATCAGGAAGACTGAAGAAAAATTGATGTCTTTGAATTGTGGTGTTGGCGACGAATATTGGACATACCATGGACTACCAAAACAATGAACAAATCTGTCTTGGAAGATGTACAGCCAGAATGCTCATTCGAAGTGAGGATGGAGAGACTTTGTCTGACATGCTTTGGACATGTTATCGGGAAGGACCAGCCCCTGAAGAAGGACATCATGCTTGGTAAAGTAGAGGGTCAGTGAAAAAAAAGCAAGACCCTTAACGAGATGGATTGACACAGGCTGTTGCAGTGATGGGCTCAAGCACAACAACGATTGTGAGGATGGCACAGGACTGGCCAGTGTTTCGTTCTGTTGTCCACAGGGTCGCTGTGAGGTGGAACTGGCTCGATGGCACCTAACAACAACAACATCAACCATTTAATAATTAACGTATTCGTAATTTTTCGTTTTTTTTTAAAGACCTCCCTTAAGGTATAGAAGTTCCATACCTCACTAAACTCCATTTGTTCCCACTCCCATCAATAAACTCAAATGATTCTGCCACCTCCTGTCCCTTGTCCACAGTGACGTCATGAGTTTTGTCTCCTGGGTGTGAGGAGCAATTGCAGAATTGCTGTAATAATAGGTACAAATAATAATTATGTCTTTCTTTTTCTTCAACAGAGTTAAACACAGGCTCACTCTCTGGATTTCCAGAGGCACTTAGTATGAAATAATAATGTTGAGTCAGTCTTGCCCTGCTTTAAGTTAATCACTCCAGGAAGAGGCATTAAACCTTTCAGACCACCAGTGCACATAAATGCCTTAGTGCCCAGCACCATAAGCCCGGCTTAGTTATGTGGGACACAAGGAAGCTAAACTCAGTAAATGAGGCTGTTTTATGATCCACTTAAATAATCTGAAAAGGAAATTAATACTTTTATTACGTTCTATAAGTGAAAAACTTCCTTAAAGATCTGTAATAGTTCTTTATATTGCAGTGGTTAGGACTGCTGTAACCAAAACACAAAACCAGAAAAATAATAGAAGGTTAGGGAAGAGGTTTACGGCCACACAAATCAAAATGGAGTAAACAGGAAAAGCTGGAAACTAATTTGGGGTTCTAAAAAGTCACATCTAATGTAGTCAAGAAAATTCGCTTGATTAGAAAATGAGCTGTGACCTAAAGTCTTTTTGAATACTGTGAAGTTTCCTGGGGCTGATGCAAAGGAAGTCCGGGGAAATGTGGAAACAAACAATTTGTGATCCCCCCACCCCATCAGTACTTATTATGTGAGAAGAATTCTGTTAGTCATTTTACAATGTCTCCTTTAAGCCTTCGCAATAATTCAGTAAAAAATAGAGAAGGCAAATTTATCATTTATCTGAATTTGATAGAACAGGAAACTGAGGTCATTTCTCTGATCTCATCTTTTACCAGTTCTGCCTCTCTGGAAGGGCCCCAGCCATGCTGGTGTCCCTGTCGCTCCCGAAACACACCCAGCACACTCAGGTGTCCAAGCCTTTGAATGGCTGCTCTTCCCTGAATTCCTCCTGGCTTACTCCTTACTGTACTCTAAAGTGCTTTTTCTGAGAGCCTCTCCCCCATAGTGCGCTGTCTCTTTACCCTGTTTTAGTTTTCTTCTCAGCATGTTACTTTTTTATTCCTACTAAACTCTGAGCACCATGGAGAGCAGGGACCTTGTGGTCACTGTTGTATCCTCAGCGCCTAGAACAGTGTGTGGCTCTTTTTGCAACTCAGTAACTCTGTGTGAAATGATTGGCTCAGTAATGAAAAAGTGAGCTGACAACTGTAAGCCTTCCTTTTATTAAATTTAGTCGGTGAAACTCCCGAATTGGAACCCAGATCTCTTTGCACCCAAGTCCACGGTCTTTGCTTTCACACAAGTTGCCTGCAGGAAAGAGGGCCTGCTTTAGAATCGACTCTCATGTAAAGAAGAAACTAGGTGGTTTCTAAGATTCCTTTCGAGTTTTTCAAAAAACAAAATCTTGTGGGCCTCAAGGTTTAAGGAAGCTATTTACTTGGCCAGCTGTACTGGTATGTGCTTATATACCCACAGGAGCCTTTATAAGGCATTGCAAAGGTGCCTTATCTGCCAAGTTCCTCCCTGGAATTGAGCAGCCTTTTGAGTAGCCTTCTGGAATCAGGATAGTGATCACTTTGTGTTGTAAAAGGGACTTTAACTGCTGGATTGGTTTTACTAAACTCTAAAAGGAATAGGTGTTATGATCCAAGACACTCCTTTTGATGTTTGATGGACTTTCATGCACAGCCTTCCTACATATTTACATGTATTTTTTTCTGTTTTATTTGTATGAAATCAGTCTTCTGGACTAAGGTTCCTATTTTCTCCCATGATATTTGGTTGTGAGAAAGTTGTTTGCTTTGGGATAGTACTTAGTCTGTTAAAATCCTAAAACCTCTTGCCTAAGGTACCTTTAATCTGGCAGAAATTTTTCTATTAATGTCCCTTTATGCCCTATATTTATCATTTTTTCACTTGGTTAGATAGTCTTTTGCTTCATAAAGTATAAAAGACTTGGGAGGATCAGAGGTATGTGGCATGTCCTCAAGAGCTAACTGGCATTTGGACATGGATCTTAATCAGCACATAGCTGGAAAAGGAGCAGGTATTAGCTTTTTGTTCAACATGTCATACAAATGTTGGCTTCCAATGTGATGGCTTGTACTATATTATATGGAGGGGAGGGTTTCAAACAAGGTTCATAATTATCTCTCAACTAGCTACGCCTGGTCAAATTCTTCTATTAGCTGAACTTAAACCCAGTAATTTATTTCACTACATAGTAGGCATTTTTATCAGTCAGTGTCCCGATTAGGTAACAAACTCAACGCACTCAGAGTTGGAAAACTCTAGGAATTTTTAAACAAGAAACTATATGATTTGGATGGAATGTAGGAGGACTATACTGGATACATCAGTAACCTGAAGGGAGAATGGGTCTGGACACTACAAAAAGGAGAGAGTCCTGTTGAGCAGACTGCCTTAAGCAGAGCAGTGCCCTTTGGTTGAGCAACATAGCTGGCTTCAGATGACCACCCCCAAGGGAGACAGCTGAGCCGTAAACACCCTGACCTATTCTTCTCCCTCTTGGTGATCTCCTGCTATGGTTTGCCATTGTCCAACCCAGCCAGAAGTCTGAGGGCATGGGAGCCTTTTAGGGTAGTACATACAAATGGGTGTTTTAGAAACATTTCTAACTTTTAATATAATCTTATTGCTTTTTATTTTGGTCTCTAGCCCTTTCAGGAAGAATTAACTTGGAGTCTTTGTTTATATTAGCTTGACAGTTTCTGTTTTATTTTTCTTTTGTTAATAGAGAGAAAATGCAGGACTTAAAAGGAATAGCTAGATGGATGGAGAATTTCTCTTCTCCACTGGCTTGATCAGCCTATCTGCCAATAAGATCCTGTTTGTGAACTTCTGGCTCTACTATTTGCTAGATGGTTGGACTTGAGGAAGTTACCTGACCTCATCAAGGCATGCTTGCTCTCCTGCAAAATCAGGATGAGCAGAGATGGGGCCAGAAAGTTTGCTGTATTGTGTGTGAAGTGACTTCTCTCCATGACCTCTCAGTTCTTCAGCAAAACCACTAAACTAATGACATATTTGGGGAAAGTGGGCTTTGTGTTTGGATAACGTAGGAAGAATCCAAGAAAAGGCCGAGGAAGGAAAGAATTTACAGAGACTGTGAAGATGGCTCTAAACTTGGATAGGCTACCAAATAGGAGTTTTAAATCAAATTAACTTATGTCTCCAAGGGACTGTGGGACCCTAGCTGACATATGGGATATGCTTAAAAGTCTCCAGGGATTTTCATACTTTAAAGTTTTCCATTCCCCCCACCCTTTTTTTTCCCCCATCATCTCCATAGTCAAGATCTTTGTGCCTAAATTTAAATTTCTATTGCTACAATTTTAGCTCAGTCTAGCAGTTGTAATAATAACCATAATAGCTCCCAGGTATGAGCACTGGAGTCAGACTGTCTGGGTTTGAATCTCAGCTCCATCACTGACTGGCTCAGGAAAGTTCCTTAAACTCTCTAAACTATAGCTTCTCCATCCATAAAATGGGATTAAGACAACGATATCCTCCCTAAGGTTAGAGTAAGCACCAGATAAGTTAATGTATACAAAATCTTAGCACAGTACCTAGCACACAGTAAGTGATCGATAATGTTTGTTACTAATATTACTACTATATGCCAATCATTGTGCTGTTTTGTATAAACACATTTAATGCTCACAACAACCCACACTAGTGGCCACTTGCTCACCCTCAGACACTCTCCTTCCTTGATTTCTGAAACAGTACACTCTCCTAGTTTCCTGCCTTTTGTATCTCTCCTCTTCCTCCACTTTCATTGCAATGAACAGTACCTAAGATTTATACCTCCCCGCCCCCCCCGCCCCAACAAACAGGCACAGAGACAAGGATACAGAGATAAGTGACACCTTCCCTGTCCTCGAGCGGCTTTTAGGCTAGTAAAGATGGATGCACACCACAGTAGACAAGTAAACTAATGTGTTATCAGTGACTCTGAGTCCCGTAAGGGTACAGAATTATTACCCTTCTCTCACTAAACTCTGTGAAAAAAGCTTTGTATATTTTTGGTTACAATATCTCATAGTGGTTTTTTTTTATCTCCTTCTCTGCTCCCTGTTGGGTTGATTTCACAGAATGGGAAAATTTCAGAATGAATCCTCCTTTTACAGATAAGTAAACTGAATCCAGAGACACGAAGCAACTAGCAGTGGCAAAGCTGGAACCAGAGCCAGACCACCCAACTCCATTAATGCACCTATTACAGACCTCGAAGCAGCTCTTCGTGGACTGAAGTTTTTCCTGTTAATCCATAAGTAACTCTATACTCAGTGAAGTAATAGTTTGGCATTTCCCTCCTGCTCCACAGGACGCAACAGCATGTCCTTCAGATCTGAAAAAAAAGATCGGAAGAGGGACAAAAATCCACACTTCTCCTGACAGGCAAAACAAGTTCTTCAAGTTCCATGTCAGTTTGTAGAAGGTTCTCTCTGAAAGCTGGTAACCTCTGGTCACAAGGTAACGAAGTGGGTTCTGAGTCCATTAAAATTCATGCTCAGAATCTGACGGGTCATATGGGAGCTGCTGTAACAGAGATCATTCCTAAGGGCACAAAGTATGTTATTTCTCTTACTCCTTATCCCAGTGATGACATAAACAGCCATGGACTTAAGGACCCCTCAGCTGGAGAGAAAAGTCTATCTGGGGAAAGGATGAATGATCTCCCCCGCAAGGCTGCCTGATGCAGGAAACAGTAAAGGAGAAAAATTAACAGAAACCTGATTATATTTGTCTTTCCAGTGGTGAAGAAAACACCTAGAGATTCTGCGGTGAAGTAGGGAACTGGAAGGAAATAAAAAGGAAGGAAGGAAGGCAAACAGAGAGGAGGAAGGAAGGAAGAAAGAGAGAGAGGGAGGGAGGAAGAGAGAAAGAGAAAAAGAGAGGGGAAGAAAGGGAAGAGAGACAGAGAAAAATAAAAGAAAGAGAGAGACAGAAAGGAAGGAAGAAAAGAAAGGAAGAGGGAAGCAAGGAGCAAGGGAGGGAGGGAGGGAGGGAGGGAGGGAGGGAGGGAGGGAGGGAGGGAGGGAGGGAGGGAGGGAGGGAGGGAGGGAGGAAGGAAGGAAGGAAGGAAGGAAGGAAGGAAGGAAGGAAGGAAGGAAGGAAGGAAGGAAGGAAGGAAGGAAGGAAGGAAGGAAGGAAGGAAGGAAGGAAGGAAGGAAGGAAGGAAGGAAGGAAGGAAGGAAGGAAAAGAAAAAGAAGGAAAAATGTTTCACTGAATTGACGTCTGTCAGATAAAAAAGATCAGGGCTATAAATTCCTCCCAGAATTTCTAATGGGATTTTAATACAGCATTTGGCCTTCATCTTTTTTAATGACATACATGCCCAAAGTGTAGCCACAGAGCCTCTGAACTCTGTCTATTTCTGTAATACGCCAAGAAAACAGCCACCACATCCATTTTAAGGAACTTCTAAATCCACTGCAGTAAGGTCTACAGGCCTGGAACCCTAAGGGAAATGCTCAGAGCCTGTCTGTACATCATCTGTGACCGCCTGAATTCCAGCCAAGGTGGATTTTTTTTTTTAATAATAAAATAAAATACCGTTTTTTAAAAAAGGAACGTTATATTTTTAAACTGGAAATAATTGTATTTTGTATCTTATGTGGCATCTGAAAGTGATTTAGTTGAACAATGTGGTTTCTGATTGGTATTTGAATTGATTCCAGAACATTTTTCATAATAGCCATCTTAAAGATCCCAATTATCTGATCCTCTTTCCCCCTTCACATAGTTTCATAGGAGGTTTCCAGAGAAAGAGAGAAACCTGCAGGGGCAGACAAGCCAGCTTACATCTAGCTATACAGCATTTGCCTGCCAGGCTCAAAGGAAAGGGCCTGCTTGTTATTCTGAGTTGTCCAGGATGCATTTATGACTCCATAAAGTAGGCCTTGGCATTACCAGGATAATTACTTACTAAAACAAGCCTATAAAATGAAAGAGTTACCCCAACTAAAAGGCAAACAGGGAATTTTTTCTTTTGGTGCTAACATGTAAATCTAGTAAAGTGTATTTAGATTTCTATAAAATCAGCTCTGGGTGCAAAACGGATGGTTGATTTACCAGGTGGACAGCAGAATCAACTCCCCAGGGTTGCAGAAGGGCTAAAGGAAAGCATTTTTGTTATGTAGGAAAGGGTGTTCATCCGTAAATGGATACAGCCTCCATTGTAATGTGCAGAAATTGGGGCATGAGGGTTAAGAGTACAGGCTTTGAGTCAGGCTATTGATCTAGGGTCTCTCCACCATTATTGAACTGTACAACCCAGGACAGAGACCTGGCCTCTCAGTGTCTCGCCTGTAAATTGGAGATAATATAATACCTATTTCATGGGATCACTAGAAGGACTGAAAAAAATAATACCTATGAAGGGCTTAGAAAAACACCTGGTATATAGTGTTGTTGCCATTGAGTTGGCTACAGCTCATGGGGACCTTATGTACAACAGAACAAAACTTTGCCTGGTCCTATTTCATCTTCAGGAACATTAGTGTGTTTAAATCCATTGCTGCCGCTATTGTGTAGCGTCTTCCAACCTAGGGGGCTCATCTTCAGCACTATACTAGGCAATATTCCATTGTTTTCATTGGTTAATTTTTGGAAGTAGATTGCCAGACCTTTCTTCCTGTCTGTCCTAGTCTGGAAGTTCCACTGAAACCTGTCCACCATGGGTGACCCTGCTGGTATTTGAATTCTGGTGGCATACCTTCCAGTATCATAGCAACACACAAGTGACCACAGTATGACAAACTGGCAGACATACATGTGTTAGTTACCCAGTGCTGCTATAACAGAAATACCACAAGTGGATGGCTTTAACAAACAGAAATTTATTCTCTTACTGTCTAGGAGACTAGATGTCCAAATCCAGAGTGCCAGCTCTAGGGCAAGGCTTTCTGTCTCTGTCAGCTCTGGGGGAAGGTCCTTGTCTCCTTTCAACATCTGAGGGCCCAGCGTTCCTTGGAGACCTTCATGCACCTTGGCACCAATCTTCCCCTGGGTCTAAAATGTTCTCAGTACAAGGACCCCAGGTCTTTTCTATCTCTTTTAAGATAAAAGGTGATGTAGGCCACACTGCAGGGAAATTCCCCTTATATCATATCAGGGCTGTGACCTAAGAGTGTTGCATCCTCCTCTAGCTCATTAACAAGACCTAATCCTGCCTCATTAACATAAAGGACAGCTCACTCCCAAATGACACCGTAACCACAGGCACAGAGGCTAGGCTAGGATTTACAACACATCACAAAATGGAAGGCAATCAGATCACGAAATGGAGGACAAACACACAATACTGGAATCATGGCCTAGCCAAGTTGACACATATTTTGGGGGGACACAATTCAATCCATGAGAATGTGGTAGTGGTATATTGTAGACACACAATAAATGGGTAGCTGTTAATATTACAAGTAAATAGTAGTTTTTATCGTTACATATGTTAATAATTAGAATAAATATTTTGGGGGCACTAAGTCAACTCAGGAAACCCCGGTGTCACAGTGGTTAAGTGCTACAGCTGCTAACCAAAGGGTCAGCAGTTCGAATCCGCCAGGCGCTCCTTGGAAACTCTGGGGCAGCTCTACTCTGTACTGTAGGGTCGCTATAAGTTTGTTTTTTTTTGTTTTTTTTTTTTAAGTCAACTCAATGGCAATAGGTTTGTTTTTTTCTGAAATGTCAAGCATGATGCAAAGCATTTCAAATATTATATCTCATTTAATCTTATCAAGGTAAAATTCCTACCTAAGATGATGAATCTGGTAAGTAGCAGAACTAGAAATACGGTTTTCAGATTTAGCAAATTAAAATATAGAGCATCCAGTTAAATTTGAATTTCAGACAATAAATAATTCTTCAGTATAAGTACATCCCAAATATTTCATGGCAATATGTTTACTAAAAAAAAAAAAATTCATTATCTGAAATTTAACTCGGCATTCATATTTTATCTGGTGATTCAAACTAAAAATCAAAACCCTATTTTATCTAAACCCCATACTCCTTTCCGCCTCACCAGTCAGTTATAACCAGAATTTACTCCTTATATATTTTATTTTCTAATATTTTTTCCCACCAGGAAGTTCTTCAGTAAGAAACTTAAGCCAGAAATTATATTTGGCTAGCAACTATCAGGGCAAATGAAATGCTGAAGGTAAGTTAAGGACAGAGTAGAACTTCCCCATAGGGTTTCCAAGGCTGTAAATCTTTAAGGAAGAAGACTTCAACATCTTTCTCCCAAGGAGTGGCTGGTGGGCTCGAACTGCCAACCTTTCAGTTAGCAGCTGAGAGCTTAACCACTGCCACACCAGGGCTCAGGGGTGGGCATGGGAGGGGCAGACCTTGAGGGCGTCCATTGTCACAGATCCATGCTGATATTACTCTGTCATCTTCAACATGTGGCTTTTAAAGTCATCATGTAATCTGGTGAGATCACAAGGGAATGCACATGGGAGGTTTTTATGCACCAGGCCTAAAAGTGGCATGTAACACTTCTGCTCACATTCCATTAGCTGAGCTCAATCACACAGCTACCACTAAAAGTAAGTCTGGGAAATATAAGTCAGCACGTGGGACCTGATGTTACAGGGCCTTACAGGCCTTGTTAGGGAATTTTGGTTTTATCTCAAGACCAACGGAAATGCATTGAAGGGATTTAAGCAGGGGGGAGTTACATGATTGGATCTGCATTTGGAAAAGATGACTGTGGTAACAATTTGGACAACAGATTAGAAGGGCATCAGAGGGAAAGTAAAAAGACCAGTTAGGAGGATATGATAACAATTCATACACGAGATCATGACAGTATGGATCAGGGTACTTGGTGATGGTAAAAATGTAGAAAAGTGCATGGGCACAATAATACCATGCAACAAAGCGTTGGCTAGGGACCATCAAGCAAACACATAATAAGTATTTTCTTTGTTAAACTATTTCCTACTTCTCTTTATCCATCTGACTTCTCAGTTATTTTGTACCGCTAACCCACCCAACCAACCCACTGCTTTGTACCACTAGGCCTCTTAAATAGCATCAGCAACAATAAAGATATAGAAATCATCACAAAGAATTTCTAGAATTTGAAGAGTCTCTAAGGTATGAATCAGTTAAGCACAGTCTGACATTTAAAAAAAAACAAAAACTGGATGGTGCCCTTCTACCATTACTGAACATTTTGATCAAAGATTCCATAAAAGAATTCTGATCCTGATCAAAAGGTGAAAAACACAGAAGAGAATTTCAAATTCTCATGGACTCGACTTTCTGGAGTCATAGAGGGTAGATGAACCCCTGAAACTATTGCCCTGAGATAATCTTTAAACTTTAAACCAAAAATATTTCCTGAAGTCACCTTAAAACCGAACAATAGGTTAACTAGTAAAAAAGGCCTGCCTTGAGCATTATCCTCTTTTAAGAACTATTTATATGGAATCAATTGACAATAGCAACTCAAAAGATTAGATAGGAACCTTAAAGGGGTAGTGAGTTTATGTTAACGATGGAAGAACAACTCAGAAAAGGAAGGTGAGAACGGCTGCCCAACTCAAAGAATGTAATCAATGTCACTAAATTGTACATGTAGAAACTGTCCAATTGATGTATGTTTTGCTATGTGTATTCTCAACAACTACAACAAACTAGATAAAATTTGGGGAAAAAAATACCAGGCACATAAAATAAAGTAAAAAATGAAAAATGGAACAAAGTAATATGCATAGGACAAGGAGTCAGAAAACAGGACTCTACTGTTACTTTCTTGTTGCTTTCTTATTCATAAAATAAGGACAATAACATCTATACATCCTACCTCTTGGGGTTGTTGTGAGAATAAATCCTATAGAGATCATGTATATTGAGGAACACAGTGCTTCATAGTAATAGGCTTTTGAAGTTTAAATAATTGTTTGCTCAAAGTATTTTCAAAGTATTTAAGGAGATGTTCATCAAAGTATTTGCACATAAAATAAAGAATTGCATGTTCAAAAGCCTGTGCATTATTTTCTTGTTTTTTCTGCTATGTAATATAACCACAAGTGAAAGTTATTTGCCTAGTATAAAGGGCTAAGCAAACAAGATACATAAACTTGTTGTTAAGTACACGGCTTAATAGGAGAGTGGAGAATTTGGTGGTCCATTTACTGGTGCCTATTACCCAAATGGAGGTGGAGGCTGCTCAACTTTCTGGCTGAAAATAATCTTTCTCATGCCTACTGGACCTGGGTTCTCCCTTAATTGTCTAACCAGCTAAAATTAGTAGTGTTGTTGTTGTTAGGTGCTGTCGAGTTGGTTCCGACTTACAGCGACCCTATGTACGACAGAAAATTAGTAGTAGGTTTTTTTTTTTTTAACATTCAGTAAATATCAGGCACCGTTCTAAGTAATTATGTATATTTTGAGGGTCCCATTATTACCATGGAAACCCTGGTGTCATAGTGGTTAAGTGCTACGGCTGCTAGCCAAAAGGTCAGCAGTTCGAATTCACCAGGTGCTCCTTGGAAACTCTATGGGGCAGCTCTATTCTGTCCTGTAGGGTCGCTGAGTTGGAATCAACTCAATGGCAATGGGTTTGGGCTTTTTTGGTGTTATTACCATCTCCATTTTACAGATGAGGAAAATGAGGCACTGAGAGAAACTTGCCCAGATTCAGGAAGCTAGTAAGTGGCTGAGCCAAAATTCAAACTAGGACACGCTGACTCCAGGGTCCTTGCTCTTTGACTCCATTGTGTTGCCTCTTTGTAACGTCCTAAATGCTGAATAATATGCTAGATTCTGCTCCTAACAAGACTATCCCAATTCTAGTCATCGCATTGTTTTTTCTAGAAGAATTTTCACTGACAGCACATTGACTAAGTTTTACTCCAGGAATTACCACTCGTTTGGCCCACAGCTATTAACATGAGGCTAGTAAAATAATCCCAGATGGGTGGGAGAGCTGGAAAATTCCATCACAAACTGTGCAGTCAGCTAGAGCCTTGCCCAGCAAGGAGCAAGTTGCAGCCACAGAGCTGATTTGTCAGGGCAATGCATTCCAGCACGCAGTGATGTGTACAGCCTAGGAAGCAAGAGTTCCTGTTGAGTGATTGCAGAGAAGGCAGTTTGGAATCTTGGAAGTTGAGTATATGCTCACTGAGCTGACAAAGGGAAAGAACATTACAAATACAGCAAAGGAGCAGAACAATAGAAATAAAATGAAAGAGCAGGTAGGTGGGGACCATTCTACGTTCTATTCCTCAGTGGCTGGGCTGATTCGAGAGACTGGGAAGCAGCACTAAATGACGTGGCTCTAGTTTCTCTGACAGCCTCTTAGAAGAGATGGGGTTACAGATACCCTCCCAGTTGGAGTTTCACTTGGGATTCTAGTTAACCACTTTCAAGGTTATTTTTCAAACTCCCAAGCTAAGCAACATGACACATTGAACCCTCATTTGGAACTCACGTATCTAATACATAGTGAAAACATATGAACATCCCAGAATTCAGGTCTTATGTGTATCGGGGGCACAGAGCCAACGACTGAATTGAGTCATTTCCATCGTCATAAAGCCCAGGTGATTTCACAGGTTGAAGGGAATTTTTAACTTACTATTTTATTTCCCTCTGGATTTTATTAGTAAGTTTCTTTTGTAATAATCATGCAATATCAGAGGTATTAGAGAGAAAGACGTTCAGTGGAAGCCATCCCTGTAGATTCCCCTGCTTGCCTTTCACAGCACCATCCTTGTGAACATGGGTGCTGCTTGCCCTGCTGGCATTCAGTGGTTGAGGTCTGTGGTCTGTGTAACTTGCCATCTAGTCTTAGCTTGGGAAGGGCAGGGCTCGGTAGTGACCCTTGGCTGATCCTGCCCTACGTCACTTCTGTTGGTATTAAGAGACCCCTCTGAGATCTGGCTGTGACTATCAGCTTAAGGAGTCTACCTTAAAAACTCACCACAGAACCATTTCACCTCAATACAGTTACACTTCAATAGTTGCCCTGTCAGACTCTCAGATCTTTCCGGAATCTGTCTATGCCACATGGGAAGCAAGTATGGCTCAGGAAGAAATAGACCTCAGAGCCTTCCTCTGGCTCTGGATTATCAGCTTGTCGTGACTTCGACCCAGCTTGGTTTGGGGCAACCCGTAAGTTGGCCTCGTCCCACGGTCCTAATCTGTTTCTTGGAGTTCTCTTCAACATACCTGATGATACATTGGAAAAAAGTCTGACTGCTTCACGGCTTTATTCTCTTCCCCCCTTCTCCTTCTCACATCCCTGGAGCCAAAAAAAAAAAAAAAAGGAATCAGCTTCTCTTTCACTGCCCCTCCTTCTTACCCCTCTCCTGCCACAGAGCTGGCCTATATATCATAGTAGAAGAGTTATCTTACCTGTGCTGGAGGAGTATTCTCAGACGATAGACACTTCAGGCTTAGTTGGTTGTATGTTAAAGGAAGCAGTGGAAGAATTTCCATAAAAAGTTCTCAGTAGTTCCTGGCTGGCCCTCAAGTTTTTGTGTTTTTTTTTTTTGGTCCAAAGTCTTTTTTGTATGTCAGAAAGCAAACTTGTTGCTGTCAAGTCAATTCCAACTCAAAGCAAACCTATTTTGTATGTCAGAAGCTGACAATTTCCTGTTCTCCTCCCTGAATACCTTAAAAATCAAATTATAATCTTCCCTCAGGTTAATGAATGGATGAACGGATTTTAAGAACTAAGATGAAGATCTTATATTCTGAAAGGTAAAAAGAGGAGTACATGTTTTCAAAGTATCATCTCGTTACAATTAATTTCACATTCATTCAATAGTTTTTTCCATAAAGACGGCTGAATAAGGGAAGGGTCCCAAAAGAACCAAGATCAGTTTTCATCCAATAGAGAGACAGGGTCATGGGGAGACAGGCCAGGCAGTATGCCAAGTGAGAGGTCCAGGGTGCAGCATAAGGCCGCGGGGCAGAAAGGGGGAGAGGAAAGTTGTAGAAATGCATTTCACAAATGTTTAATAGGACCAACATTTGTTGTTGTAGTTGTTATCTGCTGTCAAATTGTCCCTGACTCAAGGTAACCCCAATGCGCAATGGGATGAAATGCTGTCTGGTCTTGCACCATCCCCATGGTAGGTTTCGGATTGAACCTGTTGTGATCCATAAGGTTTTCAACAGTGATTTTCAGGAGTAGATCACTAGGTCTTTCTTTCTAGTCTTTCTTAGTCTGAAAGCTCTACTGAAATTTGTTCAGCATCCTAGTGAAACTCAAGCTTCCACTGACAGATGGGTGGTAGCTGTGTTTCAGGTGCATTAGCTAGGAATCGACGCTGAGTCTCCCTCATGAAGGTGAGAATTCTACCAATAAACCACCAATCAGCCAAAATAGCCAAGTATTAAAGTGGGAGAAAGGAGTTGAAGTGCGAATGAGTCTATAATCCAATAAAAGGTTTTGGGAAGAGGATTGAAGTAATGAGCTAGAACATTTTTGGATTATCTGAGGATTAGAAATTCAAGAGTCAGTAGTTTGAGTAAAATGATGCCAGGGGGCATACAGCCTTATATAGAAATGGGCTGAATATATTTATTTGATTTCCCAGGTGATTTGATTTCCAGGACCAGACTCAAAATTCAGGAGGTGACGATGATGAAGGGTCCAAAAGGATGCCCTAAGGAGAACATAAGAGAACACCTCAAGAGAAATGCTTTAAACTATTTAGCAGGGCTTTCAACAGGTTTGTTCTGGTTTGAATCCTTGCTGAGAATTTTCATTTCCATCCCAGAAATACTGAATCAGAATCTACATTTTAATAATATCCTCAGGAGATTCTTATGTATAATGAATTTTTGACAACCACTGCTCTACTGGAGATTCTCAGAACTGGTCCCTAACTAGCAGCATTAGCATCTCCTGGGAACTTGTTAGAAAAGCAAATTCTCAGCAGGAGTTCGAACCAGCAGGAACAAGTTTGAAGCCCTGCTAAATAATTTAAAGCATATTTCTCTTGAGATGTTCTCTTAAGTTCTCCCTAGGGCATTCTGTTGGACCCTTCATCACCTCCTGAATTTTGAGTCTGGCTCAATAATCAAGGGAGCCACACATGGAAAATCAAATAAATATATTTAGCCCATTTCTTGAACAGGTTCTTACTGGTTCAAACCCCTTCTATTTACCAACTGATAGAATAAAAAAAAAAAAAAATTTTTTTAGAAAGTTTATATTTTATTAAAAATTAAGAGATGGATAATTGCTTATAGTCAAAAATTGAAATGCCATCTCGCTACATACAAACTCATGGACGATGCATAGATAATTTACTTTTGACTTTAGAGTGTTTCATATCATTTTAGAAATGCATTTTTTTCCTAATTGCGGCACAGTGGTTAAGTGATGGGCTGCTAACCTATAGGTCATCGATTCGAACTACCAGCTGCTCCATCAGAGAAAAGACCTGGCAGTCGGCTTCTGTAAAGACTACAGCCTTGGAAGCCCTACGGGGCAGTTCTACTCTGTCCTATAGGATCACTATGAGTTGGAATCGAGCCAACGGCAATGGGTTTTTGGTTTGGTCATCCAAAGCCAACATCACCATTTCCTGAGCATGCACTGGCTAGCAAAGCAATAGAAGGAGGAGTTAGTAAGACAAACCAATCTCACCTTAAAATACTCCTTGGAGAGTGGAATGTGTACTTTGTTTATTATCTATACATAGGATCCACAGAACAATCCTAAACACTTAGGGATACGGAATAAAAATTACACTAATGTCTATCTTCAAGGAGATTAAGGTCTAATAGGAGAGAAATAAAATCAACAAAAATACATACAGATGCTCAAGGCAATTACAAGAGTGAAATGGTCATATGGAATCAAGAATAGGCTGATTAGTTACAAGTGGTTAGGTAAGCCTCAAAGAGATGTATAAAGGAAATTAGGATGAAGTATTCAAGATGTTATCAATGTACTTTTAGAGAAAATTTTAGCTTCATGATATTCCTTTATGTTTAAACTTGTAGTACACAATCTCCAGCATCCAGGAGACTTTCTTTCTAGAACCTATCTCCCACCTAGTACCCAAAACAACTGCAAGATTTAGGAACGTGTTACTTCTGTTTTTCTAACGAAGACATCTAAATTAAATATCAAGGAGCCTGCTGTACCGTGATAGCAGATATATGTATGAAGATGTACACCGACAGGTATTTACAGTTGTGGCATAGATAGTGTGGGACATTCACTTTGTGGGTTATCTGCAGCCACAGGCTCATTTCCCTCTGCAGCCCATAAATACTTTCTTTCCTCTGCCTCTCTTAACCATCACCACGCACACATTCCATTGAGTATACATTTGTGTGCTGGCACAGCTGCTGAAAATAATGTACTATGACCCATTGGGAACAGAGTTTTAGCCGTCTGCTCCCTTGGATCTTCTGTCCTCCTTCATTACCAAGTTGTATGTTTCTTCCAAAGGGAGGATCAGAACAGACAGGCCACAAGAGGAAAAAGGACCAGAAATGAAAATGTATCAATACATTTGTTGTTGTTAGGTGCCGTCGAGTCAATTCCAACTCATAGCAACCCTATGCACAACAGAACGAAACACTGCTCGGTCCTGCACCATCCTTACAATCGTTGTTATGCTTGAGCTCATTGTTGCAGCCACTGTGTCAATCCACCTCATTGAGGGTCCTCTTTTCCGCTGACCCTGTACTTTGCCAAGCATGATGTTCTTCTCCAGGGACTGATCCCTCCTGACAATATGTCCAAAGTATGTAAGACGCAGTCTCGCCATCCTTGCCTCTAAGGAGCATTCTGGTTGTTCTTCTTCCAAGACAGATTAGTTTGTTCTTTTGGAAGTCCATGGTATATTCAATATTCTTTGCCAACACCACAATTCAAAGGCATAAATTCTTTAGTCATCCTTATTCATTGTCCACCTTTCACATGCATATGATGTGTCTGAAAGTAACATGGCTTGGGTTAGGCGCACCTTAGTCTTCAAGGTGACATCTTTGCTCTTCAACACTTTGAAGAGGTCCTTTGCAGCAGATTTACCCAATGCAATGTGTCTTTTGATTTCTTGACTGCTGCTTCTACAGCTGTTGATTGTAGATCCAAGCAAAATGAAATCCTTGGCAACTTAAGTCTTTTCTCCGTTTATGATGATGTTGCTCATTGGTCCAGTTGTGAGGATTTTTGTTTTCTTTATGTTCAGGCGCAATCCATACTGAAGGCTGTGGTCTTTGATCTTCATCAGTGAGTGCTTCAAGTCCTCTTCACTTGCAGCAAGCAAGGTTGTGTCATCTGCATAACGCAGGTTGTTAAGGAGTCTTCCTCCAATCCTGATGCCCCGTTCTTCTTCATATAGTCCAGCTTCTCAGATTATTTGCTCAGCATACAGATTTAATAGGTATATTGTATCAATACAGAAGGGTCCAGAAAGAGATTGGGAGGGCTCTGGAATCCTACAGGCTGCTGCAGTCCCTTGCTTTGCCAAAAACCCACCCAGTAGTTCTTAAAAAAAGAAAAAGAAAAAGCCCATAGGAACCAAAAACATTGACTAATAATTCTGGAATCTATCTCCACAATGTTATTCATCTCTGCCAAGGTTAGGCCTGGTCACTGCATGGCTGGAGGTCTGGGCATACCGCTCTTGGTTTTATTTTTACAGTAGTTATGGAGCCTTTCTATTTTCAAGGGTCCTTCTGTCACTTATTACCCACCTGCCCAGACCACCCACCCACTCTCTCACACAATACATCCAGACACACCCACAAATACCCAGATTCTTTAAACCTTGTGATAGTTTCAGCTTAAAGGAATACTGTTTCTTCCAAATAGCTTTGCTCTGCATACTTGGAGTTCCCCAGAATAAATCTGCTTCCCTCTCTGAGGACCAGTCTGGGGGTCTTTCTACTCTGCAAACATTTACAGAGCACCTACTGTGTGTAAGGCATGGATGGATGTAGGGCCTAAAGAAAACACACCAGGAGGCAGGGAACCCGAGCAGCGCCCCGCCTGCTGAGGAGGCAACTTTGTTTTCTTGTAACCACATTATTATGTGTGTGGCGGGAGGGGTGAAAATCCGAATCAAGGGTGCATTTTTGCTTCTTATCCTCATCTTTCCCTTCCCTCCTCCCTTTTCATTCCCCTGAACTAATTCACCTTTCTCTTTAACTCTTCATCTTTTGTGTCCCTCTTACTCCCTCCTTTCTCTTTTTTCTACTAAGACAAAGCCCTCTCAGAGGATCTCTCAGACTTAGGGGCTATCTATCACTGCTGCTCCTGCCTCCTTAATAAACTTCATGAAGCAAGCCCTGTGACCACAGACACTTTAAAAGCATAAAAGGTGGAGAAAATACTTGCCCCAACTCAGAAAAACAACTGTGAGGACAGGTCACTTCTCAGCACCCTACACTTTGGTGCCTGCCAGTGGGAAAGGCTGGGAGGGAGGCACTGAGGGTCCAGAAGGCACTGACTGCAGTGGGACAGACCTGTACCCTTTTCTCCAAGAGACTCCCCAGCCCTGAGCCCTTAGGATAATTTATGAGGTGTCAGGATATTCTGACCACAAGGTCGGAATAGAACGGTTTTTACACTTCAGCTTCCATGAAAGAGAAACAATTTAATTCTGTCTCACTCTGGCACTCACAAATATATTGTCTGTTTTCACAAGAAGCAGGGGATTTAGGTCTCCCAGAGATTATTTGTCTAAGCACAGACCAAGACTGCTGCTGAGACTTGAGATGTGTGATTTCAACTCCAGCTTCCTTTTCCTTCCTTCTCAGTTAAGGAAGGAGGCACTGGCCTTTCTGTCTTAACAAAATGGGAACTGCGATTCATTTCACCCAGGCAACTGTAAGCTAGTGAATAAACCAGATTGCTTGCCTGCCACTCCACCCTCCTCTAACTTCAGTGGGAAGGGGTGGTTTGGGTAGGTAAGGGTATGAGAAAGCCTCTCCTACATTCAGCGGGCCCCAGAGTCTCTGCCAATTCGTGGCCTTGAGTCTGAGGCAGTGTTTCCCTTGGCTGGGAAGCACAGCCTCCTGGCTCCTCCTGAAGCTACAGAACCATAGACATTCCACTGAGTAGCCTGAAGCTCTGCCTGCCAGGAAAACCCAATGTCTCCTTGGAGAAATCTCAGAGTAGGAATGCCATACTCCTTCACCAAGCAGCCAAAGAGACAAACATGAGGCAGGTCTCCCTTCTCAGGACCCCATCAGCCCTCACCTCTGAGCCAGCCTGTGAATGTCACCTGAGAAGAAGGATTTGACAGATCCTTTTTTTTTTTTTTTTACATAGCAGAGTCAGCCACCCAGAACTGCAGCTGACAGAGGGATCTCCTGGAGTCTTAGACCAAGAAGCAGCAGGCCTTACTGGATGAATTCCTGTCATCTTCTGTGTTACGCTCATATCCTGGGGCTGGCCACATGACAGGTGTTAGAAAGACAGGCACAGCAGTTGGAAAAAATGGAATGTTTTCATCAGCCTTTTAAAGTTTAAGACTAATTAAAAGGAATGAGGTAAATCTCCATATACCGATAAACAATAATCTGTGTTGTTCAGCAGTAGAATTCTCATCTTCCATGCAGGAGACCCAGGTTTGATTCCAGCCAATGTATCTCAAGCACAGCCACCATCCATCTGTCTGTGGAGGCTTAAGTTTTGTTGTGATGATGAACAGGTATCAGGGGAAGGATTACCCAATCAGCAAGGTATGCATGGGCTTACTTCTGTTTATTTACTAATCTGTATGCGCGATTTCACCTGTTTTTCACCACATAAAGGATTTGATGAAACCCAAGTGAAATTGTGCACTATTGTTGTTAGTTGTTCTTAGGTGCTGTAGAGTCAGTTCCAACTCATAGTGACCCTATGTACAACAGAACCAAACACTGGCCACTCCTGCACCATCCTCACAATCGTTGTTATGCTTGAGGTGATTGTTGCAGCCACTGTGTCAATCCATCTCACTGAGGGTCTTCCTCTGTTTCACTGACCCTCTACTTTATCAAGCATGATGTCCTTCTCCAGGGAATGGTTCCTCCTGATAACATGTCCAGAGTACATGAGACAAACTCACCATCCTGGTTTGTAAGGAACGTTACAGTTGTACTTCTTCCAAAACAGATTTGTCTTCTGGCAGTCCATAGTATATTCAATATTCCTTACCAACACCATAATTCAAAGGCATCGCTTTTTCTTCAGTCTTTCTTATTTATTGCCCAGCTTTTGCATGAGGTGATTAAAAGTACCAAGGCTTGGGTCAGGCACACCATAGTCTTCAAAGTGACATGTTGTTTTCGAACGCTTTAAAGAAATCTTTTGCAGCAGATTAGCCCAATGCAATATGTCATTTGATTTCTGGACTGCTGCTTCCATGAGTGTTGACTGTGGATCCAAGTAACATGAAATCCTTGACAACTTCAATGTTTTCTCCATTTATCATGATGTTGCTTATTGGTCCAGTTGTGAGGATTTTTGTTTCCTTTATGTTGAGGTGTCATCCATACTGAAGGCTGTAGTCTTTGATCTTCATCAGTAAGTGCTTCAAGTCTCTCTGCTTTCAGCAAGCAAGGTTGTGTCATCTGCATACCACAGGTTGTTAATCTTCCTCCAATCCCGATGTGGAGTTATTCTTCTTCATATACTCCAGGTTCTCAGATTATTTGATCAGCACGCAGATTGAATAAGTATGGTGAAAGGATACAACCCTGATGCACACCTTTCCTGACTTTAAACCATGCAGTGTCCTCTTGTTCTATTCAAATGACTGCCTCTTGGTCTTTGTGCAGGTTCTGCATGAGCACAGTTAAGTGTTCTGGAAGTCCCATTCTTCTCAATGTTATCCATAATTTGTTTTGATCCACACAGTCAAGTGCCTTTGCATAGTCAATAAAACACAGCTGAACATCTTTCTGGTGTTCTCTGCTTTCAGTTAAGATCCGTCTGACAGTAACCTTGGTGAAGGGTGAGACAGTACACAATACTGGGGAAGCCAGCACAACTTGTACGAGGCAAGGTCATGGAAGCTCCATAAACACATCCAAATTCCTTGAGGGACTGAATTGCTGGGGTGAAGGCTATGGGGACCATGGTCTTGGGAAACATTCAGCTGAATTGGCATAACACAGTTTATAAAGAAAATGTTCTACATTCTACTTTGGTGAGTACCGTCTTGGGTCTTAAAAGTCTGTGAGCAGCTATCTAAGATACTCCACTGGCCTCACCCATTCAGGAGCAATGGAAAATGAAGAAAACTAAAGATACAAGGGAAAGATTAGTCCAGAGGACTAATGGACCACAACTACCACAGCGTAGGGTAATGTTATTCAGCTATATGCATCCCCTTCCTAATGGAATCAGCTTTGCTCTTCCCTGAAGCATTCTGGGGATGAATTTGGGATGAACTCAGGCTAAGGTACAAGGCCAGGTGTGGCATGACTAGGCCAGCGGCCAAGGCAGAGGAATGCCTTAGCAACAAGAAGGAAAACGTCTGGGCCTGGATGTGAAGTCCTGGGGAACACTGACTGCCCAAGGACGTGGGAGAAAAACAATGAGTCTTGGTCCCAACTGGAGTGCTATATAAGCTTGGATCCCTTGCTAGGTGGTTGTGGAAAATGCTCCAGCCGGCCGCCACTGGAGAGCATCTGCTTGCCTGTGTCAGTACTTTTCCCTGAACTCATGAATCTGGAAAGGGCTACGTGTCAGTTCTTTGGATTACCTGCCAGGATGCACAGTGAGGGTCTTTCCTTGCTGGGGCTGTACCCCAACACACGGCCTCCACCAGACTGAGTTCAGTACAACTAGATGGTGCCCAGCTACCACCACTGACTGCTCTGACAGGGGTTACAATACAGGGTCTGGGACAGAGCTGGAGAAAAATGTAGAACAAAATTCTAACTCACACACACAAAAAAAACAGACTTACCGGCCTGACACAGACTGTAGAAACCCCGAGAGGACAGCCCCTACACATACTCTTTTGGCTCAGTAATGAAGTCACTCCTGAGGCTCACCCTTCAGCCAAAGATTAGACAGGCCCATAAAACAAAATGAGACTAAAGAGGCATACCAGCCCAAGGACAAGGACTAGAAAGCAGGAGGGGAACCCGATGATGAGAAGGGAGAGTGCTGACATGTTGTTAACCAATGTCATAAAACAGTATGTGTACTAACTGTTTAATGAGAAGCTAGTTTTCTTCATAAACCCTCATCTAAAATACAATAAAAAGAAAAAAACTTATATGAATTGTTTATAAAGAAAACAAAAGATCCATCAGCAGTGATATCTCTTGTTCCACAAACTCTTCTGAATCTGGCTTGATTAGTAAGAAATTATTAAGTAAACACAAGTAAAACTGTGCATACCTTGCTTATTGTAAGCCTGTGTGTATCTTGCTTACTGGTTAATCTGCTCCTGGGTGTCCAGACGAAGACAGAGTAAAAAGAAAAGCTTGGCTATCTACTTTAGAAAAATCAGCCGATGAATCACAGCGATCCAATCCTGGTGTGCATGGGATCACCATGAGTCAGGGCCGACTTGACAGCAGCTAACTAACAACAATAATCTTGATGAAAATTAAGTGAAAAAAACAAGGATAAATTCAGTGAGAATCGGATGTTACTATGTATGTAAAAAGAGGCTGCTATATATTAAAACATGTTTAAATAGATATAGTATAGATTTGAAAAACAGAAAAAGCTTGTTTCAGGGTCTGTCATTAGGGGAGAGAACTGGGGGCCTGTGGGTCAGATTTCAGATGGGGTTTTTCTTCTTACTACATATTCTTTTATACTTTTTGAATTTTTTAACCCAGTACCCATACTATTTTTAAAGAAAAAATTTTAACTTAAAAAATAAATTAAAATTCCAGAAAATGGTTTTAAAAAAAGGAGAAAAGTAAACAGTTCAAGCTTAGAATGCAACTTTATGTTGGGTTAGCCAATTCTCCAAAAACCACTCTCCTGAATTAAAGCAATGAATTCTTGGTAAGAAGGATAAAGAGGCTATTTGATAAATGGACTCTTCCAGTTTCCTTAATAGTAGTACTTAAGTCTTTATGGGAGAATTCCTTACCTTTGTGTGGGTGAGGAGATTATTCCCCCAAAAAGACTTCAGACAATGAGATGGAGTCTCCTGCAATTTAACATCCAATAAGCTTCAGTTTCTAGCAAAGTGCTGAATCAAACTGGTTTTCATTCCCCTCCGCCCTAGTCAGTTTCTGAAGTTCATTCTCTACGCTACTTGTCCCAATGTAATAACTATCCCTTCCATTTCCAGAGAATGTTATTGATCCAAGCCAGGGGGGTGTATGTGAAAAGGGGTTGGATCCTAAGGTCAAACAATATGTGTTACAGTAAGTACTCTGTCTCGTTGTTAACTTGGTGAATCATTTAATCTCTCACTGGGCTTCAGTTTTCTCACGTGCAAAGAGCAAGATTTGAATGAGATACATGACTTTCTAGCCTTAAAATACTATGGGTCTCTGATTCTATGAAAATACAGTTATACAGCATCAGAGGCTACACGAGGATGTCCCTAGAACATGCGGCAGCCCTGTCATGGATTTTCATAGTTCCAATAATAATCCTCATTGTTCAGTGGCAGAATTCTCAGCTCTCATGCAGAAGGTCTGGGTTATCCGGCAGATGCACGCAGGAAAGTTCTTTCTGACTTGTTTCTTCAGTAATTATGGATAACTGGACTGCTGTCCCAAAGACCAGATTTACTACCAGACCACAAAAGGAAGGTTCGGAATCTACATTCTTCCCTGCCACATAACAAAGGGCAGTAACTACTAAGTCATGATCTAAGCCTCAGAGGTATACTGGTGCTGCCTCAAGACCTTGTGTGGCTGGCCCACTGCCAGATCCATCAACTGACAGGCAAAGCTTGTCATTAAGAGATGGCAACCCTGGTTGGGCATGGAATGCCACCAAAATGGCATGCTCCATCCCAGGGATGGTATCTGGGATATCAGGAAGTATTTTCTCCAGGACAGTGGAGGACAAGGCACTATGGTAGAGCAACCTAGAATTGCTGTTATGGGCCACATGGACCAGAGAGTTCAGACAGGCCTGCAGGACACCAGCTCCTATCAACCCATTCTACTGCACTCACAGGTGGAAAACTGAAGACCCCAGTTAGTTTGCAGCCAACCTGAAATATGTCTGATTATTTCTCCATAAATTTCTCCCCCAACATATTTTCATTCAAAATATAACTGACCCTTATTTCTTTCCCCAAATATTCCAACTTATTATTGTCATGTGTGTCCTTTTCTCTAAATCTTATACCCCAAGCTTTTGTATGTGTGCCTGAATGCTAGCAATATCCTGTGTGTGTGTGTGCACGCGCATGTGCATTAGGTGAAAGTTTACAGCTCAAGTTAATTTCTCGTATAAAAATTTATATACATATTGTTTTATGACATTAGTTGCAATCCCCACAATGTGACAACACACTCGCCCTTTACACTCCGGGTTTCCCGTGTCCATTCAACCAGTTCCTGTCCCTTCCTGACTTCTCGTCCTGCCTCCAGACAGGGGTCATCCATTTAGTCTCGTGTATGCGATTGAACTAAGAAGCACATTCCTCCCATGTATTATTTTTTGTTTTATAATCCTGTCTGATCTTTGTCTGAAAAGTGGGCTTCGGGAATGATTTCAGTTCTGGGTTAACAGAGCATCCGGGGGCCATAGTTTTGGGGGCTCCTCCAGTCTCTGTCAAACCATTAAGTCTGGTCTTTTAATGTGAATTTGAGTTCTGCTCCACACTTTTCTCCCGCTCTGTACAGGACTCTGTTGTTTTCCCTGTCAGGGCATATGCCACAATCTTGATTGTGCCTTCCTATTATCTGTACTTTGGCAATTTATAACCCTGCTACCAATTCAACAGGCTACTTTAGCACAGAGGTTTAAAGTACAGGCTACAGAGAGAAAATAAGAGCATGGACTTTGGAGATAATAACACCTGAGTTAAATTCTAGCCCTGGCTTTGACAAGATGGCAGCAAATGGTGAACCATCTGTGGCTAGTAGCGTTAGACCTGCTCCTCATGAGCCTGGAAGTCCCCACCCAGGAGCTGTTGGCCCAGTCTCTGCTCTACAACAAGAAGGTTGTTCATCATTTAGAGAATTTTAACCATGAAAGTTTCCTTGACAAGACATCCAAAGCTGAACTAGATTCCTGAAGGCGCCAGCTGGTAGTGATGCAATGAAATTATAGATTCGAGTGATGAAAAGAGAAAATGTATGGGTGCTGGTTTTAAAATATTTGGCTGAGGTTCTGAAATTGATCCAAACTCATTAGCCATTGAATGAGTTAAAGAAAAAATGATTGCAGAAGGCTCATCCGTGAAAAGCACAGATATTGCCAAGGAACTATGCCTTCCTGCCATGAAACTGCCCTGCTCCTTGTTAACAGAAGATGCAGTCAGGGTGGCCCTGGTGGACCACAAAGCAAAAAAGGAGCCCAAGAAAGAAGAGGCAGAGAAAAAATGAGCCAGTGGATAAACCTCCAGTGGTCAACTCGAACCAAACCAAGCCCGTTGCTATCGGGTTGATTCCGACTCCAGTGGTCAAGTTAGCTGTTTCCCCATTCTGAGTTGTCACCTTAGATGTTGAAAAGCCCTGATGGTTTAATTACGGAACTATGGAATATGCACAATATTTTTTCATTCATACTATTGGTCTAAAAGAAATGATATAAATAGAATGATTGTTCAGAACACTTTGGCTTATTTCAACCTGTTTGTATAGCCTTAACTCAACTGATGTTTATTTTGAATTATATGATTATGGCTGAGACAGCTCCTGCTGGTTTCAAAGCTGAAATTAATAATGATTCCCAAGGAGTTCTGTTCAAGAGTGAAGTACATAAATATCCAATATTTCCTGGATCTATTTTTAAGGAAAGAGATATTATTAGACTCCTTGTTACGGTTATTTGAAAAAGCCCATCATTGTATGTAAAACAGATATTTATTAAAAATATATTGAAGGGGAGAGGGCGGAGCCAAGATGGCGGACTAGGCAGACGCTACCTCGGATCCCTCTTACAACAAAGACACGGAAAAACAAGTGAATCGATCACATACATAACAATCTACGAACCCTGAACAACAAACACAGATTTAGAGATGGAGAACGAACTAATACGGGGAAGCAGCGATTGTTTCCAGAGCCTGGAGCCAGCGTACCAGTCAGGTACGGCACAAGCACAGAGACCTGCTCCACCCCCCTGAACTAACCCCGGGAGGGGGACCAGCTGGTTCCACGGGCGGCGTGGGACGCAGCCGGTAGGAGAAGTCCCCGGGAGGCAGTGACTGATCTTGGAGCAGAAAGAGCAGCATCCGAGCCGGGGAACCGTCCCGCAGGGATTAGGACTGCACGCAGCGGATTTTCTGGAAAAACTAGTTTCCCAGTGATGGCTCGGAGACAACAATCCATCTCAAACCACTTAAAGAAGCAGACCGGGACAGCTTCTCCAACCCCCCAAACAAAAGAATCAAAATCTTTCCCAAATGAAGATACAATTTTGGAATTATCAGATACAGAATATAAAAAACTAATTTACAGAATGCTTAATGATATCACAAATGAAATTAGGATATCTGCAGAAAAAGCCAAGGAACACACTGATAAAACTGTTGAAGAACTCAAAAAGATTATTCAAGAACATACTGGAAAAATTAATAAGTTGCAAGAATCCATAGAGAGACAACATGTAGAAATCCAAAAGATTAACAATAAAATAACAGAATTAGACAACGTAATAGGAAGTCAGAGGAGCAGACTCGAGCAATTAGAATGCAGACTGGGACATCTGGAGGACCAGGGAATTAACACCAACATAGCTGAAAAAAAAATCAGATAAAAGAATTAAAAAAATGAAGAAACCCTAAGAATTATGTGGGACTCTATCAAGAAGGATAACCTGCGGGTGATTGGAGTCCCAGAACAGGGAGGAGGGACAGAAAACACAGAGAAAATAGTTGAAGAACTTCTGACAGAAAACTTCCCTGACATCATGAAAGACGAAAGGATATCTATCCAAGATGCTCATCGAACCCCATTTAAGATTGATCCAAAAAGAAAAACACCAAGACATATTATCATCAAACTCACCAAAACCAAAGATAAACAGAAAATTTTAAAAGCAGCCAGGGAGAAAAGAAAGGTTTCCTTCAAGGGAGAATCAATAAGAATATGTTCTGACTACTCAGCAGAAACCATGCAGGCAAGAAGGGAATGGGACGACATATACAGAACACTGAAGGAGAAAAACTGCCAGCCAAGGATCATATATCCAGCAAAACTCTCTCTGAAATATGAAGGCGAAATTAAGATATTTACAGACAAACACAAGTTTAGAGAATTTGCAAAAACCAAACCAAAGCTACAAGAAATACTAAAGGATATTGTTTGGTCAGAGAACCAATAATATCAGATATCAGCACAACACAAGGTCACAAAACAGAACGTCCTGATATCAACTCAAATAGGGAAATCACAAAAACAAACAAATTAAGATTAATTAAAAAAAAAAAAAATACACATAACAGGGAATCATGGAAGTCAATAGGTAAAAGATCACAATAATCAAAAAGAGGGACTAAATACAGGAGGCATTGAACTGCCATATGGAGAGTGATACAAGGCGATATAGAACAATACAAGTTAGGTTTTTACTTAGAAAAATAGGGGTATATAATGAGGTAACCACAAAAAGGTATAACAACTCTATAACTCAAGACAAAAACCAAGAAAAACGTAACGACTCAACTAACATAAAGTCAAACACTATGAAAATGAGGATCTCACAATTTACTAAGAAAAACGCCTCAGCACAAAAAAGTATGTGGAAAAATGAAATTGTCAACAACACACATAAAAAGGCATCAAAATGACAGCACTAAAAACTTACTTATCTATAATTACCCTGAATGTAAATGGACTAAATGCACCAATAAAGAGACAGAGAGTCACAGACTGGATAAAGAAACACGATCCATCTATATGCTGCCTACAAGAGACACACCTTAGACTTAGAGACTCAAATAAACTAAAACTCAAAGGATGGAAAAAAGTATATCAAGCAAACAATAAGCAAAAAAGAAGAGGAGTAGCAATATTAATTTCTGACAAAATAGACTTTAGACTTAAATCCACCACAAAGGATAAAGAAGGACACTATATAATGATAAAAGGGACAATTGATCAGGAAGACATAACCATATTAAATATTTACGCACCCAATGACAGGGCTGCAAGATACATAAATCAAATTTTAACAGAACTGAAAAGCGAGATAGATACCTCCACAATTATAGTAGGAGACTTCAACACACCACTTTCGGAGAAGGACAGGACATCCAGCAAGAAGCTCAACAGAGACACGGAAGATCTAATTACAACAATCAACCAACTTGACCTCATTGACTTATACAGAACTCTCCACCCAACTGCTGCAAAATATACTTTTTTTTCCAGCGCACATGGAACATTCTCTAGAATAGACCACATATTAGGACATAAAACAAACCTTTGCAGAGTCCAAAACATCGAAATATTACAAAGCATCTTCTCAGATCACAAGGCAATAAAACTAGAGATCAATAACAGAAAAACGAGGGAAAAGAAATCAAATACTTGGAAAATGAACAATACCCTCCTGAAAAAAGACTGGGTTATAGAAGACATCAAGGAGGGAATAAGGAAATTCATAGAAAGCAACGAGAATGAAAATACTTCCTATCAAAACCTCTGGGACACAGCAAAAGCAGTGCTCAGAGGCCAATTTATATCAATAAATGCACACATACAAAAAGAAGAAAGAGCCAAAATCAGAGAACTGTCCCTACAACTTGAACAAATAGAAAGTGAGCAACAAAAGAATCCATCAGGCACCAGAAGAAAACAAATAATAAAAATTAGAGCTGAACTAAATGAATTAGAGAACAGAAAAACAATTGAAAGAATTAACAAAGCCAAAAGCTGGTTCTTTGAAAAAATTAACAAAATTGATAAACCATTGGCTAGACTGACTAAAGAAATACAGGAAAGGAAACAAATAACCCGAATAAGAAATGAGAAGGACCACATCACAACAGAACCAAATGAAATTAAAAGAATCATTTCAGATTATTATGAAAAATTGTACTCTAACAAATTTGAAAACCTAGAAGAAATGGATGAATTCCTGGAAAAACACTACCTACCTAAACTAACACATTCAGAAGTAGAACAACTAAATAGACCCATAACAAAAAAAGAGATTGAAACGGTAATCAAAAAACTCCCAACAAAAAAAAGTCCCGGCCCGGACGGCTTCACTGCAGAGTTCTACCAAATTTTCAGAGAAGAGTTAACACCACTACTACTAAAGGTATTCCAAAGCATAGAAAATGACGGAATACTACCCAACTCATTCTATGAAGCCACCATCTCCCTGATACCAAAACCAGGTAAAGACATTACAAAAAAAGAAAATTATAGACCTATATCCCTCATGAACATTGATGCAAAAATCCTCAACAAAATTCTAGCCAATAGAATCCAACAACACATCAAAAAAATAATTCACCCTGATCAAGTGGGATTTATACCAGGTATGCAAGGCTGGTTTAATATCAGAAAAACCATTAATGTAATCCATCACATAAATAAAACAAAAGACAAAAACCACATGATCTTATCAATTGATGCAGAAAAGGCATTTGACAAAGTCCAACACCCATTCATGATAAAAACTCTTACCAAAATAGGAATTGAAGGAAAATTCCTCAACATAATAAAGGGCATCTATGCAAAGCCAACAGCCAATGTCACTCTAAATGGAGAGAACCTGAAAGCATTTCCCTTGAGAACGGGAACCAGACAAGGATGCCCTTTATCACCGCTCTTATTCAACATCGTGTTGGAAGTCTTAGCCAGGGCAATCAGGCTAGACAAAGAAATAAAAGGTATCCGGATTGGCAAGGAAGAAGTAAAGTTATCACTATTTGCAGATGACATGATTATATACACAGAAAACCCTAAGGAATCCTCCAGAAAACTACTGAAACTAATAGAAGAGTTTGGCAGAGTCTCAGGTTATAAAATAAACATACAAAAATCACTTGGATTCCTCTACATCAACAAAAAGAACACCGAAGAGGAAATAACCAAATCAATACCATTCACAATAGCCCCCAAGAAGATAAGATACTTAGGAATAAATCTTACCAAGGATGTAAAAGACCTATACAAAGAAAACTACAAAGCTCTACTACAAGAAATTCAAAAGGACATACTTAAGTGGAAAAACATACCTTGCTCATGGATAGGAAGACTTAACATAGTAAAAATGTCTATTCTACCAAAAGCCATCTATACATTTAACGCACTTCCGATCCAAATTCCAATGTCATATTTTAAGGGGATAGAGAAACAAATCACCAATTTCATATGGAACGGAAAGAAGCCCCGGATAAGCAAAGCACTACTGAAAAAGAAGAAGAAAGTGGGAGGCCTCACCTTACCTGACTTCAGAAACTATTATACAGCCACAGTAGTCAAAACAGCCTGGTATTGGTACAACAACAGACACATAGACCAATGGAACAGAATTGAGAACCCAGACATAGATCCATCCACGTATGAGCAGCTGATATTTGACAAAGGACCAGTGTCAATTAACTGGGGAAAAGATAGCCTTTTTAACAAATGGTGCTGGCATAACTGGATATCCATTTGCAAAAAAATGAAACAGGACCCATACCTCACACCATGCACAAAAACTAACTCCAAGTGGATCAAAGACCTAAACATAAAGACTAAAACGATAAAGATCATGGAAGAAAAAATTGGGACAACCCTAGGAGCCCTAATACAAGGTATAAACAGAATACAAAACATTACCAAAAATGATGAAGAGAAACCCGATAACTGGGAGCTCCTAAAAATCAAACACCTATGCTCATCTAAAGACTTCACCAAAAGAGTAAAAAGACCACCTACAGATTGGGAAAGAATTTTCAGCTATGACATCTCCGACCAGCGCCTGATCTCTAAAATCTACATGATTCTGTCAAAACTCAACCACAAAAAGACAAACAACCCAATCAAGAAGTGGGCAAAGGATATGAACACACATTTCACTAAAGAAGATATTCAGGCAGCCAACAGATACATGAGAAAATGCTCTCGATCATTAGCCATTAGAGAAATGCAAATTAAAACTACGATGAGATTCCATCTCACACCAACAAGGCTGGCATTAATCCAAAAAACACAAAATAATAAATGTTGGAGAGGCTGCGGAGAGATTGGAACTCTCATACACTGCTGGTGGGAATGTAAAATGGTACAACCACTTTGGAAATCTATCTGGCGTTATCTTAAACAGTTAGAAATAGAACTACCATACAACCCAGAAATCCCACTCCTAGGAATATACCCTAGAGATACAAGAGCCTTCATACAAACAGATATATGCACACCCATGTTTATTGCAGCTCTGTTTACAATAGCAAAAAGTTGGAAGCAACCAAGGTGTCCATCAACGGATGAATGGGTAAATAAATTGTGGTATATTCACACAATGGAATACTACGCATCGATAAAGAACAGTGACGAATCTCTGAAACATTTCATAACATGGAGGAACCTGGAAGGCATTATGCTGAGCGAAATTAGTCAGAGGCAAAAGGACAAATATTGTATAAGACCACTATTATAAGATCTTGAGAAATAGTAAACCTGAGAAGAACACATACTTTTGTGGTTACGAGGGGGGGAGGGAGGGAGGGTGGGAGAGGGTTTTTTATTGATTAATCAGTAGATAAGAACTGCTTTAGGTGAAGGGAAAGACAACACTCAATACATGGAAGGTCAGCTCAATTGGACTGGACCAAAAGCAAAGAAGTTTCCGGGATAAAATGAATGCTTCAAAGGTCAGCGGAGCAAGCGCGGGGGTCTGGGGAACATGGTTTGCGGGGACTTCTAAGTCAATTGGCAAAATAATTCTATTATGAAATCATTCTGCATCCCACTTCGAAATGTGGCGTCTGGGGTCTTAAATGCTAACAAGCAGCCATCTAAGATGCAGCAATTGGTCTCAACCCACCTGGAGCAAAGGAAAATGAAGAACACCAAGCCCACATGACAACTAAGAGCCCAAGAGACAGAAAGGGCCACATGAACCAGAGACCTACATCATCCTGAGACCAGAAGAACTAGTTGGTGCCCGGCCACAATCGATGACTGCCCTGACAGGGAGCTCAGCAGAGGACCCCTGAGGGAGCAGGAGATCAGTGGGATGCAGACCCCAAATTCTCATAACAAGACCAAACTTAATGGTCTGACTGAGACTGGAGGAATCCCGGCGGCCATGCTCCCCAGACCTTCAGCTGACACAGGACAGGAACCATCCCCGAAGACAACTCTTCAGAAATGAAAGGGACTGGTCAGCGGGTGGGAGAGAGATGCTGATGAAGAGTGAGCTAATTATATCAGGTGGACACTTGAGATTGTGTTGGCAACTCTTGCCTGGAGGGGGGATGGGAGGATAGAGAGAGAGGGAAGCCGGCAAAATTGTCAAGAAAGGAGAGACTGAAAGGGCTGACTCAAGACGGGGAGAGTAAGTGGGAGTAGGGAGTGAGATGTATGTAAACTTATATGTGACAGACTGATTGGATTTGTAAACGTTCACTTGAAGCTTAATAAAAGTTATTATAAAAAAAAAAAAATATATTGAAGGAATATAGAAAATCAACAAAAAAATTATAGTCTGCTTTTTACTAGATGTGTGAGCTTGGAAAATTTCTTAACCAGTCTGTGCCACAGTTTCCTCATCTGAAAAATACGATGATAATAACTCCTTCTTCATAGCGAAGTCACAACAGTTAAATAAAACTATAAAGAGCTAAGAACAGTGCCTGACACATAAAAAAAAAAAAAAAGACACATAGTAAGCACTATATATGAATGTTAGTGTTATTGGCTATCTGGGATATTAGATTACCCTTGAGGCCTTTGACACACTGTTCTGTGCTCACGAAAAAGTAAAGTTACTACTTCTGAATCCTCCAACCCTTCCAGAAACCCTGACTACTTCACCCCCTTGTCCTGCCTGTAACTAGCTCCATTTCCTCATGTGTAGTGCCACAGGTAAAGACTCTTCCATTTTCAGCAACACATGTTTACTTACTTACACACCTATCCCTCACTTTTCCATATCCCCTCTCAAAAAAATAAAGCTTCTTTAATTCTGAATCATTCTCCTCTACTTTCCTGCTCTAAGTTATTCTGGCATTTCAATTAGAATGCTATCAGAATATCTGAAAGTTTGAAGGGAAGAGATAAGCCAACTATAATTTTTCATGAGATACTGACTTTCTCAATGTCTTTGTTTCTTTGAGACAAAATATGCTGTACAGATCTGCTCTCAGCTGAGGAAGATTAGGGGACTGAAGACATCTTTCCCTGCAAAATAGATGGGGTGGTGTGGCAGATACCATTCATTGCCCATCCAACATCCATTTCCCCCTCTTACCTGCTAACCAAACTCCAAATATATTTAGGTAGCAAGTAGAGTTTTCATGTTTTGGAAGAAGTTTAGCCCCCTTTCCAACCCCCCTTGCTGTTCCATTCCCTTTCCCAGTGATTGGTCACAGGTGGGCATGTGGCCAAGCTCTGGCTAAGGAAGCATGAGAGAAAGAATGGCAGGGGGTGCGATGGGAGAAGCTTCTGGAAATTATTTTTCTCCTCCATTTAAAAAAAAAAAAAGACAGAACCTCCCAAGGAAAAAACTTTTTTCTCTGCCCCTAAATATAATTGGGCCAGGATGTGATGCTTGGGGGCTATGACAACCATTGTAGTATAATGAGGTACGAGTCTAAAGACAAAAAGGCAATGTGGTAAAAATGGCATAGTGAAAATACAGAAATAATGGGGGGAAAGTCCTTGAAGACATTATCGAGCCACTGAGACAGCCCTGGAATCATCTATCTCCAGACTTCATTTAGTAAAGGGTAAAGGAGCCCTGGTGGTGCAAATGGTTAAGTGCTCAGCTGCTAACCAGATGGTTGGTGCTTCAAACCCACCCAGCAGCTCTGTGGGAGAAAGACCTGGCAATCTGCTTCCCTAAAGATTACAGCCAAGAAGACCATATGAGGCAGTTCTACTGTGTCACATAGGGTCTCTGAGTTGGAATTGACTGGATGGCACACAGTAGCAACAACGACAAAGGTATTGTAATCTTCTGTTACTTAGTAGCTGATCCTAACTAATACAAAGTTATGGCCATTTTGGAGTCCTTGTACCCAGTCCATTCACTCAACCTTAAGAATCCCCTGGGAGATCTAATAAATACACCTAATAAAGAATTATTTCTACTTAATAAAGACCATACTATATTTCAAAGTATTCTCAACCACTATCTTATTTTGTGTTTAGAGATTTCTGTGTTTTAAAAACTACTTAAAAAATACATATATTTATTTATTTATTTATTTACTTACTCACCATAAAAAAGTTACAATTATCTTACTCCAATTAACTCTACATTTTCACAAGTACAAAGTTAATTGTGTTTCTTTTTTCAAATTTAAAATTTAATTATAATTTTATTTGATTGCTTATACTCCCTATATTTATTATCCCTTCCTTGAAAGACTTTGGTTAGATTTGGAGTCAGTCAGAGCTATAGTCATATTTATTATCCATGTGAATGAGTAAGTCGCTTAGTTTCACTGGTACTTACATTTCCTCACCTGAAATTAATATCTAGTACTGTTACCAGGATGAAATTAAATGCAATTGAGTAAGATGCTTCTTTACATCTTGGCACAAAATAAAAATACAAGAAATTGTAGGGAAAGCAGAAGAGGAGGAGGTGGGGCCTGGGAAGAAAAAAGTGAGGAGGGGAAGAAAGGAGAAAGGAAAAAACAGCAAAAAGAAAATATCAGAAGAAAAGAAGAAAAAGAAGGGAAGAAGATGGACGGGCAAAAAAAGAGTAAGAATTAGAAGAAGAGACAGGAGGAAGAAGAAGGGGAAGAAGATGTTAGGCAGGAAGGAAAGACATGGGGGAAATGGAGGAACAGAAAGATGAGTGGAAGAGAAAGATGATGGTGATGATGATTTTAAGACAAAGAGCAACAGTAGGAAACAGAAAGATTAGGGCAATCTTAGAGCACAGACAAAACCCTAATCATCAACATCTTAATATAATGGATTTTTTTTCCTTAAAGCTTTGTACATATACAAAGAGAAAGTCATTAGAACAGAACAAGGGCATACTGCGTGGTTTAAAATCAGAAAGTTTGTGTGTCAGGGTTTTATCCTTTCATCATACTTATTCAATAGATATGATAAGCAAGTAATCCAAGAAGCTGGACTATGTGGAGAACACAGCATCAGGGTTGGGGGAAGACTCATTAACAACCTGCATTATGCAGATGACACGACCTTGCTTGCTGAAAGTCAAGAGGACTTGAAGCACTACAGCCTCAGTATGGATTACACCTCAACATAAAGAAAACAAAAATCCTGGCAACTGGACCAATAAGCAACATCATGGTAAACAGAGAAAAGATTGAAGTTGTCAAGGATTTCATTTTACTTGGATCCACAATCAATGCCCATGGAAGCAGCAAGAAATCAGATGACGCATTGCATTGGGCAAATGTGCTGCAAAAGACCTCTTTAAAGTATTAAAAAGCAAAGATGTCAACTTGAGGACTAATGTGCACTTGGCCTAAGCCATGGTGTTTTCAACCACCTCATATGCATGCGAAAGCTGGACAGTGAATAAGGAAGGCTGAAGAATTGGTGCCTTTAAATTATGATGGGCTGCCAAAAGAACAAACAAATCTGTGCTGGAGGAAGTACAACCAGAATGCTCCTTAGAAGGAAGGATGGCGAAACTATGTCTCACATACTTTGGACCTATTATCAGGAGGGATCAGTCCCTGGAGAAGGACATCATGCTTGGTAAAGTAGAGGGTCAGTGAAGAAAAAGAAGACCCTCGATAAGATGGATTGACATAATGGCTGCAACAATGAGCTCAAACATAGCAATGATTGTGAGGACAGCACAGGACCGGGCAGTGTTTCGTTCTGTTGTACATAGGGTCACTATGAGTCAGAACCAACTCGATGGCACCTAAAAACAACAGCAAAGCTTTGTTATTATATACGTTGCATCTCACATGCAGTCTGAATGCAGTTGCTACAAAGAAAATTACTATACAATAAAGGAATTATAAAGCTGGTAATTCAAAGTGGTTGATTAAGATTCCAACTCTACAAAAGAACTTAGAGACGTGTCAGGAGGGTGTTTTAATCAAATCTGAAGTACAACTAAATTCCAAAACCAAACCCATTGCTGTCGAGTCGATCCTGACTCACAGCGACCCTACAGAACAGAGTAGAACTGCCCCATACAGTTTCCAAAGAGCGCCTGGTGGATTCAAACTGCCAACCTTTTGGTTAGCAGCCATAGCTCTTAGCCATTACGCCACCAGGGTTTCCACACAGCTAAAGTAGCCAAGTAAAAAACGAGTTGTTCAATGAGTTTTTTCTGTTCTCTAGGTGTCCTCCTTCTTCAGTGATGACAGGACAAGAGAGAAATTTTGATAGTGAGGGCTGACAAATGTCCCTCATTTACCATTTCATTGATTATGAGTCACCTCCTACAGAAAATCTGAAAAAAAAAAAAACCTGAATTGATTTTATGTGGTCAGGTGAGGGTCAGGTGCAGCATAAATGAGTGAAGTTAGGTGGTGAATTAAAGAGATCTCTCAAAGGCCTTCCAGACCCTTGCTTTTGTACTGTAAACAGTTCTTCTCTGTTTCCCATAATAGGGGAAGCTGTCTCCCTTTTACTTCAAGTTTGTTTGTGAGCTTTAGTAAGCTCCTTGTCTTCCTGTCCCTCTTGGATGCTGACATGGATCCTACATCTGCAGCACTCTCCTTTTTTCTATGAGAAACACATGCACTTTCCCCTTCTGTATGCCCTTGCAGCCCTGCACTACATGTGGTTCCAGCTTTCAGTGGCTGCATTCTGGCTGAGATTTCCCCTGATTTTCCCAAGTGCCGTATTCCCACCAGTTCCCTGTTACTGGTTGTCTTATCATTAGCACCCACCTCTCAGGCATATCTACAGATATGTTGCTAGTTCTCATTCTTCCTCTACAAGATTAGAGCTTAGCCCCATCACCATCACGCTCACCCCCACCCTCTAGCTCTGGGGCCATTACTTCCCACACTTAGGCTTTCACTTTGGAATCTTGCTACCTTGCATAACAATTCCAGTAGGGTGACTTCACTCAAGAAAGGCAAAGGAAGGAAACTCTTGTGTTGGCCTGAATTAATAATGGAGAAAGGGGAGAAGTCTAATCTTTCTAATGCAGAAGATGTGTGCATTGTTTGTTATGAGTAGCCTTCGGGGAGGGAGAGATTTCAAGTTCAGCATTTATGTGGCACATTTTTCAATTAGACAATATACTGTACGGCATTTCCCTTCCTCCCCCAACTCCTTCTCTTTTATTACCATATGACTTCATACCCCCGAGTGACTGACAGAGCCCATTGGACTCAACACTGATAAAAAACATCTGTGGGAGAAAAAGTGCAATTTAGAAAACAATTAAGTACATCCATTTCAATTCATTTAGTTGGCCAGAGAAAGAAAAGTTCTTTCAAAGAGGAAACTTGATCTACAGTGGTCATGGATTAAAGGGCAGGCAGATCCATTTTCTCCGGGTTGCAGGACAGAGGAATGCATCTTAGCTCAGAGGTAAGTGCAGGCAAAAACCTGTATATTGCAAATTTAAACAAAGAAGAAGCCACTGAGAGTTTCCCTAATTTTCTAATTTCTTCTCATTTTCAATGCATTCTTCCCCTGTTCTTTCTGAATTCCCAAGAACATAAGAGCTTCCTTGCAGGATGTGTGCTTCCCTCTGTCAAATGTTCACCATATGCTCATTTGCTACAGGAGCTGTGTAACTGAGCCTTGGTTTGCTAGTGAAGATCTTGTTCAAAAAACTGAGGGGAGACTGTGTTCACTGATTTTTCCTTCCATGTTTTCTCACTAGCTGTGAGCTCCCATGAACCCGTTACTCTGAGGTGCTCAGAACCTTTAGGAACCATGGCACAACCTGCCATCAGCAAAAACCCTAAATGAAGAACTTCGCACCAACTAGGTATACTCTGGGTGCCTCCTCCCTTTCCAGAAACATATATCTAGGTAAAAATGATAACCACTTTTCTCAGTTACTAAGTATCTATTATAGAACAGTCACTGTCATTAACACTTTGATTACAATACTTCATTTACTTGTCATATTGATTCCATTAAGTAGGTATGATCACTCCCATATTTCAGAAATGAAAAAAATGATGATCCTTCTTTAAGACATTAAAATTTTTCCCATAAAGAAGAGGAAGGAGTTGAGCCCATATTTCTTAGCTTTTTGGGTCTATGCTCCAAACATTAAATACAGTAAAACAGTAAATATACCCTGGAAGGTCTGATCCAGTGTTAATTCTGTTTTGTAAGTATCTAAAACCCACTGCCGTGGAATCGATTCTGACTCATAGCGACCCTATAGGACAGAGTAGAGCTTCCCCATAGGGTTTCCAAGGCTGTAATCTTTATGGAAGCAGACCGCCATATCTTTCTGTCATGGATTAGCTGGTGGGTTCAAATCACCACCTTTTGGTTAGCAGCCCAGCGCTTCACCAGTGCACCACCAAAGTCTCTAGCTGCATTTAAATAAGAAAGCATTAATAAAATAACTAGTTGATGCCTGACCCAAAGTACTTCCTTAATAAACAATAATTATAATTATTACATAAAATCTTTGCCATCCATTGCCCCTACCCTTATCATCAATTTTCCCCAAACTTGATGGTATGCATGGGATTATCAAGCACACTGCTGAGGTTTTATGACAGTCTCCCTTAAAATCATCAGCGATGTGGTCTAGAGACCTAAAAAGAAGATAGAGAAGTTTGAAATTTTATGTTATCTGGTTGAGAAATATTAACCATCAGGAAGCCCCATTCCAGGAAGGGGCCAATAGGTGGAAAATGTTATAAGGAGATGATGCTGGTTTTCTATTTAAGTCTGCCTTGGAAACAAGCATAAAGCATACCCACTTTCACAGCATGTGTTTCATTTTGCCTAATGTAGACAGGCGATGTAATTACAATAATATTATGAGGCCATATGGAAGTGTGGGGTTAAGGCACACTTGTTTTGTAATGAGCCAGAATTGACTGACAGGATCATTCAGCAAGTGGACCACATTGGCACTAGGAGGGCTGGAGGCTGGGAAATGTGAACAAAGACTGGGTTTGACATTGGTGAATGGATGGTAAAGAGAAAAGGGAGCATTTGAAAGGCAGAAGGGAGCTTGAAGAGGAGTCACTTGTGGAAATGTGGTCAAACGAAGGAACCTACAAGCTACAAAAACTTAAGGACTTGGTCTTCCAGGTAGGGAATCTGGGGGTGACCTTCCAGTTCAGGAAAGTCAGAAGGTTGCTGAGAAGAGGTTGTTTGTCCTAACTTTAGAGGTAGAGAGATGAAAAAAAAACAAACAAACCTGGATTCGAGCTGTAAAGTACTTGGGGCCCTAGAGAATACATCCTGTTATAGCTGAGATATGGAATCCCCAAGTGGTACAAATGGTTAATGTGCTCAGCTACTAATTGACAGGTTGGAGGTTTGAGGACCCGAGAGGCACCTCAGAAGTCCTGGTGATCTACTTCTAAAAAATCAGCCACTGAAAACCCTATGGGGCACTGTTCTGCTCTGAAACACATGGCGTCACATGAGTCAGAAACAAACTCAGTGGCAACTGGAGAGTTGAGAGGTGGGGAGATCATTATGAGCTGAAGTGTACAAAGGTACACCTGTTGGAGGAGGTCTGTTGGTAGGATTTGGTGAGATGAGGATAGCTTGCTCATAAGAAGTGAACAATTGGAAATAGGGTGGGCCCAAAATGGCAAAGTAGTCAGATACCTCCTGTGGTCCCTCTTACAGCAAAGGCTCAAAAAAAAAAAAAACAAGTGAACTGATTATATATGGCAATCTTGGAGCCCTAAACACCAAAGGCAAAGTTGAGGAACCAGACTGAGCAGCAGGTGGAGGGAGACATGGTTCAGGAGCAGTGAGGAGTTGCCAGGCCTGGCCCAGCAGGATTGGCTGGCATGTGTGGTGAGGCAAGCAGTGTTGCTTGAGACACGTTTTCCACATTGGGAGCAACCGAGCAGTGGAGAGTCTACTCAAGCCTCCAGAATGAGAGAGAAGCAGTGCACAATTGGCAAAAGATAAGTACATGCGTCTAACCTACCACACAGATCGGAAAATACCCCCTTTGGGAAGAATGTCTCTCCCATTGACCTGTCCCCTCCCCACTCTGCGCTGGGTCCTGGGCCAGCTTCAGTGATTGCTGTATCTCCTCAGCCAGAATTAGGACCTATAGTGCTCTCTGAGCCACTCTCCCAGCTTTGGAAAGGGAACAAATTAACAAACAGGAAAAAAATACTCTTCCAGCTCCCCTAAGCCAGGAACCCCGGGCAGGCACAGCCCCTTTGCCTAGGCACAGGCCTAAGGGGTTCACGGACCTTGAATGCCTTTCACCCCTGCATAGACTTCTGTGGGCCCATTTCAATAGCGTAGGCCCTCATTAGCACAGTACAACAGGGTATATACCTGAAGCCTATTTTCAACTGCATCAGCTAAAAGGTGAAGTGGCAGATTCGTGACATTTGACACTGCTCTGCCCATTAAGCAGGGTTCTCCCTACCCACATCAGGAGCCTGAGGACTGGTGGCTCCACCCATGCTACCTAGCCACCTTCGACAGGGGTCCCAGAATAAGTGCATGCCTCCCAGTCCTTACAGCCAACAACTTTGTATGACCATAGTCCAACTGCAAAATCTACCCAACTACATACTCTACTGAACACGGACATGATTTTCTCCCAGACACTCAGGGGAAGCCATCAGTACCCTGCCTTGCTCAACACATGACTCCCTACTGCAGCCACATATCTGTGCTACTCCAATCACCCCTGCCCATATAGCACTGTAGGTGAGAGCCTATACCACACACTTGGTGACCAACTACCTGGACACCTGAGCTGAATCCATACAAGAAAAGTAAAAGGACTCTAGGGATCCCATACCTAATGACAGCTCTAACCACCTGGTGACAGGATATTATAGCTTCAAAGGCACCAGTAATCAGACTAGCTCACACAAGCAGCCTATTTGGGCATATCAAAACAAAACAAGAAGCTAGGACACAGCAAGAAAACATAAAATAAATTAATATAATAACTTATTGATGCCTTGGAGACAACAGTCAATACCAAATCACATAAAGAGGCACACCATGATGGCTTCAGGAAGTGCCCAAAACAAAGAATCAAAAAACCTTCCAGAGGAAGATAATTTCTTGGAATTATCAGAGGTAGAACTCAAAAGACTGATATACAGAGCTCTTCAAGAGATCAGGAAGAAGATCAGGCAAAATGCAGAACAAGCCAAGGAACACACAGATAAGGCAATAGAGGAGCTTAAGAAGGTTGTACAAGGCCATAATGACAAATATAACGGGCTGCAAGAATCCATAGAGAGATAGCAATCAGAAATCCAAAACATTAATGATGAAATTTCAGAATTAGACAATTCAATAGAAACTCATAGCAGAATTGAGGCAATGGAAGTCAGAATTAGTGAGATTGAAGATAAAGCACTTGACACCAACTTATCTGAGAAAATCAGACAAAACAATTAAAAAAAAAATGAAGAAACCCTAGGAATTATGTGGGACTCTATCAAGAGACATAATCTATGAGTGATTGGAGTACCAGGACAGGAGGGATGACAGAAAATACAGAAAGATTCGTTGAAGATTTGTTGACAGAAATCTTTCCTGATATTGTGAAATATAAGAAGATATCTATCCAAGAAGCTCATTGGATCCCACACAAGGTAGATCCCAAAAGAAAGTCACCAACACATATTATAATCAAACTTATCAGATCCAAAGATAAAGAGAGAACTTTAAGAGCAGCTAGGGATAAAAGAAAAGTCATCTACAAAGGAGAGTCAATAAGACTAAGCTCAGACTACTCACCAGAAACCATGCAGACAAGAAGGCAATGGGATGACGTATATATATGAAGGCTTGAAGGAAAAAAATTGCCAGCCAAGAATTATATATCCAGAAAAACTGTCTGTCAAATACAACAGTGAAGTTAGGGCATTTTCAGATAAACAGAAATTTAGGGAATTTGTGAAAAAAAAAAAAAATTACAAGAAGTACTAAAGGGAGTCCTTTAGTTAGATAATCAATAACATCAGATCACAACCCAAAACTAGATCATAGGACAGAGCAACCAGGTATCCACCTAGATAAGGAAATCACACACACACACACAAAACAAAGCTAAAATGCTCAAAACAGGGAAAAGAGACGTCACTATGTAAAAGATGACAACTTTAAATCAAAAAAGAAGGACTAAAAAAATGTGGTCATAGATCTTCATATGGAGAGGAAGTCGAGGTAATCCAAAGAAATAAAAGATTGGTTTAAAAGTAGAAAAATAGAAGTTAATATTAAAATAACTACAAAGGAAACTAACAATCCTACACATCAAAATAAAAAACAAGAAAAACATAAAGACTCAGCAAACACAAAATCAACAACAATGAAAAAGATGAAAATACATAACGAAAAACAACTGAGCGCAGAAAATTAAGCAGAACAAAGAAACTATCAACAACACAAAATGAAAATCAAAATGACAGCACTAAACTCATACCTATCAGTAACTAATGCTGAATGTAAATGGACTAAATGGACCAATAAAGAGACAGAGAGTGGCAGAATCGGAAAAAACATGATCCATCTATATGCTGCCTACAAAAAACACACCTGAGACTTAAAGGCTAAAACTTAGAGGATGGAAAAAAATATAACCAGCAAACAACAATCCAAAAAGAGCAGAAGTAGCAATATTAATCTCTGACAAAATAGACTTTAAAGTAAAATCCACCACAAGGGATAAGGAAAGACACTATATAATGATTAAAGGTTCAATACACCAGGAGGACATAAACATAATAAGTATTTACGCACCCAATGACAGGGCTCCAAAATACATAAAACAAGCTCTAACAGCATTGAAAAGAGAAATAGACAGCTCCACAATAATAGTAGGAGACTTCAACACACCACTTTCAGTGAAGGACAGGACATCCAGAGACAAGCTCAATAAAGGCACAAAAGATCTAAATGCCCCAATCAAATAACTTGACCTCATACACATATACAGAACATTCAACCCAACAGCAGCCAAGTATACTTTCCTTTCCAATGCACATGGAACTTTCTCTGGAATAGACTACATATTAAGCCATAAAGCAAGCCTTAACAGAATCCAAAGCACTGAAATATTACAAAGCATCTTTTCTGACCATAATGCCATAAAATAGAAATCAATAACAGAAAAAGCTAGGAAAAACATCAAACACATCCAAACTGAACAACACCTTGCTCAAAAACTGCTGGCTTATAGAAGAAATTAAGGACAGAATAAAGAAATTCACAGAATCAAATGAGAATGAAAACACATCCTACCACAACTTTTGGGACACAGCAAAAGCAGTGCTCAGAGGTCAAATTATAGCAATAAATGCACACATCCAAAAAGGAAGAAAAGGCCAAAATCAAAACATTAACCCTACAACTGGAACAAATAAAAAGAGAGCAGCAAAAGAACTCCTCAGGCATCTGAAGAAAGCAATTAAAAAAAATTTTTTTAAAAATTAGAGAAGAAATAAATGAAATAGAGAATAGAAAAACAATTGAAAGAGTCAACAAGATGCAAATTTTATTCTTTGAAATGATCAACAAAATCAATAAACCATTGGCCAAACTGACAAAAGAAAAACGGGAGAGGAAGCAAATAACCCGAATAAGAAATGAGATGGCTTATATCACAATAGACCCAACTGGAACTAAAGGAATACCATAAAAATTGCACTCCAACAAATTTGAAAACCTAGAGGAAACGGACAAATTTCTAGAAACACACTACCTACCTGAACTAACAGAAACATAGGTAGAACAACTAAATAAACCTATAAAAAAAAAAGAAGAGATTGAAGAGGTAATTAAAAAACTCCCAACAACAAAAAAAAAGCCCTGACCCTGATGGCTTCACTGGAGAAGTCTACCAAACTTTCACAGAAGAGTTAACACTACTACTAAAGGTATTTCAGAGCGGAGAAAAGGCTGGATAATTCCAAACTCATTCTATGAAGCCACCATATCCCTGATACCAAAACCAGGTAAAGACACCACTAAAAAAGAAAATTATAGACCTATATCCCTCATGAAGTTTGATGCAAAAATTCTCAACAAAATTCTAGCCAATAGAATTCAACGACATATCAAAAAAATAATTCACCATGACCAAGTGGGATTCACACTTTATGCAGGGATGGTTTAACATTAGAAAAACAATCAATGTAACCCATCACATAAATAAAAGACAAAAACCACATGATCTTATCAATTGATGCAGAAAAAGGTATTTGACAAAGTCCAACACCCATTCATGACAAAAAACTCTCAGCAAAATAGGAATAGAAGGGAAAGTCCTCCATATAATAAAAGACATTTATACAAAGCCAACATCCAACATCACCCTAAATGGGGAGAATCAGAAAGCATTCCCCTTGAGAATGGGAACCAGACAAGGATGCCCTTTATCACCACTCTTAATCAACATTGTGCTGGAGGTCCTAGCCAGAGCAACTACGCTAGAAAAAGAAATAAAGGGCATCCAAATTGGCAAGGAAGAAGTAAAAATATCTCTATTTGCAGATGATATGATCTTAGACACAGAAAACCCCAAAGAATCCACAAGAAAACTACTAGAACTAATATAAGATTTGAGCAAATATCAGGATATAAGATGAACATACAAAAATCAGTTGGATTCCTCTACACCAACAGAGAGAACTTCAAAGAGGAAATCACCAAATAAATACCGTTTACAATAGCCCCCAAGAAGATAAAATACTTAGGAATAAATCTAACCAGAGACATTAAAAGACCAATAAAAAGAAAACTGACCTTTGTTTTATTTATGTAATGGATTACATTGATTGTTTTTCTAAAGTTAGAAAGACCTGTACAAGACACTATTGCAAGAAACTAAAAGAGACCTATGTAAGTGGAAAAACACCTTGCTCATGGATAGAATACCCAATATCGTGAAAATGTCAGTTCTACCTGAAGTGATCTACAGATACAATGTAAGCCCGATTCAAATTCCAGTGACATGTTTTAATGAGATGGAGAAACAAATCACCAACTTCATGTGGAAAGGGAAGAAGCCCTGGATAAGTAAAGCATTACTGAAGAAGAAGAACAAAGTGGGAAGCCTCACACTACCTGATTTTAGAACCTATTTACCACCATTTGCAAAAAACTAGGCTCCAGGAATTAAGGGAATATCAATTGAGACGTTTCAACAAACAGATGCAGCACTGGAGGTGCTCACTCATCTATGCCAAGAAATAGGGAAGACAGCTTCCTGGCCAACTGACTGGAAGAGATCCATATTATGCCTATTCCCAAGAGAGGTGATCCAACCGAATGTGGAAATTATAGAACAATATCATTAATATCACACGCAAGCAAAACTTTGCTGAAGATCATTCAAAAACGGCTGCAGCAGTATATCGACAGGGAACTTCCAGAATTCAGGACAGTTTCAGAAGAGGACGTGGAACCAGGGATATCATTGCTGTTGTCAGATGGATCCTGGCTGAAAACAGAGAATACCAGAAGGATGTTTACCTGTGTTTTATTGACTATGCAAAGGCATTCGACTGTGTGGATCATAACAAATTATGGTTAACATTGCGAAGAATGGGAATTCCAGAACACTTAATTGTGCTCATAAGGAATCTTTACATAGATCAAGAGGCGTTTGTTCGGACAGAACAAGGGGATACTGATTGATTTAAATTCAGAAAAAGTGTGTGTCAGGGTTGTATTCTTTCACCATACTTATTCAATCTGTATGCTGAGCAAATAATCTAAGAAGCTGAACTATATGAAGAACGGGGCATCAGGATCGGAGGAAGACTCACTAACAACCTGCGTTATGCAGATGACACAACCTTGCTTGCTGAAAGTGAAGAGGACTTGAAGCACTTACTAATGAAGATCAAAGACCACAGCCTTCAGTATGGACTACACCTCAACATAAAACAAAAATCCTCACAACTGGACCAATGAGCAACATCATGATAAATGGACAAAAAATTGAAGTTGTCAAGGATTTCATTTTACTTGGATCCACGATCAACAGCCATGGAAGCAGCAGTCAAGAAATCAAAAGACACATTGCATTGGGTAAATCTGCTGCGAAAGACCTTTTTAAAGTGTTGAAGGGCAAAGATGTCACCTCGAAGACTAAGGTGCACCTGACCCAAGCCATGGTATTTTCAATCGCATCATATACATGTGAAAGGTGGACAATGAATAAGGAAGACCAAAGAAGAACTGACACCTTTGAATTGTGTTGGCGAAGAATATCGAATATACCATGGGCTGCCAAAAAAAGGACAAATCTGTCTTGGAAGAAGTACAACCAGAATGCTCCTTAGGAGCAAGGATGGCGAGACTGCATCTTACATACTTTGGACATGTTGTCAGGAGGGATCAGTCCCTGAAGAAGGGCTTGGCAGGGTACAGGGTCAGCGGAAAAGAGGAAGACCCTCTACAAGGTAGATTGACACAGTAGCTGCAGCAATGAGCTCAAGCATAACAACGATTGTTAGGATGCCGCAGGACCTGGCAGTTTTCATTCTGTTGTGCATAGGGTCACTATGAGTTGGAACCAACTCAATGGCACCTAACAGCAACAACAACATTACACCGCCACAGTAGTCAAAACAGCCTGGTACTGGTACAACAACAGATAACCCAGTGCCGTCGAGTCAATTCTGACTCACAGCGACCCTAAACGACAGAGTAGAACCGCCCCATAGAGTCTCCAAGGAGCGCCTGGGGGATTTGAACTGCCGACACTTTGGTTAGCAGCCCTAGCACTTAACCACTATGCCAACAATAGATACATAGACCAACGGAACAGAACTGAGAATCTAGATGTAAATTCATCCACCTATGAGCAGCTGATATTTGACAAAGTTTCAAAGTCCATTAAATGGAAAAGTTACAGTCTCTTTAACAAATGGTTCTGGCATACCTGGATATCCATCCGCAAAAAAATGAAACAAGACCCATACCTCACACCATGCACAAAAACAAACTCAAAATGGATCAAAGACCTAGAGATAAAATTTAAAACTATATAGATCATGAAAGAAAAAATAGGGACAATGCTAAGAGCCCTAATACATGGTATAAACAGAATAGAAAACATTGCTAACAATGCACAAACACCAGAAAAGAAACTAGATAACTGGGAGCTCCTAAAAATCAAACACTTACACTCATGAAAAGACTTCACCAAAAGAGTAAAAAGACAACGCAAAGACTGGGGGGGGAGGGGAGGGGGAAGAAAGGGCTACAACATATCCAATAAGGGCCTGATCTCTAAAATCTACAAGATAATGCAAAACCTCAACAACAAAAAGACAAATAACTCAATTAAAAAATAAGGAAATGATATGAACAGGCACTTCACCAAAGAAGACATTCATTCTGCTAACAGATACATGAGGAAATGCTCAGGATAATTAGCAAAATGCAAATCAAAACTACAGTGAGATACCGTCTCATCCCAACAACGCTAGCATTAATCCAAAAAACACAAAATAATAAATATTGAAGAGGTTGTGGAGAGACTGGGATGCTTACACAGTGCTGGTAGGAATGTAAAATGGTACAACCACTTTGAAAATCAATTTTGTGCTTCCTTAAAAAGCTGGAAAAAGAACTACCATTAAAAACCAGAAAACCAAACCCACTGCCATGGAGTTGATTCCGACTCATAGCGACCCTATAGGACAGGGTAGAACTGCCCTATAGAGTTTCCAAGGAGCACCCGGCAGATTCGAACTGCCAACCTCTTGGTTAGCAGCTGTAGTACTTAACCACTACGCCACCAGGGTTTCCACGAACATACGATCCAGCAATTCCATTCCTTGGAATATATCCTAGAGAAATAAGAGCTGTCACACACGTATGCACACCCATGTTCATTGTAGCATTGTTCACGACAGCAAAAAGATAGAAACAACCTAGGTGCCCATCAACAGACGAATGGATAAACAAATTATGGTATATTCACACAATGGAATACTACACAACAGTAAAGAACAACCATGAATCCATGAAACATCTCATAACATGGATGAATCTGGAAGGCATTATGTTGAGTGACATTAGTCAGTGACAGAAGGACAAATATTGTATGAGCCCACTATTATAAGAGCTCAAGAAAAGGTTTAAACACAGAAGAAAACATTGTTTGATGGTTACAAGGGTGGGGATAATAGATAATAGACAAGAATTATCTTAGGTGAAGCAAAGGACAACACATAATACAGGGGAAGTCAGCACAACTGGAGTAAATCAAAAGCTAACAAGTTTCCTGAATACAACCAAACACTTCGAGGGGCAGAGTACCAGGGGCAGGGGTCTAGGGACCATGGTTTCAGAGGACATCTAGATCAATTGGCATAACAAAGTTTAAGAAAATTTTCTGCATCCCACTTTGGTGAGTGGCGTCTGGGGTCTTAAAAGCTAAGGAGCGGCCATCTACGATGCATCAATTGGTCCCAACTCAACTGGAGTAAAGGGGAATGAAGAACACCAAAGACAAGGAAAATATTGGCCCAAGAGACAGAAAGGGCCACATAAACCAGAGACTCCATCAGCCTGAGACCAGAAGAACTAGATGATACCCAGCTACCACCGATGACCACCCTGACAGGGAACACAACAGAGTTCCTGACAGACCAGGAGAAATGTGGAATGCAAAACTCAAATTCTCATAAAAAGACCAGACTTAATGGTCTGACTGAGACAGGAGGGACCCTGGAAGAAATGGCCCCTGGACTCTCTGTTAACCCAGAACTGAAACCATTCCCGAAGCCAACTCTTCAGACAAAGATTAGACTGGATTATAAAACATAAAATGATACGCGTGAATGGTGTGCTTCTGAGTTCGAGTAGATACATGAGACTAAATGGGCAGCTCCTGACTGGAGGCGAGATGAGAAGGCAGAAAGGGACAGGAGCTGGTTGAATGGACACAGGAAATCCGGGGTGGAAAGGAGGAGTCTGCTGTCACAATATAGGGATTGCAACTATGGTCTCATAACAATGCGTGTATAAATTTTTGTATGAGAAACTAACTTGAGCTGTAAGCTTTCACTTAAAGCACGATAAAAAAAAGTGAACCATTGAACAACGGCAAGAAGGAAAAAGAGGGCAAGGTGACAGTGAGAAAAAGATTGAACTGTGAATGTATCTACAGAGCCCCAGTGGAGCAGTGGTTAAGCGTTCAGCTAATTGAATCCACCAACCACTCTGAGGGAGAAAGATATGGCAGTTGGCGCCCATAAAGGTTAAAAAAGCCTTGGAAATCCTATGGGGAGGTCCTGCTACGTTGTACAGGGTCGCTGGGAGTCCAAATCGACTCCACAGCAATGAGTTTTTTGTTTGTTTGTTTTGTTAGTTTGTTTTTTGGTGAATGTATCTGAAGACTGCTATCCACCCCCTCTCCCACCATAAGTTCAGTAAGTAATCGATGGGAATGTCTTATGTTTGGTTTACTGATGATAATAGGAACAGGATAGCTACCTTCTTTTGGGCCAAATGTGATTTCTGAGAAAGAGAAAGATTGTTCATGCTATGTTGGTTGCAGTTTTTGCTTTTATTTTTTGTTTTGTTTCAGTTTGATTTGGTTTCTAATCTCCCCAGGTCAGTTCAGGACGATGAGGCAATTCAAATTCGAAGGTATTACCAAACTTACCAGAACCACTTGTCTTCTCTGACCTTAAAAACCATGCAGAAAATGTTGCAAAATAAGGTTTTCAGTCTTTCTGGGCTCTGTTTGTGCCAAGAATGCCCTGAAACTGCCCTTTTTCAGATCATCAGGAAACCCTGAAGCTTGCTCATAAAAAGAAAATGATTTTCCACACAAAGTAAACAGATCCTTCCTGCACATCTAAAAGGACTTGGCTTCAGATGTGGGTAAAGTTTTGGGGTGGAGTTTTAATTTTCACATACAGGCGCTCATCCCGAGCTTGAATTTTTCTATTGTCCTTCAAAGCACAACAGAACCCCCTGTCAGGAGATATCCGGCAACTGCATTGTGGGGACAGCTATAAACTAGCCTGTGTTCTCTTTTCTCTCTTGAACTTGAGGTTCCTTTCAAGGACCTTGTAGGAACCCTTTCAAGAACAAGGAAGTAAAGTTTAGGAGATCTGGTCTTCTAATCTAGAAGGATCATTTTCTGTGGAATCTAGTGTGCCCTAATTTTCCCACAAAACTGAAGCCTGGCTCTCTATCATCAACAAGAGGCAATAGCAGATTCTAAATCAAAAGAGTCATCCCTGAACTTGTGGAAATTGCTTTATTACTGCACATTGGAGCAGAAGATTTGTACAAAATTCTCAGTGTGAATTAAAAGAAATGAGAGAGAAAACCTTTCTCTTCAACATCGTCTTTATTCATAAAACACTTCTGGGTTTATTGGCAGAAAGGCACAACCTACTGTAACACACATTGTGATCTGCTTAAAATAGTCTCCTTTAACACAGGATAGCTTTAAGTGTGGCCCATTTTAATTGGGTCACCAGATGTATTGTTCTATCAGTTCTTCCTGGTATTGTAAAAATGGGGAGAGCTTTTAGGGTTTGGAGTATATGTGGAAATGCAGGAAGACAAGCTGAGCTTTAGAAATGTGAGAATAAAGGAATCCACGAGGAAGCCTGATAACTAGGAAATAAAACACAAGCAAAGAAATCAGACAGACGTCCAGTCTCAGTCTTAGTGCTAATGTCTTTGTTCTCATGGGTAAGGCTTTATTTTATTTTTATTTTATTAAGCACCCTTATGATTGCATTTTATTTGTTCATCCAGTAATATATACTCTCGTTGTTGTTGTAAAAAAATGTATCGCAAAACATTTGCCAATTCAACTTTTCACAGGTATACAGCTTTTTGATATGTTACAATAATCTGCTGTGAACTATTACCCTTATTCAACGAGAATTTTCCATCGCTGTAAACAGAAACTCCATGCTCCATTTGCAATGCCCCCCTTTCCCTCTCCCTCCCACCCCTGGTAGCTGCTAATAAACTATGGCCCCCATACATTTGCCTGAATATTTATTGAGCATCTACTCTGTGCCAGCACTCTACTGAATGCTGGGAATGTGGCAATAGCAAAGCCAAGGCTCTGCCTTCTTGAGCCTATGCTCTAGAACAGGGAGATGGGTAGATATATCCACGGTATGTCACCAAGTAATGTCAGATTATTGATAATGCTTTGGAGAAAAATACCTTAAGTGAGAGAAAAGGGAAGGAAATAGGGGAATCAGGGAAGGTCTCTTTAATAAGGTGATATTATAGGAGAGATCAGAAGAAATGAAAAGTAAGCCACATGAATACCTCAGAGAAAGTATTCCAAGCAGAGGGAACAGTAAAAGTAAAGGCCCAGAGGCAAGAGCGTGCTTGGTCATTCCAAGAACATCAGAGGTAAGGGGCCAGAGGGCATAGGCCATTGTGAGACTCCAGTTTCACACAAGCATTGAAGTTAGGTTATTCTTATTTAACTGGAAGTAGAAATTGAGGTAGAGAATAATAATTAACCAACTTCCAATATCCCCAGCAAGTAATCACTGAGGGTAGTACATGGTTAATGGGGTCTCAAAGAGGGGAAACTTTGCTTACTAAAGGTAGCTGCAGGCAACCACTTTTAGACTGAAGACGAGGCAAGTGTTGCGATGCCGCACGCTTGCAGTGGCATTTCCACACTGCTCCTTGTTTCAGGGCCTGCACAATTACTCTGCTGACTTTCCTGTGGAAGCTTGGTCACATCACGGGACCATCTAAAGTTAAACTGAAATAAACTTTCTGTATCCCAGAAAGTTTAAAATTAAGGAAGGGAAAGGGAAAAGGCATTTTATTCAATCCTCCTTTTCAAACTCTTGGTACCTCTTCTCTCACTCTTATCCTGCCCTAACCTTACTCATAAGCCTCTCCGGAGCTGAAGAGGTTTCCTTCCATTTTCAAAAACAGTGCTGAAGTGTGCCGAAGGGGAGAAAGGAAAGGTCTCTACTATCCTGGTGTGGTGGCCTGGGTCAATGCTACTGAGGTTGAAATGGAAAGGTTTTATGGCCCAGTTCTGAATATTAGGTCTCAATAATGAAATAATTCATTTTTCTTTCAACTGGCCTTTAACTTCTGTCATCATGATTTTCTTAGGTATTGTCCGTGAGTGTTCACATATTCTGCAGGTCTTAGCCCAGCTTTGGGATTTATGAGTTGAATCTCTCTCCCGAAGTTTGATCTTCCTCCATACTTCCAGCTTAACCCTGAACAACTTAAACATAAACAGAGAAGCAGAAAAATTTCAACTTCTTAATTATTCATTTATCCAACCAACATTAATTAAACACCTAATCACAATGTGCCTAGGTGCTGGGGATGAAACCATGAACAACACAGGTCTGGTACAAAAGAAGATGCAGAACAAGGGAAATTTCTTCCTCTCCCAAATCCACCCTCTCCCTGATTTTTTTAGGGGCCCCATGCAAAGAATCTCATTGTAGCCCTAATTTTATAAACACCGCTGAGTAAAAGCCACAAAGAATCCAAGGTTTATGAACAAACAAGAAAAGTCTTCCAGGCTCCTCAGATCTACATTAGATCCCCTCCTCCCTTATTCTCTTTTCTTATATGTTTGGTTCATGGCATTTATCACAATTAATATTATATATTTATTTAAGCGCATGTTCCTTTAATTTCTACCATCCTGCCAAACTGCAAGTTACTTAAATCTCCAGTACCTAACACTACGCCTGGCATATATTTTTAAAAAAAACAGTCACTGTGGAGTCTACTTTGGCTCACCGCCACCTCACATGTGTCAGAGCAGATCAGTGTTCCACATGGTTTTCAGTGGCTAATCTTTCTGAAGGAGATGACCAGGCCTTTTTTCCAAGGATCCTATGGGTGAACTCCAACCTTTCATTTAGCAGCTTAGTGCGTTAACTGTTTGCACCACCCAGGGACTCCCTGGAGGGACTCCCTGGAGCCCTGGTGGTGTAGTGGTTAAGAATTCCGCTACTAACCAAAAGGTCAGCAGTTCAAATCCACCAGTTTCTCCTTGGAAACCCTATGGGGCAGCTCTACTCTGTCCACTAGGAACTCTCTGACATACATTAAAAACCAAGCCCGTTGCCGTTGAGTTGATTCCGACTCACAGTGACCCTATATGACAGAAGGGTGTGCAAAGGAGTCCTTTGTAACCCTGTTATGGATTGAATTGTGTTCTCCCAAAATATGTGTTGTAAATCCTAACCTCTACGCCTGTGATTGTAATTCCATTTGGGAATGGATTGTCTTTGCTATGTTAATAAGGCAGGATTAGTGTAGGGTACATCTTAAGTCAATCTCTTACAAGACATAAAAGGAGCTGATTAAGCAAGCAGAGAAGGGAGAAGATAGATGCCAAGCCACATGGAGACCTCCAAGGAACCAGGAAACAGAAACTGAAGAGACAAAGACCTTCTCTCGAAGCCAACAGAGAGAGAAAGCCTTCCCCTAAAGTCAGCGCCCTGAATTCTGACTTCTAGCCTCCTAAATTCTGAAAAATAAATTTCTGTTTGTTAAAAACACCCACTTGTGGTATTTCTGTTATAGCAGCACTAGATCACTAGGACACACACCTTGGCATCTCTGCCCACATTTGGCACCAACAGAGAACAGTCTACTGCAGTAGAGAAAGAGAATGTACTTGAGTTCTGTATATCAGAGTTGAGACTCATCTCCCAGAATGGAAATAAAAGAGCAGGGTCTAGAAAGGCTCCATCCTATCACAATCTGTCCTTGTCTTAGGCCGTGTTCTCTAAAGAAGCAAAACTATTGAAGTGTATATATAGAAAGAGATAGACAGACAGATTTATCTCAAGGAAATGCCACATAGCTGCTGGGGCTGACAAATCCAAGGTCACAGGTAAGATGGCAGGCTACTGGCTCACAGGCTGTGGAGGCCAATGAATCCCAAGATTGGCAGACAATACAGCAGGCCACTGGCTCAAGTCCCAAGACCAGAGGTCAGATGACGACAAGCTGGATGCAGGACCCAGAGCAAAAGTCAGAGAGCTTTGCCAGAATGCCCATATATATTGGATGCAGGCCACACCTCCTAGGAAACTCCCTCTACAACTCATTGGCTGATCACATCAGATAACATCATGGAGGTGATTACATAAGGTCACAAAATGGAGGATGACTACATTATTACATAATTGCCAAATTACATCATTATGTAACTGCCAAACTACATCATAACTGCCAAACAACTGAGAATCACGGCCCAGCCAAGTTGACACACACCTGTAACCATCACAGTCCTGTTTTATATTTTGCATTCATTATTTATTTTTCAAACTTTATACTGTGGGGGTTGAAGGTGAAGGTGAGAAGGGTCACCAAGAGCAAACTATGGGAGCACTAGAAAGGATCCAGAGATAGCACGAGGCCACAGAGTGCTGGCAGGTGGAGAGGTAACCTCCTCTAGAAGGTCTTTCTTCTGTTATGTAACATGTGGCTAAATGTCTCAGAGAGTAACACTACCAGGTTCAAATCTAGCTGTGCATTGTTCACAATAGCAGAAAGATGGAAACAACCTAGATGCCCATCAACAGATGAATGGATAAAGGAACTGTGGTACATACACACAACAGAGTATTATGCAATGATAAAAAACGATGAATGTGTAAAGCATCTCATAACATGGGTGAATCTGGAGGGCAAATATTGTATGAGACCACTACTGTAAAAACTCATGAAAAGGTTTACACACAAAAAGAAACAATCTTTGATGGTTATGAGGGAAGGGAGGAGTGGGGATGGAAAAACACTAAACAAACAATAGATAAGTGATAGCTTTGGTGAAGGGTAAGACAGTACACATACTGGGGAAGCCAGCACAACTTGTACCAGGCAAGGTTATGGGAGCTCCATAGACACATCGAAACACCCTGAGGGACCAAATTGCTGGGCTGAAGGCTTCTGGCCATGGTCTTGGGAACATCTAGCTCAATTGGCGTGACATAGTTTATAAAGAAAATGTTCTACACTCTACTTTGGTGAGTAGTGTCTGGGGTCTTAAAAGCCTGCGAGCAGCCATCTAGGATATTTCATTGGTCTCAGCCTTCAGGAGCAAGGAAGAATGAAGAAAACTAAAGATACAAGGGAAAGATAAGTCCAAAAGACTAATGGACCACATCTACCACAGTTTCCTCCAGACTGAGCCCAGTACAACTAGATGGTGCCTGGCTACTGCCACTAACTGCTCTGACAAGGATCACAATAGAGGGTCCCAGACAGAACTGGAGAAAACTGCAGGACAGAATTCTAACTTCAAAAGAAAGACCAGACTTGGTGGTCTGACAGAGTGTGGAGAAACCCTGAGAGTATGCCCCTTGACACCCTTTCAACTCAGTAATGAAATCGCTCCTGATGTTCGCCCTTCAGCCAAAGACTGGACAGGCCCATAAAACAAAACAAGACTAGAGGGGCACACCAGCCCAGGGGCAAGGATTAGAAGGCAGGAGGGAGCAGGAAAGCTGGTAATAGGGAACCCAAGGTTGAGAAGGGAGAGTATTGACATGTTGTGGGGTTGTTAACCAATGTCATAAAACAATATGTGTACTAACTATTTAATGAGAAGCCACTTTGTTCTGTAAACCTTCATCTAACGTACAATAAAAAAAAGAAAAAAAATCTAGCTATGTAACCTTGGGTAAGCTACTTACATCATTTCTACCTCATTTTACTGCCTTGTAAAATGGGAATAAAAGTGGTACGTAACTCCTAGGAGTATTAAGAGGATTAAATGAGTTAACCTATATAAAGGCCATGCAAGAGTGCTTACTAAATAGTAAGTATCCAATTAATATTTGCTGTTATTATTATTTAGAAGGTGATGCAATGGTTAACCACTTGGCTACTAAATGAAAGGTTGGCAGTTGGAACCCACCTAACAGCTCTGCAAGGGAAACCCTCCATGATATGGATTGACGCAAAAATGGACTCAAACATACTGACACCCACGAAGATGGCACAGGATTGGGCAACACTTTGTTCTGTAAATACGTCAAGAGACCATGAGTCGGAGCCAACTCGAGGGCAACTAACAACTAACATGTCTGTGAGTCATATAAACTACTGTAAACATACCTTTTCATGTTCCCAGACATCATCATCATTCCTAGAGTTTATTTCAAGAGCATAGAAGAGTTTGATGTCAAGCAGCTCTGAGTTCCAATATGTGTTCTGTGGTTTAACCACCCCCCATGACCTTGGGCTTTTTCTTAAAATCTCTAGGGCTCAGCTTCCATATTTGTAAAATGGGAAAATCTTTCTCACAGGGCTACCATAAGAATTAAAGAAAATCATAAATGGGAAGAATTTAGCATTGATCGAGTGCTTACTGCTATTTTCTCACCTTTTGAAAGAAAACTCCAAAGGGCTGAGGTGAAGAAGAGACAGAGAAAAGTACTTCACACGTACTTTCTGAGCCAGGTAAAGGGCCAAAGACTACAAAAATTATTTAAAACAAGTTTATTCTAAAGTTTTTTCCAGGGATAAACTTACATTTCATGTCACAGCAGGGTAGCTAGACCCAGAGCAACACCCAGAAAGGCCTAATGACTGGGACTCAAAATGCCACCATATATTTCATTGTTCTAAATTTAAATTTCAGTTTTAGTAATAGATATTGTCAGAGAAAACCTGGAACGCTCAGAAGATCTGTCTGCCACATTCCTTTTTCCTTCTTCACAAATATTCCTGGAGGGGGTGAGAACCAGACATTCTTCTATGACATCTTTTTGTTCTTCTTACAGTAACCCAAGTCCTTTCTGTACGTGTAGTGAACCCAACAGTGCAGGAAAATTTCAGTCTTCTTATTCTCAGTAAGGTCCCAAGTGCAGGTGTTAGCTGTCTTCTCAAGAATCTCTTTTTAAGAGTTCAAGAGACTATTTAATTGCACCTCTAATGCATAGCAAAGGAGCCCTGGTGGCAGGATTGTTAAGCCCTTGGCTGATAATCGAAAGTTTGGTGGTTTGAACCCACCCAGTGGCTCTGCAGGAGAAAAACTTGGCAATCTCCTTCCATAAAGATTACGGCTGAGAAAGCCCCATGGGGCACGTCTATTCTGTCACACAGGGCCGCTTTGTGTTGGAATCGACTCCACAGCACCTAAGAACAACAAGAGCGCATAGCATGAGCATGTTACATGAATTTAAATTTTCTTATTTCCTGGTCTCAGTCACTGAAGACAATGAAGACCTTTTAGAGTATCTTCGCAGCTCATCTCCTCCTTTAATGTGTCCCTCACCTAGAGCCCATGGCTGGGGATAGAGAGGAGGGAATATAAAACAGACATTCTGTACAATGTAACCTTACTCCCCTGACCACAGCCGATTGGACCTGAAGGGAGACCCTGATCTAAACTGCACCAATTGGTGACCCTTCCCAGTGAAATGAGAACTGAAGGAATTGCAAGAGCTACCAAACCAAGACAAAGTTTGTCACTCCCTGTGGCTGAATGTCCAACACGCAAACTGAGAAACTGTGGTTGCCAATGTTTTCTGTCATGTGGACTTGGGAGCAGAGAACGCCACCCACAAAGAAAGAGAAAAATGGAGCTTCTGTTCAGAGAAAAGCTAAGGCATGGAATGGAGAGGGTCTATTTCTTGGATTTCCGAAGGCTTTCTCATCTGTGATCCCAGTCCAACCTGAGACCTAGTTGCATTCTTGCCCTTGACTTTTATAAGAAATCCTTCTGTCCATATATTAAACATTCCCCTTTACACAGCTAGACCAGAGATACAATCATTGTTATAACTGATACACTGGGCTTCAGGCATCTTTTCCCAGCACTTTTATCTCCTTTGCTCTGAGTGGATTTCCTCAGTTCTCTAATTTCAATTGCCCTTAATACCCTGGTCCTACATTTCATACATAAGGAGGCATGTCCCCACGTGTAGGCCCACATATGCCTAGATTACCTCACCCCCTTTTATATTTCTAGTTTTTTCCTATGTAACATAGGCCCTGGGCATTGCTAGGGGAATGCTTATTACCCCATTCATCAATTACCACCTCCAGAAGAGATCAACAGAGAAAGGAGGGAGTGTTTCTGTCCCTTCTCCATCTCTCATTCTCTCCTTTCCACAGAAGGATCTGAGATTTCTCTCACTGAGATTGGGAAAAATGATTGGATGCACAGTACAGACTGCAGTCCTCCCTCTTGCTCTTGTTTCACTGTGGAAAGAAAGAGCAGGAGATTGACAATCCTTTCCTACATTCTCCTTGGGTCAAAGGAGATTACATGCCTCTTTGATCCATCATGGGTGATTATTAAATTGTTATTCCTCTCATCTTAAAAAAAAAAATTTTTTTTTTCTCTTAGCCCTACTTCCTTCTTTCTTTGTACCCCTTTTCAGCAAAACTCCTTGAAAGAGTTGTCTATATTCACTCTCCCATATTCTTTTTAAATTTTTATTGAAATACATATAACATTTGTCATTTCAGCCATTTTTACGTGTCCAGTTCAGTGACACTAATTACATTGGTCATGTTGTACACTGATGACCACTATCCGTTTCCAATTTTTTTCATCACCTGCCATACTCTTTTATATCTGCTTCAATCCAGCTTTTGTTTCTTCTCCCCTACCAAGACTGTAATGGCCAATTCTCAGTTCTCCTCTTACTTGACTTATTAGCAATATTTGAAACAGTCAATCCCTCTGTCCTCTTGATAGATTTTCTTCACTTGACTTCCAGAACACCGCACTCTTGGTCTACTTTACTGGTCACTCCTCCTTAGCCTCCTTTAATGGCTTTTTCCTTTTGTTCCCAAACTCCTTTCGGTGACCTAACTAAAAAAAAAAAAAAAGCCAAACCCGCTGCCGCTGAGTCCATTCCAACTCATAGCGGCCCTATAGGACAGAGTAGAACTGTTCCATAGGGTTTTCAAGGAGTGGCTGGTGGATTCAAGCTGCTGATCTTTTGATTAGCAGCCATAGCTCTTAACCACTGTGCCACCAGAGCTCCTTTCAATGACCTATATGATCCTATACCATCTGGCCCTAGTCACATCCACGAACTCCATCTTGTATCATCTGCCTTGCTGCAACCACACTGGCCTCTTTGCTGTTTCTTAAATACACCAGCACAGTCAAAACTTAGGGCATTTGCACTAGCTGTTCCCTCTTCTTCAGATATCCAGATGGTTAATGCCCTTGCTCCTTCACTTCTTTGCCCTTCAGTGCAGCCAACACTGACCACTATTTAAAATTACAGCCTTCTTCCTTGATTCCCAATCCTTCCACTTAAAAAAAAAAAAAAAAGTAACAGTTACCATCAAGTCAACTCCAACTCACGGTGTGCCCACACGTGTCAGAGTAGGAATGTGCTCCACAGGATTTTCAAGGGCTGATTTTTCAGCAGATTGCCAGGCCCTTACTCTACTCTATTTTTTTCCTCTTTTCCACAAAACACTTACCACTTTTTAATGTGACAAATTATTTACTAGTTTACATGTACCGCATCTCTAGCTCTCCTAGGATACAAGGCACGTGGTGTCAGGATCTTTGGGTCTGTTCCCTGATGTATCCTGTGATCCTGGAAGAGTGTGGGGTGAATTAATGAATTTGTGTAGCTTCCCTCAAACCCCAGAGATGGAATGAATTACCCTGTTCTCTGTATTACTCCAATTCATTGTATATACTGTCATTTTAGTCTTTTTTATCCTGAATTATAATTCTTTATGTACCTGTCTTTCCCATTACTGAGCCATGATCTTCTCGGACATAGTCTATGTGTTAATTTGCAGAGACTTAGTACGGTGCTTGCCATGTAACAGAAGTGATGTGACCAAGGGTTGCACAAACACCAGGTGACTAGCTCTGCAGGGCAGTTATTGTTTCAAAAGTCGCTCCTCAGCCCCCACTTTAAAGACAAGTAAACACACACTCTACTAATTGAGATTATTGAAAACTATTTTGCACATATTTGCTTAATTAGCTTGCAGTGACCTCTGCAAAAACACTGGCATCTGATGATTATAAGAGGTGGTTTTGAGCATGGACACCAAAGCATCAAAGAGTCAGCTGGAACTAAGGAAAGCCATAATACAAGTGGTTTTAATTACTCGTGACAGGCAGCTGAATGTATCTGACACAGACCTTCTCCGCAATACATTGCTCAGAAAAGGCCAGTTACAGGAAATGGTGGAGGGAAAAGAAAAGTAAGATGGGGCCAAAATGTGTCCATGATACAGAACAGATTGTCTTTCACATAGATGACCTTATTCATTTTTGTTTTATATTTTTACGATGGTCCCGAATCTATAAAATTGCTAACCCTTAAGACTCTGCATACTTCCATGCTGGTGCTTTGGAGCCGTGGCCCCAGTTCTTGGAAGAGGAAGGAAGAGAAGATTGCACCCATTCACGAATTGCTGTATAAACCAACAGGTCCTTCAAAGTTCATCTAGAATTGCAGGAGTGTTTGCAATTAATTTGTCTGTGAAGTATTGGTGAGCACTTTCTACTCAACATTCACAAGAGGATTAACTTCAGCTATCATCTAGTTTTTAGACCTTTTGTTTAGCAGTAAATAGCTGAGGCTTAGGAGCTGCTGTGTTTATGACCTACTCACAATTTTAACTTGTAACTCTTAGGCACGTCCACCCCCCTGATCAAACTAACGGCTTTCGGTTGGCTGAATCTTCAAGTTGGCTCCTATTGAAAAAGAGATTCCTGGTTATGCAGGATTTTATTTCAGGGCCTAATCCTCTGGCTATAAACTCCTCCCAGCTGCTTGCCGAGCACTGAGCCCACTGCCTTCTCTGTCTAAAAATTTCCTGGTTCCTGCCAGCTTGCACCGCTGATCACCGCTTTGACCAGACTGGTACATCTCGTTGCTACAGAATTTTGGAAGCCCTTGGTTTTTCCTGCTGATTTGCTCTGACTCCTGTTTGATGCCTCCAAACTCTAGATTACCCTGTGTCTTTCTGCTTTTAACATCACCTTTCACTCTTTGAACAGAAGTTTTGACTAGCTGCAGTGTATGAGGTAGGGCCTGTGGTAGGGACTGAGAGTGTTACCATGAATGCTCCATCGAGGAGCTCAGAATGTAAGGGAGGAAATGGCTGGTAAATAGGCAATTATAATGCCATGGGATACCAGTACCAGCTGCCCTCGAGTCAATTCCAAATCATTATGACCCCCACGTGTGACAGGGTAGAACTATAGGGTTCTCAATGACTAATTTTTCAGCAGTAGATTGCCAGGCCTTTCTTCTGAGGTTCTTCTGGGTAGACTTGAACCACCAACCGTTCAGTTAGCAATATGTTGACCATTTGCACCACCCAGGGACTCCAATGCCATGGGATGAGGGTTGTGATATGTTAGTAGAGGATGTGAGAGTAGCACGTAGTGGGGATACCTAACCCTGCACCAGGATCGAGGGAAGCTTTCCTGAGGTCAGTGACATCTAAGCATTCTGAGCCAGACGAAAAAGAACGAAAGATGTCCCAGGTTATGAAAGTAATATCTATAAATACGCTGTGTCACCAGTCATGACTCCTTTAGGGAACTACAAACATTTAAGTACAGCGGCAGGGAATGTGGCAGAAACAAGGCTGGGAGGGAAGCCAGGGCTACAGGCCATGCTAAAGAGAGCGTGTTCACCCTGTAGGTGCTGGGGAGAGGGAAGCCAGGGCTACAGGCCATGCTGAAGACAGCGTGTTCACCCTGTAGGTGCTGGGGAGAGGGGAGCCAGGGCTACAGGCCATGCTGAAGACAGTGGGCTCACCCTGTAGATGATGAGGAGAGGGAAGCCAGGGCTACAGGCCATGCTGAAGACAGGGGGTTCACCCTGTAGGTGCTGGGGAGAGGGAAGCCAGGGCCACAGGCCATGCTGAAGACAGCGGGTTCACCCTGTAGGTGCTGGGGAGAGGGAAGCCAGGGCTACAGGCCATGCTGAAGACAGGGGGTTCACCCTGTAGGTGCTGGGGAGTCATCTAAGGTTTGTATGGTCAGATTCGTATTTTAGAAAGACCGGCACTGGGCTGGAGAAGCGCATTTAATCATTCAGCTATCTCCCTGAGACTGGCCCACACTCCTGCCTGCTGCACCTTATCCTTCTATGGCTGAGTCCATCTCCACACCTTTTCCCTTCAGGTCCTCAAACAAAATGAATGATCAGAAATCAATTTGAGACCTCTTAAAAAATACAAATTATCTGATCACAGTCACAGATCCAGACTCTCATGGAGATGGAGCCTGGGAATCTCTCTTTTGTAAAAGTTCCTCCAGGTGACTCTGAGGCAGCAGGACTATGAACCAGTGTTTGGGGATTAATGCAGGCTGTCGCTTACCGGGGTGACCAGCAGTGTGTCTGTGGAAAACAGCACCTATAGCAATTAGTTTTAAAATGCTGAAGGATCTCTCACAGCTGGTGGTGGAAACTGCGATGGGCCAATAGACACTGCTCATTGGTGCCTTCCCTCCCTTCAAGCTGCGCCCAGGGCGTGCGCCATACCTGTCAAACCCTGGGTAAACCTCCCAGCCACCTTCTTCTGGATGTGTTGATAAACATCAGCAGTGTTTTCAGCTTACAGAATTAGACTGAAGATGGCCGGAGTAAGTCTCACTCAAAATGTCTTCATTTCCACAGTGTATATGACTTCACTCCCAAGGCAAGAAAACTTTGTCCCCCACTTGCACTCTTCAAGAACTGCCTCCTAGTTCTTTGAATAACTTCTCTGAACCTTAACATGACCTTTTAGGCTCCATTATCCGGCCGATGGCTGACTGACTCTCCTCTCCGTCTCCTCTTTCCTTTACATTGGACCTGCTGCTAACAGTGGGGGTGGGGGCTGACGATTCATGCAATGTGCTCCCTAACTTCTATTTTCTCAGTTAAATTAAAGATAGGTGGGGAGTTGGGAACCTGTTTAGAGCAATAAAGATCTGAAAATTTTCTAAGGGGAATGGTACAGGACTTGACTTAGGAAGAGAAAAGGGGCTGTTGATCAGCCTCAAAGACCCCGCTGAGTTGAAGGTCATATTTATATCCACCAGACAATTCTGTTATCTCTTCCATAAGCTCAGAAACCCAGGAGGAGAGAAAATTGACAATCGTGTAAATCAGTGTCTGGATACTGGCAAAGCAGAAAGTCAAGAGAATGAAACGTACTAGTATAAAAGAAAATTTCTGGGATAGACCTAAAAAGAAGATTCCACCATTTTGTCCCAAAGCTCACAGATGGTAAAGGCAAGAGTACATTTGTTTTGCCCTATTTGATCTGTTCACCGTTTAATTTAATTCTCGTCTCTGGCTTGCCCACCAATGGTTCTAACCGTTGGACCATATAGCTGCTGGAAGTCAGTGGAGGTAAGGTGGGTGTGCTGGATGTAATTTTCCAACACAATAAATGAAGCTACCAAAGTTATGCTACATTTTATAATCATTCTCTTCCTTAGTTAGAGTTAAGACTGGAAAACTTGATTTTTATGGAGATAGTGTACCCGTTCTTTACTGCATTTGATTCTTTGCATTTCATAGAAGACTCAACATGTATAACAAAGCACACGTGTTTCTCAACATGAAGAAATTGGAGACAACAGCAGTTACATTTAAACATACTGACAATAACAATTGAATTATATTTTTGTTTTTAAAAGGTTTCAATTATTTTTAATTAAACCCATGCCATAAATTAATCCAGCTGCTTCAATTTTCAGGTTTATCATTTCCCTGTCCATTTCCTTTGCTACTTCTCTTCCCACTGTACACTCATATTAATCAAGGAAACGGGCAGCAGCAACGAAGCAAGCAGTGTTGGAAGCCAATGGCTACAATTAAATTATTGGTGACATTTGCTTATATGTTCAAGGCTGAAATTTCAGGGGTACATTTTCTCCTGAAAGGACACACTTTCTCAACACTGAAACCCAGAGTTCTGTTATCAAATTACATCTACATTACATCACTGGGTAATGATACTGACCCAAAATAGAAAGTGAAATCATCTACTTTTTCTGCCAAGAGAAAGGCTAAAGCCAAAATTCAGTAATGGTCTTGTTTTCCTACGATTATTTAGACTAGTGCCCTCTTAACTGAAGGGATGTTTTTATCCAAGAGAAGTGGTTATCCCGAAGGTAGCTGCTGGGAGGGCAGGGGAAGGGGAGAAGGTGAAGAGGTTTGAGGCTTCCCTCACCCATCCTGGACCACTATATAATGCATATCTTCAGGAACCAAGGCAGTTTAGAATTTGTGCGCGTTGCTCCCTTCTCTGTCTTTGTGCCACTTGTACAGTTTAGGTGTATTCAAGCGCTTAAAGCATTTTTCTCTGATGTTTCACTGGCCTCTTGTTTCAGAAAATCCAGTGTGCGTGTACTTGTATCGTTCACGAAAACTTGTACACCAGCGATCATTTCCAGACATGCAGGGCATCCTTTCTCTCCATCCCCCTCACAGTTACAAGGGCACCATGAAGGAAAGCACCTTGGTCACCAGGCACCAGTGCGCAGTCCAGCAGGCCATTCCCAGCGCAGGCTAGGGGTGTCCATTGCTGTGCAGGGCGAACATCCACACCGGGATGCAATGCTCGGGAAAACCCTCCTGCTTCTCCTGGCCCGACACGACCAGCCCACTCTTCCTAATGAGGCTCTGGAGGATGTCCATGTCCCGAGTCACGCTGCTGTCAGAGAGGTCGAAGACACAGCCCTCCAGCGCCACATTGTCCTTCAGTATGATGACACCGTTTTCTTTCAGGCCATCTCGGCACCGGGACAGAAATGCAAGAAGGTCCTTATCTGTCAGGTACCCTACATGTGGGGCCAGGTAGGTGGAGAGACAGGGTGAAATCGTGGGTAGAGAGGGAGGTGAGTAGGAAAGAACACAGGGCTAAGAATCAGGAGGAATAATCGAGACCATTCATTCACTCATTCATGAATTATTTAATAGCCGGCGTTGTTTTAGTTCGAATGTCAATAAGAAGATACTTCTTTTAGGGGGCTCAGTCTCCCATCTATAAAATAGGTATTATACTGTATGGATTGCCTACCTCACAGGCATGAGATTAAATTATTGCCCACCCTATGGGATGCCCCTTCCGTGTCCCCAGAAGACCCAGCCCTATCCTCATTCTTCTCTGCCTTCTGTACACACGTGTACACACACACACACACACACACACACCCAGACCAATATCTAATTCACTGCTGTCTCATTTCCTGGGAATTAACATTTTTGGGCCCCATTTTTAATTTTTTCAGGGATTTAGGTTTCATCTAGGATTTAGATTGATTCGAGGCACTCCCTTTCTAAGGGTGGAAATTGCCCGGCTTGTACAGAGGAATTTGGGAGAAACATCTGGACAATCAGAGCTTTTTAAGAGCTTACGTGATACTTAAGGTTAACTGCTCTAAGCACAACTGCAGCTAAATCTCCCTTTCAGTTCTCTCTCCCGTTCCAGGAATCCTCAAATTAGCCCCATGCATTGTTTTGTCCTGCTGGGAAGGGAGAAGGGCAGATGCAATGCCAGGGAGAACTAACCGGAGACCCACTGAATCCAGATGACATCATATCTCCTGACTGGGGGCGTGAATTCCTGCAGGCTGTAGCAGTGGTAACTTTCTACCTTGTCCCCTTTGACTTGCAGGTAATTCTGAGCTTCCAGGAGGAAAGGCTCCATCATGTCCACGAGTTCCACACTGCTGAAAACCGGCAGTAAGACATGCTTGCTGACCCTTCCAATCCCAGAGCCGCAGTCCAAGGCACAGTCTGTTCCAGCTTTCCCCGGCCCCTGCAGAAAGGGACCTTGTGGAATACTCCAAGTACAGATACCCAGCCTGCACCCTGGCCACTCCAATTAACTTTTAAATCAACTTTACTGAGGTCAGTTTCCACACAATGAGATACACCATCTTAAGTGTACAATTCAATGAGTTTCGACAAATGTGAACACGGTGTTATCACTAATATAATCAAGGTATGAAATCAAACCCGTTGTCCTCAAGTCGATTCCAACTCATAGCGACCCTATACGACAGAGTAGAACTTCCCATAGGGTTTCCCAGGAGCCCCTGGTGGATCTGAACTGCCAAACTTTTGGTTAGCCGCAGTAGCACTTAACCACTATACCACCAGGCTTTCCATTCAAGGTATATCAAACCAAACCCACTGCTGTTGAGTCGATTCCGACTCATAGCGACCCTATAGGACAGAGTAGAACTGCCCGATAGAGTTTCCAAGGAGCGCCTAGTGGATTCGAACTGCTGACCTCTTGGTTAGCAGCTGTAGCACTTAACCACTACGCCAACAGGGTAAAGGATTCAATTACCTGTTTCGAAATCTCCAATCATTCCCAGTTTTACATTATTTTCTCCATATATAGATCTTTAAAAGAATTGAAAAATACAATTTTTAAAAGTAAAATCTTAGGTTTGAAAACTTGGTAATTTTCTCCCACAAAAAATGGGCCATCAACAGCCCTATGAAGATAAGAGCTTTGGTGACCATGAATCTGTGTTGAACCCACAGCTAAATGGACCTACTCTGTAGGTTATAACTATGAAAAAAAAAAAAAAAGAGTAATGATAGACTTTCTGAGTTTTAAAATTACTTTGAAAATCATTCAGTGGAAACATTTTAATGCATAGTGGATGACTGAAATTATAATTTTTCAAAAACTGATTTTAGAGACACTGAACGATCTACTCTTCTTGTGTGGATGGTAAATTTTAGAACCTGAGCTGAGGGAATGCTAACTGCCCCATTCTCAGGTCAAGGTTTTATTTCAAACCCAGCCCTCATGGCACACAGAACTTTCTTAGTGAGTAAAGATTGGTTCCAGCAAAGTCTTCTTTCGTGCTAAAAATCTATTTTTGCTTTTGTCCCAGAAACACTACATGATTTACTGGGCACAAAATCCTTAAAACTGATTTTTTATTTTAAAGTAGGTCTGTGCGTTACATTAACGGGTAGGGAGGGGGAAGAGGAGATGAATCAGCCAAGGGAAACTTTGTCAAACTTGCTTCTATAGAGTAAAATACTTTCTGATTTATGAAGATTCAGCTGGTCTAAATTATTTGGTCATAGTTGGGATGGCTGCTGAATAGGTTTTGTGCTAGAAATTACAGTAAAAAGATGCTTGAAGTTGCCAATCAAGATATTAAGGAGAAAGCCTGCTCTTGATTCTCAGGAACTGAAGATTAAAAAAACACATTGGGCTACAGATTAAAGGTGAAGTATGAGCTCAGGGAAACATCAGAAAAGCTGCTTTCCAGTCCACCGAAAGAGCCTTCCTTACGGCCAGAAAGGTAAAATGGACACAGAAAGTAAAGCAGTTGTAGCTTCAAGTAGAATAATAATAATTTACTAAGTACTTCTATGTGCCAAGATCTTTACATCCATAATAACTATTATAATCAAAACAACTCTACAAGGCAATGATTATTAGCTCCATTTGGAGATGAAGAAATTCAGGTTTCCAGTATCACACAGCTAATGACAGAGCTGGAGCCCTGGTGGCGCAGTGGTTAAGTGTTTGGCTGCTAACCAAAAGGTCAACTGTTTGAATCCACCAGCCGCTCCGTTGAAACTCTTGGGCAGTTCTCCTCTGTCCTACAGGGTCACTCAGCGTAAGTCAGAATGGACTCGGTGCAGTGGGTTTTAATGACAGAGCCAGGATTTGAACACAGGACTGTTTGAACTCAAAGCCAAGTCTACATTAGGGGTGTTACCTCCAGGGACAACTCCGATTCACTGGAAGTATATACGTCTAATATTGAAGTGTTGAAGCTCAGCAGGAAAGAGGTCTGTGATTAATGAGTGATGTCTGCCTTGGCTACGGGAAGGGGGAGCAATGGTAACTTGTGCCATGTGTTTGCCATTCCTACTAACACTATGCTGCCACCCTCATTCATTCAAGTACATAATTTAAACTAAGCCAGTTCAGAAAAAGGCTTAGGCTAAAGGGTTATGTTGTAAAGACAGTAAAAAAAAAAAAAAGCATAAGTAAAAAAAAAAAGCATAGCCTAAGTAAATATATAACATAAACAAGATTGGAGGAAAGTATAGGGAAATTATTTTAAGCTACTAGAAACGATTTTGCTAGAAATACGTGTGCTCAATTAGAGATTCTCACTGCAAATTTGTCTTATCATTTTACCTTTACCAGTTGTGCTGAGTCAGCTCCAACTCATGGCCACTCCCTGTGTGAGAGAAGAAATGTGCTATACAAGGCTCTCTTCTTTTTTTTTTTTTTTAACTTTGTTGTTGCTGAGAATATATAAAGCAAAAGATGCACCAATTCAACAGTTTCTATACGTACTATTTAATGATATTGATTACATTCTTGAAGTTATGCACCCATTCTCACCCTCCTATTCTGAGTTGTTCCTCCCCCATTAACATAAATTCACTGCTATCTAATCTTTCAAGTTGCTGTTATCAATTTCATCCCATATTAAAAACAAAAACCTACTGCTGTCGAGTTGATTCTGACTCATAGCGACACTACAGGACAGAGTAGAACTGCGCCATAGGGCTTCCTAGGAGCGACTGGTGGATTCAAACTGCCGACATTTTGGTTAGCAACCACTGTGGCAGCAGGGCTCCATATAGATAGTTCTTAAAAGAGCATAATGCTCGAGGCAGATGTTTTTTACTAGTTAAGCTAAACTATTTTTTGGCTTTAAGAAGACTTCAGAGGATATTTTTTGGTTTAAGGTTTAAAGATTATCTCAGGATAATAGTTTCAGGGATTCATCCAACCTTATGGCTCCAGGAAGTCTGGAGTCCATGAGAATTTGAAATCCTATTCTGCATTTTCCCCCTTTTGATCAAAATTATTCTATAGAATCTTTGATCAAAATGTCCAGTAATGATAGCCAGGCACCATCCAGTTTTTCTAATCTCATGACAAAGGAGGCAGTTGTTCATGGAGGCAATTAGCCACACATCTACATAGGGCCTTGAGTGGGTGATTTTTTGGAATTAGGTCTCTAAGCCATTCTTCTAAAGCTCCTCCGGGTAGACCTCAACTTCCAACCTTCTGGTTAGCAGCTGAGTAAGTCAACCATTTGCACTACCCATTACTACTTTCTCATCATTGCTTTCCCCTAAGAGCCTCTGTCAGGCAAGTTGCTCTCATTTTTGCAGCAAGTGGTCTTAGCAGTAGAGCCGTGGGAGAATAAAACAAGGAGATCTCAGAGATCCAAACCAGAGGAGCTCAAGGTTATAACCCCTAAACTCCTTTTTCTCAATAAACAGACAAATGTGGAGCTGCTCTGGTTAAAATGAGACCAGGCTTCACCCACTCAGCCTTCCCATAATTCTCCCGGAAGCCCTTGAGCAAAACCCTACAGAACCACAAACCAAAGTTTTTAAATCACTCAAGTCTAATTCTCCTGCCTTTTCAGATAAGGAAATAGAATTCCCTTGAAAATTCTCCCTCTCTGATTTGTACTTTTCACCAATTTAGTTGTGTGATATTTGACTATAGATATTTTTGAAACAGTGGCCATTTACAAATACTAAAGGTGCCTCAAACCCTATGGTGTCTAAGCTCTGCCTCTAGTTCCTCTACTCCATTTCCCTCTGCGTGGTTGTCCCCCTTCCCCACCGCCCCCCCCCCCCAATCTTCTGGCACCAAAGCTCTTTCTCTGTCTCTCATTCACACGCAGCTACTCTGAGAAGGGATATTTAAAGACTGACCCCAGTGACACCATCTCCTGCCTCAAGGACATTATGGTTGTGATTGTATTGAAATCTGATGCCCTTCATGAATGTGACCAGAACTGCACACCATGTGTGATTTAAAAAAAAAAAAGTTTATTCTCATTTTAATTTATTATCTTCTTACATACTCATTCACGTAAAATAGTTAAAAGACTCTTAGAAATTTCATTTCCATCTTTACTCTGTCTATATACATTGTTTTAAAGAACATTATTTTGAGTTCATCCAGTGGAGTCTAAAACTGCAATGAAAGTGCTTCATGACATCATATCATAATCATGAAACGTAACAAGTTAGACCCAGATTTTTTAGTCATCCAATCTCTGAGAAAGGTTAAAAAAAAAAACCATCAAATACTGACTACTTTTTATGTCACTACTTTCTCTCACTGTTGTTCTTAGTTGCCATGGTGTCGATTTGGACTCCTGGAGACCCCATGTGTACAGGGTAGAACTGCTCCGTAGGGTTTTCAAGGCTGCCATCTTTCCGAAGCAGGTTGCTAGGCCTGTCTTCTGAGGTGCTTCTGGGTGAGTTCAAACCACGAACCTTTCAGTTAGTAGTCGAGTGCTTAACTGTTTGCACCACTCAGGGACTTCCTTACCTCCACTAAAAAAAAAAAAAAATTTTTTTTTTTTTTTTTTTTCTCCACTAGGAAGCTGAAATTGAGAAGTTATCAGCTATGCCATTGACATCATCTTGGTACCATTTGTTTCTTTGCTAAAGTAAACGCATTTGCAACAACTTTAAACACCGTTTCCCATTGTCCCATGTCACTAAGTGTTGAAAGGAATGCAAAAGTTTAAACAATCTGCCTTTTCCCAGTTGACATAAGAATAAATCATGTCAGATACTCATATTCCCTAGCTCCTTGTACTTGACCTGAATACTAATTTAGCAGGTTATTAAGGTCAAATTACCAAAATATCATTCCTTAAAAAGGACTGTGGTGTTTGTGCTTATTTAGAGGTCACAGCTTCACAGTGAGCCTTGTCCACTAAAACAACTCCAAACACTTGTTTGAAAAGAACATGCTGCCCCTTTTCCAACTTAAATATGCAAGGACAAGGCTGTTTCCTTTCCCAGGTCTGTGGGAGTCCATATGGGCTCTGTCTGACCCGCATCCCTGCGGTCAGCTTCCATTCCACTGGGAGTGACAAGACAGCTGAATTACTACGCTTCTGAAATGCTAATCGATCAGAGCCAGCCTCACCATGAGGCAAGCCGGAGGGATCGCTCTGCGCCAGACTGGAGGAGAGCTGAAGTCGATGGTCCACCCCCTCCCCGCAAAAAAAAGAAAAGCAGGGATTTTTCTGCTACATGAGACAAATGGAAAAAAGTCAGTCATGGTTAAGAGCAAGGAGTTTGGTGTCACACAGAGCTGGCTGGGCCTAAGTCCCAGCTCTGTCTTTTACCAGCTGTGTGACCTTGACAACTTATTTACCTCTTCAAGCCTCATCTCCAAAACTGTGAAAACAAGGCTAATAACAGTACTTAGAAAACAAGATAAATGTTTCTAAAGTGTTTAGCAAAGTGACTGGCCGTCTCGGAATAGGCATGCAGTGAATTTGTCAGTAACACTGATTTAGAAATAGTCATGGTAAACGACCTACACGTACAAACAGCCATGGCCATCATCTCTACACTCCAAGTCCTTTATGGTGTAGATGAAGTCCAGAAACTTGTGCTCCAGCGGGTGCCCTATCTGATCCATCTTCTCTGCTCTGATCCATCTTCTCTGCTGCCAGCCTCTGGGCTCAGGTACATGGCGAACCAGGGAGGCTGAATGTGAAGCAGTCCTCAGCTCCACACGAGGTGTGTTCTTAGTATTATGCTTCTAAGGAGGTTGACAGCCTAGCCCCTTCCCCAATAATGTATCTTTTGTCAGAATAAAATTAGCTCTAAAGTCCAAACAAATGAATTGGAACAAAACCTGTTTGCCAATTAGAACTTTACATCTTCAGTAGGTCTGACAGCAGTTTTGTTGTGTGTGTTAAGGCTATTTTTAACAACTAAATGAAGTGCTTCAAAATATACTAAACACATTATATTAAACCCTGTTATTGCTACTAGTAGCACTATATTAGACTTGGGGGCACTTAAGTACGCTATGAGTCGGAATCGACTCGACGGCACTGGGTTTGGTTTTTTTCTTTTTTAAGTACACTAAAAGCGAGCGCTTGACATGTATCATCTCGTTTGATCCTCACGTTCTCCTATGAAGTTAAGTAACACGCCCAAGGTCGCTCACACGTTACATGGTGGAACTCTTGAGCCCGAGGTTTTGGCCTCTACACTATACTATCTTTGTCTACGTGGCATGAAAGGAAAAAAAGTGGGAGTTCTCCCAGCCAAAAAGGGATCATATTCTTCTTAAGTCCCTTTTAAAAAAAAATAAATTAAGATCAAGGTAAATTCTAAACTATGTATAAAATTACATAAAGGGATCCTACTGTGCTTATTTTTAAACCAAACATCAGCATGCATTTCCTTACTAGACTAATTTTCATTGCAGAGAATCAATAAATAATCCCAAGATCACAGATAGCATGATCCTTCGTCAGTCATCTGGGTGTCAACTGTTCATCTGTGAGACTCTAAAAGAAATGTCTTCTTAATCCCCAAAGTGCAATATCAGTACTGCGAGTGAGTGTGAGATTAGTTGGTCATAGGAAGGCAAAATGCCAAGTGGGATAAATCAACAGTGGCCTATCCTTTCTGAACACCTTAAAGCAGGCTTTCAGGCTACATGCACCCTTGGCTGAGCCATATGACTTTAACCTGACTTAAGTGACAATGACACAGAAATATGTGAACTCAATGTTTGCAAGGACTTTGCATCCTTATCAAGCTGCAGTTGGATAACTCACCCCAACAAATTTCCTAAGAAATTCCTGAGAGGCCTGGACATCTGGGTTTGAGAGTTCAATAAAACTTCCCATCATACCCTCTTCTGTGGCCGGTACTTCTTGGTAGAAAAGTTTAGCTCTGGCATAGAACTGCATTTCACCGTCGATAACTTGGCTTGTCAAAGCATACAGTTTCACTGCAAATGAAATATTATTAACATTTATTAATATTCATACGTCAGAACAAGCTCAGTCTTAGCTCGCATTGAATTTCCTGCTAGAAGTCCGTAAGTTGTGCTATGGAGAAAAGAGCATTGGGTTTGAAATCATAACTAACTTGCTATGTAATCTTGGGAAAACTTCCTAACTCCTTTGGTTTTCAAGGATCACATCTATAAATCACAATTATGTGTCAGTTCTACCATTTAATAACTGTATAGTTTAATAAACCTGTAGTTTATCATTGCAGAATACAAAGTTTAATGCTTTTCGCTACAATGGAATAAAGAACACCAACGATTTGATGAGATTTATCTTCAAGCTTCAAATATTTTATGAGAATTTTCTCATTAATCCTTATTTTTAATTACAAGCTAGACTGGGGTAGATATTTTTTCATCTCTTCCTCAAGAAACACATACCCAAATATCTCTTTGTACTAACTTCACAAAAATGTACTTGAGCTCTATCTTCTGTAAATAAAATAATAAAGAGAGTATTATGGACTGAATTGTGTCCTTCCAAAATATATGTTGGAATCCTAACCCCTATAGCTGTGGAGGAGCCCTGGTGGTACAGTGGTTAGGTGCTACAGCTGCTAACCAAAAGGTCAGCAGTTTGAATCTCCAGCTGCTCCTTGGAAACCCAATGGGGCAGTTCTACTCTGTCCTATAGGGTCACTATGAGTCAGAATCTACTTGATGGCAATGAGTTGAAGCCTTGGTGGCACACTGGTTAAGAGCTACAGCTGCTAAGCAGAAAGTCAGCAGTTCGAATCCACCAGATGCTCCTTTGAAACCCTATAAGGCAGTTCTACTCCGTCCTGTAGTGTCGCTATGAGACAACAATGTTTTTGTTTGTTTGTTTTTATAGCTGTGGATGTAATCCTGTTTGGAAATAGGGTTTTCTTGTCATGTTAATGAGACCATACCAGTGTAGAGTGTGTCCTAAATCAAAGCCTAATAATCACTTCTGAGTTCTAAAAAGAGCAAATTAGACCCAGATGGGAACATATACTGGTGTAGACAGATGCCGTGGGAGGGTCACCAAGAGCCAAGTAAGCACTGAGGCAACCAACAAAGAAGGAACTGACATGGTCTAGACCCTTATATGGACTTTTAGCCTTCAGACTGTGAGAAAATGAACTTCTGTAATTAAAGTCAACCACTTGCAGTATTTGTGTTGCAGCAGTACTAGGTAACTACTACAAAGAGAAAAGAGCCCTGGTGACACAATGGTTAAGCACTTGGCTACTAACCCAAAGGTCAACAGTTTGAACTCACCAGCTGCTCTGTGGGAGAAAAGACCTGGTGACCTGCTCCCATAAGGATTACAGTCTAGGAAATTCTATGGGGCAGTTCTACTCTGTCCTATGTGATCACAATGAGTTGGAATCGATGGCACAAAACAACAAAACAAAGAGATAATATTTATTGAGCAGCTATTTTGTACCAGGTAGTGTACTAGGTATATTCACAAATAGTATGTCATTTCATTATTTCAGAAACCCAATGAATAAGGAAGACTGAAGAAGAATAATTGCCTTTGAGTTCTGGTGTTGGTGAAGAATATTGAGTATACCATGGACTGCCAGAAGAACGAACAAATCTATCTTGGAAGAAGTACAGCCAGAATGCTCCTTAGAAGCGAGGATGACAAGACTACATCTCACATACTTTGGACATGTTATCAGGAGGGACCAGTCCCTGGAGAAGGACACCATACTTGGTAAAGTGGAAGGTCAGCAAAAAAGAGGAAGACCCTGGATGAGGTGGATTGACACAGTGGCTATGACAATGGCCTCAAGCGTAGCAACAATTATGAGGATGGTGCAGGACAGGGCAGTGTTTCATTTTGTTATGCATAGGGTCAGTATGGGTATGAACTAACTCAACAGCACCTAATAGAAACACTGACATATTGTTTTAGGACATTTCCGTTTACAAAACTTGTGTTCCAACTTCTGAGGAGTAAATAAAAGAATGCATTTAAATATGTTCTGTAAACCAAAAGGTATGATTCAGATAAAAATATTTTCATTAGAGAACATTCAGGGGGAAAGATAGAAAGTGAAGGAAGGGAAGGAACATCTGGTTCAAGGTCAAATACCGAACACATGCATTTGTCTTCCCTCTCTCCCTGAAAATTATCATAATAGGCTAAATGCGTAACAGTGAAAAAAATGAGAGACGATTACCAATGGATTTGTGATTTCAACAAACTTCTGGAAGACAAAAAGAAGCATATGGAACAAAGGTGAAGAAGCTGCATGCTAGAATACTTCCAGGAGGCAGTTACTTTCCACACTCAGAGCCAACAGGTAGAAGTGTAGGAATGAGAACAGGGGCCAAAAACTAAGAGAGTTAATCAAAAGTCTGTCTACAGAACAACCAACTGAGGGTAAAATTACCCTCCTTGGGTAAAAAAAAAAAAAAAAGCAGCGGACAATACAGTAGTAATCCTAGCTAGGTGAGAGGGAGAGGAGTTTCTTCTCTGAGAAATTTAAACAAAGTGTCTGAGGAGAATTATAGAAGGGTCAATGTTGGGATCCCAGAAAACCACTCCTTCTGGCATATAGAGGACTCCAAGCCCCTCAACTGCTCATACTCATCAGAGCCTGGTAAGGTCTACCTGCATATGTGGAGCTTCTTGTCATCCTTTTTTGCTCAGAAGAAAGGTACACAACAGAGGAAACTTTCTCATTACCTAGAATCATTGGCTCTTTCCTTCATTTCTTAATATGGACAAACAATTATCTTCAAACACATGAGGGGAAAACAGCAGCCTGAAAGAAAAAATTCAAGGTAAACAATCAAAACTGACCCCTAAGGAAATAGAAATAATTCAGAAGATGGGTGAGAATTTAAAACAAAACAAAACAGAACTCATATATCCTTAGAGAGATATAAGTACTAATGAATTCATAAATCAAAGGTAAAATGCCAAGAAAATAATAATTAAAAGAATAAGGAAGCATTCTTAGAAATTAAAGGTATGATTATCAGAAACTTTGGAATAAAGTTAAGTGAATTTACAAAAACATAAAACAAAAAAAGGTAGATATGGAAAATAAGAGTGAAAGGACTAAAACTTTGGAGAGTTAATTCAAGAGGTGCAACATTAAGCTAACTAAAGGATTCAAAGAGGAAGAGATGAGAAAAAGGGGTGAAAAATTATTAAAGAAATAATAGAAGAAAATTTCTCAGAGCTGAAAAGGAACTGTAAGATCAACAAGTGTTGAGCAGCATGCATTAAAAAATAAATAAAAGCCACGCTTACACATATCCTTAGGAAATTACAAAACACAAGCGCAATGAGAAGATTTTAAAGTCCTTTAGAGGAGGAAAGGAAGTGTTTGACCTTTAAATAGGGTTGTCAGATTTAACAAATAAAAATAGATATTTAAAGAATAACTTATTAGTGTGAGTATTATGCTGTCATCGTTGTCAGATGTTGTTGAGTCAGTCCCAACTCATAGCGACCCTATGTACAACAGAATGAAACACTGCCTGGTCCTGCACCATCCTCACAATCGTTGTTATGTTTGAGCCCATTGTTGCAGCCACTGTGGCAATCCACCTAAATAAGGACCTTCCTCTTTTTCACTGACTCTCTAGTTTACCAAGCATAATGTCTTTCTCCAGGGACTGGTCTCTCTTTACAACACGTCCAAAGTACACAAGACAAATTCTCGCCATTCTTGCTTCCAAGGAGCACTCTGGCTGTATTTCTTCCAAGACAAACTTGTTCATTCTTCTGGCAGTCCACCGTACATTCAATATTCTTGGCCAACACCATAATTCAAAGGCATCAATTCTTCTTCATTGTGTTCTTTATTCTTTGTCCAGCTTTCAAACTCATATAACACAACTGAAAATATGGCTTGGATCAGGCACACCTTATGCTCAAAGCGTCAACTTTGCTTTGCAGCACTTTAAAGAGGTCTTTTGCCGAAGATTTGCCCAATGAAATGCATCTTTTGATTTTTGACTGCTGCTTCCATTGTGTTGATTGTGGATCCAAGTTAAATGAAAGCTATGACAAAGTCAATCTTTTGTCCATTTATCATGATGTTGCTTATTGGTTCAGTTGTGAGGATTTTGTTTTCTTTATGTTGAGGCGTAAACCATACTGAAGGCTGTAGTCTGATTTTCCTCAGTAAGTACTTCAAGTCCTCTTTGCTTTCAGCAAGCAAGGTTGTGTCATCTGCATATCGCAGGTTGTTATTGAGTCTTCCTCCAATCCTGATGCCATGTTCTTCTTCATATAGTCCAGGCTTCTCAGATTATTTGCTCAGCAAACAGTTTGAATAAGTATGGTGAAAGGATGCATCTCTGATGCACTCTTTTGTGATTATAAACCATGAAGTATTCCCTTTCTCTGTTCAAATGACTACCTTTTGATCTACATACAGGTTCCACATGAGCACAATTAAGTGTTCTGGAATTCCCATTCTTTGTAACGTTATCCGTAATTTGTTGTGATCCACACAGTCAAATGCCTTTGCATAGTCAATAAAACACAGGTAAACATCTTTCTGGTATTCTTTGCTTTCAGCGAAGGTACTTGTGACATCAGATTCCTCGTTCCACATCCTCTTCTGAATCCAGCTTGAATTTCTGGCAGTTCCCTGTAGATGTACTGCTGCAACCTCTTGAACTATCTTCAGCAAAATTTTACTTGTGATATTTATGGTATTGTTTGATAATTTCTACATTCTATTAGATCACTTTTCTTTGGGACGGGCACAAATATGGATCTCTTTCAGTCATTTGGCCAGGTAGCTGTTGTCCAAATTTCTTGGCATAGAGAGTGAGCAGCTCCAGCACTGCATCTATTTGTTGAGCCTTGTTTTTCACCAATACCTCCAGTGCAGCTTGGACTTCTTCCTCCCCTATCATTGGTTCTTTATCATATGATATCTCCTGAAATGGCTGAACGTTGACCAATTATTTTTGGCATACGGACTATGTATTCCATCTATCTGCTTTTCTTGCATCTTTCAAGATTTTTCCCATAGAATCCTTCAAAATTGCAACTCGAGGCTTGATTACTTCAGTTCTTTCAGCTTGAGTAATGCTAAGCATGTTGTTCCTTTTTGGTTTTCTAACTCCAGGTCTTTGCACATTTCATTATAATATTTGACTTTGTCTTCTAGGACCGCCCTTTGAAATCTTCTGTTCAACTGTTTTACGTCATCATTTCCATTTGCTTTAGCTACTCTACATTCAAGAGCAAGTTTCAGAGTCTGTACTGACATCCATTTTGGTCTTTTCTTTCTTTCCTGTCTTTTCAATGAACTTTTGCTTTCTTCCTGTATGATGTCCTTGATGTGGTCCCATAACTCATGTGGTCTTCAGTCATTACTGTTCAATTTGTCACATTTGTTCTTGAGATGGTCTCCAAATTCAGATGGGATATGCTCAAGGTCATTTTTTAGTTCTCTAGCTTTCTTCACCTTCAGTTTGAACTTGCATATGAGCAATTGATGGTCTGTTCCACAGTCGGCCCCTGGCCTCGTTCTGACAGGTGATACTGAGTTTTCTACAGTCCTCTTCAATAGACGTAGTGAATTTGATTCCTGTGTTTTCCATCGGATGAGGTCCAGGTGTGTAGCTGCTGTTTATGTTGTTTAAAAACGGTATTTGCTAAAGGGCATCTATACAAAGCCAACAGCCAACATCACCCTAAATGGAGAGAGCCTGAAAGCATTTCCCTTGAGAACGGGAACCAGACAAGGATGCCCTTTATCACCGCTCTTATTCAACATTGTGCTAGAAGTCCTAGCCAGAGCAATTAGGCTAGACAAAGAAATAAAGGGCATCCGGATTGGCAAGGAGGAAGTAAAATTATCTCTGTTTGCAGATGACATGATCTTATACACAGAAAACCCCAAGGAATCCTTCATAAAACTACTGAAACTAATAGAAGAGTTTGGCAGTCTCAGGTTATAAGGTAAACATACAAAAATCACTTAGATTCCTCTACATCAACAAAAAGAACACCGAAGAGGAAATAACCAAATCAATACCATTCACAGTAGCCCCCAAGAAGATAAAATACTTAAAAATAAATCTTACCAAAGATGTAAAAGACTTATACAAAGAAAACTACAAAGCACTACTACAAGAAATTAAAAAGGACATACTTAAGTGGAAAAACATACCTTGCTCATGGATAGGAAGACTTAACATAGTAAAAATGTCTATTCTACCAAAAGCCATCTATACATACAATGCACTGCCGATCCAAATTCCAATGTCATTTTTTAAGGTGATAGAGAAACAAATCACCAACTTCATATGGAAGGGAAAGAAGCCTCGGATAAGCAAAGCATTACTGAAAAAGAAGAAGAAAGTGGGAGGCCTCACTCTACCTGATTTCAGAACCTATTATACAGCCACCGTAGTCAAAACAGCCTGGTACTGGTACAACAACAGACACATAGACCAGTGGAACAGAACTGAGAACCCAGATATAAATCCATCCACATATGAGCAGCTGATATTTGACAAAGGCCCAGTGTCAGTTAATTGGGGAAAAGATAGTCTTTTTAACAAATGGTGCTGGCATAACTGGATATCCATTTGCAAAAGAATCAAACAGGACCCATACCTCACACCATGCACAAAAACTAACTCCAAGTGGATCAAAGACCTAAACACAAAGACTAAAACGATAAAGATCATGGAAGAAAAAATAGGGACAACCTTAGGAGCCCTAATACAAGGCATAAACAGAATACAAAACATTCCCAATAATGACAAAGAGAAACCAGATAACTGGGAGCTCCTAAAAATCAAACACCTATGCTCATCTAAAGACTTCACCAAAAGAGTAAAAAGACCACCTACAGATTGGGAAAGAATTTTCAGCTATGACATCTCCGACCAGCGCCTGATCTCTAAAATCTATATGATTCTGTCAAAACTCAGTCACAAAAAGACAAACAACCCAATCAAGAAGTGGGCGAAGGATATGAACACACACTTCACTGAAGAAGATATTCAGGCAGCGAACAGACACATGAGAAAATGCTCACGATCATTAGCCATTAGAGAAATGCTAATTAAAACTACGATGAGATTCCATCTCACTCCAACAAGGCTGGCATTAATCCAAAAAACACAAAATAATAAATGTTGAAGAGGCTGCGGAGAGATTGGAACTCTTATACACTGCTGGTGGGAATGTAAAATGTTACAACCACTTTGGAAATCTATCTGGCGTTATCCTAAACAGTTAGAAATGGAACTACCATACAACCCAGAAATCCCACTCCTCGGAATATACCCTAGAGAAATAAGATCCTTCACACAAACAGATATATGCACACCCATGTTTATTGCAGCTCTGTTTACAATAGCAAAAAGCTGGAAGCAACCAAGGTGTCCATCAACGGATGAATGGTTAAATAAATCATGGTATATTCACACAATGGAATACTACGCATCGATAAAGAACAGTGACGAATCTGTGAAACATTTCATAACATGAAGGAACCTGGAAGGCATTATGCTGAGCAAAATTAGTCAGAGGCAAAAGGACAAATATTGTATAAGACCACTATTATAAGATCTTGAGAAATAGTATAAACTGAGAAGAACATATACTTTTGTGGTTACGAGGGGGGGAGGGAGGGAGAGGGGGAGAGGGTTTTTTACTGATTAATTAGTAGATAAGAACTGCTTAAGTGAAGGGAAGGACAATACTCAATACAGGGAAGGTCAGCTCAACTGGACTGGACCAAGAGCAAAGAAGTTTCCAGGATAAACTGAATGCTTCAAAGGTCAGTGGAGCAAGGGCGGGGGTTTGGGGACCATGATTTAAGGGGACTTCTAAGTCAATTGGCAAGATGATTCTATTATGAAAACATTCTGCATCACACTTTGAAATGTGGCATCTGGGGTCTTAAATGCTAACAAGCGGCCATCTAAGATGCATCAATTGGTCTCAACCCACCTGGAGCAAAGGAAAATGAAGAACACCAAGGTCACACGATAACTAAGAGCCCAAGAGACAGAAAGGGCCACATGAACCAGAGACCTACATCATCCTGAGACCAGAAGAACTAGTTGGTGCCCGGCCACAATCGATGACTGCCCTGACAGGGAACACAACAGAGAACCCCTGAGGGAGCAGATCAGTGGGATGCAGACCCCAAATTCTCACAAAAAGACCATACTTAATGGTCTCACTGAGACTAGAGGAATCCCGGCGGTCATGGTCCCCAAACCTTCTGTTGGCCCAGGACAGGAACCATTCCCAAAGACAACTCATCAGACATGAAAGGGACTGGACAGTGGGTAGGAGAGAGATGCTGATGAAGAGTGAGCTAATTATATCAGGTGGACACTTGAGACCGTGTTGGCATCTCCTGTCTGGAGGGGGGATGGGAGGATAGAGAGAGTTGGAAGCTGGCAAAATTGTCACAAAAGGAGAGACTGGAAGGGCTGACTCATTAGGGGGAGAGCAAGTGGGAGTACGGAGTAAGGTGTATATAAACTTATATGTGACAATTTGACCTGATTTGTAAACGTTCACTTGAAGCTCAATAAAATTTAATAAAAAAAAATGGTATTTGCAGTGAATAAGTCATTGGTTTTGCAAAATTCTATCATGTGATCTCCAGTGCCATTTCTATCACCAATGCCATATTTTCCAAATACTATTCTGCAACTACTGTTCTGGAGGCTAACACACTATACGTATACTATACGCTATAGTATAAGTACACTTGGGGACATACTTATGCTAATAAATTACTCAGAGTTTATCTGAAATTCAAATTTAATTGGGCACTCTATATTTTATCTGGTAACCCTACCTTCAAAAAACTAGAACCAGGCTTATATCACAGATCTCGTCAACAAGACTAGAAAACAATTGTACTGCCTTCAGCATTCTGAGGGAAAATTATTTTGAATCTAAAATTCAATGCCCAGGAAAACTGTCAATCAAATTTTAAGGATAAAATCATGATCCTTTCAAAGAAGAAAGGACTTAGAATATTTACCTCCCATGGATTCACTCTTCAGAGTATCTTGAAGCTACATTCCAGCCCAATGAGAGTTAAAATAAAGAGAAGATGTGGGATGAAAGTAACCCAGGGATCCAATAAAGATGACAGCTATTTATCAGATCTAGAAAGAAATTAGTTTTTATTACAACAGAAGACACAGGCTTCAAATAACTCAAGGGATGGCATGAAATGGATTCCAGGCAATACAGAGAGTAGATAAAAAGCAAAGAGTAATTAGAGATATTCTAAAGAAGGTATTTTTCAGTGTTTTTTTTTTTTATCTCAACCACCAAAAATAATAGTTTGAAAGCTCAGGAAAAACATAAAATGGTACAAAAATGATACAATCAGAAAATAAAGCAACCAAAACATGACATAATTTTGAGTAGCAGGAATATAAAAAAAAAGAAAATCCATTCAATCTTAATGAGGAAAATTTAATTTTCAGGTAACACTGAGATTGTGATATTGGACTAGTGTGCTACTTGGCTCTGAAGGGAACACAATTACATAGTCCCAAATTTTCATTCTAAAAGTTAAAAATCCAGTGAGCACCACTTTTATTATTATAACTATGTTCTATCTATGGAGTTATATTAGCATTTCCAACTTGCAGACCTTGGAGCCAATCTTTTGAGCCTGAAGAATCATGAATTTGCTGAAAATGATATATGAATCAGTTTCCATGTACATCACTTTCTGAAGACTAACAGCATTGTATACTATATCTTCCATAGGTATTAACTATATATGTAGATTTTTAATAAAACTACAATTTTTTTAAAGTATTAATAAATATACAGAAGCTTTTTGCCATTTTACACTCAAATTAGCTACTGGTTGAGAAAACACAGCCTTAAAAGAATGGTCCTCATGTTCAAAAACTTTGGCAGCCACTGATCCAACAAGCGTTGAGCAGCATGGATAAGTGCTGTGTCACAGCAAAACCAAGCCAAACCCGTTGCCATTGAGTCAATTCTGACTCATAGCAACCCTATAGGACAGAGAAGAACTGCCCCATAGGTTCCCAAGGAATGGCTGGTGGATTTGAACTGCTGACTTTTTTTGGTTGGCAGCCGAGCTCTTAATCACTATGCCACCACAGCAGGTTGTTCAATGAATGCTTATAAATTCTACAGGGGATGACAAATATCAGGCATCACTATTCCAAGAACATGATTAGTCCAAATTCTTCTGGATACCTCAGAAAACCAGGCTAGGAAATCACAGCTTCCAGAGCCTGCCCAGCAGTTGAATGCTGCTCTGGACTCACTGGTAAGCCACAGCCCAGTACTTTCCTTGATCCAACCAAAGCAGCAAACCAGCCACACTCATCATCACCTTCTTAAGTCAACTAGTTGGTGGAGTCTATTAAAACCCTTAATCTGGAAATGAGAATGGTCCATTATGCCAGCAACATTTAGACCACAAGTGAATGCGAAGCTCAGCAGGGGTCAAAAATCAATAGGTGGGCTTTTATGGTTATGGGCTTGAGTTCTCATTTTCACCTAATTGACAGGAGTATTTCACTACAAAGATATATGAGGTGTCATGGCCAGCCCCAGGTTCTCCTCTGCTGATAGCTCCTGCTATGTTGAAAGTTGACTCGGATAATGGCCAGTCTGTACCTTTATACTTCAGAAATAGATCTAGTAGCTTGTTCTTGTAGGACTGTAATATCTCTGTGAAACCTGGAGTAGTCTAAAACAGTCTACTAATTCTTGATATAATATGGTTCTTATTTCTTGACCAACATTATGATCTGAACTCTCAAGGATCTTCCAAGTGTTTACCTGTTACAAAAAAGAAAAAAAAAAAGTAGAGTACAAATTCATTTATCCTGAAGACCTTGTGGAGTTTCTCAGAGAGGTAAATATCTAAGAGACTGTACACTAAGAGACAAGCCATCCATGATTCAGTTATTAAGCACTAGCAGGACACTCAGTGATTATAATCTAGCAAGGGAAATGTAAGCCATACTTCGATGCATGACCAATGAATGGTACCAACAACCATTGCCTTGGTGGATCAGCAGATGCCTGCAAGCAGAAGCAATTAGGGAAAGATTCCAAAAAGACCTTGGCCATGAAGGATGCCTTTGATTTTGGTTAGCAAAAAGTGAGGGGAAAAGAATTTCAGATGGTGTGGGTCATCTGGATAAAATGCAGCATTTTAAAATGGCTTCTTCTAGACATTCTTGCAGGAAGTAAAAGCATTTTGTTGCTCAAGTACTCAGTGCAAAAAAAATGGAGTTTACCTTGAGGTGATGTCATATTTGATCGTCTTTGCTGTCTTTTGATATAAAAAATTGTGAAAAACAGAATAATTACTCAAAATGTTAATGTTGTTATTGTTAGTTGCTTACTTCCAAGGCATCTCTGGATGGGTCTGAACCAACTTTTCGGTTAGCAGTCAAGCACTTAACCATTTGCGCCACCAGGGACTCCTCAAAATCTTAATGTTGTTATTGTTGTTAGGTGCTGTCAAGTTGGTTCCGACTCATAGCGACCCTTTTTCACTGACTCTCTACTTTACCAAGCATGATACCTACGCCAGGGACTGGCCCCTCCTGGTAACATGTCCAAAGTCCATGAGACTAAGTCTCATCATTTCCAAGGAGCAATCTGGCTATACTTCTTCGAGGACAGATTTGTTCATTCTTCTGGCAGTCCATGGTATATTCAATATACTTTACCAACACCATAATTTAAAAGCATCAATTCTTCTTCAGTCGTCCCATTCACTGCTCAGCTTTCACACGCATGAGGCAAATAAAAATACTATGGATTGAGTCAGACACACCTTAGTCCTCAAAGTGACATTTTTGCTTTTTAACACTTTAAAGAGGTCTTTTGCAGCAGATTTGTCCAATGCAATACATCCTCTGACTTCTTGACTGCTGCTTCCGTGAGTGTTGATTGCGGATCCAAGTAACATGAAATCCTTGGCAACATTAATTTTTCTCACTTTATCATGATGTTGCTTACTGGGCCAGTTGTGAGGACTTTATATTGTGCCAGTTCCCTGTCAATGTGCTGCTGCAATCATTTCTGAAGGATCTTCAGCAAAACTTTACTTGCGTGTGATATTAATGATATTGTTCAATAATTTCTGCATTCTAATGGATCACCTCTCTTTGGAACGGACACGAATATCTCTTCCAGTCGGTTGGCCAGGTAGCTGTCTTCCAAATTTCTTCACAAAGATGAGTGTTCCATTTATTTGTTGGAACATCTCAGTTGGTGTTCCGTCAATTCCTGGAGACTTGTTTTTTGCCAGTGCCTTCAGTGTAGCTTCGACTTCTTCCTTCAATACCATCAGTTCTGGATCATATGCTACCTCCTGAAATGGATGGATGTCAATCGATTCTTTTTGGTCCAGTGACTATGTATATTCCTTCCATCTTCTTTTGATGTTTCCTGCATCGTTCAATACTTTGCTCATAGAATTCTTCACTATTGCAACTCCAGGCTTGCATTTTTCTTCAGTTATTTCAGCTTCAGAAATGCCGAGTGTTATTTCCTTTTACTTTTTTAACTACAGGTCTTTGTACATTTCTTTCTTTCTTTTTTTAATAGTTTTTTTTTGTTGTTGTTGTACTTTAGATGAAGTTTACAGAACACATGGGCTTTTCATTAAACAGTACACATATTGTTTTATGACAATGGTTAACAACCCCACAACGTGTCAGCAGTCTCCCTTCTCGACCTTGGGTTCCCTATTACCAGCTTTCCTTTCCCCTCCTGCCTTCTAGTCCTTGTCCTTGGGCTGCTGTACCCCTTTAGTCTCGTCTTGTTTTATGGGCCTGTCTAATCTTTGGCTGAGCTAAAAGAGTGACTTCACCACTGAGCTAAAAGAGTGTCCAGGGGACATACTTTCAGGGTTTCTCCAGTCTCTGTCAGGCCACTAAAAAAAAAAGAGTGACTTCACCACTGAGCTAAAAGAGTGTCCAGGGGACATACTTTCAGGGTTTCTCCAGTCTCTGTCAGGCCACTAAGTCTGGCCTTTTTTGGTGAGTTAGAATTTTGTTCTACATTTTTCTCCAGCTCCTTCCAGGACTCTCTGTTGTGATCCCTGTCAGAGCAGTCAGTGGTGGTAGCTGGGCACCATCTAGTTGCACCGAACTCAGTCTGGTGGAGGCCGTGGTAGTTGTGGTCCATTAGTCCTTTGGATTAATTTTTCCCTTCTATCTTCAGTTTTCATCATTCTTTCTTGCTCCCGAAGGGATGAGACCATTGGAGTATCCTAGATGGCCACTCACAGGCTGTTAAGACCCCAGACGCTACTCACCAAAGTAGAGTATAGAGCATTTTCTTTATAAACTATGTTATGCCAATTGAGCTAGATGTTCCCAGAGACCACGGTCCCCACATCCCTCAGCTCAGCAATTCAGTCCCTTAGGGAGTTTGGATGTACGTATGGAGCTTCCATGACATTGCCTTGTACAAGTTGTGCTGGCTTCCCCAGTATTGTGTGCTGTCTAACCCTTCACCAAAGTTACCATTTATCTATTGTCTATTTAGCGTTTTTTGTACTTTTCTTTATAACACTTTACTTTGCCTTCTGGAGCCACCCTTTGAAATCTTCTGTTCAGCTCTTTCACTTCATCATTCCTTTCTTTTGCTTTAGTTAAAGTTTAAGAGCAAGTTTCAGAGTTTCTTCTGACATCCATTTTGGTCTCTTTTTTCTCTCCTGTCCTTTTCATGACCTTTTGCTTTCTTCATGTATGATGTCCTTGATGTCATCTCACAACTCATCTAGTCTTTGGTCATTACTGTTCAATGTGTCAAATTTGTTTTTGAGATGTTCTCTAAATTTCAGGTGGAAGATATGCAGGGTGGTACTTTGGCTCTTATGGACTTGTTTTAATTTTCTTAAATTTCAACTTGAACTTGCATATGAGCAATTGATGGTCTGTTCCACAGTCATCCCAGGCCTTGTTCTGACTAATGATATTGAGCTTTTCCATCATCTCTTTCCACAAATATAGTCGATTTGATTCTTGTGTTTTCCATCCAGTGAGGTCCACATATATACTTGCTGTTTATGTTGTTGAAAAAACGCATTTGCAGTGAATAAACTCTTGGTCTTTGTTGGTCTTGCAAAATTCTATCATGCAATCTCCTTCATCATTTCTATTACCAAAGCCATATTTTCTAACTACTGATACTTCTTTGTTTCCAGCTTTCACCTTCCAATCAACAGTAATTATGAACGCACCTTGACTGCATGTTTGATCAGCTTCAGACTTCAGAAGTTGATAAAAATCTTCAATTTCTTCATCTTTGGGATTAGTGGGCATAAATGTGAATAACAGTCATATACACTCATCTTCCTTGTAGACATATGGATATTATCCTATCACTGACAGCACTGTACTTCAGGATAGATCTTGCAATGTCATTTTAGATCATGAATGTGATGCCATTCCACCTCAATTTGTCGTTTCTGGCACAGTAGCCCATATGATTGCCTGATTCAAAATGGTCAATAGCAGTCCATTTCAGCTCACTAATGCCTACCTAGTATTTCGATCTTTATGTGTTCCATTTCATTTTCGATGACTTCCAGTTTTCCTAGATTCGTACTTTGTACATTCCATGTTCCAATTATTAATGGATGTTTGCAGCTGTTTATTCTCATTTTGAGTCATACCACCTGACCAAATGAAGGGTCCCAAAAGCTTGACTCCGTCCACATCGTTAAGGTCGACTCTACTTTGAGGACTCATAGCGACTCGACAGCACTGGGGTGGTGGGTGGGGGCTACTTTGAGTAAGCAGCTCTTCCCCAGTCGTATTTTGAGTGCCTTCCAACCTGAGGGGCTCATCTTCTGGCATTATATTAGACAATATTCCTCTGCTGTTCATAAGGTTCTCACTGGCCAAATTTTTCAGGTCCTTCTTCCTAGTCTGTCTTAGTCTGGAAGCTCTGCTGAAACCTATCCACCATGGATGACCTTGCTGTTATTTGAAACACTGGTGGCATAGCTTCCAGCATCACAGCAACACATAAGCCACCACAGTATGACAAACTGACAGATGAGTGGTGGCAAAATCTCAATAGAAATCCAAAAATAGATGCTGATCCACTCTCAAGGATAGTTCCAAATAGTCTACGCATTGTTACTCTGGTTACCATAAGGCAGAGTCTTTCTGACAGACAAGCAATTTTGCTAAGAGTTAGGTGTTTATCTTTGCTGAGTATCTTCTTTTCTCTTCCCTTCTTTTTTTAAATGAGGGAATGTAGCTGTTTTATTATCTTTATTCCAGCTGTTAAACCTGTTTGTCAGCTGAAAATTGATCTGAGATTCTCCAGAAGATATGTAGGCTAGGTTTAGACAGTAAGTTTGAAACGACTGGAGACTGAAAATATTGGATCAAGTTAGCCCTTTATTTATAAGATAAAAAAGCTCAATTAGGAAATGACCTTATGAAGGAAAAGATCTTTCATAAAAGAGATTTGCAGGTGAGTCTTGCCCAATTGAATTATTAAGGAGCTAACGGTAAGCAAGAAGGAAGGAAGAGAAGGAGGGAGGGAGGGAGGGAGGGAAGTAGGAAAGAGCAAAGAAGTAAAGGAAAGCATCTTGTTGTTGGACAACCCTGAATTTACTCGTCAGTTTTGAAACTAATTAGCTGTGTGACATTGTGTAGCTTATATAATTCACCTGAGTCTCAGTTTCTTCCTCTATAAAAATGAGGTAATGATATCTATTGTACAGGGTTGTTGAGATAATTAAATGACACGGTGTACCAGAAAGCACATATTATGGTGCTTGGTTTAAAGTAGGAGCTTAATTAATGCTTGATAAATGTTCTTGCTCTTTTTCACCAAAAGCTAGGAGGACTTAATTCATGTTTCTGGGAGAATCCAAAGTTCTGAGTGTGCCAGGATGCTAGAAAGCTGTTGTTACCGACTATCCAAATTGTCCAGAGGGCCTCTCTAGATTTTATTTATTCCCTGTATGCTTCTAGGTGTCTGGTGTTTCTTGTCCCTAAGATAATGCACTGCCTACCCTGAAAATTTTGGAAGGCTGATTCTGTTCTTTACCTTTTCAACAGAGGGCTAGTGTAATGTTTCCTAACCTCTGTCCAGGTTTCCACACAAATATGGTAAAGGACACTTATTTTCCCCAGTTCAGCCAGAAATTTATGCACGATCCCACCACACGTCATATCTCCTAGCCCCTTGCTGAGTATCTTCTTAACTCACTGTTTCTACTTGAGCCTTCTACCTGACTGCCGTCAAATATGAGAAGGCTGCAAGGCAGACAGACTGAAGACAGATTTTCATAGTGACACCACACCCAGCAATCATCATGCCTCCTCTATGCCTCTCCAGCAACTTAGAGCGGGCTCACATTAAAGAGAAAAAGTTATCCGTGTGGCTCTCCTACTCTGTACCTTCAGGAGAAGGCTATATCTTATTTTCTTTGCAGCCTTAGAACTTGCCATTATACCTAACGTAAAGCAGGCCTATGAATGTTTGCTAAGTAAATTAATATTGTTCACACCTTTGGTACAGTTTATTAAATATTTGTCCTCCCAGTCACACACACACACACATACCCATTGTTGTTGAGTTGATTCGGACTCATAGCAACTCTATAGGGCAGAGTAGAATTGTCCCATAGGGTTTCCAAGGAGTGGGTGGTAGATTCAAACTATCAACCTTTTGGTTGGCACCAAGCTCTTAACCATTGTGCCACCAGGGCTCCCTCCCAATCCCTATTACCCAAATAATAAAATAATAATAATAACTATCATAAATTAGATAAGTATTTTATATACATAGGCTCAGCATTTACATCTAAATTCATCTGTAAAATACTGAAACTTGTGAGAGCCAGAACTCAACAGGACTGCCTTGCTTTTCTGGGTTTTGCTACTTTTCACCCTTTGGGAGGGTGCAGTCTTACTACTTTTCTGTCGCTCTCTATTAGTGGAAATATCTGTGTTTCTTTTCTCTGACAGGTTTCCGCCTTACACAGGTTCTGGCTTTCACAGGTTTTACTGAATATCTATTATACAGAAGAAACCAAGGCATCATGAGAAGTTAGCTAAACTGCCCGAGCTCAAATAGCTAGTAAAGGATACTACTGGGATTTGAACCTATGTTTATTTACATCTAAAACCTATATCTTATTCATCCCACACTCCGTATGTGAAAATAACTCTGAATCTGCTAATAAAAGGGGAGTTATCTGGTTCTTTGTTCTTTTAAGGAGAAAAGTAATCTTGCATCACTTGCGTTACAAAGGTAACAAAAGCATCCGAAAAATGTCTTACCGTGCAGTAAGCTGTGTAGCACTGCCAGCCAAGGGATGAAATAATGTTTAATATCACGGAAGAGCAATAGGCTTGTCTCCATTTCTTTCTGGAGATCTACTCTGCTCCACGGCATAGCCCAGACTTTCCACTGGAGACCTTCAGCGTGTGTGCCCTTGCCCTTCCAGCAATCTCTCAGGCTAGCCGGATACTGTTGTTGTTAGCTGCCCTGGAGTCAATTCTGACTCATGGCGACCCCCTGCGTGCAGAGTACAACTGCTCCATAGGGTTTTCAAGGCTGTGAACTTTCAGAAGCAAGTTGCCAGGCCTTACTTACAAGGCATCTCTGGGCGTATGTGAATCGCCAGCCTTTTGGTTAGTAGTCAGGCACTTAACCATGTGCACCCCCCAGGGACTCCTTAGCCAGAGATATTTCAGCAAATTTCCCCATGACCGATGTTGCCACATAGCGTGCTGATGTGAGACTGGTTGCCTAATGCAGGCAGTTGCAGGGAGGAAGGAAGGAAAAAAGGAATCAAAGAGTCTGGTCAACCGCTTGTTTTTCCCCTAATTGCCCCTAATCAACAAACTGTCTGTGCAGACCCTACAGGAAAGATCCCCTAACCTTTTTGAAAGAAGGGCTTTACTTTCATTCTTACAAAGTCTTGAAATCACCAAGAGTAGGGGAAGCCAACTATAAAACACCTTGGTGGTGCTGGATGGTGGGCGGGGGCAGGGAGCAGCTCTGCTGGCTAAGTTTTATTTCCTAACTGAAAAGCAACATATTCAGTGCAGCCTAAAAACTCTTACATATCGAGTTTAGTTAAGTGTCTTGAATGCCTATTCTAGGGAAGGATACCCGGTGCCTTTAAAAGGGGCCTAGCACAGAGGAAGCAAAGGAAGAAATGAACACTTACTGAGCATTTCCTACTTTTCACATACAGAATTGCATTTAATCCTTCAAAGAGCCCTGCAGTTTTGAGCAAAATGATGCTCAGAGACTTTAGAAATTTTCCAGAGGTCACTTCTCTAGTAAGTAGCAATGCCAGAATTTGAACCCAGGACTTTGATGACCAGGATTTTGAGAGAGAGAGAGAATAGGTCTCTTATGAAACTAGTGTTCAATAGAAGAACTAATACACATAAATGCATTCCATAAATTTAAGCTATAACCTCCTGGAGCAAAGGACAAGGGTTGAGAGAAGCCTTCTAACTGGATAAAAGCCATACTTAGAAGATGAGACACTTGGGTTGATTCATTTCAGGAAAATAGTAGTTTTAACAAAGTAAAATGGCATCAGCTTTGGCTCAGAATGGACTTAGAGTTTCCAAGCTGTGTTTACGGACACCGAATGCTGTTACAGAGGGTGCCTCAAGAGCCCCTGGAAGGGCTAGGAACAGAGACCAGCAACAGGATCTTGACCTGAATCCTAAGTAGAAAAGCTTCTGTTTTATCTATGTTTCACACTGGGGTTCCATGGAAGATTTTAGTTGTCAAAAAAAAAAAAAAAAACAGTTGTCGTTGACTCGATCTGACTCATGGCGGCCTCATGTGTGTCAGAGTAGAACTGCAGTCTGCAGGGCTCCTGATGGCTGATTTTTCAGAAGCGGATCGCCAGGCCTTTCTTCTGAGGCACCTGTGAGCAAACTCAAACTGCCAGTCTTTCAGTGAGCAGCCAAGTGTGTGAACCATTTACACCACCCAGGGACTCCATTTGTCAAAAGGCTTTCCTTTTAATAATAGTAATCTTTTTTAAAAAAGGTTGGAAGTTGTTGTTAGACCATCAGCAAGTCCACAAAGGAGAACAATAGATATAATCAAATGACTCTACTAGGTGAAAAAAGGGTTGAGGCCAAATATAATCTACTTGTTCCAAATTAATTTTCATCTAATTTTTAGTGAAAACTTTTTAAGTCATCTTTACTTCAGCTCATCTTCAGCTACTTCCAGAGATTATTTCCTTTTCTATTAGTTATTCTTAAAGTTTGGCAGTCATCTACGCTTTAGTGTGTCATTTCTCAGTTACTGTAATTGATACCGTTCTCCAATCTAATACAACCAAGGTCACCGAACTGCTGTTACCGAGGTGTGGCCTAAGAGTGTCTCCAGAAGACTGATGCTCTGCCAGTGTATGCAGCGACCAACACATCCTCGCCTTCCAAATGGACTGCTCTCATTTTTCCATTTGGATAGAGATATAATTATTATATGTCCGAAAAGACTAACTTACATGCTGCATGATCTACCAGCAAGAGCCCTGGTCTTGCGTTCCTACCCTGGTACTCCTCTGTCTAGGTCAGATCACATTATCTCCAAATTTTCTTATCCTCATTTGAAAAAATAAAATAGGGGGAGAGAGGGTAGGAGGAAAGAACAATGACACTTATCGTATCTATCCCACAGTGTGGCTGCAACGATCAAATAAAGCTATAGATGAGAGACGTTTTGACTATATAAATATGAGTATTTGTGTGTCTAGAACTAAAGATCCCCTCCAGCAAGTTAACAAAAGAGACTTTTGATAAGCTCCTAACACCTAGCTTCTTGAATGCAACACAAAGAATTACGTAGGTCCTTCCAGGGCTGGAAACCCCACCCGACATCAAGTGCAAAATGGAGCTTTCAGACAACCTTAATTAAGAGAATGGACAGACTGATACACAGTGTTCCTGCTTCCACCGGGGGAAATTCAAACCAAAAGGAGTTACTTCACTCTTTTTAGTCATTAGTTATTTCCTCTTTGGTGCTGTTAAGAGTGCCCTGAAGTAACCAGTTTCACAGGCTGAGAAGAGTAGTGTAGACAAACTAGATGAACCCCTTATTGCCTTTTTGTCCAATTCCCTGAAATCTGCTCCTTTTAGGCTCACTGACTACAGTGGTGACTTAGGAAGGCCAGAGAGAAATTATGTGATGTATGATCTCACACACACACACACACGAAGAACACAATGATCTACCATTGTTCAGTCTTTTTTTAAAACTCTTACTTGATGTACCATTGCATTAATGCTCTCATCTTACAGTTACCTATTTGCTAACTCTAAATTTTCAACAATTGTTAAACACATCCTTCAAAACTCAAGAAATGAGTTTCTATAAGCCTGATACTCAGACAGCCAACACCCAGAGAAGCACTCTGCCTGAGACAGCAAAAAGTCCCAGAACAGAATCCTGTTGTCCTAACTTGCCAGGCAGCATCTGATCTTTGCACTCTCCATAAAAGAATGCCATTGACACATCCAAGCCCACCGACAGTGGTTGTGGGTTCTTTTTTTTTGTGAAAAGTGTCCTTGTTTTACCTCCTCCTCCACAAGCCCCGCAGCTTTACAGTCCCTCCAGTCATTTCTTGTCCTTTATCTCGTGGCTCTGACACACTTACCCAGGGATATCTTCTCCAGCAGGTAGAGATAGCTCTGAAAGAAGTCATTGCGAATGGCTTTGTGAAGGATAAAGGACATGCTGTGTCGACAGAGTTCATCATCGGTCTTCTGCCAGCGGGATCTAAAGGCAAAATGGGCTCCCAGGTGGGCCATGGCGAAGCGGGGTGGTAATCATTCCTACCAGGAAAGGAAGCTTGCCTGGCTGTTTCTTCAAATTAGCCTCTCTTCCTACTTGAACTTGAGACTGTCATTTTAAACCAGTCCCCTGTCCACCTATATCAGGACAGGCCGTCATGGGGTGTGGGAGGAGGGGGGGTAGACACTGGAGGTCAGCCTCCTGGCACATCCACCGTCTGATTGCTGGGGTGACACCGCTTCAAGCCAGCAGGTGCTAAGTAAAGATGAGAACAGGCTGAGCCAGCTCCTGCTTTATCCAGGAAAAAGCACGCCTGCCTGCCTGCCTGCCTCCTTTCACTGCCACTTCAAACAGGCAGGAGCACACCCTACGAACACCCTGAATAGTTGCTTTAATTCGCTGCCTAAATTGGAGTAGCATAATTTCCATTTCAAAGAGTTGTGAATATTTTGCAGGAGATCCTATTCCCTGATTTCCATCACTCCTGCAGGAACACTGAATCCTCAAGTTACAAGGACCCATCAAAGTCATCTTAGCCACCCACACTCTTTCATCAGTGCAGCTTCACCCAAATCATTTCATAGAGATGGATATGTGTTTCCCATTTTGAAGGATCTTCAAGAGAAGCAATTCTTTGAAAGTCTGTTTTGATGTTAAATACCCTCTTTGTCAGTAAACTCTTCCATCGAGCTTGCTCTACACAGCGCTTAGTCGTGTATGGCTGTTTCTTCTCCGCATACTGTGGATGTGAGTCTCCTCAAGTACGATAGGTTTCTACACTAGATATCTTCTGACTGCTCTTCCAGGTCCAATCTCCACTCTTTCCACCCTACTGTGTGCTCCGGGGAGCCTTGGTGGCACAGTGGTTAAGAACTCAGCTTCTAATCAAAACGCCAGCAGTTCAAATCCACCAGCTGCTCCTTGGAAACCCTGTGGGGCAGTTCTACCCTGTCCTATAGGGTCTCTATGCATCAGAATCGACTCAACGGCAAAGAGTTTTGGTTTGTGTACTCGGGGAGGTTGACTGGTACTGACTACATCAGTGGACTCCTTTGCCTTCTGGCTTCCAGCTGAATTCAGTCAGTGGATAATGTCAGCGGAGAATGGAGAAGAGCGAGATCAGGATATTTACTCCCCTGGCACCTTCCCTCTAGAGATGCCATAGGTGGACTGCATCCCTTAACAGAATGTGGTAGCTCCCATCAGGGGGTCTTCGCCTACAAATATTCTCTCCTGGCTCTGAGAACTCCTTCTTCCCCTTAACTTTTTCAGAACCTTCCAGTTGAACAAGTTGACTCCAGCTCATGGTGATCCCATGTGTATCAGAGTAGAATTGTACTCCATGGGATTTTCAATGGCTGGTTTTTTTCAGTAAATTCCCAGGTCATTCTTCCAAGGTGATTCTGGGTGGACTGGAACCTCCAACCTTTTGGTTAGCAGCTGAGCATGTTAATCATTTTTACCACCCAGGGCCTCCAGCTTCAGACCTACAGGAAGTGATACGACAGGCTGCAAGCGATAAACCTTGAAGTAATGCCCTATTCCTTGAGATTTCCCTATAATTGCTGTTGTGGGTTGAATTGTGTCCCCCTAGAAAGATACATGGTAGTCTTAGCACCTGCGTCTATGAATGTGTCCCTGACTGGAAATAGGTTTTTGTCATGTTAATGATGTCATACAACAGGAGGGTGGATCCTAAACCTAATCTCTGGTGCTGTATAAAAAGGGAATAGAGACACACAGGGGGAGACACCACATGACAATGGAGGCAGATGCATCTATAAGCAGCAAAAGAATGTAAAGAATTTCCAGCAACCACCAGAAACTGGAGGAGCAGCCCACAGAAGGAATCAACATGGCTGAGACCCTGATTTGGACTTTTAGCCTCCAGAACTGTGAGTAAATAAATTTCTGCTCTTTAAAGCCACCCGCTTTGTGGTATTTTGTTATGGCAGCACTGGGTAATTCAGACATTTGTCCACAGCTTCGTAAATAGTCCCTTTATTAAGCTGGCCTCAAACCCCCAGTGTTTGAGGCCATCTGTTTTCTCAGGGACCATGACTACAGTTTCACCCCTCTAATGTTCCTCACAGGAAAATGAGTAAGAAGTCAATACACTCTCTGTCAGTACCATGTGCAACCACCACCCCCCAAACACGCCCCTCCACACACATGCACAAACACACACTTATGGTAGGCAGCTTCTATTACTATCCCCAATATTCCCTTGCCTCCTGCTTGGTATTCATGCTTTTGTATAATTCTCTGTCCTTCAGTGTGGGTTGGACTTACTGACTCACCACACTAAAGAATAAGATGTGGCCGATTAGGTTGTTAAACGACTGTAGCTTCCATTTCATGCATCCTCTCTCACTCTTTCGTTTGCCTGCTCTGCTGGAAGCCAGGTGCCATGTCGTGAGCTGCCCTAAGGAGAGACCCACATGGCAAGGAACTGAGGGAGGTCCCCAGCCAGCAGCCAGCTAGGAATTAATGTCTTCCGTCCAATGACCCACAAGGAACTGGATCCTGCCAACAACCACATGCGCGAGCTTGGAAGCAGATCCTCCCTAGCCAACGATGGACTCATGAGAGATGCTGAGCCTGCCGAGCCACACCCAGAGTACTGATCCACAGAAACTGGGAGGTAGTAAGTGTCTGCTCTCTGAAGCAGCCACATTTTGGAGTAATTTTTTACAAGACAGCGATAGATAATTCATTTCATCCATCAACAGTGGAATTTTTTTTAATTCCATAAATTTGGAGTTTAACCATGGCCTTTCTTTAAGTTGCATTTGTGTGTTAGTTATGTTTAACTGGGTTGTTGGGAAAAGAAGGATCCTGTTTGTTTGATTCTGATTTGTTTTCCTTCAGCTTCTTATGCTTTTGTTTTCCCGTTTCTCCTCCCCACCTCCAGTGGCAGCCATTCGATTTGGGTGGGATCGTCCCCATCCCTGGCCTCAGAAACTGCCCGGATTGCAATCGGGGTTATCTCGTTTCCCCTTGCCACAGTTTCTGGTTCATGAATGGTACGTCATCCAGTCCTAAGCCAATCCACGCACGACGTTTCCCCAACTACAATTTTCATGTGGGAATGGGCACTTGATCTAAGTTTGTAGCTGGGCTTTCTGTGCTAGCAACATAGTCTTAACTAACACAAATACCTTCCTGCCCCCTTTTTACTTGGTAACTGCCATGAGGATGGAGATAAAGCAGGTGATACCAAACAAAACGGAAATTTCAAGTGGTAGCACTTCATGATGTTAAGAAAGAAGGCTCTTAAGTGAAATCAAAAAGATCTGACTGAATTAGAAACTCATTTCTACCATTTACTACCTGGGTAACCTTGACAAATTAAGTAAGTAGTCTCTCTGAACCTCGCTTCCTCCTCTGGCATATGAAAATTATGATAATAATGTAGACCTCATACGATTGTTGCGAACATAAAATGAACTTTTCTATGTAAAATACCACAGTGCCTGCCACAAAGTACGTGTGCAATAAACGCTAGTTATTATCCTAAGGAGTCCTGGGTCATGCAAACAGTTAATGCACTTAGCTTCTAACTGAAAGGTTGGAGGTTCCAGTCCACCCGGAGGTACCTTGGAAGAAAGGCCTGGTGATCTTCCAAAAAAAATCAGTCATTAAAAACCCAATGGAGCACAATTCTACTCTGATACCCACGGGTTGCTATGAGTCAAGCTGACTCTACAGCACCTGGCTATTATCATTACAACCCTTGGAAGAAAGCTGAGGGTAAGTTACAGGTCCTGAAAACACTTCGTGTCTATCTGGCTCTTCTTGAGCTGGATTCAACGTGATGCTATCGCTTATCATGCAGCTTCACCATGTACCTAGGAGAGTGTTTGTACTTGACGCAATTAAGAGTTGAAGGGAAAAAGCTCATTGTCTGTCTTTAGAATCTTCTGTTAATTAATTAGCAGCAGAAGAAAACTAATGGAAAACTAACTTGTATTAGTCAACACATCTAACAGGAGTCAGGTTCTTAACACCGACATCTTAGTGATGTTTTGATAACCTCTCATGAGCCGAAAAGGTCAGGATGTTTGGTCTCGGGAAATGTTCTGGCAAACTCTGACTCCAGCCACTCAGTCTTCCTTACCTGGTGATTTTTTTTTTGGCAAGTTTCTCAGTTTTAACAGAACTCATTTCTTCCACCGTATGATGGACATTAATCACTTACGTTTGGGGAAGAATTATTAAGTGCACTAAGATCTCTATATTTCAGATCCATAATTCCTGAGTGGGGATGAAAGACTGATTGGTTTATACAAAATGCTGTTGTCAGAGTTTGTTTATCTCTGCGGTCACATTCGACTTAGTGGATGTTTCTCAGTCTGCTACTGCTTGAAGCAGTTTCTGGCTCACTGCATTTGTTTCCTTATGTCCATAATTTTTCTGTCACACCTGAAGTGCTGTATTTGCTACCACCTCACACCACTCTTGACCATATTCATATTGAGGTGACTGAGTGAAGGAAGTTATAATAAAGATCTCAAGTCTACCACAGGCATCCAGTTTCCAGGCAGAAAAGGAAAACAATGAGTATAAGGCAAAGAAATATGACTGCATTAAGAGAAGGTGGAAACTCTGAATTTATCCAGGTGGGTCTGCCTTCTCAGAGTGGATCTCTTGTGAGGAAAAAACTACTGTCAAAAAATAAATCAGCACAGAGAGAGAGTCAGAAGCAAGGAAGATAAGGGAAGAAAAACACCAAATAGAAGCATACTCATTTAGTAGCACGATAAAACAAATATTTGATGAAATCCACTCAATATAAAATACATAAGTTTTAGATAAATTCAACACACATATTTTTAAATTCATTGTTAAGCTCATAATAAATTCAGGTGAATTTCTAAGGGCAAACTAAAAAATAAAAACAGGCAAATAAGAGCCTGAAATTAGAGCAGATTCAAACCCAGAAGCCGGGACTGCACTAAAAGCAAATCCTTAGACCAGAAATCTAGATATTTGAGGATTAACAGGCATCTTCTCCGGAATGGGAGAGTAGACCTTGGCCCTGAACAAGGTAGAACGAGGGAGGAAGCTGAACTTGACACCCAATGGAAAACTGGAACTCCTGAGGAAAAGGAGGCTAGAAATTTGCCTGCCCATGGCAAAGGAATACCACCAGGACACTCACTGGTCTCCACTGTAGCTTCAGATGGAAAAAACGTAACAATGACCTGAATAGCCCGCTTAAGAATTTGTACCACAGGCTGATGTTTGAATTTTGTATTATCTGTGCATCTAGAAACCCCAGGTTAAGAATTAAAGTAGCTCCAGTTTGGTGGTGTCATTTGGTTGCCCAGCAGAAGCAAACACAATTTCTGAGAGAAAGTATCCTCAATTCAGTGCCCTTAAAATGGCTACAGGTTAAATCTAGCCAAATGAAAAAAAAAAAAAAACTTGCTATTGAGTCAATTCTAACTCATAGCGACCCTATAGGACAGAGTAGAATTGCCCCATAGAGTTCCCAAGGAGCACCTGGTGGATGCAAACTGCTGACCTTTTGGTTGGCAGCCATAGCTCTTAACCACTACACCACTGGGGTTTCCACGTCCAGTCAAATAGGAGCTCATAATAAAAGATTACCGAATATCAAAAAAAATTTCTTTAAAAAAAACTAATGCTCCTCTCTTTTCTTCACACTGTGCTTAGAACTGCCCTTCCCCTCCCCCAGCAAAAACTATAAAATTAACATTCTGTAATACTTTAAACTGAAATTCAACAGAGGACAAAAGATATTTTCAGACAAAGATAAATTTACCACTCATAGACTCCCACTACAAGAATGACTATAAAAATCCACTTCAGAAAGTAGGAACTTAAAATAGCATGTCACTGGCACAGGCTTAGTCAAAAAGATCAGTACAACAGAACAGAGAGCTCTAAAGCAAATCTATTTGTACATGGTAAACTGACATAAGACAAAGTCCGTATCACAAAAGAGAACAGATGCTTTCAGTATAGTCTTGTAGTGGGACGAGTGGGCTCCTGTCTCCCATCCTACGCAAACCAATGCCAGGTAGACTGAAGACTTCAGTGTGAAAAGCAAAGTTGTAGAATTCTTTTAAACAAGTTATAGGAAAATCTCTTTCTGATACTAGGGTGAGAAAGGATCTTTTTAAGGTACTAAAAACCAAAACCATAAAAATGATAAATTTAACTAAATTAAAACTAAAAAAAAAAACCCCAGGAGAAGTGTCTTGGCCTGCAGCACGCTGGCTGCTGCCCCCGTTCGGTTCAGGGCCACAGAGCTGCCATTGGATGGTGAGGCAGGGTTTGCACTGCTCAAGACCACTTGACTGAGGGGCTAGTGAGGGCTGGAACACAGCCTGTCTCTGGGTCTGGGTAGGGAGCGCCACCACGGGGCTGAGCTTTATGCTTGTCCTATGGGAGGTGCTTGGGGTTGAGGGGCCAGCAGCCTGCCCCTGCCCCCAGTCTTGCTCAGAGCTGGTGTCAGGAGGCCTTATCTGGTCCTTCCTTCCCTGGGCTGGAGTTCTACCCTATTGGCTGGGGCCTCACTCCTTGTCTAGATTTGCTCGTCTTGACCTTGTCATTGGCCTGTTTTGGGCTTTCCTGGACTCAGCTCTTCCCAGGTAGTTGCCTAGGCATCTAGGAACAGGGCTCCTTTATCTTTGGGCACAGATTTTGGGGTCTGTTCTACATATTTCTGAATCTCCAGTCTGTATCTGGATGTCTCCTCTGCATGGGTCTTAGGAGCATCAGGTGAACTTCAGGTGACCCAACAGACCAAGTGTGCCCCACCCCAGTGCCTCTGTCACGGTCCCCCCATTGGCCAAAGTGGGACATCTGGGCAGCAGTTCCAGGCTTTTCTGTCATCTCCATGCTCTCTCAAAATTTCTTCCTAAATACTCTTCAATTCCTGCCCATCCCTTCTAGATTAATGAAATTTTGTACATCAAAGAAACCATAAAGTGAAAAGTCAAGTCACAAATGGATAAGAAATATTTAGAGCATCAATAATCAACAAAAATTACTATACTGAATATATGAATGTTGTTGCTGGGTATCACAGAGTCTATCCCGACTCAAAGTAACCCTATATGACAGAGTAGAGCTGCTCCATAGGGTTTCCAAGGAGCAGCTGGTGGATTTGAACTGCTAACATTTTGGTTAGTAGCCTGATCTCTTAACCACTTGGCTACTGGTGCTTTAGTTCCTATAAATAAATAAGAAAAAAACAAATAGCTCTATAGAAAAATAGAGAAAAGTCACTAACAGATATTTCACAGAGAAAGAATTACAAATGCCAGTTAAACTTTTTTTTTTTTAAATGCTGGACTCATTAATAATCTAGTACATACACATTGTAATCACAATAAGGACGCAACACCGGATTGGCAAAAATTAAGGTCTAAATGCCAAGTGTTGGTGAGGATGTGGCGCAGCAGGAATCAATCCTCTGTTTCTTAGTGAAAACTGACCCAGCATTTTGCAAAACGATTTGTCATTATCCTGTAGAGTTAATGATGTCTGTACTTGAGACAAAACAATTTAGTTCCTAGGCATGTACCCTAAAATAACTCTTGCACCTGTGCACTGGGAGATATGTATAAGAACGCTCAAAGTAGTTTTGTTTACAATAACCCCCCCAAAACGAAACAAAGAAGCAAACAAAAACCCCTAAAGCAACCCAAATGTCCAACAACATGAAAAATGGCAGATGTTATGTATTCATACAGTGAAAAACCACAGAGCAACGAAAATTACTCCATTACTGGAGGAGAACAGCTCTATCGTGGCTCTCTGGTGACCTTCATATACTCCCGTAGGCCATGCAGGCAAATGCTTAAACCTCGGGTGATATGAGCCTTGGCAGAAGGCCTTGGGGTCCAGCCAGAACAGGAGGGAATGACTAGAGGCTGTAGTGAAATAGTTTCTTTCCCAGGTTCTGATGAGGTATGAAGCCTCCTGCAGGCATATCTGCTGCCTGTAAACCACTTAGCTGCAATCTAGACTTGGCTCCCTAGCACCAGGGCATCCCACAACTCCAATGGCAGGCATCCCACCCCCTTTTGCTTTGGCATCCCTTTTGGTGTCTAGGTAAAGGACCCAGGGAGCTGGCACGTTTAGCTACTCTTCCATTTTCTGTCTATGTGAAGTGAATCTAAAAGGGGTTCATTGTATCTTTACCAGCTGACCTTGGCCTTGCCTGTTCTGTGTGCTTGTCAGCTACTGTTGTTGGCTGCCTTTGAGTATGGTGACCCCTTACACAACAGAATGAAATGCTGCCCAGTTCTGTGTCATCCACACAATCAGTTGTGGATCAGACCATTGCAATCCATAGGGTTTTCACTGCCTGATTTTTAGATCTAGATCCCCAGGCCTTTCTTCCTAATCTTAGTCTGGAAGCTCTGCCGAAACCTATTCAGTATCATAGCAACGCACAAGCCTCCACAGGTGGCTGCACATGAGGTGCACTGGCCGGGAAGCAGATAAGAGTTTCCCACGTGGAAGGAAAGAATTCTACCATTGAACCATCGCTGCCCTTATTGAAGGCTACTGCTACCCATGGAACAAAGAATGGATCTCAGAAATACAGTGTTGTATGAAAAGCAAATTTCAGAAGTATACTTACAGTACGTTACTATCCACATAAAGTTCAAATATATACTAAGCAGTATGATTCCAAGGCAATAGTAAACACAATGGTCAGACTACTGATCACCCCGAGGGATAAAAAGAGGGCATCTCTGGGTTAGGGTGCTAGGGGACTTCAATAGCATTAGAGATGCCCACATCTTAAGCTAAGTTGTAGGCACACATATATTCCTTTTCTTAGTCTTGTACGTTACATACATGTACATATCTGTATTTCTATAGTCATGTTCGTACAACACAGCCATGCAAACAAAGGCAAACGGCTAAGCACCACACATACCAGAGCTGCTGGAGCAGCATTCCTTGAGGAAAATGCACAGAAGCAGGGTCAGTAGCAGGTGAGGTATCCAGTGCCCATTTGTTCTAGGGCAGAGCACAACCAGCTGTCAGGGCTGGACGTTCTATTCCGGGGAGCCACCCTGACCCTTAGAGATTTTTAAGCTGCATGATCAGGGGTGTGCCAGTCTATGTTCTGGCTTGGCCAGAAACCAGGGTAAAATGGCAATATGACAGTGTAGAACCTTGGCTCCAGCTTAATTTTTGTTTGTTTTTTTTGGAGGGGCGGGGCTTGGGGGGGTAGCACCAGCTCATTCCTGGGTGGCACAAATGGTTAAGTGCTCTGCTACTAAACAAAAGGTTGGTGGTTCAAATTCACCTAGATGCACCTGGAAAAAAAAGCCTGACGATCTACTTCTAAGAGGTCATAGCCATGAAAATCCTATGAAGCAGTTCTACTCTGCACACCTGGGGTTGCCATGAGGTGGCATTGACTTGATGGCAACTGTGGTTTATGTTAGTTTGCTTGTTTGTTTATCACCTGCTGTAATCAGAGAGCTGTCTGTGGACCTAGTCTGTGGTTATAGCTGTACAATGCAGCAACCTGCTGCAGGATTTGCCTGACCAGGGTTCACAGCTGGGAAAGCCACAGCCCTACCTCAGGCATGATGGCAGCTAGAGTTCAAGCCTTGTGGTTGACTAGTATCGATTGCCTTAAGAGGTAGGTCATAGGAATTTCCATGGAAGTTTGAAGGAGGCCAGCTCCTTTTCTGGGAGGTCAACTTTCCAGAGAAATCTTGAACAATTTAACCCTTACATCTAGCAGTAATTTGCAATAATATAAACATCAATGTTCTGTAAGCTACAAAATGCTATCTTGTTGAAATACCAATAAATCAATTTTTTCACCCCCCTTTGTAAAGCCCTCCAGTGGCTCCACATTGTGTATCAAATACGTGACATCACAGAGTTTTTGCACCTCTTCTGCCGCCCCCCGCCCCCCACCGGCACTCTCACAACCTATGTAATAGGTTAATCATCATTAACCTAGTAGAGAAAATTGGGGGATCTGGAGGATTTCCAGTTCTCTAACTCACTTATTGAAGATTGTTGTTGTTGTTATTAGATGTTGTCGAGCCAGTTCTGACTCATAACTACTATATGTACAAGAGAATGAAACTGCCCAGTCCTGTACCATCCTCACAATTGTTCTTATGCTTGAGCCCATTGTTGTAGCCACTGTGTCAATCCATTGTGTCGAGGGTCTTCCTCTTTTTCGCCAACCGTCCACTCTACCAAACGTGATATCCTTCTGTAGGGACTGGTCCCTCCTGGCAACATGTTTGAAGTATGTGAGATGAAATCTTGCCATCCTTCCTTCTAAGGAGCATTCTGGCTGTGCTTCTTCCAAGACAGATTTGTTTGTTCTTGTGGCAGTCTGTGGTATATTCAATATTCTTCACCAACACCACAATTTAAAAGCATCGATTTTTCTTCTGTTTTCCTTATTTATTGTCCACCTTTCACAAGCTGTCTTCGGCTGGGTTCTCTAAAGAAGCAAAACCAGTAATGCGTATAAATACAGACAGAGAGATTTATATTAAGGAAAGAGCTCATGTGATTATAGGGGTTGGAATGTCCCAAGTCCTTGGATCAGGTTCTGTGGCTCCAATTCATGGAGCCACAGAAACTGGTGAACCCAAGATGAGCAGGGATCCCGCTCACAGCTTGTGACAGTTGAGGAATCCCCAAGGTCAGCAGGCAAGACTGCAGGGTTTCTCCTGAGTCACTTAGCTGCAGGGGCTAGCGAACCCAAGATAGGCAGGTCAGGGAGCAGGGCTCTTGCTCCCAGGCCGTGAAGATTGGCGAATCCCAACATGGACAGGTCACCTGCTAGCTCAGGTCCCAAGAACCAGCGGTCAGACAAGAGACAGCTGCTGGATCCAGAACAAGCCAACAACCTTTGCAAGGCGAGCAGGAAAAGGAAGTAGAAGGTAGAAGGTGGAGAGATGAAGGCTGAGTAGATGGTGAGCCACCACAGGCCCCACCCCTGCCAGTACCACTCAGCATATTTCATCATGGGGGTGATGACATATCAAATTCAACAGTGATCACAACATTATACAACTGCCCAAACACTGAGAATCACAGCCCAACCAAATTGGCACATAATCTTAGCCATCACAGTCCACCCCTTGCCAACTTGGCATCTGTACACATCTCTCCAAACCGTACATAATCTCTGAATAAACACAATTACTTGCACCTAACATGATAAAATTAACACACGTAAACCAAAAATGCACTAGCTACTTTTACATCTTATATTTTATAAGTGAAGAAAACAAAAAGTCTGATGCACACATACAAAGCAGAAATACAAATACAATTACAAATACAATTACAGTCGTAACAATTACAGTCCTCGTTTCTGCAACTGGTCACGTGGCCGTAACTGGTATTTAGAACTATCCTCTTTCACCACCCATTCTGTATTCCCTTTGCCCTCAGCAAGCACCTCAGCTGGATGCGGTTCTTTGCTGGGTGGGGTAACCCCAACCTTCATTCCTGAAGGGTCTGGGCCATTAGTAGTCATGTCGGACTCATATTGTTGAAAACTACAATATGAGTCTGTCATGACTACTAATCACAGGACATGGTAGCACTAAAAGATGCCCTAAGGGATCTCCTTCATTCCAGACATACTTTTTTTTACCTCCATTATGTAATATCAATTCAATTTCCTCTTGGTAATCAGGATAATGCACACCAGCCAGTGTGGTAACTCCCTTCTTTGCCTGTTGATCCAGAGGCATGAGGAGCCCAAAGTGGCCAGGTAGCATTCTTAGCTTCCAGTTCAATGGAATCAATGATGTATCTCCAGGTGGGAGCAGTCCTCCCTTTGGAACCAAGACCTCTAGGCCTGCAGAGCATAAGGTCATGGTGACAGGAAGCGAAAAACTTGCCAGTGGGTCACTAGGGGGTAATAGTGAGCGGTGCCACTCTCATTTCCACCCCTTGATTCCTGGACCCATGAATCCTTGCTATGGGAGAAACAGCAGTATATATTGGACACTGGTTTACAGCATATACAGCTTTCTGGAGAACACTGCCCCAACCCTGCAAGGTATTGCCACCTAGGTAGCGCTGTAATTGTATCTTTAGGAGATCATTCCATCATTGTATCAAGCCAGCTGCTTCAAGATGATGGGAAACATGGTAAGACCAGTGAATTCCACGAGCATGGGCCCACTGCCACCCTTAGCTTGCTGTGAAGTGAGTCCCTCGATCAGAGGCAATGCTGTGTGGGGTGGAATGATGGTGGATAAGGCATTCTTTAAGTCCATAGATGGTAGTTTTGGCAGAAGCATTGCATGCAGAGAAAGCAAAACCATATCCAAAGTGTCTATTCCAGTAAGGACAAAACGCTACCTTTTCCATGATGGAAGTGGTCCAATGTAATCAACTTACCACCAAGTTGCTGGCTGGTCACATCAAGAGATGGTGTCATATTGGGCACTCAGCAGTGGCTGCAGCCAGGTCAGCCTTGGTGGAAGTCCATGTTGCTGGGCCCATGCATAACCTCCATCCCTGCCACCATGGCCACTTTGTTCATGAGCCCACTGGGCAATGATGGGAGTGGGTGGGGAAAGAGGATTAGTGGTTTCCACAGAACATGTCAACCTATCCACTTGATTGTTAAGATCCTCTTCTGCTGAGGTCACCCTTTGGTGAGCATTCATGTGAGACACAAACATATTCACTTCTTTGACCCATTCAGAGAGGTCTATCCACAGAACTCTTCCCCATAAACCCTTGTCTCCAATTTTCCAATCATGTTCCTCCCAAGTCCCTGACCATCCAGCCAAACCATTGGCCTCGGCCCATGAATCAGTATACAATCACACATCTGGCCATTTCTCCTTCCAAGCAAAATGAACAACCAGCTGCACTGCCCAAAGTTCTGCCCATTGGGAGGGTTTCCCTTCACCACTGTCCCTCAGGGAGGTCCCAGAAAGGGGCTGTAGTGCTGCCACTGTCCACTTTCAAGTGGCACCTGCATAACGCACAGAACCATTTGTAAACCAGGCAGGAGTTTTCTCTTCTTCAGTCAACTGCTCGTAAGGAACTCTCCATGAGGCCATAGGTGCAGACTGGGAGATGGAAGGTAATGTGACAGGAGTGGAGACCATGGGCATTTGGGCCACTTCCTCATGCAACTTACTTGTGCCTTCGGGTCCTGCTCTGACCCAATCTCGTATATACCACTTCCATTTAATGACAAAGTGTTGCTGTGCACGTCTGACTTTATGACCACACCCAGTTCATGATAGGCAGCTCATTCAGTCTCTATTAAGGCCCAGTAACAAGCTAAAAGCTGTTTCTCAAAAGGAGAGAAGTTATCTGCAGAGATTGGCAAGGCTTTGCTTCAAAATCCTAAGGGCCCACACTGTGATTCATCCATAGAGGCCTGCCAAAGGCTCCAAACAGCATCTCTATCTGCCATGGACACTTCAAGCACCATTGGATCAGCTGGATCATATAGCCCAAGTGGCAGAGCGGCTTGCACAGCAGCCTGAACCTGTTGTAGAGCCTTCTCTTGTTCTGGGCCCCACTCAAAACTAGTAGTTTTTCGAGTCACTTGATAAATAGGCTGGAGGAACACAACCAAATGAAGAATATGTTGCCTCCAAAATCCAAAGAAGCCCACTAGGTGCTGTGCCTGGTTTTCAGTCATGCAGGCAGCCAGATGCAATAACTTATCCCTCACTTTAGAAGGAATATCTCGACATGCCCCACACCACTGGACCCCTAGAAATTTCACTGAGGTAGAAGGCACCTGAATTTTTGTGGGATTAATTTCCCACCCTCTAGCATGCAAATGTTTTACCAATAAGTCCAGAGTCATTGATGCTTCTTCCTTACTAGGCCCAATCAGCACAATGTCATCAACGTAATGGACCAGTGTGACATCTTGTGGAAGGGAAAGGTAGTCAAGGTCCCTGTGGGCTAAATTATGACACAGAGCTGAAGAATTCATGTAGCTCAGAGGTAGGCAAGTGAAACTGTATTGCTGGCCTTGCCAGCTAAAGGCAAACTGCTTCTGCTGGTCCTTTGAAATAGGTATGGAGAAAAAGGCATTACCTAGATTATAGCTGCACACCAGATACCAGATTTGCTCAAGCAATGAAACTACATCTGGAACAGCAGCTGCAACTGGAGTCATCACCTGGTTAAGTTTTCGATAACCTACTGTCATTCTCCAAGATCCATCTGTTTTTTGCACAGGCCAAATAAGAGAGTTGAATGGGGATGTGGTGGGAATCACCACCTCTGCAGCCTTCAAGTCATGGTGGTGGCAGTAATCTCTGCAATCCCTCCAGGAATGTGGTATTGCTTTTGATTTACTATTTCCCTAGGTAGGGGCAGTTCCAATGGCTTCCACTTGGCTTTTCCTACCATAATAGCCCTTACTTCATTTGTCAGGGATCCAATATGAGGGTTCTGCCCGTTGCTGAGCATATCTATTCCAATTATGCATTCTGGAACTGGGGAAATCACTATAGGATGGGTTTCGGGGACCCACTGGACCTACTGTGAGACGGACATGAGCTGAGACTCCATTAATAACCTGACCTCCATAAGCCCGCACTCTGACTGGTGGGCCACAGTGATGTTTTGGGTCTCCTAGAATTAATGTCAGTTCAGAGCTAGTATCCAGTAATCCCTGAAAAGTCTGATTATTTCCCTTTCCCCAATGAACAGTCACTTTCGTAAATGGCCATAGATCCGTTTGGGGAAGGCTGGGAGAGAGATCAACAGTATAAACTTTTGGCACTGTATTAGAGTCCTTCCTCAAGGGAACCTGGCCTCCCCTTCATTCAAGGGGTTGTGGGTTTTTAAACTCGCTCAAGTCTGGGAATTGATTGAGAGACCGTGACTCTATATTCTGGTAGTTAGAATTAGACTGCTGTTCACCTGACCTAGAATTCATCTGTTTGTACAGATCAAGTAAGTATTTAGTAGGTTTCCCATCAATTTCACTTCTAGGGACAATATGACTAAGTAACCAAAGCCATAAGTCCATACGAGTCAGACTATTCTGGTTACTGCTTTGACTCCGCTGTCCATTACTGTAATCACGCCCACTTTGTCTTTGTCAATTGAGTGCAGCCACTTGGGCCCTACTACTACAGGGTCCAATCAGACCCATTTTAGCTAGATGTCCTAAATCAGTTAGGGCAGTTCCCACTGTCAAATCCGATTTACATAAAATAGCAATCACAGCAGTCTTCAAGGATGCTGGAGCTCCCTTCACAAATTGGTTCCTCACAGTTGTAGTAAAAGGTGCATCCTCTGGGCATTCTTCTAACCTGATAAATCCACTCTGGCATGCCAATTTCCCTAAGCCTTTGGATACCTTCTTGTACAGTACACCAAGGTAGATCTGGTACTTCAACTTGGTTTCGTAGGCCACCGCAAAACCTATGCTTCAACAGCCCAATGAAATAAATTATTAGATCCTTTCCTAATTTCTCGAGCTGAAATACTGAATGAAGAATGTGTGTTTAGTGAGCCCATATAAATAAACTCAGACTGATCAATCTTTATGTTCCTTGCACCATTATCCCACACCTTTAATAGCCATTCCCACACATATTCCCCAGGTTTCTATTTGTACATATTAGAAAAGTCAAGTAGTTCTTTTGGAGTGTAGCATACCTCCTCCTGTGTCATACTTTGTACTTCCCCTTTTGAGGCTGGCTGGGACTTAAGTCTAGTTATAGGTCTAGAAACCACAATTGGTAGTGTGGAATTGTTTTGAAAACATTCAACATTGTCTTGTAAAGCATCTACCTTAGGCAATGCCGCAGGCAATGACTCCAGCAGGGGCTCTTTAGAGGCAGCTGGGATAGGACTAATCTCATTAGATGGGATTGGAGGGGTTAATGGTTTTTCTGGGCAGGGTGGTGTGGCAGACAAACATGAAGTAATTTCTTCAGATGGGAGTGGTTCTGTCGGCAGGAGTTAATGGAACTTCAACACAATCTAGGGGCTTGGTGTCTCCAGCTTCCTGATTATCTGCCCATATGTCCCCATTCCAAGTTTCAGGATCTGATTTCTTCCCAATCAATGCCCTCACTTTAACTACAGACAGCTCTCTAGGTTGGCAGTTGAGCTGGCGTTGTAATTCAGCCCCTCTAAGAGACTGGATTTGGCTTTTGGCAATATCAGCTCTGTCACTACAAGAAATAAGGCTTTCGTTCAAAGCACAAGTGGAATTTTGAGGTCATTTATGCAGCACTTGAGCTTTGACTCAGAAGCCTTGAGTGCATCTCTTTCTTTCACCACTTCGTCCATCAAAAGTAGGACCCACTGACCACCAGCTTCCTTATGCTTCTCATTCTGACAAATCTCTAGAAAGATATCACACATGTGTTCACTCAGGGTCTTGCCTTTCACCAATGCCTGATCTACTGGTGGTGATATTTTGCTTATTTGTATTGCCACCTCAGCCCACGGATTAGCAGTGCCCGCTTTACTGTTGGAAACAGAGTCATCAACATCTTTAAGACTACCTAGACTTGAGAACCAATTTAGAATGTTCATTGTTACAATTTTGTTCCCCTAGAATCGCTCTCGGTAGCAATTGTCTTAGGCTGTGTTCTCTAGAGAAGCAAAACCAGTAGTGCGTAAAAATACACATGAATTTATATTAAGAAAAGAGCTCACATGATTGTAGGGGTTGGAACATCCCAAGTCCCTGGATCAGGATAGAGTCCTTTCCCAACTCACAGAGCCACAGAAGCTGGTGAACCCAAGATGAACAGGTTGGGGAGCAGGGATCCTGCTCACACGTTGTGATGGTTGAGGAATCCCCATGGTCAGCAGGCAAGACTGCAGGGTTTCTCCTGAGTCACTTAGGTGCAGGGGCTCAAGAGCCCAAGATAGGCAGGTCAGGGAGCAGGACTCTTGTTCGCAGGCCGTGAAGATGGACGAATCCCAAGATGGACAGGTGAGCTGCTAGCTCAGGTCCCAAGAACCAGCGGTCAGACAAGAGACAGCTGCTGGATCCAGAACAAGCCAACAACCTTTGCAAGGAGAGCAGGAAAAGGGAGTATGTGGTGGAAGGCAAAGAGATGAAAGCTGAGGGGGCGGTGAGCCACCACAGGCCCCACCCCCACCAGTACCACTCAGCAGATCCCATCACTACGGTAATCACATATCAAATTTCAACAGGAAAGTCATCACAACATTATACAACTGCCAAACGCTGAGAATCATGGCCCAGCCCAGTTCACACACAATCTTAACCATCACATAAGCATATGAGGCAATTGAGAACACCATGGCTTAGGTCGGGTACACCTTAGTCCTTAAAGTGACATCTTTGCTTTTTAACACTTTAAAGAGGTCTTTTGCAGCAGATTTGCCCAATGCAATGTGTCGTTTGGTTTCTTGACTGCTGCTTCCATGGGTGCTGATTTTGGGAACCAAGTAGAATGAAATCCTTGACAACTTCAGTCTTTTTTCTGTTTACCATGATGTTGCTTACTGGTCCAGTTGTGAGGATTTTCATTTTCTTTATGTTGAAGGGCAATCCATACTGAAGGCTGTAGTCTTTGATCTTCATCAGTAAGTACTTCAAATCCTCTTCACTTTGAGCAAGCAAGGTTCTGTTATCTGCATAACGCAGATTGTTAATGAGTCTTCCTCCAATCCTGATGCCACGTTCTTCTCCATATAGTCCAGTTTCTCAGATTATTTGCTCAGTATATGGACTGAATAAGTATGGTGAAAGGGTACAACCAAGACTCACACATTTCCTGACCTTAAAACACACAGTATCCCCTTGTTCCATTTGAAAAACTTCCTGTTGATCTAAGTGCAAGTTCTTCATGAGCACAATTAAGTATTCTGGAATTCCCATTCTTTGCAGTATTACCCATAATTTGTTATGATCGACACAGTCAAGTGCCTTTGTTGTTGTTGTTGTTAGGTGCTGTAGAGTCGGTCCCGACTCATAGCGACTCTATGCGCAACATGATGAAACACTGCCGGTCCTGCGCCATCCTTACAATCGTTCTTATGCTTGAGCTCATTGTTGCAGCCACTGTGTCAATCGACCTGGCTGAGGGTCTTCCTCTTTTCCTCTGACCCTGTACTTTGCCAAGCATGATGTCCTTCTCCAGAGACTGATCCCTCCTGACAACAAGTCCAAAGTATGCATTCTTGCTTCTAAGGAGCATTCTGGTTGTACTCCTTCTAAGACAGATTTGTTCGATCTTTTGGCAGTCCCCAGTATATTCAATATGCATCGCCAACACCACAATTCAAAGGCGTCAATTCTTCTTCGGTCTTCTTCCTTATTCATTGTCCAGGTTTCCCATGCATATGTCGCTATGAGTCAGAATCGACTCGACGGCACTGGGTTTTTTGTTTTTTTTTTTATTAACTTTTATTGAGCTTCAAGTGAACGTTTACAAATCAAGTCAGACTGTCACATATAAGTTTATATACACCTTACTCCGTACTCCCACTTGCTCTCCCCCAATGAGTCAGCCCTTCCAGTCTCTCCTTTCGTGACAATTTTGCCAGCTTCCAACTCTCTCTATCCTCCCATCCCCCCTCCAGACAGGAGATGCCAACACGGTCTCAAGTGTCCACCTGATATAATTAGCTCACTCTTCATCAGCATCTCTCTCCTACCCGCTGTCCAGTCCCTTTCATGTCTGATGAGTTGTCTTTGGGAATGGTTCCTGTCCTGGGCCAACAGAAGGTTTGGGGACCATGACCGCCGGGATTCTTCTAGTCTCAGTCAGACCATTAAGTACGGTCTTTTTATGAGAATTTGGGGTCTGCATCCCACTGATCTGCTCCCTCAGGGGTTCTCTCTTGTGCTCCCTGTCAGGGCAGTCATCGATTGTGGCCGGGCACCAACTAGTTCTTCTGGTCTCAGGATGATGTAGGTCTCTGGTTCATGTGGCCCTTTCTGTTTCTTGGGCTCTTAGTTGTCGTGTGACCTTGGTGTTCTTCATTTTCCTTTGCTCCAGGTGGGTTGAGACCAATTGATGCACCTTAGATGGCCGCTTGTTAGCATTTAAGACCCCAGATGCCACATTTCACAGTGGGATGCAGAATGTTTTCATAATAGAATTATTTTGCCAATTGACTTAGAAGTCCCCTTAAACCACGGTCCCCAAACCCCCGCCATTGCTCCGCTGACCTTTGAAGCATTCAGTTTATCCCAGAAACTTCTTTGCTTTTGGTCCAGTCCAGTTGAGCTGCCCTTCCACGTATTGAGTATTGTCCATCACTTCACCTAAAGCAGTTCTTATCTACTAATTAATCAGTAAAAAACCCTCTCCCATCCTCCCTCCCTCCCCGCCTCGTAACCACAAAAGTATGTGTTCTTCTCAGTTCATACTATTTCGCAAGATCTTATAATAGTGGTCTTATACAATATTTGTCCTTTTGCCTCTGACTAATTTCGCTCAGCATAATGCCTTCCAGGTTCCTCCATGTTATGAAATGTTTCACAGATTCGTCACTGTTGTTTATCGATGCGTAGTATTCCATTGTGTGAATATACCACAATTTATTTACCCATTCATCCGTTGATGGACACCTTGGTTGCTTCCAGCTTTTTGCTATTGTAAACACAGCTGCAATAAACATGGGTGTGCATATATCTGTTTGTGTGAAGGATCTTATTTCTCTAGGGTATATTCCGAGGAGTGGGATTTCTGGGTTGTATGGTAGTTCTATTTCTAACTGTTTAGGATAACGCCAGATAGATTTCCAAAGTGGTTGTACCATTTTACATTCCCACCAGCAGTGTATAAGAGTTCCAATTTCTCCGCAGCCTCTCCAACATTTCTTATTTTGTGTTTTTTGGATTAATGCCAGCCTTGTTGGAGTGAGATGGAATCTCATCGTAGTTTTAATTAGCATTTCTCTAATGGCTAATGATCGAGAGCATTTTCTCATGTATCTGTTAGCTGCCTGAATATCTTCTTTAGTGAAGTGTGTGTTCATATCCTTTGCCCACTTCTTGATTGGGTTGTTTGTCTTTTTGTGGTTGACTTTTGACAGAATCGTATAGATTTTAGAGATCAGGCGCTGGTCTGAGATGTCATAGCTGAAAATTCTTTCCCGGTCTGTAGGTGGTCTTTTTACTCTTTTGGTGAAGTCTTTAGATGAGCATAGGTGTTTGATTTTTAGGAGCTCCCAGTTATCTGGTTTCTCTTCATCATTTTTGGTAATGTTTTGTATTCTGTTTATGCCTTGTATTAGGGCTCCTAAGGTTGTCCCTATTTTTTCTTCCATGATTTTTATCTTTTTAGTCTTTATGTTTAGGTCTTTGATCCACTTGGAGTTAGTTTTTGTGCTTGGTGTGAGGTATGGGTCCTGTTTCATTTTTTTGCACGTGGATATCCAGTTATGCCAGCACCATTTGTTAAAAAGACTATTTTTTCCCCAATTAACTGACACTGGGCCTTTGTCAAATATCAGCTGCTCATATGTGGATGGATTTATCTCTGGGTTCTCAATTCTGTTCCACTGGTCTATGTGTCTGTTGTTGTACCAGTACCAGGCTGTTTTGATAGGTTCTGAAATCAGGTAGAGTGAGGCCTCCCACTTTCTTCTTCTTTTTCAGTAATGCTTTGCTTATCCGAGGCATCTTTCCCTTCCATATGAAGTTGGTGATTTCTCTATCACCTTCAAAAATGACATTGGAATTTGGATTGGAAGTGCATTGTATGAATAGACGGCTTTTGGTAGAATAGACATTTTTACTATGTTAAGTCTTCCTATCCATGAGCAAGGTATGTTTTTCCACTTAAGTATGTCCTTTTTAATTTCTTGTAGTAGAGCTTTGTAGTTTTCTTTGTATAGGTCTTTTACATCCTTGGTAAGATTTATTCCTAAGTATTTTATCTTCTTGGGGGCTACTGTGAATGGTATCGATTTGGTTATTTCCTCTTCGATGTTCTTTTTGTTGATGTAGAGGAATCCAAGTGATTTTTGTATGTTTATCTTATAACCTGAGACTCTGCCAAACTCTTGTATTAGGTTCAGTAGTTTTCTGGAGGATTCCTTGGGGTTTTCTGTGTATAAGATCATGTCATCTGCAAATAGAGATAATTTTACTTCCTCTTTGCCAATCCGGATGCCCTTTATTTCTTTGTCTAGCCTAATTGCTCTGGCTAGGACTTCTAGCACAATGTTGAATAAGAGCGGTGATAAAGGGCATCCTTGTCTGGTTCCCGTTCTCAAGGGAAATGCTTTCAGGCTCTCTCCATTTAGAGTGATGTTGGCTGTTGGCTTTGCATAGATGCCCTTTATTATGTTGAGGAATTTTCCTTCAATTCCTATTTTGGTGAGAGTTTTTATCATAAATGGGTGTTGGACTTTGTCAAATGCCTTTTCTGCATCAATTGATAAGATCATGTGGTTTTTGTCTTTTGTTTTATTTATATGGTGGATTACATTAATGGTTTTTCTAATATTAAGCCAGCCTTGCATACCTGGTATAAATCCCACTTGGTCGTGGTGAATAATTTTTTTGATATGGTGTTGAATTCTATTGGCTAGAATTTTGTTGAGGATTTTTGCATGTATGTTCATGAGGGATATAGGTCTGTAATTTTCTTTTTTTGTGATGTCTTTACCTGGTTTTGGTATCAGGGAGATGGTGGCTTCATAGAATGAGTTGGGTAGTATTCCGTCATTTTTTATGCCTTGAAATACCTTTAGTAGTAGTGGTGTTAACTCTTCTCTGAAAGTTTGGTAGAACTCTGCAGTATAGCCATCCAGGCCAGGGCTTTTTTTTTGTTGGGAGTTTTTTGATTACCGTTTCAATCTCTTTTTTTGTTATGGGTCTATTTAGTTGTTCTACTTCTGACTGTGTTAGTTTAGGTAGGTAGTGTTTTTCCAGGAATTCATCCATTTCTTCTAGGTTTGCAAATTTGTTAGAGTACAATTTTTCGTAATAATCTGATACGATTCTTTTAATTTCAGTTGGGTCTGTTGTGATGTGGCCCTTCTCGCTTCTTATTCGGGTTATTTGTTTCCTTTCCGGTATTTCTTTAGTCAGTCTAGCCAATGGTTTATCAATTTTGTTAATGTTTTCAAAGAACCAGCTTTTGGCTTTGTTAATTCTTTCAATTGTTTTTCCGTTCTCTAATTCATTTAGTTCAGCTCTAATCTTTATTATTTGTTTTCTTCTGGTGCCTGATGGATTCTTTTGTTGCTCACTTTCTATTTGTTCAAGTTGTAGGGACAGTTCTCTGCTTTTGGCTCTTTCTTCTTTTTGTATGTGTGTATTTATTGATATAAATTGGCCTCTGAGCACTGCTTTTGCTGTGTCCCAGAGGTTTTGATAGGAAGTATTTTCATTCTCGTTGCATTCTATGAATTTCCTTATTCCCTCCTTAATGTCTTCTATAACGCAGTCTTTTTTCAGGAGGGTATTGTTCAGTTTCCAAGTATTTGATTTCTTTTCCCTAGTTTTTCTGTTATTGGTTTTTACTTTTATTGCCTTGTGGTCTGAGAAGGTGCTTTGTAATATTTCGATGTTTTGGATTCTGCAAAGGTTTGTTTTATGACCTAATATGTGGTCTATTCTAGAGAATGTTCCATGTGCGCTAGAAAAAAAAGTATACTTTGCAGCAGTTGGGTGGAGAGTTCTGTATAAGTCAATGAGGTCAAGTTGGTTGATTGTTGTAATTAGGTCTTCCGTGTCTCTGTTGAGCTTTTTACTGGATGTCCTGTCCTTCTCCGAAAGTGGTGTGTTGAAGTCTCCTACTATAATTGTGGAGGTGTCTATCTCACTTTTCAGTTCTGTTAAAGTTTGATTTATGTATCTTGCAGCCCTGTCATTGGGTGCATAAATATTTAATATGGTTATATCTTCCTGATCAATTGTCCCTTTTATCATTATGTAGTATCCTTCTTTATCCTTTGTGGTGGATTTAAGTTTAAAGTCTATTTTGTCAAAAATTAATATTGCTACTCCTCTTCTTTTTTGCTTATTGTTTGCTTGATATATTTTTTTCCATCCTTTGAGTTTCAGTTTGTTTGTGTCTCTAAGTCTAAGGTGTGTCTCTTGTAGGCAGCATATAGACAGATCGTGTTTCTTTGTCCAGTCCGAGACTCTCTGTCTCTTTATTGGTGCATTTAGTCCATTTACATTCAGCGTAATTATAGATAAGTGTTTAGTGTTGTCATTTTGATGCCTTTTTATGTGTGTTGTTGATAATTTCATTTTTCCACTTATTTTTTTGTGCTGAGATGTTTTTCTTTGTAAATTGTGAGATCCTCATTTTCATAGTATTTGACTTTATGTTTGTTCAGTCGTTATGTTTTTCTTGGCTTTTATTTTGAGTTATGGAGTTGTTATACCTCCTTGTGGTTACCTTAATATTTACCCCTAATTTTCTAAGTAAAAACCTAACTTGTATTGTCCTATATCGCCTTGTATCCCTCTCCATATGGCAGTTCTATGCCACCTGTATTTAGTCCCTCTTTGATTATTGTGATTTTTTACATATTGACTTCAATGATTCCCTGTTTTGAGCATTTTTTATTATTTTTTAATTAATCTTAATTTGTTTTTGTGATTTCCCTATTTGAGTTGATATCAGGATGTTCTGTTCTGTGACCTTGTGTTGTGCTGGTATCTGATATTATTGGTTTTCTGACCAAACAATTTCCTTTAGTATTTCTTGTAGCTTTGGTTTGGGTTTTGCAAATTCTCTAAGCTTGTGTTTATCTGAAAATATCTTAATTTCGCCTTCATATTTCAGGGAGAGTTTTGCTGGATATATGATCCTTGGCTGGCAGTTTTTCTCCTTCAGTGCTCTGTATATGTCATCCCATTGCCTTCTTGCCTGCATGGTTTCTGCTGAGTAATCTGAACTTATTCTTATTGATTCTCCCTTGAAGGAGACCTTTCTTTTCTCCCTGGCTGCTTTTAAAATTTTCTCTTTATCTTTGGTTTTGGCAAGTTTGATGATAATACGTCTTGGTGTTTTTCTTTTTGGATCAACCTTAAATGGGGTTTGATGAGCATCTTGGATAGATATCCTTTCGTCTTTCATGATGTCAGGGAAGTTTTCTGTCAGCAGATCTTCAACTATTTTCTCTGTGTTTTCTGTCCTCCCTCCCTGTTCTGGGACTCCAATCACCCGCAGGTTATCCTTCTTGATAGAGTCCCACATAATTCTTAGGGTTTCTTCATTTTTTTTAATTCTTTTATCTGATTTTTTTTCAGCTATGTTGGTGTTAATTCCCTGGTCCTCCAGATGTCCCAGTCTGCATTCTAATTGCTCGAGTCTGCTCCTCTGACTTCCTATTGCGTTGTCTAATTCTGTAATTTGATTGTTAATCTTTTGGATTTCTGCATGCTGTCTCTCTATGGATTCTTGCAACTTGTTAATTTTTCCACTATGTTCTTGAATAATCTTTTTGAGTTCTTCAACTGTTTTATCAGTGTGTTCCTTGGCTTTTTCTGCAGTTTGCCTTATTTCATTTCTGAGGTCATCCCTGATGTCTTGAAGCATTCTGTAAATTAGTTTTTTATATTCTGTATCTGATAATTCCAGGATTGTATCTTCATTTGGGAAAGATTTTGATTCTTTTGTTTGGGGGGTTGTAGAAGCTGTCATGGTCTCCTTCTTTATGCGGTTTGATATCGACTGCTGTCTCCGAGCCATCACTAAGATATAAAAAAAAAAAAATAGTAGTGATTTATTCTATATTTGCTCACTGGGTCTTATCTTGTTTTGTTTTCTTTCAATATATGTGGATGGGCTACTAGATTGTGCTGTCTTGTTTGTTGTAGCCGTTGACTTACTTATGACCTATTACCAGCTGGTTTGGGCTGCTGCCAGATATATATGCCTGAGTCTATTCACTATTCTTGAGTAGAATCTGATTTTGGGTCATCAAGTGTGTGCTGCACCCTAACACCTATCCACCTCGAGAAGTAGTGGTGATAGTTGTGTGCACCAGACTCTATTAGCAGCTGGGGTTCACACTCCGGGGGGGGCAGGATGCTGACAGGCTTCCCCCAAGTGTCAGTGAGGTAGGTGTGTCTCTATTCCTATAGCACCTTGGTGGGAGGGCTCTGCAGCTGTACCTTAGGCCCCCAATGCAAGTACCTCTACTGATCGGTAGGTGTCACCCTCCTTAGATCCCTAAGGCAAGAGGCTAGGTGGTCTGGGGGGGGGAGCTTCAGCCCTCAGTTCCCTGTTGTGGGTCAGTTAGGGCTCTGTTGAATAAGCAGAGATATCAGACCTGGGAAACTTGTTTTTCCAGTAAATCCACTAAAAAAAATGCAGTCAGATCCCTATCAGAACTGCCTTTGCATTATTACACCCACCTTGTTCCCCGTAAGGATGAAAGTCCGAGATTTGGATCATATATGCTTGGCTGGAGCTGGTTCTGTGTTTTTAGTCCAATTAGGGAAGGATTTTTGGTCCCTGAGTTTTTTGTGGTTGCTTCTCTCAGGCCAGAAGAATGGGTTAGGAAAAGACCAAAAAAAGGGAAAAGCAAAGCCGCGGAGCCAGAGCAGTTCTCTCTCTGGCTCAGGAAATTCCAATGTAAATGAAGCCGCCTGGGAAGGGGAGGGGAGGGTTCAGAAAAACAGGAGAGAGTACAGCCCAGAGTAAAGCCAAAGTTGGTTATCTTGCTTGGGATGACTATTTTATCTGCGATTCCCGAGAGGCGTGTCACCTATGTGTGCTGGCTGTGTGGAGATTGTCCCCGAGGGTCTGGCCCGCTGAAGCTGCGGTCAGATCCTCCACTGTCAGTCCAAAGCCCAGCGTCAAGGTTTCCCGGCTGGGACGCTGCACTTCTGGCTCCAAAACCAGTCACTGCCTCCCGGGGACTTCTCCTCCCACCAGCCGCGTCACCACGCCGCCCGCGTGGACCGGCTGGGCCCCCTCCCGGGGTCAGTTCAGGGGGGTAGGGCTGCGCCCCGTGTTTGCGCCGTCACAGGATGTTGTGTCCAGCTCCCCTGGGCCCAGTCCTAAGCCCGGCGCCAAGGTTACCTGACTGGGACACTAGCTCCAGGCTCTGAAAACAGTCGCTGCTTCCCCGTAGTTGTTCGTTCTCCGTCTCTGTCACTCAGGTCAACTCTTTAAATCTGTGTTTGTTGTTCAGCGTTCGTAGATTGTCATGTATGTGATCGATTCACTTGTTTTTCCAAGTCTTTGTTGCAAGAGGGATCCGAAGTAGTGTCTACCTAGTGAGCCATCTTGGCCCCCCTCTCTCCGGCACTGGGTTTTGGGTTATGATGCAATTGAAAATACCATGGCGTAGGTCAGGCGCAGCTCAATCTTCAAGGTGACATCTTTGCTCTTCAACACTTTAAAGAGGTCCTTTGCAGTAGATTTACCCAAAGCAATGCGTCTTTTGATTTCTTGACTGCTGCTTCCATGGGTGTTGATTGTGGATCCAAGTAAAACGAAATCCTTGACAACTTCAATCTTTTCTCTGTTTACTGTGATGTTGCTCAACGGTCCAGTTGTGAGGATTTTTGTTTTCTTTATGTTCAGTTGCAATCCTTACTGAAGGCTATGGTCTTTGATCTTCATTAGTGAGTGCTTTAAGTCCTTTTCACTTTCAGCAAGGAAGATTGTGTCATCTGTATAACACAGGTTGTTAATAGGTCTTCTTGCAATCCTGATGCCCCGTTCTTCTTCATACAGTCCAGCTTATTGGATTCTTTGTTAAGCATATAGATTGAAGAGGTATGGTGAAAGAATACAACCCTGGCGCACAGCTTTCCTGATTTTAAACCAATCAGTATCCCCTTCTTCTGTCTTGATCTATGTACAGGTTCCTCGTGAGCACAATTAAGCGTTCTGGAATTCCCATTCTTTGCTATGTTATCCATAATTTGTTACGATCTACACAGTTGAATGCCTTTTCATAGTCAATAAAACACAGGTAAACACCCTTCCCCCCAACACGTCTGTCAGTTTACCTGTGTTTATTGACTATGCGAAGGCATTTGACTGTGTAGATCATAACAAATTATGGGTAACACTGCAAAGAGTGGGAATTCCAGAACACTTCATTGTGTCCATGAGGAACCTTTACGTAGACCAAGAGGCAGTTGTTCGGACAACAAGGGGATACTGCATGGTTTAAAGTTGGGAAAGGTGTGTACCAGGGTTGTATTCTTTTACCATACCTATTCAATCTGTATGCTGAGTGAATAATCCGAGAAGCTGAACTATATGAAGAACGGGGCATCAGGATTGAAGGAAGACTCATTAACAACCTATGTTATGCAGATGACAAAACCTTGCTTGCTGAAAGTGAAGAGGACTTGAACCACTTACTAATGAAGATCAAAGACCATATCTTTCAGTATAGATTGCACCTGAACATAAAGAAAACAAAAATCTTCACAGCTGGACCAGTGAGCAACATCATGATAAACGGAGAAAAGACTGAAGATGTCAGGGATTTCATTTTACTTGGATCCACCATCAACAGCCGTGGAAGCAGCAGTCAAGAAATCAAAAAAGGGGGCAGAGCCAAGATGGCGGAATAGACAGATGTTTCCGGTGAGCCCTCTTTACAACAAAGACCTGAAAAAACAAGTGAAACAAGTATATTTGTGACAAGCTGGGAGCCCTGAGCTTCAAAGGCAAGCATAGAAAATGAACTGAGGGGTGGGGGAAGAAGAGACCGTTCAGAAGCGGAGAGGAGTTACTGGACCTGAATAGTGGGGAGCCCTCAGGCACCATTCCCAGAATTACGGCAGTGCCGGACTGGTACTAGTGTTCAGCTGCAGCTTGCTCAGGGAGAAGCAGCCAGCCACACAGGCCACTCACACCTCCGGAACCTGAGGAGAACGGTGCTCATGGCAAAAGCTAAGTACTTCCATATATTTTAACGTGCCCCACCCCACCACAAACTGGCTTCAGGGGATGAATTCCCTAGGCCAGAGATAGGACCTGTTGAGCACCTAGAGCCATCCTCCCGCACTTGGGGAAGGAAAAATTTCCATATGGGGGAAAAGATAATTTGCGAGCCCTACTAAGCGGGGGCGCTCAGAAAAGAAGCAGCTCCTGTCCAGGCATAAACTGCCCGTGTACTTTGAGCACCTATCCCTTCTGCATGGAACTGTGTGGGCCTATTTGGGGAGAATAGGTCCTTGTTGGCAGACTCCAACCATTTCAGCTGTGCGGTGGAAAGGTGGGTGTTTGACATTTGACACTGCTTTGCCTATTAAACAAGGTCCTCACCTACCCATATCAGGGACCTAAGGACTGGTAGCTCCACTCAGATCACCCAGCCACACATGACAGGGGTCCAAAGATAACTGGTACCTCCCAGTCCTTACAACCAAAAACTTTGGTTGCCCATGGTCCATCTGCAGAATCCACCCACCTGCATGCTCTAGAGAACAAGAATGGGCTTTCCTCAGAGACACTTGGGGGTCAATTCCCAGCACCCTGCCTTACTCAGACCGTGACCCCTGCTGCAATCAGATACCGGTATATACACCAATCACCCCTGCCCCTCTAACACTGTAGGACAGAGCCTGTACCACACTCTTGATGATCAGCTACCTGGAAACTGAGCTGAATTCATACAAAAAACCTGAATGGACTCCTAGACTGATATGCCTGATAACAGCTCGAGCCAGCTGGGGACAGGACGTCAGGCCTCCAAAAGTGAAAATAATCAAGCTAGCTCACTCAAGCAACCCACAGGAGTATACCAAAACAAAAGAAAGCAAGCAGCTATGACACAATAAGCAAACATAAACTAATACGATAACTTATAGATGGCTCAGAAACAGTTGATAACAAGTCACATAAAGAAACAGACCATCTCAACAGATCATCTCAACAGGCTCTCAAAACAAGGAATCCAGGGATCTTCTAGATGAAAGTGCATTCCTCGAATTACCAGATGCAGAATACAAAAGTTTAATATACAGAACCCTACAAGACATCAGGAAGCAAATGAGACAATATGCAGAACAAGCCAAGGAACACACAGATAAAGCAACTGAAGAAATTAGAAAGATTATTCAGGAACACAATGAACAGTTTAATAAGCTGGAAAAATCCATAGACAGACAGCAAGCAGAAATTCAGATTAACAATAAAACTACAGAATTAGACAATTCAACAGAAAGTCAGAGGAGCAGAATTGAGCCAGTCGAAGCTAGAATTTCTGAACTCGAAGATAAATCACTTGGCACTAATATATTTGAAGAAACATCAGATAAAAGAATTTAAAAAAATGAAGAAAACTTAAGAACGATATGGGACTCTATCAAGAAAAATAACCTACTAGTGACTGGGGTACCAGAACAGAGAGAGATAACAGAAAATACAGAGAGAAATGTTGAAGATTTGTTGGCACAAAACTTCCCTGATATCATGAAAGATGAGAAGATATCTATCCAAGATGCTCATCGAACTCCACATAAGATAGATCCGAAAAGAAAGTCACGAAGACATATTACAATCAAACTTGCCAAAACCAAAGATAAGGGGAGAATTATAAGAGCAGTGAGGGATAAACAAAAAGTCACCTACAAAGGACTGCCATTAAGAAAAAGCTCGGACTACTCAGCAGAAACCAAGTAGGCAAGAGGGCAATGGGATGACATATTTAAAAAACTGACAGAAAAAAACTGCCTGTGAAGAATCATATATGCAGCAAAACTGTCCCTTAAATATGAAAGTGAAATTAAGACATTTCCAGAAAAACACAAGTTTAGGGAATTCGTAAAAACCAAACCAAAACTACAAGAAATACTAAAGGGAGTTCTTTGGTTAGAAAATCAATAATATCAGGTATCAACTGAAGACTAGAACACTGGGCAGAGCAACCAGATGTCAACCCAGACAGGGAAATCCAAAAAAACAAAGCAAGAGTATTAAAAAAAAAAAGCCTCAAAACAGGGTAACAGCGATGTTATTATATAAAAGACGACAACACTAGAATAATAAAGAGGGACTAAGAAATGTAATCATACACCTTCCATATGGAGGGGAAGATACAGCGATATAAAGAAATAAAAGTTAGGTTTAAATTTAGAAAAATAGGGATAAATGATAAGGTAACCACAAAGGTGACAAACTATCCTACTCATCAAAATAAAATACGAGGAAAAAATAGACACTCGGCAGAAGCAAAATCAACAACAACAAATATGAGGAAAGGACAATATATAAAGATAATTCACATGGCACATAAAATTAAGTGGGAAAAAGGAACTGTCAACAACACACAAAAAAAGACATCAAAATGATAGAACTAAATTCATAAAAAAAAATACCTATCCATAATTACCCTGAATGTAAATAGATAAAATGCACCAATAAAGAGACAGAGAGTGGCAGAACGGATTAAAAAACAAGATCCGTCTATATGCTGTCTACAAGAGACACACCTTAGAATTAGAGACACAAAAAAACTAAAACTCAAAGGAAGGAAAAAAATATATCAAGCAAATAACAATCAAAAAAAGAGCAGGAGTTGAAATATTAATTTCTGAAAAAATAGACTTTAAAGGTAAATCCATCAGAAAGGATAAGGAAGGACACTATAAAATGCTTAAAGGGACAATAAATACACCGAGAAGATATAACCATATTAAATATTTATGCACCCAATGACAGGGCTGCAAGATACATTAAAAAAACTCTATCAGCATTGAAAAGTGAGATAGACAGCTCCACAATAAAACTAGGAGACATCAACACACTACTTTCTGTGAAGGACAGGACGGCCAGAAAGTAGCTCAATAAAGAAACGGAAGATCTAAATGCCACAATCAACCAAATTGACCTCATAGACATATATAGAACACTCCACCCAACAGCAACCAAGTATAGTTTCTTTTCTAGTGCACATAGAATGTTCTCTAGAATAGACCACATATTAGGTCATAAAGCAAGCCTTAGCAGAATCCAAAACACTGAAATATGACAAAGCATCTTCTCTGACCATAAGGCCATAAAAGTGGAAATCAATAACAGAAAAAGCAGGGAAAAGAAATCAAACACTTGGAAACTGAACAATACCCTGCTCAAAAAAGACTGGATTATAGAAGACATTAAGGATGGAATAAAGAAATTCAGAGAATCCAATGAGAATGAAAACACTTCTTATCAGAACCTTTGGGACACAGCAAAAGTGGTGCTCAGAGGCCAATTTATGTCAATAAATGCACACATCCAAAAAGAAGGGCCAAAATCAAAGAATTATCCCTACAACTTGAACAAAAAGAAAGAGAGCAACAAAAGAAACCCAGAGGCACCAGAAGAAAACAAATAATAAAAATTAGAGCTGAACTCAACGAAATAGAAAACAGAAAAACAACTGAAAGAATTAACAAGACCAAAAGCTGGTTCTCTGAAAAAATCAACAAAATTGATAAACCACTGGTCAAACTGACAAAAGAAAAACAGGAGAGGAAGCAAATAACCCGAATAAGAAATGAGATGAGTGATATTATAAGAGACCCAACTGAAATTAAAAGAATCATATCAGATTACTATGAAAAATTGTACTCAAATTTGAAAACATAGAAGAAATGGATGAATTCATAGAAACACACTACCTACCTAAACTAACACAAACAGAGGTAGAACAACTAAATAGACCCATAACAAAAGAAGAGATTGAAAAGGTAATCAAAAAACTCCCAACAAAAAAAAGCCCTGGTCCAGACACCTTCACTGCAGAGTTCTATCAAACTTTCAGAGAAGAGTTAACACCACTACTACTAAAGGTATTTCAGAGCATAGAGCAGGATGGACTATTACCAAACTCATTCTATGAAGCCACCATATCACTGACACCAAGACCAGGCAAAGACACCACAAGAAAAGAAAATTACAGACTTATATCCCTCATGAACGTAGATGCAAAAATCCTCAACAAAATTCTAGCCAAGAGAATTCCACAACATATCAAAAAAATAATTCACCATGACCAAGTGGGATTCATACCAGGTATGCAGGGATGGTTCAACATTAGAAAAAGAATTAATGTAATCCACCACATCAATAAAACAAAAGAATCACATGATTTTATCAACTGATGCAGAAAAGGCATTTGACAAAGTTCAACACGCATTCATGATACAATCTCTCAGCAAAATAGGAATATAAGGAAAATTCTTCAACATACTAAAGGGCTTTTATACAAAGCCAACAGCCAACATCACCCTAAATGGAGAGAGCCTGAAAGCATTCCCCTTGAGATTGGGAACCAGACAAGGATGTCTTTATCACCACTCTTATTCAACATTGTACAGGAAGCCCTAGCCGGAGCAATTAGGCTACATAAAGAAATACAGGGCATCCAGATTGGCAAGGAAGAAGTAAAAGTATCTCTATTTGCAGATGACATGATCTTATACACAGGAAACCCTAAGGAATCCTCCAGAAAACTACTGAAACGAACAGAAGAGTTCAGCAGAGTATTGGGATACAAGATAAACGTACAAAAATCAGTTAGATTCCTTCACACCAACAAAAAGAACATCGAAGAGGAAATCACCAAATCAATGCCATTTACAGTAGCCCCCCAAAAGATAAAATACTTAGGAATAAATCTTACCAGAGATGTAAAAGACTTACACAAAGAAAACTACAGTACACTTCTGCGAGAAACCAAAAGAGACTTACATAAGTAGAAGAACATACCTTGTTCATGGACAGGAAGACTTAACATTATAAAAATGCCTATTCTACCAAAAGCAATCTATATATTTAATGCAATTCTGATCAAAATCTCAACGACATTCTTTAATGAGATGGAGAAAGAAATCACCAACTACATATGGAAGGGAAAGAGGCTCCAGATAAATAAGGCATTACTGAAAAAATAGAACAAAGTGGGAGGCCTTACTTTCCCTAATTTTATAAGCTATTACACTGCCACAGTAGTCAAAACAGCCTGGTACTGGTACAACAACAGATACATGGACCAATGGAATAGAATTGAGAATCCAGACATAAATCCATCCACATATGAGCAGTTGATACTTGACAAAGGCCCCAAAAATGTTAAATGGGGAGAAAGACAGTCTTTTAACAAATGGTGCTGGCATAACTGGATATCCATGTGCAAAAAAAATGAAACAAGACCCATACCTCACACCATGCACAAAAAAGAACTCAAAATGGGTCAAAGACCTAAATATAAAATCTAAAATGATAAACATCATGGAAGAAAAAATAGGGACAATATTAGGAGCCCTAATACATGGCATAAACAATATACAAAACTTTATAAAGAATGTAGAAGAAAAACTACATAACTGGGAGCTCCAAAAAATCAAACACCTATGCTCATCCGACTTCACCAAAAGAGTAAAAAGACACCTACAGACTGGGAAAAAGTTTTTAGCTATGACATTTCTGATCAGCACCTGATCTCCCAAATCTACATGATACTGCAAAAACTCAACTGCAATAAGACAAATGACCCTAGTAAAAAATGGGCAAAAGATATGAATAGACACTACACTAAAGAAGACATTCAGGTAGCTAACAGATATATGAGGAAATGTCCACGATTATTAGCCATTAGAGAAATGCAGATCAAAACTACCATGAGATTTCATCTCACTCCCACACACACAAAAAAAACCTCCCACAAGGCTGGCATTAATCCAAAAAACACAAAATAATAAATGTTGGAGAGGCTGTGGAGAGATTGGATCACTTCTACACTGCTGGTGGGAATGTCAAATGGTACAACCACTTTGGAAATCGATTTGGTGCTTCCTTAAAAAGCTAGAAATATAACTACTATACGATCCAGCAACCCCACTCCTTGGAATATATCCTAGAGAAATAAGAGCCTTTACACAAACAGATATATGCACACCCATGTTTACTGCAGCACTGTTCACAATAGCAAAAAGATGTAAGCAACCAAGGTGCCCATTAATGAATGAATGGATAAATAAATTATGGTATATTCACATATTGGAATACTATGCATCGATAAAGAACAGTGAAGAATCTGTGAAACATTTCATAACATGGAGGAACCTGGAAGGCATTATGCTGGGTGAAATTAGTTGTAAAAGGACAAATATTGTATAAGACCACTATTATAAGAACTTGAGAAATAGTTTAACGTGAGAAGAAAACATTCTTTTGTGGTTAGGAGGGGAGGGAGGGAGGGAGGGTGGGAGAGGGGTATTCACTAATTAGACGGTAGATAAGAACTACTTTAGGTGAAGGGAAAGACAATACACAATACAGGGGAGGTCAGCACAACTGGACTAAACCAAAGCAAAGGAGTTTCCTGAATAAACTGAATGCTTTGAAGGCCAGTGTAGCAGAGGCAGGGGTTTGGGGACCATGATTTCAGGGGACATCTAAGTCAACTGGCATAATAAAATCTATTAAGAAAACATTCTGCATCCCACTTTGAAGAGTGGCATCTGGGGTCTTAAACGCTAGCAAGCAGCCATCTAAGATACATCAATTGGTTTCAGCCCACTTGGATCAAAGGAGAATGAAGAATACCAAGGTCACAAGGTAATTACGAGCCCAAGAGATAGAAGAAGAACCAGATGGTGCCTAGCTATAACCGATGACTGCCCTGACAGGGAACACAACAGAGAACCCCTGAGAGAGCAGGAGAGTGGTGGGATGCAGACCCCAAATTCTCATAAAAAGACTAGACTTAATGGTCTGACTGAGACTGGAAGGACCCCGGTGGTCATGGCCCCCAGATCTTCTGCTGGTCCAGGACAGGAATCATTCCGGAAGCCAACTCTTCAGACATGGATTGGACTGGACTATGGGTTGGAGAGAGATGCTGGTGAGGATCAAGCTTCTTGGATCAGGTGGACACTGGTGACTATGTTGGCATCTCCTGCCTGGAGGGTAGGTGAGAGGGTGGAGAGGGTTAGAAGCTGACGAAATGGACACGAAAAGAGTGGAGGGAGAGAGCAGTCTGTCTCATTAGGGTGAGAGTAATTGGGAGTATGTAGCAAGGTGTATATAAGTTTTTGTGTGAGGGAATGACTTGATTTGTAAACTTTCATTTAAAACACAATAAAAATTATTAAAAAAAGAAATCAAAAGATGCATTGCATTGGGTAAATCTGTTGTAAAGGACCTCTTTAAAGTGTTGAAGAGCAAAGATGTCATCCTGAATACTAAGGTGCACCTGACCCAAACCATGGTATTTTCAATGGCATCATATGCATGTGAAAGCTGGACAATGAATAAGTAGGACCCAGGAAGAACTGACGTCTTTGAATTGCGGTGTTGGCGAAGAATATTGAATATACCATGGATTGCCAGAAGAACGAATAAATCTGTCTTAGAGGAAGTACAACCAGAACGCTCCTTAGAAGCAAGGATGGCAAGATTGTGTCTTACATATTTTGGACATGTTGTCAGGTGGGATCAGTCTCTGGACAAGGACATCATGCTTGGCAAAGTGCAGGGTCAGTGAAAAAGAGGAAGACCCTCAACGAGGTGGACTGACACAGTGGCTGCAACAATGGACTCAAGCATAACAACAATTGTGAGGATGATGCAGGACTGGGCAGCGTTTCGTTCTGTTGTGCATAGGGTCGCTTTGAGTCGCAACCGACTCAACGGTACGTAAAACAACAACAACAACAAACATCCTTCTGTTATTCCCTGCTTTCAGCCAGGACCCATCTGACAACAGCAGTGATATCCCCTGTTCCACATCCTCTTCTGAATCTTGCCTGAATTTCTGGAAGTTCCCTGTAGACACACTGCTGTAGCTGTTCTTGAGTAATCCTCAGCAAAATTTTGCTTGCATGTGATATTAATGACATTGTTCTATAATTTTCACATTCGGTTGGATCACCTTTCTTGGGAATAGGCATAAATATGGATCTCTTCCAGTTAGCTGGCCAGGAAGCTGTCTTCCAAATTTCTTCCCATAGATGAGTGAGCGCCTCCAGCGCTGCCATCTGTTGAAACATCTCAATTGATATTCCATCAATTCCTGGAGCCTTGTTTTTCGCCAATGACTTTAGAGCAGCTTCGACTTCTTCCTTCAGTATCATCAATTCATTATCATATGCTACCTCTTGAAATGGTTGAACATCGACTAATTCTTTTTGGTATAATGACTCTGTGTATTCCTTCCATCTTCTTTAGATGCTTCCTACGTCGTATAATATTTTCCCCCACAGAATTCTTCACTATTGCAACTCAAGGCTTGAATTTTTTCTTCAGTTCTTTCAGCTTGAGAAACACCAAGCATGTTCTTCCCATGTTTTCCATCTCCAGCTCTTTGCACATCAGTATAATACTTTACTTTGTCTTCTCGAGCTACCCTTTGAAATCTTCTGTTCATTTCTTTTACTTCATCAATTCTTCCTTTTGCTTTAGCTGCTCGATGTTCGAGGGCAAGTTTCAGAGTCTCCTCTGACATCCATCTTGGTCTTTTCTGTCTTTTCAATGACCTCTTGCTTTCTTCATGGATGATGTCCTTGATGTCATTCCACAACCCGTCTGGTCTGCAGTCACTAGTGTTCAATGTGTCAAATCTATTCTTGAGATGGTCTCTAAATTCAGGTGGGATATACTCAAAATCATATTTTGGCTCTCATGGACTTGCTCTGATTTTCTTCAGTTTCAGCTTGAACTTGCATATGAGCAGTTGATAATCTGTTCCACGGTCAGCCCCTGGCCTTGTTTTGACTGATGATATTGAGCTTTTCCATTGTCTCTTTCAACAGATGTAGTCAATCTGATTTCTGTGTGTTCCATCTGGCGAGGTCCATGTGTTTAGTCACCATTTATGTCGGTGAAAGAAGGTATTTGCAATAAAGAAGTCGTTGGTCTTGCAAAATTCTATCATTCGATCTCCGGCACTGTTTCTATCACCAAGGCCATATTTTCCAACTACTGATCCTTCTTTGTTTCCAACTTTCGCATTCTAATCACCAGTAATTATCAATGCATCTTGATTGCATGTTCACTCATTTTCAGACTGCAGCAGCTGATAAAAATCTTCTATTTCTTCATCTTTGGCCCTGGTGGTTGGGACATAAATTTGAATAATAGTCATATTAACTAGTCTTTCTTGTAGGCATATGGATATTATCCTATCACTGACAGCGCTGGACTTCAGGATAGATCTTGATACGTTCTTTTGGACGATGAATGCAACACCATTCCTCTTCAAGTTGTCATTCCCAGCATAGTATACTATATGATTGTCTGATTAAAGATGGCCAATAGCAGTGTGTTTCAGCTCACTAATGCCTAGGATATTGATGTCTATGCGTTCCATTTCATTTTGGACAATTTCCAATTTTCCTAGATTCATACTTTGTACATTCCAGATTCCGATTAGTAATGGATGTTTGCAGCTGTTTCTTCTCATTTTGAGTCGTGCCATATCAGCAAATGAAGGCCCCAAAAGCTTTATGCCAGCCACGTCATTAAGGTCGATTCTACTTTGAGAAGGCAGCTTCTCCCCAGTCATCTTTTGAGTGCCTTCCAACCTTGGGGGCTCATCTTCCAGCACTATATCAGACAATGTTCCGCTGCTATTCATAAGGTTTTCACTAGCTAATGCTTTTCAGAAGTAGACTGCCAGGTCCTTTTTCTAGTCTGTCTTAGTCTGAACGCTGAGCTGAAACCTGTCCTTCATGGGTGCCCCTGCTGGTATCTGAATACCGGTGGCATAGCTTACAGCATCACAGTGACACGCAAGCTCCCACAATACAATAAACTGACAGACACATGGGGGACAAATGCCTTTGCATAGTCAATAAAACACAGGTAAACATCTTTCTGGTATTCTCTGCTTTCAGCCACGATCCATCTGACATTAGCAATGATATCCCTTGTTCCACGTACTCTTCTGAATCCAGCTTGAGTTTCTGGCAGTTCCCTGTCAATATATTGCTGTAACTACTTTTGAATGATCTTCAGCAAAATTACTTTCTGTGATATTAATGATATTGTTTGGTAATTTCTGCATTCTGTTGGATCACCTTTCTTTGGAATGGATACAAATATGGATCTCTTCCAGCCAATTGGCCAGGTAGCTGTCTTCCAAAAAGCTTTCTTGGCATAAACGAGTGAGTACTTCCAGCACTGCATCCATTTGTTGAAACATCTCAATTGGTATTTTATCAGTTCCTGGAGTGTTATTTTTCACCAATGCTTTCAGTGCAGCTTGGACCACTTCCTTCAATATCATTGGTTCTCGATCATATGATACCTCCTGAAATACTTGAATGTTGACCAGTTGTTTTTGGTACAGTGACTTCATGTATTTTTTCTATCTTCTTTGGATGCTTCCTGCATCCTTTAGTATTTTCTCCATAGAATCCTTCAATATTGCAACCTGGGGCTTGAATTTTTTCTTCAGTTCTTTCAGCTTGAGAAATCCAAAGTGTGTTTTTCCCTTTTCGTTTTCTATTTCCAGGTCTTCGCATATTTCATTGTAATACTTTGTCTTCTCGAGCTGCCCTTTGAAATCTTCTGTTCAGCTCTTTTACTTCATCATTTCTTCCCTTCACTTTCACTACTCTACATTCAAGAGCAAATTTCAGAGTATTGAAGATTAGGCTGAGATAAAACTATGGCAGGAATCATTTGAGACTGGGGAGTGAAGTGAAGAAGTTTTCTAGGCAAATTCATTTACCTACAAAATACATTATCCAAAGCAATTTGCTCCTCCCTAAAGAACATTTTCTTTGAAGTAATACGGTGTTCCTGTTTTTAAATTCTGCAAACAATTAAGCCACTCTTTCATACATGGAATTGTATTAGATTCTTGAGGAAAAAACATATGCTATTTTCTTGCTGACACATGATATTAACTTACTGATACTGGTACAATAATAATAGCTAAGTGCTTTAGACAATATTATCAATTTAATACTTAAAATAATCCTAGGTCAGGGATGTCCCCTTTTTACAGATGCAGAATGCGAGGCATAGAAAGGTTAAGTAATTCTCTCAGTGTCACACAGCAAAGAAATTACAGTATCAGAACCTGAACTTAGTCTTGTCTGACTTTAAAGCCCATACTCTTAAATTCTTTCTGTGCTACAGGGGGAGGAATATAAGTTCTGAAATCAGAAAGAATTGACTTAAAATACCTGTTCTGTCACTTAAAGAAGGGAGGACTAAGATGCTTTGTTCTTAAATGTTGATGTCAGTTTTTTGACAAAATTTGTGCCAACAAGATTACAAACTAGACTTTATTTCTATTCCTGGATTAATAGAAAAGATTTTATTTCCAACCACCAAAACCTGTTTTTAACTCAATTTAACAACTATCTGTATGTCTATTATGTACCAGGAACTGTTCTAAGCAACATGTAGAATATATTGACTGGTCTCAAGAAAACTTATTAACTTCCTATATGCTCATATTCTTTATCTCTATCACTTGCATTATATACCAGAGAACTACTATATCTATATTGCAGATTTTGAAGACTCTCAAATACACCTCTGAAAATAAAAATTACATGACTATAAAAATGATTGTTTAGTGCATGAGGCATCTTTTGGGGCTTATGGGAATGTTCTCAAACTAGATTGTGGTGATAGTTACATAACTCTATAAATTTACTGAAAATCATCAAATTGTACACTTAAAATGGATCAATTTTATGGTATGTAAATTATGTCTAAATAAACTGTTAAAAATCGTCACTAAAAATGTAGCTACCTTAATATCATGTGTATATGCAAATAGAATTAACTAAAGTCAATATATTCCACAATATGAATAGAAGAATATGAAGCAGTTAGTGACCACTTCTAGGTTTTATTGCTGAAAGGTGTTGTGATTTCACGGTCTTTGAATTTTAAGAAAATAACTAGGTCTATAATCTATCTCAAATATCTTCAGGAATGTACTTCTGCCTTAGTTCAGACCTACTCAGTCTTTTTGTTAATTGCCTTAAGAAGACATAGCCAAAACCAACTAGTTGTCATCCAGTCAATTCTGACTCATAGCAACCTCATGTATGCCATAGCAGAACTGTGCTCCATAGGGTTTTCAAGGCTGTGAACTTTCAGAAGCAGATCACCAAGCTTGTCTTCCAAGGTGAATCTGGATGGGTTTGAACTGCCAACCTTTCATTAGCAGTTGAGTACTTAACCATATATATGCACTGCCCAGGGACTCCTAAGAAGACATCAATCACATATTTCTAAAATTGGTGGCTGAAAATAAAAATATATTGACAGCTGAATCATGATGTCCCCCAGTCTCCTGGATGGGCCCAAATCAGCAAAATTAAATCTAGGAGAAGATTAATGTATAATCTTGTATATATAGGTTTTAGTAGAAATTCATGGTAAGAACACAGAATGGGGAAATTTTGCTTGATAAGCTTGTTGTGTATTTGTCTTAAAAGGGCTATTTAAGTAGGCTTTAAGCTTAGAATGAGAGAGCAGCGTGAGAAATAGTGCAAGCAGACTTCACTTAGAGACTTATACACATCACCAGGCCTTGCTCCAATCACATAAGGAATGTTTGCCTGTTTCTTTATCCAATTTTGTCTAAAAAACAAGAATCCAATCAGGATTACCCATGACTATAACTTGGGAGGAAACCCCAGTAGCATAGTGGTTAAGTGCTATGGCTGCTAACCAAAAGAACAGCAGTTCAAATTCACAGGCACTTCTTGGAAACTCTATGGGGCGGTTCTACTCTGTCCCATAGGGTTGCTATGAGTCAGAATCGACTCGACGGCAACGGGTTTTATAACTTGGGAGCCATTAACAAAGCCCATTATTCTGTACTTCTTGGAATATATGATACAAGAGGAAGTTTAGAGGACCGTGTTCATTCACCATACTGTTTTGTGGAACACAAAAAGGCAATCCATTGGGCATATGAACTAATCAGATTTGAAGTCAGCAGTCAGATTTCAACTTAATGATCATTATTAAATGAAAATGAGGCTGGGGTAAGTGACCTTTTGCAGCTGAAGAAATATTTGAACCCATTATTTTCAGGTTAATTCATTCAACTTAAGAGACGGAAAGGCAGGAGGGGCCCATGAAGGACTCCTTCCTGCCTTACCGGGAGAGGAAAAGCGTTCAACTGGGCTGCTTGGTTCTCATTAGGGAGGCTGATTCCCCACGCATCTAGCTAAAAAAAAAACAATACATTCATTTATCTACAAAGAAAAATAATGTCCCTGCCTAAAACATCTGTTTGGTGTGCGTATTTTTCTTATTTCCCTAAGGTTTTGCATTTATTGTAGAAATTATAAAACATGTAAGTTCATACCAAATGTCTCCTTTAAAATATAGTGATGCTTGATTTCACACAATATTCAGAATTTGATATTTTAATCTGACTTTTGACAAATAAAAGTACATAGAACACTATCTAGATAAATTAATCTTTGCACATTTTTCCTAACAGAAAAACGATGTTAGATAATTATTAATAAAAGAAAGTGAAGTTATACTAAGATCAGATATACATCTTTAGAATCCTAAAGACTGAAAAGAATACACTGCCCCATCCACAATATGTAATACAAAATAAAAATATTTTATTGGTTGAAATGTGTGCCAAATATTCTCATTCTTTGTGTCTCTGTCTCTCTCTATGTATTTATCTCTTCCCCACCCTGACTAGGGCTATAAATGTGGACTCGGGGTGTCCTTTGGATAATCCAGCATTGAGAACAGTACTTCTGAAAGTATGAACGTCATGTAACCTGTATCAAAATCTTTCTGGGATGTTTGTCCCAAGCAATGCCTGGAAAAATGGAGACATTCCTCTCTGCCAAACTTATATTTTTTAGTTGACTGGGTTTTGAAAATTTTGAAATACTTTAAGCTTACAGAGTATTATAAAACAAGAATCCATGTGAACATCCAATGTTAACAAATGTTAACATTATGCTATATAAGCTTGAATTTTTTTTTTTTTCATTTTTAGAATTAAACAGCTAAATAAATACAGTTGGAAATCCTCCTCTACTCCACTGCTCTCCTGCCTTCCTTGGAAGATACATACCAATTTGAAGTATATATCATTCCCATCTAGGCACTGTATTTTATATATATACATACATATTTATATATATATATATATTCATAAACAAGATTCAAATTGTCCTGTAAATTTTTTTCAATGCACACAAGCTGGTAATATAAAATTTTCTTTACTCAGTCAACAATATGTTCTTCATATTTTATCCATATTGTTAGATGTATCAGTGCACAATGAATGAGGAGAGGCTGGGTGCTCACAAAACACACACACCCATTCATGTTAACTCAAGTACAGTGTTCCATTGAGTAACTATATTACATTTTCTCTTTCCCTACTGATAGGTATTTAGGTTGTTTCCAATCTATTACAAACATCCTTATGAAAGCCTCCTAGTGCGTGTGTGAGAGTTGCTCTAGAGTGCATACCCAGAAATGGTATTGGTGAGTTGTAGACTACTCACAGAGTACCTGGGTGATACAAATGCTTAAGTGCTTGAGTACTAATTGAAAGGTTGGCAGTTCAAACGCAACCAGAGGCCTCTCAGAAGACAGGCCTGGTGATTGGCTTCCAAAAGATCACAGTCTTGAAAACCCTAATGGAGGAGTTCTACTCTGCCCACATGGGGTCACATGAGTCAGAATCAATTCGTTGGTAACTAGCAACAACAGACGATGCACATCTTTAGCTCTGCTACACACTGCAAAACTGCTTTCAACATGGATGCAAAAATTTGTCTCCCACCAGCAGTGTGAGAGTTTCATTTCCCCTGTATTCTTGCTAAGACTTGGTACAGTCATTTTTTTTTTTTTTTTGACTTTTTGTAATCCATTTTATGGTTATTTCACTGATAAAAATAAGTATTTTTTATTGTACTTAAATTTTGCCAGCAACAATTACTTGTACTTTGTATATAATAATTCAATTCATAGCACCTCTTCAATAAGTTACTTTTTAACTTATTGAAGATACTGAGGCACAAAAATTTTTATAGGTGGAGCCAACCTAGCACCCTAGACAGACGCATCATGTAATCCCTTTGTAGCAAAGACCCAAAAAACTAAGTTGAAACAGATACAAACGTCAATCCTGGAATCCTAAGCATCAAATGAAGGGATATAGAACTAGATTAAACACCAAATGGAAGGAGAAACTGAAGGAAAACAGACAACAAGGTCCCTTGCCAACTAACATGGCACAGCATCGCTATCTTGGGACACAGCCAGCAATGACCCTAGACAGGGAGTATGGGAAGGCAACTTCACAGAGTTCCCAACAGGAGATGAATCACCTGGTAACCAGAGAAACATGCTTTCCCACCCCTCACCCTTCTGCCCCATGCAGCAACTCTACCCCTTCCAGAAGGGCCGCGCTGCTCTGCTCGGCTAGAGAGCCACTGACCTGCCGCCACCCCAAGTCCACCCCACCCCTACTGGTTGCCTCTCACGGTGGCATTTTTTTCCTTTTCTTTCTCTCTCCAACCTAGGCCCATACCGCACATATACCCCTTCCTGCCAGGCCACACTGCACCACTTTGGCTAGAGAACCACTGGCCCACCACTTCCCCAGGTCCACCCCAACCCCAACAGCCAGCTCCAGCCATGCATTTTTTTTTTCTTTTTCCCCTTTCTTCCTTTTCTTTCTCCCTCCCACCTAGCTCCATACCCCACCTCTACCCCTTCGCACTGGGACACACCTCACCACTGCAGGTACAGAGCCACCAGCGCACCACCGCCCTGGGTCCACCCCACCCCCACTCATCAGCTCTTCCCATGTCATTTCTTTCTTTTTTTAACCTTTCTTCCTTTTCTTTCTCCCTCCCACCTAACCATGTATGTCACCTCCCCCCCTTCCTGCTGACCCCCACTGCACTGCCACACAGAGTGCCATTGGAGCACCAGCCTGCTGTTGCTCTTGGTACACCCCACCCCTACGTGCTGGCCTCCACCACACCACCATTTATTTATTTTTTTCTTTCTACCTCCCACCTAGCCCCATATGCCACCTTCCCTGCTTCTTGCCAGCCAACAGGTCTGCCCCACCCACACCCATTGGCTACCCTTTTTTTCTTTCTCTCTCTTCTCTTTTCTTTCTCTCCTACTACCTCACCTTGTATGCCACCGCATCTTCCTATCATCCCATTGCCACACCAGGCCAGCACTGCCCCTTCAATCCTGCATCTAGACCAGCTGCTGGATGGTGGGAAGCAAGACTGTACCACTCCTCATCCAGTACCCCATCTGTCTAGCAAAGGGGTGTGAACAGTCCCAAAGTGCTGGAAGAACATCAGGAGGCAGACAGCACTGGCCCAGTCAGCACTCAGCCACTCACCAAACCAGAGGACAGTGAAGTGGGCTCACCCTGCTTGCTGCTGCCTGGCCCACCCAGACAAGGTGGTGAGAGCTATTCTGCCCACAGAAAAGCAAGCAGCAAAGCATGCCAGGCCCACTCGCCCTGACATATCAAAACAAAACAGTGAAGAAGGAAAAAATAAATGAACACATGATAAAAAATAAAACAAATAATACCTTAAATTAAAAAAAAAAATGTATTGTGCTTTAAGTGAAAGTTTACCAATCAAGTCAGTCTCTCATATAAAAATTTATATACACTTCTCTATATACTCCTAGTTGCTCTCCCCCTAATCAGACAGCACACTTTTTCCCTCCACTCTCTTTTTGTGTCCATTCAGCCAGCTTCTGACCCCCACTGACCTCTCATCTCCCATCCAGACAGAAGCTGCCCACATAGTCTCATGTGTCTACTTGATCCAAGAAGCTCATTCCTCACCAGCATCATTTTCTGTCCCATAGTCCAGTCCAGTCCCTGTCTGAAGAGTTGGCTTTAGAATGGTTCCCTTCTTGGGCTAACAGAAGGTCTGGGAACCATGACCTCCGGGGTCCTTCTAGTCTCAGTCAGACCATTAAGTCTGATCCTTTTACAAGAATTTGAGGTCTGCCTCCCACTGCTCTCCTGCTAATACCTTAATTTTTCAGAGACAGAAGACAATATAAAAACATATTTTAAAAAAGCAGGACAAGATGGCTCCAGCAAGTGTCCAAAGTAAAGAATCAGATGACTTTCTATAGAAGAAAAAGCAGTGGAACTACCTGATATGGAATTCAAAAGACAAATATTTAGGGCCCTCCAAGAGATTAGGAAAGCGATCAAAGGAAAAAAAAAAAAAAAGACAAAGCCAAGGAAAAAATAGGAAAATCATGGAAAACACCGACAAAACCAATGGAAGACAGAATCAGCGAGATTGAAGACAAATCCATGGACACCAATTTGTGTTGAAGAAAATTCAGAGAAAAGAATGAAGAAAACCTAAGAATTATGTGGGACAAAATCAAGAGCAAAAATTTGTGCATGATCAGAGTTCCAAAACAGGGAGAGAAAATGGAAAACACAGAATATTTTTGAAGATTTGCTAGCACAAAACTTACCAAAGATCATGAAAGACGAAAAGCTGACCATCCAAGAAGGTCAACGAACGCCATTAGGATACACCCCAAAAGAAAGTCACTAAGACATATCATAATCACACTTGCCAAAACCAAAGACAAAGAAAGAATCCTGAAAGGAGCATGAGAAAAACAAAGTCACTTAAAAAGCGGAAAAAATAAGACTAAACTCTGATTACTTGGCAGAAACTACGCAGGCAAAAAGACAATGGGATGACATACAGGCATACCTTGTCTTACTGTACTTCGCTTTATTGCACTAAACAGATATTGCATTTTTTATGTATTGAAGATTTGTGGCAACCCTGCTTCACGCAAATCTATCAGTGCCATTTTTTCAACAACATGTGCCCATTCATGTCTCTGTGTCAAATTTTGGTAATTCTCACAATATTTCAGACTCCTTCATTATTATTATATCTGTTGTGGTGATCTCTGATCAGTGATCTTTGATATTACTATTGTAATTGTTTTGGGGCAACAAAACCATGCCCATATAAGACAGCAAACTTACTCGATAAATGTTGTATGTGTTCTGATTGCTCCACTGACCAGCTGTTCCCCCATCTGTCTCCCTCTCCTCAAGGCTCTCTATTCCCTAATACAAAAAAATATTGAAATTAGGCCAATTAATAACCCTACAGTGGCCTCTAAGTGTTCAAGTGAAGGGAACAGTCACACGTCTCTCACTTTAAATCAAAGGCTAGAAATAATTAGATTTAGTGAGGATGGCATGGTGAAAGCCAAGATACGACAAGAGCTAGCCCTCTTGTGCCAACCAGTTAGCCAAGCTGTGAATGCAAAGGAAAAGTTCTTGAAGGAAATTAGAAGTGCTACTCCAGTGAAGATATGAATAATCAGAAAGAAAATGGGCATTATTGTCGATGTGGAGAAAGTTCTAGTGGTCTGGATAGAAGATAAAACTAGCCACAACATTCCCTTAAGCCAAAGCTTAACCCAGAACAAGGCCGTAACTCTCTCCAAGTCTATGAAATCTGGGAGAGGTGAGGAAGCTTCGGAAGGAAAGTTTGAAGCTAGAAGAGGTTGGTTCATGAGGTTGAAGGAAAGAAGTCATCTCCGTAACATATTAGTGCAAGGCGAAACAGCAAGTGCTGATGTAAAAGCTGCAACAGTTACCCAGGAGATTCCGCCAAGATAACTGAGGAGCGTGGCTCCAGTAAACAGCAGATTTCCAGTGTAGATGAAAGAGCCTCATACTGGAAGAAGACGCCATGTAGGACTTTCACAGTTAGTGTCATGGACTGAACTGTGTACCCCCAAAATATCTGTCAGTTTGGCTAGGTCATGATTCCCTTTTAAGATTATATGATTGTCTACCATTTTATAATCTGATGTGATTTCCCTGTGTGTTGTAAATCCTATCGCTATGATGTAATAAGATGGATTAGTGGCAATTATATTGATGACATATACAAGATTAGGTACATGTCAATCTGAAGCCAATATTTTGAGATATAAAAGAGAGAATCAAGCAGGAAGACATGAGAACATAATACCACCAAGAAAGCAGCACCAGGAACAGAGTGTATCTTTTCAAACTGAGGTTCCTGTGCTGAGATGCTCCTAGACCAAGGGAAGACTGAAGACAAGAAGCTTCCTCCAGAGCTGACAGAGAGAGAAAGCCTTCCCTTGGAGACTGCACCCTGAATTCAGACTTCTAGCCTGCTGGATTGTTATAGAATAAACTTCTCTTTGTTAAAGCCATCCACTTGTGGTATTTCTGTTATAGCAGCACTAGATGACCAAGCTAGCTAGAGAGGAAAAGTCGACGCCTCGGTTCAAAGCTTCCAAGGACAGGCTGACTCTCTTGTTACGGGCTAATGCAACTGGTGACTTGAAGTTGAAGCCAACCATCATTTACCATTCTGAAAATCCTAGGGCCCTTAAGAAATATGCTAAACCTACTCTGCCTGTGCTCTATAAATGGAACAACAAAGCCTAGATGACAGCACATCTGTTTACAACATGGTTTAATGAATATTTTAAGCCCACTGTTGAGACATGCTGATAAAAAAAAATGATACCTTTAAAAATATTACTGCTCATTGACAACACACACCCAAGAACTCTGATGGAGATGCACAAGGAGGTTAATGTTGTTTTCATGCCTGCTAACACAACATCCATTCTCCTGCCCAAGGACCAGGAAGTAATTTTGACTTTCCACTCTTATTATTTAAGAAATACGTTTCATAAGGCTATAGCTGCCATAGATAGTGATTCTTCTGATGGATCTGGGCAAAGTAAATTGAAAACATTCTGGAAAGGATTCATCATTCTAGATGCCATTAAGAACATCCATGATTCATGGAGGAGGTCAAAATAGCAACATTAACAAGAGTTTGGAAGAAGATGATTCCAACCCTCATGGATGACTTTGCGGGGTTCAACACTTTAATGGAGGAAGTATCTGCAGATATGCTAGACATAGCAAAAGAACTAGGATTAGAAGCAGAGCCAGAAGATGTGACTGAAATGCTGCAATCTCATGATAAAACTTTAATGGATGAAGAGTTGCTTCTTATGGATGAGCAAAGAAAGTGGCTCCTTGAGATGGAATCTACTCCTGGTACAGAGGCTGTGAATACTGTTGAAATGACAACAAAGAGTTTAGAATATTACATAAGCTTAGTTGATAAAACAGTGGCAGGATTTGACTGGATTGACTCTAATTTTTAAAGAAGGTCTACTGTGGGTAAAATACTACAAAATAGCATCACAAGTTGCAGAGAAATCTTTCATGAAAGGAAGAGTCAATCCATGTGGCAAACTTCATTGTTATCTTAAGAAATTGTCACAGCCACCCCAACCTTCAGCAATCACAACTCTGATCTGTCAGCAGCCATCAACATTGAGGAAATAACCTCCACCAAAAAAATGATTATGACTTGCTGAAGACCCAGATGATGGTTAGCATTTTTCAGCAAAAAATTATTTTTAATTAAGATAGGTACATTGTTTTTTTTAGACATAATGCTATTGCACACTTAGCAGACTACAGAATACTGTAAACATAACTTTTATATACCCTAGGAGACCAAAAAAATTGTGTGACTCATTTTATTGCAATATTTGCCTTACTGCACTGATCTGGACTCAAAACTACAATATCTCTAAGGCATGCCAGTATATAAAACATTGAAAGAAAAAAATCTTGCAAAACTCTGTCAAATATGGTAGGGAAAATAGGACATTTCCAGATAAACATAAATTAAGGGAATTCATAAAAACCAAATTAAATTTACAAGAAATATTAAAGGGAGTCCTTTAGTTAGAGAACAAACAACATCAGACAACAACTGAAATCTAGGACACAAGACAATATCAGCCAGATACCAAACTAGGTAAAGAAGTCTCAATAATAATTGAAACTGAAAAGACTTAAAACAGGGAAATGGAGACATCAACCTGTAAATGTCAACAATAAAAGGGAGAAAAAACACTGCAGATATATTATTGTTGTTGTTAGGTGCCGTCAAGTCAGTTCTGGCTCATAGCAACCCTGTGTACAACAGAACAAAACACTGCCTGGTCCTGCGCCATCCTCACAATTGTTGTTATGCTTAAGCCCATTGCTGCAGCCATTGTGTCAATCCACCTCATGGAGGATCTTCCTCTTTTTTGCTGACCCTCTACTTTACCAAGCTTAATGTACTTCTCCAGGGACTGATCCCCCCTGGCAACATGTCCAAAATATGTGAGATATAGTCTCGCCATCCTTGCTTCCAAGGAGCACTCTAATTGTACTTCTTCCAAGACAGATTTGTTCGTTCTTTTGGCAGTCCATGGCATATTTGATATTCTTCTCCAACACCACAATTCAAAGGCGTCAATTCTTCTTTGGTCTTCCTTATTCATTGCCCAGCTTCCACATGCATATGAGGCGATGGAAACACCATGGCTTGGGTCAGGTGCACCTTAGTCTTCAAGGTAACATCTTTGCTTTTCAACACTTTAAAGAGGTCCTTTGCAGCAGATTTGCCAATGCAATGTGTCTTTTGATTTCTTGACTGCTGCTTCCGTGGATATTGACTGTGGATCGAAGTAAAATGAAATTCTTGACAACTTCAATCTTTTCTCCATTTATCATGATGTTACTTATTGGTCCAGCTGTGAGGATATTTGTTTTCTTTATGTTGAAGTGTAATCCATACTGAAGGCTGTGGTCTTTGCTCTTCATTAGTAAGTGCTTCAAGTCCTCTTCACTTTCAGCAAGCAAGGTTGTTTGTAGGTAGAGAACTCTCAAATGAAGAGGAAGTCAAGGCAATATCAAGCAATAAAAGGCTGGTTCAAAATCAGGAAGACAAGGGTAAATTTCAATGTAACCACAAAGAAAGTTAACAAACCTACTCATCAGAATAAAAAACAAGAAAAACATAGTCTCAGTAAACACAAAGTCTATAATAATGAAAGAAAAGAAAATCCACAAACATAAGGAATTCAGCATAGGAAACTAAGAGGAACAAAGAAAAGGTAAGCACAACAAAAAAGCACAACACTATGACAGCAATAAACTCATACCTGTCAATAATCGCAATGAATGTAAATGGCTTAAATGCACATGTAAAGAGACAGAGAGTGGTAGAATGGGTTAAAAAAGCACAACCATCTATATGCTGTCTACAAGAGAAATGCCTTGGACGTGAAGACATAAACATATTAAAAATCAAAGGATGGAAAAAAAAAATAACAAGCAAACAGCAACCAAAAAAGTGCAGGAGTGGCAATACTAATCAGAGATAAAATAGATGTTAAGGTACAATCAACCATAAAAGATAAGGAAGGACATTATGCTGACTAAAGGGACAATCCACCATGAAGACATATTCTTAATAAATATCTATGCACCCAACGACAGGGCTCCAAAATACAGAAAACAAGCTCTAACAGCACTGAAAAGAGAAATAGAGAGTTCCACAATAATAGTAGGAGGCTTCCACATACCACTCTCAGCAAAAGCCAGAACACCTAAAAAGAATCTCAACAGAGATATAGATGATACAAAGGCAAAAATCAAACAACTGGACCTCACAGGCATATATAGGACACTCTACTCTTTTTTTACTCAACAGCAGAAAAATATATATTCTTTTCCAACACCCATGGAACATTTCCCAGAATAGACCACATTTTAGGCAATAAAGCAACCCTCAATAAAACAGAAATAATACAAAGCATTCTCTCTGATCACAACATAATAAAAGTAGAAGTCAATAACAGGAAGAGCAAGGAAAAAAATCAAATACATGAAAACTGAATAACACCTTGCTTAAAATTTAAAAATTGGATAATACAAGAAATCAAAGAGGGAATAAAAAAATTCCTATAATCAAATGAGAATGAAAACACATCATACCAGAGCCTTTGGGACACAGCACAGGCAGTGTTCAGAGGTCAATTTATAGCAGTAAATGCACACATCAAAAAAGAATAATGGGCCAAAATCAAAATATTAACCTACAACTTGAATAAATAGAGAACAGGAAAAGAAGCTCACAGGCACTGGAAGAAAGGAAATAATAAAGATTAGAGCAGAAATAAATGAAATAGAGAACAGGAAGACTATAGAAAGAATCAGCAAGACCAAAAGCTGATTCTTTGAAAAGATCAACAAAATAAAAATACCATAGGCCGAACTGACAAAAGAAAGGCAGGAGAGGAAGCAAATAACCCAAAAAAAGAAATGAGATGGGGAACATTAGCACAGACCCAACTGAAATAAAAAAGGATCATAACAGAGTACTACAAAAAATTGTACTACAACAAATTTGAAAATCTAGAGAAACAGAATAAATTTCCAGAAACACACTACCTACCTAAACTAACACAAACTGAGGCTGAAAATCTGAACAGACCCATAAGAAGAGAAAAAAATTGAAGAAGAAATAAAATACTCCCAACTTAAAAAAAAGCCCTGGCCTGGACGGCTTCACTGGAGAATTCTACCAAACATTCAGAGAAGAGCTCACACCAGTACTAATCAAACTATTTCAGAGCACAGAAAAGGAAGGGATACTTCTGAATTCACTCCATGAAGCCAGCATAACGCTGATACCAAAGCCAAAGACATCACAAAAAAAGAAAATTACATAACAATATCTCTCGTGAGAATAGATGTAAAAATTTGCAACAAACTTCTAGTCAATGGAATTCGATGCAATAAAAAAAAAAAAAGGCACCATGACAAAGTGGTATTCATACCAGGTATGCAAAAATGGTTCAACATTAGAAAATCAAACAGTGTAATCCACCAATAAGTAGAACAAAAAAGAATCACATGATCATATCAATCAACACAGAAAACACCCATTCCTTATAAAAAACTCTCAGTAAAATAGGAAAAGCAGGGAAATTCTTCAATATAATAAAGGGCATCTAGTTATACAAAACTAACACCCAACATCGTTCTCAACAGAGAGAGGCTAAAAACATTCTCCCTGAGAACAGGAACAAGACAAGGATGCCCTTTATCACCACTTTAACATGGTGCTGGAAATCCTACCCAGAGCAAAAAGACAAGAAAAAGACATGAAGGACATCCAAATTAGAAAGGAAGAAGTAAAACTATCCTTATTCACAGATGATATGATCCTATACATACAGAACCCCAAAGATTCCACAAGAAATCTAATGAAACTAATTTTAAAAATTTCAGCGGAGAATCAGGATACAATATCAACGTACAAAAATCAGTTGGATTCCTCCATACCAACAAAGAGAGCTTCAAAAAGAAAATGGGGAAAACAATACTGTTTATAATAGCCCCTAAAAAGATAAAATACTTAGGAATAAATCTAAACAGGGATGTAAAAGGCCTATATAAAGAAAACTATAAAACACAATTTCAAGAAACCAAAAGATATTTATGGTGATGGTTAAGACTGTGTGTCAACTTGACTGGGCCATGATTCTCAGTGGTTTGGCAGTTATATAATGTTGTAATCACGTCCCTGTTGAAATCTGATATGTGATCACCCCCATGATTGAATCTGCAGAGCAGTACTGGCAAGGGAGGGGCCTGTGGCAGCTCCCACCCCCTCAGCCTTCATCTCTCCACCCTCAGCCGCCTACTTCCTTCCTGCTCACCTTGCCAAGGCTTTTGGCTTGTTCTGGAACCTGCAGCTGCCTCTTGTTTGTCTGACCTCTGGTTCTTGGGACTTGAGGTAGCAGCTTACCTGCCAATCTCGGGATTCATCAACCTTCACAGACTATGAACAAGAGCCCTGCTCTCCGACCTGCCAATCTTGGGTTTGGGGCTCCCTTCACGAATGTGTTCCTCACCATTGTGGTGAAAGGTGTGTCCTCTGGATATTTCATGCATGAGTCTTTGGGTCTAACCTGATAAATAATTTCCCCTAAGCCTTTGGATACCTTCTTCTACAATTTACTGAGGCAGGTGTGGTACTTCAACTCAATTTGGTGTAGGCCACCACATAATCTATGCTTCAGTGAACCAACCAAATAAACTATTTCCTAATCTCTTGAGCACAAACACTGAATGAGAAAACTGTGCTTAGTGGGGCCGTGTCAATAAGCTCAGGCTGATCCAACTTTATGTTCCTTGCACAATTATCCCAGGCCCTTAGAAGCCATTCTCACACATATTACCAGGTTTCTGTTTGTATATGTTAGAAAAGTCAAGCCCAGTTTTCTGTCTGTATATATTAGAAGAGTCAAGCAGTTCTTTTGGAATGTAGCGTATCTCCTCCTGGCTCACACTTTGGGGCTTTTTGGGGGCCTTAAGCCTAGTTATAGGTCTAGAATAAAAAATGAGCGGTGGGTTGTGTTCTGAGAACATTCAGTAACGTCTTGTAAGGCATGTGCCTCAGGCAATGCTCTAGGCAATGACATCAGACACAGCTGGGTTAATCTCAGCAGATGAAGGAGGAGCAGCTAGTGATTTTACTGGGGAGGGTGGCTTAGCAGAGAAAGATGGACTAATCTCTTCATATGGAAGTGAGAATATTGGTTCTCTTGGCAGTAGTGATTCAATGTAATTTAGGGGTTCAGTGTTCCCTCTTTCCTAATTATCTGCCCATATGTCCCCAAGATCTGATTTCTCCCAATCAATTGCTCTCACTTTAACTTCAAACACCATTCAAGGCTGAGAATTCAATTGGCGTTGCAGTTCAGCCACTCTTACAATAAGAGTCTGGATTTGGTTTTCAGCAATATCAGCACTGTTATTACAAGAAATAAGGCTTTCTTTCAGGGCACAAATGGCAATTTTGAGATCATTAATGCAGCACTTAAGCCCTGACTTTGAAGCCCTGAGATCATCTCTTTCTTTCACCACTTGTCTAGCAAAAGAAGGACAAACCAACCAGCTTCCTTAACTTCTCATCCCGACAAATTTGTAGCAAAGTATCAAATATGTGATCACCCAGAGCCTCGCCTCTCACCAATAGTTGATCTACTGGTGATGATATTTTGCGTATTTTAATGGCTGCCTCATGACATGGATTAGCAGTGCCCTCTTTGCTACTAAAAGCAGAATCATCAATATCTTTAAGACTAACCATACTTGAGAACCAATTAGAAAACTTATCCTCTGGAGGAAACGGACAAATTACTAGAAACACGCTACCTACCCAAACTAACACAAACTGATGCTGAAAATTTGAACAGACCCATAACAAGAGAAGAGATTGAAAAGGTAATACAGAGAAAAAAAGCCCTAGCCCAGATGGCTTCACTGGAGAATTCTACCAAACATTCAGAGAAGAGCTGACACCTACTCAAACTACTCAAATTATTTGGAACATACGAAAGGAAGGGATACTTCCAAATCCATTCTACGAAACCAGCATAACTCTGATACCAAAACCAGGCAAAGACACCACAAAAAAAGAAAATTACAGACCAATATCTCTCATGACTATAGATGCAAAAATTCTGAACAAAATTCTAGCCAATAGAATTCAGCATGATATATATAGATATAAAAAAAATAGTATACCACAACCAAGTGGAATTCATACAGGTATGCAAGGATAAATCCATTGCCGTTGAGCTATGACTGCTAACCAAAAGGTTGACAGTTTGAATCCATCAGGTGCTCCTTCGAAACTCTATGGGGCAGTTTTACTCTGTCCTATAGGGTCACTCACTCTGAGTCAGAATTGACTCGACAGCAGTGGGGTTTTATGCAAGGTGAGTAGCGTCTGGGGTCTTAAAAGCTTGTGAGTGGCCATTTAAGATACTCCACTGGTGTCACCCCATCTGGAGTGGGGAAGAATGAAGAACACCAAAGGCACAAGGGAAAGGTTAGTACAAAGGACTAATGGGCCACAACTACCGCGATCTCCACCAAAATAAGTCCAGCACTAGATGGTGCCCAGCTACCACCACTGACTGCTCTGACAGGGATCACAGTAGAAGGTCCCAGACAGAGCTGGAGATAAATGTAGAACAAAATTCTAACTCAAAAAAAAAAAAAAAAAGACTTACTGGTCTGACAGAGACTGGAGAAACCCTGAGAGTATGACCCCTGGACACCCTTTTTGCTCAGTAATGAAGTCACTCCTGAGGTTCACCCTTCTGTCAAAGATTAGACAGGCCCATAAAACAAAATGAGACTAAATGGGCACACCAGTCCAGGGGCAAAGATGATAAGGCAGGAGGGGACAGGAAAGCTGGTAATGGGGCACCTAGGAAGGAGAAGGGGAAAGGGTTGACATGTTGTGGGGTTGGCAACCAAGGTTACAAACAATATGTGTATTAATTGTTTAATGAGAAACTAGTTTGCTCTGTAAACCTTCATCTAAAGTACGATTAAAAAAATGACTGAAAAAATAAAGGGGTCTTTGCAGCAAAAAAAGAAAACTTATTCTTACAAATTTGTCTCTGTAGAACCACTATTGCTACCAAATGTTTTAGGTTGGGTTCTCTAGAGAGAGAGAGATTTATTTCAATAAAATGGCTCAGTGGTTGTAGAGGCTAGCAAGTCCCAAGTCTGTGGTCAGGTGAATTCCAAGATTGGCAGACAATACGGCAGGTTGCTGGCTCAAGTCCCACAAACCAGAAGTCAGATGATGACAAGCCAGATGCAGGATTCAGGGCCAGCAAAAGCCAGAGAGCTTTCCCTGAATGTCCACATATATTGGATAGAGTTCACACCCCCTAGGAAACTCCCCTTACAACTGATTGGCTGATCATATCAGGTCACATCATAGAGTTGATTATATCACAAAATGGATGACAGCTACATCATTACATAACCGCCAAATTACATAATAACTGCCAAATTACATCATTACTTAACTGCCAAACCACCGAGAATCATGGTTCACTCAAGTTGACACAACGCCTTAACCGTCACAGTAACCCGTTGCCATTGAGTCGATGTCGACTCATAGCAACCCTATAGGATGGAGTAGAACTGCTCCATAGGGTTCCCAAGGAGCAGCTTGTGGTTTTGAACTGTCAACCTTTCAGCCAGCAGCCAAGATCTTAATCACTGCACCACCAGGCCTCCAACCATCACAGTAGAGTATGTGTATTCATCTGCTAATCCTTTGTGATGCCATAATGTCAGCTCCAGTTTTTCATTCTGGCTTGAGTTCCCTTTTTGTTTCTGGAACATGGACATTTCCATATATTTCTCTCAAGCACAAGACTGTATTTAAAATTTTTAATGTTATTTTTATTTACATTTTATCCAGCAATTAAGTTTGTAGTAGAGGTGGTGGCTGGGGCAGAGAGGTATGCTCCTGATTTAGTTCAGTCTACAAAGGAAGAAGAAATTGATGCTTGCAGTTTAACTCCTCTTTTGGCTCTTACTTTTTATCTATATGCAAGAACTTATGTGATTATTACAATAGGACATGATTTGGTTCTAATATCTGGCAAGAGTGGGACAACACCACAAGCCCACCTCACCTGCAGGACATGAGATTGAATGAGAAGAAGGAGGCGATAGAGGACACAGGCAGCTGCTCAATGTGCACTCAGACTAGTCCATGAGATGTGTCAGGTAGCAATGTGTGGGTGGCCTGTGAAGTAGGAGTGATGTATTCAGCCCATCCCTAGAGGCAGTCAGGATTCTGAAAATCTTTTAGAATGTGAGAACAGTGTCCTTGTTTCCAAACTTACTTTGCCTATTTAAATTTAAATGAATTAAAATGGACTAAAGTCAAAAACTCAGTTCCACGGTCACATTAGCCACATTATGAATGCTCTGTAGCCACAGGTCTCTAGTGGCTACCATACTGAACAGCACAGAGAACGTTTCCTTCATCTCAGAAAGTTCCACTGGGCAGTGCTTGTCCATGGGTATAGTTACTGGATCGCTTTTTCGAAGGAGATTCACAGGCTTGACAATTGATTCCAGGGCCACAGAGAGACTGATGCCCCTGAGATGTATTAAGGAAGCCCAGTTTCTGCCCTCACCTTATAGAGTTATCATATATAGGAAGTATGAAGGAACCTCTCTCAGTTAAAGAAAGAGTCACTATGCCACACCATTTTCTCAAGTATAAGAAATTTAGGGCAGTTTAATTCATCCCATATCACCTTTAGGGCCTAAAATAGTTTTGCTCATGTATGAGATACCCAATGTGATTATTTGAATCAATGACCACTTTAGACAATTATCTACCATCCCTGTCTGGACTTAGAAATCTTTGGAAGTCATTTACTGTGCTCAGTAAAATATTTTAGCTCTACTTGGGAGTGTTCAAACTGATAGAACCACTCATTATTTCCACTAGCTGGTAGTCTGTCATTATTTAATCTATTTGAGAGAGAGCTAAGGAATGAGAAAATGGTTTAAAAAAACCAAAATATTATCATTAAAGTAACAAGGAAATTTTAACTAACAAAAAATGTTGCAATTTTTTTTTCAAATTATTTCTATGAGGCTCCTCTGTGGGAGAGGAGTAAAATATACCATCAATTGTGTAAGCTATTCTGGGCCCTGGGAAACCAGGCATGAAATGGTAGAGATAGCCAAAAGCTGTCCCTGGGGACTAGGGATTAGAACCTGGTCAAAGCAGCAAATAAAAAAAATTTAAAAAGCTCTTAAAAGAACCTGACAAGGGAAGCTTAAATCTTATTTTAAAGGGTTGGGTTGTACTAAGCCTTGAGAAATTCAATCCTCTGGAGGTCTATACCTCACTAAGAAAGCTCCGTGTGAGTTTATCATGTACCCGACACCTAGACATTGGGCCTTGGAGACCACTAGGATAATATTTCCTCTGGATTAGCACTGAAGCTTGGAAGTGACATTTGTATGAGGCACACTTTAAACTCTAGGGCTTTTCTGATTATAAAATGATAATGCTAAGGGGGAAAAAGCGCTTACTGCAGAGGGAAGTTGCATGATTTATATGTTTTGGACAATCTTCCTTTTCCACACAGAATAACTTATTAGACCACGTATATTTTGCTTTTTCTTTTGTTCTCACCCACAGACGTCTTTTGATTGATATTACGAGTACAACATATTTGTTTTAGTGTGTTTTTCTTTTTCCAGTTCTATCATGTCCAAAAGAATGATTGTATTAATCCTAGTGGCTGGTGACGTTAGCAATTAAGTTGTACTTGTAGCACAGAAACGTTACTATGAGATGCAAACGTTAGACCAGAGTAACATCTGCAGGTTTACTGGCTGGTCCTTCTCTGCATGGCCTCGATGGACTGCTCTCAAACAACTCTGGCTCTCTGATAAAGCCAGACAATAATGAAGTGGGTTGAAAGCCATCCTCTGTTTCCTCTTGGTACATCTATCAAGATCTCTGGGATCACTGCAAATCTCCTATCATTTCAGTTACAATGGGTACCTAGAAAGAATTAAATATCTAGTGACAGCCAAAGTCATAAACTACTTGCCTCTTTGGTTATTTTTCCATGCTGATTTTAATAGTACTTTGGCAGGCATGTGTGTTTGGTACAGTTGTGAACACTGGCTGGCTTTGGGACATAAAATAATGTGGCTTTGTATTTGTAAGCATACACCCAGAGTGTCTGGAGAATAAGCAAAACAGACTTTCGTTTGAAGCTAAATGAATCTATTAACTTTTGTTCCAATTCATAGCTGCAGAAGGGATTCCTAACTGACTCAGATCTTTTAAAAATCTGTGAAACCTGTAGTACTGGAGCGGGGTAACAAACTGAGGTTGGATCACAGCAAATCCATCACTTCTGGTAGAAAAATAACTCATACATTTACTGACTAGGTCACTAGAATGATCTTTATACAGATGATTTTTTACTCTCAAAACAGAAATGAATCCTTAAGCCAAATGTCATAACCAAAGTATCACAAGACAATTAGTTTTTTACACTCCCACATATCCTGCAGAATAAGAACGAGAAACCCAGCATGGAAGAATCCCTGGCTCAGTTCACTTATCCACCCCTTCCTCACCTCGCTGTTCCTTTCGTTCATCGCTCATTCCCTGTCCCCACTCTCACCTCCCACACTTCTTCTATCTGATCCTGAACATTTTTACTGAGACTTGAAAGTCACAGTCAATTCTTGAGTTGTGAAAGTTCTGCAACACTCAGGGCAGTTTTAGCAAATTTTACAAAAATTTTAGATATACATATTTTTAGAAAACAGTGCAAATCAGTGGTTCTCAGAGTTAGGAGACTCTGGAACCACATTTCAAATTGGCATTAACCAAAGAGACACCATAAAAATATGAGACGGATACTCTGATATGGAGATTAAAATCAAAATCCCAGATTTGCATGGCCACATGAGGCAGTTGTTAAGAACAAGAGTAAGACCACCAGAAGGGCAAGTGTTCATGCAGCTATGGCTTTATAGGGTTTAGTGCGTATCATCAGATGGAGAAGGAGCGAGCCCTGAAGCTTACAACACTAACAGTTTGGGGGAATCATGGGGTGTTGGGGGTTGGATTAGATCTGTTATATGGTGAGAATTGATGCCTAAACATATGCATTCATTAAAAAATAGTTTATATTGATCATCTACCATTATCTAGACACTGCTATGCATTAACAATTAAATGATGAACAAAACCTGTCTTAGTACCTAGTTCTATTTCCAGGCTCTCTCCCCTACTATGTGAATGTGGCTCTGCCTCTGAAGCTAATTAGGCAATAAAGGAGGGAAGAGCATTCAGGAAGTGGCACTAGCTTATGCAAAGGCCCTGTGGTTTAGGCAAGAAGCAATCCATGCAAAGCTTTATAGAAAATGTCAAAGAATTCTGTCTTAATTCTTAAAACACATAAAAACATAGAAAGTCAAACAGGGTGGAGATGGGGCCGCCATCACCAGGTTTTTATTTTGGAAAGATTATTTTAGCTACAATGGAAAACAGATAAAGTAGAATGGACTAGAAGTTTGGATGTGCAAGAAATCTTTGCATCAGACAGACCACTAAAATAAAGAGCTCCTGTCACATATATATAAAGAGCTAGTAAACACTTCTCAATGTAGTCATCTAAAAGATACTATGTGCTGCTTTAGGTACCGGGGCTATATCAGTGATGAAATAGAAATCTCTGCCCTCCTGGGGTTTGCATAATAAATAATACAGTATCTTAGAAATTGATAAGTACCATGGAAAGGAACAAATTAGAGTAGCATAAGAAAGGTTGGGAGTGAGATGAAAGACAGAGTGCAGTTTTAACAAGGTAATCAGAATAGTCCTCTCTAAGGTGTTTTAAGCAAAGACATGAAAGAAATGAAGGCATCAGTCAGCTTTGCAGATGTTTGGTGGAAGAGTGTCCCAGGCCAAGAAGCAGCCAGTGCAAAGTCCCTAAGGTGGAAGCATATCTGGCATGTCTTAGGAACAGCTGGGAGGCCAGGGTGCCTGGGGTACCTGGGGGAGGAGAGTGGAGATGAAGCCAGAGAAGTAATAGGGCCCAGAACATGTAGGTTCTTGAAGGCCATTGTAAGGACGCTGGCTGTACTCTGAGTGAGGTGTAAGCAGGGGAGTGGCTGGTCCAACATCTGTTTTCAGAGGATCACCCTGCTGCTGTGTTGAGAACAGGCTACAGAAAGGCAACGGTAGAAGTAGGGAAACCAGTCAGGAGGTTTCAGCAGTAATCCAGCAGGAGATGATGCTAGTCTAGGCCATCATCACTGGATTTGTCAACAGCAGCAGTGCCATCTAGAAGACAATAGAGATATTCAAAATTCCGGGAAAAGGTTATTACAATACCAAAATGCTTACACCTAGACAAAGTACAAATTGAGGAGTGGGGAGAAGAATAATGACATTTTTTTAACATGAAAAAAGATACGAAAAATTACTTCCTGTGCACCATTTCACAGGAAGCTACTGAAGAAAGTGCTACACCAAAACGAGAGTGCAAACCAAGAGAAAGACATGGGATTGTTAAAACCAAATGAGACAAAACCTTTATGTGATGGTTAAGGTTGTGATTCACCTTGGCTGGGCCATGATTCTCAGTGGTTTGATAGTTATGCTGCAATTTGGCAGCTCTGTAATTATGTAATCACCTCCATGATGAGATTTGATTTAATGTAATCACCTCCACGATGAGATCTGATTTAATAAAATCATCTCCATGATGAGATATGGTATGAGCAGCCAATCAGTTGAAAAGGAGTTTCCTCGGGTGTGTGTGGCCTGCATACAATATATGTGGACTTTCTGGCATAGCACACTGTCTTTTGCTTGCTCTGGATCCTGTTCATCTGAACTCTGGCTCTAGGTAGCTCACTAGCAGCTTACCTGCCGATCTTGGGATTTGTCTGCCTCTGCAGCCTGTGAGCCAGCGGCCTGCCATTTTACTTGCCAATCTTGGGATTCATCAGCCTCTGCAGCCTATGAGGCAGAGACCTGGTGTCTGGCCAATCTTGGATTTGCCAGCCCCTGCAGATACGTGAGTAGGAGAAGCCTCCAGCTTGACCCACAGACTTGGGACTTTCTAGCCTCTACAACCACAAGAGCCATTTCCTTGATAAAAATCTCTCTATGTGTGTGTGTGTGTGTGTGTGTGGCGTAGTGGTTAAGCGCTATGGCTGCTAATCAAAAGGTCAGCGGTTTGAATCCACCAGGCTCTCCTTGGAAACTTTATGCAGCAGTTCTACTCTGTCCTATGGGGTTGCTATGAGTCGGACTCGACTCAACGGCAGCGAGTTTGGTTTTTTTTTGTTTTTATATGTATATATACATACGTATATAATGTATATATACGCTCCATTGGTTTTGCTTCTCTAGAGAACGCAGCCTAAGGTAGCTTATAATTTTGTTTTTATAAAGAACATAACAGAAGCATGGAATATTTTTCCATTCACAATCTTTTTCTAGCTCAACAAATAGATATCAGTAGTCATAATTTTTCACAGGAAAGTATATGTCCATTTGAATGTTATCGTCAGAGCAAATTATTATATAAGGAAATCAATCAGGTTTGCAGATTTAGAAGTTATATATTACATTTCATAGAACATAGCAAAAAATTCTAATGTGTAGGTATCTAAAAGATTCCTTCATACAACTATGATTTCTAAGAACAGTTTTAAATGAATAAGATAATAGGCAACTGCATTTTTAAACAAGACTTGAGACTGGATAGGACAGTAAGACTGATACCTTTGTAAACATTTTCAAATCACCATTCTATCAAGATAGGCTTTACGATGCAGAATACTGTCTGCTTTCTGAAACCATAGGAAATGAGAAACATTTTCCTTTTTGACTTTTCTCAGATAAAGAAATCTAACTGGTAGGAAAGCCTACAGTATTTAAGGTTAAGAATTGGAATTTCTTAGCACTGAGGGGCGGGGGGAAACAGGCCCTTCAAGCTCAAAGCTTGCACTGTGAAAATTAAAAGACTGAACACAGTTACTTAAAAATGGAGAATGGGTCATGCAGTGTTTTGAATCTACAGGATCCAGGAAATTAATTATAAAAGAAGAAAAAAAAATTCCAGCATTCCAGTATACAGAAAACTCCATAATGGCAGGCATATCACAATTCTAGGAAATTGCCAGTCCTGTTTGAAGCAATAGAATGGATGTGTCCAGAAAAAAAAAAAAAAAAGATTACCTGATGTGTTTGAACATAGTGAGAGGATATTATGAGAAGTAGCTAGAAAACTAAGGAATTAAAAAGGAAATATTTATTGATTCCTAAGAAAATCAAAAGTTGTAAGAGAATAAGAATGTATCATAATTACATGACTTAGCCATGAATATTATTCATATAATCATAATATTACACATATTGAATATGAGTTTAACAAAAATTGGTAAATGCAGAAGAAACAGCTAAAAGAGTTGCCTCTGGGGAGCAGGAATCCAGAGTGGAATGGGTCAGGGAACCAATGGGAACTGATCAGCACCATTACCTCTGCCATCGTAAGTCTCCTCTCAGGGTCTAAGACGGTGGAAGCAACTTAAGGACTGTGTTAGGAAGCTATGTGGTTCACCAATGTAACAAAGAGACTTAAGATCAGGGATGAAATTAGTGGAGTAGGATAGGCACGACTTGATGGCCTGACCTCTATTACTTTTCTATGGTAAAAAAAAAAAAAAAAGATTTTTTTTTTTTTTTTCTATGGAGCTTCAGGGAAATAGGTAGGTTGGAAATAAGCCAGGATACGGGACAGACAATGCTACTTCCAGATACAGCCAAGAATTCAAGGCTTTGAGACATTCTTGGTCTTTCTGGTGACCTGCCTCTTTGATTCTACACAGTCCTTGGCTGGAAATCTGAACCAATTGACTTTTTCATCCTCCCTGATGCTAACCTCTGGAATCCCTGACCTTGATTTAGCAATCCACCTCAGGTGTCCTGCTCTCTGATTTTCTGCGGTCCTCCTTGTCTAATCGACCTGACTCTTATCTTTGATGTTCCTACCTTTGGCCTGGAGACCTGATTTGTTTCTCTGCATTCCTGATTTTCTTCCAGCTTGCTTCATCTATTATTTCCCGGATGTTAATCTGTTTCTCAGGCCAGCCTGGTTACCTAACCTTGATCTTTGGTTGGTCCGTTTGACTGAGGATTTGGTTTATTACTCATGAGACTAGTTCTGATTAATGCTGATATGGCCCAAACCTTTTCTCCTGACAGTAGTGTTACTGTACCAGTATTGGTTTGCTACTGCTTAAAATAGTGGCAGTCAAACCATGTCTATGCAGCTAAACCAGACAACTTGACAGGTTAGATCAGGTGCTGGCAATGAAATTAAAATGTGCTCCTGGGGTAAGAAAATCACATCAGGAGAGCCTTGGACCCAGAAAGTCACTCTTTGGGCCTCCCCCACCCTTACCCAACAGTGGAGAGGTTTTCAGGGAAAGAAAGGAGCCCAAAGAAAGAGTTGAAAAGCTCCTGTGAGGACTTCATATCACAGTGAAATCTGTGTTGACTTTAGGGGTAAAAGGTTTAATTAGCTCTCAGGGCTTCCACAATGTCTGTATGCCAAACTTCGTGCTGTAAGTTAAAAACAAAGAACATTTAGGTCTCTGAATAGTTCACTGTTTCCACCACCTCAAAGTGAATGAAATAGTTCTTGCCTGATTGAATTTCAAAGTATTTGATGGCCTTGGAAACCCTGGTGGTATAAGGTTAAGAGCTACATCTGCTAACCAAAAGGCTGGCAGTTTGAATCCACCAGGTGCTCCTCAGAAACTCTAAGGGAGTAGTTCTACTCTGTCCTATAGGGTTGCTATGAGTTGGAATCCACTCAACAAAGGGGTCTTTTTTTGGGGGGGGGGAGGTGATGGTCTTACCTCTATTAATTTTCCATGAATTTTCAGGAACCAGGGAGGTTAGAAATAAGCCAGTATAAGGGACAGATGATGGTAATGTTGACTGCAGAAATATTGTTACGTTGTTAGGTGCCTCGGAGTCAGTTTCAACTCACAGTGACCTTATGTACAACAGAATGAAATACTTTCCGGTCCTGTGCCATCCTTACAATCATTGTTATGATTGAGCCCACTGCTGTAGCCACTGCATAAATCTATCTCATTGAGGACCGATGCCGACTCATAGCCCCCCTGTAGGACAGAGTAGAACTGCCCCATAGAATTTCCAAGGAGCAGCTGGTAGATTTGAACTGCGGACCCTTTGGTTAGCAGCTGAGTTTTTAAACACTGCACCACCAGGGCTCCCCAAAACAAGGCAACAACAGACTAATTACGGAGAGAAAAAGGAGCACTGAGAGAGGACCACCCTTTGGTGCAGATTCACAGGCCTGATAAATTCTGAGGCCAGAGCAGCAGAACTGAGATATAGGTCTGAAACTTCGGGCCTTACAATAAGTATGAGACAGAAAGAGTCCACCACTTGGAACCAAGGCTATGTTGCCCTGAACATAACTAAAAAAAAAAAAAAAAGCAGTCACAAAACCCAGACCCAGCTCAAAAACAGACCAGTTTGACTCAATTCTGTAACTACAAACCTCAAAAAAGAAGAGGAATTCCCTTTTTGGAAAATAAATATTGTTTACCTAATTTTCCACTATACTTTTGCTCACAGTGTTCTGAATTCAATCAAAAATTATGACATACACTCAATAAAATACCATCCATCACAAAATGATAAAATGGAAGAAACCCAGAGATGGCCCAGATGTTGAAATTACCAGACAGCAACTAAAATAATTCTAGTAAATACCTGTAAAAAAAATCTAAGGAATAAAAAGAAAAACCTATATAAACAAATGTATAAGTTCAACAGAAAGACGTTGTTGTTATTCGGTGCTGTCGAGTCAGTTCTGACTCATAGCGACCGTATGCACAACAGAACGAAACACTGCCCTTAAAATCCTTAAAACTGTTCTTATGCTTGAGCCCATTGTTGCAGCCCTCTGTCAATCCATCTCAGTGAGGGTCTTCTTTTCCACTGACCCTGTACTTTGCCAAGCATGATGTCCTTCTTCTGGAACTGATTCTTCCTGACAACATGTCCAAAGTATGTAAGATGCAGTCTCGCCATCCTTGCTTCTAAGGAGCATTCTGGTTGCACTTCTTCTGAGGCAGAATTGTTTGTTCTTTTGGCAGTTCAAGGTGTATTCAATATTCTTTGCTAACACCACAATTCAAAGGTGTCAATTCTTCAGTCTTCTTTATTTATTGTCCAGCTTTCACATGCATATGATGTGATTGAAAATACCATGACTTGGGCCAGGCACACTTTAGTCTTCAAGGTAACATCTTTGTTTTTTAACACTTTAAAGAGGTCCTTTGCAGCAGATTCACCCAATTTAATGCGTCGTTTGGTTTTCTGACTGCTGCTTCCATGGCTGTTGATTGTGGATCCAAGTAAAATGAAATCCTTGACACCTTCAATCTTTTCTCCATTTATCATGATGTTGCTTATTGGTCCAGTTGTGAGGATTTTTGTTTTATGTTCAGGTGCAATCCATACTGAAGGCTGTGGTCTCTGATCTTCATTAGTAAGTGCTTCACGTCCTTTTCACTTTCAGCAAGCACAGTTGTGTCATCTGCATAACGCAGGTTGTTAATCATTCTTCCTCCATTACTAATGCCCCATTCTTCATATAGTCTAGCTTCTTGGATTATTTGCTCAGCATACAGATTGAATATAAAAAAGATTGAATAGGTATGGTGAAAGAATACAACCCAGACGCACACCTTTCCTGACTTTAAATCAATCAGTATCCCCTTTTTCTGTCCCAACAACTGCCTCTTGATCTATGCAAAGGTTCCTCATGAGCACAATTAAGGGTTCTGGAATTCCCACTCTTCGCAATGTTATCCATAATTTGTTATGATCCACACAGTCGAATGCCTTTGCGTAGTCAATAAAACACTGGTAAACATCCTTCTGGTATTCTCTGCTTTCAGCCAGGATCCATCTGATATCAGCAATGATATCCCTGGTTCCATGTGCTCTTCTGAAACCGGCCTGAATTTCTGGCAGTTCCCTGTCGATATACTGCTACAGCAGTTTTTGAATGATCTTCAGCAAAATTTTCCTTGCGTGTGATATTAATGATATTGTTCTATAATTTCCACATTTGGTTGGATCACCTTTCTTGGGAATTGGCACAAATATGGATCTCTTCCAGTGAGTTGGCCAGGAAGCTGTCTTCCATATTTCTTGGCATAGACGAGTGGGCACCTCCAGCGCTGCATCCATTTGTTGAAACATCTCAATTTATATTCCGTCAATTCCTGGAGCTTTGTTTTTCACCAGTGCCTTCAGAGCAGCTTAGACTTCTTTAGTACCATTGGTTCCTGATCATAGCAGACAGATAGATATTATATAAAATGTTCTGAACCATTTTATATAAAAAAGTCAAATGAGAATTCTAAAAATAAAATTAAAAACAAAATGATAGTAGGTATCTTAGTCATCTAGTGCTGCTATAACAGAAATACCACAAGTGATGGCCTTAATACAGATGTTTATTCTCTCAGAGTTGAGTAGGCTAGAAGACTGAATTTTGGGGCCAGCTCCATGAGAAGGCTTTCTGTCTTCTGTCAGCAATGGAGGAATGTCCTTCTGATGCATCAGTCTTCCCTTGGTCTAGAAGAATCTCAGCACAGGAATCTAAGGTCCAAAGGACAGGCTCTGCTCCAAGTAATGCTTTCTTGGTGGTATGAGGTCCCCATGTCCTTCTGCTCACTTCTCCCTTTTATATCTCAAAAGAAATTGGCTTCTAACCCCTAGCTCCCTCGGGTAACCTCCGCAGAGACTCAACCAGTGCAAGCAGGCTGCACACTGACGCGGCTCACAAGAGGACGAGCAACCACGGGAAAGCAGTAACTGTTTTCGGAGCCTGGAGACAGCTTCCCAGTCAGAAAACCTTGGCGCTGGGCTTTCAACTGGGCACAGGGGAGTTAAGCACAGCATCCTGAGACGGCGCAAACATGGGATGCAGCCCTAGCCCCCAGGAGTGACCTCGGGGGAAGCCCAGCCAGCACATGCAGGCAGCGCAGCGACACGGCTGACAGGAGGAGAAGCCACTGGGGGGCAGCGACTGGTATTGGAGCCTGGAGTGCTGCGTCCCAGTCAGGGAACATTGGCACTGGGCTTTGGACTGGGAGCAGAGGAACTGACCACAGCTTCTGAGACAGCATGAGCACAGGACACGGGCCTGACCCTCAGGGGCAATCTGGACCCAGCCAGCGCACACAGGCTACAGGTCCCTCGGGAATCTCAGATAAAACAGTCATCACCAAGCAAAATAAGTAACTTTGTCTATATTCCTGGGTGCTATGCTCTATCTATCTGATCCCTCCCCTCCCTTCCCAGGCAGCTTCATTAACATTGGAATTACCTGGGCCAGAAAGTGAAGTGCTCTGGGTTTTTTTTTTTTTCTCTTTTCCTAACCCATTCTCCTGGCCTGAGAGAAGCAGCTACAAAAAACCCAGGGACCAAAAATCCTTCCCTGACTCCCCCAAATTGGAATAAAAATACAGAACCAGCTCCAGCCAATCATATGAGATCCACAGTCTTGGACTTTCATCCCTACAGGGAACAAGGTGGCTATTATAATGCAAAGGCAATTCTGATGGTGATCTGACTGTAATTGTTTTAGCGGATTACTGGAAACACAAGTTTTCCAGGTCTGATATCTCTACCTATTAAACACAGCCCTCACTGACCCACATTGGGGACCTGAGGGCTGAAGCTCCACCCAAACCACCTAGCCTCCTGCCATAGGGGTCTGAGGATAGTGACACCTACCAATCTGTAGAGGGACATGCATTGGGTGCCTAAGGTACAGCTGCAGAGCCCACCTACCAAAGTGCTTATGGAATAGAGACACACCTACCTCACTGGCACTTGGGGGAAGCCTGTCAGCATCCTGCCCCCCTGGAGTGTGACCACCTGCTGCTACTAAAATCTGGTGCACACAACTATCACCACTACTCCTCTAAGTGAATAGGTGACAGTCTACACCACACACTTGGTGACCCAAAATCAGATTCTACTCAAGAATAGTGAATGGACTCTTAGGCTTATATATCTGGTAACAGCCCAAACCAGCTGGTAATAGGACATAAGTGATTCAAAGGCAACAACAATCAAGGCAGTGCAATCTAGTAGCGCATCTACGTATGTTGAAACAAAACAAAACAAGATAAGACTCAGTGAGCAAATATAAAGTAAATTATTACAATATCTTTTAGATGGCTCAGAGACAGCAGCTGATATCAAACCACATAAAGATGCAGACCAGGATTGCTTCTACAACTCCTCAAATTAAAGAATCAAAATCTTTACTAAATGAAGATACAATCCTGGAATTGCCAGATGCAGAATATAAAAAACTAATTTACAGAATGCTTCAAGACACCAGGGATGACTTCAGAAATGAAATAAGGCAATCTACAGAAAAAGCCAAGGAACACACTGATAAAGCAGTTGAAGAAATCAAAAAGATTATTCAAGAACATAGTAGAAAAATTAATAAGCTGCAAGGATCCATAGAGACATAGCATTCAGTAACCAAAAGATTACAGTAAAATTACAGAATTAGACAACTCAATAGGAGGTCAGAGGAGCAGAATCACGCAATTGCAATGCAGAGTGGGGGAGCTGGAGGATAAGGCAATTGACACGAATATAGTTAAAGAAAAATCAGATAAAAGAATTAAAAAAAATGAAGAAACCCTAAGAATCATGTGGGACTCTATCAAGAAGAATAACTTGCATGTGATTGGAGTTCCATAACAGGGAGGGATAACAGAAAATACAGAGAGAATAGTTGAAGATCTGTTCGCAGGAAACTTCCCTGACATCATGAAAGACGAAAGGATATCAATCCCAGATGCTCATCGAACCCCATATAAGATCGATCCAAAAAGAAAATCACCAAGACATATTACCATCAAACTTGCCAAAACCAAAGATAAAGAGAAAATTTTAAAAGCAGCCAGGGATTAAAGAAAGGTCTCCTACAAAGGAGAATCAATAAGAATAAGTTCAGACTACTCAGCAGGAACCATGCAGTCAAGAAGGCAATGGGATGACATACAGAGGGCACTGAAGGAGGAAAACTGCCAGCCAAGGATCATATATCCAGCAAAATTCTCTCTCAAATATGAAGATGAAATTAAAACATTTACAGATAAACACAAGCTTAGAGAATTTGCAAAAACCAAACCAAAGCTACAAGAAATACTAAAGGAAATTGTTTGGTCAGAAAATCAAAATATCAGATACCAACACAACACAAGGTCACAGAACAAAACATCCTGATATCAACTCAAACAGGGAAATCACAAAAACATATTAAGATTAATTTTAAAAAGAAAAAAATGCTCAAAACAAGAAATCATTGAAGTCATTATGTAAAAGATCACAATAATCAATAAGAGGGACAAAATACAGGAGGTATAGAACTGCCATATGGAGAGGAACACAAGGCAATATAGCACGATACAAGTTTGGTTTTTACTTAGAAAAATAGGGGTAAATATTAAGGTAACCACAAAGAGGTCTAACAATTCCATAACTCAGAACAAAAACCAAGAAAAACATAACGACTCAGCAAACATAAATCCAACTACTATGAAAATGAGGAACATATAATTTACAAAGAAAAACTTCTCAGCACAAAAAAGTAAGTGGAAAAATGAAATTGTCAAAAACACACACAAAAAGGACATAAAAATGACAGCACTAAACACGTATCTATAATTACGCTGAATGTAAATGGACTAAATGCACCAATAAAGAGACAGTCTCAGACTGGATAAAGAAACACGATCCATCTATATGCTGCCTACAAGAGATAATTCTTAGACTTAGAGGCACAAACAAATTAAAACTCAAAGGATGGAAAAAAATATATCAAGCAAACAATAAGCAAAAAAGAAGAGGAGTAGCAATATTAATTTCTGACAAAATAGGCTTTAAAGTTAAATCCACCACAAAGGATAAAGAAGGACACTACATAATGATTAAAGGGACAATTGACCAGGAAGATATAACCATATTAAATATTTATGCACCCAATGACAGGGCTGCAAGATACATAAAACAAACTTTAACAGAACTGAAAAGTGAGATAGACACCTTCACAATTATAGTAGGAGACTTCAACACACCACTTTCGGAGAAGGATAGGACTTCCAGTAAGACGCTCAGTAGAGACACAGAAGACCTAATTGCTACAATCAACCAACTAGACCTCATAGACTTATACAGAACAATCCAACCAACAGCTGCAAAGTATACTTTTTTTTTTCTAGTGCACATGGAAGATTCTCTAATTTCCCATATTAGGTCAAAAACAAACCTTTGCAGAATCCAAAACATCGAAATATTACAAAGCATCTTCTCAGACCACAAGGCAATAAAACTAGAAATCAGTAACAGAAAAATCAGGGAAAAGAAATCAAATACTTGGAAACTGAACAATACCCTCCTGAAAAAAGACTGCGTTATAGAAGACATTAAGGAGGGAATAAAGAAATTCATAGAATGCAACGAGAATGAAAACACTTCCTATCAAAACATCTGGACACAGCAAAAGCAGACCTCAGAGGTCAATTTATATCGATAAATGCACACATACAAAAAGAAGAAAGAGCCAAAAGCAGAGAACTGTCCCTACAACTTGAACAAATAGAAAGTGAGCAACAAAAGAATCCATCAGGCACCCGAAGAAAACAAATAATAAAAATTAGAGCTGAACTAAATGAATTAGAGAACAGAAAAACAATTGAAAGAATTAACAAAGCCAAAAGCTGGCTCTTTGAAAAAATTAACAAAATTGATAAGCCATTGGCCAGACTGACTAAAGAAATACAGGAAAGGAAACAAATAACCTGAATAAGAAAAGAGATGGGCCATGTCACAACAGACCCAACTGAAATTAAAAGAATCATACCAGATTATTACAAAAACTTGTATTCTAACAAATTTGCAAACCTAGAAGAAATGGATGAATGCCTAGAAAAACACTACCTAAACTAACACAGTCAGAAGTAGAACAACTAAATAGACCTATAACAAAAAAAGACATTGAAAAGGTAATCAAAAAACTCCCAACAAAAAAAAGCCCTGGCCCAGACTGCTTCACTGCAGCGTTCTACCAAACTTTCAGAAAAGAGTTAACACCACTACTACTAAAGGTATTTCAAAGCATAGAAAATGATGGAATACCACCTAACTCATTCTATGAAGCCACAATATCCCTGATACCAAAACCAGGTAAAGGCACCACAAAAAAAGAAAATTACAGACCTATATCCCTCATGAACATAGAAGCAAAAATCCTCAACAAAATTCTAGCCAATAGAATTCAACAACATATCAAAAAAAATTATTCACCACGACCAAGTGGGATTTATACCAGGTTAGCAAGGTTCGTTTAATATTAGAAAAACCAATGTAATCTACCATATAAATAAAACAAAAGACAAAAACCACATGATCTTATCAATTGATGCAGAAAAGGCATGTGACGAAGTCCAACACCCATTCATGATAAAAACTCTCAGCAAAATAGGAATTGAAGGAAAATTCCTCAGCATAATAAAGGGCATCTATACGAAGCCAAAGCCAATATCATTCTAAATGTAGAGAGCCTGAAAGCATTTCCCTTGAGAACGGGAACCAGACAAGGATGCCCTTTCTCACTGCTCTCAATCAACATTGTGCTAGAGGTCCTGGCCAAAGCAATTAGGCTAGACAAAGAAATAAAGGGCATTCGGATTGGCCAGGAAGAAGTAAAATTATCTCTATTTGCAGATGACGTGATCTTATACACAGAAAACCCTAAGGAATCCTCCAGAAAACTACTGAAACTAATAGGAGAGTTCGGCAGAGTCTCAGTTTACAAGATAAACATACAAAAATCACTTGGATTCCGCTACATCAACAAAAAGAACATCTAAGAGGAAATCACCAAATCAATACCAAGAAGATAAAATACTTGGGAATAAATCTTACCACAGATGTAAAAGACCTATACAAAGAAAACTACAAAGTACTAGTGCAAGAAACTAAAAGGGACCAAAAAAAAAAGTGGAAAAACATACCTTGCTCATGGATAGGAAGAGTTAACATTATAAAAATGTCTATTCTACCAAAAGCCATCTATACATACAACGCACTTCTGATCCAAATTCCAATGACATTTTTTAATGTGATGGAGAAACAAATTACCAACTTCATATGGATGGGAAAAAAGCCCCAGATAAGTAAAGCATTACTGAAAAAGAAGAAGAAAGTGGGAGGCCTCACTCTACCTGATTTTAGAACATATTATACAACCACAGTAGTCAAAACAGCCTGGTATTGGTACAACAACAGGCACATAGACCAATGGAACAGAATTGAGAACCCAGATATAAATCCATCCACATATGAGCAGCTGATATTTGACAAAGGCCCAGTGACAGTTAATTGGGGAAAAGATAGTCTTTTTAACAAATGGTGCTGGCATAACTGGATATCCACCTGCAAAAAAATGAAACAGGACCCATACCTCACACCATGCACAAAAACTAACTCCAAGTGGATCAAAGACCTAAACATAAAGACTAAAACGATAAAGATCATGGAAGAAAAAATAGGGACAACCTTAGGAGCTCTAATACAAGGCATAAACAGAATACAAAACATTACCAAAAATGACAAAGAGAAACCAGATAACTGGGAGCTCCTAAAAATCAAACACCTATGCTCATCTAAAGACTTCACCAAAACAGTAAAAAGACCACCTACAGATTGGGAAAGAATTTTCAGCTATGACATCTCCAACCAGCGCCTGATCTCTAAAATCTACATGATTCTGTTAAAACTTGACCACAAAAAGACAAACAACCCAATCAAAAAGTGGGCAAAGGATATGAACACGCACTTCACTAAAGAAGATATTCAGGCAGCTAACAGATACATGAGAAAATGCTCTCGATCATTAGCCATTAGAGAAATGCTAATTAAAACTACGATGAGATTCCATCTCACTCCAACAAGGCTGGCATTAATCCAAAAAACACAAAATAATAAATGTTGGAGAGGCTGCGGAGAGACTGGAACTCTTATACACTGCTGGTGGGAATGTAAAATGTTACAACCAGTTTGGAAATCTATCTGGCGTTTTCTTAAAAAGCTAGAAATAGAACTACCATACAACCCAGAAATCCCACTCCTCGGAATATACTCTAGAGAAATAAGAGCCTTCACACGAACAGATATATGCACACCCATGTTTATTGCAGCACTGTTAACAATAGCAAAAAGCTGGAAGCAACCAAGGTGTCCATCAATGGATGAATGGTTAAATAAATTATGGTATATTCACACAATGGAATACTACACATTGATAAAGAACAGTGACGAATCTGTGAAACATTTCATAACGTGGAGGAACCTGGAAGGCATTATGCTGAGCGAAATTAGTCAGAGGCAAAAGGACAAATATTGTATAAGACCACTATTATAAGATCTTGAGAAATAGTATAAACTGAAAAGAACACATTCTTTTGTGGTTAGGAGAAGGGGGAGGGAGGGAGGGTGGTAGAGGGTTATTTACTGATTAGATAGTAGATAAGAACTACTTTAGGTGAAGGGAAGGACAATACTCAATACACAGAAGGTCAGCTCAACTGGACTGGACCAAAAGCAAAGAAGTTTCTGGGATAAACTGAATGCTTCAAAGGTCAGTGGAGCAAGGGCGGGGGTTTGGGGACTACGGCTTAAGTGGACTTCTAATTCAATTGGCAAAAAAATTCTATTAAGAAAATATTCTGCATCCCAGTTTGAAGTGTGGCGTCTGGGGTCTTAAATGCTAACAAGTGGCCATCTAAAATGCATCAATTGGTCTCAACCCACCTGGAGCAAAGGAGAATGAAGAACACCAAGGACACACGATAACTATGAGCCCAAGAGAGAGAAAGGGCCACATGAACTAGAGACTTACATCATCCTGAGACCAGAAAAACTAGATGGTGCCTGGCCCATAACGGATGACTGCCCTGACAGGAAGCACAACAGAGAACCCCTCAGGGAGCAGGAGATCAGTGGAATGCAGTCCCCAAATTCTCATAAAAAGACCAGACTTAATGGTCTGACTGAGACTAGAAGAATCCCGGCGGTCATGGTCCCCACACCTTCTGTTGGCCCAGGACAGGAACCATTCCCAAAGACAACTCATCAGACATGCAAGGGACTGGACAACGGGTTGGAGAGAGATGCTGATGAAGATTGAGCTACTTGTATCAGGTAGACACTTGAGACTGTGTTGGCCTCTCCTGTCTGGAGGGGAGATGGGAGTGTAGAGAGGGTTAGAAACTGGCAAAACAGTCACGAAAGGACAAATTGGAAGGAGGGATCGGGTTGACTCATTAGGGGGGAGAGTAAATGGGAGTATGTAGTAAGGTGTATATAAGTTTATATGTGACAGGCTGACTTGATTTGTAAACTTTCACTTAAAGCATAATAAAAATTATTAAAAAAAGAAGAAATTTGCTTAAGAGTCTACCTAATCTTGTAGATCTCATCAATATAATTACTACTAATCCATCTTATTACATTATAGTGATGAGATTTACAACCTATAGGAAAATCACATAAAATGGTGGACAATCACACAATAACGGGACTCATGGCCTAGCTAAGCTGACAGATATTTTGGGGGGACACAATTCAATCCATGACAGTGGGATAGAGAATATTTTTAATAAGTTTATCAACAAATGGAATGCAGCAGAGAAAACAATTAGTGAATAACCCAGAAAAGGAATTCTGTCAAACATTTAAAGAATAATGCCAAGGGCATACTTTAAGAATACATTGTTCTTATTTTATAAATAATTATTAAATAAAAATAAAATTAACTCAAAATGTATTTTAATGAGACAACAGGGCTTTATACTTTCAAAAACTTCATGCATCTGGAGATAATTACTCATTCCTGAGACAGGGTTTATCATAAATTCGATTCCAATTTATTTTAATAGATATAGGTACTAAGAAATCATCCTCACAGCGAGGGAATGAAGGTTTTATTTAGTACACTTACATATTTAAATACAGGTCTTACAATAAGTACAAGACAGCAACAGTCCACCACTGGGAACCAATACTATGTTGTCCTGCACATAATTAAAGCAGTCACAAATTGTATATGCCAAAAATAATGGGATTATTATCAGAATTTGTTTTTAACGATAGACCAGCTAACAGTTTTGATTACATGTTCCTTCAGTTTTGTTGGCAGCAGAATGGAAATTTTTTTGCCAGAGGATTTTTGACCCAAAAGCAGTTGCTTTCTCAATGTCTACATTAATATTTCAATCTGCCTTATTGTTCGGAGTCATAGAGGTTTTTACAACCCAGAAAAAAAAGCATCATAGATGCTTTTATTTTGGAAAGCAAGGAAAGGACACGTGTAAAAGGGGAGGTGATAAAGTAAAATCTCCTCCTCCAAAACCAGAAAGTTTTCTGGCAGACTGATTTTGGGAACAAATATATAGCAAAGTCAAGCACCTGGAAATTTTTCCCTTTAATATATTTGAAGAATTGTATCCCCAAGAATGTCTTTAAATACCACCAAAGATATGTGTATCCTACTTTGATAAAAGGTGGAAAGGCTTTAAAAAATAAGATTCAATTAAAAATAATAATTAAAAAAATCCTGTAATTACATGACAAGTTTTAGTTGATAAATTGTGTTCCTATTCATTACAGAAATTCACTCCCTCAAAAATCATGTGGGATAGGCATCATGCATGTCAACTTGGCTAGCCATGATTCCCAGTATTGTGTGATTTTCCACCATTTTGCCATCTGATGTGATTCTCCTATGTGTTGTAAATGCTACTACTACGGTGTTAATGAGGCAGGATTAGAGGCAGTTATGTTAATGAGGCAGGACTCAATCTACAGCACTAGGTTGTGTCTTAAGCCAATCTCTTTTGAGGTATAAAAGAGAAATGGGAGCAGAGAGACATCATACCACCAAGAAAGCACTGCCCGGAGCAAAACAGGTCCTTTGGACCCAGGGTTCCTGCACTGAGAAACTCCTAGACCAGGGGAAGAGTGATGACAAGGATATTCCACCAGAGTGAACAGAGAAAGAGAGCCTTCCCCTGGAGAAGGCACCTTGAATATGGACTTATAACCTCCCTCCTAGACTGTAAGAAAGTTAATTTCTCTTAGTTAAAGCCATCCACTTGTGGTATTTCTGCTACAGCAGCACTAGAGAACTAAGAATTTGGTACCGAGAGTGGGGTGCTGCTCTAACAGATACCTAAAACGTGGAAGCTGTTTTGAAACTGAATGGATAGAGTTTGGAAGAATTTTACAGTGCCTAAAAGCTTAGGTTGCCTTGAAGATACTGTTGGTGGAATTATGCACATCTAAGACAATTCTGGTGAAGGCTCAGAAGGAAGGGAGGAGAGCTGTTACGCTGGAGATGCCGCAGAGAGTGAGAAGCAGCAACAGGGAAATGGCAGCAGCAGAAAAATGGCAGCAGCAGAACCAGGAGAGCAGTGGGAAACAGGACTGGAGCTGACCCATGGAGCAAGAGAGGTGTCTTCTGGCCAAAGTTTACTGGCAGAGTGGGGTGCCTCCAGGCACTTACTGGTGGAGCTAAAGAGCTTTAGAACACTTTCCCCAGCAGGGCAGATGCAGGCGGTGGGGTCCAAGGCACCAAGAGGCCAAGGAACCAGAAAGCAGAAGCTGAAGAGACAAGGAACACAGGAAGCAGGGCTGCCTCGGTCTCAAAGGGTGGAGTCACCACTCAGATGGGCTAGGAGCATCCAAAGCCAAGGGGGCAGAGTTGTGCTTCCAGTGGGCCTGGAAGGCAGAGCTGAAGCTCAGGGCTGAGGGGTCTTCACTCAGAATCAGGAGAGTATGGCCAACACCCACACTCTGGAGGGCAGGGCCATTGTATAAATGGTCTCAGAGAACTGAGGATTATTTTAAAGCATTGAGAGCTAATGTAATGTGTTCTGCTGACTTGCTTGGTGCCTGTTATCCCTTCTTTACCTCCAATTTCTCCCATTTGTACTTGAAATGTCTAGGTTGTGCCTGTTCCACCATTGTATTTTGGAAGCAGATAACTTGTATTCTAGATTTCACACATGAAGAAGAATTTTGGATTTTGCAGTTCGAGTTAAGACTCTTGATATGATATGATGGGGTATGTTTTACATGTGTCAAGGACATGAATTTTGGGGGGCCAAAAGGTGGAACTGAAACACTAGCTAGAAGCTCCTGGGGGGTTCCCCCAGGCTAAAGGCTCCTGAGAGGGACCCCAAGATAAGATAGAGTTGCTGGGCAAGATCCATTAACTCCTTTTTCTTCATGACTAAAAACGGATATGCTCTAGGGAACCTTTTCTCAGTAACATTTTTTAGGCCACAAGGCTGCACCTTGAGAACCATCTCCAACTGGCTACCCACGCGAGCACAGAACCTGACCTGGAAATCTCCCTCCTTTGGAAGGGAGTACATTTACTATCGCTGCATTGTACCCAGAGCCTATTCTGGATTGAGAGGCCCTTCCACCAGTACATTCGATCCATGATGACTCGGCAACCGGACTCCCAAACTTGGACAGGAGAACAGCAGATCAAGGGGGACTGAGGTGTAAGACTCGGAACCAGTCTCCCCATAAAAGACCACCAAGTTCCCAGCTTGGGGGGCTTGCAGTCTTCTGGTCACTAGACCCCATGTTGCTCCTTATCTGCACAGATAATAAACTTGCTACTTTCCGTTTCTCTTGCAACTGGAATCCATCTTATTTCAATTGGCTAATAGGACATGAAAAGAACCTGAGAGGCATTCAGTTACAGAATGTCATGGATTGAACTGTGTCCCCCAAAAGTGTCAGCTTTGCTAGGCCATGATTCCCAGTCTTGTGTGATTTCCACCATTTGGTCACCTGATGTGATTTTCCAATGTATTGTAAATCCTACCTCTATGATGTTAATGAGACAGGGTTAGAAGCAGTTATGTTAATGCGGTAGGGCTCAATCTACAAGATTAGGTTGTGCCTTAAGCCAATTTCTTTTGAGATATAAAAGAGAGAAGGGAGGAGAGACACATGAGGACCTCATACTATCAAGAAAGCAGCGCTGGGAGCAGACCACGTCCTTTGGACCCTGGGGTTCCTGCACCAAGAAGCTCCTAGACCAGGGGAAAATTGATGACAAAGACCTTCCCCAGAGCCAACAGAAAGAGACAGCCTTCCACTGGAGCAGGCACTCTGAATACAGACTTCTAGTCTCCCTCCTAGACTGTGAGAGAATAAATTTCTCTTTGTTAAAACCATCTACTTGTGGCATTCCCGTAATAGCATCACTAGAAAAATAATAGGTAAAGCAGAAGTATGAAACAAAATTTCTCACAGTGTGAAAAGATATTGTCTAGAAAACTTTCAACAACTGTGTTTGAGAGATGTTGTTGTTGTTGTTAGGTGCCGTCAAGTCGGTTCTGACTCATAGCGACCATATGCACAACAGAATGAAATGCTGCCCTGTCCTGAGCCATCCTTCCAATCCAATAGTTATGCTTGAGCTCATTGCTGCAGCCACTGTGTCAATCCGCCTCATTAAGGGTCTTCCTCTTTTCCACTGACCCTGTACTCTGCCAAGCATGATGTCTTTCTCCAAGGACTGATCCCTCCTGATAACATGTCCAAAGTATGTAAGACGCAGTCTCGTCATCCTTGCCTCTAAGGAGCATTCTGGCTGTACTTCTTCTAAGACAGATTTGTTCGTTCTTTTGGCAGTCCATGGCATATTCAATATTCTCTGCCAACACCACAATTCAAAGGCGTCAATTCTTCTTTGATCTTCCTTATTCATTGTCCAGCTTTCACATGCATATGATGTGATTGAAAATACCATGGCTTGGGTCAGGCGCGCCTTAGTCTTCAGGGTGACATCTTTGCTCTTCAACACTTTGAAGAGGCCCTCTGCAGCAGATTTACCCAATGTGATGCATCTTTTGATTTCTTGACTGCTGCTTCCATGGCTGTTGACTGTGGATTCAAGTAGAATGAAATCCTTGACAACTTCAATCTTTTCTCCGTTTATCATGATGTTGCTCATTGGTCCACTTGTGAGGATTTTTGTTTTCTTTATGTTGAGGTGTAATCCATACTGAAGGCTGTGGTCTTTGATGTTCATTAGTAAGTGCTTCAAGTCCTCTTCACTTTCAGCAAGCAAGGTTGTGGCATCTGCATAACACAGGTTGTTAATGAGTCTTCCTCCAATCCTGATGCCCCATTCTTCTTCATATAGTCCAGGTTCTCGGATTATTTGTTCAGCATAGAGGTTGAATAGGTATGGTGAAAGAATACAATCCTGACGCACACCTTTCCTGACTTTAAACCAATCAGTATCCGCTTGTTCTGTCCGAACAACTGCCTCTTGATCTACGTAAAGGCTCCTCATGAGCACAATTAAGAGTTCTGGAATTCCCATTCTTCCCAATGTTATCCATAGTTTGTTATGATCCACACAGTTGAATGCCTTTGCATAGTCAATAAAACACAGGTAAACATCCTTCTGGTATTCTCTGCCTTTAGCCAGGATCCATCTGACATCAAAAATGATATCCCTGGTTCCACGTCCTCTTCTGAAACTGGCCTGAATTTCTGGCAGATCCCTGTCAATATACTGCTGCAGCCGTTCTGGAATGATCTTCAGCAAAATTTTGCTTGCATGTGATATTAATGATATTGTTCTATAATTTCTGTATTCGGTTGGATCACCTTTCTTGGGAATAGGCATAAATATGGATCTCTTCCAGTCAGTTGGCTAGGAAGCTGTCTTCCATATTTCCTCGCATAGACGAGTGAGTACCTCCAGCACTGCATCTGTTTGATATTCCATCAATTCCGGGAGCCTTGTTTTTCACCAATGCCTTCAGAGCAGCTTGGACTTCTTCCTTCGATACCATCAGGTCCTGATCATATGCCATCTTCTGAAATGGTTGAACATCGACTAATTCTTTTTGGTATAATGACTCTGTGCATTCCTTCCATCTTCTTTTGATGCTTCCTGCATCGTTTAATATTTTCCAAATGGAATCGTTCACCATTGCAACTTGAGGCTTGAATTTTTTCTTCAGTTCTTTCAGCTTGAAAAATGCAAACATGTTCTTTTGCTTTTCCTCTCCAGCTCTTTGCACATGTCATTATAATACTTTACTTTGTCTTCTCGAGCCACCTTTTGAAATCTTCTGTTCATTTCTTTTACTTCATCAATTCTTCCTTTTGCTTTAGCTGCTCGATGTTCAAGGGCAAGTTTCAGAGTCTCCTCTGACATCCATCTTGGTCTTTTCTTTCTTTTCTGTCTTTTCAATGACCTCTTGCTTTCTTCATGGCTGATGTCCTTGATGTCATTACACAACTCATCTTGTCTTCAGTCACTAGTGTTCAATGCGTCAAATCTATTCTTCAGATGGTCTCTAAATGCAGGTGGGATATAGTCAAAGTCATATTTTGGCTCTCATGGACTTGCTCTGATTTTCTTCAGTTTCAGCTTGAACTTAGATAGGAACAATTGATGGTCTGTTCCACAGTCGGCCCCTGGCCTTGTTCTGATGATACTGAGCTTTTCCACCGTCTCTTTCCACAGATGTAGTCAGTTTGATTTCTGTGTGTTCCATCTGGTGAGGTCCATGTGTATAGTCACCATTTATGTTTGTGAAAGAAGGTATCTGCAATGAAGAAGTTGGTCTTGCAAAATTCTATTATTCGATCTCCAGCATTTTTTCTATCACCAAGGCCATATTTTCCAACTACTGATCCTTCTTCTTTGTTTCCAACTTTCACATTCCAATCCCCAGTAATTATCAATGCATCTTGATTGCATGTTTGATCAATTTCAGGCTGTAGCAGCTGATAAAAATCCTCTATTTCTTCATCTTTGGCTCTAGTGGTTGGTGCATAAATTTGAATAACAGTCGTATTAACTGCTCTTTCTTGTAGCTGTATGGATATTATCCTGTCACTGACAGTGTTGTACTTCAGGATAGACCTTGAAACGTTGTTTTTGACGATGAATGCAACACCATTCCTTTTGAGTTGTCATTCCCAAAATAGTAGACTACATGATTGTCTGATTCAAAGTGGCCAATACCAGTCCATTTTAGCTCACTAATCCCTAGGATATCGATGTGTATGTGTTCCATTTCATTTTTGACGATTTCCAATTTTCCTAGATTCATACTTCGTACATTCCAGGTTCCAATTATTAATGGATGTTTGCAGCTGTTTCTTCTCATTTTGAGTCATGCCACATCACCAAATGAAGGTCCCAAAAGCTTTACTCCATCCATGTCATTAAGGTCGACTCTACTTTGAGGAGGCAGCTCTTCCTCAGTCATCTTTTGAGTGCCTTCCAACCTGGGGGGCTCATCTTCCATCACTGTATCAGATAATGTTCCACTGCTATTCATAAGGTTTTCACTGGATAGTGCTTTTCAGAAGTAGACTGCCGGGTCCTTCTTCCCAGTCTATCTTAGTCTGGAAGGTCAGCTGAAACCTGTCCTCCATGGTGACCCTGCTGATATCTGAATACTGGTGGCATAGCTTCCAGGATCACAGTAACACGCAAGCCCCTACAGTATGACAAACTGACAGACACCTGGGGGGGGGTTGAAAGGTACATTCTTTTGTTTATTCTCTTCTATAATTATATATTAGGAAACCCTGGTGGCATAATGGTTAAGAGCTATGGCTGTGAAACAAAGGGTCAACAGTTCAAACCCACCAGGCATTCCTTGGAAACCCTATGGGGCATTCTAACCTGTCCTATGGGGTCACTATGAGTCAGAGTCTTTTCTCTGTTTATCATGATGTTGCCTATTGGTTCAGTTGGGAGGATTTTTGTTTTCTTTATGTTGAGGCATAATCCATACTGAAGGCTGTAGTATCTGATCATCAGTAAGTGCTTCAAGTCTTCTTCACTTTCAGCAAGCAAGGTTGTATCATCTGCATATCAGATGATGTTTTCCTCCAATCCTGATGCCATGTTCCTCTTCATATAGTCCAGCTTCTCAGATTATTTGCTCATCATACACATGGAATAAGTATGACGAAAGGATACAACCCTGATGCACACCTTTCCTGACTTTAAAACACACAGTGTCCCCTTGTTCTGTTTGAATGACTGCCTCTTGATCTATGTATAGATTCCACATGAGCACAATTAAGTGTTCTGGAATTCCCATTCTTTGCAATGTTATCCAAAATTTGTTATGATCCACACAGTCAAATCCTTTTGCAGAGTTAATACAACACAGGTAAACATCTTTTGGGTATTCTCTGCTTTCACCCAAGATATATCGTTCTGATACCAGCAACATCCCTTGTTCCACATCTTCTGAATCTGGCTTGAATTTCTGGCTGTTCCTTGTAAATGTACTGCTGTAACCATTTTTGAATTATCTTCAGCAAAATTTTACTTATGTGTGATATTAGTGGTATTATTCCATAATTTCAGCATTCTGTTGGATCACTGTTCTCTGGAATGGACACAGACATAGGTCTCTTCCAGTCATTGACCAGGTAGCTGTCTGTGATTTTTAAGGTTGTGTGTCAACTTGGCTGAGCAGTGATTCTCAGTGATTTGGCAGTAATGATGTAGTTTGCGGTTGTGTGATGATGTGATCACTTCCATGATAAGATTTGATATAATGTGAACAGTTCCATGATGGGCTCTGCTATGAGTAGCCAATCACTTGAAAGGGAGTTTCCTTGGGGGTGTGGCCTGCATTGAATATAAGTGAACTCTATGACAAGGCTCAGGGGTGTTTTCTCACTCTGAATCCTGCAGCTGAGTCCTGTTCATCTGACCTCCAGTTCCTGGGACTTGAGCTAGCAGCTTACCTGTGGTCTTGCCTGTCAATCTTGCGATTCATCAGTTTTCACAGCCTATGACCAAGAGCCCTGCTCTCTGACCTACCAATCTTAGGTTTGACAGCTGCAGCTATGTTAATCAGGAGTAGCCTCCAGCCTGACCTAGTGTTTTGGGACATTTCAGCCTCTACAACTGCGTGAGCCATCTCCTTGATATAAATCTGTTTATATAGATATTTATACACTTTACTGGTTTTGCTTCTCTAGAGAACCCAGCCTAAGATACTTGTCTTCCAAATTTCTTGGCATAGACAAGTGAGTACCTCCAGTGCTGCATCCACTTCTTTTGAAACATCTTAATTAGTATTTCATCAATTCCTGGAGCCTTGTTTTTTGCCAATGCCTTCAGTGCAGCTTGGACTTCTTTTACTACCATCAGTTCTTGATCATATGCTACCTTCTGAAATGGTTAAACATTGACCAATTCTTTTTGGTACAGTGACTCTGTGCATTTTGTCCATCTTCTTTTGATGCTTCCTGAGTTGTTCAATATTTTGCTCATAGAATCCTTCAAAATTGCAACTTAGGCTTGAGTTTTTTCTTCAGTTTTTGCTGTTGTTAGGTGCCGTCAAGTTGGCTGTGACTCACAGTGACCCCATGTACAAAAAAATGAAACACTGCCCAGTCCTGTGCCATGCCCACAATCATTGTTATGTTTGAGCCCATTGTTGCAGCCACTGTGTCAATCCAACTCCTTGAGGGTCTTCCTCTCCTTTGGTGGCCTTGTACTTTACCAAGCATGACGTTCTTCTCCAGGGACTTATCTCTCCTGACAATGTGTCCAAAGTATGCAAGACATAGTTTTGTCATCCTGGCTTCTAAGGAGTATCCTGGTTGTACTTCTTCCAAGACAGACTTGTTTGTTCTTTTGGCAGTCCATGGTATATTCAATATTCTTTGCCAACACCATAATTCAAAGGCATCAATTCTTCTGTCTTCCTTATTCTTTGTCCAGCTTTCATATGCATATTATGCAACTGAAAATACCATGGTTTGGGTCAGGTGCACCTTAGTCTTCAAGGCGACATCTTTGCTTTTGAACATTTTAAAAAGGTCTTTTACAGCAGATTTGCCCAATGCAATGCATCTTTTAATTTCTTGACTGCTGCTTCCATGGGTGTTGATTGTGGATCTAAGTAAAATGAAATCCTTGACAACATCAATCTTTTTTCCATTCATCACGATGTTGCTTATTGGTCCAGTTGTGAGGGTTTTTGTTTTCTTTATGTTGAGGTGCAATTCATACCAAAGGCTGTGGTCTTTTGATCTTCATCAGTAAGGGCTTCGCGTCCCATTCACTTTCAGCAAGGAAGGTTGTCATCTGCATAATGCAGATTGTTATTGAATCTTCCACCAATGCTGATACCCCGTTCTTCTTCATCTAGTCCAGCTTCTTGGGTTATTTGCTCAGCGTACAGACTGAATGGGTATGGTGAAATACAACCCTGGTGCACACCTTTCCTTACTTTAAAGCAATCAGTATCCCCTTGTTCTGTCCAAACAACTGCCTCTTGATCTATGTACAGCTTCCTCATGAGCACAGTTAAGTGTTCTGGAATTTCCATTCTTCACAATGTTATCCATAATTTGTTATGATCCACACAGTCAACTGCCTTTGCATAGTCAATAGAACACAGGTAAACATCTTTCTGGTATTCTCTGCTTTCAGTCAAGGTTCATCTGACATCAGCAATTATATCTCTGGTTCCACATCCTCTTCTGAATTCAACCTGAATTTCTGGCAGTTCCCTGTTGATATACTGCTGCAGGTGCTTTTGAATGATCTTCAGCGAAATTTTACTTGCATGTGATATTAACGATATTGTTCAATAATTTCCACATTCAGTAGGATCACCTTTCTTGGAAATAGGCATAAATATGGATCTCTTGCAGTCGCTTGGCTAGGTAACTCTCTTCCAAATTTCTTGGCGTAGACGAATAAGCACTTCCAGTGCTGCATCACGTTGTTGAAACATCTCAGTTGATATTCTGTCAATTCCTGGAGCCTTGTTTTTCACCAATGCCTTCAGTGCAGCTTGGACCTCTTCCTTCAGTATCTTTGGTTCCTGATCATATGGTACCTCTTGAAAATGTCAGTTTTTTGTACTGCAAGGGCTTGTGTGGTGCTGTACCGCTGAAAGCTATGCCACCAGTATTCAGATATCATCAGGGTCACCCATGGCGGACAGGTTTCAGTTGAGCTTCCAGAAAGATAGAATAGGAAGAGGGACCCGACAGTCTACTTCTGAAAAGAATTAGCCAGTGGAAACATAATGAATAGCAGCGGAACAGTGTTTGATATAGTGCCTGAAGATGAGCCCCTCAGGTTGGAAGGCGACTGGAGAAGAGCTGCCTCCTTAGAGTCGACCTTAATGACATGGATGGAGTAAAGCTTTCGTGACCTTCATTTGCTGATGTGGCATGACTCAAAATGAGAAGAAACAGTTCAGTTCTCACAACTGGAGAAACGCCGAGCATGTTCTTCCCATTTGGGTTTCTAACTCCAGTCCTTTGCATATTTCATAATAACTGATTTGCTTTGTTTTCTCAAGCCACCCTTTGAAATCTTTTGTTCAGCTCTTTTTCTTCATCATTTCTTCCATTTATTTTAGCTATTCTACATTCAAGTGCAAGTTTCAAAGTCTCTCTGACATTCGTGAATGTACACACAGTAAATTCAGTTTTCTCAGTGAAGAGAACTCTCTCTTATGAATGCCTATTTGTGCTCATATATTGATTTGGTTGACAATTCCTAAATTTTATGAAGCCATCACAGTATTTCCACAAGGACTACTAAAAGGAGTATGATAGTTAACTACACCCACTTTTTCAGTCTCTGAAAAAAATTAAATGATTGAACAATGATCTATTTTGATCCACTTTGTATTGAGAAATATTCATGAGAATGGGCCATAAGAGTTGTGGGCAACATCTGACAGTATTTTACGTAGGCACATGTTGAAATATATAACTGTACATAATACATCAAAGTATGTAATATATATATAATATATACTTGTGCTAGACTGGCTAGACTGATATTGTGTAACATTGTGCACTTAACAGTTTCTCACATGCAATTTAAATCTTCAGCACCATGGTCAGCATCCATTTTTTCTACAAGCTTCTGCGTGGGCTAGTCATGTATATCACACACATCATTGGCCTTCCGAGGTTGAGGAGTTTTAAAGTCAACCACCTATTTCCCTCTCGAATTTTCTTACTACCATCTCTGCACAAACGATCAGTGAGACTGGCTTGGGTGATCGGCATCATCCTACGCTAATATTAATATGCACGGCTCACTTACTTTGTCGATGCCATAAAATAAATGAAACACAAAAGCTAATGCAGTCTTAGAGCTCAAAGAAAAATGTGAATTCTGGATCTACAACTTTATCTGAGTTCCTGGTTTACGGGATTTACTGATTTTATTTACTACAACAAACCTCCATTGAGCATAAGGCAAACTGCTCTAAGTTTCTAGGAACTGAAGTAGGGTAAGAAGGGAGATACAGTTAAGGTAGACATAGTCTTTTAGTTCATAGAATTCCACAGTGTGAAAGATAGACAATTATCCAACAATTTAGCACTGTAATAAGTAACATAATTGAGACAAAAGTGTTGCGGGATCATAGAAAAGGGAGAAATTATTCTGAGAGTCATGAAGTATTTTTCCAAAAGAGATAAGCCTGAAAGACAAGTCTGAATTTTAAAGGATAATAAGCAATAGCAGGACAAGCCAGAGAGAGGAAACTACATGAGCTAAGTTAGAAAATGAGTGTACATGTTTCAGCGTTTGAGATGCAGTCATGTACGGCTTGAAAAGATTAGTATTTGGTGGGGAGACTGAGAAGGTAATGAGGAGCCAGACGGACAGTGTTGTCAGATGGCACACTAATGAACAGAAAGCCACAGAGGGATTTTCACCAGTACAATAATATAGCCAGAATAAGATGGCAGTTATTTTCAATGAGTCATTTTTTGTTTAAAGGAATTCTATTATTTGGAAAGCTAAGTATTATTCTGGTAGTTCAGCATGCAGAGCTGGGAAAGAAATCTGTGTTGTTGTAATTTATTGGTTTCTTAAACAGTAAACACTGAATGGATCAAGAAATCAATATGTCAGATTGCTCCTGGATACATTAGAGCTTTGGGTTATTTTCAGGCAGCTTTTCTCCAAATTAGGCTTTGTCATGTGGGAAATTTCAAGTAACTCACAGTGAATAGTAGATCTATGGAGTTCCCAAAGTTGCTTAATGATCACAGCAAGGAGTAATAGCAGACAATACCGTATTTAGCATAATTTAACCAGAACTGGGAAGCCCTATCCCCACCAAAAATAAATTTCTCTTACTCAGGTGTCTTAGCGTAAAATTATGCAATTCATTCCTCTGGTATACCCCTCACTAACAACATATTTTTAACCATGAAAAGAGAGTACTGGAAAGGCATAAGAACAATGAAGTAGTCACCAAATGCTGGAAAAGGAGATTGTGGCAGAAGAATACCAGGGACAAATGACATTTTTGTCTAAGGCCAGTTCTGAAAATATGCTTAGTAGATAAAATATATTAATCATCAATAAATATGAACTGAGTATTTAGTATACGAGAAACTCTGGAACAAAACACATTAATAAAGCATAGATCCTAGGCTTGAGGGGCTGACACTCAACTGGGGAAGGCAGATGGAAAAAAAAAAAAAAAGGTGGGATGTGCTCTGATAAAGATATAAACAGTGTTCTGGGGTTTCTAAGTCTGAACCTGCCAGAAGGCTTGGGGAATGCTTCATGGAGGAGATAATAATAGAGATGGTTCTTAAAGGGTCAGTTGTTATCAGATTGGACAAAGGTGAGAAGCATATTCTAGGCAGAGGAAACAGACAAACACACAGAGCTGTATGGAGAACAATGAAAATAGGGTTGTTTTATTTATTATTATTATTTTTTTAATCTATATAATGAATTTCTAGGTAAGTAGTTTGGATGCGGGGGATCCCCAGACATGGAGAAATTCAGGATACTGTTTACTGCCAATAATAATTGCTTTGTTTGGTAATCTTGTTGTTTCAGCCTGCAATTTTGTTGGTAAATGCTGCTACTGAATCAAACCAAACATCATATTCATTTATTCAATTAATTCAATAAGTATTTATTAAGCTAGTTAGTAGGAAAACACAGAAAAAGTAGTAATTGGAGAGGTCAACTGACATAATTATTTTAAATTTCAAGAATCGATAACAGAATGTTATACAACTTTGCAACAACAGTAGTAACAAACAAACAATACATGAGTGGTAACACAGGTAGATGTGCATGCTGTAAGGGTGTGGGAAGCCATGTGGAAGCACCTGTGTGTGCATGTATACAGGTATATTGTGGGCATATGTATATACATGTTTGTATGTCATGCATATATACATATTCATATATACAATAAAACACCTAGGGGGGCACAGTACTGGACACTTCCTAGGCATACTCAAACACCTCATGGGAACTGATTTACTGGGTTTGAAGGCTCAGGACCATAGTCTTGTGGGGACAACTAGGTCAATTGTCATAGCTTAGCTCATAGTGTTCTACATCCTGGCTTGGTGAGGAGCGTCTGGGGTCTTAAAAGCTTGCGAGTGGCTATCTAAGATACAGCTGTTGGTCTCTTCCCCTCTGGAGCAAAGGAGAGTGAAGGAATCCAAAGACTCAAGGAAGAAACCAGTCCACAGGACTAACGGCCCACACAAGCTACAGCCTCTTCAGCCTGAGACCAGAAGAACTACACAGTGCTCAGCAACCACTACCAACCATTCTGACCAAGGACACAATAGAAGGTCCTAGTTACAATAGGAAAAAATGTAGAACAAAACCCAAATTCGTAAAACAAGACCAGACTTACTGGACTGAAAGAGACTAGAGAAACCCACGAGACTACTATCCTTTTAACCAGGTACTGAAGCCACTCCCAGGGGTCACCTTTTAGCCAAATAATAGATTGGCCTAGAAAATAAACAATAACACCCATGAGGAATGTGCTCCTTTAAACAATCAACTATACAAATGTTGACCAAATGGTCAACATTTACAAAACACTAAAGATGAGAAGGCAAGAAGGGGCAGGGAAACTGGATGGATGGAAACAGGCCAGACAGGTAGAAATGGTGAGTGCTAACACATTATGGGGATTGTAACCAATGTCACAGAACAATTTGTGTTGAATTGTTGAATGGGAGTCTAATCTGCTGTTTAAACTTTCACCTAAAATGCAATAAAATATTCAGAAAAAAAAAGAAAAGAAAACGAGGTAGAGAACAAAGTGGAGATTAGCTCACTCTCTTTCTGTCTGCTCTCTTGGGTTGTATTTAAATTCAAGCTGCCACTCAGACTTTCTGGAGGCATGGTACTTTAAATCATTCTGTATATACTCTACGCCCCTTGTTACTAAACCTGCTTTTTGAACAATGGTTGATTTCCAATAAACTTCTCTTATAATCTTCCAAGAAAAAAAGGGAGTCAGTAACAGGATGGCAGTGTCTGCCTAGGTAAGTATAAAAAAATATATCATTGTAATTCCAGCTTTACTGAAGATTGATTTATTCTCCTACTGACTGATTATTCAGAGAAATGATTTTGTAAGCCACAAGCCACTATGATAAATGCGCCCCACAATTATACCTTCAAAAAAGAGCTTTCTTTGTTAAATGCAGGGTCTGAGTATTTGATAAATGATTATCCAGAAATGGGCAAGGGGAAAAAAAAAAAAAGAGCAACCAAGCAAAGAACAATAGCGTATCAGTCTCAGAGAGGAAAGAAAGGGGTATTTGTGAAAGGGAAATTCAATTTAATTTAGTATATATTTACTTAGCACCTATGATATTCTAGGCACTGTTATCAGAGCTAGAAAAATTATAAAAATAAAACTGTCCAAGGGCTAGAGAAGCATAGTCTAGCCTGCAAGGCGGTCATGGAAAGAATATGAGCTTATAAGAAGCTAAAAAAATAAAACCACAACCAAAAAGCAATTCATTTTATTGCTGCAAGTTCAGGGAAGTCTTCAGAGCAATTTAAGCTGATCTAGAAGTTCACCAGGTGAGCAACTGTAGAAGGAAGAAGCAAGAAAGTGCATTTTTTGTTTGGAAAATTGCAAGTAATTTGGGGTGGCCAGAGGGTTTTGCACACAGGGTTATAAGGTAAGACATTTTGACAAGCTGATTTAGATTTTACTCTGTAGGTAATGGGGATCCATCAATAGTTTTTAAACAGGGTATAATAATCAAATCTGTGTTGTAGAAAGGAAGGTCTATCAGCAGATAGCAGAGTAATTAGAGAGAAGAGAGGTGAGAAGCCTACTTACTTAGAAGGCAGCTGTAATTGTTGAGCTTGGGTCCAGTTTACCAGCAGTCATTATGTTTCTTTTGGGCCCAGGACTTTGCACCTGCTGTACCCTCTGTATTCCCTTTGCCCCTACAACCACTCACTACTGGGAAATTAAACTGGCTAACACTTTACCAGTAAAAGAAAACTTACTGCCTGCCAGACTATAAAACCAATGAGGGCAGGAACTGGGTCAATCTCATTCACCATTGAATTCCTAGTGGCTGGCATATAAAAAGCTGTCTACAATGATTGTAGCATGAATTAAGAGAAAGAACTCTAATGACTCAGTGATCAATTCCATGTGAGGGATGTGAAAAAGGAAGGAATCAAAAAATTTCAAAGTTTCTAATTTGGCCAACAAGGTAAGAATTTTCTAGGTAGGTAGTTAAACTAAAAACATTAACTAAAAACAAGAATTCTGATGACAGAGAATGTTTAGAGAAGAAAATAGTGCATTTGCTTGGTGGCACCATGAGAACTTTAATGAAGCAAAAAGAAAAGTGTGAATAGAGGAAAAAAAAATTGGGAATAAACCCAGCGAAGGGTGGCAATAACTGATGACAGCTCTAGGAGGTATTATTCCAAAAGATTCATAGTGTAGAAACCAGGAAAGAAAGAATGACTAGTTTTAATTCTAAGGGGTAGCTTGGGAAGGCAATTTTTACTTGAGTTGAAATTTTACCTAATACCCACCAGAAAGGAGTTTGTGTTCCTTGAGAAATAAGTCTAAGAAACAGTGTCTAAGACAGCTGGAAATGGACAAGATAGAACTTAATAATAAACGAAGTACCTAAATGCCAGGTGGACAAAACTAGCCTCCATAACTATGATGTGTATTTGTATATTGTCTCTCCATACTTCAGTTAGGACTCTGAAATTTTCACACTGTGTAGTTATGTTAATAGTATAATGAATAGGATAATTCCTTCTGGAGAGATTAAAAAGATTTCTCCTTTCTAGAGAGAAAAGACTTCAATGCTATAGGCTCTTTCATCTTGCTTTTAGTGACGCTGGCAATTTTCCACTGAAAAACTGAGAAACCTTTCTAAGAGCCAATATCTAACACTTGATGCCTTCCAACTTGAAAAATAACTCCACAGTCTCAGGTGATATAAATTTGCTTATTGTCCTGCTACATCATTTGATAAATGCACAGTCTAATAAAGCTCCCACTACGCGCCTGTCAGTTTGCCTTACTGTAGTGGCTTGCACGTTGCTGTTATGCTGGAAGCTCTGCCAGCAGTATTACAAACACCAGCAGGATCACCCATGGTGGACAGGTTTCAGTGGCGCTTCCAGACTAAGATTAAGAAGTACTTGGGAGTCTACTTCTGAAAAATTTGGCCAGTGAAAACCTCATGAATAATAGTAGAACATCATCTGATATAGTGCTGGAAGATGAGACTCTCAGGTTGAAAGGCACTCAAAATACTATTGGGAAGAGCTGCCTCATCAAAGTAGAGCTGACCTTAATGACGTTGTCTTAGTCACCTAGTGCTGCTAGAACAGAAATACCCCAAGTGGATGGCTTTAACAAAGAGAAATTTATTCTCTCACAGTCCAGTAGGCTAGAAGTCCGAATTCAGGGCTCTGGCTCCAGGGGAAGGTTTTCTCTCCCTGTCAGCTCTGAAGGAAGGTCCTTGTCATCAGTCTTCCCTTGGTCTGGGAGCATCTCAGTGCAGGAAGCTCAGGTCCAAATGACACACTCTCCACCTGGTGCTGCTTTCTTGGTGGTATGAGGTCCCCATGTCTCTCTGCTTGCTTCTCTCCTTTATATCTCAAAAGAGATTGGCTTAAGACACTACCTAATCTTGTAGATCTCATCAGCATAATTGCTACTAATCCACCTTATTAAGTCATAGTGATAGGATTTGAAACATACAGGGAAATTATGTCAGAAGATAAAACAATAGACAATCATACAAGGGAATCATGACCTAGCCATATAGACAGATATTTTGGGGGGACACAATTCAATCCATGACAGATGTGGATGGAGTCAAGCTTTTGGGACATTCACTTGCTGATATGGCACGACTCAAAATGAGAAGAAACAGCTGCAAACATCCATTAATAATTGGAATGTGGAATGTATGAAGTATGAATCTGGGAGAATTGAAAATAGTCAAAAATGGACCTAGGCATTAGGGAGCTGAAATGGACTGGTATTGGCCATTCTGAATCAGATAATCATATGGTCTACTATGTCAGCAATGACAAATTGAAGAGGAATGACATTGCATTCATCGTCAAAAAGAACATTTCAAGACTATCCTGAAGTACAACGCTCTCAGTGATACTATAATAGCCATATGCCTACAAGAAAGATCATTTAATATGACTATTATTCAAATTTACACACCAACCACTAAGGCTAAAGATGAAGAAATTGAAGATTTTTAACAACTTCTGATCAAACATGCAATCAAGATGCACTGATAATTACCGGTGATTGGAATACAAAAATTGGAAACACAGAAGAAGGATTAGTAGTTGGAAATACAGCCTTGATGATATAAAAAATGCTGGAATTCGCACGATAGAGTTTTGCAAGACCTACGACTTCATCACAAATAACTTTTTTCAACAACATAAATGGCGACTATACTGGATGGAAAACCCAGGAATCAAATCGACTACATCTATAGAAAGAGATGACAGAAAATCTCGATATCATCAGTCAAAGCAAGTCCTGGAGCAGACTGCAGAACAGACCATGAATTGCTCATGTACCAGTTCAAGATGAAATTGAAGAAAATTACAAGAGTCCACAAGAGCCAAGATATGACCTTGAGTATATCCCAACTGAATTTGGAGACCATCTCAAGAATAGATTTGATGCACTGAACACTAATGACTGAAGACAAGTTGTGGGAAGACATCATGGGCATCATACATGAAGAAAGCAAAAGGTGATTAAAAAGACAGGAAAGAAAGAAAAGATCAAAATGGATGTCAGAAGAGACTCTGAAACTTACTCTTGAATGTTGAGTAGCTAAAGAAAATAGAAGAAATGATGAAGTAAAAGAGCTGAGTGGAAGATTTCAAAGGGCGCCTCAAGAAAACAAAGTCAAATATTATAATGAAATGTGCAAAGACTTGGAAAGAGACAAATGAAAGGGAAGGACACACTTGGCATTTCTCAAGCTGAAAGAAATGAAGAAAACATTCAAGCCTCGAGTTGCCAACACTGGAGGATTCTATAGGCAAAATAATGAATAATGCAAGAAGCATCAAAAGCAGATGGAAGGAAAATACAGAGTCACTGCACCAAAAAAACTGGTCAATGTTCAACCATTTCAGGAGGTAGCATACGATCAAGAACCAATGATACTGAAGGAAGAAGTTCAAGCTGCACTGGAGGTACTGGCGAAAAAACAAGGCTCCAGGAATTGATGGAATACCAGCTGAGATGTTTTAGTGAGCGGATGCAGTGCTGGAGGTGCTTGCTCATCTATGCCAAGAAATTTGGAAGACAGCTACCTGGTCAAATGATTGGAAGAGATCCTAAGAAAGGTAATCCAACAAGACGCAGAAATTATCAAACAATATCATTAATACAACATGCAAGTAAAATTCTGTTGCAGATCATTCAAAACTTGTTGCAGCAGTACACTGATATGGAACTGCCAGAAATTCAAGCTGGATTCAGAAGAGGATGTGGAACGAGGGATAGGATATCATTGCTGATGTCAGATGGATCATGTGTTTTATTGACCATGCAAAAGCATTTGACGGTGTGGATCGTAACAACTTCTCGGTAACACTGCAAAGAATGGGAATTCCAGAACACTTAATTGTGCTTATGAGGAACCTCTACTTAGACCAAGAGACAGTTGTCCGAATGGAGTAAGTAGATACTGCATGGTTTAAAGTCAGGAAAGGTGTGTGTCAGGGTTGTATCCTCTCACTATACTTATTCAATCTGTATACTGAGCAAATAATCTGAGAAACTGGAGTATATGAAGAATGTGACATCAGGATTGGTGGAAGACTACCACCAATGATATGATATGCAGATGCAACCTGTGATATGCAGATGACACAGCCTTGCTTGCTCAAAGTGAAGAGGACTTGAAGCACTTACTGATGAAGATCGAAGACCACAGCCTTCAATATGGATTACACCTCAACATAAAGAAAACAAAAATCCTCATAACTAGACCAATAAGCAACATCATGGTAAGTGGAGAAAAGACTGACATTGTTAAGGATTTCATGTTACTTGGATTCACGATCAGTGTCCATGAAAGCAGCAGGCAGGAAATCAAATGAGGTTATTGCATTGGACAAATACGCTGCAAAAGACCTCTTTAAAGTGTTAAAAAGCAAAAACGTCACTTTGAGGACTAAGATGAACCTGACCCAAGCCACGATATTTTCGATCACCTCATATGCATGTGAAAGCTGGAAATGAATACGGAAGACTGAAGAAAAATTGATGCCTTTGAATTACAGTGTTGCAAAGAATATTGAATATACCGTGGACTGCCAGAAGAATGAACAAGTCTGTCTTGGAAGTTATACAGCCAGGGTGCTCCTTGGAAGCAAGGATGGTGAGACTTGATCTCACGTCCTTTGATATATTATCATGTCCCTGGAGAAGGACATCATGTTTGGTAGAGGGTCAGCAAAAAAGAGGAAGACCCTCAATGAAATGGATTGATAGATACAGTAGCTGCAACAATGGGCTCAAACAATTGTGAGAATAGTGCAGGACTGGGCTATGTTTTGTTCTGTTGTACACAGGGTCACTATGAATCGTAACCAACCCAACGGCACCTAACAACAACAAAAATATAATAAAGTTCTTTACTTAAAATTCAATTCAAAGATTATGTATGAGTATCGGACATGAGTTCAGGCCTTTGGTACACTTTTCGGAGAAGTAGAGGGTAGTATTATCCTCATTTTCAGATGTAAAAACCATGCCATAGTCACTTGGCTTATAAGTAACAGAATTAGTACATGTGTTCATGTATTTTAAAATTGATTAATTCATCTATGTAAGAAAAACAAATATGAAATGCAGAAGAAAAACTAATAATAAAATATTCAATTAAATATAATTGAACGGCAGAAAGAGGGTATTATTGGAGAATATAATTTAAGGGTTGGTAGGACTTTGGCTGCATGGCAAAGATGTGGTTAGGCACTTATGGTAGAAACAATATATAGCAAAAACCAAACCAAGCCCATCGAGTTGATTCTACTACATAGGGACCCTATAGGACAGAGTAGAACTACTCCACAGGGTTTCCAAGGAGGGGCTGGTGGATTTGAACTCCCGATGTTTTGGTTAGCAGCTGAACACTTAAGCACTGCACCACCAGGGCTCTGGAAAGAATATATAGCAAGGACAAAAATGATCCCTGCAGAATGGACAAACGTTTCTTATTTCATGGGGGAACGGGGGTCTGAAGCATGATTAGCGATGCATGACTAGTTTTGTTTTTGAGATGGTAGTGGAGCCTGGGGAAGGTCCAGCAGGAAAGGCACGGCACAGTTTAAATCATTTCTACCCCTGAGGCACAGTGGAGACTGGGTTGGACCTGGCAGGATGGAGTACCATCATCCCAATGAACAGTGGCTAGGCTGATGCCTGACCACTCCTAATCTGGGGCTCCTGTGGGACTGGAGTCTTCTAGAGGACACATCACCAAAAACGAGTGTCTAGGAGTCAAGGTCCGAGTCAGAAAGATCTTAGGAACAGGTGACAAAAAGGGCTACCAAGAAGCCAGGAGTCTACAATAGGGAAAGGATGACAAAACATTACAAAATGCGTAGGATGAAGAGTGAACCGAAAGAATAGGTAGGTATCAGGAGGCAATGTGAAACTGATAACTGGGTCTCAAAGCACTTCACTTCGCTTCCTGGAAGAGAGAGAGGTTTTCTTCCACCCTTCTGTCTTAAAAGGGCCACAGCATTAACGGACTGAGTTTGGGGATAGCCCTTAGGTTGTCAGGTAAAATAGAGATGAATTCAAATTACTGCACTTTCAGAAATTCATGAAGTCTTTTAGGCTTAAGTATATTATACACGGTGTGGCAATTTACCAAATCATGCCTTCATGGGTTGAAGCAACTAATGTACCTGCAAAGTTAGTTATTATATTCAGGTATCAGCTTACTTAACTTTCTGTTTCTGGCCCAGTAACTTTTAATCCTGAACATATATTTAAAACAGACATGGTTTTAAGCCATGTTTCATTAATGGGTTCTGTTTGAAATGAGTTCTTCGTATGAGTAACAGTATTTTGTACTTGATTTGTTCAAAAGCTATTTAAAATCCCTCAAACATCAAATGTATTACTACGTCTTAATGCCATTCTCATTTATGGAAATACATGTAAAGAATCAGAAATATTTCATCTCATTCTTTCTTTTCTGTTTGCTCCCCCAAAGGGAGCTAATTGTGCTTCTTTAAAGCAAAGTGACAATTTTTAATACAGGTTTATTTCATTTTTAAAAATTACTTAGAACAATCAAGCATGAGCGTTGATGAGAAACATATGTGCGGTTCCAAATATCCTGGAAATGAATGCAAAGCAATGTCCCAATCAAGACGGGGCCAGGTTTCCTGGGCTGTTGCCACACACGTGAAATCAGAGAGCCTGAGAGGCTAAGTGTAGGCGTGTTCACTTGTTCACGGCTGTGTGTGTTTGTGAAAGGCCTGTCTTTGCTGTAGCTCCCAGCAGCCTGGAGAAGCAGTCTTTTACACGTACCAAGACACACTTCAGGATATTAACACTCTACCCTTTCCAAGAGCCTCTGTTCACACCAGCTACAGAGTAAACACCACGAAAGAAGGAGCCTCAGGCTGCTAAAAGACGAAGAGAAAGCAAGAGGAAAAACACAGCTCTAAATGTGCTGGAAAACGTTTCAAGAACAACTTGGCATTTGTTCAGAGAGTGCCCACAGAACGGAAGGGTAAACCAAGCTCGGTACCTGTTAGATTTACAGGCAAATAATCGTTATCTACTATGCGTAGATGAATGAAGGATAATTTTATGCAAACCACAATAAGCAAATTCAAACAGTGTGAACTGAGCCTGCACAGTAAGAACAGGAAGTTCAGCTGGGGAGAAACGAGGAAATGGCATTTTCTGTGTGGTGTATCACCAACCTGGGAAATCTGTTAGAGGCAAAAACTAGAATAAGATTTTATAAAGGGGCTGGCTTGAAATATAGCAGTGACTCCCCCAGGACTTGTGTGGTGACTTCATACCTTAAGCAAAACTCTGAAACCCCAGATCTGATTACCAATCAGTCTTCTGTAGAGAATTACGGAGAATTAGTAAATCGGAGTTTTTATATTACAGATTGTACAGTACATATTCCTTGGGAGCTTTCATGATACCTTCAATTTTTGAATGCATCTAGTTTTAGCCATTATTATCAGGAAGAAAGCATGTTAACCAGTGGAGCTTAGGATTTTATGGACTTGTGTCTAAGAGCTGAATAGCTTCCTAATCAAACTAATGATTTTTATAAGATTTTTCAAAAAGAAGGGTATTTGGCTTTGGCTGAGCTTAAGATCTCTTTAAATTCTGTGGATTTTAAGATTGGAAGTGAAATCAAGGTTCTTAACGTTCACAGATATTTACTCTATCAAATATGGTCTCCTGGGGTGGTCGGGGGAGATGAAAAAGAAGCTTTCAAAGAATTATATAAAATGTCTATAAATAGATTTATTAAACTGAGCCCATACATTTACTTCTAATAAACCATATTTTGATGAGGTAGGTGTCAAAGAATCTGACATGTGTAGATACCACGTGAAAAGTACATGAGCTTAAAAACAGGAAAGGTTTGTAGCACAAGATGGGCATATGTTTTAGAGAATTTTGTTTAAATGGTCTCGCTGAATTAAAAGCTCCAGTGACTTCACACTATGTGGTAGAAGCACAGCATATTAAATGAGCTTGCAGAGGCTCTGAATTCAGAAATCATTGGGTGTAAATCTGGGATCTTGGAGGAAAGGAAGAAACAGAGGAAGGGCAGGAGAGAGGGAAGAAGGAAAGAAGGCATGCATTAAACAGTCTCTCTACACTAGGCACTAATCAAGGTGCTTTCATGTACATTTATTTTCTGCTGCTAGCTGCGTGATCTTGGGCAAATAACTTTACCTCCCTGCAAAGTGCAACATGCCAAATTGAGAAGAGTTGCTAAAACTGAGAGGGGTGTTGTTCACTCCAGCAGACTGTGGTGTGAACCACACCCTTTCAGGTTAGAGCAATTCACTCTTTAGGAACTCTCAAACCTGACGCACCAGGACTTTGTTTCAGGATAAGGATCCAAACTGTGGAAAATTTACTTGTACTGAAGTCAGAATTTTGCAAGAGACGATAGAGATAAAGAAAATATATATATATATATATATATATATATAAAGTGGGGAAAGGGAACAGACAGTAAATCTTAGAAAGCAAGAGACTATATGCCTTTCAACACTATATGCAAGCAGCAGAAGATATGCGAAGTTAGAAAAGCCATTATTTTATAAAATTTCAGGAAAATTAATCTCACACAGAAATGAACAACCATATGTGCTGAGGTTAAATCACATACAACAATAAAAACACACTTGAAAGACATAAGAGAAAGGCAGAGAGAGAGAGAGAGATTATACTCTACTATTTCAAAAGACCCACACTATACTAAAAAAACTACACAAAACATGAAAGAATAAGATAAATAAAAATTAGAAAACTCAGAAATGAGATAACTCAAGAAAGAATTGGAAATTTTTTTAATCATTTAAAATGGTGGTGCAGAGGTTAAGAGCTCAGCTGCTAACCAAAAGGTTGGCAGTTTGAATCCACCAGCTGCTTCTGGGAAACCCTATGGGACAGTTCTACCGTATCCTATAGGGTTGCTACAAGTCAGAATTGACTCAACGGCACCGGGTTTGGTATTCGACTATAACACAAAAGTAAATAAATGGAACAAATAATGTATTAAAAGACATAGAAGGTCAAAACAAGAAAAAAATAAATTATAAATAAAAAAAGGATAAAAAGAATTTAAGAGAAAATGACAAATACTGAAGAAAGGTGAGGAAGATCCAATATGTGAATGAGTCCCTGAAGATGAAAACCAAAGCAAGAGAACAAATACTAAAAACTGTAATTCAAGAACATTTTTCTGAAATAAAAAAGGATTTCAAACTACATATTGAAAGGACACATCATGTGGCAGATACTACTCATATGGCGTAATACACCAAAAGATGTCCTAGTAAAATTACTGGACTTTTAAAAAAAGAAAAACAAAATTGGCCATCTAGGCAAAAATCATGTGACTTACAAGGGAAAGAAAATTAGATTACGAACAGACTTTTCAACAGCAACAGTTTATACCAGCAAAAATGGAGTAAAATACTTAAGGAAATAAAAATGTGAGCTGGGGAAGAAATTGTGAGCCAAGGATTTTATACCCAGTAATGCTGACCTTCAAGTATGAAAGGCATAGACAACTGTTACCAACATGCAAAACTTCAAGGAATATTGTTTCCATGAACATTTCCTAAGGAACACACTAGGAAATGAGCTTCAGATAATCTAAGTAAATCCAGAAACATGGAATAAAGACTAATGGTATGGAGCATCAGTGGCTACTAACATCAAAGGGAAGCGAACACTGGATATTATATGTTCCCTGAGCAAATAATGCAACATCAGCTAGTATCTCACCAAAGGGATCAAACTTGAGTCTGATCAAGCTTCTGGGTCTAGTTGCAATTAGCACAAAATACATATCTGCAGGGGAAATGAATTAACGGCATCGTAAGTGTATAATTGACAAATGCAGATTGTGGAAACTCTACAGGTCAAATAGCACTGATTCTTCTACAGGTATACTGTAAGGAAAAGAAATTAATAGAAGAAGAATCTGTAGATTAAAAGAAACTCAAGAGGCATACTGAGTTATTTAAAATGGGAAAAATTAAACTAGTGTCTAGAGATACACACATAGGTTTGAACATATAGGAAAACAAGATGTGTCAGGATAGTATTATTTCTGGAGACAGGAAAGGGGCTGTGATTGGGATGGGTACACCAAACAGCTTCTGAGGACTCGGCAAAGTTCTGTTTCTGGACCTGGTTACAAGGGCGTTTGCCTCATAATAGTTCAGTAAGCTTTGCGTTTGATTTGTATGGTTTGTTATATCTGGGTTTTATTTTGGCGTAAAGAGTTGACAAGGAAATAGAGGAAATGTTTACAAAAATAATCTGGGTTCTGCTAATTCGTACAGCCGCTCTATCTGTTTTGTCCTCTAAAGAATGTGGACAATTTTTACTTCTTATAATTTTGTTTCTGTTAGTATCTGGCCCATAGTATGCCTTCCCTCCAGAGGACTATATAGAGCTTTTTAATGAAATAAAACAGATGACTCTCAAGCCAGGAAAAAAAAAAAAAAGAATAGAAACAAAGTAAACGTATACTAAGATTAAAAAAAAAAAAAAATTTTTTTTTTTTTTTTTTTATAGAAGTCAATAAAGGGCAATCTTCCAATCTTTTCTCTAGTCAACTATTCTCTCCATGGGCCAAAAAAAAAAAAAAAAAAAACCGTGCCATCGAGTCGATTCCAACTCATAGCGACCCTATAGGACAGAGCAGAACTCCCCCACAGAGTTTCAAGGAGAGCCTGGTGGATTCGAACTGCTGACCTTTTGGTTAGCAGCCGTAGCATTTAACCACTACGCCACCAGGGTTTCCCTCTCCATGGGAGACATTGTTCTTTAAGAGCATAAATGCAAAAGCCCCAATTTCTATGTAATTTTCACACTAACGGTCTACATGTAAAAAATGCAGAGTCTACTACTTTATGACAAAGTACCAGGAAGTTTCAATTTATTTGGTGATTTCTCTCCTTTGTTTATAAATATTCATTCAAAACTTATGTACTGATCACTTTCTACAGCCCATTTTGTTTTTCTTTGCTCTGGGTAAACCGACCAGAAAAATCAAAGAGTAGAGTGTGTGTCCCTTTAGTTTATATTTGACTTTCCAGTTCAGAATTTTCATATTTGTTCAATTTTAATATTATTATAAAAGCAAACGTTCTGGAGACAGAACACCTTGGAATCAATCCTAGCACAACATCTCAAGGTCTAAAAACAAAAGGTATTCTAGGAGTCAGGAAAATATTTTAACAAAGTAAAATAAAACTAACCTTGCTAAAAAATGTTTACACTGTTAATGCTTCCTTAATTCAGATGGAAGAATTCTCATCAGCAAGTCCACTTGGTTATGGTGGAAATCCTTTAGTAAAGCTCAGTCAAGAGACCGCATCACCATGCCCTGAGGAGAACAAATATAAGTGGACAAGCAGCATTTTGTCTGTTTTTTGTTTTGTTTTTCTGACAGCACCCTAGCACATTTTATTCAGAACAATGTTGATATCTTACGTTGGGTTCTCTAGAGAAGCAAAACCAGTAAAGTGCATAAATATATACAGAGAGATTTATATCAAGGAAATGGCTCGTGCATTTGTACAGGTTGGAACGTCCCAAGTCCCTGAGTCAGGCTGGAGGCTTCTCCGGATTCACATAGCTGCAGGGACTGGCGAACCCAATATTGGCAGGTCAGGCAGCAGAGCTCTGGCTCACAGGCTGCGGAGAACAACAAATCCCAAGACTGAGAGGCAAAATGGCAGGTAAGTTGCTAGCTCAAGTCCCAAGAACTGGAGGTTAGATGAACAGGAGCCAGCTGCAGGATCCAGAGCAAGCAAAAGGTCACAGCCTTGCCAGAAAGTTCACCTATATTGGATGCAGACCACATCCCCAAGGAAATTCCCTTTCAGCTGACTGGCTACTTACAGCAGATCCCATCACGGAGGTGACCACATTATATCAGATTTCATCATGGAAGTGATTACATCATTATACTATTGCCAAACTATATCATAACTGCCACACCACTGAGAATCATGGCCCAGCCAAGTTGACACACAACCTTAAAGATCGTGGTCCACCCTTTGTCAATTTGGTATCTGTATACATCTCCTTAAACCATACGTAATCTCTGAATAAAGACAATTTTAAAGTCATACTTGCGCCTAACATGATACGACTAACATGGCATACAACCGAGAATACACTAACTTTGTTACATCTTCTATTTTATTGGAAACACCGGTGGCATAGTGGTTAAGTGATACAGCTGCTAACGAAAAAGTCAGCAGTTCAAATCCACCAGGTGCTCCTTGGAAACTCTATGGGACAGTTTTACTCTGTCGTATAGGGTCGCTATGAGTTGGAATCGACCCAAGGGCAACAGGTTTGGTTTTTTGGTTTATGTTTTATAAGTGAAGAAAACAAAAATACTTGATGCAAACATATACAGAATACTTATAACAATTACAATCCTTGTTTCTGCAACTGGTCACGTGGTTTTAACTGGTATTTAGAACTACCTTCTTCTACCACCTATTCCGTATTTCCTTTCCCCTCAGCAAGCACCTCAGCTGGTTGTGGTTCTTTGCCTGGTGGGTGACCCATACCTTCATTCCCGAAGAGTATAAGTCATTAGTAATCATGTTGGAATTGAGCTGCAGTAGTTTTCCATTGATTTTAATCACAGGGCCTGGTAGTACTAGGAGACACCCTAAGGGATCTCTTCTTCTTTGCCTCCATTATGCAGTATCATTCCAATTTCCTCTCAGTAATCACACTAGCCAATATGGTAACTCCCTTCTTTGCCTGTTGATCTGGAGGCATAAGGACCTTAAAGTGGCCAGGTGGTATTCTTAGCTTCCAGTTCAATGGAATTAGTGATGTGTCTCCAGGTGGGAGCATTCCTCCCTTTGGAACTAAGACCTCTAGACTTGCAGAGCATTAGGTCATGGGGTCAGAAAACAAAAATCCTGTAAGTGGGTCACTAGGGGTAATGGTGAGTGATGCCACTCCCACTTCTACCCCTTGATTCTTGGACCCATGAACCCTGGCTGTGGGAGATACAGCACCATACACTGGACACTGGTTTAGAGCATATACAGCCTCCTGGAGAAATACCTGCCCCAGCTCTGCAAGGTATTTCCACCTAGCTGGTGCCATAATTGTGTTTTTAAAAGGCCATTTCATCCCTCTATCAAGCCAGCTGCTTCAGGATGAAGGGGAACATGGTGAGACCAGTGAATTCCACGAGCATGGGCCCCCCGCTGCAATACATTTGCTGTGAAGTGAATCCTTTGATCGGAGGCGATGGTGTGTGGAATACTATAATGGCGGATAAGACATTCTGTAAGTCCACGGATGGTAGTTTTGGTAGAAGCATTGCATGCAGGGAAAGTAAATCCATATCCAGAGTAAGCGTTTATTACACTAAGAACAAACAATGCCCTTTCCATGATGGAAGTGGTCCAACATAATCAACCTACTACCAGGTTGCTGACTGATCACCTTGAGGAATGATGCCATGTTGGGGACTCAGTGTTGGTTGCTGCTACTGACAGACCGGATAGTCAACAGTGGCTATAGCCAAGTCAGCCTTAGTAAGTGGAAGTTCATGTTGCTGAGCCCATGCATACCTCCATCCTGCCACCATTGTCACTTTGCTCATGAGCCCACTGGGCAATGACGGTTGTGGCTAGGGAGAGAGGATGACTAGTTTGGATAGAACGTGTCATCCTATCCACTTGAATGTTAAAATCTTCCTCTGTAGAGGTCACCCTTTGATGAGCATTCACATGAGACATGAATATCTTTACTTCTTTGGCCCATTCTGAGAGGTCTATCCACATACCTCTTTCCCATATCTCCTTAACTCTAATGTCCCAATCATGTTCCTTCCAGTTCCCTGACCATCCAGCCAAACCATTGGCCACAGCCCATGAATCAGTATACAATCACACATCTGGCCATTTCTCCTTCCAAGCAATGTAAACAACCATTGCCCTGCTCAAAGTTCAGCCAGTTGGGAGGCTTTCCCTTTGCCACTGTCCTTCAGAGTAGTCCCAGAGAGGGGCTGCACTTCAGCTGCTGTCAACTCTTGAGTGGTGCCTGCATATCACGTAGAACCCTCTGTAAACAAGGCCCAACTTCTCTCTCCCTCAGTCAACTGATCATAAGTAATTCCCCATGAGAACAAGAGTGCAGACCAGAAGATGGAAAGTAATGTGACAGGAGTGGAGATCATGGGCATTTTGGCCACTTTCTCATGCAACTTACTTGTGCCTTCAGGTCCTGCTGGGACCTGATCTCATATATACCACTTCTATTTAATGATGGAGTGCTGCTGTGCATGTCCAACTTTATGGCTCTGTGGGTCAGACGACACCCAGTTCAATATGGACAGCTCAGTCTGCATGGTAACTTGGTGGTCCATGGTTAAGCGTTCAGTCTACTGTGGCCCATAAACAAGCTGAAAACTGTTTCTCAAAAAGAAAGCAGTTATCTGCAGAGGATGGCTGGCTTTGCCCCCAAATCCTAAGGGCCTGCACTGTGATTCAACAACAGGGGCTTGCCAAAGACTTCAAACAGCATCGCTATCTGCCACTGACACTCAAGCACCACTAGATCAGCTGGATCATACGGCCCAAGTAGCAGAGCCACTTCCATGGCAACCTGAAACTGTTGCAGAGCCTTCTCTTGGTCTGGGCTCCATTCAAAACTAGCAGCTTTTTGAGTCACCTGATAAAGAGACTGGAGTAGCACACCCAAATGAGAGATATGTCACCTCCAAAATCCAAAGAGACCCACTAGGCGTTGTGCCTCCTTTTTAGTTGTGGGAGGGGCCAGATACAATAATTTATCCTTCACTTTAGAAGGAATATCTCGACATGGCCCACACCACTGGACTCCTAGAAATTTCACTGAGGTGAAAGGTGCCCAAGTTTTTGTCAAATTTCCCATTCTCTAGCACACATGTTTTACCAATAAGTCCAGAATCATTGATACTTCTTCCTTACTAGGTCCAATCAGCATAATGTCATAATGTAATGGACCAGTGTGATGTCTTGGGGAATGGAAAGGTGATCAAGTTCCCTGTGGGTTAAATTATGACATAGGGCTGGAAAGTAGATGTAGCCCTGAGGTAGGCAACTAAAGGTGTATTGCTGGCCTTGTAAGCTGATGGCAAACTGCTTCTGGTGGTCCTTCAGAAAAGCTATGGAGAAAAAGGCATAGCCAGATCAATAGCTGCATACCAGGTACCAGGAGATGTATTAATTAGCTCAACCCATGAACCTTCATCTGGAATAGCAGCTACAATTGGGGTCACCACCTGGTTAACTTTACTATAATCCAATGTCATTCTCCAAGATCTGTTTTTGCACCGGCCGAACAGGCAAATTAAATGGAATGTGGTGGTAATCACCACCCCTGCATCCTTCAAGTACTTGATGGTAGTAGTAATCTCTGCAATTCCTCCAGAAATGTGGTATTGCTTTTGGTTTACTGTTTTCCTAGGTAGGAGCAGTTCTAACAGCTTCCATTTGGCTTGTCCTACCACAATATCCCTTACCGCACTTGTCAGGGATCGAATGTGGGCGTTCTGCCAGTTGCTGAGTATATCTACTCCAATTATTCATTCTGCAACTGGGGAAATCTCTATAGGATGGGTTCAGGAGGTATGGAGGGAAAGGGGAGTGAGGGAAGGAAAGAGGATGAAAAGAAAAGGGAAAGTGGGAGGGAGAAGTGAAAAGGGAAGGAAAAGTTAAAAGCTGAGATTTAAGACCAAATAAAAAATAATGTGTGATATAATTTGAGACCTATACTTAAAGACTGGGATTGTGTCACCCATTGGAACATAATATATTTCAACTCTGGAAGCACAAATTCATTTCTCATCCAACTAAAAATGTTATTATTGGCAATCGGCAGTTGCTAGGAACTGATCTAGAATGAACTGGCAGTTCTGGTTCTGTTCTTAACGACCCAGAGTGTATGTCACAAACACTTACATTATGCTGATACTTAAAGAGGTGAAGAGGAGGAAGCACTCCTTGGTGACCAATAGCTTTCAACTCATTCCAGCAGAGGTGTGCGGCAGGTAGTTGCTATGTACTCTCAGCTCTAAAAATTCCCTAATTCAGCTACTAAGGCTTCAGAAGAAATATCTGCATGCAAATGTAGTCTTTGTCTGAATTTAACCCATCCTGTCAGATGATTTTTGGCTATTACTTTAGTTCTGAATTGTACCTCAAACACGTAACATATACTAATCAAACGTGTATTGAATGAGAGATTGGATTCAGTTAATATCACTAACTCAAACGAAATTACCCATTATTGTGAGAGATTATGGAATTGAAGCAATAAATTGAAAAGGGATGGTGTGTCATCTTCATAAGAACAAAATTAAAGGTAAGAGTAGTCTATAATAAGATTCAGGGAAGGAAAAATAAAACCTGGATTGGGATGTAGGTATGTGGGAAATCTGGGTGAGACACCCATCACTCGTTCCCTGGTTGCCTGGTCACAGACTTTGAACTCCTTTAGGGTAATGCCCGTATCGTATTGCCCTTATCGCCTTCACCATTAGGAAAGTGACTTGCACTGAATAGGCATTAGGTGTCCAGTTAGTGATTTCACAGTCCCCTCCTCACAGAGACGCATTATGGCTCTACCACAGAATGTATTACCTTGAATTTTATTTGTTCATTTTGTGTAAATCCTCATGGGGTTCAGATGCAATTCTTAAAGTCAGGAACCATGTCTGTTCATCTTTGCACACCCAAGTCTAGAGTAATGCCTGCCCATAAAGTTTGGCTAAATTAATAAATACAGTTGATTTGGCTAAATTCACTCAAATTCTCTTCCTCCCTCTCCATTCCACGTGCATCTCCCCAAAAGCACATATGTGAAAACATAACAACAGCTATGTTCTCTTGCAGAGAACTTCCACTTGAACATGTATATACACCTATACAATTCAAAAGGACAGATGTATGCATGTGTGTGAGAGAGAGAAAAACCAGAGACTCAATACAGCCTCTATGTATGCTGGATAATACACACATTTGACTACGTACCCTTATGGATCATCAGGTTGACATACCACACAGCTCTTTTTCTGAAGTATGGTTCAGGCTGTGAGAGAATCTGGGAAAAGAGAGAAGCACAAGGACTCACTATTCATTGTCCTAGTGGGCTGCCACCCTCCTCATATTGAATCTTGGGACAACCCAGTGATGTCATAGTTGTTGTCTTATGTCATACTAGTTGAAAACAGGGGTTATTACTATCAAGAAGAGGATGTCTTTCAAAAAGCCCTTTTAACTGAAGTCTCCTTTGCATTAAGATGTGCAGCGCAAGCTCAAGTTAATTTGAAAAGTGGGAAGATGACTGCATTAATAGCCAGTGGAGGGCTCTTTGGACCACAATGGCCATTTGATGATATCCCAAAGGCAGTCACAAGGTAAGAGAAGATTCTCCTATGGGCTCCTGCAGCAAATCAAGTTTGAAATTTGAAAGCAATGTATTTGGAGGATAAAATATGTAATTCTTATACTCTGTTCTCCATTTCTGCGTGGATAAAATATTGTTATGGATTAAATTGTATTCTCCCCCTAAAATAAGTGTTGTAATACTAAACCCTATATCTGTGGATGTAATCTTGTTTAGTAATTGGCACTTTGCTATGTTAATTAGATCATACCCTAGTAAAATCAGTTGCCATCGAGTCGATTCCGACTCATAGCGACCCTGTAGGATAGACTAGAACTGCCCCATAGAGTTTCCAAGGAGCACCTGGTGGATTCGAACTGCTGACCTTTTGATTAGCAGCCACTGCACTTAACCACTACACCACCAGGGTTTCCATACCCTAGTGAATTCTAAATCTAATCGTTTCTGAGTTAAAAAGAAAAAGATCAGATTAGAAACAGATATGCACACAGCGGGGGAAGGCAGGGGTAAAGGGTAAGTTGCCATGTGACAAGCCAAGAACCAAGGCATGCCTGGGATTAACTATGAGGATGGGATTGACCTGAGTTGGACTTTTAGCCTCCAGAACGGTGCCCACTTGTGATATTTCACTTGTGATATTTCAGTTACAGCAGCACTAGGAAACTCAAACAAATATAGAATGAACATTTCTAAAACTAATCTCCATATATTACTTTCCTATATTAAATCTCTTCCATGCCTCCCCATGCCTGCAGGAAAAATCCAGCTACCACACTCTTTTACTAGGCTCTCCACGATCCTGCCCCTGCTGGCTTTTCCAAAGTTTCACTGCATTTCCACTTAAACCTAACTCTCTACCCATCTCAAACTACTTGAAGTTACCTACATATATCAGAATGTTTCATGCTTTTGTGTCTACTATTGTCTTTGTCTAGAATATGTCTATTGCCCTCTCTGGTAGGCAAATCTGTGTGTGTGAACCCTCCTATGATCCTCTGTTCCCTAAAATGGCCAGATTACTCCCTCCTTTGTGCTGACATTATACTTGTTTCGTGTCGCTATTATGACCTGCATCAACAGGTTCAGCGACTATTTGTTCACATAATGGCGACGAGCTTATGTGCCCCTTCAAGGCTGGAACTACATATGCTACAGCAGCATTTACACTTACTCAGTGATTATGTGCCAAGCACTGTAACTGGAGCTGTAACTGGAAATCCATGATTTATACCTGTGTGATCACTCTTACTGAAGAAGGTAGAAATATAAACAAATAATGTCCATAAAGTACAGTAAGTAGAAGACCCAAGAAGGCATTTTACTAAATCTGGACCTTATAAAAAGCTTCCAGGAGGAAGAGTTTCCTTAAAGGAGCAAACCGCTATATTTTCAAGAAAGTTTCCCAAAGCAATTTAGCCTGGTTCCTATAGTTGCAAAACCCTCTAGCGTGTTCATGTATCGCAAGGATTGTTTGTATTTAAATAGTTCTATTTTTTTTTTTTAATCACAGGGGGTTTTGTACTCTTTCTCTTTCGCCCATTAAATTATAGGAATATGAGGCAGCAACTACTTTTTCTCAACACTTTTAAACCGTGGTTAGTACAGTATTAAAAATGTAGTTAAAGATAAGGATAAATTTAAGGGAAAAGTTGAAATAATAATAAACTCTCATATTTGCATGTAACTTTAGACCTACAAAACTCTTTCACAAAACCTTAATTCGTATTCTTTTCACCACAATCTTTTTCAGTGTGGGTACTTTCCCCAGTTTTCCTAAATGAGTAAGTAGACATTTCCAGAATCATATGATTCATAAATAGTAGCGCCAAATTTTCAAACACCTAGTTCAGTTGATAACAATTACTACCATTTATGAAATAGTCACACCGGTATAAACATACATGTTATCTCATTTAACAATGCTGCCGTTGTGAGTAGGTACCATGGAGTCAGTTCTGATTCACAGTGACCCTATGTACAACAGAACAAAACACTGCCCCGTCCTGTGCCATCCTCACAATTGTTATGCTTGAGCCCACTGTTAGAGCCACTGTGTCAATCCATCTCATTGAGAGTCTTCCTCTTTTTCGCTGACCTTCTACTTTACCAAGCATGATGTCCTTCTCCAGGGACTGGTCCCTCCCGATAACATGTCCAAAGCACGAGAGACAAGTATTGCCATCCTCGCTTCCAAGGAGCACTCTGGCTGTATTTCTTCAAGACACGCTTGTTCGTTCTTCTGGCACTCCATGCTATACTCAATTCTTTGCCAACGCCATAATTCAAAGGTCTCAATTCTTCAGTCTTCTTTATTCACTGTCCAGCTTTCCCATTCCTGTGAGGCAACTGAAAATATACTGAGTGTGTTCTTCTCTTTTGCTTTTCTAAATGCAGGACTTTGCACATTTCATCATAATACTTTATCTTCCCGAGCCTCCCTTTGAAATCTGTTCAGCTGTTTTACGTCATCATTTCTGCCATTCACTTTAGCTACTCTAAATTCATTTATTGACTATGCAAAGGCATTCAACTGTGTGGATCATAACAAATTATGGATAACATTGCGAAGAATGGGAATTCCAGAACACTTAATTGTGCTCATGAGGGATCTTTACATAGATCAAGAGGCAGCTGTTTGGACAGAACAAGGGGGTACTCAATGGTATAAAGTCAGGAAAGGTGTGCATCAGGGGTGTATCCTTTCATCATACCTATTCAATCTGTATACTGACCAAATAATCCAAGAAGCTGGACTATATGAAAAATGGGGCATCAATATTGGAGGAAGAATCATTAACAACCTGTGTTATGCAGATGACAAAAACTTGCTTGCTGAAAGTGAAAAGGACTTGAAGCACTTACTAATGAAGATCGAAGACCACAGTCTTCAGTATGGCTTATACCTCAACATAAAGAAAATAAAAATCCTCACAACTGGACCAACAAGAAACACCATGATAAATGGAGAAAAGACTGACGTTGTCAAGGATTTCATTTTACTTGGATCCACAATCAACAGCCATGGAAGCAGCAGTCAAATCAAACGACACATTGCATTGGGTAAACTTGCTGCAGATGACTTCTTCAAGTGTTGAAAAGCAAAGGTATCACCTTGAAGACTAAGGTGTGCCTGACCCAAGCCATGGTATTTTCAATTGCATCACATGCATGTGGAAGCTGGACAATGAATAAGGAAGACCAAAGAAGAACTGACACCTTTGAATTGTGGTGTTGGTGAAGAATATTGAATATACCATGGACTGCCAAAAGAACGAACAAATCTGTCTTGGAAGAAGTACAACCAGAATGCTCCTTAGAAGGATGGTGAGACTGTGTCTTACATACTTTGGACATGTTGTCAGGAGGGGTCAGTCCCTAGAGAAGGACATCACGCTTGGCAAAGTACAGGGTCGGCGGAAAAGAGGAAGACCTTCAACGAGGTGGATTGACACAGTGGCTGCAACAATGAGCTCAAGCATAACAACAATTGTAAGGATGGTGCAGGACTGGGCAGTGTTTCATTCTGTTGTGCACAGGGTCACTGTAAGTTGGAACCGACTCGTCGGCACCTAACAGCAACAACAACTCTACATTCAAAAAGCAAGTTTCAGAGTCTTCTGACCTCCATTTTGGCTTTTCTTTCTTTTCTGTCATTTTAATGACCTCTTGCTTTCTTCATGTATGATGTCATCACACAATTCATCTGGTCTTTGGTCATTAGTGTTCAATGTGTCAAATCTATTCTGGAGATGGTCTCCAAATTCGGGTGGGATACACTCAAAGTTGTACTTTGACTCTCACAGACTTGTTCTAATTTTGTTCAGCTTCAATTTAAACTTCCATATGAGTAAGTCTGTTCCGCAGTGGGGCCCTGGCCTTGTTCTGAATGATGATACTGAGCTTTTCCACTGTCTCTTTCCACAGATGTAGTCGTTTTCCACCCAGTGAGATCCACGCGTATAGTCTCCATTTACGTTGTTGAAAAAGGTACTTGCAATGAGGAAGTTGTTGCCTTGAAAAATTCCATCATGCAATCTTTGGTGTTGGTTCTATCACCAAGGCCATATTTTTCAAAAACCAATCCCTCTTCTTTGTTTAAAACTTCCACATTCCAATCACCAGTTATCAATGAATCCTGATTGTATATTTGATCAATTTCAGACTACAAAAGTTGGTAAAAATCTTCAATTTCATCAACTCTGGCATTAGTGGTTGGCATGTAAATTTAAATAAAAGACATATTAACTGGCCTTCCTTGTAGGCATATGTATATTACCTATCACTGACAGAACTGTACTTCAGGACAGATCTCGAAATGTCCTTTTTGACAACAAATGCAATGTCATTCCTCTTCAATTTGTTATTCCCAGCATAACAGACCATATGATTGCCTGATTTAAATGGCCAATACCAATGCATTTCAGCTCACTAATGCCTAGGATATCAAGCTCTATGTGTTCCATTTTATTTTTGACTAATTCCAATTTTCTTCGATTCATAATTCATACATTCCACATTCCAGTTATTAATGGATATTTGCAGCTGTTTCTTCTCATTTTGAGTCATGCCACATCAGCAAATGGAGGTCCTAAAAACTTGACCCCATCCACTGTCATTAAGGTTGACTCCATCTGGAGCCCTGGTTGCACAGTGATTCAGAGTTCAGGTGGGGAGGTGGAGCCAAGATGTCGGAATGGACAGACACTTCTGGCGAGCCCTCTCTACAACAAAGACCCAAAAAACAAAAAAGTATATTTGTGACAAGCTGGGAGCCCTGAGCTTCAAAGACAAGCTTAGAAAACAAACTGAGGGGCGGGGGAGGAAGAGACCATTCAGAAGCAGAGAGCAGTTACCAGACCTGAATCGCGGGGAGCCCTCAGGCACCATTCCCGGAGCAGCGGCAGAGGGATGGTTCTAGCGTTTGGCCACAGTTTCCTCAGGGAGAAGCAGCCAATGACACAGTCTATGCACACCTCCGGAACCTGAGGAGAACAGTGCGCCCTCGGCAAAAGCTAAGTACCTGCATATATTTTACCGCAGCCCCCCAACCCACAAGCCAGCTTCAGCGGCTGAATTCCCTGGGCCTGAGATAGGCATTGTTGACCACCTAGAGCCATCCACCCAGCTTTGGGAAAGGAAAAAATTTACAACTGGGGGAAAAGATAATTTGTTAGCTCCACTAACTGGGGGAGCTCAGGACAGAAGCAGCTCCTATCCAGGCATAAATGGTCTGTGGACTTTCAGTACCTTTCCCCCCTGCATGGAACTGTGTGGGCCTATTTTGGGAGAATAGGCCCTCGTTGGCAGACTCCAAATGTTTCAGCTGTGCAATGGAGAGGTGGGTGTTTGATGTTTGACATTGCTTTGCCTATTAAACAAGATCCTTACCTACCCCCATCAGGGACCCAAGGACTGGTAGCTCCACTCAGGTCACCCAGCCACCCGTGATAGGGGTCCAAAGATAACTGGTACCTCCCAGTCCTTACAACCAAAAACTCTGGGTGTCCATGGTCCATCTGCAGAACCCACCCACATGCACACTCTAGGGAAGAGGGACACGCTTTCCTCAGACACACTTGGTGGTCGGTTCTCAGGCCCCTGCCTTGTTCAGAGCGTGACCCCCTGCTGCAATCAGATACTGGTATATACGCCAATCATGCCTGCCCCTCTAAGGCTGTAGGACAGAGCCTTTACCACACACTTGATGATCAGCCACCTGGACACCTGAGCTGAATTCATACAAGAAAAATGAATGGAATCCTAGACTGATATACCTGATAACAGCTCTAGCCATCTGGGGACAGAACCTCGAGCTCCAAAGGCAAAAATAATCAAGCTAGCTCACGCAAGCAACCCATTTGGGTATATCAAAACAAAACAAAGCAAGAAGCTACAACACAGTCAGCAAGCATAAACTAATACAATAACTTATAGATGGCTCGGAGACAACAGTCAATATCAAATTCCGTAAAGAAACAGACCATGATCACCTCAACAAACTCTTAAAAAAACAGTCCAGGGATCTTCTAGATCAAAGTGTATTCCTGGAATTACCAGAGCCAGAATACAAAAGTTTAATATACAGAACCCTTCAAGACATCAGGAAGGAAATCAGGCAATACACAGAACAAGCCAAGGAAAACATAGATAAAGCAACTAAAGAAATAAGAAAGATTATTCAGGAACATTACGAAAAGTTTAATAATCTGGAAAAATCCATAGACAGACAGCAATCAGAAATTCAGAAGATTAACAATAAAATTACAGAAGTAGACAACTCAATAGAAAGTTAGAGGACCAGAATTGAGCAAGTAGAAGCTAGAATTTCTGAACTTGAAGATAAATCACTTGGCACTAATGTATATGAAGAAATATCAGATAAAAGAATTAAAAAAAATGAAAAAACCTTAAGTATCATGTGGGACTCTATCAAGAGAAATAAGCTACGAGTGATTGGAGTACCAGAACAGGGAGGGATAACAGAAAATACAGAGAGAACTGTCGAAGAATTTTTGGCAGAAAACTTCCATGATATCGTGAAAGATGAGAAGATTATCTATCCAACATGCTCATCTAAATCCACATAAGGGAGATCTTAAAAGAAAGTCACCAAGACATATTATAATCAAACTTGCCAAAACCAAAGATAAAGAGAGAATTGTAAGAGCAGCGAGGGATAAACGAAAAGTCACCTACAAAGGAGAGCCAATAAGAATAAGCTTGGACTACTTGGCAGAAACCATGCAGGCAAGAAGGCAATGGGATGACATATTTTAAAAAACGAAGGAAAAAAATTGCCTGCCAAGAATCATATATCCAGAAAAACTGTCTCTTAAATATGAAGGTGAAATTAAGACATTTCCAGATAAACACAAGTTTAGGGAATTCATAAAAACCAAACCAAAACTACAAGAAATACTAAAGGAAGTACTTCGGATAGAAAATCAATAATATCAGGAATCAACCTAAGACTAGAGCAACTTCTGGGCATAGCAACAGAAGTCAACCCAGACAGGGAAATCCAAAAAAAACAAAACAAGATTATAAAAAAAAAAGTTCAAAACAGAGTAACAGTGATGTTATTACATAAAAGAAGGCAACATTAAAATAATAAAGAGGGACTAAGAAATGTAATCATACCCCTTCCGTATAGACAGAAAGATACGGCAATATAAAGAAATGAAAGTTAGGTTTAAATTTAGAAAAATGGGGGTAAATAATAAGGTAACCACAAAGGAGACAAACTATCCTACTCATCAAAATCAAGTACAAGAAAAAAATAGAGACCCAGCAGAAACAAAATCAACAACAAATATGAGGGAAGGACAATATATAACGAAAATCTACTCAGCACATAAAATTAAGTGGAAAAAAGAAACTGTTAACAACACACAAAAAAAGACATCAAAATGATAGCAGCAAATTCATACCTATCCATAATTACACTGAATGTAAATGGACTAAATGCACCAATAAAGAAACAGAGAGTGGCAGAATGGATTAAAAAACAAGATCTGTCTATATGCTGCCTACAAGAGACACACCTTAGACTTAGCGACACAAACAAAAACTCAGAGGGTGGAAAAATATATACTGAGCAAAAAACAATCAAAAAAGAGCAGGAGTGGCAATATTAATTTCTGACAGACTTTAAAGTTAAATCTATCATAAAGGATAAGGAAGGACACCAATGATTAAAGGGACAATACACCAAGAAGATATAATTATATTAAATATTTATATACCCAATGGCAGGGCTTCAAGATACATAAGACAAACTCTATCAACATTGATAAGTGAGATAGACAGCTCTACAATAATAGCAGGAGATTTCAACACACCACTTTCGGTGATGGACAGGATGTCCAGAAAGAAGCTAAACAAAGACACCAAAAAAAAAAAAAACCAAACACACTGCCGTCGAGTCGATTCCGACTCATAGCGACCCTACAGGACAGAGTAGAACTGCCCCACAGAGTTTCCAAGGAGCGCCTGGTGGATTCGAACTGCGGACCTCTCGGGTAGCAGCCATAGCACTTAACCACCATGCCACCAGGGTTTCCAATAAAGACACAGAAGATCTAAATGCCACAATCAACCAAGTTGACCTCATAGACATATACAGAACACTCCACCCAACAGCAACCAAGTATACTTTCTTTTCTAGTGCACATGGAACATTCTCTAGAATAGACCACATATTAGGTCATAAAGCAAGCCTTAGCAGAATCCAAAACACCAAAATATTACGAAGCATTTTCTCTGACCATAAGGCCATAAAAGTGGAACTCAATAACAGGAAAAGCAAGGAAAAGAAATCAAATACTTGGAAACAGAACAATACCCTGCTCAAAAAAGACTGGATTATAGAAAACATAAAGGATGGAATAAAGAAATTCAGGGAATCCAATGAGAATGAAAACACTTCCTATCAGAACCTTTGGGACACAGCAAAAGCTATGCTCAGAGGTCAATTTTTATCAATAAATGCACACATATGAAAAGAAGAAATGGCCAAAACCAAAGAATTATCCCTACAACTTGAACAAACAGAAAGAGAGCAACAAACTAAACCTACAGGTACCAGAAGAAAACAAATAAAAAAATTTGAGCAGAACTAAATGAAATTGATAACAGAAGAACAACTAAAAGAATTAACAAGACCAAAAGCTGGTTCTTTGAAAAAATCAACAAAACTGATAAACCACTGGCCAAACTGACAAAAGAAAAACAGGCAAGGAAGCAAATAACCTGAATAAGAAATGAGATGGGCAATATTATACTAGACCCAACTGAAAATAAAAGAATCATATCAGATTAGTATGAAAAATTGTACTCTAACAAAGTTGAAAACCTATAAGAAATGGATGAATTCCTAGAAACACACTACCTACCTAAACTAACCCAAACAGAGGTAGAACAACTAAATAGACCCATAAAAAAAAAAGAGATTGAAAAGGTAAACAAAAAACTCCCAACAAAAAAAAAGCCCTGGTCCGGACACCTTCACCGCAGAGTTCTACCAAACTTTCAGAGAAGAGTTAACACCACTACTACTAAAGGTATTTCAGAGCATAGAAAAGGACGGAGTACTACCAAACTCATTCTATGAAGCCACAATATCCCTGATACCAAAACCAGGTAAAGACACCACAAAAAAAGAAAATTACAGACCTACATCCCTCATGAACTTAGATGCAAATATCCTCAACAAAATTCTAGCCAATAGAATTCAACAACACATCATAAAAATAATTCACCATAACCAAGTGGGATTCATACCAGGTATGCAGGGATGGTTCAACATGAGAAAAACAATTAACGTAATCCACCACATAAATAAAACAACAGACAAGAATCACATGATTTTATCAATTAATGCAGAAAAGGCATTTGACAAAGTTCAACACCCATTCATGATAAAAACTCTCAGCAAAATTGGAACAGAAGGAAAATTCCTCAACATAATAAAGGGCATTTATACAAAGCCAACAGCCAATATCATCCTAAATGGAGAGAGTCTGAAAGCATTCCCCTTGAGATCGGGAACCAGACAAGGATGTTCTTTCTCACTGCTCTTATTCAACATTGTATTCGAGGTCCTAGCCAGAGCAATTAGGCTAGACAAAGAAATAAAGGGCATCCGGATTGGCAAGGAAGAAGTAAGATTATCTCTATTTGCAGATGATATGATCTTATACACAAAAATCCCTAAGGAATCCTCCAGAAAACTACTGAAACTAACAGAAGAGTTCAGCAGAGTATTGGGATACAAAATAAACATACAAAAGTCAGTTGGATTCCTCTACACCAACAAAAAGAAGATCGAAGAGGAAATCACCAAATTAATGCCATTTACAGTAGCCCCCGAGAAGATAAAATACTTAGGGATAAATTTTACCAGAAGTGTAAAAGACTTATACAAAGAAAACTACAATACACTTCTGAAAGGAACCAAAAGGGGCTTACACAAGTGGAAAAACATACCTTTTTTGTGGATAGGAAGACAACATTACAAAAATGTCTATTCTACTAAAAGCGATCTATACATTTAATGCAATTCCAATCCAAATCCCAACGACATTCTTTAATGAGATGGAGAAACAAATCACCAACTTCATATGGAAGGGAAAGAGGCCCCGGATAAATAGGGCATGACTGAAAAAGAAGAACAAAGTAGGAGGCCTTACTTTACCTGGTTTTAGAACCTATTATACTGACACAGTAGTCAAAACAGCCTGGTACTGGTACAACAACAGATACTTGGACCAATGGGACAGAATTGAGAATCCAGACATAAATCCATCCACATATGTACAGCTGATATTTGACAAAGGCCCCAAAACAGTTAGATGGGGAAAAGACAGTCTTTTTAACAAATGGTGCTGGCATAACTGGATATCCATTTGCAAAAAAATGAAACAAGACACATACCTCGCTCCATGCACAAAAGGAGCTCAAAATGAATCAAAGACCTAAATATAAAATCTAAAACGATAAAGATCATGGAAGAAAAAATAGCGACAATGTAAGGAGCCCCAATACATGGCACATATAGTATACAAAACGTTACTAACAATGCAGAGGAGAAACTAGATAACTGGGAGCTCCTAAAAATCAAACACCTATGCTCACCGAAAGACTTTGCCAAAAGAGTAAAAAGACTACCTACAGACTGGGAAAAAGTTTTTAACTATGACATTTCTGATCAGCACTTGATCTCTAAAATCTACATGATACTGCAAAAACTCAACTACAAAAAGACAAATAACCCAATTAAAAAATGGGCAAAAGATATGAATAGACACTTCACTAAAGAAGACATGCAGGTAGCTAACAGATACATGAGGAAATGCTCACAATCATTAGCCATTAGAGAAATGCAGATCAATACTACAATGAGATTTCATCTCACGCCAACAAGGCTGGAATTAATCCAAAAAACACAAAATAATAAATGTTGGAGAGGCTGTGGAGGGACTGGAACACATACGCTGCTGGTGGGAATGGAAAATGGTAAAACCACTTTGGAAATCAATTTGGTGCTTCCTTCAAAAGCTAGAAATAGAACTACCATATGACCCAGCAATCCCACTCCTCGGAATATATCCTAGAGAAATAAGAGTCTTTACACAAAGAGATATATGCACACTCATTCTTATTCCAGCACTGTTTACAATAGCAAAAAGATGGACGCAACCAAGGTGCCCATCAGAGGATGAACGGACAAATAAATTATGGTATATTCACACAATAGAATACTATGCATCGAGAAAGAACAGTGAGGAATCTGTGAAACATTTCACAACACGGAGGAACCTGGGAGGCATTATGCTGAGTGAAATTAGTCAGTTGCAAAAGGACAAATATGGAATAAGATAACTATTATAAGAACTTGAGAAATAGTTTAAACTGAGAAGAAAACATTCTTTTGTGGTTAGGAGAGCGGGGAGGGAGAGGGGTATTCACTAATTAGGTAGTAGATAAGAACTACTTTAGGTGAAGGGAAAGACAACACACAATACAGGGGAGGTCAGCACAACTGGACTAAACCAAAAGCAAGGAAGTTTCCTGAATAAACTGAATGCTTTGAAGGCTAGCGTAGCAGGGGGAGAGGTTTGGGGACTGTGGTTACAGGGGACATCTAACTCAATTGGCATAGTAAAGCCTATTAAGAAAACAGTCTGCATCCCACTTTGAAGAGTGGTGTCTGAGGTCTTAAATGCTAGCCGGCGGCCACCTAAGATGCATCAATGAGGTCAACCCACCTGAGTCAAAGGAGAATGAAGAACACCAAGCACACAATGTAATTACGAGTCCAAGAGACAGAAAGGGCCACATGAACCAGAGACTACATCATCCTGAGACCAGAAGAACTAGATGGTGCCCGGCTACAACCGATGACTGCCCTGACAGGCAACACAACAGAGAACCCCTGAGGGAGCAGGAGAGCAGTGGATGCAGACCCCAAATTCTCATAAAAAGACAAGATTTAATGGTCTGACTGAGACTAGAAGGACCCCCAGAACTTCTGTTGGCCCAGGACAGGAACCATTCCCGAAGACAACTCTTCAGACATGGATCAGACTGGACAATGGGTTGGAGACGAATGCTGGTGAGGACTGAGCTTCTTGGATCAGGTGGACACTTGAGACTATGTTGGTATCTCCTGCCTGGTGGGGGAGATGAGACGGTAGAGGGGGTTAGAAGCTGGTGAAATAGATAGGAAAAGAGAGAGTGGAAGGAGAGTGGAGGCTGTCTCATTAAAAAAAAAAAATATGTAGCAAGTCGTATGTAAGTTTTTGTGTGAGAGACTGACTTAATTTGTAAGCTTTCACTTAAAGCACAACCAAAATTATTTAAAAAAAAAAAAAGAGTTCAGGTGGTAACCAAAAATGCTGGCAGTTCGAATCTACCAGCCACTCCTCGAAACCCTACGAGGCAATTCTACTCTGTCCCATAGGGTTTTTCCCATAGGGTAGTTAGGAGTCAGAAGTGACTGGATGGCAACAGGTTTGGTTTTTTGGTGTACTTTGAGGAGGCAGCTCTTCCCCAGTGGTACTGTGAGTGCCTTCCAACCTGAGGGACTCATCTTTTGGCACTACATCAGGAAATGTTCCTTTGGTATTCATAAGGTTTTCACTGGTCAATTTTTTCAGAAGTAGCCTGCCAGGTATTTCTTCCTAGTCTGTCTTCATCTGGAAGCTCTGTTGAAAGCTGCCCACCGTGGGTTACCCTGCCGGTATTTGAAATACCAGTGACATAGCTTCCAGCAACACAGCAACACGCAAGCCACCTCAGAGGTGTGATGGCATTTGACATTACAATAACTCTGAGATGTAAAGGCCATTATTATCCTTATTTTATAGATGAGAAAAATGAGGCTTATAGAGTTTAACTTGCCCAAGGTTAAAAAGTATGTTGTGGAGCATGTACTCTATCCCAGTTCTGACTGTAGAGTTCAAGCTCTTAACCAATACACCACATAGCACCAAAGCATTTGAGCAATTTATAATCTATTTGTGGGGTGGGAATAAGGGGAACATGCAAAATTAAAGTTTTAGTGCTGCTATATTTTTTTTTTTTTTATAACAGAAATACCACAAATGGGTGGCTTTAACAAACAGAAATTTATTTTCTTGCACTTTACCAGGTTACAAGTCCAAATTCAGGGTCCTGGCTCCAGGGGAAAGCTCTCTGTCCTCTCTGGGTTAAAATCCTTCTTTCAGCTTCTCTAGTATTCCTCTCTGTGTTCTTGGAAATCACCAAGTGGCATCTATCTTTTCTCCGTTTGTATTTGCTTGCTTCTGTGCCTACTCTGTCTTTTTCTATCTCAAAAATGATTGCTTAAAGCACACCCTTTACTGTTATGGCTTCATTAACATAACAAAGATTTACTCTTTTCCCAAATGGCATTACAACTACAGGAACAGGGGTTAGAATTTAAAACACATATTTTTGGAGAGCGTAATTCAATCTAACATTTAATACATAAAAAGATGTTAAAGAATGATAGCTTCTGTGATCTTCTCTGTCTTTGGCATTCTTTAATTTTAATGTTATGGCTAATTATGAATTTATTTTTACAGCTTGGGATTCATGTGTTTCAGTCCACAAAAACTGTCACGTCTCTATTCTCTATTCTTCTGTCCTTTCTAGAAATCTTATCAAATGCTTATAGTTCCTTACATGTTACCTTCATGTGTCTTAACCTCTTTTTTATAATTTCATCTCTCCATCACTTTGTGCTGTATTATGTATGATTTCCTCATATTACTCACACATTTTCTCTTCAATTATATTTAACATGCTATTTAGTCTATTCATTTAGTTTGCTACTTTTTGCCTTGTTTGTTATACCTTTTGAAACAATCACATTGAGGTATAATTTATATACAATAAAATGAACACATTTTCATTTTAGTTTGATGAGTCTTGACAAATATGTGTACAAATATAACCATTACCCCAATCAAAATACAGAACACTCCCATGACCCAAAAAGTTAGCTCTAGCCCAGCAGAGGTGTATCATCCCCCATTCCTAGCACAAGGCAACCACTCAGGCTTCATAATTTTCAGTGTACAGGCTGTAAACAATTTTTGGTAGATTTATCCCTAGGTAAATTGTTTTGGGATGCTATTAGAAATGGTATTTTTAATTCAGATTTTCCAATTTTCACTGCTACTGTCGATAGAATTGATTTTTGTATAATAACTTTGTATCCTGGGATATTACTAAATATTTGTTCTAGTTGTTTAAAAAAAAAAAAAGTTGTTTAACAGACTCCTAAAAATTCTCTACATACATGATCATGTCACTTGTGAATCAAAATAGTTTAACTTCTTCCTTTCCAATCGGTATTTTTTTTTCTTGCCTCAGTGAAAAGTTCTAGGGCCTCCAGAAAAATGCTGAATCAAAGCGGTGAGAGCAGACATCCTTGCCTTATTCCAAATCTAAGAGAAGTGTCTGGCCATTCACTGTTACTGTTAAGTATGACGTTACGTGTAGGTTTTCCATAAAAAAAAAAAAAAAAAAAAAAAAAAAATTTTTATAGATATCTTTTATTAGAGTAAGGATGTCACCTTCTATTCTTAGTTTGCTAATCTAACACCAAAACAAAAAAACAAAACTGTTGCTGTCAAGTCGACTCCAACTCACAGGCCTCTCTAGGACAGAGGAGAGCCGCCCCATAGGATTTCCAAGGAGTGGCTGGTTATCAGTCGAGCTCTTAACCACTGCACAACCAGGGCTCTGGTTTGTTGATAGCTTTTTGTTAAATCATGAACTTTGTCAACTTCATTTTTTTGTCTCTATTGAGATAATAATATGGTTTTTCACCTCTATTTTGTTAAGATGAAAAATTATTAAGTTTTTGTATGTTAAGCCAACCTTGCATTCCTAGGATAATCCCCGTTGGTTATGATGTAATATTTTCTTGTGTTGCTGGTTTGAGTTGTTAATATCTTGTTAAGGATTTTGGCATAGATCTTCATTTAGGGGTATTTGTCTATAGCTCTTATTTTGTAATGTCTCTGATTTTGATATCAGAGTAATGCTGACCTCATAAAGGGAGTTGTCATTATTCATTCACTTTCTGTTTTCTGGAAAAGTGATGTAAGTTGATACTATTTCTAATTAGTTGTTTGGTAGAATTCATAACTGAAGCTATCCTTGCCTGAAGTGTTCTTTGTGGGAAAGATTATAACTATGTATTCAATTTAAGAGATACAGGGCTGTCAGATTTTCTATTTTATTTTTGTCTTAGTAATATGTATCTTTCAACATGTTTGCCCATTTTAATATAAGTAATTAAGTTAACTGGTATAAAGTTGTTCACAATATTCTCTTATTATCATTATGTCTGTAGATTCTGAATAATGCCCTCTCTTTCATTTTTGATATTGGTAATTTGCTTCTAATATCTATCTACCTATCTATCACTATCTCTCTCTCTGATGAATCAGTAAAAACAGACAAAAGATTTGAGGATTCACCAAAGTTAGTATGAGAATGGCAAATAAGCATATTAAAGCATGCTGTTATCACTAGCCATTGTTGTTGTCATTAGGTGCCATCTCGTCAGTTCCGACTCATAGCGACCCTATGTACACCAGAATGAAATGTTGCCCCATCCTATTAAGTGTTCTGGAATTCCCATTTTTTGCAATGTTATCTGTAATTTGTTATGATCCACACAGTTGAATGCCTTTGCATAGTCAATAAAATACAAGTAAACATCTTTCTGGTAGTCTCTGCTTTCAGCCAAGATCCATCAACGATGATAGCCCTCATTCCACATCTTCTTCTAAATCTGGCTTGAATTTCTGGTAGTTTCCTGTCGATGAGGAAGCAGGAGAGCAGTGGGATTCAGACTTAATGGTCGGACTGAGATTAGAAGGACCCTGGTGGTCGTGGTCCCCAGACCTTCTGTTAGCCCCAGACAGGAATCATTCCCAAAGCCAACTCTCCAGAGAGGGATCGGACTGGACAATGGGATGGAAAATGATACTGGTGAAGAATGAGGTTCTCGGATCAAGTAGACACATAAGACTATGTTGGTATCTACCGTCTGGTGGGGAGATGAGAGGGCAAAGGGGGTTAGAAGCTGGCCAAATGGACAGAAAAAGAGAGAGCAGAGGGAAGGAGCGTGCTGTCTGAATTGGGGGGAGAGCAATTAGGAGTGTATAGCAAGGTGTATATAAATTTTTGTATGAGAGACTGGCTTATCTGTAAACTTTCACTTAAAGCTCAATTAAAAAAAAAAAAAAGAAACCTCACAACTGGACCAATAAGCAACATCACGATAAAGAGAGAAAAGATTGAAGTTGTCAAGGATTTCATTTTACTTGGATCCACAATCAACATCCATCAAAGCAGCAGTCAGGAAATCAGACAATGCATTGCATTGGGCAAATCTGCTGCAAAAGACCTCTTTAAAGTGTTGAAAAGCAAAGATGTCACCTTGAAGACTAAGGTGTGCCTGACCCAAGCCATGGTGTTTTCAGTTGCCTCATATACTTTCAAAAGCTGGATGATGAATAAGGAAGACCGAAGAAGAATCGATCCCGTTGAATTGTGGTGTTGGTGAAGAAGATTGAATGTACCATGGACTGCCAGAAAAATGAAAAAATCTGTCTTGGAAGAAGTCCAAACAGACTGCTCCTTAGAAGCAAGGATAGTGAAACTTCATCTCACATACTTCGGACGTGGTATCAAGAGGGATCAATCTCTGCAGAAGGACATCACACTTGGTAAAGCAGAGGGTGCGCAAAAAAGACGAGATGGACTGACTCAAGGGCTGCAACACTGGGCTCAAGCATAACATGGGTTGTGAGGACGGCACAGGACTGGGCAATGTTTCCTTCTGTTGTACATAGGGCCGCTATGAGTGGGAACTAACTCGACGTCGCCTAACAACAACTTCCCCAATAAGCCCAATAATCGTGGGGGGGGGGGGGGTCCTTCTTCCCTACGGCCTGTATTCCCAACAACTGCCTAGATCAGAGGAAATAATTCGAAAAGTGCCTCGAGTTGGGAAGAATTAGTGGAGGAGTTGGAATCTCAGGAGCTCCGTTTCTGGTTTGTTTGTTATGGGGGAGTATATTCTAGACTTAGGTTACCCAGGTAGAAATGACAGGTTTGCCACTTACAAAATTGGTATTAACTGTATCCAATATTAACTAGGGTCAGACTATCGCCACGATTTAGAGTTTCTCAGTGCAATCAGTCAGTATCTTTCCCACGATGCTCCGAAAACAAGCCTCACTTTACAGGTTATCAGCTGAAGGCTCAACTGCTCTGTAACCAAAAAACCAAAACCAGTGCCCTCGAGTCGATTCCGACTCATAGCGACCCTAACCCACCCACTGCCGTAGCGTTCTCTAATTGAAAGAGTAATGGATTCTCCTCCGCCCCTTTCAACCTAATTACCTGAAATTCCAACTATGCAGACTAGGATAACTATTCCTATCCTCAAGGGCGCGGTGACCAGGAAACCCCCTCCTATAGCGCAGAAGGCTAAACCCGAATCATAACCTTGACGCTCCGCGCCCTGGCGCGCCGACTCGGTCTCAGGGCCCGCGTCGCCCACTGAGCCTGCGCACACTGGGCTGCCGACAGGCGCATGCGCTGTGCGGCGGGCCTGGCCGAGGCGGCTGTGGGCGGCTCCAGCGTTTCGGAGCCCAGGAGCTGGGGGAGGAGCCGGCGGCCTCACCGTGGTAACCGCAGTGCCGCCGCCGCCCCGCCTTGCAGGCCCCGACTGTCATCGCCTTTGGGCGTGGGGGTACCTTGGCCACCGTCCCCGGAACTAGGCCTGCCTGCCTCCCAGAGATAACCCCACCTGCCCCTCCACGCCGCCGCCGCCGCCGCCATGCAAGGGGAGGACGCCAGATACCTCAAAAGGTGACGACTCCCCAAGGCTCTGCGCGGCCCTCCCCGCCGGGCCCTCAGGATGTTACGGGGTTGGCAGTGATGGTAGAGGGTTTGCGCGAAGCTAGAAGCTTAGAGATGAGGGAGGGAGGCAGGGAAAGAAGTCATTGCAAGGGGAGCAAAAGGTGACTCGGGAAAAAGCAGAGTGCCCTTTCGGGGTGCAAGGATCTGGAGCCTCTTACCTGGCTAGGCGGGGCGCTGGCCGCACTGATGGTTTCCTTGCTAATTGTGGGGAGGGGTGGCGTAAACCGCGTCCTTTGTTTTTTACCTCGCCCTGATCCTTCATTTCTCCCTAATAAATAAATCCGTGGGAGCATGGAAATGAAGGCTTCTGGCGCCTCCGCTTTCTGTCTCTAGTTTGGGGTTCACTGCCGTGAGCTTTCCTTTGACGAAGAAATAGGGGGTGGCTTTTATTTTATAAGGAGGCTGTTCTGAGATTCTGTTTTCCAGCCTATTTTCTGCTTTTCTCATCCATTTTACTGCCATACATACAATGTAATTTTTGTAGAAAAAAAAGGTTCATAATTACCAAGAGCTTTTTTTTTTGTTTAGGAGATTGACGTGGAACAGGCCGTAATTTCTATAGTCTAAAAGCATTTGTATTATCAGTTACCCTTTAAAGGAAATTGCAATCTCTTGGGATTATTTGACTTCTGTCAGACATCAGCTCAACCCTGGTGAAAAGGGTGCTCATCACTGGACCAAGACTTTGCAATGATCTAACAGATAATTCTCCATTTTTAGTTAAGTCCCTGCCACTGATTCAGTAAATATCCTAGGAAAGTCACTGGTGTCCTTTGGATACAGTTTCCTCTTCTGAAAATGGGGCACGTACTACCTTTTGAGTGATTTAAGGACCAAATATGAAAATCCTTTTAAAAGATAAAACACGCATGTCAGGTGGTGGTGTTATTTCAAGTCATTATGTACTTTTAGTGACTGTGTTTATCCTGGCTTGGCGGGGCTCTGATCATCACAGAAGACTCTTCCGCGCATCAAACCCGACCCCCAGTGCCATCAAGAGAAGCTTAAAGCAGGATTCAAACAGTTGTAAAAAATATCAACTGCATTGTCTTTGCAGGAGTGAGGCATAAAGTTACCTACCTTTCTCACTTACGTTACAATACCTGAAAGTGACAAATAGGCTTTAACAGTAAAAAGAAAAATAGTGAATATTTAGTCATAACAAGTATATACTCAGTATTGATTTCCTAGCTGAATTTTGCTTACATTGATCTTTTAGAATACTTTGATTGAAACATTTAGGGAGAAGATAAATTCTTTACCTTTCAACTCTAAATTCTAGATTGTTTTAGAGCAAAGAGCCATTATAATACTACATATTCAGTCACCTGATTTTCATATAGTTGTGCCAGAAGTAGTTTTTCATGGGATTACTGTCGCATTATTAGGAAACCCTGGTGGACGTAGTGGTTAAGTGCTACAGTTGCTAACCAAAAGGTCAGCAGTTGGAATCCACCAGGCGCTGCTTGGAAACTGTATGGGTCAGTTCTGCTCTGTCCTGTAGGGTTGCTGTGGGTTGGAATCCATTTGACGGTGACGAGTTTGGTTAGGTTTTTGGTACGGACCCTTAGGCATACTGTGATTTGTAATTATCAGCCTCGAGGACAGAGTACAACTGCCCCATAGGGTTTCCAAGGAGCAGCTGGTGGATTTGAACTGCTGCATATTACTTAACCGGTGCGCCACCAGGGCCCCGTTGCTTACCTTTAAAGCCATATTAGCTAAAGTTCAAAAAATAAAATTGAACCAGCTCTGTAATGTTTGCAGTAAGACGAAATCAGAATCTGGCAAGGTTGAAAGATGCACTTCTCAATTCTGTCTAATGTTGATAATATAAAGAATAAAAAGTTCGTATTGCTTTCTTTCAGATTAGAAGTATGCAGCCGACAGACTCGTACATGCCTGATGGGAAAGGTTTAGGATGTCTGGCAAAACCTTCCATTTTAATTATTGATTTTTTGTTAATGATTACGTATGTTCCTTTTGGAATGATTTTGACTTTTATAGTTTGTTTTTAATAAGACAGCTGTATGTTTTTCATCTAATTGATTTGGTCCAATTTTAATTAATTTCAGTGGTTTTACTGTAGCTGCTATTGCTAAGAAACTTCTAGTCTTTTTATGTGTGTCTCCATATGTAATACTTGTGTATGTTTACATGTGTAATGGATTATAGAATCAAAAATCTTGGTTTTCATTTTTTGTTCTGCTACTAGTTAGTGTTTTGACTCCATAAAAAACTGAATAAATACCAGTAGTCTATTTATTTAGTCATTTCCCTAGGATCTTAGAACAATACTAAATGTATTGTTTAGTTAAACATTTAGTATTGTTCTAAGATACTGGGGAAAATAGGCTATTGGTATAAGATATTGGGGAAATGACTAAATAAATAGACTTAGTTCCTATCCTCAGTGAGATATGCAAACTAATAGGTAGTTATATAGCCAGTGACTTTTTTTTTTTTTTTTTTTTTTTACACTTGCTTAAAATGATGAGTTTTGCTCTGTTGTGTATAGGGTCACCATGAGTGGGGGCTGACTCAGCTGGCAGCTAACAACAAACTAATAGCAGTGAGAATGAAGAGAAATTGATAGATTTTTAGGAGGGCATATGTTTTTAACTTAATTATTGATTAGCTACGGCAGAGGAGGTAAAGAAGGAATCAAGGATGATTCCCAGGCTTGTTAATTAGCTTAAAATTAGTTTAGATGGTATTATCATTCACTAAAATAAGAAGAACAGGAAGTTTTGAGGGATGATTCAAGGGAAGATATGGAGAAGAGGAAGGAACATGATTTATAGTTTAGTGGGTGGGTGCTAGAGTATGATTTTCACAGTTTTTGTATCTTTCTGCTTGACTCTATAAAATACTGTGACTGGTAGAAATTTCTTACCAATTGAAAATTTTCAGGTCTTGAGGGGGTCCAATAAGTAGTAGGTCTTTTCTTCACCCACTTTTGCAAGCATTGAAAGATAATAAGGACCGAAATAATCTTGTTTTTATAGATAATGACTAAGCTGGAGAATATAGTGTAGATCCGCAGGTCCTTTAAAATTAAACGTTTGACTAATGCAGTCCTGGGCAGAAGTCCAGTTTATTTATTTCCTTTTCTTGCTTGTGCTTTTGGTGCCATATTTAAGAAGCCATTGCCTATTCCAAGGTCATGAAGAATTGTCTTTTTGTTTTCTGCTAAGTGTTTTATAGTTGTAGCTCTTAAATTTAGGTCTTTCATTCATTTATTGTTCATTTTTATGTATGCTGTGAGGATAAGGCTCCAACTTGATTCTTTTACATGTGGATATCTATCTGTCCCAGCACCATTTGTTGAACAGACTGTTCTTTCACCCCTAAATAGTCTTGTCACTGTTGCTGAAAATCAGTTGACCATGGGTGTATGAGTTTATTTCTGAACTCTCAATTCAATTCCATTGATCTATTTGTCTGTCCTTGTGCCAGTACCACACTTTTTTGTTTACTATAGCTTTGTAGTGGAGCCCTAGTGGCGCTAAGGTTAAGAACTCGGCTGCTAAACAAAAGGTCAACTGTTCAAATGCACCGGCCATTCTTTGGAGACCCTATGGGGCAGTTCTACTCTGTCCTATACAGGGTTGCTGTGAGTCAGAATCAACTTGAAGGCAACAGGTCTGGTTTTTTTTTTTTTTTTTTTTTCATAGCTTTCTAGTAAGTTAGAAATTGGGAAGTTTGAATCCTCCAACTTTTTCAAGATTGTTTTGGCTATTCAGGGCCCCTCGTATTTTCATATGAATTTAGGGTCAGCTTTTCCATTTCTGCAGTAAGACCGTTGGAATTTTGATGGAGATCGCATTGAATCTGTAGGTCACTTTGGGGAATATTGTCCTCCAAACAAGATTAAGTCTTCCGATCCATGGATACCAGATGTCTTTCAGTTTATTTAAGCCTTCATTAATTTCTTTCGGCAGTATTTTGTAGTTTTCATTGTACAGGCGTTCTACCTTCTTGGTTAAATATATGCCTATTTTTTTTATTATTACTTTTCATATTATTGTCAGTGGAATTGTTTTTTTAATTTCCTTTTTGAATTGTTCATTGGTAGTCCATAGAAAAAAACTGATTTTTATGTGTTTGTCTTGTATCCTGAAATGTTATTGAATTTGCTTATTAGCCCTAACAGCTTTTTTTGGTTGTTGTTTTCGTGGGCTCTTTAGGAATTTCTGCACAGAAGGCCGTGTCATCTATGAGTAGACATAGGATTACTTCATCCTCTCCAATTCAGATGCCTTTTATTTCTTTTTCTTGCCTAGTTGAACTTCCAGTACAATGTTGGGTAGAAATGGTAAAAACAGACATCTTTGTCTTGTTCCTAATCTTAAGGGAAAAGCTTTCAGTCTTTTGGCGTTGAATATGATGTCACCTGTGGATTTTTCGTGTATGTCTTTTATCACGTTAAAGAAGTTCCCTTCTGTTCCTGGTTTATTGAATGTCTTGTCATGAAAGGTTCTGGATTTTGTCAAATACTTTTTCTGCATGAATTGGAATAATCATGTGGCGTTATTTCCTCTGTTCTCTTAATATGTGTCACATTGATTGATTTTGTTATGTTGTACCACCCTTGTATCCCTGGGATAAATCTCACTTGTTCTGTGAGGTATAAGCCTTTTAATATGCTTCTGTATTTGGTTTGTTAGTATTTTGCTGAGGATTTTTATATCTGTATTCATGAGGGATTTTGGTCTGTCGTGTCTTTTCCTTTTTTTGGTATCAAGGTAATGCTAGCCTCAGAATAAGTTAGGAAGTGTTTCCTTCTGTTTTGGAAGAGTTTCAGAAGAATTAGTGTTAATTCATCTTTAAGTATTTGGTAGAATTCACCTGTGAAGTAATCTGGTCCTGGGTTTCCTTTGTTAAGAGGTTTTTTGGTCACTGATTCCACCTTTTTACTTGTTACAAGTCTATTCCAATTTTCTATTTCTTTTTGAGTCACTTTTGGTAGTTTGTGTGTTTCTAGGAATTGGTTCATTTTGTCTGTTGTTGTTAGCTGCCGTCAAGTCAGTTCCAACTCGTAGCAACCTTTTGCACAACAGAACGAAATACAGCCGGGTCCTGTGCCATCCTTACAGTTGTTGCTATGCTTGAGCCCATTGTTGCAGCCACTGTGTCAGTCCATCTCATTGAGGGTCTTGCTATTTTTCACTGACCTTCTACCAAGCATGATGTCCTTCTCCAGGAACTGATCCCCTCTGATAACATGTCCAAAGGATGTAGATGCAGTCTTGCCATCCTTGCTTCTTAGGAGCATTCTGGTTGTATTCTTTCAAGACAGATTTGTTCATTCTTTTGGCAGTCCATAGTATGTTCAGTACTCTTCCTCAATACCACAATGCAAAGGCATCATTTCTTCTTCAGTCTTCCATCTTCATTGTCCAGCTTTCACATGCATATGAGGCAAGTGAAAACACCATGCCTTGGGGCAGGCACCCCTTAGTCCTCAAGGTGACATCTTTGCTTTTCAATACTTTAAAGAGGTCTTTTGCAGCCATTTGCCCAATTCAATGCATCTTTTGATTTCTTGACTGCTGCTTCCATGGGTGTTGATTATGGATCCAAGTAAAATGAAATCCTTGACAACCTCAATCTTTTCTCCATTTATCATGATGTTGCCTTTTGGTCCAGTTGTGAGGATTTTTGTTTTATGTTGAGGTGTAATCCATACTGAAGGGTGTGGTCTTTGATCTTAATCAGTAAGTGCTTCAAGTCGTGTTCACTTTCAGTAAGCAAGGTTGCATAACAATCTGTATAGTGCAGGTTGTTAATGAGTCTTCCTGGAACCCCGATGCCCCATTCTTCATATAGTCCAGCTTCTTGGATTATTTGCTCAGCATACAGATTGAATGGGTATGGTGAAAGGATACAACCCTGACACACACCTTTCCTGACTTTAAACCATACAGTATCCCCTGGTTCTGCTCAAACTACTGCCTCTTGATCCATGTACAGATTCCTCATGGGCACAGTTAGGTGTTCCAGAATTCCGGCTATCTGCAATGTTATCTGTAATTTTATCTAGGTTATCTAATTTGTTGGTGTACAATTTTTTTAAATTTAATTAAAAAAAAAAAACCCAGTGCCATCTTTAACTTTATTTTGTATTATTGTAATTTAGATGACGGTTTACAGAAAAAACTAACTTCTTATTAAAAAATTAGTACCCATATCGTTTTGTGACATTGGTTACCAACCCTACGACATGTCAACACTCTCCATTCTCGACCTTGGGTTCCTTATAACCAGCTTTCCTGTCTCCTCCTGCCTTCTAGTACTTGCCCCGTACTGGTGTGCCTCTTTAGTCTCGTTTTGATTTTTGAGCTATCTATCTTTGGCTGAAAGGTAAACTTCAAGAGTGACTTCATTAGTGAGCTAAAAGGGTTTCCAGGGGTCATACTGTTGGGATTTTCCAGTCTCTGGCAGGCCAGTTGAGTCTGGTCTTTTTTTTTTTGTCTCTGGCTTTTTTTTATTACTATTATAGTTTAGATGAAGGTTTACAGAACAAAATAGTTTCTCATTAAACACTTAGTACACATATTGTTTTATGACATTGGTTAACAACCCCACGACATGTCAACACTCTCCCTTCTTGACCTTGGGTTCCCTATTACCAGCTGTCCTGTCCACCCCTGCCATCTAGTCCTTTCCTTCTGGGCTGGTGTGCCCTTTAGTCTCATTTTGTTTTATGGGCCTGTCTAACCTTTGGATGAAGGGCCAAAGGCCTCCGCCCAGCAATTCCATCCCTCAGGGAATTTGGATGTGTTTATGGAACTTCCATGACCTTGCCTTATACAAGTTGTGTGGCTTTCCCAGTATTGTGTACTGTCTTATCCTTCACCAAAGTTACCACTTATCTATTGTCTATTTAGTGGTTTTCTATCTCCATCCCTTCCCTCCCTCATAACCATCAAAGATTGTTTCATTTTGTATATAAAGCTTTTCATGAGTTTTTATAGTAGTGGTCTCATACAATATTTGTCCTTTTGTGATTGACTTATTTCACTCAGCATAGTGCCCTCCAGATTCATGCATGTTATGAGATGCTTTGCAGATTCATCGTTCTTTGTCATTTCGTAGTATCCCATTGCGTGTATGTACCATAGTTTGTTTATCCATTAATCCGTTGATGGGCATCTAGGTTGTCTCCATCTTTTTGCTATTGTGAAAAATTCTGTAATGAACATGGGTGTATATATGTCTATTTGTATGACAACTCTTATTTCTCTACAATATATTCCCAGGAGTGGAATTGCTGGATCATATGGTATTCCTATTTCTAGCTTTTTAAGGAAGCATCGTATCATTCTGCAAAATGGTTGTACCATTTTGCATTCCCACCAACACTGCATAAGAGTTCCAGTCTCCCCACAGCCAATCTAACATTTGTTATTTCCTGTTTTTTTTTGATCCGTACCAGTAATGCTGGGGTGAGATGGTATCTCATTGTGGTTTTGATTTGCATTTCTCTAATGGTTAGTGATCACATTCATTTCCTCATGCGTCTGTTGGCCACTTGAATGTCTTCTTTGGTGAAGTGTCTGTTCATTTCCTTTGCCCATTTTTTAATTGGATTATTTGTCTTTTTGTTGTAGAGGTGTTGGATTTTCCTGTAGATTTTAGAGATTACACCTTTGTCTAATCTGTAATAGCCAGAAATTTTTTCCCCAGTCTGTAGTTTCTCTTTTTACTCTTTTGGTGAAGTATTTTGATGAGCGTAAGTTTTGATTTTTAGAAGATCCCTCTTATGTAGCTTGTCTTCTGGAGTGTGTGTTTTGTTTAAGGTTTGGTCTGTATCCTGTTAATGTTGTGCATTAGGGCCTCTAGCGTTGATCCTGTTTTTTCTTCTATGAACTTTATAGTTTTTGGCTTTATATTCAGGTCCTTGATCCATTTGGAGTTAGTTTTTGTATATAGTGTGAGGTGTGGGTCCTGTTTCACTTTTTTGCAGAGGGACATCTAGTTTTACCAGGACCATTTGTTAAAAAGACTGTGTTTTCCCCACTCGATGGACTTTGGGCTCTCGTTGAAAATCAGGTGACCACAGGTGGATGAATTATATCTGGGTTCTCAGTTCTATTCCATTGGTCAATGTATCTGTTGTTGTACCACTACCAGGGTGTTCTGACTACCACAGCTGTATAGTAGGTTCTGAGGTCAGGTAGTGTGAGTCCTCCTACTCTGTCTTCTTCTTCGGTAGTGTTTTACTTATCCAGGGCTTCTTCCCTTTTCTTAAAAAGTTACCGGTTAGTTTGTCCAAATCTTTAAAGAACGTTGTTAGTATTTGAGCCGTGATTGCATTGTATTTGTGAATTCCTTTGGGTAGAATTGTCATTTTCACAATGTTGAGTCTTCCTATCCATGAGCATGTTATGTTTTTCTATTTATGTAGATCTCTTTTATTTTCTTGCAGTAGTATTTTGTAGTTTTCTTTGCATAGGTCTTTTACGTCCCTGGTTAGATTTATTCGTAAGTATTTTATGTTTTTTGGGGACTATTATAAATGGTATTGTTTCCCTGATTTCCTTTTCATCGTTGTCTTTATTGGTGTATAGGAATCCAGCTGATTTTTGTATGTCTAGCTTGTATCTTGCTACTCTGCTGAATCTTTCAATTACTTTCAGTTGTTTTCTCATGGAGTCTTAAGTTTTCTATGTATAGTATCATACCATCTGCAAATAGGGACTGTTTACCTTCTTCATTACTGTCATGGACTGAATTATGTTCCCCCCAAAAATGTGTGTGTCAACTCGGTTAGGCCATGATTCCCAGTACTGTGTGGTTGTCCTCCATTTTGTGATTGTAATTTTATGTTAAGGGGACTAGGGTGGGATTATGATACCACCCTTACTCAGGTCACCTCTCTGATCCAACATAAAGGGAGTTTCCCTGGGGTGTGGCCTGCACCACCTTTTATCTTTTAAGAGATAGAAGGAAAGAAGCAAGCAGAGAATTGGGAACCTCATGCCACCAAGAAAGGAGCGCCAGGAGCAGGGTGCACCCTTTGGACATGGGGTCCCTGCACCTGAGAAGCTCTTCGACCAAGGGAAGATTGAGGACAAGGACCTTCCTCCAGAACTCACAGAGAGAGGAAGCCTTCCCCTGGAGCCAACGCCCGAAGTTTGGACTTGTAACCTACTAGACTGTGAACCGACACCCTGAATTTGGACTTGTAACCTACTAGACTGTGAGAAGATAAATTTCTCTTTGTTAAAGCCACACTTGTGGTATTTTTGTTATGGCAGCACTAGATGACTTAGACAGTTACCAATTCGAATGCCCTTTATTTCCTTTTCTTGCCTTATCGCACTAGCTAGGACTTCCAAAAAACTAGCACAATGTTAAATAGGAGTGCTGATAAAAAGCATCCTTGTCTTGTTCCTGTTCCCAAGGGGAATGTTTTCAGCCTCTCTCTATTAAGGATGATGTTGGCTATTGGTTTGGCATCGATGCTGTTTATTACGTTGAGAAATTTCCCTTTTATACCTATTTTATTGAGAGTTTTTATCAGGAATGCGTGTTGGACTTTGTCAAATGCCTTTTCTGTGTCAGTTGAGATGATCATGTGATTCTTTTGTTTTATTTATGTGGTGGATTACGTTAATTGATTTTCTAATGTTGAACCATCTTCACATACCTGGTATGAATCCTGCTTGGTCATGGTATGTAATATTTTTGATATGATGCTGAATTCTATTGACTAGAATTTTGGTGAGAATTTTTGCATCTATATTCATGAGAGATACTGATCTGTACTTTTTTTTGTGGTGTCTTTGCCTGTTTTTGGTATCAGGGTTATATGCTGGCTTCATAGAATGAATTCAGAAGTATCACTTTCTTTTCTGTGTTCCAAAATAGTTTGAGTAGTACTGGTGTAAGCTCTTCTCGGATTGTTTGGTAGAATTCTCCGTGGAGCCATCTGGGCTGAGGCTTTTTATTGTTGGGAGTTTTTTTTTTTTTTAACCTTTTCAATCTTTTCTCTTGTTATGGGTCCATTCAGATTTTCAACATCATTTTGTGTTAGTTTGAGTAGGTAGTGTATTTCCAGAAATTTGTCCATTTCTTCTAGGTTTTCAAATTTGTTGGAGATCCTTTTTGTTTCAGCTGGGTCTGTTGTAATGTTCCCCATTTCATTTCTTATTTGGGTTATTTGTGTCCTCTCCCATTTTTCTTTTGTCAGTTTGGCCAGTGGTTTGTCAATTTTGTCGATCCTTTCAAAGAACCAGCTTTTGATTTTGTTATTTTTTCTATTGTTTTTCTATTCTGTGTTTCATTTATTTCTGCTCTGATCTTTATTTTTTCCTTCTGGTAGCTGTGTACTTTTTTCGCTGTTCTCTTTCAATTTGTTCGAGTTATGTAGCTAATATTTTGATTTTGTCCCTTCTTTTTTTATATGTGCATCTATTGCTATAACTTGACCTCTGAAGACTGCCTTTGCTGTGTCCCAAATGTTTTGGTATGATGTGTTTTCATTCTCATTTGATTTCTAGGAATTTTTTTATTCCATCTCTGATTTCTGCTATTACCCAGTGGTTTTTAAGCAGGGTGTTATTTAGTGTCCATGTAATTGTTTTTTTTTTTTCCTTGCTCTTCCTGTTGTTCATTGCTACTTGGATGGCATTGTGGTCAGAAGGGATACTTTGTATTATCTCAGTGTTTTGGATTTTATTGAGGGTTGCTCTGTGGCCTAAGATGTGGTCTATTTTAGAGAACATTCCATGTGCGTTGGAAAAGAATGTGTACTTTGCAGCTGTTGGGTGGCGTGTTCTATTTATGAGGTCAGGGTGGCTGACTGTACCTTTTAGCTCTTTTGTGTATTTGTTCAGTTTCTTTCTGGATGTTCTATTTTACCAAGAGAGTTGTGTTTATTCAGGAAACTGCTTTTGGTATACTCCAGTTGTGCTGACCTCTCCTGTATTGCGTGTTGTCTTTCCCTTCACCTAAAATTGTTCTTGCGTACTATCTAATTAGTACTCCCTCCCCACTCTTATAACCATCAAAGAATATTTTCTTCTCTGTTTAAACTGTTTCTCAAGTTCTTATAATGGTGGTCTCATCCAATTTCTGTCCTTTTGTAACTGGCGAATTTCACTCAGCATAATGCCTTCCAGATACTTCCATGTTATGAAATGTTTCACAGATTTATCATTGTTCATTATCGATGCATAGTATTCCATTGTGTGAATATACCATAATTTATTTATCCATTCATCCTTTGGTGAGTACCTTGGTTGCTTCCATCTTTTGCTATTGTAAACAGTGCTGCAGTGAACATGGGTGTGCATATATCTGTTTGTGTAAGGGCTCTTATTTCTCTAGGATATAGTCCAAGGAGGGGGATTGCTGGATCGTATAGTAGTTCTATTTCTAGCTTTTTAGGGAAGTGCTAAATCAATTCCAAAAGTGGTTGTACCATTTTCCACTCCCACCAGCAGCATATAAGTGTTCCAGTCTCTCCACAACCTCTCCGACACTTATTATTTTGTGTTTTTGGATTAATGCCAGCCTTGTTGGAGTGAGATGGAATCTCATTGTAGTTTTGATTTGCATCTCTAATGGCTAATGATCGTGAGCATTTCTTCATGTGTCTGTTGGCTACCTGAATATCTTTTTTAGTGAAGTGCCTGTTCATATCCTTTGCCCATTTTTTAATCAGGTTGTTTGTCTTTTTGTTGTTGAGTTTTTGTGGTATCATGTACATTTTAGAGATTAGATTGCTGATCGGAAATGTCATAGCTAAAAACTTTTTCCCAGTCTGTGGGTAGTCTTTTTACTCTTTTGGTGAAGTTTTTGGATGAGCAGAGGTGTTTGAGTTTTAGGAGCTCCCAGTTAATCTGGTTTCTCTTCTGGTGTTTGTGCATTGTTAGTAATGTTTTGTATACTGTTTATGACATGTATTAGGGCTCCTAGCATTGTCCCTGGTTTTTCTTCCAGGATCTCTATTGTTTTAGATTTTATATTTAGGTCTTTGATCCCTGTTGAGTTAGTTTTTGTGCATGTTGTGAGGTGTGGGCCTTGTTTCATTTTTTTGCAGACATGGAAACACCATTTGTTAAAGAGACTGTCTTTTCCCCATTTAACTGACTTTGAGCCTTTGTCAAGTATCAGCTGTTCATATGTGGATGGATTTATGTCCAGATTCTCAATTCTGTTTCATTGGTCCATGTATCTGTTGTTGTACCAGTACCGGGCTATTTTGACTACTGTGGTGGTATAAGTTCTAAAATTCTTCTATTTTTTTTTTTTTGGTCTGTGTTTCCCATGAATTTGCCTTTTACATGAATTCGTCTATTTTTTTCCTTATTTTTGTTTGATTTTTGCTTCAACTATTGGATAGCTCTGAATGTTAAACATTTGAATTCCCTATCAGGCCATTTTAGTGCCCTTTCTTCTACTGGAAAGTCACTTGGTGTTTTTTTTAGAATGCCTTCTGGGACCATTCTGTCCTGCTTTTTAATATGTTATGATATTGTCTGCTGTCTTCAGGACATTAAGTAGTTATTTTCTTCGTTTATTGATTGTAGATTTGTTTGTTTTGTCTTGCTTTTTTATTTGGTTATGTCTGAGCAGGTGGGCTGTGTGTTCTTTGTTGTTTGCTCTTCTGTGGGAATGATATTTTCACCTCCTTGTCCAATGGGCAGGGTCAGTCGTTCAGTTATGGTGCAGCAGGGCAGGTCCAGCTGAAGGGGAGGGGTTGGGATGGGTTGTTTGTGGCTCATACTAGGGCCAACAGGGTGGGCTGGGAGTCAGTACAGGGTAGGTTCCAGTAGGCTGTGCCTGTCCTGCTTGGGGGTGTGATATTCAGTGCACGATGCAGGTATGTGGGGGGGGGGGTTGTGATTTGTGGAGGTAAGATGGGTGTCGGAAGTAAGAGAGAGAGAAGGGATAAACAGGAGCAAACAAATAAGAGTGTTAAGGAGCTTGCCATTGGAGTGGAGAAACAAGAAGCTGAGAGTTGTAGAAAAATAAGAAGAAAAAAGTAAAACAGAAAAAGAAATAAAAATTAGGGAAAAAAAAGAACGGCAAAGCCCCCAGGAATCCCACTGGTGTGGCTGCGATGACCAAAAAAGTAGCTCCCATGCCACGCAGTACAGCCTGGCTAGAGGGGCAGAGATGTCAAACAGCACTGTGTGTTCAGGAGTCAGGAAAAGAAGGTAAGATAGACGAGAAACTGAGAAATGAGGAAAGACAAAAAAGGGAAGTGGGGGGGAAGAGAAATGCCCCAAGGGATCCCACCGGCATGGCTGTGAAGACCAGGGAAGTGGCTCCCAAGCCACTCGGTACAGCTCGGCTAGAGTGGGCTCCCAACCCAGGAAAAGAAAACAAACAAAACAGGGCAAAAGAAAAGATGCCCCAGGGTTCCCACGAGCGTGGTGGCATGGACTGGGGAAACAGTTCCCCAGTCAAGTGGTGCTTCACAGCCTTTCAAGAAGCAGCAAAGATGGCACAGGGAGCCAGGTGTTTGAGAGAAAGAATGGGGAGGTGAGAGGCAGGGAAGAAGCCAAAAGAAATAGGAAAAACTAACACTAACAACAAAGGAATGACACTGAGGGAGCTGGCCAGTGTGGTCAGGGCAAATCCAGGGGACATGGAGCAGAGTTGTTGCCTCCCAGCCAAAAACTGTGGCCAGCGTGAAGCGGTAGAGGCCAAGCGCAAGGAAAAAGGACAAGGGATGGGAAAGCGTGTATCTCTGCTTACCAGGTGCTCTGTCTCCTTCTGGGAGCTCCATGAAGCTGCTTTCCTGTAGTCCCTGTCCGCTGATCTCTGACGTGGGCAGGACGAATCCAGGCGGCATAGAGCCTGCACTTCCCAGCCAGCTGAGCTACCACAGCCAGTAAGGAAGTGGCGAAGGCCAAGCAGGGGGGAGAAGGATGGCAGTTGGAAAAGCGTATATTGCTGGTTACCGGGTGTTCTGTCTCCTGCTGGCAGTTCCGTGAAGGTGCCTTCCTGTTTGCCCTGCCCTCCGCTCTTCAGTGTGGGCCGGGAGATTCCAAGCAGCATGGAGCCTGCACCTCTCGGCCGGCCAAGCGATTGCAGCTAGCTGGGAAGCGGCGGAGGCTGAACAGCGAGGAGATGGATGGGAGGTGGGAAAGAGTATGTTGTTGTTTTACTCCTGGTGGCGTAGTGGTTAAGTGCTATGGCTGCTAACCAAGAGGTTGGCAGTTCAAATCCGCCAGGCGCTCCTTGGAAACTCTATGGGGCAGTTCTGCTCTGTCCTGTAGGGTTGCTATGAGTTGGAATCGACTCAACGGTAGTAGGTTTGGTTTGGTTTGGGGTCTTGTCTCCCACTGGGAATTCCATGAAGCTGCTTTTCTGTATTCCCTGTCCACCCATCTCCAACAGGAGTCCCAAGTCCCAAGATGGCGAATCCGTGCTGCGTTAGACTACTGCGTGTATCTCTCTTCACTCTATGTTCTCTGCCAGTTACTTATTCCATTTGTTGCTTGGCTGAGTTCTTTATCTCTTCATTTGTCATTTAGGGCTCCAGGATTAAAGTTTGTCTCTGTTTTATTTAGTTTTTCGGGTCTTTGCTGTGGAGGGACGGCATGTGCTCCTATCTGTAGTGCCATGTTGGCTTCCAGTCTGGTGTACAATAGTTGTTAGTATCCACTTATAATCCTTTTTGTGTCAGTAAAAGTGGTAGCAATGTCTCCGTTTCACTTCTCTTTTTAGTGACTTGAGTCTTTTTTCTTAGACTGCCTAAAGGTTTGCCTATTTTGTTGATCTGTTTAAAAAACAAACTTTTGATACCCTTGATTTTCTCTATTCCCTATTTTGTCTCCACCTTTTAATTTCTAAAGGTATATAATTAGGTTATTGATTTGGTATCTTTCTTCATTTTGATCGCAGGCATTTGCAGCTCTAAATTTCCCTCTGAGCACTGCTTTTACTGCATCCCATAACTTTTTATGTTATGTTTTTGTTTTCATTCTTCTCAAAGTGTATTCTAATTTCCCTTGTGATTTCTTCCACGCACTGATGGTTTGAGTCCCTTAATTTCCACATATTTGTGAATTTTCATGTTTTCCTTCTGTTATTGACTTCCACTTTCAATTCCAAGTGATGAGAGATGATACTTTATATGATTTCAATCCATTTAAATTTTGAGACGTTTTATGTGTCATAACATATGGTCTAGCTGGCCACTGTCCCGTGTATACTTGAAAAGAATGTGTATTCCGCTATTGTTGAGTGGAATGTTCTGTATATGTCTATTGGGTCTAATTGGTTTATAGTTCAAGTCCTCTATTTTCCTATTGCTCTTCTCTCTAGTTCTATCTGTTACTAAAAATGGAAGTCTTCAACTGTTACTGCAGAACTGTCTATTTCTCCCTTCAGTTCTGTTGATTTTTGTTTCATATGTTTTGGGTCTCTCTTGCTATATGTATACATGCTTAAAATTGTTATATTTTCTAGGTGTATTGACTTTTTTATCAATATATAATGTTTTTGTCTCTTGTAACAATTTTTGGCATCAAGCCTATTTTGTCTGATATTTGTATAGCCACTTCAGTTCTCTTTTGTGTGCTGTTTCCATGCTACATCTTTTTCCATCCCTTTGCTTTCGAACTCTGTGTGTATTTGGATAGAAAGTGATTCTTGTAGGCTCTGTTAATTTTTCCTTGTTCTTTCTTTTTTTTTTGCTTATCAGACTGAGTAACTTCATTTGACCTAGTCTGCCCTGATGACATAGTGGTTAAGACCTCAACTGCTAACCAAAAGGTCAGCAACTCAAATTCACCAGCTGCTCCTTGGAAACCGTGTGGGGCAGTTCTACTGTGTCTTGTGGGATTGCTCTGAGTTGAAATCAACTCGTTGGCAGTGGATTTGTTTTTTTGGTTTAGTCTGTTCAAATCTGCTGTTGGACCCCTCTAGTGAATTTTTTCATTTCAGTTATTGTACTTTTCAGGTCCAACATTTTTATTTGGTTCCTTTTTATAATTTGTACCTTTATTGATACTCTATTTGTTGAGGAATTGTTTTCTGACTCCCTTTAGTCCTTTGTCCATGGCTTCTTTTAGTTCTTTGAGCATATTTAAGTCAATTGATTTAAAGTATTTGTGTAGTAAATCTAATGTATGTGGTTCCTGAGGGAGCGTTTCTACGTGCGATGCTTATGAAAATACTTCAGCGGGGGAGGGTACGGTTGGCACAAAATACATAATACACACATTATTTCTGTAAAAATATGGTAGATTAGGATCTACCCTATACTAGTATGACCTCATTGCGTAACAAAAGAAAACCCCCTATTTCCAAATAGGGTCTTATTTACAGTACAGGAGTTTGGATTTCAACATATGTTTTGGAGGGCACACAATTCAATCCATGATAGGGCCATACGTTCTTGTTTCTTTGTGTGCTTCGTAATATTTTTTGTTGTTGAAAAGCCAGACATTTTGAACACTTCAAAATATAAAAGAAGATAGGAAAAAAAAAATATTACACAGGTCTTTGCAGATGGCTCTATTGCAACACTTATCCAGTCCGGTTACAGCTCTGCCTTAGCTTTCATTTCCTGCTTGTGTTGTACCTAAAGATCAGCCAAAGGTGAAGGCTTATGATCTTCTCAGGTCTTTTCTGAGAAAACGCCCTGCCTTGAGCATGTGCATGGCTTTGTAGATTCCACTGTATACATGGTAGCTTTTCAAATCCTTTATTCCCCCAAAATCTTACTCCTCTGCTTTTTGTTCCAGGCTTTCAGAGTGTCTGTTGTTTGCTGTGGAAACCCTGGTGGTGTAGTGGTTAAGTGCTACGGCTGCTAAGAGTTCGGCAATTTGAATCCACCAGGTGCTCCTTGGAAACTCTATTGGGCAGTTCTTCTCTGTCCTGTAGGGTTGCTATGGGTCAGAACTGACTCGGCAGCAGTGGGTTTTATTGTTTCCTGCACCTGTTATTTTTTGCCCCAATTGGCAGGGGCTTGTTTTTTGGCTTTCATTGTTTTAGAGGACTCTGTAGCTACTCTGTCCTGATAGAATTCCAAGTTAGGTGAACAAAGAGAAGGTTCTTGCAGCATACCTTTGGGGAAGCCTTAGTCAGGAAAAAACAAACATAATTCCTTTGAAAAAAGTCCACTCTCTGCTCTCTGGAACCAGATATCCACACTGGGAATGCAGTCTGCCTTCTTCAAGACCACACCTGAGCCAGGGAGGGGATGAGATTAGGTTAAGTTAGAATGCCACAAAGATATCGTACCCTGTTTTGGTGACCTTTTTCCTGCCTGGTTCACCATTTACTTGGATTCTGTAAACCTTTGATTATATTCCAGATTTCTGTTACAGTGGCTTGTGACAGTGTTTGCCAAATCCTTCACTGTTTCTGGGGTGGAATGGTCCTGGAGGTCCCTACTCCACCATTTTCACTGATATCACTTAGCCATAATTTTTTAATATATTGCTTCTGTACCTATTCTCTCTCACCTCTCTTTTGGTAACTCCAATTACATGTGTTAGACCTATTCAGTGTGTATCCCTGAATTGTATTTTTTTTTTCATCCTTTTGTCTTCCTGTTTCATTCTGGTATTTTCTTCTGATTTATTTTTCATGTCACTGATTCTGTCATTAAAAAAAAAAATTATCATTTAGCTATATCTAATCTGTTAAGCCTATTCATTGGCTCCCTCATTTTGACTATTGTATTTTTTTTTACCTCTATAAGTTTTAAAAATATAATTTCAGTTACCTGTTAAGCCTGTTCATTTGTTTCCTAATTTTGACTATTGTATTTTTTTACCTTTAGAAATTTTAAAAATGTATTTTCTATTCTCTGGTGAAATTACTTAATATTAAGCATAATTATTTTTAATCCTGTGACGATGAGCCTGTTATGCGGCGTTTCCCTGGTACTCTTTCAATGGCCTGTTATTTCTCTTGATTTTAACTCATTTTTGTTTTCCTCTCTTGTGATTCATAATTTTATTAGATATCATATTTATAAACAAATCATAATTTGAGGCCTAGGATGATGTTGTCTTTATCCAGAAGTAATTATCTTTTGTTTCTCATAAGTGGTGAGAGATATTAGAAATGCAAGGTTACCTTAATCAGCTCTTAGAGGTTAAGATATTTAAAGCTGGGCTTTTAGATTTGTTGGAGACCTATTATATCTGTTTCATCATTACTCCTAGAATGTACCCTTCTTGTTCCCAAGCTTGGGGCTTTACAACAATTGCTCTTTGGAGCACCCTGGACTTCAGTTTTTGCGTCCCTAGACACACAAGGCTGTTAAAAGATTCTCAGCCTGTCACCCATCTCTTCTCAAATTAGCAGACATCTCTAGGGAAAAGCAGGCTGAAATCCTAGACTTACTCTCTTTATTTTTGTTTTCTTCTGGATCTTGGCAGTGTTATTTTTTTTTTCTGCCTCATTAGCTCTGCCATGTCTTCAAGCAGATACATACACACGTACACAGACTTGCACATGTGTACAAACACGTATGTTTTTGCCCCTGGCTTTTTATATTTTCTTGGCACCCTCGTGGCGCAATGGTTAAGAACTCAACTGCTAACCAAAAGGTCAGCAGTTCACGTCTACCAGCTACTCCTTGGAACCCTACGAGGCAGTTCTACTCTGTCCTATAGGGTCACTATGAGTTGGAATCGACTCAGTGGCAATGGGTTTGGTTTGGTTTTCGTTTTATATTTTCTTGGTAGGAGTGTTAGTTTGAATTACCTAATTCTCTGTTACCGAGTCTTATTAATATAAACACAAAACTTATTTTGGTGTCATCCCTATGAAGAGCATCAAGAATTGTAAATATTTGGATAAACATAAAAGATTGTTTTCCCTTCTTAATATCTTTAAAATTCATAGAACTTTAAGGGAAAAATTATAACATTGCCACATGGAGTTTATAATGTATGTAGTTGTAATACATGTTATGACTATAGCAGAATGGATCATTTGCAAGAAGAGGGGTTAAAGGACCTACAGCTTTGTGAAGTGATACACGTGGTACAATATTAACTGCAGGTACACTGTCATAGAAAGTTAGCCTAAAGCACAATCAGTCAAAGCAGTTTAAAAAGTATAGCTTAAAAGTCGATGGACAAATTAATGTGAAATTTGAAAAAAAAATTAAAATACTCAAAAAAATTGTTAGGAAAAGGGAAAACAGAGGAGCAAAATACAGAGGCAGCAAATAGAAAACAAATAAAATGGTAGACTGGGATCCAGCTGTGTAAATTACTACCTGAAATGTTAATGGTCTAAACCAGTGCTTTGCAGTAGAACTTTCTTCCATGATGGCAGTGTCCTATATCTGCATTAAACAATATAGTAACCACTAGCTGTACAGTAGCCTCTTTAAGTGTAGTGAATGCAGCTAAAGGAGTGCATTTTTAATTATTTTTAAAATGTAATTTATTAAAAATTAATTTTAAATAGAAACATGTGACTAGTGACTATTTTACAGGTAGCACGAGTCTTAACATTCCAATTAAAAGATTATTAGTAAGGGGTTAAAAAAAAAACAAAAACAAGACCCAACTATATTCTGCATACAAAAGATGTACTTTTAATATAATGGCATACCTAAGTTAAAAATAAATAAATACAAAACTAAAGCTAGAGCGGCTAAATTAATAGAAGATAGACTTCAAGGGGGCTGCCTCATGGTGATAAATTCTACTACACCTATAGAGTGTTAAAGTCAAATTCTGCTAAATGTTCAGGGAACAGATGCTTCCAATTTTGCACAACTCTTTCAAGGAATTCGGAAAGAGAGAATACTCCCCAACTCGTTTTAGGATTTTGGAGTAATCTCTATATGAAAACCAGAAAAAGACATTATTAGAAAAGAAAATTGCAGGCTCATATCATTGATGAACAAGAATGCAAACTTAATCCAACTGTGTATTAAAATACAGCATTATCCAGTTGTGTTTATCCCAGGAATATAAGTGTGGTTTAATGTATTTAATATTTAACTCAGCACATTGAGGTTTCAAAAAAGAACAACACATGGCCATTCCAGTGAATGGAGAAAACATTTGATGACGTTCAGTGTACATTTATGATTTAAGGAAAAAACCTCAAAAGATAAATAAAAGGAAATTATAATTTAAACATAATGAGGAAACTTTAGAAGCATTGTCATTATGTCAGAAATGAATCAGGGATGCCCAGGGTTTCCATAGATGCCTTAGTTAATCTATAAATTCATGATAAATCCATAAATCTAAAAATTCATCAAAATCCTAAAAAAGGTCAACAACGTATCAAAGAAATAATTCACCATGATCAAGTGCGATTCATACCAGGTATGCAGGGTTGGTTCAACATTAGAAAAACAATTAATGTAATCCACTACATAAATAAAACAAAAGAAAAGAATCACATGATTTTATCAATTGATGTAGAAAAGGCATTTGACAAAGTTCAACACTCATTCATGATAAAAACTCTCAGCAAAACAGGAATAAAAGGAAAATTTCTCAACATAATAAAGGGAATTTATACAAAGCCAACAGCCAACATCACCCTAAATGGAGAGAGCCTGAAAACATTCCCATTGAGGTTGGGAACCAGACAAGGATGCCTTTATCACCACTCTTATTCAACATTGTGCTGGAAGTCCTAGCCAGAGCAATTAGGCTACATAAAGAAATAAAGGGCATCCAGATTGGCAAGGAAGAAGTAAAAGTATCTCTATTTGCAGATGACATGATCTTATACACAGAAAACCCTAAAGAATCCTCCAGAAAACTACTGAAACTAATAGAAGAGTCCAGCAGAGTATCGGGATACAAAAATCAGCTGGATTTCTCTACACCAACAAAAAGAACATCGAAGAGGAAATCACCAAATCAACGCCATTTACAGTAGCCCCCAAGAAGATAAAATACTTAGGAATAAATCTTACCAGAGATGTAAAAGGCTTATACAAAGAAAACTACAGTATGCTTTTGCAAGAAACCAAAAGAAACTTACATAAGTGGAAGAACATACCTTGCTCGTGCATAGGAAGACAACATTATAAAAATGTCTATTCTACCAAAAACAATCTGTACATTTAATGCAAGTCCGATCCAAATCCCAAGGACATTCTTTAATGAGATGGAGAAACAAATCACTAATTTCATATGGAAGGGAAAGAGGCCCCGGATAAATAAGGCATTACTGAAAAAGAAGAACAGAGTGGGAGGCCTTACTTCACCTGATTTCAGAACCTATTATACCGCCGCAGTAGTCAAAACAGCCTGGTACTGGTACAACAACAGATACTTGGACCAATGGGACAGAATTGAGAATCCAGACATAAATCCATCCACATATGAACAGCTGATATTTGACAAAGGCCCCAAAACAGTTAAATGGGGAAAAGACAGTCTTTTTAACAAATGGTGCTGGCATAACTGGATATCCATCTGCAAAAAAATGAAACAAGACCCATACCTCACTCCATGCACAAAAAGGAGCTCAAAATGGATCAAAGACCTAAATATAAAATCTAAAACGATAAAGATCATGGAAGAAAAAATAGGGACAATGTTAGGAGCCCTAATAACATAGCGTAAACAGTATACTAAACATAAAGAACGTAGAAGAAAAACTAGATAACTGGGAGCTCCTAAAAATCAAACACCTATGCTCATCCAAAGACTTCACCAAAAGAGTAAAAAGACTATCTACAGACTGGGAAGAAGTTTTTAGCTATGGCACTGGGTTATGACATTTCTGATCAGTGCCTGACCTCTAAAATCTACATGATACTGCAAAAACTCAACTGCAGAAAGACAAATAACCCAATTAAAAAATGGACAAAAGATACGAATAACTACTTCACTAAAGAAGACATTCAGGTAGCTAACAGATATATGAGGAAATGTTCACCATCATTAGCCATTAGAGAAGTGCAGATCAAAACTACAATGAGATTTCATCTCACTCCAACAAGGCTGGCAATAATCCAAAAAACACAAAAGAATAAATGTTGGAGAGGCTGCGGAGAGATTGGAACACTTACACACTGCTGGTGGGAATGTCAGATGAGACAACCACTTTGGAAATTGATTTGGTGCTTCCTTAAAAAGCTAGAAATAGAACTACCATACGATCCAGCAATCCCACTCCTTGAGATATATCCTAGAGAAATAAGAGCCTTTACACGAACATGTTTATTGCAGCACTTTTTACAATAGTAAAAAGATGGATGCAACCAAGATGCCCATCAAGGGATGAATGAGTAAATAAATTATGGTATGTTCACACGATGGAATAGTACACGTCGATAAAGCACAGTGAGGAATCTGTGAAACATTTCATACCATGGAGGAACCTGGAAGCCATTATGCTGAGTGAAATTAGTCAGTTGCAAAAGGACAAATATTGTATAAGACCACTATTATAAGAACTTGAGAAATATGTTGAACTGAGAAGAAAACATTCTTTCGTGGTTATGAGGGGGGGAGGGAGGGAGGGTGGGAGAGGGGCATTCACTAACGAGATAGTAGATAAGAACTACTTTAGGTGAACGGAAAGACAGCACACAGTACAGGGGAGGTCAGCACAATTGGACTAAACCAAAAGCAAAGCAGTTTCCTGAAGAAACTGAATGCTTCGAAGGCCAGCATAGCAGGGGCAGGGGTCTGGGGACCATGGTTTCAGGGGTCGTCTAAATCAATTGGCATAATAAAATCTATTAAGAAAACATTCTGCATCCCACTTTGCAGAGTGGCGTCTGGGGTCTTAAATGCTAGCAAGTGTCCATCTCAGATGCATCAACTGGGTTCAACCCACCTGGATTAAAGGAGAATGAAGAACACCAAGGACACAAGGTGATTATGAGCCCAAGAATCAGAAAGGGCCACATGAACCAGAGACTACATCCGCCTGAGACCAGGAGAACTAGATGGTGCCCGGCTACAACTGATGACTGCCCTGACAGGGAACACAACAGAGAACCCCTGAGAGAGCAGGAGAGCAGTGGGATGCAGACCCCAAATTCTCATAAGAAGACCAGACTTAATGGTCTGACTGAGACTAGAAGGACGCCGGTGGTCATGCCCCCCAGACCTTCTGTTGGCCCAGGACAGGAACCATTCCCAAAGCTAACTCTTCAGACATGGATTGGACTGGACAATGGGTTGGAGAGGGATGCTGGTGAGGAGTGAGCTTCTTGGATCAGGTGGACACTTGAGACTATGCTGGCATCTCCTGCCTGGAGGGGAGATGAGAGGGTGGAGGGGTTTAGAAGCTGGCGAAATGGACACGAAAAGAGAGAGTAGAGGGAGAGAGCGGGCTGTCTCATTAGGGGGAGAGTAATTGGGAGTGTGTAGCAAGGTGTATGGGAAACCCTGGTGGTGTAGTGGTTAAGTGCTACAGCTGCTAACCCAAAGGTCGCAGTTCGAATCCACCAGGCGCTCCTTGGAAACTATATGGGGCAGTTCTACTCTGTCCTATAGGGTCACTATGAGTCGGAATCTACTCGATGACACTGGGTTTTTTGGGTAGCAAGGTGTATATGGGTTTTTGTGTAAGAGACTGACTTGACTTGTAAACTTTCCCTTAAAGCACAATAAAAATTATTTTTAAAAAAATCCTAAAAAGGGGATTTCACTGAATTTCACACATGATACTAAAATTTTAACTGGAAGGGCAAAGGTCTTATAATGCCAAGAAAATTTTTAAAAAGGGAGGGGGAAAGTTCCCTTAGCAAATATCAAGACATTTTAAACTAAATTAAGACTATGGAAACCCTGGTTGTGTAGTGGTTGAGAGCTACAGCTGCTAAGCAAAAGGTCGGCAGTTCAAATCCACCAGGTGCTCCTTGGAAACCGTATGGGGCGGTTCCGCTCTGTCCTATAGTGTCACTACAAGTTGGAATTGACTGAACGGCAACGGGTCTTTTGGTTTTATTGATACAAGAATAGTTGAGTAGACAAATTGAATAAAATTTTAAAAGCCTAGAAATAGAGCTTCAGGTAGATTGCACACTGGTGATGAAGAAGACTATTCTTAGGTTTTATTTCCAAGCTTCAGGTCATGGTGTATCAATGGCTTATGAATACAATAGAATGCATTGCACATAGTAAGAATAAGTATGATTTCACGGAACATTTGTTTCATTTATGTGTTGGGGAAGGAGGAGGGTGTCTTAGTCATCTAGTGCTGCTATAAAACAGAAATACCACAAGTGAATGTCTTTAACACTGAGAGATTTATTTCCTCACAGTGAAGTAGGCTAGAAGTCCTAATTCAGGGCGTCAGCTCATGGGGAAGGCCTTTTCTCTCTGTAGGCTCTGGAGGAAGGTCCTTGTCAGCAGTCTTCCCCTGGACTAGGAGTTTATCTGCACAGGTCCAAAGGGCGCACTCTCTGCCTGGAACTGCTTTCTTGGTGGTATGAGGTCCCCCAACACTCTGCCTTCTTTTACCTTTTGTAAGATAAAAAGTGGTGGAGGCCACACCCCAGGGAAACTCCCTTTACATTGGATCAGGGATGTGACCTGAGCAAGGGTGTTAGATCCCACCCTAATCCTCTTTAACCACAGGCTCAGATGACGGTATGTAACACGTAGGAAAATCACAAAATGGAGGACAACCACACAATACTGGGAATCATGACCTAACCAAGTTGACACATATTTCGGGGGGACACAATTCAATCCATGGCAGAGGGTAACTGATTTCAGATGCAAAATGTACTTGCTATGATTTATGCCCCCAAAAAGCTTTAAAAGACACTGTAAAAGGTGCTGATACAGTTGGTTATTTCTACGGGGAAAAGTTAAAATTGTATTCCTACCCCAACAAAACTCAAAAATAATTTACAGGTAAGTTATATACCGAAATGTGAATATCTAAACTTTAAGCATTTAGCAACATGGATGAAATTGATGACCTTGACTATGGATAGGGTGGGAGGCAAAGTTTAACTGAAGTGGGTTCACATGCGAATAGAAGAATTGGAGCAGCTGTCAACAACTATTCTGGAGTTTTGAGGGCAACAACAAAAAGTGTTAATGGAAGGTTTTGTGAGGTCAGGGTAGGGTTTTTGTTTTTTCTTTAGTTTTTGAGGTATTGTGTTTATTTGCAGATGGGATTGAAAACGAACAAATAATTACTCAAGAGAATAGGCAAGAAAGGATCAGATTTGATTAGAGTGATCATATATTTTGCTTTGTCCTGGACGGTCCTAGTTTTCAGCTGTTTTCTGGTATCCTTCCTGGGTAAAAAAAAAAAAAAAAAAATTTTTTTTTTTTTTCTCCTGGGTTAGCGTTTGTCCTAATTTTTCATTTTTAATGAGATATCATTATGCTAGGATAAATTTGATAAGCTTCCACTTTGTACTTCTACTTCCACTTTCTCCCCGGTCTTGTCTAGTAGTATGTGAGATGTATGAGGAGTGATTAGAGTTTTCACTTAAACAGCCTATTGTACTGCAGATTGGAAGATGCATGAATATGCTAGGCCACCAGTTGATAAGGTCAGTTGAAATTGTGGACAAGTATAGATTAGCTATTTGTGAAATAAGGGCAGGAAATAAATGCTAAGCAGCCCTGCCAGACAGCATATAGACAGTAGCTGGAGCACGTCCTATAATGGCTTTGTCATTTGTTGCATAGTGTAAATCTACAACTGTTCATTTATTATTTGATAAAACTTTTTTATTTTGCAGTAAATCATTTTGGCAGCATTAAGCTTTTTTTTAAAAAAGTACAGGTTCAATGAAAAATTAAGGACTGAATTTTTGTTTCTCAAGAAAATTGATGATGAATGTGTAATACATTGATCATCAGCATTTATTATCCACTGTGCCCTGGCGGCACAGTAGTTAAGAGCTCGGCTACTAGCCAAAAGTTTGGTGGTTCAAATCCACCAGCTACTCCTTGGAAACCCTGTGGGGCAGTTCTGCTCTGTCCTGTAGGATCGCCGTGAGTTGGAATCAGCTTGACAGCAATGGGTTTGATTTTTTGGTTTTAGGTATGACTTCACTAAAAAACCCACCAACCCACTGCCGTCGAGTCGATTCCAACTCCCCTAGCCGTATAAAACCCAAAAATACCTGGATCTACTTCGGAAATTATCAGTTAAGAACAATGGGACCAAAAATGTCAGTTTAACCCAGGCTCTATAGAAGGTATACTTTATATCACTCTGTGAAGCCTGATTTTTCATTGAGATCAAAAAAACTTTTTCTAAATTAAATTAGAACATTTTTGTTTACAGTTTTCTTGTTCATGTTTGAAAAAAAAGTGAAGGAGCTGTTATTGCAGGCTCCATTAGTAGAAAAAAGTTTACTAACAGTTAAAAGATACCAATTTATTATCTGCTGTCGGATGCTTCTCCCCATGTGTCTGTCAGTTTGTCGTACTGTGTGGGCTTATGTGTTGCTGTGATACTGGAAGCTATGCCACGGGTCTTCAGATACCAGCAGGGTCACCTGTGGAGGACAGGTTTCAGCTGAACTTCCAGACTAAGACAGACTAGGAAGAAGGGCCCGGCAGGCTACTTCTGAAAAGCATTAGCCAGTGAAAACGTTATGAATAGCAGCGGAACATTGTCTGATATAGTGCTGGAAGTTGAGTCCCCCAGGTTGGAAGGCACTTGAAAGATGACTGGGGAAGAGCCGACTCCTCAAAGTAGACTCGACCTTAATGATGTGGATGGAGTAAAGCTTTTGGGACCTTCATTTGCTGATGTGGCATGACTCAAAATGAGAAGAAACAGCTGCAAACATCCATTAATAATTGGAAACTAGAATGTATGAAGTATGAATATAGGAAAATTGGAAATCATCAAAAGTGAAATGGAATGCATAAACATTAATATCCTAGGCATTAGTGAGCTGAAATGGACTGGTATTGAACATTTTGAATAGGACAATCATATAGTCTACTATGCTGGGAATGACAACTCGAAGATGAATGGTGTTGCATTCATCATCAAAAAGAACATTTCAAGATCTATCCTGAAGTACAACATTGTCAGTGATAGGATAATATCTATACGCCTACAAGAAAGACCAGTTAATACGACTATTATTCAAATTTACGCACCAACCACTAGGGCCAAAGATGAAGAAATAGAAGATTTTTATCAGCTGCTGCAGCCTGAAATTGATTGAACATGCAATCAAGATGCATTGATAATTATTGGCAATTGAAATGCGAAAGTTGGAAACAAAGAAGAAGGATCAGTAGTTGGAAAATATGGCCTGGGTGATAGAAACAATGCTAGAGATCAAATGATAGAATTTTGCAAGACCAATGACTTCTTCATTGCAAATACCTTCTTTCACCAACATAAACAGCAACTGTACACATGGACCTCGCCAGATGGAACACACAGAAATCAAATTGACTACATCTGTGGAAAGAGACAATGGAAAAGTTCAATATCATCAGTCAGAACAAGGCCAGGGGCTAACTGTGGAACAGACCATCAATTGCTCATATGCAAGTTCAAGCTGAAACTGAAGAAAATCAGAGCAAGTCCACGAGAGCCAAAATATGACCTTGAGTATATCCCGCCTGAATTCAGAGACCATCTCAAGAATAGATTTGACACATTGAACACTAGTGTCCGAAGACCAGATGAGTTGTGGAATGACATCAAGGACATCATCCATGAAGAAAGCAAGAGGTCACTGAAAAGACAGGAAAGAAAGAAAACACCAAGATGGATGTCAGAGGAGACTCTGAAACTAGCTCTTGAGCATCGAGCAGCTAAAGCAAAACGAAGAATTGATGAAGTAAAAGAACTAAATAGAACATTTCAAAGGTGGCTCGAGAAGACATGTAAAGTATTATAATGACACGTGCAAAGAACTGGAGATGAAAAACCAAAAAGGAAGAACACACTTGGCGTTTCTCAAGCTGAAAGAACTGAAGAAAAAATTCAAGCCTTGAGTTTCAATAGCGAAGGATTCCATGGGGAAAATATTAAACGACGCAGGAAGCATCAAAAGAAGATGGAAGGAATACACAGAGTCATTATACCAAAAAAGAATTAGTCGATATTCAACCATTTCAAGAGGTGGCATATAATCAGGAACCGATGGTACTGAAGGAAGAAGTCCAAGCTGCTCTAAAGGTATTGGCGGAAAACAAGGCTCCAGGAATTGATGGAATATCAATTGAGATATTTCAACAAACAGATGCAGTGCTGGAGGTGCTCACTTGTCTATGCCAGGAAATATGGAAGACAGCTTCCTGGCCAACTGACTGGAAGAGATCCATATTTATGCCTATTCCCAAGAAAGGTGATCCAACTGAATGTGGAAATTATAGAACAATATCATTAATATCACACACAAGCAAAATTCTGCTGAAGATTATTCAAAAACGGCTGCAGCAGTATATCAACAGGGAACTGCCAGAAATTCAGGCTGGTTTCAGAAGAGGACATGGAACCAGGGATATCATTGCTGATGTCAGATGGGTCCTGGCTGAAAGCAGAGAATACCAGAAGGATGTTTACCTGTGCTTTCTTGACTATGCAAAGACATTCAACTGTGTGGATCATAACAAACTATGGATAACACTGTGAAGAATGAAATTCTAGAACACTTAATTGTGCTCATGCAGAACCGTTACATAGATCAAGAGGCAGTTTTTGGGACCGAACAAGGGGATACTGATTGGTTTGAAGTCAGGAAAGGTGTGCATCAGGGTTGTATTCTTTCGCCATACCTATTTAATCCGTATGCTGAACAAATAATCCCAGAAGCTGGACTTTATGAAGAAGAACGGGGCATCAGGATTGGAGGAAGACTCACTAACAACCTGCGTTATGCAGATGACAAAACCTTGCTTGCTGAAAGTGAAAAGGACTTGAAGCACGTACTAATGAACATCAAAGACCACAGCCTTCAGTATGGATTGCACCTCAACATAAAGAAAACAAAAATCCTCACAAGTGGACCAATGAGCGACATCATGATAAATGGAGAAAAGATTGAAGTTGTCAAGGATTTCATTTGACTTGGATCCACAATCAACAGCCATGGAAGCAGCAGTAAAGAAATCAAAAGACGCATTGCATTGGGCAAATCTGCTGCAAAGGACCTCTTCAAAGTGTTGAAGAGCTAAAATGTCACCCTGAAGATTAAGGTACGCCTGACCGAAACCATGGTATTTTCAGTAGCATCATATGCATGTGAAACCTGGAAAATGAATAAGGAAGATCAAAGAAGAATTGACGCCTTTGAATTGTGGTGTTGGCAAAGAATATTGAATATACCATGGACTGCCAAAAGAAAGAACAAATCTGTCTTGGAAGAAGTACAACCAGAATGCTCCTTAGAAGCAAGGATGGCAAGACTGCGTCTCACATATTTTGGACATTTTCTCAGGAGGGATCAGTTCCTGGAGAAAGGCATCACGTTTGGTAAAGTAGGTCAGCGAAAAAGAAGACCTTCAATGAGGTGGATTGACACAGTGGCTGCAAGAATGAGCTCAAGCATAGCGACAATTGTGAGGATGGCTCAGGAATAGGCAGTGTTTCGTTCTGTTGTGCATAGGCTGGCTATGAGTTGAAGTCAACTGAGCAGCACCTGCAACAACAATATCGGATGCTTCAAATAGAAGATCAATTAATTCCAATAATGACTTAATTTGTCATCTAATTCATGGAATCCAGGCATTTGGAAGTTCATTCTCTTAATTGTTAAATATCTGACATCATTGTGAATGCTATGTTAAAACCTTTTTCAGAGTTGAAGAAAGATTATTCATTTTGTGGTGATAATACAAATATAATTTTGGGTGGGACACATTGTTATGGTAAAAACAATATTCTTACTAACTTTAGAACTTGTGCAGCAGAAATGTACTTTTCATAGGTTGTGTGCAGACATAGTTAATAATTGTATCTGAACAAGCTGGGATATTTTACTAATCAAAATAGAAATTGAAACCATGGTTGTCAATTCCAAAAAAAAATGGTACATATAGAATATATGATACACGTAGAGCAGCTGAGTTACAGAGTGCTTTGAGCCTTTAAAGAACTATTTTGTTCTTTAAAGAACAGACTGAGTCCAGCACAACTGGTTGGTGCCCAGATACCATCACGGTCTACTCTGACAGCCATCATGATATTCGGTCCCAGATAGAACAGGAGAAAAACATAGAACAAAATTCAAACTCACAAAAAAAGACCAGATTTACTGGTCTGACAGACTGGAGAAACCCTGAGAGTATGGCCCCCAGCCTCCCTTTTAACTCAGTACTGAAGCCACTCCTGAGGTTCACCCTTCAGCCAAAGATTAGGCAGGCCCATAAAACAAACAATAATGTGTGTGGTTCAACCACATATATGAGAGTAAATGGGCGCAGCAGCCCAAAAGCGAAGACAGGAAGGCAGGGAGAGGAAAATTGGATGAATGGAAAATGGGGAAGGCAAGAGAGTTGACATATCGTGGGGTTGGCAACCAATGTCATAAAGTGATATGTGTATTAATTGTTTAATGAGAAACTAATTTAAACTTTGACCTAAAGCAGAAAAAAAGGAACTACTTTGTAAATCAGCCAAGTGTCCTATAATGGTTTTTAAATATTTTTGTAAATGAGTACTATAAATTTGTTCTACATCAGTCATAAAGAGTTTCAACAAATGGAATACATGGAACGTGTGTGAAATTCTAAAGGCAAAGCGTTCCCTTAGATAAAGTCACTATGCAGTGTTTTAAAAGTACGTTTCTAAACAGTATGTATAACGTGAACTTAGTTTTGTAACATATGTAGGTTTATATATGCAGTGGCAGTACCACGGGGAGCTGGGGAGGGAGTTACCCCTCCTGGAGTATCTGTCAGCCTCCTACATTCACATAAAAAATATTTTTATCAATACTATGTAAAGTGCTATGCAGATGGAGTTTTAACCCAAGTGGATTGCTGCTCCTAAGCCTCCCCTCACGAAGAAATTCTAGAGCTGCCACACTCTATATATTATAAACTATAGAGCTGCCACACTGTATATGTTATAGAAATTCTAGAGCTGCCACACTCTGTATGTTACAGATAGAAATTCTAGAGCTGCCACACTCTGTATGTTACAGATAGAAATTCTAGAGCTGCCACACTCTGTATGTTACAGATAGAAATTCTAGAGCTGCCACACTCTGTATGTTACAGATAGAAATTCTAGAGCTGCCACACTCTGTATGTTACAGATAGAAATTCTAGAGCTGCCACACTCTGTATGTTACAGATAGAAATTCTAGAGCTGCCACACTCTGTATGTTACAGATAGAAATTCTAGAGCTGCCACACTCTGTATGTTACAGATAGAAATTCTAGAGCTGCCACACTCTGTATGTTACAGATAGAAATTCTAGAGCTGCCACACTCTGTATGTTACAGATAGAAATTCTAGAGCTGCCACACTCTGTATGTTACAGATAGAAATTCTAGAGCTGCCACATTCTGTGTATCATAGATAGAAATTCTAGAGCTGCCACACTCTGTATGTTACAGATAGAAATTCTAGAGCTGCCACATTCTGTGTATCATAGATAGAAATTCTAGAGCTGCCACACTCTGTATGTTACAGATAGAAATTCTAGAGCTGCCACATTCTGTGTATCATAGATAGAAATTCTAGAGCTGCCACACTCTGTATATTATAGATAGAAATCTAGAGCTGCCACACTCTGTATGTTACAGATAGAAATTCTAGAGCTGCCACACTCTGTATATTATAGATAGAAATCTAGAGCTGCCACACTCTGTATGTTACAGATAGAAATTCTAGAGCTGCCACACTCTGTATGTTACAGATAGAAATTCTAGAGCTGCCACACTCTGTATGTTACAGATAGAAATTCTAGAGCTGCCACACTCTGTATGTTACAGATAGAAATTCTAGAGCTGCCACACTCTGTATATTATAGATAGAAATCTAGAGCTGCCACACTCTGTATGTTACAGATAGAAATTCTAGAGCTGCCACACTCTGTATGTTACAGATAGAAATTCTAGAGCTGCCACACTCTGTATGTTATAGATAGAAATCTAGAGCTGCCACACTCTGTATGTTACAGATAGAAATTCTAGAGCTGCCACACTCTGTATGTTACAGATAGAAATTCTAGAGCTGCCACATTCTGTGTATCATAGATAGAAATTCTAGAGCTGCCACATTCTGTGTATCATAGATAGAAATTCTAGAGCTGCCACACTCTGTATGTTACAGATAGAAATTCTAGAGCTGCCACACTCTGTATGTTACAGATAGAAATTCTAGAGCTGCCACATTCTGTGTATCATAGATAGAAATTCTAGAGCTGCCACACTCTGTATGTTACAGATAGAAATTCTAGAGCTGCCACACTCTGTATGTTACAGATAGAAATTCTAGAGCTGCCACATTCTGTGTATCATAGATAGAAATTCTAGAGCTGCCACACTCTGTATGTTACAGATAGAAATTCTAGAGCTGCCACACTCTGTATGTTACAGATAGAAATTCTAGAGCTGCCACACTCTGTATGTTACAGATAGAAATTCTAGAGCTGCCACACTCTGTATATTATAGATAGAAATCTAGAGCTGCCACACTCTGTATGTTACAGATAGAAATTCTAGAGCTGCCACACTCTGTATATTATAGATAGAAATCTAGAGCTGCCACACTCTGTATGTTACAGATAGAAATTCTAGAGCTGCCACACTCTGTATGTTACAGATAGAAATTCTAGAGCTGCCACACTCTGTATATTATAGATAGAAATCTAGAGCTGCCACACTCTGTATGTTACAGATAGAAATTCTAGAGCTGCCACACTCTGTATATTATAGATAGAAATCTAGAGCTGCCACACTCTGTATGTTACAGATAGAAATTCTAGAGCTGCCACACTCTGTATGTTACAGATAGAAATTCTAGAGCTGCCACACTCTGTATATTATAGATAGAAATCTAGAGCTGCCACACTCTGTATGTTACAGATAGAAATTCTAGAGCTGCCACACTCTGTATGTTACAGATAGAAATTCTAGAGCTGCCACACTCTGTATGTTACAGATAGAAATTCTAGAGCTGCCACATTCTGTGTATCATAGATAGAAATTCTAGAGCTGCCACACTCTGTATATTATAGATAGAAATCTAGAGCTGCCACACTCTGTATATTATAGATAGAAGTTCTAGAGCTACCGCACTCTGTGTATTATAGATAGAAGGATGTCTTGAATATATTGTAAAAAAGTAACAAGTGGTTTCTTCTGGGTTCTTCCTGCAATAAACATAAGTTACTTTTGTGGTAAAGAAATAAAAGAATTTTAATTAACCTACTCTGCTAACCTAAAGGTTGGTGGTTTGAACTCACCCAGCTGTCACAGAAGAAAGGCTGGCAATCTGCTTCCAGAAAGATTACAGCCAAGAAAACCCTATGGAGCAGTTCTACTCTGTAACACATGGGGTTGCCATGATTTGGAATTGACTCAGTGGCAACTACCAACAACAACGCTCCTCTAAAACACACAAAAAACAAACAGAAACTAAAAAGAAATGATAAGGTTATTTGAACTATTTGGTTTCTTTGGAGAAAGGCAAGATCTTAGACCGGAGGACAAGGATCATGCTTCCCCCCACCAGCTGCTAACATGTAGAACACACACTGAAAGTGCTGGGAGGCCGCTCTTGTATTTTATCCTCGTGATTCTCTTCCCTTAATTGGATACTCGTAACTCCTATGTAAGAAGGTAGGCACTGGGATTGCTTTCCACCTCACCTGGAAATAACCAGTTTGCCGTATTATTAAGATGGCTTCTGTAGTGCTGGGGTTCTGGTGGTGCACTGGTTAAGCATTCGGCTGCTAACCAAAAGGTCGGCAGTTTGAATCCACCAGCCGCTCCTACAAAACCCTATGGGGGGCAGTTCTACTCTGTTCTATAGGGTCACTACGAGTCGGAATCAAGTCGATGGCAACAGGCATGGTTTTGGGTTTCTGTACTGTTATATTACATCTCTTTTTCAACTCTCCTTACTTAGTTCTTTTGATTGCTGTGATTTCTCTAGCTTTTGACTCTGAGCCTGAAGTTGTATCTATTTATTTTGCCTTTTGAAATCTGTCCTGTCCTGTTTAATCTGTGTCTGTATACTGCCTGGTTTCTAACTGCTTCCGTTCCTTAACGAGCTTTGACCTTCTTAGTTTATTTGCTGACCCACTTAGACCCTAGACTTTGTTTATTGATTGTCTACCCTATTTCTACACTTGACTCTTAGTCATAGTCCTAGTTCTGGTACCAGATCCTTACTCCTCCTTCCAAAAATAATTCTGGTAAACGGATCATTTAAAAAATAGCATTGAAAATATGCATAATGAGGCGATGTATTATTCCTAACTGAAGGAAAAGCTTTGAGTTTCTGATTATTGGAATTAAAATAACATTTAAGGTGTTTTCTCTGTGTCCCTTCTTATCAGGGTAAAGGACCCCCACTATCTTGCTAGCTAGTTGTTACTGACTGGGAAAATCTGCTTGTTTCCATTGCTTAATCTCTTCTAGCACATCTCATTTTATCACCTTCTAAAGTGGCCAAGTGACAAGTGGTGATTAATTGGCCATTGGTTTACAGCAATTAAGAATTCGTCTGTAACTTCAGGGGCCTGGGAACAGTGTATACAACCTTTCTATGGAAACTTCAAATGACGCTCTAACTTGATATACATAACTCTAGACCATTAGGTGTAAGTGCTTTGTTGTTATGCAATTTGGATATAATTTGAGGAGCCCTGGAATATACTCAAGGATGGCACTGGGTTTTTGTTTTTTTTTTTTTGGGTGGTGGCACAGTGGTTAAGAGCTTGGCTATTAACCAAAAGGTAGGTAGTTCAAATCCACTAACCACTCCTTGGAAACCCTGTGAGGCAATTCTGCTGTGTCCTGTAGGTTTGCTGTGAGTCAGAATCAACTCAACTGCAACAGATTTTCTTCTTTTAATGTTGGAATTTATACAGTTATGTAAGATGATGCATAGTACATATTACAGTTTAATTTATTCATTTTACTCTGTGATCTAGTTAATGAGCTAACTGTTGGGCAGGTTGATTTTTTTGTTGTTGTCATTAATATAAATCTTGGGGCAGTTATCTTTGCTTTTGAAGTCCAGAGTTTTAGTTTAGGTCATTCTCTCCCAAACCATCCTAATTGTTTATATCTTGTTAGTTTGCGCTAATGCACGGTCCTTTGAATAAATGTATTTTCCCAGGTAGAGTTACTCATAAGGGTACTTTCTGCAGGCCCAAAAGTTATGTATATAGTACAGAGTTGGAGAAGAGGTGTTATTTCTTGACCCAAGTCAAGAGAAAAATCTAATTTAAATGCAGATGTTAATCCAGCCAACATGTTTTTGGAAGAAACTGGTAGATAAAAACTGTGAGCATTGTATGAGTTTTTAATCTGGTTATGCCTTTTTGTGTGTGTGTCCTAGGAAAGTTAAAGGAGGAAACATTGATGTCCATCCATCAGAAAAAGCACTCATTGTTCATTATGAAGTTGAAGCTACCATTCTTGGAGAGATGGGGGATCCCATGTTGGGAGAGCGAAAGGAATGCCAAAAAATGTGAGTTTCTTTATTGTACACATGTTAAAAGTAGTGAACTTATGTAAACTTTATATAAACTTGGTGTTATTTTAATCTGCGCAGATGATAAATGGTGGCATTCATATAGACATATTTTATATTAGTGAAGCAGATTATATTAAACTATAAATACAGTTATATAGTATTATTTATTTTAGAGAAAATCAGGTTTATGTAAGTATAGAAACCTGTGGAAAAATAGCTATTCTGATTTATCTCATTTAGTAAATGTATATCATAGGATATAAACTAATTTGTGAAATCAGTCATAAAAGACATGTTTATGTGGGACTTCTTAGCTTAATTTAGGAAATTTATTTTTAAGTGGATCTTGTTCTTCTTATGGAAACCCTGGTGGCGTAGTAGTTAATTGCTACAGCTGTTAACCTAAAGGTCAGCAGTTCAAATCCACCAGGCACTCGTTGGAAACTCGATGGGGAAGTTCCACCCTGCCCTATAGGGTCGCTATGAGTCGGAATCAACTCGACGGCAGTGGGTTTGGTTTTGTTGGGTTTGTTCTTCTTTCTTCCCTGGAATTGCAGAGCCCTGGTGCCATGGTGGATAAAAGCTATGGCTGCTAACCAAAAGGTTGGCAGTTTGAATCCACCAACCGCTCCTTGGAAACGCTATAGGGCAGTTCTCTGTCTTACAGGGTCACTGTGAGTTGACATTGACTTGATGGCAACAGGTTTTTTTGGTTTAGTATGACTTTCAAAAACTGCCAAATGGGCCACAGACCTTGAATTCATCCCTTTAAATCTAGCCATCTAAGAGATATTAGTAATAAGAAGCATTTTCTCGCTCAGTGGGTTTGGTTTAGATCTCCCCGTATCTTTTCTTCCTGCATTTGTGATATTTCCGAAAGCCTTTTGGGAACTGACCTTCGTTAGCTTACATTTATGCTGGGGATAGTCTTGCCTTCCTTTCATAGCTTTGTGGAAGTAGAGATGGCCTCTGATCACCTAGACTCCCTCCCAATCCTCTTCCCTCCATTAAAAAAAAAATATTGATTTAGGGAAGCTAGTTAGAAAAAATTCAATGTATTCTGTTTGGTGATATTAAATATATTCAATTACTTGCTGCTCAGAGTGCACGTGATAGTATTTAGCACACAGAAAAACATTCTATTTAGTATATAGTGTTCTCAACTTGGGATGTTCTCAACTTGGGATGATTTTGGCCATGTCTTGGAGACATTTTTGGTTGTCATAACTGGAGGGGTGCTACTTTCATCTAATGGGTAGAGGCCAGGGTGCTGCTACACATGGTACAGCATATAGACAGCCTCCTTCAACAAGTTATTATTTGGCCCAAATGTCTGTAGTGTTGAGGCTGAGATAGCCTGCAAAGAAAACCTCCTTATTATCTTACTAAAAACCAAAAACCACCTGCCACTGAGTCAACTCTAGTGTCAACCCCATGTGTGTCTGAGTAGAATTGTGCTCCAGAGGGTTTTCAGTGGCTCATTTTTCAGAAGTAGATAACCAGGCCTTTGTTCCCAGGTGTCTCTGGGTAGATTTGAACTTCTAATTTTGGGGTTAGTAGCTGAGCACATTAATTGTTTGCATCACCCTGGGACTCCAGTATCTTACTGTGCTCTGCTAATCTGTCTTCCTTTTTTGGGTTCCACGGGAGACTAAATTACATAGATTATTAATTAAAGGTAACTGAGTCATCCAGATAATCTGTTAAAGAAAAATACACATATGCACACATACATACTCACGCAGTAGACTCTAACCCACAGGCCCACACATTTTTTGTGTCCTCTCATACTTTTTCTCTTTTCTCTGTGTTTGTATTGCTGCCTGAGTTTTGAGTTTTATACATTTTGAGAAAACATGAAAGTCTTTTGAGATTTTATTAATTTGACCTCCAAAGAAAAGCCTTTTGAATCTCATACCTCCATGTTTCAGGAGAGAAATTTAATTTTTAGCTTTTAAGGATAAAGTCAGTAGCTTTATTCAACTATTATTAAATGAGAAAGTCTTCAGGCCTTCTTGACAAGGGGTACTTCACAAGAAAGTCCACCACCTGGAAAGAGTTACTACAGATTGCGATTAGAGTTAAAAAAAAAAAAAAAAAGGGGGGGGAAACCTGAGTGTTTCAACCTCATGATGCTCAAACCTGGCTGCACAAGATTTGGAGAGGAATCATATTGTGAGACCAAAAAACAGCAGAATGTGATTTGTTGATAGTGAAAGAGATTTTATCAATGCCAGAGGGTAGAGGGACTCATACAGATTGAGATAAGTGTGACGTGAACATGTTATTAGATTGGAAGAGTCAGTGCTACAGCCCAGGTCCAGGAGACTTTATCTCAGTCTGCAGCAGTGGGCAGAGGGGTGTACAAACGCATCATCAGCAGAGACCAGTCTTCTGAAGATTTCTTTGTAAGAAATTGGTGGTTGTGGTCTAAAAATAATGTGAGTACTTTTCTTGTGATTTTGGTATAAGCATAATAGGTACAAGTTTAATAGGTTAAGCTGTCTTAATAGGTATCCCACTGCCACTGAGTTGATTTTGACTCATAGCAACCCTGAAGGACAGAGTAGAACAGCACCATAGGATTTCCAAGGCTGTAACAGAAGCAGACTGTCACATCTTCCTCCCATGGAGCGGCTGGTGGGCTTCAAAGGACTGACCAAGCCAAGCGCTTAACCTCTGTACCACCAGGACTCCTTAATAGGTTTAAGCTGCCTAATCAAGATTCTATTTCTTGATTATAAGGATAATCCAGTAAACATTCTACAAACATTTTTAAAAAATTCTAGTCCTACCTGTTTTTTCCTTGTCTTACATAATAGGGAAGCGTTTAGGAGAGAGAGCTACACGCTAAAAGAAGAAAATGTATTTACTCTGGGTGGAAAGATGAATCAGATTGCTAATATGTATGTTGATAGGAAATGAATCTAAAAAAGATTTGAAAAATCTGTTTACAGAGTTTCTGTTGTGCCTCTTCTCAATCAACTTTCTTGAAAGTCTCAAGATTTCCCATTTTCTTGTTAAAATTAAACACTGAGAGGTCTTCTGACAGTGTTTCTTTGAACGGAGCCTCTTTCCTGTCTCTGCCTTCTGATGTGCAGCTAAAACTGTAAAAAAAATATAATCAAAAATTTAGAAACGTTAGAAAATTGGGTCATAGAACACCAAATAGGTTAGTGAAAATTTAAAGGAACGTGGTGTTGCTAGAGTTCTCGTTGCAAACATTAGAAAGCTCTCTAGCAAATTTAAGCCTAAAATGAATTTATAAAAGGCTGTTAAGTGGCTCACAGAATCACAGGAAAGCCAGAGATCTGGGGTTGGCTGTGTAAATGGCCTTTATATCACTGAACTGACTTTAGGAGAGATCATATGCCCTTGAACAATGATTTCTCAGGTGCTGCATATAGAGCGCTTTTCTGAGATCTCCACTCCTGCTGCCTCTAACACTTTGATGTCTGTCCTCAAAAATCAGCCATCTTTACCAAGAAATAATTCTGCATAGTGGCCGCTTTCTTATGTTTCTCCTTTTCAGTCTACACCTTGCATGGTTGCATCTCCTTGATAGAGTCTCTTGCCACCAGTTTGAATGTTCACACTGCACCTGATTTTATATCTTCATAGGTCTCCCTGCTGCAATCCCAGACTGGATAACCTTTTCTTATTGGGTTCCCAGGGAATCTTCTGGGCTAAGTTAAAGAGGAGGGAGGGACTGGTTTATTTATATTTTAATGTACTAACCTAGGCATGTAATGGATTCAGTTGTTCCTTAGGGTTTCTCATATAAGCATCTACCTTTTTTTCTTTTCTACCTTCTGTATGATTACCACTAGAACAATTGAATCTGAAAAGTATCGATATTTTGTCTTGCCCCTATTTTAAGAAAAAAAACGATTGTGAATGTGGTCAAGAAAATGATTCTGTTCTTAGTGATATGTGTTCTCACATGCAATAGTGACTGAAGGCTTTCTGTACATTTACATCAGAAGTACTGTTGTAAAACAGTCTCTGAATATGCCATCCTGCCTGGGAGAGTCTGATGTAGGTTTCATGTTCCGTTTGCCGTCTTGTTTGTCCAACTCAGAAAAATCGTTGCCTTGTAGTTTTCTAAGTCTGATTATATCTAATACTTCTTTATATTTTTACTAAGGAGATATTTTATGGTCAGGTACATTTAAATGCTTTTTAAATTATTTATTTGAAAGAAGTATTCTTTGAAGCTATTGCTTGCCTTTATAACACCTGAGTTGAGAAATTTTGATACACTTGCAGCATTCGTCTTAAGAGTCTCAATGCTAACACGGATATAACTTCCCTGGCCCGAAAGGTGGTCGAAGAATGTAGACTCATTCATCCCTCAAAACTACACGAGGTGGAGCAGCTGTTGTATTATCTACAAAACCGCCGTGATACATTGTCAGGAAAAGGTATGGGAGAATTACTGATTTCTTAGTGCAAAGCCAGACTCGTTTGACTGTGTTTTCTGCTTTTAATATTTGAATGTTGGTTTTGTTTGTTTGTTTTTTGCTATTGCTATGAATAAGTGAATGAAAGAATAAACAGTTATATTAGTTTTCTATGTACTAGGCTTTATATTAGATGCTTTCATATAAAATGATCTGATTTCATTTCATACTAATTTGTAATTTGAATAGATTGTTTAAGTATTTAAATGTTAAAATATATATCATGTGCTTTAAACTATCCTAAGGGTATAACTTTTGTTGATCCTTTTTTAGGAAAATATTACTTTTTATTCTTCAGTGTCTATTATTCTCCTATCATCGATTCCCTCGTAAAAGAACCAAGCCATTAACAGATTAAGAACTAAGCAAATGACTGTTTATGAAAGCATTTCTAAATAATCTAAACCAAAACAAAACATGTTTAAATGGAAGGTTATCTTTGATAGTCGAATGGTTAGTTATGCCTTCTCACAATATTTATTAAGTCTGCATATCTTTCTTTTACCACTGGTGAGTTTTAAAATATGCTGCCCTTGAAGTAACTTACAAGCACTCAGGTTTTGATTGTACTAAATTAAAAAAAAAAAAAGTTAGACTTTTTTAAAATTAATCAGTCTTCCCTCTTGATCCTCAGCAAATAAAATGCCTATGTTTAATGTACACTTTTGTTAGCCCTGAACAGTGTCTAACACATATTATATGATCCATATATATTTGTTGAATCAACTAAATAGCTATGAATATGTTCAAAGGCAAAAATAAGCATTTTGAGCTTGTTTCAAATCACATGGCCGGCACACAGGGTATGCTTGTTAATTATAGTAAGTACCATCTGGATAAGTAAAATATTGTTTATCAAGAAGAATTTTTATGAAAAGTAGATATTTTATGTTGGAATCTCATTGCTAAGAAAACTCTATAAATGAAGAGAGAACACATCTTCATATAGATTCAAAGTGAGCAATGTTGGTTGAGTTGTATAATATAGTTAATACTGATTTTTCCTAATGCCACATTAATATCATTCTGAAGGCATTTATAATAAAATATCTTCAAATAAATAAAACACCTTCACTGAGTTTTCAGAGCAGATCAGCCTTCTCACCACTCTTCCGAGAAATTAGAGAAATATGAGAAAATTTTCACGTCACCATAACATGAAAAAAATGATTCAGATTGACATGCTTCCCCGTATGGATACTAGTGTTTGAAGGCGTGTATGAAATGCTTTGCTGTATCAAACGTGCATTCCGTTTAAAAAGCTATTCCATTTTTCTTTCTAAACTTTGTTACTGGGTTTCAGTATTTTAAAGCCAGATGCCTTGTCCTAAAAATGGTTGAAACAAAACAAATAATATTTATTTCTCTATGTGAGTCTTTACTGTACTGATTTTTCTTTACTCACATAAAGCCACTGTCAAGGTAAATTATGTTTGTTGTAAAATTTAGCTGCTGAGAAAACATGAGCTTATTTACAGTGGCTGCCATCCTCTTTGAAAAGAATAGGGCTAACTCCTATTCTTTGTGAAACATATTAATTATAGAATAAAAATATGTTACTACTCTAACTTATTTTAAACAAACATGTATTGCATGTGTACTTAGGTTGTTTTGAGCCACATCATTAAGATATTTTTGATAGCTTTCTGCTAGAAAATGAAATTGTAATTAATCAAAATAATTCATTATAACAAATGGCTCAAGGTGTTCACCTTTGGATGTCTCTTTAACTTATTTGGGAACAAGTTTAAATTAGCACAGATATGGGATATTTGCCTTCTAATTTATGATCTTAATTATACTTGTCAAAACCATCGCTTAGCAGCTGTTCTTTGTTTTAGCTTTTATATTATCCAGATCATTTCTTTGTTAATTTTCATTTTCGTTTTACCCAAGTCATCTCTTTTTCTTTGCCTTGTTGGCTTTTCTGTTCCTACCTTAATTGAGAATTAGGAAGGGAAAGAAAGGAAACTTAAAATAGACTTTTTGCTTTTTGTTGATAAGCCTGGTTACGTGCATAACCAAAAAGTTAACTAGGGAGGAAGATAAAACTACTGCCTACCATAACTTAGGGGATTATTTATAGATTCTGTTCATTTATACTCTCCTTGATAACCTCATCAGAACAGATGGACTGTAGGTGAACATTTTTCATACATTAAAAAATACTATTCTATAGACTATTCAGTTTAAGGCCCCCAGCTTAGCTAGAATTAAGCTCAGCTGCTAAAAACAGGAATTTACCCAGAAACACTACAAATATAATGCTTCTCATTAAAAAAGAATATATATGTATTTTTTTTTCTTTTTTACAGAAAAAAAAGAAAAATCAAGCAAACCTAAAGATCCACCTCCTTTTGAAGGAATGGAGGTAAGATTGTATTCTGATCTAATAGAGAATTGATTGTAGGGTGTTTCCTTTTTCCATCGAAAATGCATAAGGCACATTATTCAGATGAGAAAATTTTTAAAAATTACTGAACTTTACAAGTATCTGAAAAAGGTAGAAACCCAAACCCAAAACCACTGCCGTCGAGTCGATTCTGACTCATAGCGACCCTATAGGACAGAGTAGAACTGCCCCTATAGAGTTTCCAAGGAGCACCTGGTGGATTTCAACTGCCGACCTCTTGGTGAGCAGCCATAGCACTTAACCACTACGCCACCAGGGTTTCCAAAGGTAGAAAAGCAGTATTTAAATTAATACAGACAAAATTATTTGGTGTGCTTTTTAGGTATAATTTATTCATAAAATAAATAAGTTGTGAAAATGTTTTATGTATTCTTATTGTAATATGTTTTGGAATATTGTGTAATCTATTATAGTAGGTACAAATCAATTTGTACTGCATTTGAAATACTTTGTGTTGATAGAAAAATTTTTAGAATTTATGTATATCCCATTTTACCATATGATTTGTTACTACTTTTGTATTGGAGCCCTAGACCCTAAAGGTCTAATTTTCCTCCAACAAAAAAAAAGCTACTATGAATTCTTTGAAAATTTACATGTTGTTGTAAAGGGCAGTACATTAATCACAAACTGTTTCTTTGACCATGGGTGTCTTAAATATTGTTTTCATTTTTAGTACTTCCTGTCCCTGCCTTTGTTTCAGATCGATGAAGTTGCTAACATTAATGACATGGATGAATACATTGAATTATTATATGAAGATATTCCTGACAAGGTTCGGGGTTCTGCTTTGATCCTGCAGCTTGCTCGAAACCCTGACAACTTGGAAGAACTACTCTTGAATGGTGATTTATAGCTATAAATATTATAATATAAAAATAACCGTGAACCCTTTAAATATCTACTATAATAGAGGTAGGAGTCCCTGGGTGGTGCAGACAGTTCGTGACGGAGGCTCAGGTCCACTCAGAGGCCCCTCAGAAGAAAGTCCTCGTGACCTACTTTGGAAACATCAGCGGCTGACAACCCTGTGGAGCGCAGTGTACTCTGACACACACGGGGTCGCCATGAGTCAGAATCAACCCCGTGGAGCGCAGTGTACTCTGACACACACGGGGTTGCCATGAGTCGGAATCAACCCCGCGGAACGCAGTGTACTCTGACACACACGGGTCGCCATGAGTCGGAATCAACCCCGTGGAGCGCAGTGTACTCTGACACACACGGGGTTGCCATGAGTCGCAATCAACCCCGTGGAGCGCAGTGTACTCTGACACACACGGGGTTGCCGTGAGTCGGGATCAACCCCGTGGAGCGCAGTGTACTCTGACACACACGGGGTTGCCGTGAGTCGCAATCAACCCCGTGGAGCGCAGTGTACTCTGACACACATGGGGTTGCCGTGAGTCGGGATCAACCCCGTGGAGCACAGTGTACTCTGACACACACGGGGTTGCCGTGAGTCGGAATCAACCCCGCGGAGCGCAGTGTACTCTGACACAAACGGGTCGCCATGAGTCGGAATCAACCCCGTGGAGCGCAGTGTACTCTGACACACACGGGGTTGCCATGAGTCGCAATCAACCCCGTGGAGCGCAGTGTACTCTGACACACACGGGTCGCCATGAGTCGGAATCAACCCCGTGGAGCGCAGTGTACTCTGACACACACGGGGTCGCCATGAGTCGGAATCAACCCCGCGGAGCGCAGTGTACTCTGACACAAACGGGTCGCCATGAGTCGGAATCAACCCCGTGGAGCGCAGTGTACTCTGACACACACGGGGTTGCCATGAGTCGCAATCAACCCCGTGGAGCGCAGTGTACTCTGACACACACGGGGTTGCCGTGAGTCGGAATCAACCCCGCGGAGCGCAGTGTACTCTGACACACACGGGTCGCCGTGAGTCGGAATCAACCCCGCAGAGCGCAGTGTACTCTGACACACACGGGTCGCCGTGAGTCGGAATCAACCCCGTGGAGCGCAGTGTACTCTGACACACACGGGTCGCCATGAGTCGGAATCAACCCCGTGGAGCGCAGTGTACTCTGACACACACGGGGTCGCCATGAGTCGGAATCAACCCCGTGGAGCGCAGTGTACTCTGACACACACGGGGTCGCCATGAGTCGGAATCAACCCCGTGGAGCGCAGTGTACTCTGACACACACGGGTCGCCATGAGTCGGAATCAACCCCGTGGAGCGCAGTGTACTCTGACACACACGGGGTTGCCATGAGTCGCAATCAACCCCGTGGAGCGCAGTGTACTCTGACACACACGGGGTTGCCGTGAGTCGGGATCAACCCCGTGGAGCGCAGTGTACTCTGACACACACGGGGTTGCCGTGAGTCGGAATCAACCCCGCGGAGCGCAGTGTACTCTGACACACACGGGTCGCCGTGAGTCGGAATCAACCCCGCGGAGCGCAGTGTACTCTGACACACACGGGTCGCCATGAGTCGGAATCAACCCCGTGGAGCGCAGTGTACTCTGACACACACGGGTCGCCATGAGTCGGAATCAACCCCGTGGAGCGCAGTGTACTCTGACACACACGGGGTCGCCATGAGTCGGAATCAACCCCGTGGAGCGCAGTGTACTCTGACACACACGGGTCGCCATGAGTCGGAATCAACTTGATTGCAGTTGATTTTATTTTTAATAGAGGTGCATGCTAAAATGATTTATACCAAAATTAGGAATGCAAATATTTTACAGCTCTCTATCACCTTCTTATTCAAATTTGTTAACATTTAGTAGCGTTTAAATCCTCTGGAGAATTCTCAAACCATTTAATTTAAACAAGGAAAATCTGGCATTAACAGTAGCATGTCTTTTCTTCTATTCTGAAAAACTTTACTTTTTAAAACAGAGTACAAGATTAAACTTCTAACATTTGTGCATGTATGTAATGTTTTTATTAGAGTTTCAGCATTAGTTTTATGTCAGTAGCACAGCAAAAGTTATGTGTCTTTATAATTTCATTTAGATTGAATTTAACACCAGATGTTTGTCTTTCGCTAGGAGTGCTTTGTAGTAAAGAAAAGGAGATATTAGGCTTTTAAAATCTTTTGCTCAGTAATAACACTATAGACTTATTTTAAATGCATAATTCTCTGACTGTACTTCTTTCAGAAAAAAAAAAAAGGCAGATGTCATTATTATCTGGTTTCCTTCATGTGAGAAAGAATACCTTTTTCTTTTTTCTGTTGCCTGGGCCTCTGTGATGGAGGCTGGACAGTGCACGACAGCAGTTTATAGCTGAGAGCTTGTGTCTCGAGCTGTGTCCAGAGAGCCCTAAGACAGAACTAGGATTCCAATTAGAAATCTACATTTTAACTACTTTTAAAATTATACAACTAATACATCAATATATTCTTTCAAAATAATTAGAACACTACAGATAAAATCTGCTTTGAACATTATCCCGTAATTTGTTATATGAGTTTGGAGTGCATTCTTCCAGATCTTTTTAATACTTTTACATATGTGTGTGTGTGTTTCATACTAAAATATAGAGTATTGCTTTATTTGAATTTTTAAATTAATAGTATCATAATACCTATTTGGTAATTTTTTTTCTGCATACAGCAATATTTTGAGATTACATGGATATAGATATATATAGATGCAATTTACTTTCTTTTAACTACTTTCAATTATTACATTTTATGAATTTATACATTTTCTTTAACCATTTCTGTACTGATGAGCATTGGATTGTTTCCACGGTTTTCAATAAGGAATGTTGCTTCAGTGAACAGTTTTGTGCATGTCTTCTTATATATCCAACCAAGAATTTTTTTAGGGTATGTGTACAGAGATAAAATTACAAAGGTCTTAATGTTTTAAGGGATATTGCCAAATTGCCATTCAAAATGTTTGTGCCACTATATCCCCATACCAGTGGAATATGAAAGTCTGAAACTTTCACATTTTGCCATTGTGTAGTTGGTAAACAATACCTCATTATTATAACTTGCATTTGCCGGATTTCTAACGAGCATTATCATCTTATTACGTTACTAGACTTTTGGAATTCTTCCCCTGTGAATTTTGTAGTCATTTCTGAAGTATTATATATATGCACACATACATATACAGTTGATCCTCATTATTCGTGGATTCCATATTCATGAATTCACTAAGAATTCACTAAAAACACTCAGGACAGTTTTGCAGTCACTCGGAGACACGTATATCCGCAAAGCAGCAAAAAATCCCCAGCTGAGGTCGAGCAAGACTGGTTCAATATTTGCTAATTCAGTGTTCACAGGAACTTTATGGAACATAACTACTGTGAATAACAGGAAGACTGTGTATGGTTTTCGTGTCTTAAATGTTTATATTCTGAATTCTAATCATTTTTATCTTACGTACTTAGGAATAGTTTCTCTCGATTACTTGCCCTTTTTCTTTTTTGTGTATGGTATCTTTTTGTGATACAGAACTTTTAAATTTTGATGTACTCAAATTTAAGTCTTTTTTTATGTATTTGTGGATATTCTCCTATATTTTTTTCAAATATCCTTTAGTATTTGTTTTGTTTTAAACTGAAATTTTTAATTTACTTGGGGTGTTTTTATAACAGCTTTGTTGAGCTATCATTTATATACTCTTTTACAGTGAACAATTCCCTGGATTTTAGTGTCTTCACAGAGTTTTAAAGCCATTGCCACTATTGAATTCCAGAACATTTCATCACCTCAGAGGTGAACCCATGGCAATTAGCAGTCACTCCCCAAAGACAGACTGTGAGAGCGGAGCTTTTCAGCGAGCATCCAAATAGGTCACATAGTGTCAGTTCTCTGGGGATGTGGCTTTTGGGGATTTCCACACTGTTCTGTCTCCCAGTTGCTATTAGGCTGCTGGTTTTCACAGATGGCTTAGTTCTGATGCTGTTAATTTGCAAGGTCTACCATGAAGCTGGGCTAAGGGGAATGGAATTAGGGAAAGTTAAAATGCCACAAGGCTCACTGTTCTTATCAAGAATTTTTTTTTCCCCCCTGAAATAAACACTCCTTGAATTGCAACCCTTTGGTTAATTTGCAGAGCTCTGAAAAAGTTGATTTTGACCATTTTTACCAGTGTTGTCATTCTGCTCATGGAGGAGTGTGTTTTTGGAGATCCTTACTCTGCCCTGCTGGAAGTGCTTGGCCCTAGAATTTATTTTCATTTAAGGTGGGAGGAGAGATTTAATTTTAACTTTACTTTTTTCCATATTGGATAGCCAGTTACCCCAGCCTAGTTGGTGGAATGCCCAAGGATTTGAAACACCTTCTCTACCATATACCTGCCATTCTTTTATTCAACAGATATTCCTTGAACCGTTTTTCAGTGTGAGGTACTGTTCCCATATATACCTGGGTCTGGTTTGGTGCTCTGTCTTCTGTTCCGTTGATCTATTTGAGGATTCCTATACCTGTGCCATGACTCGACGGCACTGGGGTTTTTCTATACCTGTGCCATACTGTTTGTTATTGTTGTTACGTTTTGTTTTTTAGCTAGAGCTTTAGAACATGTAAGACAAGTGCCCCAATTTGCTTTTCTCCCCCCGAGATTGTCTTTGCTGGCCTTGTATATTCCACTTATATATTTATTTGAGAATCAATATATCAAATTCTCTAAAAAACCATGAGGGGATTTTGATTGTGATTGTATTCAATTTACAAATTAATTTTGGGTTGTCATCTACCCTTCTGTAAACTTGGCACTTTTCTTTTGGCTGTCTCTTAATAACCTGTATACAATTCCTATAGCTATATTTTTATTGAGATATTTATTCTATGTACATAACTGTACTAAAGAGAAAAAATGAAATAAAGATTGCCAAATAGGTCGCTAAACCTTTGTCTAAATCTATGACATTATAGAACATTATTCTCCAAAGCCAGGTGCATTTGGGAAATAGTGGATTAAAGGAAACCACATTCCTTATTAAGTAGCACTGCCTGTCTGCGGAGCCTTTGCGTTTTAATGTGCATTGCCTGCCTATTTGTTGGACTTTGGAATAATTTTGTTCAAAGCATATGCTAGACCAGTGCTCTGCAAGGTAAATTGTGAAATGCTATTATAGGCTATTTTTTAGTTTGTTAAAAATTCATTATCTAACTAGATTAATAGTAAATACAGTTAATTCTTGTTTTTTTTTCATAATCTGAATGGTCAGAGAGCTCAAATAACCTGAAGCTTTTCATTACCATGATAAATACTGATAATATATTTCATGAAGTACAGTAGTTCCCAAGTGCCTATTGAAGAAAGTTAAATTATGACCTCTGCATTTAAGCATAAAAAATTTTTATATTATTTTGATTATTTTAAGAGTTACATACCTCACAACAGCGTAAATTTGAACCCAGTCTCATTTTATGTTTATTTAATATATGGTAATTCTTGTTAATCAGTTCATTAATTTTACCTTGCTCAAGAAAAAGATCTAGCAGAGATGTTTATTAGCTTAGCCTGAAGCTAATTTTATGAAATATTTTTAATATTATGTCTGTTACTGATAACTGAAATATTAGCATGATACTGAAATATTGCTTATTTTTCTATGTGTAAATTCTGTTGTCAGATGGCATCGAGTTGCTTCCGACTCACAGCAACCCTGTGTATAACAGAAGGAAATTCTGCCAGTCCTGTACCATTCTCATAATCGTTGTTATGCTTGAGCCCGTTGTTGCATAAATATTATTTACTTATTAATTTGCTTTAATAAATTTGGTTTTAACCTGCTCAGCTGTTCATTATGTTTTTCTAGACTTATCCTACTTTTTTTCTTATTCTCAAATACGTGAAATCGTATGTAAAAAAAGAGAAAAATTGGTAGTACAGTAAAAAGATTACAGAGAAATGAAAATCAAGAAATAAATATGATCATCTTATTATTTTATTATCACCCATAATATTCATATTAACCCAACAAAACCAACCCAGTGCCATCGAGTCGGAACTGCCGACCCTGTGGTTAGCAGCTGTAGCACTTAACGACTACGTCACCAGGGTTTCCAATATTCATATTATGTTCCTTTATATCATTTTATTTTTCTGTTTATAGTTGTAGCTGTATGTTAACTTTTTAAATAAAAGTTGTATTTTAGTTTTAAAAATAGCTGTGTTGGGAAATAGCACCCTACTTTTTGTTCCAGTTCTATCTTAGCCTTGTTATTTATTAATGACTAGACATTTAAAATCAAATCATCCTTTATACCAGAGGCAAGGCGAATGATCATTTTTATATGTTTCCTTAGAAACTGCCCTTGGTGCATTAGCAAGAGTCCTGAGAGAAGACTGGAAGCAAAGTGTTGAGTTAGCTACAAATATAATTTACATCTTTTTTTGCTTTTCCAGGTAAGTATAAAAATTATGAAGTAAAATAAAAGTGCTAGTCTATCTCTGTATTTCTCTCTGCCATTGGTTCAGTCTCTAAATCACTTGTGTTCTTGGGCTTTCTGCGTGTCTGTCCATGCCCTGCCTCTGAACTCTAATTTATGTTTGTTTCCCATTCTCTCTCCTGCTCTGTTATTCTTTCATCCAGTTGACACATACCTGTGCATGTACACACACGCGGTAGGATAGTGTAATGGTTTAGAGTTTAAGGCTGTGGAAGTAGACTGTTTGGATTTGCCCTGCTATTTCTTAGCTTTGTGACCTTGGTTGCATTTTTAACTTCTCGTATCTCACTCTCCTCGTCTGCAGAATGTGGATAGTAGTATGAGTCGGAATCAACTTGACAGCAACAGGCTTGGTTTAGGGTACGTTTTAGGATTAAATGAATTAATGAGCTAAAATATATAGAATAAACTTGGACCCAGAAAAAGCGCTCAATAACTGTTATTGTTATATATACAAATACATGTACACACACATACACATCATGTATATATATATTATTTATCAACATATGTTCTTTAGAAAGAGGATGTTTATTCAGGCATTGTGAAAAGCTTCTAGCCAATTCTTAGAGAATTCTACAAATATGGCAGCATCACCGAATACATTTATTGGATAAATATCTGAACGAATTAATTGTATAGGAAATATGTACAGATCCTTATTACTGATATGCTATTGATTTGTTTATTGTCTGATACCGGTTTTATACAATAAATAAGATGGATTTATAGTATTGTTACATTATTAGTTTTGTTAGATGACAGTCTGAAAATTATTTTGAAAGTATCTGAGTAGTTAATCACAAAAATGTATTTTAATTCTAACTTCTTAAAAATAAGCGATTTCAGATAAGTGTAGTATGTTAAAATATATTTCAAAGTAATCTTATAATTTCAAGTCTTTCTAGTTTACTATGAGTATATTCATTTACTGCTTGTACTAAAGTGTACCCAAAGCAAATTTCCTCAGCCCGTAGAATGTATTCCTTTAAATACCTATTAAAATCTCTTTTTTAAAGCTTTTCTCAGTTTCATGGACTTATCACCCATTATAAAATTGGAGCTCTGTGCATGAATATCATTGATCATGAATTAAAAAGACATGAGCTTTGGCAAGAAGAACTTTCTAAGAAGAAGAAAGCTGATATCCTTTAAGAATGGAATTTCACCCCGTTGTTGCCTCTTGCTATCATTTGGATAAATGGGATGGTTTTGTTGTTATTTTTATTTGCCATTCAGATTACTTGGAAACAGGCAAGACACTTTGTGTGTTGAAGGTTAAGATAAAGATAGAAAATGTCAGAATGAATGTAGTTGGACATATGATTTTGTTCACAATTTTGATTAGTTAGGTAGCAGGAGCAAACAGTGGTGGCTGTGCCTACCTGGGTTGGTGAGTCCCTGAGTGGCTTTACCATTTGTCCCCTGAGATCCGTTGGTTAGCTAAAGCCTGGCTCACCACGGATGCTTTTTGTTCGGTACATCTCTCTGAGTACTAGAGTGACTTTGCTTAGAGTGGACATAAATTTGGTGATGAACCTAATTTTAAGTTGTTTTTCTAATTAAGTGCAAAAATACTTTCTTAATAAATACAAATTGGAGAGCCCTAGGAGATGATAGAACCTATAAAAGGAACCTTAGAAATTAACCTGTCTTGCAATCAGGAATCTTTTCTGCAACATTCCTGGGCGATGGTTATATAGGCTCTTCTCTAATCGTGTAACTGCTTAGTGATTCAGCCCATTTTGTGGTTTGGGCTTCTACTTACTATAATTGTCTTTTGTTTAGTGAACCAGAGTTCATTTTTTGGTAACTTCTATCCCTTTGTTCTAGCCTTCCACACTGAAGCAGTATAGAATAAAGACATTCTCTTCAGTATCACAGTTCTCATATTTGAAGATATTTATCATATTACCTCTACAAATACAACTCCTCTCGACTGAATGCCCTGGCTTATTCGTACCTATCCTTGTGTGACGTGTGTATAACTCCTCTCGACTGAATGCCCTGGCTTATTCATACCTGTGTTTGTGTGACACGTGTATGACTCCTCTCGACTGAATGCCCTGGCTTATTCATACCTGTCCTTGTGTGACGTGTGTATAACTCCTCTCGACTGAATGCCCTGGCTTATTCATACCTGTGTTTGTGTGACACACGTATGACTCCTCTCAACTTAATGCCCTGGCTTGTTCATACCTGTCCTTGTGTGATATGTGTATAACTCCTCTCGACTGAATGCCCTGGCTTATTCATACCTGTCCTTGTGTGACGTGTGTATAACTCCTCTCGACTGAATGCCCTGGCTTATTCATACCTGTGTTTGTGTGACACACGTATGACTCCTCTCGACTTAACGCCCTGGCTTGTTCATACCTGTCCTTGTGTGACGTGTATAACACCTCTCAACTGAATGCCCTGGCTTATTCGTACCTGTCCTTGTGTGACGTGTGTATAACTCCTCTCAACTGAATACCCTGGCTTATTCATACCTGTCTTAGTGTGACATGCGTATAACTCCTCTCGACTGAATGCCCTGGCTTATTCGTACCTGTCCTTGTGTGACGTGTGTATAACTCCTCTCGACTGAATGCCCTAGCTTATTCGTACCTGTCCTTGTGTAATGTGTCCCAGATTAACAAGCATGCTGGTTCCTTCCCTTTGAACCTGGAATTTACTGGTGTCTTTTAAAAAGTGAAAACGTTATTTCTGTCGTACAAAGTATCATACGTTTCATACCTTCCCTTAGTGGAAAAAGTGGGCAATATTCTTAGATTAACTTTGGCCTCCAGAGAATCCTTAAGACTTGAATTTTATCTCCACTGTGCTATATGGATTAATGCTGAGCATTCTGTACAGGATCTCTCAAGGTTTTATAATTGTCACTTGGAATCCCCAAAACACTGTAAAAATGCACCTCCCCCCAACTTTGAATTTTCTTAATTAGGATCTCAACAGGTTTGAAAATTTTCTATGTTTGCCGTAAGGTTCTTGCATCTAGATTGGTATTGACCTGAACTACTAGGATAGCTCAATAACCTTGGAGACTTGAGATCAGTCCTGGAGTCCCAACCCTGAATGGTTCAGTGTAACCAAAATTTAGTTAAATAGGAGAGGAAGGGAGAGGACCAGTACTGGGACTTTTTATTGATTGTTAATTTACAGCGCTTCCTTTGTGATTATGATTGGTGACAGAACTGGTATTTCAGGACATGTTGTATTTCTGTCAGACACCACTGACTGTAAGATACACTATTGTTTATGAACTCCTAAGGAAAGAATGCTTCCAGTTAAACAGGGACACGTCGTGGATTATAAGATGCATCCCAATTTTGCAGTGGGGAAAATGTGTCTTAGGATCAGCGGGTTGTGACCATTAAGGAGATATAAAAATTACCTTTCAGGATTCTGGCCCTTTTTCCTGAAATAATGTACTATTTTACTAAGCCCTAAGTTTCCTTCTATTTTGATACAAATATTCCTTCTATTTTGATGCAAATAACATTCTAGAAGGTCGACTGCTTGACTCATTTTCTGGGGTTATTTTTAAGTGCTTGGGGATTCTGAGGAAACCCTAGTGGTATAGTGGTTAAGTGCTACAGCTGCTAACGAAAAGGTTAACAGTTCAAATCCGCCAGGCGCTCCTTGGAAACTCTACGGGGCAGGTCTAGTCTGTCCTATAGGGTCGCTATGAGCCGAAATCTACTCGACAACAGTGGGTTTGGTTTTTTTGGCTTTTTGGGGATTCTGAAGTCAAACTAAAGGGACCGGTTATTTCTACAAGCCCAGGGGACTATTTTGGAGTATAAGATAAGCTTTTTAAAATTTGTCTACATGTAATTCTAGGATCCTTCTTTTGGAATCCGTAGTCTGAAGAGGGTGATAAAAAGCTTTAGATCTAGCCTGCGCCCTTTAAATATTCTGGGCATCTGTCTGAAGACGAATCCAGTATTTTATTATGTAATTTACTTGTTAAGGATCCATGGATCCATTTGATAATCTGTTGAAAGTTCTAGACTTGTATACCTACATAAAATATTTGTGTGCAATTTCTGAGGATTCAAGTACTTGGTGAAGGTCAGAAGTGTGCACACTGTGACTCTGAGGGTATGTTTGAACCCTAGGCTATGATGTCGTCTTATACCACAGTTATTGTGCAGACAACAACATTTTAGTAGAAATAAACTATAAAAAAAAAAAATTTTTTTTTTTTTTAGAGAAAACAATGGAGTAAAGTTGCATATAAAATTTAATAGTGTTGTCTGTCATAATATTTTTCAGTAAGTTTTTTCTTTGCTTCAGTGAGTACATATAATCCTTAACTTAGGTTGTTTACTTGATGAAGACCCTGAAAACCAAACCTTGAGAAAGGATTATGAAAAAACATTTAAAAAATACCAGGGGCTTGTGGTAAAACAGGAACAGCTTTTACGAGGTATGAATTCTTATACTATTAGAAATGCAACTGATTACTCTAAAAACATTTATTTTGTTCTAGTTTTATCATTGCAGTAAAATACCAGAATAACTGAAAGTTCTATAAGTTTTAATATGCTACAAGTTCCTCTGTCTTTAGCTTGAGGAACAATGTTTTAAATTTAATTCCATTGTCTTTCCACCGAAGTACTCTATTCAGGTCTTAAATGTATATGTATTTATAATGTTTTTACTTAGAGAAGATTTTTTAATCCAATTTTTGGCCTTTTCAATAAGAATCCTGTTTTCTGCAAATCTTAACTTACTTGTCTTATATAATAAAGTGAATATTTTTGTTACTTTCCTTGGAAATTGATATGAATGTTTTCAAAATGTATCTTTTTAATATATCTTTTTTAATGTTTTCAAAATGTATCTTTTTTAATAGGAAATTTTTTATTGAGAGATTTCAGTAGTATGGTTTCTAGGTCACTAAGGTACAAAATCTTATGATGGTCAGTGAGAATGATGTGGGGCTTTTAAGTGTGCAAATCAGTTTCTCATTTGCAGGTGGTTATTGATTTTCAGTTCATTGGCCCTTTGTACACTGAAAACTATAAAACATTACTGAAAGAAATTAAAGAAATAAATGGAAGGGCATTCTGTGCTCATGGATCAGAAGACCCAATATTGTGAAGATGTCAGTACCCCTAAAGTAATTTACAGACTCAGTACAATACTGATCAAACTGCCAATAACCTTCTTTGCAGAAATGGAAAAGCGAATCCTCAGATTATATGGAACTGTAAGGGGCCCCAAATAGCCAAAGCAATTTCGAAAAAGAACAAAGTAGGACGACTCACACTTCCTGATCTCAAGGCATATTATAAAGCCGCACTAATCAAAATAGTCTCATATTAGTATCGTAATAGAGAGATAAACCAATGGAATAGAACTGAGAGTCCAGCAATAAATCCACACACTTATGGTCTGTTGATCTTCAATAAGGGTACTAAATCCATCCAATGGGGAAAGAATAGTCTGTTTAATAAGTAGTGCTGAGACAACTGGATTTCCAAAACATAAGCATGTACCTGGACCCATACCTCACACCATATACAAAAACTAACTCAGAATGGATCAACGACCTAAACGTAAGATTTCGAAACCACAGAACTCTTAGAAGAAAACATACAGGTAGTGCTTCGGGATCTAGTTTACAGCAATGAATTCTTAGATATGACACTGAAAACACAAGCAATAGTAGATGAAAGATAAATGAGAATTCATCAAAGTTTAAAATTTTGTTCATGAAAGATGTTTATTGACAAAGTGAAGAGACAACCTATAGATTGGGGGAAAAATTTTGGAAATCATATTTATCTGATAAAAGTTTATTATCCAGAACATATAAAGAACCCCTACAACTTAACAACAGAAGGACAAACAACACAATCGAAAAATGGGCAAAGTACCTGAATAGACATTTCACCAAAGAAGAGATACAAAAGGCCAATAAGCACATGCAAAGATGCTCAACATCATTAGTCATTAGGGAAATTAAAATCAAAACCACGATAAGATATCACTTCACACCCACTAAGATGGCTGTGATTAAAAAAACGGAAAACAGTAGGTGTTGGTGAAGGAAGATGTGGAAAAATTGGAACCCTTATCCGTTGCTGGTGGGATTGTAAAATGGTACAGCCACTGTGGAACACAGTCTGATAGTTCCTCAAAAACTTAAACGGAATTATACAATCTAGCAGTTCCACTTCTAGGTGTATACCCAGAAGAATTTAAAGCAGGAACAGAAACATACATGTACACCAGAATTCACTGCAGCAGTATTCACAGTAGCCAAAAGATGGAAACAACCTAAACGTCCGTTAACAGATGAAGTGGTACTTACATGCAATGGAATCTTACCCAACCATAAAGAGAAATGAAGCCATGATGTATGTTACAGCATGGATGAACCTTGAAAATGCCTTGCTGAATGAAATAAGTCAGCCACAAAAGGGCAAATATTGCATGATTCCACTTAAGTATGTAGAATAAGCAAGTGTACACAGACCTAAGATTATTAGTGATTACCATAGGTGCGCAGGACAGAGGAAGAAAGGGGGACTGGTTGCGGAGGGGACACTGAGCTTCTGTTCAGGGTGATGGAAAAGTTCAGAGCCAGATCATGGTGATGGTCACTCAATATGATGAACACAGTACATACTGCCAAGCTGTATAGTGAAGAATGTTGAAATGACAAATTTCTTGTTATGTATATGTTTACCACAAATTACAAAGAGAAACTTTAAGCTTTGTTCCTAGTCATATACTTTATGCAAATATTTTTTGCTTTCTTTTTTTAGTGATTTTATTGAGATATAATTGATATACAGGAAGATGCACATATTTAAAGTGTACAACTTAATAAGTTTTGACATATGTGAAAACACATGAAACCAACACCATAATCAAGATAAAGAACATATCCATCACCTCCAAAAGCCTCCTCATGCCTCTTTGTAATTCCTCCATTTTCTCGTTCCTCCCCACTCACCCTAAGGGAACCACTGATTTGCTTTCTGTCACTTTAGTTTACGTTTTATATGAATGGAATTATGTAGTATATGTTGTTTTTTGCCTGGCTTCTTTCACTAGGTGTAATTAGAGATTCAGCCATCTTGTATCAGTAGTTCATTACTTTTTATTATTGAGTGATATTTCTTTGTACTTGTTCATCTGTTGATAGTATTTGGGGATGCTTCCAATTTTTGACAATGAGGAATAAAGCTGCTGTGAACATTTATGTGCGATCTTTGTGTGGATATGTGCTTTCTTTTCTCTTGGTTAAATACCTGTTATGGAATGGCCGGGCCATAGGATAGGTATGTTTTTAACTTTATAAGAAACTGCCTAACGGTTTTCTACAGTGGTTTTACCCTTTTACATTCCCATCATCAATGTATGAAGTTTCAATTGTTTCATATCCTTGGTAACACTTGGTATGGTTAATCTTATTCTAATGGTTATGTAGTGATACCTTCTGTGGTTTTGATTTGTATTTTCATAATGACTAATAGTGACCCCATGAGTCAGAACTGACTCAGTGACAACAGGTTTGGGTTTGGTTTTAATGACTAATGATGTTGAATAAGTTTTCATGTGCTTATCTGTCATTTCTATGTCTTTGTTGAAGTGTCTGTTCAAATCTTTTGCCCATTTTTAATTGGAAATTTATTGAGTTTTGAGAGTTCATGTTGGATACAGATATGTGATTTGCAAGTATTTTTTCCCATTTTGGCTTATCTTTTCATTCACCTAACAGTATCTTTCAAGGAACAGAAGTTTTTAATTTTTATAGCATCTAATTTACTAATTTTGTCTTTTATGGTTCATGCTTTTGGTATTTAAGAAATCCTTCCCTAATTGAAGGTTACAAAGACCTTTTCTTGAGTTTTCTTTTACTACTTTTATAATTTTAGGTTTTCATTAAGGTTTATATTACATTGTGAGTTAATATTTGTATATGATTTAAGAATGAATCTAAGTTCTTTTTTTTTTTTTTTTTTTGCATTTGGATATCAAATTTTCCTGTACTATTTGTTAAAGGACTATCCTTTATCCAGTGAATTGTCTTACATATTTGTCAAAATCATTTATCCATGTGAGTGTGGGCTTACTTCTAGACTCTCTAATCTGTTCTGTTCTGATCTACTTATATATCTTGATGCTGATAGCACAATATCTTGATTACTGTAGCTTTATATAAAATATTGAAATCAGGTAATGTTAGTCTTTCAACTTATATTTTCAAATTTTTGGCTATTCTCTTACATTTCCATATGAACTTTCTAAATAACTAATTTCTACAAAAAAATATTGCTGAATGTTTGATTGGGATTGCATTGAATCTATAGATCAGTTTGGCAGAATTGACATCTTACCATATTGAATCTTCTGACTCACGAGAAAGGTTTATTTATTTCAGTCTTTTTAAATTTCAATAGCTATCCGAAAAGTTGGTGGTTTGAACCCACCAGCTGCTTTGTGGGGAAAAGACCTGACAATCTGTTTCTGTAAAGATTGTTGTTGTTGTTTTGTGCCATCAAGTCAATTCCAACTCACAGCGACCCTATTCGTAACAGAACAAAGCACTGCCTGATTCTGTGCCATCCTCACAGTCGTTATTAAGCTCGAGCCCATTGTTGTACTGTGTCAGTCTATCTCTCTGAGAGTCTTCCTTTTTTATCCACCGACTTTCCACTTTACCAAGCATCATGTCCTCCAAGGACTGATCCCTCCTGACAACATGTCCAAAGTATGCGAGACATAGTCTCATCACCTTGCCTCTAAAGAGCATTCTGGCTGTACCACTTCTAAGACAGATTTGTTCCTTCTTTTGGCAATCCATAGTATAGTCAGTATTCGTCACCAGCACCATAATTCAAAGGCATCAGTTCTTCGGTCTTCCTTATTCATTGTCCAGCTTTTGCATGCATATGAGGCAATTTGAAAACACCATGGCTTGGGTTAGGCAAACCTTAGTCTTCAAGGTAACATGTTTGCTTTTTAACACTTTAAAGAACTCTTTTGCAGCAGATTTGCCAATGCAATGCGTCTTTTGATTTCTTAGCTGCTGGTTCAATGAGTGTTGATTGTGGATCCAAGTAAAATGAAATCCTTGACAACTTCAACCTTTTCTCCATTTATCATGACGTTGTTTATTGGTCCAGTTGTGAGGATTTTTGTTTTCTTTATGTTGAGGTGTAATCCATAGCGAAAGCTGTAATCTTTGATCTTCATCAGTAGGTACTTCAAGTCCTTTTCACTTTCAGCCAGCAAGGTTGTGTTATCTACATAATGCAGGTTGTTAATGAGTCCTCCTGTAATCCTGATGCCCCATTCTTCTTCATATGACATACACCTTTCCTGACTTTAAACCATGCAGAATCCCTTTATTCTGTTCGAACAACTGCCTCTTGATCTATATGCAGATTCCTCAAGAGCACGATTAAGTGTTCTGGAATTCCCATTCTTCGCAATATTATCCATAATTTGCTATGACCCACACAGTCGAATGCCTTTGCGTAGTCAACAAAACACAGGTAAACATCTTTCTGGTATTCTCTGCTTTCAGCCACGATCCATCTGACATCAGCAGTGATATCCCTGGTTCCATGTCATCTTCTGAATACGGCTTGAATTTCTGGCAGTTCCCAGTTGATGAATGATCTTCAGCAAAATTTTACTTGCATGTGATATTAATGATACTGTTCAATAATTTCTGTATTCAGTTGGATCACCTTTCTTTGGAATGGGCATAAATATGCATCTCTTCAAGTTGATTGCCCAGGGAGCTGTATTCCAAATTTCTTGGCATAAAGAGCTCTTCCAGCTCTGCAACAGTTTGTTGAAACATCTTGATTGGTATTCTGTCAATTCCTGGAGCCTTGTTTTTCACCAGTGCATTCAGTGTAGCTCGGACCTCTTCCTTTAGTACTATTGGTTCCTAATCATATGCTACCTCCTGAAATGGTTGCATGTTGACCACTTCTTTTTGGTATAGGGACTCTTTGTATTCCTTCCATCTGTTTTTGATGCTTCCTGCATGGTTTAATATTTTCCCCATAGAATCCTTCACTATTGGACCTTAGGACTTGAATTACAGTCTGGCAAACCCTTTGGGACAGTTCTGCTCTGTCATATAGGGTTGCTATGAGTTAGAATCAACAGAACAGAACACAACAGCAACAACATGGCAAGGTTTTATTGTTTTCAGTGTACAGGTCTTTCCCATCTTCTGTCAGTTTTGTTCCCATGCATTTCATATTTTTTTTTTTATGGCTGTTGTAAATGCTATCTTTAAAAAAAAATTTTAATCTCTGATTGTTCATTGCCAGTATATAGAAATACAATTGAATTTTGTATTGGCCTTGCATCCTGTTACATTGGTAGTAACTTTTATAGATTCTGTCATATTTTCTACATTGATGACGGTCTTGTCTGCAAGTAAAGACAATTCGCTTCATGTTTTCACATCTGGGTGGCTTTTATTTATTTTTCTTGCCTATTTTTTTTTTTTTAATTGCGCTGTCTAGAACACGCGGTGCAATGTTGAGTAGAAGCAATGCGAGTAAACCTTCTTGTCTAGTTCCTTATCATTTAGCATTAAGTATGCTGCTGAGCATAGGTTTTCATAGATACCCTTTATGAGGTGAAGGAGGTTTCCATCTGTTCTTAATTTCCTGAGGGTTTTTATCAGGGCGAATGTTGGATTTGGTTCAGTGTGTTTTCTGCATCTATTAAAAGGATCATGTGGTTTTCTTTTTAGTTTGTTAATTGTTTATATGGTTAATATAATCAATTGCTTTTGTAATATTAAATCAGCTTTGCATTCCTGGGTTAAAATCTGCTTGTATTATCCGTTTTATATCCATTATGTATTATTGGCTTTAATTTCCTAAAATCTTTTAAAATTTTTTGCATCTCTGTGTATGGGGATATTGGTCTATAGTTTTCTCGTAAGCTCTAATTTTTTTTTTTTCTTTACCTGGTTTTGGTATCAGGGCAATGCTAACCTCATAGAATGAGGTGGGAAGTGTTCCCTCCTCTTCAGTTTTCTGGGAGAGTTTGTGAAAAATTTGTATTTTTTTCTTTAAATGTTTGCTAGAATGTGCCAGTAAAGCCATTAGAGCCCTAGAGTTCTCTTTATGGGAAAGTTCTTAACTACAAATTCAGTGTCTTTTGTAGGCAGAGGACTATTCAAGTAGTTTTTTTTTTTTTTTCCTTGAATGAGTGTTAATAGCTTGTAAGACACAAGCTAAAGGAACTTGTGTATTTTTCATTGTTCTACATTAATATTTCCTTATCATCCTTTTAACACCTGTATCTGTAATGATGTAACTGGTCTTAGTCTTGAAATTGATAATTTGTGCCTTCCCCCTAATCAGTCTGGTTGGAGGTGTATCAATTTTATTGATCTTTTTTTTCTCATAGAACCAACGTTGGTATCATTGATTTTCTCTATTTTTGTTTTCTATTTCACTGATATTTGCTCTGATTTTTATTATTTATTCAGCTTACATGTAGTTTCTTAAGGCAAAGATGAAATCATTGATTCAGGATTTTTTTTTCTCTAATAAAGATGGTTAATACCATGCATTTCTTTTCAAGCACTGCTTTCGCAGCATCTCACAGATTCTGTTGTTTTCATTTTAATTCAGTTCAAAATACTTTCTGATTGCTCTTTCTGTTTCTTCTTTGACCCATAGGTTATTTAGAAGGCAGTTATTTTATTTACAAATATTTGGAGACTTTCCAGGCATCTTTGTGTTATTGATACTTAATTCAATGCCATTTTCATCAGAGAAAATACTTCTATAACTTGAATCCCCCTAAATTTATTGAGACTTGTTTTATAGTCCAGAATATAGTCCCTCTTAGAAAACGTTGTGTGTACACACTTGAAAAGAATGTTTATTCTGCTTCTGCTGGTGTTTTCTATAAATCCCACGAGGTAAAGTTAGTGATATACAAGTCTTTATATCCTTGCTGATTTTCTTTGTACCTGTTCTATCAATTATTGAGAGAGGAACATTGAAATCCCTGACTGTAACTGCGGATTTGTCTATTTCTTCTTGCAGTTCTATCAGTTTTTGCTCCATGTATTTTGAAGCTCTGTTATTGGGGATTCATGTAGGAACATAAATTGTAACGTCTTCTTGATGAATTGACCTTGTTTTTATTATGATATGACCTTCATTATCTCTGGAATATTCTTAGCTCTGAAATCTACTTTTCTTGTGACTGGTGTTTTAACATGGTGTGTATTTGTCCATCCTTTTACTTTTAACTTGTGTCTTTAAAGTTTTTCTTATAAAAAGCATATATTTGATTCTTGCTTTTTTTTTTTTGTCTTTACCTTTTTCTTCTTTGTCTTCTTTGAGATTGAGGTATTTTTTATTTATCTCCATTGTTGGCTCAACTGTAACTCTTTTATGATCTTAATGGTGCTTTAGGGTTTATAGTATCCGTCTTTAACTTGTTTTAAGTTCAGTGTGCCTTCAAGTGCTATTTCTACAACTTCACATGTAGTGTGAGAACTTTACAATAATTTACATTTATTTCTCCACTCCCTGAATATTTCTTATACGTTTTATATCCTCAGGGCATCATTATTATTTTTATATAATCATTTTTATTTTGAAGATATTTGAATAATAAGAAAATAATCTTACCTGTTATAGCTCCACATTTCTGCCTGGTGTTATTTTCTCTTTGTCTGATGGACTTCCTTTAGTATTTCTTATAGGACATAGTTGTTGGTGATGAATTATTTTTTTCTTTTGTATGTCAGAAAAAGTCTTTTTTGAAGATAATTTTCATTGGATATAGAATTCTAGCTCAACAGCTTTTTTCGTTTTCTGTTATATAGATGTAACTCTACTGTCTTCTTGCTTACATAGTTTTTGGTGAGAAATCTGGTGTTCTTTGTTGCTCTGTATATAAGATACCATTTTTCTTTTCACTGCTTTTAAGATTCTTTCTTTAATGCTTGTTTTGAGCAATTTGATTATCATTTGTCTTGGTACTGCTTTCTTCATGTTTCATGTTCTTGGGGTTTGGTTAGCATATTATAATTGTGGGTTTATAGTTTTCATAAATTTGGATATTTTTTCAGTTATTGTTTTCAGAGACTCCAATTACATGTATACTAGGGCACTTAAGGTTTGTCTACAGCTCAGTGGTATTCTTTACATTTTTGCTATTTTTTTCCTCTATGTCTTTAATTTTAGACAGTTTATATTGTTATGTCTTCAAATTCACTAATCTTCAATATATAAACTTCTCCTAATTCCATCTAGTATGCAGCCTCAGACATTGTAGTTTTTATTGTTAGAAGTTCAGTTTGAGGGTTTTTTGTTTTTTTTTTTTTTTTTTATCCTCCAAGTCTGTACTTCCCTTTTTGAATATCTGGAATGCAATTATAATAACTGTTCTAATGGTCCTCTGTGCTAATTCTGAACTCTGTCAGTTCTGGGTCAGTTTCACTTGGTTGATATTTCTTCTCCTTATGGGTCGTGTATTCCTGCTTATTTGAATGACTGATAATCTTTGATTAGATACCAGACATTGAAATTTATATTGTTAGACATTGGATATTTTATTATTTCTATAAATATTTTTGAGCTTTGTTCTCAGACACTGTTAAATTAACTGGGAACAGTTTTATGCTTTTGACTCTTGCTCTTAAGATTTGTTAGTCTGGACGTAAGCAGCTTAGTCTGGGGGTAATTATTCCCCACTACTGAGGCTGGACCTTTCAGAATACTCTGAATTAGGAGATTTCCAGTCTGGCTGGTGGAAACAGGCATTATGTGCAGTCCAGCCCTGTGTAAGGATCATGTATTATTGCCTTCTAATTCTCTCATTTTGTTCTATCCCAGCCTCATTTATATTTCTGACACATGAGCACCAGTCAGTACTCTGTTCAGTACTCAAGGAATACCTCTGCAGAACTCCACAGTTCTCTTTGTTCATTTCTCTCCTCTCCAGCACTCTGTTCTGTCAATTCTAGCCACATCAGCTTTCCTGGACTCTGAGCTCCAACTCCTCAACTGCGGAAGTCTGTCAGTTCCGCCTGAGTTCTCCCTTCCTGTCCCATGGCCTGGAACCTCTCTCAGGGTGGCAGTCTGGGGCAATTATAAGGCTGTCTCATTTCTTCCTTGTCTCTCAGGGCTCGCTGTCTTCATTGCCTGATGCCAGTTTTGTCAAAGCCTTTCTTTCATGTGCTTTTGTCCTTTCTTTTTGCTTTTTTTTGGTCTGTTTCAGGTTAGTGTTTAATAATCTGGTTCATACCATTCTATCTTGGCTGCTAGCAAAAGTCTACTATACATTTTTCTGAACACAATTTAAGACCTTTCAGTAGTGCCTTTCATGAAAAGTCAGCATAATGCAGTAGTATAAATGGGTGAACTTTGAACTCTGATGGGCTTGAATTTTAACTCTCCCACTTACTACCTGTGTGTCCTAGGACAAGTTAACTTTTCTGAATCTAGGATTCTCCATCTGTAAAATGTTTTATAATACTTCCTGCCTCATAAGATTGTTTTAGAATTAAAATGATTTATTATTTATATATCAACTAGTATAGTGCCTGGCATACAAGAGTGTGTTGCATTAGATATATATAATAATAATATATAACTAAAATTAAAAATAAAAATCCATAATAAGCAATATGAATTGCCTTTCCATCTCATATATATGTTATGTAAATAAATTTAACATTTATGTGTGTATATATGCATGTATTTCTCTATGTCTTTTGTAAAAGTTTAGAGATGGCTTACAAGAATACATGAAGTGAAAATACTAAAATAATGAGTAAAATCAAGACCATAGTGAGCAAAAAGGTTATGTTAACCATAGTAGCCTGCATAATTCTGGGAAAAACCTTTCAAATTTAACTCTGAAGTTTCCTGTCTCTCAAGGAAAAATGGAGAATTGTCTGTTAGTTTTTAGTGTCCTCAGATTTAGCTCCGTGCTGTGGAGTGTAGCTCTGTTAACACAGCAGCCCTTAGTGGTCGCAGTTTTATGACACCTTACATTGTTTTCTGCTGCTCCCTGCCTACCTGTTCTTTATTTGCTGACTTACCTACCTTTAATTACTGATGATTGCTGCTAAGCCCTAAACTCTAAGATGGTAGGAATTACTGTTTAATACTGGTGATTGTCTCTTTCTCAGCATAATATCGTTTTATATATATTACATTTTGTGATACACAGTTTATTATATCACTCGAAATAAATATAGGGATATTGGTAGTTCTGTGGTACAATTCTCACCTTCCATGTGGGAGACCCAGGTTCGGTGTCCTGGCCAGTGTACTTCATGCGTAGCAACCTCCCGTCTGTCAATGGGGGCTTGTGTGTTGCTATAATACTGAACAGGTTTTGGTGGAGCTCCCAGACTAAGCAGACTAGGAAGAAAGACTCGCCAATCTACTTCTGAAAATCAGCCAGTGAAAACCCTATGGATCGCAACAGTTTACGCCTGAGCTGCATTTTGTTCTGTTGTGCGTAGAACCGCCACGAGTTGGGGGCTAACTCAACAGCAGTTAATGACAACAATGAAATAATTACTAACCAGTTAAAATTTTAAAAGTAATATAAGACAGTACCTTTTTTGAACTATATTTCTTACCTAGTGAATAGAAATCATCTTTCTAATTGTTGATTCACTATTCCAATCACCTAACTCTCGACTGTTTTACTTTTCTAGTTGCTCTTTATTTACTTCTGAATCTCGCTGAAGATACTCGTACAGAACTGAAGATGAGGAACAAAAACATAGTTCACATGCTGGTGAAGGCTCTTGATCGGGACAATTTCGAGCTGCTTATTCTGGTTGTGTCATTCTTGAAGAAACTCAGCATATTTATGGAGAATAAAAATGATATGGTAACTTATACAACCCCTTCTTGCACCACTCCATGCTATACATTTTCAAGCTAGAATATCTTGCCAATAAACTAAGCATATTATCTGCTTTCTGAATAATTCTCAGTGAGGATTTTGCAATAGCAATTACTCACTCTAAGTGGCTTCAATAGGAAATGTAGTCTATGTTAGTTAACTATTTCATATAACTGAAGCTTTGTGGATAAAACCCTTTTCCTAGTACATTGGATAGAACGGACCTTGCCATATTAAACTTAATGTATAGAAAGTAATTTAAACTTATGGTTGTAATTCAGGGTCATCTAGCCTTATTATTTTCCTCTAAACTATTTTGCTTCCTGGACTTTTGATGTTAGCTTGTAGAATTACAGTTTGGCCCAATCACTTTCTATCACCTACTGTTCCAATCAGCAACCACAACCTGTAGATTCTACTTTTCTAATATCTCTTGAGAGTATCCTTTTTTCTATAATTAATACCAGTGCCATTGTATTAATTCAGCCCCTCGTCATTTCTTTGTTTTTATTTGACTTTAGATGAGGGTTTACAGAACAAACTAACTTCTCATTAAACAGTTAGTACACATATTGTTTTATGACATTGGTTAACAACCCCACGACATGTCAACACTCTCCCTTCTCAACCTTGGGTTCCGCGTTACCAGCTTTCCTGTCCTATCCTGCTTTCTAATCCTTGTCCCTGGGCTGGTACGCCCCTTTAGTCTCATTTTATTTTATGGGCCTGTCTAATTTTTGCCTAAAGAGTGAACCTCAGGAGTGACTTTATTATTGAGGTAAAAGGTTGTTCGGGGACCATACTCTTAGGGTTTCTTCAGTCTCTTTCAGGCCAGTAAGTCTGGTCTTTTTTTGTGAGTTAGTATTTTGTTCTACATTTTTCTCCAGCTCTGTCCAGGACCTTCTATTGTGATTCCTATCAGAGCAGTCAGTGGTGGTAGCCGGGCACCATCTAGTTGTGCTGGACTCAGTCTAGTGGAGGCCATGGTAGTTGTGGTCCATTAGTCTTTTGGATTAATCTTCCCCTTGTGTCTTTAGTTTTCGTTCTCCCTTGCTGAGAAGGTTTGAGATCAGTGGAGTATCTTAGATGGCTGCTCACAGGCTTTTAACACCCTGCTGCTCCTCACCCATGTAGAATGTAGAATATTTTCTTTATAAGCTATGTTATGTCAGTTGAGCTAGATGTTCCCCAAGACCATGCTCCCCACAGCCCTCAGCCCAGCAGTTTGGCCCTTCAGGGAGTTTGGATGTATCTGTAGAGCTTCCATGACCTTGCCTTGTACAAGTTATCTTGGCTTCCCCAGTATTGTGTACCGTCTTAACCTTCCCCGAAGTTACCACTTACCTATTGTCTATTTAGTGTTTTTCCATCCCCAGTCCTCCCCTCCCTTGCAGCCATCAAAGATTGTTTCTTTTTGTTTGTAAACCTTTTCATGAGTTTTTGTAGTAGTGGTTTCATAAAATATTTGTCCTTTTGCGATTGACTTACTTCACTCTGCATAATGCCCTCCAAATTCATCCATGTTGTGAGATTGCTTCGCAAGTTGATCATTGTTCTTTTTTTGTTGCATAGTACTCCATTGTGCGTATGTACCATGTTTTGTTTATCCATTTATCTGTTAATGGGTATCTAGGTTGTTTCCATCATTTTGCTATTATGAATAATACTGAAATGGACATGGGTTTGTCCATATATCTGTTTGTGTGATGGCTCTTATTTCTCTAGGATACACTTCTAGGAGGAGGATTGCTGGACCGTACAGTATTTCTATCTCTAGCTTTCTAAGGAAAAGCCATATTGTTTTCCAAAATGGTTGTACAATTTTCCATTCCGACCAGCAGTGCATAAGAGTTCCAGTCTCCCTGCAGCCTCTTAAATGCTTGTTATTTTCTGTTTTTTTGATTTGTGTCAGCAATGCTGGGGTGAGAAGGTATCTCATTGTGGTTTTGATTTGCATTTCTCTCATGGCTAGTGATCGACAGCATTTCCTCGTGTGTCTGTTGGCCACTTGAATGTCTTCTTTTTTGAAGTTTCTGTTCATTTCCTTTGTCCATTTTTTAATTGGATTATTTGTGTTTTTGTTGTAGAAGTGTTGGATTTTCTTGCATATTTTAGAGCTTAGACCTTTGTTGGATTTATCATAGCCAACAATTTTTTCCCAGTCCGTGGGTTCTCTTTTTACTCTTTTGGTGAAGTCTTTTCATGGGCATGTTTGTTTTTAGAAGATCCCAGTTATCCAGTTTAACTTCTGGAGTTTGTGTGTTGTTAGTTATGGTTTGTATCCTGTTAATGCCATGTATTAAGGCCTCTAGCATTGATCCTGTTTTTTCTTCTATGGTCTTTATACTTTTTGGTTTTATATTTAGGTCTTTGATCCATTTTGAATTAGTTTTTGTGTAGGGTGTGAGCTATGGGTCCTGTTTCATTGTTTTTGCAGATGGACATCCAGTTTTGCTGGCACCATTTGTTAAAAAGACTGCCTTTTCCCCATTTGATGGACTTTGGGCCTTTGTTGAAGATCAGGTGACTGTAGGTGAATAGAATTACATCTGGGTTCTCAATTCTGTTTCATTGGTCAATGTGTCTGTTGTTTTACCAGTACCAGGCTCTTTTGAGTACCGTAGCTGTATAGTAGGTTCTGAGGTCGGATAGTTCAAGTCCTCCTACTTCCTTCTTCTTCAGTAGTGCTTTACTTATCTGTAAGAATAAAGTTAATGATTAGTTTTTTCATCTCTTTAAAGAATGTTGTTGGTATTCAGATCAGAATTGTATTGTATTTGTAGATTGCTTTGGGTAGAATTGTCATTTTCATAGCATTGAGTTTACCTATCCATGAGCATGGTATGTTTTTCCATTTATGTGAATCTCTGTTGATTTCTTGCAGTAGTGTTTTGTCATTTTCTTTGTATGAGTCTTTTACATCCCTGGTTAGGTTTATTCCTAAGTATTTTATTTTTTTGGTATTGTTTTCCTGATTTCCTTTATGTCATTCTCTTTATTGGTGTACAGTAATCCAACTGATTTTTGTATGTTTATCTTGTATCCTACAGCTCTCCTGAGTCTTTCTATTAGTTTCAGTAGTTTCCTTGTAGAGTCTTTTAGGTTAATTATGTATAGTATCATATCATCCACAAGTAGTGACTGTTTTACTTCTTCATCACCAGTTTGGATGCCCATTATTTCTTTTTCTTGCATTATTGCTCTAGCTAGGACTTCAGCACAATGTTAAATAGCAGTGGTGATAAAGGACCTTCTTGTCTTGTTCCAGTTCTCAAGGAGAATGTTTTCAGCCTCTCTCCATTAAGAATGATGTTGGCTGTTGATTTTGTATAAACCAAAAAAAAACCCATTGGCATGGAGTCAATTTCGACTTATAGCCACCCTATAGGACAGAGTAGAACTGTCCGCTAGAGTTTCCAAGGAGCACCTCGTGGATTCGAACTGCCAACCTTTTAGTTAGCAGCCATAGCTCTTAACCACTATGCCACCAGGGTTTCCAGATTTTGTATAGATGCCTTTTTATTATGTTGAGGATTTCCCTTCTATAGCTATTTTATTGAGAGTTTTTATTAGGATGGTTGTTGGAGTTTGTTGAATGTCTTTTCTGTGTCGATTGAGATGATCCTGTGATTCTTTTGTTTATGTGGTGGATTACGTTGATTGATTTCCTGATATGGAACCATCCTTGCATACCTGGTATGAATCCTCCGTGGTCATGGTGTATTATTTTTATGTGATGCTGAATTCTATTGTTTAGAATTTTGTTGAGAACGTTTACATCTATATTCATGAGAGATACTGGTCTGCAATTTTCTTTTTTTGTGGTGTCTTTGCCTTGTTTTGGTATCAGGGTTATGCTGGCTTCATAGAATGAATTTTGTTTCCTTTTATATGTTCTGAAGTAGTTTGGGTAGTACTGATGCAAGCTTTTCTGTGAATGTTTGGTAGAATTCTTCAGTGAAGCCCTGCGTGCCAGGGCTTATTTTTGTTGGGAGTTTTTTTTTTTTTTCAATTGCCTTTTCAATCTCTTCTTGTTTTGGGTCTGTTCAGATTTCCAACATCATTTTGTGTTAGTTTGGGTAGGTAGTGTGTTCCTAAAAATTTGTCCTTTTTCTCTAGGTTTTCAAATTTGTTGGAGTATAGTTTTTCATAGTACTCTGTTATGATTTTTTTTTATTTCAGTCGAGTCTGTTGTAATGTCCCCCATTTCATTTCTTATTTAGGTTGTTTGTATCCTCTCCTTTTTTCTTTTGTGAATTTCGCCAGCCGTTTGTTGATTTTGTTGATCCTTTCAAACACCAACTTTTGGCTTTGTTGATTCTTTCTATTGTTTTTCTATTCTGTATTTCATTTATTTCTGCTCTGATCTTTATTATTTTCTTTCTTCTGGTAGCTGCAGACTTCTGTTCTCTGTTTGTTCGAGTTGTGTAGCTAAAGTGTTATTTTTGTCCCTTTCTCTTTTGATGTGTGTGTCTATTGCTATAAATTGACCTCTGAGCACAGCCTTTGCTGTGTCCCAAGGTTTTGGTATGATGTGTTTTCATTCTTGTATGATTCTAGGATTTGTGTGTGTGTGTGTGTGCGTGCGTGTGTGCGCTTTAGGTGAAAGTTTACAGCTGAAGTTAATTTCTCGTACAAAAAGTTACACACACATTGTTACATGACCCTAGTCACAATCCCTATAATGAGACAGCACACTCCTCCTTTCCACCCCAGGTTTCCCATGTCCATTCAACCAGCTCTTATTGCTTTCTGCCTTCTCAACCTACCTCCAGACAGGAGCTGCCAATTTAGGCTCATGTATCTACTTGAACTAAGAAGCACACTCCTCACGAGTATTATTTTATATTTTATAATCCAGCCTAATCTTTGTTGGGAGACTTGGCTTCAGGAATGGTTTTAGTTCTGGGTTAACAGAGAGTCCAGGGGCCATGGCTTTAGGGGTTCCTCTGATCTTCATCAGACCATTAACTCAGGTCCTTTTACATGCGTTTGAGTTCTGCACCCCACTTTTCTCCTGCTTTGCCAGAGACTCTCTGTTGTGTTCCCTGTCAGGATGGTCATTGGTGACAGCCAGGCACCATCTAGTTCTGGTCTTAGGCTGATGGAGTCTCTGGTTTATGTGGCCGTTTTGTCTTTTGGATAATATTTTCCTTGTGTATTTGGTGTTCTTCATTCTCCTTTGGTCCCGATGGGTTGAGACCAATTGATGCATCTTAGATGGCTGCTTGCAAGCTTTTAAGACCCCAGACACCACTCACCAAAGCGGGATGCAGAACATTTTCTAAATTAACTTTGTTATGCCAGTTGACGTAGATGTTCCCCAGAACTGTGGTCCCCAGACCCCCACCCCTGCCACTCTGCTCCTCGAAGGGTGTGGTTGTGTTCAGGAAACTTCTTAGGTTTTGGTTTAGTCCTGTTACGCTGACTTCCCCTATATTGTATGTTGTCCTTACCTTCACCTGAAAAAATTCTTGTCTGCTGTATAGTTAGTGAATTCTCCTCTCCCGCCCTCCCCACGTTCGTAACCATCAAAGAATGTTTTCTTCTGTGTTTAAACCTTCTCTTGAGTTCTTATAATAGTGTTCTCATATAATATTTGTCCTTTCACGGCTGATTTCACTCAGCGTAATGCCTTCCAGATTCATCCATGTGGTAAGATGCTTTGCGGATTCATCATTGTTCTTTATTATTGCACTGTATTCCCTTGTGTGTATATACCGTAATTTGTTTATCCATTCGTTTATCCTGGGCACCCAGGTTGTTTCCATTTTTTTGCTATTGTGAACAGTGCTGCCGTGAACATGGGCGTGCATGTATCTGTTCATGTGACAGCTTTTTTTTCTCTAGGATATGTTTCAACAAGTAGAATTGCAGGATCCTGTGATACTTGTATTTCTCATTTTTTTAGAAAGCGCCAAAAGGTTTTCCAAAGTGGTTTTACCATTTACATTCCCACCAGTGTATAAGTGTTCCAGTCTCTCCACAACCTCTCCACATTTATTATTTTGTATTTTCTGGATTAATGCTACCCTTGTTGGGATGAGATGGCATCTCATTGTAGTTTTTATTTGCATTTCTCTAATGGCTAATGATTGTGAGCATTTCCTCGTGTGTCTGTTAGCTGCCTGAATGTCTTATTTGGTAAAGTGCCTGTTCATATCCTGTGCCCACTTTTTAGCTGGATTGTGTTTTTGTTGTTGAGGTTTTCCAGTATCTTCTAGATTTTATAGATTAGACCGTGATTGGATATGTAATAGCCAAAAATTTTTTTCCCAGTCTGTAGATTCTCTTTTTACTCTTTGAGTGAAGCCTTTTGATCAGCATAAGTATTTGATTTTTAGGAGCTCCATGTTATTGTTTCGTTTCTTTCCTGGTATTCGTGCAGTTTTAGTTACGTTTTTTATTCTGTTTATGCCATGTATTAGGGCTCTTAGCATTGCCCCTATTTTTATTTCCATGACCTTTTTTATTTTAGGTTTATATTTAGGTCTTTGATTCATTTTGAGTTAGGTTGTATACATGGTGTAAGGTATGGGTCTTGTTTCTTTTTTTTTTTTTTTTGCAGGTGGATACCCAGTTATGCCAGCACCATTTGCTAAAGAAACTATCTTTTGTCCATTTAATGGATTTGGGCTTTTGTCAAATATCAGCTGCTCATAGGAGGATGAATTTACATCTGGATTCTCAATTCTGTTCCATTGGTCTATGTATGTGTTGTTGTACCAGTACCAGGCTGTTTTGACTACTGTGGCAGTAAAATAGATTCTAAAATCAAGTAGTGTGAGGCCTCCCCCTTTTCTTCTTCTTCAATAATGCTTTACTTATCCAGGGTCTTTCCCCTTTCCAAATGAAGTTGGTGCTTTGTTTCTCCACCTCATTAAAAAATGTTGTTAGAATTTGGATTGAGATTGCATTGTATCTGTAGATCACTTTGGTCAAAATCGACATTTTCACTATGTTTAGTCTTCCAGTCCATGAACGAGGCATATTTTTCCACTTATGTAGGTCTCTTTCAGTTTCTTGCAATAGCGTCTTGTAGTTTTCTTTGTATAGGTCCTTTATGACTCTGGTTAGATTTATTCCTGCGTATTTTATCTTCTTAGGGGCTATTGTAAATGGTATTCATTTGGTAATTTCCTCTTCGAAGTTCACTTTGTTGGTGTAGAGGAATCCAACAGATTTTGTATGTTTATCTTGTATCCTGATTCTTTGCTGAAATCTTTCTAGTAGTTCCAGTAGTGTTCTTGTGGATTCTTTGGGGTTTTCTGTGTATAAGATCATGCATCTGCAAATAGAGATACTTTTACTTCTTCCTTACCAATTGGGATGACCTTTAGTTCTTTCTCTTGTCTTATTGCTCTGCATAGGACCTCCAGTACAGTGTTGAATAAGAATGGTAGTAAAGGGCATCCTTGACTGCTTCCCGTTCTCAAGGGGAATGTTTTCAGACTCTCTCCACTTAGGATGACGTTGGCTGTCGGCTTTGTATGCTGTTGTTGTTAGGTGCCATCAAACGAAACACTGCCCAGTCCTGCACCATGCTCACAATCATTGTTATGCTTGAGCCCATTATTGTAGCCGCTATGTCAATCCGTCTCATTGAGGATCTTCCACTTTTCTGCTGACCGTAGCAAGTGTGTCCGATGTATGTAAGACGCAGCCTCGCCATCCTTGCTTCTAAGGAGCATTTTGATTGTACTTCTTATGAGACAGATTTGTTCGTTCTTTTCACAGTCCGTTGTATATTGAATATTCTTTGCAAACACCACAGTTCGAAGGTGTCAGTTCTTCGGTGTTTCTTATTCTTTGTTCAGCTTTTGCATACATATGATGTGATTGAAAATACCATGGCTTGGGCAGGCAAACCTTAGTCTTGAAGGCGACATCTTTGCTTTGCAACACTTTAAAGAGGTCCTTTCTGGCAGATTTGCCCAATGCAATGCATCTTTTGATTTCTCGGCTGCTGCTTCCCTGGATGTTGATTGTGGATACAAGTAAAATGAAATCCTTAACCATTTCAGTCTTTTCTCTGTTTATCATGATTTTGCTATTGGTCCAGTTGTGAGGATTTTTGTTTTCTTTATGTTGAGGTATAATCCATACTAAAGGCTGTGATCTTTGATTTTCACTAAGTGCTTCAAGTCCTCTTCACTTTCAGCAGCGAGGTTATGTCATCTGTGTAATGCTGGTTGTTAATGAGTCTTCCTCCAATCCTAATACCCCATTTTTCTTCATATAGTGCAACTTCTCAAATTATTTCCTCAACATACAGATTGAATAGATATGGTGAGAGGATACAACCCTGACCCCCACCTTTCCTGACTTTAAACCAATCAGTATCCCCTTGTTCTGTCTGAACAACTGCCTCTTGGTCTATGTAAGGTTCCTCATGAGCACAATTCAGTGTTCTGGAATTCCCATTCTTCACAGTTATCCATAATTTGTTATGATCCACACAGTTGAATGCCTTTGCAAAGTCAATAAAATATCAGTAAACATCCTTCTGGTATTTTCTGCTTTTGGCCGGGATCCACCTGACATTAGCAATGATATCCCTGGTTCTATGTCCTTTTCTGAATCCAGACTGAGTTTCTGGCAGTTCCCTGTCAGTATACTGCTGCAGACGCTTTTGAATGATCTTTAGCCAAATTTTGCTTGTATGTTATATTAATGATATTGTTCTATAATTTCCGCATTTTGGTTGGAGCACCTTTCTTGGAAATAGTCATAAATATGGATCTCTTGCAGTCGGTTGGCCATGTAGCTATCTTCAGAATTTCTTGGCATAGACAAATGAGCACTTCTGTCAATTCTTGGAACCTTGTTTTTTGCCTATGCCTTCAGTGCAGCTTGGACTTCTTCCTTCAGTACCATTGGCTTCTGATCATGTGCTACCTCTTGAAATGGTGGAACATTGACCAGTTGTTTTTGGTATCAGGCCTTCATGTATTCCTTCCGTCTTCTTTCAATGCTTCCTGTGTTGTGTAATATTTTCGCCCATAGAATCCTTCACTATTGCGTTTCAAGACTTGAATTTTTTTCTTCAGTTCTTTCAGCTTGAGAAATGCCAAGCATGTTCTTCCCTTTTGGTTTTCTGTTTCCAGCTCTTTGATCATGTCATTATAAGACTTTACATTGTCTTCTTGAGCTGCCCTTTGAAATCTTCTGTTCAGCTGTCTTACTTCATTTCTTCCTGTTGCTTTAGCTCCTCTACATTCAAGAGCATTTTTCAGAGTCTCTTCTGACATCCATTTTGGCCTTTTCCTTCTTTCCTGTCTTTTTAATGACTTCTTGATTTCTTCACATATTATGTCCTTGCACAACTCACCTGGTCTTCAATCATTAGTGTTCAACCTGTCAAATCTATTCTTGAGATGGTGTCTAAATTCAAGTGGGATATACTCAAGGTCATACTTTGGCTCTTGTGGATTTGTTCTAATTTTCTTCACTTTCAACTTGAACTTGCATAGCAGCAGTTGGTGGTCTGTTCCACATTTAGCCCCTGGCCTCGTTCTGACTGATGTTATGGAGCTTTTCCATTGTCTCTTTCTACAGATGTCGTCAATTTGATTCCTGTGTATTCCACCCAGCGAGGTCCGTGTATATAGTAGTTGTTTATTTCGGTGAAGAAAGGTATTTGCAGTGAAGAATTTGTTGGTCTTGCAAAATTCTATCATGCACTCTGGCATCGTTTCTATCCCCAAGGCCATATTTTCCAACTGCCGATCCTTCTTCTTAGTTTCCAACTTTTGCCTTCCAATCACCAGTAATTATCAATGCATCCTGATTTCATGTTCATTCAATTCCAGACTGCAGAAGCTAGTAAAAATCTTTAATTTCTTCATCTTTGTCCTTAATGGTTGGCGTGTAAATTTGAATAATAGTCATATTAACTGATCTTCCTTGTAGGCTAATGGAAATTTTCTCTTCACTGACAGCATTGTACTTCAGGATAGATCTTGAAATGTTCTTTTTGACTATGAATGCAGTGCCATTCCTCTTCAAGTTGTCATTCCTGGCATTGTAGACCATACGATTATGTGATTCAGAATGGCCTATACCAGTCCATTTCAGTTCACTAATGCCTAGAATATCGATCTTAATGTGTTCCATTTCATTTTCAATGATTTCCAGTTTTTCTGGATTCATACTTCTACATTCCATGTTCTAATTATTATTGGATGTTCGCAGCCTTTTACTCTCATTTTGAGTCATGCCACATCATTAAATGAAGGTCCTGAAGGCTTGACTCCATTCACATCATTAAGGTTGACTCTACCTTGAGAAGGCAGCTCTTCCCTAGTCGTCTTTTGAGTCCCTTCCAACCAGGGGGATCATCTTTCAGCAGTATGTCAGACAGTGTTCCGCTGCTGTTTATAAGATTTTCACTGTTTTTTTAAATTCTTTTCAGAAGTAGATTGCTGGGTCCTTCTTCCTAGTCTTTCTTAGCCTAGAAGCTCAGCTGAAACTTGTCCACCATGGGTGACCCTGCTGGTATCTGAATACCGGTGGCATAGCTTCCAGCATCACAGCAACATGCAAGCCCCTACAGTAGGACAGAGTGACAGACACGTAGGGGTGGCTTTGTATAAGTGCCATTATTATGTTGAGGAATTCACCTTCTATTCCTATTTTGCTTTGAGTTTTTATCATAAATGGGTGTTGGACTTTGCTGTAGGAATTTTTTAATTCTATCTTTGATTTCTTCTGTTACTCAGTGATTTTTAAGCAGGATGTTATTCAGTTTCCATGCAATTTTTTTTTTCTTGCTTTTCCTGTTGTTAATTTCTACTTTGATGGCATTGTGGTTAGAGAAGATACTTTGTATTATTTTGCTGTTTTGGATTTTGTTGAGAGTTGCTCTGTGGCCTAAGATGTGGTCTTCTGGAGAATGTTCCATGTGCATTGGAAAAGAATGTGTACTTTGCAGCTGTTGGATGGAGTGTTCTGTATATGTCTATGAATTCTAGTTGGCTGACTGGCCTTTAGATCTTTTATATCTCTGTTGAGTTTCTTTCTTGATGTTCTGTCCTTTGCCGAGAGTGGTGGGTTGAAGTCTCCTAGTATTACTGTTTAACTATCAATTTCTCTTTTCGTTGCCGTTAGTTTGTTTTATGAATTTTGGAGCCCTGTAATTGGGTGTGTAGGTATTTATTGTGGTTATGTCTTCATGATAAATCATCCCTTTAATCATTATATAATTCCCTTCTCTGACTTTCATGGTGAGTTTTGTTTTAAAGTCTATTTTGTCTGAGATTAGTGTTGCCACTCCTGCTTTTTTGGTAGCTGTTTAGTTGATATATATTTTTCTTTTTTCTAAACAGTATATTGATGTATCCTATTTTTTTAATCCATTCTGTCACTCTCTGTCTCTTTATGGGTGCATTTAGGCCATTTACGTTCAGTGTAGTTATTGATGTGAGCTTATTGCTGTTGTTTTGTAGGGTTTTTTTGTTTGTTTTGTTTTGCTGGCATTTTCTTTGTTCCTCTTTCTTGTGTTCATGGATTTTTTTTTTCATTTCTTTTGTTTTTGTAGATTTTGTTTTTACTGAGACTTTGTTTTTCTTTATTTTGTTGAATAGGTTTGTTAACTTTCCTTGTGGTTACCTTGGAATTTTCCGTTATCTTCCTAAGTTTGAACTAGTCTTTTATTATTTGATATTGCCTTGCCTTCCTCTTCATTAGTTCTATGCCTACACTGTTTATTCCCTTTTTTATTGTTATGATTTTGCTGTCATTCACAGATTAACCTCTGTAGTTCTCTGTTGTAAATCTTTTAGTTTTGACTCGTCCTTGAGAGTTCATTTCCTAGGTTGGTATCTAGCTGGTGCGATCTTCCATCCTAGATTCAGACAGTGGTCTGATGTTGTTTGTTCTCAAACTGAAAAACTGCCTTTAATAGTTCTTGTAAGTTTGGTTTGGTTTTTATATATTCCCTTAATTTCTGTTTATCTGAAAGTGTCCTTATTTCACCATAATATTTGAACAGGAGTTTTGTAAGATATATTATTGTTGGTTAACAATTTTTGTCTTTCAAGGTTTTTTATATGTCATACCATTGCCTTCTTGCCTGCATGATTTCTGCCAAGTAATCAGATTTTAGTCTTATTGTTTCCCCTCCGTCTGTTACTTTTCGCTTTTCTCAAGCTGCTCTCAGGATTCTTTCTCTCTCTTTCATTTTAGCTAGTGTGATTATGATATGCCTTAGTGATTTTTCGGGGGGTGTCTAATGGGTACTGGGAACCTATATAGGCTTTGTTGAGCTTTTTGGATGGTCAGCTTTTCATCTTTCATGATTTAGGAAAATTTTCTGTTAGTAATTCTTCGCTGATCCTCTCTGTGTTTTTAGTTTTCTCCATCTGTTCTGGAACTCCGGTCACTCTCATATTTTCGCTTTTGATTGAATCCCACATCATTCTCAGGGTTTCTTCATTTTTCTTTGTTCTTTTTTTTTGCTCAAAGTGGTATCCAGGTATTTGTCTTCAATTTCACGTATCCTGTCTTCCATTGCTTCAAACCTGCTCCTCAGACCTTCTGTGACACTGTCCATTCTGAAATTTTGTTGTTTATCTTTTGGATTTCTAATTGCTGTTTTTGTGTGATTTCTAGTTGTGAGTTTATTTTGACTTTTTTTCCTGTGTTATTTTCTTGAATTCTTCCATTTTGTCTGTATTTTCCATTTTTTAGTCTTCCTTTTCCATGAATTTGTCTATTTTTTCCCTCATTTTTGTTTACTTTTTGCTTCAGTTCTTGGATAGCTCTGAATATTAGAAATTTCAATTCCTTATCAGGTAGTTCCAGTGCCTTTTTTTCTGGAAAGTCACCTGGTGTTTTATTTTGGACACCTATCGGAACCATCCTGTTCTGTTTTTTTATATGTTTTGGTATTGTCTGCTGTGTTCAGGACATCCAGTATTTATTTTCTTCATTTATTGATTTGTTTGTTTTTTGTTTTATTTGGTTATGTCTGAGCCAGCGGGCTGTGCATTTTTTGTTGTTTGCTCTTCCGTGGGCACGATACTTTTCACTTCCTCATGCAGTGGGCAGGGACAGTCACTCAGCTATGGTGCAGCAGGTCAGCTCCAGCAGTTGCTCTCTCTCCTACTGGAAGCTCCATTAAGCTGCTTTCCCATACTCCTGTCCTCTGATCTCCGACAGGAGTGCAACACGGCGAATCCGTGATGCATGTGCTGATAAGGGACCTCTGCTCAGTAACTCTCCTCGCTCTCTGTTCTCTGTCAGTTTCTTATTCCATTTGGTGCTTGGTTGAGTTCTTTTGTTTCTTCATTTCATACTTAGGGTTCCAGGATTGACATTTTTCTCTGTTTTACTTAGTTTTTGGAGTCTTTGCTGCGGAGGGATGGTGTGGTGCTTCTGTCTATAGCATCATGTTGGCTCCGCCTTTCTCTCATTGTGTTTTTGATTTGCATTTCCCTAATGTCTTGTGTTTTTTTTTTTTTTTTTTAATGTCTTGTGTTAGTGAGCATTTCCTCATGTGTCTGTTAGCTGTGTGAATGTTTTCTTTGAAGTGCCCATTCATTTCCTTTTCCCATTTTTTGATTGGATTATTTGTCTTTTTGTTGTAGAGATATTGGATTTTCCTGTAGATTTTAGAGATTAGAACTTTGTCAGATTTGTGATAGCCAAAAATTTTTTCCCAGTCTGTAGGTTCTCTTTTTACTCTTTTGGTGAAGTCCTTTGATGAGCGTATGTGTCTAATTTTTAGAAGATCCCAGTTATCTAGCTTATATTCTGGAGTTTGTGTGTTGTTAGTTATGGTCTGTATCCTATTAATGCCATGTATTAGGGCCTATAGCATTGATCCTATTTTTTCTTCTACGATCTTTATACTTTTTGGTTTTATATTTAGGTCTTTGATCGCTTTTGAATTAATTTTTGTGTATGGCCTGAGATATGGGTCCTGGTTCATTTTTTTGCATATGGACATCCAGTTTTGCCAGCACCATTTGTTAAAAGGACTGTCTTTTCTCCATTTAATGGAGTTTTAGGCCTTCTTCATTTCCTGTTTGAATTATTGGAGTAGGCTCCTGACAGTTCTTTGCCATCCTTTATTATGTTTACATGGTAGGCTTTGGGAAATGCAAGTTAAATATGTAGTATTTCCTCTTTTGAAAAAATATATAATACAGAAAGATAAAATATAAATTCTTATCTGCTTTTTTCCATGTCATTAAGAAGTCTTTGCAAGGACAATGTTATGTTGAATAGATGGTATATTAGCCATACCTTTTCATATGTTTGTCAGCAGTTTTAGGTATTACACTTCAGTGGACATGTTTGTACGTATGTCTTTGTTTGTATTTCTGATTATTTTCTTTGGGTAGATGCCTAGAAATTGAATTGCTAGATCATTGACAGTTCCATTGAGGACCGCTTTTAGAACTGTATGCTAATATGAATTATTATGTGGCTGTGTAATATCAGTAGAAGTGGTTTCTTTTTCTGTTAGTCTAAATATATAATACTTCTGCCTGATATTTTTTTCTCTTTTAAAATCAACTAGGAAGTAGCTTGTGGTATGTTGAATGACATAACTTGCTCTTTGAAAATCTGAAACTGATTTATCAGAATTTAATAAGTGACTTGAACTCTGATAGTTGAAATATATGAGATTTTGTTTTACCTGCAGATATTTAGTATCATCTGTCATTTTCATCATTAGTACATAATTATTGATGTTCACTATGTACCTGATATTGCTTTGAGTTTGACTTTACTTACAGGAACTAATCAAAAACATGTTTTCTGTTTTCATTGATCTTATATCTAAGAAGGATATGATGACATGGTGATATATATATATATTCCTTGAGTAGTTAGGCTATGGCTGAATTGTTTCTTCCGCTTCAGTGAAGTTGAAATATCGTCTTCATTTATGTAGTTTAGATTAAGTTTGCCTTTAGTAGGTTTTCACGATTCAAATTGATTTGCCATCAGTATGTGTCTGCTATGTATGGATTAAATTTGTATTTAAGTAATGCATTTCTTATGTCTTTATGCTGTCAAAAATGATCTCTCAAGATTATTATTAAAATTACTTCCAGCTAAGATAGAGTTGGAAATAGGATAGAAATTGTCTCATCAGACTTCATTTTTTATTGAGGAGGAATGATTTGATTAGCCAGATTTTTACTATAAATAATATGCATCTAATCTTTTTTTATGGAAGAAATACATTTTATTTATGGACATCTTATGGAATCAGGATCTTTAGGTCTTGACTGGACCTTACATAGTAAATGTGGCCTCCTTATTTTGCAAATGAAGTAGCAGAGGACCAGAGAGCTTAGGTGACTTGCCTAAGGGAACAGAATTCCAGGTAACAGGCCTCATACTCTTTCTCCCTGTCTTCAGGGCAATAATTTTTAAAAGTCTTTATGTTTTTTTAAACAAAATATGGTTGACAATAAATGATTTTTAAATTTTGGCTTCCAGAAATACTGAAAACGGAAATCAACTTGGTGACAGATTGTTGGTAAGCTGTCATTCTACATAGAACAGTTAATAAAAATACCTCTTAAATATAAATTCCATTTTATAGAAATAGAACTGAGAAGGAATTGCATATTGAGGCAGTTACTCAATTTAGCTATTGTAATTGGGCTTTTATCAACCGGAAAGACGTGATTAGACCATTGTGTTAAATTAATGAGTATAGTGTTTAACCATCTGATTTGACTACATGGCACATCTCATGTTCCATTCGGTGCAATGGAAAGGCAAATTAATAACAAGCTCTCTAGGTTGTTTTATTAAGTTTTGTTATAAAAACCAGTATGTTTCTTTTTGAAGAGAAAAATACAGTACTAATATAATTAATAGCTGATGAAGCCTGTGGCATTTCTGGTTGGTTTGTTTGTTTTTAAAGAGAATAGCTAATCTGTTTGTGAGGTTGTATTGTTTATTTAAATCAAGTGTTTGTTTTACTGAAGATGTGAACTAATACTGACCTTGATTTTTGGAGTTATGTATTTTAAAGCAAATTTAGTTTACTTTAAAAAAAAATCTTTCAATGAATGGTTTAGATTGAGTTGTATTTCTTATATAAAATTAATGTAGGATAACAAATAGGAATAAATCATATTAGAGTATGATTTTAAGAGGAACAACAGAGACAGTATATGTCACTTGGCTTGATTGTGTTTTCTTACTACTAAGTTTTGAGAGTTCTTTTTATATTCTGGATGCAAGTCCTTTGTCATTTATGTATTTTGCGAGTATTCTGTCCTTGTCTGTGGCTTGTCTTTCGTTCTCTTATGAGGAATAGAAATTTCTAATTTTGATGAAGTCCAATAATACATGCAAAAAATTTAATGGATTAGTTTTTGGTGTCATAGCTAAGAAATCTTTGCCCAACCCAAAGTCACAAAAATTTTATATATTATCTTCAAGAAGTTTTATAGGTATTTTTGGTGGTAGTTGTTACTTTGCATTTTTTTGGCCTGTGATCCATCCGTTAGAGTTAATTTTGTGTATGGTGAAAGGTATGGATCAAGATTCATGCTTTTGAGTATGTATGCTCAGTTGTATCAGCATCATTTATTGGAAAGACTGTCCTTTTCTCCACCGAATTGCCTTTGCACCTTATTCCTCCTGCAGAGCAACTAGTGGGTTTGCACCTTTTAGTTACCAGCCAAGCACTTAACTGTTGTACCACCAGGGCCCCATTAACATCACTTGGTCATATATTGCTCTTTTTATGATTCCTTAGTTTTGATTAGCTAACATATTTTTGAGGATTTTTGTATCTGTGCTTATGAGGGATTATTGGTCTGCAGTTTTCTTGTAATATCTTGCTCTAATGCTTGTGTTATTTCTATTGTAAATGTTTGGTAGAATTAGCCAGTAAATGCTGTCTGGGCCTGGAGTTTCTGTGAATTTCTTTAGTAGATATAGGACTATTCAGGTTATCTATTTCTTGAATGGTAGGTTTGTGGTTGTGTCTCTTAAGGAATTTATTCATTTCATCTATATTGTTGAATATATGGGCATACAATCTTCTGCACTATTCCTTTCTTATCTCTTTAATCTCTGAAGGCCTCATATTATTTTTTTCCCGTTTCATTCTGATTTTGGTAATTTATTTCTTCTCCCTTTCTTTCCTAGGTTATTCCAGTTAGTGGTTTATCAGTTTTATTGAAGCTTTTGATTTCATTTTTTTAATGTATTTTCACTGAATACGGAATTCTAGGTTGACAGTTCCTCTCTCCCAGCACTTTATAAATGTCACTTTAGCTTTCATTGTTTTTGACAAGAACGCTGCCATAATTCTTATCTTTCTTTTGTATATGTAATCAGTCTTTTATTCTTTGCTTACATTCAGTATTTTCTCTTTTATCATTGGTTTTCAGCAATATAAATATAATATGACTAAGAATGTGTTCATGTATGTGAGTGTGTGTGTTGTGTTTATTTTGCTTGGGGTTCTATGAGCTTGGATCTATGGTTTGATATCTTTCATTATTTTTGGGAAATCCTCAGTGATTATCTTTTTTTTTAATACTGCTTTAGGTGAAGGTTTACAGCATGAATTAGCTTCTCGTTCAAAAATTTATATGTAAATTATTTTGTGACATTGGTTGCAATCCCCACAATGTGTCAGTACTCTTCACTCTTCTGTTTTTACCCCAGGTTCCTCATATCCATTCCGCCAGTTTTCATGTCCCTTCTGGCATGTTCATCTTTGTTTTTGGGCAGTTATTCCCTATTTTGTCTTATATACTCGGTTGAACTGAGAAGCACATTCCTTACATGTACTATTGTTTGTTTTAGAGGGCCGTCTAATCTTTGGCTGAATGATGAACTTCAGGACTGGTTTCAGTTCTGAATTAGCAGAGTGCCTGGGGGCCATAGTCTTGGGGGTTCTTCCAGTCTCTGTCAGACTAGTAAGTCTGGTCTTTTTTTGTGAATTTGAATTTTGTTCTATATTTTTCTCCCACTCTGTCTGGGGACCCTTTACTGTGATCTCTGTCAGAGCAGTAAGTGGTGGTAGCCAGGCACCATCTAGTTCTTCTGGGCTCAGGCCGGTGGAGGCTGTGGTTCATGTGGTTCATTAGGCCTTTGGACTAATATTTTCCTTGTCTTTGGTTTTCTTCATTGTGCTTTGCTCTGGGTAGAATGGGTCCAGTAAATGTATCTTAGATGGCCACTCGTAAGCTTTTAAAACCCCAGATGCTACTCACCAAAGTAAGATGTAGAACATTTTCTTTATGAACTATGTTATGCCAGTTGACCTAGATGTCCTCTGAGACAGTGTTCCACAACCTTCAGCCCTAGGAACTTGATCCCTCAAGGTGTTTGGATGTGTCTAGGAAGCTTCTACGACTTTGCCTTGGTAAAGTTGTTCAGACTTTCCCTATATTGTGTATTGTATTTCTCATCACCAGAGTTACCACTTGTCTACTATCTGGTTAGCAATTTCCCCACCCCAGCCTTCCCGTTCCTCTTAACCAGCAAAGATTGTTTTATTCTGTGTGAAAAGTTTTCTTGGTTTTTTATGATAGTGGTCTCATGCCATATTTGTCCTTTCGTGATTGACTTATTTCACTCAGCATAATACCCTCCAGATTCAGCCATGTTGTGAGATATTTTGCGGAATCATCATTGTTCTTTATCATTGTGTAGTATTCCACTGTGTGTACGTAACATAACTTGTTTATCCATTCATCTGTTGATGGGCACTTAGGTTGTTTCTAGCTTTTTACTATAGTAAGAGTGCCGCAGTGAACATGGGTGTGCATATGTCTATTCGTGTGACAGCTCTTATTTCTCTAGCATATATTCCAAGGAGTAGGATTGCTGGATCATATGGTATTTCTATTTCTAGCTTTTGAAGGAGGCACCGTATTGTTTTCCGTAGTGGTTGTATCATTTTAAACCAGCAGTGCATAAGAGTTCTAATCTCCCTGCAGCCTCTCCAACATTTGTTATTTTCTGTTTTTTGAATCATGCCAGTATCGTTGGGGTGAGATGGTATCTTATTGTAGTTTTGATTTGCATTTCTGTGATGCCTAAAGATCACGAACATTTCCTCATATGCCTGTTAGCTGCCTGAATGTCTTTGGTGAAGTATCTGTTCATATCCTTTGCCCGTTTTTCTTATTGGATTATTTGTCTTTTTGTTGTTAAGGTGTTGAAGTATTCAAAGATTTGAGAGATTAAGCCCTTTTGGATATGTTGTAGCCAAAATTTTTTTTCCATTCTGTAGGTTCTCTTCCTATTCTTTTGATGAGTATAAGTGTTTAATTTTTAGGAGCTCCCAGTTATCTAGTTTGTCTTCTGATGTTTGTGCATCGTTAGTTATGGTTTGTATTATATTTAGGCCATGTATTCGGGTCCCTAGCATAGCCATTACCTTTTTAAGTATTTCTTCTGTCCCTTTCTTTTTCTCTTCTACTCTATTCTAATTACACATGTTAGTCTATTCTATATTGTCTCACAGTTCTTAGATGTTATTGAGTTTTTTTATTCCTTTTTTGTTCAGTTTGGATAATTCTATTGATCTATCTCTTTTGTGCCATCAAGTCAGTTCTGACTCATAGCTACCCTGTTTACAACAGAACAAAATGCTGCCTGGTCCTGGGCCATCATCACCATTGTTGGTATGCTTGAACCCATTGTTGCAGCCACCGTGTCAATCCATCTCATTGAGGGTCTTCCTCTCTTTCGCTGATTTTCTACTTTACCAAGCATGATGCTCTTCTCCAAGAACTAGTCCCTCCTGGTAACACATCCAAAGTATGTGAGAATAGGTCTTGCCATCCTCACTTTTAAGGAGCATTCTTCCAAGACAGATTTGTTCATTCCTCTGTCATTCCATGGTATAGTCAGTGTTCTTCACCAAGACCATAATTCAGAGGTATCAGTTCTTCAGTCTTATTTCATTGTCCAGCTTTCGCATGCATGTGAAACAATTGAAAATACCATGGCATGGGTCAGGCACACCTTAATCTTCAACATGACAGCTTTGCTTTAGAACACTTTCAAGAGGTCTTTTGCAGCATGTTTGCCCAGTGTAATACATTGTTTGATTTCTTGACTGCCGCTTCCATGGGCATTCATTATGGATCCAAGTCACATGAAATCCGTGACAACTTCGATATTTTCTCCGTTTATCATGATTTTGCATATTGGCCCAGTTGTGAGGATTTTTGATTTCTTTATATTGAGGTGTAATTCATACTGAACACTGTAGCCTTTGATTTTCATCAGTCAGTACTTCAAGTCCTCTTCGCTGTCAGCAAGCAAGTTTGTGTCATTCGCACGTCACAGGTTGTTAATCTTCCTTGAATCCTAATGCTGCAGTCTTCTTCATAAAATCTGTTTTCTTGAATAATTTGCTCAGCCTACAGATTGAATGAGTATGGTGAAAGAATACAACCCTGACGTATACCTTTCTTACTTGAAACCATGCAGTATCCCCTTGTTCTTTTCAAACTACTGCCTCTTTGTCTATGTACAGGTTCCTCATGAGTACAGTTAAGTGTTCTGGAATTCCCATTCTTTCGCCGTGTTTTCCGTAATTTGTTATGATCCACACAGCGAATGCTGTTGCATAGTCAAGAAAACAGGTGAATATCTTTCTGGCATTCTGTGCTTTCAGTCAGTATCCTTCTGACATGAGTAGTGATATCCCTCATTCCATGTCCTACTGTGAATCCAGCTTGAATTTCTGGCAGTTGCCTGTCGATATACTGCTACAACCACTTTTGAATGATCTTCAGCAAAGTTTTACTTCTGTGCGATATTAATGATGTTGTTCAATATTTTCTACTTTCTATTGGACCACTTTTCTTTGAAATGGGCACAGATAGGGATCTCTTTCAGTCAGTTGGCCAAGTAGCTGTCTTCCAAATTTGTTGACTTAGAAGAGTGCGTATGTCTGGTGCTGCATCCTTTTGTGGAGACATCTCAGTTGGTATTCCGTCAATTCCTGGAGGCTTGTTTTTCACCAGTGCCTTCAATGCATCTTGGGCGTCTTCCTTCAGTACCATTGGTTCTTGATCATATGCTACCTTTTCAGATGGTTGAATGTCAGCTAGTTCATTTTGGTACAGTGACTGTGTATTCTTTCAGTCTTCTTTTGATGCTTCCTGTGTTATTCAGTATTTTGCCCCTGGAATCTTTCAGTATAGCAACTCAAGGCTTGAATTTTTTTTTTCTGTTGTTTCAGCTTGAGAAATGCTGGACATGTTCTTCCCTTTTGCTTTTCTAACTCTAAGTCTTTGCACTTTTCATTACAATACTTAGTTTTCTCAAGCTACCCTTGGAATTTTCTGTTCAGCTCTTTTACTTCAACATTTCTTCCGTTGGCTTTAGCTGCCCTCCATTCAAGAGCAAGTTTCAGAGTCTCTTCTATAATCCATTCTGGTCTTTTCTTTCCTGTCTTTTTAGTGACCTTTTGCTTTCTCCACATAGGATGTCCCATATTTCATCCCATAACTCATCTGGTCTTTGATCATAAATGTTCAGTTTGTCAGATCTATTCTTGAGATGGTCTCTAAATTCACATGGGATATACTCAAGGTCATATTTTGGCTCTCATGGATTTGTTTTTAAATTCAGCTTCAGCTTAAATTTGCACATGAGCAGTAATTGATGGTCTGTTCTACAGTCGGCCTCTGGCTTTTTCTCAGTGATGATATTGAGCATCTCCATCATCTCCTTCCACAGATGTAGTCAGTTTGATTCCTGTGTATTACATCCAGTGAGGTCCAAGTGTTTGGTCACCGTTTATACTGTTGAAAAAAGGTGCTTGCAATGAATAAGTTATTGTTCCTGCAGTATTCTATCATGCAATCTCCAGCGTCCTTTCTATTAAAAAAAAAAAAATTAGCAAGGACTTATTTCCTAACTACTCACCCTTTGTTTCCAGCTTTTGCATTCTAATCACTAGTAATTAATTATCAGTGCATTTTTATTGCATGCTTGATCAATTTCAGACTTCAGAAGCTGGTAAAAATCTTCAGTTTCTTCATCTATGGCATTAGTGGTTGGTGTATAAATCTGAATAATAGTCATTGTTATGGATTGAATTGTGTCCTCCAAAAATGTGTCAACTTGGCTAGGCCATGATTCCCATTACTGCATGATTGTCCACCATTTTGTGATCGCATGTGTTTATCTTGTGTGTTGCAAATCCTAATCTCTGTGGTGTTAATTAGGCAGGATTAGAGCCAGTTATATTAATGATGCAGGACTCAATCTGCAGGATTGGATTGTACTTTGATTCAACCTCTTTTGAGACATAAAAGAGAGAGTCGAGTAGAGAAGAGTCATTGCCACCAAGCAAGTAGAGCCAGCAGTGGAGCGTGTCCTTTGGACCTGGTGTCCCTGCACTGGGAAGCTCCTAGACCAGGGGAAGATTGCTAACAAAGACCTTTCCTCAGGGCCAACAGAGAGAGAAAGCTTTCCCCTGGAACTGGTGCCCTGAATTTTGACTTCTAGTTGCCAGAACTGTGAGTGAATTTCTGTTTTTTAAGGTCATCCACTTGTGGTATTTCTCTTACAGTAGCACTAGGGAACTAAGACAAAATTTGGTGCCAGGAGTGGGTGCTGCTGTAACAGATACCTACAATGTGAAAGCAGTTTTGGAATTGAGTAATGGGTAGAGGCTAGACGAATTTGGAAGTGCCTAGTAGTAGAAGTCTAGATTGCCTTGAAAAGACTATTGGTGAAATTATGGATGTCAAAGACAATCTGGTGGGGGCTCAGAAGGAAGTGAGGAGGGACGTGACATCGAAGACAGCGCAGATGATAAGAAGCAACAGCAGAGAAACAGCAGCAGCAGAACCAGGCGACCAGCATGAGACAGTGTGGGAACCTGCCCACAGAGAGTGCCTTCCTGCCAAGGTTTATTGGCGGAGTTGGGTACCTCCGGGCACTTATCAGTAGAGCTAAAGAGCTTTGGAATGCTTGCCCAAGCAGGACAGATGCCAGCTGGCCCTGGGGCTCAAGGGGCCAAGAGGCCAAGGAACCAGGAAACAGAAGCTGAAGGGACAAGGAATACAGGAAGCAGAGCTGCCTCGGTCTCAAAAGGTAGAGTCACGACCTCTGGGGTCTCAAAAGGTGAAACCATGGCCTGCTGGTCTCAAAGGGTTGGGCCCTAGCCTCCTGCGTTTCAAAGAGTAAGATTTTCACCAACTTGGTTCCAGAAAGTGGAGTTGCCTTTCATGAGTGCCAGCAGAATGGGGCCAGATCCACCACTCAAAACTGAGGGGGTGGGGCTGCTGTGCCCAAGGGGCAGATGAAAGGGGGCTGCCAGGGCCAAGGGGGTAAGGTAACCACTTGGACAGACTAGGAGAATGGTGCAGGCTACCCAAATGCAAGAGAGCAGACTTGCCATTCCAGTGGGCCTAGGAGGCAGAGCTGAAGCCCAGGCCAAGGGCTCTCCACCCAGAATCTGGAGAATGTGGCCAAAACCCAGAGTCTGGAAGGCAGGGCCATTGTCTAAATGGTCTCAGAAAACAGGACTGTTTTCAAACCTTGAGAGCTAATGTAATATGTTCTGCTGAATTGCTTGGTTCCTGTTATCCCTTCTTTCCCTCCAGTTTCTCCCATTTGTAATGTAAATGTCTACCTTGTACCTGTTCCACCACTGTACTTTGGAAGCAGATATCTTGTATCCTAAATTTCACAGATGAAGAGGAATTTTGCCCCAAGATGAAATTTGGACCTAGAGTTGATTTAAGACATTTGAGATGATATGATGGGGTAAATGTGTTTTCATGTGGCAAGGAAGGACATGAATTCTCGGGGGTAGGGGGCGTAATGTTATGGATTGAATTATGTCCCCCAAAATATGTATGTCAACTTGGCTAGGCCATGATTCCCAGTATTGTCTGGTTATCTGCCATTTTTTGATCTAGTGTGTTATAAATCCTAACCTCTATGATGTTAATGAGGCAGGATTCCTGGCAGTTATGTTAATGTGGCAGGAATCAATCTACAGGATTAAGTTGTATCTTGAGTCAACCTCTTTTGAGATATAAAAGAACCAAGCAGAGAGGAGAGGGACCTCCATTAAAAAAAATTACCACTAAGCAAATAGAGCCTGCAGTGGAGCGCGTCCTTTGGACCTGGGTTCCCTGTGCTGAGAAGCTTCTAGACCAGGGGAAGATTGATGACAAGGACCTTTCCCCAGAGCCAACACAGAGAGAAAGCCTTCCCCTGGAGCTGGTCTCCTGAGTTCGGACTTCTAGCCTCCTAAACTGTGAAAGAAAAAATTGCTGTTTGTTAAAGCCACCCACTTGTGGTATTTCTGTTATAGTAGCACTAGATAACTAAGTCACTGAGTCTGGTTCTGTTATTGCTTTGTCTCTTAACTATGGTTTGTTTTTCTTACTCTTTCTTGTACTCATAATTTTTTGTTGAAAGTTGAATATCGTGTAGATCAGTAGAGACTGAGATGAATACTGTTTGTGTCTGGAAATGTTCAGAGCTTTTTTTTTTTTTTGTAAGGCCTGTAATGCAGGGGATTAAGTCATTCTCCTTAGGAGTTTAGCTGGATTTTGTTACCCTCAGTAGATCATCAGCTTCAAATTCTTCAAGCATCACCTATAAAAAGTGGTGGGGAAAGGGTGGCTGGTTGTATGCCAGAGGATTTTTTCTCAATGTTTGTAGCCTATACTAAGCTTTAGGCTTTCCTGGTGTGCTTGTGCTCTAGAAAGGATACCTGTTCTTATTCTTCAACTTACCCCAAGTAATATACTGCCATTATTTGTTACTTAGGATCCCTGGTGGCACAGTGGTTAGGCACTTGGCTGCTAACTGAAAGGTTGTCAGTTCAAACCCACCAGCCCACTGCATGGGAGAAAGATGTGGCAATCTGCTTTCATAAAGATCATCTTAGGTGAAGGGAAGGACACACAATACAGGGGAAGTCAGCACAACTGTACTAAACCAAAAGCTAAGTTTCCTGAACACAACACAACACTTTGTGGGACAGAGTAGCTGGGACTAGGGGCTGGGGACCATGGTTTCAGGGGGTGTCTAGGTCAGTTGGCATAAAAAATTTGATTAAGAAAATGTTCTGCATCCCACTTTGGTGAGTGGCATATGCAGTCTTAAAAGCTTATGAGAGGCCATCTAAGATGCTTCAATTGGTCCCAACCCACCTGGAGCAATGGAGACTGAAGAACACCAAAGACACAAGGAAAATATTAGCCCAAGAGACAAAAGACCACATAAACCAGAGACTCCATCAGCCTGATGCCAGAAGAACTAGATGGTGCCCGGCTACCACCAGTGACTGCCCCAACAGAAAATAGAGAGTCCCTGACAGAACAGAAAAAAATGTGGAGCAGAACTGAAATTCACATAAAAAGATCAGACTTAGTGTCCTGACTGAGACTGGAGGAACTACCAAAGCCATGGCCCCAAGACTCTCTGTTAACCCAGAACTAAAACCATTCCTGAAGCCCACTTTTCCTTCAGACAAAGATTAGATAGAACTATAAAACGTAAAATAATACTTGTGAAGAGTGTGCCTCTTAGTTGAAGCAGATACACGAAACCAAATGGGCAGCACTTGTCCGGAGGTAGGATAAGAAGGCAGAAAAGTACAAGAGCTGGTTGGATGAATAACGGAAACCTAGGGTGGAAAGGGGGAGTGTGCTGTCACATTATAGGGATTGCAACTAGTGTCACATAACAATGTGTGAATAACTTTGTATGACAAATTAATGGGAGCTATAAACTTTCACCTAAAGCACAAATGAAAAAAAAGAAAGATTAAAGCCTTGGAAACCCTATGGGGCAGTTATACCCTGCCCTGTAGGGTTGCTATGAATAGAAATTGACTCAGTGGCACACAGCAACATTTGTTACTTGGCTCTTGCTAGTCCGGTTGAGCTGTTAAAAGCCACACACTTGTGATATTTCTGTTGAAACAGCAGTGGGTAACTAAGACACCTATAGTCTAGTTCTGTTGATTGCTTTGTCTCTTGACAATGGTTTGTCTTTCATTATGGTATTCTTCATTATTTTGACTTAGGCTGGCCCTGTGTTCATGGTCTTGGGTATGGGTCTTGATAAGTCATCCTGCCCACGTTTCCCCAGTAGCAGAGGACTTTCCTCATTCTGTCTCTCAGCTGCAGTGGGTCTTCCCTTGTGTTTTAGGTGTGACAGGATTCACTGACCTTTCTCAAGTGGCCTGTATCTTTTGTAGGAGACATAAGAGCAAAGAATCTGCATTAGGTTTTGTACCCTTTCCCAGGTGGCAGCTGTGCCCTCCCCCAGATGCCCACAACTGAGAGAAGTTGTCTTTCATCTCTTGTCCTGTCCCCAGTCCTTCTCATGAACTTCTGATGAGGTCCATGGAAAAGAGCCTGTAAGTGGGTATAGACTCCCTGAGCATCTGTAGTTTCAGGGTTCTATAGTCTCAGCCTAGTTCACACTTCAGTAATTTGCGTAAATTTTTTAGCTGCAGTCTTAATTGCATCTATGGCAGTTCCATCTTCCTCCAGTGCTTTGCCCTATGTAAGTTCGTGCTCATGGCCTATCTCCTTTGGGTTGCCTGTTCTCTTTAGATGTCAGGCTAGTTGATTGCTGTGATACCTCAGCTCTCTGAGGGTTCGAAAAAAGGTACAGTTTTGTAAGTTATTTGGTTAGAGTGGGAACCACATTCTTTCCAGCTTTTTAAATCCTAAGAGGAAGTTTGAAGCTCTACCTACTTTTCTTAATCACTAATTCTTCTACCTGACTACTGTGATAGTGTCTTAATCTTACTACTTCCATCCTTCCAATCCATTCTCCACACTGTAATCAGAATGACAGTTTCTGAAGAGTTGCTTGAATGCCCTATTTTTCATCTCTTGCAAGGGCCTTTGCACTTTTTTTTTTTTTTTTTTTTTTCCATCTAGACCACTCTTTCTCTCCCCTCTTACTTACTTCAGGTAACTTCTGTGCGTCTGCAAGGTTATCTTTCCTCAGAGAAGCCTTTCTTGACAATTACCCACACTGAGATTTTATCAGGTCCACCTCTTTATATGCCATCATGGTTATCTGTTCTTTTTTCTCTTATAATAGGTATGCAGTTATCATTAAATAACTTTATAATTGCTTCTATGCTGTATTTAACCCCCTCTGGAACATAAATTTCATGAACCATTTCTTTTTTGTTCACCGATCTGTATCCAGTGCTTAGTCAAGAAATAAGTAAATAAATAAAGCTGGAAAATAGTTATCTGCTGTGATCAATGGAGCTAGTGATAGAATTATACTTTTTTATAAATGTAACAAATAGGAGTTTTCCTCTGTGGTAATTATTCTAGAAAGTTAACGAATCAATGATAGACCCAGGCTTCTGAGAAGGCCTAATACAAGAGAGAAACAAAATTAGCCTGTGGAGATAGATTTGTCCTCTTTAGTGGAGAGCCCTAGAGTCTGACTGTGGGGTGGCTATGGAGTATAGGTGTAAGTGTGAAGGAAGAGTTAGTCATGGATTTATCAATTTAACGTAAAAAAAAATTTACGTTTATCCCTTTGGCATGGAATGAAGAGGATTAAAGTATAATGAGGGTTCGATTACTGATGTGATTTTTATGACGTCAGTTAAGGGTAGCAATGAAGATATGAAAAGGATGGTCTAAATAAATGCTTTAGACTTCCCATGAAAAAAAAAGTAGAGTGAAAATTTTTCTAAATTCTTTGGTAATGATAAGGAGCCTTGGTGGAGCAGTGGTTAAACGCTTGGCTACTAACTGAAAAGGTTGGTGGTTCGAACCCGCCAAGCTGCTGAATGGGAGAAAGATGAGCAGTCTGTTCCCCTAAAGATTCCAGCCTTGGAAACCCTATGAGACAGTTCTACTCCGTCCTATAGGGTCGCTATGAGTTGAAATCAACTCATTGGCAATGGGGTAATAGGTTGGTAATGATACAAAAATAAAATATGTACTTACATAGATTTTTTTCTCCTTTTTAGCCATTGTTTTGTAAATAACAATGAGAAGTGTTTTTATAACCAAATTTTCCTGGTGTTGCTACCCTTAAAAATGTGAATGCAGGGCTTACATTACCAAATAACTTCTGTCCTCTATGATTTTTTCACTCTAAAGCAAAGCCTCCTAAAGCAATTTTATCATACCCTAAAGCTACTGCTGCTAATCAGAAGGTCGAGGGTTTGAATCCACCAGTCGCTCCTTGGAAACTCTATGGGGCAGTTCCACTCTGTCCTGTAGGGTCGCTGTGAGTTGGAATGGACTCGACAGCAATGGGTTTGGTTTTGGGTTTTTTTTTAAAGCAGAGGTTGGCAAACTCATACTGTAAAGGGCCAGAAAGTCAGTATTTTAGGCCTGGTATATCATATTTTCTCTGTTGCAACAGTGCGTAAGCATGGTATGAAAGCAGCCATAGATGGTATGTAAATGAGCATGGTGGTGTTCCAGTTAAACTTTATTTATGGAAACTGAAATCTGAATTTCATATAATTTTCAAATGTCATGAAATATTATTCTTCTTTTGTTTTATTTTTAACCATTTAAAAATGTAAAACCCCAAACCATTCTTAGCAATGAGTAGTATTAAAACAGATGGTGAGCAAGATTAAGCCTACTGGCCACGGTTTGTTGACCCCTATCCTAGAGTTTCAGCTACTACTTGGAGCCCAACATCTCTTCTGAGTTTTGTAGTAAGATTTTCAGATATTCACTCAGTATTATCTCAGATTAAACATAACAAAAATTAAGCTAATTACTTTCTGTCCTGCTTTGTTTTAGACCCACTTTTCCATTTACAGGTCTTGGCTAGTGGCACCTACATCCACCTTATTGACTGTGTAGAAAGTAGGCCTAAGACTGCTATCCTTAGGAGTGCCTGCTGGCAAGGTTCATCATGGCTGGTGTGTGGGAATTTGGGTTTTTGGAGTATTCCCGCAATTCCTTGACTGAGGAGGGTGGCTTAGTGTGCTGCCTGAAGTGTTTGTCAAAACAATGCTGTTTACGCTGAACGCCTTCTTTCCTTCTCAGAGTTTGGAATTTTGGTACCTCTTAGGCAGGGAGTGTGTATATGATTAGCCCCAATAAAACTTCAAGCATTGAGTACTAAGGAGCTTCCCTTGTAGGCAGCATTTCACGTGTGTTGTCACAGTTTGATGCTAGAGGAATTAAGCATGTCTTCTGTGGCTATAAGGAGAGACTTGGAAGTTTGTACCTGGTTTCCTCTGGAATTCACCCTATACGCCTTTTCCCTTTGTCAGTTTTGCTTTCTGTCCTTTCACTGTAATGAATCATAGCCATAAGTGCACCCATATGCTGAGTTCTTTGGGTCTTCTAGTAAATCACCAAACCCAGGGTAATCTTAGACACCCCCAACACATTGGCCAAGCGAATCCTGAGAGTCATCCTGAGTGCTTCCATCTTCTCATCCAAGTGCTTTTATTTTAACTGTTTATCCTAAATACCTCTAAAATTATTTTTCTTTTCCCTTCAAGTTCTTTATCCTTTCTTTGATTCAGACCCAGATCACATCTCACCTGTCTAATACAATATACTCCTAACTGCCTGCCTTTGGTTTCTACCTATTCTGGTCTGTCCTATACAGTGCCACTTATTCATTTATTATATGTAAATTTATTTATTTGCTTGCTTGCTTATTTATTTATCTAGTGCTAGGATGACCACATCAGGCCTGCCCCTAAAATCACTCATGATACTCTACTGCCTATAGGATAATGTTGAACGTTACTATAAGCATTAAAAGCACTTTATAATTTATCCGATGTCTATTTTTATAGACTCATACCACTCCCCAACATACCCTTTCTGTTATGGCCATACTGAAGCATGTCCCTAAACAGGCTCTTTTATGCCTAAGTGCTTCTCCACCTGTTTTCCCTCTTCCTGGAACGTCATTGCCTTTCTTCACCAGAGCACAAATTCTTATTCATCTTTGTTCCTAACTTGAAGTCTCCTGTTTTTCTAGGTTGGTTAGTAGTTCCCTCCACGTAGCTTCCAAAGCACTTCACACATTTCTTTTTTCATCACGTTGTGTTTTAATTATTTGTCATACCTGTCCGCTCTCTTTTTAGACCATATAATCCATGAAGGCCAAGACCAGGTCTTGTTTGATTAGCCCAAGGCCTAGCACTTAGCCGATGGTGTTCAGTAACATAGAGTGTTTTCAAGGATCAAATGTATTTTGTGTTCTAGTTGAAGCTGTTAAATGAGGAAGGGAGGGGAAAGAGGGGAAGATGTGGGAATATGTCTTTTCTCCTCAAAAGTTTTATTTCATGGAAGTTTATAGATTAAAATAGGAATATATAGATTAGGACATAATTACTTATAAAATAGATCTACAGTATGGTAAAAACAAAGGAAAATAGATACTTGTAATCTTTTTGTCTTGTTTTGCTACAGAACCTCACTGCATTTATATTATTATTTTACATAGGTGGAAATGGATATTGTTGAAAAACTGGTAAAAATGATACCTTGTGAGCATGAAGACCTGCTGAATATCACCCTTCGGCTTTTACTGAATCTGTCCTTTGACACAGGACTGAGAAATAAGATGGTACAAGTTGGACTGCTTCCCAAACTCACTGCACTTCTAGGTATGCTTTTTGAAAACGAACAGTAGTGTTGCTTGGGCTTTCCATCCTTAGTGGAAGATTGAGTTCTGTGTTAGATAGCCTGCTGGACAAGAAAGCATTCTGAACGTGGCCTTTGATTGGGACTGTGGGAACTGAATCATAAAAATAAGCAGAATAAATTAATGATAATGATCTGTGCTAGGATTTCCACAGTACTGTGAAATGAAATGGAATAGAAACTTCTAAACCTTTGACTTCATTTACCCATATTAAACCAAAGCAAAGGTATGCAAGTACTACCAGGGAACAAGAAGGGAAAATTATTTTCTCTTCAGCATATTTTAGAAAACCTGGTGGCGCAGTGGTTAAGAGCTACAGCTGTAACCAAAAGGTTGACAGTTTGAGTCCACCAGGCTGTTCTTGGAAACTCTATGGGGCTGTTCTACTTAGTCCTGTAGAGTCACTATGAGTTGGAATTGACTCGACAGCAACAGATTTGTTTTTTTTTGGTCAGCATATTTTTAAAAAGCAGATGTCATTTATGTTCTCATATTCTTCCATGCTTTTTAAGTACTGTTTACAAATACATGAATATGTGGAGCCTTTTTGTCATTGTTAAGTAAAAAAAAAAAAGGCATTTTTGTATAGCATGAGTTAGAAAATATTGTATTGAAGGATACAACTTATAAGTTAAAGTTTTCTTTTAGGTATTAATAACATCTTTATAAACCATGAAAACCAAGCCCATTGCCCTCAAGTCAATCCTGACTCATAGTGACCCTATAGGACAGAGTAGAACTGCCCCATAGAGTTCCCAGGGAGCGTCAGGTGGATTCAAACTACCGACCATTTGGTTAGCAACTATAACACTTGACCACTATGCCACCAGGGTTTCCAAGGTCTGTGTAGCTAGAAAGAATTCAAGAGTTAACTCTCCTGTGCTCTCATACATATTAACCTTCTTAACAGAGCATCGAAAGCCCTTTAGGATCTGTCCAGTGTCTGTCTTTATAGATTCCTGCCACTCCCCAATCTATACTTTATACTATGGCCATACTGGGTCCCTGGGTGGTACAAGTAGTTGGCGTGTTCTACTGCTAACCAACAGGCCGGTGGTTCAGATTTACCCAGAGGTGCCTGGGAAGAAAGGCCTAGTGATCTACTTATAAAAAATCCACCATCGAAAATCCCGTGTGTATTACTCCTGCTGCTGACACACATAGGGTCACCGTGAGTCGTATGTGACTCAGTGGCAACTGGTTTTCTTCGGGTGGCTGCACTGAAGCATTTGCAGTTCCTCACACAAGCTTTTTTATGCCTAAGTGCTTCTCTGCCTGCTTTTACCTCTACTTGGAATGTCATTGCCTGCCTTCACCAGACAGCAAATTCTTACTCATCTTTTAAGACTTTGTTCCTTTGTTTTAGTTCTGCAGTTTCATTCTTTTTTCTTAATTTTTTTTTTTAGCTTTTCTATATTCAAGTATTTATAAGTTACTGATAGTAATTTAATCTTAAGTAGTGGAATAAAATTAAGTTTATTCTTAGCTATATGATATCTATTAATCCAATGTCTTATTGACACCATCTTTATAATTCTAATAGTTGGCATTTCTTAAATGCTACTGTGTGCTTTTATATACATTATCTCATGGAGTCCCCATCTGCTGCTGAAGTTTGATTTATTAACTACTGCATGGTTAAGTAGATGAGACAGAGTCATAAACAGGTCTCAAAACTCCCTCCAAAAATAAGTTTTAGGGAAGAGCACCCCACTCTTTCTCACTCTATAGCTAGGAATCAGAAAAAATGTAGTCCATTGGTGAGTACAAGAGCGTTTATTCCATTGTTCAGTCCACAAATACTGTGTAGGACTTACGTTACACAGTTTAGAACTCTACTAAGGAGCACTTTCAAAATTTGCTTGTGGTAAATCAAAGCAATAAAAATACTTAAGGAGGAAAGGAAAACTTTAAAATTGATGAGCCTTGAATTTCATTCATATGACCCTCAATTTATCATGTATCTATTGGAATTATGTGTCAAACATTAGGTCAGATTCTCAGTGCATGAAGATAAATATTACAGACCTTGTCCTGAAGGAACTCATAGTTTAGTAGATTTGTTTAGTATTCAGCCACCTGCTTTTATAAAATATTTACCTTGTAAGTTATGCTGAGGAACCAAATAATTCAAAAGATTGTTTTTGAAAATTACTTGCATGATAACTATTTCATTTTCTTTTAACAAATAGTAATTTTTTGAATATAAGATTTCATATTCAATACATAGATATTTTCTTAATTTCTTCTGGAACTCAGTTTCTGGAGTCAGATAGTCTTATTAGAATTGTGACTGTTTACTTCTGACTATGTGACCTTGAGCAAGTTACCAAAAAACTCTTTGACTTGCATTCCTTCCCTCTAAAATGAGAATAATGATTATAATCAATTTAGAGTTCTTTTGAGGAATAAATGAGATATTAAACATAAAGTACTTAGAGTAGTACCTGGCATATGGTATTTTCTAATAAATGTTAGCTCTTATTATCATTTTTCTTATTATTATTATTCTTTGGTACAAAGTAAACATTCTGTAAGTGTTGCTGACTGATCTTTCTCTGAGTATAAATGCTTTTCTTGTAGATATTGTCTTTGTTGTGAAAACAGGTAGCATTATTTTTATTTCCCTGCAATGTGTGTGCAGTTCAATTCAATTTAATAAGTTCAGTAAGATGTTGATAACCCACTGTAGCTAGCCACCGTGCTAAGTAAGATAGAAAAGTGTTTTTCAGTCTGCACATTTATTGTGATTCAAGACAGAGAAAGTTCCCACATTGGCAGGGAGAGAATTAGAAAACTCTTGATAGAGAAGGTAACATTTGAGACGTACATTGGAAACTGTCATTTTAACAAGGCGATACTTACAAAGGAAGAAGGATAGACACTGTAGAAAGTATTTCAGATAAAGTGATCAACATTACTTAAGGCACAGATGAAGTTAGGCCAGTACGAGGAAGAATAACTCGCCATTTCAACTAGGGCATAGAGTATAACTGAGGAAATAGTGGGAGATAGGTTTGGAAAAGTAAGTTTGTGTCTTATGTGGTATTACGAAGTTTAATACTATGCTAAGGTGTTTATACTTAACATAGTTGATAGTGGGAAACATTACAGGGAATGTTTCCCTCTGTTATAGGGAAATTAATCTGATATTACTGTATTGGTGGACTAAAAGTAGAGTCTAAAGATGAGGAAACCAATAGCCTGTTGCAGTAGGCAAGACAAGAAGTAAAGAAAACCTCAATTAGAGAAGAATATGAGGCAAAAGAGATTTATCACATGGTTACTGTTTGGATATGGTCAATGAGAGAGAGAAGAGTGGCATAAAGTTCAATGAGTATTGGAATACAAATGCCAGGAAGAGAAATAGAGAAGTCTGAAGGAAGTGGTCTGAGGGAGTAAGTGACGGATTTAGTTTGAGACATGCTTGAGACACCTTGGAGCTCTGGTGGCGCAGTGGTTAAAACGCTCAGCTGCTAAACACAAAAAGGTCGGCAATTCAAACCCACCAGCTGCTCTGTGAGAGAAAGATGTGGCAATCTGCTTCCAGAAAGATTTATAGCCTTGAGTACCCTATAGGGCAGTTCAACTCTGTCCTGTAGGGTCGCTGTGAGTTAGAATCGGCTCAACAGCAGTGGGTTTGCATTGGTTTGGAGACATCTTATAAGGATATTGGGTGTAGAGCTCAGGAGAGGTAAGGGTTATTTATTTTTCCTAATGTCAGATCGGTGAACAAGAGTCGGAAGAGGAAACCACTAAAGGAGACAAAACAGCCAGAGAGATTTGCGTATATTTAAACAATTGCCTAAGAAATACAGCAAGTTTAAGCTGTGACTAAGCTGTGGTGATGATCTTGGAATCTTCATACAGTGGAGAAATGAGGAAGCTTTGAGTAGGGAGAACAACCGAAAACTATTCTAAGCCATTTTTTCATAGTGTTGCTTCATTATTTTCTTTGAAATATTAATTCCTGGAGCATCAGAATTTCCTATACTAACGATATTAAACAGATGGTATTATTCTAACTTTACATTTCTTACCTGGAGATGTAGGACTTTAAAAGTTTCTATCTCTATTCTTGGCTGCCCTGTAAAAACTAATTAAACACGCTGTGATTCTATTTATACATTTTAGATCTGCCTTAGTAATTTCTTGGCTTATCCCCCCATTGTAAATAAAATAGATAATTGGCCAAATAAAATTCCTCATAAAATACCCACAAAAATCTTCTTGGAGAATAAACTTAAAAATGCATAATAGTAAGACGGTGTTCTGATTTGAATAATTATTAAAAGCAACAAGCAAGTTGGTTACTGCTCAGCTCTTTTCTATGTGTGTACACCTTTTGATCTATCCGAGGACTAATAAGTAGACTTTAAAGTCATTACTTTAAGAGAAAATAATTGCAAGACAATGTATGCCACATAATCCCATTAAACTAGTGTTATGGAGAGAAAAAAGTATATTCTTGTAAGTAAGGATTCGGTATGTCATGCCCTTTCTATTTTTTCCCTCTTTCATTGCTAACAAGTCATTAAATTTTAACCCAGGCAATCTCTTTTGAATTTTCAAGTGTTCACATGTCCTTTTGCTTAGTGATTTTCTGTATTTTACCCTTATCATTCTATTTACAAGCCGTGAAATTAATGGCAGTTATACATAATAAGCAAAATAAATGCCTACTGATGAGTCACTGTGATTTAGAATCAACTCAACGGCAGCGGGTTTTTAGTGATGTTCCAGGATCAAGGAAAGGGAGAAAATGTGCATTTTGAGGAGAAATTAAATACAGTAGAGAGCAGTGCATTCAGCTTCTCTAAAATATTTTGAAATGTTTACAAGTATTGAGAATATCTACAAGTTTCTATCTCTTGTTTTACATTATTTCAACAATTACTTTTAATGGCACCATTATTTTCTACTGTTTTTCATTTAAATTATGGTCTGTATAAGCTTTTGCAGACCCTTTATCAAGTGAGCCTATGAAAAACCGTGTTCTAAATCCCAAATAACTGATTTGATATGAACTTTCGGAACATAACCATTTTGTAAACTTCACAGTTGTTTCTGTCTTATCATATCTCAGAAAGGGCCCTTTTGTTTTATCATTTTCAGGAAAACCCATCTATTAAATAAAAGTGTTGATCATGAGGACAAGCCTATAATGTTTTAATAAACAATTCTAGGATCTCAGTAGGTTAAGTCACAACAGATTTCTTGCTCGTATTGTGTGCCCTCGATAGGTGAGTAGAAGATGCTGGTTCATGCAAACATCAGTCAAGGACCCAGACCAATAGAGTCTTCAGGTTGTCATAGCACCTGTGAGGAGAAAACGGAGAATTGCAGCCTAGCTAAAAGGCTTCCACCCTGAAGTGACAGATGTCTTTTTTGTTTTTAATCCATGGGTCAAAACAATTCACGTGGTCCTGCCTAACTGTGGGCATGGGGAAATGTCTGGAAGGAAGAGAACTAGAACATTATTGAGCAAGCAGCTTAATGGCCCTGAAAAATATTTTTCGGTATTTCTGAATTTTAGCTAAGATTCCAACATGACCAGACACCCCTAAGTGGTACATTCTGAGACATAATAGCAAATCCTACAGTATGTACTATATCTAGCAGTTATAGTGGCATAGAGCACACTGATTGAAAGCTAGGATTCTGGAGCCAGGTAATGACTTTGAATATTGGCTTCATTAGTTATTATCTCTGTGATCATGACCAAATTACACTCTACATGCCAGTTTTCTTGTCTGTCATATGTGGATAATAGCGGTACATATTAATAGGGAAGAGTTGAATGAGATAATGCAGTAAATGTTAGGAACCTATCCATATGCAAAATTATTCTCAAAATATATAGAATATAAAAAATAAGTATTCAAAAATGGATCTTTATTGATAAGTTTTCCAGCCTTACATCATTAAGGATGTTTCATCATTTTGTATGAAGATCTTTTTAAAATTGATTACATATGCCCCTAAAGAGATAAAATACTTAGGAATAAATCAGGCATGTAAAAGACCTATGCAAAGAAAATTACAAAACACTATTGCAAGAAACCAAACGAGACCTACATAAATGGATATACTATGCTCATGGATAGGAAGACTCAACATTGTGAAAATGTCCGTTTTACCCAAAGCGATTGTCTTAGGCTTGGTCCTCTGGAGAAGCACAACCAGTTAAGCATATACGTATATATATAGAGAGAGATTTATATCAAAGAAATGGCTCATGCAGCTGTAGAGGCTGGAATGTCCCAAATCTGTGGATTAGGCAGGTCAGAAAGTAGGAATCTACTCACAGGCCATGAAGATCGATGAATCCCAAGATGAGCGGATAAGCTGATAGCTCAAGTCCCAAGAACCAAAGGTTAGACAAACAGGAGGCAGCTGTAGGATCCAGAGTGAACAGAAAGTCAGACCATGCTTATATTTGGATGCAGGCTACACCCCCAAGGAAACTCCTTTTCAACTGATTGGCTACTCACAGCAGATCCCATCATGGGATCTGAGAATCATGGCCCAGCCAAGTTGACACACAATCTTTGCCATATCAGCAATCTACAGATATAGTGCAATCCCAATCCAAATACCTACAGCATTCTTATTAACAAGATGGAAAAACTAATCACCAACTTTGTATGGAAAGAAAAGAGGCCCCAGATAAGCAAAGAATTACTGAAGAAAAAGAACACAGAGTAGGAGGCCTCACACTACCTGATCTCAGAACCTACTATACAGCCACGATGGTCAAGACAGCTTGGTACTAGTAGAACAACAGACACGTAGACCAGTGGAACAGAATCGAGAAGTCAGAAGTAAATCCATCCACCTATGGTCAGCTGATCTTTGACAAAGGACTAAAGTCAATTAAATGGGGGAAAAAAACAGTCTTTTTAACAAATGGTACTGGAAAAACTGGATGTCCATTGGTTTAAAAAAAAAAAAATGACTCATACCATACACAAAAACTAACACAAAAAAGATCAAAAGTCTAAAACAATGAAGATCATGGAAGAAAAAAGAGGGGCAATACTAGGGGCCTTAATGCATGGCATAAATACAATACAAACCATAACTGACAATGCACAAACACCAGAAGATAAACTAGACAACAGGGAGCTCCTAAAAAATAAACACTTATGCTCATCAAAAGACTTCACCAAAAGAGTTCAAAGAGAACCTGCAGACTGGGAAAAAAATTTTGGCTACGACATATCCAACAAGGACATAATCTCTAAGATCTATAACTATAGAATACTTCAACACCTCAACAACAAAAAGACAATCCAGTTAAAAATGAACAAAGAATATGAACAGACACTTCACCAAAGAAGATACTTAGTCAGCTAACAGATGCATGAGAAAATGCTCACGATCATTTTCCATTCCTGCTGCCATCAAGTTGAATCTGACTCATGGTGACCCAATAGGACAGAGTAGAGCTGCCCATAGGGTTTCCAGGAGCAGCCGGTGGAATTGAACTGCCAGTCGTTTGATTAGCAGCCTAGCTCTTAACCACTGTGCAACCAGGGCTCCCATTATCCATTATTCATTAGAGAGATGGAAATCAAAACTACAATGAGATGGCCATCTCACTCCGACATTGCTAGCATTCGTCTGTGCCAATAATTTTGGAAAACAGCTACCTGGCCAAGCGACTGGAAGAGATCCATATTTGTGCCCATTCCAAAGAAAGGTGATCCAACAAAATGTGAAAATTATCAAACAATATTATTAATATTGCACGCAAGTAAAATTTCACTGAAGATCATTCAAAAGTACATTGACAGGGAACTCCAGACATTCAAGTGGGATTCAGAAGAGGACACGGAAAAACGGACATGGATCTTGGCTGAAGGCAAAGAATAACAGAAAAATGTTCACCTATGTTTTGTTGACTATTCAAAGGCATTCAGCAGTGCGGATCATAACAAAATATGGATAACATTTCGAGGAATAGGAATTCCAGAACACTCAATTGTGCTTATGCAGAACCTGTACATACAACAAGAGGCAGTCATTTGGACAAGAGGAGACTGCATGGTTTAAAGTCAGGAAAGGCGTGTGTCAGGGTTGTATCCCTTCACCAGACTTATTCAATCTGTATGCTGAGCAAATAATCTGAGGAGCTGGACTATATGAAGAAGCACAAGCATCAGGATTGAAAGAAGACTCATTAACAACCTACAGTAGGCAGAGGACACAACCTTGCTTGCTGAAAGTTAACAGATTTGAAGCACTTACTGATGAAGATCAAAGACTACAGGCTTCAGTATGAATTGCACCTCAACGTGGAAAAGACAAAAATTCTCACAACTGGACCAATAAACAACATGATAAATGGAGAAAAGATTGAAGTTGTCAAAGATTTCATTTTATGTGGATCCACAATTAATGCCCGTGGACACAACAGTCAGGAGATCAAATGACATATTGCCTTGCACAAATCTGCTGCAAAAGACCTCTTTAAGTGTTCAAAACCAAAGATGTCATTTTGAGGACTAAGGTGCTCTTGACCCAAGCCATGGTATTTTCAGTTGCCTCATGTGTATGCAAAAGCTGGACAATGAATACGGAAGACCAAAAACTGACAGCTTTGAATTATGGTGTTATATGGAGAATATTGAATATACCATGGCTCTTAATTCTTTAGGGTATATTCCAAGGAGTGGAATTGCTGGGTCCTACAGTAGTTCTATTTCTAGATTTTTAAGGAGAGGCCAAATTGATTTCCAAAGTGGCTGTACCATTTTACATTCCCACCAGTAGAGTATAAGTGTTCCAGCCTCTCCACAACTTCTCCAACATTTATTATTTTGTGTTATTGGATTAATGCCAGCCTTGTTGGGGTGAGATGGAATCTCATTGTAGTTTTGATTTGCATTTCTTAATAGCTAATGATCGGGACCATTTCCTCATGTATCTGTTAGCAGCCTGAATGTCTTCTTTGGCAAAATGCCTGTTCATATCCTTTGCCCATTTTTTAATTGGGTTATTTGTCTTTTTGTTGTTGAGTTGGAAATGTCGTAGCTAAAAACTTTTTCCCAGTCTGTAGGTAATCTTTTTACTCTTTTGGTGAAGTCTTTGGATGAGCATAGGTGTTTGACTTTTAGGACCTCCCAGTTATCTAATTTCTGGTGTTTGTACATTGTTTGTAATGTTTTGTGTACTATTTATTCCGTGTATTAGGGCTCCTAGCATTGTCCATTTTTTCTTCCATGATCTTTATCGTTTTAGATCTTATATTTAGGTCTTGGATCCATTTTGGGTTCGTTTTTGTGAGTGGTGAGAGGTATGGGTCTTGTTTCATTTTTTTTGTAGATGGATAGCCAGTTATGCCAGCACCGTTTGTTAAAGAGACTGTCTTTTCCCCATTTAACTGACTTTGGGCCTTTGTTGGATATCAGCTGCTCATATGTGGTTGGATTTATATCTGGATTCTCAATTCTGTTCTGTTGGTCTATGTATCTGTTGTTGTACTAGTACCAGGCTGTTTTGAGAATAGTGGCAATATAATAGATTCTAAAATCAGGTAGTGTGAGGCCTCCCACTTTGTTCTTCTTTTTCGGTAATCACTTACTTATCTGGGGCCTCTTTCCCTTCCATATGAAGTTGGTGATTTGTTTCTCCATCTCAGTAAAAATGTCACTGGTATTTGGATTGGGATTGCTTTGTATCTGTAGATCACTTTGGGTAGAATAGATATTCTTACAATGTTGAGTCTTCCTATCCACCAGCAAGGTATGTTTTTCCACTTATGTAGGTCTCTCTCGGTTTCTTGCAGTAGTGTCTTATAGTTTTCTTTGTATAGGTCTTTTACATCTCTGGTTAGTTTTATGCCTAAGTATTCTATCTTCTTAAGGGCTATTATAAATGGTATTAATTAGGTTATTTCCTCTTCGACCTTCTCTTTGTTGGTGTAGAGGAATCCAGCTGATTTATGTGTGTTTATCTTGTATCCTGACACTCTGCTAAACTCTTTTGTTAGTTTCCGTAGTTTTCTTGAGGATTTTTTAGGTTTTTCTGTGTGTAAGATCATGTCATCTGCAAACAGAGATACCTTTACTTCTTCTTTGCCGATTTGTTGTCCTTTATTTCTTTATCTACCCTAATAGCTCTGGCTAGGACATCCAGCACAATGTTGATTAAGAGCGGTGATAAGGGGCATCCTTGTCTGGTTCCTGTCCTCAAGGGGAATGCTTTCAGTCTCTCTCCATGTAGGATGATGTTGACTGTTGGCTTTGTATAAATGCCCTTTATTATGTTTAGGAATTTTTCTTCTGTTCCTATTTTGCTGAGAGCTTTTATCACGAATGGGTGTTGGACTTTGTCAAATGCCTTTTCCGTACCAATTGATAAGATCATGTGGCTCTTTTTTTTTGTTTATGTGATGGATTACATTGATTGTTTTTCTTAATGTTGAACCATCCCTGCATACCTAGTATGAATCCCACTTGGCCGTGGAGAATTATGTTTTTTGATATGTTGCTGAATTCTGTTGGCTAAAATTTTGTTGAGAATTTTCGTATCTGTGTTCATGAGGGATATTGGCCTGTGATTTTTTTTTTTTTTTTGTGGTGTCTTTATCTGGTTTTAGTATCAGGGTTATGCTGGCTTCATAGAATGAATTTGGGAGTATTTCATCCTTTTCTATGCTCTGAAATACCTTTAGTAGTAGTGATGTTAACTCTTCTCTGAAAGTATGGTAGAATTCTCCAGTGAAGTCATCAGGGCCAGGGCTTTTTTTGTTAGGAGTTTTTTAATTACTTTTTGAATCTCTTCTTTTGTTTATTTAGTTATTCTGTCTCTGTCTATGTTAGTTTAGGCAGGTAATGTGTTTCTAGAAATTCATCCATTTCCTCAAGGTTTTCAGATTTGTCAGAGTACAGTTTTTCATACTATTCTATTATGATTCTTTTCATTTCAGTTGGGTCTGTTGTGATATCGTCAATCTCATTTCTCGTTCGGTTATTTGCTTCGTCTCCTGTTTTTCTTTTGTCAGTCTGGCCAGTGGTTTATCTACTTTATTAATCTATTCAGAAAACCAACTTTTGGTCTTGTTAACTCTTTCAATTGTTTTTCTGTTCTCTGTTTCATTTAATTCCGCTCTAATTTTCATTATTTGCTTTTTTCTGGTGCCTGAGCATTTCTTTTGTTGCTCTGTTTCTATTTGTTTAAGCTGTAGTGATAATTCTTGGATTTTGGCCCTTTCTTCTTCTTCTATGTGTGCATTTATTGCTGTAAATTGACCTCTCAGCACTGCTTTCGCTGTGTCCCAAAGGTTCTGATAGGAAGTGTTTTCAATCTTACTGGATGCAATGAATTTCTTTATTCCATCCTTAATTTTTTTCTATAGTCCAATCGTTTTTGAGCAAAGTATTGTTCACTTTCCATGTGTTTTATTTATCTTTTTTCCTGATTTTTCTGTTATTGACTTCTGTTTTTATGGGTTTATGGTCAGAGAAGATGCTTTGTAATATTTTGATGTTTTGGGTTCTGTTAAGGCTTGCTTTATGGCCTGATAGGTGGTCTATTCTAGACAATGTTCCATGCACCTTAGAAAAGAAAGTATACTTGGATGTTGTTGGATGCAGTGTTCTGTGTATGCCTATGAGATCAAGTTGGTGGATTGTGGCATTTAGCTCTTCCGTGTCTTTACTGAGCTTCTTTCTGGATGTTCTGTCCTTCACTGAAAGTGGTGTGTTGAAGTCTCCTATTGTGGAGCTGTTTCGCTTCTCAGTGCTGTTAGAGTTTGTTTTATGTATCTTGAAGCCCTGTGATTGGGTGTATAAATATTTAATATGGTAATGTCCTCCTGGTTTATTGTCCCTTTAATCATTATATGGTGTCCTTCCTTATCCTTTATGGTAGCTTTAAGTTTGAAGTCTGTTTGGTCAGAAGTTAGTATAACCACTTCTGCTGTTTTTTAATTGTTGTTCACTTGGTATATTTTTTTCCATGCTTCGAGTTTTAGTTTGTGTCTTTAAGTCTAAGGTGTATCTCTTGTAGGCAGCAGAAAGACGGACTGTGCTTTTTTATCCATTCTGCAACTCTCTGTCCCTGTATTAGTCCATTTAGTCCATTTACATTCAGTGTAATTATAGATAGGTATGAGTTTTTTTTTTATGAGTTTAGTGCTGTCATTTTGATGTCTTTTTTTGTGTGTTGTTGACAGTTTCATTTTTCCACTTATTTTTTTGCGCTAGATAGTTGTTTTTCTTTGTAAATTGTGTGTTCCTCTTTTTCATTGTTGTTGATTTGTTTTTGCTGAGCCTCTGTCTTGTATTTTATTTTGATGAGTACGATTGTTAGTCTCCTTTGTGGTTACCTTAATATTTACCCCTATTTTTTCTAAGTTTAAACCTAACTTGTATCTCTTTATGTCGCCTTGATTTCCTCTCTATATGGAAGATCTATGACTACTTCCTTTAGTCTCTCTTTATTGATTTAATGTTGTCATCTTTTACATAATGACATCACTGATTCCTTTTTTTGAATGTTTTTTTTGCCTTGGTTTATTTTTGTGATTTCCCTTTCTGGGTTGATATCTGATTACTCTGTCCTATGTTCTAGTGTTGGGGTGATAATCTGAAATTACTGATTTCCTAACCAGATAATTCCTTTTATTATTTCTTGTAGTTTTGGTTTCGTTTTGCAAATTCCCTAAACTTCCGTTTATCTGGAAATGTCCTAATTTCACCTTCATATTTGAGAGACAGTTTTGCTGGATACATGATTCTTGGCTGGAATTTTTCTCCTTCAGTGCTTTATATATGTCATGCCATTGTCTTCTTGCCTGCATGGTTTTTGCTGCGTAGTCTGAGCTTAATCTTATCGATTCTCCTTTGTAGGTGACTTCTCACTTATCCCTGGCTACTCTTAAAATTTTCTCTTTATCTTTAGTTTTGGCATATTTGATTATAATATGTCTTGGTTACTTTCTTTTGGGATCTACCTTGTATAGGGTTCGATGAGCATCTTGGATAGAGATCCTTTCATCTTTCACGATGTCAGGGAAGTTTTCTACCAACAAATCTTCAACAGTTCTCTCTGTATTTTCTGTTATCTGTCCCTGTTCTGGTACTCCAATCACTCGTAGTTTATTCTTCTTGATAGAGTCCCACATGATTCTTAAGGTTTCTTCATTTTCCTTAATTCTTTTATCTGATTTTTCTTCAAATATATTATTGCCAAGTGTTTTATCTTCAATCTCACTAATTCTGACTTTCAGCTCCTCAATTCTGCTCCGCTGACTTTCTACTGACTTGTCTAATTCTAAAGTTTCATTGTTAATCTTCTGAATTTCTGATTGCTTTCTCTCTGAGGATTCTTGCAGCCTATTAAATTTTTCATTATGTTCTTGAATAATTTTAATTTCCTTGACTGCTTTATCTGCGTGCTCCCTGGCTTGTTCTGTATTTTGCCTGATCTCCTTCCTGATGTCTTGAAGAGTTCTGTATATTAATCTTTTGATTCTACATCTGGTAATTCCAGGAATACATTTTCATCCAGAACAGTCCTTGATGCTTTGTTCTGGGAGTTTGTTGAAGTAATCATGGTCTGATTCTTTATGTGATTTGATATCAACTGTTGTCTCCGAGCCATCTATAAGTTATTGTATTAATTTATTTTATATTTGCTCACTATTTCCTAGCTTCTTTGTTTTGTTTTGATATACCCAAATAGGCTACTTAAGTCAGCTTACTTGATTATTGGAGCCTTTGAAGCACAAATTTCCTGTTACCAGATAACTAGTGCAGTTACCAGGCATATGAGCCTAGGAGTCCATTCACTATTCTTGCATAGATTCAGCTCAGGTGTCCCAGTAGTGAGTCACCTAGCGTGTGGTACAGGCTCTCACCTACCATCATAGAGGAGCAGTAGTAATTGGTGTATGCCCAGGTTTCTGGTAGCAGCAGGGGGTCATACTCTGAGGAAAGCAGGGGCCTGACAACCTTCCCCCAAATGTCTGTGAGGAAGACATGTCACTGTTCTCTAGAGTGCTGTGGTGGATGGGCTCTGCAGACATTCCATAGGCATCCAGTGCTTTTAACTGTAAGGACTGGTAGGCACCACTTATCCCTGGACCCCTGTTGTGGGTGGCTAGGTTGGCGTGGTTGGAGCCCCCAGTCCCCAAGGCCCCTGCTATGGGTAAGTGAGGGCCCTGTTTAATAGGCAGAGTGGTATCAGATGTCAAAAACCTGCCTCTCTACCACATAGCTGAAACAGTTACAGTCAGACCTCAAACAGATTCACCCTTGCAATACAACAGCCAGATCCTGTCTACTGTAATGGGGCCACCTGGATCTATGCAGGGGTGAAACACAAAGTCTGTGAACTGCTTGTGCCTGGACTGGAGCCGCTTCTGCTCTGAGTTTCCAGATTAAGGGAGTTGGCAGAGTATTTTTCCCCTATTTGTTAATTGTTTCTTCTCCGAGGCCAGGAGAATGGCTCAGGGAGTGCAGCAGGACCTATCTCAGGCCCAGGGAAATCAACTATTAATGAAGCTGGCTGGGGCAGAGGGAGGAGGGATCAGATAGATAGGAAAGAGTTCTTTATCTATGTGGTAAATTAGGCAAAATCACTTATCTTGTGCCGAGAGCACTGTTTTATCTCAGATTCCAGAGGCACGTGTAGATTATGTGCACTGGCTTGGTCCCTGCAGCAGCTCTGCCAGCTGCTCAGGGCTGTGGCACCTTGCTTGCCTTCTTTTGCTGAAGCAGCCACATCCTAAATGCCACCACCAGCCCCGCCGTAGTCACACCAGGGGGTCAGGGGTACGCCGCTTCAGCTGCCTTCTTTCACTGAAGCAGCCACATCCCCGAACACTACCGCCAGCCCCACCACAGGGGAATAGAGGCTGAGGTGCTGCCACCGACTTGGCAACTCCTTGCTGCTTCTGCTCTGTCTCTCCCTCCCCCTATCACTCAGTCCGATTTCTTAACTTTGCCTTTGATGCTCAGGATTCCTAGCTAGTCGTATATATAATCGATTCACTTGTTTTTTCGGGTCTTAGTTCAAAGAGGCCCCACCCCTCTCTCTTGATTTCTTGACTGCTGCTTCCATGGATGTTGGTTGTGGATCCAAGTAAAATAAAATCCTTGACACCTTCATTCTTATCTCCATTTATCATGATATTGCTTATTGTTCCAGTTGTGAGTATTTTTGCTTTCTTTATGTTGAGGTATAATACATAATGAAGGCTGTGGTCTTTGATCTTCATCAGTAAGTGCTGTTCTCTTTCAGCAAGCAAGGGTGTGTCATCTGCATAACGCAGGTTGTTAACGAGTCTTCCTCCAATCCTGATGCCCCGTTCTTCTTCACACAGTCCAGCTTCTCAGATTATTTGCTCAGCATACAGATTGAATAGGTGTGGGGAAAGGATACAACGTAGACGCATACCCTTCCTGACTTTAAACCATGTAGTATCCCCTTGGAAGCCCTGGTGGCATAGTGGTTAAGAGCTACGGCTGTTAACCATAAAGGTTGGCAGTTCAAATACACCAAGTGCTCCTTGGAAACTCTGTGGGGCAGTTCTACTCTGCCTATAGGGTCGCTATGAGTCGGGATCAACTCGACAGCAGTGGGTTTGGTTTGGTTTGGTTTTGGTAGTATCCCCTTGTTCTGTTCAAACAGCTGCCTCTTGATCTACTTACAGATTCCTCATAAGCACAATTAAGTATCCTGGAATTCCCATTCCTCGCAGCGATGTCCATAATTTGTTATGATCCACACAGTCAAAAGCCTTTGCATAGTCAGTAAAACACAGGTAAACATCTTTCTGGTATTCTCTGCTTTCAGCCAGGATCCATCTGACATCAGTAGTGATGTCCCTGGTTCCAAGTGCTGTTCTGAATCTGGCCTGAATTTCTGGCAGTTCCCTGTCGATATACTGCTGCAGCTGATTTTGAATGATCTTCAGCAAAATTTTACTTGCATGTAGTATTAACAACATTGTTAATAATTCCTGCATTTGGTTGGATCACCTTTCTTGGGAATAGGTATAAAACTTTTCAGTCAGTTGGCCAGGTAGCTGTCTTTGCATATATTGCATATATGGAAATTAAATCATTGACTACTAACATAAGCTGAACTTCTCAATTGAGTAATTGATATATTTAGCATCTCTGATTTTTGGCCACTATGATTATATGGAAGATATAGTGAGGAAGCATTATAGAGGGCATCAATTTTAAAGGTATAGGAAATACTCATCTAGAGCAGTGACTTTCAAATATTTTTGCTCCAGTCCATAGTAAGGTGTATTTTACATTGCAACCCAGTACTCACATGTGTGTATGATGTATATGTGTATGTATGTATATCATATGTGTACATATTCATATGTTATGAATGTAATCACTCGTTTTATTGCGCTTCATGGATTGTGCATTTTTACAGATTGAAAGTTTGTGGCAACCCTGTGTTGAGCAAGTCTATCAGCACCATTTTTCCAACATCGTGTGCTCACTTTGTGTCTCTGTGTCACATTTTGATAACCCTTGCAGTGTCTCAAACTTTTTCATTATATCTGTTATGGAGATCTATAATCAGTGATTTTTGATGTTATGATTGTAATTGTTTTGGGCACCATGATGCATGCCCATATAAGATGGCGAACTTAAATCAATGAATGTGTATGTTCTAATGGCACCACCAACTGGCCATTTCCCTTTCTCTCTCCCTTTCCTTGGGCTTCCTTATTCCCTGAGGCATGACAATATTGAAATCAGGCCAGTTAATAACCCTACAGTGGTCTCTAAGTGTGACGTGAAAAGAAGAGGCACACATCTGTCACTTAAAATCACTGGCAAGAAATGATTAAGCTTAGTGAGGAAGGCATGCCAAAAGCTAGGCCTCTTGCACCAAACAGCTAGTTAAGTTGTGAATGCAGTGGAAAAGTCCTTGAAGGAAATTAAAATTGCTACTCCAGTGAGTATAATCAATAATAAGAAAGTTGAAACAGTCTTTTGTTGATATGGAGAAAGTTTTAGCAGTCTGGATAGAAGATCAAACCAGCCACAACATTTCCTTAAGCCAAAGTCTAATCCAGAGCAAGGCCCTAATTCTCTTCAATTCTGTGAAGGCTGAGAGGTAAGGAAGCTGCAGAAGAAAAGTTTGAAGCTAGCAGGGGTTGGTTCATAAAAGTACAAGGTGAAGCGGCAGGTTCTGATGTAGAGGCTACAGCAAGTTATCCAGAAGATCTACATAAAATAATTGATGAAGGTGGCTGTGCTAAACAACAGGTCTTCAGTGTAGACAGAGCAGCCTTACACTGGAAGAAGATGCCTTCTAGGACTTTCACAGCTAGAGAGAAGTCAGTGCCTGGCTTCAGAGCTTCAGAGGACAGGCTGTCTCTCCTGTTAGGGTCTGATGGAGCTGGTAACTTTGCAGCTGGTGACTTTGAGTTGAAGCCAGTGCTCATTTACCATTGTGATAATCCTAGGGCCCTTAAGAATTATTGCTAAACCTACTCTGTCTGTGCTCTATAAATGGAACAACAAAGCCTAGATGACAGCACATCTGTTTATAGCGTGGTTTACTGAATATTTTAACCCCGCTGTTGAGGCCTACTGTTCAGAAAAAAAGATTTCTTTCAAAATATTACTGCTCATGGTGTTTTCAGTCACCTCGTATGCATGCAAAAGCTGGACAATGAATAAGGAAGACTGAAGAAGAATTGATGCCTTTGAATTATGGTGTCGACAAAGAATATTGAGTATACCATGGACTGCAGAAGAAAGAACAAATCTGTCTTGTAAGAAGTACAGCCAGAATGGTCCTTAGAAGCATGGATAGTGAGACTCCATCTCACATACTTTGGACATGTTATCAGGAGGGATCAGTCCCTGGAGAAGGACATCATGCTTGGTAAAGTAGAGGGTCAGCAACAAAGAGGAAGACCCTCAAGGAGATGGATTGACACAGTGGCTGCAACAATGGGCTCAAGCATAACAGTGATTGTTAGGATGGCACAGGACCAGGCAGTGTTTGGTTCTGTTTTACATAGGGTCATTATGAGTTGGAACTGACTCAATGGCACATAACAACAACCACATTAATGCATCTAATTACCTAAGAGCTCTGATGGAGATGTACAAGGAAATTAACACAACATCCATTCTGCAGCCCATGGATCAAGGAGTAATTTCAACTTTCAAGCCTTATCATTTAAGAAATACATTTCATAAGGGTATAGCTGCCATAAATAGTTATTTCTCTGATGGATCTGGGCAAAGCAAATTGAAAACATTCTGGAAAGGATTTACCATTCGAGATGCCGTTAAGATCATTCACGATTCCTGGGAACATTCACGGCAATTTGGAAGAAGTTGATTCCAACCCTCATAGATGTCTTTGGGGGGTTCAAGACTCCAAGGGGGAAAGTAACCACTGATGTGGTACAAAGAGCAAGAGATCTAATATTAGAAGTGGAGCCATTTTGAGTTGGTTTTTGTGCATGGTGTGAGGTATGGGTCTTGTTTCATTTTTTTGTAGGTGGATATCCAATTATGCCAGCACGATTTGCTGAAGAGACTGTGCTGCAATCTCATGATAAAACTTGCTGAAGGCCCAGATGATGGTTAGCGTTTTTTAGCAATACAGTTTTTTTATTGTGCTTTTTTTTCTTAATAGATTTTATTATGCCAGTTGACCTAGATGTCCCCTGAAACCATGGTCCCCAGACCCCCACCCCTGCTACTCTGACCTTCAAAGCATTCAGTTCATTCAGGAAACTTCTTTGCTTTTGGTTTAGTCCAGTTGTGCCGACCTCTCCTGTATTGTGTGTTGTCTTTCCCTTCATGTAAAACAGTTCTTGTCTACTATCTAACTGGTGAATACCCTCTCCCTGACTCCCTCTTCATCCTCGTAACCACAAAAGAATGTTTTCTTCTCAGTTTAAACTATTTCTCGACTTCTTATAGTAGTGGTCTCATAACAATATTTGTGCTTTTGGAGCTGACTGATTTCACCCAGCATAATGCCTTCCAGATTCTTCCATGTTATGAAATGTTTCACAGATTCATCATTGTTCTTTATCCATGCGTAGTATTCCATTGTGTGAATATACCGCAATTTATTTATTCATTCATCTGTTGATGGGCACCTTGGTTGCTTCCATCTTTTTGCTATTGTAAACAGTGCTGCAACAAACATGAGTGTGCATATATCTGTTCATGTAAAGGCTCTTATTTCACTAGGATATATTCCAAGGAATGGGATTGCTGGATCGTATTGTAGTTCTATTTCTGACATTTTAAGGGAGTGCCAAATTGGTTGTACCATTTTACATTCCCACCAGCAGGGTGTAAGTGTTCCAGTCTCTCCACAAGCTCTCCAACATTTATTTTTTTGTGTTTTTTGGATTAATGCCAGCCTTGTTGGAGTGAGATGGTATCTCATTGTAGTTTTAATTAGCGTTTCTCTAATGGCTAATGATCTTGAGCATTTCCTCATGTATCTGTTCGCTGCCTAAATGTCTTTTTTGGTGAAGTGCCTGTTCATATCCTTTGCCCATTTTTTAATTGGGTTATTTGTCTTTTTGATGTTGAGTTTTCGCAGTATCATGTAGATTTTAGAGATCAGACACTGATCAGAAATGTCATAGCTAAAAACTTTTTCCCAGTCTGTAGGTAGTCTTTTTACACTTTTGGTGAAGTCTTTGGGTGAGCACAGATGTTTGATTTTTAGGAGCTCCCAGTTATCTAGTTTCTCTTCTGGTGTTTGTGCATTGTTAGTAATTTTTTTTTTTTTGATGGTATACTAATTTTATTTGGTTGGTACTTTTTTTTTTTTTATTAACTTTTATTAAGCTTCAAGTGAACGTTTACAAATCCAATCAGTCTGTCACATGTAAGTTTACATACATCTTACTCCGTACTCCCACCTGCTCTTCCCCTATTGAGTCAGCCCTTTCAGTCTCTCCTTTCGTGACAATTTTGCCAGCTTCCCTCTCTCTCTATCCTCCCATCCCCCCTCCAGACAAGAGCTGCCAACACACTCTCAAGTGTCCACCTGATATAATTAGCTCACTTTTCATCAGCATCTCTCTCCCACCCGCTGACCAGTCCGTTTCATGTCTGATGAGTTGTCTTCGGGGATGGTTCCTGTCCTGTGCCGACAGAAGGTCTGGGGAGCATGGCCGCCGGGATTCCTCTAGTCTCAGTCAGACCATTAAGTATGGTCTTTTTATGAGAATTTGGGGTCTGCATCCCACTGATCTCCTGCTCCCTCAGGGGTCCTCTGCTGTGCTCCCTGTCAGGGCAGTCATCGATTGTGGCCGGGCGCCAACTAGTTCTTCTGGTCTCAGGATGATGTAGGTCTCTGGTTCATGTGGCCCTTTCTGTCTCTTGGGCTCCTAGTTGCCGTGTGACCTTGGTGTTCTTCATTTTCCTTTGCTCCAGGTGGGTTGAGACCAATTGATGCATCTTAGATGGCCGCTTGTTAGCCTTTAAGACCCCAGACGCCACATTTCAAAGTGGGATGCAGAATGTTTTCATAATAGAATTATTTTGCCAATTGACATAGAAGTCCCCTCAAACCATTTTCCCCAGACCCCCGCCCCTGCTCCGCTGACCTTTGAAGCATTCATTTTATCCCGGAAACTTCTTTGCTTTTGGTCCAGTCTAATTGAGCTGACCTTCCATGTATTGAGTGTTGTCTTTCCCTTCACCCAAAGCAGTTCTTATCTACCAATTAATCAATAAAAAACCCTCTCCCTCCCTCCCTCCCTCCCCCCTTCGTAACCACAAAAGTATGTGTTCTTCTCAGTTTTTACTATTTCTCAAGATCTTATAATAGTGGTCTTATACAATATTTATCCGTTTGCCCCTGACTAATTTCGCTCAGCATAATGCCTTCCAGGTTCCTCAATGTTATGAAATGTTTCACAGATTCGTCACTGTTCTTTATCGATGAGTACTATTCCATTGTGTGAATATACCACAATTTATTTACACATTCATCCGTTGATGGACATCTTGGTTGCTTCCAGCTTTTTGCTATTGTAAACAGAGCTGCAATAAACATGGGTGTGCATATATCTGTTTGTGTGAAGGCTCTTGTATCTCTAGGGTATATTCCAAGGAGTGGGATTTCTGGGTTGTATGGTAGTTCTATTTCTAACTGTTTAAGATAACGCCAGATAGATTTCCAAAGTGGTTGTAGCATTTTACGTTCCCACCAGCAGTGTATAAGAGTTCCAATCTCTCTGCAGCCTCTCCAACATTTATTATTTTGTGTTTTTTGGATTAATGCCAGCCTTGTTGGTGTGAGATGGAATCTCATCGTAGTTTTAATTTGCATTTCTCTAATGGCTAATGATCGAGAGCATTTTCTCATGTATCTGTTAGCTCCCTGAATATCTTCTTTAGTGAAATGTGTGTTCATATCCTTTGCCCACTTCTTCACTGGGTTGTTTGTCTTTTTGTGGTTGAGTTTTGACAGAATCATGTAGATTTTAGAGATCAGGCGCTGGTCTGAGATGTCATAGCTGAAAATTCTTTCCCAGTCTGTAGGTGGTCTTCTTACTCTTTTGGTGAAGTCTTTAGATGAGCATAGATGTTTGATTTTTAGGAGCTCCCAGTTATCGGGTTTCTCTTCATCATTTTTGGTAATGTTTTGTATTCTGTTTATGCCTTGTATTAGGGCTCCTAGGGTTGTCCCAATTTTTTCTTCCATGATCTTTATCGTTTTAGTCTTTATGTTTAGGTCTTTGATCCACTTGGGGTTAGTTTTTGTGCATGGTGTGAGGTATGGGTCCTGTTTCATTTTTTTACAAATGGATATCCAGTTATGCCAGCACCGTTTCTTAAGAAGACTATCTTTTCCCCGATTTACTGACACTGGTCCTTTGTCAAATATCAGCTGCTCATACGTGGATGGATTTATATCTGGGTTCTCAATTCTGTTCCATTGATCTATGTGCCTGTTGTTGTACCATTACCAGGCTGTTTTGACTACTGTGGCTGTATAATAGGTTCTGAAATCAGGTAGAGTGAGGCCTCCACTTTCTTCTTCTTTTCAGTAATGCTTTGCTTATCCGGGGCTTCTTTCCCTTCCATATGAAATTGATGATTTGTTTCTCTATCCCCTTAAAATATGACATTGGAATTTGGATCGGAAGTGCGTTATATGTGTAGATGGCTTTTGGTAGAATAGACATTTTTACTATGTTAAGTCTTCCTATCCATGAGCAAGGTATGTTTTTCCACTTAAGTAGGTCCTTTTGAATTTCTTGTAGTAGAGCTTTGTAGTTTTCTTTGTATAGGTCTCTTACATCCTTGGTAAGATTTATTCCTAAGTATTTTATCTTCTTGGGGGCTACTGTGAATGGTATCGATTTGGTTATTTCCTCTTTGGTGTTGTTTTTGTTGATGTAGAGGAATCCAAGTGATTTTTGTATCTTTATTTTATAACCTGAGACTCTGCCAAACTCTTCTATTAGTTTCAGTAGTTTTCTGGAGGATTCCTTAGAGTTTTCTGTGTATATAATCATGTCATCTGCAAATAGTGATAACTTTACTTCCTCCTTGCCAATCCGTATACCCTTTATTTCTTTGTCTAGCCTAATTGCTTTGGCTAGGACTTCAAGTACAATGTTGAATAAGAATGGTGATAAAGGGCATCCTTGTCTGGTTCCCGTTCTCAAGGGAAATGCTTTCAGGTTCTCTCCATTTAGCGTGATATTGGCTGTTGGCTTTGCATAGATGCCCTTTATTATGTTGAGGAATTTTCCTTCAATTCCTATTTTGGTAAGAGTTTTTATCATGAATGGGTGTTGGACTTTGTCAAATGCCTTTTCTGCATCAATTGATAAGATCATGTGGTTTTTATCTTTTGTTTTATTTATGTGATGGATTACATTAATGGTTTTTCTGATATTAAACCAGCCTTGCATACCTGGTATAAATCCCACTTGATCATGGTGAATTATTTTTTTGATGTGTTGTTGGATTCTATTGGCTAAAATTTTGTTGAGGATTTTTGCATCTATGTTCATGAGGGATATAGGTCTGTAATTTTCTTTTTTTGTAATGTCTTTACCTGGTTTTGGTATCAGGGAGATGGTGGCTTCATAGAATGAGTTGGATAGTATTCCGTCCTTTTCTATGCTTTGAAATACCTTCAGTAGTAGTGGTGTTAACTCTTCTCTGAAAGTTTGGTTGAACTCTGCAGTGAAGCCGTCCGGGCCAGGGCTTTTTTTTGTTGAAAGTTTTTTGATTACCGTTTCAATCTCTTTTTTTGTTATGGGTCTATTTAGTTGTTCTACTTCTGAATGTGTTAGTTTAGGTAGGTAGTGTTTTTCCAAGAATTCATCCATTTCTTCTAGGTTTTCAAATTTGTTAGAGTACGATTTTTTGTAGTAATCTGAAATGATTCTTTTAATTTCATTTGGTTCTGTTGTGATGTGGTCCTTCTTGTTTCTTATTCGGGTTATTTGTTTCCTTTCCTGTGTTCCTTTAGTCAGTCTAGCCAATGGTTTATCAATTTTGTTAATTTTTTCGAAGAACCAGCTTTTGGCTTTGTTAATTCTTTCAATTGTTTTTCTGTTCTCTCATTCATTTAGTTCAGCTCTAATTTTTATTATTTGTTTTCTTCTGTTGCCTGATGGGTTCTTTTGTTGCTCACTTTCTATTTGTTCAAGTTGTTGGGACATTTCTCTGATTTTGGCTCTTTCTTCCTTTTGTATGTGTGCATTTATCGTTATATATTGGCCTCTGAGCACTGCTTTTGCTGTGTCCCAGAGGTTTTGATAGGAAGTATTTTCATTCTCATTGCATTCTATGAATTTCCTTATTTCCTCCTTGATGTCTTCTATAACCCAGTCTTTTTTCAGGAGGGTATTGTTCAGTTTCCAAGTATTTGATTTCTTTTCCCTAGTTTTTCTGTTATTGATTTCTAGTTTTATTGCCTTTTGGTCTGAGAAGATGCTTTGTAATATTTCAGTGTTTTGGACTCTGCAAAGGTTTGTTTTATGACCTAATATGTGGTCTATTCTAGAGAATGTTCCATGTGCGCTAGAAAAAAAAGTATATTTTGCAGCAGTTGGGTGGAGAGTTCTGTATAAGTCAATGAGGTCAAGTTGGTTGATTGTTGTAAGTAGGTCTTCCGTGTCTCTGTTGAGCTTCTTATTGGATGTCCTGTCCTTCTCCGAAAGTGGTGTGTTGAAGTCTCCTAGTATAATTGTGGAGGTGTCTGTCTCACTTTTCAATTCTGTTATAATTTGATTTATGTATCTTGCAGCCCTGTCATTGGGTGCATAAATATTTAATATGGTTATGTCTTCCTGATCAATTGTCCCTTTTATCATTATATAGTGTCCTTCTTTATCCTTTGTGGTGGATTTAAGTCTAAAGTCTATTTTTTCAGAAATTAATATTGCTACTCCTCTTCTTTTTTGCTTATTGTTTGCTTGATATATTTTTTTCCATCCTTTGAGTTTTAGTTTGTTTGTGTCTCTAAGTCTAAGGTGTGTCTCTTGTAGGCAGCATATAGACGGATCGTGTTTCTTTGTCCAGTCTGAGACTCTCTGTCTCTTTATTGGTGCATTTAGTCCATTTACATTCAGCGTAGTTATAAATAAATAAGTTTTTAGTGTTGTCATTTTGATGCCTTTTCATGTGTGTTGTTGGCAATTTCATTTTTCCACATACTTTTTTGTGCTGAGACGTTTTTCTTAGTAAATTGTGAGATCCTCATTTTCATAGTGTTTGACTTTATGTTAGTTGAGTCGTTACGTTTTCTTGAGTTATGGAGTTGTTATACCTTTTTGTGGTTACCTTATTATTTACCCCTATTTTTCTAAGTAAAAACCTAACTTGTATCGTTCTATATCGCCTTGTATCACTCTCCATATGGCAGTTCAATGCCTCCTGTATTTAGTCCCTCTTTTTGATCTTTTACCTATTGACTTCTATGATTCCCTTTTATGTGTATTGTTATTTTTTTTTAATTAATCTTAATTTGTTTGTTTTTGTGATTTCCCTATTTGAGTTGATACCAGGACATTCTGTTTTGTGACCTTGTGTTGTGCTGGTGTCTGATATTATTGGTTTTCTGACCAAACAATATCCTTTAGTATTTCTTGTAGCTTTGGTTTGGTTTTTGCAAATTCTCTAAACTTGTGTTTATCTGTAAATATCTTAATTTCGCCTTCATATTTCAGAGAGAGTTTTGCTGGATATATGATCCTTGGCTGGCAGTTTTTCTCCATCAGTACTCTGTATATGTCGTCCCATTCCCTTCTTGCCTGCCTGGTTTCTGCTGAGTAGTCTGAACTTATTCTTATTGATTCTCCCTTGAAGGAAACCTTTCTTTTCTCCCTGGCTGCTTTTAAAATTTTCTGTTTATCTTTGGTTTTGGCAAGTTTGATGATAATATGTCTTGGTGTTTTTCTTTTTGGATCAATCTTAAATGGGGTTCGATGAGCATCTTGGATAGATATCCTTTCGTCTTTCATGATGTCAGGGAAGTTTTGTGTCAGGAGTTCTTCAACTATTTTCTCTGTTTTCTGTCCCCCCTCCCTGTTCTGGGACTCCAATCACCCGCAAGTTATCCTTCTTGATAGAGTCCCACATGATTCTTAGGGTTTCTTCATTTTTTTTAATTCTTTTATCTGATTTTTTTTCAGCTATGTTGGTGTTGATTCCCTGGTCCTCCAGATGTCCCAGTCTGCATTCTAATTGCTCGAGTCTGCTCCTCTGACTTCCTATTGCGTTGTCTGATTCTGTAATTTTATTGTTAATCTTTTGGATTTCTACATGCTATCTCTCTATGGATTCTTGCAACTTGTTCATTTTTCCACTATGTTCTTGAATAATCTTTTTAAGTTCTTCAACAGTTTTATCAGTGTGTTCCTTGGCTTTTTCTGCAGTTTGCCTTATTTCGTTTGTGATGTCTTGAAGCATTCTGTAAATTAGTTTTTTATATTCTGTATCTGATAATTCCAGGATCGTATCTTCATTTGGGAAAGACTTTGATTCTTTTGTTTGGGGGGTTGGAGAAGCTGTCATGGTCTGCTTCTTTATGTGGTTTGATATGGACTGCTGTCTCCGAGCCATCACTGGGAAACTAGTTTTTCCAGAAAATCCGCTGACTGGTACGCTGGCTCCAGGCTCTGAAAACAATCGCTGCCTCTCCGTATTTGTTCGTTCTCCGTCTCTAAATCTGTGTTTGTTGTTCAGGGTTCGTAGATTGTTATGTATGTGATCGATTCACTTGTTTTTCCGAGTCTTTGTTGCAAGAGGAATCCGCGGTAGTGTCCACCTAGTCCGCCATCTTGGCCCTGCCTCTCTCAGTAATGTTTTATATACTGTTTATGCCACGTGTTAGGGCTTCTAGCATTGTCTCTATTTTTTCTTTCATGATCTTTATTGTTTTAGATTTTATATTTAGGTCTTTGATCCATTTTGAGTTCGTTTTTGTGCGTAGTGTGAGGTATGGGTCTTGTTTGATTTTTTTTGCAGATGGATATCCAACTATGCCAACACCATTTGTTGAAGAGACTGTCTTTTCCCCATTTAACTGACTTTGGGCCTTTGTCAAATATCACCTGCTCGTATGTGGATGGACTTATTTCTGGATTCTCAGTTCTGTTCCACTGGTCTATGTGTCTTTTGTTGTACCAGTACCAGGCTGTTTTGACTACAACGGTGGTATAATACTTTCTCAAATCAGGCAGTGTGAGGCCTCCCACTTTGTTCTTCTTTTTTAGTAATGCTTTACTTATCCCAGGCGTCTTTCCCTTCCATAAGAAGTTGGTGATTTGTTTCTCTATTTCATTAAAAAATGTCGTTGGAATTTGGATCAGAATTGCATTGTATCTATAGTTTGCTTTGGGTAGAATAGACATTTTTACAATGTTGAGTCTTCCTATCCATGAGCAAGGTATGTTTTTCCACTTATGTAGGTCTCTTTTGGTTTCTTGAAGTAATGTCTTGTAGTTTTCCTTGTATGGGTCTTCCACGTCTCTAGTTAGATTTATTCCTAAGTATTTTATCTTCTTGGGGGCTACTATAAATGGTATTGATTTGGTGATTTCCTCTTTGATGTTTTCTTTGCTGGTGTGGAGGAATCCAACTGATTTATGATGTTTATCTTGTGTTCTGGTACTCTACTGAACTCTTCTATTAGTTTTAGTAGTTTCTCGAGGATTCTATAGGGTTTTCTGTGTATAAGATCATGTCTTCTGCAAATAGAGATACTTTTACTTCTTTCTTGCCGATCTGGATGCCTTTTATTTCTTTATCTAGCCGAATTGTTCTGGCCAGGACCTCCAGCACAGTGTTGAATAAGAGTGGTGGTGAAAAAGGGCATCCTTGTCTGGTTCCTGTTCTATAAGGAGAATGCTTGCAGGCTCTCTCCATTTAGGATGATGTTAGATGTTGGCTTTGTATAAATGCCCTATATTATGTTGAGGAATTTTCCTTCTGTATTCCTCTTTTGCTGAGAATTTTTATCATGAATGGGTGTTGAACTTTGTCAGATGCCTTTTCTGCATCAATTGATAAAATCATGTGATTCTTGTCTTTTGTTTTATTTGTATGGTGGGTTATATTAATTGTCTTTCTGTTGTTGAACCATCCGTGCATACCTGGTATGAATCCCACTTGGTTATGGTGAATTATTTTTTTGATATGTTGTTGAATTCTATTGGCTAGAATTTTATGAGGGATTTTTGCTTCTATGTTTATGAGGGATGTAGGTCTGTAATTTTCTTTTTTAGTGGTGTCTTTACCTGGTTTTTGTGTCAGAGATATGCTTGCTTTTTTAATTGTACTTTAGATGAAGGTTTACCAAACAAACTAGTTTCTCATTAAACTGTTAATACACATATTGTTTTATAACACTGGTTAACAGCCCCAGGACATGTCAACACTCTTCCTTCTCAACCTTGGGTTCCCTTTTACCAGCTTTCCTGTTCCCTCCTGCCTTCTATTCCTTGCACCTGGGCTGTTGTTTCCCTTTAGTCTTGTTTTGTTTTATGGGCCTGTGTAAGATTTGACTGAAGGGTGAACCTCGGGAGTGACTTCATTACTGAGCTAAAAGGGTGTCTGGGGGCTATACTCTTGGGATTTCTCCAGTCTCTGTCAGACCAGTAAGTCTGGTTGCTTTTTGTGATTTAGAATTTTGTTCTACATTTTCCCTCAAGGTCTGTCTGGGACCCTCTATTCTGATCCCTGTCAGAGCAGTCAGTGGTGGTAGCTGGGCACCATCTAGTTGTTCTGGAACAATAAAGTATTTTTTAATTAAGCTATGTACATCGTTTTTTTAAGACCTAATGCTATTGCACACTTAATAGGTTACCAAAAACCAAACCCAGTGCCGTCGAGTCGATTTCGACTCACAGCGACCCTATAGGACAGAGTAGAACTGCCCCATAGAGTTTCCAGGGAGCGCCTGGCAGATGTGAACTGCCAACCCTTTGGTTAGCAGCCGTAGCACTTAACCACTACGCCACCAGGGTTTCCTAATAGTTTACAGGATAGCGTAAAGTATAACTTTTATATGGGATACCAAAAAAATTGTGTGACTTGCTTTATTGAGATATTCGCTTTATTACAGTGGCCTGGAACCAAGCCCGCAATATCTCTGAGGTATGCCTGTTGTTAGGTGCCGTGGAGGCGGTTTTGACTCAGCAGTGACCCCGTATGACAGAATAGAGCTGCCCCATAGGGTTTTCTAGGTAGTAATCATTACTGGAGCAGATTCCTAGGGCTTTCTCCTGCAGAGCCACTGGGTGAGATCCAACCGCCGGCCTTTCCTTAGCAGCCAAGTGCTTAACCTTTGCACCACCAGGGCTCCTTAGTTATGACCTACTAATCAATTTTGTGTCCCGTGATTAATTTTATGAAAAACATTGAATTAAAGGAAATGAATAGACTTCTTTAATTCATCAAACCTTATGCTGGATTTTTGATGTGTTAAACAGTAGATGATATGAATTTCTAGAGTTGAAACTGAAAATATATATGTATGAAAATAACCTTCTGTAAATCAAATATCTAAAATATTCAAGGACAAAAATTTATTCCTGAAGGGCAAAACTGAACACTATTGTTCTACGAAGTGTTCATTAATTCCTTCTCTGTAGTCACAGAGAAGGAATTAATGAACACTTCGTAGAACAATAGTGTTCAGTTTTGCCCTTCAGGAATAAATTCAGTGCTTAATATATTTTCAGGATGCTAGGTGACTGGATTGAAGAATTATGTAGAAATATCTTAATTTTTAAAAGATGCAAAATTGCAGAAAAGTTTTGTAGGGCTGTACATATGATGGAACTTTTCAAAAGTGATTTTTAAGGGATACTGTTTCAACTGTAATGCTATCAGGTTTTGAGTATGTTTTCTTTACTGTTATTTGGAGACCCCATAACTGAAAAATCTTTTTTATAGTTAATAATAGATTATTTTAACTAGAGTACCATGAATTGTGAATCTTTCGTGCTGTAATAAATCTGTGCTGTATGTTTCCCAAGTGTTTAACTGGTACATGGCGACCCCTGCTGCTGTGAGACTGACGTTAGTCACATAGAACATCCCTCATACGCGTTTCCTTAGCAGCTTTCTCGGACAAGAAGCTGAAAAAATACATAATTAAAGAAGGTTTTGTGATTTGAATGATTACTGAAGACAGAGAGGAAGTTGTGGTTTTGTTTCTTAACCAGTGTGTTTTTACTTTTTGTATTGCCGCTTTTGCCTTGTGAGGCTCTAAGTGAACTGTAATTCAATAGAACCAAAAATTATTTTAAGGGTATATTTTATTATTGAAAGGATTTTTAGTTAAGATTTTTTTATTTAGCTTCCCTAATAATGCTTTTTTGTTTGACACCAGGGACACGTAAAGGGATCGATAAGGAATTTTAAAAATCATTTTTAAAAATTTTCTGTCTTCATGTATCCTGAAGTTGACTTGTTTGAATAGTTTTGATGTTTTTTGCTGGAAGTAGAGAAAGAAGGCATTATCTCTTAGAATGTTTCATAAATGTTATTGGTTCATGGAAAACCTTATATCTAATATGTCTTTATTTTTTTCTCTTTTTTTTGTATAACCAAAATTATTCATTTGTTTCTGATTTCACCTTTTGATGTTATTTTCCTGAAATTTCATAGAGATCCTGAACCTACCTGTTTAGTTCAGTATGAATCATAAATCTTTTCTGTTCTCTTCATACTTATGTGATATTTTGACACATAGTTTCTTACGTCTGATAACTTTGTTACTACCTGGGGAGACCCGTAGTAGCCATTAGGGCAGATAGGAATTCAGTGGTTAGAGCATCAGTTTTCAAAATTTTTGGTCTCAGGAACGAATTTTTCAGTCTTAAAAATTGTTGAAGTCTACAAAAACCTTTTCTTTATGAGGGTTATATCTATGGATATTTATTGTGTTTAAAATTAAAACTGAAAACAATTTTAAAAGTTTATTCGTGAAAAAACAAAAATAAACCTATCAAATATGATTTTATGTAAATTGAATTGGGCCTAGAGAGCTTCACTCTAGTTATCCAATTATTTGTTTAGGTTTTTTGTGGTGTCAGAATTAACTCTTTTAAAGTGTTTAAAGAATTTTTTTGGCTCATATGAGAATCTGATCATCAAAAAAAAGAAAAAATTCTCTTGTCACAAGTCCTTAAGTCATTTGACTTTGATGTGTCTCAAGAGTGCTTCCTTATGTCAGAATATCTGGGTTGGGGGATGGTGAGGAAATTCCTCGTCATAGAGTATCGTTCAGTAGGCTGGGGAATGCACTGATGGCATTGCAAAAGTAAGTTGAAAAACAAAATTTTCAAAGCTTTTTGTCTGGTACACCAGGCACATATTTTGTTGCACTTCTCAGTTGCTTTGGCTAGGATGTTTTATAAGCTGAAGGTTCATTGATTCTGTTGGGACTGATGCTAGCACACAAGCAAGTATAAATTCTGAACAAAAATGTGTTCTTTGGAAGGGCCCAGTTCATCCTGGTATTGGTTCTTGCATAATACTTAAACATCTCTTCATGGCAGAGGCAGTGTTTTCCAGAGTGCATACTTCACAACAACGAAAGAACTTTTTTGAACAGTTTGAGTTTATATTTTTGTCTCCTTTGTGATATTGGCATAAAAAAATATATATGTTTAAATAAGTAATGTTCTAAGATTTTATGTCAGCTTTTAAATTTTTAACTTGGTTTTCAAAGAAATTTAAACTCAAGGGAGTGTACCTTATAGAGTATGCAAATCTCATCCTACATATTTGAATTTTGGCGTTCGTTAAAAATAGAGTAGGCATAGCCAACCTAATGGTTAGACAGACTAGGTAGCCACCTGTGAGAAACAGGGCAACCACTGCTTTCCTCATTCTCTCTGCTCTCCTGGGAAATCTTCCTGACCATTAGAGCAGATAGGAATTCAGTGGTTAGAGCATCAATTTCCAGAATTTTTGGTCTCAGGAACTAATTTTTCAGTCTTAAAAATTGTTCAAGACTACAAAAAGCTTTTCTTTATGGGGGTTATATCTATGGATATTTATTGTGTTTAAAATTAAAACCAAAAACAATATTAAAAGTTTCACTTAAAAAAAAAACAAAAATAAACCTATCAAATGTTAATACAAATATTTTATGAAAAATAACTATTTTCAAAAAGAATTAATGGGAAGAGCGGCATTGTTTTACATTTTACAAATCTCTTTAAAGTCAGGCTTACTGTAATAGGCAGAGCTGGCTCTCACATCTCCCTTAAAAATCCTGCTGCAAGGTGGCATGTTGTGTAACCTCTGGAAACCTGCACTGTGCACTCAGGAGAGAGTTAGGGTAAAATAAGGAAAACAGTGTACTAGGATTGTCATAGAAATGGTTTGACTTTGCAGACCACCTCCAGAGATCCTCAGACCACACTTGAGAACCACTGGCCTAGAGCATCTTTTAAACTTTTTAATTCCTTTTAATGGAAACAGCCATGGTAGTAATGATACACCAGGAGTCTCAAGTTAGCAGCTTACATCCAGCTAGTAGACATGTTTGGTTAGTCCAAACATATATATTTTTAAATTTTATATTGTGATGTCTTTAGGCAGGATCCAAATTCCCCTGGTCCCCCAGGTAACCAACCATTCCATCCTCTTATATTATACGTAGACACCAGTTGTATCGTCTGCCTTGCCTGTGGGCCTTTGAGTGTTCATCCACTCACGTTTTAGGCCCATCTTTACCAATTTGTTCAGAGCTTTGTAAAGGGGCTGGGGAGGTATGGCATGCTGTACGAGGAAGGAGATGGAAGGCCCGAGCACGGAGGGACAGCAGCATACAGTCTGTAATTAGCTAATACTAGAATAATAACTAACATAAGGCTTTTAATGTGGCCCAGCAGTCATACTGTATTTCTTTAGTCTGGTCATTCTCCCATTTCCCTAGGTGAGAATTTTATTCCATGCTTTCTCCTCAAACGTCCAGCACCTCTGTCCTCATCTTCACTCAGCTCATTACCTTGCTTCCTGTGCCACTGAGAAAATAGTAGTCAGAAGACAACTTCATGAATTCCTGTAGCTACCTACCACCTAGTTTCATCTCGCCATATTGTCAGTGAACTTGCCCCTGCTCTTACCATGGGTCAGCCCTTCCTCTCCATCCCACGTGCCCTCCCATTCACAGTTCCTGCTCAGCACCTCTCCTCTCTGTCCTGCATCATTGATTTCTCTCTCTCTAATGGAGCATTCCCGTGGACATACAAATGTCCTATTATTTCTTCCATCTTAAGACTCTTACTGACCACCTCTGTACTCTTTCACCCTCCAGCTGTCATCCCATTTCTCTTCTTCCCATTATGGCAGAATGCTTCAAAAGAGTTGTCTTCATTTGCTGTCTCTAATTTATCTCCTGTCTTTCGTATACATTCATACCTTCTCACCCATGTCCTCTCTCTCCACTGTCTCCCGCTTGCTTCTTTCCCCGTCTCTCTGTCTCTGTCTCTCTCTCGGGCTTTTACTCTCATTTTTTTGTTGAGGCCACATTGTCCTCCTGGCTATTCCTTGAAACCCACAGTCATACTCCTACCTCAGAATGTTTGCATTTTCTGTTCCCTCTGCCTAGAATCTTCCTCCCTAGTTTACTGCATGGCTTATCCCCTCATGTCTTTCAGGATTTTTTCCCTGGTTATTATTTAAAAATTCAACTTCTTGCTCCTGACACACTCTTTACCCTTTTTCTGGTTTACTTTTCTATTACTTTATCATCATAGGTACTCCATTGTTGTTGTTGTTTTATGCCATCAAGTCAATTCTGACTCATAGTGACCTATAGGACAGAGTAGAACTGCCCCATAGAGTTTCCAAAAAGCAGCTGGTGGGTTTGAACTGCCAACCTTTTGGTTAGCAGCCGAGCTCTTAACCACTTCACCACCAGGGCAGCTGTGTATTCTATAGGATTACCTTATTGTCTGCACCACCCTTCCACCCCAAAGACTGTAAATAAGCTCCACGAAAACATGCAGGTGTATTGATTTTGATCACTCCAGAATCCCCAGTGCCTAGAATGATACCCGGCACACTGTAGATGCTTAATAAACATTTGGTGGTTGGTTGGATGGATGAACAGATGAAAGGAACACAGGAAAGGAGTGAACATCAAAAGATCTGGGCCCAAATCCTTCTCTGCTTACTAGCTGAGTGACTTTAGACAAATGACTTAGTCTTCACTGACCCTTTTGCTCTGTTCAGAAGTAAGGAAATAAAATAGGACCTATCTTACAGGACTGCTGGGTGAGTTCGTGTGTATTTAATTCCTGACTGGAAAGCCTTATACAAATGTTAGCCTGATAAGAAGGAAGTGAAGGAAGGGGGAAAGGCTTAAAGAGTCTAGTCATTGCCGAATGAAAGTGATCAGGAGTGCAGAAAACATTTTCTTGTTTCAGAGTTTTGAGTATTGCTAAGCCTGTTATTGAGGGCTCATTTTAAACATTGAAATAGACTTTAATTTCATTTACGTTATATTATATAGCTCTCTTCAGTGAATTGTGTGTTTCAGGAGTCTTCAAAGTATAGTCTGCAGACCACTGCTTATTCATAAACTATTTGTTACTGGCCTGCAGTGAGTAAGCCAGTCCAGAAATTGAGAGTAGGCATTTGGACACTTACAGCAATTAGACAGAATAATGTTATTTCTACTGAATCTAATAATAAGAAATTTGGACTTATATTTTACATATTGTCTATATCTTAATTTTATCCTTATTTTTCAAAAGTATTGGTCCTTGACGTGTTGGGAGGAGGGAGAATAAAAATCTGGTCCTGCATCACAGATGATTTGAGAAGTATTGTTCACCTATATGAAATGACAGTTTTGATCCTAGATAAGTAAACTGTTCCCTAAAAGTATGCAAAATTCATAGAATGTTGAATCCAGGATCACAGGTCACACTCCCCAAGGGATACCTCCTTATCTCATTTATGAACAGAAATAAGAGTGTTTCCTACAATAATTGAGGAAGTAGGAATATTACCTGGAGAATGCTGCTAAGCTTTTCAATACTTACCATAATTGTAATAGCTATAGATCAATAAATATTCATCAAATATTTTAACTTGTATTAGGCACTTTCACATATTATTTCTGAACCTATGTATAAGTTAACTAAAAAAGTTAAATAGCTCAGACGTCTGTCTTAAAGTTGTCCTTTGATCACCAGAATTACACTGGTCAGTGGTACAGGTATGCCACTGAATATTACTAAAATGAAGCTTTGAGCCATAACTTAAGTCTTAATTCAAATCCCTGTATGTTTATGTCTCTGTTTTTGTAAGTCTGAGGGTTCTAAGTCCATGCTGATTTGCATGGCTGATTTGTACAGAAACTAACTTCATCAGTTACGGCAAGAAAATTGGGATTCCTGGATTCAACAGCACACGTCATGCCTGTTTCACAGTTCCACATGAATCATTTTAAAAAGGATCCAAATTCATAGAGTAACGTTGGATTGTATCGTCCTCATAGGCAGCTATTAGGGTTTGTAAGTTGCTCCAAATTGATAGGAAAATTTCTACATTATGTGAATTGACCCAGAATTGGTTTTGAGGGTGAGAATGGCGCCTGATTCATCTTGATCTAGATTACATTTAGAAAATCTGGGATTCAGGGCATTTTCCAGGACTGTAGAAAGATTTCATCGGGATGTAGGGAGTCAGGCCAGGTCAAGAGTTAAATGATAAATGTTTGATTTCTTCCGGTTGAGACAAGTGTGATTTCCCTTATTGTTGGAGATCACCAGAGCAGATACTGTTGGACTCTACACTTTGATCACTTAGAAGTTAAGGGTTATTTCCTTTGACCATCCTGTCATCTGTCCTTAAAGGAACATTTAAAAAGTTAAGTTCTGAACACCTTTGAAGTTCTTCCATAATGTTAAATGTACCTTTTTCATTATACATTGATATAATTTAATTTTTAATTTATCAGACGCATCATAAAATGAAGAAATAAAACTTATTATTTTGGGACACACACATATTTTGTGAATGGCCCTTTCTGACTTGTTTATTAAAAACTTTGGAAATGGTGAGAATAACATGTTTTCCAATCGGAAACAAGCTGTTTCCATTTTTTTAAACTAATTCGCCCTTATGATGGTTTCTTTAAGAAACCATAAAGTAGATTTTTTTTTAATAACTTGGTTTGGCCTGTTTATTACCAAACTGTTATGGAATTTCACACATCTGTTTCAGAATGCAGCTTTTCGTAGACTACTGCACTGTTTCTCAATTTTAATAGGCCTCGTTTATCCTATAAAGCAGCCTACATTTTCTTACCTGATCAAGTCAGCAAACAATAGGGGTCAGATATGGCAAACAGTCTAACAAAAAGCACATGTCTAGCCGTCAGGGTGAGGTAGAGTCATATCAAGATGGCTTGAAGTTATTAACGGCAGTAAAATTTATGCTTCCTCCTGTTTTCCCAATTAAATCAAGAAGCCTTTTTTCTTAAGATTCTTCTATCACCAGCTGGTTCCAATACTGGGTGTGTGAATATCGCCTGCGGTGTCTCCATTTCTATATGGTAAAAGCTGGCCAAAGCACATTATTAACTCAGTGATGTCGACCTGTAGGCCAGAAAGCAGTCATTTTTAAGGGCTTTATTTTGGGCCTTATCATTTGTACCACAAGTATGCATATTTTGTAGAATGTATTACAAATAAGTTGTTGTAGTATGCTCTGGATGTAATAAAAGAATTCTCCAGACAAAGTAATAAAATAATTGAAGACAGGGTGAAAATACTGGAAAAATAAGCTATATGGCAAAATGCACAGTTGTACATACTGAAAAAGAATGAAAGTCCAACAAAAGTGTTGGATTTTACTGTACTCATTTAGTGAATACCTCTTACCGTAATATAGTGCTGTTTAGCATAATGGTAGATTTACAATTTCACTTTCTCATAGCTCTAAAATTAAATAATTGGACACAAAAATCACTTATCCATGAGTTACGGTATCATAAAGCTATTGTTGCATTCGATGTTTTATACCAATCAGTAAAAAAAAAAATCAGTATAACCTATAAATTCTGTCATTTCACCCCTTACCTCTTGATCTTTACCTAACTCATCTCAAATCTTTACTGAGGCTATCTAATGGTAGTGGGTGTGCGTCTGTAGTATATGCTCTAGCAAGTGAAGCGTGGAGTTACAGGTTTCCCCCGCTATCCAAAAGCAGCAGTCCTGTGAAACCTTTTGTAAGCCGAAACGGCCTAAAGCAAAGAAGCAGTTACCATTAACTTACACAGGAAGATCTTTTTACTGTTCCCAAACCCAAGAAGTAGCCTACCAAATAACACATAAAACCCTTACGAGCTCTTGTAGGCTTTTCTGATACCTTAGGGTGCATCTTGCTAATGGATGCACCAAATAAACAGAGATACAGTGCAGACACTGTCGAAGCTATGCTGGCTTGATGCTGAGATACTGAGTGTGGTTCCCAGGAAAGGAGCTTTGCAACGCCGCTCTCGCTGCTCAGGGTTTGCGCTGCCTCTTTTACAGCTCCCTGCAAAGCAAACACTGAACGCTATTCCCACCTTTCACCTTTTTCCATAAAAGCAAAAATCCTCTTCAGATTTCTTTTGATTAGCATAAACAGGCACTAATGCAGGTCTTTTGTAAAAGCAAAGTGGTGTAAAGCGACCTGTCGAAAAGTGGGGCATACCTGTATATGGAAAATACAGTGAAGATGTTCTAATATACTTTCAATATATTTTAATATCCCCATTGCCACTGAGTCGATTCCGACTCATAGCAACCTTATAGGACAGAGTATAACTGTCCCACAGGGTTTCCAAGGAACAGCTGGCGGATTCGAACTGCCGACCTTGTGGCTAACAGCCGAGCTCTTAAACACTGCACCACCAGAGCTCGTATTCTAACATAAAAAAAAAAAAAAGACGTGCTTATATTCCCACTTTTCTCTCATCTTTTCATGGAGCCTTTGTGACTTCAAAGAGTTATTTAGCAAAAAGCCATGAGGTGTGGAAGGGAATGAGAATCTGGTTAATAACATGGCTCATAACTGTGTTCTCACTCTGTTTTTACAAAGTGTTGGGCTGGGTCTACTGCAGAAGCAGAAATTTGGCTTTGAGTTCTGGTGTTCAGAACTCATATTTCTGCTCGAGTGAACCGTGAATGGAAAATCCCAAGTGTCTTGCAGAATTAGTAGTTGAATGGTGCTTTTACTAATCACTTCAGAGATGAAAAAACTGAAGACATTTAAAAATTCAAAACCCATCAGCATGCATTTTGCCCTTTAATTGGCAGAAAATCGATTGTGAGAGTAGTCCAGAGAGCCGTTTTTTTTTTTTTTTTTTTTTTCTCCTTCAGCTACTCCAGCTGAATTACAGCTGTAAATTTCTTTAAAAAGAATAAAAGGGCGGGGGGAAGGGGACAGGGAATGTTTCTTATAAACTCTTGAATGTACTTTATAAGTGCAATAATTCCCACAAAATCAGTTACTGGAGTTAATGACCAGTTTGTTAAGGCATTAACTGCACTCAGCTGGGAATGACCAATTTTTGGGGAATGGCTGCACAAATGTTAAGATAATTCAGTAACACTTTCAAATAATGATCCTGCTAATTAACGGTGAATTCCTGTGGAAATCCTATCAAAGTACTTAGGACCTCTGCATTTAATAGCCAGTGAGTTCATCATGATTCATGTTTATTACCATAAATACCAAAGGAATCATAATGACTAGGCCATTTTTCCCACCCTGTCCTTATTACTTGAACAGATTTGACTAGTCCACCTCCAGTCATTAAGGCCCTAGTTTTCAAAATATTCGGTCTTTTCACTGCTGTGCTCAGAATTCACAGAGCCTTTGGTGCTATGCCAGCATACAGAATGTTGGCAGCCTGTTTTGACTTGGGATACCGTTAGAGAATAATTGATGTCTGTAAGCCTTAAAGGAGCCCTTTTGAAATGCCTGCCACATGTAGAATGTGGAGGAACCGTAGCTGATTACCTGGAGTTTACAGTTCCTTGCGATGAATTCCTGTGGGAAAATCACCTCCCACCCCATTTCTTCCAGGAATTTATTTAGGGTATATAAGATTGCTTTTTTCTTAAGGTGTATATTGTAAGAACTCAGATATCCTTTCTTTCAATGAATGAAAAAGACTATAAGCTTATAATAAAGGATAAGCTTTTAATTTTACTTGGACCATTTAATCTCTTTTAATGACTGTTTATTGCTATGTGATCTGCAAATTAGCCTTTAAATAATAATGTGTTGGCTGCCAGAGAGCCTCTACTACTTTCTGTGCACAGCTGTGTTAGAAGTAATGAATTCAGGCTATTTCCAGATATATTCATTCCCACCCCAGGTGTTCACTTTTGTCCTGAATTGCCTTGTCCTTTTGTTGTAGCTGTCAGATGTCTGCCAGAAGCCAGAAAGTTATGGAATCCATTTTTATCAAGCGGCTAATCATTTATATAATCATCTATTATTCATTGAATTAGACACCTATGGTTCATATACTGTAGTCTTCATTTGTATAATTCTTTAGGGGAGAAATGAAATATGTGACTTTCAGCAGTGAACTAGAATCATCAAGATAACGAGACCACTTAAAAATATTTACGCCTCTTTCGTGGATAAAAGTACCAGTTTACCTTTTTTAGTCCCTAAATAAATACTGAAACAGGAAAAAACAGTAAGTTTTCTAGATATTTGTAAATCGGTTGTTTGAATTCTAGAGGATCTTTACCCAAAAAAATCCCAGAAGACACATGAGCAACTTGGGTTAGATAGATCTCCGAGTATAATATTAGATCTGTCATCACCTCCTTTCACACTCTGTCCACAGGAAAAAATATCATTGGCGCAGTACTGGTTAGTTGTATTCTGGTTTCTTTGTTCATCTGTGCTCAGCTCATGGGAGCTGGGGGGGAACACCTCTGATCATGTAAGTTTTATTTGTTGGGGACATGCTGTTTAAAGGTAAATGAAGTAGTATATCTAACTTTGAAGTTGGTCTTCGGTGTTTCAAACTTCTCTTTGTACTTGGTAGCCCATCACCTCCACAGCCATTCCCCACTCTGGGAATGAAAATAAGTAGCATTACAGATAAGGAAATACAAAGGAAAGCGGAGAGACTCACAATGTCTGTATGGTGGTGTGTGGGAGGGTTATTTTCTTTTCTCAAGTTTTATTTTCATTAAGGAATTTGTATCCCTGTGAGAATGAAAGAATGGTGAAGGTTATCAGATACAGGCAGGGGCAGACTATCCAATAAGCAAGGTAAGCATGGACTCGCTTGTTGTTACTTACTAATTTGTAGTGAACAATTTCGTATTTTTTCACCATATCAAAGATTCTGCTTCTAGGTATGGCTGGCATCTGTTTCTCTCCCAACCCTACAACACCTTCCTAAAGAATCAAACTCTTTTTTCAAATTTACAGTCCCTACGGGTGAATAACTCAGTAAGCAGGGTAAGCATGGGCTTACTTGTGTTCACCTGCTAATATATAGTGAACGATCTTACATGGTGTCATGGATTGAGTTGTGTCCCCCAAAAACATGTGTATCAATTTGACTGGGCCATGATTCCCAGAATTGTGTGGTTATACACCATTTTGCCATCTGATGTGATTTTCCTATGTGTTGTGAATCCTGTCTCTATGATATTAACGAGGTGGGATAGGTGGCAGTTTTGTTAATGAGGCAGGACTCAATCTACAAGATTGGATTGTGTCTTGAGCCAATCTCTTTTGAGATGTAAAAGGGAGATGTGAGCAGAGAGACAGGAGGACCTCATACCACCAAGAAAGCAGCACTGGGAGCAGAGCATGTCCTTTAGACCCAGGGTTTCTGCACAGAGAAGTTCTTAGTCCAGGGGAAGACTGAGGAGAAGGAGCTTCCTTCAGAGCCAACAGAGAGAGAAAGCCTTCCCCTGGAGCTGACACCCAGAATTTGGACTTCTTTTTTTACCCTACTAGACTGTGAGAGAATAAATTTCTCTTTGTTAAAGCCATCCACTTGTGGTATTTCTGTTATAGCAGCACTAGATGACTAAGACATGTGGGTTTCACTTTGATATGGTATGGTGAAATTCCTTGTGAAATTGTTCACTACAGATTAGTAAGTAAGCCCACGCTTACCTTGCTTATTGGATTATCCACCCCTGAATACAAATCACTGAGAGGGGAGCCTCAGGGTATAAGGTGACCCTCCCAGGTCAGTACTTTGGGAGTAGCAGAGCTTTACAGGAAAGTGACTAGGTAAAAGGACAAGTGGCTTAGCCACATGCTTAGAATATACTCTGGATCCTGTCTTGCTCCCCTCAGAGAAGTCCGGGCTGCCTTTCAGACCTGTTTTACATCTAATTGTATTTTACAGTTCTAGTCTTCAAGGATAGAAAAACACAAAGACAACACATGTATTAGGGTCACATGATGCTACTGTTCTACTGGGGAAACAGAAAAATGTTACTGTCAATATAATGTTATAAGAAGAAATGACATTTACTGCATTCATTCCCTATGTGCCAGACTCTGATAATTGACTTACCAGGATTCTCTCATCTAATTCTCATATAACAGAATTAGATTTGAGGTAGGTACAGTTATTATCCCGATTTCATAGATGAGGAAAATGAAGCACAAAGAGTTTAAGTAAACATTCACAGGGTGGTACAGCTAAAGCCACAGTTTGAACCCAAGCAGTCTGCCTCTAGAGCCTGAGCTTTTAACCACAATATTTATACTGCCTCTGTCTACTACTGGCTCAACTTGTAAGCTTCTAGTACCTTGTTTTTCTCAAAAAAAAAACACTGATTTGATAGCAGCTATTCTTTTTTTTTATTCTCTAAAAGTTTAGTAAGGTTAAGGACTTAGGCTGCTATAGGGCCAGGCCCTAAAACTGCTTGATGGTGAATGCCATTTGTCCCTCTCCAGAACTTCCTTCATCCATTGGAACCTACTGCATCTGGGCACAGGTTTTTGGGAAAATATCTGATTGCCTTTCCGCATTTCATCTCCTCTCTTCCCTTCCCCTGTCCATCTCCTTATTCTCTTCCCCAAGACTTTCAGATCCTACAGAGTCCCTTCTAACCACATCTCCTTCCTGTACTGTGATAACATATTTTTTTGGCATTTTGGTTCCACTCTTCTGCTACTTTCTAGAAGGCTTAGTAGAAAGTACATGCATGGGCTTTGTACTCAGACCTAGGTTTGAATCCCAGATTCACAGATGTGTTTCCTTTTGAGAGATTTATAACATCAACGAATGTTATTGCCTCATCTCCAAATCAAAGATATTATCTCTTCAGTTTTTGCAGGGCTTAGTGAAAAAACACATGCTAAACATGTAGTAGGAACAGGATCACTGTTTGCTTAATGCTTTCTCTTTCCCCTTCTCTCAAAGAATTGTGATTATAGAAAGATTGGCCTCCATAGCCTGTGTCCCTAGAGCTTCTGTTTTCCTCAGTCCTTTTGAGTATGCTGATCCTTTTAGATAAAGATTATGGGAAGTCAGGGAAATGTTCAGATTTGGCAGAAGAATTAGGAAGTATGGGAAAACTGCAAGGAACTTTCACCTTTGACTCGTGTAGAGAAAGAAGAAAGAGAAAGCAGAGGAGAGGAGACTTAGGACTGGCTGCAGAGCGAATCATTTTACTTTTTGAAAGTAGACATTTTGTTTCGCTGTGTAAAAGTAATATAATTTACGGACAGAGCCAAGATGGCAGACTAGTGGAATGCACCAAGCTACCCTGCTGCAACAAAGACCTGCAATACCAAGTAGAACACATACAGACATCAATCCTGGAACCCTGAACTTTGAATGAAAGGATAAATTATTAGATAGGAAGCCGGTGAAAAGAAGAAACTGATCGAAAACAGTGAACAAGATATGGAGTGGAGGTTCCCTGCCGTCCAGCATGGCACAGTAGAGCCATCTTGAGATAAAGCCAAAAACCCCACACAAAGAGCACAGAATGACACCTTCACAGAACTCCCAACAGAAGATAGAGGAATGGCACAGACATACCCAGAGCAAAGTAATGTCCTGTTTGCAGGCTGCAGCTCAAGATAGTACCCAGATACTCTCACATGGTAACCAGAGGAGCATGCTCCTACAGTCCCCACACTTCTGGCGAGTAGTGCCAAGAACTGCCCCACCCCAGCACCCCTGTCTGCCAGGGACCACAGTACAAACCCGCACCATTTCCCCCCCATCTAGACCTATCCCTCCCCCTCCCACCTCTCTCTTCCCCCCACTCATACCCCGCTGCACTACATCCGAGCAACTCGGCTTTACACATCTCCCTCCCTACCAGCCAGTCTGGCCGTGTCACGGTGGAGTGACCTGAACCTGTGCCCCCTCCCTCCACACTGGCTCTGCCCTGCTACTCCACAGCTAAGCACCCCAGCCCATGCCCCTCCCTCCCTGCTGGCTTTGCCCTCTACCCCACGGCTGAGCGAGCTGGCCCTGCACCCTTCCCTCAGCTCAACCCCAATGCACCACAGCTGAATGTCTTGGCCTTTCTTTTCCCTTCCTGCCAGCTCCGCACTGCAGCCCTGCAGCTGAGCAAACCTGCATCCCTCCCTCTGCACCGGTCTCCCCCACTACACCACAGCAGAGCATCCTGGCCTGTGCCCTTCCCTCCCAGCCAGCTCCACCCTGCTGCTCCACAGCGGAGCATCCCAACCTGTGCCCCTTCCTACCCACTGGTTCTGCCACACTGCTCTGCAGTCCAGCCACCCAGCCCCACGGCCCCTCCCTCCCTGCCGGCTCTGGCCCACTGTGCTACGTGCAGCCCAGCATCCTGGCCTGTGCCCTCTCCATCCCACTGTCCCACAGCTGAGCGATCTTGCCCAGGCACCTCCCTCCCCACCACCTCTACCTCACTACCCCACAGCTAAGCACCCTGGTCTGACCCCTCCCACCCTGCTAGCTCTGTCCCACTGTACTGCAGATGAGCATCCCAACCCATGCCCCCCTTTCCCAACCAGTTCTCCCCTGCTGTGCCACAGCTAAAAGTGCTGGCCTGTGCTGCTCCCTCCCTGCCAACTCTGCCCCACTGCCCCACAGCTTAGCATCCTGGCCAATACCCCTCCTTTCCCACTGGCTCCACCTCACTGCCCCACAGCTGAGCATCCTGACTCGTGACCCTCCCTTCTCATTGGCTCCACCCCCCTGTGCCACAGCCCTGTGACCCAACCCCATCGCCCCTCCCTCCTCACCAGCTCTACCCTGCTGCACTGCAGATAGGTGACTCAGCCCATGCCCCTGCCAGCACCACCATGCTATACCACAGCTGGGCCACCCAGCCCCATAGCCCCTCCCTCCCTGCCAGCTTCATCCCACTGTACCACAGCTGGGCAGCATGGGGCCATGCCCTTTCCGCCCCAATGCACTGCAGCTAAGGGGCCTGGCCCTGCACCTCTCCCTGACAGCTCTGCCCCACTTCCCCACAGTGAAGCATCCTGGCCTGTGAGCCTCCCTCCCAGCAGGCCCTGCCCCAATGCACTGCAGCCAAGCAGCCCAGCCCTGCACCACTTCTCTCCCCACCAGCTCCACCCCGCTGTGCCACAACTGAGCAACCCAGCCCCACACTCCTCCCCGCCACAGGCCGGGCATGTGGTGCCACAGCCAAGCAATCTAGCTTTGCGTTCCTCCCTTCCCACTGGCTCTGTACAGAAGCCCCTGCAACCGAGTGTCCCCCACCTCATGGCCTCCCTACCCCCCAGCTCTACCCTGCTGCATCACAGTTGAGCAACCTGCCCTGCCCATCCAGACAAGATGTTGAGAGCTCTTGTGCCCACAGACAAACAAGAAACAAAACATGCCCAGTCCATCCACCCCTACATATCAAAACAAACCAAATAAGAATGAAACAAACATACAATCAATAAAGAAAATAACACCTGAATATCTCAGAGATAGCAGACAATATCAAAACATATAAAAAAGCAGGACAAGATGGCTCCAGCAAGTGACCACGTCAAAGAATTAAATAACCTTCCAGTAGAAGGAAAGGCGGTGCAACCACCCGATATGGAATTCAAAAGACTAATATTTAGGGCTCTGCAAAAGATTAGGAAAGAGATCAAGAAAAAAACATAGGTAAGACCAAGGGAAAAATAGACAAAATCATGTAAAACACAGACAAAACCAATGAAAACAGCCAAAATCAACAAAATAGAAGAACTCAGGAAAATAACACAAGAACAAAATGTCAAAATAAACAATTAGAAATCATATAAAAACAGCAACTAGAAATCCAAAACATAAACAACACAATTTCAGAAATGGATAATTCAATAGAAGGTTTTTGAAACAATGGAAGACAGAATCAGAGAGATTAAAGACAAATCCATGGATGCCACTTTGAAGAAAAATCAGAAAAAAATGAAAAATAAAACCTAAGAATTATCTGGGACCCAGTCAAGAACAAAAATGTGTATGTGTGATCGGAGTTGCAGAATGGGAAGAAAATAACACAGAAACGTTTGTTGAAGATTTGCTGGCAGAAAACTTCCCAAATATCATGAAAGACAAAAAGCTGGCCATCCAAGAAGCTCTACAAACGCCATATTAGGATTGACACCAAAAGAAAGTCACCAAGACATATCGCAGTCGCACTTGCCAAAACCAAAGATGAAGGAATCCTGAGAGCAGCTCGAGACAAAAGAAGTCACTTACAAAGGGGAAAAAATAAGAGTAAGCTGTGATTACTCAGCAGAAACTGTGCAGGCAAGAAGGCAATGGGATGACAACCATAAAACCTTGACAGAAAAAAACTGCCAACCAAGAATCATATATCCTGTAAAACTATCCCCCAAATACAGTGGTGAAATTAGGACATTTCCAGATAAACAGAAATTAAGGAAATTTGTAAAAACCAAACCAAATTTGCAAGAAATATTAAAGGGAATCCTATGGATACAGAACCTTTTATGGATACAGAGCCAACAACATCAGACAACAACCTAAGGCAAGGACAGAGGACAGCATCAGCCAGATATCACCCTAGGGAAAGAACTCTCAATAATAAAACAATGCTAAAAGATTTAAAACAGGAAACCAGAGACATCAATCTGTAAATGACGATAACGTCAAAACAGTAAAAGGGGGAATAAACAGTGTAGGCATAGAACTTTCAAGTGGAGAGGAAATCAAGGCAATATCAAGTAATAAATGACAGGTTTAAACTTAGGAAGATAAGTATAAACTTCAGCATAAAAACAGAGAGTTAGCAAACCAACACATCAAAATAAAAAACAAAGACTCAATAGACACAAAATTTATAATAACAAAAGAAATGAAAAGAAATTACACAAACAAAAGGAGCTCAACATAGGAAAGTAAGAGAAACAAAGAAAACACCACCACCACAAAAAAAAAGCAGAACAAAATGACAGCAATAAACTCACAGCTATCAATCAAACAATGTAAACGACTTAAATGCACCCATAAAGAGACGGGACAGAGGACAATATGCTTTCTACAAGAGACACATCTTAGACACAAAGATATAAATATATTAAAAACCAAAGGATGGGAAAAATATATTAAGCAAACAGCAACCAAAAAAGAGCAGGAGTGACAATACAAATCTGAGATAAAATAGACTTTAAGGCAAAATCCGCCATAGAAGACAAGGAAGGACATTATATAATGATTAAAGGGACAATTGACCAAGAAGACATTAACCTTAATGTGATCATTAAGGTTGTGTGTCAACTTAGCTGGGCCATAATTCTCAGTGGTTTGGCGGTCATGATGTAGTTTGGCAGCCATGTAGCAGTGGAATCACCTCTATGATGAGATCTGATATAATGTGATCACTTCTGTGATGGGACCCGTTGTGAGTAGCCAGTCAGTTGAAAGGGAATTTCCTTATGGGTGTGGCCCACATCCAGTGTATATGGACTTTCTGGCAAAGCTCACGGGCTTTTGCTCTGCTCTGAATCCTGCATTTGGCTTGTCAGCATCTGACCTCTAGGCCTTGGGACTTGGGCCAGCAACCTGCCGTCTTACCTGCCAATCTTAGATTTACCAGCCTTTGCAGCCATAAGACAGCAGCCTGATGTCTGACCTGTGGATCTTGGGTTCGTCAGCCCCTGCAGCTACATAAGTCAAGAGAAGCCCCAGCCTGATGCCTGACCCACAGACTTGGAACTTGCCAGCATGAGCCATTTCCTTGATATATACGCTTCACTGATTTTCCTTCTCTAGAGAAACCAACCTAAGGAATGTAATAAATATCTATGCAGCCAATTATAGGGCTCCAAAATACAAGAAAATAAACTCTAACAGCACTGAAAAGAGAAATAGTTCCACAATAATAGTAGGCGACTTCAACACACTATTCTCGGTAAAGGACAAAACATTTAGAAAAAAACTCAACACAGATACAGAAGATCTAACAGGCACAATCAATCAACTTGATCTCATAGACATATATAGAACACTCTACCTAACAGCAGCAAAGTATAGTCTTTTCCAATGCACATGGAACATTCCCAGAATAGACCACATTTCAGGTGACAAAGCAACCCTCAATAAAATCAAAAACATCAAAATAATACATAACATCTTACCTGATCACAATGCAATAAAAATAGAAATTAATAACAGGAAGAGCAAGAAAAAAAAAATGAAAACTGAATAACACCTTGCTGAAAAAGCACTGGGTAATAGAAGAAATCAAAGAGGGAATTTAAAAATTCCTAGAATCAAATGAGAATGAAAACACATCATACCAAAACCTTTGAGACACAGCAAAGGCAGTGCTCAGAGGTCAATTTATTGGAATAAATGCATACATCAAAAAAGAAGAGAGGGCAAAAATCAAAATGTTAACCCTATAACTCAAAGAGAACAGCAAAAGAAGCCCACAGTCACCAGAAGAAAGGAAGTATTAAAGATCAGAGCAGAAATAAATGGAATAGAGAATAGAAAAACAGTAGAAATAATCAGCAAGCCTAAATGTTGGTTCTTTGAAAAGATCAACAAAATCAACAAACCAATGGCCAAACTGACAAAAGAAAAACAGAAAAGAAAGCAGATAACTCAGATAAGAAATAAGATGGGAGACATCATAACAGACCTAACTGAAATAAAAATTTCTTATTTAACTGAAATAAAAAAGAACATAACAAAGTACTATGAAAAACTATACTCCAACAAATTTAAAAACCTACAGGAAATGGACCAATTTTTAGAAGCACACTACCTACCTAAACTAACAAAAACTGAGGAAAAAAATCTGAACAGACCCATAACGAGAAGAGATTGAAAAGGTAACAGAAACTCCAAACAGAAAAATCCCTGGCCCAGACAGCATTACTGGAGAATTCCACCAAACCTTCAGACAGGAGCTCATACCAGAACTATCCAAACGATTTCAGAGCATAGAAAAGGAAAGAATACTCCTGAATTCATTCTGTGAAACCAGCATGATCGTGATACCAAAGCCAGCAAAGACACCACAAAAAAAGAAAATTACAGCCCAATATCTGTCGTAAATATAGATGCAAAACTTCTAGCCAATAGAATTCAGCATCATATCAAAAAAAAAAAAAACACCATGACCAAGGGGATTCATACCAGGTGTGCAAGGATGGCTCAACATTAGAAAATCAATCAACGTGATCCACCACATAAAGAGAACAAAAGAAAAGAATCACACGATCATCTCAGTCAATGTAGAAAAGGCATTTGATAAAGCCCAACACCCATTCCTGATAAAAACTCTCAATAAAAGGAAATTCCTCAACATAATAAGAGGCATCTATACAAAACCAACAGCCAACATCATTCTCAATGGAGAGAGCCAGAAAACATTCCCCCCTAGAACAGAAACAAGACAAGGATGCCCTTTATCACCACTCCTATTTAACATTGTGCTGGAAGTTCTAGCTACAGCAGTAAGGCAAAATAAATAAATAAATAAATAGAGTGTATCCAAGTTAGTATGGAAAAAGTAAAACCATTCCTGTTTGCAGATGATACGATATTGTACATAGAAAACCCCAAAAATCCTGTCTTAGTCATCTAGTGCTGCTATAACAGAAATACCACAAGTAGATGGTTTTAACAAAGAGAAGTTTATTCTTTCACAGTGCAGTAGGCTAGAAGTCTGAATTAAGGGCGCCAGCTCCAGGGGAAGGCTTTCTCTCTGTCAGTTCTGGAGGAAGGTTCTTGTCATCAGTCTTCCTCTCGGGTCCCAAGGACACTCTGTGCTCATGGCACTGTTTTCTTGGTGGTATGAGGTCCCCATGTCTCTCTGCTCAATTCTCTCTTTTATATCTCAAAAAGATTGGCTTAAGGTACTATCTAATATTGTGTATCTCATTAATATAACTTCCCCTAATCCATCTCATGTGATTTACAGCACATAGGGAAATCACATAAAAGTAGAAAATCACACAATACGGGGACTTGTGGCCCAGCCACGTTGACAGATATTTGGGGGGACATAATTCAATCCATGACGAATTCCACAAGAAAACTACTGGAACTAATAGAATGATTGAGCCAAGTAGCAGGATCAAGATCAACATACAAAAATCAGTTGGATTCTTATATGGCAACAAAAAAAACTATGAAAAGGAAATTAGGAAAATAGTACCATTTATAATAATAATAATAAAAAAATAGCACCTAAAAAAAATAAAATACTTAGGAATAAATCTAACCAGGGATGTAAAAGACCTATACAAAGAAAACTACAAAACATTACTGCAAGAAAACAAACGAGACCTACATAAATGGAAAAACATACCATGCTCATGGATAGGAAGAGTCAACACTGAAAATGTCAGTTTTACCCTAAGTCATCACAAATATAATGCATTCCCAATCCAAATACCAACAGCATTCTTTAATGAGATGGAAAACTAATTGTTAACTTTATATGGAAAGGTAAGAGGACCCAGATAGGTAAAGCATTATTGCAGAAGAAGAGCAAAGTAGGAAGCCTCACACTACCTGATCATAGAACCTACTATACAGCCACAGTAGTCAGAACAGCCTGGTAGTGGTACAGTGACAAACACATAGACCAGTGGAACTGAATCGATAACCCAGATATAAATCCGTCCACCCTACAGTCAGCTGATCTTTGACAAAGGCCCAAAGTTCATTAAATGGGTAAAAGATAGTCTCTTTAACAAATGATGCTGACAAATTGGATGTCCATCTGTAAAAAAATGAAACAGGACCCACACCTCACACCATATACAAAAACTAACTCAAAATGGATCAAAGACCTAAATGTAAAACCTGAAACTATAAAGATCATGGAAGAAAAAATAGGGTCAACGCTAGGGGACCTAATATATGGCATTAATAGGATATAAGCCATAATTAACAATCCACAATCACTAGATAACTGAAGCTCCTTAAAATTAAACACTTAGGCTTGTCAAAAAACTGCACCAAAAGAGTAAAAAGAGAGCCTACAGGTTGGGAAAGTATTTTTGGCCACAACATATCCCACAAGGGTCTGCTTTCTAAAACCCATGAGATACCGTGTCTCAGGCTGGGTTCTCTAGAGAAGCAAAACCAGTAAAGCAAATAAATATATATTGAGAGAGACATATAAATATTGATATGTTTATGTCACGGAGATGGCTCATGCGATTGTAGAGGCTGGAACGTCCCAAGTCCGTGGATCAGGATAGAGGCTTCTCCTGATTCACGTAGCCGCAGGGGCTGGCAAACCCAAGATCAGCAGGTTGGAGAATAGGGCACTTGTTCACAGGCTGTGAAGATCAACGAATCCCAAGATTGGCAGGTAAGCTGGTAGCTCAAGTCCCAAGAACCTGAGGTCAGATGAACAGGAGCCAGCTGTAGGATCCAGAGCATGCAAAAGCCAGAACGTCCACACAGCCAAGGAAACTCCCTTTCAACTGATTGGCTGCTCACAGCAGATCCCGTCATGGGGGTGATCACATATAAACACTGAGAATCATGGCCCAGCCAAGTCGACACACAGCCGTATGTTCTACATCCGACTTTGCTGAGTAGCATCCAGAGTAGTAAAAGCTTGCAAGTGGCCATCTAAGATACATCTGCTGTTCCCATCCAGAGCAATGGAGAATGAAGACAAAGACGCATGGGAAATATTAGTCCAAAGGACTAGTGGACCACAAGTACCACTGCCTCCACCATGACTAGATGGTACCCAGCTGCTACAGCTGAGCTCTCAGAGAGGGATCACAATAGAGGGTGCCAGACAGAGTGGGAGAAAAGTGTAGAACAAAATTCAAACTCAAGAAAAGAGGCCAGATTTCCTGGCCTGACAGAGACTAGAGGAACCCTGAGATTATAACCCCCAGAAACCCTTTTAACTTAGGAACTGAAGTCACTCCTGAAATTCACCCTTCAGCCAAAGATTAGACAGGCCTATAAACAAACAATAACATACGTGAGGAACGTGCTTCTTAGCTCAATCATGTAGATGAGACCCAGTGGGTAACACCTGCCCAAAAGCAAAGACGAGAAGGCAGAAAGAGACAGGAAAACTGGACAAATGGCAAGGGGGAACCCAGGATGGAGAAAGGGAGAGTGCTGACACATTGCGGGGATTTCAACCAGTGTCACAGAACAACTTATGTATAAATTGTTGAATGAGAAACTAATGTGCCCTGTAAAGTTTCACCTAAAACAATAAAAAATAAATACATAGCCCCGCACCTTAGTTACTATTGGAGCTCTGGTGGTACAATAGTTGAGCAACGGCTACTAATCCAAAATGTCGGCACTTCGAATCCACCAGCCACTCCTTGGAAACTGTATGGAGCAGTTCTACTCTGTCCTATAGGGTCACTGTGAGTTGGAATTGACTCCAGGCCAATGGGTTTTGTTTTGTTTTGTTGAGTCATGTATTCAAACTAATCAATCCAAATAGTCCACATTCATGTTTCCAATCAATCACTGTAAAGCCCCTTCGAGTTGCTCTGCTTCGTGATCTTGCAACTTCCAGTCAGCATATTGTAACCTAGTTCCTGGTTTCCAGCCTCCATCTGTCCCCCAAGAAACGTCTGCTGCTTGGATTCGTGGGTCTTTACTCTGTGTGGGCTATCATCTCCCCATTCGAGTGTTTCTTATGTTTAATAATCTGTTTTTACTTAAAAAAAAAAAAAGGAATATGTTGTTATTTCTGAGATCTGTTATATGTTTTATTCATTAAACGGATTCTTATTCTAACACCTGTCTCTTTTAACCTGGGTTATTCTTTGAAGTAACAAAGACTTTCCCTGTTACCCTTTTTATGGAATGGATATCTCCAAAGGTTTGTATTTATTTCCTCTCACCTTACAGGAATAAAAGGAGCCCTGGTGGGACAGTGGTTAAAACTCTCGACTGTTAACCAAAAAGTCAGAGGTTTGAAACCACCAGCAGTTCTGCGGGAGAAAAATGTGGCAGTCTGCTTCCATAGAGATTTACAGCCTTAGAAACCCTATGGGGTACTATGAATTGGAATCAACTCTATGGCAGTGGGTTTGGTTTGGTTTGTTTTTTTTTACAGGGATAACATGCCACCATAGGACAGTGCTTTTTAGAATTCCTTCGTTTATACCTTTATAGGAGGCTAACTATTCTGGAGCATACGATAGCTTCCTATTTCATTCCTGGTCCCACACTGGATTTTAATATGTTTGATCATTTGCTTTGATATTGAACAGTCTTTTATATTGGCTATTGATTTCTCTTTGTTACTTTTACCATTTAGCAAGTTCTGTGACTTGGAAGTCTACTTTTAAGTGAATCCACTGCATAGGGAAAATACTTTCAGTAATATTTTCAAATAATATTTTGTACAAATTAAGTATGATTACAGCTATACCCACACCTGAAGAACAGATAAACAGTTTAGCAGTGACACACTTACCTTCAGAACGTAAAAATTTGTTTTGAGTCCCCATTTGAAAATATTTAAAATGTATTAGACATTTTAAATGCCTCCTTAGGGAATAAAGTGAAAATTTTTCATTTTTAGTCTACATAACATGAAAACTTGTACAAAAGTATGTTTTCCTATGGCAAGTATGATTTATACTAGAACACTAAAATTTTCTCCAAACAAAATTCTCACCCCCAAATACCTGTTGTTGTTGTTGTTAGGTGCCGTTGAGTCGGTTCCTATGCACAACAGAATGAAACACCGCCCTGTCCTGAGCCATCCTTACAATCGTTGTTATGCTTGAGCTCATTGTTGCAGCCACTGTGTCAGTCCACCTCATTGAGGGTCTTCCTCTTTTCCACTGACCCTGTACTCTGCCAAGCATGACGTCCTTCTCCAGGGACTCATCCCTCCTGACAACATGTCCAAAGTATGTAAGACGCAGTCTCGCCATCCTTGCCTCTAAGGAGCATTCTGGCTGCACTTCCTCCAAGACAGGTTTGTTCGTTCTTTTGGCAGTCCATGGTATATTCAATATTCTTCACCAACACCACAATTCAAAGGCATCAACTCTTCCTCAGTCTTCCTTATTCATTGTCCAGCTTTCACATGCATATGATGTGATTGAAAATACCATGGCTTGAGTCAGGCGCACCTTAGTGTTCAGGGCGACATCTTTGCTCTTCAACATTTTGAAGAGGTCCTTTGCAGCAGATTTGCCCAATGCAATGCGTCTTTTGATTTCTTGACTGCTGCTTCCATGGCTGTTGATTGTGGATCCAAGTAAAATGAAATCCTTGACAACTTCAATCTTTTCTCCGTTTATCATGATGTTGCTCATTGGTCCAGTTGTGAGGATTTTTGTTTTCTTTATGTTGAGGTGTAACCCATACTGAAGGCTGTGGTCTTTGATCTTCATTAGTAAGTGCTTCAAGTCCTCTTCACTTTCAGCAAGCAAGGTTGTGTCATCTGCATAATGCAGGTTGTTAATGAGTCTTCCTCCAATTCCGATGCCCTGTTCTTCTTCATATAGTCCAGCTTCTCATATTATTTGTTCAGCATACAGATTAAATGGGTATGGTGAAAGAATACAACCCTGATGCATATAACTAAACTAGTATGTATAAATACTATATTCCCTATAGCTATTACTTGTGTTTCTGACTTACTAGTATTAAATATCACTTTTTCTTATATTATTATACCTCAGCTTTCTATCAAAGCCTATAGTCATTATTCTTAGAGCTTATCCCTCTAACTTTAATTCAGTTTTTCTCCATAGATTATATATAAAGTTCTTCAAACAATAAAAGGCACCATAAGGGAAAAGAGTTGTAATTGTTTCCCACATGTTTTATTTCCAAGAGGTTGAATTCATGTATTCCAAGATTTTGAGTTATGGTGAAAATGTTTACCAGTATTCATCTGATAGACATATAATAGATTTTAGGATTTCTGTTTTATTCCAAGGAGTCTTATACATTGATATTAAAAGCAATAGGAAATAGACTTCCGCCAAACAATTTTAAAGTCTGGATTCAAAAGAATCATATTTTTAAGATACATTTCATTCTATTCTAAGTCAGAGTATTATCAACCTTTTGTACCTGGAAGGCAGTTTCACCTCAGGATATAAAAATGTTTAAGAGAGGTGACATAGCTTGGTTAAGATTTGGAATCCGAGAGACCTGTGTGTGTTTCAGTCCCTGCTCAGCCACTTAGAAGGCTGTGTGGCAAGCATTTTTCTTTAAACTTCAGGTTCCTCACCTGAAACGCAGGAAGGATCCCTATTTGACTAATTGTTCTGAAGATTAGATGACATATAGCCTGTTTAGTTTAGCACTTTATATGTGGTAAATGCTTAATAAAGAGCTAAGCCCATCACAAATGAAATTGCCATGAGTTGGAATTGACTTAAAAACAATGTGGTTTGGTTTTTTTTCTTTGCTTGCTTGCTTGTTTTATTAGTCAGTACATATTTATTAAGTACCTACTTTGTGCTAGATGCTGTTCTTGGGGGCTGGAGTAATTGCACTGAATAATAAGATCCTTGTTTTCTAGTTGTTGTTGTTGTCGTCGTCGTTGTTAGGTGCCGTTGAGTCTGTTCCGACTCAGCTACCTTATATATTAGATAAAAATACACCAGGTGGTAAGGAAGAACAAAGTAAAGTTGGGAGATAACGGACTGCTATACTTTTTTAACTTACTTTTAAAAGATTCCCTGAAAGTCCTTAAAACACTTCTGATTCATATCTGAAGCTCTCATACATAGACAGTAATTTCTGTCTTGGGCTAAATGTGCTTAAATATTCACTTTTAGCCTCTGATGTTTAAATAATAAAAATAGAATTAATCAGCAGATATTTATTGTGAACTTGCACGTACTATGCTAAGCCTTGTGAGAACACCAAAGTTTATGTCCTCTAAAGAATTTCTACCTTCCATGAGAGGATATGCCTAACGTGTGAAAATTTTTAATGAGACTAGAAAGCAGTATTTTAAAAAACACTAAGTATTTTGTGCTGTGGTTCCACTTATCCTCCATGTTAAAATGTATTTTAAAATATTCTTGATTTGTTTATCAACCAAATATACCTATGCACTTGTTTTTTGTTTTTATTTCTTTAACTCTAAAGATCTTCAAGGATTTCTCATAGCCCAAAATTTTCTAAATGAATATTGTTTATTTGGATAAAACTTTTAGCTGAACAATTTTTCTGTGTCTAGTTTTGTCACTGATTTTGAGATCATGCATAAGTCTGTAAAATATGGTCTATCTAAAAGCAGGTAGAAGAATTACATGACATATTAAAGTCCCGTTTGATTATTGAAATCTGTGATATGTCATTCACTTTTTTTCAGTTTCAAAGTTTGTTAAAATTAGAATAATCTTACCTCTGAAGTTCTGAGGCAATTCTTAGACTATACTTAATTTATAGTCTTTTACATTTTCTAGTCATGTATTTTTTTTTTTTTTTTAGGTTACAAATACTGTTCCACTTCTTTCATCATTTGATGATTTTTCTAGTTTCTGATTCATAGGAATCAAGTATACTTTTTAATTTCTGATACATCATCACTGTCACTGAACTAAATTAATCACAGATTTTGATAGAACAGTAGGGTGGGAAAATCAGTGACCCAGTCTGGCTTATATTGGGCTATTAAAAATAATTAATTCTTAGAGCTATGATCAACTTTTTTTCAAAAATACACCTTGAAAAATAGACATTCTCTCTTAGAAATTAGTAATATTTCACAGATGACGTGAGTGTGCTCCACACTTTGGAATTGAAATAGGGAGCTCAATTTATTTCCAGATTAGGGTTGTATAAGGATTCGATTCAGTAGTTTAAAAGTTGTTGTGTGCTAGTTTGAGTATGTCATACTCCCCTACAGTATGTATATGTACATATCGCCATCACCATATCCCTGATTGTTTTTTTATTCCCAGGAAATGAAAACTACAAACAAATAGCAATGTGTATTCTCTACCACATCAGCATGGATGACCGCTTTAAATCCATGTTTGCGTACACTGACTGTATACCACAGGTGAGTGGTTTCAGCGTTTTAAGAAACATTCAACAAGCATGTGTTTTTCACTCTCTTCTCTTGATCTTGCCCAATTTACTTTTTAAAAATATATATATATAAAATTCCCTGTTTATTAATAATATAAATTTGTTAGAGAAAATTTGGAAAGTAAAGAACAGTGTAAAACCCAGAGATAACCATTTAATATTTTGGGTCACTTCGTTCCACATACTTAAAAAATACTCATATATTGGCTTTATATGGTATATATAATTGCCTATTGCATTACTTAATAAGTCATAAATATGCTTTCATGTCATTAAACAGCCTTCAAAAACTATTTCTAATGGTTGTATAATATTTCATGGATGTACCATAATTTAACCACTGTTAAATTGTATGTTTAAACTTTTTTTTCAGTTTTTCACATATAAATGTGTAAGCAAATGAAATCATGTAGAATAAGTATCATAGTACATAAATCTTTATCCACATTTCTGAGTTTTTCTGTAACTTAAATTCCTAAAAGTAGAAGTACTAATTCAGCAGGTATGAACACTTTTGTATTTGATTCATTATGGTCAGATTACCTTTCAGGAATACAGAAGTATATTCCTAACTAGCATTTCATTTTTGACAAGACTGGCTATTACCATTTCTCTAAAAGTGTGGTGTCTCATTACTTCTTTTCATTTGCATTTCACAAATATTGGAGAGGTTGAGCATTTTTTCATATGCTTTTATCCATATTCTATTACAAATTTTTCATGTCCCATTTTTGTATTGCCATGTTAAGACTTTTCATATTGATAAATGAGATCTATGTATATAATAACTATTTAAACTCTTTGTCATGTTACAGATACCTTTCAACTTTGTCATTTACTGTTTAATGTTGTGTACAGTTGGTGGTTTTAAATGCCTTGCATTCTCTGATGGGAAAATGCTTTACCAAAATTATTATAAAAAAGTTTTATAGCACTTGCCTCAAGATTTTTCTGTGACTCAGTTTTTTGGTATATTTCATGTGTTAGGTCTGTTTCATGTGTCATAAGAACATGTTTACTGGGTATTTTTTATATGAAATGTAAGTGTAGAGATTCCACACATGTGGTCCTACTCTTGAGAATTTATGTTCATAGAATCACTATTGTGCCTTAGATCTTTATTAAACTGAGCTCTATTAATTTGAATATCTGGAGATTTAGACACCAGTTAGGCTGATTTTTAATGTTACATTATTTTTTACAAAACAGTTTTTTAAAATAGAAGAAACAAAATTGGAGAATGTATAATACACAATAAAAATAGCACTTTTAAAAAACATTTTAGAAGCATGTGAATGGCAAGTCATACTTATTAATTTCTCTTAAGACTCTTACTAGACAATTCGTTGTTAGCCTAATGTGAGTTAATAAATGGATGTTACTTGAAAAATGATTAAGATATAGTTAAAAAAAAAAGCCTATAATTTCACTTTTTATTAATTTTTTTCCATCCTTCTATTCATTCCAAATGGGTAAAGCAACTCTAAAATTGAATTTGCTGTTCCAGAATTTGAACACTGTGCCTACATGCAATTAAAAATAGATGCACTGTCAAGGGTGATTTCTTAGCTTTTATATCAGGATATAAACTAATTATGCTTGTTTATAGGAAGTCGACATCCCTCAAAAAACATACAGCACATCTTATTTAAGGAGGCAGACCTTCTCACAGAGATAGCACATGTCAGACTGTAGCCAAGGCTAACTGAAATCAAACTCTTTGTCAAACAAGTTTTCAATAAAAGAGTAACCATGTCAAAGGGAGATTACAGGTGATTTACTGTGGTCTCACTACGTATGTTCCAAGGGTTTCTGTTTTGCAATTTCCAAGGGGTTTCTTAGTCCCATATAGTGTTCGAACTGCCTTGACTATAGGATATGAATTGGAAAGCAGCCAAACAAGAATAATATTCTTGCGTAGATTGACTGTTTTTATCCAGATTCAATTAAAATGATAATAACAATTAAAAGAGAAATGAGAAGTAAAAGGGGTAGAAAACTTATTTTGTTGAATTTTGAATTTGAAGTTATCCTACTCTTTTATAATGTATAATTTAAAATTTTAAATATAAAATTTTATTTTAAATAAAACAAGCAGAAATAAGACCTGTTTAGATTACTTTTTGAGACACTTATTACAGCAGTTTAAAACTTTGTATAAGCCGCAGCAGTTCAGTGCCCAGCTCCTAGCCAATAGGTCCGCAGTTAGAACCCACCCAGCAGCTCTGCGGGAGAAGGACCTAGCAATCTGCTTCCCTAAAGATGACAGCCAAGAAAACCCTATGGGGCAGTTCTACTCTGTCACGTAGGGTCACTGTGAGTCAAAAATCAACTCAATGGTGCCTAACAACAAAACTTTGTATACAGAAAGTTCTTCCGTTCTTTTTTAAGAACAATATTCGTCCATGTTTTCTTGCCAATTTTCTTACTTCAAACATTTCTGCAGTGGCGTTTTCAGAGCATTTATGATCTGTATTCTATAAAAGCAGTCCCTGGGTAGTGTAAATGGTTAACACGCTCAGCTGATAACTGAAAGGTTGGAGGTTCAAATCCATCCAGAGGCACCTTGGAAGAAAGGCCTGGCAATCTACAGGAAAATTAGTCATTGACAACCCTATGCAGCACTGCTCTATTCTGATACACATGGGGTCGCCATGAGTCAGAATTGACTTAGCAGTGGCAACTGTTTGTATGGTAGTATCTCATGAACAAAACATTTCAAAACTCATTCAAGATTCAAAGTTATTATTTTTTTTTTTTAAAGTTCAGCTCTAATGGGAATATTGAAGTTATGTTACTAAATTATGTTGTAAATGTCCTAAAGCCTTTTTAGTATGAGGTCATATTTTGAGAAAATCGCATGATACCTTAGAATATATTTGTTCCAAAAGTACGTCCAAACTGCAACTTGCACTTCAGGATTCAGTTTTGTCATATTTAGGGAAAAATTGATATGGTTTAACTGCCACCCAGTGCCACATGCTCTGCAAAATAGAGGTCATGGAAAACAAATGAGGAATTAAATTGAAATCCCCAAGCTCCTTTCAGGAATTAAAAAGATACTCCTTTCATAGGTATTGGCTACTCAAAGTAATGTTTATAATGCTAGTAAAGCTTTCAGCTCATTTGTGACAGCAACTAATTAACCTTTTGTTAAAGAAGGCCGTATCTGAAGTTTGGAATTTCATGGAGTTAAAATAACATTCCACTCTTTTTGAAATTGTGCACATTCATTTTTGTTGAGTAATGATCTTCAAGTATTGTACGTGAATTTTTCAAATGAAAAGCCTAAAATGCCTTTGAGGTAGGAAAGCAATAGCTTTAAAATATGCTCAATATTTATAAAAGTGAACTGTAATTCATATTAATTTCACTGATTAAAAAAGAATGTGAAATATGGTTATGTTCTTTATTTGTATTAGATAATATATGTAAAGGAACTTTGTAAACTATAAAACACTGTACAAAAGTAAGGTACAATTAGTTAAAATAGCAAGTCTTGTCATTTTGGACTCATTCATAGTATGATTTGAATATCTTCTTATATGTGTTTTACAGGATAAACCTATAATTAGATTACAATTCACTTTTGTAAAATATTTAATATCCAGAGTAAGTGATTCTATATAAAACATGCTTTATAGTCCTTCTCAGTATTATATTGCATGGCTTCTTTATTGCCTCTAATTATCCAATATATTCAAGTTTTCTTCCCCTGTTATGTCACTATTCTGCAAAATCTTTGGGCCAGATCAAGTCTTCTTTATATGTGATTTTAAGGGTCTAAGTTGGTAGATTGTTTCAGGTAAGCATACTTGGGGATAACCAGGAGTTAATGGTTGTATTCTAATAATAGTTAAAAGTACACATTAACAGTTCATTGTTATTTAGACCTCTGAGACGCATGTTTTGTTTAAATAGGTGCAAATGCCAACCAGATGCTTATAAAAGGTATTTATTGATAATAGAATGGCCAATCAAAGTACATGGTTAGGCAGTGATGTCATGATGTTATTTAATATCCTAACCCGAAACAGTGTGCACGAATCTCCTAGCCATCCACATGTTTTCGACCACAGTTGTCCTATTCAGCCCTGCTTTGATCTTCGTGCTCCTTTTTAGCTGAACGCTGGTAAACGTCCTTTCTGACAGCCCCCTTTGCTCTTGCCTGCCATTATCTGCCGAGGTTCAGAAGCCAGAGCATCACTTCAAACGGGAGAGCGAGGGAGCAGCCAGCCAGAAGAGATTCCTGAGGCATGCAGAGTTCTGGCATAATCATTCAAAGCTGTTGGGCCAGGGATGGGGTGGCAGAGGTGTATGTGAATAGAGAGCTGTGGGGGCTGGCCCTGGTCGCTGGTAAATAAGTGAAGTCAGGTGCCAGAGAGTCTAGACGCAGTGATTTCAGTCGCGGGGGCTTTGGTATCTGATACTCAGTGTGGGACTTGTCTGATTGAGCACTGTTGCCTCTTCAGTGCACAGGCTGAAGCCCTTTAGTGCCTTCCTGTTAAATCAGTAAAAGATGACAACAAACACAGTTTAAATAGAACAAATCTAATTTTAATATTTCCTAGTTGGCAGTAATTACACTTACTTTTGAAGTGCCATAGGTAGCAATCAAATAAAGACAATGTTGCCTGTGGTGTTTGAACTAAACTTTTAAAATTAATTAAAATTGAAATGTTTCTCTTTCTTGTTATGAAAACTAATTCTGTATCACATACATTCCATTCACATGTAGCCCTAATTTGTTTTGAATTTTTGGAGGGGACAGGTAAGATTTCAAGCCATGCTTGCTTTTTTTTTTTTTTTAATGTAGCTCCTGGTTATTTACTTCTACACAGGATTTGACATGGAAACTTCCAAAAGAATGTCCTCAGCTTCTAAACCAATCACTTGTAACCCCATTTTTAATGGCAATTTTCATATTATAAGGGTTACATAATTTGAAGTAAATAATTCTTGTAATAGCAAGTAATCTTGCCTTTTTAAAGCTGTGCTTTGATGTAAAAGATTTTCATTATTTGGGAAGAAGTCTGTAGTAGATTTTTAATTAGAGTATGAAAAACATACTAATTATATTAATTAGAGGGTTGTGACATATTTTTATTCCTTTGTAATGTTTTTAATTAGCGGTTAATATACAGATAGGTCGCAAATATGTTAAATATATACCCAGTAAATTAAGATTATTTTATTATTGCTCTAGAATCTTTTTATTCTTTAGCATTATTAAGGTTTAATGATACTTTACCCAAAGATTCCATTAGCAGGAACACTTTTGGTTAAAGAGCTGCCCTCTGGGAAAAGGCATGATACATGCTAGCATTTGCCTGTTCCAGTGTTTGGTAGTTTTCAGCATACAGACCCTGTACATGTTTTGTTAGAATTATACCTAAGTGTTTGATTTTTGGGGGGTAGCAGTTGTAAATAATATTGTGTTTTTAATTTGGGTTTCTGGCTGTTCATTACTAGCATACAATTGATTTTCATATGTTTGCCTCGTATCCTTTTCTAAACTCAGAAGTTATCTGGAACTTGCATGCAAAGTAATCAAAACGATATTTAACAGAATGGGGTCTATACAGTCAATAAGTATTTGTTATGCAGTTACTGTATACCAGACACTGCTGGATTCATGAAGGCATGTTGACCAGCTAAAATTATAAATTTTAGGAATAGCATCCATATGTTGTTAGGAATTTGGACTTGAAAATGCCTTTAATAATATGCATGAAGGTAATTTGTTGATTTAGCAATAATGAAAACTATAGCATGAAATGTGTTCATTTCTCCTTTATATTGCCACTGTCCCTCGCCATGACAAACCTAGATTACTGTTAAATGGCATAGCTCAACTACCTTTTCCTCCTACCTTCCTGAATGCTACATCTTAGACCCTCCTTCCCTTTCTCTTATCATTAAATAGAGTTCTCTCCTCATTTTATATCCCTGCGCAAGTGATTGGATACAGCCTACAGCTTCAGTTAGCAACCATGTATAACAATTCCTAAAATTATCCTCTAGGATAATAAACCCAGGCCTGCATTTCTAACTTCCTTCTGAATAGCTATACTAGACTGTCTTATTGGCAGCTTAAGATCAACATAGCTAAAACCAACATCACCATCTTCCCTTGAAAGTTTCCTTCTACTACAGTTTCCCTCTTTGGATAAATGTTAGCACTACCATCCATGTCATCTCTCAGTGTGGAAACCTGGGAGTCATCCTTCACTCCTTCTTTACATTTGCCCAGACATTAAGTCAGTTATTAAATTCAATTTTGATTCTCTTTTCTAAAAATATCTCTAATCTGCTCTTTTATCTCTGTTTCCAGTTCTGCTACCCTAGGCCAGGCCATCAGCGTACCTGGATATTCCACTAGCCTTCTAAGTGGTTTCTATTTTCTTGTCCTGTTTCAGTCTGCGTTGGCCAGATCTCTTCGAAACACAAATCTTTTCTGACATTTTCCTGTTTAAAGTCTTTAATGGCTTCCCATTATCCTTAGGATGTAGCCAGAATCCTTAATGTATACTTCAAGACTGTGCAAAATCTGGTCCTTACCTTCTTATCTCTCAGCACTGTTTCCCTTACTCCAGCATGTTTTCCTTCTTTCCCTTCTTCAAAAGAATTGTGTTCTTTCTTGTCTTACGACCTTTGCACAAGCTGTTTTCTTTGATCGGAATGCTCTGCTTCTAAACATTCTTTTAAATTCTTTAAGTCCAGAGGTTGGTTTTTTGGTTTTTTTTGATTTATTGTGCTTTAAGGGTAAGTTTATAAATTAAGTCAGACTCTCATACAAAAAGTTATACATACCTTGCTATGTACTCCTAGCTGCTCTCCCCGTAATGAAACAGTACACTCCTCCACCCTGTATTCCCAGTGTCCATTCAGCCAGCTCCTGCTTTCCTCGTCCTTCTCATCTCGCCTGCAGACAGTGCAGAGGTTTCATCTAATATTTCTCCTGTGTTCACCACTGACAGTGGAAGGTTTATATTTAATATGGACCATCTAGTAGTTCATTAACCATTTCTTCAACAGTGACAGCCTTGAAAAATGTAAATTATATTTTGCTGTGTTGAACATACAACCTAAGATTGTGATAAAATATTGTTTGTGGGTTTTGTTGTTGTTGAGTAAAATACGGCCTGTGTTTCTTGCTAGTTAATGAAGATGCTCTTTGAATGTTCAGATGAACGAATTGACTTGGAACTCATTTCTTTCTGCATTAATCTTGCTGCTAACAAGAGGAATGTACAGCTTATCTGTGAAGGTTAGTACCTTTGAGGTTCATAGGTAACGTCTTCAGCATATGGCAATTGGCATATGATGGGAAATAGATGATAAGGAATTAAGAATTAGAGTGGACATGTGAGCTGTAATTTTAAATAGTTTCTTCCTTATGGCTGTCCTCCTGAAAGGTCAGAGAAACTCAGAATATTCCTATAGCACGAATGGAGACATTTACCCTTCAGTAACATTGTATAAACCATGGCAGGTTAGGCTAAATTATAATTCAATTTTTTTAAAACATTTTCTAGATGAAAGGAAACTTTTACTCGTATATTTTACTGAGGACTCAAGCTATTGCAGTGTAAGCTTTTCAAGGTGATACGTAAAATTATATTAGGTTATTGTTTCTATATTATTATCCTGGCAAATGGCTTGTCATATGTTACAATGTGTCATAGTCTGATCAATAGTTTTTCTATTGAAAAAATTAAAATTATTACTCCCACAATCCAGAGGTAATCATAGGTAAAATTTTTGTGTAATGCTTCTGTATATTTTTAAATGATGTTTTCCCCTTATATTGTCACTTACTTTTTTTTTTAATTAATAATACCTTGGGTATCATTCCATGTGGTTAAATAGTTTTATAAAATATCATTGTTAATTATCTGCAAAATAGTCCATTGTAAATATTTGCCATACTTTAATATGCTACTTTGGATATTTAGTTTGTTGCCAATTCTTTTCTGATACAATGCTGTAGTGATTATTCTTTTATCTCAATGTTTATAGCTTTCCACTTTTATATTCTTAAGATAAACCCCTAGAGCTAAAATTGTTTTTTCTGGGTTAAAAACTATTTAGATTTTTTCTAAATTTGTGGTGGATATTCTAGAGATGGAGCCCTGGTGGCACAGTGGTTAAGAGCTCGGCTGCTAACCAAAAGGTCAGCAGTTCATATCCACCAGCCACTCCTTGGAATCCCTATGGAGCAGTTCTATCCTGTTTTGTAGGAAATCGACTGAATGGCAACAGGTTTGAGTATTTTTGGTTTTTTTTTTTTTTTTGCATTGAGATAAAAGAATACGAAAAGCAATATTAATAATAATCTTTTTTTAGAGATAAAAGGCCCCATGCGTCTGTCAGTTTGTTATACTATGGAGGCTTGTGTGTTGCTATGATGTTGGAAGTTATGCCACCGGTTTTCAGATACCAGCAAGGTCACCCATGGCAGACAGGTTTCAGATGAGCTTCCAGACTAAGACAGACTAAGAAGAAGGGCATGGCAGCCTACTTCTGAAAAGATTTAGCCAGTAAAAACCTTATGAATAGCAGCAGAACATTGTCAGATATAGTGCCGGAAGATGAGCCTCTCAGGCTGGAAGGTGCTCATCATACGACTGGGGAAGAGCTGCCTCCTCAAAGTAGAGTTGACCTTAATGACGTGGATGGAGTCAAGCTTTTCGGACCTTCATTGGCTGATGTGGCATGACTCAAAGTGAGAAGAAACAGCTGCAAACGTCCATTAATAATTGGAGCATGGAATTTACAAAGTATAAATCTAGGAAAATTAGAAGTCGTCAAAAATGAAATGGAGAGGAGGCGGAGCCAAGATGGCGGACTAGGCAGACGCTACCTCGGATCCCTCTTACAACAAAGACACGGAAAAACAAGTGAATCGATCACATACATAACAATCTATGAACCCTGAACAACAAACACAGATTTAGAGACGGAGAACGAACTAATACGGGGAAGCAGCGATTGTTTCCAGAGCCTGGAGCCAGCATACCAGTCAGGTACGGCACAAGCACAGAGACCTGCTCCACCCCCCTGAACTAACCCCGGGAGGGGGACTAGCCGGTTCCACGGGCGGCGTGGGACGCAGCCGTTAGGAGAAGTCCCCGGGAGGCAGTGACTGATCTTGGAGCAGAAAGAGCAGCACCCGAGCCGGGGAACCGTCCCACAGGGATTTGGACTGCACGCAGGTACGCCATAAACACGGAGAGTTGCTCCACCCCCTGAACTAACCCCGGGAAGGTGACCATCCGGGTCGCGCGGGCGGCGTGGGACGCAGCCGGTAGGAGAAGTCCCCGGGAGGCAGCGACTGGTATTGGAGCAGGGAGAACAGCGTTCCAGCCGGGACACTCGGTCGCGGCACAAGCACGGGGAGCTACTCCACCCATCTGAACTAACCCCGGGAGGGGGCCCACCTGGTTCACGGGGGCGGCACGGCCACGCGGCTGGAGGGACGAGAAGTCCCCGGGAGGCAACGACTGATTTTGGAGTCGAGAGTGCACCGTCCCAGTAGGGGAGCCTTGACGCTGGGCGTGGGGCTGGAAGCGGAGGATCTGACCGTGACTCCAGCGGGCCAGACCCCCCGGGGGCAATCTCCACACAGACAGCACACATAGGCGACGCGCCCGCGGGAATCTCAGATATAATAGTCTTTCCAAGCAAGACAAGCAACTCTGGCTATATTCTGAGGTGCTACTCTCCTATCTCTCTGTTCCCTCCCCCACCCTCCCCAGGCGGCTTCATTAACATCTGAATAGCCTGAGCCAGAGGGAGAACTCTGATAGGGATCTGACTGCAGTTTTTTTTTAGCGGATTTTCTGGAAAAACTAGTTTCCCAGTGATGGCTCGGAGACAACAATCCATATCAAACCACTTAAAGAAGCAGACCGTGACAGCTTCTCCAACTCCCCAAACAAAAGAATCAAAATCTTTCCCAAATGAAGATACAATTTTGGAATTATCAGATACAGAATATAAAAAACTAATTTACAGAATGCTTAATGATATCACAAATGAAATTAGGATATCTGCAGAAAAAGCCAAGGAACACACTGATAAAACTGTTGAAGAACTCAAAAAGATTATTCAAGAACATACTGGAAAAATTAATAAGTTGCAAGAATCCATAGAGAGACAACATGTAGAAATCCAAAAGATTAACAATAAAATAACAGAATTAGACAACACACTAGGAAGTCAGAGGAGCAGACTCGAGCAATTAGAATGCAGACTGGGACATCTGGAGGACCAGGGAATCAACACCAACATAGCTGAAAAAAAATCAGATAAAAGAATTAAAAAAAATGAAGAAACCCTAAGAATTATGTGGGACTCTATCAAGAAGGATAACCTGCGGGTGATTGGAGTCCCAGAACAGGGAGGGGGGACAGAAAACACAGAGAAAATAGTTGAAGAACTTCTGACAGAAAACTTCCCTGACATCATGAAAGACGAAAGGATATCTATCCAAGATGCTCATCGAACCCCATTTAAGATTGATCCAAAAAGAAAAACACCAAGACATATTATCATCAAACTCACCAAAACCAAAGATAAACAGAAAATTTTAAAAGCAGCCAGGGAGAAAAGAAAGGTTTCCTTCAAGGGAGAATCAATAAGAATATGTTCTGACTACTCAGCAGAAACCATGCAGGCAAGAAGGGAATGGGACGACATATACAGAACACTGAAGGAGAAGAACTGCCAACCAAGGATCATATATCCAGCAAAACTCTCTCTGAAATATGAAGGCGAAATTAAGATATTTACAGACAAACACAAGTTTAGAGAATTTGCAAAAACCAAACCAAAGCTACAAGAAATACTAAAGGATATTGTTTGGTCAGAGAACCAATAATATCAGATATCAGCACAACACAAGGTCACAAAACAGAACGTCCTGATATCAACTCAAATAGGGAAATCACAAAAACAAACAAATTAAGATTAATTAAAAAAAAAATACACATAACAGGGAATCATGGAAGTCAATAGGTAAAAGATCACAATAATCAAAAAGAGGGACTAAATACAGGAGGCATTGAACTGCCATATGGAGAGTGATACAAGGCGATATAGAACAATACAAGTTAGGTTTTTACTTAGAAAAATAGGGGTATATAATGAGGTAACCACAAAAAGGTATAACAACTCTATAACTCAAGACAAAAACCAAGAAAAACGTAACGACTCAACTAACATAAAGTCAAACACTATGAAAGTGAGGATCTCACAATTTACTAAGAAAAACGCCTCAGCACAAAAAAGTATGTGGAAAAATGAAATTGTCAACAACACACATAAAAAGGCATCAAAATGACAGCACTAAAAACTTATTTATCTATAATTACCCTGAATGTAAATGGACTAAATGCACCAATAAAGAGACAGAGAGTCACAGACTGGATAAAGAAACACGATCCATCTATATGCTGCCTACAAGAGACACACCTTAGACTTAGAGACACAAACAAACTAAAACTCAAAGGATGGAAAAAAGTATATCAAGCAAACAATAAGCAAAAAAGAAGAGGAGTAGCAATATTAATTTCTGACAAAATAGACTTTAGACTTAAATCCACCACAAAGGATAAAGAAGGACACTATATAATGATAAAAGGGACAATTGATCAGGAAGACATAACCATATTAAATATTTACGCACCCAATGACAGGGCTGCAAGATATATAAATCAAATTTTAACAGAACTGAAAAGCGAGATAGATACCTCCACAATTATAGTAGGAGACTTCAACACACCCCTTTCGGAGAAGGACAGGACATCTAGTAAGAAGCTCAACAGAGACACGGAAGATCTAATTACAACAATCAACCAACTTGACCTCATTGACTTATACAGAACTCTCCACCCAACTGCTGCAAAATATACTTTTTTTTCTAGCGCACATGGAACATTCTCTAGAATAGACCACATATTAGGTCATAAAACAAACCTTTGCAGAGTCCAAAACATCGAAATATTACAAAGCATCTTCTCAGACCACAAGGCAATAAAACTAGAGATCAATAACAGAAGAACGAGGGAAAAGAAATCAAATACTTGGAAAATGAACAATACCCTCCTGAAAAAAGACTGGGTTATAGAAGACATCAAGGAGGGAATAAGGAAATTGATAGACAGCAACGAGAATGAAAATACTTCCTATCAAAACCTCTGGGACACAGCAAAAGCAGTGCTCAGAGGTCAATTTATATCAATAAATGCACACATACAAAAAGAAGAAAGAGCCAAAATCAGAGAACTGTCCCTACAACTTGAACAAATAGAAAGTGAGCAACAAAAGAATCCATCAGGCACCAGAAGAAAACAAATAATAAAAATTAGAGCTGAACTAAATGAATTAGAGAACAGAAAAACAATTGAAAGAATTAACAAAGCCAAAAGCTGGTTCTTTGAAAAAATTAACAAAATTGATAAACCATTGGCTGGACTGACTAAAGAAATACAGGAAAGGAAACAAATAACCCGAATAAGAAATGAGAAGGACCACATCACAACAGAACCAAATGAAATTAAAAGAATCATTTCAGATTATTATGAAAAATTGTACTCTAACAAATTTGAAAACCTAGAAGAAATGGATGAATTCCTTGAAAAACACTACCTACCTAAACTAACACATTCAGAAGCAGAACAACTAAATAGACCCATAACAAAAAAAGAGATTGAAACGGTAATCAAAAAACTCCCAACAAAAAAAAGTCCTGGCCCGGACGGCTTCACTGCAGAGTTCTACCAAATTTTCAGAGAAGAGTTAACACCACTACTACTAAAGGTATTCCAAAGCATAGAAAATGACGGAATACTACCCAACTCATTCTATGAAGCCACCATCTCCCTGATACCAAAACCAGGTAAAGACATTACAAAAAAAGAAAATTATAGACCTATATCCCTCATGAACATTGATGCAAAAATCCTCAACAAAATTCTAGCCAATAGAATCCAACAACACATCAAAAAAATAATTCACCCTGATCAAGTGGGATTTATACCAGGTATGCAAGGCTGGTTTAATATCAGAAAAACCATTAATGTAATCCATCACATAAATAAAACAAAAGACAAAAACCACATGATCTTATCAATTGATGCAGAAAAGGCATTTGACAAAGTCCAACACCCATTTATGATAAAAACTCTTACCAAAATAGGAATTGAAGGAAAATTCCTCAACATAATAAAGGGCATCTATGCAAAGCCAACAGCCAATATCACTCTAAATGGAGAGAACCTGAAAGCATTTCCCTTGAGAACGGGAACCAGACAAGGATGCCCTTTATCACCGCTCTTATTCAACATCGTGTTGGAAGTCTTAGCCAGGGCAATCAGGCTAGACAAAGAAATAAAAGGTATCCGGATTGGCAAGGAAGAAGTAAAGTTATCACTATTTGCAGATGACATGATTATATACACAGAAAACCCTAAGGAATCCTCCAGAAAACTACTGAAACTAATAGAAGAGTTTGGCAGAGTCTCAGGTTATAAAATAAACATACAAAAATCACTTGGATTCCTCTACATCAACAAAAAGAACACCGAAGAGGAAATAACCAAATCAATACCATTCACGGTAGCCCCCAAGAAGATAAGATACTTAGGAATAAATCTTACCAAGGATGTAAAAGACCTATACAAAGAAAACTACAAAGCTCTACTACAAGAAATTCAAAAGGACATACTTAAGTGGAAAAACATACCTTGCTCATGGATAGGAAGACTTAACATAGTAAAAATGTCTATTCTACCAAAAGCCATCTATACATTTAACGCACTTCCGATCCAAATTCCAATGTCATATTTTAAGGGGATAGAGAAACAAATCACCAATTTCAAAAAAAAAAAAAAAAAAAAAAAATGAAATGGAATGTGCAGAGATCGATATCCTAGGCATTAGTGAGCTGAAATGGACTGGTATTGGTCATTTTGACTCAGACAGTTTTATGGTCCACTATGCTGGGAATGACAACATGAAGAGGAATGGCATTGCATTCATCATCAAAAAGAACATTTCAAGATCTATCCTGAAGTACAGTGTTGTCAGTGATAGGGTAATATCCATACACCTACGAGGAATACCGGTTAATACGACCATTATGCAAATTTACACACCAACCACTAAAGCCAAAGATGAAGAAATTGAAGATTTTTACGAACTTCTGCCATCTGAAATTGATCCAACATGCAATCAGGATGCACTGATAATTAGTGGTGATTAAAATACAAAAGTTGAAAACGAAGAAGGATCGGTAGTTGGAAAATATGGCCTTGGTGATAGAAAAGATGCTGGAGATGGCATGATTGAATTTTGCAAGACCAATGACTTCCTCATCGCAGATACCTTTTTTCACCAACGTAAATGGCCTAGGCTGAATAACAGGAATCAAACTGAGTACATTAATGGAAAGAGACAATGGAGAAGCTCAATACCATCAGTGAGAACAAGGCCGGGGCTGGCTGCGGGTCAGACCATCAGTTACTCATATGCAAGTTCAAGTTCAAACTGAAGAAAATTAGAACAAGTCCACAACAGCCAAAGTATGACCTTGAGTACATCCCACCTGAATTTAGAGACCATCTTGAGAAGAGATTTGACGTGTTGAACACTAATGACTGAAGACCAGATGAGTTGTGAAATGACATCAAGGACATCATACATGAAAAAAGCAACAGGTCATTAAAAAGACAGGAGAGAAAGAAAAGACCTAAATGGATGTCAGAAATGACTCCGAAACTTGCTCTTGAACATCAAGTAGCTAAGGCAAAAAGGAAAAAATAATGAAGTAAAAGAGCTGAACAGAAGATTTCAAGGGGCAGCTCAAGAAGACATGGATGACCTGGAGATAGAAAACCAAAGGGAAGAACACACTCAGCATTTCTCAAGCTCGAAGAACTAAGCAAAAATTCAAGCCTCAAGTTGCAATACGAAGGATTCTACGGGGAAAATATTAAACGACCCCGGAAGCATCAAAAGAAGATGGAAGGAATACACAGAATTACTATGCCAAAAAGAATCGGTCAGCATTCAACCATTTCAGCAGGTAGCATGTGATCAGAAACCGATGCGACTGAAAGAAGAGTCCAAGCTGCCCTGAAGGCATTGGTGAAAAACAGGTTCTGGGAATTGATGAAATGCCAGTTGACATGTTTTGACAAATGGCTGCAGCGCTGGAAGTGCTCACTCATCTATGCCAAGAAATTTGGGAAACAGCTACCTGGCCAACCAACTGGAAGAGATCCATATTTATGCCTATTCCCAAGAAAGGTGATCCAACCGAATGCAGACATTATCGAACAATATCATTAATATCACGTGCAAGCAAAATTTTTCTGAAGATCATTCAAAAGCGTCTGCAGCAGTATATTAACAGGGCACTGCCAGAAATTCAAGCCAGGATTCAGAAGAGGACGTAGAAGGAGGGATATCATTGCTGATGTCAGATGAATCCTAGCTGAAAGCAGACAATACCTGAAAGATGTTTACCTGTGTTGTATTGACTATGCTAAGGCATTCGACTGCGTGGATCATAACAAATTATGGATAACGTTGCAAAGAATTAAAATTCCAGAACACTTAGTTTTCCTCATGAGGAATCCGTACATGGATCAAGAGGCCATTGTTCGAACAGAACAAGGGAATACTGCGTGATTTAAAGTCAGGAAAGGTGTGCATGAGGATTGTATCCTTTCACCATACCTATTCAATCTGTATGCTGAGCAAATAATCCGAGAAGCCGGACTCTCTGAAGAAGAATGGGGCATCAGTATTGGAGGAAGACTCAACAACATGCGTTATACAGAAGACACAACGATGCTCGCTGAAAATGAAGAGGACTTACGCACTTGCTGATGAAGATCAAGGACCACAGCCTTCAGTATGGATTACACCTCAACATAAAGAAAAAAAAAATTCTCACGGCTGGACCAATAAGAAACATCATGGTAAACAGAGAAAAGATTGAGGTTGTCAAGGATTTCATTTTACTTGGATTCAAGTCACCATCCATGGAAACAGCAGTCAAGAAATCAAAAGACGCATTGCATTGGGCAAGTCTGTTACAAAAGACCTTTTTAAAGTGTTAAAAAGCAGAGATGTTACCTTGAGGACTAAGGTGTGCCTGACCAAAGCCATGGCGTTTTCAGTCTCCTCTTAGGCATGTGAAAGCTGGTCAATGAGTAAGGAAGGCCGAAGAAGAATTGACGCCTTTGAATTGTGGTGTTGGTGAAGAATACTGAATATACCATACCATGGAGTGCCAAAGAACAAACAAATCTGTCTTAGAAGTGCAACCAGAATGCTCATTAGAAGCAAAGATGGTGAGACGACATCTCACATACTTTGGGCATGTTATCAGGACAGATCAGTCTCTGTAGATGGATATCATGCTTGGTAAAGTAGAGGGTCAGCAAAAAAGAGGAAGACCCTCAACGAGATGGATTGACACAGTGGCTGCAACAGTGGGCTCAGGCATAGCAACAATTGTGAGGATGGCACCGGACTGGGCAATGTTTTATTCTGTTGTGCATAGGGTCGCTGTGAGTTGGAACTGCCCAAAAACAACAGAGATCAAAGAGCACATACTATATGGTTCCATTTATATGAAGTTTTATAACAGGCAAAACAAACTTGTGTTAAAAGAAGAGGGAGAGGAAGGAGGAGAAGGAGGGGCTTGAGAGAAAGGAGAGGGAGAAAGAAAAATGATTGTATATGGGGAATAAGATTGACAAGAAAGTGGCACAAAGGAACCTTCTAGAGTGAATGGAAATAGACCTATTCCTCACTTAATGACTATCTCATTATCCGACATCTCATATCCTAGGACAGTAGTAAAAGAAATCTGCCATTTCGTGCATTATCAAGGCACCGGGCATGGCAACAAGACTGCAGAGCTGCAGAGCGTCTGTTCCATTGTAGACGGTCTGGGGGCCTCTGGAAAGCAGGGCTGTGTTGCCCCGTACCATCTGCTCCCTCCTGTGGCAGGGGTGGGGGGGGTGCTTCATCCAGCTGCTGCACAGGGTGGTCTTCTCCAGGGCCACGGCCTCCAGGCAGACTCAGGCAGCATGAAGTTGGTGGGTGCCTGTTCTGGGATCCCAGCTCCTATGGGGCCTGAGGCTCTACAGCTCAGAACTGCTGTGGGGTGGGAATGGAGGAAAGAAAGAGGCATTGGAGAGTGTGTTTGGAAGAAATGCATATGAATTTAAGGACATCTCAAAGTGAGCCAAACTGGGCCAGAGGCCTCCTCCTTGGAGAGGCCAGATAAACGCCAGGCTCCCAGCACCCTCACTAGGAAGCCCCAAGCCTCAGTAACTCGCCAGGCCCAGAGGGCAGAGCAGGCTCGGGGATAATGAACTCAGGGCTTGCAAGGGTAGGAGTGGAGCCTGGATGCAGTTCTACAAGAGAAGCTGTGACCCAGCACAGGAGGAAGGTAGAGTGGTTAAGCCGTGGACCCTGCAGTCACACAGCCCAGCCTTATCCAGCTTTGTCTCCTCCACAGAGGAATAAATCCGTAACTGGGCTCCACACAGTGATGAGCATACCAGTAAATCTTAGCTGTGATTATTTCTATGATTATATTTTCTAAATAAAAAATATCAGACAAACGGATGATTTGAAAACAGAAAAAAAAAAAATCCTCCTTTTTCACATAATGCATATTTTCACATAAAGACTTGGCCTTTGGAACCGAACCATGTCGCTAAGTGAGGAGTGGGTGTATTTTACAGTTCTGCACATTGGTCAAAAGTAATCGAATTGTACACTTATGCTTTATGCATTCTACTGTATGTAAATTCTTTTTTGAGAAATGTGAACCAAAAAAGAAAAAAATCAAGTTAACATTAATTTTATTGAAGGAGTTTTCTGTTCTTTACCAGGAAATGGGCTTAAGATGCTCATGAAGAGGGCTCTGAAATTCAAGGACCCCCTGCTGATGAAGATGATTAGGAACATTTCCCAGCATGATGGGCCCACCAAAACCTTGTTTATTGTAAGTAGAGTTTTTGGCTTACTGTCTGTCAACATAAACTGAGAATTGAAGTTTTAAAGTGTTGCATTTGAAGGTGTGACTCTCACTGAGCTCTGATCGAATACGGACTCCTGACCCAAGCTGGCTCTTCTGTTGTGAACTGCTTTGTAAGGTTGGCTCCTGGAAAACTCAACCTACATTTTAATGTTGTTTAGGTTTATTGTTTCCTGCTGCTACCCACTCACTCCAATCTTCATCCCTTAAGCGTTAGCAACTTAGTTCAAGATTGTTAAAGCAAGAGAATCATGTTTGATCTGTATTTTTCTTCCTATGTGTTAAATTATTAGGTTGAGTTTTCTGCAGAAAACATTTTAAATTTGTGTTAAAATCCTCTGTTTTATTCAGGATTATGTTGGGGACCTTGCAGCCCAGATCTCTAATGATGAAGAAGAGGAGTTTGTGATAGAATGTCTAGGAACTCTTGCAAATCTGACCATTCCAGACTTAGACTGGGAGCTAGTTCTCAAGGAGTACAAGTTGGTTCCATACCTCAAGAATAAACTAAAACCAGGTCTGTGCTAACTGTTTCACTTTTGTGTAGTCACTAAGTTATTATATTATTTTTTTTTTATAAGGCTGCCAGTGCAGTATTTTGTGACCGTTATACTAGGAAGGGAAGGAGCCCTGGTGCACAGTGGTTAAGTGCTAACCAAAAGGTCAGCAGTTTGAAGCCACCAGCAGCTCCACAGGAGAAGAGACCTGACAATCTGCTTCCCTAAAGATTACAACCTAGGAAACCCTATGGGGCAGCTCCACTCTGTCACGTGGGGTTGCTGTGAGTTGAAGAGACACAACAACAGCAACATTGTACTAGGTGACACAGTTCCTTCCCACAGCTCCGGGTCTGGCTGCTCTCCCAGAAGGGTGGTTACTGGGCCTCCCAGTTTATCTCCTCTTTTTACTAACAATATAGTCTCTTAATATTAGTTTCTCTTCCCTGTCCTGCCTTTGCTGTTGTTGTTTTATCCTGCTTTTTTTTCAACCAAATACCACACCCTCTACACACACACACACACACACACACACACGCATGCACACAGTCCTTCGAGGCACTCAAATGAGTACCTTATTCTCCTCTGTGTTTTATTCTCTGTGACATTCAGTTGTGTTTTCCAAGATTTATTTCCACTTCTGTTACTACCCCACTACCATCACTGTCATCACTGAACATGGAAATTTGGAAAAAGGACCAATTTACAAACATGTCAAGGATTTATAGGAACTAATTTAATAGCTTCATTATCTTTCCTGTACATAGGAATTTTGAAAGTATGAAAGGATGTGGATCAGGACATTTCAGTGGAAACTTTCTATGATTTCACTTCACTAGGTGCTGCAGAAGACGACCTTGTTTTAGAAGTGGTTATAATGATTGGAACTGTATCTATGGATGACTCTTGTGCTGCGTTGCTGGCTAAATCTGGGATAATTCCTGCACTCATTGAATTGCTAAATGGTAAATTACAATTTATCTTAATTTATTTTTATGCTAATGTCTCAAATGAGTTATTAATTTAAAATTTTAAATATAAAATGCAGAAACTGCAACTGTGAAATAGTATTTAATACATTATATTAATCTTATAAAAAAATAGCGATTTTAAATTATGTAGTTAGGAAATGAGTTAAATAAACCTCTTAATGGGATTGAATCGAGTAATATCAAAGAGCTCTGTGTTGCAAAGTGAAAAAAGTTGTTCTAAAGCAATTCAGAAGAAATTTTACTGCCTTCTCCCACCACTCTTGAACAACTAATACTCTTTTTATTCTTTTGGTTGTGCTTTGTATTGGTTGAATTGGACATCCTATCTTGTACAAACTCTTCTTTTTTATATTTTGATTCCTAAGCAGGAAAGTTTACTTGGAAGCTAATTTTCAATATCATATTCCCTCCAAGGCCCAGAGATACAGTATTGTCTGTCCATTAAACTCTGTGCTGTCCAACATATGACTATTGAGCACTTAAAATGTGGCTGTCAAGACCGAGAACCTGAATTTTAAATTTATTTTGATTTTAATTTAACTAGCCACAGTGGCTTGTGGCTGCAATTCTGAACAGTACAGGTCTAGATTCTTTCCCTTACTCTTATATTGTTCTTAAGGGGCCAGGACTCATTATTCATACTGCATACAAATGTATCTAAATCTAATGTTATCCTGTTAGAGCCAAGTTCTTCTCTGTTGTTGTTAGGTGCTGTCGAGTCAGTTCCGGCTCATACTGACCCTATGCACAACAAACGAAACACTGCCCAGTCCTGCACCATCCTCACAGTTGTTGCTATGCTTGAGCCCACTGTTGCAGCCACTGTGTCTGTCCGTCTTGTTGAGGGTCTTGCTCTTTTTTGCTGACCCTCTACTTTACCAAGCATGATGTCCTTCTCCAGGGACTGATCCCTCCTGATAACATGTCCAAAGTATGTGAGATGTAATCTCACCACTCTTGCCTCTAAGAAGCATTCTGGTTGTACTTCTTCCAAGACAGATTTTCGCAGTCCATTGTATATTCAGTATTCTTCACCTACGTTACGATTCAAAGGCGTCAATTATTCTTCGGTCTTCCTTACTCATTGTCCAGCTTTCACATGCATAAGAGGCAATTGAAAACACCATGGCTTGGGTCAGGCGTACCTTAGTCCTCAAGGTGACATCTTTGCTTTCTAACACTTTAAAGAGGTCTTTTGCAGCAGACTTGCCCAATGCAGTGTGTCTTTTGATTGCTTGACTGCTGCTTCCGTGGATGTTGATTGTGGATCCAAGTAAAATGAAATCCTTGACAATCTGCTTTTTCTCCATTTGTCAAGATGTTGCTTATTGGTCCAGCTGTGAGGATTTTTTGTTTTCTTTATGTTGCGGTGTCGTCCATACTGAAGGCTGTGGTTCTTGATCTTCATCAGTAAGTGCTTCAAGTCCTCTTCACTTTCAGCAACCAAGGTTGTGTCATCTCATAACGCAGGTTGTTCATGAGTCTTTCTCCAATCCTGATGCACCATTCTTCTTCGTATAGTTCAGCTTCTTGGATTATTTGCTCAACGTACAGATTGAATAGGTATGGCGAAAGGATACAGCTGTGATGCACACCTTTCCTGACTTTAAACCGCACAGTATTCCCTTGTTCTGTTCAAACAACTACCTCTTGATCTATGTATAGGTTCCTCATGAGCACAATTAAGTGTTCTGGAATTCCCATTCTTCACAGTGTTATCCATAATTTGTTATGATCCACACAGTCGAATGCCTTTGCATAGTCAATCAAACACAGGTAAACATCTTTCTGGCATTCTCTCCTTTCAGCCAGGATCCATCTGACAGGAGCAGTGATAGCCCTGGTTCCCACGTCCTCTTCTGAATCCAGCTTGAATTTCTGGCAGTTCCCTGTTAGTGTACTGCCACAGGCACTTTTGAATGATCTTCAGCAAAATTTTTCTTGCATGTGATATTAATGATATTGTTCAGTAATTTCCATGTTTGGTTAAATCACCTTTCTTGGGAATAAGCATAAATATGGATCTTTTCCTGTCATTTGGCCAGGTCCTGCCTTCCATATTTTTTGGCACTTCCAGCGCTGCATCTATTTGTTGAAACATCTCAGTTGGTATCCCGTCAATTCCCAAACCCTTGTCTTTTGCCAGTGCCTTCAGTGCAGCTTGGGCTTCTTTCATTACCATCAGTTCTTGATCATATGCTACCTCCTGAAATGGCTGAATATCGACCAATTCTTTTTGGTATAGTGACTACCTGTATTCCTTCCATCTTGTTTTGATGCTTCCCGTGTCGTTTAATATATTCCTCATAGAATTCTTCAGTATTGCAACTTGAGGCTTGAATTTTTTCTTCAGTTCTTTCAGCTTGAGAAATGCTGAGTTGTGTTCTTCCCTTTTGGTTTTCTGTCTCCAGGTCTTTGCACATGTCATCGTGATAGTTTACTTTGTCTTCTTTGGCCGCCGTTTGAAATCTTCTGTTCAGGTTCTTTTAGTTCATCATTTTTTCCTTTCACTTTGGCTACTCGGCATTCAAGAGCAAGTTTCAGAGTGTCTTCTGACATCCACTTAGGTCTTTTCTTTCTCTCTTGTCTTTTTAATGACCTCTATCTTTCTTCATCTGTAACATCCTTGATGTCATTCCACAACTGTCTGATCTTCAGTCATTAGTGTTTAACGTCTCAAATCTATTTTTGAGATAGTCTCTAAATTTCAGGTGAGATACACCTAAGGTTGTACTTTGGGTCTCATGGACCTGTTCTAATTTTCTTCAGTTTCAACTTGAACTTACATATGAGTAATTGATGGTCTGATCCGCAGTCAGCCCCCCGCCTTGTTCTGACTGATGATATTGAGCATATCCACCATCTTGTTCCACCAATGTAGTCGGTTTGATTCCTGTGTATTCCATCTGGCAAGGTCCATGTGTATAGTTGCCTTTTATGTTGGTGAAAAAGGTATTTGCAACGAGCAAGTTGTTGGTCTTGCAAAATTCAGTCTTTCGATCTCCAGCATCATTTCTGTCACCGAGGCCAATTTTCTAACTACTGATCCTTCTTTGTTTCCAACTTTCTCATTCCAGTCACCGGTAATTATCAGTGCATCCTGATTGCATGTTTGATCAATTTCAGACTACAGAAGTTGATAAATATCTTCAGTTTCTTCATCTTTGGCCTTAGTAGTTGGTGCATAAATTTGAACAACAGTCATATTAATTGGTCTTCCTTGTACGTGTCTGGATATTATCCTGTCACTGACAGCGTCATACTTCAGGATAGGTCTTAGATGTTCTTTTTGATGATGAATGCAAAGCCACTTCTCTTCAAGTTGTCATTCCCAGCATAGTAGACCATATGATTATCTGATTCAGAATGACCAATACCTGTCCATTTCAGCTCACTAGTGTCTAGGATATTGATCTCTATGCATTCTATTTCATTTTTGATGACTTCTGGTTTTCCTAGATTCATACTTTGTACATTCCAGATTCCAGTTATTAATGGATGTTTGCAGCTGTTTCTTCTCATTTTGAGTCTTGCCATATCAGCCAATGAAGGTCCCACCATCCACGTCATTAAGGTCAACTCTACTTTGAGGAGGCAGCTCTTCCCAAGTCATATTTTGAGTGCCTTCCAACCTGAGGAGCTCGTCTTCCAGCACTATATCAGACAGTGTTCTGCTGCTATTCATAAGGTTTTCACTGGCTAATTCTTTGCAGAAGTAGACTGCCGGGTCCTTCTTCCTAGTCCGTCTTAGTCTGGAAGTTCAGCTGAAACTTGTCTGCCATACGTGACCCTGCTGATATCTGATTACCAGTGGTAAAGCTTCCAGCATCACAGCGATGCACAAGCCCCCACAGTATGACAAACTGACCGATGCATGGAGAAGTTCTCTAGTGTCTTATAAATTTAAGAAGCTAGTAATATAGAAGTCAAATGTGGTAATATAAGAAGCCTAAAGAAGACGACACTTTAATCTCAGTCGTTCCTGTACCAGGTATAATAAATATACATTATAAAATATATATATATATATTACTTTGACTTTTTAAAAGTATAACATACATAAATAAAAAAACACAAATTTTCAAAATGAGCACACCCACACAAGGAAATACAGCACTGCTGTTGTTGTTATGTGCCCCAGAGTCAATTGCGAACCATAGCAGCCTTATGTACAGCAGAAGGAAACACTGCCCAGTCCTGCGCCATCCTCACAATCATTGCTATGCTGGAGCCCTAGCACCCTAGACGTCTCTCTTCTGCTTCCTCCCAGTCATTACCACCTCCTCCAAAGTGATTTCTGTCCTTTCCTGTATTACCCATGTGTTAGTTTTGCTGGGTTTTCAACTTTGTATAAATGGAAGCTAGTTTCTTTTGCCATTCATTAAATTTGTGAGATTCGTCTATGTTGTTGCATACAACAGTAGTTTGTTCATGTCCATTGCTGTATAAAGTTCATGTCCATTGCTTTAATTGTAGCTTTTGTAGTGGTATCTCATTGTGGTTTTAATTTGCAGTACCCTAATGACTCATAAGTACCCTGGTGGTGCAGTGGTTAAGAGCTCGGCTGCTAACCAAAAGGTCAGCAGTTTGAATCTACCACCTGCTTCTTAGAAACCCTATGGGGCAGTTTTCCTCTGTCCTATAGAGCCACTGTGAGTTGGAATCGACTGAACGGCAACAGTTTTTTGGTTTTTAATGACCAAGGAGCCTTGGCGATGCAATGGTTAAGCGCTCAGCTGCTGTCTTAGTTATGTAGTGCTGCTGTATGAGAAATACCAGAAGTGGCTGGCGTTAACAGAAATTTATTCTCTCACAGTCCAGGAAGCTAGAAGTCCCAATTCATGACACCAGCTCCCAGGGAAGGCTTTCTCTCTGTGTCAGTTTTGGGGGAAGGTCCTTGTCATCAATCTTTTCCTAGTCTAGGAGCTTCTTGGTGCAGGGACCCCAGATCCAAAGGATGCGCTTCACTCGCGGCATTTCTTTCTTGATGGTAATAAGGTCCCTGCCTTCTCTGCTCATTTCTCACTTTTATATCTCAAAAGAGATTGACTCAAAATACAACCTAATCCTGTAGATTGAGTCCTGCCTCATTAGCATCATAGAGGTTAGGATTTACAACACATAGGATAATCACGTCAGATCACAAAATGGTGGACAACTACAGAATACTAATGAAATCGAACAGCTATTTGTGGTTATTGGCCGTTTTGGCATGGCCGGTAAAATGAAACGTCTTTTTAAGTCTCTGAGTTTGTTTGGTTTTGGTTTTTAACTTGACTTACAAGTTCTTTAACTTAATGTATTTTAATAGGTCATCTGAAGATAATACTTACATATTTAAAGTATCCCTTTCCTAAAATTATAGTATATATGTATTTGATTTGGTATACCCTTCTCACAGGAGTTTTTCAGATTATAGTTTTAAGATTAGAAATAAGAGAGAAAGTGACTAGGTAGTTGGGAAGTGAAAGCGAAAGAATGTAATTGGCAGAGTGAGAATAAAGATTTTGCCACGTAGTTTTGAGAGAGCTGGAGAAAGGTGAAGCAAAGAGACCTATGTCCTGGAATTGCTATCTCACATCCATTATGACTGAGAGAGCTGAGATACATCCACAGAGAACTGACAGAGCCAGCTCATAGTATTTTTTTTTTTACCATGTTTTGATATTTTGTACATGAAGTTATCACAGAGGCTGTTATACTCTTTATTAAGAAATATATAGATTTTAAAGAGTAAAATCCTTGAGCTTGATAGAGTGAACACTACTGTACACCAAACTAAAAAAAAAAAAAAAAACCCCACTGCCATCGAGTCAGTTCTGACTCATAGCGACCCTGTAAGACAGAGTAGAACTGCCCCATAGAGTTTCCAAGAAGCACCTGGTAGATTCGAACTGCTGACGTTCTGGTTAGCAGCACAGCACTTACCCACTACGCCACCAGAGTTCCAAGAGAGTAATAAATACTGGGAATTTCAGACTAAGTAGTCTGAGAGAATGGTACTTTGCCAAGCTAGCAAAGGAGATCGTTGAGAACAGATTGGAGTTTAAGTGACCACAGTTTATTTTGGATACTCTCTTGGCATGTAAGTCTGTTTATAACAGGTACCATCAAACCATTGCCAAGAGTTGATAACAGACTACACTGTTACTAAACCAGGTCCCATAACCAGTACCTAAAGCTTTGAGTTCTGTAAGTAATTTGCATTTTCCATTACATATTAATCAGTGGGCAACAGCTATTCCGTTAAATGGTTTCTTTGTATGATATTAAACATTAATTAGCCTGCATGATTATGTAACTTTGTTTTACTATTGTAATTAATTAGGTTGAAACCAAAATACCTTATGTCATGCCAGTGATTAGAATGTAATTATGTTAACATTATTCAAAAAAGGAAAATACCTCTTTATAGTCATCCAGTTCCTACCAAAAACTTAATTTAGAAGACATAATCTTTTTTTTAATCTTTTTTTATGAAGTATTTTTCTCTTATGAAATCAACATTATAGAAAAAAATAGAATCAGATGTATTTCCCAAATTAGAGACTCCATCAGCCTGAGGCCAGAAGAACTGGACAGTGCCTGGCTACCCACCAGTGACCACCCTGACGGGGAACACAACAGAGTGTCCCTGACAGAGCAGGAGAAAAGTGGGGTGCAGAACTCAAATTCTAGTAACAAAACCAGACTTAATGGTCTGACTGAGACTGGAGGGACCCCAGAAGACATGGCCCCCAGACTCTTATCTCAGAACTGAAACTATTCCCGAAGCCAACTCTTCAAAGATTAGACTGGACTATAAGACATAAAATGATACTCGTGAAGAGAGTGCTTCTTAGCTCAAGTAGACACATGAGACTAAATGGGCAACTCGTGTCCAGAGGCGAGATGAGAAGGCAGAGGGGGACAGGAGCTGGTTGAATGGACACAGGAAATCTGGGGTGGAAAGGAGGAGTGTGCTGTCACATTTTAGGGAGAGCAACTAGGGTCACATAACAATTTGTGTACAAATTTTTTAATGAGAAACTAACTTGAGCCATAAACTTTCACTTAAGCACAATAAAAAAAATAATTGAATTATCACGATGGACAAAAAATTTGTCACTTGACATTGGGGACATAGAAGTTAATCAGTTTCTTCATACCTGGTGACAAAATTAGAGTCCCTGGGCGGTACAAGGAGCCCTGGTAGAACAGTGCTTAAGACCTACAACTGCTAAGCAGAAGGTCAGCAGTTTGAATCTACCAGCCCACTCCTTGGAAATCCTGTGGGGCAGTTTTGCTCTGTCCTATAAGGTCGCTATAGGACATGTTTTGAGTGGTACAGATGGTTTGTCGTAGTCCACTAGCCTAAATGCTGGCAGTGCAAACCCGGCCAGCAGCACTGCAGAAGACAAGCCCAGCAGTCTGCTTCAGTAAAGATCACAGCCAAGAGGGTCCTGTGGAGCGTTCCTGCTCTGTAACACGTGAGGTCACCATGAGTCAGGACTGACTCAGCTGCAGCGGTTTGGTTTGGTAACAATATATAGTGAAATTACAGAGAAGCACTATTACTGTTCTCTTCAACCAGCCTTGTCCTTCAATTCTTCTAGGTACAACTTGATCTTTTGAGGTAAACTATGTCAGGCAGTCCAGTTTAACCTCAGAAACGATGCAATTTCTCTTTTTCGAAGTCATTTTTTATGTTTGTATTTCAGAGTATTTTAACCTATTAATTCTAACTGTAACCAAATTTATTAAAACTTTTGAAAATACATTATCATGAAATTTCCTCACATATCATCATCATGTGATTTAGAAGAAACACCTAGATGATATATGTCATTTATGTATTTTAAATAATTTAAGCTAATTGTCTTTTACCTGTCTTGACTCCTTGTCATTTTTAGTTTTCTCATTCTCTATTATTCCTCTCACAGTTTCTTAATTTGAGTTGTAAACATAGTATTCTCTTACTTGAAGATTTTTTTTTTCCTTTCAGCTCAACAAGAAGATGATGAATTTGTGTGTCAGATAATTTATGTCTTCTATCAGATGGTTTTCCACCAAGCCACGAGAGACGTCATAATCAAGGAAACACGTATCCTTTTATCATTATCTTTTACAATAGATAATGACATTTTACATATTCAGAAAAAATACATCTTTGTTTTTTTTCCTCTTGCAAATGCTCAAATAATGTAGCAAGCTTTGAAATGAATTTAGAGGACAAGCTATTTTGTGTTCACAATAGATAATAATATTTCACGTATTGAGAAAAGATACATCTTTGTTTTTTCTCTTGCAAATGCTCAAATAATGTAGGGAGCAACAAGCTTTGAGATGAATTTAGAGGACAGGCTATTTTCCAAGGAAGTTGTTGACCTAAATCAATATATAGGTCGAATAATCAATAATAGGTAGAATATAGAATATAACGCAAACAATTTTATTAACCCGTCAGGCTGTGATACCTAGGAAAATTGGCAAACGTATCAGAAGTTCCTTCCCCACTAACATAACTTGAATCTAAAGAGACTCATGGGACTCTCTTTACCCCTCTTGTCATCTTCCCTCCCTGACTCTGCATGGGAGAGCGCATGTGTTGCCCTGACTTCAGGCACCAGCTAGATGCTCAGTATTGAATGTCTTCAAAGTCTCCTTCCCGAGCTCCACACGTTTGTTGATAACTGCCACCCAGATGTCTTCCACCTACCTAAAGGAGCATAGCATGGTACAGGCTAAAGAGCAGCATAATCAAATAGCCCTTATTTTAAATTACCTTTTGCCAGTGGCTGGCTGCAGAACTTTGGATAAGTTACTTAACCTCCTGAGTGATTTTGCATCTGTAAAATGGACAAAATAGCAATATTAAAATAAAAAGACCATGTACCTTATAGGATGTTATAAGTATTAATAGATTTAAAGTACCAAAAGGTCAGCAGTTCAAATCCACCAGCCACTCCTTAGAAACACTGTGGGGCAATTCCACTCTGTCCTGTAGGGTCACTGTGAGTCGAAATCAACTCGACAGCAGCAGGTTTGGCTTTTTTGGTTATAATAGGTACTAGCACATATAGGTACTCAGTAAATGGTAGCTTATCATTATTACATCCATAAGGGAATGCAATATTGTCACCAGACTCCCCCGCAAGTCCCTAGGTGGTACAGACAGTTAAGTGCTCAGTTACTAGCCAAAAAGTCGGTGATTCAAAACCACACAGAAGCTCCTAGGAAGACAGACCTGGTGATCTGCTTCTGAAAGCTGAATGTTTATTTCTTTGCCTTTAATTGTAATGTTTTATTTGTGTAAAAAAAAAAAAAATCTTTTTCTACCTTTGAACTACTCAGTGTAAAATCATTCGTTACCAATGTGAAAAGTCTGAATTCTTAAACTTAGTATGCCTAGTTCTTTGTGACATTAACCTATTAATTTTTCTGAGGTGATGTGTTCCCCTTTCACCTCACAATGCACCGTTTGCTCCTAACACATTCAGTGTCGCATAATTTATCAGAGGCACCCCACCTTGTCATGGCTCAGTGCCTTTCCGTGTGCCTTGTCAACCTCAAAGGCACGTCTCTCCCCTTTTTACCTGACAGTCTCCCACTTCATATGCCATCTTCTCAATAGAACTAGTTTCTTTTTTTCCACCCCTAATAAGTTTTTTTTTTTTGATAAGTACTGAAAATGTCTATTTTGTCTGCCTTTCTGTTCTAAAAGGTTTTGAGTTTCTCAGGGTCAAGGACTGGCTTTGTCTTATTCATCTTTCTGTACACCCAAAACTTTAACACAGTACCTGAAACATGTTACCTGTGTGCTTGTTTGATAAATTCAGGTATCTAAATAGTTAATGCCCTTTAAAAGTAATATCTTAGGAGACTTTTTTTTTTCTTTTTGTTTTTTAATGATGCTGCCATCACTCAGAAGATTTTGAAGCTCCTCTGGTGTTGCATTCAAAGCCAGTGATACAATCTTTAAGTGTCTTATTTGGAGAAAAAACTGCCTTGCTTTTGAGGGCAGATTTAATTCCTGGAACCATATAAAGTCTTTAAGAGTCAAGCCTAATGAATCGCATGTTTCGTTGCAGAGATGTTCGTTTTTATATGGGCTGTCAAAATACAAATACTGTTTTGCCTTTACAGCTACATTACAGAAGTCTCATTTTATCATAGTATAAGTGTTTTTTGATGTCACGTATAAGTTGACTATCCCAGGAAGATAAATTCCTAGTACAATTTTGAGAAATGTTAGCATCATTGGAATAAATTATCTTTTCTCCCACTGTACTCCATGGAACTATATATCTTGAGAAACCCTGGTGGCATAGTGGTTAAGTGCTATGGCTGCTAACCAAATGGTCAGCAGTTTGAATCCGCCAGGCGCTCCTTGGAAACTCTATGGGGCAGTTCTACTCTGTTCTGTAGGGTTGCTGTGAGTTGGAATCGACTCGACGGCACTGGGTTTGGTTTGGTTTTTGGTTTTACCAGTAGTTTCTTAATGAAAAAAAAAAAAAAATTTGTGTGGCAAGTGAGTTTGGGAAACACTAACTTAAACATGTTTTTACTATAAGATCTTCTTGCAACATTTAGTATGCTTTCTTGTGTTAAGAGTCTCTAAAAGGATTTCTTTTATGTGTACAGTATTCGAAATTTACATGACTACAAAAGCCACTGTAAGAAGCACAGAAAAAACTGAAATGAAACTGTAGCTTTCCTGCGTAACTACTTTGTGTCAGGACTAAAACAAGAATAAAGTATTTATAGTATCTACCCAGTACCTGGCACATGGTACTAAGCTTTACTGCCCCTGCTCTAATATATCTTTGTAAAACGTACTTGCAGTACCTTAATGTCAAAGCCCACAGTATTACAATAATGATTTGATTTTTCTTCTCATGACACTTTCTTTTCATTTTCCCCCAAGTTTGATTTTTTATCCTATTGAGTCTGAAGTTAGTTCTTTTAGTTATCCTGAAGAATATAACATGTCAATAATGGTGGTAATGGAAAATGAAAGACCTGCTGAGTTAAAACTTTTACCGCATCAAGAAATAGAACTGATGCCCGTTCATCCATGCCTTGAGATTAGATAAAGGTTGCTCAAGTTTTTTGCCAAAATACCAAGCTCAGAAATGCTCTGGTGTTCAAAAACCCATAATTTTGTTGATGTCAGTGTCATTTAAGTATGACATGTTGCAACTTGTGACATAATTAAAAATTACTATTAAAATACTTTATTTCACTGTAATTTTAAACATTTTATCATAATTTTCCCCCATAAAATGAGTATTTTTAAACATTTTAAATAAAGCATCATGCAGGAATTTATTCCTTTTCTCATTTAAGTCAGAAAATTTCATCCAAGATTATTTGATACAGTTTCAAACGGAATAAAAGAAACTTAACATTTTAGATGGCAGGTATGAATGCATTTTGGGTAAATAACATGATTTATATTAAGTTCTCAGTACAGCTCAATCACATAGGAATCCAGAACCTGGAATTTGCCGATGTTGTGATATTCTGCTAAAATAGTTTTTATATAATCCCAACAGTTACAGTATGGGGAATAAATGTAGCTCAAGTTTGGCTAAAAAAATAAACCAAACCCTCTGCTGTGGAGTCAATTCTGACTCATAGCGACTCTATAGGACAGAGTAGAACTGCCCCATAGGGTTTTCAGGGAACCGGTGGTAGATTCAAACTGCCATCCTTTTTGTTAGCAGCCTGAGCTCTTAACCACGGTGCCACCAGTCCCCAAGTTTGGCTAGATGCTTTGAAAGTTCCCCTGAGAATTTCTGAGAGTATCCTAAGAATTTTATTTTCTTTTTATCCTCACAAAAATCATAGGTAGGATGATCTTATTTATTTACTTATTAAACAAAAATGTATTGGCACCTGTTTGGTTCTCAGAGCTGGGGAGACAGTAGCGAACAAGACAGACAAAGTCCCTGCCCTAATGGAGCTTACATTCCAGTGGAAGAGAGAAGCAATAACCTCCATGTTCTTTACACATTTTTTAAAATGACTTTCAGAGTGTACACATATATCATTCTGTGCATTTTTTTTCTATATTTTAACAACATTAATGCTCAGAGGTGTAAGACCTGAGTTAAGTCCTGTCTTTGCCACTTGCTAGTTATGAAACTGTTAATAAACTTTTTTTTGCATTATAACAAGTCCTGTAAACAGTGTTATTGTACACATGTGCTAGAGTTTTTTGGTAGAAACATGTGGCCTCTGTTTACAAATACCTTTATCACTAGGTAATAACTTTCTCTTTCTTCGTTCCTTTTGTTTCGATTCATTGAGGTTTCTTTATGATTTGAGTTTTCTTTGTTCTCCCCTTTCACCCTACTTATTTGTAGTTTGGCACAGTGGTTAAGAGCTACAGCTGCTAACCAAAAGGTTGGCAGTTCGAATCCACCAGGTGCTCCTTGGAAACCCTATGGTAGGGCAGTTCTGTCCTATAAGGTCGCTGTGAGTCAGAATTGACTTGACGGCAATGGCTTTCATTTGTCATTTATACATTCCATTTCTTTTCTTTTGGGAGTTACACCCAAATTTCCACAAGCATTTTCACCAAGTTCTAAAGTTAAGGAATGTATCTGTCCTTCAACTGGTAGGTCTAATATCACCACTCCCGCCTTTTATGTTATTTGCTAAGCTTTGGAAACCCTGGTGGTGTACTGATTAAGTGCTACAGCTGCTAACCAAAAGGTTGGCAGTTCGAATCCACCAGGCACTCCTTGGAAACTCTGTGGGGCAGTTCTGCTCTGTCCTATAGGGTCTGTATGAGTTGGAATCAACTCGACGGCACTGGGTTTGGTTTTGGTTTATAATAAGCTTTAAGGGCAGTGTTTCATTCTGTTGTACATAGGGTCACTATGAGTCGCAACTGACTTAATGACACTAATAACAACATAGTAAGTTTGAGGAACCCTGGTGACACATTGGTTAAAGCACTCGACTGCTAACTGAAAGGTCAGCAGTTGGAACCTGCCAGCACTCCACGAGAGAAAAGACCTGGTGATCTGTTTCCATAAAGGTTACAGCCAAGAAAACCTTACGAGGCAGTTCTACTCTGTCTTATAGAATTGCTATGAGTCGGAATTGACTTGATGGCACACAACAACATAGGTTTCCCTGATTTTTATAACATTTTATAACATCTCAAAATTAATCATAATTTTTATAATTGCTTCTTAAAATCAGTGCTTATTTAAGATTTACAATATGTTGACCAGTTTCCCCATTTACTGTCTTTTCTCAAAATCAGCTTCTGTTTCTCTTAGTTGATTTTCTTTCATAATGAAGTGCATTCATTTGTTCTTATTTACAACTATCTGTAGTAATAAAATCGGTCTTTATCTGAAAATAACTAGTTTTCCCTCTTTAATAATTTAGCAGAATATAAAATTCTAGGTTTAGTTATTCCCCTCATCAACGTGAAGATATTTTCCCACTGTCTTCTGATCTTCATTGCTGCCATTGTGAAGTCTGTAGTCATTCTTATCATTGTCATCTGTCATAAAATGATGACAATTTTCTTTCCTTTATGAGTAACTTGGTCTTCTTGCCAGGTTGACTACACGAATTTTTCTTTTTCTTTAAAGTCAAGTAGTTTTACTAGAATTTGACTTACTGGTTTTGTTGGGTTGGTGTTTTCAAGTATGCAAATGTGCACTTTTGATATGTGATCTTAAGCCTTTTTTTTTTTAATACAGGAAAGTTTTTGTCAGTTATACTTTTTAATGGTTTTTTTGTTCTGGTGCTTTGATTGTCTCCTTTGGGATTTCTACTTTGTTGGATCTTCTCTGCCTATCTTTAAAATCTCTAATTTTACAATTTTTTAAATCTCTTTTCATTTGTTTTTTAATTTTAAACTTCTCTTTTTGTCTTCTGTTTCTCTTAAGGTTTTATTGTGCTTATCTACTCTTAGTTTTCATATATCTAAAATGATTTTTACTTTTATTTTTAATTCTTTCCTGAGTTCTTCTAATTCCCATTTAACTTCTTTGTTCATATACTAGCATTTTCTTAAATTATTTTACCTCTTCTTGAAACATGAGGTTGAAGTTTTTAATGTTTTATTCGAAAGTGACATCTTACCATGTTGTCTTTTCTTATAATTTATGTGGAATTTAACAAGCAATTCTTTTCTGTTATTCATTATTGTGTGAAATTAGTTTTCCTAAACTTAGGGGAGCAGGATGGATCAAGAAAGCTTATATAGCTACATGGCTCCAGAGCTCCTTCTTCAGTTATTCTCATCATTTTCATGTTTTCAGAAATGTGGCCCTATACTTTCTAAGATCTGCTGGCTTTTTTTTTTTTTTTCCCTTGCCCACTTCTATCTAGATTTTCTTTTTCTTATGCCCCTGCTATTCTTTTTGTTTGACAAATGAAATATTAAATGTTTCTAGTCATCCTGTATTAATGATTTTATTTTAAAATTTGAAGTTAAATTTCAAGCTTAGCATTTGAATTTAGAGAAATACAGGTTTTTCTAATATGATTTAATATTCTCAGTCTCAAAAGCAGTTTGTATCTTTAACAGTTTTTATTCAGAGGCTCCAGCATATCTCATAGATCTGATGCATGATAAAAACAATGAAATCCGAAAGGTCTGTGATAATACGTTAGACATTATAGCGGTAAGTAATTATTCTTTCTACACAGTGTACTTGGGGGGAAGGAACATTGTAAACCTATTTTGAACTATGCATTCAGTGTAAACACAAATTTGTATTTTGATAAAGTTCAGGAAATATGATGATACTAAATTCATTTCTAAAACATTATTAAGACCTTTGACTTTCAGGTGTAGGTTCCCTTGTTACAGAAGTTTTTATACATACTCAAAGTTTTAGGTCTGGTGTATATGTTATCTTAGAAACATTTGGTTTTCACAGAAAGTATTTTATAGGAGCAGGGAGTTAGATGACAGTTTCTGCCAAAACACAATCAACTTTGCATTTTGACCATTAATTTTTTTTTTTAATAAATCAAACTTGGATAAACCATTTTTCGGTTATTTGTGATCATTTTTCTTATGTACATAGACTTGTTTTGTAACTTGCTTTGGAATGATGGGACATATACACATCTTAATGTTATTTATGACTTTAGAGATTTTTTAAAGGATTATGACTGGAGGGATATGATCAGAGAGATGATTTAAGTCCTGAGTTAGAAACTCACTGAGCCTGCAAACTTTTCTCCCAGAATTAGACTGCCCACCACAGTCTTCTGCCTGGTCTCAGGCCTTGTGCCAGGAGTTTGCCAGATGCTAGACTATTCTGAATATCTTTTTCACCTATGCCATAAACTGATATAGCCTCCATGCCTCCTTCTTTTAACTAGATTTATACTTTTTATTTTGACCTACACTGTAAAACGTTTCCTGAAAATAGCCTATTCAGTAGTTTAGAAAATTTAACTTAAGCTTTTTAACTAAATCAGCATAACATTTTAAACAATTAACAATGTTATTGGAAATCCTGTAAGTTAACATTTATGCTAGGGACTTCAGTATGAAACCAGCTGATCATCACTAGGGGCTGCTCCAGTTTTCTAAACAATTTTCCATGTTTTGTTTCAGGAATTCATCTTATTTGATACTATTTGCTTTGGAATTTGACTGAATATCTCATTACTGGTTTAGAACTTAAAGGGTCTGTTGGCATTTTAGCTTTGATGTCTAAATCTGTATAGAGAAACTTTACGTAGTAATCCTTGCCTTTCAAAGCTGTCCCCTACACAGAGGCCACTGATTGTAGGTCTTGTGAATGTGAAGTATTTATTACTCCTAGAGAATAATTCCGTGGCTCATGTGCCGTTTTCTAGTACACCATTAATGTCGTCATTGTATGTAAGCATAAAGTATAAGAAACTTTTTAAAGTACTTAACGTCGTTATGTTGTCATAGGCAGTAAGGAAGGAATAAAGATGTCAGTCTGTTATGATTTGCCTTTAGCATGCTTTTTAATTACTTTCTTTTGAGGAAAGGTAGATAGAAGGTAATAATATATTTAGATTTACGTACTAGGTATGTTTGGTTTAGAATGTACACTAAGTAGTGATAGCTCCAAGGGCCAGTCCAGCCTTATTACAAAAATATTTATTATAAGATAAAAATATTTTTATTCCCAATTATTTCGAAAATCTGGGCTCAAGTCTGTCTTAAACTTGGAGTTACCATACCCTATGTCTACCTTTCTTTTCCAGATACTATCTTACCTCTCTCCTCTTTAAAGCCTGAGTTTTTAAACAATTCTGTACTTTTTTTTTTTTTCATTTCCTTCTTTGTCCCCACCCTCCTTTTAATCTAAGCCAATTCTGGCGTCTGCTTCCATTACTGCATTGAAATCACTCTCACTAGAATCAACCTTATCTTCATTTTTTGAATTCCAATGAGCATTTTACTTTGTTAAGCTTAACTTCTATGATGGAAACTTAACACTCCTGGCCAGAGTTAAAATGTAAAATCACAAAAAAAAATTATGTTAGATTATTACAACCATAAAGAGCCTTGTTGATATGAGAAGTTCAAAGGAAAGAATCAGCAAAGTGAACCTGGTAATATCTCTCCCAAAGATGCTGTCTGGTCACTTGAGTGAATTTTTAAAAATCTGGACAAGTAACCTGAGGAATTTAGTTCTCCTAATCTCCCTATGGAAACCCTGGTGGCATAGTGGTTAAGTACTACAGCTGCTAACTAAGAGGTCGGGCATTCGAATCTGCCGGGTGCTCCTTGGAAACTATCGGGCAGCTTTACTCTGTCCTGCAGGGTCGCTATGAGTCAGATTCAACTCGATGTGCCATGGGTAATCTCCCTATGGAAACTCTGGTGGCATAGTGGTTAAGTGTTATGGCTGCTAACCAAGAAGCAGGCAGTTCAAATCCACCAGACATTCCTTGGAAACTCTATGGGACAGTGCTACTCTGTCCAGTAGGGTCACTATGAGTCAGAATCCTCTCGACGGTAGTGGGTTTGGATTTTTTGGTTTTTTTTTTTTTTTTGGTAATCTCCCTGTGGAGCCCTGGTAGCACAGTGGTTAAAAGCTCAGCTGCTAACCAAAAGGTCGACAGTTTGAATCCACCAGCTGCTCTTTGGAAACCCTATGGGGCACCTCTACTCTGTCCTATAGGGCCGCTGTAAGTCGGAATCGACTTGATGGCTATGGATTTGGTTTGCTTTAGTCTCCCTGTGAATCCGTATGCTGGATTTAGAAAGTAAGTGTCTGATCATAATGCCAGATACCGTGGAGTGTTACATTTCACACAGCTGGTGGGAGGGCATCAGGCTGTGGAATTCTGCTGGGAGGATGTCTCTTTATCTTTCTGCTGTTATACTGCTTTAACGTTCGGGATCCTGGTTCGTTCTGAGCTTGATAGCAGGGAGCTGTGCCGCTGAGAGTAACTCCATCCGAAAACATTTCCCTCTTCTCGGTAGGGTAGGAGGGCTTAGTCTTAAATTCCGTTTTTGTCTTCCATGAAGTGGCAGCTTGGTCCAGTAGAAATCCAGTATTGCATAAGGAATACAGCTGACCTCCATTTCTCCTTACCTGCTGAATAGTCTGAGGCAATTTAACTTTTTGAGGGCTTGGCTTATATAAGGACACTTGTGAGGATTAGAGAGTTAAACTGTAGGATTAGAGAAAATGTACATGTGAAGCATCTACCAGTCATTGCCACTTCGTGTGTCTTTATTCAAAGTAGACCAAAACCCAGACATAGCTGAAGATGTGAACTGATTAAATATCTGGACCAGTGTTTCTCTTCCTCAGTATCTATATTATATACTGTTCATTTTAATTTTTTTTAAATGGCATGGAAAAATAATCTGTTCACAGTTTGGAATTTAACTGTGGAAAATTATTTAGAGCATTATTGTGGCCAGCCATACTATTATTTATGCTTTATAGTTCAGATTTTCCTGCAAGATGACTGAGCTTGCCAGCCATACTATTATTTATGCTTTATAGTTGAGATTTTCCTGCAAGATGACTGAGCTTGCCTTTTTAAATTTCGTGTCAGGGTAGTTAACTGAATAGAACAGTTAACTGGACGGACATGATAGAACCACGTAGTAAGTTGGAAGCTGCCTGTTCTAGTATGAACATGCTGCATCTGTTGAATTACCCATATTCTGAATCTTTGATGGGTTATTTGAATTTAGACTTAATTCGTAAACTAATTTCAGACTAAAGTTACGTGTATAGCTTGCTCAACCTAGAAATTTGAGGGATGGGAATTTTTATGCATCAGTAAGCAGATAACTTGGATCAGTTCCTCTTGGAACATAGCTGCCAGTCTTTGGCTCTCTGAGCCCTGGTTCTGTTACTAATCGTGACTGAGGGTGCTAATTGCCTGTCCCGAATCTTTTTCCAGGAGCAAAACAAGAGGAAACTGACTTGATTTAAGGCAAGAAACACTTCGATTAGACATAGCAAGTGTGAAGAAACACTAGAGAAAGACTGTCAAGGGAGATTCTGAAATCTCTGTCCTTCAGTTAGAGTCAGTAATGACCTACTTTCTAAGATTTTTGGCAACCTGCCTAGGATGGGAGTGAATGATCTCTTAGGGCTCTTTCCATCTGTAGATTTTTATTTCATATTACTAGCATGATGGTGTTCTATGATAATAAAAAGTTCAAAAAATATATAGAGAACAGGAACATTTGTAGCTCAGAGTAATTTGTCTTTACAAAAGCAAACTTCTTTTCCATTCAAGACAGGTAGTGTGGAATAATACTAAGAAAAACTAGATGCTTTCGAAGCCTTAGGGAAATATGCCTTCTTCAGTAAAGTAAACGTCACAAAAGTTACGGAAATGCTGCAGTGGTGATGATTTGTTCAGGGTAGTTGAGCCCAGGCCCTCAACTGATGAACTGAAACAGGTGTTGGGGGTAGTACTCTGTGTACGGTGGGAGGTCACATGACGTGGCGATGCAGTCTCTGTGGCCTCATCAGCAAGTCGTGGCTTGTGTGACTAGGCCTTACTGATACCGTGGGGAGGCAGGAGACGGGTGGGCACGAAGAAAAGCAAGGAGGCACGGAGGGAAGAGCCTAGCTACTTGGTCTTCCAAGGGGATTACAGGGCAGTTGACCATTGTCTTTTCTCTTCCCAGTCTTTGAAATCATGAAGGAAAGACTGGAACCCTCTACACACCTGATCTAGAAAGCTCTAAAAATCCAATTTGTGTTTGTATCTTTGTATCCTTCAATACTTCCTCAGTTTTGTTTGGAGAATTTGAGAACCTCATAAACTTCTCCACTGCTGGATGAAAATTCCTCCCCTGACATTTCTGGGTTGTTAGACATTTAATACATGTTTATTAATCACATGCCGTGTTGCCAGTCACTGGGGGAATTCAAAACTCCACAACACAAAGTCCCTATTATCTAAATGTTTATACCAGGACACTGTCATCTAGACCTGTGAAGTGGCCTTCCGGAAGTAGTACTATCACATGACCCTATTTACAGATGTTTTGTCCTGTTTGCACAGTGTACCTACAGGGTATTTATAGGAAAAGGGATAGAACTGGGTTCTCTGGTTAAAAACTGAGGTCTGTTATCTTTCTAGCCAGCCACAAGCCATTGTGTGGTTTTGTACTAACGTAAGGTTTGTGTTAATGAGATTTTGAATGGTAGCCCTTCATCTGTTAACTATAATTCTGATCATGGGCAGATTGTGTTTTAATAACCTGGCTTAATACCTAGCTCTGGTAGCATATAATTTATTTCCAAAACTCTGTTTTAACCTACTGTCTTCATTCCAGAACAGAATAAATTGTATTTAATAAGGCTGCTTTATCAAAATGAGATAAACAATTTGATTTAGATATAGCCTCTAACACATATCATTTCTGTTATGGTTCTGACAAAGATTACCAGGAAAACCTGTGTCACACAAAAAAGCTGGGTTTATTAATAATTTTGCCAGCAAGGGACAGCACTTTTTAAAATATCATATCTTGAAAGGGAAAGTTACAGAGAAGTTTTCATAAGGTTAAGATTAGGGTCAGAATTAGAACTTCAGTTATTTCAGAGTTTTGAAAGCAAGGAATGGATAGGAAATGGGTGGAGTGTAGTCACTTTTAATTGACTTGCAAGTGGTGGCTGGGCACAGAGCTGGGGTTTCAAGTGAGTTGTGGACAGAAACTTCTAAAATCTTCTCTTTCCAGGGAAAGTGGAGCTGGTTCTTGGTTATTTTATAGTATTAGTAAATTGCCATTTGTCAGTTTTATAAGTTCAATTTTTATTTCTCAATTCCATAAAATCCTATTGAGTTTAATGAGATAGTTTGGTTAGCCCTCTTTTGGAGTTCATTTTTATATTGCATAAACCTAAAAGACAGAAGTTTAGGATGTTTTTCTAGTTTGTTAGAATTTCCACATTAATAAGTATACATATGAGAGGCTGTGATGGGGGGGGTATGTGCCTGTTTCTTATTCATGCTACTTTATTTTTAATTCATAACAGTTGGGTTTAAAAGAACCCAAGGATTATTTGAGAGATAAAAATCACAATTTCTTCTCTAAATAAATTTCATTTAGTTATTCTTTTATTTGTGGTCTGACTTGTCACGATGTTTGAAACGATATTGCACAGGTTAACCCACTAGGTGCTTGAAGCAGAGTTTGTTTGAGGAGATAGTTGTACTTTGAGATCTGGTTCGAAAATGCCACGGTCAAGACTAACGGGCAACATTTGGGACAGTTCTGCTGAGAAATAAGTAATATGTACATAAAAGTCAATAACTCTATTAAGTGTGTTTATGTATACACACACACATCATTGGGAGAAATATTTTCTGAGATATAAAAGGCAACTTTTAGTAGCTGCAGCAGTGGGCTCAAACACAGCAGCGATTGTGAGGGCGGCGCAGGACTGGGCAGTGTTGCGTTCTGTTGTACATAGGGTCGCTATGAGTCGGAACCAACTTGACGGCACCTAACAGCAACAATAAAACCTTAACCTTAATGAGCAACTAAATTACTCTAGACCTGTTTTAATTTAGTATGAAGAATTGTATTAAATAAACCATGTTACAGTCTCAATTACGGGTCTGCCACATTAAAGGAGAAAAGAAAATCTGTTTTCCATCAGTTATGTTAGAACACAAAGCAGATCTGTGTAGCTCTATGTTATCCTATAGTGTGTTAATCAGATACAAGGTGTGATGGAAGCCAGTGACAAAGAGTTTTCCTGATAGTGAACAGGCTCTGATAACAGGCTGGTTAATGCTTCATAATGTTTCGGTAGTTAAGTAGTAAACAAAATGATGTAGGACTTCAAAAAGGATGGCACATTCCATGTAAAATCAAACCTTAAGTCTTATGTGATGCTTTAGAATTTATGAAAACTGAGTGCTTAAGATCATAATGTCAGGAGCTGAGAAGAAAAAAAACACAGTGCACATTTTCCTTTAAATACGGGATACACTCAAGTCTGAGACAAGAATACCAGGATGTACTCGTGATAAAAAGAAGTATTTCAAAAATGAAGAAAAAACTACATTCCTAGAATATTTCTACAATAGCTGGATAGATTTTAATGACATCCCTGAGCTCTCATAATTATCTCCTGGATATGGGGGTGGTAGTGTATTAGATGGAGTAGAGATTTTGGAGAAAATTGATATTAATAGGTATCTTAGTTTGCTAGTGCTGCTATAACAGAAACACCAAAAGCAGGTGGTTTTAACCAACAGAAATTTATTTTCTCACAATTAAGGAGGCTAGAAGTCTGAATTCAGACCACAGGCTCTAGGGTAAGGAACTCACTCTCTCCTTTAGCTCTGAAAAAAGATCTTTGTCTCTTTTAGCTTCTGTTCCTTGGTTCTGTGGCATCTATCTTCCCCACTTGTCCTTGCTTGTCTCTGTACCTAATCTTTTAGGTGTGATTAGAAAGAGTGATTAGATTTAAAGCATACCCTACATCGATCTGGCTTCATTAACATAACAAAGAAAACCATAACCCCTAATGTGATTACGTCTACAGGTGTAGAGGTTAGGATTTCAGCACATATTTTGGTGGGACACAATTCAGTCCTTAACAATTCATACATGTTGAATTTATTTTTAAAATGCTTGAGACTGCATATCCAATTAGAGATGGTATTTAAGTTTTTAAAAGAAACTCCTTATATTGCCAGTATTTTCAGTTATTTGGGATAGTTACTTCAACTGTGTTATGAACTAATGGTATTAATCATGGGTTTTTATTTATAGAATGTTAGAGCTTGAATAAATCTTAGATTTGTTTTATCTTACAAATAAAGAATCTGAGACCAAAAGGGATTAAAATACCTTCAGAAGGTTACATACGTCAATTAGTAACAGAGCTAGATCCAGGACCCAGGTCCTCTAACTCCTAATCCAGTGTTCTTTATACTATACTGCGCCATATAATGAATATCTATAAATCCAGACTCTGTGACACAAAGAAACTATGACTTTGCTATGGCTACTAAATATATCCATGTAGGATTCCCAAAGTGCACATCAAAGATAGCTGAGGTAGTTATTCCAGAATGCTGATCCATTGGCATAGGATAAAGCTTTTACTGGTTTACAGCAAAATGGGAGGAAAAAAGATATGAGAGAAAGAAAGAGAGAAAATATGTAAGGTTGTCAACATGTTCTATCTTGGCAAAGTATATATTTTGAGACTGCCTTTCTCATGTTTTAGTCTTAAAATCTTGTTTTATGAAACAAAAATTGTAGAGAGCAGTTGATTTCCATTTTAATGTCAGTCCCAAAAATATGCTTTTGAGCGTTTCCTGAAATCTAAAACTCTTGAGCCCATTGTTTTATTAATTTACCACACAAGCTAAATAGAATTTCAACAACCATAAGCTAAAATAGTTGATTGTCAGGAAATCTGGTGAATATATCTAGAAAGAAACTCAAAGATAACAGAAGATCTAAAGGCCAAAATCAACCCACTTCACCTAAACACTTTACCCAACAACACCAAAGTATACATTGTTTTCTAGCACACATGGTACGTCCTCCAGAATAGACCACATTTGAGGCCACAAAGCAACCTGCAATAAAATCCAAAACATCAAAATAATACAAAGCATTCTTTCTGATCACAATGCCATAAAAGTAGAAATTCAGTAACAGGAAGATCAAGCTGAAAAAAATAATCAGTTACATGGAAACTGAATAATACCTTGTCAGGCATGAAATTTAACTCTGAAAATGAAGTGCTCCAAGAGACCAAAGGAAGAGGTGAGCAACTCCAGTGTGATGGCAAAAGAGTTCATTAGGGAGACTTACTTACCAAGTGTAAGTCCTGGGTGGCTGCAGGGCCAGAGCAGATCTCCGCACCCTACAGTGGGAGGGCAGAGTTTTATAGTGGTGATAGACAATAGTGGCTCCATGTAGGGGCTTATATAAGAATGCAAACTGTAGTGAGCTACCATTCCATGTGGGGGCACCGATTTTTGGCTTCACGAACCCTATTTCCCCTTTATACCTTGCTTAAAAACAAGTGGGTAAGACATCAAAGAGGGAATTAAAAAAATTCCTAGAATCAGGTGAAGATGAAAACACATCATACCAAAACCTTTGGGACACAGCAAAGGCAGTACTCAGAGGTCAATTGATAGCAAAAAAGCACACATCAAAAAAGAAGAATGGGCCACAGTCAAAACATTAGCCCTACAACACAAAAAAAATAGAGAACAGCAAAAGAAACCTAAGGCACCAGAAGAAAGGAAATAATATAGAGCAGAAATAAATTAAATGGAAAACAATAGAATCTACAAGACCAAAAGTTCTTTGAAAAGATCAGCAAAATCCACAAACTGTTGTCCAAACTGATAAAAGAAAAGCAGAAGAGGAAGCAAATAACCCACATAAGAAATGAGATGAGGGACATTACAACAGACCCAACTAAAATAAAAAGGATCATAACGGCATACTATGAAAAATTGTATTCCAACAAATTTGAGAACCTAGAAGAAATGGGCAAATTTCTAGAAACACTCTACCTACCTAAACTAACACAAACTGAGATAGAAAATCTGAACAGAACCATAACAAGCAAAGAGATCGAAGAGGTAATTTAAAAACTCCCAACAAAGAAAAGCCATGGCTTGGACGGCTTCACTGGAGAATTCAACCAAACATTCAGAGAGGAGCTCGTGCCAGTACTACTCAAACTATCTCAGAGCATAGAAAAGGAAGGGATACTCCCGAATTCATTCTATGAAGCCAGCATGACCCTGATATGACAAACAGGCTAAGACTCAACAAAATAAGAAAATTACAGACCAGTATCTTTCATGAGTATAGATGGAAAAATTCTCTACAAAATTTTAGCCAGTAGAATTCAGCATCATATCAAAAACATAATACACAATAACCAAGCAGAATTCATAACCAGGTATGCAGAGATGGTTCAACATTAGAAAATTAGTAAATACAATCTATCACATAAATAGAGCTAAAGAAAAGAATCATGTGATCATCTCAGCATAGAAGAGGCATCTGATAAAGTCCAACACCCATTCCTGATTAAAAAAGAAAAAAACCTCTCAATAAAGTAAGAATAAAAGGGAAATTCCTCAGCATAATAAAGGGCAATAATACAAAACCAGCAGCCAACATCATTCTCAGCAAAGAGGCTGAAAGCATTCCCCCTGAGAACGGGAATAAGACAAGAATGCCCTTTATTACCCACTGCTATTTAACATTGTGCTGGAAGTCCAATTATAGCTGGGGCAATAAGGCAAGAAAAAGAAATAAAGGGCATCCAAATTGGAAAGGAAAAGGTAAAACTATCCCTATTTGAAGATGATATGGCCCTATACTTATGGAACCACAAAAATTCCATAAGAATACTACTGGAACTGATAGATTCAGCAGAGTAGCAGGACACAAGATCAAGATATAAAAACCAGTTGGATTTCTATACACAACAATGAGAATTTTGAAAAGGAAATCAGGAAAACAATACCATTTATAATAGCCCCTAAAAAAATAAAACAGGAATAAATCTAATTAGGGACATAAAAGACCTATACACAGAAAACTACAAAATGCTATTAGCAAGAAACCAAAAGAGGCCTACATAAATGGAAAAACATAGCATGCTTATGGACAGGAAGACTCAACAGTGTGAAAATGTCAATTCTACCCAAAGTGATCTACAGATATAATGCAATCCCAAACCAAATACCAACAGCATTCTTTAATGAGATGGAAAAATGAATCATCAACTTTATATGGAAAGGAAGAGAGGCCCTGGATAAGCAACGATAAGCAAAGCATTATTAAAGAAAAAGAACAAAGTAGGAGACCTCACACTACCTGGCCTGAGAACCTGCTATACAGCCACTGTAGTCCAAACCGCCTGGTACTGGTACAACGGCAGACACGCTGACCAGTGGAAAAGGATCGAGAACCCAGACGTGAGTCCATCTACCTATGGTCAGCTGATCTTTGACAAAGGACTGAAGTCCATTAAATGGGGAAAAGGCAGTCTTTTTAACAAATGGTGCTGGCAAAACTGCATGTCCATCTGCAGAAAAATGCAACAGGACCCATACCTCACACCACACACAAAAAATAAAGTGGATCAAAGACCTAAATATAAAACCCAGAACGATAAAGATCATAGAATACAAAATAGGGACAATGCTAGGGATGTTGGCATAAATTAATAAATAAAAAGATGGCATAAATTCAATACGAACCATAACTAACAATGCATAAACACCGGAAGATAAACTAGATAACTGGGAGCTCCTAAAAATTAGACTTATGGTCATCAAAAGAGTTCACCAAAAGAATAAAAAGAAACTGCAGACTGGGAAAAAATTTTTGACTATGATATATCTGACAAAGGTCTAATCTCTAAAATATATAGAATACTTCAACACCTCAATAACAGAAAGACAAATAATCCAATTTAAAAAATGGGCAAAAGATGCAAACAAACACTTCACAAAAGAAAACATTCAGACAGCTAACATGTGAGGAAGTGCTCCCAATTGTTACCTGTTAGAGAAGCTGCAATGAGATACCATCTCACCCCAACGCTACTGGCATGAATTTAAAAAAAAGAAGAAGAAGAAGAACATAGCAAGTGTGGGAGTCACTGTGGTAAGATTGGAATTCTTTTGCACTGTTGGCGGGAATGTAAAATGGTATAACCACTATGGAAAACTGTATGGCACCTCCTTAAAAAGCTAGAAATGGAAATACCATATAATCCAGCAATCCCACTCCTAAGAATATATTCTAGAGAAATAAGAGCCTTCGCATGAGTAGACATATGCACACTCATGTGCATTTCACCATTATTCACAGTAGCAAAATATGGCAACAAAATAAGTTCTATTCAACTGATGAATGTATAAACCGTAGTACACATACACAGTGGAATACTGTGCAATAATAAAGAGCAACGATGAAGCCACAAAACCTCTCACAACATGGATGAATCTGGAGGGCATTATGCTGAGTGAAATAAGTCAATCACAAAAGGACAGAATACGGTATGAGACCACTATCATAAAAAACCATGCAGGGTTTACACAAAGAAAAAAACAAGCTTTGATGATTAAGAGGGAGGGGAAGGCTGGGGAGGGATGAGTAGACAAGTCATAACTTTGGTGAAAGGAAAGACAGCGCACAATATAGGAGAAGTCAGCACAGCTTGACAAAGGCGAATCCACAGAAGCTTCCTAGACACATTCAGACACCTTGAGGGCCGAGTACTGGGGCTGAGAGCTGGGGACCATGGTCTCGGGGAACATCTAGGTCAACTGGCATAGCAGTTCATAAAGAAAATGTTTTATATCCTACTTCAGTGAGTAGCATCTGGGGTCTTAAAAGCTTGAAAGCAGCGATCTAAAATACATCTATTGTTCCCATCACGTCGGAGCGAAGGAGAATGAAGAAAACCAAAAGCACAAAGGAATTATCAGTCCAAAGATCTTATGGACCACATGAACCACAGCCTCCACCAGCCTGAGCCCAGAAGAACTAGATGGTGCTCAGCTACCACCAGTGACCCCTCTGACAGGGATCACAACAGGGGTTTCCAGACAGAGCAGGATAAAAATGTAGAACAAGGTTTACATTCACAAAAGACCAGATTTAGTAGTCTGACAGAGACTGGAGGAACCCTGAAACTATGACTCCCAGACATCCTGCTAACTCAGAACTGAAGCCACTGCCCAAGTCCACCTTTCATCCAAAGATTGGACAGGCCTATAAAAACACACAGCAGCACACATGAGGAACATGCTTCTTCGTTCAATCAAGTATAGGAGACCCAATGGGCAACACATGCCCAAAAGCAAAGACGAGAAGGCAGGAAGGGCCAGACAACCTGGACAAATGGACTTGGGGAACTCAGGGTGTAAAGGGAAAGGAGGAATGTGCTGACACATTGCAGGCATTCAGTCAATGTTACAGTTTGTGTACAGATTTTTGAATGAGATGTTCAATGGCACATGTTTATGTTTCTGACCCCCAAAGACAAATAAAGATCGGATCTATAAGTATACTGATAATAAAAGGCAGTAATAATGAAAACTGAAAAAATAGTGTTCACCATAGTAAAATTAAATAAATCCAGTCCAGGTGTCCCCCCCGCCGCCAAAAAATCTAGTAAACATTTTCAGAAACATAAAGATGAATGGTCAGCATTATATAATAAAATGATACCATCTCATTTTTTTATGACTAGTGTTTGCTACTAAGAAAAAGGAGAAATGAAAATTATGTTTTTCATAGCAAGTTTCATTGCAAGCTGCAGTGTTTGGTAAATACTCAGATACCTGAGGCTGTTATCACAGACTGATAAAACCTTTATAGGTTAATAATATTTCATACTTTGTCTCTAAATTTAAAAAATACATATTTTAAAACATTTTCCAAGTTAGCCATTTATACTGGAATTAGGAAAATCATTAAAACTAGAAGGATGCTGGAACATATGGATAGCCATATGTAAAAGAATGGTGCAGCCAGTTTGAAAAACAGCCTGTCAGTTCCTCAAATGATTAAACATAAAGTGACTGTGTGACCCAGCATTTCCACTCTTAGGTATATACAGAGGAGAAATGAAAATACATATTCACACAGAAACTTGTACGTGAATGTTTATAGCATTATTCATAATAACCAAACAGTAGAAACAACTGAAATGTCCATCAACTGACAAATGAATAAAGAAAATGTGGTATATCCATGCAATGGAATATTGCTTAGCCATAAATAGGAGCGAAGTACCGACACGTGCTGCAACATGGATAAGCCTTGAAAACATTATGCTAAGTGAAAGAAGCCAGTCACAAGAGACCACATACTATATGAGTCCGTCCATATGAAACTCCAGAATAGGCATGTCTATAGAAAAAGCAAATTAGTGGTTTCATAGGGCTGGGGGAGGGCGGACAGGAGGGGATGGGGAAGTGATAGCTACAGGATATGGGGTTCTTGAGGTGATAAAGTATTCTAAAGTTGACTGTGGTGATGGTTGCGCATGTCAGTGAGTACACTAACTTCCGATGAATTGTGGGCTCTAAAAGCATGAAATGTATGGTATGTGGTTTATATCTCGGTAAAGTGTTTAAAAAATAACTGGAAAGATATGTACCAGTATTTATTGTAGTAGTTCTATCTAGGTAAAGATATTACGGGTAATTTTTCTACAATTTTCAGATTTCAACAATGAGTATATTACTTTTACAATCATAAAACTCTAGTATTTTTAAAAAGTCACCTTACAACTGTTTGAGACATTGAAAAAAAATTTTAAGGCCTTGGCACTATTTGGTCAAGGTTTTTGCCATCATCTTGCTATGATCCCCAACTTAAAACATACCCAAGTTACGAGATTTCGCACTTATTACCGTCTTTTTTTTTTATATCTTACCATTAGTAATATGTGTTACATACCGTGTTGCAGCATATAATTAGCTCATGTTATCATTCTCAGATGTTTATGTTTCTAACCCCCAAAGACAAATAAAGATCAGATTTATAAGTATGTTGTTGTTGTTAGGTGCCGTCGAGTCGGTTCTGACTCGTAGCGACCCTACACACAACAGAACAAAACACTGCCTGGTCCTGAGCCATCCTTACAATCTTTGTTATGCTTGAGCTCGTTGTTGCAGCCACTTGTCAATCCACCTTGATGAGGGCCTTCCTCTTTTCCGCTGACCCTGTACTCTGCCAAGCATGATGTCCTTCTCCAGGAACTGACCACTCCTGACAACATGTCCGAAGTATGTAAGACGCAGTCTCGCCATCCTTGCTTCTAAGGAGCATTCTGGTTGTACTCCTTCTAAGACAGATTTGTTCATTCTTTTGGCAGTCCATGGTATATTCAATATTCTTCGCCAACACCACAATTCAAAGGCATCAACTTTTCTTTGGTCTTCCTTATTCATTTTCCAGCTTTCACATGCATATGATGCGATTGAAAATACCATGGCTTGGGTCAGGCGCACTTTAGTCTTCAAGGTGCTATCTTTGCTCTTCAACACTTTAAAAAGGTCCTTTGCAGCAGATTTACCCAATGCGATGTGTCTTTTGATTTCTTGACTGTTGCTTCCATGGCTGTTGATTGTAGATCAGAGTAAAATGAAATCCTTGACAACTTCAATCTTTTCTCCGTTTATCATGACGTTGTTCATTGGTCCAGTTGTGAGGATTTTTGTTTTATGTTGAGGTGCAATCCATACTGACGCCTGTGGTCCTTGATCTTCCTTAGTAAGTGCTTCAAGTCCTCTTCACTTTCAGCAAGCAAGGTTGTGTCATCTGCATAACTCAGGTTGTTAATGAGTCTTCCTCCAATCCTGATGCCCTGTTCTTCTTCATGTAGTCCAGCTTCTCGGATTATTTGCTCAGCATACAGATTGAATAGGTATGGCGAAAGGATATAACCCTGACGCACACCTTTCCTGACTTTAAACCAATCAGTATCCCCTTGTTCTGTCCGAACAACTGTCTCTTGATCTATGTACAGGTTCCTCATGAGCACAGTTAAGTGTTCTGGAATTCCCATTCTTTGCAGTGTTATCCATAATTTGTTATGATCCACACAGTTGAATGCCTTTGCATAGTCAATGCAACACAGGTAAACTTCCTCTGGTATTCTCTGCTTTAAGCCAGGACCCATCGGACATCAGCAATGATATCTCTGGTTCCACACCCTCTTCTGAAACTGGCCTGAATTTCTGGCAGTTCCCTGTCAATATACTGCTGCAGCAGTTTTTGAATGATCTTCAGCAAAATTTTGCTTGCGTGTGATATTAATGATATTGTTCTATAGTTTCCACATTCAGTTAGATCACCTTTCTTGGGAATAGGCGTAAATATGGATCTCTTCCAGTCAGTTGGCCAGGAAGCTGTCTTCCATATTTCTTGGCATAGACGAGTGAGCACCTCCAGCACTGCATCTGTTTGCTGAAACATCTCAGTTGATATTCCATCAATTCCTGGAGCCTTGTTTTTCACCAATGCCTTCAGAGCAGCTTGGTCTTCTTCCTTCAGTACCATCAGTTCCTGATCATATGCCACCTCTTGAAATGGTTGAAAATGGACTAATTCTTTCTGGTATAATGACTCTGTGTATTCCTTCCATCTTCTTTTGATGGTTCCTGCATCATTTAATATTTTCCCCATAGAATCCTTCACTATTGCAACTCAAGGCTTGAATCTTCTCTTCAGTTTTGTCAGCTTGAGAAATGTTGAGCATGTTCTTCCCTTTTGGTTTTCCATCTCCAGCTCTTTGCACGTCATTATAATACTTTGTCTTCTCGAGCCGCCCTTTGAAATCCTGTGTTCAGTTCTTTTACTTCATCAAGTCTTCCTTTTGCTTTAGCTGCTCGACGTTCGAGAGCAAGTTTTAGAGTTTCCTCTGACATCCATCTTGGTCTTTTCCTTTTCTGTTTTTACAGTGACCTTTTGCTTTCTTCATGGATGATGTCCTTGATGTCATTCCACAACTCGTCTGGTCTTCGGTCACCAGTGTTCAATGCATCAAATCTATTCTTGAGGTGGTTTCTAAATTCAGGTGGGACATACTCAAAGTCATTTTTGGTTCTCGTGGGCTTGCTCAGATTTTCTTCAGTTTCAGCTTGAAATTGCATAGGAGCAATTGATGGTCTATTCCACAGTCGGCCCCTGGCCTTGTTCTGACTGATGATATGGAGCTTTTCCATTGTCTCTTTCCACAGATGTAGTCAATTTGATTTCTGTGTGTTCCATCTGGCGAGGTCCATGTGTATAGTCACCGTTTATGTTGGTGAAGGAAGGTATCTGCAATGAAGAAGTCGTTGGTCTTGCAAAATTCTATCATTCGATCTCCAGCATTGTTTCTATCACCAAGGGCGTATTTTCCAACTACTGACCCTTCTTCTTTATTTCCAACTTTTGCATTCCAATCACCAGTAATTATCAATGCATCTTGATTGCATGTTCGATCAATTTCAGACTGCAACAGCTGATAAAAATCTTCTCTTTCTTCATCTTTGGCCCTAGTGGTTGGTGCGTAAATTTGAATAACAGTCATATTAACTGGTCTTCCTTGTAGGCGTATGGATATTATCCTATCACTGACAGCATTGTACTTCAGGATAGATCTTGAAATGTTCTTTTTGACGATGAATGCAACACCATTCCTCTTCAAGGTGTCATTCCCAGCATAGTAGACATATGATTGTACAAGTCAAAATGTCCAATACCAGTCCATTTCAGCTCACTAATGCCCAGGATGTCGATGTTTATGTGTTCCATTTCATTTCTGACAATTCCCAATTTTCCTAGATTATTAATGGATGTTTGCAGCTGCTTCTTCTCATTTTGTGTCCTGCCACGTCAGCAAATGAAGGTCCAGAAAGCTTTACTCCGTCCACCTCATTAAGGTCAACTCTATTTTAAGGCGGCAGCTCTTCCCCAGTCATCTTCTGAGTGCCTTCCAACCTGGGGGCCTCATCTTCCAGCACTATATCAGACAATGTTCTGCTGCTATTCATAAGGTTTTCACTGGCTCATGCTTTTCAGAAGTAAACTGCCGGATCCTTCTTCCTAGTCTGTCTTAGTCTGGAAGCTCAGCTGAAACCTGTCCTCTTTGGGTGACCCTGCTGGTATCTGAATACCGATGGCATAGCTTCCAGCATCACAGCAACACACAAGCCCCCACAGTACGACAAACTGCCAGACACGTGGGGGTTCATAAGTATACTGATAATAAAAGGCAGTAATAATGAAAACTGAAAAAAAAAAAGTGGTATTTGACATGTCAGAAATGACTTATGACAAAGTTGTCGGAATGGAATTCCATCATAAGTTGGGGATTACCTGTATAACAAAGCCACATATACTTAGTAAATCGAAAGGCCACCTCTTGTGAAAATTTTGCTTGTCATTGTAGTGGATTAATTGTAGTAGGATTCAGTTATCATTGTTGGATATTTTTCAAAGCCCAATTTTCTGTATCCTAAATGATTATGCAGTTTGGTGTAGAATAATATATATATATATATATATATATATATAGTCTCAGTTTCGTAAGGGATAAGCTGTTTTGTTTTTTGCCAAAGCACTGAGAAAACAACTTTAGTGTTTTCATTGTAATCCTGTAAAAAATAGCCACATGTTAATCGTTGTGTTAGTCATATATATTAAAGCTATTGTTTTATAGTCCAAAAATACGTAAAAATCAGAATACAATTATTTTTTAAAAAGAAAATAACAGTATAGTCTGTATCATTGCTACTATACTTTATGGGCTTCTGACGTTAAGGGTGCACTGTTTCTATGGGTAGATTCAGATATGAAATGATAAAAGGAGGGTAAAAATTTTAAAGAATTCAAATTAGGCTCAGGGTATTCGTATATTTGGTGCTAGAGTCTGTGCTACCTCACTACCTTGGGAAACCAGCTTTCCCAAAACACTAACAAGTCAAAGTTGATCTGTCCTGAATTGGCCGTGGATGCTCATGGATATTTTTGGTTTGTGTATTTGGACTAACGTCAAATGGAGTGGATTGTGTCTTGGAAAAAATTCAGGCCTGTATGTGTAGGTTATTAGTAAGGGCATTGCTGTGAGCTCATATGGTGATAAGGCTGAAGTTGGAAGAGCTATAATTTGTGAAGATAACAGCTTCTTTATTACACATTTCTTCATTTATTAGATTATTTTTGTTATTGTTACGTTACCAAAAAAAAAAAAAAAACCAAACCCAGCACGATCGAGTCAATTCTGACTCATAGCGACCCTATAGGACAGAGTAAAACTGCCCTATAGAGTTTCTAAGGAGCGCCTGGCGGATTGGAACTGCCGACCCTTTGGTTAGCAGCTGTAGCACTTAACCACTATGCCACCAGGGTTTCCGTTAGGATAATAAAATCTTACAAGAGGCAGTAAGATGATAACTCCTTGAGTAAGGAGGAATTTTTTCTTTGTGCAGAGCATTACTTAACTGGGCTAAATACATTTTATGGATATCTTTTTTTTTTAACCTAGCTGTGTAACATTTCACAGTTACTAGTAAGTGGCAAAGTTTACTCTTAGAGGAATAGCAAACCCCATATTTTACATGCTTTGGGCACTTGACTGAATTTTAACTCCTCTTCTTCCATTAGGAATCTATATACTTAACACAGATTATAGAACAAGCAGACCATATGTTTTTCTGTCATCTTTTTTGAATACCTCTTCATTCAGATAATGAGATTTTCAGTTTTTCTACCAAAGCGAAACACTAGTTTTACGCCTCTTATCATGTAAAACATGCTACTATTTTTTTTCAGAGGAACAAAAACACTCAAATTAGTTCCAGTATTTAATGTAGATTTTATAGGATTTCTTGTATTATCAGGCATATTCTTCTGACAGTTTTGGTGATGGTGACAACTAGTTTATTTTAGTAAAAAAAAAAAAGGCAGTTGATATGGAGAATTTCTTGCCCAAAATAGTACTTTGCTATTTGTTTATGCATTAAGTTTTTATCTCAATGGATAATAAGTCCATCCTTTTACTATAAGTTTATGTGATCAGTTCCTTTTACATTATCTGGCCTCTTCTTATATAGGAATGACATCTTTATACAGTTACTTTTAATTGAGCACCTATAGTGTGCCGTATATGGTACCAAAAAGTGTAGTTGTGAAACCATATTAATTTAAAGAAGTCAGGATTATTTTTAGTATTTAGGCTAAATTTCTTTGAAGTTAATCACAGTGGCTATATTACATGAATAGGCGCCACTCAGTATTTTATTGAATTTTGGAAACCCAAAGTGAACCTGCAAAATCTGTAGCCAACAAACCTGCTTCTAATGACATCTTTATGCTTGTTATTGTTTCAACACCCCCCTTCCCCAGCACTCTCCCAAGTGTGGCCAAGTCAGAGAGAAGAAAATTGAGAATAGAATGTTACACTTACTGGACCAAAAGATACTTCCATATCACTGCTTGATCAACAATTCAACCCATTCACGGAATTTTAGAGCTGAGAGTTGACCTCGGAGGTCACTTACTATATTCTGATCCACTGAAGAATCCATCTTTGGTGACCCTGACAATGTCCGCTTATCCTCTGTTGAACTGCTTTTTCCACACTGCGTGTTCAGAGTTTGCAGTTGGAATAGCCACAGCCAGCTGTGTACCTTGGATCAAGTTACTTTGGTTTTGTGGACCTCATTTTCTCATTTTTAAAATGGTGATAATTATGGTACCTAACTCACAGAGCTATTACTTCAGTTAATTAACAGTAAAGGCAACCATTTATTAAGTGTTCTCAGTGTGGGTTTTCTAAATGCTTTATGGGTATTATCTCATTTTATCATAACATGTTATGTGTGATTAATGATTGAAGGATTGCATAAAATACCATCATATCTAACCACTTTACCCACATAAATATTGTTCACAGGGTGTGTCATTTGAACTTACTGTTTATGTATAAATAGTCAATTTGAAAGATAACATTGTAGATATAACTTGGAGTAAACAATTTCCTTCAGTGGTTTGAATATTGAAATTCTGTCAGTTGAATCATAAATTTTTATTATTTCTAATGTGATAATAATGCTTATGATAGTGCTTAGTTTTAAATAATATTAGGAAATAAATTGGCAATTAATAGGAATATTAATAGATAACTGTTAGAAAAGAAGGCAAGCTTAATAATTTGGTGGCAGAATTGCCATTAGCGGTACCATAGACAAAACATATTTTCTGCCTCTACCAGCCTAAATTGAAAGGAGCATCTGTCTATTTTCGCAAACGGCATAGAGTCCACAGTCTGATAGATGACACTCTAAGACATTTATTGATAATGTAGAACTTTTTAAAATTTAGCAAGTAGATTTTTAACAACAAAATTATAATAATTATATTACAAAATTTTATATTTTTATTGCATACCAAAGATTCATTATGTGATTCTTTTTAATTGATTCTCAGCTTTGACTAAAAGTGCTCGGCATTTGACTAAAATACGTATTTGATTCACCTCTTAATATCGTGATCATCTTGTCCACTGAAGCTCAGTGCTGTTGCCCAGTCCCCCTCCGACTTGTTAACTAGGTGCCCTCGAGTCGATGCCGACTTACGGCAGCCCCGGGCCCTCGGGCGGATGCCGACTTACGGCAGCCCCGGGCCCTCGGGCGGATGCCGACTTACGGCAGCCCCGGGCCCTCGGGCGGATGCCGACTTACGGCAACCCCATGTGTGTCAGGTTAGAACTGTGCTCTGTAGCGTTTTCAGTGGCTAGTTTTTCAGAAGTAGATCAACAGGCCTTTTTCTTCAGAGGCATCTCTGGGTGGATATGAAAGAGGAATTTAAAGAACCCTGGGGATAAAAACAAATGACAAATATCTGAAACCATTTCTTTTTCCATCTTTGTTGTTGTTTCCACTGTCCATTAATTGTTAAGTGAATACTCACTGCGACCCTATAGGACAGAACAGAACTGCCCCATAGGGTTTCCAAGGAGCAGCTGGTGGGTTTGAACTGCCAGCTTTTTAGTTAGCAGCCATAGCTCTTAAGCGCTGCGACACCAGGACTCCCATAAGTGAATACAGCAGTCGGAAATAGCCACAACCTATGGGATATTTAGGGAGATAGGTTCAGCTGCAGCTTATAGTAATTTGCCTATTTGTCATTCAAAAAACAATCACCAAGAACTTCCTCTGTGGCAGGTGTTAGGGATACATCAATGAATAAGCCACATTCTTTATCCTCAGGACTTTATGGTCCAAGCAGAATGTAAGCATTAAAAAAAAATAATTGCACCTAAATAAGATAACATCATTATTTTGTGGTTAGAACAAAATAAACGCAGTTCTACTATTTGTTTTCAGTATAATCCATTTAAGTAGCTAAGAGAAATACTTTAATATTTTTTTTTCTACTGAACACTGTTAACAAAAAGATACAGCAAAAGATGTAATTTTAATGATAACCACCTGTCATTAGTGCCACAAATAATTATAGCCCTAAGAACTCTTTAGAAGTCTGATTACTTACAAAAATGTTTATATAAATTTTTGCAAAATTTATACAAAATTCCGCTATGAGTTGGAATCAACTCGATGGCAGTGGGTTTGGGTTTTACATAAATTTTGGCAATATTTAAATAAAGCATTTGTGAAATTTTAACTTTTTCCAGTGTTTGCCATTATCATCAGTGATTGGTAACCAGGACAGAGATTTATAAAGAATGTCATTGTTGTTGGGTACCGTCGAGTTGGTTCAGGCTCATAGTGACCCTGTGTACAACAGAACAAAACTCTGCCTGGTCCTGTGCCATCCTCACAGTCATTGTTGTGCTTGAGCCCATTTTTGCAGCCATTGTGTCAGTCCATCTTATTGAGGGTCTTCCTTTTTTTTGCTGACCCTCTACCAAGCACGGTATCCTTCTCCAGGGGTTGGTCCTTCATGGCAACATGTCCAAAGTATGTCAGACACAGTCTCTCCATCCTCACTTCTGAGAAGCATTCTGGTTGTCCTTCCAAGACAGATTTGTTTGTTCTTTTGACAGTCCATGGTATATTCAACATTCTTTGCCAACACCATAATTCAAAGGCATCAATTCTTGCGTGGTCTTCCTTATTTATTGTCAGCTTTCACATGCGTATGAGGCGGTTGAAAGTGGCTTGGGTCAGGCACACCTTAGTCCTTAAAGTGACATCTTTGCTTTTTAACACTTTAAAGAGGTCTTTTGTGGCAGACTTGCCCAAAGGAAAGCATCTTTTGATTTCCTGACTGCTGTTTCCATGGGTGTTGATTGTGGAGCCAAGTAAAATGAAATCCTTGACAACTTCAGTCTTTTCTCTGTTTATCACAGTGTTGCTTGTTGGTCCAGTTGTGAGGATCTTTGCTTTCTTTATGTTGAGGTGTAATCCATACTGAAAGCTGTAGTCTTTGATCTTCATCAATCAGTGCTTCAAGTCCTCTTTACTGTCATCTGCATATCGCAGGTTGTTAAATACTTTTTATAGATTATCGTATACGGTAATCCTCAATGATATTTTAGTGTTCCCCTGACCCAAAGGAAGGTCGCCAAAGTTCTCATGAGATCAAAGTATTGCTAGCCAAGTGACAAGGAAGTTCTTTCGTAAAGCTTATATAACAGTTCACTATTTGTTTTCAATAGGAATATGATGAGGAATGGGCTAAGAAAATTCAGAGTGAAAAGTTTCGCTGGCATAACTCTCAGTGGCTGGAGATGGTGGAGAGTCGTCAGATGGATGAAAGCGAGCAGTACTTATATGGGGATGATCGAATTGAGCCATACATACATGAAGGAGATATTCTTGAAAGACCTGACCTTTTCTACAACTCAGGTAAGATGATAACCAAAGCAAAAACAATGAATTTGTGTGCTATAAATAGGGATTTTGGTCTGCCAACCTTGCTCATTTCTAAGTTTTCTAAGAGCTTCTTGTAGTAAATTAATGGTCTTCTAGTAATGATTTCAGATGTAACACCTATACATACCAAGCAAACCTATTAACTCACCATTATTTTTTTCCAATTTAGTCTTTGATATGATCTCCATAAAAAAGGGAATAGCTGGGAAAATGAATTGCTCTTAGAAGTTTATTACTTTCCAGATAATAAAACTTAAACCGACATCTTCAACATTTTGGCTTCTATTAGAAAATGTTATATTTATTTTTTTCTCTTCTTCATTTATTAAGTTTATAACTTATTAATTTGTTTTCCAATATATTTAATCTTAACAGTTTAGTTTTATCATGATTTTGCTACTAAACTTTATCTCATGACTGTTAGAAAGATTTAGATACTTTATAGCGCCAGTTTTTTCTTTCTAAACTCAGCAGGGTTTTCAACATAAAAGTTAATTTTTACCTGTATAATGTTATTTACTCTGTCATACTGCCTTTTTCCAGGGATGGGTTTGGCACAAAGATTGGCAAATTTTTGCATATTCTGACTTTTAATGCATTGCACTGTTGCCAATATTATCATTACTTTATTGAAGTCGTTTAATTGAGGAAAGGAAGGAAAGAATTTCTAATTAAAATCTATAGCAGTTTTGAAATAGAAAGCGTTAAAGTAATTATCATATATTATTAGTGCTTACCTTATGCTTTTTTCCTACTATGTATTCATTAATGTGTTTTCATAATTGTGGATTGTACAGATATTGCCCATAAACACTATTATTTTTAAGCTAGTAGGAAATATATGTTTATATCTGATATAGGTACTTGAATCATGGAAAATTGTTGCCGTATTTTTAAAATTAAATAGATTTCTTCCTAACTGAGCTTTCTAGTAGTTATGAAATACTGCTTTGTGTTTCAGACCAGATGGCATAGATCATTAATTTCAACCAAACAGAGTGTTTTAGTACAGTAACGGCAAGCAGCTGCTCCTTACATATTCAGATATTTTTGAGGTAAAAGGATGTACAGTGTATCCGATGTGAATTCTGTGGTTAATAGGAAGCAGAATATTGTTAGAATCAATTTTCCTGCTTTGAAGATTGATAGCTGCCTTCCGGTGTGAGCCATTCATTAGTGCCATAACCACGTGGACGATTAACCACCTCAGTGTTCAACTTCGTTGTTTTACTACAGTTAGAATTTTAGAAGAGATTTCTGAAAAGTTATACCACATTTCCAAAATCAATTCTGATAAAATGAACCTCTTAAAATGAAAACCATAAATATTTTTCTGTGAGACATTATAATTAAAATATATAACTAAAATGCTTTTGTGGAAAAATTTTATGTTTTCATATGCCAAAATTTAGAAACATCTGTATCAGATGGAAAAACAATAACAGTAAGCATTTGGCTGGGTGATCAGATATTTTCATGTTTTGTTTATTTTTTATACCTCTAGCCTAATGATGCAATAGACATTTGACAGTGGAAATTACATAGTATGAGTTTAAGGATCTAGTTTCCATAATTTTTTTAGTTTATGAATTATTTTACCAAGTTCATTTTCCATGAAGAATGATTCATTTCATCTACTAAATGAATCTCTGTAACATCTCCTGTATATTCTGTGGCATCCAGATAACATCAGCCTCTTTAGTGTGTGTGTTTGAGTCTTCAGAAACGTTAGATAAATTTGTAATACTGAATACGTGTCTGAATCCTTGAGTCATCTTCTTCAAGTGTCCTTACGAAACTGTAGGCTACTTCCGGTAAAAGCAGTGTTAGTAGCTTTTCAGCACAGTGGTTAGACTAAGTACCCCGTTGTTCCCTGGGTCTTTAACTTTAAAATAAAATAGCATTTGATACTTCCTACTCATTAGAATCATTTTCAAACTATTAAAACATCAGAATGTTTCTGCTTTTCTCTTGCCTTTTTTTTTAATTGCTATTAGTATTGTCATATGAAATAAGAATCTAGCATCTTCTTTAGTTACATTAGTTTGTTTCTTAGAGTTTAAATTGTTGTGATTGTAGTCACTGATTAGTTTATTTTTCTATTATGAAAATTAAGCTGTTCGTTTTGGTACTCTTGCTGATGACCAGCAGCCGGTTGCCATCGAGTGGATTCCAACCCCCGGCGGCCCCCTGTGTGTCAGGGTAGAGCTGTGCTCCACAGGGTCTTCAGTGGCTGAGTTTTTGGAAGGAGATCACCAGGCCTTTCTTGCAAGGCGCCTCTGGGTGGACCCAAACCTCCAGCCTTTTGGTTAGCACCACCGGGGAATCTCCCGTTACCCATAGAGGAAACATAATTTATAAAGCTATATTGCTATTTCTAAATGACTCTACTTTTCTTACTGTTCTTCATCAATTGTGGCTAATCTTATTCTTGATCTGTGAATACAGTCCTGGAATTTGAAGCTAAAAATAATTTCTGTCTCAGGATCATTGATCGGGTATAGTCAAATAAGTTAAAATTTATCATTTTAGTCATTTCTTTTCCTCATTTTCTACATTATTGACACCTGTTTTCTCCCACATGCTCACAATTTCACTTTGAGCTAGTTCACCAAAGAGCCCAACATGATATTTTGTTCTGACTTTAAGAAATAAAGTGTACTTCAGTAACGGTGTATCAGAAAATACTGTTTTTGTATTTTTGACTTTTATTAACGGTATTTATAAACCAGTTTTTAACTGATTTTCAGAAATCAGAAAATTGATAAATTACCTATAATTATAATTAAATTTGCTCTGATTTCATTCCTGTTTCAGTATATAGCCCATTTTGTTCCTAAATATCTTTATCACTGTTACTTGGAGAGTGTCAGAAAGCTGTGTTACATACCTGTGGTCTAAACATTTCATATAATTTAATGACCTAAATGTGTATAATGTTTTGCAGCTCACAGGTGCTCTGGTGTATATCATCTCTGTCTTCTGTTTCTCCTCTGGCCTGTTTGCATGTCTCATGAAATTGTTTGGTTCCTTGTTGCTTAGAGTAGGAGCTTGAGAAGGATACTCCAGAATTTATCTGGGCTCTGCAATCTAGAATGTATGATTTTTCTTTTTTTAATGTTCCTATAAAAAAATTGATCTTGGATGCAAAATACTGAGGAACAAATGAATATTTCCGAAGAAGCTGGAGCACTTGAGAAGAGACTTCCGTGGAAGACTTATACCTCATTTTAGTGGAGAAAGACTGCTCCTAACATCAGGGCTGCCTGACTCTTGTCAGGCCATTCAAAGGTACTGTAGTGCAGTAGTTAAGAGCTCAGCTGCTAACCAAAAGGTCGGCAATTCAAATCCACCAGCCGCTCCTTGGAAACCCTATGGGGCAGTTCTGCTCTATCCTGTTTGGCAACGGATTTGGTATTTTCTCTTTTTTGGGGGGTTTAGAGCTGTACTCTAGAAGCTGCAGTACCCTGGGATGATTAAAAATGAACTTCAAAATATAATTTATACTTTTATCATATTATTAAATTAGTTGTATTCTGGGTTTATAAAATTTCTGGCTGTATCTTTAAACTCAAGAAGTTTTAGTCTGATTTCTATTTGATGAGCTCCCAGTTTGTAGTCCCCTGTATACCATATATCCTTTCGCTGCTCATTGTTCCCTTTGAAGACAGCGGGGGTTCCAAATTGAAACAACATTGAGAATTTGATCACAGCTTTCCACTTTATTTCTTCCTAATCTGGTTCACGTCAGGAGGTCATGTTTCATGTAATAAGACTTTTTTTTAACATAACTCAGCTATCTTTTTATTTGATTGTATTTATATCTGAAATATTTCTGAGTGTTAAAATCTTTCTCCTGGCAGGTTGAATACCTTTGCGTTTATTTCCAAAGTGGTGTACGTTTTATTTTGCCATTTTACTTAGCTTTGACGGCAGTGGGTTTTTGTTTGTTTCTCTAAAACTGGCAGGTTTCTTAAATCCTCATCCCCAGTTATTTGGTTTTAATTTAATAGAACTTGTTGATTTTTGTGGTCTTAACCTTGTTAATTTTAGCCACACATTCACAAAATTTTGGATCCAAATAAAATTGATTTTGTTTTCAAAGCCTCTTAATCCTCAATCTGTGGTGTTTTGGCAGTTCCCATAATTTCATCTTCTGTAGCTCTCCTGTGTTTAGTTGATCTTTTGATTTATAGAATCTTTAATTTTTAGAGGACATAAAAACTGGACTACACAATAATGACACTTCTAGCGGACACTGAAGATATCGCTCAAGTATTTCTAAATTTAATAAAGAAATAATAAATACCTCCTCTATGGTGTTCTTTAACCATTCAACAATTAAATAATACAAGTCATTAACATATGATATGTGACAGTATTTACATGTAACAAATGCAGGCAGTTTTAGGGAAATGCAAATCGCCTCACTTTTTCATTTGTCAATGCTATGACTTAGTTTTACCACTCACTCAAGCTTCAATACCCTTGCTCCTCAGTCAGATTCATGATTGAATCTCGCCTGTCTTTCAAGACTCAAATCAGGCTACACCTCTGCATCCCCTCCCCTGTCCCAACTTCAGAGGCTCTAACATTTGCAGAGCACAGTAATCCCTCTCTAGCTTTTACTGCTTCCACTGCTGCATCGTTTATTAATGAATTCTATTATTTAATTTATCTTAGGGGTCCTATCATCTTTCACTTAAAATTCTTGAGATAAGATTACATCTTGCCATTCTTTATATTTCCCTCGGGACCTAGCATAATACTAGTATGCACAGGGTAGGTACAGAATGGTCATTTGGTGACTGAACAAGCTGCCCACTGTGTGCCAGGTTTGTAAACAATGTGGGTGGAGCATGTGACCTAGCCAGCATTTACCTTGAGGTAATTCAACAATCCAGCACACTTTCAGAAAAGGGAATTTAAAAGGCCTCAACGCTGTCCAAATAGTTATTACAAAAGCCATATACTAAAATGTATTTGCTTTATGTATAGGATAGCCCTCTGAAACCATCACTTAGATTTTTTCTTTAGATCCTTTTTATCCTTACTTTTTTTTTTTTTTTAGACATAGTTCTATCAAAAACTGGTTATCTGGATACTTAGATGGGAGCAAAAGAGAAACTAGTATTACCCTGCAGTAAACTAAAGGCAAGGTGGCCAAATCCCACCTTTATTGCTAACTTCCTAGTAAAGACCAGCATGAATCTAGTTCCTACCTGGAAATGGATCCAGTCCTCACCTCCCCACTTCTCTATTTTAGTTGCCAGCCACTCCAGGCACTCTCTCATCCCCTGCCACCCAACCACAAGGACAGGGACCCACAAAACCCTCTGCACTTCACACAAGCTGGCCCCAAACCCGGAGTCGTCTTCTTACCCCCTCAGGATACCAGCCATAGGTTTGAGGGTTCCCAGCCCCCTAACTTCTGACCTGCTGGCTCCCTCTGCCCCTGTGGGTTCTATAATTCATTGGAACATCTCACAGAATTCTCAGAAAGGTACCTGTACTTAAAATTACCTATTCATTATAGCCAGAAAGGATACAAAAGAAGAGACACACAGGGTGGAGTTTGGGGGGCCCCCGATGCTAGGTTTCCATTGTCCCCAGGGATGCACCGCCCCCTCCAGAGCAGATTCGTTCCCCAATCCAGGAAGCCCCGAGAGCGTCTGTGTCCAGGCCTTTTTTTTGTTTTTGGCTTTATGGCATAGTCATGATTGACTGAATCATTAAATGTGCATGATTGACTAAACCATGCCCCCTCCCTTCCTGAGGCTAACTGGCCAGGTGTGGTTTTTGTGGCCCCCACTCATTTGCACATGTTTAAATGATGCTGTTTTAGAAGAAAAAGCTCCATTGCCGGGGAGTTCCAAGAGCTCCACTTCAGGAAGCAGAGAGAAAGGCCAAATCGAGCTCTTTGTATCACACGCAAAAATCAGCAATAAATGATATCAAGGTTTATATTTAGGAAAAGAAACACTTTATAAGCAAAGAAAAAGGACTCAAAAAGCATAGTAGTAATACCATTTGACATAGGTAATGTGTCTAATAACCCTAGGGCATGATTATATGGCAGTTGGTATTTATAATGAAGATCAGTCATCCAATAAATATTTAAATTATGTTTAGTATACGTCCTAAGAACATTGTGGTTGTTGTGTGCAGGGGAGCGGATTCCACATACAGCGATCCTATCTGCCAGAGCAGAACTGCCTCTAGGGTTTCCTTAGGCTATAGTATTTACAAGAGCAGATCACCAGGTCTTTTCTCCTGCCGAGCCCTTGGGTGAGTTCCAATTGCCAACCTTTCGGTTAGCGGCTGAGTGCTTAACCATTGTGACTCCAGGACTCCTAACTGAAAAACTGATCTGTTGCCATCGAGTTGATTCCGACTCATAGTGACCTTGTAGGACAGAGTAGAGCTGCCCCATAGAGTTTCCAAGGAGCAGCTGGTGGATTCAAACTGCTGACATTTTGGTTAGCAGCTGTAGCTCTTAACCACTGTGCCACCGGGGCTCCTAAAAATAAATAAATAAATAGATAAATAAATAAATAAAGGAGTGTAAAATATTTTTACAAAGATTTCTAACCTAAGTTTGTGCGTGGTTTTAAGGTTTGGCACTTATTTAGTTGCTTATTTAGAAATTACTTGTTTGAAAAAGCTAATTCTCTAATCATGCTGTACAAATGAAGATCTCTAGGTATAAAATGTAGGACAGACTAGTTTTGTTCTTTACCAAAAGCTTACTACTTCATACCTCTTTGCCTTTACTGTTACTACTTCCTTAGCCGGGACCATTCTTTCTGTTCTTGCTAGCTCACCTCTCCCCCTTGTCTTTGCGTCTTGTTTCTCCACAAGAGGGTAAGCTCCTTGAAGGCAGAAACCGTCTTACTCACCTCTGTACCTAGCACAGTACCTGGGACATAGTAGACAACCAGCGAATGTTTGTTGAATTGTTGTGCTGAGCTGATGTGCAGTAAAACACTGACGTACGTGTGGTCTTAGCTCTTCAGACTCCAGGGAGAATATCATGGCACACTAACATTTTTCTTTCTAAATTAAATATCCAAGTTATTTTTTATTATATTACTTGCTAGGGTGGTTTCCTTCTATTCCTTACAAATTTGTTTCACTGTTTAAAATTTTCCTTCTTCCTAGATGGATTAATTGCCTCAGAAGGAGCCATCAGTCCAGACTTCTTCAGTGATTTTCACATTCAGAATGGAGATGCAGCGGGGCAGCACTCATTTCCCAGCAGGTAAACTGTGTTCCAAGAAGAAGCTAATGTGCGGTGTTGGGAGGAAAACTTAATTTCCCTTGTTTTTGAAAAGGTGGAGTTCTCTTTATTCTTCATTTCTTTATCTTTTTCATTAAGAAGGAGAAAAATCTTCAATCTTTTCAAGAACAGGTGTATTGATTTTAAATTAATTTATGAAATCACGTATTCCATGTAAAGGAGAAGATCACAAATCTGAAAAAATATGCTTCACCATGTTTTTCATCAGGCTGTCTATTACAGCAGAAAAAACATTTGCCAAATTAATGAACAGATTGTTTCCTGAGGACCATCCAACATCAGTAAAGTATAATAGAAAATGAGAATATACAACATGTATTTTTAACAATTATTCAGACATTACTGTTTAAAAAGGAGCCCTGGTGGTGCAACAATTAAGCACTCAGCAGAGCAAACCCACCCAGCCGCTCCACAGGAGAAAGACCTGGCAATCTACATCCATAAAGATTACAACCGAGAAAATCCTGTGGGGCAGTTTTAACCTGTAACAATACATGAATGGAGTCGCTGTGAGTCGGAACTGACTTGACAGCACCTAAAAACAACTCTTTAAAAAGTCTTGGTGCTTTGATTAAAGACTTTTCTTCCCTACAAAGCATTCAAGTAAATTTTTTAAGGGAAAAAAAAAAATCTGACATGCCAGCATTGTTCTATAGTCACAAAAAAGCTCCTCCAGCAGATAGCTTCATTACTGGTGTCAGATTTTTAAAGTCCTGCCAGAAAGTGTAAAGAATATTTTCTCCTCATATTATTCCTCGAGGTGTAACGTTTTAATTCAGGCTGACTTGTAATTTTGTCTTAGCTAGTCCAGTGAATACAGTCGGCCCTCTGTATCCAAGGGTTCAACATCCATGATTCAACCAACTGGGAATCAAAAATATTAGGACAGAGAAAGAAAGAAGGCACTCAGGGCCTGGGGGCAAGACAGAGGGCAGCACAAGGCAAGGCAGGGTTCAGCGGAGGAACCGTATGTGGCTGTGAAGGAAGCAGCTCCCAGGGGGATGGGGCAGCCGCACCCCAACACAGTTTGGACAAGTGAAGACATGAGGAAAGGGGCCACGAGCTTATGCTGGGTGCTTCTTGGCCTGACCAAGGTCCTGGGGACCATGTTTGCGGCAGAGGTCTTGGGTCCAGGAGAGCATAAAGTTGGCAGGCCCAGGACCTAGCATTCTGTACCACGTATGTGGGGTACCCAGAGTCACCCAGGACCTCCTGCTGGAAGGAACCCTGGCACAGAGGGCACCCTGCAGCAGGAAGGCCAGATGTGGCTCTCCTTAAAAGTCACGCTTTGGTGTGGTGCTTCAGCATCTCCCTTCACCTGGCTCACTGTCACTATTCCACTTCAGAGCCAAACGCCAGTCATTCCTGTGCTGTGCAAAAAAGTTTTTTAAAGTACACCGTTTTATATAAGGAAGGTGAGCATCTGTGGATTTTGGTATCCACTGGGGTCCTAGAACCAATTCTGCCCGCCTCCCCGATACCGTGGGATGACTATAGCTATAATCTTGTTTGCCTTTCAGACAGTTGATTCTTTTCCTTTAAATTATTGATTTAATTTCTTCTTCTGAAATTCTTGTGCTTAACGTAAGCTATTTTCAGATTGAGAAGCCCTGGTGGCACAGTAGTTAAGCACTGAGCTGCTAACCGAAAGGTCGGCGGTTTAAACCCATGAGAAGCTCAGCAGGAGAAAGATGTGGCAGCCTTGGAAACCCTATGGGGCAGTTCTACTCCGTCCTCTGGGGTTGCTAAGAGTCAGAAACAACTGGATGGCAGAGGGTTTGGGTTGGTTTTGTTTGTTTGTTTGTTTTTGTTACTTTCAAATTGAGTGATTTGTTCATGTAGTATTTTTTAAATGAAAGAATACAGTTGTGGCCAGTGTTATGAAGCTTAATGATCACTTGCAATAAGCTACTTTAATCCAATAGTAATAATTATAATTGTTACCATTATTGATCATCTATTCGTAAAATCTATTTACAAATATTTATCTTACTTATTTTAACCTGCAAGGCAACATTTTAAAGCAGGTATTATTATAGCCATTTTACAGATGAAGAAATCAAGGCTCTAAAAATTTAAGTAACTGACTCACACAGGTAGAGTGGTCATGCACGAGTGTGAACTCAGGTTTATATGTCTCCAAAGCTGACGTTCTTTCCAGAACAAACACAGCGTACTATGGTAGCATTTCTTGACCTCGACCCACGTTAAGAAATACCTTTCCTGTTACAACTCACTGCACATGCATGTTTTTATACGTGTATACGTAAACAGAAACTTCTCAAAACGGTACTCACTCTTACTACCTGTGATGCCCTCTGATAGAGTCTGTTTGATCCTCTTTCTTTTTTTGAATGCAGATTGCAGCCCACTAAGTTGATTTCACAGCTCACTGATGGTTGTAACCCAGAGTTTAAAAACGTGGTAGGAAAACATGGCAGTATTCCATGAAATGAGACAACAATGCTCCTTGTATGCACTTCGGTGTTCTGTGTTACTGATTGCCATTGAGTCGGTCTGACTCATGGTAGCCTTATGTGTAGCAGAACAAAATGTCGCCTGGCCCTGCATCATGATTGTTGGTATGTTTGTGTCTTTGGTTGGTAATGCTGCGGCTATTTCATAGCGGCTTATCTTCCAGCACTATACTCTAGGACAGTATTTTGCTGTGATCCATAAGGTGTTCATTGACTAATTTTCAAAAGTAGGTCACCAAGCCTTTCTTCCTAGTCTGTCTTAGTCTAGAAGTCTGCTGAAACCTGTCCACCGTGGGTGACTTTACTGGAATTTGAAATACCAGTGGCATAGCTTACAGCATCATGGCAACACACAAGCCACCACAGTATGGCAAATGGACAGACGTGTGGTGTCTTCTGTGCCCATTACCAGGCCTTCGAACTGCTTGGTTGTAGCTCAAACCCTTGCTGAGAATTTGCATTTCTAACAAGTTCAGAGGGGATGCTAATGCTGCTGGTTAGGGACCAATTCTGAGAACCACTAGTAGAGCAGTGGTTCTCAGAATTTATTATACATAAGAGTCACCTGTGGACCTTGTTAAAATGTAGATTCTGATTCAGTATATCTGGGGTAGAAATGCATATTCTCAGCAGCAGTTCGAATTGGAATAAACCGGTTTGAAGCCCTACTCGTTACCTATTGCTTTTGAGTCTATTCCAACTCATAGCGACCCTGTAAGGACAGAGTAGAACTGTCCCATAGGGTTACCAATGCTATAAATCTTTACAGAAGCAGACTGCCACCTCTTTCTCCCATGGAGTGGCTGGTTGGTTTGAACTGCAAACCTTTTGGTTGGCAGCTGAGTGCTTTAACCACGGTGCCACCAGGGCTCCTGAAATAAATACTAGCACATTAGAAATAAAGTTTCATTGGTATACTGTATTGTAATTACAAGAAACTCCTTGCCTTAGGAAAGAAAAGCTAAACATAGTTAAATACTAGAAAGCATGTGGCTTTTGATTACTTTTGCCGCTTCTGGATATATTAACTCTAATTATTTAAATAGAGCCTGTTTAATCATTACAGCTGTATACTCCATCATGTGACAGTTTACTGTACAAATGTATTCTGAAACATAATTAGGAAAGGGAAAAATAATACGGGTATATGATCCTATCTCTCTATCTATCTGTCTATCTCGAAGAATTTTGCTGACATTAACTTCAGTTTTTCTGCCATTTTTGTTTCACCATGAGCAAAACATCATTTTTGTATCTTCTGCAAATACTGGCAATATAAAGAAAGCAGACTGCTACTAATCATGTATTATTTATTTGGAAAAAGTTTGCTTTGATTTTTTAATATAGTTATATGATTTTTAAGAAATTAAAATTTTTCTCTAAAATTGAATATACAAATTATTGATCTTATGAGCTTATTAGTTCAACAAAATCATGTCTGGTTTTCAAAAATAACCATTTTGTAAAACAATAAAAATGCCTTGAGAGACAGTTGTACTCAATGGTAAGTTATATACTGAGTCCAAAGATTTCAGGATTTTATTCTTCAATTCTGTTTTTAACTTTTTTAAAAATGACCTTGGGAAAATCCTTTTACCTCTGTATTATAAGTTACTTTTCAAGAGTAAAATATTTAAAGTAACTTATTTTACTTCCTAAAAGATATGTCACAGTAATGTTGGCTTAAAGGATTAGTTAATAAAACTTACTGTAGACTATTTTTCAAACCAAAAGAGCAACTTATTTATTACAATTGTTTTGATTTGAGAATAGTTTGCCCTTTAAAAGAAACTTCCCTGGAGAAAGTTAAGTCTTTCATCTCTTGTCTTTTGTAATTTTTCTGGCCTTAAATCACATAACCATATCGTTTTCTCTTTTTTATTTCCAGAAGAAATAATTTACAATGAATTTCCTCAATTTTCTTGTAGGTGATAGATCAAATGAAAAGGGACTCTAACTTGTACCAGCAGAGGTACAGAGTATACAGTGTAACCAAGACTCCTAATTGTTCTCCTGTTACTTTTTATTAGCCTAATCTGGAATAATTTTACGTTTTCTTTTATTCAATCATTTTTGGTTGGTTAGAATTTTCCTTTTAATAGGATTTTTATACCCTTTGAAAGGAACAAACCATAAATATTAACTGACATATTTTTTAATTCTGAAAAGATTTAAGTATTTTAAATTGCTACATAATTATTCACATATTTTTGTATGATAATTTTGCTACACAATGTCCCAGATGTGAAACTTCAAACTAGTGGCTACCTTTTCAACTCCTGATATAAAATAAGTAAATTTAAAGCTCATTGAATCAAATAAGACTGATTCAAAGCACTATTTTAAAATTTTTTCATTTTAACTGTTTTAAGTGTAAAATAGGAAGACTTTTCAAGAAATGCAAGTTCATCAAACAGAAGTTGTTGAACTTCTGTTCGTCATCTCTGCTGTGAAGATGAGAATAAACAGATTTACCAGACAGCATGAAGAATTTGGGTTAACTATGAAAGAATAGTGTCTTCATTGCTTTTAAATACTGAAAAAACTGATAGAATATTCTGTAGATGCATTTAAAAAGAGATGATTTATAAATTCTTCTGCTTCTTTATCATGTCTTTGATAAATAAAACAAAAACCCATTGCCATCGAGTTGATTCCAACTCACAGCAGCTGGTGGGTTCCAACCGCTGACCTTTTGGTTAGCAGCTGAGCACTTTAACCACTGTGCCACCAGGGCTCCTTCTTTTATAAATAAGCACTTTCAGGTTATCTGGAAGGAGAATAATAAAAGATTAATGTATAAAATGTGAATTTCTATCATTATTTTTAATGATTTTCATGCAGTAGAATACAAGGTGAAACATGGAACAGAATGTGTCGGTGCCAAGGGGCGTACTTCTCAGCTACTCCAGATGACTGGGAGCCCTGGTGGCACGGAGCTTGAGAGCTGCAGCTACTAATCAAACGGTTGGCGGTTTGAGTCCACCAGCCGCTCCTTAGGAAGCCTAGGGCAGTTCTACTCTGTCCTGTCGGGTCACTGTGAGTTGGAATCGACTCGATGGCAGCGGGTTTGGTTTTGGGTTTTGGTACTCAGGACTTTGTTGTTTTTTAACGTTTCAGTTTGAGTGGTTCATGTGAAGTAGATGACCCCAAGCCCCTGCAGGGTAAAGAATAAATTACTAGTTTGTACAACCATGAGTTTTTATTTTAATTGTCCACAGAAAAATTCTTCTTTTTCTTTCTAAAGAGACAAAGTTCAATAATAGGACAAATCTTAAAATGGGGAAACTAAGCCAGCTTTAGAAAACTGTTTAAACAGTTCAATTTGTTTTTTTGTTTTTTCTTAAAATCCAAGTCAGGGGTCCTTCTCAGTCTGAATGCCTGCATTTTTGTAATACAGCAGGGCAGTTTAATTGGAAACAGTGAAACCGTTAAACTCATCCATCCCATTCTACAAGTGAGGCTGGGTGTTTGATAAAATGGATGCTGGCAGTTGGACAGCGAATCCTGGGCTGTAGACATGTGTCACTATCGTTTTGAACTTCTTGGCGCCAGGATTTCCCGACATTTAGAGCTAATGCAAAATGCATTAGCGCTTGAAGGCATTAGCTATGGAGTTGCCAATCCCAGGGCGGCAGATGCAAACCTTCCCTCCCCTCCCCAAATCTGAATTGGTGTTAGAAAGTGAAGTGGAACTTGCTATTGAAGCTAATTTAAAATAATGGGAGCAAGGCTAGCGTTTTTCCCCCCTATATACCATATATCCACACCATATTTTTGGCCTTTTTTTATTATAACTCTTACTTTTCAAGACTAACAAGAACCTCATGTTAAGAGTATTTTTAAACTGCTTCCAGGTTTTACAAATGAGTTTTTGTTGCAGTAAAAATGGACCATATTTCTTTATAGGAATCCAGTTTTCATAAACGGGGAAAATGCAGAAACTGCTTAGGTTTCCTCAAGTCTTTGAAAAATGTTTTTCAGAGGGCCTGCAGTTCTTCGCGGTTGGCACAGTGATGTCATTTACTGACCATTTCACTGGGGTCAGAGATGAACTAGATTTGCGCATTTTCTGAACCATCTGAGTCCGATACTTTAATTTTCTTTCTGTGTGTGTTATAGCCTGACTCTTTTATTTATTTTTTATTTCTTAGAATAATATTAACATTTTGCATATTATACATATTATATATTACACATATAGACCTTTTATTCTGGTCTCTCTAATTTACTTTATTTCAAACATTAAATCACAGTTATACATTTAGAAATCATACTGAATAGAACTCACAGATTATTTCCTTGAAATATAAGAAATAGCCTTTTTCCAAATTCTTAATTGTGTGATTTTTTTCCCTAAGACTAGGACTCAACATGTGAAACTTAGACTTATTGCTTTAACTATAAGGCCATCTGAATTATGCTCAGCTGTTTTTACTCAGTTTTTTCACTTGAGAAAAGTAACTTCAAAATTATGTACTATCTGCCTGAGAGATATCCTGTGGTGCGTATAGAACTGTGTATTGTGGAAGTTATTCAGAGGAGAAATTCAATTATTCTCCGTGTTCACAACCCTTAAAATTTATTCGAGAGAGAAATGCTTTTATATTGAAAGTAACTACACCTACAAAGTCCCTTGTCAGTTTTTAATTAATAACCCAAACTCTTCCATTTGTTCTGAAATTTAAGTTTTAATGACCTCCCTTTTACTGTGGCAGAGGTATAGAAATTATATGGAAGGATCAAATGAAAACAAAAAGAACCTCCCAGAACCGTTTCCTTTGATAAATATTGAGACCAGTTGCCCATTTTTTCGCAACATTGCAAAGACTAAAGTAATTGGTACTTACGAAATATTTTGAAGATAATCATTAACGAGAACCCTGCTTTATTTAGTGTGTTATAAAATTTTTATCATACATTATCACAGGTGAGGAGTGAGCTTCTTGACTCAAGTGGACACATGAGACTATGTGGGCAGCTCCTGTCTGGAGGGGAGATGGCTGAATGGACACAGAAATACAGGGTGGAGAGAAGGAGTGTGCTGTCACATTAGGGAGAGAGCAACTAGGAGTATATAAAAAAAAAAAATATATAGCAAGGTGTATATAAATTTTTGTATGAGAGATTGACTTCAGTCGTAAACTTAAAGAACAATAAAAATTAAAAAAAAAGTTATCATGACCTTTTCGTTATTTATGAAGTTGTTTTCCTCTGACTTTTTCTCAGAGGAGAGCATGCTTCATGAAGTCTTTAAAAAGAACTCCTGATGTTAGTAATTTTTCCAGACATGGTGATTACAAAACAAGGTACCCAGATACCATTTGCCAAAGTTTTTTTTTAATGCTAATACCAACACATAGGAGTAAAGAAGCATTCTGATAAGCCTCTGATGGGCATGTAAATTGATGAAACCTTGGTGGAATGCATTTGGTAATATAAAACAAAAGTCTTAAATTGTTCACTTCCTTTAACTCAGTTACTTCACTTCTAAGAATTTATCCTTATGAAGTAATCAAAGGTAAAGAGTGGGTGAATAAATCTGTATGTGAAAGAAAATAGCCACACTGAGTATACTGAGGTGCGTCCGTGGCATTGTGGAGTGAGCATTGAGCACACTGAGGTGCGTGCGTGGCGTTGTGGAGTGAGCACTGAGCACACTGAGGTGCGTGCGTGGCGTTGTGGAGTGAGCACTGAGCACACTGAGGTGCGTGCGTGGCGTTGTGGAGTGAGCACTGAGCACACTGAGGTGCGTGCGTGGCGTTGTGGAGTGAGCACTGAGCACACGGAGGTGCGTGCGTGGCGTTGTGGAGTGAGCACTGAGCACACGGAGGTGCGTGCGTGGCGTTGTGGAGTGAGCACTGAGCACACGGAGGTGCGTGCGTGGCGTTGTGGAGTGAGCACTGAGCACACGGAGGTGCGTGCGTGGCGTTGTGGAGTGAGCACTGAGCACACGGAGGCGCGTGCGTGGCGTTGTGGAGTGAGCACTGAGCACACGGAGGCGCGTGCGTGGCGTTGTGGAGTGAGCACTGAGCACACGGAGGTGCGTGCGTGGCGTTGTGGAGTGAGCACTGAGCACACGGAGGTGCGTGCGTGGCGTTGTGGAGTGAGCACTGAGCACACGGAGGCGCGTGCGTGGCGTTGTGGAGTGAGCACTGAGCACACGGAGGCGCGTCCGTGGCGTTGTGGAGTGAGCACTGAGCACACGGAGGCGCGTGTGTGGCGTTGTGGAGTGAGCACTGAGCACACGGAGGCGCGTGCGTGGCGTTGTGGAGTGAGCACTGAGCACACTGAGGCGCGTCCGTGGCGTTGTGGAGTGAGCACTGAGCACACTGAGGCGCGTCCGTGGCGTTGTGGAGTGAGCACTGAGCACACTGAGGCGCGTCCGTGGCGTTGGGGAGTGAGCACTGAGCACACTGAGGCGCGTCCGTGGCGTTGGGGAGTGAGCACTGAGCACACTGAGGCGCGTCCGTGGCGTTGGGGAGTGAGCACTGAGCACACTGAGGCGCGTCCGTGGCGTTGTGGAGTGAGCACTGAGCACACTGAGGCGCGTCCGTGGCGTTGTGGAGTGAGCACTGAGCACACTGAGGCGCGTGCGTGGCGTTGTGGAGTGAGCACTGAGCACACTGAGGCGCGTGCGTGGCGTTGTGGAGTGAGCACTGAGCACACTGAGGCGCGTGCGTGGCGTTGTGGAGTGAGCACTGAGCACACTGAGGTGCGTCCGTGGCGTTGTGGAGTGAGCACTGAGCACACTGAGGTGCGTCCGTGGCGTTGTGGAGTGAGCATTGTTTTCACTTTGTACCACAAGGTTCGTCTGCATATTAGATTCCATTGAACAGGTGTTCTGTTTTAAGTAAACCCAGTATATGAAGGTCAGAATAGGTAGAAATGGATATATTTAGCAATAGGATTCTCCTTACATAAAATTCTTCCCTTTTTTTAAAGGTTAACCACGGAGACCTTTTAATTTACTTCCTTATTTATAATTCCTTTTTTAATATAAAAAATGCATATTCACCTATGATGTTTTGGTAGCATAAACTTTGGTAACCACTCCCATATCTATAATTCTAATAATTAAAAATAGTATGATTAGGGATATTTAGTTATTCCATTTATATTCATTTGCATATATTATAACAGGTTTGGTCATTTAATATTTAAAGGTATTTTCATTTTAGGATTAGCCTGTTATTAAACAGTGTATAATATTAAAAACAACTTACTGAGAGCCTTGTATACATTATACATTTTGCTTACTCTTTGTTTTTGGCATGTACATTTACATAGGTCCCTAATACTTGTTCTTATCTGTATCTAGGTTGGGATATTTGCAAGAGTTGTTTCTCAGTTTACATAGAATTTTGTTAAGTCATAATTAAAACACATACAGTAGAGCCCTTTATAGCAACAGTGAAGTTGGGTGACAGGACAGTATCCTGTTTACTTTTTAAAGGTTACTCTGTTTTACAGTGTATGATTTCAGTCTGTGCAAATTTCTATTATAATTGTATTAAGTTATCCAAATGACACTATTTTTAATATGTATACACATATATTTCAAGCCTAGTGATAAATGCTGTACCAAGGTATAATTGCAAAACCAATAGAAATAATTTTAAGTTCTTCTACCTTTATCAGTATTAACCAAACAAATGTGTGGTAATATTTCTTGAAATGAATAAAACCGTTCATAAGAAATAATACTATGTGACGGGTAAAATTATACCTAAGGGAAAAAAGTAGCCTTTTTACTCTTCCACTGTGGAATGGTGAAGGCAGGAGAAGAAGAGTGGCAGTAGATAGGTAACACAGTTCTGGTGAGAAAGTCACACCAGTGCAAATCCGTGCTTTCACACTCGGGGACTCTTGCTCTAACGCCGCCCTTACGTTAGATCTCCTTTTTCTTTTTTAATACTCCCATAGCAATTCTGTAAGTTACTTTTTTATTTAAGAAGATGGAATGTTTTAGGAGCTTTCTAAATGTTTCAAAGAATAAAATCTAAGTATACAAAGGCTAATAATTTGCACTTATGTAGCATTTTACCAGTTTATGAATATATCTTCATGTATCTCATTGATCATCAACAAGTCTGTGAGGCAGATAGGGTAAAAAGTACTTTTGTCCCTATTTTAACAGACGTGGAAATTAAGGCACAAAGATTTTTAAGAGACTAAGCCAAAACCACATAGCTAATAAATAGTAAAGCCTTTAAACTTGGCAAGAGCCAACACTCCTACACTCTACTGTTATACCATACAGCCTGCAAATGACAGGCACATCTATTAGTCTGTCCATGAACTCTGCTTTATAAAGTTCAGAGTAGTCATTATTAAAATTCAGAATAAGATGTTCAGGCTTTGTTGCACAAAACAACATATTTTAATCTGTTTTGGTTTAATATGTTTGACATGGCTTATTGCAATTTAGTACTTCAGATTTGCTTGGAGACAAGTTGCTGAAAGTTTACTAACACACTGTGTAGTTAGTTCGCCACAGTTAATTCTCTTACACAGTTTACTGCTGGTAGACGCCATAGCGTCGGCTGCAACTTATGGCGCCCGTCTGTATAACAGAAGGAAGCTAAATTCTCTGCAGATTAAATCCAGTTGTATAAAAAATGAGGATGAAGTTAGATTAGCCTCAGTCTAGAAGTGTTGCAGGTCTTGTGCAAATCATTTGTTTATTTAATTAACCAATCTTAGTTCTCGAGTGCGTGATCCATTGTTTTATGCCTGTAAATGAAGCTTCACGGCCTTATTATCAGCTAGTCTTATTTGTCTTATTTGTTTAGGCTTTTTATAGAGCTGACTTCTCTCCAGCCTTTAAAGGCAAGGAAATTCAGATCCATTGCTTGGACACTAATGATTTGCATTTCCCAAGGAGAACTGAATTAAAGTTTTATTAGTAAATTGGGCCTATAACCTTTAAGGCCAGATTTTATTAGATTATCACACATCAGCATTAGCAAATTGTAAACTTTACTGAAATACAGGAATACAAGCCAAAAACCAAGGCTTAGAATCCTGGAAACTTTGGAAGATGTTTCAGCCTACAGAAATTATGCTCCTGACTTGGAAAAATGTTTAAAGTGAGTTACTTCCCTTTGAAAATGTAGAAGCAAGAGAGGAGCCACCATCATCGAGACTGTTAATCGTCAGTCTGGTGATCAGAGCAGAATTCTTGGAGGCATGCATATTAGCTGTACGTAGAAGCCCAAGGGTGCTCTCAGAGGAAACCGGACTTACTGTCGCTTCATTAGGAATTTCATTAAGGATAAGAAATTCAGCAGAACTAAGTCTGTAAATAAAAAACAATCTGAATATGACCAGATCCTACTAAAATGTTAACACATCAATTATGGCGTAGCTTTGTACTTTTTTTTTGTAGTAGAAGAATAGACATGGGAGTTAATCCAATCATGACTGGTAGGTTAATTATGTCATCATCATTTTTTTGTGTATTAATAGCAATTTTGTTGGCTGTAAAGATATGTAAAAATCAGTTATATATTTAAACGGAAAAAAAGTAGAATGTCCTTCAGCAAAGGTAACTGCTCTTATGACCTGTTTGACCTCTTATTCCCCCCCCCCAAAAATAATTATGAGACCTATTTTAAGGTAATAGGACACAAATTGCTATTACAAAGGCTTACTTATTCATATTTAATAAAAGCAACAAAATGCTATGCAGTTTGGTTGATAAGCACCACCACGTTCAAAAAAAAAAAAAAAAGTGGGAAAGTGTATCATCCCTATTTCCTCTAAGTCTGGATTCAGTGATACTGAGTTTACGCCTAAACCAAGGATATTTTCTAATGTAAGTTTGATTTATTAGGCCATCTGTGTTTCTATTGACGTAACAATGTAAATTAAGTATTATAGCAGTTTTCTTACATTAGAAAAATTAAAGACTCAAATATAAAAAAAAAAAAAATGAGAAAGCTGAAACCTAGGGTCCCTAGGTTTCTAAATGTAATATTAACTTCTGTGTTGCCCGTAGTCCTTCCAGATGTGCTGTTAGAAATAGCTCACTCCTCAGATATGAGCCAGATGGGCTCTGTAAACTGATTTACACTTATTTTCAATAGAAATTATACAGAATACCGATGAATTATTAAGTAAATGTATATTGCCAAATAAATCTAAGAGCAAAATATTAAGCTGTAGCAAATGAGAAAGGAATGTGAAAATGAAGACCTGCCTGCTTTAATGAGTTTAGTGGTTACCTTCTCAGTTTCAACCAAGAGAAAAGTTTTATTTTTTTGTTGTTGAGTATAAAAAAAAGAAAAGAAAGTCTATAAAACTGCTTAAAGAAGTATCTAAGACAAAAAAACAAGGAAATATAATGTTCTAAACTCAGTTGGTCCAAACCACTTGAGCTGCTGTGACAGCTCATAAAACTGAGAGTAGTTTTTAACTGGGCTCTGTTTTACATTGCCAAAGGGAATTTTCCTTGCAGGAAGTAGCCAGAGGGTTTATTTAGTTTCCAATCCATGGCTTTGATCTCTCTGTACTGTCATGTCTCAAGTTACACAGCCCTTTTTCACTGCAGTAAATCTGCAACAGTTAATGAGAATAAAATTTCCTCCTCCTTTCTGATCACAGGCTGTTAAAGGCCAAGCTGCAGCCAACTGTGCATTTGCAGAATTTCAGCTACAATATGTGAAAACACTGCAATCAGTTAATCTTGTTGTCTCTGTAATTCCTTTTATTGAGCTTTCTTCCTTTTTAAGTGGTCTGTTTTATCAAGTCAGGTGGTTGCAAGGCCAAACCTGTAATAAAGATTCAGAATATTAATAAACTGAGAAAGAGGGGTGTGTGTGTGTGTGTGTGTGTGTGTGTACATGCCTGTGTATACTGTGTGTGTACATGCCTGTGTATACTGTGTGTGTGTGTACATGCCTGTGTATACTGTGTGTGTACATGCCTGTGTATACTGTGTGTGTGTACATGCCTGTGTATACTGTGCGTGTGCGTACATGCCTGTGTATACTGTGCGTGTGCGTACATGCCTGTGTATACTGTGCGTGTGCGTACATGCCTGTGTATACTGTGCGTGTGCGTACATGCCTGTGTATACTGTGCGTGTGCGTACATGCCTGTGTATACTGTGCGTGTGCGTACATGCCTGTGTATACTGTGCGTGTGCGTACATGCCTGTGTATACTGTGCGTGTGCGTACATGCCTGTGTATACTGTGCGTGTGCGTACATGCCTGTGTATACTGTGCGTGTGCGTACATGCCTGTGTATACTGTGCGTGTGCGTACATGCCTGTGTATACTGTGCGTGTGCGTACATGCCTGTGTATACTGTGTGTGTGCGTACATGCCTGTGTATACTGTGTGTGTGTACATGCCTGTGTATACTGTGTGTGTGTGTGTACATGCCTGTGTATACTGTGTGTGTGTACATGCCTGTGTATACTGTGTGTGTGTGTACATGCTTGTGTATACTGTGTGTGTGTACATGCCTGTGTATACTGTGTGTGTGTACATGCCTGTGTATACTGTGTACTACTATTAAGATTTACATTGGGTCCAGACCAAGCCTTTCTTTGCCCTCAGATAAACTGGTTTATTTTCTTGGGTTACATTGTATAATCAGTTTCGATATAAATTTGCGTGTAATGAGTTTATTAAAGAAGTCAGAACATTATTTTTCACTTTTGATTGCATAGAATATACCATCGTATTTAAGGGATTTCAAAAACTGATCTTGACATTATAAAAGCTAGTCTGAAAATAAAAATAGCATTGTTAGAGACATCCATTGAGCCATCATTTTTATCAAATGGTTCCTTACACATAATGGAATATTATCTGTTGAATAAATCAATGGAATTTCAAAATCACATTTACTAAACAAGCTGAATTTTATACATTATAGTAAAGTACAGTAAAATCTCATTTATTTTCTTTTTTACTGAAATTTGAAACGTCTCAATGGAGGCATTGATTATTCAGTTAGTATATGTTGTTTTTGATTTACTTGGAAACCCTGGTGGCGTAGTGGTTAAGTGCTATGGCTGCTAACCAAAGGGTCGGCAGTTCAAATCCGCCAGGCGCTCCTTGGAAACTCTGTGGGGCAGTTCTCTGTCCCACAGGGTCGCTATGAGTCGGAATCGACTCGACAGCACTGGGTTTGGTTTGGTTTTGATTATACCTTTTATCTTTCTTTTACAATGTCTTATTTTGGCACGTGGAACTTAACTTCTTATCTTGGTTGGTCAAGAAATTCACCCTCAGAAGGCCATTTTAGATGCTATCTATTGATAAATTTATATTTTTATTAATATATATGTTTATATATATCGTATTTCCATATATATGTATATAATATTAATAAAAATGGTAAAATAAAATATGTAAAGGAAATCAGCTCCTATTTTCTCACCATGGAAGTCACAGTTACTGTCATGGCCATTTGATTTAACAGAATAATTTCCATTCTCATAAGAATCAAAATGTTGGAATAAGTCAACAATGTATAATATGATTCATTGATTTAGATGACTGTCATAAAAACAGTAGCTAAAATGTACTGTCAACTCCAAAGAATGTTTCTAAATTGAGGACAGAAAAAACAAGAGATAATAAAATAGAGGATCCACTTTTAGGAAAGTGCCAGTTGTTGTTGTCATTGTTAAGTGCCATCAAGTTGGTTCTAACCCATAGCGACCCCATGTACAACAGAATGAAACACTGCCTCATCCTGTGTCATCCTCACAATCGTTGTTATGCTTCAGCCCATGGTTGCAGCCACTGTGTCAATCCATCTCATTGAGGGTCTTGCTCTTTTTGGCTGACCCTCTACCAAGCATGATATCCTTCTCCAGGGACTGATCCCTCCTGATAACATATCCAAATTATCTGAGAGTCTCACCATCTTTGCTCCTAAGGAGTATTCTGGCTGTACTTCTTCTAAGACAGGTTTGTTCATTCTTCTGTCCCTGGTATATTCAATATTCTTTGCCATCACCATAATTTAAAAGGCATCAGTTCTTCTTCAGTCTTCTTTATTCATTGTCCAGCTTTCACATATGTATGAGGCAATTGAAAACACCATGGCTTGGGTCAGGCACACCTTAGTCTTCAAGGTGACATCTTTGCTTTTCAACACTTTAAAGAGGTCTTTTGCAGCAGATTTGCCCAATGCAATGCGTCGTTCGATTCCCTGACCGCTGCTTCCGTGGGTGTTGATTGTGATCCACCTAGAATGAAATCCTTGATAACGTCAATCTTTTCTCTGTTTATCATGTTGTTCGTTAGTCCAGTAAGAAAGAGAAGTGGTTTGAAATTTTCAAAAGAGAGAGCGAAGTACATGTCAACCCTAGGCCCTTTCAAAAGGTAATTGTTATAATGTAGAAAAGTTGAACTTTAAAATTATAGCTTATATTCATAGAATTATTTTGTTTTCAAAGAAGCCGTTCTGTGTCTAATTACACTATCACACCATAGTTCGTATATGAAAATAAAACAATATTTTAAATGAGAATCTCAGGGCCCGTTCTGTACTTCCTTTGTTTTTCTCTGTGTTTAAATCTGCATCAGATCATTAGTTCATAATCCACCCAAAATTCTGGACTCAAAAGTCCACAGAAAATTTCTGTATAAAATGAACATTTTGTTTGGTTTTCAGTTTTCTTGTTCTAAAAAAACAACTGAAACTGCTTGAAAGAGTTTGTTTCTAGAGCATGAACAGTCCAGTTCAGTTCCCCCCCACTTAAGAATTTTTATACAAATTGTTCTGTGGTTACAATTTCCACAACGTCTCAGCGCTCTCATTATTTCCATTCTGTGTGTTCTGTTTCCATTGATCTAGCTTTCCGCCCTCTCCTTTCCTTCTCGTCTTTGCTTTCGAGTACCTGTAGACTGTTTGGTCTCATGTAGTTGATTGTTTTAGGGAGCACATTACTCAAACAGGTGTTACAAGCCAATCTGTTACTTTGTTGAAAGGTGACCTCCAGAAATAGCTTTAGTTTCAAGTTCAAAGGGTATCTTAGGGCAATAGCCTTGGTCCTCTAATCTCTGTCGGCCCAGTAGGCCTGGCCATTTTTAGGAATTTGAATTTTGTTCTATGCATTTCTCCCATTCTATCTGGGACCTTCTATTGTCCCCTTGGTCACAAGGGTCAGTAGTGGTAACCAGGCTCCAGTTGTGTTTTAAATGAAATTACTGGGTAGGAGTAGAAGCAATGCAGGATTCAGTGCCATACAGAATTAACCTGTATTCTAATTCTATTATTTGAAACATTATTCTCTAAAATGGTTTCAAATCTGTATACAATCTAAGACATGTTGATTAATAATAGATGGAATTTTTTTTAAATATATTTACTGAGTGCCAGGAAGTATGCTAATTGCTATTCTTTACAAAGCTTATCTAATTTAATCTTCACAACAGATCATGGCAGGAGACATTGAGAAAACTGACGCTTGCCCGTGGTTATAAAGCAGGATTTCTTCCCACCACCCAGGCTATAAACTACTCTTGTTTTTACCCACCTTTTTTTTTTAACTTATATAACCTTCTGTTAAAATGGAAGAAATGTCCTTTTCTCAAACAAAATCCATTCAGTCCATTTGTGCTCTGGACCCATTTCTTGCTTTCTCAGGGACTTCTTTCTTGTCATCACTCTTTTCCCTTCTACTGAATAATTCCTGTGAGCATATAAACATAATTCGGAATCTCCGAAGTTAAACTCTCTTTGACTCCACTTCACATTCCACCTACTGCCCCATTTCTCACTTTCCTTCATCCAAAACTTCCCAAAAGACTCCCATTCAACCTTCCACTTCTGCAGTCTTGTCAAAATCACCAGTTTCCATATTGCCAAATCTAATGAACCTCTCAATTTTAACTTCTAGCAGTATTTGACACAGTTGTCCAGACTGCTTTCTGAAACTCCCTTCTCTCAGCTCTCAAGGCACCCACTGTTCTTATTTTCCTCCTAAGCCCTTCTCCATTCATTCTCAGTCTTCTTTGCTGGCTAGTCCTCCCCCTCTGCACCTTTAAATGCTGGTCATTTCAGCACCTTGGCCCTGTTCCCTATCCATGCCCTGTTTTGGGGGCCCTCTTCTCTAACTATACTCACTGTCTGGAGGATTTGGTCCAGATCCCGTGACTATAAATGCTATCTGTAAGCTTGTGTTTTTACCTAAGACCTCTCCTGTGAACACCATTCTTCTTCCTCCCTCTATTTGACATATACAATTGAATGTTTATTAAAATTATCAAATTTAACTTTTGATTTCCTATACACAAACAGGTTCCTCCTCTAGTCTTCTATCTCAGTATAGATCACCACCATCCATCCATTTGTTCAAGCCATAAATTTTGGAGTCTTTTGTGAGCTCTCCCTTTTTCTCATCATATCCTCCTTCTTCCTAGTGCAAAACATCTGCAAGTCTTGTCATTTTCATTTCCAAATCTGAATTTGAGACAATTTCTATATCTCAGATGTGTATATTTCCATTTTCACTGCCAGTACCCTAGTCCAATCTACCATCATCTAGCACCTAAATCACATCAGTAGCCTCCTAATTAATTTCCCTGCTTCTGATCGTACCTTCCCCCTCAGTCTGGTTTTTTTTTTTTCTTTCCCACAGCCATCCTGATCTTCTTAAAGTGTAACTCAAGTCATGTCTCCTAGCGGCTCTCAGTGCCTTCCCATGCTCCTGTAATCTAATACAGATTCCTTACCACAGTTTATACAGCCCTTTGTTATCTCACTCTTCCTTATTTATCCAGCCTCATCTCCTACAAATTTCCCAGTTACTCACTAATTCCACCCACTCTGGGCTTCCTTCTCTTCTTCAGACTTGCACTAAGTTCTTCATTTCCTTTGTAGTTAACTTGAATGTTCTTTCCCTGACTCTGAATAACTGGCCTCTTATTTTTCAATTCAGCTCAAATATTACTGCATCAGAGAGTTTTCCTACAAATACTATCAAAGAAACCTCTTCTTCCCCATCCTTCAGCTACTGTCTCATTACAGCAACCTATTCATTTATGTTTTTGGTTCACTTACTTGTTTGCCTTCTTCCACAAGAATATAGCCTCTGAAAGGACAAAAACTTTGACTGTCTTATTCATAGTTGTATCCATAGTGCCTAGCACAGAGCAGATTCTCAGTGGATCTTTGGTTTAATAAGTGAATTCTAAAAGCCACAGCAGTATTCAGGCACAGAAATATCTTAGTCCATTCCCTGTGCTTTATTTTAGTTTTAACTGTTTTTTTTACAATTTCTTAATTTTGTAGTTAGTCTTTACTATTTCATTATCACTCTTTCAAATGTACAATGCATATCATTTATTAAATATATAATCAAGACAGTTTTATATATATAAATGTGTGTGTGTACGTGTGCATGTATATACATATAAAGAGAAGGCGAGAGAGAAGGAGATGAGTCTTACTAAGCTCTGTGAACCCAAGATTAAATACGTTAAAATACAGTGTCCTACAGTTGCCTTACAGCTGTCTAGAGTATAATTATATTGACTTTGAAGTTCTTAACAAGCTCATATTATAAATTGTTGGTAGGAACCTCTGCTGTATGGAAAATGTTTAATAATCTCGGTAAGATAAAAACTGTGTTTTCTATTGGTGTATTTTATATAAATGAAGGTGCTTAGCTTTGTAGTTAAGATCAGTTAAGAAGTTCTTGGTGTACATGTATTACACTACCACATATCTAACTGAATACACTGAGAAGTACTCATTTATACAGAATGTAAGCTATCTCTATCACAGAAAAAATTTTATTTATTTCCAAAGTAAACCCTTATAATATCCCAGTATTACAAGTCAGAGTGAAGAATCACCTTAAGAGTCCATCTAATTTCATCTAGACTGAAAAAATATCATAGGTTCACCATGACAAAGGAAGAAATAATTTAATTAGTATTAAATGCCTTATTACGAATAGCAGAATCGAAGTGACTGTTCAGAATTGCCAAAACATTCTTTTCCTGGAGTTACAATGTATTTGGAATAGAGATTTTTTTCATGGAACAAACTGAGTAGAATATATGTTTAGAAGTCAGATAATTTAAGTTATAGACAGTCCTATTGTTGACTTGCTGTAAATTTTTTTTTTTTTTCAGTTTTATTGTGCCTGTAGGAATGGCTCCATACTTAAACATCAGGCAGAATTTGTTTTCAGAATATTTAAAATAGTACTTTTAGAGGTCTTTGAACTTATATAGGGAGTGGTGCTATAATAAGAATATTATAAAAATTCACATTGTCGAATAGCCTACGTTCTGTACTATTACCCCAAATTCTACCCCATACTTAAATAAAGGCTTTTCTTGATCTTATTTATTTCCTGTTATCAGATCTTAATTAATGACCTGTTGGTAATCAATAAATCAGAAGTATAGCATGGATACTGCGGAGGTTTTGCTGCTGTTGTTGTTATTTCCAAAAGATATACTTCACTTTTACTTAAAAGTTTCTGTGATGATAGATGAGATTAAATCTATAGAGTATAAAATAAAGATATAATTAAGGTAAAGATATATTTAATGTTGTCTTTTAGTAGTTAAAACCTCATTTATTTAGTTACCTTTTTAATTGACAAGCACTTGAATGGGACCTGGGGATACAGATACCATTAGGAAACAATCCCTGGGAGACAGTCCAAGATGGTGACTTAGTGACATACACCATGCCATCACCCTACAGCAGAGAACCAGGTGAAACAGATACAGAAGGCAATCTGGGAACACAGAACAGCAAACAGAAGGATGAAGAATTAGATCAAACACCTAATGGAAGGAGAAACTGAATGAAAATAGCAGACAAGGAGACTTAACAGACTGTAGACACCCTACCAGCCGGCCTGGCACAGCGTGGCCATTCTGAGACAAAGCAAGCAGCATTCCTGGGTGAAGAGCACAGGAAGGCAACTTTACGGAATCCCCAACAGGAGTCAGACACTGTGTAGAGAAACCCAGAACGTGAACTGAATCTAAGGAGGGAAAGTGGAGGAAGGTGGACAAGAACCCTATGGATCCAGGTGACCATAGAGCAGGGAGGTAGCCAGAAAATAGGGACAGAACTACTCACAAGCAGTGGTCCCTAATCACTGGGTGGGTGGTACTGGTGCAGTGGAGGATCCTTGTAGTGGCAGCTAGAAATCCCCCACCAAGCCAGACTCTGGACAGTGCCCATTTGTTGTATTTGGTCAGGGCCTGGTCCCAATTGCCAGCTGCACTCTGTGCCAGCTGCACTGCCGGTCACCTCTCCTTCCCACCCCCACCCTCCCGGTGAACAGCAGTGAGCCCCCTCCCCCCTGCCCAGAAATCCATGGTGCCTATTTCTGCACCGTCAGGCCTCCAACCAGAGACTGATGCCCACCCCCACCCATACCCACACTGCCCTGCCTGTCCAGCAGTCCATGGCATTCATTTCCATGCTATCAGACCTGCTACCAGAGGCTTGTGCTTACCCCCACCCATGCCCACACCGCCCCAACCACCTAGTGATTCGAGGTGCGTGCTCCCACACTTCGGACATACAACCGGAGGCTTATGCATGCCCCATCCAGCACCAGGCTGCCTTGCTTGCCTGGTGATCAGCAGCATACGTTCATACCACCAGACTGGTGACCAGGGTGCAAGACCCCCCTCCCCAGCACCCACCACCCTGCCCACCCAGGACAGCCATGCAAATTCCTGTGCCACCTACCCAGTGACCCATGCATCCTCACCCTGATGACCCAGCAACCAGCGATGCACACACACTATGCCCAACCCAGTGACCAGCAAAGATACTACCTGCACCCACGCCCCCGTGACCAACCAGACAGACACATCACCTCACCAGCAACACCAGTCACATCCTTACAGGAGTCATCTGCACCTCTGCCAAACAATGAGCAGGAGATCCTAGTGCTCTCATCCAGTGTCCACCCAGCTGCAATGTCACACATCTCAGACAGTTCCTGCTAGCCATCTACACTTGCACTGAAACCCCTTGATACCCACCACCTACTGAGATGCCAATTCGTGTACATACAGCCCACCTACTCCATCCATTTGGGTAGCACTCCCTCATAGTGGATATGAAGACATCATGCCCTGACCTCCAGAGAACACACTAATTGTTAGCATCAACCCAAAAGGACTCCATGGTCCCACAAGGTCTGTGGAGAGGCCCTGATCACCCAACACATGTCACCCAATATCCGGGAAAGAAGCTGCTCTCCCACCTCCATTCAATCCAGTAAGGGAGGACATTGGAGCCTAACCACAGAGGATTCGCACGTGGGTGTAACCCACCATACCCACTAGTGAGAGAAAATCACACCCAGCCAACAGACACCACCAAAGTCACACATAAACAAGAACGACAAAACAACAATTAAAAGGAAGAAAGACATTCTAAAGAGAAAGAGAAGAAACAAAGCTCGTGATACATCAAAATAAAGCAAAAAAATTACCACAAAACAAACATACAATAAATAAATTAACACCTTAATGCCTCGGAGACAGCAGACAATAACAAGTCTTGTGAAGAAACAGGATAAGATGGCTCAAACAAGTGAGCAAAATAAAGGGGCAGAAAACCTTCCTAAGAAATAAATGGTATTAGAACAACCAACCAACTTGACCTCTTAAACATATGCAGAACACACCACCCAACAGCAGCACGGTACACATTCTCCAACACACATGGCTTAGTCTCAAGAATATACCACATTGTGGGCCACAAAGCAAGCCTCAGTAAATTCAGAACATTGAAATAATACAGAGCATCTCTGATCATAACGCCATAAAACTAGAAATCAATAACTGAAAGAACAAGGGGGGAAAATCAAGTACATGTAAACTGAATAACACTTCATTTAAAAACTACTGAGTAATAAAAACTTACTTCAATGAAATTTTAAAAATTTCTAGAATCAAATGAGAATGAAAACACAACATCCTAAAACCACTGGAAAAGCAGTGCTCAGGGGAGAATTTATAGCAATAAATGCACACATCAAAAAAGAAGGGCCAAAATTAATAGCTTAATCCTAAAACCTGAACAAATAAAAAAGGAGCAGCAAAAGAAGCACAGTCACCAGAAGAACAGAAATAATAAAGATCAGAGCAGAAATAAATAGAAAACAGAAAAATAATAAGCAGAATCAACAAGACTAGAAGTTGGTTTTTTGTGAGGATCAATAAAGTTGACAAACCACGCGCCAAATTGACAAAGGAAAAAAATGAGAAGATGCAAATAACCAAAATACGAAATGAGAAGGGTGGCATTACAATGGAACCAAATGAGATAAGAAGAACCATAACAGAAGATTTGTACTCCAACAAATTTGAAAATCTAGAAGAAATGGACAAATTTCTAGTAACACACCAACTACCTAAACCAACAGAAATAGAGGTAGAAAATTTGAACAGACCCATAACAAAAGAAGAAACTGAAGAGGTCATAAAAATCCCAACCAAAAAATGCCCCAGCCCAGACATCTTCACTGGAAAATTCTACCAAACATTCAGAGAAGAGTTGACACCAGCTCTACTCAAACTGTTGCAGAACATGGAAAAGAAAGGAATATTCCTTAATTCATTCTATGAAGCCAGCATACCAAAACCTGATAACCAAAGCCAAGCAAAGATACCTCTGTAAAAGAAAACTATGGAGCAATATCCCTCATGAATATAGGCAAAAAAATTCTCAGCAAAATTCTAGCAACAGAATTCAACACCGTATCAAAAAAATAATACATCGTGGTCAATGGGATTCATACCAGGGATGCAAAGAAGGTTCAACATTAGAAAATCAATCAGTGTAATTTACTACATTAAAAATAAAGAAGAATAAGATCATCTCAATCAATACAGAAAAAGTATTTGATAAAATCCAACACCCTTTCCTGATTTAAAAAAAAAAAAAAACTCTCAGCAAAACAGGAATAGAAGGGAAATTCCTCAACATAATTAAGGGCATATATGCAAAACCAACAGCCAACATCATTCTCAACAAAGATTGAGAGCATTCCCATTAAGAATGGGAACAAAACAAGGATGCCTTTTACCACCACTCTTACTCAATATTGTACTAGAAGTGCTAGCTAGAACGGTAAGGCAAGAAAGAGAAATAAAGAGTATCCAAATTGGAAAGGAAGAAGTAAAACAATCCTTATTTGAAGATGACATGATCCTATACACAGAAAGTCCCAGAGACTCCATGAGAAAGGTAATGGAACTAATAGAAGAATTCAGCAAAGTGGCAGGGTACAACATCCACACACGAAGATGAGTTGGGCTTCTCCACATCTACAAAGAGTACTCTGAAAGAGATCAAGAAAAGAATACCGTTTACTATAGCCCCCAAAAGGTTAAAATACCTAGGTATAAAAGTAACTAGGGATGTGAAAGCCTTATACAAGGAAACTAAAAAGAGATCTACATAAATGGAAAAATATCCATGGTCATGGATAGGAAAATTTTAAATTTTGAAAATGTCAATACTACCAAAAGCAATCTTAGAAATAATGCAATCTTAATCCAAATCCGAACAACATGCTTTAATGAAATGGAAAAACTAATCTCCAACTTTATATGAAAAGGAAGGAGGTCCCGAATAGCTAAAACAATATTGAAGAAGAATGCAGTAAAGAGGCTTCACACTTCCTGATCTCAAACTTAGTGTATAGCCATGGTAATCAAAACAGCCTGGTAGTGGTTCAATAACATACACATATCATTGGAATGGATTTAAGAACCCAGAAGTAAATCCGTCTATCCACAGGCAGCTGATCTTTGACAAAGGGTCAAAGTCCACTCAATGGAGAAGAAACAGTCTGTTTTACAAATGGTGCTGGCCAAACTGGATATCCATTTGCAGAAAAATGAATCAGGATCCATACCTTATTCAGTGCAAAAAAAACTAAATCTAAATGGATCAAAGACCTCAATGTTAAAGTTGAAACTATAAAATTTCTGGAAAATACCAAAGGGTCAAAACTAGGGAACCTAATTTGTGGCATAAATAGCCTATCAGACAAAACTAAAAATGCATAAACAACAGAAGATAAATTAGATAACCAGGATCTACTAAAAACTAAGTATGTACTTACACTCATCAAAAGACTTTACAGACACGTCACCAAAGAGGTCATTCGGGTGGCCAACAAATACATGAAAAGGTGCTCGTAATCATCAGCCATTAGAGAGATGCAAATCAAAACTACAATGAGATACCATCTCACCCCTGCAAAAATGGCAATGATCAGAAAAACCAAGAACAACAAATCCTGGCAAGGTTGTGGGGGCATTGGAACTCTTACACATTGCTGTTGGGATTGTAAAATGGTACCACCACTATGGAAAACAGTATGGTGCTTCCCCAAAAAGCTAGAAATAGAGATACCTTATGATCCAGCAGACCCTCTCCTAGGTATGTGTCCTAGACATATAAGAGCAGTAACGTGAATAGCCATGTGCACACCCATGTTCATTGCAGCAGCATTCACAATAGCAAAAAGATGCAAACAACCGAAGTGTCCATCAGTGGGTAAATGGATAAACAAATTGTGGTACACACATTCAATGGAATAATGAGGAGTGCTCCCTTAAACAATTAATTGTATGAGACCTAACCGTCAATATTCAGCCAAAAGAAAAGATAAGAAAACAAGGAGGGGAAGCGAAGCTAGATGAATGGAAACAGAACAGAGTGGAAATAATGAGAATGCTGACACATTGTAAAAATTTTAACCAATGGCATGGAACAATTTATATAAAAGTTGTTAAAGGGCAACCTAATTTTCTGTGTAAACTTTCACCTAAGACGTAATAAAATATTATTAAAAACAAAAATGCAACAATCCCTTTCCTTTTTAGAAGCTTATGTTCGAGTTAAAATATAATTTTTGAGATGAGTTAAAGCATACTGTTTCTTATTATTTCTTGCAACTTTTTGAAAATATTTAAGGATTATAGTATTTATTATCAAGCTTAGAGAAGGAATTAGTATTAATTGCTTTTAATACGAATATACTATATCCCTTTTAATATAGTATCAATATTTGGACATCAATAATCTTCTCCTGGTTCCTGTCCACTTTTATGTATTCCTGCACCTTGAATAAATGTGTGTCTGTGTGTGTGTTGTTGTTAGGTGCCGTCGAGTTGGTTCCGACTCATAGCCACCCTGTGCACAACAGAATGAAACACTGCCCAGTCCTGAGCCATCCTCACAATCGTTGTTACGCTTGAGCTCATTGTTGCAGCCACTGTGTCAATCCACCTCTTTGAGGGTCTTCCTCTTTTCCGCTGACCCTGTACTCTGCCAAGCATGATGTCCTTCTCCAGAGATTGATCCCTCCTGACAACATGTCCAAAGTATGTAAGACAGTCTCACCATCCTTGCTTCCAAGGACCATTCTGGTTGTACTTCTTCCAAGACAGATTTGTTCGTTCTTTTTGGCAATCCATGGTATATTGAATATTCTTCACCAACACCACAATTCAAAGGCATCAGTTCTTCTTCGGTCTTCTTTATTCGTTGTCCAGCTTTCACATGCATATGATGCAATTGAAGATACCATGGCTTGGGTCATGCACGCCTTAGTCTTCAAGGTGACATCTTTGCTCTTCAACACTTTAAAGAGGTCCTTTGCAGCAGATTTACCCAATGCAATTCATCTTTTGATTTCTTGACTGCTGCTTCCATGGCTGTTGATTGTGGATCCAAGTAAAATGAAATCCTTGACAACTTCAATCTTTTCTCCATTTATCAGGATGTTGCTCATTGGTCCAGTCCTGAGGATTTTTGTTTTCTTTATGCTGAGACGCAATCCATACTGAAGGCTGTGGTCTTTGATCTTCCATTAGTAAGTACTTCAAGCCCTCTTCATTATCAGCAAGCAAGGTTGTTAATGAGTCTTCCTGCAATCCTGATGCCCCGTTCTTCTTCATATAGTCCAGCTTCTCGGATTATTTGCTCAGCATACAAATTGAATAGGTATGGTGAAAGAATACAACCCTGACGCACACCTTCCTGACTTTAAACCAATCAGTATCCTCTTGTTCTGTCCGAACAACTGCCTCTTGATCTATGTACAGGTTCCTCGTGAGCACAATTAAGTGTTCTGGAATTTCCATTCTTCGCAATGTTATCCATAATTTGTTATGATCCACACAGTCGAATGCCTTTGCATAGTCAATAAAACACAGGTAAACATCCTTCTGGTGTTCTCTGCTTTCAGCCAGGATCCATCTGACATCAGCAATGATACCCCTGGTTCCACATCCTCTTCTGAAACCGGCCTGAATTTCTGGCAGTTCCCTGTCGATATACTGCTGCAGCCTTTTTTGAATGATCTTCAGCAAAATTTTGCTGGGGTGTGATATTAATGATATTGTTCTATAATTTCTGTATTCGGTTGGATCACCTTTCTTGGGAATAGGCATAAATATGGACCTCTTCCAATCAGTTGGCCAGGAAGCTGTCCTCCATATTTCTTGGCATAAGTGAGTGAGCACCTCCAGCGCTGCATCTGTTTCTTGAAACATCTCAATTGATATTCCATCAATTCCTGGAGCCTTGTTTTTCACCAATGCCTTCAGAGCAGCTTGGACTTCTTCCCTCAGTACCATCAGTTCTTGATCATATGCCACCTCTTGAAATGGTTGAATATCATCTAATTCTTTTTGGTATATTGACTCTGTATATTCCTTCCATCTTCTTTTGATGCTTCCTGTATCATTTAATATTTTCCCCATAGAATCCTTCACTATTGCAACTCAAGGCTTGAATTTTTTCTTCAGTTCTTTCAGCTTGGGAAACACCAAGTGTGTGTGTATGTGTGTGTAAAATTCCAATGGAATGAACATCTCAAAAATGATTTCTGAATTGTCCTTAATCTAAGAGGTAACAGAATTATCTTTAGTAAAGGATGCCACGTTGTCTTAAATTATAAGCACTTTTTTTTTTAAAGAACATGTTATTTGGAGTACTGTCATTCATTAACTTCCTTTCATTGAAGAAGCATAGATCTTTTAGAATTTTATTACAGAAAAGGCTCAGTCTAATTCAATAATGTGGTGAATTGTCTTAGAAAAAAGTAAATAGATTTATAGATTCCGATTTTGTGGCATTTTAAGCTAAGCAATGCAGTATTTGACAAAGAATTGCATTATTACAGAAATACAACCTCCTGCATTATATAGACTGTTTAATAAAATGTATTTTCAAGGTCTGATAATTTACTAGAGTTCAGTTACTTCATCATAACAATAAGCAGTTTGGAAGGATTAACCCAGACAGTAGCTTGTTGTGGCTTTGTAATAAAGATATTCCCTATATAGAAGGAGCCCTGGTGGCACAGTGGTTAAGAGCTCAGCTGCTAACCAAAAGGTCGGCAGTTTGAAACAAACAAACTGCTGCTCCTTGGAAACGCTCTGGGGGCAGTTCTGCTCTGTCCTATGGGGTCGCTATGAGTTAGAATCCACTTGATGGCAGCAGATTTGGTTTTGGTATTTTTTCCTCTTTAGAAACACATCAGTTTCCTACAAAATGTAATTTGAATAATGGTGAGGCTTGGAGAGAGCTGTTCCACCAAGGAGTTTAATGTAAATGTTGGTTTCCTATGCCTTCCATCACATGAGCAAAGGTTTACAAAGTAGAAACTTGACTTTCATTTTACATTGATGGATGGGTGGATGGATGGACAGACGGATGGATAGATAGATACATAAACAAATGACAAAACATTTTAGTCTTTGAACTTCTTTTAACACTGACATTTTAGCTATTGATGAAGTCTTATAATTTTAATTTGAAGAGTTTCAGATTACAAAGAATTTGTTGTCCTGTACCAGGTTTTCTCATTAAAAAAAAAAAAAAAAGGTATCATAGCAGCCTTAGGCCAATATTCTGTCTTTCTGAGACCTTGTGACGTAGCAGTTAAGAACTACAGCTGCCTACCAAAAAGTCAGCTTTTGGAATCCACCAGCTGATCCTTGGAAACCCTGTGGGGCAGTTCTACTCTGTCCTGTAGTGTCGCTATGAGTTGGAATCAACTCAAAGGCAATGTTTTTTGTTTTTTGCTTTTTAATTATTTGAACAGTAGTCCAAATCACTTTTTAATCTCAAAACTTCTCCCTGCCTCCTTGACCAGAACTCAGACCTACTTCAAAAAGATAAGTGTGACACTCTATTAATAGAGATATTTTCAAATGCCTGTTTGTTTTAGTATTTGAAAATGACTAGTAGTTTTCTAAACTTTATACTTCTATTACTAAAGTTATTATTGGCTTACGTAAAACCTCTATATATCTATGTTGGCTTAAGTAAAAGCTACAGATTCCTGGGGTCTCATTTCAGACTAGAGAGGCACAATCAACAAATGCTTTCCTGTACCTTTTGATTAAGTTAAAGGTGTTAAATAATTAACCTTTTGAATAGACTTATAAATGTTGTTGTTATTAGGTGCCGTTGAGTCGGTTCTGAGTCATAGCGACCCTATGTACCACAGAATGAAACACTGCCCAGTCCTGCGCGCCATCCTTACAATCGTTGTTATGCTTGAGCCCATTTTTGCAGCCACTGTGACAATCCATCTCATTGAGCATCTTCCTCTTTTCCACTTACCCTGTACTTTACCAAGCGTGATGTCCTTCTCCAGGGACTGATCCTTCCTGACAGCATGTCCAAAGTATGTAAGACGCAGTCTTGCCATTCTTCCTTCTAAGGCACTCCAGTTGTACTTCTTCCAAGACAGATTTGTTCGTTCTTTTGGCAGTCCATGGTATATTCAGTATTCTTCGCCAATACCACAATTCAAAGGCATCAGTTCTTCTTCAGTTTTTGTTATTCATTGTCCAGCTTTCACATGCATATGATGTGGTTGAAAATACAATGGCTTGGCTCAGGTACACCTTAGTCTTCAAGGTGACATCCTTTTTAACACGTTATATATAAAGAAATCCTTTGCAGCAAATTTGCCCAATGCAATGCATCATTTGATTTCTTGACTGCTGCTTCCATGGGTGTTGATTGTGAATCCAAGTAAAATGAAATCTTTGACAACTTCAATCTTTTCTCCGTTTGTCATAATGTGGGTTATTGGTCCAGTTGTGAGAATTTTTATTTTCTTTATGTTGAGGTGTAATCCATACTGAAGGCTGTGGTCTTTGATCTTCATCAGTAAGTGCTCCAATTCTTCTTCACTTTCAGCCAGCAAGGTTCTACCATCTGCATAACACAGGTTGTTAATGAGTCTTCCTCCAATCCTGATGCCCTGTTCTTCTTCATATAGTCCAGCTTCTCAGATTATTTGCTCAGCATACAGATTGAATAGATATGGTGAAGAGATACAACCCTGACGCACACCTTTCCTGACTTTAAACCGATCAGTATCCCCTTGTTCTATCCGAACAACCGCCTCTTGATCTATGTATAGGTTCCTCATGAGCACGATTAAGTATTCTGGAATTCCCATTCTTCGCAATGTTATCCATAGTTTGTTATGATCCACACAGTCGAATGCCTTTGCATAGTCAATAAAACACAGGTAAACATCCTTCTGGTATTCTCTGCTTTCAGCCAGGATCCATCTGAAATCAGCAATGATATCCCTGGTTCCACGTCCTCTTCTGAAACCGGCCTGAATTTCTGGCAGTTCCCTGTCGATATACTGCTGCAGCCGTTTTTGAATGATCTTCAGCAAAATTTTGCTTGCGTGTGATAGTAATGATATTGTTTGATGACTTGTGTATTCCGTCCGATCACCTTTCTTGGGAATAGGCATATATATGGATCGCTTTCAGTTGGTTGGCAAGGTAGCTGTCTTTCAAATTTCTTGGAATAGACGAGTGAGCACTTCCAGCACTGCATCCGCTTGTTGAAACATCTCAATTGATATTCTGTCAATTCTCCAGTGCCTTCAGTGCAGCTTGGACTTCCTCCCTCAGCGCCATGAATTCCTGATCATATGCCACCTCTTGAAATGTTTGAATGTCGACTAATTCTTTTTGGTATAATGACTCTGTGTATTCCCCCATCTTCTTTTGATGCTTCGTGTGTCATTTAATATTTTCCCCATAGAATCCTTCAGTGTTACAACTCGCGGCTTGAATTTTTTCTTCAGTTCTTTCAGCTTGAGAAATGCCAAGCGTGTTCTTCCCCTTTGGTCTTCTATCTCTGGCTCTTTGAATGTGTCATTATAATACTTTGGCTTCTCAAGCCACCCTTTGAAATCTTCAGTTGTTTTACTTCATCATTTCTTCCTTTTGCTTTAGCTGCCTGACGTTTGAGAGTAAGTTTCAGAGTCTCTTCTGACATCCATCTTGATCTTTTCTTTCCTGTCTTTTTTGCTTTCTTCACATACGATGTTCTTGATGTCATTCCACAACTCATCTGGTTTTCGGTCGTTAGTGTTCAGCGCATCAAATCTATTCTTGAGATGGTCTCTAAATTCAGGTGAGATATACTCAAGGTCGTATTTTGGCTCTCGTGGACTTGCTTTGATTTTCTTCAGTTTCAACTTGAACTTGCATATTAGCAATTGATGGTCTGTTCCACAGTCAGCCCCTGGCCTTGTTCTGACTGATGATTTTGATCTTTTCCATCATCTCTTTCCACAGATATACTCAGTTTGATTCTTGTGTGTTCTATCTGGTGAGGTCCATGTGTATAGTCACCATTTACACTGGTGATAAAAGGCACTTGCAGTGAAGAAGTTGTTGTCTTGTAAAATTCAATCATGCAATATCCGGCACTGTTTCTGTCACCAAGGCCGTATTTTCCAACTACTGATCCTTCTCGTTTCCAACTTTCTCATTCCAATCACTAGTAATTATGAGTGCATCCTGATTACACATTCTATTAATTTCAGACTGCAGAAGCTGATAAAAATCTTCAATTTCTTCGTCTTTGGCCTTAGTGGTTGGCATATAAATTTGAATAATAGTCATATTAACTGGTCTTCCTTGTAGGCATAGGCTTATAAATAGGAGCATAGTTAATAAGTTTCTTTTTTGTGGACGTAAGTCAATATTCTATCTCAAGTATATATATATATATATATATATACACACACACACACATAGTTTTTATGCCTATTTTTTGTTTAGCTTTAGAATAAACTAAAGTTGATACTTCCTACTTTTTCAGAAATTCTTCCTATTTCAGGTTTTTCCAGGAAAAACAAAGCACCTTCGTAATGGCCTATCAGATGTTAAAAGGCAGTGTAATCTTAAAAAGGAATACAGGGTTGCGTGGACAGTATGAAGTGACTAATTTAGAACCTCTGAAAGGTGAAAGGATGGGAGGAGGCTTCTGTGAACATAGCTAGGCAAGTAAATTTTTAAGTTGCAACCGTAACTTAAAAATTTCATCTGTTCAAATTGATAAAAGATACCCTATAAAACTGTATTTATGTAGGTATTCAAACTTCATGCTGTCATCTCTTTCAAAGTAATAAACAGGAATTCTTAAAAGTCTTAAAAAAAAAAAAAAAGGTTCCTGAGGGTTAAGGCCTTTATAAATATCGAACTGTTGTAATTTAATTTGCCATCTGTATATACTGTAGGGAAAAAGAAAACATTTACAATTTCTTACAGTGACTTCTTGCCTCTTTTCCCCAAGGTGTAGGGAAGGAAGTTACTATTTTACATCAGCAAGCGAGCACGATAGTCATTTTAAATTTAATCAGTTTGTAACCACTCCTTGTTCTGTGTGCTTGATACAGCTAACATAGTTATACCTGTATGCTAGCTTGGATTACTGCCTAAAACCCACATGTCGTACGAGAATCTCAAAAATATATCGTGCATTTCCATCTCCCTGGAGAATTCTCCTCATATTTGCCCAGTTTTGCTTATAAGTTCCAGGTTGTAAGGTTGGCACAAATCAAAAGATCACATGAACATCACAGACTGAAGGTACTGCACCCTAGACATTTCAACTGCCTGTGCCCTTTTCTGAGAGAAGCCACGAATGTAGTAGTAAACCTGAATACAGGAATGTGTGCAATTTAGGAAGTGATGGCTGCACCAGATAACTAAAAACCTCATCTTTGGTTTACTGCCTTCAAAATAAACTCACTGAATATAAAATAATATGAAAAGGCATGTAAAGAAACTTTCCATGTATTTTTCATCCCTGATGGTGTTCTATCGTTTACATTAATCATAACGGAATCAGAAGGTTTTTGATTGAATAACCTTACACCAGCAGCTCCGTCTCACTGTGGTGAAAGGAAGCTATGATTGGCCATGGTGTTATTTTAGTGCAACAACAATTAGTATGCAACAACAATTAGTAAATTTTTTTTTTTTTTAATCGCTATGAATTATGTGGTGATTAAGGTTGTGTATCAACTTGGCTGGGTCATGATTCTTAGTGGTTTAGCAGTTATATAATGATATAGTCATCCTCCATGACGTGATTCAATGTGATCAGCCAATCAGGTGTAAAGGGAGTTTCCTTGGAGGTGTAACCTCCGTCCAATATATACAGGGATTTTCTGGCAAAACTCGCTTGCTCTGGATCTTGCATTTGGCGCATCATCGTCTGACCTCTGGTTCTGGGAACTTGAGCCAATGGCCTGACATATTGCCTGCCAATCTTGGAATTCATTGGCCCCCACAGCCTGTGAGCCAGCAGCCTGCCATCTTACCTGCCAATTACGGATTCATCAGAATCTGCAGCCCATGAACCAGCAGCCTGGCATCTGACCTACAGATCTTAGGTTCGTCAGCCCCTGCAGCTAAGTGAGTCATGAGAAGCTCAAGCCTGATGCCAGACCCACACACTTGGGACTTGCCAGCCTCTGCAACCTCGTGAGCCATTCCCTTGACATAAATCTCCCTCTCCATATATATATATATATATATATATATATATATATATACACACACATATATACATACACACACACACACACACACACACACACGCTTCACTGGTTCTGCTTCTCTAGACCCAGCTTGATACATTTGGTACCCAGAGTGGTTCTAGAGAAACTGAATCATAAGGATGATTTTTCTAAATTGGTCTTCAAGTCTGACTAGTCTTAAAGGCGTTGATAACCCTACCTCCAATAGTAAAGATCAGACCAAACCAAACCCATTCCCATCGTGTCAGTTGCAATGGAAATCCCAGTGGCGTAGTAATTAAGTGCTTCAGCTGCTAACCAAAAGGTTGGCAGTTCGAATCTGCCAGGCACTCCTTGGAAACTCTATGGGGCAGTTCTACTCTGTCCTATAGGGTCACTGTGAGTCGGGATCAACTCAACGGCACTGGGTTTGGTTTTTTGGGTTAAGTGACCCTATAGGACAGAGTAAAACTGTCCCGATAGGCTGACTTTTTGGTTAACAGCCATAGCACTTAATCACTGCGCCACCATGGTTTCCAGTAGTAAAGAGGGTGCTACTAATCCATGGCGTCTTGTGGCAATATTAATACTCAAAATATCGCCACCAATAGATCAGGTATTGATGACAAGCAAGGCTCTGGGTGATCACATGTTTAATACTTTTCTACAGTTTTGTCAGAATGAGCAATATAGGAAAGCTGGTTGGTTGGTCCTGTTTTTGCTAGGCAAAGTGGTGAAAGAAAGAGATGAGCTCAGGGCTTCAGAGTCACAGCTCAAGTGCCACGTAAAAGACTTCACTTCAAAGTTGCCACTTGTGCCCTGAAAGAAAGTTTTATTTCTTGTAGTAACAAAGCTGATATTACTAAAAACCAAACCCAGAGATTTATCGTAAGAGTGGCTAAGTTACAACGCCACCTGAATTTCCAACCTCGAATGGTGTCTGAAGTTAAAGTGAGGGTGTTAATTGGGAAGAAATGGGATCCTGAAACTTGGGATGGGGACGTATGGGCAGATAATCAGGAAGCTGGGGACATTGAATCCTCTAAATTCATTGAATCATTCCTGCCAACAAAACCATCCCTTTCACTCCCAAATGAAGAAATTACTCCGTCTTTGTCTGTGAAGCCACCCTCCCCAGTAAAACCATTACCCCCCTCCACCCCCATCTGACAATATTAACCCAAATATGTCTGAAAAGCCTTTGAGATGCCACCAAGGGTGGCGTCTGAGCCATCACCTGGGGTGGTGTCTGAGTCATTACTTGGGGCATCACCTGGGGTAGCTGCCGTACAGGACATTGCTGAATGTTCCCAGACCCACCCCCACCACCCATTTTATTTCTAGACCAATAACTAGACTTCAGTCTCAGCAAGCTCCAAAAGGTGAAGTACAAAGTGTGACCCAGGAGTAGGTATGCTAAACTCCAGAAGAACTGCTTAACTTTTCTAATGTGTACAAACAGAAACCTGGGGAATATGTGTGGCAATGGCTATTAAGTGTGTGGGATAATGGTGCAAGGAACATAAAGTTGGATCAGTCTGAGTTAATTGATATGAGCCCACTAAGCAGAGTCTTCATTCAGTGTTTCAGCTTGAGAGGTTAGGAAAGGATCTAATAGTTTACTTGTTTGATTTGCTGAAGCATAGATTACACGGTGGCCTAAATAAATCAAGTTCAAGTACCAGACTTCCCTTGGTATACTGTAGAAGAAGGTATCCAAAGGCTTAGGAAATTGTCATGTTAGAGTGTAATTTATCAGGTTAGACCCACAGACCCACACATGGAGCACCCAGAGAACACACCTTTTTTTATCACAACAGTAAGGAACAAATTTGTGAAGGAAGCCCCAGCATCCTTGAACATTGTTGTGATTGCATTTTATGTAAGTCAGATTTGACAGTGGGAACTGCCCTAACTGAATTAAGACAGCAAACCACAGTGGGACTGATTGGACCCAATGGTAGTACGGACCAAGTGGCAGCACTCAATCAACAAAGATAGGGTGAGCATGGTTATGGTAACGGACAGTGGAGTCAAAACAATAATCAGAAGATTCTGACTACTGTGGACTTGAGGCATTGGCTGTTTAGTCATGGTGTTCCTAAGAGTGAAAGAGATGGAAAATCTAAATATTTACTGGACCTGTACAAGCAAAAGAAGTCTAGGTCAAGCGAACTACAGTCTAAGTCAAATGCCAGAATAGAGGCCCCTCAATCAATTGCCAAACTTGAGTCAGTTTACAGACCCACAACTCCTTGAATGAAGGGAAGGCTATGTCCTCTTGAGGAAGGACCCCGTTACACTGCCAAAAATGTATACTGTTAATCTTTCTCCCACCCCTTCTAAAGCCATCTGTGGCCTTTTACGAAAATGACTGTTTATTGGAGAAAAGGAAATAAGCAGACTTTTCAGGGATTACTAGATACTGGCTCTGAACTGACACTAATTCAGTGAGACCCAAAATGTCACTGTAGCCCACTATTCAGGGTGAGGGGGTTGTATGAAGATCAGGTTATTCATGGAGTCAGCAACATGGACTTCCACTCACCGAGGCCAACTAGCTACAGCCATTACGGAGTGCCCCATCTCCCAGCAGCAGAGACCAACACTGAGTTCTCAATATGGCACCATCCCTCAAGGTGATCAGCCAGCAACCTCGTGGTAGGTTGGTCATATGGGACCATTTCCATCATGGAAAGGACAGTGTTTTATTCTTACTGGAATAGATACTGTGGATATGGATTGGCCTTCCCTGCACACAGTGCTTCTACCAAAACTACCATCTGTGGACTCACAGAATGATGTATTCACCATTGTGGTGTCCCACACAGCATTGCCTCAGATCAAGGGACTTAATTCACAGCAAATGAAATGCAGCATTGGGCTCATGCTCATGGAATTCATTGGTCTTACTATGTTCCCCATCATCCTGGAGCAGCTGCCTTGATAGATCAATGGAACGACCTCCTGAAGACATAATTATGGCACCAGCTGGGTGGCAGTACTCTGCAGGGTTGGGGCAGTGTTCTCCAGGAGGCTATATATGCACTAAACTAGCATCCAGCATGTGGTGCTGTTTCTCCCATAGGCAGGATTCACAGTTCCAGGAATCAAGAGGTAGAAATGGGAATGACAGCACTCACTGTTACCCCTAGTGACCCACTCGCAAAAGTTTTGCTTCCTGTATCTGCGACCCTATGCTCTAGGGGTCTAGAGGTCTTAGTTCCAAAGGGAGGTATGCTCCCACCTGGAGACACGTCACTGATTGCATTGAACTGGAAGTTAAGAATGCAACCCTGCTACTTTGGGTCCTCATGCCTCTGGGTCAACAGGCAAAGGAGTTACCATATTGGCTGGTGTGATTGATCCTGTCTAAGATCCTGTCTACCTAGGGGAAATTGGATTGGTGTTCCATAAAGTGGTAAAGAAGATTATGTCTGGAATACAGGAAATTCTTTATGGCATCTCTTGGCACTACCATGTCCTGTGATTAAACTGTAACAACCCAATTCCAGCATGACTACTAATGGCCAGACCCTTAATGAATAAAAGTTTGGATCACCCCACCAGGCAAAGAACCACGACCAGCTAAAGTGCTTGCTGCAGGTAAAAGGAATACAGAATGGGTGGTGAAAGGCGGCAGTTCTAAATACCAGCTACGACCACATGACCAGTTGCAGAAACGAGGACCGTGGTTGTTATTGAGCATTTCTTCCTCGTATGTGTACATCAATTTTTTTTGTTTTCTTCACTTATAAAATGTAAATAGGGCTAGTGCTTTTTCGGTTGTATGCATGTTAATTCTATCACGTTAGGCACAAGTATGACTTTGTAATGGTCTTTATTTGGAGATTGTGTATGGTTTAAGGAGGTGTGTACTGGTGCCAAGTGGACAAGATGTGGACTGTGATGGTTAAGGTTGTGTGTCAAGTTGGCTGGGCTGTGATTCACAGTGGTTTGGCAGTTATTAATGATATAGTTTGGCAGTTATGTAATGATGTAATTTGGCAGTTATGTGATGATGTAGTCATCGTCCATGCTGTGATCTGATGTTAATCAGCTAATCAGTTGTGAAGGGAATTTCCTCAGAGTGTGGCCTGCATCCAATATATATATGGATGTTCTGGCAAAACTCGCTTGTTCCAGCTCGTCATCATCTGATCTCTGATTCTTGAGACTTGAGCCCGTGGCCTGCCAGTTTGCCTTCTGATCTTTGGACTCATCAGCCTCCACAGCCTGTGAGCCAGCAGCCTGCCACCTGCCATCTTACTTGCCAATATTGGATACATCAGCCTTCTCAGCCCTTGAGCCAGCAGCCTGCTATCTGACCTGCTGATCTTGGGTTTGTCAGCCCCTGCAGCTGTGTGAGTCATGGGAAGCCTCCAACCTGATTTCTCACCCACAGATTTGGGCCTTGCCAGCCTCTACAACCACATGAGCCATTTTCTTGAGGTACATAAAAATATATATATATATATACTGTTCACTGGCTTTGCTTCTGCAGAGAACCCAGCCTCCAGAGAACCCATGGCATTATTTTAGTGCAACAACAATTAGTATAATTAGCATGCCTATGTGTAGCCATAAATCTCTGTGAGTTATGTAAGAGCCTTTAAAAGCAAACAAGGAGTGGGATGCAGACCCCAAATTCTCATGAGACCAGACTTAATGGTCTGACTGAGACTGGAAGGACCCTGGTGGTCATGGCCCCCAGACCTTCTGTTGCCCAGGACAGGAACCTTTCCCAAAGCCAACTCTTCAGACAGCAATTAGACTGGACAATGGGTTGGAGAGGGATGCTGGTGAGGAGTGAACTTCTTAGATCAAGTGGACACTTGAGACTATGTTGGCATCTCCTGCCTGGAAGGGAGATGAGAGGGTGGAGGGGGCTAGAAGCTGGCGAAATGGACATGAAAAGAGAGAGTGGAGAGAGTAATTGGGAGTATGTAGCAAGGTGTATATGGGTTTTTGTGTGAGAGACTGACTTGATTTGTAAACTTTCACTTAAAGCACAACAAAAATTACAAAAAAAAAAAAAAGCAAACAAGGAAGCATGTACAAGAAGCATACCAGGTGTAACAGAGCATCTCTTAGCTTTCTGGATTGTATGGCACAAGTCAGAATTTCCTGAGCGTTTGTAAGGAAGGCCCCGTCATGATTTTCATATGTCCTAACAATAACAACATCAAATATATACTATAAGAGTGCCTACCATTCTTGTAAGAGACTTGGAAATATTTCAAGGCATAAAGATGTTAAAAGGGATAGCCATTTCTTATTTTATAAAGAGAAACCATGACAAAGAAAGTTACAGATATACACTGAAACAGGTTCTATCAAGAGAGTTAGAAATCACTTTCAGATATCTAGTTGAGGTTATTGCACTCCACAAGCTTTAATAAAACTCAGGAGTAGTTAGTTTTGCTGAATTTAATGAACATAATTCTCAGTCTTTAAATTAAGGGAGAAAATGCCCATGTACATTAGTGATTTAAAAAAAAAAAGTATGGTATTTTCTTATGTTGCTTTAAAATAATTTAAAATGCAGAAATAGGGCTCAAGTTAGAAAAATATTGTTAGAATCACATATTTCTACATTAAACTCTACGCTGAATTTGCTGGGTATTGATGCAGTGTTTTCCCAAAGGGCGGATGGCCATAGTCTGTGAAGACAACATAGAAGTACCTTGTTCCATCATCAGAAGGCTGACAATCTAGTTGATCAAAATGACTTAAATCATTTAATCCGTATCTTGACAACCTAAAATTAGCCTGAGACCTAAGTAGGAAATGAATTCGCCTTTTTAAATAAACCTATTATAAAGCAGTCAATTTTTATTTTCAAAGATCAAAAAGTTTATGAAATTTAAGGGTAGAGATTTACTTTAGTGCTTATTCTTCTAATGCTAAATGCAATGTCAGTGTATCACACAGTATTCTGAGATCCTAAGTGCTGTAGTAAATTACTATTAAATATCTGACCTATATTGATTATTGATTGCTGAAATTACTGAATTAGTGTTTGAAATTATCAAATATATTCTAACACTGTGGAACTAGATCTTTAAGAATATCCCAAAGAATAAGGCAAGACAATGCCTTTTTGTTGTAGATTTGAAATTATGAATACATTTAGAATCAAGTTGTCAGACGTCCTTGATTAGCTATTTAAAAACATGTACTTCTAATGTTTAAAATTGGAAGATTATTTAGCCTAAAAAAAATTGAGACAAATAAATGAGTAAGTGGACTATGACATAAGTTGGAAACTTTATATTCAGTTTCTTCTGGTAATTACTTGAGATTTTAAGACAAACATCAGTCTACCTCTTACGTGAGGTAGTAAAAGAAAATGAATAATTTCAGAAATATGCCAAAATATTGCCAGACTGTATTATTTATTTAAGGACTTTGGAGACAGGAGTTTTAACAGGAATTTCTCATTTAGGAGAGACTGGTGTACGTCCACAGGGATAGCATGTACGTTAGATGGCCGTATTACTTCTTTGATTACGTACACGTCAGATTTCTACCTGCTTTATAATGAGAGACGGGGAGTTGATATAGCCCACTTTATATAGTACTCATGATAATTTTAGATTCTCTTCCTTCTCCTAACTTGTTCATTTCCATGGTGTTTTATTACTTTCTGTTTGGTGCTTGAGTTTTAGTAACTGAAGGTCATTATTCATGTTTTAACTGGACGAAAGAGTTTTTAGTACTAGCATTAACTTCTGAATTATGTTTGAGGTCTTAGATTTTACAGCATGTTTAGTTTCTTTTCATTTCTTATTAGTATTTTTCAGTACTTAATAGTCTCCTTCCCCCACCTCTTACAAGAACTCTCCTCTGTTCAGCATCAGAAGCGTTTTCCTCTCTGGCATGTGCTCTCTAGATCCCCAAGCAGTATAAGCAAATTGGAAAGTTCAGCTGTCATTCTCAGAAGGTCATAGATCACACTAGCAGCCGGAGTAATCCAAGAGGTTTTAAGTATCATAGCATTTAGTTTAAAGTGAAATTTGCTCTGACAGGGCTGGCAGACCAATAGGAAAAAGAAATATTTGTGCTTGAAGAAGTGCACATGTAAAGACCGAGAGTATAACTGATGGCTGGAAGTGATTTCAGTCTAAAAAAACAAATCATTAAGAGAGTGCATAGGGGTAAAATACACAGTTCATATTTTAAAGAGTCTCAAAATGAACCAGCAACTAAGGTTAGCATTACATAGTAATTAGTCGTGGTGTTCGGGCTTTAACTCACTCGGTTCCAGACAGTATACCATACCACTTTCCTCACACCAGTGAGACAGCGTTGCTACTTACGTGACACTCTCTACTTTAAGCCTACAGCAGTCATTTTGTACCTGAAGAAGCCAAGTTGTTATGACAGATTATAAAGAAATGTGGAACCAGTAACAGACAAACAGTTATCCAAAGGAGGTGCTAATAACTCAGTTTATTGACCCAGGGGTTATTTAAGCGGCTCAGAAAGCTCCCTTACCATTTGGTGGTGTGAAATGAGGCATGGCTTGATATTATAGAACTTCTAATTTCAAGAAGTCCATGTAGCTAATTGATGAAATGCAAGTTAAAGATTCCTAGATGGTATACCTTTATTAAAAGGTCAAGATAAAAAGCCTGAGTCCATTATAAGTTTAAGCCAATATTCACTTCAGCTTGGTAATCACAGCAGACAACTTCCTTTAGATACCTAGTAGAGTATTATTTTTCTGTTAATTGCTACAAATGAGGAAAAAGAAAAAAAAATTTTAATAGCTAAGATTATTTTTTTGAGCCCTTGTTCTCTTCAACACAGCCAATTTTTGAGTAGCAGAAATACAAGATTGATAAATTCAGTCCTTGAATTGCAGAGCAGATAATAAGAGTAAAATCAAAAGAATTTCCAGCCAGGTGGTAGACTGAGCTGACTTAGAAGGTCCCTACTATATAGATATATAGAAATGGTGGACAAAATAAAACAAAAACTTCCCAAACACGGCCAAGTTCACAAGAAAGATGGAATGCCCCAAGTGCCAAAAAAAAGACAAACCACTCACAGGAGTACTGAACTAGATATAGGTTGTATGGTGCAGGAAGGCACAACCAAGTTCCCTGTGTAGCACCTGGAAGTTTAAAGGAATGGGTTTTTTCCTCAGATGAAACCAGGACTAGATGAATCTAATTCACCATCCCAGAAAAGCAGCCAAAACTTGCCTTAGGTGGGAGAGGATACTCACTCGTGAGAAGGAGAAACCACAAGCATGCTTCATGCACATAAGATGTGTTCTATACGTCTAAGTCAGGGAACCCCAAGTCAAGAAATTGCCATTCAAATTGATTCAGGATGATGAAACCGCCAGAGCCTTGATACATTATAAACAAATACAGAACCACTCCGTAGAAATATTTCCAAAGACCAACAGACAAATAAGAAGACGAACAAACCTGAAGTTGAATGCACAATAAAAATGTACAGAACACGTGAAGAAAGGACTGTCGTGAGGGGAATCATCAGATGCAACAAGCAAGAGTTAGGACACCCAAGAACTTGAGCTAGGACGAGACTCTCAAAGGGACTGTGAAATGCAATTAATACAAAGGAATAGCAAACTTAATGCAATGATGATACAATATGAAAACGTACTAACTATAACTTCTCAACATAAAAAATATAACCATTAAAATAGACTCTGAGATGGGCTAAACAGCAGATTAGGAGGCATAGTAAGAAGAGAAGTGCAAATTGAATGAGTTAAGAGAGTCATGAAGTAGGATATCTTTACCATTCAGAATAAATTAGTGATATTTAAAACATACTCCCTCCATCATTAGTACAAATTAGTTTTTAGCTGAAGCATCTCAGTATAATAACTAAAATGATCTGTTTCCAAGGTGGATTTTTTTTCTCCTTAGAACCAACACATGTCCTTAAATTTTATTTTTTATAAGCTCTAAATGAATACTTTAAAGACAGCCTCCCACTACTCATGTCATTTTATTATTTGCCCTTGATTTTTGGAAAAATGTTACTTAGTTTGATTTCACTGAAAATACAATTCTTTTATGATTTTTTAGCCTTTTAGTTTTATCATAACAACAGGAAAATTGGTAATCATGCATATAAAAAAAAAAAACTAATGACAACTAAACTGGATATAATTGATGAAACTTACTAAAAGACTGCTTAACTGCTCTTGGATTTCATTTTCTCAATAATACAGAGGTTTAAGTGCAACGGAATGAGTAATACCTTTGAACAACCTAAAACATATATTTATTACATTTAGGTATATAGAAACAAGATGCCGTTGACACAGGCTCAAGGAAAGTTTTAGGAGCTATCCTGTAATAATAGTACTTGAACAAGCATGTACGTTAGGTTTTTCAATGTCCAAGACAATCAGCATCTTTTCTTCTAACCTATCATTTTCAGGCGCCCCACATTCATAAAACATTTTTGTATATGACTGATAGAAAGGCATTCTTATTTTGCTCTAACTAAATTCTTTCTCATTTATAAAACGAAGACATTGATTATCTGAGAAAGCAATGGAATGGAAACCACATTCTATCAATGTTAAATATGCAGAGAAGTTGAAATTCAATAAACCTTGCTTTAACTTTTTTAAGTATATGACAGTCAGTGGTGAGGCAAGCTCTCCATCTAGTGGCTGTTGTATAAGTCACAAACCTTTAGTTCTAGATTTAATAACACATCAGGGCACAGTGGTGAAGAGCTCAGGCAGCTAACCCAAAGGTTGCAGTTGGAATCCACCACCTGTTCCCTGGAAACTCTATGGAGCAGTGCTACTCTGTCCTATAGGGCCATGACTGGAATCGACTGGACAGCAACAGGTTTGGTTTTTTTGGTATACAAATGTTAAAGGAGCCCTGATGGTACAGTTGTTAAGCGCTCTGCTGCTAACCAAAAGGTTGGCAGTTCAAACCCATCAGCCACTCTGCGGGAGAAAGATGTGGCCACCTGCTTCCGTAAAGATTGTAGCCTTGGAAACCCTATGGGACACTTCTGCTCTGCCCTATAGGGTCACTAAATCGGAATTGACTCCACAGCAATGGAATACAAATGTTAGATATTATTTTATAGACATTATCTCATTCAGTCTGTACTTCTTACTATATTTAAGAATTTCAGGGGGGAAAACGTTCTCTTCTGCCAGAATAGCCTAGCCATTCCTATTGAGTATAGAGACAAGCTACTGCTGCAATCTGATTTCATCTACATGGAATACCGTAGCCTCGTGGTTATTTTATTAAGCATCATATTAAAGGGGCAACCATTGTTTCATCCCAATTAACTATAACCTTTTAATTTTTGGACAATTTTGAGATTTTTTTCCCTTCATTCTTAGTTCCCATCTAGTAAAAGTGTAACAGAAAAACCCATCTCAAAAGAGGTAAGATGCCATTCTTTGTTGAGAAACATAGCATAGTTGATCGCTGCTCTTTCTGCCAATGCTCCTCTACGGCTTTCATTACCTCACGTACAGACATCCATAATTGCCTCTCTGCCCACTTTGCTACTTCACTTATCTTTACAGAACTAAGCCATTCTCCTTAAAAACCACTGACGCTCTTCAAAAGCATATAGTTCTTAGCCTGGCAGACGAAGAGCCTCAAAATATGGTCCCAGCACCTCCCTTTCCAGCCTTACCTCCCACCACTTGCTTACGTCATAAACTAACCACAACAAACCATTTGCTGTTCTTCGGCTTTTTTTCTCTCTTGCTCAGCCTGCCGTTCTACCAGGAATTTCCTCGTTTGTGACAACCTACTTGTTTTTTAAGGTTCATCCATACTTTTGAATGCCCATGCTGGATGGTAGGGAAATAGCAGTAAGGCAGCCCTTGTCCTCCATGGTGCTTACATTCCAATCGGGGAGAAAGACAATAAACAGAGTACAGGGTCAGGAAGTGGTAGATGAAAGTAACTCTGTGAGGCCTGCTTAGTTTCCTAGATTCTATTGTAGCAATTTGTACGTATCCCCAATACTCTTGCATCTATTAAATATTTCATCCTCTTCTATTCTTCTGTAGCAGTTTATATGTATACAAGATAATATTATTATCGGAATATTTGTTGCATATTAGTGGCCTCCAGTCCTTGTGGTCAGTGGTCATATCTTATTTATCATTGCCTTCCCTGGACTATGTCTTTTGTATTTTTCATTGGTTCCAAACACTGTACTTACCACATTGTAGGAATTCAATAAATGTTTCTACGGTGGTTGGATGGATGGATGGAAAGACAGATGTATAAAGAATCACTATAACTTAGCTCTAAATTTTCCATGATGAGTTAGGCCTAAACTGAAATTACACTGATGTCGAATTTATAAGCTACTTAGAAAAGAAGATAAACATACTGGTTTTGATTCTGTGATCAATATATTGGTGTAATTGACAAAAAGAATGAACTCTTCCAGAAAATTATTAGCATATTAAACATACAGTGCTATAAGAGCCTGGAAAGTTTCCTCCCAAGAAAGTTAGCTCATCTTAAGTCCTTTTACTTGACATCCCCAAAAGAATTCCAGCCTTTGGTATTATGTTATAGATCACAAAGATGGGTAATTAATAAGAATCACTATTCCCCATTTTTAAATGTAAACACTGTCATAAAGGATTTTGTCTTAGGGAGAATAGATCTTTAAAGGCAGACCCAAACTAAAAAGATAAAACTCAACATGGTAGTTATAAGTGAAAATTGTATGTCTGTGACAAGCACACAATTATACACACACACACTCAATGTAAGCCAACTTTGCCATAATGACTCCTTAACATTTTTATTTAAAGTCAATGAAGTTTTAGCGTCCGTTAATAGAGGGCCTTAATCCCCATTACCGTCAAAGGATCTCAGTATATTCTGTACTGGTTTCAGACCATGTCATAAACATCATGATAATTTCAGCTTCGTTATTTTAAAAGAAATACTAGAAAATCAAAATGATTTTAGAAAGGCTATGAGATGGTAGAGATCTTGGACACCATGTCATGAAGAATAAGTAAAAGAGGGCTGTGAGGCAGGCATGTCAAAGAAGAATTAGATAGACTTCTTGTGTGGTTCCAGAATGTATTCTAAGACTAATAGAACTAGAGTTCAGATCAGTGTAATAAATAACTTTCCAACAGTTTGATGTGTCAGTTGTCAAGTGTCCATAAATGAAATGAACTGCCTTGACGTAGCAGTGAGCACTCCAACCCTGGAGGTATTCGGGCAAGAGCTGGATAGACCCTGCCAAGAAAGCTGTGAATGGAAGTGTAGACAGGATTATTTCTAAAAAAATTTTTCAAGTCAAAGATTCTATGCGCCTAAGAAAAGAGAGCTTGGCTTGAATTTTCTGCCTCTTTCTCCTTCCTGTCGACTAATATGTTCATTATTTGCTCGCATGCATAACGTCTTAGAAGAAAAAGATTTGTGTTGCTTTTATCTAATTTTAATAAAATATTGATACTTTTCACTTATGCAGCACTTTTCATCCAAGGATTTCAAAGTGCTTTACAAATATGCACTAATTAAGCCTCACAGACCGCCAGAGGTAGGTGGTTTTCTTCCCTTTCTACAGGAATGTCACCTCTGGCACAAGTCTAATAAAAGCCTGAGAATGCCCGGGACTCCTCACTGGCTGCCATCTCTTTGCAGTGTGCTGCATGCGAAGCACCACTTTCATGTTGGGATTTCTTTTCTCCTTCGAATCATCTCAAATTTAGAATTCTAATGAATGCTGTTAAAATTTTGTTTGAAGCCTTATAAATGTTAAAGATGATTCAGTCTTCTCGCTGAATGAGAATTAGATTTTTTAATTTTTTTAAACTCTAGATATGGTTTTGTATTTGTTGTTGAACTTTAAACAAATTTTTATATATTAAGAATTTGTCATCCTTCTAGGTACACAGAAATCATTGTTCTTGAAACTAAAATTTAATAGATTTATTTGTTACCTTACCTGTCCCAGTTATCAGTGCACAACAAACAGTAACCATTTTCTTTGGACTAGAATCCTGTATTTTCAAGAAGAGATATTGCATTTTGGGATTTTTCTAATTCATCAGCCCCAAATATGAGGATAAAGGTTAAATTGCACTAAATAATTAGTTTTGTTTAAAAAAAAAAAAATAGCATAGTAATGGCATACCCTAGTCTGGAGGAAGACACAGCATTTCATGTGGGTTAGCGGGTGTCTGTACAGAGACACCCACGGTGCAGGGCTGGATTGAATTCCCACGTAAATAGCCAGATGTGCAGACTCTCACCTGCAGCAGAACGGTCACGCAGCACGGGTTCCTTGGCTCTCACCACCCCGATTAGGGCTGTGACTGCCTGTGATAATGCCTGATCTTAGTTGAGCCCTACTGGATCAGGATAGCGGTTTTTGCTGTGACACTGCCTTTTTATATTCTTGGCTTCCGTTCCCTTCCAGGAGAACTTGCATGAAGAATCTATATGCTTTCATTTAAAGGAATACCTCCTATTAGGCTCTCCTGCTTTTGAACCAGACTCAACATTAGCAAGGCTAGGTCCTTATTCCAAGGGAGAAAGTAAAGTAAATGTCCATGTGTCCCAAAAAAATATGTGTCCAGGTTTTAGCATCCTGAAAAAAACAATTTTCCCATTAGTAGTCAGATGAGAGACTTTAAGGAAACATACTATTCTGTTTCAGAGTCATTTTGTTAAGATACCAGTTGTACGGATATAGTTGATTTTTCATAATACAAAAGGACCTAGGACCTATGTCAGGGTACCCTCCACATTGGCCATAATGTTTTAAATATTATTTTTTTTAAACAAGTTCATCTGTGATACATGAAGGATAATTCCAGAAACATTCATAGTAGTAGCTGGTTTCACATTTTCACCCATGAAAACTTTTCCCTGGTGATATCTATGGAAGTTAAAAAAAAACTAAGCCATGTCTGTATACTGTACTACACACAGGTGTCTCTAGGTGAATTGCCAACTATATAAATAAATCTTTACCAAGATGATCTCAAGACTCAGAGGCTCAGAAACTCAGACTTACCAATGTTCCAGGGTTAGTCTTTCACTGACATGGATGTGTTGATTCTTACTAATGTGATTAGCATATTTAAAAAATATAAAAACAGAATGTCCATTTGTTAATTTACATTGAAATGTATAACCATCAGGCAGACCAGATTATATCTAAGCTTATTTTTTACCCTGTTGGCAAGCCACATGGGAAGTTTGCCTATTGATCATAGAAGTTAAAAAAAGAGAGTTACGCAATTTGGATGTATAATGATCTCAGACCCTGAACTTGTTAAGCCCCCTTCCTCAATTAGGATCGGATAAGCCTAGCAAAAAGGACTTTGATGGTGTTGTAGGTCACCATCTCCCAAGGAATGCTGGGGTGCGTACCACCAACATGGCCTTTGAGAAGCTGCTTGTTCTGTGCTGTCTTGGTTGGCAGACTCCCTTCTGATAACCGTCATCATCTTTCAGACAGAATCACAATCATATTGGTATAAGGTCCCCTCTGAGTCGTTCTGTTCTGAAGGTACCTTTACATATTTCTTCCCTGAGTCACTCTGTGCCTCTTGTTTCCGGGTTCTTCAGAGAGATCTCACATAGTCCCTAGAATTGACAAACAAGGACAAAATTAACTTGAGTTTAGCATACGTCTGCTGCTGCTCCACCTCAGGGAGAGGTGCTACAAATGTGGGGAGTGGCCGAAGGCAGGTCATAAGAAGAAAGGAGCTGTATAATCAGTCCTAAAATAATTAAGAGTCATTTAGAGACATATTTGTTAGCCTTAGTGCTTTAGGAGAAAATATGTCAGCACCAACTTTTCCTCAGATGTTAAAATGGTACAGGTGGATCTTAGCACATTAATTCTTGAAATATCTTTAAAGGCATTTCTAGAATATTTCCTTACTGTCGTCATCATAAAATTTAATATCCCTCTCTTCCCATGGGACCAGAAAGGGTAGGAGGTGCTTATTTTTTACCATTTCAAAATAAAATCCAGACTTAAAAATTTCAGCCAACTTTTAAAAATTACAAACAGAGTTTTTCATATAGGAGGAGCACAAAAAGATTGATTTTTCCAAGGCCGCTGGTAAAAATGCTAACCTGAAACGTGTCTCAAAAACTTCGTTTCCCTGAGAGGCAGATTCGTGTGAACAGTGTGCCCTAGACGTATTGTGATTCTTTACATTTAGTCTTCAGTTTTACCCCAGTCCGCACACACACACCACACACAAATTATTTAAAATCTTAACATTTTAACAGTTCCTTCTAAAATGTTTTAATTTAACCTCACTTTGAGTTGTGAGAAGTTAGTGCCCATGTGCGTATACTTTTCAATCATTGAGATTCTGCTGAAAAGTGTCTTTCCATCTAGTGCAGTCTCAAATAACAACTCATTTAAATACATTTATTTTTTCCAAAGCTTATATTTCTGCATTGTAAATGGTTTTCTTTGATTGAAGATAATAAGCTCACTAGCGTCCACTGCATGCGCTATGCATGAGCATGTTACAGCTGCCATATTTGCCTGGCAAGGTACGTATTTTGTCATTTTGCTAAGTGTTGGATAAATTCCTTGATCCTTAAAAAGTGCTTTGGAGAACAGATTTTCTTCTAATAATTTATTTTTGAAAAATAATAATCATAAAGTTTAACCACGCTTCAAGCTGTCTTTCAACTCTTTAATAGACTAGAAACATTAGGCCAAAGCGGGTTATCTTTGGGCTTCCTTACTTCCATAGAGTAAGGTGAACCTGAATTTGTAATGTCTCAGCGTCACTTGAAAGAAACGTGTACTATGTAAGTAATGTTTTACTCTGAGGAATCAGTAGGACCTGCAAATGCAACCTGGCTGACTTTCACATTTTGGAGAATCCCTTGTCTTTTTCTCCCAGTCGTAGGCTCGTGGTCTGATTTAGCCCCGGGGCTAAAACTGAAATTGCATGTCCCTACAAACAGTGGGTTAATCCTATATCTTCATATAAAAAGGACATCCTAATATTATAAATTAGCAAAGCTCGGCTTACTACAGTTTTAATGTTATCATTCCCTAGCAATGTGTTTCCTCATATTCTGATATAAGAACTATATAAATGTAATTTATTAAATAAAACTTTTTGACCTGATTCTTTCACTTTGTCTCGAACAGTACCTGCTGACAGAGGTTTCCAACATTTTTAACACACATTGTTAGAAGTAAATATTTTATTATACACGTTTTTATGGCTACATTAACTTTACAGTTAATATCCGCATCATTCACTATCACTGCTAGGAAGAGAATCGTGGATGTAAAACTCAGCCTTTCCACTTAACCCATGTTATAGATGTATGGTGAAAACATAACTTACAGTGCCTTTTTCTCTTTTTAGCCTTGGAATGGATGGCTTTGGCCAGCCGGTTGGCATTCTTGGACGCCCTACCACCGCTTACGGATTCCGCCCTGATGAACCCTACTACTATGGCTATGGATCTCGATAAAGTCACCCCTTTGCACATGTACTCTCTGCTTAGAAGAAACCTGTGTGGGTTGGATTAACTTTGAATCTTGGCCTAATAATGCATGTTAATACTGCTGTAGGTCTCTGTTTCTTTTACGTCTCCATGTTGTTAGCTTCAGACCCACTCCAGCCCCTTGTGTCTTGTGTTAAGTACAGTGATGCAGACACTGCCCTCACATCACATCTTGATGCCCAGTTTCATTTCCCACAAGACTCCAAAGTGAATGGCGAAAAGTTCCTAGACTGGAAACAAACAGTACATTATGTATATGAAGTGACTAATTTAATTTCCATTAAAAAGAAACAAAGTACAAATGAATGAGTAAAAGTCATGTGTTTTTATTTAATGCATTTCATTAGTGCTTACATGCCTATTTATGGTGCACATGAGTTGTGTGTTTTCTGTTCTTCTTTCCCACTTGTAAACTTGAGTATTTCATGTGATATATGCTACCTTTAAAGTTTATAAAGTGAATTCACATTTTTTTACCCCCTTCTATTTGCCTGTAGGGTTCCTTCCCATAGTTATTAACTATCAGGTTTCAATTAACAATGGAACATATGCCATAAGTTACATTCTCTATAACTATAGTCTCTTTCCCCAACGTGTCTGTCAGTTTGTCGTACTGTGGGGGCTTGTGTGTTGCTGTGATGCTGGAAGCTATGCCACTGGTGTTCAGATACCAGCAGGGTCACCCACAGAGGACAGGTTTCAGCTGAGCTTCCAGACTAAGACAGACTAGGAAGAAGGACCCGGCAGTCTACTTCTGAAAAGCATTAGCCAGTGAAAACCTTATAAATAGCAGCAGAACACTGTCTGATATACTGCTGGAACATGAGCCCCCCAGGTTGGAAGGCACACAAAAGATGACTGGGGAAGAGCTGCCTCCACAAAGTAGAGTCGAGCTTAATGAGGTAGATGGAGTAAAGCTTTTGGGACCTTCATTTGCTGATGTGGCACGACTCAAAATGAGAAGAAACAGCTGCAAACTTCCGTTAATAATTGGAGCCTGGAATGTACAAAGTATGAATCTAGAAAAATTGGAAATCATCAAAAAATGAAATGGAACACATAAACATCAATATCCTAGGCATTAGTGAGCAGAAATGGACTGGTATTGGCCATTTTGAACCAGGTAATCATATAGTCTACTATGCTGGGAATGACAACTCAAAGAGATGGTGTTGCATTCATCATCAAAAAGAACATTTCAAGATCTATCCTGAAGTACAATGCTGTCAGTGATAGGATAATATCCATATGCCTACAAGGAAGACCAGTTAATACATCTATTATTCAAATTTACACAGCAACCACTAGAGCCAAAGATGAAGAAATAGAGGATTTCTATCAGCTGCTGCAGTCTGAAATTAATCAAACATGCAATCAAGATGCATTGATAATTACTGGTGATTGGAATGTGAAAGTTGGAAACAAGAAGGATCAGTAGTTGGAAAATATGGCCTTGGTGATAGAAACAATGCCGGAGATCGAATGATAGAATTTTGCAAGACCAACGACTTCTTCATTGCAAATACCTTCTTTCACCAACATAAACGGTGACTATACACATGGACCTCGCCAGATGGAACACACAGAAATCAAATTGACTACATCTGTGGAAAGAGACAATGGAAAAGCTCAATATCATCAGTCAGAACAAGGCCAGGGGCCGACTGTGGAACAGACCATCAATTGCTCATATGCAAGTTCAAGCTGAAACTGAAGAAAATCAGAGCAAGTCCATGAGAGCCAAAATATGACCTTGAGTATGTCCCACCTGAATTTAGAGACCATCTCGAGAATAGATTTGACACATTGAACACTAGTGACCAAAGACCAGATGAGTTGTGGAATGACATCGAGGACGTCATCCATGAAGAAAGCAAGAGGTGACTGAAAAGACAGGAAAGAAAGAAAAGACCAAGATGGATGTCAGAGGAGACTCAAACTTGCTCTTGAGCATCAAGCAGCTAAAGCAAAAGGAAGAATTGATGAAGTAAAAGAACTGAACAGAAGATTTCAAAGGGCCTCTCGAGAAGACAAAGTATTATAATGACATGTGCAAAGAGCTAGAGATGGAAAACCAAAAGGGAAGAACATGCTCGTCGTTTCTCACAGTGAAAGAACTGAAGAAAAAATTCAAGCCTTGAGTTGCAATAGTGAAGGATTCCATGGGGAAAATATTAAACAACACAGGAAGCATCAAAAGAAGGTGGAAGGAATACATAGAGTCATTATACCAAAAAGAATTAGTCAATATTCAACCATTTCAAGAGGTGGCATATGATCAGGAACCAATGGTACTGAAGGAAGAAGTCCAAGCTGCTCTGAAGGCATTGGCGAAAAACAGGGTTCCAGGAGTTGATGGAATATCAATTGAGATGTTTCAACAAACAGATGCAGTGCTGGAGGTGCTCACTCATCTGTGCCAAGAAATATGGAAGACAGCTTCCTGGCCAACTGACTGGAAGAGATCCATATTTATGCCTATTCCCAAAAAAGGTGATCCAACCGAATGCAGAAATTATTGAGCAACGTCATTAATATCGCATGCAAGCAAAATTTTGCTGAAGATCATTCCAAAAAGGCTGCAGCAGTATATTGACAGGGAACTGCCAGAAATTCAGGCCGGTTTCAGAAGAGGACATGGAACCAGAGATATCATTGCTGATTTCAGATGGATCCTGGCTGAAAGCAGAGAATACCAGAAGGATGTTTACCTTGTTTTATTGACTATGCAAAGGCATTCGACTGTGTGGATCATAACAAACTATGGATAACACTGCGAAGAATGGGAATTCCAGAGCACTTAATTGTGCTCATGAGGAACCTTTACATAGATCAAGAGGCAGTTGTTCGGACAGAACAAGGGGATACTGATTGGTTTAAAGTCAGGAAAGGTGTGCGTCAGGGTTGTAACCTTTCACCAGACCTATTTAATCTGTATGCTGAACAAATAATCCGAGAAGCTGGACTACATGAAGAAGAACAGGGTATCAGGATTGGAGGAAGAGTCATTAACAACCTGCGTTATGCAGATGACACAACTTCCTTGCTGAAAGTGAAGAGGACTTGAAGCACTTACTAATGAAGATCAAAGTCCACAGCCTTCAGTATGGATTACACCTCAACATAAAACAAAAATCCTCACACCTGGACCAATGAGCAACATCATCATGATAAACGGAGAAAAGATTGAAGTTGTCAAGGATTTCATTTTACTTGGATCCACAGTCAACAGGCACGGAAGCAGCAGTCAAGAAATCAAAAGACGCATTGCATTGGGCAAATCTGCTGCAAAGGACCTCTTCAAAGTGTTGAAGAGCAAAGATGTCACCCTGAAGACTAAGGTGCACCTGACCCAAGCCATGGTATTTTCAATCGCATCATTTGCATGTGAAAGCTGGACAATGAATAAGGAAGACCAAAGAAGAGTTGACGCATTTGAATTGTGGTGTTGGCGAAGAATACTGAATATACCATGGACTGCCAAAAGAACAAACAAATCTGTCTTGGAAGAAGTGCGGCTAGAATGCTCCTCAGAGGCGAGGATGGCGAGACTGCGGCTTACATACTTTGGACATGTTGTCAGGAGGGATCAGTCCCTGGAGAAGGACATCACGCTTGGCAGAGTACAGCATAAAAGAGGAAGACCCTCAACGAGGTGGATTGACACAGTGGCTGCAACAATGAGTTCAAGCATAACAACGATTGTAAGGATGGCGCAGGACGGGGCAGTGTTTCGTTCTGTTGTGCATAGGGTTGCTATGAGTCAGAACCGACTCGACAGCACCTAACAGCAACAGCATAGTCTCTTTAGCAATTTGAATTCATGTATTTCTGATTTTCATAAGGAAAACCTAGAATAACTAATATAAATGAAAGAAGATTAATATATATATAAATGAAAGAAGATTAGTAGGATTTTAACTTTTATTAGTCGTGAAACTTGGGATCTAAACAATGGAAGAGTTCATTATCAAGCACATCGAGAAAAACTAAGAAATAGAATCTTGCTCACTTAGATACTCATCTTCTATTCTTTTGTTTTTATATGATAGATTTAGATAATGAGAATAGAGAGACATGATTACTGATGAGTTTTGAAGGTAACAATGTTACAATGTTGAAAAATTTACTTGAGAAACCAAATAACTATAACATAGAGATATTTCCTTGAACACCTGCCATGAAAGGAATTATATGAGGTTTCTAAGGAATATGTGAATCAAAAACAAGCCTTCTGTCCTTGAATTTAAAATCTCATTGACCTGGCTAGCTACACTCATTTATTTGGCCTGATTTACACTTTAATCATAGAAAGAGCCTTATAAATAACTCAGCCCATCTAATTATTTGAGAAGACAACCACATAAACAATTTGAATGGCATTGACAGATATTTGCTTGACTACCTGCTATGTGTAAGGAAGTGTATGATGTTCCTCGGGGAGCTCATGAATCTAAGAGAAGGTTGCTGTCTTTAAACTTAGAATTTAGTTGGTCTTTCTGAGAACAGGCATTTATTTGACATGGTTTCTATTTTAGCCACAATATTAAAACTACAAAGGGCCTTAGAAGCAAACCCGTCCAACGCCTTCACTCATAGTTAAAAACACTGTGGCCTGGAAAGGTTAAATGACTTTCCCATGCTTAAGTCAGTGATATAGTCTCTTTGCTTCTAACCCAGTAACCTCAACACTAAGTATGTTGCATCATCATTTGCCATTTGGACAAAATATAAATAAGTTGCATTAGTAGAAAGGTAAAGCAAACATTCTATAGCTTTAAAAAAAAAAATAGCTTTAGCTTCCTTTATAAACTGATTTAGGAAGAACATCCGCAGTAATTCAAACTAGCGTTTCCAGGGCCGTGCTCACTGCGGTTTAATGCATATGCTCAGTCTCCCTACTTTTTGTTTTGTTTTAAAAAAAAAAAAAAAAAACCAAACCCATTGCTATCGAGTCAATTCTGACTCATACCAACACTACAGGACAGAGCAGAAATGCGCCATAGGGTTTCCAAGGAGCAGCTGGTAGATGCTAACTGCCAGTCTTTCAGTTAGCAGTCTAATGCTTAACCACTGTGCCACCAGGGCTCCATTGTTTTAGGACTCCACAAATTTAGAAATTGTGACTTTCCACTCAGACATGGACTAGTTTACCTTTTACTTATTTATGAAGGATTGTTTTCTAAAGAAATTAGGATATCAAAAATTGTTATATACCTCAGAGAACAAAAGGTTTTGGCCTTGAACATTTTTTTGTTGTTTTTGTTAGGTCTTGTTGAGTTGGTTCCAACTCATAGCGACCCCATGCACAACAGAATGAAACACTGCCCAGTCCTACACTGTCTGCACAATTGTTGCTATGCTTGAGCCCATTGCAGCAGTCACTGTCCAACTCTTTGAGGGTCTTCCTTTTTTTCACTGACCCTCTATTTTACCAAGCATGATGTCCTTCTTCAGGGACTGATCCCTCCTGGTAACATGTCCAAAGTATGTGAAGCATAGCCTCACCAACCATGCTTCTAAGGAGCATTCTGTTTGTTCTTTTTCCAAGACAGATTTGTTCGTTCTTTTGGCAGTCTGTGGCATATTTAATGTTCTTCACCAGCACCACGATTCAAAGGCATCAATTCTTCTTCGGTTTTCCTTATTCATTGTCTACCTTTTGCATACATATTTGGTGATTGAATACACCATGGCTTGGGTCAGGCACACCTTACTTCTTAAAGTGATTGCTTTTCACCACTTTAAAGAGGTCTTTTGGGGCCAATTTGCCCATTGCAATGCATCTTTTGATTTCTTGACTCCTACTTCCATGGGTGTTGATTGTGGATCCAAGTAAAATGAAATCCTTGACAACCTCAATCTTTTCTCCGTCTATCATAATGTTGCTTATTGGTCCACTTGTGAGGTGTAATCCATACTGAAGGCTGTGGTCTTTGATCTTCATCTTTAAGTGTTTCAAGTCCTCTTCACTTTCAGCAAGCAAGGTTGTGTCATCTGCATAACGCAGGTTGTTAATGACTCTTCCTCCAATCTTGATACCTCTTTGTTCGTATAGTCCAGCTTCTTGGATTATTTGCTCAGCATACAGATTGAATAGGTCTGGTGAAAGGTTACAACCCTGACGCACACCTTTCCTGACTTTAAACCACACAGTATTCCCTTGTTCTGTTCGAACAACTGCCTCTTGATCATGTACAGATTTTTCATGAGCACAATTAAGTGTTCTGGAATTCCCATTCTCCACAATGTGATCCACACAGTCGAATGCCTTTGCGTAGTCAATAAAACACAGGTAAACATCCTTCTGGTATTGTCTGCTCTCAGCCATGATCCATCTGACATCAGCAATGATACCCCTGGTTCCACATCCTCTTCGGAATCCGTCCTGAATTTCTGGCAGTTCCTGTGAATATACTGCTGCAGCTGCTTCTGAATGATCTTCAGCAAAATTTTACTTGCATGTGATATTAATATTGTTCGATAATTTCCACATTCGGTTGGATCACCTTTCTTGGGAGTAGGCATAAACATGGATCTCTTCCAGTCAGTTGGCCAGGAAGCTGTCTTCCATATTTCTTGGCATAGACGAGTGAGCACTTGAGCACTGCATCCATTTGTTGAAATATCTCAGTTGGTATTCTGTCAATTCCCAGAGCCTTGTTTTTCACCAGTGCCTTCAGTGCAGCTTGGACTTCTTCCTTCGTACCATTGGTTCCTGATCATATGGTACCTCCTGAAATGAATGAACACCAACCAGTTCTTTTTGGTATAGTGCCTCTGTGTGTTCTTTTGATGCTTCCTGAGTCATTTAATATTTTCCCCATAGAATCCTTCACTATTGCAACTCAAGGCTTGAATTTTTTCTTCAGTTCTTTCAGATTGAGAAATGCTGAGTGTGTTCTTCCCTTTGGTTTTCTATCTCCAGCTCTTTGCACGTTTCATCATAATACTTTGTCTTCTCCAGCCGCCCTTAGAAATCATCTATTCAGCTCTTCTCCGTCATCATTTTTTCCTTTTGCTTTAGCTACTCGACATCCAAGAGCAAGTTTCAGAGTCTCTTCTGACATCCATTTAGGTCTTTTCTTTCTCTCCTGTCTTTTTAATGACCTCTTGCTTTCTTCATGTATGATTTCCTCCCACAACTCATCTGGCCTTTGGTCATTAGTGTGCAACACATCAAATCTATTCTTGAGATGGTCTCTAAATTCAGGTGAGATATACTCAGGGTCATACTTTGGCTCTCGTAGACTTGTTCTAATTTTCTTTAGTTTCAGTTTGAACTTGCATATGAGTAATTGATGGTCTGATCTGCAGTCGGCGCCTGGCCTTCTTCTGACTGGTGATGTTGAGCTTTTCCATCGTCTTTTTACACAGATGTAGTTGATTTGATTCCTGTGTATTCTGTCTGGCGAGGTCCATGTGTATAGTCACCATGTATGTTGGTGAGAAGGTATTTGCAACGAAGAAGTCATTGGTCTTGCAAAATTCAGTCATATGATCTCCGGCATCGTTTCTGTCACCAAGGCCATATTTTCCAACTACTGATCCTTCTTCTTTGTTTCCAACTTTCACATTCCAATCACCAGTAATTATCAATGCACCCTGATTTTATGTTCAATCAATTTCAGACTGGAGATGCTGATAAAAATCTTCAGTTCATCTTTGGCCTTAATGGTTGTGCATAAATTTGAATAATAGTCGGATTAACTGGTCTTCCTTGTAAGCATATGGATATTATTCTATCACTGACAGCATTGTACTTCAGGATAGATCTTGAAATATTCTTTTTGACAATGAATGCAACACCATTCCTCTTCAAGTTGTCATTCCTGTCATAGTAGACTATATGATTTTCCTATTCAAAATGGCCAAAATCAGTCCACTTCAGCTCACTAATGCCTAGGACATTGATCTTTATGCATTCCATTTCATTTTTGACAATTTCTAATTTTCCTAGATTCATACTATGTACATTCCAGGTTCCAATTATTAATGGATGTTTGCAGCTGTTTTTTTCTCATTTTGAGGTGTGCCACCTCAGCAAATGAAGGTCCCAAAAGCTTGACTTCACATCGTTAAGCTTGACTCTACTTTGAGGAGGCAGCTCTTCCCCAGGTGTATTTTGAGTGCCTTCCAACCTGAGGGGCTCATCTTCCTGCACAATATCAGACAATGTTCTGCTATTCATAAGGTTTTCACTGGCTAATTCCTCTCAGAAGTAGACCACCGGGTCCTTCTTCCTAGCCTGTCTTAGTCTGGAAGCTCAGCTGAAACCTGTCAGCCATGGGTAACCCTTCTGGTATTTGAATACCAGTGGCGTAGCTTCCAGCATCACAGCAACACACAAGCCCCCACAGTACAACAATCTGACAGACGCATGGGGGTGGAGACTTTCAGAACTACCATTTACGCATAAGTCAGATATCCTCACTAGATTTTGACTACAAATTCCGGTCACATTTATTTCACTAAATTGCCATCGCTTCAGGCCGTTGTTCATAGCTGAAAATTATTTCTTCTGAAGTGTCGTTTGTTCTTTCTGAGAGTGCCCTAAGGTGCTTTCTCACTAAGGGCCAGGAATAGGTTCCTCAGGCTCAGGCTCCTCCTCTTTCCCCACACTGCTGACTCTCTGTTGGTCACCTTCATGAGATTACAGCAGCCCTACACATGGGAAAGCCACCACTACCTCCAGTCAGGACTTGGGGAAGAGGACACTGCTCTCTCCTTTCTTTTCCCCTTCTATTTGCAGGGCACACCTATTGCTTAATTCTGCACAGCACAACAGAACTCAAGCTATATGTTTTATCATGACTTTAAAAAAAAAATTATCATGACTTTATGGGGTCTTAAATAATGATAGAAGAGGTATGTCACACAAAATGACTTACTACTATTATTAGTTGTAGCTATGTTCAAAGCCAACAATCACAAAGCTCCCACTTGGCCTTGCATGGCAGGGCTGGATACATTAGGAATCTTCAGAGTCAAAACTGGGCCAAATTGTCAAACTCCAATAGAAAGGAGTGATTTTTCCTTAGACCAACTAAAAGCCTACCTTCTGAGTCTTTGTTTCTTGTTCAACAATTAATTTTTACTAGCTTCCCAGTCTTCAGGGTGTCCTGTAAATTATAAGTCATGGAACACAGAAGAAGAAGAAATAGAAACTCTCTTCCTACTTCTCTGCCTGGTGGTATCATTCAAAATGTAATGCCTGGGCTTTTTTCCTAAATGCAGCCAACTCTCCTGGTTATTGGCAAGTCTCCCCAAGTTCTGTCACTGAGGATGCATTGAGGTTTTCAGTGAGTTGTTTTGTTTTTTTGTGTGTCTTTGTTGTTAGTTTACTGGAAACTTGGGAAATACTGGTCTCTCCTCACATATCTAAAATTTCACATGCACATTATGGCCAAGTACCTAAAAGGCTACAAAATTGAAGTGATAATGCATTAGTCTTCAATATTTGCTCGTATCAGTTTTATGGAGGAAAGTGGGAAGAAGTACAATCAGAATGCTCCTCAGACACAAAGATGGCGAGACAACGTCTCACATACTTTCGATATGTTATCAGGAGGGATCAGTCCCTGGAGAAGGACATCATGCTTGGTAAAGTAGAGTGTCAGCGAAGAACAGGAAGACCCTCGATGAGATGGATTGACACAGTGGCTGCAACAATGGGCTTAAGCATAGCAACAATTTTGAGGATGGTGCAGGACCAGACAGTGTTTCATTCTGTTGTACATAGGGTCGCTATGAGTCAGAGCCAACTTGACAGCACCTAACAACAACATGGAAGAAGAATTTGAGAAGCTCACTGAGAAGACAGAATAAAGATCATAGCTTAAGTAATATAGAAGATAAAAATCAGAATACCAACATTTAGCTAATTCATTTTCCAACAAGAGTCTTTTAAAAAGGTACAGGATGGGGTGGAGCTAAGATGGCAACTTAACATCCCCCTGCACCAAAGATTAAAAAAAAAATGAGACAGAAGCAGATAACAATCTAGGAACCCTGAACATCAAAAAAGAAGTCTTGAGAACTGAACTGAACACTGACTGGAAGGAAAAAGTGAGTGAATGCGGTGAACAAGGAGTAACACAGAACGGAAGAGCTCAACCAGCCATCCTGGCCTGATGCAGTCATCTTAGGACAAAGCCAGAAGCAACCCTGGGTGAAAAAAACAGCAAGGCAACTTCCCCAAAAGGGACAGAGTAACTCTATAGAAATACGCAGAGAAACAGAGGCAGGGAGGGAGCCAGGATCCAGAACTGGGAATACTCAAGAGTGGTGGCCCCGACCTCAAAGGCGAGTGATGCGCACGAGGCAATGGATCTGTGGAGCATTGCCAGGAGGTCTCCCACCCAACCAGTCCCCAGGCAGCACCCCCTTCTCACACTCAAGCAGGGACAAGTCCCACTCGCTGGCTATAGCAGATGCAAGGTGACCCAGCACCTGCATATCCTATCCAGAGGGATGCACTCCCCCTCACCTCATCCCCCTAGCCACAGGCAGCAAAGGGTCCCATACCCCAAACACTTCACCTGACCAGGAGACCACAACACGAGCCCCACCCAACCCCATCCACTACCCCACTTGCCTACCTGACAAATGGGATTAGATGCACTCCCATACATGTGCCCACTCACCACCTACACCCCTCCCCAAAGGTTCAGTGGGGTCAGTGGCAGCAAGACACTGAGAAAGCCCGCTCATCGCTCCCTTCTCCTTCCAACCAGCAAGGGGCAGAGGAGGCACCACTGTGCACACATACAGCCAGCCTGAATCCCTACTTCTCCCCATCCAGTGAGAGGTGGAAGTACCACAACTGCGTGCACATCCACCTACCGCCCCTTCCTCCCTTTCCCCACCTGACGTGAGGCGGAGGTGGCATGACTGCCGACGCATCTGCCTAGTGTGTCTCCATCCCTCACCCTACCTAGCGGGGCAGTGATGTCGTGACTGCATGTGCATCCCCCGAGGCCCTTTCTTTCCTTCCCCCGCCAAGCACAAGGTGGAAGCAGCACAGGTGCATGCACATCCACATGCTGCACCTTCCTCCCTCTCCCCGCCCACCAACAGGTGGATGCAGCATGCTGAGCATGCATCCACGTGCCATTCTTTCCTCCCTTGCCCTGCCCACGAGAAAGCACAGGTAGTGAGACTGCAAGCACATCTGCCCGCCAATCCCCTCTACCGTCCACACTTCCCCCCCAACCAGCGAGAGATGACACCCCCACTCACCCACCACATTCACCACATCGGCCACTCTACCTGCACAGAGAGTACCACTCCCTCTCCTGTGCCACTGAACCCAAGACAGACAGAGGCCAAAGCCCAACCAACCCACTCATAGATGTCACAGAAGACCAGTAAAGAGAGACTCGAGCTCCCACAACTACCCACCACCCCACTTGGCCAGACACAGGTAGGGAATGCTACAGCATGGCCACTTCAGTGACCAGGGCACCACACCAGCCACGCCTGCAAGGAATCAAAAAAAAAGGACCCAACAAACAATTATACAATTAAAAAATAAATACAATAACCCCTTAATATCCCAGAGACAACAGACAACAAACCACCTGCCCAGTGCCGTCGAGTCGAAAGAACCAGAAAACCTATGTGACAAATAAAAGGTAATGGAGCTACCTGGCAAGGAATTCAAAAGAATTATGTATAGGATCTTCAAAGGAATCAAGGAAAACAGAGACAAAACCAAGGAAAGCACAGACAATAATGCTAGAAGAATTTAGGAAAACAATACAAGAACAAAATAACAAGACTATTGGAAACTATACAAAAGCAGCAACGAGAAATCCAGAAGCTTACCAATAAAATTTCAGAAATAGAAAACTCAATGGAAACTCACAGGAATAGAATCAAAACAATGGAAGACAGGATCAGCGAAATAGAACAGAAATCCTGTGACACTAATCTGTTCAAGAAACAATCAAAAAAAATAAAAAGCCTAAGAGTTATGTGGGACACTATTAGGAAGGATAATCTACACGTGAGCACAATCCCAAAAGGAGAGCAGACAACAAAAATCACAGACATAATTGCTGAAAATTTGCTGACGGAAAGCTTCCCTAATATGAAAGATAAGGTCTTTGAGCTTGGCAGAGCCAAGATGGCGGAATAGACAGACACTTCCGGCGAGCCCTCTTTACAACAAAGACCTGAAAAAACAAGTGAAACAAGAATATTTGTGACAAGCTGGGAGCCCTGAGTATCAAAGGCAAGCTTAGACAACGAACTGAGGGGCAGGGGGAGGAAGAAACCGTTCAGAAGTGGAGAGGAGCCCTCAGCACCATTCCCGGAGCTGCAGCGGTGGCAGCGGCAGGCTGGTACTAGGGTTCAGCCGCAGTTTCCTCAGGGAGAAGAAGCCATCCACACAGCCTACTCACACCTCTGGAGCCTGAGGAGAACGGCACTCTTGGCAAAAGCTAAGTACTTGCGTGTATTTTACCGCGTCTCCCCCACCCCCAAGCCGGCTTCAGTGGCTGAATCCTTGGGCCTGAGATATACGCTGGTGAGCACCTAGAGCTGTACTCCCCGCCTTGGGAAAGGAAAAAATTTGCAACTGGGGGGAAAAGATAATTTGCTAGCTCCATTAACCAGGGGAGCTCAGGACAGAAGAGGCTCCTGTCCAGGCATAAACCGTCCATGGACCTTGAGCACCTTTCCCTTCTGCATGGACCTGTGTGGGCCTATTTTGGGAGAATAAGCCCTTGTTGGCAAACTCCAACCATTTCAGCTATGCGGTGGAAAGGTGGGTGTTTGACGTTTGACATTGCTTTGCCTATTAAACAAGGTCCTCACCTACTCACATCAGGGACCTAAGGACTGGTAGCTCCACTCAGGTCACCCAGCCACCCACGACAGGGGTCCAAAGATAGCTGGTACCTCCCAGTCCTTACAACCAAAAACTTTGGGTGCCCATGGTCCCTCTGCAGAGCCCACCCACCAGCACGCTCTAGGGAACTGAGAAGCATTTTCCTCAGAGACACTTGGGGGTTGGTTCTCAACCCCCTGCCTTGTTTAGAGAGTGACCCCCGGCTGCAGTCAGATACCGGTATACATGCCAATTACCCCGTCCCTCTAAGACTGTAGAACAGAGCCTGTAGCACACACTTGATGATCATCTACCTGGAAACCTGAGCTGAATTCATACAATAAAAGTGAAAGGACTCCTAGACTGATATACCTGATAACACCTCTAGCCATTTGGGGACAGGACATCAGAGCTCCAAAGGCAGAAATAATCAAGCTAGCTCACTCAAGCAACCCATAGGGGTATACCAAAACAAAACAAAGCAAGCAGCTACACCACAGTAAGCAAGCACAAACTAATACAATAACTTATAGATGGCTCGGAGACAACAGACAATATCAAGTAACATAAAGAAACCATGATCACCTCAACAAACTCTCAAAGAATCCAGGGATGTTCTACATCAAAGTGCATTCCTGGAACTACCAGATGCAGAATACAAAAGTTTAATACACAGAACCCTTCAAGACATCAGGAAGGAAATGAGGCAATACACAGAACAAGCCAAGGAACACACAGATAAAGTAACTGAAGAAATTAGAAAGATTATTCGGGAACATAATGAAAAGTTTAATAAGCTGGAAAAATCCATAGACAGCAATCAGAAATTCAGAAGATTAACAATAAAACTACAGAATTAGACAACTCAATCCAAAGTCAGAGGAGCAGAATTGAGCAAGTAGAAACTAGAATTTCTGAACTCAAAGATAAATCACTTGGCACTAATATACTTGAAGAAAAATCAGATAAAAGAATTTTAAAAAATGAAGAAACCTTAAGAATCACGTGGGACTCTATGAAGAGAAATAACCTATGAGTGACTGGAGTACCAGAACAGGGAGGAATAGCAGAAAATACAGAGAGAATTGTTGAAGATTTGTTGGCAGAAAACTTCCCTGATACTGTGAAAGATGAGAAGATATCTATCCAAGATGCTCATCGAACTCCACATAAGGTAGATCTTAAAAGAAAGTCACCAAGACGTATTATCATCAAACTTGCCAAACCAAAGATAAAGAGAGAATTATAAGAGCAGCAAGGGATAAACGAAAAGTCACCTACAAAGTAGAGCCAATAAGAATAAGCTCGGACTACTCTGCAGAAACCATGCAAGCAAGAAGGCAATGGGATGACATATTTAAAAACTTGAAGGAAAAAAATTGCCTGCCAAGAATCATATATCCAACAAAACTGTCTCTTAAATATGAAGGTGAAATTAAGACATTTCCAGATAAACACAAGTTTAGGGAATTTGTAAAAACCAAACCAAAACCACAAGAAATAACAAAGGGAGTTCTTTGGTTAGAAAATAATATCAGGCATCAACCCAAGACTAGAACACTGGGCAGAGCAACCAGATGTCAACCCAGACAGGGAAATCCAAAAAAACAAAGCAAGATTATAATTAAAAAAAAAAAAAAAAGCCCAAAACAGGGTAACACTGATGTTATTATATAAAAGAAGACAACAATAAAATAATAAAGAGGGACTAAGAAATATAATCATACACCTTCCATATGGAGAGGAAGATACAGTGATACAAAAAAATAAAAGTTTTAAATTTAGAAAAACAGGGGTAAATAATAAGGTAACCACAAAGGAGACAAGTTATCCTACTCATCAAAATAAAATATAAAGGAAAAATAGAGACTCAGTAGAAACAAAATCAACAACAACAAATATGAGGAAAGGACAATACATAAAGAAAATCTACTCAGCACCTAAAATCAAGTGGGAAAAAGAAACTGTCAACATACAGAAAAAGACATCAAAATGATAGCACTAAATTCATACCTATCCATAATTACCCTGAATGTAAATGGACTAAATGCACCAATAAAGAGAAAGGGAGTGGCAGAATGGATTAAAAAACAAGATCCGTCTATATGCTGCCTACAAAAGACACACCTTAGACTTAGAGACACAAAAAAACTAAAACTCAAAGGATGGGAAAAAATATATCAAGCAAACAACAATCAAAAAAAAGCAGGAGTGGCAATATTTCTGACAAAATAGACTTTAAAGTTAAATACATCAGAAAGGATAAGGAAGGACACTAATGATTAAAGGGACAATACACTAAGAAGATATAACCATATTAAATATTTATGCACACAATGACAGGGCTACAAGATAAATAAAACAAACTCTATCAGCACTGAAAAGTGAGATAGACAGCTCCACAATAATAGTAGGACACTTCAAAACAACACTTTCGGTGAAGGACAGGACATCCAGAAAGAAGCTCAATAAAAACACAGAAGATCTAAATGCTACCATCACCCAAATTGACCTCATAGACATATACGGAACACTCCACCCAACAGCAGCCAAGTATACTTTCTTTTCTAGTGCACATGGAACATTCTCTAGATTAGACCACGTATTAGGCCATAAAGCAAGCCTTAGCAGAATCCAAAACATTGAAATATTATAAAGCACCTTCTCTGACCATAAGAACATAAAAGTGGAAATCAATAACAGGAAAAGCAGGGAAAACAAAAAACACTTGGAAACTGAACAATACCCTGCTCAAAAAAGACAGGATTATAGAACACATTGAGGATGGAATAAAGAAATTCAGAGAATCCAGTGAGAATGAAAACACTTCCTATCAGAACCCTTGGGACACAGCAAAAGCAGTGCTCAGAGGCCAATTTATATCAAAAAATGCACACATCCAAAAAGAAGAAAGGACCAAAATCAAAGAATTATCCCTACAACTTGAACAAATAGAAAGAGAGCAACAAAAGAAACCAAGAGGCACCAGAAGAAAATAACTTCATATGGAAGGGAAAGAGGCCCCAGATAAATAAGGCATTACTAAAAAAGAAGAACAAAGTAGGAGGCCTTACTTTACCTGATTTTATAACCTATTATACCACCACAGTAGTCAAAACAGCCTGGTACTGGTACAACAACAGATACATGGACCAATGGAACAGAATTGAGAATCCAAACATAAATCCATCCACATATGAGCAGTTGACGTTTGACAAAGTCCCCAAAACAGTTAAATAGGGAAAAGACAGTCTTTCTAACAAACGGTGCTGGCATAATTGGATATCCATCTATAAAAAAAATGAAACAAGACCCATACCTCACTCCATGCACAAAAACTAACTCAAAATGGATCAAAGACCTGAATATAAAATCTAAAATGATAAAGATCATGGAAGAAAAAATAGGGACAACATTAGGACAACATGGCATAAACAGTATACAAAACATTATAAAGAACGCAGAAGAAAAACTAGATAACTGGGAGCTCCTAAAAATCAAACACCTATGCTCATCCAAAGACTTCACCAAAAGAGTAAAAAGACTACCTACACACTGGGAAAAAGTTTTTAGCTATGACATTTCTGATCAGCGCCTGATCTCTAAAATCTACATGATACTGCAAAAACTTTACTGCAAAAAGACAGCCCAATTAAAAAATGGGCAAAGACACTTCACTAAAGAAGACATTCAGGTAGCTAACAGATATATGAGGACATATTCATGATCATTAGCCATTAGAGAAATGCAGATCAAAATTACAATGAGATTTCATCTCACTCCAACAAGGCTGGCATTAATCCAAAAAAAAAAACAAAATAATAAATGTTAGAGAGGCTGTGGAGAGATTGGAACACTTCTACACTGCTGGTGGGAATGTCAAATGGTACACCCACTTTGGAAATCGATTTGGCACTTCCTTAAAAAGCTAGAAATAGAACTACCATAGGATCCAGCAATCCCACTCCTTGCAATATACACTAGAGAAATAAGACCCTTTACACGAACAGATATATGCACACCCATGTTTACTGCAGCACTGTTTACAATAGCAAAAAGATGGAAGCAACCAAGGTGCCCATCAAGGGATGAATGGATAAATAAATTATGGTATATTAACACAATAGAATACTACGCATCGATAACAGTGAGGAATCTGTGAAACATTTCATAACATGAGGAACCTGGAAGGCATGATGCTGAGTGAAATTAGTCAGTTGCAAAAGGACAAATATTGTATAAGATCACTATTATAAGAACTTGAGAAATAGTTTAAACTGAGAAGAAAACAAGTCTTTTGCAGTTATGAGGGGGGAGGGAAGGAGAGTGAGAGAGGGGTATTCACTAATTAGATAGTAGGTAAGAACTACTTTAGGTGAAGGGAAAGACACCGCACAATACAGGGGAGGTCAGCACAATTGGACTATAGCAAAAGCAAAGGAGTTTCCTGAATAAACTGAATGCTTCGAAGGTCAGAGTAGCAGGGGTGGGGGTCTGGGGACCATGGTTTCAGGGGACATCTAAGTCAATTGGCATAATAAAATCTATTAAGAAAACATTCTGCATCCCACTTTGAAGAGTGGTGTCTGGGGTCTTAAATGCTAGCAAGCAGTCATTTAAGATGCACCAATTGGTCTCAACCCACCTGGATCAAAGGGGAATGAAGAACACCAAGGTCACAAGGTACCAAGAGACAGAAAGGGCCACATGAACCAGAGACTACATCATCCTGAGACCAGAAGAACTAGATGGTGCCCGGCTACAACCAATGACTTCCCTGACAGGGAACACAACAGAGAACCCCTGAGGGAGCAGGAGAGCAATGGGATGCAGACCCCAAATTCTCATAAGACCAGACTTAATGGTCTGACTGAGACTGGAAGGACCCTGGTGGTCATGGACCCCAGACCTTCTGTTGGCCCAGGACAGGAACCATTCCTGAAGCCAACTCTTCAGACAGGGATTGGACAGGACAATGGGTTGGAGAGAGATGCTGGTGAGGAGTGAGCTTCTTGGATCAGGTGGACACTTGAGACTATGTTGGCATGTCCTGCCTGGAGGGGAGATGAGAGGGTGGAGGGGGTTAGAAGCTGACAAAATGGACACGAAAAGAGAGAGTGGAGGGAAAGAGCAGTCCGTCTCATTTGGGGGAGAGTAGTTGGGAGTGTGTAGCAAGGTGCATATGGGTTTTTGTGTGACAGACTGACTTGATTTGTAAACTTTCACTTAAAGCGCAATAAAAATTATTTAAAAAAAAAATGAGATGACAACCATACAAGAAAAACAGCAAACACTATACAGGGTAGATCCCAAAAGAAGAACACTAAGATATATCATAATAATACTTTGCAAAACCAAAGACAAAGAATCCTGACAGTAGCTCAGGAAAAAATGAAAAATCGCCTACAAAGAGGCATAAGTCTAAACTCTGATTACTCAACAGAAACTATGCAGGGAAGAAGGCAATGGGATGACATCTGTAAAACCTTGAGCGAAGAAAACCAGCAATCAAGAATTATATATCCAGCAAAATTATCCCTCGAATATGATGGTCAAATTAGGATATTTCCAGATAAACAGAAATTAAAGGAATTTGTAAAAACCAGACCAACTTTACAAGATATGCTACAGGGAGTCCTTTGGACAAAAAAACTAACAATACCAGACAACTACCTGAGATTAAAATACATGAGAACTTTAGCCAGATATCAACCTAAATTTTAAAAACTCTCAAAAATAAAATAAAGCTAAAAGACCGAAAACAGGGAACCAGAGATGTCAATCTGTAACTGATGACCACTTCAGAATATAAATGTGGAATAAACTCTGTAGGTTTAGAACTTCCAAACACAGAGGACGTAAGACAATATCGAAAAAATAGATTCCTGCTTTAAACATATGAAGATAAAGGTGAATTTCTGGGTGACCACTAAGAAAAAAAGTTAACAAACCTACTCATCAAAATATAAAAGAAAGTCATAAAGACAGTACACACAAAACCAACAAGAAAGGAAATATAAAGCCACAATCAAAATGAACTCAGTTTAGCAGATTAAATGGAATGAAGAAACCATCAACACTACCAAAAAAAAAAAAGTAACAAAATGACAGCAATAAACTCGTACTTAACTTATCGATAATCATGCCATATGTAAATAGCCTAAATGCACCCATAAAAAGACAGAGAGTAGCAGAATGGATTTTTAAAAAACCCCACTGATACATTGTCTGTAAGAAACACACCTTGGACACAAAGATATAAATAAATGAAAGCTGAAAGGATGGAAAAAGATATATCAAACAAACAATAACCAAAAAAGAAGATACATGGCAATATTAATCTCTGATGAAATAGACTTTAAGGCACTATCTACCAAGAGGACATAGCCATAATAAATATTTATGCACCCAATGACAGAGCTCCAGAATACATGAAATAAACTCTATTAACCACTGAAAAAGAAATAGATACTTCGTCAAAGAAACTTGAGCACACCACTCTTGGTGAAGGAAAAAACAACTAGAAAGAAACTCAAGAAATACACAGACGATCTAAATACCACAATCAACCAACTCAACCTCATAGACATGCAGAACATTGCACCCAACAGCAGCAAAGTACACGTGCTTCTCCGATGCTCATGGATCATACACCAGAATAGTCCAGACTTTAGGCCACAAAGGAAACCTCAAAAATTCAGAAACATTGAAATAACACAAAGCACCTTCTCTGATCACAATTCTATAAAAGCAGAAACTGATAACAGGAAGAGCAAGAAAAAAAAAATCTAATACATGGAAACTGAATAATATCCTGCTTCAAAACTTCTGGATAATGGAAGAAATCAAAGATGAAAAAAATCATATTCCTAGAGTCAAGTGAGAATGAAAACACAATATACCAAAACCTTTGGACACAGCAAAAGCAGTGCTCGGAGATCAATTTATATCAATAAACGCATACATCAAAAAAGAAGAAAATGCAAAAATCGAAACATTAACCATACAACTCAAACAGTTACAAATAGAGCACCAAAAAAGCCCACAATAGCCAAGAGAAATGAAATAATAAAAATTAGAGCAGAAATCAATGAAACAGAGAACAGAAAAACAATAGAAAGAATCAAGAAGATGCTAATAACCTGAATAAGAAATGAGATGGATGACATTACAACAGAACTGAACAGAAATAAAAATGATCATAACAGAGTCGTACAAAAAATCGTACTCCAAAAAATTTGAAAACCCAGGAGGAATGGACAAATTTCTAGAAAAACACTGCTTGCCTAAACTAACACAAACTGAGCTAGAAAATTTAAACAGACCCATAACAAAAGGAGAAATTGAAGGAATCATAAAAAACACCCAGCAAAAAAAAAAAAAAAAGCCCCAGCCTAGATGGCTTCACTGGAGAATTCTACCAAGCATTCATAGAAAAGTTGACACCATTTCTCTTCAAAATATTCCAGAATATGGAAAAGGAAAGAATACTTCTGAGTTCATTCTATGAAGCTATATAACTCTGATAACAAAGCCAGGAAAAGATATAATAAAAAAGAAAACTACAGACTAATATCCCTCACAAAGGTAGATGCAAAAATTCTAAACATGATGCTAGCAAATAGAATTCAACAGCATATAAAAAATTATACATCACAACCAAATGGGATTCTTACCAGACATGCAGGGATGGCTCAAATTAGAAAAATCAATCAATGCATTCCACCACATAAATAAAACAAAGAGTAAAAATCACACAATCATCTCAAGCAATGCAGAAAAGGCATCTGACAAAGTCAAACACCCATTCCTGATAAAAACTCTCAGCAAAATGGGAATAAAAGAGAAACTCCTCAATGTAATAAAGGGTATTTATACGAAACCAACAGTCAACATTATCCTCAACAGAGACTCTGAAAGCATTCCACGTGAGAACAGGAACCAGACATGGATGCACTTTATCACCACTCTTATTCAAAATTGAATTGGAAGTTCTAGCAAGAGCAATAAGGCAAGAAAAGAAAATAAAGGACATCCAAATGGGTAAGGAAGAAGTAAGACTATCCCTATTCCCAGAGTCTTCGATCCTACACATAGAAAGCCCCACCTGTCTGTCAGTTTGTCGTACTGTGGGAGCTTGCATGTTGCTGTGATGCTGGATGCTATGCCACCGGTATTCAAATACCAGCAGGGTCACCCATGGCAGACAGGTTTCAGCTGAACTTCCAGAGTAAGACAGACTAGGAAGAAGGACCCGGCAGTCTACTTCTGAAAAGAAAAAGCCAGTGAAAATCTTATGAATAGCAGTAGAACACTGTCTGATATAGTGCCAGAAGATAGCCTCTTAGGTTGGAGGTCACCCAAAATACGATCTGGGAAGAGCTGCCTCCTCAAAGTAGAGTCAACCTTAATAGTGTGGATGGACACAAGCTTTTGGGACCTTCATTTGCTGATACGACACTACTCAAAATGAGAAGAAACAGCTGCAAACATACATTAAAAATTGGAACGTGGAATGTAGGAAGTACGAATCTAGGAAAATTGGAAATCATCAAAAATGAAATGGAACCTATAAACATCAATATCCTAGGCATTAGTGAGCTGAAAGAGACTGGTGTTGGTAATTCTGAGTTGGACAGTTATATGGTCTACTATGTTAGGAATGACATCGTCAAAAAGAACACTTCAAGATCTATTTCTATCCTGAAGTATAACGCTATTATTGCACTGGGCAAATCTGCTGCAAAGGACCTCTTTAAAGTGTTGAAGCAAAGATGACACCTTGAAGACTAAGGTGCGGCTGACCCAAGCCATTGTATTTTCAATCGTATCATATGCATGTGAAAGCTGGACAATGAATAAGGAAGACCGAAGAAGAATTGACGCATTTGAATTGTGGTGTTGGCAAAGAATATTGAATATTCCATGGGCTGCCAAAAGACTGAACAAATCTACCTTGGAAGAAGTACAACCAGAATGCTCCTTAGAAACAAGGATGGCGAGACTGCGTCTTACGTACTTTGGACATGTTGTCAGGAGGGATGAGTCCCTGGAGAAAGATATCATGCTTGGTAAAGTACAGGATCAGCAGAAAAGGGAAAAACCCTCAATGAGATGGATTGACATAGTGGCTCCAACAATGGCTGCAAGCATAACAATGATTGTAAGGATGGCGCAGGACTGGGCAGTTTTTCGTTCTGTTGTGCATAGGGTCACTGTGAGTTGGAGCTGACTCGATGGCACCTAACAACAACAACAACACAAGGAAGGCCAGTTAATATGACCATTATTCAAATTTACACTCCAACCACTAAAGCCAAAGATGAAGAAATTGAAGATTTTTACCAACTTCTGAGGTCCGAAATTGATTGAACATGCAAACAGGATGCATTGATAATTACTGGTGATTGGAATGCGAAAGTTAGAAACAGAAAAAGGATTGGTAGTTGGAAAACATGGCCTTCGTGATAGAAATGATGCCAGAGATCACATGATTGAATTTTGCAAGACCAATGACTTCTCCATTGCATACACCTTCTTTCACCAACATAAATGGTGACTGTACACATAGACCTCACCAGACAGAATACACGGGAATCAAATAGACTACATCTGTGGAAAGAGATGATGGAAAAGCTCAATGATAACAGAACACAGGCAGGGACCAACTACAGAACAGACCATCAATTGCTAATATGCAAGTTCAAGTTGAAGAAAATTAGAACAAGTCCACAAGAGCTAAATTATGACCTTGAGTATATCCCAACTGAATTTAGACACCATTTCAAAAATAGATTTGACACGTTGAATACAAATGACCAAAGGCCAGACAAGTTGTGGAATGACACGAGGGACATCATACCTGAAGAAAGCAAGGGGTCATTAAAAAGACTGGAAAGAAAGAAAAGACCAAAATGATGTCAGAAGAGACTCTGAAACTTGCTCTTGAATGTAGAGTAGCTAACGTGAAAGGAAGAAATGATGAAGTGAAAGAGCTGAACAGAAGATTTCAAAGGGTGGGTCGAGAAGACAAACTAAACTATTGCAATGACACATGCAAAGACCTGGAGATAGAAAACAAAAGGGAAGAACATTCTTGGCATTTCTCAAGCTGAAGGAACTGAAGAAAATATTCAGGCCTCAAGTTGCAATATTGAAGGGTTCTACAGGGAAAATATTAAATGACATAGGAAGCATCAAAAGAAGATGAAAGGAATACAAAGAGTCACAATACCAAAAAGAATTGGTCGACGTTCAACCATTTCTAGAGGTAGCATACTATCAGGAACTAATAGTACTGAAGGAAGAAGTCCGAGCTGCACTGAAGGAATTGGTGAAAAACAAGACTCTGGGAGTTGATGAAATACCAATTGATATATTTCAACAAACGGATGCAGCGCTGGAAGTGCTTACCTGTTTATGCCAAGAAATGTGCAAGATAGCTACCTGGCCAATTGACTGGAAGAGATCCATATTTATGCCTATTCCTAAGAAACGTGATCCAACCAAATGCAGAAATTATAAAATAATATCATTAATATCACACGCAAGTAAAATTCTGCTGAAGATCATTCAAAAGTGCTGCATCAGAAGTTCAAACTGGATTCCAAAGAGGACATGGGACCAGGGATATCATTGCTGATGTCAGCCAGATCCTAGCTGAAAGCAGAGAATACCAGAAAGATGTTCACCTGTGTTTTATTGACTATGCAAAGACATTCAACTGTGTGGATCATAACAAATTATAGATAGCATTACCAAGAATGAGAATTCCAGAACACTTAATTGTGCTCATCAGGAACCTGTACGTAGGTCGAGAGACAGTCATTCAAACAGAACAAGGAGATACTACATGGTTTAAAGTCAGGAAAGGTGTGAGTCAGGGTTGTATCCTTTCACCATACTTACTCAATCTGTATACTGAGCAAATAATCCAAGAAGCTGGACTATATGAAAAAGAACAGCATCAGGATTGGAGGAAGACTTACTAACAACCTGCCTTATACAGATGACACAACCTTGCTTGCTGAAAGTGGAAATGTCCTGAAGCACTTACTGATGAAGATCAAAGACCACAGCCTTCAGTATGGATTACACCTCAACATAAAGACAATAAAAATCCTCAGACTTGGACCAATAAGCAACATCATGATAAATGGGGAAAAGACTGAAGTTTTCAAGGATTTCATTTTACTTGGATCCACAAGCAACACCCATGGAAGCAGCAGTTAAGAAGTCAAAAGATGCATTAAAAAAAAAAAATTCATTGCATTGGGCAAATCTGCAAAAGACTTCTTTAAAGTGTTGAAAAGCAACGAGGTCACCTCGAAGACTAAGGTGCGCCTGACCCAAGCCATGGTGTTTTCAATTGCGTCATATGCATTCAAAAGCTGGACAATGAATAAGGAAGACTGAAGAAGAATTGATACCTTTGAATTGTGGTGTTGGTAAAGAATATTGAATACACCATGGGCTGCTAAAAGAAGAAATAAATGTCTTGGAAGAAGTACAACCAGAATGCTCCTTAGAAGCAAGGATGGCGAGACTACATCTCATATAATTTGGACATGTTATCAGGAGGGATCAGTCCCTGGAGAAGGACACCATGCTTCGTAAAGTAGAGGGTCAGCGAAAAAAGAGAAACAACCTTAACAAGATGGATTGACACATTGGCTTCAACAACGAGCTCAAGCAGAATGATTGTGAGGACATCACAGAACCAGGTAGTGTTTTGTTCTGTTGTACATAGGGTCGATATGATTCGAAACAGACTCGATGGAACCTAACAACAACAACAATACATAGAAAACCCCAAAGATGACACAAGAAAGCTACTGGAACTAATAGAAGGATTTAGCGAAGTGGCAGGATACATATCAACATACAAAAAAAATCAGTTGGATTCCTCTACGATGACAAAGAGAACTTTGAAAAGGAAAACAATAGCATTTACAATGGCCCCAGAAAGATAAAATACTTAGGAATAAATCTAACCAGGGTATTTTAATATTTATAGAAAGAAAAAACAACTACCGGAAGAAAGCAAAAGAGACTTACATAAATGGAAAAACACACCATGTTCTTGGATAGGAAGATTTAACATTGTGCAAATGTTAATACTATCCAAAGCAATCTAAAGATATATCGCAATCCCGATTCAGATCCCTACAGTGTTCTTCAAGGAGATAGAAAACTAACCACTAACTTTATATGGAAGGAAAAGAGGCCCCAAATAAGTTAAAGCATTATTAAAGAAGAACAAAGTAGGAGTCCTCACACTACCTGATCTCAGAACCTACTATACAGCCACAGAAGTCAAAACAGCCTTGTGCTGGTAAAATGACAGACACGTAGATGGATGGAATCGAATTGAGACCCCGGACATAAATCCACACACCTATTGACAGCTGATCTTTGACGAAGGGACTGTCGTGGATTGAATTGTGTTCCCAAAAAGTGTGTATCAATTTGGCTAGTCTATGATTTCCAGTATTGTGTGATTATTCACCATTTTGTCATCTGACCTGATTTTCCTATGTGTTGTAAATCCTACCTCTATGATGTTAATGAGGTGGGATTAGCAGCAGTTATGTTAATGAGGCAGGACTCAATCTACAAAATTAGGTTCTGTCTTAAGCCAAACTCTTTTGAAATATAAAAGAGAGAAGGGAGCAGAGAAACATGGAGACTTCATAAGACCAAGAAACAAGAGCCAGGAGAATAGCACATCATTTGGACCCATAGTCCCTGCACTGAGAAGCTCCTCAACTGGAGAAGATTGAGGAAAGTACCTGCCCTTAGCACTGACGAGAGAGAAAGTCTTTCCCTGGAGCTGGTACCCTGAATTTGGACTCAGCTTCCTAAACTCTGTGTCTTAGGCTGGGTTCTCTAGAGAAGCAAAACCAGTAAAGCATATAAATATATATTGAGAGAGATTTATATCAAGGAAATAGTTCACACAGTTGTAGAGGCTAGAATGTTCCAAGCCCATGGATCAGAACAGAAGCTTCTCCTTATTCACGTAGCTGCAGGGGCTGGTGACCCCAAGAGCAGCATGTTGGAGAGCAGGGCTCTTGCTCACATGTTGTGAAGATCAACTAATCCCAAGATTGGTAGGTAAGCTTCTAGCTCAAGTCCCAAGAACCAGAGGCCAGACGAACAGGAGGCAGCCACAGGATCCAGTGCAGGCAAAACCAGAACATTCACTTCTATTTGTATGCAGGCACACGCCCAAGGAAACTCCTTGTTTCAACTGATTGACTGCTTATGGCAGATCCCATCATGGGAGTGATCACATATAAACACTGAGAAGCCAAGTTGACACACAATCTTAACCATCACAGCCCACCCCTTGTCAACTTAGCACCTGTACACATCTCCCAAAATCATACGTAATCTCTGAATAAAGACAATTACAAAGTCATACTCACACCTAATATGATACAACACGCCTGCAACAAAAAAATGCATTAGCCCCGTTTATGTCTTATATTTTATAAGTGAAGAAAGCAAAAATATTTGATGCACACTTACAAAGCAGAAATACTCATAACAATTACAGTCCTCATTTCTGCAACTGGTCATGTGAACATTAGTGGTGTTTAGAACTACCTTCTTCCACCACCCATTCCGTATTCCCTTTACCCTCAGCAAGTACCTCAGCTGGCCATGGTTCTTTGCCTGGTGGGGTAGCCCAAAAGTTCATTCCTAAAGGGTCTGGGCTATTAGTAGTCATGTCAGAATTGAGTTGCTGTAGTTTTCTATTGACTTTAATCACAGGCATGGTAGTACTAAGAGACGCCCTAAGGAACCTCCCGCATTCAGACATACTCTACTTCTATTATGTAATATCAATCCAATTTCCTCTTGGTAATCAGGATCAGTCATACCAGCCAGTATGGTAACTGCCTTCTTTGCCTGTTGATCCAGAGGCATAAGGAGACCAAAGTGGCTAAGTGGCTTTCTTAGCATCCAGTTCAATGGAATCAGTGATGTGTCTCCAGGTGGGAGCATTCCTTCCCTTGGAACTAAGGCCTCTAGACCTGCAGAACATAAGATCCTGGGGACAGGAATCAAAAATCTTGCAAGTGGGTCACTAGGGGTAATAGTGAGTGGTGCCATTCCCATTTCCACCCCTTGATTCCTGAACCCGTGAATCCTGGCTATGGGAGAAACAGCATCATATATTGGACACTGGTTTAGAGCATATACAGTCCTCCTAAAGAACATTGCCCCAACCCTGTGAGGTATTGCCACCTAACTGGCACCATAATTATGTTTTTAGGAGGCCATTCCATCATTCTATCAAGCCAGATGCTTCAGGATGATGGGGAACATGGTAAGTCCAATGAATTCCATGAGCATGGGCCCACTGCTGCACTTTATTTGCTGTGAAGTGAATCCCTTGATCCAAGGCAATGCTGTGTGGGATAACATGACGGCAGATCAGGCATTCTGTAAGTCCACAGATGGTAGTTTTGGCAGAAGAATTGCATGCAGGGAAGGCAAGTCCATATCCATAACGAGTGTCTATTACAGTAAGGACAAAATGCTGCCCTTTATGTAATGGAAGTGGTCCAATGTAATCAACTTGCCAGAAGGTTGCTGGCTGATCACCTCAAGGCAGGAACGAAGTCCATTAAATGTGGAAAAAGCAGTCTTTTCAACAAATGGTGCTGGCAAAATTGAATACCTATCTGTAGAAAAAGAAACAGGGCCCATATCTCACACCATACGCAAAAACTATCTCAAAATGGATCGAAGACCTAAATATAAAACCTAAAACGATATAGATCATGGAGCAAAAAATAGGGTCAATGCTATGGGCCAAAATATATGGCATAAATCGAACGTCAAACATAATTAAAAATGCACACACAGCAGAAGATGAGTAAGAATAGAACCTACAGATTGTGAAAAAAAATTTGGCTATTACATATCCAACAAGAGTATAATCTCTAAAATTTTAGAAAACTTCAACACGTCAACAATAAAAAGACAAACAAATCCCAAAGAAAACATGCTGGCAGCTAACAAACATGAACAAATGCTCACAACAAATTAGCAATTACAGTGATACAAATCAAAACTACAATGAGATACTACCTCACCCCAGCATTACTGGCACTAATCAAAACTAAACAAAAATATTGGCGAAGTTGTGGGGATACTGGAACTCTTACACACTGCTGATAGGAATGTAAAATGATACAACCACTATAGAACATGGTATGACACTTCCACAAAAAGTTAGACATACTGTATGATCCAGGAAACTCACTTATAGATATATACCCTAACAAAATAAGAGCTGTAACAGGAATAGACATATGCACAGCAATGTTCATTGCAGCATTATTCACAACAGCAAGAAGATGGAAACAACCTAAGTACCCATCAGCAGATGAATGGATTAAAACACTGTGGTACATACGCACAATGGAATATTACATAACAATAAAGAATAATGATGAATCTGTGAAACATTCCACAACATCAGTGGATCTGGAGGACATTATGCTAAGTGAATTAAGTCAATCACAAAAGGACAAATATTGTATGAGACCACTATTATAAAAACTCAAGAGAGTGTTTACACACTGAAAAAAAAAATCTTTGATGGTTGCCAGGGAGGGGAGACATGGGGAGGGGAAATCACTAACTAACTGTATAGTAAACAAGTGTTAACTCTGGTGAAGGGAAAGACCACACACAATATAGGGGAAGTCAGCACAAATTGACTGAGCTTCCTAGACACATTCGAACACCTTGAGGAACTGAACTACTGAGGCTGAGGGCTGTGAATAATAGTCTCAGGGGACATCTAGATCAATTGACATAACAGTTCATAAAGAAAATATTCTACATCCTACTTTGGTGGGTAACGCCTGGGGTCTTAAAAGCTTGCCATTTGCCATCTAAGATACACTTACTAGTCCCATCCCATCCAGAGCAAAGGAAACGAAAAAAAACAAAGACATAAGGAAAATTTTAGTTCAGATGACTAATGGACCACATTAATCACAACCTACACAAGCCTGAGCACAGAAGAAATAGATGGCACCTGGCTACCACCACTGACCGCTCTTAAAGGGATCACAGTAGAGTGTCTCAGACAGAACAGGAAAAAAAATGTAGAACAAAAATTCAAATTCACAAAAAGAAAAGACCAGACTTACTGGTCTGATGGAGACGGGTGGAAACCTTAGACTATGGCCACCAGACACCCTGCTAACTCAGAACTGAAGCCAGTCCTGAAGCCTCCCTTTCAGCCAAAGATTAGGCAGGCCTATCAAACAAACAATAATACACATTAGGAACATGCTTCTTAGTTCAATCAAGTATACGATACCGAATTGGCAACATCTGCCCAAAAGCAAAGACAAAAATGCAGGAAAGGACAGGAAAACCAGACAAATGGACTTAGGGAACCTGGGGTGAAAAGGGGGAGAGTGCTGATACATTGTAGAAGTTGCAAACAATATCACAAAACGATTCGTACATAAATTTTTGTATGAGAAACGAAAGTGTTCCATAAAATTTTACCCAAAACACAATAAAATTTAAGAATAAAAAAGTAGAAATGCAGGACCAAGATGGCAAGAATAGCCAGATGCATCCTGTGGTCCCTCTTACAACAAAGACCTGAAAAGCAAGTTAATTGATTAAATATGACAATCTAGGAGACTTGAACATCAAAGACAATGTTGAAGAGTTGGACTGAATGGCAGGGGGGAGGAGAGACAGTTCAGAAGCAGCAAGGATTTGTCAGACCTGACCTGGCCGTCACCCTGCAGATTGGGTCAGCCAGCGCACATGAGCTGAGGCAAACAGTAGCACTCGGGATGTGTTTTCCACTTTGGGAGAAACCAAGCAGCAAAGAGCCTGCACAAGCTTCCGGAGCCAGGGAGAAGTGGCGCTGCATCTATGAAAGTTAAGCGCAAGCATCCAACCTATCACAAGGGATCAAAATAACCCTTCCCCCTTTGGGAAGTGCCTCTCTCCCCCTCACCTGCCCCCTCTCTGCTCTGCTCCAGTACTGGTCTGGCTTCATCAATTCCTGTGTCCCCTAGGCTGGAAGTGGAACCCTTCACAAACGCCTGAGCCAGTTTTCTGGCTTTGGAGAGGGAACAAATAAGCAAATGAACAAACAAGAAAGGAGAATCTGCCAGCACCCCTAAGCTGGGATCTCAGGGAAGGCACTGCCCCTTTACCTAGGCATAGACATGTGGGGTCCGTGGACTTCAAATGCCTTTCACCCTATTTCAATAGTGTAGACCCTCATTAGCATAGTACAAGAGAGCATGTACCTGAAGCATATTTTCAACTGCAGTAGCTATGGGGGAGTAGCAGATTAGTGACATTTGACTGTACCCTGCCCATTAAGCAGGATCTTCACCCACCCACATCAGGAGCCTGAGAACTGGTGGCTCCACCCACTCCACCTAGCCACCCATGACAGGGGTGTAAGAATAAGTGGTGCCATCCCAGTCCTTACAGCCAACAACAGCATTGGGTGCCCAAAGTCTGGCTGAAAAACTCACCCACCTACACACTCTAGGGAACAGGGACACACCTTCCTCCCAGGCACTCAGGGGCAGCCTTTAGCCACTTACCTTGCTCAGCACATAACCCCCTACTGCAGCCAGATGCCTGTGCCTGTTCCAATCACCCCTACGTAGCCCTGTCAGTCTAGGAGTGTAGGTGAGAACCTGCACCACACACTCGCTGACCGGTAACCTGGACACCTCAGCTGAATCCACACAAGAAAAGTAAATGTACTCCTTGGCTCAAATACCTAGTAGCAGCTCAAACCAACTGGTGACAGGCCATAAGAGCTTCAAAGATGCCAATAATCAAAGTAACTCATATGACCAGCCTATTTGGGCATATCAAAACAAAACAAAACAAGAAGCCAGGACACAATAAGCAAACAAAATAAATAAATATAATAACTTATTGATGGCACAGAGACAACAGTCAATATTAAATCTTGTAAAGAGAGGTAGATCATGATGGCTTCAGCAAGCAACCAACACAAAGATCCAGGAAACCTCCCAGAGGAAGATAATTTCTTGCAACTACTGGAGGTGGAATTTAAAAGATTGATATACAGGGCTTTTCAAGAGATCCAGAAGATCAGGCAAAATGCAGACCAAACTGAGAAACACACATACAAAGTAATAGAGGAATTAAGGCTATATTTTTTTTTATACAAGAGCAAAATGACAAATTTAACAGGCTGCTAGAATCCATAGAGAGACAGCAAATAGAAATCCAACGTATTAGCAATAAAATTTCAAAATTACTCATAGAAGCAGAATTGAGGCAATGGAAGTCAGAATTAGTGAAATTGAAGGTAAAGCACTTGACACCAATTTATTTGAGGAAAAATCAGATAAAAGAATTTTTCAAAAGAAGAAACTCTAAAAATTATGTGCAACTTTATAAAGAGGAATAACCTATGAGTGGTTGAAGTACCAGAATTGGGGAGGGGGGAGAATAACAAAAAATACAGAAAGAATTGTTGCAGATTTGCTGGCAGAAAACTTCCCTGATATCGTGAAAGACAAGAAGGTATCTATTCAAGAAGATCATTGAACTCCACACAGGGTACATCCCAAAAGAAAATTGCCAAAACATATTAAAATCAAACTTGCCAAAACCAAAGATAAAGAGAGAATTTTAAGAGCAGCTAGAGATAAATGACAAGTCACCTACAAAGAGAGTGAATAAGACTAAGCTCAATAAGACCAAGCTCAATAAGACTACTCAACAGAAACCATGCAGGCAAGAAGGCAATGGGATGACACAAATAAAGCCTTGAAGGACAAAAATTGCCAGCCAAGAACCATATATCCAGCAAAACTAGCTCTCAAATATGATGGCAAAATTAGGGCACTTCCAGAGAAACAGAAGTTAAGGGAATTTGTAAAAACCAAACCAAAATCACAAGAAATCCCAAAGGGAGTCCTCCTTTTAGAGAATCAATAATATCAGATAACAACCCAGCACAGGACAGAACAAGCAGATATCAACCCAGATAGGGAAGTCACAAAAATAAGTCAAAGCTAAAACACTGAAAATAGGAAAACGGAGACAACAATATGTAAAAGATGACAACATTAAAACAAAAAAGGGGGACTGAATAGTGTAGTCATGGAACTTTCATACAGAGAGGAAGTTAAGGTGATATCAAGAAATAAAAGATTGGTTTAAACTTAGAAAAATAGAGATAAATTTTAAGATAACCACAAAGGAAACTAACAAACCTACACATCAAAATAAAAAAGAAGAAAAACATAAAGACCCAGTAAATACAAAATTAGAAACAATGAAAAGATTAAAAGAAAGTACATAAAGAAAAAAGACTCAGCACAGAAAATTAAGTGGAACAAAGAAACTGTCAACACCACAAAAAAAAAAAAAAAAATCAAAATGACAGCACTAAACTCATACCTATCCATGATTACACTGAATGTAAATGGACTAAACACACCAATAAAGAGACAGAGAGTGGCAGAATGGATTAAAAAAAAAAAAAAATGATCCATCTATATGCTGCCTTAACAGAGACATGCTTTAGACTCAAAGACAAAACAACTAAAACTCAAAGGATGGAAAAAATATATCAAGCAAACAACAACCAAAAAAGAGCAGAAGTGGCAATATTAAATCTCTGACAAAATAGACTATAACACAAAATTCACCACAAAGGAAAAGAAAGGACAATATATGATTAAAGGGTCAATATACCAGGAGGACTTAACCATAATAAATATTTATGCACCTAATGACAGGGCTCCAAAATACATAAAACAAACTCTACAGCACAGAAAAGAGAAACAGCTCGACAATAGTAAGAGGAGACTTCAACACACCACTTTTGGTGAAGGACAGAACATCTAGAAAGAAGCTCAATAAACACATTGTCATGGATTGAACTGTGTCCCCCCAAAAATATGCATCAACTTGGTTAGGCCATGATTCCCAGTATTGTGTGGTTGTCCTCCATTTTGTGATTGTAATTTTATGCTAAAGAGGATTAGGGTGGGATTGTAACACCACCCTTACTCAGGTCACTGCCATGATCCAATGTAAAGGGAGTTTCCCTGGGGTGGGGCCTGCACCACGTTTTATCTCTCAGGAGATAAAACAAAAGGGAAGCAAGCAGAGAGCTGGGGACCTCATACCACCAAGAAAAAGCACATCCTTTGGACTCAGGGTTCCTGTGTGCAGAAGCCTCTAGTCCAGGGGGACACTGATGAGAAGGCTGACAGAGACAGAATGTCTTCCCCTGGAGCTGATGCCCTGAATTTGGACTTTTAGCCTACTTTACTGTGAGGAAACTAATTTCTCTTTGTTAAAGCTAGCCACTTGTGGTAATTCTGTTATGGCAGCACTAGATGACTAAGACACACACGAAGATCTAAATGCCACAATCAATTAACTTGATCTCATACGCATATACACAACACTCCACCCAACAGCAGCTAAGTATACTTTCTTTTCCAATGCATATGAAACATTCTCCAGAATAGACCACATATTAGGCCACAGAGCAAGCCTTAACAGAATCCAAAACATCGAAATATTACAAAGCATCTTCTCTGATCATAAAGCCATTAAAGTAGAAATCAATAGCAGAAAAACCAAGGAAAAAAAATCGAATACATGAAAACTGAACAATACCTTGCTCAAAAACTACTGGGTTATAGAAGAAATTAAGGATGGAATTTAAAAAAATGCGTAGAATGAAAACACATTCTACCAGAACCTTTTGGACACAGCAAAAGCAGTGCTCAGAGGCCAATGTATAGCAATAAATGCACACATCCAAAAAGAAGGGGCCAAAATCAAAACATTAACGCTACGACTTGAACAAATAGAAAAAGAGCAGCAAAAGATGCCCTTGAGCACCAAAAGAAAGGAGATAATAAAAAATTAGAGCAGAAATAAATGAAATAGAGAATAAAAAAACAATCAAAAGAGTCAACTAGACCAAAATCTGATGGCTACGAAGGAGGGGAGAGGTGGAAATGGAAAAACACTAAATAGAAAATAGATAAGTGGTAACTTTGGTGACGTTTAAGACAGAAAACAGTACTGGGATTGCTGCGCTGAGGGCTGGGGACCATGGTCTTGGGGAACATCTAGCTCAGTTGGCATAATACAGTTTATAAAGAAAGTGTTTTACATTCTACTTTGGTGAGTAGAGTCTGGGGTCTTTAAAGCCTGTGAGTGTCCATCTAAGATACTCCACTGGTCTCACCCCTTTTGGAGCAAGAAGAATGAAGAAAACTAAACATACAAGGGAAAGATTAGTTCAAAGGACCAATAGACCACATCAACCATGGCCTCCACTAGAATGAGTCCAGTACAGCTAGATGGTACCCACCTACCACCACTGACTGCTCTGACAGGGATCACAATAGAGGGTCCCAGACAGAGCTGGAGAAAAATGCAGAACAAAATTCTAACTCAAAAAAAAAAAAAGACCAGACTTACTGGCCTGATAGAGACCAGAGAAATCCTTAGAGTATGGCCCCTGGACACCCTTTTAGCTTAGCAATGAAGTCACTCCTGAGGTTCACACTTCAGCCAAAGGTTAGACAGCACCATAAAGCAAAACAAGAATAACGGGTCACAACAGCACAGGGGCAAGGACTAGAAAGCAGGAGGGGACAGGAAAGCTGGCAATACGGGGCCCAGAGTTGAGAAGGGAGAGTGCTGACATGTCGTGGGGTTCTTAACCAGTGTCATAAAACAATATGTATACTAACTGTTTCAAGAGAAACTAGTTTGTTCTGTAAACCTTCATCTAAAGTACAATTAAAAAAAAAAAAAAGTCCTGCAGTGTGGAAATAGAAAAAAAAAGACCAAAAGCTAAGTCTTTGAAAAGATCAACAAAATCAATAAACCATTGGCCAAACTGACAAAAGAAAAACAAGAAAGGAACCAAATAACCCAAACAAGAAATTAGATGGATGATAAAACCTAAATGAAATTAAAAGAATCATACCAGAATACAATGAAAAATTATACTCTGACAAATTGGAAAACCTAAAGGAAATGGACAAATTTGTAGAAACACACTGCCTGTCTAAACTAACACAAACCGAGGCAGAAAAACTAAATAAACCTATAAAAAAAGATGTAATTTAAAAACTCCCAACAAAAAAAGCCCTGGCCCTGACAGCTTCACTGGAGAATTCTACCAAACTTTCACAGAACAGTTAACACCACTACTACTAAAGGTATTTCAGAGCAAAGGGTGGAATACTCCAAACTCATTCTATGAAGCCAGCATAACCCTGATACCAAAACCGTGTAAAGACACCACAACAAAAAAAGAAAATTACAGACCAATATTCCTCATGAACATAGATGCAAAAATCCTCAAAAAAATTCTAGTCAATAGAATTCAACACTATTTCAAAAAAACAATTCACCATGACCAAGTGGGATTCATACTAGGTGTGCAGGAATGGTTCAACATTAGAAAAACAATCAATGTAATCCATCACATAAATAAAACAAAAGATAAGAACCACATGATCTTATCAATCGAAGTAGAAAAGGCACTTGACGAAGTTCAACACTGATTCATGATTTAAAAAATTCTCAGCAAAATAGGAATAGAAGGAAAATTCCTCAACATACTAAAGGGCATTTATTCAAAGCCAACAGCCAACCATCCTAAATGGAGAGAGTCTGAAAGCATTTCCCTTGAGAATGGGACACAGACAAGGAAGCTCTTTATCACTACTCTTATTCAACATTGTGCTGGAGGTCTTAGCCAGAGTAATAAGGCAAGAAAAAGAAATAAAGGGTATCCGAATTGGTAAGAAAGAAGTAAAAGTATCTCTATTTGCAGAAGATATGATCTCATACCCAGAAAACCTCAAAGAATCCACAAGTAAACTACTGGAGCTAATAGAAGATTTTAGCAAAGTATCAGGATACAGGATAAACACAAAAATCAGTTGGATTTTTCTACACCAACAAAGAGAATTTAGAAAAGGAAATCACCACATCAATACCACTTACAACAGCCCCCAAGAAGGTAAAATACTTAGGAATAAATCTAACCAGAGATGTAAAGACCTATACAAAGAAAACTACAAGACACTACTGCAAGAAAACAAAAGAGACCTTTATAAGTGGAAAAACATACCTTGCTCATGGATAGGAAGACTCAACATTTTGAAAATGTCAATTCTACCCAAAGCGATCTACAGATACAATGCAATCCTGATCCAAATTCCAATGACATCTTTTAAGGGGGTGGATAAACAAATCACCAACTTCATATGGAAAAGGAAGAGGTCCCAGTAAGTAAAGCATTACTGAAGAAGAACAAAGTGGGAGACCTCACACTACCTTATTTTAGAACCTATTACACTGCCATGGTAGTCAAAACAGCCTGATACTGGTACAACGGATACATAGACAAGTGAAACAGAATTGATAATCCAGACGTAAATTCATCCACCTATGAGCAGCTGATATTTGACAAAGGCCAAAAGTCTATTAAATGGGGAAAAGACGGTCTGTTTAACAAATGGTGCTGCCATAACTGGATATCCATCTGCAAAAAAATGAAACAAGACCCATACCTCACACCACGTACAAAAACTAACTCAAAATGAATCAAAGATCTAAATATAAAATCTAAAATGATAAAGATAATGGAAGAAAAAATAGAGACAATGCTAGGAGCCCTAATACATGGCATAAACAAAATACAAACCGTAAATAACAATACACAATCACCAGAAGAGAAACTAGATAACTGGGAGCTCCTAAAAATCGAACATTTATGCTCATCAAAAGACTTCGCTAAACAAGTAAAAAGACAACCTACAGACTGGGAAAAAAAATTTGGCTACAACATATCCAATAAGAGTCTTTAAAATCGCTAAAATCTACAAAATACTGCAACATCTCAACAACAAAAAGACAAATAACCCAATTTAAAAAAATGGGCAAAGAATTCGAGCAGACACTTCACCAAAGAAGACATTCAGGTGACTAACAGATACAAGAGGAAGTGCTCACGTTCATTAGCCATTACAGAAATGCAAATCAAAACTACAATGACATACCATCTCACCCTAATGAGACTAGCACTAATCCAGAAAACACAAAATAATAAACATTGGAGAAATTGTGGAGAGACTGGAACACTTATGCACTCCTAGTGGGAACGTAAAATGGTACAACCACTTTGGAAATCAATTTGGCACTTCCTTAAAAGCTAGAAATGGAAGTACCATATGATCTAGCAATCACTCTCCTTGGAATATATCCTAGAGAAATAAGAGCCATCACAGGAATAGACATATGCACACCCATGTTCGTGGCAGCACTGTTCACAATAGCGAAAGAAGGAAACAACCTAGGTGTCCATCAGCAGACAAATGGATAAACAAATTATGGTACATACACACAATGGAACACAACGCAAAGATAAAGAACAATGATGAATCTGAGAAACATCTCACAACTTGGATGAATCTGTAAGGCATTATGCTGAGTGAAGTTAGTCAGTCGCAAAAGAGCAAATATTGTATGAGACCACTATTATAAGAACTCAAGAAAAGGTCTACACACAGAAGAAAACATTCTTTGATAGTTACATGGGTGGGGAGGGAGTGAGAGGGCAATTCATTAACCAGATAATAGACAAGAATTATTTTATGTGAAGGGAAGGACAACACACAATACAGGGGAAGTCAGCACAACTGGACTAAATCAAAAGCTAAGAAGTTTCCTTAACACAACCAAACATTTTGAAGGACAGAGTACCAGGGGTGGGGATCTGGGAACCATGGTTTCAAGGGACATCTAGGTCAATTGGCATAACAAAGTTTAAGAGAATGTTCTGTATCCCACTTTTTTAAGTGGCATCTGGGATCTTAAAAGCTCGCGAGTGGCCATCTAAGATGCATCACTTGGTCCCAACCCACTTGGAGCAAAGGAGAATGAAGAACACCAAAGACAAATGGAAAATATTAGCCCAAGAGACAAAAGGTCTACATAAACCAGAGACTCCATCAGCCTGAGACAAGAACTAGATGGTGCCTGGCTACCACCAATGACCACCCTGACAGGGAACCCAACAGAGAGTCCCTGACTGAGCAGGAGAAAAGTGTGGAGCAGAACTCAAATTCACGTAAAAAGACCAGACTTAGTGGTCTGACTAAGACTGGAGGAACCTTTGAAGCCATGGCCCCCAGAACCTCTGTTAACCCAGAACTAAGAGTGTTCTTGAAATCCACTCTGTAGACAACTATTAGACTGGACTATAAAACATAAAATAATACTCATGTAGAGTGTGCTTCTTAGTTCAAGCAGATACACAAGAATAAATGGACAGCTCCTGTCCGGAGGCAGGATGATAAGGCAGAAAGGGAAAGGAGCTGGTTGGATGGGCATGGGGAACCCAGGGTGGAAAGGGGGAATGTGCTGTCACATTATAGGAATAGCAACTAGGGTCACATAACAATGTGTATATACATTTTTGTATGAGAAATTAACTTGGGCTGTAAACTTTCACCTAAAGCACAATTAAAAAAAAAGTAAAATGATAACCTACATACTGGATGGAAAAAAATTTTCACAGTGACATATCTGACAAGGGTCTAATCTCTAAAATTTGCGGAAAACTTCAACATCTGAACAACAAAAAGACAAACTATTATGGACTGAATTGTGCCTCCCAAAAGTGTATGTCAATTTGGCTAGTCCATGTTTTCCAGTATTGTGTGTCCACCATTTCGTCATCTGATATGATTTTCCTATGTGTTATAAATCCTATCTCTATGTTAATGGGGTGGTGTCATGCATTGAATTGTGTCCCCCAAAAATATGTGTCAACTTGGTTAGGCCATGATTCCTAGTATCGTGTTGTTGTCCTCCATTTTGTGATTGTAATTTTGTGCTAAAGAGGATTAGAGTAGGATTGTAACAAGCTTACTGAGGTCACATTCCTGATCCAATGTAAAGGGATTTTCCCTGGAGTGTGACCTACACCACATTTTATCTTACAAAAGGAATGGGAAGCAAGCAGAGAGTTGGGACCTCATACCACCAAGAAAGAAGCACCGGGAACAGAATGTGACTTTTGGACCTGGGATTCCTGCCTGCAGAGGCTCCTACTCCAGGGGAAGATTGACAAGAAGGAACTTCCTCCAGATCCAAGAGAGAAAGAAATCCTTCACCTGGAGCTGACTCCCTGAATTTAAACTTCCAGCCTACTGGACTGTGAGAAAATAAATTTCTCTTTGTTAAAGCCATCCACTTGTGGTATTTCTGTTATAATAGCACTAGATGACTAAGACAGAATTTGGTACCAAGAATAAGATGCTGCTGTAATAGATGCCTAAAATGTGGAAGTGTTGTTTTGGAAATGTGAATGGATAGAAGACTCAGAAGGAAGTGAGGAGAACCGTTAACACTGGAAAAGGCGCAATGGTGAGAAACAGCAGCAGAGGGCCAGCAGCAGCAGGGAACTAGCCGCAGCAGAACCAGGAGACCAGTGCCAGGCAGCACTGGAGCCAACCCACGGAGCGAGAGAGCTGGGTGCCTATGTGCAGGAGACTTCCTGGTGGAATGGAGTGCCTCTGGGCACTTAACGGTGGAGCTAGGTTTGCTGGCCCACGGAGCGAGAGAGCTGATTGCCTGTGTGCAGGAGGCTTCCTGGAGGAGTGGGGTGCCTCCAGGCACTTATTGGTGGAGCTACAGAGCTTTGGAACACTTGCCTCAGCAGGGCAGATGCAGGCATGAGGCTCGAGGGCTGAGAGGCCAGGCAGCCAGGCAACAGAAGCTGAAGAAACAAGGAACACATGAAGCTGAGCTGCCTCGCTCTCTTTCAAAAGTTATGGCCGCGACCTCTAGGGTTTCAGAGGGTAGAGCCATGACCTCTGGTGTTTCTAAGAGTGGAATTGCCACTCAGATGGACCAGGAGAATGCGGCTGCCTAAAGCCAAGAGAGCAGAGTTGCCATCCCACGGAGTGTGAAAGGCGGAGCTGAAGCCCAGGGCTAAAGGGCCTCCACTTAGAATTCTATGAGTGTGGCCAATACTTAAGACTCTGGAGGCAGGGCTATTGTGTAAGTGGTCTTAGAGAATGGGGGATTATTTTCAAAGCCTTGAGGGCTAAGGTAATGTGTTCTGCTGACTTGCTTAATGCCTGTTATGCATTCTTCCGCTCCAATATCTACTATTTGTAATGGAAATGTCTAGCTTGTGCCTGTTCCGCCATTGTACTTTGGAAACGGATAACTTGTTTTCTAGATTTCACAAATGAGGAGGAGTTTTTGGGTTTTGGACTTAGGTTCGATTTAAGACTTTTGCTATGATATGATGGGGTGAATGTGCCTTACATGTAGTAAGGACATGAATTTGGAGGGAACAAAGGGTAGAATGTCATGAATTGAATAGTGTCCCTCAAAAATATGTGTCAACTTGGTTAGGCCATGATTTCCAGTATTGTGTGATTGTCCGCCATTTTGTCACCTGGTGTGATTTTCCTATGTGTTGTAAATCCTGCTTCTATGATGTTAATGAGACAGGACTCAATCTACAAGATTAGGTTGTGTCTTAAGTCAATCTCTTTTGAGATATAAAAGAAAGAATTGAGTAGAGAGACATGGGGACCTCATACCACCAAGGAAGTAATACCAGGAGCAGAGCGCATCCTTTGGACCTGGGGTTCCCACATGAAGAAGCTCCTAGTCCAAGGGAAGACTGATGACAAGGACCTTCCTCCAGAGCCAACAGGGAGAGAAAGTCTTCTCCTGGAGCCAGTGTCCTGAATTCGAACTTCTAGCCTACTAGACTGTGAGAGAATAAACTTCTGTTTGTTAAAGCCACCCACTTGTGGTATTCCTGTTGTAGCAGCACTAGACAACTAAGATACAATCCAGTTAAAAAATGGGCAAACTACATGAACAGACACATCACCTAAGAGGACATCTGGATGGCTAACATGCACATGAGGACATGCTTGTAATCACTAGCCATTAGAGATACACAGAGGTCTGGTCTTTTTTTTGTGAGTTAGAATTTGTTCTACATTTTTCTCCAGCTCTGTTCAGGACCCTCTATTGTGATCCTTGTCAGAGCAGTTGGTGATGGTAGCAGGATACCATCTAATTGTGCTGTACTCAGGCTAGTGGTAGCTGTGGTCTTTTAGTCCTTCGGACTAATCTTTCCTTGTGTCTATGGTTTTCTTCATTCTCCCTTGCTCCAGATGGGGTGAGACCAGTGGAGTATCTTAGATGGCTGCTAGCAGAGAGATTAGAACTCTTATACACTGCTGGTGTGAATGTAAAATGGCATAACCACTATGAAAAATGGTATTTCACTTCCTTAAAAAGCTAGAAATAGAAATACCATATGATCCAGCAATCATACTCCTAGGAATATATTCTAGAGAAATGGAGCCATGACACAAATGAACATATGCACATGCATATTCATTGCAGCATTATTCACAACAGCAAAAGAAGGAAAAAAACAAAGTGTCCATCAACAGACGAATGAACAACAACAACAAAAAAAAAAACAGTGGTACATACACAGAGGAATACTACGCAAAGATAAAGAATAATGATGAATCTGCGAAACGTCTCACAGCATGGATGAATCTGGATGACATTATGCTGAGTGAAATAAGTCAATCACAGAAGAGCAATAATTGTACGAGACCACTATTACAAAAAGTCAAGAAGAGGTTTACATACAGAAAGAAACATTCTATGATGGTTACCAGGGATGAGACAGAGAGGGAGGGAGAGTTAATTCTAGTGAAGGAAAAGACAATATACAATATGGGAGAAGTCAGCACAATGCGACCAAGGCAGAGAAAGAATATGAGAGGTACGCAAAAATAAAGGGCAGCTACTGTAAATACTTGGAAGAAAGGCCTGGCGATCTACTTCCAAAAAATCAGCTGCTGAAAACCCTGTGGGGCACAATTCTGTTATGGCACACATGAAGTCGCCATGAGTCAGAATCAACTCAGTGGCAGCTGGGGCTTTTTTTTGTACTGTGAATACTATAATATACACAATCCTGCAGCAACAGTAACAACAAACAATAATATACGAATGGATACATAGGTAAATGTGTATGCTGAGTAGGTGTGGGAAGTCATATGGAAGTACACCTGCATGCATATATACGTGTGGCTGTGCATATTTCTATATACATATTTGTATGAGTTGCATGTACATTCCCATATATAATAGAGCACATGGGGGTACAGCTATGGAAACTTGTTAGACCTAACCAAACACCTCTCAGGACTGAGTTACTGGGCTTGAAGGCTAAGGACCATAGTCTCAGGGGACATCCAAGTCAATTGGCATAACATAGTTCGTAAAGATAATGTTCTACATCCTACTTTGGCGGGTGGCATCTTAAAAGTTTGTGAGCAGCCATCTAAGATACAACTGGAGCAAAGGAGAGTGAAGAAAACCAAAGAGTCAAGGAAGCAACTAGTTTAAAGGACTAACAGCCCACATGAACCACAGTTCCTCCAGCCTAAGACTAGAAGTAGATGGTGCCCAGCTACCACTACCACCTGATCAGACCACTAACACAGTAGTAGGTCCTGGTTAGAGTGGGAGAAAAATGTAGAACAAAATTCAAATTCACAAAAAAGACCAGACTTACTGGTCTGAAAGAGACTGGAGGAACCCCCGAGACTATGGCCCTTAGACACCCTCCTAACTTGGAACTGAAGCCAGTTCCAGAGATCACCTTTTAGCCAAATAATAGACAGGTCCATAAAATAAACTATAACACCCGTGAGGAGTGTGCTGCTTAGAACAAGCAACTATACAAGACCACATTGGCAACATTTGTCCAAAAGCAAAGATGAGAAGGCAGGAAGGGGCAGGGTAACCTGATGAATGAAAACGGGGAACCCAGGGTGGAAATGTGGGAAAAGCAGACACATTGAGGGGATTGCAACCACTGTCATGGAACAATTTGTGGATGAATTATTGAATGAGCAACTAATTTGCTGTGTAAGCTTTCACCTAAAGCACAATAAAATGTCCAAAACAGAAGTTGAATGCAAATGTTAAGCATTATTCCTGAAAAAATACATATGGCAAAATAATTCAATGATGATGACATGGCTCTAAAACCCAAGAAGTAGGCTGAGGGAATAATGCTTTGCGAGCTTGCAAAAAACTAAGGAAATTGTTGGAGATCAAATCTGAAGGGAAAGGAGTCTGAGGAATCAGAGTGATAATGAGCACTGAAGCCGCAGCCAGCCCGAGGGCATTAGCCTTGGGTTTAAAGCCTACGCAAGAGACAGGAGAGTGGGGCCTTGGATCCACATAAAGTTGGCAGCTGGAAGCATAAGGCAGGGATCTCTTGAGTATGTCACAGACAAGAAATGGCCATTCAGCCTGGGCTCTGGATGGGGAGGGAGAAGTCTCCCCTAAGAATTTAATCATGAGAGACCCGTCGTTAGAGGAGGAAATCGAGTTTGGTGAAACAGAAGGCCAATGAGGGCGTGGAAGACCCTGGCGAGATGGACTGGCACAACAGCTGTGATGGTAAACTTGAACATGATGGCAATTGTGAGGATGATGCAGGACTGGGCAACATTTCATTCTGTTGTACATAAGGTCACCGTAAGTCAAAGTCAACTCAACAGCAGCCAACAAAAACAACCACTGGTAGGTGTATCCTCTATCTGAAACCAGTAAATATACAGGGACTCCCACATGCAGCTTGTTGTAAATGGCCATGTGGTTGTCACTTCATCTAAGTGATAGTCTACTGTCCAAATCATACGGAGAGCAGGGATGTGAGCGTGAAATTCCTGTACTAGTCGATGCTGTATCTGTAGGACTTGTTCCAGCAGATGTGGTAGATGCTGGTGTTGTGATATTACTATGCTTACTGTCATTCAGTCACTAGGATACAGGGGTTCTGCTTCTACAGAAAATTTAACAAAAGTACCTATAGCAAAAGCTACCAGCCTGAGTACCCACAACACACAAAACAGGATGTGCGAAAGCAACTGTCCTAATGGTCATCACAAATGGGGGTCGAGTCGCCCAACTGGTTATAAGTAATGTTATTGTTCATAATATAATCATTATTGTAGCTATTCCCAAATTATCACAAAAAGGCAAATAGAACTTTGTCCATTATACCTTGGTGTCCTCTTCTGGGCTAGTTCACCTTCACCAGGCATGACTCATCTAGCCCTTTCCGACCCATTTCTGCTTTGGCCTTCACCACAACTTTCATTTCCTTAGGCAAGCTTTTCTCTTTGAATTACCAGGCCTCTAGTCCTGCAAATTAAGTGTTTTATGCTTACAGAAAGTATTTACTGTATCCTATTAAATAGTTATCCTCCTCTATCAGATAAGTTAATTTTCTTATTGAAAGAAATAACTCCCAACAATGCTTCATCTTTTGGCGGGGGGAGCTATGCATCGAGTCAGCTAGAGGGGAAAAAACGGAATGCAGTCAAGGACCACACAGGCCTTTCTGAAAATGAAGTTAATTTTCCTTTCCCGTGTCTGGCTGGATGTCATTACTTGGAATTGCTTCATGTGGTCTCCCACGGGGTGTAGTACCCTCTTTATATTCTTCATTTAGTTACCCAATATCTTGGTTTAACTATTCTTCCCATTTACAATTTCTCAGCTCCAGATGTTTTCTCAACTGTCTTTTTTAAATAGGCCGTTCTATCATTCTGTTCTTCCAGGTACAGTCAGCTGTAAGGAAAATACAAATTCCATTGGATACTCATGTTACTTGTTCATTGTTGAACAGATTGGTAAAAGGAGTTTCCTAGTCAAGACCAACAGTTTCAGGGCTTGCATATCTTGCACACAATTCTTGTAACCTTTTTACTGTATTTTGGCAAGTCACTATCACAAAAGCAAACGCATCCAACAGCCCTGAACACATACGAGGGCAGTGATGCTGCCGGCTGGTACTTCTCACCGGAAGCCTCATATGATCCATCTACCATATGTCCTGGGAAATAGTCCCCTGGGACCACATCCCTAAGATCTATTTATAATATTTATTTTGACAAGCTGGGACACTAAGAATGTATTTGATTCGGCTTTCACTTAGATCACACTTTTTTTTACATTCCAGCTGCTTATAACTGTGGTGCCCAACTCTCAGGATATTGTATGAGCCTGCCTTCCTAACACTTTCATCAGAGGACTCAGTGATAGAAATAACTCCCATTGTCCCACTTTTCCTCTTTATAGGCTTTATGGTTGAAAAGAGCCCTGGGTGGTGCAAATGGTTAAGAGTTTGACTACTAGACAAAAGGTTGGCAGTTCAAACCTGCCCAGAGGCGCCTCCAAAGTAAGGGCTGGCGATCCACTTCTGAAAGGTCACAGCCTTGAAAACCCTATGGAGCAGTCCTACTCCGCACACATGGGGTCACCATGAGTCAGAATCACCTCGACGGCACCTGACAACAACATGGTTTAAATTAGAACATCTCTTTCATTATTACTTTTATAAACCTCTCACTCATCAAATTGGTATCTACATATAATGGCAGTGCTTTTGACAGTTCCCTCCCCTAGACTGGTTTTCCACTAAACATTTAGCCATTTCGTTTCCATCCACTTGACCATAAGGCCAGTCCAGTAGTTACAGGCCACAAATCACTTGGCTTTCTGTACTGCCATTGAGACTGCCCGGAGCTAGCATATTGTGCCAACTAGCTTTGTCCTTATTCTACAAGGGAATCATCAGATGAAAGACAAGCCTAGTATTGAACCTGATGCCAGGTTATGGTGGCATTGCTATCCTTGACTCACAAGTAGTCTTTGTGTTTCCGCTGTAAATTCTATCATGGTTTTTCCATTTTAGCAGAAGCCCCCTTTCCTCTCAGTTGACACAGCGGAGGACCAGTGTTTGCCTTGCCACTTCCTTGTGAGTATACTAGTTTGACACTCTCCTTAAAAGTACCGTTGTTATTTTACTTGGATGGAGATTCGAGGCATCACTCTGGACCATGCAGAGTTTTATCTGATCCAAAGTATAATTAGAAGATCTGTTCCTCTGGTTATAGATACCAGACCCATAAGGCCTTCCAACTCAGATATGGCTAACTAGATAGAAAGTGGCGATTTTTCTAGGGCCATATAATTTGTCTGTATCCCCTGCATCAAAATTCTACTACTTTCCTGATCCTACACCAATCATCCACAGATCTAAGACCCAAAGCTGGCAGTAAGTAGTACCACAAAGGAAAATTCTGGGACTAATGGGGTCCAAACCAAAAAACGCATTGCCGTCGATTCTGACTCATAGCAATCCTATAGGTCAGAGTAGAACTGCCCCATAGAGTTTCCAAAGGAACGCCTGGTGGATTTGAACTGCTGACCTTTTGGTTAGCAGCCATAGCACTTAACCACTACACCACCAGGGTTTCCACTAATGGGGTCAACTATTTTTAATTAGTCTTATATCAGAAATACAGAACCACTATGAGTGACAGAACTTATGGAATTTACTATAGGGATTAGACCCTATACATTTGTGGGAGCTGGCTTTTGGGTAGAGAAGTCTACACAAAGCTGTTTCTTCTGCATCTTGTATGAGGCTTGAAGTTGCTGTAGGTCAGCGGGCTGGCAGTCATTAAAGAAAGCTGGATGCAAAGGAGGAGAGAGTATAGACAAACTGAAATTCACTAGAATAAACTGGAACCCACATCTGCCTCTCCCCACCTCCAACCTCGATGACTCCAGAGACCCACAGGAGAAGTTGGAGCCCTTTACCCCAGATTGGCACAAGTTCCTCGCCCGGGACTTGGAGAAGCTGAAAGGGCTATCACGTAGAAGCTGAACGATCTGCAGGCCAGGTACTTCCCCATACTAACAAAGTGAACCAACAAATCAATTACAACATGTGTGAGCTGCCACCATGTCTACAACAACCTTCAGAACATAATATTGGCTATGGCCGCTGCTTCTCTTCAGCCTTCCAAATTCCTTGAAAAATTTTCTGGTAGCCAAGCCCAAATGAGAACCAACCAGGATAAGAATTCTGAGGCACGTAGTTTCAGCTTAGCTAAGATGACACAGTACAAGACCACCAAGTTCATCCTTTATCAACTGAGCATTCATGGTGGTTCAGTAGTAAAATACTTGCTTTCCATGTGGGAGACTGGGGTTTGATTCCCAGACAAGTCGCCTCATACACAGTGAGTGACCACACATCTCTCAGCGGTGGCTTGCATGTTTCTATGATGCTGAACAAGTTTCAGCAGAGCTTCCAGACTAAGATAGACTAGGAAAAAAGCCCTGGGAAACTACTTCCAAAAATCAGCCAGTGAAATGCTATGGATCACAACAGTCCCATCCACAACCAATCATAGGGATGGGCCAGGAACAGGCAGCATTTTGTTCCCTTGTGCCTGGGGCTGCCATGAGTCAGGGCAACTCAATGATGACTAGAAACTACACAACTTCCAAATAAAGACTGTCGAAAAATCATTCTTCTGCTTAATATCACTCAACTTTCTCTCATATAACTGAAAATACACTAATATCTTCCCCAAAAAGGAATACAAAACCCTTTATCCACACTTGGGCAATGTTTATCTTCTTGCAAGTCACCCACCCCTTTGCTATTCTATAGCTGAAATATTGACCTACAAAGCTAACCACTCTACATATCTATTGTTAGGTGGTAGAGAAATGGGATAAGAGAAAAGAAGATTTGATTAATATACCTGTGGAAATATATTCATCCGAAAACAAAGAATACTCAAAACCATTAAGGTCCTGATTTCTGCAACTAATCGTGGGGTCATAGACAGAGATTATAAGCACCTCATTCTACTGCCCATTTATTTTCCCTTTGCATTCAACCAATGTTTCAGCTGATCATGGTTTCTTGCTTGGTGAGATGACCTAAACCTCTTTTCCAAAAAGTCCATGCCATTAATGGGCCTGCCTGTGTAAGGCTGTAGTTATCCATTGACTTTTATCTCAAGACATGAAGTATTAAGAGGCACTCCAGAGGATCGCCTGCATTTCAGACATACTCCACCTTACCACCGTTGTGTAGTGACAACCCAATTTCCTCTTGATTAAAAAAAAAAAAAAACAAACCCATTGCTGTTGAGTCAGTTCTGACTCATTTCGAGTCTACAGGACGAAGTAGAACTGCCTCATAGGGTTTCGAAGGTGCACCTGGTTGATTCAAACTGCCGACCTTTTGGTTAGCAGCTGTAGCACTTAACCACAACACCACCAGGGTTTCCTTCCTCTTGATGGTCAGGATCAGTTATCCCAGTCAGTAAACTTACAACAGACTCCTTCCTTGTCTGTTGATTCACTGACATGAAGAGTCAAAGGAGCCGGGTGGGAGTTTCAGCTTCCAGTTCAATGGAACAAGTGTTCTGTCCTTGGCAGAAGTATTCTTTTTTAGTAACTAAGGACTCTAGACAAGTAAAGCCTAACATTCTGGGGACAGGGACGCTATGGAAGAAACAGGACCACATATACATCATTGATATAGGGCATCCTGGAGAACATTACCCTAATGCCGTAAGTAGTTGCTTTGACTCAGAGGGCAGAGATAGGCACCCTGGAGTGCAATGGAGTAGGGAACATTTCCAGGAAATGAAATTGGGTCCTAATTAAGGAAGAGTCCCAGACCCCAGAGTAAAGGAACTAGCAGAAGTGCTGGGCAGGATTTCAGATTTGCTATGAACTAATGACTGCTACATGTCTCCCATCATTCCCCTTTTTGGAAGGGAGTGTCCTTTATGGTATCTCTGTCCCTGTCTCACCATTGTACACTGGGGGTGAGGGTTACAGATAACTTCCTTCAGTTCACAGGTATCTGGATCAAAAGGAGCTATAAAGAGGAGAACACAAGAAAATACACCTAAAGTAAAAAAGCCACGGCAGAGGCATCCGACCTCCTCTAACTTCACAAGGAGGAAGGAGAATCAGGATTAACAGCCCAAGGCTGATTCCTGTGAGGCAGAGATAAGACATGCCTCCTCTCTCCACCATCTTTACCAATTCTAACACCAATTGTCCCTCCCACTGCGCCCTCTACTTCTCTGCTGCATTTAGTAAGTCATTGCAATGGCCATAAAACTCACAGACAATATTTACGATTATGGAGCTATTAGGGAAGTAACAGGTCACAATACGGGTTCAGAAACACTCAGGATACAGTTCTTCGATCAGATCAGCCTCTTCTCAGCCGTGCCTACAGGCACACCTCCCTCTGACCCTCGGCTTCTGCCCTGTTTGGGCAAGTGTTACAAAACTCTTTTAGCTCTGTCGATAAGTGCCCTGAGGCACCTTACTCTGCCAGTAAGCCTCAGCCTGAAGACACTCACCTTTCTCAAGCCATGGGCTCCTGGCCCACCACACCATCTCCTGCTGGTCTCCTGGTGATCTCCTGCACCTGCTCCCACCATTTCTCTGCCACTGCTTCTTGCCATCTTCAGTGTTAAACAGCTCTATCTCTGTCTCCTGGTTCCAGGAGCTTCTCAGCACAGGGATCCCGGGCCCAAAGGACATGCTCCATTCCTGGCTCTTTTTCGTTGGTGGTGGTGAGATCCTCTCCTCCCACCTCTGGAATGGCTCATTTGAAGCCTAGTGTTGATGGCAAAATTGACCGATCTCTTTGTTAGGTTCCATAGAGTTTGTTTGCATGGTCCCATTCCACATGGGTGCCATGAACTCTGTTTACATTATTAGCAAGCTATCCAATCCCCTTGATGGGCCACAATTATTTTATTTGTATAGTCACACCCCCTCACTAGGGTGAGAATTACAAGACCATGATGAGAAAGGCCATATAAAAGCCACACCACGGGCCACTTTCTGGCTTTTCCGGCCATGGTTCTCTCACACCTGGAGAATAATTCCCCCCTCCTAATCATCTTACCAGTCCAAAATAATCATTAATAATTAGACCTTTGGTAGGGCAAAAGAGTCCTGTTATGGATTGAGTTGTGTCCCCCATATACGTGTATCAACCTGGCTAGGCCATGATTCCCAGTATTGTGTGATTGTACACCATTTTGTCATAAATTCTACCTCTGTGAGGTTAATGAAGCAGGATTAGAAGCAGTTATGTTAATAGGCAAGACTCAACCTACAAGATTAGGTTGTATCTCGAGTGAATCTAGTTTGAGATACAAAAGAGAGAAGCCAGCAGAGAGATGGGGGGGACTTCATATCACTAAGAAAGTAGTGCCAGGAGCAGACTGCATCCTTTAGACCCGGCGTCCCTTCACTGAGCTCCTAGGCCAGGGGAAGATTGATGACAAGGACCTTCTTCCAGAGCCGACAGAGAGAGAAAGCCTTCCCCTGGAGCTGGCACCCTGAATTCGGACTTTTAGCCTACTAGGCTATGAGAGAATAAATTTCTGTTTGTTAAAGCCATCCACATGTGGTATTTCTGTTATAGCTGCACTAGATGACTAAGACAAGTCCTAAGAGTAAGATTACTCAGGTACCAGCCATTCAGGGATGCTGCAGATGTCCATCTAATCTGATCAGGTTCTCCAAAAGTCAACTGGGCTTCACCCTTCCTGGTGTCTGATAAAATTTAACTGAGAGAAGATTATTCCCTTGCTCTGATCCTCATGAGGTAACAGCATAGCAAAACCTTTAAGGGGCTTTAGGTTCGGCCACTCTACTCAAGTCCAGCAGCGCCTCCCCTTTAGTCCACTCTTTCACACCTACCGCTTCTACAATTACAGATTTTACAATCACAGTTAACCCTGTTAACAATCATATAACCCTATCAACATCATCCCCCACCCTCTCTTCCCCAGACCCATCAGGGAAAAAAGAAATCCTCCCTTGTCTCCCTCATTTTATAAGCACACTCCTGAAAGCATGTAAGGCAGCCACTTTATGCCTTTATTTCCACCTGTTTTAGATAGCCAATGTTTAAATTGCCCATCCCTATAAAGCCAATCCCCGACATGTCTGTGAGTTTGTCATTCTGTGGCGGCTTGTGTATTGTTGTGATGCTGGAAGCTATGCCACTGGTATTCAGATACCAGCAGGGTCCCCCATGGAGAACAGGTTTCAGCTGAGCTTCCAGACTAAGACAGACTAGGAAGAAAGACCCGGCAGTCTACCTCTGAAAAGCATTAGCCAGTGAAAACCTTGTGAATAGCAGCAGAACATTGTCTGATATAGTGCTGGAAGATGAGCACCCCAGGTTGGAAGGCACTCAAAAGATGACTGGGGAACAGCTGCCTCCTCTAAGTAGAGTCGACCTTAATGACGTGGTTGGAGTAAAGCTTTCAGGACCTTCATTTGCTGATGTGGCATAACTCAAAATGAGAAGAAACAGCAGCAAACATCCATTAATAATCTAGGAAAAATTGGAAATTGTCAAAAATTAAATGGAATGCATAAAGATCAATATCCTGAGCATTAGTAAGCTGACATGGACTGGTATTGGCTATTTTGAATCAGATAATCATATGATCTACTATGCTGGGAATGATAAATTGAAGAGGAATGATGTTGCATTCATCGTCAAAAAGAACATTTCAAATTGTATCCTGAAGTACAACGCTGTCAGTGATAATAGGATAACAGCCATACCCCTACAAAGAAAACCAGTTAGTAAGACTATTACTCAAATTTACAAACCAAACACTAAGGCCAAAGGTGAAGAAACTGAAGATTGCTACCAACTTCTGCAGTCTGAAATTGATTGAACATGCAATCAGGATGCATTGATAATTACTGGTGATTGGAATGCAAAAGTTAGAAACAAGGAAGGATTGGTAGTCGGAAAATATGGCCAAGGTGATAGAAATGATGCTGGAGATCACAAGATTGAATTTTGCAAGACCAACGGCTTCTTCATTGCAAATACCATTTTTTACCAACATAAATGGCGACTGTACACATGGACCTCGCCGGATGGAATACACAAGAATCAAATCGACTACATCTATAGAAAGAGACAATAGAAAAGCTCAAAATCATCACTCAGAACAAGACCAGGGGCTGACTGTGGAACAGACTGTCAATTGCTTGTATGCAAGTTCGAGTTGAAACTGAAGAAAATTAAAACCAGTCCACGAGAGCCAAAGTATGACCTTGAGCATATCCCACCTGAATTTAGAGACCATCTCAAGAACAGATTTGATGTGTTGAACACTAATGACTGAAGACCAGACAAGTTGTGGAATGACATCAAGGACATCATACATGAAGAAAGCAAGAGGTCACTAACAAGACAAGAGGGAAGAAAAGAACAAAATGGATGACAGAAGAGACTCTGAAACTTGCTCTTGAACGTCAAGCAGCTACAGCAAAAGGAAGAAATGAAGTAAAAGAGCTGAACAGAAGATTTCAAAGGGCGGCTCGAGAAGACAAAGTATTATAATGACATGTGCAAAGACCTGGAGATAGAAAACCGAAAGGCAAAAACACGCTCGACATTTCTCAAGCTGGAAGAACTGAAGAAAAAAATTCAAGCCTCGAGTTGCAATAGTGAAGGATTCCATGGGGAAAATATTAAATGATGCAGGAAGCATCAAAAGAAGATGGAAGGAATTCACAGAGTCATTGTACCAAAAAGAATTAGCTCACGTTCACGTTCAATCATTTCAAGAGGTAGCATATGATCAGGAACCGATGGTACTGAAGGAAGAAGTCCAAGCTGCTCTGAAGGCATTGGGGAAAAACAAGGCTCCAGGAACTGACAGAATATCAATTGAGATGTTTCAACACATGGCAGCAGTGCTGGAAGTGCTCACTCATCTATGCCAAGAAATTTGGAAGACAGCTTCCTGGCCAACTGACTGGAAGAGATCCATATTTATTCCCAAGAAAGGTGATCCAACTGAATGCGGAAATTATTGAACAGTATCATTAATATCACATGCAAGCAAAATTTTGCTGAAGATCATTCAAATATGGCTGCAGCAGTATATCGACAGGGAACTGCCAGAAATTCAGGCCAGATTCAGAAGGGGATGTGGAACCACGGACATCATTGCTGCTGTCCTGGCTGAAAGCAGAGAGGACCAGAACTATGTGTACCTGTGTTCTACTGACTATAGCAAAGAATGGGAATTTCGGAGCACTCACTTGTGCTCATGAGGAACCTGTACATAGATCAAGAAGCAGTTGTCCAGAAAGACCAAGGGGATACTGCATGGTTTAAAGTCAGGAAAGGTGTGCATTAGGGTTGTATCCTTTCACCATACCTATTCGGTCTCTATGCTGAGCAAATAAACCAAGAAGCTGGACGATATAAAGAACAACGGGGCATTAGGATTGGAGGAAGACTCATTAACAACCTGTGTTATGCAGATAACACATCTTTGCTTGTTGAAAGTGAAGAGGATTTGAAGCACTTACTGATGAAGATCAAAGACCACAGCCTTCAGTATGGATTACACCTCAACATAAAGAAAACAAAAATCCTCATAACTGGACCAATAAGCAACATCATGATAAACAGAGAAAAGATTGAAGTTGTCAAGGATTCCATTCTACTTGGATCCATAATCAACAGCCATGGAAGCAGCAGTCAAGAAATCAAAAGATGCATTGCATTGGGCAAATCTGCTGCAAAGGACCTCTTCAAAGTGTTGAAAAACAAAGATTCCACCTTGAAGACTAAGGTGGGCCTGACCCAAGCCATAGAGTTTTCTATCACCTCATGTGCATGTGAAAGCTGTACAGCGACTAAGGAAGATGAAAGAAGAATTGACGCCTTTGAGTTGTGGTGCTGGCAAAGAATATTGAGTGTACCATGGACAGCCAAAAGAATGAACAAATCTGTCTTGGAAGTAGTACAACCAGAGTGCTCCTTAGAAACAAGTATGGTGAGACCGCATCTTATATACTTTGGACAAGTCATCAGGAGGGATCAGTCCCTGGAGAAGGACATCATGCTTGGTAAAGTTGAAGGTCAGTGGAAAAGAGGAAGACCCTCAGTGAGAAGGACTGAGACAGTAGCTGCAACACCGGGCTCAAGCATAACAACAATTGTGAGGATGGCCCAGGACTGGGTAGTGTTTCATTCTGTTGTATATAGGGTTGCTATGAGTCAGAACCAATGCGACTGCACCTAACAACAACACAACAGTAAGTCCTCAGAGGCACCCCAGGCACTCAACTTTCTTGCTCCGTGGACCAGGAAGCCCACTGCTTGGTCTTCTGCCAATCTCTCCTGCCTGTCTCTCTTGCCACCGCTTCTTACCATACACAGCTCTCTCTCTCTCGGTCTCCTGATTCCAGGAGCTTCTCAGTGCAGGGATCCATGGCCCAAAAGACATGCTCCATTCCTGGCTCTTCTTCCTTGATGGTGAGATCTTCTTCTGTCTCTGGGGTGGCTCATTTGAAGCCTAGTGGGATGGTAAAACTGACCAATCCCTTTATTAGTGTTCCATAGAGTTTATTTGCATGGTTCCATCTCCACATGAGTGCCATGAACTTTATTTGCATTATTAGCAAGCTATCCAATCCCCTTGTTGGGCCACAATTATCTTGTTTGTATAGTCCCACCCACTCGCTTGAGTGGAAGTTACAAGACCGTGGCAAGACAGGCCATACAAAAATGATCCATCACACCACACTCAAGGAATCTCATCCATGCCTGGATATGATTTTGATGACGAGATCCTGGACGTCAAGCTATAGCCTAATGCCATAATGTTATAAGACTTTTGGAGGGGAAGGTGAGCATATCTTTCGTGTGGATGGAATGCAAATAATTATGACCAGAAAGTGAACTGTGGTTGCGTGAAAAACGTGGCTGCGATATTTTTTTTAGCTCCTCTTATCAAGAGATGGAATCTATTTCCTTACTTTTTGAATTTGAGCTAAACTTGTATGTATCTTACTTTGACTAACAGAAAGTAGCAAAAATGACATTGTGTGAGCTCTGTGGCCAAGGCTTCAAAAAGCCTAGAAACTTCAGCCTTTGCTCTTTTGGACAGACTGCTGTGCCGTGAAAAAAACAGTTGGAGAGAGAAACCCAGCATCCCACTTCTCTCAGCCAAGCCCAGCCCAACGGAATGCAGTCACACAAACAAGAGACCAACATCAGGACCACCCAGTCAATGCAAAAAATTGTGAAACATAATAAATTGTTGCTGTTTTAAGGCTCTAAATTTTGGGTTGGTTTGGCAGATTGTAGTTTGAAAACATGGGTGCTACAACATATTCCGCACCGCATGCTCTTCTCACGATATGATATTGACACTACTCTTTGGGGTTTAAGTCCTTTCTTCTTGGACCTGGGTGGAATTTTTTGTGTGTGTGTGCTTTAAGTTAAAGTTTACAATTGAAGCTAGTTTTTTCGTACAAATACTTATATATGCATTGTTATGTGACCCTAGTTTCTCTCTCCACAATGTGACAGCACACTCCTTCTCTCTGCCCTGGATTTCCCGTGTCCATTCAACCAGCTCCTGTCCTCTGCATTCTCATCTCACCCCCAGACAGGAGGTGTCCATTTAGCTTCATGCGGCTGCTTGAGCTAAGAAGCACACCCTTCACTAGTATCATTTTATGTCTTATAAGGGTGGACCCTTTTTGACCATCTTGACCACTAGAGTTAGACACATGTAATGCTACTTGATTTCCTCAGTTAAGTCATAAAAACACTTCATTTCCACCTTGTTCTCTTGGGATGCTTGCTCTTGGAACCAGCTGCCATGCTGTGAGAAAGACAAGCCCCATGGAGAAGCCATGTACAGGCGCTGCAGTAGATAGCCCCTGCTGAGGTCCCAGCAGACAGCCAGCAGCAACTGCTAGACTTGAGTGCATGAGCCTTCCGATTATTCCAGCCCCCAGCACTCAAGCTCCCCCAGCTAATACCACATGAGCTGCCCCGCCAAGCCCTGCCCAAACTGCAGATTTTTGAGCAAAAGAAATGATTGGTGGTGTTTTAAGCAACTAGGTTTGGAATAGTTTCTTATCCAGGGATTCATAATTGATATAAATCACATCAGAGAGGGATATATCCAAAAGCCTACACCAAACAAACAAAAAACCCGTCACCGTCAAATCAATTTCTACTCATAGCAACCCTACAGGACAGACTAGAACTGCCCCACAGTGCTTCCAAGACTATAATCTTTACAGAAGCGGACTGCCACATCTCTCTGCCATGGAGTGGCTGGTGGGTCCGAACCACCGACCTCTTGATTAGCAGCTGAGCGCCTAACCACAATGCCACCGGAGCTCCTTGAAGCCTGTACAAGCCCTTCAGATCACAAGTCCTCTCACTTCCTTAAACTCCTTCACTTCTCTCACCACTGCTGGCAATTGGCTTCCTTCTGAGGGCTTTTTCCACAGATCTAAAGATTGTCATTTCATGAGAGTTATTGCCTAAATGGAGAGCAACAACATAATACCGCCCTGTGGCATGTATAATTTAAATTCATTTCTCAGCTAAATTACCAGTTATGACAAATTATGGTCTTTTAAGGCCACTTAGAAATTCTTTTACTACAGGCCTTTGCAGTGTTAAAAACAGTTTTATTTGATCCTCATGACAACTCAATATAGAAGCCCAGTAGTTAATTAACTCATGAAAAGAAACGTTGACTATATATATAACCTTTCCTCTTCCACGGTTCCTAATCTTGCTAGGCAGGTAGTGTGGACATTCAGGTAAATGACACTGAAGCCTGGTACCACTCGTATTGGAAAGGTACAGAAGACTAAAGGGAACTGCTACTTGAAAACAGATTCTCTTGTGTGAGTTCAGCTCTTCATCTCCTTACCTACTACTGAGCAGTGTTCAAGTCTGCTGTGTGGTCAGCACTGCATTTGTGCTTGAATGTGAAGTTGCCCCCAGAGATCACGTATATTAGAGCTTCCGTGGGCATAACTAGCAATCCTGTGGGCCATGAAGCTGCCCATTAAGGCCTGGACTCCAGAAGGGCAAGTTACGGAAACGGTGCTTTTCAGTCAGCTTAGGTTCAGAGTTCGTTTATTTCTGGACCTGAGCTGAAGGAGTCAGTTTTAATTCAGCGATGTTGAAAAGGTGAACCACACAGGTGTGGTGTACCTGCAGGCTCCAGAATGCAATGAAATACTTTGAAAAGGAAAGGAGAGCCTATCAATCACTTCCCATTGAAACCAGGTAATAAGACTAGCCACTTCACTTTTAAAACATTTCTAAAGTGGTCTTCATGACTATATGCCAAACTAATTTCCAGACTTTCTAAAACCTGACTTGTAAGAACACAGAACACGATATAAGGCACTGGATATTGACTGCAGAGTTCCCTGGTGCTACAACTGCGCACACTGACTCGGTGGCTATATTCCCCTGCTTACTTGTGTGTGTGGGCTCACGTGCATGATCTGTTCTTTTTTATTGAGAAATAATTCATATACTGTAAAAACCCTCATTTTAAAGTGTACAGTTCAGTGGTCATTTAGTATATTCACAAGGTCATGCTATCATCTCCACTATTTCCGGAATATTTTTGGGTTCCCAGAAAGAGACCCATTAGCGGTCATTACACACCCCCTGCTTCCCCTGTGTTGTTGTTAGGTGCTGCCAAGTCGAATCATAGTGACCCCATGAGAGAGGGTAAAAATGTCCCTATAGGGTTTTCTAGGCTGTAATCTTTACCGGAGCAGATCGCAAGGTTTTTCTTCTATGGAGTCACTGCATGGGTTTGAACTACCAACCTGGTAGCAGCTGAGTGCTTAATAGTTGTACCACCAGGACTTCTCCACTCCCCTAGTCCCTGGTAGGCACTAACCTACTTCCTGTTTGTATGTCGTTGTTGTTGCTTGCTGTCCATTCTGCTCTGACTCGTGGCGACCCCATATACAACAGTGAAACGCTGCATACAATATCTGTTTTTGTCTTGTTTCCTTCACTCAGCATAATGTTTTTGTGGCTCGTCCTTGTTGTAGCATGTATCAGTACTTTATTCTTTTTTATGGCCAAATAATATTCTGTTATATGGATACATCACATTTTCTTTATCCATCCAGCAGTCTAGCCACTTCTTGGGTAGCAGTAAAACCAAAACCAAACCCATTGCCATCAAGTTGATTCAGACTCGTACTGACCCTATAGAACAGAACAGAACTGCCCCATAGGGCTTCCAAGACTGTAATCTTTACAGAGCAGAGTGCCACATCTTTCTCCTGCAAAGTGGCTGCGGGTTTGAAACACCAACCTTTTGGTTAGCAGTCAAGCACTAAACCACTGCACCACCAGGGCTCCTTAAGGCAGCAATAAAAGTACTCAAAACGAAGACTTAGTAAAGCTCCAGGTGCACGCAGACAGGCAGCCTTCCCTCTGTTGACCACTGTGGGCTGCTGTCACAGGACCCCCGGACTGCTGTCACCTCTCATGAGGAAGTTAGGTGCAGCTTTAAAGATGTATGACTTCGAGAGGTTCCCATCTGCGTTTATATTCCAATTTCTTATTCCTTTATTAATTATCTTAAAAGTTACAAAAGTAATACGTGCTCACTGTAACACGAGATAATATAAACATATGTAAAGAAAAAAAAAAAAGCAATCCTCTACCACTACCCCACAGGCAGAGTGAACGTTAACAGATTAGTACTAGTCTTTCCACACCTCCGTTCCTTCATTCCTTAATCAATATTTGCTGAGCACCTACAATGTGCCAGGCACCCTTCTAAGTACTTAGGAAAGACCACTGGGAAAAAAACAAATAGGTACTTTTCCTTGTGCAACTTTAGGTCTAGGAGGGTAGAAAGAAAAAAAAAAAAAATTTTTTTTTTTTTTTTTGAAAGAAGACACTAAAAAACAACGTTTTTAAAAAGTTGGAATGAGGCCTCTCGGGAAAATATAAAATGAACATGGGTCAAGGATTTTATTTAATTCCTTCATTAATAAGGGAATCAGTAAGATGTTAAAACCAGCCCAAATAGCAGTCAAGAGGGTATATATATATATATATATATAAAATATTTTTAATGTATTTTTACATGTGCCTTCTGAGTTTGTTTGCCAGCTGCGCCCTCTTCCCACCCCAACCATTCTGGAATGTGCATTATGCTAATTTTTCTCCACAGCAACATGCAGAAAAAAATTGGAATAGAGTTGCCTATGAAAATACCTTGGGTAGAGATGCCTATGAAAATACCTTGGGTAGAGATGCCTATGAAAATACCTTGGGTAGAGGTGCCTATGAAAATACCTTGGGTAGAGGTGCCTGTGAGAGTACTTTGGATAGAGGTACTTACAACAATACCTGGGGGGTGGGGCATGGCTGGCAAACAAAAACAGAAGGTACACGTTATTTGCGTAAAAATACAGTAAGCAATTTAAGAAAGACATGTTAGAATCAGATTCCTGGGTTAGATACAAAACTGGTTAATGACTTACCAGATAATAAAACAATCATTAGGGCCAATACTTGACAGCAATGGGCATTGTTTGGCCCAAATCTGTCTCACTCAGGGGATGAGATACCAAGGTGATTCCTGTGAGTTTTTAAAGTTGAGAAGCTATTCTCACTTCAAAGAGTGTTAGCATCTGAAAGATTTCAATGGAAGCCTAGGCTCCAGAGGCAGATGTTATGTAACCACTTAGGCTATCTCTGTTGTTGTTAGGTGCCCTCCAGTCAATTCTGAGTCATAGGGGCCCTAAATGACAAAGTACAACTGTCCCATAGGGTTCCCTAGGCTGAATCTTTACAGCAGCAGATTGCCAGGTCTTTTCTCTCAAAGGGTGGCTGGTAGGTTTAAACCACCAACCTTTTGGTTAGCAGCCAAGTGCTTAACCATTGCACCACCAGGGCTCCTTATTCAACCCAGTACACTTGCTAACAAACCTGAGACTTGCTTTCATTTTGTCACTGTAGTGGGTACAAGGTTTTGAAAGAAGAGTTTTAAAACTCTCACCTAGTTCTCACTGCAGAAATCTACCAGGATCTACGCAAAGTTCCTAAAACTTGTCAAAGATCAAAGAGGCTTAGATCAAAATAATCAGTTTTCTACAAGGTGTCCATTGCACATGGATGTTATGTGTATTAAATGAAACATGCCTGAAAGAATGTTTGTGCTACAGTGCAAGGAGTTCTCCCCTCTTACATTTCCCAGATTCTAATTGCAAACGCATTGATGTAACCACACAAATTAACATACAAATCATGCCCAGGATAATCCTTATTGGCTCTCAGGAAGAGCTTGTAAAGATTTAGTTCAAATTAAGTTGGATGAGTAATGCTTTTATAGTACCGGGTCTCCAAGGTGCTTACAGCCTTAACCTGAAAGCTTGTTAGAGCCCTGTTCCAGTGTGAAAACATCACTAAGTTTAGTAAAGGATAAAGAAAAATTTTATTCAGCATATAATCAAAGAGGCAAATGTGGGGAAAAGGGTAATCATCCTGCCACAGCCATGTCTCCCAGAGTCCAAGGATTACAGAGTAATCAGTATATATTAACATTACAAATGGGCAAAACTATTTCAAGCTTCACCTTTTCAAAGATTGGCTAAAAACTACTAAATCATTGTGATTCTACTTTTTGAATTGTCTTTCTTAACAATCATTGGTACAGGCTTCAGTCAGAAGGGTTCTCACTGGTTGAACAAGTCTTACTACTCACTAAATGCTAATAGAAAAGGGTAAGAGTAGAAAGTATGTGGGTCTTTTATGCTCTGCTTTATGATTTGTTTATGTGAAAGTTTCCCATAAAGATGTTTTCCAAGCTTGTCCTAGCTATTGTCTTTATACCTCAGGGCTCAGTTGATGTGTCCTTGCGAGTCCTTGTGAGTCCAGCTCCAGCTGGGTCACATCCTAGGACAAGAATAATGTCTCCAATATTACCTCCTAAATAAACCATAAACGAGATTAACCAAAAAACAATCTAAAAGTTAAACCGAATATAATAAAATTTTTTTCCTATGCTTTAGTTGGAAGTTTACAGAGCAAATTAGTTTCTCATTCTGAATATAATAAATTTGACATATTGTCATTTGAGTTAAGAAAAGGATTGATAAAAGGTAAAATTTAAGTAGGGCCTTAAAATATTATCATAGGGAAATATATTTGTAACAGGAAACACATTACTTGTTTATAATTGACCAGAGAGAGAATCTACGTTGCTGGAAAATTCTTTTCTTTCCTGGTGATTTAGGATACAATATTGGAGCCATAATTCCTTGTCCTAGAATGTGATCCAGCTGGAGCTGGACTCACAAGGACACATCAACTGGGCCCTGAGGTATAAAGGCAACAGCTAATGAGACAGATAGGGTTAACTGTGCTGGCAGAACAAAAGAGCTGTTAAAAGATTACCAACTAGAAGTTGGGTAAACAGGAACCACGCCCTGTCAACATGAGATAAGGCTGAAAAACCTGTAAATTAGTACCTCCTTATTAGTGTGTTTCTAGTCCTGTCCCCTTTTACAGGCTCCCACATGTGCAGAAGAACAATGTGTGACCACTGTTTAATCTTCCTTAGCCCTCCAAATATGGTGATGTAGGGCCAAAGATCAGTGCGCTTGCGCTATATCCCATAATAAGTGATGCCAAGGGCTGCTGAGAGGAGTCCATCTTGAATATCAGCGGGTTCCATCTTGGATTCCAGACGCACGGGCAACCTAATTAGCAAGCACCGCCATTCTGAGAAGTACCCGCCCCTTAAAAGAAGCCCACTAAATAGTCATTGCTCTATTGTCTCCGCCGAACCCATATAAGTCCTAGCCTTACTTCCCTTTTCGACTCAGTCTTTTGGAGAGGCTTAGATCTTCGCTGACTCCTTTTGCTTGAGTCAAGCAAAGCAAAGCTTGCTGAAGATAAAGTTTGTCTTCCGAGTGTATTCTTACTCAGGAAAAGACAAGGACCCTTCGTGTCGATTGGCAATTGGTAACACTAGGAAATCTTGGAAAACATCTTTTAGGGAAACTTTTACATAAACTAATGAAAACAGAGCACAAAAGACTTACATGCTTTCCACTCTTGCCCTTTTCTCTTAGCATTTAGTGAATAGTAAGATTTGTTGGACCCTCCTGACTGTTGTTAATGAAACCTGTAAACCCCAGTGCCATTGAGTTGATTCCGACTCATAGCGAATGAAAACTGTACCAACGATTATTAAGAAAGAGATTCAAAATGCAGAATCAGGGAGATTTGGCAGTTTTTAGCCAATCTGTGAAAAGGTGAAGCTTTCAATGATTTTGCCGGTTTGTAATAATACATACTAATGATTCTGTAATGTTCGTTGGACTCGGACAGACATGGCTGTGGCAGCATGCCTATCCGTTTTCCCACTTTTGTCTGTTCTGTAATATTACCTGGGACTCGGGCAAACATGGCTCCGGCAGCAGTCTTGTCCGTTTCTCACTTTTGTCTTTTTGAATATATGTCAAATAAAACTTTTCTGATTGATCAGTGGGGCCAAGCAGTTCAGCTAATCATTTATGAGGCAAAGACAGGGAATGTGGAGGCTAAGACAGGGAATGTGGAGGCTTTGTCTGGCCTTGTCCTGGGTAAACATGGTGCGTCTGTGAGCCTTACCTAAATCCTATGGGAAGGCAGTTATTTGCAGGAAGCTGTTTTGGGAAACAAAAGGGGTGGGTGTTTCTTTAACCATTGCTGTTTTCCAGGATCACAGAGTTCAGGTAGAATTCAACGTTGCCAATCCATTTGTTTAATACTTACTGAGTACCGACCTGTTCTAGGCCTTTTGTTATGTGCTGGGAATATGGAAGGAAGGGAGGGAGGTAGGGTAGGAAAGGGAAAAGGAGGAAAGGAAGGAAGAAAAGAAATTCCTGTTCTTAGGAAGTTGACATTCTAGTTGTAGGGCAGATGCTATGCTGAACAAGCAAATAGATAAATATGTGAATTGATGATAATTGTTAAGAAGCAAAATAAGGCAGAGTCACCAGAGAGTGACAAGATACTGTCATCAGAGAAGCTGTCTCTACTAAATTGTGTTGATGCAGAATTTTCATAAAATAATCATGACTCTCAGGCAAATATGAAATTAATACAGTATTTAATGATAAAACAAAAAATGTGTTAAGCTGGTTCAAAGAACATTTGAGAAACTAGGTATTCATAGGCACTTTATTAAAGGAATATTAGGATATTATTACTGGATGAGACTTCTTTAAATGAGTAATGTCCTATAGTGTGATAATGATAACCTTTGGGATTATCTTTCCTACTGGACAGAATTGTTTGCATCCCTCTCAGACAAAAATCTACAAATTAGTTTGTGACTTTAATATGTCTGTATTCTTTAATCGACAGTCTCAGCCGTTGACCCCTGTTCGGAGACCTGAACGGGGGGAGGAACAAATAAGTGAACACAGGAATAGCGGGGAGGGTGTGTGCTAAGTGTGTAACTCCCTCCCAGTCCTCTCCCCCTGAATCAGCAGCTAGCTCTTCTTCGCTCTTCAGCATCTGGAGGAGTGGGCTTCTCGTGAGGTGATGAAAAGAACCGCAAGTCCTGGTTATGGGGTCTTCCTTCTACTCCCAGGAAAAGAAACACAGAAAGCATGATTATGAACTCTGCAGGGACCGTGTGAAATACATTCGGAGTATCCCAGCCCGTTTGTCTTTCAGCTCCACAGCCTCAGCAGCTGGCTGGTCCTCTAAGGGTGGCGATAGGGCTGCTGCTGTTTCAGACAACACTCATTTCTTTTGTCGGGAACGCAAAAGCTTTCCTTAATGCAGTGCCCATCCCATCCTCAGCTTCGTTGGCCAGAGCCAGGCATGTGACTGCCCTGGCAGGCCCTTTAGCTTCTATGGTGAAGGTGAGCGAGGAAGAGGGGAGAGGAGTGGCAATGGGCGTTGGAGCCAGTAAAGCTATGGTGTATGCCATTGGTGTGAACAAATGCCCATATATTTTTGTAGGCGATGGGAGAAAGTTGAGACAGTTTGTGTCTAAATGTGTTCACTTTCCTCACAAAATAGGAAAACATCAGTAGCCGGAAGCTATGAGAGATAATGGGGTGTGGTATTAGCTGACTGCCCACAGTGAGCTCAGTGGAAAACGAGGACAGGGACCGTGTGCTGGCAGGGTGCGGCCCACGTGGCTGGAGACAGGGTCTGTGGCCATGCCAGTGTGGGGCTGCAGGACTTCCTTCACTAATGGCAGAAAGAGCAGGTGATGGCTTGATCCAGGCTTCGGACGCCTGATGCAGTGGGAGGCCAAGGGTCAGGAGTGAAAGGGGTGAGTCCCTGATGAAAGGAACTGTGTGCCCTGGGACCTGACTGGACAGCAATAGCAGCACGTACCATGCACTGGGTGCCTGATCTTACTAACACTCACAAAACCCCAGGAGGCAGGTATTACTGTAATCCCCATTTTGCAGCTGAGAAAACAGAGGTTGAGCAAAGTGAATTTACACAAGGATCCAAAAACCCTACTGCCATCGAGTCAATTAAACCCACAGTGACCCTATAGGACAGAGTAGAACTGCCCCATAGGGTTTCCAAGAAGCAGCAGGTGGATTCAAATTGCCAACCTTTTGGTTAGCAGGCAAACGTTTAACTACTGCACCACCAGGTCTCCTGTCCAAGGATAGTGAGCAGCAAAAGTGGGCTCTAAACCCAGGTCTGCTGACATCAGAGCCCACCTTATTGGAAGAAGATAGGCGAAGAGGTTGAAGACAGTTTTACTGGTGGTAAAGGAGGGAATTAGTCCCTGAGTGGCACAAACAGTTAAGTGCTCAACTACTAACTGAAAGGTTGGTGGTTCGAACCCACCCAGAGGTGCCTTGGAAGACAGACTTGGCCATTTGCTTCTGAAAGGCCTCAGCCTTGAAAACCCTACAGAGTAGTTCTAGCTGTGAGTCGGAATCAACTCCATGGGTACTGTAAACAACAAAGTCAGGAAAGAGCTGGAGGGGCTCTCACCAGAGTGGTGCTGTGGTTTTGAAGAAGTTGCATAATTAAGACTGTAGGGTTTCTTCTGAGGAATGCTGGTATACCCCCCAGGCAAGTCTCTAAAGGCTGGCCCAAAGAGCTGCGTGTACTATATTCCAGTCCTCAGCTTTGCTGAATTAGAATTGAGGGTGTGGACACCAGCTATGATCAAGATCTAGGAGAAACAAATACACAAACAAACAAACTTGAAAAAGCAAAGTATAACAGTTTATTGATTCTAGGAGTGAATGAGGGAGGCCTGAGGAGAGTCAAGGTAATGTAGAATCATCTAGTTCATACCCAGCACCACAAACAGTCGCTTGAAACTTCTGTGTTGGTGGCTGGGCATGGTCATTTCAAAACTAAAATAAAATTCCTAGTACTAAGATACTCACACACCCTTAATCACTTAAAAAAATTTAAAGCCACATTTGAGCCCCTCAAAGAATCCAGTATTCTGCATTGATTATGTCTTCTTTCTCCTTCTGTTCTTGGTGGGCAGCACAGTGCCTGGCATAAAACGTGTGCATTAAATACCTGTGGAATAAACACTGTCTCCAACACGAGACTGTAAGTTAGTTAGCATTTCTATAGCGTTTCGAAGCTTATAAAGCAGGCCAGTATTTCTTACGACAACGTGGGGGTCATGATATCTGTGACTGTCTTTAAATTACTTCTGCAAGAGAGCGTGACTTCCTGTGTGCATTAATTGGCTAAAATTTATGTCCTGGGAACAGGTGGCATTCTAGTAATGAGAAAGTCAGCTAGCTTCACACCAGAAAGCCTGTTTCTGAGATGGATCTATAAATACTCAGCCAACCTGAGTTCTGATTATACCAGATGTGTTGCTAATTATCATGGCGAGTGACAGAAATGGATTTTTACTGGCAGAAGTAACAGCTTATTATCATGACAAAAGTTAGAAATGGGTGCTCAAGTAAAAGAATTCATAATAGGTATATTGGCTAGAACATTTTAGAGAATGCTGTCTACTCTTGAATAAACAGGGTCTAAGAATTCAAAAGAGGCCTCGGTCTTTCCTTGCAGCTGTCACCCGAACCTAGGTCTGCAAGTGGTCTGAGGATTTGGGTTGCCTTATGTTGACGTGGACTATGATAGGAACAGAATCGTCACCCTGCAGCACTGTGAGCTCTGCTTCTGAACCTCCCGATGCAAGGAGGTGGGCAGGCCACCTAGAACTGCACTTTCCAATACGGTACTCACTAGGCACATGTGGCTATGAGCATTCTAATGTGGCTAGTCCAAACTATAAAAAATATATACTGAATTTTGAAGACAGTGCAAAAAAAAAAAAAAAAAACGCTGTGTGTGTGTAAAACATTTCATTAATAACTTTTTATCTTGATTGCTTGTTCAAAGGATAATCTTTTGGGTAAAATATAAATTAACATCAACTTCGTCTGTTTTTAAAGTGGCTACCAAAGGATCTGTAGTTGGAAAATATGGCCTTGGCGATGGAAACAATGCCAGAGAGCGAATGATAGAATTTTGCAAGACCAACAACTTCTTCATTGCAAATACCTTCTTTCACCAACATAAATGGTGACTATAAACATGGACCTCGCCAGATGGAACACACAGAAATCAAATTGACTATATCTGTGGAAAGAGATGATGAAAAAGCTCAATATCATCAGTCAGAACAAGGCCAGGGGCCGACTGTGTAACAGACTATCAATTGCTCATATGCAAGTTCACGCTGAAACTGAAGAAAATCAGAGGAAGTCCATGAGAGTCAAAATATGACCTTGAGTATAAACCCACCTGAATTTAGACACCATCTCAAGAATAGATTTGACGCACTGAACTTTAGTGACTGAAGACCAGATGAGTTGTGCAAGGACATCATATATGAAAAAAGCAAGAGGTCATTGAAAAGACAGGAAAGAAAGAAAAGACCAAGATGGATGTCAGAGAAGAATCTGAAACTTGCTCATGAACGTCGAGCAGCTGAAGCAAAAGGAAGAAATGATGAAGTAAAAGAACTGAACAGCAGATATCAAAGGGCAGCTCGGGAAGACAAATTAAAGAATTATAGTGACCTGTGCAAAGACCTGGAGATAGAAAACCAAAAGGGAAGAATACACTCAGCGTTTCTCAAGCTGAAAGAACTGAAGAAAAAATTCAAACCTTGAGTTGCAATAGTGAAGGATTCTATGCGGAAAATATTAAACAACGCAGAAGCATCAAAAGAAGATGGAAGGAATACACAGAGTCATTACACCAAAAAGAATTAGTCAGTGTTCAACCATTTCAAGAGGTATCATATGATCAGGAATTGATGGTACTGAAGGAAGAAGTACAAGCTGCTCTGAAGGCATTGGGGAAAAACACGGCTCCAGGAATTGATGGAATATCAATTGAGATGTTTCAAGAAATGGGTGCAACGCTTAAGGTGCTAACTCATCTATGCCAAGAAATATGGAAGACAGCTTCCTGGCCAACTGGCTGGAAGAGATCCCTATTTATGCCTATTCCCAAGAGAGGTGATCCAACCAAATGCGGAAATTATTGAGAAACATCAATATCACATGCAAGCAAAATTTTGCTGAAGATCATTCAAAAACGGCTGCAGCAGTATATCGACAGGGAACTGCCAGAAATTCAGGTCAGTTTCAGAAGAGGACGTGGAACCAGGGATATCATTGTTGATGTCAGATGGATCCTGGCTGAAAGCAGAGAATACCAGAAGGATGTTTACCTGTGTTTTATTGACTATGCAAAGGCATTCAACTGTGTGAATCATAACAAATTATGGATAACATCGCAAAGAATGGGAATTCCAGAACACTTAATTGTGCTCATGAGGAACCTGTACATAGATCAAGAGGCAGTTGTTCGGACAGATCAAGGGGATGCTGATTGGTTTAAAGTCAGGGAAGGTGTGTGCCAGGGTTCTATCCTTTCACCATACTTATTCAATCTGTATGCTGAGAAAATAATCTGAGAAGCTGGACTATACAAAGAAGAATGGGCATCAGGATTGGAGGAAGACTCATGAACAACCTGTGTTACGCAGATGACACAACCTTGCTTGCTGAAAGTGAAGATGGCTTGAACCACTTACTGATGAAGATCAAAGACCACAGCCTTCAGTATGGATTACACCTCAACATAAAGAAAACAAAAATCCTCACAACTGGACCAACAATGAGCAACATCATGATAAACGGAGAAAAGATTGAAGTTGTCAAGGATTTCATTTTACTTGGATGCACAATCAACAGCCACGGAAGCAGCAGTCAGGTAATCAAATGACACATTGCATTGGGCAAATCTGTTCAAAGGACCTCCTTAAAGCATTGAAGAGCAAAGATGTCATCTTGAAGACTAACGTGTGCCTGACCCAAGCCAATCGCATCATATGCATATGAAAGCTGGACAATGAAAAAGGAAGACCAAAGAATTTATGCCTTTGAATTGTGGTTTTGGCAAAGAATATTGAACATACCATGGACTGCTAAAAGAATGAACAAATCTGCCTTGAAGAAGTACAACCAGGATGCTCCTTAGAAGCAAGGATGGCGAGACTTTGGACATGTCAGGAGGGATCAGTCCCTGGAGAAAGACATCATGCTTGGCAAAGTACAGGGTCAGTGGAAAGGAGGAAGACCCTCAAACAAGGTGGATTGACACAGTGGCTCCAACAATGAGCTGAAGCATAACAACGATTGTAAGGATGGCTCAGGACAGTGTTTTGTTCTGTTGCACATAGGGTCGCTATGAGTCGGAACCGACTCAATGGCACCTAACAACAATAATTAGAAAACTTAAAATGACATATGTGGCTCCCATTCTATTTCAATAGGACCGTGCTGAGGTAGGACAGAAGCTGACTTCATCAAGTTTATAGGACCGGCAAAATTAATCACTGTGCCTGTCTCCTAATCAATATTTGTTTAGTACATTCCTGAATAAGGGGGAAAATTTGGCCCGATTCTTGCTTCCATTTATCCTGGTGACAAAATTGTGGAGTCCTATCTCTCTTAAACTTTTTCTGCTACTGTCACAGACTGGAAAGGACCAAAAAGTTGCACATGGCCAAACGATTTACGTCAGTTTTCAACGGTAAGGGAGCAGTAAAAAAAAGATTACTACTAAGATCATGACCATGACAAGAAACATACATAGAGTTCTTACGTGCCATGGAGCCCTGGTTGCACAGTGGTTAAGCGCTTGGCTGCTAAGCCAAAATCCGCAGTTGGAATACACCGGGCACTCCTTGGAAATGCTATGGGGCAGTTCTAATCTGTCCTTTAGGGTCGTTGTGACTCGAAATTAACTCCAGGGCAACGGATTTGGTTTTTATGTGCCATATATAGTATAGTTTTAGACCCATTACGTATTTCTCACCCAGTGAAACAGTCACTATTAATATTAGCAACAGGTACTATTAATATTCTCAATTTTACTTCTTTGCTGAATTAAGTGTAATTTTCAGACTCTCCGTCCCAAACGCTTAAGCGGGACTCAGCCAGTTTCAGCCGTCTTTCCCAGGACTTTGACCGACGCTGCGGAGCCAATCAGGGCTGCGGGACTGCACAACGCCGCCAGTTTTCAGATTGGACTCCTTTTTGCGTCTCGGCCCCTATTTGCTAGGGCGATGGTTGGCCATTTTCGATTCGGGCGGAAATAAAATTAAAGCTGAGAGGCTAAAGACCTAAAAAGCAAAATCAAAACAAAACTTATGTCTTCAACTGGAATGCTTAGGGAAGGAACACCTGCGCAGGCCAACTCGGCTGCTAGGAGCAGTGAATAAAATGGGCTCGAGGCCGGTGCCCACACTCAAGATGGCACCCTCCTGAGAATCACCTGTGTGGCCGCTCTAGCCAGAATCTGGGCTCATTTGCCTCAGTGTTGGTGTCGGAAAGGCGAAGGCTAGCACTCTGTCCCATTTCCGGCCCAACTCTATGGTGTCGGAGAGCCGAGAATCCGGAAGACTGTGTGTGTAGGAGACCTACCTCACGGGGGAGGCGAGGTGTTCGGTGTTAACTGGGGGCGAAAAGGGGACCGGAGCCGCTGCCCTCCGCCGCCCCCCGCAGGTAACGGGGCTTCCGCTGCGGCCTCCGACGGTCAGGCCTGGGCCGGGGCTGGGGGCCGGGGCGGGAGAGGAGGCGGGGGCGCGCCCGACTCGCGGGCCCCCGCCGGTTGAGCTCGGCAGTCCGTTCCCCGCACCCTCTCCTTAGTGCGGGCCCCGCCAGTTGAGCTCGGCGGTCTGTCCTCCGCACCGTCCCCTCAGTGCGGCCCCCGCCAGTTGAGCTGGGCTGCGGTCCCCGGCACTCTCCCCTCAGTGCGGCTCCGGCTTCGGTCCCCGGCACCCTCCCCTTAGTGCGGCCGCGACAGGTTGAGCTCCGGCTTCGGCCCCCGGAGGTTGAGCTCGGCCGTCGGTCCCCGGCACCCTCGCCTCAGAGTGGCTCCGGCTTATGCCCCCGGCACCCTCCCCTCGGTGCGGTCCCCGCAGGTTGAGCTCGGCGGTCGTCCCTGGCACGCTCCCCTCAGAGCGGCCCCCGCAGGTTGAGCTCTGCCGTCGGTCGCCGGCACCCTCCCCTCAGAGTGGCTCCGGCTTAGGTCCCCGGCACCCTCCCCTCAGTGTGGCTCCAGCTTCGGTCCCCGGCACCCTCCCCTCAGAGCGGCCCCGGCAGGTTGAGCTCGGCCGTCGGTCCCCGGCACCCTCCCCTCAGTGTGGCTCCAGCTTCGGTCCCCAGCACCCTCCCCTCAGAGCGGCCCCCGCAGGTTGAGCTCGGCAGTCCGTCCCCGGCACCCTCCCCTCAGTGTGGCTCCAGCTTCGGTCCCCGGCACCCTCCCCTCAGAGCGGCCCCGGCAGGTTGAGCTCGGCAGTCGGTCCCCGGCACCCTCCCCTCAGAGTGGCTCCGGCTTCGGTCCCCGGCACCCTCCCCTCAGTGTGGCTCCAGCTTCGGTCCCCGGCACCCTCCCCTCGGTGCGGCCCCCGCAGGTTGAGCTCGGCCGTCGGTCCCCGGCACCCTCCCCTCAGTGTGGCTCCCGCAGGTTGAGCTCGGCAATTGGTCCCTGGCACCCTCCCCTCAGAGTGGCTCCGGCTTCGGTCCCCGGCACCCTCCCCTCAGAGTGGCTCCGGCTTCGGTCCCCGGCACCCTCCCCTCAGAGCGGCCCCGGCAGGTTGAGCTCGGCCGTCGGTCCCCGGCACCCTCCCCTCAGTGTGGCTCCGGCTTCGGTCCCCGGCACCCTCCCCTCGGTGCGGCCCCCGCAGGTTGAGCTCGGCCGTCGGTCCCCGGCACCCTCCCCTCAGAGTGGCTCCGGCTTCGGTCCCTGGCACCCTCCCCTCAGTGTGGCTCCAGCTTATGCCCCCGGCACCCTCCCCTCGGTGCGGTCCCCGCAGGTTGAGCTCGGCCGTCCTCCCGGCACTCAGTGCGGGGCTTCTCCTCATCAGGGCTTCGTGGGCCCCCGCCGAGCGGCACTGGTGGCCGGAGCTGGCGGCGAAGCCGCGGGATCGGGCCTCGCGGGGAGGTGTGGAAGGTGAGGGGCCAGCCAAGCGAGTGCGCCCCCCACCCCCAGCGGCCTCGGGGTCGCGGCTGGACCCTCGGGCTCCGCTCCGGGCGGGCGGGCGGGCGGTCCGGGAGTTTGCTCGGTGGGCTGGACACTCCCCGGAAGGGGCATCGCCGGAGGAGCCTTGGGGGCTTGGGCCGCTTCATTCTTGGTCCAAGACCAGGGCCAGGTCCCTAGAGGCCCAGCTGGCTCTTGACTGCTTTAAGCTTTCTATTTGGAATAAAGATGAAATACATTTCTCGGAAGAGGAAATCACGTGAATACTCACAGTCCCGTCCTGAGCGATTTTGGAATCGTTATTACTGTTGCCGGTGTGCATATCCACGTAAAATCCTGTCTCTTAGCTAGCACACTTGTTTTGATCCTTAAAGGCTTCGTTATGTATTGTTTGCACCTAGCAAGGCTGCACTGAGTTAAATACAGGGAGTATGAAACGGATGAAACCAGAGGGCTCACTGGCTAACAAAGCATCACTCAGTGCAGGGTGATCTTAGAGTCTGGAATGCAAGCCAGTATTTTTGGAGTTCCCTGGCTATGCCAGCTAGGATCGAGATAATCACAGTTAACTGCTGGGAAAAGAGCAGAGATACCCAGAGGTTTCTTAGTTGAACATAGGAGTTGCACTGCGACCTAGACGTGGGCTTTCCAAATGCACAGGTGGTCTGGAAACTGTGCTGCCCAAGGAAGGATGGAGGAAACTAGGTGAACACATTTCATAGAGAAGACTGATGCATATTCAAGTCAGAGACTGCCGACTAAGCATTTTATATATCTGTTTACCTATCTCTATCTATCTGTGCATGCCCTGGCATTGGAATATATTTTTCTACTTTCCTGTGAATTTTATTCCAAAGCTACCAAGCAAGATTTTGTATTTTTTCCCTTACTCCTCCAAGCAACAAGAGAGCATTTTGCAAGTCCAAGTGCTAATTTATTAGTTTTATGTTTCAGTAATTCATTTTAGCTGAATTACCATTTTTGAAGCAGTGTTTATGTTAACAGTATTTGTGCCTCTTTAGATACAGAGTGTGTGAAATACAGAATTAGGAATTAATGCTTTTAAGATGTTCTCAAATTTTAATCATCAACAATCTTTTTATTTGTTCCTAATAAAAGGCAGAGTTTACGCTGGACATAGAATATAAGCCTGTAGTGTCTTTGGGGCCCTGGTGGCGTAGTGATTAAGAACTGTATCTGCTAACTAAAAGGTCAGTGGTTCAAATCTACGTGCCGCTCCTTGGAAACCCTACAGGGCAGCTCTATTCTGTCCTATAGGGTCTCTATGAGTCGGAACGGACTTGACGGCCACGGGTTTTTGGTTTTGGTACTCTACTGTAGACATCTGTCAACATTAACCATACTTCCAGAACAATAAGATTCCACCTTTCCTTTTGATTTTTTTAAAGAAACTGAGTCATCCCTTTTTAATTTTTAAGTGGTATTCTTCAGGGTCTTAGACCAAAAAAAAAAAAAAAAATCAATATACATCCCTGGGTGGCCCACATGGTTAAGTGCTGGGCTGCTAACCGAAAGGCTGGATGGTGCCTTGGAAGAAAGGCTTGGTGATCTATTTCTGAAAAATCAGCCATTGAAAACCCTTTGGAGCACAGTTCTCCTCTGACACACATGGGGTCACTGTGAGCTGGAATTGACTGGGTAGAGCAAAAATACACTGGTAAGAAAAATTACCAGTTTTAATGTCTCCCAGAAGCTTTCATACGCTGTTAATTAACATGTTGCGATATTTATAATATTAAATCCAAGGTTAACACATGTAAGGCATAATGTTCCCACAAGGAAGTATTTTGCTATTTAGAAATGGTGAAGTAAGTTAAATGCCTGTGGTTGTCACCTCTCCTGACTGCCAGCCATCTAGCCAGAGCATTGCTCCTGAATCCTGGTCACCACTTTATCTCCTTTGGGGATTAATACGGATTATAACTAAAGAAACAGTGCTGTTTTCTGCCAAGATTTTCATTTATTTGCAGTTCCTTGTTCTCAGTTTTTCCCTTGGCTAAGAGAAAGAAGGAAGTTAGACTTAGTTTCAGGTGTACATTTTTTATAGTAGCAGTGCTGTAACTGATTCCTCCAGCCTGACAGGTTTTTCAGGCAAGAGGAGCTAAAGAGTGATTTTTCTGTTAATGAAATGGCAGTTGGTTTCAAAGAGCATAGACCCATTCAAGCTACCTCAGGTAAAGGGAGCTGATTGTAAAGGTGTCAGTGAGGCAGTGAGGAAGTGGTTTTGAAGCTGGGCTTCCTATAGCCTCCAGATGGAGCATGGTAATGTGCCCCTGTAAATGTGACTGAATGGTTTGCAGTCCTCTACTAACCCAGAGGTTACTGATTTGAACCCCTTCAGTGGTGCTGTGGAAGAAAGACCACGCAATCTGCTTCTGTAAAGATTACAGCCAAGAAAACTCTGTGGATCAGTTCTACTCTGTAAAACATGGTGTCACCATGAGTTGTAATCAACTCCACAACAACTGATTTGGCTTTTGCTTTAAGCTGTGGCCTTAGGCTGGATTCTTTAGAGGAGCAAAACCGGTGAAGAATATATATATAAATATATAGAGAGATTTATTTCAAAGAAATGGCTCACACAGTTGTGGAGGCTGCAAGTCTGAAATCCATGGGTCAGATGTCAGGCTGGAGGCTTCTCCTGACTCGTGGTAGCAGGGGCTAACGAACCCAAAATGGCAGGTCAGGTGGCAAGTTGGAGCTGGCGATTCCAAAATCTGCAGTTTAGGTGGCAAGCTGTTGGCTCACATCCCAAGAACTGGAGGTCAGATGATGATGAGTCAGATGCAGGATCGGGAGAGAGAAAAAGTTGTGGATGCAGGCCATACCCTCAAGGTAACTCCACTTAGGTCAGATCACAAAACGGAGGATAACTGCATAATACTGAGAATCATGGCCTAGCCAAGTTAACTCATAACGTTAACCATCACAGTCTATCCTTTGTCGACTTGGTGCCTGTACACATCCCCTTAAACCATACGTAATCTCTAAATAAAGACATATTTGCACCTAACGTGATGTAACTAACATGAACAACCGAAAACGCACTAGCCCCGGTTATATCTTATATTTTAGAATTATTGGGATAAGGGAGGGAAGAAAACAAAAATATTTGCTATTCACACACAGACACATACACGTACATATAAGAGAAGGAAGAAATACTCATAAAAATTACAGTCCTTGTTTCTGCAACTGGTCACATGGCCGAAGCGTATTTAGAACTACATTCTTCCACCACCCATTCTGTATTCCTTTTGCCCTCAGTAAGCACCTTAGCTGTTGTAATTCTTTGCCTGATGGGGTCACCCAGACTTTCACTCCTGAGGGGTCTGGGCCACTAGTAGTCACCTCAGAATTGGGTTTCTGTAGTTTTCCATTGTCTTTAATCACAGGGCATGGTAGTACCAAGAAACATCATAAGGGATCTTCTGCATTCCAGACATAGTCTTCTTTACCTCCATTATGTAATATCAATCCAATTTCCTCTTGGTAATCAGGATCAATCACACCAGCCAGCATGGTAGCTCCGTTCTTTGCCTGTTGATCCGGAGGCGTAAGGAGCCCAAAGTGGCCCGGTGGCATTCTTAGCTTCCAGTTCAATGGAATCAGTGATGTGTCTCCAGATGGGGGCATTCCTCCCTCTGGAACTAAGACCTATAGACCTGAAGAGCATAGGGTCATGGAGACAGGAAGCAAAAAAAAAAAAAAATTTTTTTAAGTCACTTTAGAGGTAATAGTGGAACCCTGGTGGTGCAGTGGTTAAGAGCTTGGCTGCTAACCAAAAAGTTGGCAGATTGAATCCACCAGCCGCTCCTTGGAAACCCTCTGGGGCAGTTCTACTTTGTCCTGTGGGGGTAATAGTGAAGCCACTCCTATTTACATTCCTTAATTCCTGAACCCGTACCAAATTCCATCTTAGTTATCTCGTGCTGCCATAACAGAAATGCTGCAAGTGGATGGCTTTAACAAACAAATTTATTTTCTTACAGTTTAGAAGGCTAGAAGTCAGAATTCAGAGTGCCAGCTGTAGAGGAAGGCTTTCTTTGCCAGCACTGAAGAAAGGTCCTTGTTTCTTCAGCTTCTGCTTCCTGTTTCCTTGGAGATCTCCATGTGTCTTGGCATATATGTTACCCACTCGGTACTAAATGCCTTAGGCTGGGTTCTCTAGGGGAGCAAAACCAGTGAAGCATATATATATATATGTAAATATATATAGAGAGAGATTTGTTTCAAGGAAGTGGCTCACACAGTTGTGGAGGCTGCAAGTCCCAAATCCCTGGGGCTTCTCCTGACTCATCTGGTTGCAGGGGCTGATGAACTCAAAATCTGCAGGTCAGACTGCAGGCTGCTATGTCAGGTTCCAAGAACCAGAAGTCAGATGATGACGAGTCGGATACAGGATTGAGAGAGAGCTTTGCCAGAATATCCCCATATATTGGATGCAGGCCACACCCGCAAGGAAACTCCCCTTACATCTGGTTATGCCTGGCTGCATCTTGGCTATCTCTTGTTCTTGTTGAAGGTAGATTTAATGTTTACACATTATTTATATTTTCTTTTAGATCTTCTTGGCTTTGAGGAAGAGCTGCAGTACAGCCACACTGCATAAGGGATGGGATCAGAGAACAGTGCTTTAAAAAGCTATACACTGAAAGAGCCACGATTCACCTTACCTTCTGGACTTGCTATTTATCCAGCTGTACTGCAAGATGGCAAATTTGCTTCAGTGTTTGTGTATAAGAGAGAAAACGAAGACAAGGTTAATAAAGCTGCCAAGGTACAGTAATAGCTGACTACTGGATAGTTAGTACCTTTCCCTATCTTCTTTTCTATTAAAAAAAGTGCAGTCAGTAAAGATCTAAGTAGGTGAGGCTGTAAGGAATGCTGTTCTTACCCATTACTTTAAAAACACAGGTGTCTTTCATGGGACTATCTCCAACTTGCATGACATGGTCAATTACCAAAGCTGTAGGCAAAATGTGTCATAAAACTCAGTGTGACGGCTTTTATCATCATTCTGTATTTAAAAAATTTTTTAAAAATTATGTTATTGTTGAGAATATACGCAGCAAAGCAAACCAATTGAACTGTTTCTGCATGTACAATTCAGTGACATTGATTACATTCCTTGAGTTGTGCAACCATTCTCACCTTTCTTTTCTGAGTTGTTCCTCCCCATTAACATAAACTCATTGTCCCTAAGGTTTCTATCTAATCTTTCAAGTTGGTATCATCACTTTGATCAAACATAAAAACCAAAAAAAGCTGTTGCCATCGAGTCGATTCTGACTCTTAGCGATCCGATAGGACAGAGTAGAACTGCCCCATAGAGTTTCCAAGGAGCTCCTGGTAGATTCAAACTGCCAACTTTTTGGTTAACAGCCATAGCACTTAACCACTACGCCCCCGGGGATCAAATGTAGATAGTTCTTAAAAGAGCATAATGCTCAGGACAGAGGTTCTTTACTAGTTAAGCTAATCTATAGTTTGGTTTTAAGAAGACTTGAGGGGATATTTTTCGTTTAAGGCTTAAAGATTCTCTCAGGGCAATAATCGTTTCAGGGATTCGTACAGTCTCCATGGCTCCAGAAAGTCTGGAGTCAGTGAGAATTTGCAATTCTGTGTTTTTTGCCTTTAAATTTTTATTTTTTAGTGAGGAAGTTAGGAAGACTGATTTTACATGGCGGGTAGCACAGTGGTTAAAGCGATTGGCTGCTAACACAAAGGTCAGTTATTAGAACCCACCAGCTGCTACGCAAGAGAAAGATGTGGGTATCTGCTTCCGTAATGATTTACAGCCTTAGAAACCCTAGGGGCAGTTCTCTGTCCTATAGGGTCCTTTTGAGTCAGAATCAAGTCGGCAGAAGGTTTGGTTTTTTTGGTAAGATAAGATAAAGGGTTGATATAGCATAACAAAAGTGATTTAAGTATTGACAGCCTTCTAAGTAGTATGTTGATGAGGGGCATGGAATAAAAATAATATACCTTAGGAAATTCAACTACTATTTTTTCCTTTCCTGAGACATTATTTGGCCCTAGAAAGAACACTGGACCAAGGGATCTGAGCTGTAGTTCTTGTTGAAGAACCTGTGCTCTGGTTCCTTTGAAGGACCTGTACTCTAGTTTCTATTGAGGGAAATGGGCTCTGATTCTTGTTGAGGGACCTGTACTTTAGTTCTTGTTGTAGGAACTGGGTTCTAGTTCATGTTGAGAGACACGAGCTCTGGTTCTTGTTGAGGGACCATACTCTAGTTCTTGTTGAAGGAACTGGGCTCTGGCTCTTGTTGAAGGACCTATACCCTAGTTCTTGTTGAAGGAACTGGACTCTAGTTTTTGTTGAGGGACGTGGGGTCTGGTTCTTGTTGAAGGACCCAGGCTCTGGTTCTTGTTGAGGGACCTGTACTCTAGTTCTTGTTGTAGGACCCAAAAGAACGGGGTTCTAGTTCTTGTTGAGGGAAAGGGGCTCTGGTTCTTGATGAGGGACCTGTACTCTAGTTCTTGTTGCAGGACCCATACTCTGGTTCTCGTTGAAGGAACTGGGTTCTAGTTCTTGTTGAGGGAAATGGGCTCTGGTTCTTATTGGGGGACCTGTACTCTAGTTCTTGTTGAAGGACCCGTACTCTGGTTCTCGTTGAAGGAACTGGGTTCTAGTTCATGTTGAGGGACATGGGCTCTGGTTTTTGTTGAGGGACCTGTGCTCTAGTTCTTGTTGAAGGACCCGTACTCCAATTCTTGTTGAAGGAACTGGGCTCTGGTTCTTGTTTAAGGAACTGGGCTGTAGTTTTTGTTGAGGGACATGGGCTCTGGTTCTTGTTGAAGGACCTGGGCTCTGGTTATTGTTGAAGAACCTGGGCTGTAGTTCCTGTCAAGGGACCTGGACTTTAGTTCTTGTTGAAGGTCCTGGGTTTTGATTCTTGTTGAAGAATCTGGATTTTGGTTCTTGTTGAAGGACCTGTACTGTAGTTCTTGTTGAAGGACCTGGGCTGTGGATCTTGTTGAGGGACTTGGACTCTGGTTCTTATTCAGGACCCAGGTTCTAGTTCTTGTGAGGAACCTGGGCTCTGGTTCTTTTTTTTTTTTAACGTTGTGCTTTAGTCGAAAGTTTACAGAGCATATTAGTTTCTCATTAAACAATACACAAATGGTTTTGTGACACTGGTTGCCAACCCTGTGTGTGTCAGTATTCTCCCCTTCTTCACCCTGCATTTCTTGTTTCCATTTGTCCAGTTTTCCTGACCATTCTTGCCATCTTTGCGTTTGTGCTGGTGTTCCTATTTGGTCTCATATACGTGATCGAACTACGAAGCCGGTTCTGCACGTATGCTATTGTTTGTTTTATGGACCTGTTAAATCGTTAGCTGAAAAGTGAACTTCAGGAGTGACTTCAGTACTGAGTTAAAAGGGTGTCCAGAAGCCATGCTCTCAGGGTTTCTACAGTTTCCATCAGACCAGTAAGTCTGATTTTTATCTTGTGAATTTGAATTTTGTTCTAAATTTTTTTCTGCTCTGTCTGGGCCTCTATTGTGATCCCTGTCAGAGCAGTTGGTGGTGGTAGCCAGGCAGCACTTAGTTGTTCTGGGCTCAGTCTGGTGGAGGCTGTGGTTTTTGTGGTCCATTATTCTTTTGGCCTAATCTTTCTCTTCTGTCTTTGGTTTTCTAAATTCTCCTTTGCTCCAGACAGGATGGGTTCACTAGGTGTATCTTAGATGGTTGCTTGCAGGCTTTTAAGACCCCAGACGCTGCTCATTACAGTGGGATGTAGAATATATTCTTTGTGAACTATGTTATGCCAGCTGAGCTAGATATCCCCTGAAGGCATGGTCCCCAAGCCTCAGCCCAGTAATCTGGTCCCTCAGAGAGTTTGGATGTATCTGTGAAGCTTCTGTGACTGCCTTGGTCAAGTTGTGCCGACTTCTCCAGTATCGTGTACTGTCTTACCCTTTGCTAAAGTTACCGCTTATCTACTACTTAGTTAGTGTTTTTCCCTCCCACTCCTCGCCTCCCTTGTAATGATCAAAGATTTTTTTCTTTCTTTGTTGTCTTAGTCATCTAGTGCTACTATAACAGAAATATCACAAGTGGATGGCTTTAACAAACAAGTTTATTCTCTCACAGTCTCATAAGGAGACTAGAAGTCTGGATTCAGTACGCCAGCTCCAGGGGAAGACTTTCTCTCTTTTGGTTCTGGGGGAAGGGCCTTGTCATCACTCTTCTCTGATCAAGGAAATTCTCAGTGCAGGACCCTGGGCCCAAAGAACGTTCTGTTCTCCTGGCTCTTGTTTCTTGGTGGCATGAGGTCCCCCTGTCTCTCTGCTTTCTTCTCTCGTATATATCTCAAAAGAGATTGACTTAATCTCTTGAAGTTGTAAATTGAGTCCTGCCTCATCAACATTACTGCCTGTAATCCCACTTCATTAACATCATAGATGTAGGATTTACAACACACAGGCAAATCACATCAGATGGCAGAAATGGTGGACAGTCACACAATACTGGGAATCATGGACTAGCCAAGTTGACACACATTTTGGGGGACACAGTTCAATCCATAACATGTATGTAAACCTTTTCTTGAATTTTTAGTGATCTCATACAGTATTTGGCCTTTTGTGATTGACTTATTTCACTCAGCGTAATGCTCTCCAGATCCATCCATGTTGTGAGATGCTTTCCAGATTCGTCATTGTTTTTTATTGTTGCATAGTTTTCCATTGTGTGTGTGTACCATAGTTCATTTATATTTTCATCTGTTGATGGGGACTTAGGTTGTTTCGATCTTTTTGCTATTGTGAATAATGTTGCAGTGAACATGGGTGGGTGTATGTCTCTTGGTGTCACATCTCTTATTTCTCTAGGATATATCCTAGGAGTGGGATTGCTGGATCATGAGGTATTTCTGTTTCTAGCTTTTTAAGGAAGTACCGTGTTGTGGTTGTACCATTTTACCTTCCCGCCATCAGTGCATAAGAGTTCAAATCTCCCTGCAGCCTTTCCAATATTTATTTGTTTTTTTGATTAGTGCCAGTAATGTTGGGGTGAGATGGTATCTTATTGTAGTTTCGATTTGCATTTCTCTCTTGGCTAGTGTAACCTATCTCTTTGGCCCATACAGGGATCGGACCACGACTTTGGCGTTATTAGCACCATGCCCTAACCAGCTGAGCTAACCGGTGACATGGTGGTTAAGAGCTACAGCTGCTAACCAAAAGGTCAGCAGTTTGAATCCACCAGGCGCTCTTTGGAAAACATATGGGGCAGTTCTGCTGTGTCCTGTAGGGTCTCCACGGGTCAGAATCAACTTGATGGCAACGGCTTTGGTTTTGCTTTTTATTGGCTAGTGATCGAGAGCGTTTCCTCGTGTGTCTGTTAGCTGCTTGAATGTCTTTGGTGAAGTGTCTGTTCGTTCCTTTGTCCATTTTTTAATTGGATTATATGTCTTTTTGTTCTAGAGGTGTTGGATTTTCTTAGAGATTTTAGAAATTAGACCTTTGTCAGATATGTCATTGGCCAAAATTTTCTCCCAGTCTGTATGTTCTGTTTTTACTCTTTTGGTGAAGTCTTTTGATGAGCATAAGTGTTTAATTTTTAGTTACCTAGTTATTTAGTTTATCTTCTGGTGTTTGTATGTTGTTAGTTTTGATTTGTATCCTATTTATGCCATATATTAGGGCCCCTAGCGTTGACCCCACTTTTTCTTCGCTAATCTTCATAGTTTTTGGTTTTATGTTTAGATAATTTGATCCATTTTGAATTAGTTTTGTGTATGGTATGAGATATGGATTCTGTTTCTTTTTTTGTAGATGGACGTCGAGTTTTGCCAGAAATATTTGTTAAAAGACTTTTTTCCCCATTTAATGGACTTTGCGCCTTTGTCAAAGATACATCTGGTATCTCACTTCTGTTCCCTTGTCAGTGTATCTGTCATGGTACTAGTACCAGGCTGATTTGACTATGGTAGCTGTATAGTAGGTTGGGCTCTAGTTCTTGTTGCTGACCTGGGGTCTGGTTCTTGTTGATGGACCTGGGTTCTAGTTCTTGTTGATGGACCTGGGCTCTGGTTCTTGTTGCTGGACCTGGGCTCTGGTTCTTGTTGCTGGACCTGGGCTCTGGTTCTTGTTGCTGGACCTGGGCTCTGGTTCTTGTTGCTGGACCTGGGCTCTGGTTCTTGTTGAGGGACCTGGGCACTGGTTCTTGCTGAGGGACCTGGGCACTGGTTCTTGTTGAGGGACCTGGGCACTGGTTCTTGTTGAGGTTCCTGGGCTCTTTTTTGTTGAGCCATCTGGGCTCTGATTCTTACTGAGGGACCTGGGTGCTGGTTTTTGTTGAAGGTCCTGGGCTCTGGTTCTTCTTGAAGGACCTGGGCTCTGGTTCTTTTTGAGGGACCTGGGCTCTGTTTATTGTTGAAGGACCTGTACTCAAGTTCTTGTTGAAGGGCCTGGCCTCTAGTTCTTGTTAAAGGACCTGGGGCCTAGTTCTTGTTGAAGGACCTGGGCTCTGGTTGTTGTTGAGGGCCCTGTACTCTAGTTCTTGTTGAAAGAGCTGGCCTCTGGTTTTGTTCAGGGACCTGGGCCTGTAGTTCTTGTTGAAGGACCTGGGCTCTGGCTCTTGTTATGGTTTTTTTGAGGGATCTGGGCTCTAGTTTTTTTTTTCAAATCGAGAAGAAAGATTTTATTCCAGTAGGCAGAAGTGGGAAATGTACAAACATGCTGTTGGAGCCGTGTCTGCCTGAATCCAAGGAATGTTACAGAATAGAGTAAAAAGGTGGACAGACAACATGCTGCCAGAGACCAAGGGATGTTACAGAATAGGCAAAAGTGGGTAATGGACAAACATGCTGCCATAGCTGTGTGTGCCCGAATCAGAGAAATGTTAAAGAATCATCTGCATATATTGACATTACAAGTGGGGAAAATCATTTAAAGTCTCATTGTTTCGCACATTGGCTGAAAACTACTAAAACATTGCTATTGCATGCTTTGAATCGTCATTCTTAATAATTACTGGTACAGGTTTCAGTAAGGACAGTCAGGAGGGTCTTCATTGGTCCAACAAATCTTACTATTTACTAAATGTTAATAGGAAAAGATAAGAGTGGAAAATATATGAGTCTTTTGTGTCTGTCCAAGTATTGTTTATGTGAAAGGTTCCCTAAAAGATGTCTTCCAGGATTGTCCTAGCTATCGTTTTTATACTTTAGGGCCCAGTTCATGTGTCTTTGTGAGTCCAGCTCCAGCTGGGTCACATTCTTTATACTCAAGGACAGGGAATAGTGGCTCCAATTTTAAACTCCTAAGTCACTCCTTCCTTTTGATTGGTGAATGGAGATAACACATCTACGATCAGAACCTCTACTTAATCGGGCTTCAAGCTGTTGGCCATGGTGGGGCCTTTAAACTCACGCTGCTGGTTTTCCATTGGATACATCTGATTCTTCACCAGGATCTTAAGTAAGAGTGACATTCTCATCAGTCGGATTGCAGAAATGAGCAGAGTCAGTGTACATCAACATTTTAGCCAAAGCCTTTGTTTTGCCTTTTAAGTGTATAAGACAATAGAAGATACGTTGTATTATGCTTAGTACTGTGAGGATACAGACTAAGAATATTACTGTTTCTTGCAGTAGTGATCTAGCTCATGTACTTTTTCCTGATGGTAACCAACCAAATAAATCTGGTGTAATAGGCTGTTATAGTGTGTGAACAAATAGCTTGCTATCCAATTTTGTGTATATTTTGTTCTACTTCTCCTGTGTTATTTATCCAACTGGCAGTAAGAAGCATTTACTGCAGCACAGACTCCACCTTCTTGGGCTAGTAAAAAATCTAAGGCTATTCTGTTATTTAATGCCGCTGTGGCAAATGAGATCAGAGATTGCGGTTGTGTTTCTGTACCATTAGCGACTTTGTCTGCTGTTTGTCCCATAGTGATTGATAAATTTTTTTAACCTCAAAACCCTCTGCCATCGAGTTGATTCTGACTTAGCGACCCCGTAGGGTTTCGAAGGCTGTAAAACTCTGTGGAAGCAGATTTCCACGTCTTTCTCCCGTGGAACTGCTGGTAGTTTCAAACCGCCGATCTTTCAGTTAACAATCGCTTTAACCACTGTGCCACCGGGGCTCCTTCAATTTCTTAAAGGTTCTCCAGTTCAACTATACCATAGTAGGAATTTAAGCTCTTAGAAATGACCAATTCTACCCTGAGTGTTTGACCAGTGGGTTTTCTTCTGACTCATTTTACAATGTAACAATTTACTATGTAACAATTTACAGTATTTACTATGAATATCTGAAGGTAATCCTAAAGTTCCCGAGGTGCATTTCTCACGCATTCACCAGGAACCTAAGCAAGAGATTGCCTAAGTAAATTGAGTGTCAGAGGAAAAAGGATCATCTAAATGAGTACAGTTAGATTCAGCACACAAAAACATTTTTCCGCAAGGAGCATACAAAGTTTGTCTAGAGGAAACAGAAGGTATAGAAGAATTTACATGTGTACATGATTAGTAAGATAATACATGATGGACCTCTCTGTTGAAGGCCTCTGGTTAATCTGTTTAAAACATAACTAAGCTGCCCCTCCCTGGTTTGCCTACCAATAGTCATGGGTCACTTTCTCGGAAGCAGAAGTGGAGCCCAAGACTGAATGGAGTCTAAGCCATGAGGTTGATCTCTTCTGAGAACCTGGTTTCTTTATGATACGTAGTTTTCTGCATAGCAAGGGGGTGACAGTTTGATTACAAGCATTAGACATGCATTTCATACATTACCTTGATGACTAATTAAAATAATTACTGCTTTACTATAAACATAGCTCCCGGTCTGATTTTAGAGTCAGTTGAAAACCCTGGTAGCATAATGGTTAGGAGCTACAGCTGCTAACCAAAAGGTCAGCAGTTAGAATCCACCAGGCGCTCCTTGGAAACCGTATGGGGCAGTTCTACTCTGTCTTATAGGGTCGCTATGAGTCAGAATCAACTCGACGGCAGCGGGTTTGGTTTTTTTTCCCCAAAAAACAGATTGAATTCTTAAAAAAACAAACAAACAAACAAAAACCTTGCAACACCCGAAGGCAATGGCTCGTGTAGGTTGCTCCAGCCTCCCTGAAAGCCAGAAACCTGATATTCAGGAGAATTACAACTCTTTCATCAATCCCTCCTTTGGTTTATGATCCTGCTATAGAATCTTTGATCAGAAATGTTCACTAATGGTAGTTGGACACCGTCTAGTTTTTAAGATCCCAGGTACCATGTGGTGAACTAGGAGGTAGAACAGAAACACTAACAATAATATTAGGCCAATTGTCTGAAATAACCAATGAGACCGTGACCCTAAGGTCTTTGAACTGAGGAAACAATCTCACGAGGTGTTTGTGTGTACATGAGCAACATCAGTAGTTGCTTTCCATGTGCCTCAGCAGCATCTCCGTACTGTAAAACCTCCAATCGCATGTTAATATAGACACAGCCACGTTGATCTGTTAGGCGCAAACTGTGCCTTGGGAGGCCAGCAGGCAATCTAATGCCATGCTGTGTTGTAAAATCATAGCTGAAACTTCAGGCACTTCTCTGGTTATGATATTTATAGCTTTGGTAAGTTTACCAACAGGAACTTCTAATTCAAGAGTTAAAATATCTAAACCAATTAGATAATTTAGGAGAAAGGAGGGAAATGATTTCTTATATCCACAAAGTAGGACCCTAAAACATCAGCAGTATTCCCACATAAAACCCGTAGTAATCCTTTAGTTAAAAAAAAAAAAAATACTCAGTCTTAATTTCTGTTCCACGTGATCCTGGATCAGCCACAGTCTGTGAACCTATCAGCTTCTACATAAAAGTCCTGGGAATCTTGATGCAGTCTAGTCACAGTCCTTTTCACAAGTCCATCTTTTTGTTGAGATATTTTGGTCAAACGTTGTCATCAAGTCAGCAAAGTAAAAACTTACGTGCAGATGACAAAATTTGTCTGTGTTGAAGGGACGTGGAGTGTGAATGCACAGCGTCCAGAACATAGGACCCGTTTGCCAGCTTCTGCTCTGCCAGAGTTCAGGTCTCCTCGAGGTTGACTGGATTCATTGCTACACAAAACCCTGCTGGCTATCCCATTCATTGTCCTAGGATGAGATCACCAAAAAATTATAGTAAAGCAAGAAGGTAGATTTTATTCAGCATATTTCCAAGAGGAAAAAGTGGGAAACGGACAGGCATGCTGCCAGAGCCATGTCTGCCCAAGTCAAAGGAACGTTACAGAATAGACAAAAGTGGGAAATGAGCAAGCATGCTCCAGAGCTGTGGCTGCCTGAGTCCCTTTGAATTAGAAAGGAGTTGTTAGTTGATGCTTTGTGTCTTGGATATTTGGCTGCTTGAGTCATCTTCAGAAGGTTTTTAAAAAGGCTGGTATAATTGTATTAGTTCTGCAGTGTGTTACAATGTCAAGCACACTAGTACTAGGTTGAATTTGATATCTTTAGTTTGTTAAAGTTAGGATCTATGTTACCCTGAGTCCCTCTGTATTGTCAACAAGTATGAAATACGATAATTGATATTGTTTTCATAGGTTTCTTTAATTTTTACTCTTTTACAAATGATATAAAGTTTACACTAGTAATATAGTTCAGTCACACCAATTCATTATTTGATGTGTCTTTGGTCAGGCATGAAATTAACAGTCATATGATGGTTCCTAAGCGGGGGGGAAAGTCTGTAACAATCCGTTCAGAATGTGTTTTCTGGTAATGCATTGTGGTAAAAACAGTAGTTGCCTGTTTTATTGTTTTTTCAGGTCTCACAAGTTTTCTGCCTTTGACAGGATGCAGTTTTAGCAGTTTTCTGTTGCTCATTTTAGTGAAAAATATTTGAGTTTTCCTTCTCTGACAGGTTTCCACCTTACACAGGTTCCAGCTTTCAAAGGTTTTACTGTACTTTTTATTGTGATTTTGCGGAAGTTATAATGCCTTCCTTCACTGTCTTGTCTTTATGTGCAGTTAATGTCTGGCATACTTCGTGTTTTCATTAATGAAGATTGCATGTATTTTTTGTAATAATTTAGAGTGAATATTACTAATGGGGTACTAGAAAATTATAATCTTTCTTAGTCTTAAGACTATAAGACTTTTTAAAAATTTGTATTGCTCTTTATGATATATATACCAAGAAAGTTGAACAACCCAGATCATAAAGTCTTTAAAGAAAATAAAGATCCACGCACAATGTTTGAGGACTTCTTGTGCTGTAGGAATTACAAACCTTGAGGGGGAAGAGTTTCCCCTCAGGTACCTATAGATACCCTTGTACCTTTGCAAAAAGTTTAAACTGGTCTCTTTATGTCCTTCAGGCCATCCTGTGGCTTTGAAAGCCTCAGGACATGTGTCTGGGAAATCCGAAATGATAATAAGATGATAGGGAGTTTAGATTATCAGAATGTTTCAGAGCTAGCTCTCACAGTACTTGAGAAATGTCTGGCATTTGGTGCATCAGGTTTTAGGGACCTGATCTCCTGCGTGTCTGAAATACTGAGGTGGCTGTAGTTAGCTCCTGCGGCTCTCTTCCTCTGGAGTTTGGGTTCCTGGTCCTACTTTCGATTAGTTTTAAATGACCATTCCAAGCAGACATATGGTGTTTTCCTTGTCAGATATCGCTGGGTAGCAGTCACACTTGTTCCCTACTGCTCTAAATTTAAAAATAAGTAAAAACCATCATAGTGCACTGTTAATATAAAACCCAGGGCCCTTGAGTCGATTCCGACTCATAGCGACCCTATAGGACGGAGTAGAACTGCCCCATAGAGTTTCCAAGGAGCACCTGGCGGATTCGAACTGCCGACCCTTTGGTTAGCAGCCACAGCACTTAACCACTACACCACCAGGGTAATGCAGGTATGAGGTCTGACCACAACGCAGTATCAGAAATACTTCAGATCCACCAGACCTTCTCATTGTACCTGAAATCTGCCAACTGTAATTATTAGTATAATTTGTGTAGTGGTTATGATGACTCATTTCTAACCAGTAATTTATTAGGAATGATAAATCCTAAATTAGGATTTGGTTGCTGTGGTTTACTGTAATCCAAGTGCTCAGGTAGGGTTTCGTGGTAAGTAGAAACCTGTAAAAACAATTCCTTAGTGTCTTTATACCAGGCAGCTGCCTATGACTCTAGGAACAGATATGTCGATGCTACGTAGCTGCCCTGCTAATGTCCTGAGAGACATTGTGCTCTTCTCCATTAGGATTCAGGCTGCTGTGTAGAAGGGTTGATCAGCATGTTTGGGAGCCTACATTGTGTGGGCATGCCAAAAAAATAGAAGAAGTGCTTGCTGTGCTCAAAGGGGTTTGCCTTCTAGTTGTATGGTTGTTCCTCATGTTGACATTTTCTTTTTGCACTTCTCCCTCTCAACAATGGCTCAAGCATAACAATGGTTGTGAGGATGGCAGAGGACCAGGTAGAGTTTTGTTCCATTGTACATAGGGTCGCTATGAGTCGGAACCAACTGGGTGGCACCTAACAACAACAACATACTATTTACAACACTTACTCTGTTGTAAATCAACTTTCTTAAACATTCTCAGCTTTTTTAGGAATTATTTTTTTCATCTAATGATCAAAATCAAGTGTTTTTACAAAGTTCCGAGTGTTATCCACTCAGGAGAACTTCAGAATATCCCCCACCCCTCAGGTATGATGGGGCCACCAGATAGAACTGGCCATCTCCCAGCTCCCCGATATAGTGTTCAGACTTCACTGTTCCACCCTTTCTCCTTTAATGCTCTCAAACGTCCAGCCATGTCACCTCCTACCCAAATGAAATACCTGTGGAAGCCTGTTTTTGGAGCTCCAGGTCTATATTTCCACCTGTCTATTGAATACTGCCGCCTGGATTTTCCACCAGCAGCTTAAGGCCAGGCTCTCCAAAATGGAATTTTTTTTTTTTTAATTGTTGTGAAAACATACACACCAAAACATCTGCCAGCACAACTTCCATGTGTACAACTCAGTGACACTGATGACATTATTCACTTTGTGCCACCATTATCACGAACCTCGTCCAAAACATTCCACCCCAATTAACATCAACTCAGTGCCTCGGAAACAGAAACTCGCCCTTTCCCCCTCCCATCCCTGGTAACCATTGGTAATCTTTGGTTTCTATGTATTTGCCTATTTCATGTAAGTGAGATCAAACACTAATTGTTCCTTTGCAAGTGGCTTTCTTCCGCTCAGCATGATGTTTCCAAGGTTCATCCATGTTGTGGCATCCATCCGAACTTCATTTCTTTTTATGGCTGCGTAATACTCCAATGTATATGTGTGTACTATGTTTTGGGTATTCATTCTGTTGATGAACATTTTGGTTGTTTCCACCTTTTGCCTATTGTAAAAAATGCTGCAGTGAACATGGTGTGCAGGATTCTGTTTGCGTTCCTGCCTTCACTTCTCCTGGGTATATACCTAGGATCAGGATTCCGGGATCATATGTTAATTCTGCGTTCAACCTTTTCAGAAATCACCAAACTGTTTTCCACAGTGGCCATACCATTTTACACTCCCATCAGAAATGGATGAGGATTCCGGTTTCTCCACAATCTCGTCAACACTTGTTTTTCATTTTTGTTTTTTTGATGATTGCCATTCTGATGGAGGTGAGGTGATGCCTCATTGTGGTTTTGATTTGTGTATCCCTAATGGCTAATGATGTTGAGCATCTTTTCCTGATTTGTTGGCCATTTTAATATCCTCTTTGGTGAACTGTCTGTTCAAATCCTTTGCCCATTTTTTGATTTGGTTTTTTGTCTTTTTGTTGTTAAATTGTCAGTTTTATATGTATTTTAGGTATTAGGCCTTTATCTAATACATGATTCCGAAAAAAAGTCTCCCAGTCTGTAGGTTGTCTTTTCACTTTATTGCTAACAAAATGGAATTCTTCACCCCTTCTTCATTTTGTCTTTTATTCTTAGTTTATGATCCAACATCCTATTGTACTTTTATCTGTGTCTCAGATTTGCATTTTAGGGGAAGAAGGAAGAATATTTCTGCCTGATCTCTTGTTCTCTAGCTGAGGTGCTTTGGTTATTTTGTTATATTGATTTAACAGTGTGAAATTTATGACTTTCTTCGTTGTTGTCTAAAAGCTCGTAAGTGGATTTGAGCTGTAGATAAGAATACTGAGCCAGTTCCCTTTGTGTAATTCTCAAATCCAAGTAGTAAATCATGTAGAACAACAATGAAAAGTTAAGCTTTTAAGGCTTGAACTAATTCTGTAGATAGCTGAGTCGTAACTGATTCCTGAAAAGTGGGAATAGTTTATAATCAGGGCTAAAATCTCACACTTAGGATCTCTGTGTGGGCATAGGTAAGTATAAATATTGACGTATTATATAGTACTGTTCCTTTTTAACAGTAATTGCCCTTACTCAGAATCCTCTTTCAAAGACCAGCACCTAATCCAGTGAGTGGTATGTAATAGGTATGAGGAACTTTGGGGCCAACAGCTTCAAGGCATTCCCATTCAGCAGCAGTCACCTTTCTCCATCAGAACGAGAGATACTTATTTGTTCACCTGATGCTCATTGGGAAAATATCCTAGTGACTCTCAGCACGTGCATTTTGCTACGTAGCAGAAGCCTGAATCAAGAAATGTTTCTACTTGATTCTTAACTGCTAGCTTTTCTGGTGACTCTATACATAATTTATATATAATATTGATTGTGCCAAAGGGGAGTGACAAATAAGATTCTTGCCAAGTGCCTTGTTCAGAATCATCCAATGAGGCATTCCTTCTTCCCTTTCTTCATTTAACAAATAAGAATTGAGCCTGTAGGTTAAAAAAATGAGCAGAATAAAAAAATAAGTTTAATATTTAAATTTAAATGAACATTTTTAATTCTGTATTTCCATGCACTAAATAAGGTTGCTTTCCTTCTGATTTACTAGTCTGTCCTGGTACTAGAAGGAGAATGAAAGAAGATACGTAAATCAAAGGCAAATAATATGAACTCAAAGATGTAAATGCTGAATGAAGACTTTTTCCTGAGCAGGCCAAAGTGAAATCTTTTCAAGCTTGGTTTGAAAATAATCTTTTTTTTTTTTTTTAATTGTGCTTTCGGTGAAGGTTTACAGAGCAAATTAGTTTGCCATTCAATAGTTGACACACAGATCATTCCATGACATAGGTTGTACTCCCTGCAGTGTGTCAGCACTCTCCCCATTACCACCGAGTTCCCCATTTCCATTCATCTGGTTTTCCTGCCACTTCTTGCCTTCTTGTCTTTGCCCTAGGGCGTATGTTGTCCTTTTGGTCTCATGTAGATGATTGTTCACAGGAGTAAATTCTTCACAAGTGTTATTATTTATTTATAGGCCTGTCTGTCATTTGGCAGAAAGGTGATCTCTGGAAAGTGGCTTCAGTTTCAAGTTAGAAGGATGTCTAAGGGCTTTAGTCTTGGAGGTTCCTGTGGCCTCTCTCAGACCAGTAAATCTGGTCTTTTTTATGAATTTGTATTTTGTTCTACTTTTGTTTTTCCCCCCACTCTAACCAGGACCTTCTCTTATGATCCTGTTCAGATCTGTCAGTTGTGGTAGCCAGACACCATCTAATTCCTCTGGTCTCAGGCTGGTGGAGGCTGTGGTTCCTGTGGACCATCAGTCCTTTGGACTAATTGTTTCCTTGAGTCTTTGGTTTTTTCCACTCTCCTTTGCTCCTGATGGAAAGAGACCAATGGTTGTGTCTTGGATGGCCACTCGCAAGCTTTTAAGACCTCAGATGCTACTCACTGGAGTAGGATGTGAAACGTTTTCTTTATGAACTGTATTAGCCAATTGACCTAGACATCCCCCAGGACTCTATGGTCCTTAGCCTTCAAGCCCAGTAACTCAGTCCCATGGAGGTGTTTGGTTATGTCAAGGTTCTTTCTATGACTCTGCCCCCTGTGTGCTCTATTATGTATATGAATATACATACAACACATATGAATATGTAGAAGTATGCACGTGGGTGTACTCCCATATATGCCCTCCCACACCTAGTCAGTATACATATCTACCTGTGTATCCACTCATAAATTATTGTTTGTTATTACTGTTGCAGAATTGTGTATGTTATAGTACTTACCACACCCAAAAAATCCAGTGCCGTCAACTTACCATAGCTGCCTTTTATTCTTGTGTACCTCTCAGTGTCTTCCCTTGGCTTGGTTATGTTGTGCTGATTTCCTCCATATTGTGTACTGCCTTTTCCTTCACCAAAGTTAACACGTCTATTCTCTAGTTAGTGATTTTCCCTCCCTCCCCTTCCCATCCCTGGTTAACATCAAAATGTTTCTTTCTGTGTGTAAATCTTTTCTTGACTATTTATAATAGTGGTCTCATACAATATTTGTCCTTTTGTGATTGACTTACTTCACTTAGCATACTGCCCTCCAAATTCATCCATGTTGTGAGATGTTTCCCAGATTCATCATTGTTCTTTGTTGTTGCATGGTGTTCCACTGTGTATATGTACCACATTTTGCTTATCCATTCATCTGTTGATGGGCACTTAGGTTGTTTCAACCTTTTTGCTATTGCGAATAATGCTGCAGTGAACATGGGTATGCATATGCCCATTCTTGTCACAGCTCTTAAAATTTCTCTAGGATATATTCCTATAAGTGGGATTGCTTGGATTGTATGGTATTTCTATTTCTAGATTTTAAGGAAGTGAAGTACATTTTCCATAGTGATTGTACCATTTTACATTCCAACCAGCAATGTATAAGAGTTCCAGTCTTCCCACAACCTCACCAGCATTTGTTGTTTTCTGTTTTTTTGCCATTATTGGCGGTGTGAGATGGCACCTCATTATAGTTTTGATTGGCATTTCTCTAATGGCTAATGATTGCAAGCATCTCTTCATGTGTTTGTTAGCCACCTGGACTTCTTCTTTGGTAAAGTGTCTGTTCATGTTCTTTGCCCGTTTTTTAACTGGATTGTCTTTTTGTTGTGGAGGTGTTGAAGTTTTCTATAAATTTTAAGAGATTAGACCCTTGTTAGGTATGTCATAGCCAAAATTTTTTTCCCGGTCTGTAGGTTCTTCTTTTACTCTCTTAGTGAAATCTTTTGATAAATATAAGTGTTTAATTTTTAGGAGTTCTCAGTTATGTAGTTTATCTTCTGCTCTTACATTCTTAGTTATTTTAGTATTTTATTTATGCCATATATTAGGGCCCTTGTTAAAAAGTAAAGATGTTACTTTGAAGACTAAGGTGTGCCGGACCCAAGCCATGGTGTTTTCAGTTGCCTCATATGCATGCAAAAGCTGGACAATGAATAAGGAATACTGAAGAAGAATTGATGCCTTTGAATTATGGTGTTCATGACGAATATTGAATATACCATGGACTGCCAGAAGAATGAACAAATCTGTCTTGGAAGAAGCACAGCCAGAATGTTCCTTAGAAGCAAGGATGATGAGACTTTGTCTCACATACTTTGGACGTGTTATCAGCAGGGACCGACCAGTCCCTGGAGAAGGATATCATACTTGGTGAAGTAGAGGGTCTGCGAATAAGAGGAAGACCCTCAATGAAATGGATTGACACAGTGGCTACAACAATGGGCTCAAGCATAACAACGATTGTGAGAGTGGTGCAGGACTGGGCAACGTTTTGTTCTGTTGTTGCCATGAGTCGGAATTGACTTGATGGCACCTAACAACAACAACAACAGTTTTGTTCCTGTTTTTTCTTCCATTACCATTATAGTTTTAGGTTTTACATTTAGGTCTTTGATCCATTTTGAGTTAGTTTTTGTGTATGGTGTGAGGTAAGGATCTTGTTTCCTTTTTCTGCAAAAGGATACTCGGTTTTGCTAGCACCGTTTGTTGAAGAGACTATCTCTTCCCCATTTAATGGACTTTGATCCTTTTTCGAAGATTAGTTGTCCTAAGTGGATGGATTTACTTCTGGGTTCTCAGTTCTGTTCCATTGATCTATATGTCTGTTAGTGTACCAGTATCAGGCTGTTTTGACTACTGTGGTTGTAAGATAAGTTTTGAGGTTGAGGAATGTGACGTCGTCTACTTTGTTGTTGTTCCTAATAATGCTTTGCTTATCCAGGGCCTCTTTTCTTTCCATATAAAGTTTTTCTATCTTATTAAAAAATAATGTTGGAATTTGGATTGGGATTGCATTATATTTGTAGTTTGCTTTGGGTAGTCTTGACATTTTCACAACGTTAAGTCTTCCTGTCCGTGAGCATGTTATGCTTTTCCATTTACATAGGTCTCTTTTGGTTTCTTGGAGTAGCGTTCTGTAGTTTTCTTTGAATAAGTCTCTTATGTCTCTAGTTAGATTTGTTCCTATTTATTTTATCTTTTTGAGAGCTATCTATTGTAAGTGGTATATTTTCCTGATTTCCTTTTCAGAGTTCTTTTTGTTGATGTAGAGGGATCCAACTGATTTTTATATGTTAATCTTGTATACAGCCACTTTGCTGAAGTATTCTATTAGTTTCAGCAGCTTTCCTGTAGAATTTTTGGGATTTTCCATGTATGTGATCATATTATCTGCGAATAGGGATAGTTTTACTTCTTCCTTACCAATTTGGATGTGCTTTATTTCCCTTTCTTATTGCTCTAGCTAGGACTTCCAGTACAGTATCGGTAAAAGTGGTGGTAAATAGGCATTCTGTTTGGTTCCTCTTCTCTAGGGGAATGCTTTCAGTCTGTGTCCATTGAGAATAATATTAGCTGTTGGTTTTGTATATGTGCCCTTCATTATGTTGAAGAAGTTCTCTTCCATTCCTATTTTGCTGAGTGTTTTTATCAAGAATTGGTATTACACTTGATCCAATGCCTTTTCTGCATTGAGATGATCATGTGATTTTTGTTTTATTTATGTGGTGCGTTACATTGATTGATATTTTAGTGTTGAACCATCCTTGTATACCTGGTATAAATCCCACTTGGTCATGACGTAATGTTTTTCTGATATGCTGTTGTATTTTTTTGGCTGGAATTTTGTTGATAATCTTTGTGTCTATATTCACGCAGGACTTTCCTTTTCTAGTGGTGTCTTTGCCTGGTTTTGGTATCAGGGTTATGCTGGCTTCATAGAATGAATTTGGGAGTATTCCTTCCTTTTTTATGTGCTGGTATAGTTTGAATAGTATCGGAGTCATCTCTTCTCTGAGTGTTTAGCAGAATTCTCCAGTGAAGCTGTCTGGGCCAGGGTTTTTTTTGTTGTTGTTGTTGGGAGATTTTTTATGACCTGTTCAGTTTCTTCTGTTGTTATGAGTCTGTTCAGATTTTCTACCTCAGTTTGTGTTAGTTGGGATAGGTAGCGTGTTTCTACAAACTTGTCCATTTCTTTTAGGTTTTCAAATTTGCTAAAGAGTATAATTTTTCATAATATTCTATTATAATCCTTTTCATTTCAGTTGGTTCTGTTGTAATGTCACCCATCTCCTTTCTTATTTGGGTTATTTGCATCTTCTTTTCATTTGTCAGTGTGGCCAGTGCTTCATCGATTTTATTAATCTTTTTCAAGAACCAACTTCCAGTCTTGTTGATAGTTTCTGTTGTCTGATTCATTTATTTCTACTCTAATCTTTATTGTTTCCTTCTTTTGGTACCTGAGGACTTCCTTTGCTGTTCTTTTTCTATTTATTTGAGTTACAGGGTTAAGGTATTGATTTTGGCCCTTCTATTTTGATGCGTGTGTTTATTGCTATAAATTGACCTCTGAGCATTGCTTTTGCTGTGTCTCAAAGATTTGGGTATGTTTTTCATTCTCATTTGAGTGTAAGAATTTTTTAAATTTCATTTTCAATTTCTTCTCTTACCTAGTTGTTTTTAAGCAGGGTGTTAATTCAGTTTCCATGTACTTGTTTTTTTTTCCCTTTATTCTTCCTGTTACTGATTTCTTATTTTATAGCATTTTGATCTGAGGAGATACTTTGTATTATTTCGATGTTTTGGATTTTGTGGCTTCCAGGCTTGCTTTGTGGCCTAAAATGTGGTCTATTCTGGAGAATGAACCATGTGCTTTGGGGAAGAATGTGTACCGTGCTGCTGCTGGGTAGAGTGTTCTGTATATGTCTATCAGGTCAAGTTGCTTGATTGTGATGTGTAAATGTTCTGTATCTTTGTTGAGCTTCTTTCTAGTTCTGTCCTTCCTTGAAAGTGTGTGTTAAAGTCTCCTACTATTATTTTGGAATTGTCTATTTCTCTTTTCAATATTGTTAGAGTTTGTTTTATGCATTTTGGTATTCTCTTGTTGGGCACGTAAATACCATGGTCATGTCTTCTTGGTGGCTTGATCTTTTAATCGTTGTACAGTGCCCTTCCTTGTCTCTTATGTTAGATTTTGCTTTAAAATCTATTTTTATCTGAAATTGATATTGCCGCTCCTACTCTTTTTTGGTTACTGTTTGCTTGTACTTTTTTTTTTTCAAACCATTGATTTTTAGTGTATTTTTGTCTTTGTGTCTAAGTTGTGTCTCTTGTAGGCAACATATTGATGGGTCATATTTTTTTTAATCCATTCTGCCACTCTCTGTCTCTTGACTGGTACATTTAACCCATTTATATTCAGTGTGATTATTGATAGGCATGAACTTGCTGCTGTCATTTTGTTGTGCTTTTTTTTTTTTGTGGTAGTGACGGTGTCTTCATTCCGTTTACTTTTCTGTACTGAGTTCTTTTTGTTTATGGATTTTCTTTTCATTTCTTTTGTTGCTGATTTTGTGTTCATTTGAAAATAATTTGAAATGATTTTTAAAATGAAAAACTGAAGGAGATTGCCTAATTTTACACAGAAACTGTATCTCAAAATGTACTTGTAAGAAGTACTTCTCAATTAACCAAACTCATTTAACCAACCTGCCAGTACAGTTCTTGCTTCATCTGGGTCTGTGCTGTATTTATATGCACTTACATACATATGTACATATGTGTACTTGTTAGTTGCCATCATGTTGGCTCTGATTCGTGGCAGCCTTATGTATAATAGAATGAAATGTTGCTTGGTTTTGTGCTGTCTTCCAGCCCTGTATTGGACAATATGCTGTTGTGATCTATAACATTTTTATTTGCTAATTTTCGGAATTAGATTGTCAGGCCTTTCTTCCTAATCTCTGTTAGTCTGGAAGCTCTGGTGATACCTGTCCATCATGGGTGACCTTGCTGGTATTTGAAATACCAGTGGCATAGCTTCCAGCGTCACAGTAACATGCCAGTCACCACAGTATGACAGACTGCCAGATAGGTGGTGGATGTGTGTGTGTGTGTGTGTACCTATATACTTTTTTTCTTTGGAGCACTGGTGGTGCAGTGGTGAAGAGCTCAGGCTGCTAACCAAAAGGTCAGGAATTTGAATCCACCAGCCGCTCCTTAGAAACCCTGTGGGGCAGTTCTACTCTGTCCTGTAGGGTTGCTGTGAGTTGGAATCGACTTGACAGCAATAGGTTTGGCTGGTTTTGGTTTTCATATATATTTCTTAAATATGCAGATTCATAGTTCATAAATTTTTATTCAACCTCCTAACATTTTATTAATTATTATTTATTGGAGTAATCCACTGCAGGGGAACAGTTTCCACTCTTAAGAATAACAAAATACTATATCGCAGCTATTCCCAGAGTTAGCAAAATTTGTGATTAATGTAAGAAAACCAGAGAAGTTGGAGAAACCAATGCACTCAGAAGACCTACCTATTTGCCTGCCTGGCAGGAATTAGTAGACTAGTGTGAGGTGGACTGATACAAAAACTGCACCAAGTGTGGGTTATGAACACTGACACTCTCCCACACTCTTCAGGCAGGTGCGTTGGAAGGTTCAGCAGTGACTGCCTGCTTGTGGAAGCGAAACCTAGTGTTATACTCAGGCTTGTTCCCTGAATGAACCCTTCATCAGCCTCCTCCCAGTCTGATGATCAGCTCACTAGACTTGTCCAGTGTCCAGTGGACTGTGCAGGGATTTATGGCCCTGTAATTTCTTTCAGAAAGCCTGGCTGATTTAGGAAAAATACCGTTCTAGTCGTTTAAGTTTTTCTGTAAATAAATGATGAAATATCACTATCTGTGGTAGGAATTTTGAACCGCAGATCTTTTTATTTTATTTATTTTATTGTGCTTTAAGTGAAAGTTTACAAATCAAGTCAGTCTCTCATGCAGAAACTGTATACACCTTGCTCTGTACTCTTAGTTCCTCTTCCCTTGATGAGACAGCACACTCCTCCTCTCCACCCTGTATTCCCCATGTCCATTCAGCCAGCTCCTGTCCCCATCTGCCTCCTCATCTCCCCTCCAGACAGGAGCTGTGCAATAGTCTCACGTGTCTACTTGAGCCAAGAAACTCCTCACCAGTATCATTTTCTGTCTTATAATCCAGTCCAATCCCTGTTGGAAGTGTTGGCTTTGGAAATGGTTCCAGTCTTGGGCTAACAGAAGGTCCCGGGACCATGACCTCCGGGGTCTCTCCAGTCTCAGTCAGACCATTAAGTCTGGGCTTTTTATGAGAATTTGAGGTCTGTATCCCACTGTTCCCCTGCTCCATCAGGGATTCTCTTGTTGTGTTCCCTGTCAGGGCAGTCGTCAGTTGTAGCTGGGCACCATCTAGTTCTTCTGGTCTCAGGCTGATGTAGCCTCTGGTTTATGTGTCCGTTTTTGTCTCTTGGGCTCATAATTACCTTGTGTCTTTGGTGTTCTTCATTCTCCTTTGCTCCAGGTGGGTTGAGATCAATTGATGCATCTTAGATGGTTACTTCATAGCACTTAAGACCACAGATGCCACTCACTAAAGTGGGATGCATTATGTTTTCTTAATGAGATGTTTCACGGATTCATCGTTGTTCTTTATCTTTGTGTAGTATTCTGTTGTGTGAATATACCATAATTTGTTTATCCATTCATCCGTTGATGGCACCTTGGTTGTTCCCATCTTTTTGCTGTTGTAAACTGTGCTGCAGTGAACTTGGGTGTGCATATATCTATTCGTGTGAGGACTCATTTCTCTGGGATATATTTCAGGAGTGGGATTGCTGAATCGTATGGTACTTCTATTTCTAAGGAGGTGCCAAATCAATTTCCAAAGTGGTTTTACCATTTTATATTCCCACCAGCAGTGTATAAGTGTTCCAGTCTCCACACCTCTCTTATTATTTGGTGTTTTTTGGATTAATGCCAGCCTTGTTGGAGTGAAATGGTATCCCATTGTAGTTTTGATTTGCATTTCTCTACTGGCTAATGATCGAGAATATTTCCTCACGTATCTGTTAGCTGCCTGAATGTCTTTGCAGAAGTGTCTGTTCATACCTTTGCCCATTTTTTAATTGGGTTATTTGTCTTTTTGTTGTTGAGTTTTTGCAGTATCATATAGATTTTTTGGAAATCAGACGCTGAATAGAATTGTAGCTAAAAATTTTTTCCCAGTCTGTACGTAGTCTTTTTACTCTTTTGGTAATGTCTTCGTGTTTGATTTTTAGGAGCTCCCAGTTATCTAGTTTATCTTCTGGTGTTTGTGCATTGTTAGTAATGTTTTATACACTGTTTATGCCATGTATTAGGGCTCCTAGTGTTGTCCCTATTTTTTCTTCCATGATCTTTATTATTTTAGATTTTATATTTAGGTCTTTGATCCATTTTCAGTTAGTTTTTGTGCACGATGTGAGGTATGGGTCTTGTTTCAGTTTTTTTGCAGATGGATATCCAGTTATGCCAGGACCGTTTGTTAAAGAGACTGTCTTTTCTCCATTTAATAGACTTCGGGCCTTTGTCAAGTGTCAGCTGCTCATATGTGGATGAATTTGTGTTTGGATTCTCAATGCTGTTCCATTGGTCCATGTATCTGTTATTGTACCAGTACCAGGCTTTTGTGACTATGGTGGTGGTATAATATGTTCTAAAATCAGGTAGTGAGAGACCTCCCATTTTGTTGTTCTTTTTCAGTAATGCTTTACTTATCCAGGGCCTCTTTCCCTTCTATATGAAGTTGGTGATTTGTTTCTCCATCTTATTAAAAAATGTCATTGGAATTTGGATCGGAATTGCATTATATCTGTAGATTGTTTTGAGTAGAATAGACATTTTTACAATGTTGAGTCTTCCTATCCATGAGCAAGGTATGTTCTTCCACTTACGTAGATCTTTTTTGGTTTCTTGCAATAGCGTCTTGTAGTTTTCTTTGTATAGGTCTTCTACGTCTCTGGTTAGATTTATTCCTAAGTATTTATCTTCTTGGGGGCTATAGGAAATGGTATTGATTTGGTGATTTCCTCTTCAATGTTCTCTTTGTTGGTGTAGAGAAATCCAACTGATTTTCGTGTGCTTATCTTGTATCCTGATACTCTGCTGAACCCTTCTATTAGTTTCAGTAGTTTTCTTTGGGGTTTTGAGGATTCTTAGGGTTTTCTGTGTATACGATCATGTCATCTGCAAATAGAGATACTTTTACTTCTTCCTTACCAATTTGGATGCCCTTTATTCCTTTATTTAGCCTAATTGCTCTGGCCAGGACCTCCATCACAATGTTGAATAACAACGGTGATAAAGGGCATCCTTGTCTGGTTCATGTTCTCAAGGGAAATTCTTTCAGACTCTCTCTTTTAGGAGGATGTTGGCTGTTGGCTTTGTATAAATGCCCTTTATTATGTTGAGGAATATTGCTTCTATTTCTATTTTGCTGAGAGTTTTTATCATGAATGGGTGTTGGACTTTGTCACATGTGTTTTCTGTATCAATTGACAAGATCATGTGGTTCTTGTCTTTTATTTGTATGATGGATTACATTGATTGTTTTTCTAATGTTGAGCCATCCCTGCATAAAACCAAAACCCAAACCCACTGCCGTCCAGTTGATTCCGACTCATAGTGACCCTAGAGGACAGAGTAGAACTGCCCCATAGGGTTTCCAAGTAGCGCCTGGCGGATTTGAACTGCTGACCTCTTGGTAAGCAGCCGTAGTACTTAACCACTACGCCACCAGGGTTTCCCATCCTTGCATACCTGGTATGAATCTCACTTGGTCAGGGTGAATTATTTTTTTTTGATATGTTGTTGAATTCTACTGGCTAGAATTTTCTTGAGGATTTTTGTGTCTAATTTCATGAGGGATATAGGTCTGTAATTTTCTTTGTTTATGGTGTCTTTACCTGGTTTTGGTATCAGGGATTTGCTGGCTTCATAGAATGAGTTTGGGAGTATTTTCTAAGCTCTGAAATACCTTTAGTAGTAGCGGTGTTAACTCTTCTCTGAAAGTTTGGTAGAATTCTCCAGTGAAGCTGTCAGAGCTGGGGCTTTTTTTGATTGGGAATTTTTTAAATACCTTTTCAATCTCTTCTTTTGTTACAGGCTTATTTAGTTGTTCTATCTCTGTTCATGTCAGTTTATGTAGGTAGTGTGTTTCTAGAAATTCATCCATTTCATCTAGCTTTTCAAATTTTTTAGAGTGCAGTTTTTTGCAGTAATATGATACGATTCTTTTAATTTCAGTTGGGTCTGTTGTGATAATTGTCTATCTCATTTCTTGTCTGGGTTATTTGCTTCCTTTCCTGTTTTTCTTTTGTCAGTTTGGCCTATGCTTTATTGATAATTTTTTCAAAGTACCAGCTTTTGGTGTTGTTAACTCTTTCAGTTGTTTTTTTTTAGTAACTTCTATTGTGCTTTTAGTGAAAGTTTACAAATCAAGTCAGTCTCTCACATATAAGCTTATATACACCTTACTCCCACTTACTTGCCCCCTAATGAGTCACCCCGCTCCCTCCTTCCAGTCTCTCCTTTCGTGATGATTTTGCCAGTTTCTAACCCTCTCTACCCTCCTATCTCCCCTCCAGACAGGAGATGCCAACACAGTCTCAAGTGTCCACCTGATACAAGTAGCTCGCTCTTCGTCAGCATCTCTCTCCAACCCATTGTCCAGTCCTTTCCATGTCTGATGAGTTGTCTTCGGGAATGGTTCCTGTCCTGGGCCAACAGAAGGTTTGGGGACCATGACCGCCGGGATTCTTCTAGTCTCAGTCAGACCATTAAGTCTGGTCTTTTTATGAGAATTTGGGGTCTGCATCCCACTGATCTCCTGCTCCCTCAGGGGTTTGTTGTGTTCCCTGTCAGGGCAGTCATCGGTTGTGGCTGGGCACCAACTAGTTCTTCTGGTCTCAGGATGATGTAAGTCTCTGGTTCATGTGGCCCTTTCTGTCTCCTGGGCTCATAGTTATCGTGTGACCTTGGTGTTCTTCATTCTCCTTTGATCCAGGTGGGTTGAGACCAATTGATGGATCTTAGATGGCTGCTTGTTAGCATTTAAGACCCCAGGTGCCACATTTCAAAGTGGGATGTAGAATGTTTTCATAATAGAATTATTTTGCCAATTGACTTAGAAGTCCTCTTAAGCCATAGAGCCCAAACCCCCGCCCTTGCTCTGCTGAAGCATTCACTTTATCGGGGAAACTTTTGCTTTTGGTCCAGTCCAGTTGAGCTGACCTTCCGTGTATTGAGTATTGTCCTTCCCTTCACCTAAAGTAGTTCTTATCTACTAACTAATCAGTAAATAACCCTCTCCTACCCTCCCCCCCTCGTAACCACAAAAGTATGTGTTCTTCTCAGTTTATACTGTTTCTCAAGATCTTATAATAGTGGTCATATTACAATATTTGTCCTTTTGCCTCTGACAAATTTCGCTCAGCATAATGACTTCCAGGTTCCTCCATGTTATGAAATGTTTCACAGATTCGTCACTGTTCTTTTATCGATACGTAGTATTCCATTGTGTGAATATACCGTAATTTATTTAACCATTCATCTGTTGATGGACACCTTGGTTGCTTCCAGCCTTTTGCTATTGTAAACAGAGCTGCAGTAAACATGGGTGTGCATATATCTGTTCGTGTAAAGGCTCTTATTTCTCTAGGGTATATTCCGAGGAGTGGGATTCCTGGGTTGTATGGTAGTTCTATTTCTAACTTTTTAAGAGAAGACCAGATAGATTTCCAAAGTGGTTGTACCATTTTACATTCCCACCAGCAGTGTATAAGAGTTCCATTCTCTCCACAGCCTCTCCAGCATTTATTATTTTGTGTTTTTTTGGATTAATGCCAGCCTTGTTAGAGTGAGATGGAATCTCATTGTAGTTTTGATTTGCGTGTCTCTAATGGCTAATGATCGAGAGCATTTCCTCATGTATCTGTTAGCTGCCTGAATATCTTCTTTAGTGAAGCGCGTGTTCATATCCTTTGCCCACTTTTTGATTGGGTTGTTTGTCTTTTTGTGGTCAAGTTTTAACAGAATCATGTAGATTTTAGAGATCAGGCGCTGGTCAGAGATGTCATAGCTGAAAATTTTCTCCCAATGTGTAGGTGGTCTTTTTACTCTTTTGGTGGAGTCTTTAGATGAGCATAGGTGTTTGATTTTCAGGAGATCCCAGTTATCTGGTTTCTCTTCATCATTTTTGGTAATGTTTTGTGTTCTGTTTATGCCTTGTATTAGGGCTCCTAACGTTGTCCCTATTTTTTCTTCCATGATCTTTATCGTTTTAGTCTTTATGTTTAGACCTTTGATCCACTTGGAGTTAGTTTTTGTGCATGGTGTGAGGTATGGGTCCTGTTTCATTTTTTTTGCAAATGGATATCCAGTTATGCCGGCACCATTTGTTAAAAAGACTGTCTTTTCCCCAGTTAACTGACACTGGGCCTTTGTCAAATATCAGGTGCTCATATGTGGATGGATTTCTATCTGGGTTCTCAATTCTGTTCCATTGGTCTGTGTGCCTGTTGTTGTACCAGTACCAGGCTGTTTTGACTACTGCGGTTGTATAATATGTTCTAAAATCAGGTAGAGTAAGGCCTCCCACTTTGTTCTTCTTTTCCAGTAATGCTTACTTATCCGGGGCTTCTTTACCTTCTGTATGAAGTTGGTGATTTGTTTCTCCAACACATTAAAAAATGTCATTGGAATTTTTGGATCGGAAGTGCATTGTACGTATAGATGGCTTTTGGTAGAATAGACATTTTTACTATGTTAAGTCTTCCTATCCATGAGCAAGGTATGTTTTTCCACTTATGTAGGTCCTTTTTAGTTTCTTGCACTAGTACTTTGTAGTTTTCTTTGTATAGGTCTTTTACATCTTTGGTAAGATTTATTCCTAAGTATTTTATCTTCTTGGGGGCTACTGTGAATGGTATTGATTTGGTGATTTCCTCTTCGGTGTTCTTTTTGTTGATGTAGAGGAATCCAAGTGATCTTTGTATGTTTATCTTATAACCTGAGACTCTGCCAAACTCCTCTATTAGTTTCAGTAGTTTTCTGGAGGATTCCTTAGGGTTTTCTGTGTATAAGATCATGTCATCTGCAAATAGAGGTAATTTTAATTCCTCCTTGCCAATCCGGATGCCCTTTATTTCTTTCTCTAGCCTAATTGCTCTGGCTAGGACCTCTAGCACAATGTTGAATAAGAGCGGTGATAAAGGGCATCCTTGTCTGGTTCCCGTTCTCAAGGGACATGCTTTCAGGCTGTCTCCATTTAGAGTGATGTTGGCTGTTGGCTTTGCATAGATGCCCTTTATTATGTTGAGGAATTTTCCTTCAATTCCTATTTTGCTGAGAGTTTTTATCAGGAATGGGTGTTGGACTTTGTCAAATGCCTTTTCTGCATCAATTGATAAGATCATGTGGTTTTTGTCTTTTGTTTTATTTATATGGTGGATTACATTAATGGTTTTTCTAACATTAAACCAGCCTTGCATACCTGGTATAAATCCCACTTGGTTGTGGTGGATTATTTTTTTGATATGTTGTTGAATTCTATTGGCTAGAATTTCGTTGAGGATTTTTGCATCTATGTTCATGAGGGATATAGGTCTGTAATTTTCTTTTTTTGTGGTGTCTTTACCTGGTTTTGGTATCAGGGATATGGTGGCTTCATAGAATGAGTTAGGTAGTATGCCATCATTTTCTATGCTTTGAAATACCTTTAGTAGTAGTGGTGTAACTCTTCTCTGAAAATTTGGTAGAACTCTGCAGTGAAGCCGTCTGGGCCAGGGCTTTTTTTTGTTGGGATTTTTTTGATTACCATTTCAATCTCTTTTTTTGTTATGGGTCTATTTAGTTATTCTACTTCTGGTTGTGTTAGTTTGGGTAGGTAGTGTTTTTCTAGGAATTCATCCATTTCTTCTAGGTTTGCAAATTTGTTAGAGTACAGTTTTTCATAATAATCTGATATGATTCTTTTAATTTCAAGTTGGGTCTGTGGTGGCTCATCTCGTTTCTTATTCGGGTTGTTTGTTTCCTTTCCTGTATTTCTTTAGTCGGTCTGGCCAATGGTTTATCAATTTTGTTAATTTTTTCAAAGAACCAGCTTTTGGCTTTGTTAATTCTTTCAATTGTTTTTCTGTTCTCTAATTCATTTAGTTCAGCTCTAATTTTTATTATTTGTTTTCTTCTGGTGCCTGATGGATTCTTTTGTTGCTCACTTTGTATTTGTTCAAGTTGTCGGGACAGTTCTCTGATTTTGGCTCTTTCTTCTTTATGTATGTGTGCATTTATGGATATAAATTGACCTCAGAGCAGTGCTTTTGCTGTGTCCCAGAGGTTTTGATAGGAAATGTTTTCATTCTTGCTGCATTCTATGAATTTTCTTTATTCCCTCCTTAATGTCTTCTGTAACGCAGTCTTTTTTTCAGGAGAGTATTGTTCAGTTTCCAAGTATTTTATTTCTTTTCCCTAATTTTTCCATTATTGATTTCTACTTTTATGGCCTTATGGTTTGAGAAGATGCTTTGTAATATTTCGATGTTTTGGATTCTGCAAAGGTTTGTTTTATGACCTAATATGTGGTCTATTCTAGAGAATGTTCCATGTGGGCTAGAAAAAAAAAGTATACTTTGCAGCCGTTGGGTAGAGTGTTCTGTATAAGTCTATGAGGTCAAGTTGGTTGATTGTAGCAATTAGGTCTTCTGTGTCTCTGTTAAGCTTCTTCTGGAAGTCCTGTCTTTCTCCGAAAGTGGTGTGTTGAAGTCTCCTAGTATAATTGTGGAGGTGTCTATCTCACTTTTCAGTTCTGTTAAAGTTTGTTTTATGTATCTTGCAGCCCTGTCATTGGGTGCATAAATATTTAATATGGTTATATCTTCCTGGTCTCTTGTCCCTTTAATCATTATATAGTGTCCTTCTTTATCCTTTGTGGTGGATTTAACTTTAAAGTCTATTTTGTCAGAAATTAATATTGCCACTCCTGCTCTTTTTTGCTTGTTTGCTTGATATATTTTTTTCCATCCTTTGAGTTTTAGTTTGTTTGTGTCTCTAAGTCTAAGGTGTGTCTCTTGTAGGCAGCAAATAGACGGATCGTGTTTCTTTATCCAGCCTGAGACTCTCTGTCTCTTTATTGATGCATTTAGTCCGTTTCAATTCAGCGTAATTATAGATAAGTATGTGTTTAGTGCTGTCATTTTGATGCCTTTTTGTGTGTGTGTTGTTGACAATTTCATTTTTCTAGTTACTTTTTTGTGCTGAAACGTTTTTCATTGTAAATGTGTGTTCCTCATTTTCATAGTAGTTGAATTTATGTTTGCTCAGTCATTATGTTTTTCTTGGTTTTTATTTTGAGTTATGGAGTTGTTATACCTCTATGTGGTTACCTTAATATTTACTCCTATTTTTCTAAGTAAAAACCTAACTTGCATTGTCCTATATCGCCTTGTTTTCCTCTCCATATGGCAGTTCTGTGCCTCCTGTATTTAGTCCCTCTTTTTGATTATTGTGAACTTTTACGTATTGACTTCAGTGATTGCCTGTTTTGAGCATTTTTTTCTTTTTAAAATTAATCTTAATTTGTTTTTGTGATTTCCCTATTTGAGTTCATATCAGGATGTTCTGTTCTGTGACCTTGTGTTGTGCTGGTATCTGATATTATTGATTTTCTGACCAAACAATTTCCTTTAGTATTTCTTGTAGCTTTGGTTTGGTTTTTGCAAATTCTCTAAGTTTGTGTTTATCTGTAAATGTTTTAATTTCACCCATATTTGAGAGAGAGTTTTGCTGGATATATGATCCTTGGTGGCAGTTTTTCTCCTTCAGTGCTTTATATATGTCATCCCATTGCCTTCTTGACTGCATGGTTTCTGCTGCGTAGTCTGAACTTACTCTAATTGATTCTCCTTTGTAGGAGACCTTTCTTTTATCCCTGGCTGCTTTTAAAATTTTCTCTTTGTCTTTGGTTTTGGCAAGTTTGTTGATAATATGTCTTGGTGATTTTCTTTTTGGATCAATCTTATATGGGGTTCGATGAGCATCTAGGTTAGATATCCTCTCGTCTTTCATGATGTCAGGGAAGTTTTCTGCCAACAGATCTTCAACTATTCTCTCTGTGTTTTCTGTTATCCCTCCCTGTTGTGGAGCTCCAATTACATGCAAGTTATTCTTCTTGATAGAGTCCCACATGATTCTTAGGGTTTCTTCATTTTTTTTAATTCTTTTATCTGATTTTTCTTTAACTATATTGATGTCAATTGTCTTATCCTCCATCTCCCTCAGTCTGCAATTCCAGTTCCTCAATTCTGCTCCTCTGACTTCCTATTGAGTTGTCTAATCCTGTAATTTTACTGTTAATCTTTTGGATTTCTGAATGCTGTCTCTCTATGGATTCTTGCAGCTTATTAATTTTTCTACTATGTTCTTGAATAACCTTTTTGATTTCTTCCACTGCTTTATCAGTGTGTTCCTTGGCTTTTTCTGTAGATTGCCTTATTTCATTTTTGAGGTCATCCCTGATGTCTTGAAGCATTCTGTAAATTAGTTTTTTGTATTCTGCATCTGGCAATTCCAGGATTGTATCTTCATTTGGGAAAGATTTTGATCCTTTAGTTTGGGGGGTTGTAGAAGCAATCCTGGTCTGCATCTTTATGTGGTTTGATATTGACTGCTGTCTCCGAGCCATCTATATTTAGTGATTTATTTTATATTTGCTCACTGAGTCTTATCTTTTTTTTTTTTTTTTCAATATATGTAGATGGGCTACTAGATTGCACTGCCTAGATTGTTGTAGCCCTTGACTCACTTATGTCCTATTACTACCTGGTTTGGGCTGTTACCAGATATATAAGCCTAAGAGTCCATTCACTATTCTTGAGTAATGTCTGATTTTGGGTCATCAAGTGTGTGGTGCGGACTGTCACCTATCCACCTAGAGGAGTAGTGGTGATAGTTGTGTGCACCAGATTGTAGTAGCAGCAGGGGGTCACACTCCGGAGGGGGCAGGATGCTGACAGGCTTCCCCCAAGTGCCAGTGAGGTAGGTGTGTCTCTATTGCTAAAGCACTTTGGTGGGTGGGCTCTGCAGCTGTACCTTAGGCACCCAATGCAAGTACCTCTACAGATTGGTAGGTGTCACCATCCTTAGGCCCCTAAGGCAGGAGGAGACTAGGTGGTCTGGGGTGAGCCTTAGCCCTCAGTTCTCTCTTGTGGGTCGGTGAGGGCTCTGTTGAATAGGCAGAGATATCAGACCTGGGAAACTTGTCTTTCCAGTAATCTGCTAAAACGATTACAGTCAGAGCTCTATAAGAATTGCTTTTGCATTATAATAGCCACCTTGTTCCCTGTAGGGATGAAAGCCCAAGAGTGTGGATCTCATATGCTTGGCTGGAGCTGGTTCTGTATTTTTAGTCCAATTAGGGAAGGATTTTTGGTCCCTGGGTTTTTTGTAGCTGATCCTCTCAGGCCAGGAGAATGGGTTAGGAAAAGACCAAAACAGAAAGAAAAACCACAGAGCACTTCACTCTCTGGCTCAGGAAATTCCAATGTTAATGAAGCTGCCTGGGAAGGGGAGGAGAGGGATCAGATAAATAGGAGAGAGTAGCACCCCAGAATATAGACAAAGTTACTTATCTTGTTTGGTGATGACTGTTTTATCTGAGATTCCCGAGGGGTGTGTAGCCTGTGTGCGTTGGCTGGGTCAAGATTGCCCCCAAGAGTCAGGCTCACGTCCTGTGCTTGTGCTATCTCAGAAGCCATGGTGAGTTCCTCTGCTCTCAGTCCAATGCCCAGCACCAAGGTTCCCTGGCTGGGATGCCGCACTCCGGGCTCCACAATCAGTCGCTGCCTCCTGGTGATTTCTCCTTCTGTCAGCCGCGTTGCCGCGCTGCCTGCGTGTACTGGATGGGCTTCCCCCGAGGTTACTTCTGGGGGCTAGGGCTGCCTCCCGTGTTTGCGCCGTCTTAGTATGCCATGCTCAGCTCCCCTGCACCCAGTCCAAAGCCTGGCGCCAAGGTTTTCTGACTGGGACGCTGTCTCCAGGCTCTGAAAGCAGTCCTTTCTTCCCCGTGGTTGTTCGTTCTCAGTCTCTGTCACTCAGATCAACTCTTTAGATCTGCGTTTGATGGTCAGGGTTCGTAGATTGTCATGTATGTGATTGATTCACTTGTTTTTCCGAGTCTTTGTTGCAAGAGGGATCCAAGGTAGCTTCTACCTAGTCAGCCATCTTGGCCCTGCCTCCTCTCAATTGTTTTTCTATTCTCTATTTCTTTTAATTCTGCTCTAATGTTTATTTTTTATTTTCTTCTGGTACCTGATGGCATCTTTTGTTGTTATCTTTCTATTGGTTTAAGTTGTAAGGATAATTTTTTGATTTTGGCCCTTCTTTTTGGATGTGTGCATTTATTGCTATAAATTGACCTCTGAGCACTGCTTTAGCTGTGTCCCAAAGGTTCTGATAGGAAGTGTTTTCATTCTCACTGGAGTCTATGAATTTCTTTGTCCTGTCCTTAATTTCTTCTATAATCCAGTCATTTTTGAGTAAGGTGTTGTTCAGTTTCCAAGTGTTTGATTTCTTTTCCCTGCTTTTTCTGTTATTGATTTCTACCTTTATGGCTTTATGGTCAGAGAAGATGCTTTGTAATATTTTGATATTTTGGATCCTGTTAAGGCTTTGGACTGCGGATCTTTTAAATTACTCAGGTCAATGTTATCTGAATATCAGTATGGGTGGGAATTGGAAAATTGGCATCTGATATGGCTGTTATGGAACCAACCTGAGAAGAAAGGAAAACCCACCGATTTAACCTCCTGTGTTCAGATACAAAACTGTTTTGTATTTGTTATCCACCTGAGTATACTGTTTGCTAAGAAAACAGAGTAAAGAAAAAGAAGGGGAGGAATGCTTCATATATTATTGTTTTTGTTGTTAGTTGCCATCAAGTTGATTTTGATTTCGAGAGTCCCTCAGTGGCTCCGATAGGTAAGCTCTCGACTGCTAACTAAAAAGTTGGTGGTTTGAACCCACCAACCTTCCAGAAGGTCACACCATTAAAAAGTATGTGGAGCACTGTTCTACTCTGACATATTTCGGGCCTCCGTGATACTCCATTAGGGGTTTCTAAAGTGGGGTGTTCATGCCCTAAGGATTAAACAACATGATTCATTGCAGTTTTGGAAAAAAATAGTGGGAATGCATGTTTAACGTTACTTTTAATCTCATCTTTTGGTACTTCCTATTTTGTGGGTGTTTTATAATATATAATGCGTACTTTCATACATTATATAATATTTGCATATATTATATATAAGCTACTTGTTAAACTTTACTGGTGAAATGTGTGAATAGAAAGTTTGGCAATCAGATCTAGATAATAAAAAGATAAAGGTTAAAAAGATGGCTTTAAGCTATTTGTAAGGGGATTAAATGCTTGATAAGTGAAAGGTAAAAAGTGAGAAAAGATAAACATAAAGTTAAAATGATTTCTTAAAGTGATTATTACACATTTATTATGCCGATAGGATTAGGAGAACTTTGGCTTGTGATGAACGAGGGATGGTTTTCCATTTTTAAAGGGCTCTTAGAAAAAAAAAAAAGAGAGAATATGCTACAGAGACTGTACGGCCTGCAGAGCCTAAAGCGTTTTACTGGCTGGCCCTAGAAAACATTTACCACCCGCCCTGGTTTATGTTGTGCCTGTGTTGGGGTAGGCCTGGGATCCTCAGATGCCCTGTCAGTGTCCACCCAGGGACGTCAACACCAGTGGCTGTTGCGTCAGCTCTGATTCACGCCGGCCCTGTGTGTGTCTGAGTAGAACTGTACCCCACAGGGTTTTCAGTGTCTGATTTTTCAGAAGTAGATTGCCAGTCCTTCTTTTCAAGGTGCTTCTGGATGGACTTGAACCTCCAACCTCTTGGTTAGCAGCTGAGGGTGTTTACCACTTGTATGACCTGGGAATTCCCACTGGGTTTAGGGTCTACCTTAATCTAATTTGGAGCTCTGGTGGTGCAGTGGTTAAGAGCTTGGCTGCTAACCAAAAGGGTGGTAGTTTGAATCCACCAGCTGTTCCTCGGAAACCCTATGAGGGAGTTCTGCTTTGTCTTATAGGGTTGCTGTGAGTCAATCCACTTGCCGGCAACGGGTTTGGTTTGGGGGTTTTTTTTAGGTGGTGCAAATGATTTGCATTTGACTACTAACCTAAAGGTTGGTGGTTCGAACTCATCCATTGGTGCTATGGAAGAAACGTCTGGCAGTCTACTCCTGTAGAGATTACAGCCACGAAAACCTTATAGATCACTTCTACACTGTAACACTTGAGATTGCTGTGAGTCAGAATTGACTTGATGGCAATGGGTATGGTTTGGTTTAAACCTTGTTTTAGCTGCATTCTGCATATTTTTGATATGCTATATTTTCATTATTATTCTGTTCAAGTTATTTTCTACTTCCCATTTTGATTTATTCTTTCACCCACGAATTTTTTATAAGTTTATTGTATAATTTCCAGATATTTGTGGTTTCTGTAGACATTTTGTTATTAACTGATTTCTAGTTTAGTTCATCATGGTTAGAAAACACACCTTGCATGACATGGATCCTCTTGAATTATCTGAAATTGCCATATCGTCCACCATATAGTCTGTTTTAATGGCTGTTCCATGTGCACTTGTAAAGAACGTGTATCCCACAGTTGTAGGGTGTAGTGTCTTCTAACTTTTTTAGTATTCCATCTTAATGTATCAGTTGACTTTGGGGCTCTGTTTTCCTTGTTTTAAAATGGTTGCTCTAGGGATTTTGTATGCATAGCTAGCCTTTCATAGTCTAATTGCAGGTAATATCGTACCACTTCACGTAAAATGTAGAAGGCTTGTAATCACATAGGCGTCTCCTACACCTGCTGTCCTTTTGTTATAGTTGGTGTGTATTTACATATGAACGACACACACACACACACATATACACATACTTGTCACACATATTGAAAACCTTACTAGGCAGTGGGACAATATTTGCCTTACACAGTCAAATGTATTTTAAATAACTTAAAAGGAGAAAAAAAACTAGTCTTCGTGTTTCCTGATACTCACCACTTCTGATGCTCTTCGTTCCTGAAAACCCAGGTATATTTTGGTGTCATTTTTCTTCAGCCTGAAGAACTTCCCTTAGCATTTGTTTTTTTTTCATAGAGTAGCTGGCAACAATTTTTTTTTAGTTTTCCTTTATTTCAGTTCCTTTGTTTTATCTTCATCCCTGAAGGATATTTTTTCTAGATATAGAATTCATGATGGATAATTTTTTCTTTCAGCATTTTAAAGATGTTCTTCCATTGTCTTTTGGCCTCTATGTTTTCTGATGAGAAATACGCAGTTCCCCTCCATAAAGTGTGTGCTTTTTCTCTAGCTGCTTCCAAGGTTTTCTTTATCTTTGGTTTTCATCAGGTTGATGATGATGTGTTTTGGTGTAGTTTTTTTTTAATTTATCCTATTTAGCCAAATTTGAGACGTTTTCAGGCACACTATTTTTTATACCCCAGTCTTTTTTTGTGACTCCAATTATATGCATTAGACCTTTTGTTATTGCCCCACAGATTTTGGAGGTATGTTCATTTTTTTTTTTGGTGTTTTTTTTTTCCCCCTCTTTGTTCTTTAGATTGGATAATTTCTGTAGATCTATTTAGCTTAACTGGCACTTTCCTCAGTCATCTTTATTCTGTTATTGAGCCCGTCCATTGATTTTTTTTCTTTCCAATATTTTTCATTTTTGAAATTTCCCTTTATTTTTTATAATTTCCAGTTTTCTGATGAAAACTTCATTTGTTTCACAGCTGTTATCATTTACCTCTAGGGGAATGGTTATACTACCAAAACCAAAAACCAAACCCTGTGCCGTCGAGTCGATTCTGACTTATAGCGACCCTATAGGACAGAGTAGAACTGCCCCATAGAGTTTCCAAGAAGCGCCTGGCAGATTGAACTGCCAACCCTTTGGTTAGCAGTTGTAGTGCTTAACCACTATGCCACCAGGGTTTCCATGGTTATACTAGCTGCTTTAAATTCTCTCTGATAATTCTAACATCTGGGTGGCTCATCTCAGGGTTGGCATTTGTTGGTTTTCTTTTCCATGAAAAACTGGTCCATTTTCCTGGTTCTTTATATGTTCAGTAATTTTGGATTGCATACTGGATATTTCGAGCATCATGTTGTGTTACCTCTTGGTTCTTTTATAATTCTCTCGAGATTATTGATGTTTTTTATTTTAGCAGGCAATTAACCCTGTTAGGTTCAGGCCTCAAGTTTTTTTTTTTTTTTTTTAAATATCTCACCCTGCTCCTGTGGATAGTAGATCAAATCTGAAAACTTTGTATGCTGGTTTGTGTCTTTTCTATGTGCTTGGCTCAGGGGTTTGACTGAGAATTGTGTGGGTATGCATAGAATTAGGGCATCTCCTTGTCCAGCTTTCTTCCCTCTGGGATATCCCCTTTATACTCCATCTTGCTGGGTTCCTGTCTGTGATTTTTCTAGCTGGAAAGATGACAGTGTTTGTATTGTATCTCACCTGTGCTGAACTCCTCCACACTGGGGCCTGCCTTCAGTGCATAGCCATGGACGGGGAGAAAATCCCCCAATCAGAATCTCACTTCCGTGGATGTCAGTTCTCCAGGTTTTGATCCCCGCCTCTGTAATTTGCATGCTTTTGTTTGCTTTCCAGAGTTCTCAGGTATTGTTTAGGATACTTGATACAGTTTATAGCTGTAATTGTTGGGTGATCTGGGCTCTAGGGGGCTTACGCTGCCGTAATGGACCTGGAAGTCTCTGTAGAGTTACTTAAATGCTGGTAAATTAAGTAATGTCAGGATAAGTCATAGATTCCTTTCTCCTTGTTTGAAATTTGGAGGGTCGAGGAGGAAGTAGGGGGGTGGTAGAGGACCTGGAATGCAAGTATTCATTTTCTGACTTTTACTGAGATGTGTATGACTTACAGTCCTTAATTTCATCGGCACTTCTGTTTGTATTTTTAAAGCACTTGAAGACACTGCGTCACCCTTGCTTGCTGAGATTTTTGTCTTGTACCGTGGAAGCAGATGGCATTCATCTTGTCACTGAGCGAGTGCAGCCTCTGGAAGTGGCTTTGGAAGCACTGTCTTCTGCAGAGGTCTGTGCTGGGATATATGACATATTGCTGGCTCTCATCTTCCTTCATGACAGAGTGAGTAACCTGGGCACAGCCTGCCTCACAGGCTTTGATGTAGACCACACAGGTTAATATGTGTGGTATGCTAATCAGTTACATTGTGTGTGGACATTGTAAGTTTCTATTAGAAAGCTTCCTCAGGAAAAACAGCACATCGGAAACCACAACGGCTGCTACAGACGTGGTTTTTGGAATGGGCGACTAGTTCTCCATTCCTGGGCAGTTATTTATAGAACTTCATTTCAGTTTAGTAAAGTCTACCTCTGGTATTGGGTGGGGCTTCAAATCAGTTCTTTCTGGTTCAGTCATGGCCCAGGAAGCAATACTGGGATAGACCTGAATTTTTAAAAATTTGGGTGAACTGGCACCATAACTGGAACGGGCAAAATTACAGGTCGAAGCCCTGCTAGAAATTTAAATCTCCCTCTTAGAAAATAAGGGCAACATACACATTGCATAACAACCAAATCTCTCGTCCGTTGGATTTTGTGCAGAGTCAGAAACAGCAGTGCCCCACTCAGAGATGGTGGCTGACTGTGCTGCTTTGAATTTGTGTCAGTTCCTCAGTCCTGGCAGTGATCCAGTCTCACACAGCAGGCTCCTGGAAGGGCTCAGTATGCCTCTTTGCAGTCTCCCATCCCAGGGCTTTGACATGTAGTTTTGCCTGTTCCAGTTATGGTTCTGGATCACCTGAATGTTTAAAATTCGGGTCTGTTCCGGTTTCACTTTTTCAGCCATGGCTTTATCGGTTGGAAGCCCTGGTGTGGGGTAGGTCTTTACCTAAAATGAGCTGCAGCTGGGATTTGTTACTAAGACAAAGGTCTAACATCAGGGCTGCTGTAGACCAAAGCACCTGTTTGTTTTCAGGAGTTTTGTCCCATTTTAGATTTTGAGAGAGAAACGACCATTTCTTAGGAAGAGGCAGAGCTCATACACCTCCCCGTTTGAGTAGGTGAAGCCAGATGAGGGAGAGCCCCCTGACACTCTATGTGTAGCCAGTATACTTTGCTCTCTGGTGATGCTTGCAATTAAGGGGATAATGTGGTAGTTCCTAAGTTTACTTCTGGTCTATTTTTGACAATATTATTGAGCTGCTATTTCTTAATGATACTTGCATTCAAGTCATTAAGGTCATTATATTTGCATTGAATGATATTTGCATTCAGGTCATTAAGGACCTTGGCAGTTCCCCAGGATTAACACACGCCAGTCCTAGGGAACTGCCAAGGACCTTACCTTCCTGAATCATCTTAACATGTTTGTGTTTCTATTCACGGGAGACAGACTCTCCAATATCAGGCTGGATTTACGGTCTCCTGAAAGTACAGTCAGTTCTCGTTATTTGCAGTAGGTGTGCTCTGTGAAGTCCCTGTGCACACTGAGTTAGTGAACACCAAAGCAGCCTGTTCAGCTGCAGCTGGGAGCGTGTGCATGAGAGAACTCAAAACGTCTGCAGTGACTGCAAGAGTACCGTGGTTATTGGCTTTGGGGTTACAAGTACATGGTTTTGAGCAGGTGAATTTGCAAATATGGAATCCGTGAATAATGAGGATACCTGTTTGTTTAAGAGTTCTCGTAATAGCAAGAATTATTAAAGCTTCATTGGATGCGACTGTTTTCTGTGTTGGAGAAAGCACATGCCTGTGGGGAAACGTTGAAACAGTACAGAAGTGCACACACGGAAAGGGAAGTCCCTCTCCTACCCGAGGCCAGTGCCCTCACCGTCTGCAGAAGCAACCATAGTTATCATTGTGTTATTGCAGACATGTACTTTGTGCATATTAAGCAAATATTCGTGTATCTCTTCCCCTTTATTTTTCCTCAAATGGAAACATACTATACATTCTGTTCTAAAACTTCCTTTATATATTATATATATATATATAGGTTTTATATAAAAACGTGTGCATATTTGATCTAAAAACCCCAGTGACATTGAGTAACTCCTGTCTCACAGCGACCCTATAGGGTAGAGTAGAACTGTCCCATAGGGTTTCCAAGGAGCAGCTGGTAGATTTGAACTGTCAACGTTTTGGTTAGCAGCTGAGCTCTTAACCACTGCGCCACGAGGACTCCATTACATATTTGATCTAGTGGGTAGAATATTAATATTTGTCTGCTGGGACGATTTCTGGTTTGAAAAAGACTTAACATACTTGAATCCTGTTTTCATTTTCTCCCCCCCTTTTACTTATCTGTATTATTTTTATAGTTTTAAAATTGCTTCTTCTATGGGATAGTTCTGGTAGTCCTTACCATCCCATTTTCCTCTTCTTCAGGCAGAATTTTTTTTACGCCTAGTGATAAGATTTCAGGTGAAGTGGATCTGGGTTCATGATAGAATGTAGGTGAGAAAGCATTTAGAGGAGAAAATTAATAAAATGACATATGGGAGCAAAGATAAATTTTATTTTTAAAGGCACTGGATAGCAAACAATATAGGCTGTAAAGACTTGTAAGTTTATGTTTGAGGACACTTGTAGCCCCTGACCCCTTTAGAAATGGGGGCATCACTTTATCTGTTGAATGGTTTTAATGTCTTCACTACCCACCTCACCACGTGGGGGAGATAGTGAGCAGAAGCTTGTCCACTGCATTTTTCTTTTTTTTCTAACCTCAATGTTTAAGTAGGCTCATGTGATTTGTCATTTCTTGAAACTGTAGTTGCATTTATTATGCCACAAGTGAGAAAGCTAGTCATTATCTTTTTTCATGATTACTATTTATTTTTTAAAACTTCTAGTTAAGAAACTGGAGTGGCCGTCCTCTTCCTGTTCTTTTTTCCCAGGGAAACCTAACACACAACAACGTCTGCCTGTCATCTGTGTTTGTGAGTGAAGACGGGCATTGGAAGTTAGGCGGCATGGAGACCGTCTGCAGAGTTCCTGAGGCCACACCAGAGGTGAGTGGGCAGGAGGTGTCTTGTTACTCAGGATGGATCACCTTCCTCATAGGATGTGCCTCTTGCCTGGAGGCCTTCCTTCGGTCCTTCTTATCTTTGGACACTTGACTTTTATTCCAGTGCCTATACTTTTTTTTTTTATACTTAGAGCATTGTAGGATTTTATTTCTCGTAGCAGTATTAGAGGTTATTTATTCCTTTCTCTTCAATTTAGAGATGAGGAGCCTGAGACTGAAAGAGATAAAATGGTTTGTTCCAGTGTCGTAGTGCGAGGCCCCTTCTCGCTATCCCCACAGTGCCCTCCGCTGAATTCTGTTGCACCACTTCATGCTTTATGTTGACGTTACCTTCATGTACATGACAAGAATTGAGGGCAGAATGGTCTCAGATTCATCTCTACTTGCCACCTAGAAGAGTGGTACTCAGGAAGTGTTCCCCAGGGTCACAGTATGTCCTAACAGCTGGAAATAGGACCCGTGCATCTGAACTCCTCTGAGTGGGCTGTGTGTTGCTGCCTGTGGTACTTCTTCCAGTTTTATGTGACAGAGATCTACATGTTTCCCTCCTGGTTAATCAACCTTTCTATCCCTGTTTTGTTTCTTTTCATCATTTTGCACATTGGCCGCTCGACTTATTCTCTCTAAAAACAATGACAACAACAACCCCCAAACTCCCATCATAACCCCTACTGAAGCAATGGCTTATCGTGAGACTTATTGGCCCAGCCTTAATTTTCCCTATTATCTAGCCTGTGGCTTCCACACTTAACTTGGACTTTGTCTAGTTTGCGCTGTTATGGCCTCTTGCTCAGTTCAAATGATCCTTCCACCATGAAGATGACTGATTGTTTCTGCCCCTGTTAATCACTTTCTTCTCTGAATTCACTTTAACATAGCTTGACGTGTAATTGTTTCTGTGGGGGTGTATTCCAGTATGCCTTACTATGGTGTATCAGGCCCTTCAGATCCCTTCCCCACTGCACCTTCTGCTGCCTTTACTACCCGCAGCTCTTAAGCTGTACTCCGGGCACATCCTGTTCTCCGAAGCCCAGGACGTCCCGAGTGCGCTGAACTCCTTCACTCTCTTCCTTCTTGGGTCATTCTGCTGCTGCAGTGTTCCTTCCTCGGCTCCCCGGAAAATGTAAACTTAACTGAGATCTAGCTTTGCTACCTGTCTGTGAAGCCCTCCCCTGGTACCCCCTGCCCGGGAACATGACCGCTCCTCTGTGCTTTGTGGCACTTAGCACATATTATTGAAGCTCTTAGTTTACATTCTAGGTTAGGAACACCTGCCTGGGGCAGAAAACTGACTGTACTCATTTCGTATCTCTAATGCCCTAAGTGGTGTTATGGACATGTAAGAGCCTGAGAAATACCCTGTGAAAGAGTAAGTGAAAGTGCTTTTCTGTGGATGTGCGTTCTGTCTCCCTACCTCATACCTCATGTGGCAGCAAGCCTTATATGACTGACTGAATTCAGTGAGAAAATTCACGACAGATGGGATATTTGCCAGAAAAGCCTCCTACTTGTTAACGTGTGTGTAGGATGAGAAGATGGTACTCCTAATTGCCAGATAAGGAAATCCAGTGAGATGCCCATGAGCAGCAGGGGGTGTCTGTTAAACCGGCCGAAGGGGAGAGGAAACTTAACATTTTCTGCCAAGCTTTGTGCTGCACCAGAAACTGCATTTCCGTTAATTAGGAAAATTTTAAATTTGTGTGTTTCATGTATGGCATTGGTTTGAAGGTCTCATAGGTGCTGTTTCCATTGCATTATTTTTGTGACTTGTTGTAAGACATTGGTTCACCAGACATGTATGTGAATTACTTTCCTTAATTTATTTTTCTGTCCAGTTTCTGAGGAGTATTCACTCAGTAAGAGACCCAGCATCTATTCCTCCTGAAGAGACGGTAAGAGGATACATCTCACATGAATGAAGCCTTAATTGTGTAACTAAGCATGAGCCGTAAAACAGCTTTCCCCACCTGCTCCTTTCCTTACCGAGTTACAGGTGCGCCATCATTCTCCTGGCCCTGGTGGTGTCTGAGGTTAATCTTGTGACCACAGCTGGGGAGCCTTTTTTCAGACACTAAGCGTACATCTTTGGTCATACGGACACTTACGATGTTTGAAGTGAGAGAGGCCTCAGGGTACACAGGATAAGTGATTCCTGCCTGTGTTAGGATAAGTCTTTGTCCTTGCCTTGCTGGAAGCCGTAATAGTTGGAGAAGCAGCATCCTGGTCTTTACTGTGCTTTACCCAAGCCATTCATCTGCCTACCTGGCCCTTAGTTAGGATCCCAGGATGCATAGGAGAATGGCGATTAACATTATGGTACTGGTAAAGAAGATTGTATTTACCAATAAACTCAAAAGCAGATACTCCCTCTAACCCAAACCTACCCACTGCTGTCTAGTCGATTCTGACTCATAGCGCCCCTGTGGGACAGAGGAGAACTGCCACATAGGGTTTCCAAGGCTGAAACCTTTATGGAAGCAGATTGCCACATCTTTCTCCCCCGGAGTAGCTGGTAGATTCACACCACTGGCATTTTGGTTAGTAGCCAAGCACTTTAACCACTGCACCAACAGGGCTCCTTACTCCCTCTAAACCTGTTCTTATTTAACCAGTATAAATACGCATTGAATCCCAAAAACACATTTAGTGTGCTTTACAGACTATACACAACTTCACAGCTATGAACGTCAGTGTGGACCTAACACTTCAAGTAAAAAAGGTTTATCCAAATCAGTATCGTGTATGTATACCAAGGGGTCCTGATCAGCATTCTGAAAAAATAAAATGGAATAAAACAGGAACTACCATTGGACATCTTAGTATTATTTTGTGAAAGTTTTGATTCCATTATGTATGTTATTTATACATATGTGTCTATACTGGATCATGATGTAAAATGAGTATTTTATTCTGGGTTGCAGTCAAAATATTTTTGAAAGCCAGAGGCATATATCACACTCTGACCTTTTTTCCTTTCTGCACCTGTTTTGATATTTTACAATCTCTGGTGAATTTCACTCACTAATACTTTAAGAGCCTGTAGCTGAGCATGTGGTGCCGCGTAGTTAGATTTGAGCACATGGCGCCCTGTCATTAGCTGTGAGCGCGTGGTGCCGCGTAGAGTGTGTGGCGCCGCGTCCTTAGCTGTGAGCCTGTGGTGCCACGTAGTTAGATTTGAGCACATGGTGCTGTGTTGTTAGCTGTGAGCACGTGGTGCCACGTAGTTAGTTGTGAGCGCCTGGTGCGGCGTAGTTAGAGTGTGTGGCACTGCGTCATTAGCTGTGAGCGTGTGGTGCCGCGTAGTTAGATTTGAGTACATGGAGCCGTGTCGTTAGCTGTGAGTCCATGGTGCCACGTAGTTAGCTGTGAGCGTGTGGTGCCGCGTAGTTGTGAGTGCGTGGCGCTACGTAGTTGGATTTGAGTGTGTGGCGCGGTGTCGTTAGCTGTGACCTTGTGGCGCTGCGTAGTTAGCTGCGAGTGCATGGTGCCGTGTAGTTAGATTTGAGCACGTGGTGCCGGGTAGTTAGCTGTGAGTGTAGTTCGCTGTGAGTACATGGCACCACGTAGTTCGCTGTGAGTGCGTGTAGTTAGCTCTGCGCGTGTGGTTACGTGTAGTTAGATTTGAGTGTGTGGTGCCGCGTAGTTAGCTGTGAGTGATAAATGCAGACGCTGGAGAACGGCAGGGTGTGGGAGGGGAATGAGCACCTAAGTTTGTAGGGTTGTGGGGGTGGGGCCTTGTCGAGCAGGCATGGTGGTGATTCAATGACTGGCCTGGTCTGATGCCCTCTTGCACTTGGGCCTGCGGGTAACTACTCCTGTAGTCCCCACTTGCTGTGTTTCTGGAGAAAGTGCTTCAGAGCAGATTGGATATGACTTGAAGGCAGATCCCCTAGTTTTAATGGTCTTTACTGCTTTTAGTCTCCAGAATTTGCAGTTCTGCCAGAGTCCCATGGACATGCCCGGGACGCCTATTCCTTTGGAACGTTGGTGGGAAGTTTGCTCACAGCCGTAAGTGAACAGGGTGAGTTGGAGTTACACTACCACATCCCCAGAGTGAGGAGGAGAATGGCCACGGTCTGTGCCGAGTGGAAGGCAAGGACTGCAGCCTCTGGTCCTGGGAAGGAGCCTGTCGGTGTCCACGGTTAGGGCAGACCTTAACAGCAAGGAAGGAAGCTTGAGTTCCATTAGTTTGCATAGTTAAAAGGATTTTACCCAACAAACATAACTGTGGCTGTCAGTATCTTGTGTGATTGTCTTGTTAATCTGTACTAGTATTCATGGTACAGAGATTCTGCCTTGCTTATTGAACCAGCCAGTAAGTAAATGCAGTTATTGATTTGTATGTAATAATCTAAAAAACAGAGTAAGATTCAAATTATTAATTTCTAATTAAGGCGTAACAATCCTTTCTCTCTACTCCTTCAAAGACCTTTTTATTTTTTGCTTGATGTAATTTGCCTGTTTACTTTTTCTTTCATTGCCTCTTAAAGCCTAGACTACTTAAAGACATTGCTTTCCTCTCTTTCATGGTCTCTGCGTGCTTTACAGCCTGCTTACTCCCCTCCAGCACTCCAGCTGCACCCATCAAGTTTACTGCGGCACCTAACTGCCTTGACTTCACATTGCTTAAAGCCGCCTACAGACTGGAGCTTCCAGCGCAGTTTCTCCTCCCAGGCGTGTGCAGGGTTCTGATGCCACAAGCACCATTCGGCTGCTGGCTCTAAGTTATCACTGTCTGAATAGCCAGAATGAAACCTTAGGCCCCAGGGCCCCTCATAGGCAGCCCGAACAGTACAGTTATGCGCCCTCCTTGGGGAACTGAAACAGCAGTCCCTCAGCTAACTCTGTCTGGTGGTTCACATGAGGAGCCTGGTTGAGAAAGGCCTTGACACCTGCCACTTGTTCCTCCTCTTTGGGTCTGAGCTGAGTTAAACTGACAACCAGGAAACTGAGGGGATGGAAGAGGGAGGCTCCTGGAGAGGGGGGCATGTTGGAAGGACAGCTTTCAACACCTGCCAAGGAGTTTGGCTCAGGCAAGCAGGAAGCTGCTTAGCAACAGCCAGGGCTTTCTTTGTTTGGGTTTTTGCAGGTTGGTTTTTGCTCTCGTCAGCCTCCAGCTGTAGAGGTCTGAAAGGAGGGAGAAGGCATTGGAAACTAACTGTAGGTCTGGATTTCAGTTTCAGCGGACGTTCTCTCCAGCTTTCAACAGACCTTGCACTCAACTTTGCTGAATCCCATTCCAGACCGCCGGCCAGCGCTCTGCACTTTACTGTCCCATGACTTCTTCAGGTGAGGGTCTGTGTGCCATGCCAGCTACTGCCTCTCCTGCACATCGTGTCCCATGGTGGGCTTTGCAGGACCAAATGATGCTGTCTCATTGTTATTATTAGGAGAGAATCAGTCAGGTTCATAGGAGAAAACAGGGAGGAATTAAGATACTTCTCCGATTCCTGTTATAGAGAGCGAGTTTAGAAACCCTTAACTATCATGGAGGTTAGGTTTAGAAACTACAGTTGGATTCATGAGGGCTTCTGATTCTGAAGCAGTGAGGCTGTGTCCAGGGGTTTATAGCTGTAAGTTAATTGAGAAAGCTAATAAATATTGCCTCCCCTTTCTCTTGCCATCGTATTATTGCCATGAGTTTCTTATTGTTGAATTTGCTCCTGTTGGGGGGAAATGAGCTTATTTTTCTTCACGCAGAGGACGGTTTTTGTTTAGTAATACATGATGAAAGAGCAAAGAACTGGCTTTAGAGGGAGGGCTCAGCGTAACCGTTCATGCTTTTGCTAGATTCAGAGATGTTTTTGAATCTAGCAAAACTAGCCTCCTCGAGGTTAGTACTAGTTCTGTGTCCTTCCTGTTTTCTCTCCATGACTACAGAGTCCCCACAGGCCGGTCCCGTGTCCTGGACTTGTATGTCAGTTGTGAAACTACAGATCCTCACGTGTTTGCAGTAGGAGAGCCTGGGAGAAGCCAGAGTGAAGGGAAGCTAGTCTCATGCCTGAAGTGGGGGGAATCACCTCTGCGACAGGGTTGGGGGTGTGTTATCAAACAGCAAAGGAGGGATTTCAGTATAATTATTGGGGTTATATTTGTCATCTGTATCCCATTATAAGGGTATTGAACCAAGATATTTTCGTGTCCTTTTGGATAATTCATAGAAATATTTTATTTACCTTGATACAAAGTCCGTACAAAGACTAATCCTTTACCGTACCGTAAACAGATTCTCTCACTGTGCGTAGTAAGAGTTCTTTTTAAATAGAAAGGGGAGAGGAAAACTAAGCACACCCCACTCTCGATAATACTTGAGACTGATTGCCCTGACAGAAACACGTGAGGAGACCCGCCAGCATCCCTCGCTGGGCAGCTGAGCCGGCCGGCGTGACTAGACTTTAAGACGTTCGCACTTTGTGTAAATGAGCCGTTTCTGGGTTGCTGAGCCGGGGGAGTTAGGTGGAGACATAAGAGGCAGAGACCCAAGTGGTGAGCTGTGCTTGCCCAGGCTGTGGTGGGAGGCGGTGCTGGTTGTGTGCTGAGCTGCCTGGGGGCAGCAGTCCCCTACGGTGTGGTGCGAGGGGAGCGGGCTCCCTCGAGCTGAGCAGCACACTGCCTTCGTGGCTCTGGGGGCCCTGCCTGGTCACGCCTCTCAGACTCATCCCTGCCTCGCTGCAAAAAGTACTCAGCAACTTGGACAGCAGGAGAAAGGAGACTTCTGTGACTTGTACAAGAAATTCCTCTTTCTCCAACCTTCTTTAATACATTTTATGTCACTCCAGAAGACTCAGGAATGAGCTGTTTTGTTCCATAATGGCAACCATGGCATGCCTCCCTGGATATTCCATGTAACCACATCTATTGCAATAAAAAATCTGGGTGATTATGATGGTTATTAAAGCCATGAAGCATGTTAGGATATGTGTTTTTAAACTTGTGTCATCTTCACAGATTTCCTTTTTGATATTGTTAAATAGATTCCCTGTGGGCTTGCTCAACAGCATTTGTTTCATAAGCTACTTGGTTACAGTGGAATCTTTTAAATGGCGTAGGAGAGTGTTACTACACTGTGGTCTGTGGTTATGGTTTCAGTATTTAACACGCCTTTTCTAATCTGCTGTCCTGCGTTTTTTTTTTTCTTTTTGACATTTAGAAATGATTTTCTAGAAATTGTGAATTTCTTGAAAAGTTTAACATTGAAGAGTGAAGAGGAAAAAACTGAATTTTTCAAGTAAGTTTAGAAAATTAAGACCTTATATTTTATTACTTGGATTGAGTCCATTTAACCATGTAAGGTATTCTAGAGAAGGTGTGTCCTCTGTGTCAGGCTTCCTGCTAGCCTCGGGTGGCTGTCTCTGATGAGGGGAACAGATGCACAGCCCAGTGGTCATTGAACAGTGGGTGGGCACAGAGGGCATCCTGTGAACAGGACGGGGACGATGTGGCAGAGGGGCAGCAGGAATGGAGGACAAAGTTGAGATTGTGTGTGAGGGGAAGGGCAAACAGGGGAGAGGTGAGGCTTAAGAGATGAGTGGCCAGACCGTGAGCGTCCTAGGTGTGCTGAGAATTACTGGCCCTGTGGACAGTGGGCTCAGGCGCTAAAGCTGTCGAAGGGGAGGACGCTGCTGTGACATGGTCGGATGCTCCCTTTAGACAGATGGCTGTGCTGTTGGTAGAGGGCTTGGGCTTGACTCATACAGGACTTGGATTGTTAGTATACTGTGGTAAAACCCCCCAAAAAATCAGGCAGTAAATGTGAGGCCTCATCATTGATGGTAGAAATGAAGCTGCAGCCACCGACATAAGGTAAGATTGGCAAGTGTTCGTGATTATCATGAACTGAAATAAAGACTACTGGAGGGGAGGACCTGACCTGCCGGCAGGATAATGACCTCTGTGTTGAGCATGTTTTGTTGGCAGTGCCTCTGGGACTTCAGATAGAGATGGACTTCAGCATTTGGTCAGGTGTGCCTGAAGCTCACTAGAGGCCTTATGCTGAAGAGCTAGAGGTGAATATTACAATGTCATCAGCCTGTAGATGGGGACATTTTCTCAGAGGATGTGGGTACTGTGAAAGGGACAGCGGGCCCAAGGTGGAGCTCTGGGGCACCCAACCTTGTAAGGGCACGGGTGGGGAAGGTGCAGTGTGAATGAGACAAAGAAGTGGTCCTAGGAGATTGAGAGAAAGGCAGGAAGGCTGTGATGTTCTCAGAGGAATAGAGAATTCAGAAAGATGGGAGCAGTCAGGAAAACCACGGAAGCACAAGAGCGGTTTCAGCAGAGTGAGCTGGCTTGCAGCTGGTGGAGAAGGAAATGGAAGGTGAGAGACTAGAGACAGGGTAAAACCTTCTCTTGAAAACTAGAGAGAAGACAAGTTAGTACCACAGGAGAAAATGGAGCCAAGGGAAGACTTCTAAGGCTGTGAGAGCCCTGAGCATGTTTGTAGACTGAGGGGATGGCGCTATGGAGGAGTGGAGGGAGCAGCTGGAGCTGCAGTCCTGTTGGGGTGCCTGCTGGGTCCCGGCACAGGAGGAGTGTTGAGGCAGTGTCCAGGTGGGGCCTTGGTGACTGGAAGGAGAGCATGTGCCATGTGAAGGAGGGGCAAGATGGTCTGCTAAGCGTGATTATAGTAACACTGTTGATACCAGGGAGCCCTGGTGGCGTAGTGGTTAAGAGCTCAGCTGCCAACCAAAAGGTCAGCAGTTCTGATCTACCAGCCGCTCCCTGGAAACCCTATGGGGCAGTTCTATTCTGTCCTGCAGGGGGGTCGCTATGAGTCAGAATCTGCTTAATGGTAATGGGTTTGGTTTTGGTGTTGGTGTTTATTAGTACTAGTATCTGTGTAGTTCTTAACGAAGCTTCATATATGTGATACATATTTTACGTTTAATGAGGTTAGTGACAAAAGCCTGTATCTTGTTTATTATGGAAACTTTCTAATGTAATGTCCTACATCTTTTGTATCTGAGAAGGTAACTTATTGATTAGAAAGCCTCTTAGGAGAGGAAAAAGGAGGATCCTTCATTATGAATAAAGGGAGGCTTGTTGGTTTAAAACATTTTCTAGCTTGGCCTGGAGGGTGTATGTGTGGTGACTAAGCTGCTCGTGCCTCCTGCCTTTTTCTTGACTACCTGAGGAGACGGACCTGTTCACCTCCTTAGCTACATTTCAAAGTGCATCACTTTGATAGAAGTGGAGGAAGCCGTGTGTAAACTGTCCAGGTAAACTGATGGAATGTCGCGTGCAGTCTCCCCAGCTTTCCTCCTTTCCCTCAGGTTTCTGCTGGACAGAGTTAGCTGCCTGTCAGAGGAATTAATAGCCTCCAGGTTGGTGCCTCTTCTGCTCAATCAGCTGGTGTTTGCAGAACCGGTAGCTGTTAAGAGTTTTCTTCCTCATCTGCTTGGCCCCAAAAAAGGTGAGTTTTTTTCCAAAGTATTATTGTAATTAAGGAGTTTGTCAGTTATTAGTCTGTATTCAAGCAGGGTGAGATCACTGCATGGTATGTATGGTTAGTAATGTCTGGTCTTAAAAATGGAGAATGACTGTTGGCTCCTGATGTGATACCTTTGACTTAAACCTGGGTATCAAAGCCACAGGGTAAAGATGGAGCACCTGCCCGGATAATCAGATTTACTGTAGTAAGCAGTTCTGTATTTAAAAAAGTCTACATTGTGGGCTAGAATATGAAATTCGTGTGAAATTTAAGAAAAGGCACACATCCTCAAAGAGCTGCCACACATCTGGGGTCTTAAACACTAGCAAGCAACCATCTAAGATGCATCAATGGGTCTTAACCTACCTGGAGCAAAGGAGAATGAAGAACACCAAAGACACAAGGTAATTATGAGCCCAAGACACAGAAAGGGCCATATAAACTGGAAGCTGCATCAGCCTGAGACCACAAGAACTAGATGGTGCCCGGCTACAACCGATGACTGCCCTGATAGGGAATACAACAGAGAATCCCTGATGGAGCAGGAGAGCAGTGGGATGCAGACCCCAAATTCTCGTAAAAAGATCAGACTTAATGGTCTGAGACTAGAAGAACCCCAGTGGTCATGATCCCCAGACCTTCTGTTAGCCCAAGACAGGAACTATCCCCAAAGCCAACTCTTCAGACAGGGATTGGACTGGACTATAAGATAGAAAATGATACCGGTAAGGAGTGAGCTTCTTGGCTCAATTAGACACATGACGCTAAGTGGGCAGCTCGTGTCTGGAGGGGAGATGAGAAGGCAGAGGGGGCCAGAAGCTGGCTGAATGGACGTGGGGAATACAGGGTGGAGAGGAATGTGTTGTCTCATTAGGGGGAGAGCAACTAGGAGTACATAACATGGTGTATTTAAATTTTTGTATGAGAGACTGACTTGATTTGTAAACTTTCACTTAAAGCACAATTAAAAAAAAAAAATAAAGCTGCCACATTTGCAGCGAATAATTTAGGCCGCGGGCCTCCTGACTTCCCAGTAGCAGTCAGCCTATTTTCTGGTTTCAGTGCAAAGACTGAAAAGCACTGAAATCATTTTGCTTGTCCGGCTGTCAGTTTTTTCTGAATGTGCAATGGTTATTAACTTTGAAACTTATAACTTTATAGCACTAGATGATAACACATCAGGTTAGAAGATATGGCATGAATATATTATTATAGAATTTTGAGTTAGGTACAATCCTGCTTTCAGAAATTATTTTCAAAGATTTCAATCCAGCCATCCAGGGTTGCAGGTAGGGGTTTTGTGACCTAGAACTTTCTCATGCCTTTACTTTGATGCTGTCCCTTAGCAGTGCGTTTTCTCACCTCTGTAGCTCCTTCCTCCTGCTTAGTAGGTCTGACACCAAGGTGTGCCTGAGTCACCTCAGGAGCCTTTGAAAGACCCGCCCATAAACCTGCTTTGGGGACAGAGCCAGGGCATGGGTATATTTTTTATGGAAGGTCCCAAATGTGATGTGTATTACCAGAGAGGACCAGCCAGCACAAGGGCCTGTTGTAGATTGAGTACCTCCTGGTTTTACAAAAACTGTGTATAACAGGATCAGCATCACTGATCTGATGTTTGATGTAGTCTGTGAAATTCCTACTTGATTGAACATAAGAAGCTTACAAAGGTGACTGACTCAGAGTTCTGTTAAGGTATAAGCTTTGTAGTACATTAAATTTGATACATAGTATTTCAAGATCATTTCCACAAGGTAGAGTGTACTTGTTAAAAATTAAGCCTTGAGTAATTCTAGGTCAACAAAAGAACTGTCCTTGGTTTGAGGAATAAGACTGTATAATACTTCGCGTGTGTCAAGTCCTGGGCTGAGTTATGACTTACACTCAGTGCTCCTTTCACTGAAATGAGTGTTTTTTCATGTGTGACCCTGGTTCCTAGTAGACCGCGTGCAGGGGGAAACCCCTTGCTTGCTCTCACCAGCCCTATTCCAGTCCCGGGTGATCCCCACGCTCCTGCGGCTGTTTGAGGTTCACGAGGAGCATGTGCGGATGGTGCTGCTGGCTCACATCGAGGCTTACGTGGAGCACTTTACTCAGGAGCAGCTGAAGAAGGTCATCTTGCCGCAGGTCAGGGACAGAGCCGTTCGCAGAGGCTGTGCTGGTGATTTGGGGCCGGATGGGAAGAGGGTCTCCAAGTATTTGGATAGCTTAGGCGGCGTTGAGGCAGCAGTTGTTGAGAAGCCTGCTGGGACACTCAGGGCTGAAATCTGAACTGCATTTCCATCCCATTCATGCAGGCAAGTCAGTTATTTATATTTGGTCTTAACTGGGAGAAACTAATTGTGTTTGCTGATCTTTGGAGGGACAGGAACAAGAGTCATTGTGGAATGCCTTGTGAACATAAACTGTAAGAGTGTCTAGTTGGTAATGGCATAACATAACTGAAGCTGGACTGAGGAGCATGAAGCTGTCCACATCAGTGCTTGCCTTCCTGTTCACCAGCCATTCTTACTCAGGTTTTAAGGTTTTGTCAGTCACATGGGATCTTTCAGATGATTTGTTTTTCCTATGAGACTAATTTATTTAGAAATAATTTGTAAGACCCAGTTTCATGCCAGGTTTTGTGCTTACCTGCTGGGGCTGTAGAGGTACGTAACACTCTTCCTGTTTTCAAGAGCTTACAGTCTAATGAGTGGGAAAGGTGGATGCTTCAGTTATCTGCTGCTGGGTAGCAAACCACCCAGAACTTACTGACTTAAAACAAGAATTGTTTTATTAATTCTCGCATTCTTTGGGTCAACTGGGCTCAGCTTGGAGGTTCTCTTGCTCTGCATGATGGCAGCTGAGGCGTGTAGCTAAAAAATGAAGTTCATCTGAGCAAGCACAGTGTGATACAGCCCATTGCTTTGTTTACAGAGGGAGAAAAAGATAGACGAGGTGGTTGTCTGTACTTGTGACCTGATTCCCTTCTAGGTGTTACTGGGCCTGCGCGACACCAGCGATTCCATTGTGGCGATTACTCTCCATAGCCTGGCAGTGCTGGTCTCTCTTCTGGGACCAGAGGTGGTTGTGGGAGGAGAAAGAACAAAGATCTTCAAACGTACTGCCCCAAGTTTTACTAAAACTACTGACCTTTCCCCAGAAGGTAAGAATGATTAAAAGCTCTGGCTTTTATCCTAAGTGTTGTTGTTTTAACTTTAGATTTTTAAAATTATACAAGTCATGCAGGTGGGTTGTGTTCAGTCAAATGAAAAGTATAAGGAAAAAGTTGTTAATTTCCCTCTTAACTCCTCTGGGCAGCATTTCCTTCTGTTGTATGTAGGGTCGCTATGAGTCAGAACCAACTTGATGGCACCTAACAACAACTCTTCGTAGAGGGTAACCAATTTTAACAGTGTCATGGGAGTTCCTTCATACCCTTAAGACCAGAAGACACAGATGTATGCTTATACATATACAGAGGATTTTTTTTTTTTAAATGATTAGAAAATGTTATATACAATTTGCTTTTTTCATGAGGAAACCCTGGTGGCGTAGCGGTTAAGTGCTATGGCTGCTAACCAAGAGGTTGGCAGTTCAAATCCGCCAGGCACTCCTTGGAAACTCTATGGGGCAGTTCTACTCTGTCCTGTGGGGTCGCTGTAAGTCAGAATCGACTCGACAGCAGTGGGGTTTTTTTCATGAGGTGGTGTAGCAGGGCCCTGTCTGCAGGCCAGTACCTAGAAATCTAGCTCACTCTTCTTCATAGCTGCCTAATAATTCACTGAATATAATTCATTTGATGATTTCCCTTTCTGATGGATATTGGTTCCACTTCTCAATTTTTAACCACTATAAACAATGCTGCGATAAATATTCTTACACACGCATCTTTATGTACTTTGGGTTTTACTGCTGTAGGATAGAGTCCCAGAAGTAGACTTGCTGGGTCAAAGAATATGTACATTTTAAATTTTAATAGATAATTGTCAGTCTCCAAAAAGACTGGAGCCATTCTCATTAACAGTAGATACTAAAGTTCTTTGGGTTTTGTTAGCCTGTTGGGTAAAAAGCTGTTAATTTTTAGGTACTTCAAGAACTCTCTATTTCTGATACCTACCATTGGATGTTACCCGGGAGGTAGCAGTAATTTCTGGTCTTCACAGGCTATAAAAGTCAAGCATAAGAATTCTGCATCAGCAGTCTCATTGCTGCTTTATTGCGTTGTATAACCTCGAATAGGACTAGGACAAAGGTCTGGCTCTCTGATTCAGTTCTCATGGATATAGTATAGATAGCATAGAAACAATTATCAGTAGAAAAGAGCTGTCAGATAGGTTTCCCCCTAATTTTGATGCCAAAAGAATTTCTTAAAGTAACACTGGCTTCTTGAAGTCTTGAAAAAAGTTCAGCTCTTCCTTGGTGCTAATGAAACAAGTGTTGATGTGACTTCAAGGAGTTTGAAAAGGGTGGAGGCTGGCATCTCATCTTCTGTCATGAAGCAGCCTGTTACCAGTTCTTCTCTTAACAGGTTACTCCAGACAGAAAATGAGCTATTTAAATATACCAGAATTTGGGGGTGGGTGGGGGTATAGTTTTAAGATAAGGCTTAGGGCTTAGTCTGGGCAGCCACTCCTAACATCTGTTTTGTGTTTTGGATGGCGTTTTCTAGTTGTAGGCATTCTGTATACTGAAGATACTCATTTGTTCACATCCACCTGGATTACCGTACGATCTTAATAAGAAACCAGAAAAGGCACCACATACCACAGCAGCAGCAGCAGCTAAATTTTTCTTAAGCTAGAGTTTTCTGAAAAGACTTTCTGAGAGATAGATCATAGATGTTTGGCTCATCATAGAAGAGACTGGTGAGCCCTGGCTGCAGCTCACAGGTCAAGTTTATCATTACACGCAGCTTTGGCTGAAGGGCGCGGGGTGCAGCTGCGGAGGGTCATAAGTCTCAGACAAACTTTATTCTTAAATGAAAGTATAATCACTTATGCTTTTAAATCACCACCAAAATGGCGGTAGCTTTTATGACCAGGGACCCTGTAAGTTACCTGTCTCATCCAACCCCTCACCTAATGCTTAAGTCCTTTCTGTTCCGTCACCACGTGGACATTCAGCCTGCGCGTAAACACTTCCAGGGACAGGCAGTCCATCCGTGACAGGTGTGTTTCTTCAAATAGGGAGAGGTGCAGTCTCTCTCTGCAGCTTGTCTTTTGTCAGTCATTTCCCACTGAGCATGTAATAGATGAAGCAGCAGTGTACTGTCCCCTTCACTCTCTGGGTTTTTTCTTTGCCTGCAGATTCTCCCACGCACGTGGCCTGCAGCCAGGACCGTCAGAGCTTCGCAGGCTTGGAGCACCCCTCCTCTAGTGTATTCCCTCAGCATCTCTTTGCTGGCAGCATGCCCATCAGCAGCAAGCAGCACATACGGGGCGGTGACTCCATGACTCTTGTACAGAAAGGTAGAAATAATTACATTTGTAAAGCTTTTCTAGTGCTTGGATGGTTTCTTGGGAATGAAAAATTTAAATTCTGAACATTAAGGGCATTTTGGGAATTTTGATACTGATTTATTATACAGTGAGACCTGTGAGAGCTGATCTCGAGGGGACTGCCTCGTTTTCTTGGGTCTCGCAAGTGTTCTGCCTTGATGGGGTGCAATCTTACCACTTTCCTATTGCTTTTAGTGGGAAATAGTTTTCCTTCTCTGACAGGTTTCCACCTTACACAGGTTCTGGGTTTTGCAGGTTTTACTGTATATAATTGTACAGTCAGCACTGGGCTCATCTGTTGCCCTGGACTATTGCATGTCCAGGCAGTCCCCGGATTATGAATGAGTTCTGTTCCTCAGTTTGTCTTTAAGTTAAAATTGTTAAGTTGGAACAGTTAGGTATGGCTTGTATCTAATGTCAAGAGTTTGTCTTAGTACATTGTGTACCTTTCTGTGCATAGAAAACATTAAATACTTCCAGCTACACTAAAACATCTTTAACATGCTAATCTAGTGATAAGGTTTTGATAGGCCTGTGCCTGTTATTATGAACCGTTGTATGTACCTCAAATTTTTAACATAATAGGCTTTATGAGGCTGGTTCATAACTAATTCGTGACCCAGGCGGGGACTGCCTGTATAGCTACTCTTCCCCATAACTGGCGAGAAGAGCCATTTGACACCACTTGAATTCTTTTTACACCAGATAGTTTACTTTGGGACTTCTGATGCCTAGTGCAGCATTTTCCAGATCATACCCAGGACAGTAGATGTGGAAGATGTTCACAGGCGTGTGAGGAGTGCCGTGGTTAAGTCAGCCAGGGGAGGTGTGGGCAGCGGGCCTTCACAACACGTTGCACAAAGTTTCTCAGTGCCGCGGTTACACTCGAGGAAGTCTCTCTAAAACTAGGGTATGTTAGGGAAGCCACGCTTCTTCATTGTGCACAGAATTAACACCTTGAGGGAAATAGAGCATTTCTGTTTACAGACGGTAAACACTGAGTGTGAATGTTGAGTGAAGGATTGGGTGCTGTGGTTGGTTAGGACTTGGTGTGCTTCTGTCGGGTTACAGTTGAAGTATCTGGCTAACTTTACCTGACACCTGTGATGTTGATCATACTTTGCCGAGGTGTCTTTCTTGCAGTTACGTGTGGTTGGCTATTTCCAGGTCATTAGCTCCGTATGTGTCTTCAGCTTGGCTAAGTGCTAACCTTCCTCTAAGTGTACTGCTTGCTCGTAGCCAGCATTTTACAAGAATAATTCCTGTGTATATTCCATAGGTGACCAGTTTTCTCAGCGTGTTAAATTTGCCATGAATGGAATCTCAGATGTGAAAAATACTTCAGAGGAAAGTGAAAACTTCCCATCAGATTCCAAAAAGTCTGAAGAGTGGCCTGATTGGGGTGAGCCTGAGGAGCCTGACGACAAAACGGTCAACATACACGTTTGGCCTAGAGAGCCACGTGATGCTTCCAAGTCCCTGTCCACTGTGAAGGAGGAGTCTTGGGATGACTGTGAGCCCAGCAATCTAGATCCTGATGGAAACCTCGGAGGCAGAATCCGTGCTTTCAGACCTGTCACCTCAGGGGAGCAGAAGCCCATCCCTGCTCTGCTGCCGCTCACTGAAGAGTCTGGGCCTTTGAAATCAAGCTCCTCCCCAGAGACCAGGCTTGTACAGAGCGGGGATGACCCAGACCACATCAAGCCGCCAAAAGTGTCATCACAAGCAAGGTCGCTCAAGGTTCCGTCGGAACTTGGTCTAGGAGAGGAGTTTACCATTCAAGTAAAAAAGAAGCCAGTTCAAGATCCTGAGTTGGACTGGTTTGCTGATATGATCCCAGAAATTAAACCTTCAGCTGGTTTTCTTATTTTACCTGAACTGAGGACAGAAATGATGGCTCCCAGCAAGGACGATATCTCACCAGTGATGCAGTTTTCCTCAAAATTTGCTGCAGCAGAAGTTACTGAGGTGAGGATTAGTGAATTGTGGTACTAGTTAAGGATGTCCCTCCTGGTCTCAGTCGCACTGTCCTGCCCTTAATAAACATGTTGTTTACCCAGTGAGGGGAAAGACCAGTGTAGGCAATTGGTTAAAATGGTCGAGTCAAACATAAAATGAAATCAGCTCCTATAAATGGTATCTTCCCTTCCCTAGAAAACTGTACTGATGGCCTCAGCTAAGTGTTTAATGGTCCACTTGTTAGCACGAATAACCTTATTTGGATGAAAAGAGATGAAGCCAAGAATATGGTGTTATCAAACTGATTTTATTGGGTTATATGATCCTTGAGAATTCACTGTCCTACCATCTGGCTTTGTAATATTGGAACCAAGGTAATCTTTCCTTTTGTATTGTTTTACTTAATATGAGAAATGAATTCTGGCATCAAAAGACAAGTGATGGCTCCTTTTATACTCTTTACTTTCCTGCAAGTGATAGGCCTCTTTTACTTTTTTTAATTGTGCTTTAGCTAAGAGTTTACAGCCCTAGTTTCTTGTTCAAAAAGTTACACACATAGTTTTGTGACACCAGTTGCAGTCCCCACGATGTGACAGCACACTCCTCCTTTCCACCCCAGACTCCCTGTGTCCACTTGTCCAGTTCCTGTCCCTTCCAGTTCTTGGACAGGAGCTGCCCATTTGGTCTTGTATCTGACAGAACTAAGCACGTTCCTCACGTGTGCTATTTCTTGCCCTTTTACTCCATAGTGCCCGATACATGCATGGTTTTTAGCGGGTTGCTCCTGGTGTGTTTTCTTTTGCAGGAAGAGGCTGGCGGCTGGGGAGAAGAAGGGGAGCTGAACTGGGAAGATAACAACTGGTGACCACGGGTATGAATTAAACTTTAGGAAAAAGGATTCCTTTTGTTGTCTTTAATCAAATTAATACCTCAAAAGTAGGCTCTGAGGACAAGAAGACCCAAGGCAGCCTGTTTTTCCCATACCAGGAGCTCTTTTCTTGTCTGTGCCAACTGCAGTGTGAGACCCCAAGAGGTGGCTGGAAGCCCAAGGAGGGGGAGGGCCCAAGTGCACCCGACTGAGGCCGGTCTCTGTGAGAGTAAGCTGTATTATGGACTATGATGTACTGGAGAAAATTAGCTGTAAAGTATATAAATGATTTTAAATGACTAAGGCTTCCTTAGGCAGCTTATTTATTTGTTTACAGTCATACTATCTGAGTGAATGAATGGTCCTGTGTGGACTGACCCTTCCACTTGTATCACATTGTACCAAAGTTCTCAATGAGAAATATCCCCAACTATACTGTTCTCTAAATGTCCAATAAAGACTATTTTCACTAGATTCAACTTTACAGAAGCTGTTTTATGTGTTAGAAAAGGTAAACACGCTCATTACATCAGTTTGCTTTACACAGTACACTGTAGGCTGACAAAGCAGCATGTACCCAGTTACGTCTAGTGATAATCAGGGCCGGTCCTCTGAGTCTCTACCCTAGAGCAAACAGCGTCGTAGCTTCTCAATCCTCCCCTGGAGCGCCTCCATTTTCATCAGCAGCCAGTCTGGAGCGGGAGACTTCTGGAGCAATGACTCAACTGCCTCCAAGGCCCCAGCTGCTGTCTCTACTGCCGACCTGTACTCCTCTTCCAAGGGGGGCTCCTGACGGGCTCTTTTTGCACACGGCTGCGAAATGAGGGAAGTGGGGCAGGTAATACCGTAATAGCCACTCTGAAAATGATAAAGAACTTTGCTTCTGGACTGTGGTGAAGCTTACTAGAGCAACTTCTGAAACTGTACAAAAGTTAATTCCAATCCATTGCTTCTCCACGAGGGCAAGCCCCCCACCCCCGCCCCAGGTCATCTGGAAAACTAAGTGAAGGCGTTTTTGGTTTGTCGGTGACTGGGGTGCCACTACCGTTCATTGCCCAGGGCCAAGGAAACTATCTACCATACAACAAAGGCATCTGGCCCTCCCGTGATGTATTTAACCTCAAAGATTTCAGGTATAAACGCTACATGTCTCAGACAACTTACTGATATACATTTAAAGTTGTGTTCTTTTTGTAAGAATTGTGACTAAAACTTCCCAAAACATTGCTCTTTTATGGATTACTATTTCAAATATACTGTTAGTGTTCAGAACAGTGTTTTGATTATCCTTAGTGTCAGATTTCTGCCTTTTCACAGGCAGACAATGCACGAGGCAAGGCATCCAATTAAACAATTTAGAAGGTAAGTCAGCGGGTTTTCTTCTGTGATTCGGATACTAGTCATTGGTACAATGTAGCTTCCCCAAAGGCTACTACAGATGAAAGTTGTCTTCTGGTTATAGTTGGTATGATGTTCAAAACTTTTTTTTTAAATAGTTCCACCTCTATGGATTTGATAACCTTTAAGTAAGAAGAAATGTGATTTTAAAAGAGCAACTACCATGAGAGAATTTTACATGTCTAGTTGTATTTGGTTTCTTAGAAGTTCAGTATGAGTTCAAAACCAAATTTTAATTGATCACTAAGTAAGAAGGGCAGAATTACCCCCTTGCTAAAGCTTGACCCATCCTGAAAAGAATCTCCTACCTGTAAAGACAACCACCTTGCTTCTTCCCTAGTCACCTTAACAAAGGGCTCCCAGAAGACCTCTCTCTCCTGTTTCACACGTTCCACTCTGGCGGCTTCAGTTTCATCGAAAAGCCCAGTCTGCCACAGATCACGAAAAACCAAGAAAATGGTGTGTGATGTTCAGAAAATGGAAAAACCAAGTAATTCGCTGTGTGTGTGCTTATAAGTTCTGAGTGTTAAGCCATTCTCTTAGCTTGTGAAGCAAGCAGTCGCTGGAGGTTAGCTGGACTCCCTGGTGACTTTGGAGGTTCATTACTGTTAACTGGTGTAACTTGGATAAAACCACTCTGCAGTGCTCTCCTCCCCTAGGGAACCACTGTAGAGGCCTCTTACCAGCGAAAAATGATAGTCTGCTCATCTCTAAGGTACGGCTAAGAAACCGGCCACACACACACTTAAATCTAGTTTGTATGTGTACATATACACTTATATAACATACAGTATGTATTTACTGTAGTATGTATGGAGTTCAATTTGATCAGTTCATTGTTAATACAGCCCTGTTTAATGATGGGGATATAGTGTTAAAGAAATGAAGTATTTTTAACCATCGTGCATTTTCTCCTGGGGATCCAACTTTGTGGTATAATGGTTCTGCCGGTAATTTTAAGTTAACCTTTAACTTACCTAACACTATAACCCAGAAATCTCAAAATATGTACAAATGTGGGAGCTAAGTTATTCAATAGTTTGTTTCCAATTGTAAAAATGGCTTTAAAAAAAAATGTCATGATCTTGGGAAAAAAAGATTTTGGTCTCCATCAGTGTAGAAAAGCCATGCCTAAATGATATCTGCAACAGTGGAAATAGGTATTCCTCTTGCTTCCTGTTCTACGTGTGGTGACGACATCCTCAGGTACAGCGAGTGCTCTTCCAGATGAGCCACCTTGGGGCCTGCGTTATCAGCGCTACCAGACCTCGGGCTGAGCGTTTCCTGTCTGCAACTTACAACATGGTCTCAACTGCTTAATAATGTTCCGTGTCACCACTGAAAAGTTTAGGATATCTAAGTTGGTTTACATTATGCAATTTTGAAAAAAATACAAAGAACAAAACAGGACATTACTATCTTGATTCTAAATAAACGAGATACCTTTTCCAGAAAGGATACAACTTTGTTCTTAGTTTCTTCAGAACTGAGGCACCATGGAACTACCTCCTCATGATTTGTTCCCTGTTAAAAGATCAGTAAGACCAATTTTGATACATTTCAACAATTTGCCAAGACAAATACATGAGTTTAAAAACTACCTTAAAAACGCACTTTAAAAGAGCGAGCCAGAGGAGTGAGAGAGGACAAGCTCATGGCTTTCCAGGGTACCTTGGGAGAGCACAGCATTGACTTGTGTACACAGGTACCGTGTGAGCTGTAATTACTCCAGGTCAGTCACACTGATTCCTCTATACCCCTCACGACCAACCACATGACTGCACACCCATGAAAGAGTGAAGGAGCACCCGTGCTGAATTAACAGGCTCAGGTTCATCGACCTAAATGGTAGGTTCAAGATGCAACGTATTGTCACTCAACCTCGAAATGCCGTCTGGATGACAAAGCTGAGTTAGTAGACCTGGTCTGAATGTCTTGCTAACCAGAGGACCTTAAGAAAGTCATCCCATTTATTTCCTGTAAAACAGATGATTAGTAGCGTTCCTTCCAGGGAGCCCAGGTGGCACACAAACGGTTAAGCTCTTGGTGGCTAACATAAAGGTTGGTTCGAACCCACCCCGCACCCGCATTTTATGAGCGTGATCTGCTTTCATAAAGATTACAGTCTAGAAAACCCTATCGGGCACTTCTACTGTCACATGGGGTCTCCATGAATCGAAAATTGATGTCACCCAACAACAACAACAGCTAAAAAATTCTACAGATAAATAGAAAAGCAGCTCAGTAAATGTTTTTGGAATCCTGAAGGACTGGTGCTAACACTTACCTCGGCAAACCGGGTAAAGGCCTCCAAGGTGTGCTGTTCTAGCAGCCAGTTCCTGTCAGCTAGCAGTAAGGCAAAAATACAGGAGAGGTTGGGCAGGACCTTGTCCTAAAAAGAGAACCAATGCTAAGTAAATACAGAAAAAGAAATCTCACTAATATACATTGAATATGCCGAATGTTGTAGAGTTCTGTGATTCTGTCCCAGTGAACACATGGCAAAGAAATTTGCTGAGATAGGCCATGTGCCTTTGTATTTCTTCCAAGAATTGTGGCCCAATCTCTTCTAAGGGGCTACCAGCTCTTAAGTGTACCCGGAGTAAAGGGATATGAATGAAAAACGAGAGGAAAAAAGCAGAACCATTAAATTCTCGTCATGCACGACACTCCCCTTCTCTGTCCCCTGATTCACACTTTCCAGTTCTTACTCTGTTCTCTCTAGCCACAGCAGGCTTCTTTTGTTCAAAATTATTTTGTTGTGCTTGTTTAAGATAATAGATCAATTTTACATTCAAAAGACACTCAGCCTTTTATGCCTACTGTTGGTATTTTTCACCCAAACTCCACCACTCAGTTTGTTGTTGTTAGATGGCATCGAGTTGATTCTGACTCATAGCGACCCTGTGTACAACAGAAGGAAACACTGCCTGGTCCTGTGCCATCCTCACAGTTGTTGCTGTGTTTGAGCCCACTGTTGGAGCCATTGAGTCAATCCATCTTGTTGACGGGCTTCCTCTTTTTTTGCTGACCATCTCCTTTATCAAGCATGGTGTCCTTCTCCAGGTAGTGATCCCTCCTGATAACATGTTCAAAGTACATGAGACGAAGTCTTGCCATCCTTGCTTCTAAGGAGCATTCTGACCTGTATGTCTTCCAAAACAGATATGTTCATTTTTCTGGTAGTCCACAATATATTCAGTATTCTTTGCCAACACTGTAATTCAAAGGCATCAATTCTTCTTTGGTATTCCTTATTCATTGTCCGGCTTTTGCATGCATATAAGGTGATTGAAAACAGCATGGTTTGGGTCAGGTGCACCTCAGTCCTTAAAGTGACATATATGCTTTTTAACACTTGAAAGAGGTCTTTGGCAGCGTATTTGTCTGATGGCATGCATCGTTTGATTTCCTGACTGCTGCTTCCACGGGCGTTGGTTGTGGATCAAGTAAAAGGAAATCCTTGACAATGTCAGTGTATCACCATTTATCATGATGTTGCTTAATGGTCCAGTTGTGAGGATTTTTGTTTTATGTTGAGGTGCAATCCATACTGAAGGCTGTGGTCTTTGATCTTCATCAGCAAGTGCTTCAAGTCCTCTTCACTTTCAGCAAGCAAGGTCGTGTCATCTGCGTATCAGAGGTTAATGAGTCTTCCTCCAATCCTGATGCCACGTTCTTCTTCATACAGTCCAGCTTCTTAGATTATTTGCTCAGCATACAGATTGAATAAGTATGGTGAAAGGATACAAACCTGATGCACACCTTTCCTGCCTTTAAACCATGCAGTGTCTCCCTGTTCTGTCTGAACGACCGCCTCTTGGTCTAGTGTTCTGGAATACCCATTCTTCATAATGTTATCCATAATTTGTTAGGATCCACACGGTTGAATGCCTTTGCATAGCATAGTCAATAAAACGGAGATAAACATCATTCTCGTTATTCTCTGCTTTCAGCCAAGGTCCATCTGACATCAGCTATGATATCCCTGGTTCCACATCCTCTTCTGAATTCACATTGAATTTCCGGCAGTTCCCTGTCGATGTACCGCTGCAGCTGCTTTAGAACGATCTTCAGCAAAATTTTACTTGAGTGTGATGTTAATGATATTGTTCGATAATTTCCTCATTCTGTTGGATCACTTTTCTTTGGAATGGGCACAAATACGAATCTCTTCCAGTTGGTTGGCCAAGTAGCTGTCCTCCAATTTCTTAGCAGAGACCACCTCTGCTGGCTTATCCTTTTCCATCCATCCTCTTAATGTTGAGCCATCTCAGGGAAGGATCTGGGTTCTCCTCTCCCATCCTCCCTGTTCTCTGGGTCCTCTCACACAGTGATCATCACCACATTACTAGTTCCAGGGGTAGAGTCTCAATCTACTTCTGGACTCCTCAAGTATATCTTGAGAAGGTCCATTACTCCCCTTCCTTGAAAAACTTTCAGTTGTCACCAGAAAATGACTTTTCTTGTTTTCCTCGATTGGCCACGACTTCACAGGCTCTGCCCATTGTTAACTGTTCAGCCTCTCAGTGCTGGTGTGCCCTGGGGTTCAGGCCTTGGACCTCTTGTCTAAAAATAGTGCCCTGGCCATCTCATCTAGTCTCATGGCTTTAAAAAACATCTCTACGCTGATGACTCCCCTAATTTATATCCAGCCTGGGCCTCTTCTCCTGAATTCCAGATTTGTATAACCAAATGCCTACTTGACATCACCACTTGAATCACAAAAAGGTATCTCAAATTGTGTGTCTAAAACTGGACTGCTGACCCCTCATCCCAATCAGTAATAATTCCCTCAGTCTTCTCCATCCTTCCAGTTGAGACTCCTTATCCAATCCATCAGCAAGTCCTGCTGGTTCTACCTAGACACGCTGACCCTTCTCATCACCTTCACTGCCGGCACCCTGGCCCAAACCTCCACCATCTCTAGCCTGGATTATTACAGTGGCTTTCAAATGTTCTTTATGGCTTCTCTCTTTCCCCATCAATCTGTTCTCCGTATTGCAGTCAGAATGTTCTTATTAAACCACATGTGAGGCCACATTACTCAGATTCTTCCAGTAGCTTCTCCTGTACCTCAGAGTAGAAGCCAAGTCCTGTCAATGACCTAAAAAGCCCCAACCCTTCCATGTTAGCCACACTGTCTTCCCTGAACAAATCAGGACTGCTGCCATTTCTGAGGCTCTGTACTTGCTGTTTCCCCGGTTCAAAAGACTTTCCCCAGATACCCAAATGGCTTGCACCCTTTCCTTCAGGTTCGTACTCACTTGTCACCTCAGCGAGGACTCTGCTGACAAGATTCCATTTAGAATTGTACCCTCACATGTACATTCACTCTCCTCTTCCCCGCTTACCGCCGTTTCATACACTACTGACATCGCTTTATGGCCTGTTGCCCCTCAGTGGGCTGGGGGTGGGCGTTTATTGGTTTTATTCATTATTGAATCCTCAGTGATGAAAACAGTGCCTGACACATAGCAGGAGCTCAGTAAAATTTTCTAGAGTGCATAAATGAATCTCATTTTACGGCTTTAAATGCATCCTATATGCTGATGATTCCCAAATTCTTCTTCAGCTCTGGCCTCACCCCGGGAATACATAAGGCTAAGCATAGTAACTTCTGCTAATAAAACATCTGTTCTACAACTTCTGGGGTCATTCAGGGCCTGTTAAAAACCAAAACCAAACCTGTTGCCATCGAGTTGATTCTGCCTCATAGTGACCCTAACAGGACAAAGGAGAACTGCCCCATAGGGTTTCCAAGGAGCGCCGGGTGGATTCGAACTGCTGACCTTTTGTTTAGCAGCCGTGGCTCTTAACCACCACACCACCAGGGTTTCCCAGGGCCTGTTAGCTACGTACAAATGAAGCAGCATTTTGGAATTATATTATGCAAAAAAAAAAAAAAAGCCCAAATGCAGTATTTTCAAACACTTTGGTCAAGCAAGCTGAAATGCAGCTGTCAAATCTACACTTATCTAATGAAGCAGTCTTACATGGATGGAGACAGGCTGTGTGGTTTTGTTGAGTTGTGAACAGATGCACTCACAAGAGAGCCCTTCAGAAACAAACTGGTTTCTAAGGAAAATTTTTGGTTTTAAAGATCTTAATTGCATGGACTGAGATACCCATCATGTGTTTGTTCCATTACATAAAAGGGCTTTCGTCAGTCTGCTCTTCCCATGAAGTTTAAAAAAAAAAAAAGCTATCTAGAATTGCTGGATTTGACCATAGTAAAGGCAGAACTCTCAATTTAGGAGAACGGACTTCAGCTGAAATTCAGAAGTGTATTACCTCTTCCTCCCTCACAGGAACCAGGTCTTTACAGAAAACCTTTATATATAAATATCCATTTTCACTCAGACATACTTTGCAGCATTTTCTGAAATACTGTCTTAAAAAAAATAGACTCACTTTTGTGGATACAAAACCAAGAAAATAACTTCAATGAATGACCAAATCTCCAATTTTCTATACTGTTCCCTAGAAGACATACGTATGCTTTCCTCATCTGTGTGCTAGAGCCCATCTGGAGTCTCACATACCAGACTGCAGCCAACCTCATAAATCATTTGTATGTCACCATATATTTTTCTAAAAGAAAACAAAATTCCTGTTTTGACAAAGTCTTCACCCTCTCTTCAGAAACTAATTTCTTTTTCCTAATTTTCATCATCAGCAATCCACAGAAAGTCACAGATTTAAAGCCTAAAAATTCCTTAATCACTAACTCTTGCAGGTTTTATGTACGAACAACAGGGTTAAGAGGGTATTACCTGGATAGCTTGAGGTATAAAAAGCTTCCCCAGGGAAGACAAAAAATCCAGCACTGCCAGGCGGGTATGGTCAGGAGGCTGTAACTGAAGCAGTGAGGGCTGCAGGGCCACCACCTGAAGAAGCGCAGAGCAAAAACACAGTTACAAATAAAAATAGTAGTTGGTATAGACACAGTGAGTAAGATTTGGAAGCGTATGTGGAAAGGGAAAACAAAATAGAAACCAGAACCAAAGGCTCCACAAAGCCTAAACTTCAAAGGTGGAATCTGAACAAGACAAGAGACTGAGGCAATTATGACAGCATTCTTCCTTCCACACCTTCCTGCCTCCAACCACTATAAAAAATGCACATTTTCCTGAAAAACTTTATATACCAAACCTTTAGAAGTAATTCTGTATTTTAAATGTCACGAGTTCATTATTTGAAGCAGGGACTGACAAACTTTTTCTGTAAAAGGCCAGACACTAAATACTGTAGGCTTTGCAGGCATGTGTGGTCTGCTGCATTTTTTTTTTTTTTTAATAGCCCTTTACAAATATAAAAAACATCCTTAATTCTTGAGCTGAAAACTGAAGAGCCAAATTTAACCAAAAGGCCACAGTTTGCCGATTTCTCATTTAAAGGAACACTGAGGTGAACTCTTCTATAAAGGAAGCAATACCCTATGAAATGATCATTTTCTCTCTGAAAAATTTATTTATGTTGAAATTCCAGAATTTTAGTTATTTGGGTAGGTACATGTCTTAATTTTCTAGTGCTGCTGTGACAGAAATACCACAAGTAGATGGCTTTAACAGATAGAAATTTATTCTCTCACAGTCTAGGAGACTAGAAGGCTGAATTCAGAGTGCCAGCCCCTCGGGAAGGCTCTCTGTTGGCTCTGGGGAAAGGTCCTGGTCATCAGTCTTTCCCTGGTCTAGGAGCTTCTCAGCACAAGGGTCCCAGGTCCAAAGAACACGCACGCTCCTGGTGGTTCATTCTTGGTGGCACGAGGTCCCTCTCCTTGCTTCTTTTGTATCTCAAAAGCAACTGACTCAAGACAGGACCTAATCCTGTAGATTGAGTTCTGCCCTATTAACATAACTACCTCTAATCCCGCCTCATTAACATCATAGAGGTAGGATTTACAACACACAGGACAATCACATCAGATGACAACATGGTGGGCAGTCACACAATACTGGGAATCATGGCCCAGCTGAGTTGACACACATTTTTGGGGGACACAATTCAATCTATAACAGTACATTGTATCAAAATTATCAGTATTTAATTAAAAACAAAAAAGCTTTTAGAACCAGCACATTCAAATTACTGCATTCAGTACAATTTAAAAGTCAATTATATACTGTATTTTTATTCTTTATAAATTAGTAATCCATGCCACACATTAGTAATAACTAAAGAATATATCTAACTAATAAATATTTATTAATGCTGACTTCTTCATGTACACAACCATTAACCAGAGCTGACTAAACACAAAGCTGTTCTTAGTTTTCCTTTCTCAGTGCTACTGAGATGTACTGTGATGGAATCTCACCTCTTCCATCATCTCCTAAACAGGAAGGGCTAGTTTTTCTTTGGAAGTTTTTCTTTCCTTTATCCTACCGGACCCTGAGTTTAAGCCAACGCTTGATCTGGGGGATCAGTTCTGTCCAGTGTGGACTCGTTCCCAAGCCTCTCGATCACTTCTGATAAGATGAAAGCCTTTCTCTGTCTCTCTCCATCGGCTTAAAGCCTCCAAAGGAGGTGCATTACCAAGGCACCACCATGAGCCCCCCAGACATGACCCAAGCTGACGGTGCTAGCCGTGCAAACCAGGGGCCAGAGGGGAAATTCAGTAGTGCTCTTCTTTCAAAATGATTTTTTTCTCAAGGAAACAGGGTTATCCTTAAGCCATATTTGTCCTACTCCACACTCCCACTGCTGCTTAAGGGCCTCTGAAAATGCTGCGAATGCAAGGTTTAGCACATAAGCTGTCCGTGACTCCTAAGCACAGGGATTTTCATGGGCAGCCAACAGCAACAAAAGTTATAACTGCTCAGTATCAGAGTGACAGGGAAGAAAATACAAAGGCTGAATTAGCAGCCCAGTATAGTACAATACTAGAAAGAAGAAATGAGGAGACATCCTTGAGGAAGACAAAGATCTTAATGCTTACGCTCAGTCCAGTGAGAAATGGATAATAAGCACTGAAAATAAATCATTAAAAAGGATTGTTTCTAGAAAGTTGTTCTAAGTCACTCCAGTTTAAGAACTTCCTTAGTAAACAAAGTATCAGCTTGCTCTCTGTTCTTACCTGACTTATCAGCTGAGGATCTAGAGTTTGAATGAAAAATCCCAATAATGGAAGTAAAAGGCTGAATGTTTGTTGAACATAAGGTTGACCCGTTACCTTAAAAAAAAAAGCACAAAAGAATTTTGGTGAAAAATTTCAATTACACAAAAGTATACATAATATTAGCTTTTACTGAGCATTCATTATGCACCAGGAAATATGGTAAGCATTTTATATTTATGACCTCATTTATGCCTTACAACTACATGAGGTAGATATTCTTGCCCCCACTTTGACAACAAAAACAACCCACTGCCATCCAGTCGATTGTGACGCATAGTGACCCTAATGAGAAAACAGGGTCAGAAAGGTAAGTTTGCTCAAAATCACACGGCTAGGAAAAAGCAGTCACAATTCAAATCCAGATTTAACTCTAAAGGGGATCTAGTTACTTTTTTTTGCCACTGGAAAACCTTACATCCCTTAGTCTTTTTAAATTTCTCTTCCTCATAATTATTGTTCATATCATATCAGCACGGAGATACTCAGTGAACATCTGCTGAATGATCTGCGAGCATCACTCAACGCTGTGGTCCTCCAGTCACTCGTAGGCTGTTTCTCCTGATACAGTCAGGATCCTTAAGGTGTCTTCATTTTTTCTAATTCCTTTATCTGATTTTTCTTCATATATAGTGGTGCCAAGTGCTTTATCTTCGAGTTCACCCATCCTGCCTTCCACTTGCCCGATTCTGCTCCTCTGACTTTCTGTCGAGTTGTCCGATTATGTAATTTCATTGCTAATCTTCTGAATTTCTGATTTGCCGTCTATGGATTTTCCCAGCTTATTAAATTTTTCCTTGTGTTCCCGAATAACCTTCTTAATTTCTTCAATTGCTTTATCTGTGTGTCCCTTGGCTTGTTCTGTGTATTGCCTGATCTCCTTCCTGATGTCTTGAAGGGTCCTGTATATTAATCTTTTGTATTCTGCCTCTGGTAATTCCAGGAATGCACTTTCATCTAGAAGATCCCTTGATTCTTTGAGAGCTTGTTGAGGCGATCATGGTCTGTTTCTTTTTGTGACTTGATATTGACTGTTGTCTCCAAGCCATCTATAAGTTACTGTATTAGTTTATTTTATGTTTGTTTACTGTATAGTAGCTACTTGCTTTGTTTTGTTTTGATATGCCCAAATGGGTTGCTTGAGGGAGCTAGCTTGATTATTTTCACCTTTGGAGCTCTGACGTCCCGTCCCCAGATGGCTTGAGCTGTTATCAGGTATATCAGCCTAGGAGTCCATTCACTTTTATTGTATGAATTCAGCTCAGGTGTCCAGGTAGCTGATCATCAAGTATGTGGTACAGGCTCTGTCCTACAGTCTTAGAGGGGCAGGGGTGATTGCTGTAGGTACTGGTATCTGGTTGCGGCAGGGTCACGCTCTGAACAAGGCAGGGGGCTAGGAATCGTCCCCCAAGTGTCTCTGAGGAAAGTGTGTCTCTCTTCCCTACAGTGTACAGATGGGTGGGTTCTGAAGATGGACCATAAGCACCCAAAGTTTTTGGTTGTAAGGACTGGGAGGTACCAGTTATCCTTGGACCCATCATGGGTGCCTGGGTGACCTGAGTAGAGCCACTAGTCCTTAGGCTCCTCATGTGGGTAGGTGAGGACCCTGTTTAATACGCAAAGCGGTATCAAACATCAAACAACCCACCTCTCCACCACACAGCTAAAACAGTTATAGTCTGCCAACAAGGGCCTAGTCTCCTGAAATAGGCCCACACAGGTCCATGCATGGGGGAAAGGTATTCAAAGTCCATGGACCGTTTATGCCTGGACAAGAGCCACTTCTGTCCTGAGCTCCCCTGGTTAGTGGAGCTGGCAAATTATCTTTTACCCCAATTGCGAATTTATTCCTTCTCCAAGGCCTGGAAGATGGCTCTAAGCGCTCAACAGGGCCTATCTCAGGCCCAGGGAAATCAACAGCTACTGAAACCGGGTTGAGGGCAGGGGCGCGGTAAAATATACACAAGTACTTAGCTTTTGCAGAGAGCGCCATTCTTCTCAGGTTCTGGAGGTGTGAGTGGGCTGTGCGGCTGGTTGCCTCTCCCTGAGGAAACTGCTGCCAAACGCTAGTACCAGCCCACCACAGCCGCTCCCAGGAATGGTGCCTGAGGGCTCCCAGCAAATCAGGTCAGGTAACTCCTCTCCGCTTCTGAACTGTCTCTTCCTCCCCCTGCCACTCAGTTCATTTTCTAACTTTGCCTTCGATGTTCAGGGCTCCTAGCTTGTCATAAATATACTCGTTTCACTTGTTTTTTTGGCTCTTTGTTATAAGAGGGTTTGCTGGAAGCGTCTGCCTACTCTGCCATCTTGGCCCCACCCCCTCATTCAACATTGTGGAAAGAACTTGTTGAAGTCGAAATATGACAGCAGGGAATCTAACCCTATATAAACATTAATGATAAAACACCTGCAAAATCTATTATTCCCCCAAATATGGATGTTGCCTTCGACCAGAGGTCATACATTTACTTCTACTTAGTCAAAATAAACAAACGTCCTATTTAGGTTTGTAACCTAAGAAACTTGGTGAAGGTGTTTACAATCCTGCGGTAGACAGAGATCTCTCTATGTCTTCACTTGGCTTCTTGGCTTTGTTAGGAAAGACCGCTACAAATTAGCCGTATCTCTTCACTTGCCCCTTCCACCTTTCCGCCACACCATTCTCCATTGCCCCAAAGATTTTAGAAAAGACATTAAAATCACAAAAACAGGCTACATTAATCCAAGAGAGAAGAGAAACAATTACTAGCGGAAGCTGTGAAAAGTAGTTAGAAGGACTGTCACCGTCACTTTACTGAGTTCTAGTTTTGCTAATGTAGTTCTATCACACTGAAAACGAGACCTGCCTGCAAGAGTGCAAATAGGAAATTTTAAATTCTAATCCCAAGTTCTACAAAACATTTAGGGAATGGAGATAAACTTTTCTTTACAAGAAAATTTTAATACCATATTTTTTCCAATATTCTTTAATTTAGTCTTCAAGGAAATAATAAGTTGTTTTCCTTACCTGTTTAAGGTTTAAAAAAGCCCAAAGCTGACTCCCAACTTCAATAATTGCAGTTTGTTGTCCAATATCCAAAGCTTCCCCAGCAGAATTACACACAGTAAGCAAAGCAGAGAGTGCTGTGTTCTAGAGGGGTCAGAGGAAAAGGCCCTGAGTTTCCACACCAGTCTTCGGAGAATCCCAGGAGCCCAATTACCCAGAGTTTATCTGTTACTTAAAACTCTTAATAAAAATCCATTTGGAATAATACTCTAAAGAGTCAGCCATTTTTTAAAGCTATTTCTTTAATTATATTTTATTAAAATTTTCTTTATAAATAAAAACATATGCTTCATTTTTCTAAACAAATAAACTTTCCTTTTAGGATAAAAATTTAAGAACAAAATGAAAAAACAGCATTTTTAATAAATAGGTTTGATACAAATGGTCAGTATGGTCAGGCTCATTTATAATATTCATTAACTAAAACTTCCATTTTTTCACATTATGCATCCAGCAATCTATTCAGTTTAGCAGATTTTTATTGTTGCTGTTGTTTTATAATTAATCTTTAATTCCTCAGCAATGCTGCATTCAATAAGCAAATAAAATATTTATTTTTCTGTACACTGCCAAACTAGAATGCAAGTCCGTAAGACTAGAATTTTCATTTGTTTTGTTTCCGATGTATCTACAATGCCTAGAACAGAACCTGGCACATACGAACACTCGAAAAGTATGCATTAAATGAATGAATAAACAAACATTAAACTGGAAAATTTAACCACATGTACTATGTTCATTCAGCTGTGAAAAATCATACATTGCCTACTATTGCCTACTTTTTATACGACATGAATCTTTTTTATTCCATTATTTTGTGAGATGGCGTTCTAAGTAGAAAGGTACATAAAGGCTAAGAATAGGTTTGCATAAAATGGGGGTAGTATTTTGTCAAACAGAAGAGTCATGTCTGTATAATTCAGAGAGGCATCAACAAAATACTATAAATAACGTATTTTATAACGTGTTTAATTTTACTCCAGTGTGTCTTAAGTGATGAGGGGACTACTCCCCCCACAATACACACACATAATACAATTTGCCTCAATCCAGATAAGTTTCTCAGAGACCCTTTTACAATTCAGAAATTTGAAAACCCTGTTCCAGTCTAACCTGAGGGCAAGGACTAACTTGTTGCTGTCGAGTCAATTCTGACTCATATTGACCCTGGATGACAGAGTAGAGCTGCCCCATAGGGTTTCCAAGGAGCAGCTGGTAGATCTGAACTGCCGACCTCCTGGCTAGCAGTTGAGCTCTTAGCCACTGGGCCACCAGGACGCCGAGGGCAAGGACTGCATCTGTCTTACAACCTATCCCCGTACTTAAAACACTGTTCAATAAATAGCCATTGAATAAATCAGTCAAAATTATCATACCAGAGACTCCAGTTCTCCCAATGTGTGACCACTGCTCAGCCACTCCCTACACTGGGTGGTGCCTGCTCTGGTGACCTCAACTGCAGTTTGCTTCCTCAGGTCAGCAGATAAAGCCTGGAAGGAAATATATTGCCACAGACACAAGTTTTCTGCTTCTTTGGGGGAAAATTTCTGGATGAACTCCACCTGAAATAAATTGTTAAGGAAACAAATGTGACATGAGACACTCTGATGAATGGATGCACAAAACCTAAGAGTTAGCCCCCATATTCAGTATTTTAGAAACCTCCAATTGCATGGTACTATCACATTTTATCACAAGGCACCAGCCCAAGGTGGCTTGAATGAACATACATTATTATTTTTGTTGTTGCTGCCTTTTTATTTCCAAGATGATAAGCACAGTTTAAGTGTAGCACGGCAGAAACACACTAAAAAAAAAAAAAGAAAAGCTAAATAACGTGCTTCATTATTAGGTCAGATAGTCTACTATGCCCCACCTTTACTGGGGTCTGCTGTTTTCCTAAGTATCTGTGTACTCACTGCCTTGTACAGTTAGGTCAAAAGCGACATTCCAGACAGGTCACCAAGACTGACTTAGCTAGCCTTTGTGGCTTCCTGTGCTCTCAGATGGCTATGGCAGAACACTTAGGATCACAGGTTCAGCTTTCCACATGGGCGACCTGGCTCTGCTCTCCTTGAGTATTTCATAGTTACGGACATGTTAGTTTCACAGTGCAAGTGGATCAACTCATCAGTCAAAGAGTGTGGCTGGCAAATCCATTGTAGCACTTTAATACCAATTCAGAGTGTTTGCTGAGTTAATGGAGAAGCAGTACCGTTTTGTTAAAATGCAGGTGTCATCGGGAGCTACTGAGGCTGGATGAACCCCTAACCTGCTGCCCTGCAATCATCTTTACACCTTAAACAAAACTATCCCCTGAAGTCTTCTTTAAACCAAACAGTTTAGCTTACTTAGAAAAGAATATCTGCCTTGAGCATTGTGCTCTGTTACAGAATTATAAATGATCAAATTGATCAAACTGACGACAGCAACTCGAAAGGTTAGGCGAGAAACTTAAGGGCAGGGATTTTATGTTAATGGTGAAGGAATAATTTGAAAAGGATAGTCAGAATGATTGTACAACTTGAAAAATGTAATCAATGTTACTGAATTGTACATGTAGAAATTGCTGAATTGGTTGTATATTTTCACCAGAATAAATAATTTTAAATAAAATGCAGACATCAACAGACTAGATAAAAATAGAAAGCAAAAGTTCTGAAAAAGTTAAAATGTGAAATTAGTTTTTGGTGGAAAATGAGCAAAAACAATGGTGTACTTAACTACCAAATTAACCATAATCTATCTATGAAGTATATTAGCGTATTTTTAAAGAAGCAGTATAATTCAAATTACAATATATAAAATCTTCTTGATGACTTAACACGTCCTACCTCCAAAACTTAAAAAAAAAAGCTGATTTAAGCCTAGGACAATACTATATATTAAATTTGACAAAGAAATGTACTATGTCATGTACTACATTTCTTTTGCAGACAATATTTAACTGTCAAAACAAGGTAGCACTCATGTGACTACCTGCTGTGACAGGTATTAAAAAAAGAGATAGACAGGTATTACAGCCAGGAAAATGGGTCCCTTGGTGAACTCCATGTCTATTTTAGTAAACAGCTTTATTCATGAAACCAGACTACATCAGGAAAGCCAAGAAAATTGTGCCAACTAATGAATAAATATCACCTTTCTTTACAATAAACTACGGTAAGTGAAAGAGCTAGTTCCCCTACCAAAACAGGAGCTAAAAATGATGCCCTGGACAACATAAACGGGTAGGTGGTTCCATTTTTACACAGAGTTAAAGATCCTATTCTGAGGTCAGAAACCGTGGCCTTAATAACAATTTTAAAGATTTAAAACTGCTAAAGCTGACAGCCCCCACGTGTCTGTCAGTTTGTCGTACTGTGGGGGCTTGTGTGTTGTTGTAATTGAAATGCTGGAAGCTATGCTACCAGCATTCAAATACCAGCAGGGTCACCCACGGCAGACAGGTTTCACCTGAGCTTCCAGACTAAGAACAGACTAGGAAAAAGGACCTGGCTGTCTAATTCTGAAAAGAATTAGCCAGTAGAAACCTTATGAATAGTGGCAGAACGTTGTCTGATATAGTGCCAGAACATGAGCCCCTCAAGGTGGAGGGCACTCAAAATATGACTGGGGAAGAGCTGCCTCCTCAAAGTAGAGTCAATCTTAATGACGTGGATGGAATCAAGCTTTCAGAACCTTCATCTGCTGATGTGGCATGACTCAAAATGAGAAGAAACAGCTGTAAACACCCATTAATAACTGGAGCACAGAATGTACAAAGTATGAACCTAGGTAAATTGGAAATCATCTAAAATGCAATGGAAGGCATGAACATCGATACCCAAGGCGTCAGTGAGTTGAAATGGACTTGTACTGGCCGTTTTGACTCGGACAATCCTGTAGTCTATGATGCAGAGAATGACAACTAGAAAAGGCATAGTGTTGCCTTCATCGTCAAACAGAATTTTTCAAATTCTATCCTGAAGTACAATGCTGTCAGAGATAGAATAATATCCATACCCCTACAAGTAAGACCAATTAATAAGGTTATTATTCAAATTTACATACCAAACACTAAGGGCAAAGATGAAGAAATTGAAGATTTTTACCAACTTCTGCAGTCTGAAATTAATCAAACATGCAATCAGGATGCACTAGTAACTACTGGTGACTGGAATGCAAAAGTTGGAAACAAAGAAGGATTGGTAGTTAGAAAATATGGCCTTGGTGATCGAAGCAATGCTGGAGATCATAGGATAAGAATTTTTTAAGACTAATGACTTCTTCATTGCCAATACCTTTTTTCAAAAACAAGTGGTGACTATACACATGGACCTCTCCAGATGGAATACACAAGCATCAAATTGGCTACATCTGTGGAAAGAGATGATGGACAACCTCATTATCATCAGTCAGAACAAAGCCAGGGGCTGACTGGAACAGACCATCAATTGCTCATAAGCAAGTTCAAGCTGAAGCTGAAGAAAATTAGAGGACGTCCGCAAGAGCCGAAGTACGGCCTGAGCCAAAGTACAACCTGAAGTATATCCCACCTGAATTTAGAGACCATCATCAAAAGAATAGATATGACGTACTGAACACTAATGACCAAAGACCAGACGAGTTGTGGAATGACATCAAGGACATCATTCATGAAGCAAGAGATCATAAAAAGACAGGAAAGAAAAGACCAAAATGGATGTCAGAAGAGACTTTGAACCTTGCTCTTGAACATCGAGTAGCTAGATCAAAAGGAGGAAATGATAAAGTAAAAGAGCTGAACAGACGATCTCAAAGGGCAGCTTGAGAAAACAAAGTACTATAATGACATGTGCAAAGACCTGGAGATAGAACACCAAAAGGGAAGAACACATTCAGCATTTCTCAAGCTAAAGAACTGAAGAAAGAAATCCAAGCCTCAAGTTGTATACTGCAAGATTCTATGGGGAAAATATTAAATGACACAGGAAGCATCAAAAGAAGATGGAAAGAATATACAGAGTCACTAAACCAAAAAGAACCGGTGGACAGTCAACCATTTCAGGAAGCACCATATGATCAGGAACTGATGGTATGGAAGGAAGAAATACAAGCTGCACTGAAGGCACTGGTGAAAAACAAGGCTCCAGGAATTGACGGAATACCAACTGACATGTTTCAACGAACAGATGCAGCACTGGAGGTGAGCACTCATCTATGCCAAGAAATTTGGAAGACAGCTACTTGGACAACCAACTGGAAGAGATCCATATTTATGCCTATTCCCAAGAAAGGTGATCCAACCAAATGAGGAAATTTTTGAACAATATCATTAACATCACAGCCAAGTAAAATTTTGCTGAAGATCAATCATTCAAAAGTGGCTACAGCAGTACATCGACAGGGAACTGCCAGAAATTCAAGCCAGATTTAGAAGCAGATGTGGAACCAGGGATATTACAATTGATGTCAGATGGATCCTGGCTGAAAGCAGAGAATATGTTTATCTGTGTTTTATTGACTATGCTAAGGCATTTGGCTGTGTGGATCATAACAAATTATGGATAACACTGCAAAGCATGGGAATTCCAGAACACCTAATTGTGCTCATGGGGAACCTGTACCTAGATCAAGAGGCAGTTATTTGGACAGAACAAGGGGATACTGTGTGGCTTAAAGTTAGTAAAGGCATGCGTCAGGGTTGTATCCTTTCACTATACCTATTTAATCAGTATGCTGAGAAAATAATCCCAGAAGCTGGACTGTATGAAGAATGGGCATCAGGACTGGAGGAAGACTCATTAACAACCTGGGTTATGCAGATGACACAACCTGCATGCTGAAAGTGAAGAGGACTAGAAGCATATATTAATGAAAATCAAAGACCACAGCCTTTAGTATGGATTGTATCTGAACGTTAAAAATCTGAACATAAAGAAAACAAAAATCCTCACAACTGGACCAATGAGCAACATCATGATAAACAGAGAAAAGACTGAAGTTGAGGATTTCCGTTTACACAGATTCGCAATCAACATCCATGGAAGCAACAGTCAAGAAATCAATGGACGCATTGCACCAGGCAAATCTGATGCAAAAGACCTCTTTACGGTGTTCGTAAGCAAAGATGACGCTTTAAGGACTAAGATGTCCCTGACCCAAGCCATGGTGTTTTCAATCACCTTATATGCATGGGAAAGCTGGACACTGAATAAGGAAGACCAAAGAAGAATTGATGCCTTTGAATCATGGTGATGGCGAAGAATATTGAATACACCACGGACTGCCAAAAGAATGAACAAATGTGTCTTGGAAGAAGTACAGCCAGAATGCTCCTTAGAAGTGAGGATGGTTGAGACTTCATCTCAGGTACTTTGGATTGTTACCAGGAGGGACCAGTCCCCGGAGGAGGACATCATGCTTGGTAGAGGGTCAGCGAAAAAAAGGAAGACCCCCAAGGAGATGGATCGACACAGTGGCTGCAACAAGCATAATGACTGTGAGAATGGTGCAGGACTGGGCAGTGTTTTGTTTTGTTGTACAAAGCATTGCTATGATTCTGAACCAATGTGACAGTACCTAACAACAATAACAATAAAAGTTAAAACTTCACAACAACCCTGGGAAGAGGGTAATTTTCTAAATTACTCAGTCTGATTTTATAAACGAGAAAATTGACACTAAAAGGAAAGTGACTTGCATAAAGTCACACAGCTAGTGACTGCTGGGCTACCTCATTCCCACCCACCTTTCCCTCCCAATCTCACCTCTTCAGGAAGGACCTCCCAGTTAACAGGACCTCTGTGAAGAAAAATGTACCAGGAACCAAAGGCAATGACTTTGATAGGTGAGTAAAAGGGATTAAAATTCTAAGAGACCTGGAGTAGATAACTCTTATTGTAGTTCTGGTGGACCCTTCCATGCTTTCTGGAGGGCTAGTAGGTGGGACTGGTGGGCTCTCTATCTTGGAGACATGTGTGAGGAGAAGGGCTAAGGAGGTCAGTGTGGTTCCTCTGGGGCCTAGCCAATCTCTCCAAGGCAGGAAAGCAGACATAACTCAGGGCAAAAAACCCTAGTCAGAAATAACCCCTGGAATTTACTAAGCACTTCTCTTGAGATTGGCACTATGCTAAGTATTTTGCATACATTATCTCTAAGTCCTTACAAAATATTTCAAAGTAAATACAGGTATCTCCTACTTTGTAGACAGAGGAACAAGTTCAGAAAGGATGACCTGTCCACAGTCACAATAAACCAAGTGCCACAGGACCCCAGAAGTCTAATTCCTCCACATTAGAATCACACAGGAACTTAACGACAATAGCAAAATCATCGAGCCCTGCTCCACACCTGCCCCCACATTCACAGGTTACGATCCAGAAACCTGTGTTTTTAAAAAGTGCCTGGAGGAGTTGTGATGTGAGCAGCCCATGGGCCTACACCGTACTACACCAGCTCACATAGCCACAAAATTCCTTCTCTCATGGCAGAGCTCATTATACTTTCAATTTTCTCCTAAAAGTCCAACTTACTGTTAAAAATAAGAGACATCATTAAGGGAATAAATTATAGCTCTTCAAAACAGGTTGAAAGGCCCAGAGGATATACAACAATTTCAGGCATTCTAAATGTATAAAAAACAAGATTTAAGATACATTTCAGGAGGACAGAATGAGAATGGTTACCTATAACTTAGGGCAAAGACATCGAATTCTAGGCCCAGCTAAAAGCAATAAGCAAAGCAACCAATATGTTAAAAATGTATGCTGAGATCATGTCAACGTTTAAATTTAGAATAAATGGGGGAAATAAAGGCCTTCAAAGGAGTCCGAATCCAACTGTCCTCAGTTGCTCAAAGACAGTGACAACGATGACGTCCTTACCTGATGGGGTGGGGCCATGAAGAAGAAGAGGCGCCTCAACAGTACTGACAGGTTGGTGAGCTGGTAACATTCTCCTGGGCAAGATTTTATCTGGGAAAAGACAGACACAGAGGGACAGAGAGAGGAGGACGAGAGAAGAAAGTAGAGAGAGAAGACAGGCTGATTTAAAATCATAGCTTTTACAAGAAAGGTATATGCCTAAATACTAACCAGCGGCTCTTTCTGAGATGAGATCACAGGTAATTTTAATTTGGACTTTTAAAAAAATTTTTTTCTTCAATAAACCTAGATTACTTTCCTAATGAGAAGAAAAAATTGACATATTTAAAAATGACACTTTGTAATCTCTATTTCTAATTAGCATCTGATGGCAATTTGATGTGTTACTAATCTGACTTATAATTCATGGGACTTTTTATGATCTAAGCACAAGTAAACAGTTCAGAGGTGGATGTAACTCTACAAGATGGGAGCTTTATTTAAAGATTTTATTAACTCTATTTTCTGGAAACCAATTCCTGCCATAATGCAGTAGGAAAGCTTTTATTTAAATGAAACACACAACATAAAAATAAATCTCTGTTTTGTGACTTTGGGTTTGTGTGAGATGGGTTAAGGATTTAGTAATGCAGGTAAGTAGTGATCAAAACCATTATCTGTGAAGATATACGTATCAGCTGCTCAAGTTGTTCTACAATGACCTGGGTTAGTTCACAAAATCCTTAAAAGGTAAACCAAGAAATTCATCAACAGTAACTCTACTAAGAAATAGCACAAACATGGACCCACATAGTAAGATCTGTATCAAAGGCCAATGATAAAAGACAACAATCATGACCACTTTAAATGGAACATACTCAACATCTCAGAATTTAAAAGCAAAACAAGTCAATATTGCAAAGATTAAAAGAAATCATTGTTAAATCATTTTATTCTTTGCACCCATGTACAAAGCACTGCTTCTATTCCCAAAGGCCTAAATCACTATGAAATTTAGTCCCTTCTGAATCATCCTAATTAAATGAGATGCGACAAAATCAAGGGTCAGCTTGTCCAAGCATTATTTATTTACAGAGAGACGAATGAGCTCTTAGCCTTCAATATTACAACCAACTCTTTTCTTATTCTCTACTTTGCATACAATTTTAAATTTATTCTGAATTAACAACCTAGTCTTTCCTTCCCAAAACAATTACTGGAACTCTATAAAATTTTGAAACTATGAAACAATTTCTCCAGCTTTACGCTTGTTGTTTCTCAATCGCATCAGCATGAATGCAGAGCAAAGGAACTGTCAAAGCAATTTAGCAACCATGCTGTTTCTCCTTTTGATCTTCTCATTCTTTAAGATTATATCCTCAGAGGAACTGCACGGGAAGAGCACGTTTTAGGCCTTGTAACTCTACTCACCAAATGGGCCACTATGGTGACGTGGTGTGCACAGAGTTCAGCAGTACCGTATCTGAGATGTAAAGAAAAGACAATCAGGTTTATACGACTATTCAGAAAAACGATAAGATGGATTTTCATAAAGCACTAAATGTTCCGATGGAGGCATACAAACTGCAGTTATTTCCATGGCGAGGAGTTTTGCGGTGCATAAAATCACACAGTACCCATCTACTGGCCTGAGCCAAGGAAAGGAAAGAGGAAATCATTTCTTAATTTAGTGCTGTGGTATGAAATCAAACCTTTCTGGAAGACTATTCAAGGATTATTAAAACAGATTTTTTCTGTAAGCTTACAAGTATAAAATCATTTACTGCCAGTCACTACTATAAATCAACGTAAAACCAAAAACATAGCTACGTCATACCGAGCAAGGAAGCACCAGGCATCCATAGCTAACAAAGAGGTGATCATCTTGGCACCCAGCACAGCATTCAACAGTGCAGCATCCTAAAAAAAACCAAAAGGTTATACTGATTTATTCATGTGCTTAAGTTCACAAAAAACTATCATTAATATGACACTTCTCAAAATGAAACAGCAAAGCACTATGAGAATCCAGGTAACAGACCCTCACTGGGGAGTCTCCCTTTCCTGGTATCCGACAGCACCTGTGCTGCCCCTTCCTCAACGTTTCCTGGGCACCTGCTGGTGCTGGCGCGTGGGGACCCACGAGTGGCTTTACATGTGGTCAACTAACCACTAGTGTCCTAAGGGTACTCTAAGTAGCCTGAAATCAGTAAAACACTGTATGTAACAAGTATGCCTATGCTTTTTATTTCTGCCTTTTAACATTCAGATACTCGCAATATTTAATATTTGCTGGATACTTATTACCTACTTGTATAGTATCTTAAATGACTGATATTTACCTATCTTCTAAGAATTTTTTTCCCAGAATTTTCTCAGCATCTTTTCTAATCCAACACCATAAAAGACAAACAAAACCACCTACATTATGCCCAAGACTATGGATGATCTGGGTCTACATACTGTCATTTATTTCTCATTTTCTTTATGAAACTGAATTAGGTAAAATCCTACCCATTTTTCTTCTTCTCACAGTCTTTCCATACCTCCTCACCCAAAATGTTTTCCCAAGTATTTTAACTAAATACTAGTATCTGAACACTAAAGAAATCTAGGATTACCATTTCCTAGGATATAACTGAATTAAAAGGTAAAATGTATAAATTGAGAGTATGACGTTCAAAAAGAATATATATTAACTTTCCCACACTCTGTTTCTGAATCGTAGTATCAATGCAGAGAAAGCAGGAGTGTAGCCAGGCAAGTAACAAGCTTACCAGTTCAGGAAAGAGTGATGGATGACAGGAAGCAATAAATGTACACAGGTGAACACAAACATACTGATACAAGGTGACAGCAACTTGGGCCTGCCCTTTACTCTTTACTTCCTGTAAATGAACAGGTAGAGAGAGTTCACCAGAACACTGCTCAAAACTGTAGAAAATGGCTTTCAGCAGAGATATCCTGCAGGGAAATTGAGAACATTGAACCGAATATTAACATTTAATAACTTGCATGCATGATAATAACAATCTAACATTTGGAAGTTATTTTAGCAAAGCTTATGTCTCAAGAGGTAAATATCAACAATACTTCCCAATATGTATGAACAGCCATACATAAAAGTAAAATACATTCACTGATAAAGAAATCCCTTAAAGGAGAAGAATTTTCCTGGACTTTTTTTTCATCATTTACCACATGTGAACTAGGAGCTAAGTACGGAGCTATACACAGTCAAAGAAACTTCCCTAAGGAACTTAAAATTTAAATGGTTACATCAGTATATATACGACAGAAAAGTGTTATAGTTCAGACAGGGAGGAGTCATTTAAGATTGAAATGGTTGAAGAAACCATCAAAAAGGATTTAAACAACAAATTAAAAAATAGGCAAGATATAAATAGGCAAAGAAGACAAAGGATGAGTAAAAGGCAGACAGGAACAACCAGTCAGATGGAATCAAGGTGCATAGAAAATGAGCCAAGGGACGAGAAGCAACAGGAGATGGCAACAAATGGAAACGGGCTTTCAGTGCAAAGCTGAGGAATCCTGACATCATGCTGTAGTTACTGAGCAGAAGAGGACGTGCAGACCCGGTGTTAGGGAGACTAACCTGGTAGTGGTTTAGAATGTCTGAAGAAAGGGGTGAGAAGCTGAGCAGAGCAATAACGCAGGCAGTAAGAAACCAGGGCCAGACTATGGTGTTGACTAGGCGGATGATACAAGTGAAATCTTCCAGAAAATACCTTACAGTATACAGCATTCTCTTGGTCAGAATTCATTTCTGTAACTTATTTACTACATCTACTCTATTACAGTCAATGTTCATGACACTGACCGCCACGGAAAGCCTTCTAAGACACTGAACAAAATTAAAATATTTTTAGCATTACATGCTTATATACTGTATATTAATCTAACCATATATTTTATATATGATATATACATACACAATAAAATAAATATACTTTATATTACAGACACAGAATATACTACAAACCCCTCACATACATGAAGTTTATACAGCAACTACAAACTTGAATATCTGCTGTAATAATGAACTTCACTTCTAGACCGTCCTGAACAACAGGACATTCACTATAATAAACAGGTGTGTAATATAGCTGGCTGTCAAGTTAAACAACAGGGCACCACCTGGCTGCAGCTTCCGAGCACCGGCTGTCTGCGCACCACAGCAACTGCGGCCCCGCGGGCTGAGAAGGCAGCTTGTCCATGACGGCAACCAGGAGGAGGCACTGTGGGAACTGCAGTTCACACGGCAGATCTTGGGCATCAGAACACAGCAAATTACAACAAGTAGGTAAAAACAGTCCCTGAATCTTTTCAGCATAAATTTATTGTAATATGTAAAAAGAATTGAGACAATTTTTTAAAAAAGAAAACATCAACTGAAAGCAGAAGGATTTAAAAAAAAAATTTCTTTAATTAAAAAAAATGACTGTAAGAAAAAGAACCTGTCTCTGATATGTCATAAAAAAAAAATATGTCATAGTTAACAGAAAATGATTGTACATTCAATCTGTTTTGAAGCTTACCTAGTTCAGTGTCCAAAACCACCTGCATAAAAGGCTGGAATGTGAGAAGCTGAGTGATGAGTGGATCCAGTGTCACTAGGAAAGCACCTGCTATCTCCTCCTGTTGTGCCTTAGAAATCGTGGTAGCGTACAGGCTCGGAGGCAACTTGCTAGAAGGCGGGTAAAAAAATCTCGCATATTAGTAGTTATCTTCTAACTTTAGATTGTGGTGCTGCAAAGTGATGTTCTTCTAGTAGTGAAAATATATAAAAAGTAAGTAGCATACATTTTATAAAACAAGATTCAAAGTGCTGAATTGATGCCAGAATTGTTACCCAGACTTCTTAGCTAAATAAAGTGGCTATAATCGTACAAAACTAAAAGTGTATAATTTTACAGAAACCCTTGGAATAGTTTTGTTGCATTTTAATACCACATTTTGACAATGGTATCCTTAGAAATACTGTAAGATCGGAGGCAAGGCCAAGATGGTAGAGTAGTCAGACAATTCCTGTGGTCCCTCTTACAACAAAGACCCAAAAAAAAACAAGTGAATCAATTATATATGACAATCTAGGAGCCCTGAACATCAAAGACAAAGTTGAGGAATCGGACTGAGTGGCTGGGATAGGGAGAGACAGTTCAGAAGCAGAGAGGAGTGGCCAGACATGACCCGGCAGGAACAGGCACCTGCAGCCCACGCCAGTGGTGAGGCAAGCATTGGCCTTCAGGATGTGTTTTCTACATCGGAAGAGACCAAGAGACGGAGAGTCTACTCACACCTCCAGAATCAGCAAAACGTGGTGCTCAGTCGGCAAAAGGTAAGTACATGCATCTAACCTACTGCATGGATTAAAAAAAAAACCCCTTTGGGAAAAACCTCTCTCCCACTTACCTGCCCCCTTCCTGCTCTGCACTGGGTCTGACCTGGCTTCAGAGAGTGCCGCATCCCCTGGGCTGGAAGAAGGACCCATCATGCGTTCTGAGCCATTCTCCCAGCCTTGGAAAGGGAACAAATTAATAAACAGGAAAAAATAACCTGCCAGCTCCCCTAAGCAGGGACCTCAGCCCCTTTGCCTAGGCACAGGCATAAGCGGTCCACGGACTTTGAATGCCTTTCACCCCTGCATAGACCTGTGTGGACCCATTTCAACAGCGTAGGCCCTCGTTAGCACAGTACAACAGGGTATATATCTGAAATCTAACTTCAGCTGTTTCAGTTATATGGTGGAGAGGCAGGTTAGTGACGTTCGATACCACTCTGCATGTTAAGAGGGGTCCTCACCTACCCACATCAGGGGGCTGAGGACTGGTGGTTCCATCTACACCAACTAGCTACCCGCAACGGGTCTGAGGATAAGTGGTGCCTCCTAGTCCTTACAGCCAACAGCATTGGGTGCCCATAGTCCAGCTGTAAAACCTGCCCTCCTATGCACTTCTAGGGAACAGGGACATGCTTTCCTCACAGGCACTCAGGGGCGGCTGTCAGCCCCCTGGATTGCTCAGCGCTTGACTGCTTAAAGCAGCCAGATACCTGTGCCTACACCAATCTCCCCTGCTCATCTAGGACTGTAGGTGAGAACCTGCACCACACAGTTGGTGACTGACTACCTGGACACCTGAGCTGAATCCATACAAGTAAGTGGACTCCTCGGCTCATATACCTGATAACAGCTCTAACCACCTGGTGACAGGACATTAGAGCTTCAAAGGTGCTGAAAATCAAACTATCTCACTAAAGCAGCCTATTTGGGCATAAAACAAAACAAAACAAGAAACTAGGATACAGTAAGCAAACATAAAATAGATAAATACAATAACTTATTGATGGCTCAGAGACAACAGTTAATATCAGACCATGATGGCCTCAGCAAGCTCTGAAAACAAAGAATCCAGAAATCTTCTGGATGAAGAAAACTTCCTGGAACTACCAGAGGTAGAACACAAAAGATTACTATACAGAATTCTTCAAGAGATCAGGAAAGAGATCAGACAAACACAGAACAAGCCAACCAGCACATAGACAAAGCAAAAGAGGAACTTAAGAAGATTAGAGAAGAGCATAATGACAAATTTAATAGGCTGCAAGAATCCATAGAGAGAAAGCAAACAGAAATCCAGAAGACTAACAATAAAATGTCAGAATTACACAACTGAATAGAAAGTTATAGGACCAGAATTGAGGAAATGGAAGCCAGAATGAGTGAGATGGAAGATAAAGCACTTGACACCAACATATTTGAGGAAAAATCAGATAAATGAATTTAAAACAATGAAAAAATCCTAAGAATTATGTGAGACTCTATCAAGAGGAATAACCTATGAGTGACTGGACTACCAGAATGGGGGCCTGAGGGATAACAGAAAATACAGGGAGAATTGTTGGCAGAAAAATTCCCTGGTATCATAAAAGATGAGAAGATACCTATCTATCCGAGACGCTCATTGAACCCCACGCAAGGTAGATCCCAAAAGAAAGTCACCAAGGCATATTACACTCAAACTTGACTAAACCAAAGATAAAGAGAAAATTTTAAGAGCAGCTAGGGATAAATGAAAGGTCACCTACAAAGGAGAGTCAGTAAGACTAAACTCAGACTACTCAGCAGAAACCATGCAGGCAAGAAGGCAATGGCATGACATATATAGAGCACTGAAGGAGAAAAACTGCCAGCCAAGAATTATATACCCAGCAAAGCTGTCTCTTAAATATGATGGTGAAATTAGCACATTTCCAGATGAACAGAAGTTTAGGGAATCTGCAAAAAACAAACCAAAATTACAAGAAATACTAAAGGAGTCCTCCAGTTAGAAAATCGGTAACATCAGATAACAAGCCAAGACTAGAATACAGGACACATCAACCAGGTATCAACCCAGATGGCAAAATCACAAAAATAAATCAAAGCTAAAGCACTCAGAACAGGGAAACAGATGTCATTATGTAAAAGATGACAACATTAAAACAAAAAAGAGGGACTAAAAAATGTAGTTATAGATCCTTTCCTATGGGACGGAAGTCAAAGTGATATAATAAAAGATTGGTTTAAATTTTGAAAAACAGGGGTAAATATTAAGGTAACCACAAAGGAAACTAACAATCCTACACATCAAAGTAAAAAACAAGAAAAACATAAAGACTCAGCAAATACAAAAGCACCAACGAATGAGAGGAATAGACAAAATATAAACAACTCACCACAGAAAATTAAGTGGAAAAAAGAAACTCTCAACAACACACACACAAAAAAACATCAAAATGTCAGCACTAAACTCATACCTATCCATAATTACGCTGAATGTAAGTGGACTAAATTCACCAATAAAGACAGACTGGCAGAATGGATTAAAAAACACGATCTGTCTATATGCTGTCTAAAAGAGACACACCTTAAACTTAAAGACACAAAAAAACTAAAACTCAAATGATGGAAAAAAATATATCAAGCAAACGACAATCAAAAAAGAGCACGAGTGGCAATATTAATTTCTGACAAAATATAGACTTTAAAATCCGCCACAAAGGATAAGGAAGGGTGCCATATAACAATTAAAGGGTCAATACACCAAGAGGACATAACCATAATAAATATTTATACACCCAATGAGAGGGCTTCAAGTTACATAAAACAAACTCTATCAGCATTGAAAAGTTAGATAGACAGCTCCACAATAATAGTAGGAGACTTTAACACACCACTTTCTATGAAGTCCAGGACATCCAGAAAGAAGCTCAATAAAGATACAGAAGATCTAAATGCCACAATCAACCAACCTGACCTCACAGACATATAAAGAACATTCCACCCAACAGCAGCCAAGTATACTTTCTTTTCCAACACGCGTGGAACAGTCTCCAGAATAGACCACATTTTAGGCCATAAAGCAAGTCTTAACAGAATCCAAAAGATCGAAATATTACAAAACATCTTTTCTGACCATAAAGCCATAAAAGTAGAAATCAACAACACAAAAAGCAAAGAAAAAATATCAAACACATGGAAACTGAACAACGCCTTGCTCAAAAACGACTGGGTTACAGAAGAAATTAAGGATGGAACAGAGAAATTCATAGAATCAAATTAGAATGAAAACACATCCTACCAGAATCTTTAGGATACAGTAAAAACAGTGCTCAGAGGTCAATTTATAGCAATAAATGCATACATTCAAAAAGAAAAAAGGACCAAAATCAAAGAATTAAACCTACAACTCAAACAAACAGAAAACAGTAAAAGATGTCCTTGGACACCAGAAGAAAGGAAATAATAAAAATTAGAGCAGAATTAAATGAAATAGAGAATAGAAAAACAACTGAAAGAGTAAACAAGGCCAAAAGCTGGTTCTTTGAAAAGGTCAACAAAATAAAATAAAAACCACTGGTGAAACTGACAAAAGAAAAACAGGAGAGGAAGCAAATAACCCAAATAAGAAATGAGATGGGTGATATCACAACACACCCAACTGAAATTAGATGAATCACAACAGAATACTATGAAAAATTGTACTCTAACAAATTTGAAAATGTAGAGGAAATGGACAAATTTCTAGAAACACGCTACCTACCTAAAGTAACACAAACAGAGGTAGGATTAAAGAAACCTATAACAAAAGAGGAAATTGAAAAGGTAATTAAAAACTCCCAACAAAAAAAGCCCTGGCCCATGACAGCTTCACTGGAGAATTCTACCAAACTTTTAGAGAAGAGTTAACATCACTACTACTAAAAGTATTTCAGAGCACAGAAAAGGATGGATACTCCCAAGCTCACTCTATGAAGCCAGCATAACTCTGATACTAAAATCAGGTAAAGGTACCGCTAATAAAGAAAATTACAGACCAATATCCCTCATGAACTGAGACGTAAAACTCCTCAACAAAATTCTAGCCAATAGAATTCAACAACACATCAAAAAAATAATTCACCATGACCGGGTGGGATTCGTATCAAGTATGCAGGTATGGTTCATCATTTCAACATTAGAAAAACAATCAATGTAATCCATCACATAAATAAAACAAAAGACAAGAACCACATGATCTTTTCAATTGATGCAGAAAAGGCACTTGACGAAGCTCAACATCCATTCATGATAAAGACTCTCAGCAAAATAGGAATAGAACGGATATTCCTCAACATAATAAAAGGCATTTATACAAAGCCAACAATCAACATCATCCTAAACAGAGAGAGAGTGAAACCATTCCCATTGAGAACAGCAACCAGACAAGGGTGTCCTTTATCACCACCCTTATTCAAGACTGTGCTGGAGGTCCCAGCCAGAGCAATTAGACTAGAAAGAGAAATAAAGGGCATCCAAATTGGTAAGGAAGAAGTAAATGTATCTCTATTTGCAGATGACATGATCTTATAAACAGAAAACCCTAAAGAATCCACAAAAAAACTACTGGAACTAATAGAAGTGTTCAGCAAAAGGTCAGGATAAAAGGTAAACATACAAAAATCAGTTGGATTCCTCTGCAGCAACAAAGAGAATGTCGAAGAGGAAATTGCCAAATCAATACCATTTACAATAGCCCCCAAGAGGATAAAACACTTAGGACTAAATCTAACCAGAGACCTAAAAGACCTATACAAAGAAAGCTATACGACACTACTGCAAGAAACCAAAAGAGACCTACATAAGCAGAAAAACATACCTTGCTCATGGATAGGAAGACTCAACATTGTAAAAATGTCAATTTCTACCCAAAGCGATCTACAGATACCGTGCAATCCCAATCCAAATTCCAAAGCATTTTTTAATGAGGAGAAACAAATCATCAACTTCATATGGAAAGGGAAGAGGACCCAGATAAGTAAAGCATTACTGAAAAAGAAGAACAAAGTCGGAGGCCTCACACTACCTGATTTTAGAACCTATTACACTGCCACAGTAGTCAAAACAACCCGGTACTGGTACAACAACAGATACATAGACCAATGGAACAGAATTGAGAATCCAGACGTAAATTCATCCACTTATGAGCAGCTGATATTTGACAAAGGCCCAAAGTTCATTAATTGGGGAAAAGACAGTCTCTAACAAATGGTGCGGACATAACTGGATATCCACCTGCAAAAAAATGAAACAAGACCCATACCTCACACCATGCAGAAAAACTAATTCAAAATGGATCAAAGACCCAAATATAAAATCTAAAAGAATAAAGATCATGGAAAAGAAAATAAGGACAATGCCAGAAGCCCTAATACATTGCACAAACAGTATAAAAACATTATTAACAATGCGCGAACACCAGATGAGAAACTAGATAAATGGGAGCTCCTAAAAATCAAACATTTGTGTTCATCCAAAGACTTCACCAAAAAACTAAAAAGACAACCTACAGACTGGGAAGAAAATTTTGGCTACGACAAATTTAATCAGCATCTAATCTCTAAAATCTACAAGATACCGCAAAACCTCAACAAGAAAAAGACAAGTAATTCAATTAAAAAATGGGCAAAGGATATGAACAGGTACTTCACTAAAGAAGACATTCAGGTGGCTAACAGATACATGAGGAAATGCTCAGGATCATTAGCTATCAGAGAAATGGAAATCAAAACTACAATGAGATACCATCTCATCCAAACAAGGCTAGCATTAATCCAAAAACCACAAAATAATAAATGTTGGAGAGGTTGTGTAGAGACTGGGACACTTATACACTGCTGGCAGGAATGTAAAATGGTACAACCACTTTGGAAATCGATTTGGCGCTTCCTTAAAAAGCTAGAAATGGAACTACCACACAATCCAGCAATCTCACTCCTTGGAATATATCCCAAAGAAATAAGAACCCTCACACGAATAGATACATGCACACCCATATTCACCGCAGCACTGTTTACAACAGCAAAAAGATGGACACAACCTAGGTGCCCATCAATGGATGAATGGATAAATAAATTATGGTATACTCAACACAGTGGAATACTACACAATGATTAAGAACGGATGAATCTGGAAGGCATTATGCTGAGCGAAATTAGTCAGTTGCAACTCAAGAAAAGGTTTAGACACAGAAGAAAACACTAATTGATGGTTAGGAGTGTGGGGAGGGAGAGAGGGGGTATTCACTAACTAGACAGCAGACAAGAATTATTTCAGGTGAAGGCAAGGACAACACGCAATACAGGGGAAGTCAGCAGAACTGGATTAAACCAAAAGCTAAGAAGTTTCCTGAATACAACCAAACACTTCGAGGGACAGTGTAGCAGGGATGGGGGTCTGGGGGCCACAGTTTCAGGCGACATCTAGGTGAACAACGTTTATTATGAAAATGTTCTGCATCCCACTTTGATGAGTGGCATCTGGGGTCTTAAAAGCTAGCAAGCAGCCATCCATCTAGTATGTATCAATTGGTTCCAACCCACCGGGAGCAAAGGCGAATGAAGAACACCAAAGACACAAGGAAAATATGAGCCCAAGAGACAGAAAGGGCCACCTAAACCAGAGACTCCATCAGCCTGAGACCGGAAGAACTAGGTGGTGCCTGGCTATCACCAATGACTGTCCTGAAAAGGAACCCAGCAGAGAGTCCCTGATGGAGCAGGGGAAAAGGAGGGTACAGAACTCAAATTCTAGTAAAAAGACCAGACTTAATGGTCTGACTGAGACTGGAGGGATCCCAGAGGACCTGGTCCCCAGACTCTCTGTAAGCCCCAAATGAAAACCATTCCAGAAGCCAATTCTTCAGACAAAAATTAGACTGGACTATATGATATTTAATGATACTGCTGAGGGTTGTTCTTCTTAGTTCAAGCAGACACATGAGACTGACTGGGCAGCTCCTGTCCGGAGGCAAGATGAGAAGGCAGAGGGGCGGCAGCAGCTCGTTGAAGAGACACAGAAAACACAGGGTGGAGAGGAAGAGTGTGCTGTCACATTATAAGGAGAGCAACTAGGGTCACATATCAATGTGTGTATAATTTTTTGTATGAGAAACTGACTTGAATTGTAACTTTCACTTAAAGCATAATAAAAAAAAACTGTAAAATCATGAATCTTCAATCAACTAATAAACATTATTTAAATGAAGACATTTATGAAAAATTCTGGCCTAATTAATTTTATTAGAAGTTGTTTTAAAATAGGTAGAATGCTGAATTTACTATCAATTAACACTGTTTCTCAAAGCAGTTGTTGTTTAGGAAGTAAACTGCATACTAGCATTGAAGGAGGATCCAAAGGTTTTTCATGAAAAGTGACTCAGTAACTGGCGTTTAAACTAAATTTCAATCAAAACCTACGTGAAATAAGGTATTCACTCAGTATTTTGTCATGCTATTTTAATATGCGTTCTATGTGGGGCAGCACATGAGAAAAACCTGTCTATAGGGGATGACAGCATTTAAGAGAATCCACTTAAAATATTAACACTGGTGACCTTTTTAGTGTGATGGAAACAGCACCAGCTCTGTCATTTACTAGTTGCATGGCTTTGGGTCATTCACGTGACTTCCCTGAGCCCCATATTCTTCACCTGTGACACTGACTGAAATCATGGTAGCATATAGGCTGGGAGGATCAAATTATCAGTAAGGTGAAAGCCGTATGTAAGAGAATAAACACTCCATAGACTTGAACTATAGCTACAGAATATCATAGAAACTATTTGAGTTTTTCAATCAAATGATGTATTTTTAAACTGATTTCTTTGACAAATGTTTAGTAAGTGCCTATTACATGCCAACACTGTTCTAGGAATAGGTGATATAGCAGCAAACAGAATATACAAAGTGACTGCCTTTTCTGAGTTTATATTCTAGTGAAGGAGACAGTTAAAAAACCAAGTAAGTAATTATATAATACAGTAGATGTTAATAGGTACTATGAAGAAAAAAATAAAATTAGGGAAAGTGGAGAGGCTGTTCTAGAAGACCGCTGTTTTATACAGATGAGAGCCAGTGGCGTGTTGGAGCACAGAAGTGACATGATATGAGTTATGTCTCTATCGCTCCTTTTGGCCACTGTATGGAGCACAGACTAAAGGGAGGCAAGAGTGGAAGCAGAAAAAGCAGTTTAAGATGCTCTTTTGCAAAAATCCAGGCAAGAAAATAATAGTGGATGCGATGGAACAGCAGCAATAAGAAGTGGCTGAATTCCGTATGTAAACATATGTACGTGTATGTACACACACACAAACACACACATGCACACTGAAGATAACACTGACAGAATTTGTTAGGCGTCTGTATGTGGGTTATGCAAGCAAGAGAAAAATGTCAAAGATAATGGCAAGGCTTTTTGGTCTGATACTTTGAAAAATAAAGTTGCCATTGACACTGGGATAAGGAAGGCTACGAGAGATGGAGATTTGGTGAGGAGTAGCTATGGATGGGATGGGAAGAGGGAAATCAAGAATTCAGTTTGTGACAACTTAAAGGGAGATGTACTGATATAGCAGTTAGATATTCAAACCTGGCATTCAGGGGAAGAGATAATAAAATGTAAAGTCTTGATACTAAGTACTGAGAGAGAGAAGAAGCCTAAGTACTGAGCTCTGAGGCACACTCAACTTAAAGAAGCAGGGAAAGAACCTGTTAAGAATGTAGAGAAAGCAGCCAGTAAGACTAGAAGAAACCACGAGGGCGAGGTACCCAGAAGCCAACGGAAGCAACTGTTCAAAAGGAAGGGTCAAATGCTGCTGCCTGGCTGCACAAGATGAGGCCTAAGAATTGCCCACGTGACGTAGTAATGTGGGGTTCACGGATGACCTTGACAACAGCTGTTCCGTAAGTGGTGGAGCAGAAAGCCTGACTGGAAGAGCTTCGAGAAAGAAAGTAGTGGCAGTGGTATAGACAACTCTTTCTAGGAGCTGGGCTGTAAAAAGCAGCAGAGAAATGGAAGACAGCAGCTGGTAGAGGATGTAGAGTCAAGAGATCTTGTTCATTTGTTTTGCATTATTCTTAAGATGGGAGAAATAGGAGCATGTTTGTATATGTCTGAGAATGATCCAGTAAGGAGTGAAAACTCATGATGCAAGGAAGAAAGGGAATCCATGCTAGAGTGAGGTCCCAGAGCGCGCGAGAGAGGATGGGACCCAATGCACAAATGAAGAGGCTGGCCTTAGACGCAGACTGTTCACTCATGGCAACGAAGGAATATGGGCTGAGATACGGGTAGAACAGTCAATATGTTGGGGGTGCTACGTGGAAACTCTCTTGCAACTGTTCCCATTTTTCACAGTGACATAGCCAAGTGGGGTCATTAATTGAGAATGAGGAACAGTAAGGAAGTGATGGAGACATAAGAAGTTTGAAGAGAGGGAGGTGTGAAAAGCTCTCTAAAGACCAAACGGGTTAAGCAGAACTACTGGATAAATGAGCTAACAAATTATTTTAGCATAAAATTTAGGACTCTTCTCAGGTAACACTCAATTTCAGAAGTCCCTTATTCTCTATCTATCATACTTTTCTGTGATTCTGTTTTTTGTAAGATGGAATTCACTACTTGACTTATATTTCATAGAAAAAAATATGCTTATGTTACATATATGCATATACATACACAGACATACACATATGCACGTAAGTATGTGTATATATGTATATATACACGAGGGTAAGTCAAAAAGTATTGCTACTAGGGTTCATACATGCACAGGTTAATTTCAAACAAAACATGTTCAAACATGTCTCTGTGATCAGTGCATGGCTGCAGACAAGTTCTCTCAGCAATACACTTGTCTTAGTCTTGTTAGGGTATGTAATGGATTGAATTGTGTCCCCCCAAAATATGTGTCAACTTGGTTAGGCCGTGTGTGGTTGTCCTCCATTTTATGATTGTAATTTTATGTTGAGAGGATTAGGGTGGGATTGTAACACCACCCTTACTCAGGTCACCTCCCTGATCCAAGGTAAAGAGGGTTTCCCTGGGGTGTGGCCTGCACCACCTTTTACCTCTCAAGAGATAAAAGTAAAAGCAAAGGGAAGCAAGCAGAGAGTTGGGGACCTCATACCACCCAGAAAGCAGCACCAGGAGCAAAGCACACCTTCTGGACCCGGGGTCCCTGCGCCTGAGAAGCTCTTCAGCCAGGGCAAGATGGAGGACAAGGACCTTCCACCAGAGCTGACAGAGGGAGAAAGCCTTCCCCTGGAGGTGACACCCTGAATTTGGACTTGTAACCTACTAGACTGTGAGAGAATATATTTCTCTTTGTTAAAGCCACCCACTTTGGTATTTCTGGTATAGCAGTACTAGATGACTAAGATAGGGTTCTACCAAAAAAAAGGATACTTTTCATGCCCTGGAAAAAAAACGATTTTGAGGTCAGGGCTGCTATAAAATTTTTAACAAAACTCAAGTGCACATCTTCCCAAATCACTGAAGCTTTGCAACAAGTTTATGGGAATGCTGCCCCACACAGAGCAACAGTTTTCAGATGACCTCGAAGATGAGCCAAGAGAGAAGACCGCTCAGAAGGTTATGCTGACTGTTTTTTGGGATTACAAAAGGGTAATCTTGATAGATTTTCTCGAAGGACACAGGATGATCAAAGGGGCTTATAAAGAAGTTTTAAGAAAACCGAAAACTGCACTGGTGAGAAAAAGGCCAGGAAAGCTGTGCCGAGGAATTTTTTTCCATCACGACAATGCACCTGCTCATTCTTTGAGAATTTCGTTGGGAAGCTTTACCTTATATACCCTACAGCCCTGATCTTGCCCCTTCAGACTTCTTTTTGTTCCCAAAACTCAAAGAACATTTAAAAGGAACACGATTTGAATCCCTCGAGGATGCCAAAACTGCCGTTCTGACGTGGTGTAAATCAAAGAGCACAGAATTCTTCCAGGAAGGGTTAGAGAGATGGAAACACCACCTTCAGAAGTGTATAGGCCTAGATGGAGGATATGTCGAGAAACAATAGCTTAACATTTTGAGATTTTTGTTTAATAAGGGTTTCTAAAATTTTGTAGCAATACTTTTTGACTTACCTTTGTGTATGTGCATGTATGTGTGTATAAATCAAAAAACCTGCCGTTGAGTCGATTTTGACTCATAGTGACCCTACAGGACAGAGTAGAACTGCCCCATAGGGTTTCCAAGGAATGGGTGGTGGACTCGAACTGCTGACCTTTTGCTTAGCAGCCGAGCTCTTAACCATTGCACCATCAGGGTGTGTGTGTGGGGGGGTGTGTGGGTGTGTGTGTGTAAATTCATTGCCATCAAGTTGATTCCAATTCATAGCAACCCTATAGGACAGAGCAAAACTGCCCTACAGGGTTTCCAAGGAGCAGGCTGGTGGATTCAAATTGCACCAGCTTTATCTGGTCACCGGGCCTCCAGTTAAGACTACAAACAATAAATAAAACTCAAGAGAAACTCACCTGCAAATTTCTACTTTTATGTATATCTCTCTGTGTGTGTATGCGTGTAAAGTCTTCTTTTTTTTTGTTGGCCTATGATTTATTGCTTGTGACTAAGGGACTAGTTAAGACTACAAACAATAAATAAAACAAAATAAAATTTTGTTAAAAATTTTATAGCAGCCCTGACCTCAAAATTGTTTTTTTTCCAGGGCATGAAAAGTATCCTTTTTTTTGGTAGAACCCTATCTTAGTCATCTAGTACTGCTATACCAGAAAAACCAAAGTGGGTGGCTTTAACAAAGAGAAATTTATTCTCTCACAGTCTAGTAGGTTACAAGTCCAGCAAAAGTCTCCATCTTCAATTATTTTAAGCAAGCAGATAAGAATTTACTAAAACATTAAGAAAAATTACTGATGCTTTATTTTAAAATGATATACACTTAATCTTTGCATGGTAAAAATGGCATTGTTGCATTTTAATAATCATATGGCCATTCTTACCTGTGTATCTGAAGATAAAGCTGGTGCAATGTAGAGCAAGAGTCAGAGAGGAAAGTAAGAAATTCCTAAAATAAAACAACTCTATTCATTCTTTGTATACGATACATATCCTCTGACAAAGGCATGCACAATAAAATAGAACCCTGTATGTGTCACATTAAAATAAATTTTTTTACATGAGACTAAAAAAGGATAAGGCTAAATACTTAAAATTCTTTAATGTTATAGCTACCAAAACTATAACTAACAGATAATATTTACTGAGAATCTATTACATACCAGACATGTACCAAGTGGCTTTATATGTGTTACTTTATTTAATTTTAGTCCTCTCAAAAATCTTATAATGAATTATTATCCTCAATCCACAAATTAGAAAGCTGAGGCTTAGATATCAAGTAACCTGAGCTCGTCACAGAGCTGAAACCCAGCAAGGCTGAGGCTAAAGTATAGGTAGCATCTTAAATGACAAACAGATGCTCAATATTTAACAATGAACATTAAGCCATTTTTTAAAAACCCACAAAATATATTCGACAAAATAACTTCAAAAGACTGTTTTGGAAAGAATGAATGAAAACATGGTAACTTATAATTCATGGAGGTTATACTCATGCAATATAAAATACAGTCCTTACCTTAGTGTAGTGCAAAAGGGAGTTGGCAAAGAAACGACACAATTTGAGTGTTTTATGAAATAATCTGTAGTCAGCATTATCCTATTCCAAAAAAGGAAATAAGAAACTATAATAAGGAAAGAGTATGAAATTAGCTAAACTTGTAAACAAGAAGTTAATTTTTAAAAAGACCTCTTAATAACACAGAGCTTAAAATTTTCCAAGAAAATCTGGCTCCCTGCATTGTTCCTGGAAGCAATACAAATAAAAAAATACCAAAAGACTGCAGAGGTATTTCATGAAAATTAAACCTTATATAAGGTCCCTGGGGGTGCAAACAGTTAACATGCTCAGCTGCTAATCCAAAGGTTGGTGGTTTGAGTCCACCTAGAGATGCCTCAAAGAAAGACCTGGTGACCTACTTCTGAAAAAATAAGCCATTGAAAATCCTATGAACTCAGGGGACATCTAACTCAATTGGTGTAATACAGTTCATAAAGATAATGTTCTGTATTCTACTTTAGTGAGTAGGGTCTGTGGTTGTAAAAGCTTGTGAGCGGCCATCCATACAACTATGGGTCTCTTACCACCTGGAGCAAAGGGGAGTGAAGAAAACAAAGACTAAAGGGAGCAATTAGTCTAAACGACTAATGGACCACATGAACCACAGCCTACATGACCCAGAGACCAGAAGAACTAGATGGTGCCCAGCTACCACTACTGACTGCTCTGACCTGGATCACAACAGAGAGCCCTGGGCAGAGCAGGAGAGAAATGTAGAACAAAAATCAAATCCATAAAAAAAAAACCAGACTTGCTGGTCTGATACAGGCTGGAGGAACCCCTAAGACTATGGTCCTAAGACACTTTTCTAACACAAAACTGAAGCCATTCCCAAGAGACCACCTTTCAGCCAAACAACAGACTGACCTACAAAATAAACAATAACACCTGAGAGGAATAAGCTCCTTAGAACAGTTAATTATATAAGACCAATAGGGCAAAGTCTGCCCAAAAGTGAAGGAAAGAAGGGGTAGGAAAGCCAAATGAAAGGTAACGGGGAAGCCAGGGCAGAAATGGGGAGAGTGCTGCTGACACATGGTGGGGACTGTGACCCATGTCCTGGAACATTGTGTCCAAGCTATTGAACAGGAAACGACTCTGCTCTGTAAGCCTTCCATCTAAAGCACAAGGGTATATACACATTTTTAAAAGACTAAAAAAAAATTGGAATACACATGGGGCTGCCATGAGTCTGAATCACCTTGACAGTAACTAGTTTTTTCAAAACTTTATGTAACGAAATTTTATATAATGAAATTTTAACAGCAAAGAGGTAGTACTTCTATGATTTGAAAGAGAAAGAAATTTAAATACCTTATTGTTCTTTGCTATGAGGGATGAAGTTAACAATAATTTTTTAAGACAGTCAAAAGACCCTCTTTTTTTTAAGGCTTACAAATCAATAAAAGAACTATATACGTAAAAGAAAACAGGTAAAGGACATGAAAGGCAGTTCAAAGAAAAGGAAATACAAACTGCTAATAAACTAACATCGAAAAATCCAAATGACATCTTTTGGGGGGGAGGGGACTATTTGATTTAAAAAAAAAAAATTGATTAGCAAAGGTTAAAACGGCTGATAACATCCCCAGGTTAGGAAGGAAGCAGGATAACAAGCTTTTACCACTGACGAGAATATAATACACTCTTTTTGTTCTTATTAAAAGCTTAAAGTGTTCAAGCTCCTTGACTCAGTAGCAATTTGACCTCTGGAAATACATCTCATAGAAGAAATACTAGCCCAGGTATGTAATGCAACTTTTTTTTACGTGGGAAAAACTGGAAATGAACCAAGTGCCCATCAATTGGAGAATGGCTAAATAAATTTAAGGTCCATTTCATCAGCTGGAAACCACACAGCTATTAAAGAGAACTGGGTAGATACACCTTTACGGATATAAAAGATCCTAACATGAACTGTTATGTAAAAGGGCAAGCTGTAAAACAATACATACAGTATTACCATTATTTTAAAATGTGTTACGTGTAATATTTGCTCTCTTCCCTCAAAAAAGTATATCAAATCCTTACTTGCGGTTGCCTCTAGCAGATGAAAGAAGGCTTTCATTTTCCACACTCAGTATTTGTGTAATATGTGAGGACTTTGAAAATATATTATGTTTGTAAATTGATAAAACAGTGGATTAATGCCAACATAAGTTACCTATACGCAGGAAGTGTAGAGGAATATGCAGGCATCCTGCCAAGGTGTAGATCCTGGCCCTTACCACAACTCCTGCGTGATCCTAAGAAGGTCATTTAACCAGCTATGTCACGGTGGCCAGTGTCCTCAAATGAGGCTAATACCAGGGTTAGTGTGAGGTTTAAACAGTGTGTGACACTTAGTCAACTTAGTTCAATAACTATTGGTTCTTATGGAATCCAAAGAGCTTTTAATTAGTGCTGTGAAATTAAGTAAAAATATATACATCATTGTCTTTAATTTTGAGAATAATTTCATACGAAAATAACATAACTTTAATATCGGTTGACTGTTCAATTTCTTTTCCAACAATACAGCAAAACTTTAATTAAACCCAATCAAAAGGGAACCGAATAATCTATTAATTGAATATGAGCTTTCATTTTGATCTTTATTAAAAATATTTGAAATTAGTCAATTTTCTGCAACAGAAACAGGTTAGATGAAGTCTCCTTTCTTTGATAATTATGAACATGAACTCTTTTACATAGTGCTATACAAGTTTCAAAGTACAAAAACTAAAGATGAATCCACACTGACCTTATAATATACTCATTAAGAAATTTTATTCAGATTAGAAGTCAAATCACCAGAAAAAACTTTCCCTAACTTCAAAGATAGAAACTCTGATGGCGTAGTGGTTAAGAGCTACAGCTGCTAACCAAAAGGTTGGCAGTTTGAATCCACCAGGCTTTCCTTGGAAACTCTATGGGGCAGTTCTGCTCTGTCCTATAGGGTTGCTATGAGTCAGAACTGACTTCATGGCAATGGGTAGCGGGTAACTTCAAGATTGGGTACATAACCTGTACTGCCATGAGCCGATCCCTAGTTCTCCAAATATTACACTATTCTATAATTACTTGTTTATTTGTCTCCCCAGCTAGACACTAAGCTGTTGAGGACAGAGAATATGACTAACTCAGAACCTAGGACATTTTGTGGCACAGAATAAGGCTTCTAGAAATACCCGTTAAATGAATGAAATCACACAATTTATTATCAGTTTGTTTACTTTTTTCTTTTTCATTAAAGAGGATGTTGTGTGAGATTTGATTGAAGGCTTCAGTTCTACTTCATTACTAAATAACACACTACTAATTAAATCTACAGCTTTTATTTTGACATTTTCAAAAAGCAGGGTAAACAATACAAATACATTAAGAGTCCTGTCTCGATTTACTCAACTGTTTTAAAATAGAAAGCTTCCATCCCAGTGCCAACAAGGAAGGGCATGGGGAGTATAAACAAAAAAGAGGGCTGGGTCTGAGCATTTTTCAATGTTTCAAGATGCCAATATCCATTCTTCCCTCCTTTAAATGGAAACCCTGGTGGCATAGTGGTTAAGATTTCAGCTGCTAACCAAAAAGTCACCAGTTCGAATCTACCAGGCACTCGGTGGAAACCCTATGGGGCACTTCTACTCTGCTCTGTAGAGTTGCTGTGAGTCAGAATGGACTCGATGGCAATGGGTTAGGTTTGGTTTCGTTTCTTTAAATAAAAAAAGGAAAAAACTTATAAAATCTAAAAGTAGCAGGCAATATATCTAAAGGTCGGCCACAGACATAACAACCAGTTGCTGTACAGTCCGTCCCGACTCGTGGTGACCCCGCGTGTGCCAGTACAGTCCGCCCCGACTCGTGGTGACCCCGCGTGTGCCAGTACAGTCCGCCCCGACTCGTGGTGACCCCGCGTGTGCCAGTACAGTCCGCCCCGACTCGTGGTGACCCCGCGTGTGCCAGTACAGTCCGCCCCGACTCGTGGTGACCCCGCGTGTGCCAGTACAGTCCGTCCCGACTCGTGGTGACCCCGCGTGTGCCAGTACAGTCCGTCCCGACTCGTGGTGACCCCGCGTGTGCCAGTACAGTCCGTCCCGACTCGTGGTGACCCCGCGTGTGCCAGTACAGTCCGTCCCGACTCGTGGTGACCCCGCGTGTGCCAGTACAGTCCGCCCCGACTCGTGGTGACCCCGCGTGTGCCAGTACAGTCCGTCCCGACTCGTGGTGACCCCGCGTGTGCCAGTACAGTCCGCCCCGACTCGTGGTGACCCCGCGTGTGCCAGTACAGTCCGCCCCGACTCGTGGTGACCCCGCGTGTGCCAGTACAGTCCGCCCCGACTCGTGGTGACCCCGCGTGTGCCAGTACAGTCCGCCCCGACTCGTGGTGACCCCGCGTGTGCCAGTACAGTCCGTCCCGACTCGTGGTGACCCCGCGTGTGCCAGTACAGTCCGCCCCGACTCGTGGTGACCCCGCGTGTGCCAGTACAGTCCGTCCCGACTCGTGGTGACCCCGCGTGTGCCAGTACAGTCCGTCCCGACTCGTGGTGACCCCGCGTGTGCCAGTACAGTCCGCCCCGACTCGTGGTGACCCCGCGTGTGCCAGTACAGTCCGCCCCGACTCGTGGTGACCCCGCGTGTGCCAGTACAGTCCGTCCCGACTCGTGGTGACCCCGCGTGTGCCAGTACAGTCCGCCCCGACTCGTGGTGACCCCGCGTGTGCCAGTACAGTCCGTCCCGACTCGTGGTGACCCCGCGTGTGCCAGTACAGTCCGTCCCGACTCGTGGTGACCCCGCGTGTGCCAGTACAGTCCGTCCCGACTCGTGGTGACCCCGCGAGTACCAGTACAGTCCGCCCCGACTCGTGGTGACCCCGCGTGTGCCAGTACAGTCCGTCCCGACTCGTGGTGACCCCGCGAGTGCCAGTACAGTCCGCCCCGACTCGTGGTGACCCCGCGTGTGCCAGTACAGTCCGTCCCGACTCGTGGTGACCCCGCGTGTGCCAGTACAGTCCGTCCCGACTCGTGGTGACCCCGCGTGTGCCAGTACAGTCCGCCCCGACTCGTGGTGACCCCGCGAGTGCCAGTACAGTCCGTCCCGACTCGTGGTGACCCCGCGTGTGCCAGTACAGTCCGTCCCGACTCGTGGTGACCCCGCGTGTGCCAGTACAGTCCGTCCCGACTCGTGGTGACCCCGCGTGTGCCAGTACAGTCCGCCCCGACTCGTGGTGACCCCGCGAGTACCAGTACAGTCCGTCCCGACTCGTGGTGACCCCGCGTGTGCCAGTACAGTCCGCCCTGACTCGTGGTCACCCCGCGTGTGCCAGTACAGTCCACCCTGACTTGTGGTGACCCCGCGTGTGCCAGAGCAGAACTGTGCTCCATGCAGCTTTCAGGGATTGACTTTTCAGAAGCAGGTCACCAGGACTTTCTTCCAAGGTGCCTCTGGATGGACTTGAACCTCTAACCTTTCAGTTAGCAACCTTTTGGTTCACAGCCGAGTACGTTAACCACTTGCACTACCCATGGCCTCAATATACGTAATAGTATATGCTTACTTTCCAAACGATACAAATTTCTATACATATAACATAAACAAAATTAGGAATTACAGTGGAAATTAAATTATATATCTCAAGGTCCTACAAATAAATTTCCTCATTTTTATAAGAAAACTAAATTGTTGGTAACTAAATAACTATGTTAAAAAGGCTACTATAATGTTCTTTTTTGAAACCAAGTTCAAGACTTATTAGAAAATAAATTCCTTATCAAATCTGGGGACTGACACATCCATAAGCTTCAATAAAACTACTTGGAAAATTTTTAACATAAAAAAAGCCTTGATTTCTAGATAAATCCCACTAGTGACCAGCAGAGGGTGCTGCAGACCAGAATTCAGAGTTAAGGATGGAGACACTGCAACACACCTGAAAGCTCCGTCTGAGACGATGACAGCAAGTAGTGCTGGTCACAGTTTTTTCAGTCTCAAATTGGCACAAGTAGGGGAAAACATGAAAACTTGCTTGGAGAGTTAGAAGAATCCATATTTTGAACTTCCTTATTTTCATATATAAGCAGTTTACGTCAGATGAGCTTACACACTTCAGTTTTCTCAGCTAGGTACCCTCGGCATCTCTTGCCACGCTAGACTATATTGTTGCGTGGGCTTCCCCCATCTCACTCCTGTCCAGGAATCTGTCTGATCTTACTCTCCATGTACTAGCTGGGGGTCTCTGGTGCCAAGATAAGCAAGAAGAAAACTGGGAAAGGACGAGGTTGATGCTGGGGATAAGGGAAGGGGGACAACTTTCCTGCTATTGTCAACAGGACACCGAACCAAATAACTCCTTCTTTCAGCAAGGTGAGGAGAATCAGGGGGTACATAAAGGAAGTGGAAACAAAAAAGAAAAGGGAAAAACAAAGAATGGACCTAAGAGGAGGATATCAAAAAACCAAACCCATTGCTGTCCAGTCGATTCTGACTCATAGTGATCCTATAGGACAGAGTAGAACTGCCCCATAGGGCTTCCAAGGAGCAGCTGGTGGATTTGAGCTGCTGACCTTTTGGTTAGCAGCCAAACTCTTAACCACTGCACCACCAAGGCTCAAGGGGAGGAGACTGGGAGAAAAAGAAGAGAAGAAAGAAGGAAAAGGTTAACCTGGTTTTAAAGCAACTCCTCACTTTCTTCTGACTACTTTAAACAAAGCTCCACCTTCCCGCAGTGTCTGTCTACAGCTTCCCAGGTGCCTGCTACCAGCATGAATTCTTACATTTCCACCCCAAGTGCCTGGCAGGGAAGAGGGTGGGTGCCAAGGAGCTGCCCGTGCAGGTTTGCAACAGGAGGGGATAGCTTACTGTCATTCTCATAAGGGATGCTTAACTCATTTTCTCAGGAAAACCATTATACGCGATTGTTAGGTCCGAGCAAGATTAGGAAACCCTGGTGGCGCAGTGGTTAAGTGCTACAGCTGCTGACCCAAGGGTGGGCAGTTCAAATCTGCCAGGCACTCCTTGGAAACTCTACGGGGCAGTTCCACCCTGTCCTATAGGGTTGCCATGAGTCAGAATCGACTCGACGGCACTGGGCTCGGTTTTGGCTTGGTTGAGCCAGATTAATTTGGGGCTATTATGAGTTATGAGTTAAACAGAATTTGGAAGGTTAGTCTGAGAACAAAGCCTTGTATTTAACACTGTTTTAGGAAAATGAACTATAATTCCCAATAATCATATTACAAATAAATTTTTAGAACACAATCTGTTTCATAAGTGAGATGAAAATTTAACACTGAATTTTTCAAGTGAAAATGGAAGGTAAGCACACCCATTTTAGAAGACTGATACACGTATACATCATGTACACACTTACACACAGGGTCACTCTAGGCTGTAGTGGACTGGTAAAGACAAGACAGAAAGGTCAAGTTGACTAGGTCAAAAATAAACAGAGGTGTAAGGAGTTAGGTTTTTATTCTGGGGCAGAAAAGAAAGGACTCTGAGGAGAATGCCCTGGCCAATCAGTTAGCACGCAAAGGCTCGGGGTGTCAGGGCACGCCAGAGGCCGTGAGAGCAGTCAGGAGAGTCTAATGCTCTGGGTGAAATGTTAACTACAGGCTGTAAATGATTCCACAGATTAAAACCTTTTAAAATAAACTGATCCACAGGTTCAGACAAGATGTAGTAGCTGCGAACGGAAACAGGAGATCCTATTTTAAACGCTGTTAAGACCATATTTTACCTGTGTGTCTGACTGAGTCATCTGCTCAGCTAGCTGTAAGCAAGAATGGAAGGAGACGAGAATGTCTTCACATAAGCTAGTAATTATATCTTTGTGTTTCAACTGGTTTTTTATAACCGACTGGTGCTTAAGGCTCTGCCTAAATGAGTGAAAAAAAAAAGAATACAGTCACTATAAACGACATACCAAGTAACTTAGGCCAATGGAAATACTTTACAGTACATTTGAAAAAAATCACGATGCATCAAATAAATTAGACATGGTATAATTAAGGTGCCTAACGTTACCTCTGAAAACAGTTCTGTTTGAGTAAGTGGCTAATTTTTTTCGCCTTGTAAAACATGAACTGAACTCTTACTACGTGCTAGGCAGTCTGTTAGGCCTTGAGGACAGAGGTGAGTCAGACAGACACAAACTGCCCTGTCTGCATGGAGCTTCTGGTCTAGCACAAAAGAGAACACTACATAATTAAAAGAATTCATTAATCAATTACAGTTGTGATGAATGTGAAGCTGGAACCATCTCGGGTGCTACGGGAACATGCAACAGGAAGACCTGGTCTAACTCAGGGTGAGGATGGCAAAGAATGCTACCATGAAGATGTGGTATTTAAGGACAGAGCTGAAAGATGAACAGGAATCAGCAAGTGCAGGGCAGGCGAGAGGAGCACCCGAAGCTCAGGGAGGCTGTGAAAAGGCTCTGGGACAGGAGAGCTGGGTATTTTTAAGGAACTGAGAGCAGGTTGGTATGCTGACGCCTGGTGAAGTAGGGCAGACAGCAGCAGGAGATGGGCTGCAGAGGGAGGCAGGGGCCAGGAGTTAGGTTGCCATGCTCAGGAAAATGGGATAGATTTTAGCAGAGTAACAATCTGATGTATGTTTTGAAAAGATCACTCTGAATGCTGAGTAGAAAATGAGTTGGAAGGGAGAGGAAATGGAAGACATTAGATGGTAATAATGGTGATGTAATATGCCAGGCATCATTCTAAACATTTCACACTGATCCTCAATTCTCACAATGACTCTATCAAGAACGCGCTATTACTATTATTCCCATTTGTAGATGAGAAAACGAAGATCCTGAGAGTTAAACAACTTGCCCAAGGGCACAGGACAAGTAAGTGATTTCAGAATGGATTCAAACACATGCAGTATGGCTCCGAGTTCATGTTTTTTAACCGCTGCATTGTTACCTGTAAGAGCTGAAAGTGGAACACTGACCTGGAATGTTTCATACATACGTATAAAGATTCTTAGTCATTTTTACTTATTCAATTATACCTCCCCCCAACCCCTAAGAATCTGATAAAAAACTACGAGCATGTTCCTTAGTAAGCCTCATCAAGCTCCAGTTTCACGAAATTAAAATTACTTTATACACTTACTCCTCACTTATCGACTATCTCATTATCCAGTGTTTCACGTTTACAACAATAGTAAAAAACCTACTACCCAAGGTGGCAGGCATGGCAGCAGAGCATGCCCTCCCTCAAGGAGGGTCTCTGGCGGCCACCAGAAAGCTGGACCACGCTGCCCTGAACCCTCTGTTCCCTCTTGTTGTAGGGGTGCCATGTCCAGCTGCCATGCAGGACTGGCCTCTTCCAGGGCCAGGGCCTCCGGGCAGCCTCCAGGCAGACTCCCAGGCAGCATCGAGCCAGTGGGTGTCTGTTCTGGGTTTCTAGCTCCTATGCTGCCTAAGGCCCTAAAAATTACAGCTCAAAATTGCTATGGGGTGGGAAGGGAGGAAAGAAAGAGGCATCGGAGAGGGTGTTTGGAAGAAATGCATGCGTGTTTAACAACATCCCAAAGTGAGCCGAACTGCACTGAAGCCTCTGCCTTGGGGAGATACGAGCCAGGCACCCAGCACCCAGAGGGCAGAGTGGGCTCCCAAATCCTGAACGCAGGGCTTGCACGGGTAGGAGTAGAGCCCTGGGGGTGACTCTGCAAGGGAAACTCTGACCCAGCACGGGAAGAAAGTGAAGTGGTTAAGCCATGAGCCCTCTAGTCACACAGCCTGGCCTTACCCAGCTTTGTCACCTCCAAACCTCCTCCTCCGCAGAGGAGTAATCCATAACTGGGCTCCTCACAGTGACGAGCATGCCAGTAAAGCTTCTTGTTGGTGTTGTTAGGTGCTGTCAAGTCAGTTCCAACTGATGGTCACCCTACAGGACAGAGTAGAACTGCCCCATAGGGTTTCCAAGGAGCGCCTGGTAAATCTGAACTGCTGACATTTGGGTTAGCAGCCAAGTTCTTAAACACCACATCACTAGTGCTCCTGCTGTTATTTCTACAATATTTTCTAAATTAAAAAAATTGGACAAATGGATGGTCTGAAAACAAAACAAAACAAAATCCTCCATTTTTACGTAACAACTTGGATTTGGGAACCTAACCATGTCTATAAGGGAGGAGTGGGTGTAACTGGAATTAAACTTGAACACCTCAAAAGCATATAATGACTGGATTATATTCAGCTCTAATTCTAACTACTAATTCATCCAAGCCTGGAAATAAGATACTTGATAGTTAAACAAAGCAGATAGTTATGGTCTAGTCTGGCCTGCAATTTCAGAAACACTAGCTAACTAGGTAGAATTTATTCTATTTTATAGCGGAATAAAGAAGTCCAATTAGCAGTGTCAATAAATATTACACATGCCCACATAAAATGTTTCAAAAGAAATCTAAAAAAACTTATAAATAAGTAGAAATACAGGATATGGAAAACATGCTACAAAAAGTTTAAAAAAAAAAGCTTACTTAATTATAAACTTCCAAGTGTTGGCATGAAATGCACTGTCTATACTGGAAATAACCAAGCAGATGTCCAATAATGAATGAATAACTGCAAAGAAAGATAACAGAACTCTTAGGACATATGTACATTTGGGGTGAGTTTCTTCTTTATTTAAAAACACTGAACAAATTTGACATACAATTAAATTAAAAATAGGTAACACTATTTGAAAATATTTATGTCACACTTTTGACTTCAGGTCTTCATAAACTGTAACTTAATTTTTGAAGTTCATACCTACCATATGATCTAAGTAAATTATAAAACTGTGCCTTACTATTATTGCAATATTCTACAGATACTAGTCTAATCCAAAAATTACAAGTTGCTAGGGAAAGAAAACCTAACAAGGGGAAATTAACACTAATCAGCACAATGTTCCTGTCAGGCTTCTCCTTTGCCTCTGGCAGACTGTAAAAATGGCCACACTGACTCCCCTTCCTGGATCCACACTCTTGGTAGTCATCTCCCACACTGACCCTGGGATTAGCCACATGACTGCTTTGGTCAATGGGACAATAATAAACGTGAGGCAAGCAGAGGCTTGAAAAGTGCCTGCACACTGGAGTCTGCCCTCTCTACCTGTTCTTGGAGACCCTCAGACCACCACCAGGTAATGAGGAATGCACTACGCCCAGCTGGCTCAGTACTTCTGCCACCACCAGCCAACAGCCAGACCCTGAGTGAGATCACTGACCACAAACACGCGAGAGAGCCAGCTTAACCATGAGGAGCACAGAAGCTGTTCCAGCTGGGCCCAGTTTAAACTACTGACCCAAAGAATCATGGATAAATTAAACTAGTTATTTTAAGGCAACAAATTTTGGGCTGGTTTGCTACAGAGAAAAAGGTACCTGATACACTGCACAAAACCAACTTAATTCTGTTTAAACCCTAGTTATGAATACAATCTTTCCTCTTATACCTTGAAGTACAGTTTTCCAAACTCTGGGTCACAACCCCTTAGTGAGTGATGAAATCAATGCAGTAGATTGCAACCAGCAATTTTTTATAAAAAATGAAATAGAGTAAGACCGCATCACATGTAAAAAGAGTATTAATTCATGTATAATAAGTAAATGCTTACATGGGTATATAAACACACTCACAACACACACACATGTATGAGCCAAACCAAACCCACTGCTGTCAAGTTGATTCCAATGCACAGCAGCCCTATAGGACAGAGAAGAACTGCCCCACAGAGTTTCCAAGAAGTACGTGGTGGATTCAAACCGCCAACCTTCTGGTTAGTAGCTGAACTCTTAACCGCTACGTCACCAAGGTTTTTACATCTATATATATTAAAGGAAAAAAAGAAAAGAAAAAAAAAACCCAAACCCATTGCTGTCAAGTCAATTCCAACTGATCGCAAGCCTACAGGACAGAGCAGAACTGCCCCATAGCGTTTCCAAGGAGAGCCTGGTGCATGTGAACTGCCCACCTTTTAGTCAGTAGCCATAGCTGTTAACCACTACGGCACCAGGGTTTCCACGCACATATACACTTATAAGTGTTCTAAGTAGCAATATAAAATGTATTTCTTACTATGGGTTACAGTTTAAAAAAAAAAAGCTAAAGCTACTGCCTCAAAATATGGACTACTCAGAGAATATAAAGTTGCATATCTTTGTTAGTTATTGTGGGGATATTACCTATATGAATATTAATGGCATATGCAAATCTATGTTAAGATATCAAAACTGAATTTAACAAATTCCAAAATTTAAAAGACTATTATTGATTAGGATTTAAATTATTTTTGTACTCGTAATGAGTGACTAAGTCATCATGAACCATTAGAAAGAGTGTAGGCTTCAGTAATTTAACTGTCAGGAAGGTTTTCTAAGTTTACAGACAATGGACATCACACACTGAGCAGGTTGTTTTCGTCACTCACCTATTACCATATTCAAAACACCATCACTCTCATCTACCAAAGGGTCCACGCAAACCATATCCAGTAGTTCCATTAGCTGCTTTTGAAGAGAATAGGCCTCCTTGAAAAGAGCCTGGAGAAGGTCTGAAACTAGGTGTAAACGCCCAGAATATACAGATTCACTATTCTGATCACAAACAAATAAAAGAGAGAAAAAGCAAATCACAAAAAGCTCAAGAGCCAAATTTATACTATCAAAGATGTTAAATTACATATTGTTTTTTATTGGATCACATATCCATTCATTTAACAAGCGTTTAGTGAGTATCTATTATGTATAGCGTACTTCAAGAGATGCAAGCGTGTATAAAATATAGTTTCTGGCATCCATGATCTTACAAAGGGAGCTAAATAACATTAGGTCAGTTGTATGACCTAATTTTAGCACGCTCTCACCAAAGAGAAGCCTTAATTAACTGATGATTTGCACTCATCCAACAAATACTATCAAAGCTGTGTTTGCCCCACAAATCCCAGGCCAGATTTTGTGCCTTACAGCTGCCTCAGTAATGCAGAGATGGGCTAAGGGCTAATGTCCTTTCACAGGCACCAAATCATCAAAGAACTCATGTGATCCACCAATGCCACATGATAAAACTATGTCACGATTCCCGTGGCTCAACACAAATCCATATCATCTTTCTTTAGACAGGGAAAATAAGATTGTCACAAAAACAAAATACCCTCCCCTCAAAAAAAGGCCCCACTTGTTACGACTTCCCTATCACCACTTATTCTAAAATAAGTATTTGCATACATGCTCTTTGTTCTATGGAAGTTATATTGCAAGAACATAAGCTAAAGTGTAAAACGTTATGTACCCACACTATTTTACTCGGTTCCTTTTACTCATGGATTCCGTGCTATTTAAAGTGTCCTCTGACCCATTACTCACCTTACAATGTACAAATGTAGTTTTGATTACATGAAGGACTGAGGAGGGGAGACTACGGATATTGTCTAGAACGATGGACTCCTGCGTGGCACAGACATGCTGAACACACCCTGTAAGGGCTCCTAAGACCTGCACCATTGTCTGGAAATAAGGAAAGAAGTTTCTTTCAGAATATGTTTTTTGTGTATCTGAAAGGTGTCAGGTATTACACAGGATGCTGGGATACAGCAATAAACAAGACAGGCACTCTGTGTCTTCTTTCATACAGCTTCAGTCTACCAAAACTACAAATGCGGGGACAACCAGCTAGCCAGTTAGTAAGAAAAAAAAAAAAAGTTGGAATCCGAAGTCACACATCAAAGCACATGGCAGGTGTTCGCACACGTGCTATGAAATTACAGGTGAGGCGTCCTATCTCAGTTACTTGTCTTCTTCTGAAAGTTTAGATGTTGTGTAGACTTCACAGCAAGAAACTGTATAAAAAAACCAGAATTTGTGTATCTACAGTCATATCTTTAATTCTATAAATTTAATTCAAGCATTAGAACATATTACATAAAGATTACATGGTTAATTACTATTAGTATAAAAACTCTCACACTCTTTTAAGCTCTCTCTCTGCCTTTTTAATACGTTTGACTTACTTGTAAAATATTCCTTAAGGTGCTCTGGATTTCTAAATTTTGGCTTGAGAGTTCTCTTGCTTGACTGGTTAATTCATACATCATGTCATCAAATAATTTCATAGTCTGTGAAAACCAAGCAAGTTATATATAGAATAGAAATCACGAAAAAGAAAGATATTTTTAAGGAAACAAAAAACCACAGAATAATATGATTTCATTTTGCATTAGTAACACCCATAGGATATCATCTGTTTTAACAGTGGTACCAAATAAAGTATTCCTACAAGGCAATCTCTCAAAAATATAAAGTCTCAGAGAGAAACTGATTTGTTTTACATTTCTGTGATTTGAATCTATTTAATAACATCAATAAAAAAAATCAAAGTTCATTTTTTTAGATGCAAAAAATGGAAATGCTGCTCTTTGCGCAATAAAAGATGATCTTCTTGACCAGACAACCTTCATGTGGAAATAAATTTGTGCTAAATCACCTATGGACTTATATTCTAACCAGTTCCCCTTTTTGAGCAATTCCAAATACCCTTCTTGGGTTATTTGACCTCACAACTAAGTTTTTGTCTGTGAAAAGTTAGGCTAAAATCTTAATATTCTGATTTTTCTAAACAAATTAAGTAGTCTAAACACTGTAAGAATAACAACACAGTCAACAACAGAAAGTAAGTAAAGAGGGTCTGTTAATGCTCAGTATTTCTGTTTTCACCTATGTATTATCTAGACCTTTTTCCAGTGGTCAAAAAAAAAAAACTAATTCTAAGAAACTTTTCAGACACAGAATAATCAAGTGAATATGAGTAAAAGGAACTCTGATGATTACTTGCTTAAAAGCTAAACTTAGAAATCCACTCCAACAAGAGATAAGTTATCACAAATGGATCTGCTTCATTTTGGCATCGAAGTAACTTTCCCATACCCACTGCTGTCACATCAATTCTGACCCATAGCAGCCCTATAAGGCAGAGTAGAACTGCCCCATAGGGTTTCCAAGGAGTGGCTGCATGGCTTGAACTGCCCACCTTGTGGTTGGCAGCTGACCACTGCCCCACTAGGGCTCCAAAGTACCTTTAGCTCTCTCAATTAAAAAAAAGTATGACTGTGCTTGTCAAAGTATTATATATATTCATACATTATATATATGAATAACATGAATATAATCTGTGAATTTAGTATTTTCTCTTGATTATTTGATTTTACCAATATTCCAGCCTTTTTTACTCTAAAATTTCGTAAATTTTATTTATTTAAATAAACGTATTTCCTTAATAAATTTTAATTCCATTTTCCCAAACAATGAAATTTAACAATTATTAACAAACTTTATAATGAGAACGGAAACAGTGGTGCTGTAGTGGTTAAGAGCTATGTCTGCTAACCAAAAGGTTCGCAGTTCGAATCCACCAGGGGTTTCTTGGAAATTCTATGGGGCAGTTCTACTCTGTCCTATAGGGTTGCTGAGTCAGAATCTACTCGATGTCAACAGGTTTGGTTTTCTGGTTTAATAAAGAGAAAATAAAATGGACTTAGCTAACATCACCAACAATTCCAATTTTTCATTTAATAGCTTTAAAAGGCAAGACTACTGAAAATTAGCTATAAATAATTTAAATTCAATTACTAAAGGGGATACAATGTGAAAACAGCCTAACGATCACCCTGAAACCAGCCTATTTTCATGTGAGCTCTTTTACTACTTTATTTGTATTTAAAATATATTTGATACATTAGAAAAACAGTCACAACTAAAAATAACCTAAAACTGAGTCAGATTTTTAAAACTTTAATGACATGTAAATTGATTAAAACAATAATAACATACCTGTGGTAACACTTGAGAAAACAAAGTCTTTTCCAATGTCAGGTGGTTCATGTGAGGTAGAAACATTTCCACAATAATTTTCAGAAGTTCTATAAAGCAAAATATTAATATATTTTATAAAAATATTAAGTCACAGAGCCAACAAAGATCATTGCTCTTTACCAAATTCAAGAATAAGTAAGTATGACCAATCTAAACTGTAGTTTCAAAGGTCACATTCTTCATAGAGAAACTATTAAGTACCTCAAATAATACCACCCCCCAAAAAAGGAAACAACTTGTATGTCCAACAACTGGGGACCAGCTAAACAGACAGTTACTGAATTGGATATTCTGCTATCATTAAAATGATACTTGATACATTAGAAAAACAGGTATTAGAGATTACTTAAAGAGATGAAAAAATGTCCACAATACTTTAAGGTTAAACAAAAAGGGTTCCAAAATAGAGTGCAATTTTAATATATGAAAACATGTATATATGAAGATTGATAGATAGGCTGGCTGGTACATATAGAAATGAGAATTTTCCATATCCAAATGTTAACAACCATTTCTGATTAGTGGACTTTTTACTGTCTTTTGTGTTTTTCTGCATGTCTCTAATTTTCTTAAATGAACATGTATAACTTACAGTCAGGATAAAACATAATCCTGTTACTTACAAGAATTTATACCCCAACATGCAACACAGATCAAAATTATAAATAAATATTTCATAACCAAATTAAATATAAACAGAACAAAACAAAAAACCAAACCCATTGCTGGCAACCCTATAGAACAGAGGAGAACCGCCCCATAGGGTTTCCAAGCCTGCAATCTTTACAGAAGGAGACTGCCACACCTTCTGCTGCCAAGTGGCTGGTGGGTTCAAACTGCTGACCTTCTGGTTAGCAGCCGAGCGTTTATTCACTGTGCCTCCAAGGCTCCTCAACACTACAACAGGGAATAACTAAATTTGAAAGGAACACAGAAATGTAAAGTCACCCTGACTGAAATATGTGAGACTCAGATCTCAGTGACATCAAAGTAAATCATACAATTAAGACAATTCTACTTACGGATATGCTCGATCCAACTGTCAGAATGGTGATACATAGAGTAAAATAATTAAGGAAGACACTAGCATTGTAGTAATAAGATATTTGCTAATCACAGTAAATTAAAAAAAAAACTTTCTTTGGAATTTAAGCAATGATCCATAAAACAATGAAATCAGACTCAAATTACTGGCTTAACATGACAACAAAAATACAGGCAGCAAAAGACAAAATAGATAAATGGGACCTCATAAAAATTAAATACTTTCGTTCATCAAAGGACTTCATCAAAAAAAGTGAAAAGATAACCTACACATCAGGAAAAACGTGGGGGAACCATTTATCTCATAATGGTCTAATATTTAAAACGTACATATAAAAAAACCTTCTTCAACAACAAGAACACAACCCAACCAAAAAACGGGCAAGGACTTGAACAGACATTTCGCCAAAGAGGATATTCAAATGAACAAACACATGGAAAAATACTCAATATTTTTAGACATTAAAAAATAATAAGAATAAAGAAACCCATTGCCATTGAGTTGATTCCGGCTCATAGCAAGGCTGTAACCTTTACAGAAGCAGGCTGCCACATCTTTCTCCCACATCTTTCTCTCACAGAGCAGCTGGTGGGTTCAAACCACCAACCTTTTGCTTAGCAGCTGGGCACTTTTCCACTGCACCACCAACCAAAACCAAACCCACTGCTCTCTAGTTGATTCCAATTCATAGTGACTCTGTAGGACAGAGTAGAACTGCCCCATAGAGTTTCCAAGGAGCACCTGGTGGATCCAAACTGCCAACCTTTTGGTTCGCAGCCTTAGGACTTAACCACTAAGTCACCAGGATTTCCTTTTTCAGGGAGATGCAAATCAAAACCACAATGAGATACCACCTTCAGCCCCAGTTTAAGGATCAAATAAACAGAAAACAACAGGTATTGAGGAGGTTGTGGAGAAACTAGAATCCTCATCCACTGCCGGGAGGAATGTAAAATGCTTACAGCCACTTTTAGAAAACAGCTTGGTGGCTCCTCAAAAACTTAAACATAGCACTCCTAATCCTAGGTGTATACCCAGAAGTGGAGGCAAGAACGCAAACAGAAACCTGACCGTCAATGTTCATTGCAGGACTTTCCACTACAGTCAAAATGTGAAAACCAAAATGTCCATCAAAAAATGGATAAACAAAATGTGGTACATACATGCCATGGAATAGCAGCCAGCCATAAGGAGAAATGAAGATCGGACACATGCCTGGACATGAACTTTGAAAACATTATGCTGAGTGAAGTAAGCCAGTTTGCAAAAGGACAAATACTATAGGATCTCACTTACACAAAATAAGCAAATACAGAGAAATCAAAGATTACTAGTGGTTACCAGAGGTGAGAGGGAGGGGCAAAGGGGAAGTTTTTGCTTTGGGGGCATTGAGTTTATGTTAATTGTGCTGAAACAATTTGGGAAGGGATGGCCTGAGTAGTTGTACAACTTGAAGAATGTTATCAATGTCACTGAATTATACATGTAGAAACAGTTGAATTGAGGGATGTTTTGTTGTGGATATTTTTACAATTAAAAAAAAATACTGGCTTAGTATCATTTTTAAAAACCTAATGTTTACTAGGTAAGCAATATAATGAAAGTACTAAGAGGGACATTTTCGAGATTGCTCAGGGATAAAATTGCCTTTTCAAACCATGTATACCCATGAAATCTTTTTGACAGATAAGAAACAGTGCTATAATAACCCATGGATTTCCGGTTTCTAATACAGGAAAGAAATTTCTCCCTCCTCAGCACTTCTATAGTATTCTACGTATACCCAGTGTATCTTAAATCACTTATCACTTTTTCTCTTCTTTTCATATTATTTGTATGCATGTCTCACCAACATTGTCAGACTGAAATTCTGCACGTAGCAGGAGCTAGAAGGCTGAGTGATCAGCAAGCACAAAGATTCTGAGGTAGGGACAAGAGAAAGGCAAGAGTTACTTCCATACGATGGTAGAAGTTCAGTTACGGTGAATTCAGTTGTAAAAAATGATTTGCGCAGCGTTGAGAATCTCTCCCGAAGGTCATTTTTTCTTTCGAGTGAAGTTTAATGTTGAAAGTGAATTCAAGGAAGACGCAAAAAAGTTACATTTCAGTGTGAAGGGAAAAGACTCCAGGCACATTTACCACCACAAAGGCGTGAAACTAGTGAATGGTCTGCACCTGGACAACTCAAAGCCAGAGCTGATGAAAGCCAAAAACCAAAAGAATCAACTTCTTCTAACCAACAATAACGGAGAAGAGGTCCAAGAGAGAGGGAGAGAGAACATTTGTGTTCATCGAACAGCTTTTATAGATTTGGCACTATGCTAGGACTACGTCCTTCATTTAATTCTCACAAGACCGACGAAGGAAATATTCGCACTTACCACCGGTGCTACCGGGGTTAAAAAAAAAAAAAAAATCGGGGTTAGGGAGTATTAAAAGGTGAGTTGTCGCTCTTGCTCTGCCTCATCCAGCTATTAAGAGCCAGAGTTGGTCTTACAGCTCAGGTCTCAATCCTTGCCTCCCCTGGCCCCCCAAAGCAAAAGTATTTACACTTATTGCACATGACGTCTACGGAACTCATAAACACAGAGGAACGGACGAAAACGCCACGGCCACTTGGCAAAACCGTCGTAAGGACGCCTCAGCGGGCCTCCCGCAGCGCCGAAGTCAGGCCAGGCCCCGGAGCTCAGCACCTAGGGCTCTCGCTCACCGTCCCTTCCCCCGCTAGTCCACCCGCTCCTCCACAGGGACGCGGACGGCCTCCCGGGCTTCTGAGGGGAGACGAAGGACCGGGGACGCCGCTCCAGACACCTCAAGATGGGATATGAGGAGCCGGGGCAGGACGGACGGCAGCTCCTGGCGGCATAGCTCCTCCGGCCAGCTACTTAATTCCTCCAGGGAAAGCGCGCGGTCCTGAGACATAGTCCGGCCTGGAACACGGCTTCAAACCAGGCCCGCCAGCTAAGACCGGAAACTCTCACCGTCCCGGCAGGCCGTGCGGCCTCTCCGTCGGCACCAGGACCATAGAGAGGAGGCCGGCAGGGTTCTTCGGTGAGCCCGGGCCTCTCCAAAAAAGATAAAAGAAAACCAAACCCGTTGCCATGGAATCAGTTCTTACTAAGTGCGACCCTATAGAACAGAGTAGAACTGCCCCAACAGTTTCCGCAAGGCTGTAATTTTCGAGAGCCGACTCCCATATCGTTCTCCCTGAGAAGCCCCGGATGACACAGGGGCTTGTCTAGCCCGCGGAGGACTCCGCGCACTGGTGCGCGCTCTCAGTCTTAGGAGGCGGTGTGACGCCGCGGTTCTCAGCGCGGCCAGCGAGCATCCCCAGGTCTGCGTCCCTGTGAACGAACGTCTCATGTAGGTAGGACGCTTTGTGGAGGTGAGGTCTGGAGCCACAGATTTGCTGCCCTCAGTTCCATGGGGTTTTGAGATTGTCTACTTGGGATGGGGTTTAACTGGGATCTGCAACCGGATATGACTCCAGCCCCGCAGTGCAGTGGGCTAGAGAAACATGGCGCTCCTGCCAGGTCACCGTGTCATGGGTCTACATAGTTCCGTAATGGGAATAAGCATCCCATCTGCTGGCACTGTGAACACTGAAGTAGGTATTGTTTAGCATAGTGCAGGTACAGAGATTCTCAAGGCCCCTCCAAATTAAGTTGTTGTTGGGTGGTGCAAACGGTGTGCCCTAGACTACTAATTGAAGTTAGGAGTTCGAACCCCCAAGCAGTGCCATGGAGGAAAGGCCTGGCAATCTCCTTTCTTAAAGATTATGGCCAAGAAAACCCTGTGGAGCTGAGTTCTACTCGGTAACACATGGAGTCACTACGAGTTGGAGTCGGCTGGAGAGCAACAGGTTTTTTACCACCCAATTAATCTTTAAATAGCCCTGGTGGTATAGTGGTTAAGAGCTCAGCTGCTGATCAAAAGGCTAGCAGTTCGAATCCACCAGGCATTCATTGGAAACCCCGTGGGGCAGTTCCCTTGTGTCCTCTAGGGTTGCTATCCACTCGACAACGGGTCAGGTTAATTGCCCCCAAATTTTCCCACTCCCATGGCTTAGGACTAAGTCATTTGGGTGAATGTACACACACCAGAGCATACCTGTGTATGTTTTGAAAGAGATGTTAACAAAATGAAGACTCAATTTTTGTTATGTGAGGCAGTAACTGACTGAAGTGAAGAAATTCTGGCAGTTTAAGGGATGACTGTTTAGGGTGCTGTGAGTCAAAATTGACCATAGGATAATAGATTTTGTTTTGTTTTGGGGTTTTTTGGTATGTTTAGGGGTGGTCAAGACAGTTGAAAGACACCAAGTAGCTAGGTTTGCCATTTCCTGTCCAAAAATCTTGGACTTTATGTAATTTGGCGAAATTGTGGTTGCTGCTGCTGTTTTGTTTGTTTGTTTTTTTAATCTCCGTCTCTCTCTCCACCCTCAGCTTCTGTAGAAAAGGCAGCTGTTTAATATTACATTCTAGAGAAATGTGACATTTTGCTTTAATAATCATTTCATTTCTTTTTTCCTCCAGAACCTAAGTGAAAGAACAAAGATCTCTAAAAGTGCATTTGAAAACATCTCTAAATATTTGTGTCTGTGTAGAAGTATCTAATGAGAAATTGACCCCAACAAAACCAGTTGAATAGTTAAGGTAGGTTTGTGTGTGTCATCAGATTCTCCAGAAGTTGAAGGATCCTCCACTGAATTTAAGGCGTGTGTGTAGTGAATGAGAGGATGACCTTTCAGTTTAATTTCACTGTAGAAGACCATTTGGGAAATGAATTAACACCTTTTGGAGATGAAGATTTGACCCTGGGTTCCTCAAAAGAGTCATCAGTCTCAGAGAGTCAAAAAGGACAATGGGGGTACAGAAAATGTTCTACAGAACAATTCGACTTGCCTCAGGATGACTTCTGGGAACACAAGTCAGTGGGAAATGCAGCTCCCTCTGAAGACAGAGACAACCCACTCAGAGCAGCTAACAGTGCAGATACCTTGGAGCCACACAAAAAACAGCCTGGCTTGAGAGTTGCCAAAGAGCATGCTATGCCTCAAGATTTAAAGAAAGTACTCGAAAATAAAGTTGTGGGAACTTTACCAGGTCTCCAGCATATTAGTGTATCAATAGTGAAAACCACCTTGTTGGAAAAAAACTTCCCTGGAGAAAACATAGTTTCGAAAAGCTTTTCTTCTCACTCTGATCTGATTACAGGTGTTTATGAAGGAGGCTTAAAAATCTGGGAATGTACCTTCGATCTGCTGGCTTATTTCACGAAGGCCAGAGTGGACTTTGCTGGGAAAAAAGTCTTGGATCTCGGCTGTGGTTCAGGGTTGTTGGGTATAATTGCATTTAAAGGAGGGGCCAAAGAAATTCATTTTCAGGATTACAACAGCTTGGTGATTGATGAAGTAACCTTACCTAACGTAGTGGCTAACTCCACTTTGGTAGAAGAAAATGGTATAAATGAACCAGCTGTGAAAAGAGTCAGGACATCAAAACTAGCACAACAACCGTTTAAATACCGGTTCTTTTCTGGGGAGTGGTCTGAATTTTGTGAACTTGTACTACGCAGTGAAAAATTCTTTGTAAAGTATGATCTTATTCTCACTTCAGAAACCATTTACAATCCAGATTATTACAGCACTTTGCACGAAACATTCCTTAGACTACTGGATAGAAATGGACGGGTGCTTTTGGCCAGCAAAGCACATTATTTTGGTGTAGGTGGAGGTGTTCATCTCTTTCAGAAGTTTATAGAAGAAAGGAATGTATTTGAGACTAGAACGCTTGAAATAATTGATGAAGGACTGAAGAGGGTCCTAATTGAGCTGACTTTTAAGCACTCCAGTTGATGTCCATTGAATGTGCTAAGTGAAGTAAACTGAGTCACCAAAACTTTTGAGTGTTCAGTTTCTGCTTTGTGATTATTTTCTGAAATTATGTTTGTTTAGTTTATCCAAAAAACAGAACAGCTATATTAGCAGGCTCGTATCTGCTTGGTGAGGATGAGGAAAAGTACCCCTGAACATTTTGGTGAGATCACCTGGGGAATGGTTTTGTGGGACAGTTGTCTGTTCTCCAGCCTTCATTCTATTTGACCTTTCTACCACCTTTGACATTATATGAGATTTTTCCCAGAAAAATCTGCCATTTCTTATTTTGAGTTTATGAATTTTTTCCCAGACGTTTTTAGTTTTAGCTTAGAAGGGAGACTTCGTCTTGCTTACTTTGGACACATCATTAGGAAAGACCAGTTGCTACAAAAGGACATCATTTTTGATAAAGTAGAGAGCGAAAACGAGGGAAACCCTCAGTGGGATGGATTGACATGAGCCACAGCAATGGACTCCAACATATCAATGATCATGACGGTAGAGTAGGACCAGGCAGTGGTTTGTTGTGCTATATGTAAGGTTGCCATGAGTCGGAGCTGACTCGAAGGCAATGGCAACAGCTATTGACCAGGAGATGCCTAGTCAGACCACAATGCCATGAATTCTAAGGGAATATCATGCAGCAGTAAATGGTACTGACCCTAAGTACTAGGTTGAAGGCCTTATGTAACTAGGAAGTTTTTGTTTTTACTATTTACGTACCTTCTGTAATAAGAATAGGATGCTGAGCAGTTGAATTCATGCAGTGATGGAAGAACTAAAGGAGAGTCAGTGATAGAGTATAAAAGTTGTACATGAAGCAGTTCTTAAGGTTAACCCATTGTAGCCAAGTAGGAGACTCTAGGATCTTGATATGAGGTAAAAGAACAGGAAGGGAGAATTCCAGGTTCTGGTCAGTATGAACTCGTTACCCATTGCTGTTGAATCTGTTCCAACTCAATGGTCCTATAGGTCAGTAGAACTACGCCATAGAGTTACCATGGTGGTAATCTTTAGGAAAGCAGACTTCCACATCTTTCTCCCACGGAACAGCTGGTGGGTTTAAAGCTGACCTTTCGGTTAGCACCCCAGCACTTAACCACTGCACCACCAGAGCTCCTTATAAACTCACCGGTTTTCAAGTTGTAAAATAGTGGGAAAGAGAAAGGGAGAAATTATTTTTTTTGATTCTAGCGTGGAATGTTTCACATTTTAACACCTCTGAAATTGGTATCTGCTTTTGTATGGATACCAATAGTATAAGTGGCAGCATTTTTCTTTCTTGAGGATAACTTGTTCCTAAAAATAATGGTACATTTTGTATTCAGTGAAATGTTACACTTATTAGATATCTACTGTTAACCAGTTTATGTACAGTATCTTCCTTAATACAACCTTATGAGATCGATATCCCCTTAATAATGGTCATAAAAACTAGCAGTTTTTGCATTTATTATGTGCGGAGAAGAAACACTTTGCATGCACTAACATTTAACATTCACAACAACTGTGGATTAGGTTCTAATCACTATCCCCATTTTGTAGATAAAGAACTTGAGGATCAGGAAGTTGAGTAACTTGCTCCCAAACACAAATTCTTCACCTTGAACCAGAACCTGAACTGAGACCTTTGTAAAGCCTTTGCTCTTTTCACCACACCAGTGGACTCAACTGTAAGAACCAATGCCTGTTTTTCATCACAAATATTTCTTAGCACTCTTATTCTGAAATGAAATTCATAGTTAAATTCATGTACTGTTGAAGAGGCTGTGGAGCGATTGGAACACATACACTGCTGGTGGGAATGTCAAATGATACAACCACTTTGGAAATTGATTTGGTGCTTCCTAAGCTAGAAATAGAACTACCACACGATCCAGCAATCCTACTCCTTGGAATATATCCTAGAGAAATAAGAGCCTTTATACGAAAAGATATATGCACACGCATGTTCATTGCAGCATTGTTTACAATAGCAAAAAGATGGAAGCAACCAAGGTGCCCATCAATGGATGAATGGATAAATTATGCTACAATTAGTTTTTTTTTTATTCACACAGTGAAATACTATACACGTAGATAAAGAACAATGATGAGTCCTTGAAGCATTTCATAACATGGAGGAATCTGGAAGGCATCATGCTGAGTGAAATTAGTCAGTTGCAAAAGGATAAATATTGTATGAGCTAAGGCTCAGGCTGCTAACTAAAAGGTCAGCAGTTCAAATCCGCCAGCAGCTCCTTGGAAACCCTATGGGGCAGTTCTACCTCTGTCCTATAGGGTCACTATGAGTCAGGATTGACTCGATGGCAACAGGTTTTTTTTTTTTTTTTCTTACTATTATAAGAACTTGAGAAATAGTTTAAATAGAGAAGAAAATATTTGATGGTTACGAGAGTGGGGAGAGAGGGAGGGATTCACTGATTAGATAGCAGACAAGAACTGTTCTAGTTGAAAGGAAAGACAACACACAATACAGGAGAGGTCAGCACAACTGGACTAAACCAAAAGCAAAGAAGTTTCCTGAATAAACTGGATGCTTTGAAGGACAGCATAGCAGGGGCGGGGGCTTGGGGACCAGGATTTCAGGGAACATCTAGGTCAATTTGCATAATAAAATTATTAAGAAAACATTCTGCATCCCATTTTGGAGAATGGCGTCTGGGGTCTTAAACGCTAGCAAGTGGCCACCTAAGATGCATCAATAGGTCTCAACCCACCTGGAGCAAAGGAGAATGAAGAACACCAAAGACAGAAGGTAATTATGAGCCCAAGACACAGAAAGGGCCACATAAACCAGAGACTACATCAGCCTGAGACCAGAAGAACTAGATGGTGCTTGGCTACAACCGATGACTGCTCTGACAGGGTACACAACAGAGAACCCCCGAGGGAGCAAGAGAGCAGTGGGATGCAGACCTCAAATTCTCATAAAGACACGAAACTTAGTGGTCTGACTGAGACTAGAAGGATCTGGAAGGTCATGGTCCCCAGACCTTCTGTTAGCCCCAAACAGGAATCATTGCCAAAGCCAACTCTTCAGACAGATTTTACTGGAGTAGAAAATGATACCGGTGAGGAGTGAACTTCTTGGATCAAGTAGACATGAGGCTATGTACGCAGCCCCTGTCTGCTGGAGAGATAAGAAGGCAGACGGGGTCAGAAGCTCCCTGAATGGACACAAAAATAGAGGGTGGAGAGAAGGAGTGTGTTCTCTCATTAGGGGGAGAGGAACTAGGAATATATAGCAAGGTGTATATAAATTTTTGTATTAGAGACTGATGTGATGTGTAAACTTTCATTTCAAGCAAAATTCATTTACACACATTATTAAAAATTATGTATGCATGTGAGTATATACCTCTAACTATATCTGGTGAAGTAAATTATTTAATATGGCCTTTTCTAGCCATTGTCTTCGTAACTCGTACCAAATGACTGGGCGGAACTATGCAAATAAAGTGCTTGTGGCCCCCCAAGGGGATTGGATAGCTTGCTAAGAATGTAAATAAGGTGCCTGCCAACCTTGTGGGGATGGGACCATGCAAATAAGGTGTATGGAACCCTAATGAAAGGATTAGTCAGTTTTGCCACCCCACTAGGCTTAAATGAGCCATCCCAGAGGTAGGAAGGGAGGATCTCCCCACCACCAAGAAAGAAGATGCAGGGTGGTGCGCATCCTTTGGACTTGGAATGCCTGTGCTGAGAAGCTCCTAGAACCAGGAGGCCTAGAGAGAGTGAGAGCTGTAACACTGGAGACAGCAAGAAGTGGCAGCATAGAAACAGAAGTAGCAGAACCCAGAGACCACACAGTGGCCCACGGAAAAAGAAAGCTGAGTACCTTTGGGCAGGAGGCTTGCTGGTGTAGTAGAGCACCTCTGGGCACATGGTGGAACTAGGTTTACTGACCCACAACCCACAGAGTTAGAGCTGAGTGCCTTTGGCCCGAGGCTTACCGGTGGAGTGGGGGTGCCTCTGCGTACTTATCGGCTGAGCTAAAAGAGCTGTGTAACACTTGCCTGAGTAGGGCAGAGGCCAAGCTGAGGGGCCGAGGGGCCAGAAAGAGACCTGCCTGCAGCACGGCTGAGAAGAGGCTGTTCTGATGGAAGAACTCTATCCTGAATTATAATCTGTTCCTTGCCTAATAAGCCCCTTAACTGGGAGTTCTGCATAGCCATTGCAACAAATTATCAAATCAGCAGAGAAGGAGAGTGTGCCATGGGAGGGAAGGTTGGTGTCAGAATTGTTAAAAACTTAATAGAAGAGGTATGTCTGACCTTCTCCCCTTAGGAATCAGACTTGGGCTGTTGATCTTGATTTTCCTTCCTCCTTGTAAAGTCAGACGAGGAGGTCAGATGCCCCCGTCACGCCATTTTTATAGTATGATGTGAAGAATGTCATTTACAATAAATTCATATTTCATTCAGTAGATGTGCAGGTGTGGCCACAGAAGACATGAAGTAGCCAGATGCTAGTACTTGGAGTACCATTACTACATATACAACAGCTACAATTCCAGATCCATGTACTTGATGAGGTAGAAGAGGCCCTGACAGCTGGGTTGGCTGACACAGAAAGCACAGAGCATTGGACAGAGCTCCACAACACAATAGTCAGTATCTGATTTTGAGACAAATAGGTATCTCTTAGTTCTTTAAGGTGATGTGGATTCCTGGTGGGGTGTCAGGTCCTCACACAGGAGGCCTGTCCATAAGTAGCAGAGCCACAATCCCTAACAGGGGCTCAGGGCACAGTTTTAGCCCCAGGGAGGGGGTACACAAAAAGCAAAAGAAGTTAAAGCATCCAGTCTGGGAACTAGATAATTCAGACATCAAACATAATTCTGGGGTAAGAGGCAGCCTGATAGGGATACTAACTACCCAAGATAGCTGGCAGCAGGAGAGACTTTAGCTACAAATTAAGGCTCTACATCCAGGAGAAGGCTGCTTTCTCAAGTAAATAGTTTAATGTAATCATTTAAGAAGGCATATATGTTAAGTCAATGGTTTTTGGAGTCCAATTGTTGAGTACTGTCAAATCAATTCAACTCATAGCAACCCTATAGGACAGAGTAGAACTGCGCTATAGGGTTTCCTAAGCTGTAACCTTTACGGGAACAGATTGCCAGGTCTTTTCTCCAGCAGAGTGGCTGGTGAGTTCAACCCGCCAACCTTTCAGTTAGCAGCTAAGCAGTTTAACCATTGTGCCACTAGACTTCCTTTTAGAGTCTATTACTGTCATGGATTGAATTGTGTCCCCCCAAAATATCTGTCGACTTGGTTAGGTCAAGATTCCCAGTATTGTATGACTGTCTACCATTTTATCACCTGACGTGATTTCCCTATGTGTTGTAAATCCTATCATTATGATGTAATAATATGGATTAGCAACATTTATATCGATGATATCTACAAGATTAGATAGTGTCTTGAGCCAATCTCTTTTGAGACATAAAAGAGAGAAATGCGCAGTGAGACATGGGGACGTCATACCACCAAGAAAGCAGTGCCAGGAACAGAGTGCGCCCTTTGGGCCTGAGGTTCCTGTGCTGAGATGCTCTCAGGCCAAGGGAAGACTGATGACAAGGACCTTCCTCTAGAGCCCACAAAGAGAGAAAGCCTTCCCATGGAGCTGGCGCTCTGAATTTGGACTTCTAGCCTACTGTACTGTGAGAGAATAAACTCTCTTTTTTTAAGCCATCCACTTGTGGTATTTCTGTTATGGCAGCACTAGACAGCTATCTTGGGTTAAAATTCCATTTCAGTCTCTCACTAGCTGTGTGACCTTGGCACACAGATTACCTCTCTATGCCTGTTTTCCCGTCTTCAAAACAGAAATAGCATCTCTCTGACAGTTTTTGTGAAGAATAAGAGTTAATGCTGAGTACTTATCATGGCTTCTGCCACGTGGTTCCTATGTATAAATGTGAGCTATTATTCTTTCTAAGAATCCTTATAACATTTAGTCACCCTGTTTTACCAGTCAGGTAGGAAGCCCTGCCCACTTTTGTTACAAATGTGCCTTGAAAATTTACAAATCTCAGTTCAGAACTCAGAGAAACAAGTCAGCTCCAGGCTTGAGCTGACCAGTGCCAATCTCCATTTTCAAAGCTGTGCTGTGCAGAAGCTTTGGTGTTGCAGATTATTGAGAATGGAGAGGAGCACATCTTGTTAATTTGTTTCTAAAAACTCAGTCACAGACATGCTCTGTTCTACCTTTACACTTCCCATTTCCCAACTATGCCCTTAGCCTTCCATCCAGCTCCACAGATGCGTTCTCCTCACAGTGCAGAAGCAGATGGGATGGGAAATGTCTCAGCAATGACCAGGAGCTATGGTTCCCAGTGCCAAATGCAGTTGCCAGTCACAGATGTTTACTGTGGTGTTCTGGGGTACACATGTCACCTGCTCAGCTAGAGAATAACCTTTTTAATGGGAGGAAATAAGTCTTCACTTTTCTGTACCCTCTGTAGGGTTTCCCCCATGTGTCTGTCAGCTTGTCGTACTGCGGGGGCTTGTGTGTTGTGATGCTGGAAGCTATGCCACTGGTATTCAGATGCCAGCAGGGTCACCCATGGAGGACAGGTTTCAGCTGAGCGTTCAGACTAAGACAGACTAGGAAGAAGGACCCGGCAGTCTACTTCTGAAAAGCATTAGCCAGTGAAAACCTTATGAACAGCAGCGGAACATTGTCTGATATAGTGCTGGAAGATGAGCCCCCGAGGTTGTAAGGCACTCAAAAGATGACTGGGGAAGAGCTGCCTCCTCAAAGTAGAGTCGACGTTAATGATGTGGATGGAATAAAGCTTTCGAGACCTTCATTTGCTGATGTCGCATGACTCAAAATGAGAAGAAACAGCCGCAAACATCCATTAATAATCGGAACCTGGAATGTATAAAGTATGAATCTAGGAAAATTGGAAATCATCAAAAATGAAATGGAACACATAAACATCGATATCCTAGGCATTAGTGAGCTGAAATGGACTGGTATTGGCCATTTTGAATAGGACAATCATATAGTCTACTATGCTGGGAATGACAACTTGAAGAGGAATGGTGTTGCAGTCATCGTCAAAAAGAATGCTTCAAGATCTATCCTGAAGTCCAACGCTGTCAGTGATAGGATAATATCCATACGCTTACAAGGAAGACCAGTTAATACGACTATTATTCAAATTTATGCACCAACCATTAGGGCCAAAGGTGAAGAAATAGAAGATTTTTATCAGCTGCTACAGTCTGAAATTGATTGAACATGCAATCAAGGTGCATTGATAATTACTGGCAATTGGAATGTGAAAGTTGGAAACTAAGATGAAGGAATCAGTAGTTGGAAAATATGGCCTTGGTGATAGAAACAATGCTGGAGATCGAATGATAGAATTTCGCAAGACCAATGACTTCTTCATTGCAAATACCTTCTTTCACCAACATAAACGGCTACTATACACATGGACTTCGCCAGATGGAACACACAGAAATCAAATTGACTACATCTGTGGAAAGAGATGATGGAAAAGCTCAATATCGTCAGTCAGAACAAGGCCAGGGGCCGACTGTGGAACAGACCATCAATTGCTCATATGCAAGTTCAAGCTGAAACTGAAGAAAATCAGAGCAAGTCCACGAGAGCCAAAATATGACCTTGAGTATATCCCACCTGAATTTAGAGACAATCTCAAGAATAGATCTGACGCATGGAACACTAGTGACAGAAGACCAGACGAGTTGTGAAATGACATCAAGGACATCATCCATGAGGAAAGCAGGAGGTCACTGAAAAGACAGGAAAGAAAGAAAAGACCAAGGTGGATGTCAGAGGAGACTCTGAAACTTGCTCTTGAGTGTGGAGCAGCTAAAGCAAAAGGAAGAATTCATGAAGTAAAAGAACTGAACAGAAGATTTCAAAGGGCCTCTCGAGAAGACAAAGTAAAGTATTATAATGACATGTGCAAAGAGCTGGAGATGGAAAACCAAAAAGGAAGAACGCGCTTGGCGTTTCTCAAGCTGAAAGAACTGAAGAAAAAATTCAAGCCTCGAGTTGCAATAGTGAAGGATTCCATGGGGAAAATATTAAATGATGCAGGAAGTATCAAAAGAAGATGGAAGGAATACACAGAGTCATTATACCAAAAAGAATTAGTCGATATTCAACCATTTCAAGAGGTGGCATATAATCAGGAACTGATAGTACTGAAGGAAGAAGTCCAAGCTGCTCTGAAGGCATTGGCAAAAAACAAGGCTCCAGGAATTGATGGAATATCAATTGAGATGTTTCAACAAACAGATGCAGTGCTGGAGGTGCTCACTCATCTGTGCCAAGAAATATGGAAGAGAGCTCCCTGGCCAAGTGATTGGAAGAGATCCATATTTATGCCTATTCCCAAGAAAGGTGATTCAACCAAATGTGGAAATTATAGAACGATATCATTAATATCACACACAAGCAAAATTCTGCTGAAGATCATTCAGACACGGCTGTAGCAGTATATGGGCAGGGAACTGCCAGAAATTCAGGCGGAAGAGGACGTGGAACCAGGGATATCATTGCTGATGTCAGATGGATCCTGGCTGGAAGCAGAGAATACCAGAAGGATGTTTACATGTGTTTTATTGATTATGCAAAGGTATTTGACTGTGCGGATCATAACAAACTATGGATAACACTGCAAAGAATGAGAATTCCAGAACACTTGTGCTCATGAGGAACCTTTACATAGATCAAGAGGCAGTTGTTCGGACAGAACAAGGGGATACTGATTGGTTTAAAGTCAGGAAAGGTGTGCATCAGGGTTGTATCATTTCACCATACCTCTTCAATCTGTATGCTGAGCAAATAATCCAAGAAGCTGGACTATATGAAGAAGAACGGGGCATCAAGATTGGAGGAAGACTCATTAACAACCTGCGTTATGCAGATGACACAACCTTGCTTCCTGAAAGTGAAGAGGACTTGAAGCACTTACTAGTGAAGATCAAAGACCACAGCCTTCAGTATGGATTACACCTCAACGTAAAGAAAACAAAAATCCTTACAACTGGACCAATGAGCAACATCATGATAAACGGAGAAAAGATTGAAGTTGTCAAGGATTTCATTCTACTTGGATCCACAATCAACAGCCGGGGAAGCAGCAGTCAAGAAATCAAAAGACCCATTGCATTAGATAAATCTGCTGCAAAGGACCTCTTCAAAGTGCTGAAGAGCAAAGATGTCACCTTGAAGACTAAGGTGCGCCTGACCCAAGCCATGGTATTTTCAATCGCATCATATGCATGTGAAAGCTGGACAATGAATAAGGAAGACTGAAGAAGAGTTGACGCCTTTGAATTGTGGTGTTGGTGAAGAATATTGAATATACTATGGACTGCCAAAAGAATGAACAAATCTGTCTTAGAAGAAGTACAGCTAGAATGCTCCTTAGAGGCAAGGATGGCGAGACTGCGTCTTACATACTTTGGACATGTCGTCAGGAGGGATCAGTCCCTGTAGAAGGACATCATGCTTGGCAGAGTACAGGGTCAGCGGAAAAGACGAAGACCCTCAACGAGGTGGATTGACACAGTGGCTGCAACAATGAGCTCAAGCATAACAACGATTGTAAGGATGGCGCAGGACGGGGCAGTGTTTCGTTCTGTTGTGCATAGGGTTGCTATGAGTCGGAACTGACTCGATGGCACCTAACAACAACAACAACTGTAGGGTTTTATTCAGTTGCTTAGTAAATACCAGCTTGACAAAGAGGAAGAACTAGATTCTTCGCCTCCGCTTCAGGGGGGATTTCCTGAACTTCCCGTGCAATGCTAAAGGTAGCATCGTGGTTGCTGATATTAAGGCTTTTCTTTGGGTAAAAGTGCACATTCAAAATTACCACCATAGACAGAAACAAATTAAAACTCAAAGTGTGGGAAAAAAGTATATCAAGCGAACAACAATCTAAAAACAGCAGGAGTGGAAATATGAATTTCTGTCAAAATAGACTGGAAAGTAAAATCCACCACAAAGGATAAGGAAGGACACTATATAATGATTAAAGGGTAAATACACCAGAAGGACATAACCATAATAAATATTTACCCACCTGACAGGGCTCCAAAATATGTAAAACAAACTCTAACAGCATTGAAAAGAGACATAGGTCCACAATAATAGTAGGAGACTTCAATATACCACTTTCATTGAAGGACAGGACATCCAGGAAGATGCTCAATAAAGACACAGAAGATCTAAATGCCACGATCAACCAATTTGACCTCATAAACAAATACAGAACACTCCACCCAACAGCAGCCAAGTACACTTTCTTTTCCAACATGCATGGAACAGTCTCCAGAATAGACCACATATTAGGCCAGAAAGCAAGCCTAAAGAGAATCCAGGAAACCCTGGTGGCGTAGTGGTTGAGTGCTATGGCTGGTAACCAAAGGGTTGACAGTTTGAATCCTCCAGGCGCTCCTTGGAAACTCTATGGGGCAGTTTTACTCTGTCCTATAGAGTTGCTATGAGTTGGAATTGACTCGATGGCACTGGGTTTGGGTTTTTTTTTAAACAGAATACAAAACATTGACATGTTACAAAGCATCTTTTCTGACTATAAAGATGTAAGAGTAGAAATGAATAACAGAAAAAGCAAGGAAAAACATCAAACACATGGAAACTGAACAACACCTTTCTCAAAAACAACTGGGTTATAGAAGAAATTAAGGGTACAATAAAGAAATTCACAGAATCAAATGAGAATGAAAACACATCCTACCAAAATTACCACTATAACCTGAGTAGAGCCCAGCAGACCCATTGCCCCATCCTGTAAAAAATCTTTTATTGCAGCCCAGGGTTGCAGCTTCTGTTCAACAGGATGGTTGGGGGAGGTCACAGGACATTTATCACCACTAGGTTTTCTCTAACAATTCCAATTTCTTTAAGTGAACTCAGATAACCCTGAAAAGTAGGTTCATCATCGCCAGGGGAAGTTGTCTAAGGGGAGTGCTTTTTATGGTCAGGATTAATGTTCTGTTTGCAAGAAACTGTGTAAAAATTCCAGTAATATTAATAGCTTGGTAACTTAAGAATTTTTAAAAGAATCAGGGTACTTTACCGCACACAGAACAGGATAAGTAGCGAATGGAGGTATGATCTGCAAACACGTGATGAAGAGGATGGTGCAGTCATCCTTTCCCATGGCGTATACTGATGAGATGGGAAAAGAGGATGGGAAGGCTTGTTTTGGGCAGTCTATACCTTAACTTTGCTGTAGAATCAGATGTGCTCAGTCTCATGAAACCCCAAATACCTCTGTGCCTTAGCAATGCTGCTGCTGGGCCCCGTGGTGTCTTTGTGTAAAGAAAAACACTCCCACCACCATGTTAGAGAGCACATTTGGGCAGGCAGGACTGGGCTGTATTTCAGCCCCGATTGCCCCTTCAGCTCTTCTTGGTGGTTTAATCTTAGAAACTTCCTCAGTTTTCTGACTGATAAGATGTAGGAGAAAGGCCAATAAGCTGATGAATATCAAGAGAACCATTTGAGACCCACCCTCCTACAGGAGCTGAAGGAGATGGTTTTCTCTTCTCATGATGATTTGGAGCTCACAAAAGCCTTTCAGGGCATCCAGCATGGGCAAATGGAATAGGGCTTCAGTCAATTAAGTGTGCAGCAGGTGAACTCAGACTGTTACCGACTGAAATGTGTTACCCCAATATACGTGCTGGAATCCTAACTCCTGAACGTGCAGATGCAATCTAATCTTATCTAATGTAATTACCTTCCATAATGCAATCTAATGTAATATACTCAATCAGTTGAGGTCATACCAGTACAAAGTGAATCCTGGATGTAATCACTTCTGAGTTATATAAAGAGCAGCATGGACGGACACACACACACACACACACCTCCACCACACACGGGAAGATAGATGCCATGTGAAGATCAACAAGGAACCAAGGAATGCCTAGGGCTATGACAAAGGAGGAAGCAACATCGCTGAGGCCTTGATTTGGACTTTTAGCTTCCTGAACTGTGAGGAAAAAAAGTTTCCGTTCTTTAAAGCCACTGAATTATCGTATTTCAGTTACAACAGCACTAGGTAACTAAGACAGAACAACTTGAACTGGGGGATCAGAGCTACCGAGGCAGATATTCCCACATAAGCAATCTTGTGCAGAGGAGGCGCTGCCGTGAAGTCATCAGTGAGCACTGAAGTCAGAAGGCTACTGAAACCAGTCCGTACGGCTCTCCTGGCCACACAGCAACAGCAGGATCAAGGAGCCATTGAGTTGTGTGTGTGGTAGTATCAGCAGCAACAGCAGTACAATTCTGGAAACTCTCCAGTTAGCCATATAGCATTTTTTCTCAGCCTACTCTGAAATCTCCATCAGGCCTCTGCTAGAGAGGTTGCACTCCTGGTCCCAATATAATCTCACGGGTCATCTAACCAGCCCAGTCACCTCTCAGGTTCTTCTGAGGCTACAGAGAGGAAGTCAGCATGCCCAGAATACACTGAAAGCAAGCTTGCCCTTTTCACACTTTCATACTGAGAGACAATGAAAAAGAAATGTATTTCGTCAAAGAAATAAAGCAAAATAAAAAAATGTTATCCTCATTCTGTTAAGAGAAATCAGAGGTGGGAAAGGTCAAAGCTTATCCTGTTTCTTCGGGTGTTTCTAAAATGCCTTAGAACTCAAAATTCTTTTCGATCTCTGCTACCCTAGTCTTAATAACTTCTGGAAAATTACTATAAACTCGATTCTGAGCTTGTTTTAAGTAGCAAGAAAATGAATGTTCATGCGAGGCAACTTTTTAGGGGAGAACTTATGTGAAAAGGTGGAATAAAGCCTAGAAACTCAAAACACACCCAGTCAGTTCAGTGACACACTACATTCTCAGTAACCAATCTCTATGCCAGCTTTTTTTATTTTCATTGCTCCCACACCCCCCTCTTTGTGTTTTAAGAATCTTCAGAGGGAACCACATTTCACTCATATGCCTTTTCTTGCCTGAACTTTCCACAGACCGAACTCTGTTTCCTGTTTATCCAATTCTCTTTGCAGTTTTCAAGCTTCTCCAGGATTTTTATGATGAGAGCCAACAAAGTTCTCTCTTCTAAGGAAATACCTCAGAGAAGCATTTTCTAGGAAGAGCGTCACAGATATTTCTGATGTTCTGAATTCTAGTTCCCTTAAAAGGAAACACATATAAGCCCATATTTTAAACATTAAAACACAACTCTCTTAAATTTGTGATTGGAGATAAGATCTTATTATGTAACTTTCCCCCAAATATTTCAAATATTCTTCTGTCCTATCTCCTAACATGTTGTTTTTGTTAGTTTCTGTCGAGTTGGTTCCTGTGTATAACAGAACATAACAATGCCTGGTCCTGTGTCATCTTCACGGTTGTTATGTTTGAGTCCATTGTTGCAGATGTTGTGTTGATCCACCTCATTAAGAGTTTTCTTCCTTTTTGCTGACCCTTTACCAAACATGATGTCCTTTTCTAGTAATTGGTCTTTCCCAATGATGTGTCCGAAGTGAGCCACAGTGTCGCCATCCTTGCTATTAAAGAGGGTTCCGGTTTTATTTCTTAGTCTCCTAATATAGTTCACATAAAGAGAAACAGCCTTAGTTAGAGTCAAAATCATGAGATTGTTAGAAGTCGCTGGTAATTTTAATTCATTTGTTATCATCTATTACTATCATATAGGCATTTTCAACATAATTCACCACATAAATAAAACAAAGGAAAAGAACCACATGATCAGACCAATCAATGCAGAAAAGGCATTTGATAAAATCCAACACCCATTCTTGATAAAAACTCTCAGCAAAATAGGAGTAGAAGGGAAATAACTCAAGAGAATAAAGGGAATTTGTATAAAACCAGGAGTCAACTTTATCCTCAACAGAGAGAATCTAAAAAAGAATTTCCCTCGAACAAAAACCAGACAAGGATGCCCTTTTTCATCACTCTTATTGTATTGGAAGTTCTAGCGAGAGCAATAAGGCAAGAAAAAGGACGTAAAGGGCATCCGCATTGGTAAGGAAGATGATATGATTCTATACATAGAAAACCCCAAAAGACTCTATGAGAAAGCTATTGAAACTAATAGAAGCATTCAGCAAAGTGGCAGGATACAAGATCAACATACAAAAATCAGTTGGATTCCTCTACATCAACAAAGAGAACTATGAAAAGGAAATCAGGAAAACAATACCATTTATGATAGCCCCCCAAAAGATAAAATACTTAGAAATAAATCTAACCAGGGACGTAAAAGACATACAATGAAAACTACAAAACGCTATTGTGAGAAACCAAAAGACATCTATGTAAATGGAAAAACATACCATGCTCTTGAGTAGGAAGACTTAACATTGTAAAAATGTCAATACTACCCAAAGTGATATGTCCCAGTAATAATATTCTCCACCAAGATGAAAAGCCTAATCACTAACTTTGTATGGAAGGGAAAGAGGCCCCAGGTAAGTAAAGCTTTATTAAAAAAGAAGAACAAAGTAGGAGGCCTCACACTACGTGATCTCAGAACCTACTATACAGCCATGGTAGCCAAAATAGCCTGGTACTGATACATCAACACACAGAGACAAATGGAACAGAATTCAGAACCCAGCTGTAAATTTATCCCCTTATGGAGAGCTGATCTTTGACAAAGGACCAAAGTTTACTGAATGAAGAAGAGATAGTCTCTTCAACAAACAGAGCTGGCAAAATTGAATATCTGTAGAAAAATGAAACAGGATCCATACCTCACACCATAAAAAAAAGCTAACTCAAAATGGATCAAAAACCTAAAATTATAAAGATCATGGAGGAAAAACTAAGGACAAAGCTGGGGTTCTAATATATGACATAAATAGAATACCAGAGATAAATAAAAATGCACACACGCATGAAGATGAAATAGATAAATAGGACCCTTTGGCTACGACATAACCAACAAGGGTCTAATCTCTAAAATTTATAGAAAACTTCACTACCTCAATAAAAAAAAAAAAGCAGACAAATAATCCAATTAAAAGATGGACAAAGTACTGTGAGTCGCCATCTAGGATACTACACTAGTCTCACCCCTTCAGGAGCACGGAGGAATGAAGAACTAAAGAAACAAGGGAAAGATCAGTCCAAAGGACTAATGGACCACGCCTACTTTAGTCTCCACCAGACTAAGCTCAGTACAACTAGATGGTGCCCGGCTACCACCACTGACTGCTCTGACGGGGATCACAATAGACGGTCCCAGACAGAGCTGGAGAAAAATGTAGAATAAAATTCTAATTCAAAAAGAAAGACCAGACTTGCTGGCGTGACAGGGTCTGGAGAAACCCTGAGAGTATGGCCCGGATACCCTTTCAGCTCAGTAATGAAGTCAGCACTGACATTCACCCTTCAGTCAAGAAGAGGACAGACCCATAAAACAAAAAGGGACTAAAGGGGCATGCCGGCCCTGGGGCAAGGACTAGAAGGCAGGAGGGGAGGAAAGCTGGTAATAGGGAACCCAAGGTTGAGAAGGGAGAGTGTTGACATGTCATACGGTTGTTAACCAATGTCATAAAACAATATGTGTACTAACTGTTTAATGAGAAACTAGTTTGATCTCTAAACCTTCATCTAAAGTACAATAAAAAAGAAGAAAAAAAAACGGGCAAAATATATGAACAGATACTTCACCAAACAAGACATTCAGGCTGCTAACAAATACATGAATAAATGTTCACAATCATTAGCAATTAGAGAGAAGCAAGTTAAAACTACAGTGAGATACCATTACTGGCACTAATTAAAATAAACAGAAATGACAAATGTTGGTGAGGATATTGGGAGACTGGAACTCTTACACACTGCTGGTGGGAATGTAAAATGGAACAACCACTATAGAAAATGGTATGGCGCTACCTCAAAAAGCTCGAAGCAGAAATACCATATGATCCAACAATCCCACTACTAGGTATACACCCTAAAGAAATAAGAGCCATGACACGAATAGACATACGCACACCCGTGTTCGCTGCAGCACTGTTCGTGATGGCAAAAAGGTGGAAGCAACCTAAGTGCCCATCAGCAGATGAATAGATTAACAAACTCTGGTACGTACACACAATCGGATACTACGCAATGATAAAGAATAACGACAAATCTGTGAAACATCTCACAACATGGATGAATCTGGAGAGCATTATGCTGAATGAAATAAGTCAATCGCAAAAAGACAAATAATTGTATGAGACCGCTGTTATAAAGTAACAATAAAGAGTTTATACACAGGAAAAAAACAACAACTCTTTGAGGTTACCAGAGATGTGAGGGGGAGAGAAGGAAAATTACGAAAGAGATAGTAGCACCTGTTAACACTGGTGAAGGGAGAGGCAATATGGGAGAAGTCAGTATTACATGACCAAGGCAAGAAAGGATACTGAGAGGAACACAGGAAAAAAAAATTTTTTTTTTAACTACGGTAACTACTGGGGCCCTAGTGGCGCAGTAGTTAGGAGCTCGGCTGCTAACCAAAATGTCGGCAGTTGAGATCCATCAGCCGCTCCTTGGAAACCCTCTGGGGGCAGTTCTGCTCTGTCCTATAGGGTCTCTAGGAGTTGGAATTGACTCGACGGCAATGGGTTTGGTTTTTTTTCTTAATTTTTTTTTTTTATGGTAACTAAAGCCCTGGTAGTGCAGTGGTTAAGAACTCAGCTGCTAAGCAAAAGATTGGCAGTTTGAATCTACCAGCCACTCCCTACAAACCCTATAGGGCAGTTTTACTCTCTACTATAGAGTCGCTATGAGTCGGAATCGACTCAGCAGCAACAGGTTTGGTATTTTTTGGTTTATGGTAACTACTGTAGCCTTAACAATCCTGCTACAATAGAAGCAATAAACAATAATCTATGAATGGACACATAGATAGATACATAGACATGCCAAAAGGCGAGGGAGGGGATAAGGGAGCACACTCACTGGCTGATACAGGTTTGGTGGTAGAAATTTATAAATACACAACCATAGGTGCACCTCATATATTAATACAGACGATGGAGCACACAAGTGGCCCAGTCAGGGAAACCTCTTAGACATAGCTAAACGCCTCATGGGATGAATTCCTAGGCTCAAAGGCAAAGCTGTCCCTTAGGGGGCATCTATGTCAACTGGCACACCATAGTTCTTAAAGACTGTTCTACGTCCTACTTTGGTGAGTAGCGTCTGGAGTCTTAAAAGCTTTCCCGTAGCCATCTAAGATACAACTATTGGTCTCTTCCAATCCAGAGCAAAGGAGAGTGAAAAAAACTATAGACCCAGAGGAACAATTAGTCCAAAGGGATAATGGACCACACGAACCACAGCCTACACAACCCCAAGATCAGAAGAACAAGATGGTGTCTGGCTACCACTACCAACTGCTCTGAATGGAATTACAGCAGAGGGTCTTGGACAGAACAAGAGAAAAACATGGAGCAAATGATCAAATTCACAAAAAAGACCAGACTCACTGGTCTGACACAGACTGGAGGAACTCTCGAGACTATGGTTCTGGACACTCTTGTAACTCATAATTGAAGCCGCTCCCAAAGTTCACCTTTCAGCCAAAGATTAGGCAGACCCAAACAACAAACAATAACACACGTGAGGAACATGCTTCTTGGATCAATTATGTATACCAGATCAAATGGCAACACTTGCCCTATACGGAAGAGGAGAAGGCAGGAAGGGACAGGAAAACTGGACAATCAGAACTGGGGAACCAACGGTGGAAAGGGAAAGGGGGAGAGTGGTGACACACTGTAGGATTGCAACCAATGTCACGCACACACAAATTGTGTATAAATTTTTGAATGAGAAACTAATTTTCTTTGTAAACTTTCAACTAAAGCACAATTTTTTTAAAAAAAAAAAGACAAAACCAAATATGAGAACCCAGATGTAAATTATTTGGTCTGCTATTTGATCATACATAAACATGCACACTATGTTTTCTATCTTTCTGTTGTTGGGTGTGGTTGAGTTGATTTTGACTCATAGCAACCCCGTGTGACAGAGTAGGACTACTCCATAGGGTTTCCCTGGCTGGGTGGATTTGAACCACCAACCTTTCTGTTAGCAACTGAGTGCTTAACTGTTACGCCACCAGGGCTCCTTTTTCTCTCTCTGGAGTAGTTAATAATAGGAAGAATTGAGCACTTCCTAGCTGCCATTTAGGTGGCCAGCCCCTTCATGTTTAATTTTCTCTGATATCTGGAAATCAAGCAGAGTTCCGTCCTACTCTAAAGCCCAAACACATTCTCATTCCAACAAGAATTTAGAGAATACTTACTGTGTTAAAAACCAAAACCAAACCCCTTGCCATTGAGTCACTTCCGACTCATAGTGACCCTATAGGACAAAGTAGAACTGCCCTATACAGTTTCCAAGGAGTGCCTGGTGGATTCGAACCGCTGACCTTTTGGTTAGGAGCTGTAGCTCTTAACCACTACACCACCACGGTTTCCATTTACCATGTCAGAGGGGACAATGTCTCTCTTCAGTAATTTCTGCAAAAAAAAAAAAAAGTAACACTTGTAAGAAAAGTTTACTCTTGTATGGTAACTCAATTGACTTCTACTCACACCCCATTTCCCCTGGCTCTTTATAAAAGCGGAGTGATGGATTCACAAGTTCCCAAGTATATTTGTGTTCTTTGTGCCCCCTTTACTGTAAGCTGTGTATTTCCTTTGTTAATCAAGGGGCTTTGTCAAATTTAATTTATGAAGGTTCAGAGATTAACTGACAGGAAATAGGACAAACGATAGTTGACAGGTTTGGGCTCAATCCTCTGCAGAGGAAGAGAGATGTGATTTGGAATCAACTCGATGACAACTGGTTTGGATGTAAGCAAAGAGGGGAAGAAAAGCAGGAGGAGAGGGATGAAGGGTGATAGAGAGACAAGAGTGGAATTACATTAATCAAGATTTAGAGCAACAGAAAGAGTGCTGGGAAAGGCATATGGTGGAGCCCAAGGAAATAGACCAGGCAGAGAGTCAACTATTGAATTCACACAATTGTTGATCATTTTTTAAACAAGTGACTGAAGTGGGGCTGTGATGACTCAGTGTGGATATGACAATAAAGGGGCAGGGTTATGTGACTAAGGTAAGTGCCCAAGGAGAAACACTTGATGGCAGCCCAAGTGGCCTTGCTGCACTCCTGGCATTTCACCCCACTTGGCGTTCTGGATTGTGGGACAACATTGCTGAGCTCTATTTTTAGAATGACCATATATCCGTTTGCTCACGACCACTCGTGGTGTGTCCAGTGTTCTGTGTCCCATCTGGCTTAACATTCTTGAACTTTCAAAAGTTTACTGGTTTGAATGGTAAGTATATGGTCAGCCTGTTTATACCAGGAGGTCCCGATGGTGTAGTGGTTAAGAGCTATGTCTGCTAACCAAAAGGTCAGCAGTTCGAATTCGCCAGTCGCTCCTTGGAAGCCCTATGGGGCAGTTCTACTCTGTCCTATAGGGTTGCTATGAGTTGGAATCAGCTCAGCGGCAATGGGTTTGGTTGGTTTTATTCATACCAATTTAGCAGCATTATCCCTAACCTTGTAATTTTTGTAATTTCTGTGAAATGAGTCATTATTGAAAAAAAATTACTCAATACAAAAATTAACTTCCAATTACATGCCAGACACAGAGCTTGGAATATAAATGGCATATAAAGATGAAATTATACATTCTGTGTTTTTAGAGAGCTTCTAATCTACAGTAGAAATAATAACTAGCTTCTGTTTTTGTCCATGTGAGCCTTTGGTGAGGACTGGTACACATATGGGAAAGGTTTCTGACAGCATTGTCCTTTTAAAGCTATAGAGTAAGCCTATATCCTTGTCATGACATTTGGTGGGGGGGCAGGTGAAGGGGAAGAGGATGGGCGAGTATTTTCCAGTATCAACCATCTGGTGTCACCTGAATAGTTTTTTTTAGGCATGAAAGCAGAACTTGTAAGGTTGGCCACTAAGCTGGGGAATTCTGCCTCTCTTCCGTTGACTCTGGACTTCAAGACTGAGACGGTATCTCAGAATTTCAAATTCTCATGGAATTCCATTGCAGCTGCATAAACCCCCAGAACTATCGCCCTCAGATAATCTTTAAAACTTGCACAAAAATATCTCCTGAAGTCATCTTTAAACCAAGCAATAATTTAGATTAATTAGTAAAGAATGTCTGCCTTCAGCATCGTGTTCTTGTAAAGAACTATATCTATATGGGATCAAACTGACAAAAGGAATTCGAAAGATTAGATAGGAAGCTTAAGGCCAGTGAGTTTATGTCAATGGAGGAGGAACAACTCAGAAAAGGAGGATGAGAATGGTTGCGTAACTTGAAGACTGTGATCAGTGTCACTAAACTGTACAGGTAGAAATTGTTGAATTGGTGTACGTTCTGCTATCTATATTTTTAACAACGTTAAGCAAATTATTTTTTTAAAAATAAAGAGTTGAGACAGTTCCTGATGGTAAGGGGGGCAGATGGCCTCTGCTAAGTGGAGGCGGAAGCTCAGTCACCTGTATCTTGTAAGGGAAATGTTACGGGAACACTCTACCCTTCCCAATTAGAGTCTCCCTACATTGCCAGGGATTTTACTTTATTAGGGGAAATGACTAGTTTCCTTATATAAATATACAAGCAAACAATTAATATGCAACAGGAGAATAGCAATAATAGCAGTCAGCGTGGGAACAGTGCTGACAGTGGAGGAACTCCCTTGGGCCAATGAAGGAGGACTTCTCAGAAGAGTTGACACTTGACATCACTCTCTGAAATGTGAGTAGATTTTCCTCAGACTGATAGGAGGAAGTGGCTGGAGGGGTGGAGAGCTGAGTGCCTAACAGGCAGAAGGACCAGTCTATGAGAAAGCGCCGAACTGTGAGGGCACGTTAATTCACCGAACGTTTACCGAGTACCTACTCTGAGCCAAGCATGTTCTGGGTGCTGCTGTGGAGGAGGAGATTCGGCATTTCTAACAAGCCCCCAGGTGATGCTGATGCTGCTAGACTGCAGATAGCACCCTGCATAGCAAGGCGCCACATCACTGAGCTATACAACCTCAGCTGAATGAGAAGCTGGCTTAGAAATTGATAAAAGCCTTCAAACTCATTATTTTTCTTGATGAAAACTGCCACCAATTAAACTTCTTTGAAACTTCATTTTCCTAATGTAAATTACATGTTCTATTGGTACTTTTTAGAACTGGCATTATTTTAAAACATCTAACACAGGTAGTTTTAAATTTTATTATCGAGAAAGAATTTTCTAAAGAGTATGTACACTTCAAAAAAAAAAAAAAAAAACCTGTGGCCAAGACTCAAGGAAAATTACCCTTCCTATCTGTGAGGCAAATCACCGACCTCAGGAGTATGAATTCTGGGATTTTACTTACTGCACAGAATGATCAGCCTGAGAAGTGCGTTTGTTTCTTGTAAGGAAGTAACTGTGATACATTTGAAGTAGAATTTAGGCTCAGGCAGCATTCTTATTTTAGCCTGGGAGACTGAGGGGTCAGTAAGTCTACAAAACTCTCAGGGAAAGTTCTGGAGCCTTACAGGCCTGAATATTCCTGATGGGCATTTTCCAGTCATACCCTTTGCTGACTTTACCCTAAAGTGTTGTGATTTACTGTTACTTCTTAATCACCAAGCATTTCTCAGAACCAGCAGTACGGAGCAAAGACAAGCATCCAAGAAAGGGCGGGTAGTGCAGTGGTGGGAAGGGCACTGGAATAGATGTCAGGCCAGCCCAGGCCTGCTGCCTTACTCTTGCTTTTTTAGTAACCGTGAGTACGCCCTTCATCAAGTGGCCAGGATATCTTTAACGGTTTCCTCTTCAATAAAACATGATGTAATGATATTTGTCATGTCTAACCTACTGAGTTGCTTTTGGTAGCCGCGAGCACTATAAGTTTCAAATATTGTACATTAAAGTGTCATATAAATCTGGAGTATTAGTATTATCTAAAAAACACATTTCTTGATTTATGCTTCCTTTTTGTTCCCACATTTGACTAAAGCAAACAGATTTTTCCTAGTGTTGCCACTGCCAATATATAGTTAATTGCATCCCCCAATTCCCCTTATTCACTGCCAATCCATTCGACCCGTACCACCAGATAATAGTTTTCATAACACATCGATTTCCTCTAAGCTCTTCCCTGATTGAAACCTTTAACTGCTCCCCATTTTCAAAGGCTGTGGTCTCCGATATGAATGTACAAGGTGCTTCACTGCAGTTCAGGAAGAAAATGTTAGACCATGCCTTGGTATCAGTTTTTAAAATTCTAAAACATAATAAAGACATTAATTCTTGACTCATCTCCAATGGTATAGGCTATACAAAGCGGTTAAAACGACCCCCCAGTACCCTGCCACCGTAACTGACTGTCTTGCATACCTTGGGACTGGAGGAACCGTGTCTATAGGGAAGAGGGTTCATGTAGTCTCCATAAAGAAGAGATGAAGGCAGGGTCATCATGGAAGACTTTCTGGGGGAAATTTTAAGGATTTATTCTGGCCCTCCTGATTTGACGGACTTCTGGAAAAGACCCCAAAATCATCTGCCCGAGAAAAGAATCAGTGTTTCATCCCATCACTCCTTTGCTCAAAAACTTCAATGGCTCTCTATTATACGATCTCAGGGGTAAAGTTCAAATCCCTAAGTCTACATTCAAGGCCATCCCAACCTGTCTCAAGAACACTGCCCCCACCGTTCCTCCTTAAAGAACCTCTACCTTTCATCATCAAAGGTAATTCACACCGTTATGCCCACCTGAACTTTCTCCCTTTTTTAATTTGATTTGAAAGTTTCTACCACTTGTTCAACCTCAAGCCTTACGTCTGTGAAACCCACCTTACTCTTTTGGTCCACTGTTAGGGCTCTATTCTCTGAACTTCTCTGGAATGTGTCTGTAGTACCGATTAAAAAAAAAACACAAAAAACTTTATAGTTAGCATGATCATATAATTTATCGTTCAAACCAGAAGCTTAACATCAGTTAAGAGTGAAGGTAGAGGAGGAGATATTGGAGGCTTATGGAGAGAAGACAAGGTTTGGAGCAGTCATCTAGGGGAGTGGGCCACTGGGTGGAACTTGGACACTATAGTGTGGTTGCTAGGCAGAAATGAAGGGCCTGCTTGAAGTTAGGAAGTATGATTTTAAAGGGAGGCTAATTAAGCAAGGTTTTGTGTTTTTTTTTTTTTTCCACCCATGATCGGCTGCAGAGTGGGATTTAAATAGATGTATTAGTTTCCTGAGCCCTGGTGGCTCACTGGTTAAAGTATTTGGCTGCCAACCAAAAGGTTGGCAGTTCGAACTCACCAGCTGCTCTGCTGTAGAAAGACGTGGCAGTCTGCTTCCTAAAGATTACAGCCTTGGAAACTGATAGGGCAGTTCGACTTTGGCCTATAGGGTCTATATGAATCAGAATTGACTCAATGGCAGTGGGATTTATTAGATTCCTAGGGCTGCCGTACGCTGTATGCCGAGCAAATATTCTGAGAAGCTGGACTATATGAAGAATGGCACATTAGGATTGCACTGGGCAAATCTGCTGCAAAAGATCTCTTTAAAGTGTGAAAAGTGAAGATGCCACCTTAAAGAGCTAAACCATGGTGATTTCAATTGCCCCCATGCATGTGAAAGCTGGATGACGAATACAGAAGACCGAAGAAGAATTGATGCCTTTGAATTGTGATGTTAGAGAAGAATATTGAATATACCATGGGCTGCCAAAAGAACGAACAAATCTGTCTTGGAAAAAGTACAACCAGAATGCTCCTTTGAAGCAAGGATGGCAAGACTACATCTCGCATACTTTGGATATGTTGACAGGAGGGATCAGTCCCTGGAGAAGTATATCAAACACCCGCCAAGAAAAAAAAAAATCCGTTGCTGTCGTGTCGATTCCGATTCATAGTGGCCTTGTAGAAGGACATCATGCTTGGTACGGTAGAGGGTCAGCAAAAACGAGGAAGACTCTCAATGAGGTGGATTGACACAGTGGCTGCAACAATGGGCTTCAGAATAGCGATGATTGTGAGAATGGCACAGGACGGGGCAGTGTTTCGTTCTGTTGTACATAGGGTCATTGTGAGTCAGAAACAACTCCATGGCACCTAACAACAACAACAGAGCTGCTGTAACAAATTACCACAGACTGGGGGGCCTGAAATAACAGAAGTTTATTCTCTCACAGTTCTGGAGGCCAGAAGTCAGAAATCAAGGTGTTGTCAGGGCCGCAGTCCTCTAAAGTTTCTAGGGCCAAATCCTTCCTTGCCTCTTCCAGCGTCTGGTGGCTCTAGCATTCCCTGTTTGGGGCTGCACATCTCCAGTCTCTGCCTTTGTCGTCACATGGCTTTCTCCTCTGTGTCTTCTCGTCTTTCTGTGTGAACATCTGTCATTGGACTTTGGGCACACCCAGATAATCCAGGGTGGTCTCATCTCGAGATCCCTAACTTAGTTACATCTGCAGAGACCTTTTTTCCAAATAAGGTCACATTCACATGTTCCAGGTGAACATACGTTTTGGGGGCCACCATCCAGCCACTACAACAGGCTTGGGGTTTAGCCAAGAAGAGAGTGGTGACACAGGAGTTGAGAGACTTGTCTCACCGTAAGGTAACAATGAAAAGCATGTATACCTGGACACATCTCCCCCCAGCGCAAGGGCACAACACGAGCTGCCCTGAGATCCTTGATGGTAACACTTGGTAGAATCCTTGTGTGTTGTCTGAGGTAAAGAATGAGTGCTAACACACACAGAGGGTGCTCTACACCAAAACAAAACCCGTTGCCATAGAGTCGATTCTGACTCAGAGCTAAAAAACCATGATCTGGCTAAGATAGCCCCTGGTAAGAAAACCTTCTACTCAGATTTCCACTTACTTATTAGTGCTTCCCATCTTCTTGCATTTTGTTAACATGGATCAAGATGAGCAAGTAAGCTGACTCCTACTGGGGGAATTTTTCTACGACACAATCCAAAGTTTTGTGTCTTCCTGTATTAGGGAATTGCTGTTCCCTTAACTTTGATTGTTGATGAGGCTAGAAATAATATCTAGTCTCTGGTGGCTCTGAATATTTCCACACATTGGTCAACCCATCAAGCACATTTATCAAACTCCTACTAATCACGATTCATACCTATTTTTTCCAGATAAACTTTATAATCATTCTGACAATTTGTAAATAATTCCTTTGGTGTTTTTTTTTTTTTTTTGACATTATATTAAATGCATAGTTCAATTTGGTGAGAATTAGACCCTTTAGAATATTAAATAATCTAATCCAGTAGTATGGCATAACTTCCCATTTATCCAAGTCTTCTTTTTTTTAGTCCCTTATCAATATTTTTTCAGTTTCTTCACATGTACTGCACATTTCTTAAGTTTATTCCATCTTCTCTTTTTTTTAAATTGCTAATGTGGGTGGAATTTTTTCTCTTTATATTTTAAATCTAGTATTGCCTAGTAAATAGGAAAGCTGTTTATTTTGGACATCTCCCTTTACTTTGGAGCTTGTTTTCCCTTGCCTTTGTGACACTCCTCTTTCCTCGGATCCCTCATATTTCGTCCAGGGGTGCAGGACAGAGTATTAAGTAGAAAAAGCGTTTGGTTGGAAGCTGTGCATTTGACCCCTCGTTGTGTACCTTAGTAACTGTGTAACCTTGAGCCAGTTAATTAAAGTTTTTTACCATTGGTTTCTTTATCTGTAAAATGGGGATATAAAATTAACCGCAGGGGTTTATTGTGAGGATGAAACTAAATAATATTTTCAAAACATTTACTAAAGTTTCAGTCCCCAGCATGATGCATGTAATAGGTATTCAATAAATGTTTGTAGGATAAATATTGTCAACAGACTGCTATCCCCTCACCAATTGCCATTGAGTCGACTCTAACTTATAGTGACCCTGGAGGACAGGGCAGAACTGCCCCGTAGGTTTTCCAAGGCTGTAATCTTTATGGGAAAGGACAACCACATCTTTCTCCTGCTGAGCTGCTGGTGGGTTCCAATCACTGACCTTTCAGTTACCAGCTGAGCACTTAATGACTGCACCACCAGGGCTCCTTACAGAGAGCCATAGTCCCCTAAAAGTCAACCATGAGTGTTTCCTTTGCATTTTTTTAATTTAAATAATTTTTATTGTGCTTCAAGTGAAAGTTTACAAATCAAGTCAGTCTCTCACATATAAGCTTATATACACCTTTCTACGTACTCCCACTTTCTCTCCCCCTATGAAGCAGCCCGCTCCCTCCTTCCAGTCTCTCCTTTTGTGATGATTTTGCCAGTTTCTAACCCCCTCTACCCTCCCATCTCCCCTCCAGACAGGAGATGCCAACACAGTCTCAAGCGTCCACCTGATGCAAGTAGCTCACTCCTCATCAGCATCTCTCTCCAACCCATTGTCCAGTCCAATCCATGTCTGATGAGTTGGCTTGGGGAATGGTTCCCGTCCTGGCCCAACAGAAGGTTTGGGGACCATGACCGCCGGAATTCTTCTAGCCTTAGTCAGACCATTAAGTCTGGTCTTTTTATGAGAATTTGGGGTCTGCTTCCCACTGTTCTTCTGCTCCCTCAGGGGTTCTCTGTTGTGCTGCCTGTAAGGGCTTTCATCGGTTATGACCGGGCACCATCTAATTCTTCTGGTCTCAGGATGATGTAAGTCTCTAGTTCATGTGGCCCTTTCTGTCTCTTGGGCTCATAATTACCTTGTGACCTTGGTGTTCTTCATTCTCCTTTGATCCAGGTGGGTTGAGACCAACTGATGCATCCTAGATGGCCGCTTGTTAGCGTTTAAGACCCCAGATGCCACACTTCAAAGTGGGATGCAGAATGTCTTCTTAATAGAATTATTTTGCCTATTGACTTAGATGTCCCCTGAAGACATAGTCCCCAAACCCCCACCCTTATCCACTCACCTTTGAAGCATTCGGTTTATTCAGGAAACTGCTTTGCTTTTGGTCCAGTCCAGTTGTGCTGACCTCCCCTGTATTGAGTGTTGTCCTTCCCTTCACCTAAAGTAGTTCTTATCTACTATCTAATCAGTAAATAATCCTCTCTCACCCTCCCTCCCTCCCCCCTCTCATAACCACAAAAGAATGTGTTCTTCTCAGTTTATACTATTTCTCAGGATCTTATAATAGTGGCCTTATACAATATTTGTCCTTTTGCCTCTGACTAATTTCGCTCAGCATAATGCCTTCCAGGTTCCTCCATGTTATGAAATGTTTCACAGATTCATCTTTGTTCTTTATTGATGCATAGTATTCCATTGTGTGAATATACCATAATTTATTTATTCATTCATCCGTTGATGGATACCCAGTTGCTTCCATCTTTTTCTATTGTAAACAGTGCTGCAATAAACATGGGCGTGCATATATCTGTTCGTGTAAAGGCTCTTAATTCTCTAGGATATATTCCGAGGAGTGGGATTTCTGGGTCATATGGTAGTTCCATTTCTAGCTTTTTAAGGAAACGCCAGATAGATTTCCAAAGTGGTTGTACCATTTTACATTCCCACCAGCAGTGTATAAGTGTTCGAAACTCTCCACAGCCTCTCCAACATTTATTATGTTGTGTTTTTTGGATTAATGCCAGCCTTGTTGGAGTGAGATGGAATCTCATTGCAGTTTTTTTTTTTTAATTAACTTTTATTAAGCTTCAAGTGAACGTTTACAAATCCAATCAGTCTGTCACATATAAGTTTACATACATCTCACTCCCTACTCCCACTTGCTCTCCCCCTCTTGAGTCAGCCCTTTCAGTCTCTCCTTTCGTGACAATTTTGCCGGCTTCCCTCTCTCTCTATCCTCCCATCCCCCCTCCAGACAAGAGTTGCCAACACAATCTCAAGTATCCACCTAATATAATTAGCTCACTCTTCATCAGCATCTCTCTCCCACCCACTGACCAGTCCCTTTCATGTCTGATGAGTTTCTTCGGGGATGGTTCCTGTCCTGTGCCAACAGAAGGTCTGGGGACCATGGCCGCCGGGATTCCTCTAGTCTCAGTCAGACCATTAAGTTTGGTCTTTTTATGAGAATTTGGGGTCTGCATCCCACTGATCTCCTGCTCCCTCAGGGGTCCTCTGCTGTGCTCCCTGTCAGGGCAGTCATCTATTGTGGCCGGGCACCAACTAGTTCTTCTGGCCTCAGGATGATGTAGGTCTCTGGTTCATGTGGCCCTTTCTGTCTCTTGGGCTCTTAGTTGTCGTGTGGCCTTGGTGTTCTTCATTTTCCTTTGCTCCAGGTGGGTTGAGACCAATTGATGCATCTTAGATGGCCGCTTGTTAGCATTTAAGACCCCAGACGCCACATTTCAGAGTGGGATGCAGAATGATTTCATAATAGAATTATTTTGCCAATTGACTTATAAGTCCCCGCAAACCATGTTCCCCAGACGCCCGCCCTTGCTCCGCTGACCTTTGAAGCATTCATTTTATCCCGGAAACTTCTTTGCTTTTGGTCCAGTCCAATTGAGCTGACCTTCCAAGTATTGAGCGTTGTCTTTCTGTTCACCTAAAGCAGTTCTTATCTACTGATTAATCAATAAAAAACCCTCTCCCACCCTCCCTCCCTCCCCCCTCCTCGTAAGCACAAAAGTATGTGTTCTTCTCAAGGTTTACTATTTCTCAAGATCTTATAATAGTGGTCTTATACAATATTTGTCCTTTTGCCTCTGACTAATTTTGCTCAGCATAATGCCTTCCAGGTTCCTCCATGTTATGAAATGTTTCACAGATTCGTCACTGTTCTTTATCGATGCATAGTATTCCATTGTGTGAATATACCATAATTTATTTAACCATTCATCCGTTGACGGACACCTTGGTTGCTTCCAACTTTTTGCTATTGTAAACAGAGCTGCAATAAACATAGGTGTGCATATATCTGTTTGTGTGAAGGCTCTTGTATCTCTAGGGTATATTCCGAGGAGTGGGATTTCTGGGTTGTATGGTAGTTCTATTTCTAACTGTTTAAGATAACGCCAGATAGATTTCCAAAGTGGTTGTACCATTTGACATTCCCACCAGCAGTGTATAAGAGTTCCAATCTCTCCGCAGCCTCTCCAACATTTATTATTTTGTGTTTTTTGGATTAATGCCAGCCTTGCTGGTGTGAGATGGAATCTCATCATGGTTTTAATTTGCATTTCTCTAATGGCTAATGATGGAGAGCATTTTCTCATGTATCTGTTGGCTGCCTGAATATCTTCTTTAGTGAAATGTGTGTTCATATCCTTTGCCCACTTTTTGATTGGGTTGTTTGTCTTTTTGTGGTTGAGTTTTGACAGAATCATGTAGATTTTAGAGATCAGGCGCTGGTCGGAGATGTCATAGCTGAAAATTCTTTCCCAGTCTGTAGGTGGTCTTTTTACTCTTTTGGTGAAGTCTTTAGATGAGCATAGGTGTTTGATTTTTAGGAGCTCCCAGTTATCGGGTTTCTCTTCATCATTTTTGGTAATGTTTTGTATTCTGTTTATGCCTTGTATTAGGGCTGCTAGGGTTGTCCCAATTTTTTCTTCCATGATCTTTATCGTTTTAGTCTTTATGTTTAGGTCTTTGATCCACTTGGAGTTAGTTTTTGTGCATGGTGTAAGGTATGGGTCCTGTTTCATTTTTTTGGAAATGGATATCCAATTATGCCAGCACCATTTGTTAAAAAGACTATCTTTTCCCCAGTTAATTGACACTGGTCCTTTGTCAAATATCAGCTGCTCATACGTGGATGGATCTATGTCTGGGTTCTCAATTCTGTTCCATTGGTCTATGTGCCTGTTGTCGTACCAGTACCAGGCTGTTTTGACTACTGTGGCTGTATAATAGGTTCTAAAATCAGGTAGAGTGAGGCCTCCCACTTTCTTCTTCTTTTTCAGTAGTGCTTTGCTTATCCGGGGGTTCTTTCCCTTCCATATGAAATTGGTGATTTGTTTCTCTATCCCCTTAAAATATGACATTGAAATTTGGATCGGAAGTGCGTTAAATGTATAGATGGCTTTTGGTAGAATAGACATTTTTACTATGTTAAGTCTTCCTATCCATGAGCAAGGTATGTTTTTCCACTTAAGTATGTCCTTTTTAATTTCTTGTAGTAGAGCTTTGTAGTTTTCTTTGTATAGGTCTTTTACATCCTTGGTAAGATTTATTCCTAAGTATCTTATCTTCTTGGGGGCTACTGTGAATGGTATTGATTTGGTTATTTCCTCTTCGGTGTTCTTTTTGTTGATGTAGAGGAATCCAAGTGATTTTTGTATATTTATTTTATAACCTGAGACTCTTCCAAACTCTTCTATTAGTTTCAGTAGTTTTCTGGAGGATTCCTTAGGGTTTTCTGTGTATATAATCATGTCATCTGCAAATAGTGATAACTTTACTTCCTCCTTGCCAATCCGGATACCTTTTATTTCTTTGTCTAGCCTAATTGCCCTGGCTAGGACTTCCAGCACGATGTTGAATAAGAGCGGTGATAAAGGGCATCCTTGTCTGGTTCCCATTCTCAAGGGAAATGCTTTCAGGTTCTCTCCATTTAGAGTGATATTGGCTGTTGGCTTTGCATAGATGCCCTTTATTATGTTGAGGAATTTTCCTTCAATTCCTATTTTGGTAAGAGTTTTTATCATAAATGGGTGTTGGACTTTGTCAAATGCCTTTTCTGTATCAATCGATAAGATCATGTGGTTTTTGTCTTTTGTTTTATTTATGTGATGGATTACATTAATGGTTTTTCTGATATTAAACCAGCCTTGCATACCTGGTATAAATCCCACTTGATCAGGGTGAATTATTTTTTTGATGTGTTGTTGGATTCTATTGGCTAGAATTTTGTTGAGGATTTTTGCATCTATGTTCATGAGGGATATAGGTCTATAATTTTCTTTTTTTGTAATGTCTTTACCTGGTTTTGGTATCAGGGAGATGGTGGCTTCATAGAATGAGTTGGGTATTATTCCGTCATTTTCTATGCTTTGGAATACCTTCAGAAGTAGTAGTGTTAACTCTTCTCTGAAAGTTTGGTAGAACTCTGCAGTGAAGCCGTCCGGGCCAGGGCTTTTTTTTGTTGGGAGTTTTTTGATTACCGTTTCAATCTCTTTTTTTGTTATGGGTCTATTTAGTTGTTCTACTTCTGAATGTGTTAGTTTAGGTAGGTAGTGTTTTTTCAGGAATTCATCCATTTCTTCTAGGTTTTCAAATTTGTTAGGGTACAATTTTTCATAATAATCTGAAATTATTCTTTTAATTTCATTTGGTTCTGTTGTGATGTGGTCCTTCTCGTTTCTTATTCAGGTTATTTGTTTCCTTTCCTGTATTTCTTTAGTCAGTCTAGCCAATGGTTTATCAATTTTGTTAATTTTTTCAAAGAACCAGCTTTTGGCTTTGTTAATTCTTTCAATTGTTTTTCTGTTCTCTAATTCATTTAGTTCAGCTCTAATTTTTAGTATTTGTTTTCTTCTGGTGCCTGATGGATTCTTTTGTTGCTCACTTTCTATTTGTTCAAGTTGTAGGGACAGTTCTCTGATTTTGGCTCTTTCTTCTTTTTGTATGTGTGCATTTATCGATATAAATTGACCTCTGAGCACTGCTTTTGCTGTGTCCCACAGGTTTTGATAGGAAGTACTTTCATTCTCGTTGCTTTCTATGAATTTCCTTATTCCCTCCTTGATGTCTTCTATAACCCAGTCTTTTTTCAGGAGGGTATTGTTCATTTTCCAAGTATTTGATTTCTTTTCCCTAGTTTTTCTGTTATTGATCTCTAGTTTTATTGCCTTGTGGTCTGAGAAGATGCTTTGTAATATTTCGATGTTTTGGACTCTGCAAAGGTTTGTTTTATGACCTAATATGTGGTCTATTCTAGAGAATGTTCCATGTGCACTTGAAAAAAAAGTATATTTTGCAGCAGTTGGGTGGAGAGTTCTGTATAAGTCAATGAGGTCAAGTTGGTTGATGGTTGTAATTAGATCTTCCGTGTCTCTATTGAGCTTCTTAGTGGATGTCCTGTCCTTCTCCGAAAGTGGTGTGTTGAAGTCTCCTACTGTAATTGTGGAGGTATCTATCTCACTTTTCAATTCTGTTAAAATTTGATTTATGTATCTTGCAGCCCTGTCATTGGGTGCATAAATATTTAATATGGTTATGTCTTCCTGATCAATTGTCCCTTTTATCATTATATAGTGTCCTTCTTTATCCTTTGTGGTGGATTTAAGTCTAAAGTCTATTTTGTCAGAAATTAATATTGCTACTCCTGCTCTTTTTTGCTTATTGTTTGCTTGATATATTTTTTTCCATCCTTTGAGTTTTAGTTTGTTTGTGTCTCTAAGTCTAAGGTGTGTCTCTTGTAGGCAGCATATAGATGGATCGTGTTTCTTTATCCAGTCCGTGACTCTCTGTCTCTTTATTGGTGCATTTAGTCCATTTACATTCAGGGTAATTATAGATAAATAAGTTTTTAGTGCTGTCATTTTGATGCCTTTTTATGTGTGTTGTTGACAATTTCATTTTTCCACATACTTTTTTGTGTTGAGGCGTTTTTCTTAGTAAATTGTGAGATCCTCATTTTCATAGTGTTTGACTTTATGTTAGTTGAGTCTTTACGTTTTTCTTGGCTTTTATCTTGAGTTATAGAGTTGTTATACCTTTTTGTGGTTACCTTATTATTTACCCCTATTTTTCTAAGTAAAAACCTAACTTGTATTGTTCTATATCGCCTTGTATCACTCTCCATATGGCAGTTCAATGCCTCCTGTATTTAGTCCCTCTTTTTGATTATTGTGATCTTTTACCTATTGACTTCCATGATTCCCTGTTATGTGTATTTTTTTTTAATTAATTTTAATTTGTTTGTTTTTGTGATTTCCCTATTTGAGTTGATATCAGGACGTTCTGTTTTGTGACCTTGTGTTGTGCTGATATCTGATATTATTGGTTCTCTGACCAAACAATATCCTTTAGTATTTCTTGTAGCTTTGGTTTGGTTTTTGCAAATTCTCTAAACTTGTGTTTATCTGAAAATATCTTAATTTCACCTTCATATTTCAGAGAGAGTTTGCTGGATATATAATCCTTGGCTGGCAGTTTTTCTCCTTCAGTGCTCTGTATATGTCGTCCCATTCCCTTCTTGCCTGCATGGTTTCTGCTGAGTAGTCTGAACTTATTCTTATTGATTCTCCCTTGAAGGAAACCTTTCTTTTCTCCCTGGCTGCTTTTAAAATTTTCTGTTTATCTTTGGTTTTGGTGAGTTTGATGATAATATGTCTTGGAGTTTTTCTTTTTGGATCAATCTTAAATGGGGTTCGATGAGCATCTTGGATAGATATCCTTTCGTCTTTCATGATGTCAGGGAAGTTTTGTGTCAGGAGTTCTTCAACTATTTTCTCTGTGTTTTCTGTCCTCCCTCCCTGCTCTGGGACTCCAATCACCCGCAAGTTATCCTTCTTGATAGAGTCCCACATGATTCTTAGGGTTTCTTCATTTTTTTAATTCTTTTATCTGATTTTTTTCAGCTATGTTGGTGTTGATTCCCTGGTCCTCCAGATGTCCCAGTCTGCCTTCTAATTGCTCAAGTCTGCTCCTCTGACTTCCTATTGCGTTGTCTAATTCTGTAATTTTATTGTTAATCTTTTGGATTTCTACATGCTGTCTCTCTATGGATTCTTGTAACTCATTAATTTTTCCACTATGTTCTTGAATAATCTTTCTGAGTTCTTCAACAGTTTTATCAGTGTGTTCCTTGGCTTTTTCTGCAGTTTGCCTTATTTCGTTTGTGATGTCTTGAAGCATTCTGTAAATTAGTTTTTTATATTCTGTATCTGATAATTCCAGGATTGTATCTTCATTTGGGAAAGATTTTCATTCTTTTGTTTGGGGGGTTGGAGAAGCTGTCATGGTCTGCTTCTTTAAGTGGTTTGATATGGATTGCTGTCTCCGAGCCATCACTGGGAAACTAGTTTTTCCAGAAAATCCGCTAAAAAAAAAAAAAATGCAGTCAGATCACTATCAGAGTTCTCCCTCTGGCTTAGGCTATTCGGATGTTAATGAAGCCGCCTGGGGAGGGTGGGGGAGGGAACAGAGAGATAGGAGAGTAGCACCTCAGAATATAGCCAGAGTTGCTTGTCTTGCTTGGAATGACTATTATATCTGAGATTCCAGCGGGGTGCGTCGCCTATGTGTGCTGGCTGTGTGGAGATTGCCCCCGGGGGGTCTGGCCCGCTGGAGTCATGGTCAGATCCTGCACTTCCAGCCCCACGCCCAGCGTCAAGGCTCCCCTGCTGGGACGGTGCACTCTCGACTCCAAAATCAGTCGCTGCCTCCCGGGTACTTCTCGTCCCTCCAGCCGCGTTGCCGTGCCGCCCTCGTTAACCAGTTGAGCCCCCTCCCGGGGTTAGTTCAGGTGGGTGGAGCAGCTCCCTGTGCTTGTGCCGTGACCGAGCGTCCCGGCTGGGACGCTGTTCTCCCCGCTCCAATACCAGTCGCTGCCTCCCGGGGACTTTTCCTACTGGCTGCGTCCCTCGCCACCCGCCCGAACCAGCTGGGCCCCCTCCCGGGGTTAGTTTAGGGGGGTGGAGCAGCTCTCTGTGTTTATGCCGTACCTGCATCCAGTCCAAATCCCGGCGGGACGGTTCCCCAGCTGGGACGCTGCTCTCCCCGTTCCAAGACCAGTCACTGCCTCCGGGGGACTTCTCCTACCGGCTGCGTCCCACGCCGCCCGCAGAACCGGCTGGTCCCCCTCCCGGGGTTAGTTCAGGGGGGTGGAGCAGCTCTCTGTGCTTGCGCCGTACCTGACTGGTACGCTGGCTTCAGGCTCTGAAAACAATCGCTGCTTCCCCGTATTAGTTCGTTCTCCTTCTCTAAATCTGTGTTTGTTGTTCAGGGTTCGTAGATTGTTATGTATGTGATCGATTCACTTGTTTTTCCGTGTCTTTGTTGTAAGAGGGATCCGAGGTAGCGTCTGCCTAGTCTGCCATCTTGGCTCCGCCTCCCTCATTGCAGTTTTGATTCACATTTCTCTAATGGCTAATGATCGAGAGCATTTCCTCATGTATCTGTTTGCCGCTTGAATATCTTCTTTAGTGAAGTGCGTGTTCATATCCTTTGCCTACTTCTTGATTGGGTTGTTTGTCTTTTTGTGGTTCAGTTTTAACAGAATCATGTAGATTTTAGAGATCAGGTGCTGGTCGGAGATGTCATAGCTGAAAATTTTTTCCCCAATCTGTAGGTGGTCTTTTTACTCTTCTGGTGAAGTCTTTAGATGAGCATAGGTGTTTGATTTTTAAGAGCTCCCAGTTATCTGGTTTCTCTTTGTCATTTTTAGTAACAATTTTTATTCTGTTTATGCCTTGTATCAGGGCTCCTAACGTTGTCCCTATTTTTTCTTCCACGATCTTTATCGTTTTAGATTTTATATTTAGGTCTTTGATCCATTTTGAGTTAGTTTTTGTGCATGGAGTGAGGTATGAGTCTTGTTTCATTTTTTTGCAGATGGATATCCGGTTATGCCAGTGCCATTTGTTAAAAAGAGTGTCTTTTCCCCATTTAACTGTTTTGGGGCCTTTGTCAAATATCAACTGCTCATATGTGGATGGATTTATGTCTGGATTCTCAATTCTGTTCCATTGGTCCATATGTCTGTTATTGTACCCGTACCAGGCTGTTTTGACTACTGTGGTGGTATAATAGGTTCTAAAATCAGGTCAAGTAAGGCCTCCCACTTTGTTCTTCTTTTTCACTAATGCCTTATTTATCTGGGGCCTCTTTCCCTTCCATATGAAATTGGTGATTTGTTTCTCCATCTCATAAAAGAATGTCGTTGGGGTTTGGATCGGAATTGCATTAAATGTATAGATTGCTTTTGGTAGAATAGACATTTTTATAATGTTAAGTCTTCCTATCCATGAGCAAGGTATGTTCTCTTGGTTTCTTGCAGAAGTGTACTGTAGTTTTCTTTGTATAAGTCTTTTACTTCTCTGGTAAGATTTATTCCTAAGTATTTTATCTTCTTGGGGGCTACTGTAAATGGCATTGATTTGGTGATTTCCTCTTCGATGTTCTTTTTGTTGGTGTAGAGGAATCCAACTGATTTTTTATGTTTATCTTGTATTCCGATACTCTGCTGAACTCTTCTATTAGTTTCAGTAGTTTTCTGGAGGATTCCTTAGGGTTTTCTGTGTATAAGATCATGTCATCTACAGATAGAGATACTTTTACTTCTTCCTTGCCAATCTGGATGCCCTTTATTTCTTTATCTAGCCTAATTGCTCTGGCTAGGACTTCCGGCACAATGTTGAATAAGAGTGGTGATAAAGGGCATCCTTGTCTGGTTCCCGATCTCAGTGGGAATGTTTTCAGGCTCTCTCCTTTTAGGGTGATGTTGCCTGTTGGCTTTGTACAAATGCCCCTTGTTATGTTGAAAAATTTTCCTTCTATTCCTATTTTGCTGAGAGTTTTTATCGTGAATGAGTGTTGACCTTTGTCAAATGCTTTTGCATCAATTGATAAAATCATGTGATTCTTGTCTTTTGTTTTATTTTATGTGGTAGGTTACATTAATTGTTTTTCTAATGTTGAACCATCCCTGCATACCTGATATGAATCCCACTTGGTCATGGTGAATTATTTTTTTGATATGTTGTTGAATTCTATTGGCTAGAATTTTGTTGAGAACTTTTGCATCTACATTCATGAGGGATATAGGTCTATAACTTTCTCTTCTTGTGGTGTCTTTACCTGGTTTTGGTATCAGGGATATGGTGGCCTCATAGAATGAATTTGGTAGTATTCCATCCTTTTCTATGCTCTGAAATACCTTTAGTAGTAGTGGTGTTAGCTCTTCTCTGAAAGTTTGGTAGAACTCTGCAGTGAAGCCGTCCGGACCAGGGCTTTTTTTGGGGGGGGGGGGGGAGTTTTTGGATTACCTTTTTAATCTCTTCTTTTGTTATGGGTCTATTTAGTTGTTCTACCTCTGTTTGTGTTAGTTTAGGTAGGTAATGTGTTTCTAGGAATTCATCCATTTCTTCTAGGTTTTCAAATTTGCTTGAGTGTAGTTTTTCATAGTAATCTGATATGATTCTTTTAGTTTCAGTTGGGTCTGTGGTAATATCACCCATCTCATTTCTTATTCGGGTTATTTGCTTCCTCTCCTGTTTTCCTTTTGCCAGTTTGACCAGTGGTTTATCAATTTTGTTGAGTTTTTCAAAAAACCAGCTTTTGGTCTTGTTAATTTTTTCAATTGTTTTTCTGTTTTCTATTTCATTTAGTTCAGCTCTAATTTTTATTATTCGTTTTCTTCTGGTGCCTGTGGGTTTCTTTTGCTGCACTTTTTCTATTTGTTCAAGTTGTAGGGATAGTTCTTTGATTTTGGCCCTTTCTTCTTTTTGGATGTGTGCATTTATTGATATAAATTGGCCTCTGAGCACCACTTTTGCTGTGTCCCAAAGGTTCTGATAGGAAGTGTTTTCATTCTCATTGGATTCTATGAATTTCTTTATTCCATCCTTAGTGTCTTGTATAATCCAATCTTTTTTGAGCAGGGTATTGTTCAGTTTCCAAGTGTTTGATTTCTTTTCCCTGTTTTTCCTGTTATTGATTTCTACTTTTATGGCCTTATGGTCAGAGAAGATGCTTTGTCATGTTTCAGTGTTTCGGATTCTGCTAAGGCTTGCTTTATGACCTAATATGTGGTCTATTCTAGAGAATGTTCCATGTGCACTAGAAAAGAAAGTATAGTTGGTTGCTGTTGGGTGGAGTGTTCTGTATATGTCTACGAGGTCAAGTTGGTTGATTGTGTCATTTAGATCTTCCGTGTCCTTATTGAGCTTCTTTCTGGATGTCCTGTCCTTCACTGAAAGTGGTGTGTTGAAGTCTCCTACTATTATTGTGGAGCTGTCTATTTCACTTTTCAGTGCTGATAGAGTTTATTTTATGTATCTTGCAGCCGTGTCATTGGGTGCATAAATATTTAATATGGTTATATCTTCCTGGTAAATTGTCCCTTTAATCATTATGTAGTGTCCTTCCTTATCCTTTCTGATGGATTTACCTTTAAAGTCTATTTTGTCAGAAATTCATATTGCCACTCCTGCTCTTTTTTGATTGTTGTTTGCTTGATATATTTTTTTCCATCCTTTGAGTTTTAGTTTGTTTGTGTCTCTAAGTCTAAGGTGTGTCTCTTGTAGGCAGCATATAGACGGATATTGTTTTTTAATCCATTCTGCCACTACCTTTCTCTTTATTCGTGCATTTAGTCCATTTACATTCAGGGTAATTATGGATAGATATGAATTTAGTGCTATCATTTTGATGTCTTTTTTTGTGTGTTGACAGCTTCTTTTTCCCGCTTTATGTGCTGAGTGTATTTTCTTTATATATTGTCCTTTCCTTATATTTGTTGTTGTTGATTTTGTTTCTACTGAGTCTGTATTTGTCCCTTGTATTTTATTTTGGTTAGTAGGACAGTTTGTCTCCTTTGTGGTTACCTTATTTTTTACCCTTATTTTTCTAAATTTATAACTTTTATTTCTTTGTATCACCGTATCTTCCTCTCCATATGGAAGGTGTATGATTACATTTCTTAGTTCCTCTTTATTATTTTAATATTGTCTTCTTTTATATAATAACATTGCCGTTACCCTGTGTTGCTGGGCTTTTTTTTTTTTATTTCCCTGTCGGGTTAACTTCTGGTTGCTCTGCCCAGTGTTCTAGTCTTGGGTCAATACCTGATATTATTGCTTTTCTAACCAAAGAACTCCCTTTAGTATTTCTTATAGTTTTTGGTTCAGTTTTTATGAATTCCCTCAACTCGTGTTTATCTGGAAATGTCTTAATTTTGCCTTCATATTTGAGAGACAGTTTTGATGGATATATTATTCTTGGCAGGCAATTTTCTTCCTTCAATTTTTTAAATATGTCATCCCATTGCCTTCTTGCCTGAATGGTTTCTGCCGAGTAGTCCGAGCTTATTCTTACTGGCTCTCCCTTGTACGTTACTTTTCTTTTATCCCTTGCTGCTCTTATAATTGTCTCTTTGTCTTTGATTTTGGCAAGCTTGATTATAATATGTCTTGGTGACTTTCTTTTAAGATCTATCTTATGTGGAGTTCGATGAGCATGTTGGATAGATATCTTCTCATCTTTCACAATATCAAGGAAGTTTTCTGCCAACAAATCCTCAACAATTTTCTCTGTATTTTCTTTTATCCCTCCCTGTTCTGGTACTCCAATCACTTGTAGGTTATTTCTCTTGGTAGAGTTCCACATGATTCTTAAGGTTTCTTCATTTTTTTAAATTCTTTTATCTGATTTTTCTTCAAATATATTAGTGCGAAGTGATTTACCTTTTAATTCAGAAATTCTAGCTTCTACTTGCTCAATTCTGCTCCTCTGACTTTCTATTGAGTTATCTAATTCTGTAATTTTATTGTTAACCTTCTGAATTTCTGATTGCTGTCTGTCTATGGATTTTTCCAGCTTATAAACTTTTCATTATGTTCCTGAATAATCTTTCTGAATTCTTCAGTTGCTTTATTTGTGTGTTCCTTGGCTTGTTCTGTGTATTGCCTCATTTCCTTCCTGATGTCTTGAAGGGTTCTGTATATTAAACTTTTGTATTCTGCATCTGGTAATTCCAGGAATGCACTTTCATCTAAAAGATCCCTGGATGCTTTGTTTTGAGAGCCTGTTGAGGTGATCATGGTCTGTTTCTTTATGTGACTTGACATTGACTGTTGTCTCCGAGCTATCTGTAAGTTATTGTATTAGTTTATGCTTGCTTACTGTGTCGTAGCTGCTTGCTTTGTTTTGTTTTGGTATACCCCTATGGGTTGCTTGAGTGAGCTAGCTTGATTATTTCTGCCTTTGGAGCTCTGGTGTCCTGTCCCCAGCTGGCTAGAGCTGTTATCAGGTATATCAGTCTAGGAGTCCATTCAGTTTTCTTGCATGAATTCAGTTCAGGTTTCCAGGTAGCTGATATCAAGTGTGTGGTACAGGCTCTGCTGTACAATCTTAGAGGGGCAGGGGTGATTGGCGTATATACCGGTATCTGATTGCAGCAGGGGGGTCACATTCTGAACAAGGCAGGGGGCTGAGAACTGACTCCCAAGTGTCTCTGAGGAAAACGCATCTCTGTTCCCTAGAGCGGGCTGGTGGGTGGGCTCTGCAGAGGGACCAAGGGTACCCAAAATTTTTGGTTGTAAGGACTGGGAGGTACCAGTTATCTTTGGACCCCTGTCGTGGCTGGCTGGTCTACCCAAGTGGAGCCACCAATCCTTAGGTCCCTGTTGTGGGTAGGTGAGGACCTTGTTTAATAGGCAAAGGAAAGTCAAATGTCAAACACCCACCTCTCCACCACACCGCTGAAATGGTTGGAGTTTGCCAGTAAGGAACTATTCTCCCAAAATAGGCCCGCACAGGTCCCTGCAGAAGAAAAGGTGCTCAAGGTCCATGGACGGTTTGTGCTTGGACAGGAGCCACTTCTGTCCTGAGCTCCCCCAGTTAATAAAAAAAAATAGAGCTAGCAAATTATCTTTTCCCCCCAGTTGGAAATTTTTTCCTTCCCCAAGGCCAGGAGGACGGCTCCACGTGCTCACCAGTGTCTATCTACAGCCTAGGTATTCAGCCGCTGAAGCTTGGGTGGGGGTGGGTGGGTGCAGTAAAATATACACAAGTACTTAGCTTTTGCCAAGAGCGCCCTTCTCCTCAGGTTCCGGAGTTGTGAATGGGCTGTATGGCTGTCTGCTTCTCCCTGAGGAAACTACAGCCAAACGCTAGTGCCAGCCCTCCACCACTGCCGCAGCTCCAGGAATGGTGCCTGAAGGCTCCCCGCGATTCAGGTCCAGTAACTCCTCTCTGCTTCTGAACGGTCTCTTCTTTCCCCTGCCCCTCAGTTTGTTGTCTAAGCTTGCCTTTGATGCTCAGGGCTCCCAGCTTGTCACAAATATACTCGTTTCACTTGTTTTTTTGGGCCTTTGTTGTAAAGAGGGCTAGACGGAAGCGTCTGTCTATTCTGCCATCTTGGCTCCACCTCCTCCCTTTCTTTTTTGATTGTTGTTTGCTTGATATATTTTTTTCCCATCCTTTGAGTTTTAGTTTGTTTGTGTCTCTAAGTCTAAGGTGTGTCTCTTGTAGGTGGCATATAGACAGATCATGTTTTTTTATCCAGTCTGAGACTTTCTGTCTCTTTATTGGTGCATTTAGTCCATTTACATTCAGCCTAATTATAGGTAAGTATGAGTTCAGTGTTGTCATTTTGATGTCTTTTTGTGTGTTTCATTGACAATCTCATTTTTCCACTTTTTTGTGCCGAGGAGTTTTTCTTTGTAAATTGTGTGTTCCTCATTTTCATAGTTGTTGAATTTATTTTTGCTGAGTTGTTATGCTTTTCTTGGTTTTTATTTTGAAGTATGGAATTGTTAGAACTCTTTGTGGTTACCTTAACATTACCCCTATTTTTCTAAGTAAAAACCTAATTTGTATCATCCTATGTCACCTTGTTTTCCTCTGCATATGGAAGATCTATGCCCACTGCATTTAGTCCCTCTCTTTGATTATTTTTAAACTTTTACATAATGACTTCAATGATTCTGTGTTTTGAGCATTTTTTTCTTTTTAAAATTTATCCTATTTTGTTTTTGTGATTTACCTATTTGAGTTGATACCAGGATGCTCTGTTCTGTGACCTTGTGTTGGGTTGGTATCTGGTATTACTGATTTTCTGACCAAAGGATTTCCTTATGTAATTCTTGTAACTTTGGTTTGGTTCTTGTAAATTCTCTAAGCTTGTGTTTATCTGTAAATGTTTTAATTTCACCTTCATATTTGAGAGTTTTGCTGGTTATATGATTCTTGACTGGCAGTTTTTCTCCTTCAGGGCTCTATATATGTTATCCCATTGCCTTCTTGTCTGCATGTTTTTTGCTGAGTAGTCTGAACTTATTCTTATTGATTCTCCTTTGTAGGTGACTTTTCTTTTATCCCTGGCTGCTGTTAAAATTTTCTCTTTATCTTTGGTTTTGGCAAGTCTGATGATAATATGCCTTGGTGATTTTCTTTTTGGACCAATCTTGTATGGGGTTCAATGAGCATCTAGGATAGATATCCTTTCGTCTTTCATGATGTCAGGGAAGTTTTCTGCCAACAGATCTTCAACTATTCTCTCTGTATTTTCTATTATCCTCCCTGTTGTGGAGCTCCAATCACATGCAATTTATTCTACTTGACAGAGTCCCACATGATTCTTAGGGTTTCTTCATTTTTTAAAATTCTTTTATCTGATTTTTCAACTGTATTGATGTCAATTGTCTTATCCTCCAACTCTCCCACTCTGCATTCCAATTCCTCAATTCTGCTCCTCTGACTTCTTATTGAGTTGTCTAATTCTGTAATTTTACTGTTAATCTTTTGGATTTCTGAATGCTGTCTTTCTATGGATTCTTGCAGCTTATTAATTTTTCCACTATGTTCTTGAATAACCTGTTTGATTTCTTCCACTGCTTTATCAGTGTGTTCCTTGGCTTTTTTGTTTAAAAAAAATTTTTTTTTTGATTGCTTTATTTCATTTCTGAGGTCACCCCTAATGTCTTGAAGCATTCTGTGTATTAGTTTTTTATATTTTGCATCTGACAATTCTAGGATTGTATCTTCATTTGGGAAAGATTTTGAGTCTTTAATTTGGGGATTTGTAGAAGCAATCATGGTCTGCTTCTTTATGTGATTTGATATTGACTGCTGTCTCCGAGCCATCTATAAGATATTGTAATGATTTATTTTATATTTGCTCACTGAGTCTTATCTTCTTGTTTTGTTTCAATATACCTAGATGGGCTACTAGATTGCACTGTCTTGATTGTTGTAACCTTTGAATCACTATGTCCTATAACCAGCTGGTTTGAGCTGTTACCAGATATATGACCCTAAGAGTCCATTCACTATTGTTGAATAGAATCAGCTTAGGTGTTCTGATTTTGGGTCACCAAGTGTGTAGTGTAGACTGTCACCTATTAACTTAGAGGAGTAGTGGTGATAGTTGTGTGCACCAGATTCTAGTAGCGGCAGGGGGTCACATTTCAAGGAGAGCAGGATGCTGACAGCCTTCCCCCATGTGCCAGTGAGGTAGGAGTGTCTCTATTCCTAGAGCACTTTGGTGGGTGGGCTCTGCAGCTGTACCTTAGGCACCCAATGCTTGTACCTCTAAAGATTGGTAGGTGTCATTATCCTCAGACCCCTTTAGCAGGTGGCTAGGTGGTTTGGGTGGAGCTTCAGCCCTCAGTTCCCCACTGTGGATCAGTGAGGGCTCTATTTAATAGGTAGAGAGGTATCAGACCTCAAAAACTTGTCTTTCCACTGCTCTGCTAAAACAATTACAGTCAGATCTCTATCAGAATTGCCTTTGCATTATAATAGCCACCTTGTTCCCTGTACGGATGAAAGCCAAAGACTATGGATCTCATATGCCTGGCTGGAGCTTGTGCTGTATTTTTATTACAGTTTAGGGAAGTCAGGGAAGGATTTTTCCCCCCTGGGTTGTTAGTTGCTGCTTCTCTCAGGCCAGGAGAATGGGTTAGGAAAAAAAAAAAAAAACCCGCAGAGCACTTCACTTCCTGGCCCAGGAAATTCCAATGTTAATGAAGCCACCTGGGGCAGGGATCAGATAGACAGGAGAGAGGAGTACCCAGCAATATAGACAAAGTTACTTATCTTGCTTGGTGATGACTGTTTTATCTGAGATTCCTGAGGGGCGCGTAGTCTCTGTGAGCTGCCTGGGTCGAGATTGCCCCCGAGGGTCAGGCCTGCGTCCTGTGCTTGTGCCATCTCAGGAAGCTGTGATCAGCTCCTCCGCTCCTGGTCCAAAGCCCAGCACCAAGGTTTTCTGGCTGGGATGCTGCACTCCAGACTCCAAAACCAGTTGCTGCTTCCTGGTGATTTCTCCTCCTGTCAGCCACATCATTGTGCAGCCTGAATGCGCTGGCTGGGTTTCCCCTGAGGTTACTTCAGGGGGCTAGGGCTGCGTCCAGTGCTTGCGCCGTCTCAGGAAGCCATGCTCAGCTCCTCTGCACTTAGTCCAAAGCCCGGCGCCAAGGTTTTCTGACTGGGACACTGGCTCCAGGCTCCGAAAACAGTTGCTGCTTCCCTGTGGTTGCTCGTTCTTTTGTCAGCCGTGTCAGTGTGCAGCCTGCTTGTGCTAGCTGAGTCTCTACCGAGGTCACTCCAGGGGGTTAGGGGTTAGGGCTGCATCCCGTGCTTGCCCCATCTCAGTAAGCCACAATCAGCCCCACCTCTCTGGCACCAGGGAACCGTGAGAGCTCAAGGCTGCAGCGTGGGACGCCGGTTCCAGAAGTGGTCACTGCTTCAGGGCGTGGCTTTTCACCCCCCTGTCACTCAAGTCAACTCTTTAGTTCTGTGTTTAATGGTCAGGGTCCATAGATTGTCATGTATGTGATTGATTCACTTGTTTTTCCAAGTCTCTGTTGCAAGAGGGATCCGTGGTAGGTTCCACCTAGTCAGCCATCTTGGCCCCGCCTACCTTTTGCATTTTTTAAGGGGGAAAGTAATCCAAAATTAGATGAAGAATTACAAAGCAAATTTCAATCTGAGATCTAGCACTATGAGGGAGCAAATTCAGGAGTAAGGGCAAGGAGACTTAACACATAGATGGTAGAGGTGTTTGTATAGATGGTGTGACTGGAGGGGACCCAGGGAGCCCCTACTCATACATATCTCCTGGCCTTTGGCAGACAGCATTTGAAATGAAGTAGGACCGATGTTCTAACCTTGGGTTTCCTTTAAAAATACTACTACATTTAGATACTAATGCTTTCACATAAATGAGTTTATCAAATCTCTTTTTTTCTGGAGAGGGGAGACTCAGGGACCATGATACTCCTGGTGCATATGGAAAGAGAAGACACAAAAAATGGGGGAGAGGCTCCAAAGATTAATTTTTCTTTCATGACACTTTCTCCAGTATTTACTCTGAGAAAGTGAAGCCATTTGCAAATGGCCAGTTCTCATTTGCAGTTCAGGATATTTCCTATGAATCAGCTACTGTCATGGCTTATAAATCTGCCCATTGTAAATTTGCTGAGTGTACAGCAATTCCCCAGAGGCTGGTAGGCCCTTGGTAAATTCATGAATTTGACATTTTCAGGAACAAAGGGCCAAGAGGTAAGATGTAAAGCTGGGGGGAAACAGCTAATTCCCTTGTGTTATCATGTTAGTCACTGAAGACTACTGTCTGGTTGCTATGGAAAGTATCTTCTCAAAACAAATCTTGTTTGAGAATCAACTTTCCATTGTCTAGACCAGTAAGTATAAGAAAGATTTTCCTGTTATCGACAGAACAGTTAATTCTGAGAACCCCAGCAGACCTTGAACTTTCTAAATGGGGCTCCATGTTTTCTGTATTGAACAGGAAGCAACTTCTCCAGATTGTTAGCCAAAACCAGCGAAACACAAAAAGTATTCCACTAGAAACACTTGCATATCAACAATCACATTTAAAATTCTAAACAAACATTTGCATCCGATTTTCCAGTGACTCTTCTATACTTTTTCTTTTATGTCTCACTGACATCAATGTTAGAATAAAAAGCTAAAGTTTCCTATCTCCAATGTTGTTTTATTTCTGCTACCAGTGTCTTGTCTTGACAAATCACATGTGATCCATCCATCCATCTACGCATCCATCCAACCGTCTAGTCATTTATCCATTAATAAATGAGAATATACTTAATAAGTGTCTTAGTTATCTAATGCTGCTGTAATAAAAATGCCACAAGTGGTGGCTTCAACAAACAGAAATTATTCTTTCACAGTTTAGGAGGCTAAAGGTCCGAATTTAGGGTGCCAACTCCAGGTAAGTCTTTCTCTCTCTGTCAGCTCTGGGCCAAGTCCTTGTGACAAATCTTCCCCTGGTCTAGGAGTTTCTCAGTGCAGGGAGACTGGGTCCAAAGGACATGCTCTGCTCCTGGCTTTTCTTTCTTGATGGCATGAGGTCCCTCTCCACTCTGCTTGCTTGTCTCTTTTATATCTCAAAAGAGATTGACTCAAGATACTACCTAAGCCTGTAGATTGTGTCCTGCCTTATAACTGCCTCTAATCTTGCTTCATTAGCATCACAGAGGTTAAGATTTACAGCACATGGGATAATTACAACAGAACACAAAATGGAGGACAACTACACAATACTGGGAATCATGGCCTAGCCAAGTTGACACACATTTTGGGGAACACAATTCAATCCGTAACAATGAGCATAGCTGTGTGCCAGGTAGTGTAGGGGTATACAAAACCAAAACCAAACTCATTGCCATCAAGCTGATTCTGACTCTTAGAGATCCTATAGGACAGAGTAGAGCTGTGCCATACAGTTTCCAAGGAGTGGCTGGTGGATTCGAACTGCTGACCTTCTGGTTAGTAGCCAAACTCTTAACCACTCTCCCACCAGGGCACTAGGGGTATAGAAAGAAAAATAAAATACTATCCGTAGTCTCAAACTGTTTACATTTCCTACAGAAAGACAATGGAGTCCTGGTGTCCCAGTGGTTAAGAGCTCAGGCTGCTAACCAAAAGGCTGGCAGTTTGAATCCAGCAGCCGCTCCTTGGAAATCCTATGGGGCAGTTCTACTCTGTCCTATAGGGTTGCTATGGGTCAGAATCAATTCAATGGCTGTCTTGGTTATCTACTGCTGCTATAGCAGAAATACCACAAGTGGATGGTTTTAACAAAGAGAAATTTATTCCCTCACAGCCTAGAAGGCTAGAACCTGAATTCAGGGTGACAGCTCCAGGGGAAGGCTTTCTCAATTTTTGGTTCTGGGGAAGTGTCCTTGTCATCAATCTTCCCCTGGTCTAGGAGCTTCTCAGAACAGGAACCCTGGGTCCAAAGGAAGTGCTCTGCTCCCAGTGCTGCTGTCTGGGTGGTATGATGTCCCCCTGCTGGGTTGTCCCTCTGCTGGGTTCTCACTTTTATATCTCAAAAGAGATTGACTCAACACACAACCTAATCTTGTAGATTGAGTTCTGCCTCATTAACATAACTGCCTCTAATCCTGCCTCATTAACACCATAGAGGTGGGTTTACAACACACAGGAAAATCACATCAGATAACAAAATCACACAACAACTGGGCATCATGGCCTAGCCAAGTTAACACATATTTTGGGGTGACACAATTCAATCCAGAACAATGGCAATTTTTTTTTTTTTAATGGAAAGACCCTGTGTCTCTGTTCCCTTTATAGAAAAAATGTATTTAAAGAATCATCTCTACTTGTAGGCTACTTTTCCTCAGGTTGCATTCTCTCCTCAACCCACTTTAATTGGCCTTCTGTGTCACCACTCCACCCAAAGTGCTTTTCAAGAAAACCTTCATGTTTCCCAATCCCGTGATCACTTTTCTGCCCTTATATTATTTGACTGCCCAGCGGTTGATGACTGCCTCTCTTATCTTGCTTCCTAGGATGCTACACCTTTCTGGTTTTTCTCCCACTGCATTGGCTGCTCCATCTTGCTCTCCTTTGCTGGCACCTATTCCTTTCAGGGAGTTCCCGGTTGGCGCAAATGCTTAAGCACGGTACTCCTAGCAAAAGGTTGGCGATTCAAAGCCATCCAGAGGCACCTTGGAAGACAGGCCATGCAACCTGGTTCTGAAAGGTCTTAGTCTTGAAACCCTATGGAGCACAGCTCTACTCTGACACAAGTGGGGCTTCGATGATTCAGAATCGACTCTACAGCAGCTAGCAAAAACAATTCCCTTGCTAGGTCCCTGGGGAAAGCAAACCTAAAAAGGCTGGTAGTTTGAACCCACCCAGCAGCACTGCAAAAGAAAGGCCTGGTGATCTGCTTCTATAAAAATTACAGCCAAGAAAACCCTATGGAGCAGTTCTACTCTGTAACACATAAGGCTGCTGTGAGTTGAAATCAATTTGATGGCAACTTTTTTTTTGTTGTTGTTAATTCCTTTGATAACTGCCTAAATGCATTCCAGAATTCTAGATCTTTGTTGCTTATGTATCACCACCTACCCTGAGTATTTCATCTATTTCCATGGCTTTAAATACCATATACATGCTAGGGACTCTCAACTTATTTTCTTTGTTTCTTAAATTTCTCTGAGTCTCATTCACATAACCCATCTGCTCGAAATCTCTGCTTGGGTGTTTAATCAGCCTTTCAAAATTAATATTGACCATACAAAGCTTCTGATTCTTATTCTCCCTTCCAACCTTCTTCATATCAATAAACGTTGTTGTTGTTAGATGCTATCGAGTCAGTTCTGACTAGTAGTGACCCTATGTACAACAGAATGAAACACTGTCCTGTCCTGCCCCATCCTCACAATTATTGCTGTGCTCGAGCCCACTGTTGCAGTCACTGTGTCAGTCCATCATGTTGAGGGTCTTCCTCTCTTTTGAGGACCCTCTACTATACCAAGCATGATGTCCTTCTCCAGGCTGGTCCCTCCTAATAACATGTCCAAAACTCTTGAGACAAAGCCTTACCATCCTTGCTTCTGAGGAACATTCTGGCTGTACTTCTTCCAAGGCAGATTTGTTTGTTCTTCTGGCAGTCCACAGTATATTCAATACTCTTCACCAACACCATAATTTGAAGGCATCAATTCTTTTTTGGTCTTCCTTATTCATTGTCCAGCTTTCCCATGAATACGAGGTGATTGAAAATACCATGGTTTGGGTCAGGTGCGCCTTAGCCCTCAAAGTGATATCTTTACTTATTAACACTTTAAAGAGGTCTTTTTGCAGCAGACTTGCCCGATGCAATGAGTCTTTGGATTTCTTGACTGCTGCTTCCATGGGCATTGATTGTGGATCCAAGTAAGATGAAATCCTTGACAACTTCAATCTTTTCTCCATTTATCATGATGTTGCTTATTGGTTCAGTTGTGAGGATTTTTCTTTTCTTTATGTTGAGGTAACCCATATTGAAGGCTGTGGTCTTTGATCTTCATCAGTGAGTGCTTCAAGTCCTCTTCACTTTCAGGAAGCAAGGTTGTGTCATCTGCATATCGTAGGTTGTTAATAAGTCTTCCTCCAATTCTGATGCCACATTTTTCTTCAGATAGTCCAGCTTCTCGGATTATTTGCTTAGCATACAGTTTGAATAGGTATGGTGAAAGGATACAACCCAGAAGCACAGCTTTCCTGACTTTAAACCACTCAATATCCTCTTGCTGTGTTTGAATGACTGCTTCTGGATCTATGTACAGATTCCTCATGAGCACAATTAAGTGTTCTGGAATTCCCATTCTTCACAATGTTATTCATAATTTGTTATGATCCACACAGTCGAATGTCTTTGCATAGTCAATAAAACACAGGTAAACATCTTCCAGGTATTCTCTGCTTTCAGCCAAGATCCATCTAATAACATCGGCAGTGATATCCCTTGTTCCACACTCTCTTCTGAGTCCAGCTTGAATTTCTGGCAGTTTCTTATCAATGTACTGTTGCAACTGCTTTTGAATGATCTTCAGCAAAATTTTACTTGTGTGTAATATTAATGGCATTGTTCAATAATTTCCACATTCTGTTGGATCACCTTTCTTTAGAATGGACACAAATATGAATCTCTTCCAGTCAGTTGGCCAGGTAACTGTCTTCCAAATTTCTTGACTTAGATAAGTGAGCACCTTCAGCCCTGCATCCATGTGTTGAAATATCTCAATTGGTATTCCAACAATTCCTGGAGGCTTGTTTTTGGCCAATGCCTCCAGTGCAGCTTGGACTTCTTCCTTCGATACTGTTGGTTCTTGATCATGTGTTCCCTTCTGAAATTGTTGAATGTCAATCACTTCTTTTTGGTACATCTTCTCCTTCCATTTTCTTTTGAAGCTTCCTGTGTCGTTCAATATTCTACCCATGTTGTTGTCATTAGGTGCTGCTGAGTCAGTTCTGACTCACAGTGACCCTATCTACAACAGAACGAAACATTGCCCAGGTCTGTGCCATTCTCATGATTGTTGTTATGCTTGAGCTCATCGTTGCAGCCTCTGTGTCAATCCATCTTGTTGAGGGTCTTCCTCTTTTTTGAAGACCCTTTACTCTACCAAGCATGATGTCCTTCTCAAGGGACTGGTCCCTCCTGATAACATGTCCAAAGTTTGTGAGACAAAAATCTCAGCATCCTGGCTTCTAATAAGCGTTCTGGCTGTACTTCTTCCAAGACATTCTTCTGGCAGTCCATGGCATATTTAATATTCTTCCCCAACACCATAATTGAAAGGCATCAATTCTTCTTTGGTATTCTTTAATCATTGTCCACCTTGCACGTGTATATGAGGCAATTGAAAACACCACGGCTTGGGTCTGGCTCATCTTAGTCCTTAAGGTGACATCTTTGCTTTTCAACACTTTAAAGAGGTCTTTTGCAGCAGACTTGCCCAATGCAACGCGTCTTTTGATTTCTTGACTGCTGCTTCCGTGGACGTTGATTGTGGGTCCAAGTAAAATGAAATCTTCGACAACTTCAATCTTTTCTCTGTTTTTCATGATGTTGCTTATTGGTCCAGTTGTGAGAATTTTTGTTTTCTTTATGTTGAGGTGTAATCCATACTGAAGTCTGTGGTCTTTGATCTTCATCAGTAAATGCTTCGAGTCCTCTTCACTTTCAGCAAGCAATGTTGTGTTATCTGTATATCACAGGTTATTAAATAGTCTTCTCCAATCCTGATGCCAAGTTCTTCTTCTGCCCATAGAGTCTTTCAATATTTCACCTTGAGGCTTGGATTTTTTCTTCAGTTCTCTCAACTTGAGAAATGCTAATCAATAAACAGAACTTATGATTTAGTTGATCAAGTAAAACCCAGGAATCATGAATTTCTCTCTTTTCTTTACTCCCAAATATGATTCATAAACAAATTCTATTAGTTAAACCTCCAAAATAGAACTCAAATATGTTCCACTTTTATTTATTTCCATTGCTACCATCCCAGTCCAAGCTATCATTATCTCTTGTCTGGGCCACTGAGAGAACTTTTAATCTATTTCACTGTTGCCTCTGCGTAATTAATTCTCCAGATTCTCTTTCAAAATTCTAATTCCTTGTTTAAAACTTCTAACGGTTTTCAAATGCTTTGAGAATAATATCTGATTTCCTTATCATGACCTCTAAGGGATTTTTTTTTTCCAAGGGATTATGTTAACTGAACCTGCTTCAAATTCCAACCTTAGCATGCACCACTGTTCCTCCTTGCTCACTAATAAGGGAGGCACGCTCACTTTCTTTTGGTCCCTTGAACCAACCAAGTTTGTCCCACCTGAGGACATTTGTACTTGCAATTTACTCTGAAAATTCTGGCCTCAGATCTTGCACGTCTAGCTTCTTGGTATCCTTCAGGTCTCAGCTCAGTGCAGTCACCTTCTCAAACAGATCTTTTCTAAGCATCCAAAGTTCCAGTAGTCCTCCATCCCTCACTTGGTTATTATTCATCATGTTGTTTTATTCTCTTCCCCATATGGACCACTGTCTGAAATCCCCTTGATCAATGATATGTTTACTTATTTGTTGTCATCTACCTTTCCCTCTCTGGAATTAGTTTCTGTGAGAGCTTTGTCCTATTCTATGCTATATCCTCAGTATTTAGAATGGTGCTGTGTACATAAAAGTCTCACCCAATATTTGTGGAATGAATAAATACATGAAAGATCCTTCAACTGCTCCCCATTGCATTTAGTGTTAGGTCCAAAGTCCTTTACAAGGCTTACAAGCTGATTTCCGCTTCCTTCTCTAGCCTCATCTCTTGCCAGCCTGATTCCCCTTCTTGGCTTTCAGTTTTTTGAATTCAGGTACTATCATTATTTATGACTTCTGGACTTGCACATTGTTGCTCTCTTTCCCTCTTTCCCTGAATGCTTTTCTTCTGTATCCATCTTTGCCTAGATGCCTTCTACATATCCTTTAAGTATTAGCTAGGACTCCACTTCTTCCGGGGTCGTGGTTGGTAATCTTGCAAGCTGCTTCCTGTTCAGACCAGAAAGCTTGGAGACTTCATTTAGAAAGTTCAGAGGTCTCCTTGACTTCTCAGAATGGGATGTTTCCATAAATTTCAATAACACGAAAAATGTTACTGGTTTTGACTGAGACTATGGTGAGGTGATTCTTCATGAAGACTTGTTTTAGATAGCGTATTACCATACCAATCAGAAAATAGTTATAGTGACTAATATAGTAATAAAAATTCAAAAGTTTAGGTTAGACAAGGTGTTTCCTACACAAACAGATGGCTTTCAGTTTCTTGCTCCTTTGTCCTTGAGGCTCTTAAATTTTTACTGCATACATTTTCTAAGAAGTGATCATGTTTGGGAATTGGTCTCTAAGCACCAAGTCCTATGAGCATATTTCTAAACCAAATTCAAATTCCCAATTAATTTAAGCTGGGCAATACCCTTGAACTTGAGAATGAGAGTTTGTCACCTGCAAACAACTGAAGCAGAAAACATAAGCAAGTATCTTATTTTCAAGATTGCCCAGATCTTTAAGTGTTTTTCCTAAACTCCCAAGCTGGATTAAGTTCTTCCTGCTATGTGCACTAATAATTCTCCTATCACAAAATTTATCATTTTAAAATGATCTTTTTACTTGCTGGCAAGCAAATAAAATGTCAGACATGACTAGTCTATTTAAAGACAGTGATCTTGTTCTAGCTTGCCATTCAACAAGTATTTGTCGAAGTAGTTGAATGAATAGGATATTAAATGGAAAGTAAAAGTAAACAAGTCCACAGGAAGTATCTCAAGATTATATGTGAATAAACGTGAATTACGGAGTCAGTAAAATGCCCTAAAATTCAGAGCAGGTAAAATCACTGTGGGCTGAAATCGTCAGGGAAGGCTTTGTAGAAGGTAGGACGAGAAGGTGGCCTTGATGTTTGGACACAGTTGAGCAACCGAGATCAGCCCAGCTCTTGATGAAGAACTGACAGGGAACCTCCTTACAGACTCCTGGGCTCTTCAGAGTCCAGCTGCTTCGGCACGCCAGAACACTGGTGTCTGTGCTGAGCTCCATCCCTTCTTGCTTGGCTGGTGCTCCAGCTTCCTGTGGCATGGTTGGGAAGCTGTCCCCAGGCAGAAATCTGGGTGATTAAGGTGTTCACCTAATGAATTTCCTTCCTCTTAGGGATGGCAGTCTTGTAGTGCCTGTGTTCGATGCCTAAAAAGTTTACCTTTTATATATTGTCTAGTTTTCTCGTTGTCCAGTATCAATTGCTTGGTCATGGGCAGAAGGAGAACTCATTTATGTGATTTTACAAGGTTGTACTATTTTGGTTTTCTGCCAAATCGGTTCTACTCCTTTCAGTTTCTAGTCATTTGTACTTCTATATTTTCTTTCCTTACCTCTGCCACCCCTCTTGTTATCTTAATTCAGTCGTCAGCTCAGCTTTGGTCCCTTATTTCATAAAATTTATGTTCATTTTCTTTGTTTTGAAGATGCAAAGCATTTGTTCCCTAAAAATTTCTTTAGTTTCCTGGGATAATTTTCTCATAATACTTATATGTTAGTCTAGCTTTTGCTTATTATGTTCTGCCTTTTCTTCTTCATTTTTTTCTGGTGTGGTATTTTCATGGATTGCATAAGGTACTTCTACCTGGTTCTCTAACATGTTTCAAAATAGGACCACTGGACTCTCCAGGATACTGGTCCCTGTTTTATCCTCCCTCAGAAGATAAGCTTGAGAGAAAGATGTTGATGGTCTCTCTTGTTTGTTTGGCTTATTCTATGTTCTGCTCTCTAGCCCTTCGGGAGTGAGAAAAAGGGGGGTTAGAACACTGTGCAGCTGGACTTTACAGGTTTTGTCTTTATTCTCTTTGACTACAACTTTGCTGAAAGTCATACATTAGAGTCTGCTGCCTGGATTGGGATGTGTCTGGCTTCACGGGGGATCTCCTTAGACTTGGGTTTATGCCCTCCCATTGTCCTGCCTTTACAGTCAGCACTCCACTGGGAGTGTTCATAGTTACACTTTGTCTTGCTTCTTTCAGTTCTTTTACCTGTCTTTACAGTAAAAAACAGTCCTTAAAACACATCAGTGACTTCCTATTTCTTGAGGACAAGAACCAGGCTCTAGCATGGACTTTGAAGTCCATGGACTTTGAAGGCTCTAGCATGGACCTTGAGGGCCATGCATGGCCTGAGCCTGTCTCACTCTCAAGCTTTATTTCGCATCTCTGCTCTCCAGTCAAACTGGCTTCCTTTCAGTCCCCGCAGATCTCCACCTAATTTCTGAACATGCTTTCTCCTATCCAGGTACATTTTCCCCACTTCCATTTTACTAACTACTCATTCTTTAAATCTTAGCTCCAGCATCACTTCCACATGGTAGACCTCCTGCCCCAGGTTCCTTTGTTCAATGCTTTCCTGGGAACATATTCGTTCTCTTCAGATAACATAACTCAGCTATTTCTCTAATATCTGCTTCCCCTCCCCCCGCCACATTATACTATAAGCTGTATGAGAACAGGACAATGTCTGTATTCTGCTCACAATTGTATCCTCAGGGCTTAGCATTGTGCACAGAGTAGGCACTTCTTGTATGCTTGAGAAAACAGCAATTGTCTATGTCAAAGAATGAGGAGACAGTTGAGGGAGATTTTTATTTTGGGGGGAAGGTGCTAAAGCCCACTCTAGCTCCCTTGATGATTTTATATATATATATATATATATATATATATATGTTTTGTTTTGTCCTTTTAAATTTTGGTCTGAGTTCCAAGAGACTGGCTTTGGTATAACACAATGTCATCCAACTCTTACCACACCTTAGTTTACATGCTTATTGTAGATTTGAACTAGGATAGTTTTCTCCGTACTTCAAACCATCCTGCTGGCTGGAGGAAAAACATGATGACTTTTGTAATCTTCTGACTCGGGCAAAGGCAATGTTTATCCGCAGTGTCAGCTCCAGCATCTGAAGGGGATTTATGACCAGGTATTGCCGAAATTGTGAACTCAAATCCCTCTATAGAGTAGCAGAGAGGAAAACACGGGCCTACTTTGGGTATAGTCCGGCTTTGGGTCTGGGTAGAGAGTGCAAATGGATTCTAATGTATTTGTGAAACAACTTATTTTAGCAGTGCAGACACCATTAATCAATCGCATATAGCATGCTCTGATACCCTAGATCAGCTGTCCGTTAACAATAATTTGTGGAATAGTCCCTGGAAGTCACCCCAGAGTCCAGTTAATAATAACTGTGTCTTAAGGGCTGAGCTACTAAGTGCCTGCATTTAAGATTTTGAAGAAATTTTTCCTGGTCAACACTTAGGGCGTTCAATAGACTGAAAATCAGCATTCACCATTGTTAGAGTCCCTGGGGCACCCAAATGGTTAAGTGCTCAACTACTAGCTGAAAGGTTGGCAGTTCGAATCCACCCAGAGGCATCTTGGAAGACAAGCCTGACAATCTGCTTCTGAAAGGTCACAGCCTTGAAAACCCAACGGATCAGTTCTACTCAGAACCCGGAATCGACTCAATGGCAACTAATGACAACAACAACAACAACGTTCACTATTGTTATTAACACACTTAGGTAGACCAATCTCCAAACTCCAGACCTTGAACTAGATCCTCCCTGTCTGAGGAACAAATTGCCCTTGAATCGAATTCTGAGAAACGTGTTTGATAGTCATAAAGTTGATATTCTGAAGTAAAGGTTCCACCAGTGCTGAGAAGTAAAACTAGGAAATGTGCAACCTGGAATCAGGTGTGAATCCACTTAGTGACTTCCTGCAGATCACCTTCTTCCTGTCTTCCCTCCTGGCTGGGTAGCTGATGCCACTTTTGGTGGAATATAAGCTACTGACCCTTTTGCTCTTAGTATAAATGTCTATTGAAAAGTTGCTTTCATTGAAAAATTCACTAATATCATGTCCCTGGAGATTGTGTAGTATGACTGTTTGGCATAATTATAAGTGAGGAAGCCAACTCAGCTTCCTAACAATAGGGAATATGTTCAGGAAATTCCCCATTTAAGCTCATTTCCAACTAGCTTTGTTCAACTAGTGCTATGGGACCCTGGACTCCTTGGAAGTCAGGGCCATTGACACTGTTATTTCCTTCATTATGATCCAGGTTCCATCAGGCTATTGTGACTGTCAGTGACAGTCTCAAAGGGGAAAACTCACGAGACTGCAGCCTGAGTAATAGAGACTGGGAGCCCAGTCCCCTATACTTGTCTGCTCTTGTGGACCACACCTCTCCAAGCCCTCTTTTCTTCCCAGCTACTCAGGGTCCAGCACTGACTTTCCTATCCATACAGTGACAGGGGGGATTATCCAATAGGCAAAGTAAGCACGGTGCTTACCTTGCTTACCAGATCATCTGTAATGAACAATTTCACATTTCTTCACCACATCAAAGATTCTGCTTCTAGCTATGGCTGGCCTCTGTCACTCTTTCAACCCCACAGCACTTTCCTACAGAATCAAAGCCACTTTTCAAATTTATGATCCCTGACAGGAGCGGATGACCCAGTAAGCAAGGGCTTACTTGTGCTGACTTAGGAATCTGTAGTGAACAATTTCATATCAAAGATGTGGTGAAACCCATCACTACAGATTAGTAAGTTAGCACAAGCAAGCCCATGCTTACCTTGCTTGTTGGATAATCTTCCCTGAGACAGACCACTGTATGCCTAAAGAAACCTAAAAAATTGTGGCTGGGAGAAGAGATAATAGTTTGCTAGAGAAACCAACTAATCTGTAAAGCTTTTCCAACATAGGCCCAAATAGCTGCAAAATATCAGGAAAGAACTCAACCAATTCTATCTGCAATTGTATTCCACTGCTATAGTAACAAATTACCACAAATTTAGCTGCTGTCTCAGTTATCTAGTGCTGCTATAACAGACATATCACAAGTAAGTGGCTTTAAGAAACAGAAATTTACTCTCTCGTAGTCTAGCAGGCTACAAGTCTGAATTCAGGGTGTCAGCTCCAGGGAAAGGCTTTAGCTTCTCTGTCAGCTCTGGAGGAAGGTCCTTGTCATCAATCTTCCCCTGGTTTAGGAGCTTCTTCACACAGGAACCCCAGATCCAAAGGACATGCTCTGCTCCCGGTGCTGTTTTCTTCGTGGCATGAGGTCCACCTGTCTCTCTGCTAGCTTCTCTCTTTTATATCTTGAAAGAGATTGGCTTAAAATCTTGTAGATGGAGTCCTGCCTCATCAACATAGCTGCCACTAATTCCATCTCATTAACATCATAGAGAAAGGATTTACGACTCAAAGGAAAATCACAGAATGGAGGACAATCACACAACACTGGGAATCATTGCCTAGCCAAATTGACTCACGTATTTTTAGGGGGACACAATTCAATCCATGACAGCCACTTATGATACACTTATTATCTTACGGTTTTGTAGATCAGAAGTCTGACACAGGTCACACCAGACTCAAATCAAGGTGTAGGCAGGCCTGTGTCCCTTCTGGTGGATCCCTTTCCTTGCTCATTGGGGTTATTGGCAGAACTCAGTTTCTTGTGGTTGTAGGACTGAAGTCCCCATTTTCTTACTGGCTGTTAGCTGAAGGCTGTTCCCAGTTTCTCAAGGCCACTCTATTCCTTCGCTCGTGGCCCTCTCCCTCCATCTTCAAATCTCGTCTCCCTCTGTCTCAACTCTCTCTAGCCGAGTCAGAAAAGGTTCTCTGCTTTTAAGGCCTTGTGTGATCAGATTTGACTCTCCTGGACAATCCAGGATAATCTAACCCTCTCAAGGTCCGTATCTTTAATCACATAGGCAAAGTCCTTCTGCCATGTAATACAACATATTCACAGGTTCTGGGGATTAGGACGTGGGGCATCTTTGGGAAAGCGTTGCCCTGGTTCCCATAATCCGTTCACTGATTTCTTCATTCATTCAACAAACATGTATTTAGTGCCTACTCTGTCCTATAGGGTCACTATGAGTCGGAATCGACTCAACGACAACACGTTTGGTTTTGGGTTTTGTTTTAAGCCCTGGTGGCACAGTGGTTAAGCACTCAACTGTTAACTGAAACGTCAGCGGTTGGACCCCACCAGGAACACCATAGGAGAAAAGAGCTGGTGGTCTGCTTCTGTAAAGATTTGCAGCCTAGGAAACTCTCTGGGGCTGTTCTACTCTGTCACATGGGGTCGCGATGAGTCGGAGCTGACTAACAGCACACAATGAAAACATGTACCGGATACTTTGTGAAGCATTGGACACCATGTTACTGCCAGGAGAGCTGTGAGAGGCTGTAAAGAAGTCACTCGTTGGGCAAATTGTTATAGACTGAATTTTCTCTTCAGCTGCAAGTTGTCTGTGGAAGAAGAGGCATAGGAAAAAGCTGATGATTTAGGAGAATCGCAGACGGTCAATGTGTTGTGCCTGGTCAACCATCAGTAACTCCTATGCAGAGCCGCTTCACTTTTCACAGATTAGTGGCTGGGTGTGAATAAGGAATTAATGCTGTGTAAGTCCATGGTAAAGTGTTGTCACAAAAGAATCTAGTCATGGAAATACTTACAGGCTTATCCAGGCACTAAAAAAGAAAAAGAAAAACAAAAAGCCAGTGCTGTTGCCATCGAGTCTGTTCTGGCTGATGGCGACCCTCAGAACAGAGCAGAACTGGCTCTTAGGGTTACTGAGGCTGTAAATCTTCAAGGAAGCGGGCTGCCACATCTTTTGCAGAGCGGCTCTTGGGTTCAAACTGCCAACATTTTGGTTAGCAGCCAAGCACTTAACCACTGTGCCATCAGGGCTCCCTAGCAGGCACTAACATATATAAATAGAGTTTTTGCATAACAGGAGTTTACAGTTTAGTTCAGGAGATGTGGCACTTCAAGCAGCTGGATAACAATGCAGAGCAAAATTTCATTCCATTAAAGCAAAAGTCAACCCTCAGATCAGAGGTGGGCAGAGATAAACGCTTCCTGTCCTCCTGGTGCATGCTGGGAGCAGAGGTGGTGGGGGGGAGGGGATCCAAGGGAAAAACACTAAGTGTGCCCCGCCTCCACATCATTAAAACATGGACTAGGAATTAAAGACTGCCCTGTCATTATACATCCTTTCTCTGCTATCTGTTGTCTTGCTTCCTTGACAAAGAAAATCTGGGGAAAATTAGATCGAAATGCTGTTATTTCTATATTTTGAGTACCTGTTTTGTGCCAGACACCATGCCAGGCTGAATATGTTAGTTTTCTTGTTCTCACAGCAATCCCATAAGCTAGGTGTTATTATCTTTGTTCTACAAGTGAAAGGTCTACTATTTGTGGAGATTAAGTGACTTCTTCAAGGCCATCCAGATATTGAGTAAGACCCTGACGTTCTAACTGATATCTGGGTCCAAACCCAGCAGTTTCTTTACTATATTGTACCATTATTTACTAACAAAGAACAGTATACTTTCTTTTTATAAATACAACAAGGGGCACTGTCTTTAACAAAATGGAGGACACTTGATAATGGTCACTGAATCTTAGAGTTGGCAAACTGACTTAGGAAGTAAGGAAATAAAGAGAATACAGATAAGAAAAACAGGAAATATGGAAGTACACAGGAAATGGCTTGTCTTAGTCATAGAATGCTGCTATAACAGAAATACAACAAGTGGGTGGCTTTAACAAACAGAAATTTATCCTCTCATAGTCTAGGATGCTAGAAGTCTGAATTCAGAGCACCAGATGCAGGGGAAGGCTTTCTGTCTCTGTCAGCTCTGGAGGAAGGTCCTTGTCTCTTCAGCTTCTGCTTTCTGGTTCTTTGCAGATCTCCCTGTTTCTTGGCATCTATCTTACCCCATCTCCACTTGTTTTGCTTGCTTGTTTAATCTCTTTTATGTCTCAAAAGAGATTGACTCAAAACAAGTCCTACACTAATTCTGTCTCGCTAACGTAACAGTCGACAGATTCCCAAATGGAATTCTAGCCACAGGCATAGAGGTTAGGATTTACAACACATTTCTGGAGTACACAACTTAATCTATAACATAGCTAAAGCCTCTTCCAAAGGAGAATGCTGCTCAAGGGCCAGTTATACTTGGAGGCTTCCAGCTATGGAGGAGTAGTCTCCACCAGATCCACTCTCCATGGATAAAAAACATCAACTTTGGACTGGACTCCCCCACCTCCCAAAAAGGAAAAATCACCTGAAGGCTTTGGAGAACAGGTAGTCATTGGAGGGCTGCCCTTACTTGGGAAGGAATGGCACCAAGGTGAATTTGCCTTTTTTTTTTTCCCTAAGAGCAGAGTACACTCAGTTAGAAGATCCTCACTCTCACTGGCTTGAAGAACCATAGGACAGCGTTCAGGGCAACCATACCAGCCAGAAGGTGAGGGTAGAAATGCAGAAGAGGAAAAATCCGGAGAATGGAGCCCCAAATTCTTTGTATAAGTTGCCCAAATCTCTAGCTGATCTGTGAACTACACATGTGCACAGCTGGTTTCAAGCTGCCACTCACAGAAGAGATAGAGTTTGGAGTATGAGTGCAGTCAAATTACCTGCCCGCTGGAAAAGACTGTCAATATTCTTCACTGAATCTACAGACTCTACAGTGTATAATTCAAAATGTCCAGGATGCAACCAACAATTATTAGCATATGAGAAAACAAGAAAATGAAACTCATACTTTGAAAAAAAATGTAACAGAGAGTAGCCCCCAAAACTCAGATGGGAATTTTCAAACAAGGATTTTAGAACAGCTAGTTAGTACAACCATGCTCAGTAATGCAGAGGAAAATACGCTCATAATGAATGAACAAATAGGAAATTGCAGCAGAGAAATAGAAACTTTTAAAAATCCAGAAATTCTAGAATTAAAAAACACAGTATCTAATAATTTGCTGGATGGGCTAAGTGGCAGACTGGAGGTGACAAAATAAAAAGTCAGTGAATTTGCACCCAATCCAAGGAACTGTTACACCAAACAGTTCTGCTAACATATCTCAAAATAACTTTACCACCATAACAATAATAGCAATTTGCATATGTTTAGGTTATCAAGCTTACGAAACACTTTTGTTAAATCTATACAGCAACTTTGTGAGGCAAGTGGCACATGGATTATTATTCCCATTTTATAATGGCCAAACCAAGGTTTAGGGAACACAAGTGTCTTGCCCAGGGCCACGCTGCAAGGGGCAGAACAGGGATTTACACTGGGGTCTACATTTTAGCTTGAGCTGTTAAGAAAGACTGGGGCAGATGAACAGTATGGAGAATGGCTGAGAGCAAGCTTGGTTCCCTGTGCTCCGCCTCCATTGACATAAACAAAGTACAGCTGAAAGGGAAACCTTGGGTGAGGAGTTAGCAAACAGCCATTTCTTAAGTAGGTAAGCTCCTGAATTCTCACCTCACTTCTGCTCAGGAACCACCTGCCCTTCCCAAATGATTCTCTACCAGAAATTCGTGCTGCCACCTCCACACTGGATCTCTAGTGGCACTGACCCCGTCCCTTCCCCTCCCCCTATAATGGCCTGTTGTTGTTGTTAGTTACCCCAGAGTTGACCCCAACTTATGGTGACCCCATGTGGGCGTGAGATAAAAAGTTGGTAACAACCATTTATTAACTACCTTCTACTTTTTTTTTTTTTTACATGCCAGTCACTGGACTCCTTTACTTAATATTATCCTTTTGAGTAGGAAGTACTTCACACAGGAGAAAACTGTCAAAACTCCAAAAAGAACAGAATAATTGAACAAATCTCTTTTCCCCTTAAAGTGGCAAAGACGAGCAGCAATTTTTTTTAGCATTTTAAAGTCAAAATAATGTCTCAAAAAAGTTAAAGAAAAAAAATCAAACAGAAAATCAACCACAATTCCACCAGTCTAACTCAACCATTTTTTGTGTATCGCCTCAGGCTTATGTGCACATAGTTTTTTGGACATTGCAATTGGAGAGTATGCGTTCTGCTTATCAAATTTAGTACCACAGCCATCTTCCTTGTTACTGCAATCTCCATTACGAGCATTTTAATGTTTTCATAGTAAATGGCTGCCCAAATCAAAGTGCTATGTTTTCTGCTAATAGTTTTTTGTTACTATTTAGTTATTTCCTTAGAATTCCCAAGAGTCATATTACCCAATAAAAGGGTATAAACATTTTTATAGCTCTTGCCACATGGTATCACGTAACTAGGCAAAAGAGCTATACAAAGGTAAATGACACACACAAGTAAGCTCAGAGTTAGAAATTTTCACAATAAACCATAATGCTGTGTTCCGTTTCTGGCAATATGATGAGTTAGAAACCTTGAAAGACCTTCCAAGCTAAAACCACCAAAATCTTGAATAAAATAATCTTAAATATATTACTGACCTGACAAGAAAATGAGAAATCTAAGATCTCCAAAAGAAATTAAAACCAGGAACCCTGAAAAATAAGTCACAAAGCTGGCCTTTAACTTGGGTGTTCTATTGAACCCTGGAAACCCTAGCTTTTACTTTGAAGACCGTGTAGCGTGCGAGAGATAAGGCTCGGGGACTATTCAAGATAAGACATTAAACAGGAAACCCTTTATAAAGACAGGGAGCAGAGAGGGATATACTCACCTTATTAAGGAAAATGAAATATAAACCTGTCTTAGTTATCTAGTGCTGCTATAACAGAAATACCAGAAATGGGTTACTTCAACAAACAAATTTATTTTCTCACAGTTTAGGAGGCTAGAAGTCAGAATTCAGGGTCCCAGCTCTAGGGGGAGGATTTTTTTCTCTGTCGGCTCTGGAGGAAGGTCCTAGTCTCTTCAGCTTCTGCTTGCTGGTTCCTTGGAGATCTCCTCATGGCATGGCATTTATTTCACCCATCTCTGCTCTGCTTGCTTGTTTAATCTCTTTTGTATCTCAAAAGAGATTGACTCAAGATACACCCTACACTAATCCTGCCTCATTAACAAAACAAAGACAACCCATTCCCAACCACAGGCATATTTTGGGAGGACAGAATTCAACCCGTAACAAACGCTTTGCTACAGAAGGTGACAGGAAGAGAAGTTGTCTGTCTTGACTCCGACACCAAGTGGAGAGGAAGAGAAAGTCACCGTGAGGATGTGGAGTCACAACTCTACCTTCGTGTCAGTTTAGAATCCAAATTCATGCTACCTGTGCTGCCCAACATCTTCAGGTGGATCATTTAATAGACGGCTGACGTGCCCTCAGGCACTGGGGAAAGCAGACACAAATGCCCTCTACAGCAGCGCTGTCTGGTAGAAACAAAAGACAAGCTGCAAGTGTAAGTTTACTGTTCCTGGTGGCCACATTAAAAAACTGACAGGTAGACTAATTTTAATAGGTTTTATTGGTGAGACATAATCACTTCAACATGCAACCAACATAAACAAATATTAATGAGATCTTTACTTTTTTATTCTATGTTTTAGAAATGTGTGTGTATTTTATACGTACAATACCTCTCAATTTGCACTGGCCACATTTCAAGTGCAAAATAACCAAATGTGGCTACAGGTTACCATCTCGGGCAGCACAGCTCTGGACAACCACTAGACCTCAAAGAAATTCGACAAGCAAGGTTTCAAGAAATTGAGCTGCTCACGGTGAAAACACACAAGACCGCAAGTGAGAACCAACAGAACAGCAGAACAGCAGCCCAGACGGATGACTGAAGACTTCAGCTACTGGATAACTATATTTAAGATTTTTTTTTTAAAAGAAGCTTAAAATATGAGGGCATAAAATATTTGCAAAAAAACAGAATTATAAAAATGGAAAGTAAAATAATTGAAATTTAACACTCATTTTTTTTTTAGATTAACCAGAATTTTAGACACAAATGAAGAGAAATTAGTGAACTAGAAGATTCCAAATAAATGATCCAAAATGCAATCTTGAAAAAAGAGACAGATATATAAATATGAGAACTACTAAAGAAATGAGAATATATAAAACATCAAGTTTCTCCAAATTGATTCAAGGTAATGCCAATTAAAAAAACTCCGTCATTGATTCATTCACTCATTTATATATGTATATTTTGGTGAAGCTACGTAATATGATTCTAAGATTTATTGCCAAAGCAAGAACCAAGAAGGGCCAAGATACCCCTGCATAAGGAGGCAAGGTGGATGACTTACCCTTTCAGGTATAAAAATTTATGATAAAGCTAAATCAATTAAGATAGTGAATATTAGGACATAGATAAGGAAACGGAAAATGGGCTAGAATAGGGCCGACAAATTAGCTCACGCATATGTAGAAATTTTATTTACAACTCAGCAGGTATTTTAGATCAGTGGGGAAAGGATGGACTATTAAATATACTATGTGGGGACAATTGGTTAGCTAATAAATTAGTACCCAGAATAAATAAAGAGCCTTACAAATAAATAAGAAAAAGACCAACTAATCAATAGAAAAATGGGCATAAGACCTAAACAGGAATTTCACAAAAGAAGAAACACAAATGGCCCATAAACGTACAAAGAGGTGCTCAACTTCATTACCAATCTTGGAAATGCAGATTTAAAAGCCACAGTGAAATGCCATTTCCATCTACCACTTTGGGAAAAATTAGAAAGTTGGAAAATAAGTACTGATGGGAATGTGGAGCAGTGGATACACTCAGCCGTTGCTTACGAGAGGAGCGACTGGTATCACCACTTTAGAAAACATGCAGGAGACCTGGGTTTGAATCTCTTGGGCAGCTACCACCCGTCTGTCAGTGGGGGCTTGCATGTTGCTATGATGCCGAGCAGGTGTCAGTGGAGCGTCCAGACTAAGGCGGCCTAGGAAGAAAGGCCTGGTGGGCTACTTTAGAAAACCAGCTACGGAAAACCCTGATCTGAAATCAGATGTGGGGACGGGTAGGGCCGGGCAGGGTTTCGGTTCGTCGTGCATGGAGTTGCCACAAGTTGGGGACGACTAGATGCCAGCTGGCAACAACAACAGCAGGGTGATAACTTGAGACTGCGAGTACCCTATTCCCTAGCAATCTTTTATTCAGTGGTAATGTAGCCATTAATAATCCTTGCCTGAATTGATTCTGACAATGGTGGTTTGCAAAATGATTTTTCTCCGGGTTTTTCATTTCTTCCATATTTATTGTCTGACATGCCCCTTCTTTCCCCCTCTGTGGGCTCTTGGATTCTTTTTTATTCAGTGTTATTATCCATTACTATCAATATTCTTTTTGATGCTCAAATTATCCCATATTTGGTCAGTGAGAATTACTTCAAGCTGCCTGGTGTGTCCTTTTAATATGTTCTCTTAAGTCTCCGAGCACTTGCTCACTTCTGGTAAAGGAAGAAATTCCACGCTCACCCTGTACTATGCGTGCCCCAGACGCGGAGCCCTTGTTCTTTCAGGGAGGAATGGTATTTAAAAACCAAGTTCTGGGGAATTGGTGTGCTCATGGCTACTGAGGCATCACTGAATGTAAGCCCCTTCAGTGGACAGCCTAGGAAGTACATTTTGCAAAATGAGTTTATACAGACACCTTACATGGGGTTTCCACTCATCTATCAAGTCTGTTTGCTTTTCTCTCAGTGACAATCTTACTTCCCATTAACATCAATACAGTTATGCATTTACTTCACCCTATAGTGGGCAAAATAGTTCTACAATTAGTACATCAAAGCACTACCAATAAAATTCTACAATCTAAAGTCTAAGATATTTTTGCAATTCTTTTTGGCCTAGGATATATCCCATTGAGTGTGTACAGTGTGCAATATTTTCCACTGGTATTTGGATTGATTCTGTTTTTTCTTCTCAGTGTTATCACTCTGATATGCTGTTGGGTTTATTTCTGTTTGTATTCAATTTTAGTTTTTTCTTTCTGGTAAATTTATTTTTACTTTTGACCTTGTAAACATGAACGTGGTTCAAAAGTCAAAACTATATAAATATTTACTCAAAGAAGCCTTATTATCTTCACCCTATTCCCACTCACAGCTGAAGGGAAGTCAAAGGAATTTCAGTAGTGTCTGATTTTCCTTGTGCTTCTCTTTGCCAAAGTAAGGAGAGTCATGCGTATTTATCTTATTTCCCTTTTCCTGTACGAAAAGTGGCATATCACAAACCCTTTGGCACCCTGACTTTTTTAAATTAACAACAGAACTAAATAATACTCCACTGTATGGGTGTACCATTGTTTATTCAATAAGTCTCCTATTTTGGCCATTTAGATTCTTCCCAATATTTTGCTGTTCAAATAATACCATAATGAATAACCTTGTGCATGTACTTGTACTGTTCAGGGGTGTGTCTTCACCACAAATTCCTAGAAGTGGGATTGCCAGGTCAAAGAGTAAATGCATGTACAGTTTTGCTAGATATCCCTCATAATTTATATATATATATATATATCCATATATTGCTTTCTGAGGACTTTCTTTGGCTGTGTTAAGTGTCCAGAAATAATGCAGACTAGGAGTCTACAATCTTTACCTTGGAAATTTTACATTTGCAACCTTTTAAGAGAAGCTGCTTATTTGTAAGTAGTCTGTTCTAAGACAGGAAGGCAGTGCTTCATATTCTCACCTAAATAAATAAAAACACTTCTAAAAGTGATTTGCTCTGAAAAATTCACACAGTATCATGCTGAACTTTGCAAAAACAAAGCCAGCTTTTTTTAAGGGAAATATCCCTCAGCAAAACAAATCTCAAAATGAGTTTTTCTTACCTTGAACTTTGGCATGGCCATACGTAAAAGAGAAAATGGATGTCAAGCCAGCATCAAAGGTTGGAAGACAGATGGAAGACAAAATGATAGGAAACCATCTTACGTTTCTGCTTATGGAGGTAGGAAGCTGATAGCATCTTATTCCAGAAAAAAGTTTTCCATATTTTTATCATCAGGGCTATTTTCTTTGGGGGAGAATCAATGCTTATAGAAACACTTGTCTATACCGTGGGCCTTTGGCTTACAAAGACTTAATATATGAGCTTTGGGTAGAGGAGGGACACAACATTTGGTAATTTATAGTTTTGCTGAGCCTGGAATCTGAATTGTGTACACAGCACCCAGAAAGGAAGCGTATGTTGGTTGGAATGTCCCTTAGCTAGTGAGTGAGCTGTCCTCTCTGGAGCGCTCTTAGTCTTAATAATACAAACATGGCCTACGGGGACAAGATGAATGCCCTCCATTTACACTGTTCCCTAGGTGTTGCTGTTAAGAATTATACCACAATGAATAAATTGTGCGTATATTTTCATATATTGTTGGAGAGGTTTTAGATAATGATATTGTGGGGGAAAAGCATCTATGATCAAATAGATTTGAGCAATATCAACTTAGAATTAAAGCGCATTTCTACTTGGCAGGACTTCTTGAAGCCTTTAACATGCTAACATGCATTAAGACTTTTCAAGAAGGGAGCTCCATTATCCGTGTTTCCAAAACTTATTTGAACGTGGTATTCTCTTTTCACTGAGCATCTCTGCAAAGCAGTATTCAAAGCAGTTGTAAAGCACTGCTCTAGTGGCACTTATACAATTGCGAGCCCATGGCAACAACAGAAAACTAATATACTTACGTTGCCCCAACACGGCATACAGACCAGCCAGCCTTTTAAAACCTGAGTTAGATCATGTCTTTTCCATCCACAAGTACCTGCAACTGTTTGTGAGGGACTTTCTCTGGCCACAGGGATCACTTGGAAGTGCCAGGGAATTAACCACATCTTTCCAGGATCAGCCCTTAACCAAGGATGGGCTGGAGTTATGGATTAATACCCCAGCTCCCTTACCACTCCGTGCAGATACATGAGGTGTGCTCTGTACTGCGTCTCAGAATTCTCTAATGGGACTGGGCCCAGTTTCCCAGTGGTAACCTGGTAGTTAACACACCATCTGTTGACTTGTTTCTCTTCCCTGTCTCACTTCCTCACTCCTCCACCAGTGCCTCCTGGGATTCCCTCCCCCATAAAGAACTTGTACCTGCATTCCTGTCTTAGAGTCTGCTTCTGAAGGAACTCAACTTAAGACACTAAGCTTAAGCTTAAGGGAGGGAGGGCAGGACAGGAAGCCAAGAAGGCTGGTATAAGCTTTTCCCATGGAAGAAGTAGGGTTTAGTTCCCTGCTGAGGTTTAAATCTGAGCAGCCACTGAGTTAAGAACATAGGCTTCAGAGTAGCACAGATGTGAAACTGAGTCTCAACTCTACCATTCATTACGTAAAAATCAGGGGCAGGTTATCTAACCTCTCTAGGTCTCCATTTTATCTGCTGTAAAATGGAACTAATAATGCCTACCTTCATTTTGTAAAATTTGTGTAAAATAACGTACGGGAAGTGCTTGGCACACAGCAGGCGCTCTATACGTGGTTTACTGTCATTATTATTGTTACTAAGTAGTAGCTGAAAACTTCACGGCAAGGAAAAACAAGTATTTTCCTTTAAGTTAGTGCCTTTCCCGTACTTATACATTATATCATCACATTTCACAGTTGGAAGTGACTGTAATCAAGGAACTTTGGTTCCCAGGTGGGAAATCCAAGACAAAGAGGCAAAGAAGCCTGCTCCAAGCTAAGAATTAATTACTATAAAACAGAAATCCTTTGTGTTAAATCACTGTATTTCCATCCTTTATGGTTATCAGGCTAACCCAGACAATTCCAAATATAAACGCTCACTTAATTAACCTCATCAGTTAGTGAGCTACAAAGAGACCCAGAAAGTTTATGTTGCTCCCCTATTTCTTTTCTCCGAAATCACCTATTTTTAATTTTTGGAAAGAAAAAGTAGTGACTCTTTTGCTGCATCATTTGATGTCCTCGCAGAGCTGTCTGTAATTGTTACATTTCCTTTCTGCTATAATAAAATCAAAGTTATGTTTAAAAAGTGGACCGGCAGGGATTTTCCAATGTGAGACATTGAGAACAAAGCTAATCATAATCTTTTAGGAATCTTCTGACTTACAAAATAAGCAGTATCATCAGTGGCCAAAGAAAACAAGCAACAGGGCTAAAACCAGAGATAATTTCTCCTTTAGTTAAGAACTAGGAAACCCTGGCTGCTAACCAAAGTGTCGGCAGTTCGAATCCGCCAGGCGCCCCTTGGAAACTCTATGGGGCAGTTGTGCTCTGTCCTATAGGGTCACTATGAGTCGGAATCGACTTGACAGCACTGGGTTTTTGGGTTGGTTAACAACTATTAGCAAACAGGCTGCTTAATTCAAGAAAGCTCGGTGAGGACGGTGGCCTTTCTAAAACCCGGAGGCTATTTTTCCCTCTGTTATTGGCAAGCTGGCTGACTACATTCGGAAAAGCTCTACAAGGGAGGGTGCTTTTCTAAAATTCCAAGATAATTTTTTCCTCTGTTAACAACTGTCGGCAAACAGGCTGGCCACCCTCAGGAAAAGCTCTACAAGGGAGGGGGCTTTTCTAAACCCAGAGGTACATTTTCCCCTCTGTTAATAACTGTCGGCAAACAGTCTGGCTGCATTCAGGAAAAGCTCTGCCTATTCGCCAGCTCACACACTTGGGCCTTCCAGTTTGGGATTTCACCAGAGTTGGCCCCGTTTTGGAGATACTCCCATTAGTTAGTTCTAAGATTCCAGCACAGAAAGAGGAAGCTTCAAGATAAGGCTCTGCCAAACCGGAAGCAAGGAAAGACATTAAAATTATAAGTCTCAGAATTATCTAGGGAGCTCAGAAAGAGGAATTAGTGCAGTTACAGAGTCCTCTTGAATCAGAATGTGGAAATTATTGGACGATATCATTATTATCACACGCAAGTAAATTTTGACAGGGAACTGCCAGAAATTCAAGCTGGATTTAGAAGAGTACATGGAACCAGGGATATCATTGCTGATGTTGGATCCTGGCTGAAAGCAGAGAATACCAGATTGCTGTTTACCTGTGTTTATTTAACTATGCAAAGGTATTCAACTGTGTGGATCATAACAAATGAATAACATTGAGAAGAAAGGGAATTCCAGAACACTTAATTGTGCTCTTGAGGAACCTGGATAGACCAAGAGGCAACCATTCCAACAGAACAAGGGGATGCTGAATGGTTTAAAATCAGGAAAAGTGTGGTCAGGGTTGTATCCTTTTGTAATACTCAATCTGTACGCTGAGCAAATAATCTGAGAAGCTGGACCACATGAAGGAGAAGCAGCGTTATGAATTGAATTGTGTCCCCCCAAAATGTATGTCAACTTGTCTAGGTCATGATTCCCAGTATTGTGTGATTGTCTACCATTTTGTCATCTGATGTGATTTCTCTATGTGTTGTAAATCCTATCACTATGATGTAATAAGATGGATCAGTGGCAGTTACATTGATGAGATCTACAAGATTCGATAGTGTCTGAAGCCAATTTCTCTTGAGATGTAAAACAGAGAAGTAAGCAGAGAGACGGGCGACCTCATACCACCAAGAAAGCAGTGCCAGGAGCAGAGTGTGCCCTTTGGACCTGAGATTCCTGCGTGGAGAATCTCCTAGAAAAAGGGAAGACTGATGACACAGACCTTCCTCCAGAGCTGACAGAGAAAGCCTTCTCCTGGAGCTGATACTCCGCATTTGGATTTGTAGCCTACTAGACTGCGAGAGAATAAACTTCTCTTTGTTAAAGCCATGCACTTGTGGTATTTCTGTTATAGCAGCACTAGATGACTAAGACAAGTGGCATCAGGATTGGAGGAAGACTCATTAACAACCTTCTATATGCAGATGACACAAGCCTGCCTGCTGAAAGCGAAGAGGACTTGAAGAACTTACTCATAAAGATCACACTGATGAAGATTATACCTCAGCATAAAACAAACAAAAATAGTCAGAACTGGATGGATGCAACATCATGATCAATGGAGAAAATATTGAAGTTGTCAAGGATTTCATTTTACTTAGATCCAAAATCAACACCCATTGAAGCAGTAGTCGAGAAATCAAACAACACATTGCATTGGGCAAATATGCTGCAAAAAGCCTCTTTAAAGTGTTCAAAAGTAAAGCTGTCACTTTGAGGACTAAGGTGTGCCTGACCCAAGCCATGGTATTTTCAATTGCTTCATATGCATGTGAGAGCTGGACAATGAATAAGGAAGACCCAAGAAGAATTGATGCCTTTGAATTGTGGTGTTGGTGAAAAACATTGAATATACCATGGACTGCGAGAAGAATGAATGAATCTGTCTTAGAAGAAGTAAAACCAAAACACTTCTTAGAAGCAAGGACGGTGAGACTTTGTCTCATGAAATCTGGACGTGTTATCAGGAGGGACCAGCCCCTGGAGAAGGACATCGTGCTTGGTAAAGTAGAGGATCAGAGAAAAAGAGGAAGACGCTCAACGAGATAGATTGACACAGTGGGTGCAACAATGTGCTTAAGCATAACAATGATTGTGAGGATGGCACAGGACCAGGCAGCGTTTTGCTCTGTTGTACATAGGGTTGCTATCAAATTGGAACCCCATCAAAGGCACCTAAAAACAACCTGAACCAGAGAAGAAAAAAGAATATTATAGAAGTCTGCCACCTACAGTTGCCATCGAGTCAACACTGACTATTACAGCCCCGTGAGTGTCAGAGTCGAACTATGCTCCAGAGGGTTTGCAATGGCTGATTTTTCCAAAGCAGATGTCCAGGCCTTTCTTCCCAGGTGCCTCTGGGTGAACTTGAACCACCCAGCCTTTCAGCTAGCAGCCAAGCACGTTAACTGTTTGCATCACCCAGGGAGTCCAATTCTTTAGGTGACAGCAGGGTGGAATTTTGCAGGAGGGCCTAGGCTTTCAAAAACCAGCACCCAGCAGTACAGACCAGAGGTAAGGGAACTGAGGACCTTGGGAGAGCGGAGAAGCCCATTGTCCATGCCTCCCAAGTACATTCAGAAGTAAAAAACCAAGCATACATTCACACCTCAGTCCGTGATCTTGCCATGTTCGTCATAGCCAGTACTGTTTTTCATCAAACCCAATAATCTCCTAGTGGTACAAACAGTTAAATGCTAGGCTGCTAACCAAAAAGTTGGTGGTTCCAACTCACTCAGCAGCTCTTCAGGAGAAAGATCTGGCCATCTGCTCCCATAAAGATTACAGCCAAGAAAATCCTATGGGGCAGTTCTGCTATGTCACCTGGGGTCTCTATGAGTTGGAATTGCCTTGATGGCACAGGATGACAACATTGAAGGTGAACAAGGTGGGCTTAGTTAAAGCAATATTTGTCTTGGGAACCACAACATACACTTTCTGGCTCTCTCTCATTCTCTAGTGTGACCCTAATACTTCCCAGCATGTTTTCTCCTTTTCAAATTGGGTGCCTGAGAGCTTGACATAACTAATGCCATGATTACCTATATAGGTTTTCCTCCTTCCTCTGCCTGCTTTCTCCTTCCCACATACTTTTGCTAATGACTTTATTTTGATCTGATGCAAATAATTTTGTTTTGTTCTGTCCCATCACCTGTGACTTACAACCCCCCACAGGGAAATCAGAGCTCAGATGTCTGACATAGATACCTTTAGCCTGATAAGGAGATGTTGCATGTATCTCTTCAGTCTGATAAAGGGTCCCTTGTCACTATCTTGTAATGAATAACTCCTCCGGCCATGCCATCTGTGGGCTACAAAGACACTTCTAACCCTTGTAAAAATTCTATATAAGCTCTAATATAAAATTGCTTTTTGGGATTTCATAGAGACAGCCTGCATTGCTGTCGGGTCCTGGTGGTATACATCTTCTAAATAAACTTTCTCACTCATTCTGACTTGGAGCATGTTTCATTGGCTCGACTGGTCCAGAGCATGAACCCTAATTAGGCAACAAATTTTTGGCCCTTTTGAAACTTGGGTGGCTGTATACACCTATCCCAAGTCTCACTAGGGATGTCCCTTTGCCGTAAAGGTGAGAAAGGGCACAGAAGCTGAAGTCTTTAATGCCCCGTTAAAGGGTGTGGAGGAGACAGCAAGGAAGTTCCAGGAAAGGGATGAAGCCAGGAAGTGTGGCGCCTCAGAGACAAACCACCCTGGTGGTGGAGCCTGGGGTGTGTCTGTGTTAGCACTGTCCTCTTTCCTTTTCTTGGCCTAATCTATTTAGAGAATGCCTCTCCAGAGACGGGCATTATAAAGAGGGTCCCCTCAAGGCCCAGGGATGAGAACGAAACAGTTCAGGGGCACCCAAGTGCATTTTCAAAGCTTGGGAGACTCAGTAGAGCTTTGAGGCACCTCTAGTCAGTCTGTCACTCGGGGGAAGCTTAGTTTTTTAGGGGAATTGTATTCACTCCCTCTCCCCTCCCCCTTACTCTACACTCTCCCAACTCCTTATCCAACCTGTTCACCCCAACAAGTGGGAGCCCCTCATCAGATGCTGACAGGAAAAGCCAAGGAAAGAAGCTACAGTCGGGCTATAATCCCATTTTTGCCCCTCACTGTCAGGTGCCTCAATGTGAGGCAAGCCTGGTCTGTCTGCGTCCTGTCCAGCAACCCGGAGCCTGAAGAAAGCCCCCCAGCTCCCAGTTACCTGATTTTCAGTCCCAAGCTCAGGGGTAGTGGTGTAGAAAATATTCTGGGAGAAGGGAAGGTAACTGCAAGAGGGAGTGGGTTTGGAATATCACACCTCTGGTTAAAAAACAAAGGCCTTCACTGCCACCCCTTCTTCCAGCCCTAGTTTCTCTTGCCCCTCTCTCTAGCACTTGGTGCTCTCCCAGAAGCTCTCCTAATGTACATTTGAAAGGATTACTTTGCCTTTCAGCCACAGAGAGGATTTGCTTTTGAATTAGAAGCTTCAGGGAAGTGTCATGTTGGGGTCCACACCCTTTTTAGGCACAGTTCTGCCTGTGTCGCTAGTTTCTCCCTTTGCTCCCCTCCCTCCATGTGCTGAAAACTCAGAGTTTGTCCTCGCTATGCCTCTCCCTGCTTGTCCCCACCCCGAGGTCCCTTCCTGCATTCATGGTGCCACGTGTGTCAGAAGCCAGGACACAGTGCTCTTGGTGGACAGCTGGGATGGTCTAGGAGCTCTCGGGAAGGGAGCAGAGGAGAGCTGGAGGCATGGGCGGCACAGGGAGGCTTAGCTTGTGTGCGGAGTAGCAACTACGGGGACCAACAGCCTGAGTTTCAACCTCTTAGCGCTATGATCTTGAATGAGATAAATAAAATCCTCGTTTCCTCGATTTCCTCACCTGTAAAATGGGGATAATAAGAGTACCTATTTCAGAGGGTCCACCATGCGTATGTCAGTTTGTCGTACTGTGGTGGTTTTGTGTTGCTATGATGCTGGAAATTATGCAACTGGCATTTCAAACACCAGCAGGGTCACCCATGGTGGGCGGGTTTCAGAGGAGCTTACAGGCCAGGAAGCAGGGCTTGGGGATCTACCTACAAAAAATTGCCAGTGAAAACTTTTGGACTGGCGCTATAGCTGTAATGATAGGTTCGAACATGCGTGCGATTGTGAACACGACCCAGGACCAGGCAACGTTTTAATTCTGTTGTGCATATGGCCGCCATAAGTTGGAGTCAACTGTAGCTGTCTGTCTGTCTGTCTGTCTATCTCTCATCTATCTATCCATCTCATAGGACTGCTGTAAGGATTATAGACAAACGTGCGCAGTACTTCAGGACGGGGCCTGGCACATAGTACATGCTCAGTAAACGTTAGAAATTATAACTGGGGGTCCAGGACATTTATTTGTCAATGAAACAGGGGCTGTACCAACATTGGGACTATTTTTGATCTCTCTGAACAAAAAAAAAAAAAAAAAAAATTTTTTTTTTCTGAACTAAGAAGAAAGGAAAGAGAAAAACTATAAACTTAGATTTATGAAAAAATTCATAATAATACTTACCTAGGGACATTTATAACTAATTTCTACTTACAAAGTAATTATTCTGTCAGAAATATTGTCTTAAGGTTTGGTTCTAATACACATCTGGCCACGCATTTACGAGGACAGATCATGTGCTTCAAATACAAAATAAAACACAGACAGATTTTGTAACAACCCAGCTTCACACCTTTCCCTGAAATCTAAATAAACACCGACTTCTTCCTTTACCAGTCCACAAAACCACATCCAGTGAAGTAAAACAGGATGAAGAATTGAGGTGACGTCAGTGTAAGGATCATGTCGGAGACGGGATGGTGGGGATGTACGCCATCTTTAAAAGTTGGGTTTCTTGAAACGGGCTGAATTAAATATGCTAATTTTTTTTTTTTTAATCGGGTATAGTCATTGGGATTTTTCTTATCTTTTCTTGTTTGGTTTAGGCCTTGACTACTTTTGTGTACAAGGAAAGAGCCAGTACTGACAAGTCAAGAGAAAAAAAACAAGCCTGTTGCCCACCCTGCCACTGTTCTATGTCTGCTGAGAGAACATTTTTAGACTTCCTATTTTCAGAAGCTGTAATCAAAGGATATTAGCTTGACTTGAGCTCTGAAAACCTACAAAATATGGAAATGAAAATTATCCCCATTTATTGTCTCTGTCATTTAAATTAGAGAAGATGCAGAGATAGGGAATGGACATAGTCACCAAAAGAAGTGTTGATATCATGAAGATCAGGAATATAGAACATTTTATAAACACACACACACACATGCACAAACATATATGTGTAAGGAATATGTACATGGTCCCTGCATGGCACAAGCAGTTTGCAAATGGCTGCTAAGCTAAGGGTTGGTGGTTCGAACCCACACAGCAGCTCTGCAAAAGAAAGGCCCAGCTATCTGCTTCTGTAAAAATTAAAGCCAAGAAAACCCTATGGAGTAGTTCTACTGTGTAACACATGGCATCACCATGAATAGATATCAACTTGACAGCCATTTTTTTTTTTAAGTACGTATACATATTCCCTTCAGTTGCATTTGGACATGTGACTTTTTAAAATGCATAATTTATGTTATAAAATTAAATTAAAGAGGACCATCGCAATCATTGGAAAATGCTGAAAACAATAAGGAAGGCTCTAACAAAAATCTAAAATGCTGCCATCTAGAGATAAAAAAATTTTTGGTACATTTTCTTTCAGTTTATATTCTTTGCACATGCATATTTCTAAATGTTTAAATAAAATTTTGTCAATTACCATGGTCTCGGGGGACATCCAGCTCAGTTGGCATAACATAATTTACCCAGAAAATGTTCTACATCCTACTTCAGTGGGTAGCGTCCGGGGTCTTAAAAGTTTGTGAATGGCCATCTAAGATACTCCACTTGTCCCACCCCATCTGGAGCAAGGGAGGGTGAAGAAAACCAAAGGTACAAGGGAAAGATTAGTCCAAAGGACTAATGGGCCACAACTACCGCAGCCTGCACCAGACTGAGTCCAGCACAACTACGTGGTGCCTGGCTACCACCACCAACTGCTCTGACAAGGATCATAACAGAGGGTCCTGGGACAGAGCTGGAGAAAGACGTAGAACAAAATTCTAACTCACAAAAAAAGACCAGATTTACTGGTCTGACAGAGACTGGAGAAACCCTGAGCATATGGCCCCCAGACACCCTTTTAGCTCAGTAAAGAAGTCATTCTCGAGGTTTACCCTTCAGTCAAAGATTAGACAGGCTCATAAAACAAAATGAGACAAAATGGGCACACCAGCCCAGGGGCAAGGATGAGAGGGCAGGAGGGGACAGGAAAGCTGGTAATGCGGAACTCAAGATCAAGAAGGGGAGAGTGTTAACATGTTGTGGGGTTGGCAACCGATGTCGCAAAACAATATGTGCATTATTTGTTTAACGAGAAGATAGTTTGCTCTGAAAACCTTTATCTAAAGTACAATAAAAAAAGTTTGTGTCAATTAAATATGAGTATATACAGTTTTTCTTATTTCTTTCTTCACTGAACAAATCAGGGCCATTTTCCAGACAAGAACATCTAAGACTCTTTCCCATTAAAAAAAAATTTTAAGGCAGCATTATGTCAAGCGTTGAAGTGGAAGATACAATTTTTAGTAATTTAGCCACAGCAGGTGCACAGAACCTGAGGACCAGTGCACAGCTGGTGATGCGTATCTCTGGGGCACCGCACGGTAAAATGAGTTGAGTTGGCATGTGAGAATGAAAAAGTGAGTGGAGATGTGTTATTGACAGCTACTGATAAAAAAATTGAGGGTAGCATTCCACGGACAACAAAACTATTCTTAGTTTGCTTACGTTTCAAAATTCTTATTACTACCATGATAACATGAGAGATACTGCCAATAATCAATGGTTTAAACTTTTAAAAAACCCACATTTTATGTTATCAGAATGAAAAATCGTAATTCATGTCATAGTAACAGAATTGCATGTAAAGTATAAAGGAACGGACAAAGGAGAATTAGTTTGAGCGGCACAGTTTCTGACATCATTGTAATTTTTAGCCTTATGGATATTCCCGGGAAACTTTTTGGATGCTGTTGGGGAATTCCTCCTTGCTCAATTTGGACATATCCTCCTATTATGCACAGGAAGCCAGCACTCGTATAAAGCAACGCCAGCAGGGGCAGGGCTCAGCTGTTCTTGGCTGCCTTCACGTCAGGAGTGCCGGTGTGACACAGCACAGAGGATTCGACACCTGTCCAACTGCTTCGGAAAGCGTAAGTGCAGAAGTCTTCACAGGGGCAGACTTGGGCCGTGAAACAGGTTAGCAATGTGATCAGGCATGTAAAGGCATTCCAATAAAAGGTCTTCTGCAAGCTCTTATTCTACTGACTAGTTACAAACCTGGCCTTTCTCTTTCACCTAAATGACGAAAAATCAGAAATGTTATTTGTTCATTTGAGTAAACGTCTTTGATGTGCACAAAGATTGTGGCACTGGAATTCTTGACTTAAAATCTGATAATGCTGCCATAAAGCCATAATTGTAAAATGACATGAGTAACTGGCTACCCAGAGTTTCATTCCATAATTAATTCTGTACTTTTTCCTCTCCAGAGAAGTATTTTTCGTCTAACCCCTTGAGAAAAACAACTCTGGAGGTCATGATTGCTGGACACTTCCTATCTGCTCTCTCTTTTGGTAAGTCAGTGTTGTCAGTTAGGCTAGAGTTTCTCAACCTTGACGTACTTTGTTATGGAATGCTATCTTGTGAGTTGTGGGATGTTTGGCACCATCCCTGACCTTTAGGTCCAATGTATTATGCCCTAGGCTAGGAGCAATTGGAGTCCCTGTGTGGTGGAAACACTTAAGCGCTAGACTACTAGCTGAAACGTTGGTGGCTCCAAGCCATCCAAAAGTGCCTCGGAAGACAGGACTGGTGATCTGTTTCTGAAAGGTCACAGCCTTGAAAACCCTACGGAGCAGCTCAGCTCTGCACACATGGGGTCGCCATGATTCTGAATCACCTCTATGGCAACTAACAGGGGCAATTTACCTCTCATTGTCTTACCTTCCCCAGGTGCAAAGTGTTGATCATAAATTGCCCATTTTCCTGAGGCACCGTGAGGATTCAGTAGGTGGCCGAGTACAGTGCTTCAGGCAGTGTTCGGCGGTACATATTACACACTCAGCCAAGCCTCGTTATTCTATTAGTCTACTGTAAAGTGGGTAGGCTAGTAGGTTATGGCGGAGGAGTTCAGGAGGGACTATCACAGAGGGGGCTCACAATAAATGCCGTTTTTCCACACACACTTTCTTAATTCTGAAAAGCGAACGAAGGCCACTGTGCTCAAGCATATATGCCATTGGTTCCTGGGGAGAAAAACGCACCACAATTAAGAAAACAAAGAGCTCAGTTGATGGAGTCGAATCGCAGCAAGACTAACCTCTAGCATTTCTTTTGTGTCTCCCCCTAGCGTTCCTCCTGGTTCGAGACAGCGGGGCCTGGACCTACCATACCTCCGTGCAAACCATGACGTACGATGAGGCAAGGGAGTACTGTCAGCAATACACAGATCTAGTGGCGATTCAAAACAAAGAAGAGATCAAGTACTTGAACTCCATATTAAGCCACTCACCAAGTTACTACTGGATTGGAATCAGAAAGGTCAATGGTGTGTGGACTTGGGTAGGGACCCAGAAGCCTCTGACCCCAGAAGCTGAGAACTGGGCTCCCGGAGAACCGAACAATAAGCAAAACGACGAGGACTGCGTGGAGATCTACATCAAAAGAGGGAAGGATGAGGGCATGTGGAACGATGAGAGCTGTAACAAAAAGAAGCTGGCCCTGTGCTACACAGGTAGGGAGTTTGGGGCTGCAGAGAGACTAGTTTCCAGGGTGAATGTCTTGACAAATCCTTTACAACAGGCAAAAACCAATCTCTATTGTGGCTACTTTATGTTCTAAAATATACAGCTTTAAAAAGTTCTGTTTAATGAGTAAAGTATCTCTTTTTGCTCCTTTGTATAAATTTAGCCAAGACTGTGTGTGTGTGTGTGTGTGTGTGTGTGTGTGTGTACTTGGGCAGTGCGCATGGTTAACTCACTCTGCTAAGCCAAATGTTCAGTCCTCCCAGAGACTCTCCAAAGAAAGGCTTGGTGAGTGACTTCCCAAAATCAACCATTGAAAACCCTATGGAGCACAGTTCTACTCTGACGCACATGGGGATCCCATGAGCCGGAATCCACCCATCAAGTGGCTTTTACATACGCAGAGAGTGTGTACACACATGATACATATCTTAGTAACTTCTTCACCTGCCGGAGTGGAACTGTACCCAATATCTGTCAGAATGTGAATTTCGTATGCTAGGTGTTAGCTGCAGCTAACTCTGGAGTGCCACATGTTAACATTCGGGTTTAAAACAGATGAACCTAAGACTCAGATGTGGCGTTTTGTTAAGCACTTTAAATGAAAATCGTTGGCACTGTCTCATCGAGTTCATCTGTACTGCACATTGTTGATGCTAAGCTCACATGCACCTCCTGTCGGCATAAGCCTGGCCCTCATCAGAACTGTTTCCCGCAGCTGCCTGCTCCAACATGTCCTGCAGTGGTCACGGAGAATGTGTGGAGACCATCAATAACTACACTTGCGAGTGTGACCCCGGCTTCAGTGGACTCAACTGTGAGCAAGGTAAATCATGGTCTCACCTCTCACCTCTCCCTTCACGTCTCAGCTGGCTTTGGAGTCAGATCGACATGTCTTCCCTTCCCTGGGGCAGTGTAAAATGGTGGTGAAAAGCAGAGGCTATGGAGTCGCAATTCCTGGGTTCAAATCCCAGGTTCACCACTTAGTACCTTGACAAGGCCCTAAAAGTCCCTGGGCCCCCGCTTTCTCGGTTTTAAAATAAAGATGATGATCAGACCAACTTCATAGGCTTGCAGATAGGATTATGTGAACAAATGCAGATGAAATATTTATATAGTGCCTGGCCCATAGCAAGTTACGGTTTCCAGTGTTTGTTCTGCTTATACCAGGGGAAGGGTGAGCAGAAGTGATCGGGTTTCCTTTTTCAGTTGTGACCTGTGAAGCACAGAAAGCCCCTGAGCACGGGAGCCTGGTCTGCACCCATCCCTGGGGGAACTTCAGCTACAATTCTTCCTGCTCTGTCACCTGTGAAAAGGGTCACCTCCCCAGCAGCACGGAGGCCACACGGTGTACGTCCTCTGGAGAATGGAGTGCTCCTACCGCCGCCTGCAGTGGTAAGTCTCTCTTGAATGCACAGAGCATTCTCTAACTCCTCCCTGATCTCCTTAGTTTTTTATCCCACTTATTTTCAAAATACTAAGGAAAGTTCTTTTTGTTGTTGTTTTTAATAAAACTTGCTCTCTCGGTCAATCAATACAGCCAATCCAGCACCTGCCTGGTTTGAGAGAGGTTTTTATTCTGAGCTTGAAATGGGTGTTCCTGAAGCTCTGGTAGTTCATGAAGGAACACATAAAACAGAGGAACTATTTTCTAGAAATCCGAGTGACCTCCTCAGCTTCTTTGCCTGTTTAACTCTTTCCACACAACACCCTAGCTTAAGGCCACGTGAGTCAAACAGTCTCGGTGTCTTCTCTCAGCTTCATCTTTTGGAGCCAGAGACAAACAAACAAACAAACACACCTTTCCTCTAGCCTGCTGGGCTAAAATACACAGATATCCTGTGTATGTCAGAAAGAATATGGTTTTATCATACCTAGTCATAAATCATGAATTCAAATCTATTCTTTTTACTTATTTTTACCTTACGTAAATAATAAAAATCTCAGAGATCAGTCAGCATGGTCAAAGTAAAAACTAATCAGAGAAGATGAAAATATCAGTAAAAACAAACAAACAAAAAAAGCTTTCCTGTGGATGTTCCCAAGAATTTACGTAGTGTTTTGGGACTTACCTTCTGAAGGCATCTTCCTCATCCCATTAAAAATTCCAATTCAATAGGAAATGAAAATATTACTCTTTGGTAAAGTTTATGGTGCTCTTTCAAATCCGCAGTGGTTGAGTGTGATGCTTTGACAAGTCCTGCCGATGGAACCATGAAATGTTCCCAAAGCTCTGGAAGCTTCCCGTGGAACACGACCTGTGCATTTGACTGTGAAGAAGGATTTGAACTGATGGGAGTCCCGAGCCTCCAGTGTACCTCATCTGGGAACTGGGACAACGAGATGCCAACATGTAAAGGTAAAGTTGCTTTGTAAATACTTACTGTAAAATACCTGAACTGGGCAAACCAGACCTGCTAATATAAATGGGTGCCGTGCACGTTACAGCTGTGAAATGTGGCACCATCAGCCGGCCTCAGAATGGCTCTATGACCTGTAGCCACTCCCCTGCTGGAGAGTTCACCTTCCGGTCATCCTGCCACTTCACCTGCGAGCAAGACTTCAAGCTGCAGGGACCAGCCCACGTTGAGTGCTCCGCACAAGGGCAGTGGAGTCAACAAACCCCAATCTGTGAGGGTAAGCCCAAGGGTCTCTCCTTTACACTTTCCCATTCTGAAAGAGCATCGCTCTTCCAACTTGTGCTGTGAAAATGAAACCAGCTGCCTTCTTTAACTAGAGAAATTAGATTTGATGGGCAACATTCAGCTTGCATTTTCCAGGTACATATAAAAGAGCCAGTGTTGACCAAGGAGAGGGCTGTGTGTGTCAAGCAGCTGACGCTTTGCCGGCCTCTTAACTGTGCTGTGCTAACATACCTTTATAGACATTGGCACGGAGTAAGCAGAATTCTTAACCTAGGGGCAAATCACATTAGAAAAACTTTAAAGTAAGGTCATGAGAACTTGATTTGAATCTAAAACTCTTGTCATAACTCTCTTCTGAAATCACTTATAACTAGCGGTGATCAGAATGCTTCGAATGAGGAGTGATACACAGACACTGTTCATACATATTTAAGCCCTAAAATTTAATTCACTTTGAAAGAAGAGCAGAGATACTGAAAACAAGCCTTGGGCTCCTTGTAGCCAAATACAACACAGAAAGGATGTCAGTGGCAAAGAGCCACACCATCATAGCCAAACTGCAAAGCAGACAAATTTTATGTGGGTGCCTTCTTATTTTTCTTTCTCTTTGGCCCCGTTCAGTAAGCATCCAGGACCCATAAGTTGCACTTTGGCTGCATAAAATCCTTCTCTTGACCCTAACTTCTCTTGAATGTCAGAAGGACAGTGTCAGAAACCACTGTTCTGTTAACGTCTCTCCTTTAGGGCCGTTATTAATGAGGATATTAGAATTCAATAAAACACAGCCATCTTCCCAGGTGTCCAGGAAGTGCGGAAGAGTCTAAGTTTTCTGAGTGTTGTTCTGTCCAAAATGAGCTGGGTTCACTCATCAAATGCCCAGTACCCTCCAGTTACACTCAAAATTTTATGTCATTTTGATGTCTCAGCTTTACAGTGCAAAGCCTTGTCCAACCCAGAGAGGGGCTACGTGAATTGTCTTCCTGGTCCTTCTGGAAGTTTCCAAAGTGGGTCCAGCTGTGAGTTCTCCTGTGAGCAGGGATTTATGCTGAAGGGACCCAAGAGGCTCCAGTGTGGCCGTACAGGAGAGTGGGATGGTGACAAGCCCACATGTGAAGGTAGAGTTCTGTTTTATTTGTTTAAGATGAACGCTATTGAAGAGTAGGGACACGGCTGCCTTGAGAAACCTGTTGTTACTACATGCAAACAAACCTCTCATGTGCTCTCTGGTGTCTTCCAGCTGTGAAATGTGGTGCTGTCAGCCAGCCCCAGCATGGCACAGTGAGGTGTACCCATTCGCCTACTGGGGAACTCACCTACAAATCCTCCTGTGCCTTCAGCTGTGAGGAAGGCTTTGAATTACGTGGATCAGCTCAGCTTGAGTGCACATCTCAGGGAGAGTGGACACAGGAGGTCCCCTCCTGCCAAGGTGGGACTGAGTTCAGACTTTAAGGGCTACAGATCAAGGACCTCAGGAGTTTCTGGTCCTAGATTGCCCAATCGGTTTAATCATAATTTCCTGCATGCTGAAAATGAAGTAGTGCTTATAAGTTACATTTACTGTAACTTTTAACTGTAACGTTTAAACCAGTTCTAGAACTTTTCCAGTAGAGTTTTCTTTACCTCTATCTATGTGCCTATTCTTTGCAGTGGTACAGTGTTCCAGCCTGGCAGTCCCCGGGAAGGTCAACATGAGCTGCAGTGGTGAGGCTGTGTTCGGCACCGTGTGTAGATTTGCATGTCCTGAAGGCTGGACACTCAACGGCTCTGCTGCTCTGACGTGTGGTGCCACTGGACACTGGTCTGGGATGCTGCCCAGCTGTGAAGGTGATGCATTGACTGACGGTGGTCTTCTGGGGACTAGAGAGGAAGGGGAGTCATCAAGCCACAATAATTAACTGTCCATTATGTCCAACCAGTAAGGTTGCCCAGGTTAGAAAGCTGGGGAATATTTATGCAGATAGAGAAAAACAGGAGAGGTGATACGTTGACTGGAAGGGTAGAATCCTGACAACTAGAAAAAGGAGAGCTAGAGGGAAGAGGAGGAAGGGGGAAAAGGGAAATGAGAAAGAGAGAGAGAGCTAGTGGGCACTATTGACCAGGGTGCAGTGTTGTGAAAGAGCTCGGCCAGTTCCAGTTTTGCCAGGGCAGCGGTGGGCGAGCAGCAGTGGGTGGGCAGTGGTGGGTGGGCAGTGGTGGGCAGACAGTGGTAGGCAGTCAGCCTGCAAAAATGGTTTGGAGAAGATCTAAAAGGTCTTTAATGCCATGTCTTTGCCTCATGCATTGGCCTAGATGGTTTTTCTGTTTTATCAACTTATGGAGGAGAAGGTCAAATGGAAAGGACAGAAAGACTTTAAAGTCAATTCTTCCTGGTGACAGTTCTCCCCTTCTTGTTTCCTCAGCCCCCACTGAGTCCAGTGTTCCCTTGGGAGTTGGACTTTCTGTAGCTGGAACCTCCCTTCTGACGTTGGGATCATTTCTCTTCTGGCTTCTGAAGCGCCTTCGAAAGAAAGGTGAGGCCATTCAGGAATGTACTCCAAATATGTTCTTGAAAATATTTTTTTCTCAGAAGATGAGTCATTGACATCATGACCTCCTTTTGCAAATTTAAACAGTGATTAGAATCTAATTATTAGATAACCACTAATCAGCTGCAGTGTAATGAAATGGAAGTCTTAAGAAAAGAGCTTATAGAACAACTCAAAGTGGGGAGAGTTTTAGGAAATACATTAGTCGTGCGACCATTTTACCGCTCAGGCTGCTATTCACGTTGAGTTCTGTGGTGCCCACTGGGGTCGTGTAATGGGGCTGCCATGATTGGCACTCTGAGGAAAATGCACAAAATGCTTCCTAAAATGACTTCTCTGAGATCTAGGCTTAAATTCTGGAGGATCTCAGAGGGAATGTGCAGACATGTTCAGCCACTCTGATGGTTTGTTTGGCCTACGGAATCTTTAAAAATTTTTGAATTAAGTTCTGATATTTATGAAATAGGAAAGTTCCCCCCAAAATCCAGATTGCTGACTTGTTATGAAAATTGGAAGCGTTCACTGGCAAGCTGAGCCTACAGCTATTTGCTGGCAGGGGTGGATTAACCAGCAAGCAGGGTGCGCACTGGCTTACAAGAAGCAAGGTAGGCACGGGCTGGGTTTACTTACTCAATTAAGCTCGTGCATACCTTGGTTATTGGGTAATCCGTCCCAGTTTGCTGGAGTCAGGTAGCTGTGTGACCTCTGGGTGGGGCGGGCATAGTGCACTTTACCCCTGTTTCTACTGTGTCTGCACTCTGGTTATTACAAGGGCTCCGAAGGCACTGAGTTTGTAACCCCTGGATGAATCAAGCCATATTGTTTCTGGCTTTGATGTGTTCATAAAAATTATTTAGTCCAAATTAATGGTTTTCTTTCTCTTGCAGCAAGGAAATTTGTGCCTGCCAGGTATGTTGCATCCTTTTACAAAGCATGCTATTGCACATTCTACATGTTTTCCCTTTTCGTATTGGAAAACAGTGCTTGACTCAGTGTCCTCATGCCTCCCACAGCAGCTGCCAGAGCCTGGAGTCAGATGGAACCTACCAAACTGAGTTAATTTAAGTCCAAAGGAATCAGGTAAGACTGGATAATCTCATGCTACTGTGGTTACATGCCCTGTTGCTCCTTGAACCCTATAAACCTGCCCATTTCTGGAGGAAAATCACCACTTTCAAAGTATTTTCTGCAAAGTTGCTTCATTTCTTTGTATAAGGAGAGGCAAAGAACAAGGGACCTGGCCCTTATTGAGTCATTCCATTTATGAATGATAAGAATCACAATGATCACTAACCCTCATATAGGGTTACTATGTGCTAGGCACTGTTCTAAGTAACTTATAGAGAGAAAAGGGCTTATAAGTGCAATATAGATGGGAGCTATTTTATATTTCTCACTCTGCAGATAAAGAAAATGAAGCACCAGGAAGTTAATTACCTGTCTAAAGTCTCAAAGCTAGACAGTGGTGTAGCCAGTATTCAAACCTAGGCAGTCTGTTCTAGAATCTCTGTTCTTGAGCACTCTGCTATGCTTGTGAGAATTTGGAGGGTCCAGTCCCTCTGCATAGAATTTTGATGTTCATATTTGGGCTACCCCATGAAACTGTGCTAAAAACTGCATTTTTGTATTCCCTATATTTCGAGGGAAAGTAAGGAAGAGCGGTGTGTTTCCACTGGTGGCCTAGTTTTGGGGGAGGATTTTCCCACTGTGCTTTGTGGTTATCCATCCCTGCTTATCCGATTAGTTGCAGACAAAATCCAACTGATGAGAAGCCCTGTTTTATTCTCCTGACAGTTGCCTATCTCTAGAGTTGTAGTTATACCTTTGTAATTAAAGTTCAAACTCCTAGAGAACTCTGAAGTGCCTGGGTGTGTAGCAAAGGCTACAATAATAGCACAGCCAGCCTTGATACATGGACACACGATGGAGCTAAATGTTAAAGTATAATCCTTTAAATAACAATGATTTAAGGGTAATGCACCTCATTAGATCGAAATAGTATAGAAAGATGGTCCTTGGACAAAAAAAAAAAAAAAAAAGACAGGTACAGTTTATTCCTATATCATCATTCTTATCATGTTTATAAAAAGAGGGTTTGCTATTTTTAAAAAATATTTTATCTTAACTTTCAATTAGCAAATTCCAAGGCACAGATTTAATTCCCAGGATAAGCTTGGTAACATACTAAGTAGTACTAGCAAATTGGAGTGGAGTAAGAAATCCACTATATTTTCATAGCCCGTGTGGCTATAAAAATACGATCAGCAATTCATAGACGTAGCGTTCTGCTCACTCACAAGCAGATATACTCAGACATGTTCCACTGGGAAAGTAAAGGACAGAAAAGGAATGTCTTTGGATGTTACGGTTCTTGTGTGATGTTATCCCGTGTAGCTAGGGCAGTAGCTAAGAACTTAGGCACTCTGGAAATGGACGTGAACTTCTAGACTTTGCATCCTGACTCTGCCACTTAATAATAGTTCTATAACCCCACGGAATAAATAATTTTTGTTCAGTTTTTTAAAAATTGTGGCATATACATATACACACATATACATATATACATACACACGCGCGCACGCACAGGCACATACCTGTTGCCATCAAGTCAATTCCGACTCATAGCGACCCTACAGGACAGAGAAGAACTGCCCCATAGAGTTTCTAAGAAGCTCTTGGTGGATTCGAACTGCCGATCTTTTGGTTAGGAGCTATGGCACTTAACTACTACTCCACCAAGGCTTGCATATATATATATATATTATACCACATATACAACAAACATCTGCCACTGATATGTGTTGTTATATATAAGAAAACGTCTGCCATTTCAGCATTTTTTACGTGTACAATCCCGCAATATTGACGACGTTCATCACACTGCATTTCCAAATTTTCCCACCACCCTTACCAGAGGCACGGTACCCCCTAAGCAATGACTCAGTATTATTGCCCATCTCAGCACAGTAAGTGCTTAGAAATTTGCCAGACATTTAACAAGACTCATATTTGACAACCCCTGTGAGAATGTTGGTGGCGTAGTGGTTAAGTGCTAAGGCTGCCGACCAAAAGGCAGGCAGTTCAAATCCACCAGGTGCTCCTTGGAAACTCTATGGGGCAGTTCTACTCTGTCCTGTAGGATCGCTATGAGTCAGACTGGACTCAACAGCAACGGGTTTGGTTTTGTGAGAATGTTTACAGGAGCCTGTGTTAGAAGCTGGATTTTTCTTTTAGTAGGCAGAAATGCTAAGTGTCCTGACGCATGCACTCCTGTTTTTGCAGGAACACACTGGGGAACTGAAGCAATTCCCTGAAGACAGCAGACAGACAGTTCTCCTTAGATCTCTGACCTTCTCGCCTCCCCTGCTGAATCTGCTGCCTTAGCAGGGGCTGGGGCACTCACAAGGACGTTAACAGTCCAAAATCCAGTGGGCAAGGCCAGACTTACGCCGAAAAGACTCAGGTTTCTCTTTCCTATTCTCAGAATCAGGAAAGTGTTGGGTACTGAAGGGAAAGGAGTCCGAGGCTCTGGAAGCCCAGAATTCCTTTTCTAACTCTCGCTTCTTACCTTGAAACCTCAGTGAAGAAGTGCAGTGTTTTGTGGCTTTGTGTCTTTCTTTTGTCCCTCATAGTGCTTCAACTGCTGTCAAGGGGATAAATAATAATTCTGAAGAGCTTAGAGGAAACGGATTGGCCAAAAATATTCTGGTACTAACTTGAAAAAATGGCAGATTTTAATGCTTATAGGAGACTGCACGAGAAGGGTTGTTAAAGGTGGAAACCCTGCTCCATGCAAGGGTCGTGAAGTCAGCCTTCTTATTTTATCCCTGTGGAATTCCGTGCTTTTTAAAGTGTTCTTAGAGACTGTGTTCTTTTTACTTGTATTGAATATGGGCTAATGTTCCACAGTTTTTATTCAGTAAAAGTGTTGTAGTGACTTCAAAAATATATAACTATTAGAGACAATGATAAGGAAACAGTTTCCTTTCCTGGATCACCATTTCTTTGTTTTTAACAATTTCTAATGGTATTTCTGTGGTAAATTTATTTTAAAAAAGGGAAGATATTGTTAAAGGTTTGACTATTTTAGTAGTGTTTAAACATGAGTAGTATCAGGAGAATAAAAACTGAATGGAAGGTTTATAATTCTCAGGTATTTTTAAAGAAATATGTGGTTCCCGTGATGAAAAGCTCCCATGCTGACCTAATGTTCTGACTTTGTAAAAGCAGAAGTGAAAACAAATGAAGGTACAACTTCATGGATGTCTTTGTTAAGAATAAACAGGACTATGTACGTGCTTTGCTCTCCTACGAAGGCGAAGTGTGTAGAGTTCAAGTTTATTATGTAAGGTTGTAAACGCAGGACTGGAGTTTACCACGTGATGGATTTACCCACCGGATTTTGGAAAAGTGAAGGTGTTGAATATTTATTGCCTTCTTGTTTTATTTTGTGTGTAGGGTGTTCTTGGTTTTTTGAGGGTGTTCTTGAAGAAGGGAAAGCCTAGATGAGCAACTATTTATGTTTATTTGTAAGCAGAGTTGAACACTCCCAGCCAATATCCAGTTATCAGTGGATCACTAGCAATGGGAAATTCTCAGCCAGTAATTGTCAAAGCTGCTGCAGCACGGAGGGCGTGGGAATCGAAAGGCTGCCACAGCGCCACCAGCTCAGCATGTTTTCAAAAGGAAGGCTCAGAGACTCCTGCAACGTACCAGCAATGGCAGAGCCAAGAGAAACAGGGTGTGTGATAAGGATCAGGGCAGCAGAGGTTTTTTTAAAGAGGCAGAAAGACTCTGGACAAAGAGAGAGAGAAAGTGGGGAGGGGAACAAAACGAAACCACTATTGTGCTCAGGCTACATAGGAAATGAATTATTATTTTGTAGAAAATTGTTCAAATGTTGTAAATATATATTACTTCATTGTAAATAATTGTATGAAATGTAAACGTGGTATGTGTTCAGTTTTATAAAGTATTTTAAATTATTATTTAACATACCTTGAAGTTTTAAATATGTATTTATTGAAGCTTACATCAGGTCCATTGTATTGTCATGGCACTAGAAGCTCAATAAAAAACGTGTTTGTATTTAATCTCTGTGTATAGGCTCTTTCCTAAAATTTTATTTTATTCATTTATTTATTTTATTGTGCTTTAGGTTAAAGTTTACAGAGCAAATTAATTTCTCATTAAACAGTTAATACACATATTGTTTTGTGACATTGGTTGCCAACCCTGAGACATGTCAACACTCTCCCCTTCTCGACCTCAGTTTCCCCATTTCCATTTGTCCAGTTTTCCTGTCCCTTCTTGCCTCCTTGTCCTTGCCCCCCCCCCCAGGCTGTCATGCCCATTTAGTGTCATATACATGGTTGAACTACATGTGTTATTGTTTGGTTCACGTGCCTGTCTAATCTTTGGCTGAAGGGTGAACCTCAGAAGTAACTTCAGTACTCAGTTAAAAGGGTGTCCAGGGACCATACTGCTGGAGTTTCTCCAGTCTCTGTCAGACCAGTAAGTCTGTTTTTTTTTTTGTGTGTGTGTGTGTGTGAGTTGGAATTTTGTTCTACATTTTTCTCCAGCCTTTACTGTGATCCCTGTCAGAGCAGTCGGTGGTGGTAGCCAGGCGCCATCTAGTTGTGCTGGGCTCAGTCTGGTGGAGGCTGTGGTAGTTGTGGCCCATTAGTCCGTTGGACTAATCTTTGCCTCGTGTCTTTGGTTTTCTTCATTTTCCCTTGCTCCAGGTGGGGTGCGACCAGTAGGCATATCTTAGATGGTCATTCGCAAGCTTTTAGGACCCCAGACGCTTCTCACCAAAGTAGGATGTAGAACATTTTCTTTATAAACTATATTATGCCAATTGAGCTAGATGTCCCCTGAGACTGTGGTCTCCAGCCCTCAGCCCAGCAACTTGGTCCCTCAGGGAGTTTGGGTGTGTCTATGAAGCTTCTATGAAGCTTGCCTTGGGCAAGTTGTACTGACTTCCCCAGTATTGAGTACTGTCTTACCCTTCACCAAAGTTAAAAAAAAATTACCACTTATCAGTTGTCTAGTTAGAGTTTTTCCCTCCTCACAACTCCTCTCCCTCGTAACCATCAAAGATGGTTTCTTTCTATGTGTAAACCTTTTCAACTCAAGTTTTTATAATAGTGGTCTCATACAATGTTTGTTATTTTGTGATTGACTTATCTCACTCAGCATAATGCCTTCCAGACTCGTCCATGTTGTGAGATGTTTCAAAGATTCATTGCTCTTCTTTATCTGTGCTTAGTATTCCATCGTGTGTATGTATCATAGTTTGTTTATTCGTTCATCTGTTGATGGGCACCTAGGTTGTTTCCATCTTTTTGCTATTGTGAACAATGCTGCAATGAACATGGGTGTGCATATGTGTGTTTGTGTGATGATTCTTATTCTCTAGTATATATTCCTAGGAGTGGGATTGCTGAATTGTATAGTATTTCTATCTCTAGCTTTTTAAGGAAGTGCCATATCGTTTTCCAAAATTGTTGTACCGTTTTGCATTCCCACCCGCAGTTCCAATCTCCCCACAGCCTCTCCAACATTTGTTATTTTCTGGTTTTTTTTTCATTAGTGCCGGTAACATTGGGGCGAGATGGTATCTCACTGTAGTTTTGATTTGCATTTCTCTAACGGCTAGTGATCACTAGCATTTCCTCAGGTGTCAGCCTCTTGAATGTCTTCTTGGCTAAGTGTCTTGTTAATATCTTTTGCTCATTTTTAATTGGATTATTTGTCTTTTTATTGTAGAGGTGTTGGATTTTCCTACAGATTTTAGAGATTAGAACCTTGACAGATACATCGTAGCCAGAAGTTTTTTCCCAGTCTGTAGGTTCTCTTTTCACTCTTTTGGTGCAATCTTTTGATGAGCATAAGTGTTTAATTTTTAGAATATCCCAGTTGCCTAGCTTATCTTCTGGTGTCTCAGTATTGTTAGTTATGGTTTGTATCCTATTTATACCATATATTAACGCTCTTAGTGTTGATCCTATTTTTCTTCCATTGTCTTTATAATTTTTGGTTTTATAATTACGTCTGTGATCCATTTTGAATTAGTTTGTGGAAAATTTTATTTCATTTAGACAAAATTCATCGTTTTTAAGTGTACAGTGTTGTTTTGTCTTTTTGTATGGTCACAAGATTGTGCAACCATCACCCACTATCTAATTCCAGAAGACTCCAACACCTCCAAAAGAAACCACATACCCACTAGCAGTTGCTCTCTATTTCTCTCTCAGTCCCTGGCAACCACTGATTTGCTTTCTGTTTCTACAGATTTGCCTATTTTGGATCTTTCAGTGAACGTGACCTTGTTTGGAAATAGGGTCTTAAAGATGTTACCAGTTAGGTTAACATGATGGTGGGTCCTAATCCTATATGAGTGGTATCTTTATAAAAGACGAGAAATACACAGAGACGGGGAGACCTTGCGATTCCACAGCCGCAGGTCCAGAAACTGACACCTGGAGCTACTAGAAGCCAGGAGAGAGGCATGGGACAGATTCTTCCTCAAAGCCTCAGGAGGCATAAACGCAGCCAGCACCCTAATCTTGAATTCCTAGCCTCCAGAACCTTCAGAAAATAAATTTCTGTTCTTGCAAGCACTCACGGTTAAGACATTGGATCGGACAGCCAAGACAGTGAGAGTGGGTAGAAAAGAGCAAAGCACTGAGCACCGGAGCATTTCAAAAGTTTGGAGGTTGGAGAGATGACGGAGAATCAACAGTTGAAACAGTGAAGGAAGAACCAGGGAGACAGCAGGACAATCAGGAGTGTGCGGTATTCTGGAAGCCAAGGGAAGAAGGCTTCAGCCATGCTGCTAACTAGTTAAATAGGATAGAATTGGTTGTTGGCTTTAGCAAAGTGGGAGACCTCAGCAAGAGAAGTCTCTGTGAAGTTGTGTGATTGGAAGCCTGATTGGACAACGTTCAAGATGGATTTGGCAGAGAGGATTTAGAGGCTAGATATTTCCTTTGGGGGTAAACACATTAGAGGAGCCCTGGTGGCACAGTGGGTAAGCAATCGGCTCCTAACGGTGGTTCAAACCTACCAGCTGCTCCAGGAGAGAAAGATGTAGCAGTCAGCTTCCACGAAGATTACAGCCTTGGAAACCCTATGATGCAGTTCTACTCTGTCCTGTAGGGTCACTAAGAGTCGGAATTGACTTGACGGCAACGGACCAGAAAACACGTTAGCATTCGCTGGTCTCCCTGGCTCTAGTTTTGTCTTCACTTCAGCATCTCACCCAAGGTCCTGCCAGAAGTGCAGCTTGATAATCAAGAGCACAGGCTTTAGAAACGACTGTCCTGGGTTCAAAACCCGAAGTGTTTCTTCCCATGTGTGTGACTAAGGCAACTTTCTTAACTTCAGTAAGATTCTTTAAGACATTGATAATAATAGTATCTACTTTGAAATGATACTGTAAAGACTGGACAATGTAATAAATACGGAGTGCTCAGCCATGTATGTCAGTTGTTATTGCTGTTGTTAGGTGCCACGGAGTGGGTTTCAACTCATAGCAACTCTGTGTGCAACAGAAGGAAACGCTGCCTGGTCCTGAGCCACCTCACAATCTTTGTTACGTTTGAGCCTGTTGTCGCAGCCACTGTGTCAGTCTATCTTGCTGAGATCTTCCTCTTTTTCGCTGACCTCCTGCTTTACTAAGCACGGTGTCCTTCTCCAGCGACCGATGCCTCCTGATTTCACGTCCAAAGTAGGTGAGACGTAGTCTCTCCGTCTTCGCTTCTAAGGATCATTCTGACTGTAGTTCTTTCAAAACAGACTTGTTTTGTTCTTTTGGCAGTTCACATGTCAGTTATGCTTCCCCAAATTCCTCAATTCCTTTCCATTGCCCTTCCTCATATGTGTCTTAATTTCATACGCAGTCTTATTCCCTCACACTTTATACCCCAGCAATATAAAAGACCTTGTAAATCCCCAAGCTCCCCACAGGGCAGAAAGCTAGTTGACTCTCTTCAGGGCTTTACCTCAGGAAGTGAAGTGCCATTAACAAGAATCACCAGCAGGTGGTGAGCAAGGAAAGAGGGAGGAGAAGGAAGGGAATCCAATCAAGTCCCATGGTGAGCTCTACTGAAGTTTGGCAGGCATTGTACATTTGTCTGAGACACAGTTGATGGCGTGATGTTTGCAGTTATCAGGACCCTTGCCATGGATAGCTAAGAGTTAGTCCAGTGATTATCGAAATAAAAGGAAAGTGAGACAGAGAGAGAGAAAGGGTGAGAGAGAAGGGAAAAAAACGGGGGGGGGGGGGCGCGTGGAGAGGAAGGGAAGAAAAAAAGAAGAAAGGAAAGGATGGTAGGAGAGAAAGAAGGGAAAACTCAACAACAGCGAACACCCTCCAGGTCAGCTCAGAGACTCATTTCTCTCAGAGTACGTGATAGAGGCCAGGCTAAGAAAACCAGTTGCCACTGAGTGGATTCTCTTGTCCTGTAGGGTCACTATGAGTCGGAATCGTCTTGACGGCAAAGGGAATGGGAAGCACGTTAGCATTTGCTGGTCTCCCCAGCTCTAATTTTGTCTTCACCTCAGCATGTCATCCAAGGTCCTGCCAGAAGTGCAGCTTAATGATCAAGAGCACAGGCTTTAGAAATGATGTCCTGGGTTCAAAACCATAGGGTTTCCAAGGAGCGGGCGGTGGATTTGAACTGCTGGCCTTTTGGTTGGCGGCAAGCTCTTAACCACTGCACCATCAGGCTAAGAAAGGGGTGGAGAAAAAGAAGAGAGAAGAGGAGGAGGAAGGGGAGGGGAAGGAGAGGAGGAGGAGGGTGTGAGGCTTGGATAGAGAGATAAAAGAAAGCAACCCTTCCTGGTGACACTCGGCACAGCCTGTAGTCTGCGTGCAGTGCAGGCAGCTCCCTTCGGTCAAGGACCAGAGACCCCTGCTGCTGAGCGGAGAGTCTCAGCTGAAGAACTGGGGAGGCGCCCGGCAAAGCCATGGTGAGCCTGTTAGCCTAAAAGAGTTCCAGCTGCTCAGACTGAACTCTTCCTTGGAATTGCAGAGGCAGGTGGCAAAGGGCAAGAAGTAACACATTTCATTTTTGCTAAAAACAAAATAACTTGAGAATGTGGTTAGAGTCTCACGGTGGTCCTAGAATCTCTGCTCTCGGATAAGCTCAGTTCCTCTCCTTGGCTTTGCCTCTGAAGCGATTCTTGCTTGAAGAGGTGTTATCTTGTTGAAATTAGCACTTTTGCAACTAGACGCAGTGGTTACCTGAGAAATGATAACACTTCAGAAACTATGGTTTTTAAGGTGTGCAAAACATTAGTGGTCTTGATATTTGAGTTGCTCAGGATATGTTTCTTTTTATTGGAAAAAAAAAATTGAAGAATCTCTTTTCTTTCCTGGTGTCTGGCTATCTAATTCTTTTAGGTACTTGAGGCAGTGACCCAGCATAATTGTGTGAGGTTATAACATTAAATCTAGACATTATTAGGTTGTTATTTACCAAAGAGCACTTTAAAGAGATACATACTATATATCAGTTTGATCTAACAGCTCAGCAGAAAAGTAGGTACCAAAAAATTACTGAAAGTAGGGGGAAAAATGATCAGCAACTTGAGACTAAAACATGAAAAAAGTGGATCGGTTTTGAGGTGGATTTTCAACGCTACTTTTTCCCATTGTGTCTGAGAAATCTTTTACCTCAGATGTGCTTAGCAGGCATATGTGTTTTATTTTGAGCTTTAAGACACTTGTACGCACCTCCTTGAGGTGCTGGAAACTTGTGGTTTAAGAGTATAAATTTCAATACAACGTGTACTTTATTGGCAGGTGTTTCGGTGGGAATGTGAGAGCCCTCGGAGGGGCTTGTGGAATGTCTTCAAGCTGTGGGTCTGGATGGTGCTGTCTTGCGGTATGTTATGACACTTGGAATTGCTAAACCTTTTTCACTTGTGCCCATTTTTCTTAAATAGCACTGGGTGTACATAGTCTCAGGAAAATCACTAGGTAGACAGCTGTTAATTCTACCCTTTCCGTGAATGTCCGTTTTCTCCCCCTTACCTTCAGTACTTTCCCAGAATCCTAACCTTATCTTAGGAGTCCTGGCAGGTGCAAACGGTTAAGCGCCTGATTGCAAGCCAAAAGGTTGGTGGTTTGAACCCACCCAGAGGTGCCTCAGAAAACAGGCCTGGTGATCTGCTTCCAAAAGGTCACAGCCTTGAAAACCCGGTGGACCAGTTCTGTTCTGCACACATGTGGTCAGTATGAGTCGGGATCGACTGATGGCCCCTAACAACCATCCCCTATCTTTACTTGCCACACGCCTTGCTGCAGAGGCCAAATCCTGATAATCCCTCAAAAATCTCCAATTATGAAGGAATAAAGTCTATTAAAAAATATCTAATAAGGCACTTACAATCTGTACCAAGCATTTAGCACTCTGCCTTCTATTTTTTAATGGTTTATTGTATACCGATGTCATTTCTACAACTGAACTGTGAGCTTCTTGAGAGCAGGGGCCATAGCCTATAGGGTTTTTTTTTTTTTTTTTTGTCCTTTTCCCGTTGATGTGACAAGTTTCTTGTCTGATTCTTGAAGACTCTCCAGCAATTCCTTTGAATCTTCTTTCAAATGTCCTAAGTAAGCTAATGTCTTCTTACTCCGTAGCTCGGATTTTCAGCTCTGACTAAACACAACTACTCTGCCCCTCACGCATTCCTTATACCATGTCCGCCTGTGGCACCCAGCATTCTTTTTATCCAACATGTATTGACTGAGTCTCTGTGAAGTGCCAAGGACTGTTCTGGGCACCGAAGACAATGGCCGTGAACAGAGCAATTACTTCCCTTTTGGAGCTTACACTCTAGCGGAATGCTCCTTTAAAATATCTGTTTGAAACATTTGTTTTATGATGTTCTTTATCCATGAAGCGTTCCTGTTTACCAGCTGTCTGTTCATATCTGATATATTTAATTTGATCATGATTATATTTTCTTTGTCTTTGTTATTCCTTGCTCGTAAATTTTAGGAGACTATAAGAATTGGATCTGATTTCTTTGGTACTTTCCCTACACATCGTGAAAACTCAACAAATGTTGATGGCTGTGAACACTTTTACTGTATACTAGCATTTCACATCAATCATACCACGCTTAGAGTGGTATATGTTACTGTGGGGTCATTGTGTCATTGCGTTGGTTAGTTTTCTTCTAAGCCTTCATGTTTGAAGCACACGTATGATCACTAAACATCATCGGTTGAGTCTTTGTGTGCTGCGCACGATCTAATCAATTTCAGAATCCTACGTCATTTGCTTTTGTAAATTGTTCTTTTTTTTTAATTACACAATTAGATACATAAGGCTTGGCTCTGTACTGAGGCTTTATCAGAATCAGAGCTTCCTGTGGTAAATAGTATCTTTTTGGTCAGAAAGAGACTACTTAAAGATATGTCGTTGTTATTCCTGTCCTCATTTTGCTACTTAAATTAGTTTTAAATGATCGGCAACCTCGAGGCAAAAGAAATGCCAGCTTCTAAAACTGGTTGGTTAAATGTTGCTTGAATTTTGAGAAAAAAATATTTTATGAAAATAAATCTGAGGAAGCTGCCAAATTTATCTAAAATAGAGTTATGAGTAAGAGCGATATAAAACCAGACGGTCTTTAAGTTCTACTTCAAATCTGCAACCAAAGGTTCTGAGGCCCCGAGCAGCTCCCGTGTGCTCTCTGGATCTGTTTCCTCATCTCTAAGTTGGAGGTCCGCTTGGATGAGCCCTTGGTTCTTTCGGCTGTAACATTATGTGAGTCTATATGGTTCAAGTTGTTGTCTTTCAGATTTCATGCAGCGTCTTGGGACCCACTGCTGGACTTACCATTATTCTGAAACGACCATGAACTGGGCAAATGCTAGAGTGTTCTGCCAGAAATATTACACAGATTTAATTGCCATACAAAACAAGCAGGAAATTGAGTACCTGGGGGATACGCTTCCCTTCAGACCTACTTACTACTGGATAGGAATACGGAAGATACGCGGGGTATGGACTTGGGTGGGAACCAACAAGTCTCTCACTGAAGAAGCAGAGAACTGGGGAGATGGGGAGCCCAACAACAAGAAATCCAAGGAGGACTGTGTGGAGATCTATATCAAGAGGTCCAAAGACAAAGGGAAGTGGAATGATGATGCCTGCCACAAGGCAAAGACAGCCCTCTGTTATACAGGTAGGGAGTGACCATACTGCTATGCTACTGGGACTCAGGGATGCAGGGGAGTAGAACCAGTTGTTAACGCATTCTAAAATACTTCTCATCCTCTAAGGAAGCTTGAATCATGTCATTTCTGGGCATTTTTGGTGTTTGAGGCTAATCTCTACACCCCCAAATGATTTCCCTAATTGAAGATACATCAAAATGATAAGCACATGTGGAAAGTAAGGAGGAAGGGTGAGATACCTGGTGCCCCTGATACCAAGGAAGGGGAGCAGAAGTAGAGAGAAGAGGGAATTGATGTCTTGGACTCACATTGCCTGTTTCCTCACTGTAATATAGAGGGCTAGGTGCCACATGAGGAGCCCTGGTAGCACAGTAGTTAAAGTGCTTGGCTGCTAACCGAAAGCTCAGCAGTTCCAACCCATCAGCTGCTCTGTGGGAGAAAGATGTGGTAACCTGCTTCTGTAAAGATCACATGACTCGATGGCAATGGGTTAGGTGCCACGTGTTTCCTTCCTTATATAATTCTGTATATATTCTTTATAATCCTATTTAATTCTATATGATGAGACATCGCACTCTGTGGTATGTGAAAACTGTAAAAAACCATTATAACTGTTCCAAAACAGAATTTTCCAATTCATATTTTAACAAGGAAGGACAGGTAATTTGGTCTTCTGTAAATTGGACTCTGTTAATTTTAGCAAGTTCGGACTTTTTTTTTTTTTTTTTAATCCTACTACTTTCTAAAAAGAAAGAGACTGCCAAGCATACTGCAGAAATGATTGGGATCAAGGCATCATTTAACCTAGTTATTACAATAAAAAGCAATTTCAAGAGTTTCAATGAAACTATTGCTATTTGTAAGCTCATTCTAATTGCAAACTAATGACTATGGTTATATGGTTATATGCTACATAAATAAAAAATCTTAGCATGATTTTTATGCAAAAATGCTATGAATATAAAAAAGAACCTTGCTTATTTGTTTAAGACAAAAAGTTATCTATGTCTAAAGAAATAAGTAGGAGTGCTAAAAGTAATCTCGTTAAAATAAATGTTTTTCTGACTTCCTTAAAGCTTCTTGCCAGCCCTGGTCATGCAGCGGCCACGGAGAATGTGTGGAAATCATCAATAATTACACCTGCAACTGTGATGTGGGGTACTATGGGCCCCAGTGTCAGTTTGGTAAGCCCCTTTCCTTTTTTGTTACTTCCTGTGTAGAGTCACAAGGGTTATAATAGTTTATGGAAGTTGGTTGGGATGAAATGATACTAGCCATTCGGAGAAATGGGAAGTTTTCAGTCAGAACACTGTACTTTCACAATATTTTTACCTTTCCGTAAAGGTTTTGTAATTCAATGCCTTAGTTACCTAGTGCTGACTTAACAAAAGTACAACAAGTGGATGGCTTTAACAGTTTATTCTCCCACAGTTTAGGAGGCTAGAAGTCCAAATTCAGGGCACCAGCTCCAGGGGAAGGTTTTCTCTCTCTGTCAGCTTTTGGGGAAGGTCCTTGTCATCAATCTTACCCTGGTCCAGGAGGTTTTCAGTGCAGAGACCCCAGATCCAAAGGATGAGCTCTGCTCCTGGTGATTCTTTCTTGGTGGCATCAGGTCCCTCTCCACTCTGCTCACTTCTCTCTTTTATATCTCAAAAGAGATTGACTCAAGATACAACCGAATTCTGGAGATTGTGTCCTGCCTCATTAACATAACTACCTCTAATCCTACCTCATTGACATCATAGAGGTTAGGATTTATGACACATAGGATAATTACATCAGATCACAAAATGGCGGATAACCACACAATACTGGGAATCACGGCCTAGACAAGTTAACATACACAATTCAATCCATAAAATTTAGCATGAAGTATCAATTCACTTTTTAACAAGTCTTTCTGAGCACCCAAAAAGAATATGGTGTTGGAATAAATGCAATAAGGGTTATAATAATGAATCAGAGTTGGTAGTTTCCTGCTCTTGAGGAGCTCACAATCTCACAAGCTTGTTGGATTAATTAGAACTCTAGAGTCTGAAGTAAACCATACTATTTGTCATTAGGAGAGTGTCTTATTTATCTAGTGCTGCTGTAACAGAATTACCACAAATTGGGTAGCTTATAAGAACAGAAATTTATTTTCTCAGTTCTGGAAGCTAAAAGTTCAAATCGGGGTCTCAGTTGTGTAGATTCCATTTGTGAGCTTCTCCCCTAGTTTGTGGTGTCTACTAGTGATCCTTGGTATTCTTTGGTGTCTGTCTTCCCCCTGTGTGTGTCTCTGTGTCTATTCTGGTCTTTTTATAATTCAGAAGTGATTAGGATTAGGATTTGCCCTATGCTGATATGGCCTCGTTAACATAACAAAAGAAAAACCTATTTCCAAACAGGATCACATGCACAGACACAAGGGCCAGGAATTCAACATGTATTTTAGAGGGACACAATTCAATCTATAACAAAGTGTAAATTACCCAGAAGATAATCTTGCCTTTTTTTCTTCTTTTTTTTCTGTATAGCCTTCAAAGTCATTACAGGTACATTACATATACCATTATGTGAACATTTCATCAAAAAGAAAAGTTCACATAATGGTACATGGTATATGTTAGAGATATATAATAGTAAATTCAACAAACTTACTTTGGGATGGGTATTTCAGGAGATACAAAGACAAATCTAATATAGATTCTGCCCTTAAAGGGTTTACAGTTAGCTAGCGGGCATTATATATGCTCATAATTGAGTTAGATGGAAAGTAAGATAAGCTGGAATAAGCTTGGGGAGACTGGAGACTCCTTAATGAAGAAATCCGGCCTGTATTTGACAATGCGAGGCTCCTCCGTGTCTTAACACCTGCTTTTAGGGCAACTTTCCTAGAAGTGCATAAGGCGCATTGGAAAGCAGAGAGAGGGAAGATGGAGAATCATTAGGACTCGATTGTTATGATTGAGAGTTGTCTTGGTGGAAACGTAAAGGAGAAAATACACAGTTTCAAAGTCATGGAGTCTTTGACCCAGTCAACTCACCTCTGAAAGAAACATCAATTACTTTGATTGATACTAGTCAGGTTTCAAAACTACATGTGAAGTATCTGATGCACAAAACAGAAAATTATAAAAAGAAAAAAGCAATGTTTTTAAAGAATAGATAAAGAAAGTCAATATGAATTTAAATGTCAACTACTGGAATAGCTCTAACTCAATTCACTCCATCCCTGAACCATGACTCCTAGCCATACTTTACCTTCACCCCAGTTGTGGACTTTTTTTTTTTTAATCTCTGTTTCGTTGGCATACCCATTTCACTTCTTTTTTGAACATTTCCTTCTTTTTTTGTCTTAACTTCTGTCATATTACCCCTCCCCCGCCCCCCGGTGGTTTTTCTACCTGTTTTCTACGGTTTCTTTGTGGGTACTTACCCAACCCTATTAACTATTGTTATTTCTCAGCTTCTGTGTGTTGTCTATTGCTCTTCTGACTCCACATGCCCCATTTAGTCAAACTTACCAATTCTAGTGAACTCACAAATCTATGTGAGTTTAAGACTAACAAGCCTGTGTCTCTAGATCTGAACTCCAAATATGCTAAAAATATCCTTCAGGATGCCTGAAAGACTTTGTAAAATAAATTGTCTCCAACCATCTTTGCTTGTTGTATTCCTTACCTCAGTATTTGGTACCACCGTTTACACGGACACCCTGGTGTGAGACTTACTTACGTTTATGTGAGGCACCATACTACTAATTTCACAGCTTATTCTAAATTTTCTGCTACTTGCCAGCTCTGCTACTCTTGCCCTCATTATCTTTCTCCTGGACTATTGCAGTAGTTTTCTAGCTGTTCCACAACTTTAAATTTGTTTCCTCAAACACATTATTCATACTGCAGGAAGACTGATCAATGAACAACAAACACCACCATACAAATGTGACCTTCCATCTTTTAATTTCTAACAGTCATTTGTCCTATAAGATGAAATCTAAGCTCCTCAAGGCCAAGAGTAATGCCTGACATATAGTAGGTACTCAATAAATCAATGAAAACATATAAGAGCATTTTGTCTTGTCTTCTTTCTCCCTAAACTTGTATCACATCATTCCCTAACTCCTTTCTCTCTAGCAACATCAAACTGCTTATAGTTCTCTACATTTATTATATGCTGCATTGCATCTCATTGACTTTGCTTTTGGCCTTCTCTCTCATTTTTCACATGGCTAACATACTTGTTCATCTTTAAGCCATACTTCAGGGACCATTTCTTCTGGAAAGTTTTCATTGGACCCCAAGTCAGGCTAAGTGTCCCTATTCTGTTTTCCCATAGTTTCATGTATTTCTTTCTTATTCATCCCACTTTGGTTGAAGCCACCTGTCTGTCTGCCCTGGTAGACTGATGGTTCCTTGAAGTCAGTAAGTGTCCTGTTTATCATTGCATCTGTAGGACTCAGCATTATGCCTGGAATGTATCAGGCGTATATATATATGTGGGCCTGAATTGAGTTGGACAATGTAATCTACATTAATTTGGACTTGTACCGTAGGTGGAAAATATCAAAATTCTTCTAATTCCTAGAGTTCCTTCTTCACTGAAACCTGAAGAGCAAGATCAGAACAATGGCTAAAATTCGGTAGATAAAAAATAAAACACAATTGTTAGAATATTTGCCCAAATAGCATGGCAAGCTCTAACACTCAAAGACTAATTTCCAAGTCTTAATTTGATCTACTGCACCACAAATTAAAGAAAGACAATTAATATAGTTTCTGGAGAGAGTTGTCCAAATCGGAAGAGCCAAATTTCCAAAACTGACTTAAAAAAAAAAAAACCCACTGCCGTCAAGTCAATTCCGACTCATAGTGACCCTATAGGACAGAGTAGAACTGCCCCATAGAGTTTCCAAGGAGCACCTGGCAGATCCAAACTGCCAACCTCTTGGTTAACAGCCATAGCACTTAACCACTACGGCACCAGGGTTTCAGGGTTTCCTTAGAGAGGGTGAAATAGAATCGAGGCCAAGATGCTTGCTGAGGCTGTGTCTTATTCCCTTGTAAAGAAGACTGATTAAAGAGCCACTCTTTCTCCATACTCTCCATATTCTAGCATACTTAGGAGTTCCACTATGATAGTTATTTCCAGGGCCGAGCTGGTCATTCCCATGCAAACCTACCTGAGTTTAAGAATTCTTTCCTCAGAAAAAACCGAAGATAAGAATAAGACTAGCTCAGGTTTCATTAGGATTCCTATGAGCTAGGCTGTGTTCTAAGCCCTTGACTTGCATTAAATCCTTCCACTGCCACACCAATGATATGAAGCTGATACAATTATCATTATCTTTCTTTTATAGATGAAGAAATTGAAGCTGGAGGGGTTAAGTAGCCTTGCCTACAGACACATGGTTATCAAGTGGCAGAGCTAGGATTCAAACCCAGGTATCAGGTCCTCTTAGCACCACCTGAGACTATTTTTTTTCTCATTGAAGTGGTTCAGTGTAAGCCGTTGGAGGCTCCAGAGCTGGGTATCATGGCCTGTACTCACCCTTTAGGAGACTTCAGCTTCAGCTCACAGTGTATCTTCAATTGCTCTGAGGGAACAAACTTAATTGGGATTGAAGAAACTACTTGTGGAGCATTTGGAAACTGGTCATCTCTGGAACCATCCTGTCAAGGTGAGTAACTGTTCAGACTAGAGGCTTTGTAATGGAGGTCCTGGGTTTATAGGCTGAGAAAACACGGCAGAGTCTGGCTAAGAAGTCTGTCTACTCTTCTGGACCATAATTTAACCTAAATTAGATTATAATCTGATGCTTCCCAAAGGGGTTATTGTTATCAAAATTAGAAAAGAAAACCCCAAACAAAAAATAGCCAGCAAATATGCTGTTACCTCTGAAGCTATCTCGCAGTGTACACAGTTACAGCAGTGCAGCAAGGTCAAGCTGTATTTTTTCTTTTCTTGTTTTATTGCCATGGCATACATAATCAGTCTTGTTGAATTTGTTTAACTTTGGCTTCCTTCTCGTCTCAATAATACCTACTTTATGTGGTGTCCTACTTAACACCAACCAGTTTCCTCCTCAGGGAACAGAGAACTTCTTTGATTGTTTTATTTGTTTGATTCTTGAAACCATCTTTTACTTTCCCCCTCTGCAAACTCTCTGCAGAATAACAACTGCTTTGAGAAACAAAAATGCATCCTTTAATCTTTTTTTTTTTTTCATTTGAAATATGTGTGTTTGTTTTTTTCCTTCTTAAAAAAAAGGTTACTCCTGTATGGGAGAAAATTGCACTTTTGAAGATTTGATTACACCTTCTACACTCAAACTCTTGACTCACCAGTTTAAATGTTTGATTTTCAAAAGAACTATCAAAATCCTTTATTTAACTCATAGAACTAATTCAACCTGCTGAATTTTATAGAAGTTGAGTGACATGTTTTAGACAGTTGGGGTGTTTTTCAAACCTACGTTGGTAGATTTCAAGAATGTGTGAAAGGGTGCAGATTCTCCATGTTCTCTGAGAATGTTGCCTAAGAGCTCTGGAGCAGAGGCCCAGTGACCTGACATGCCCTTAGAGACCCACCACGGCTGAAATAGCAGCCTGGAGCGGCCCCTCCCTCCACCCCTCAGGCTTTGATGCTCTCTCAGCTTCAACTCCATCTCACCATCCCCCATCATTCTCAAGAAAATAAGGTCTGGAAGCATTAGCAGAAGGAATTACTGGAAGGTTCATGTGAATGGTTTCACAGATGAATTAGGCATTTTGGCAAAAAACGTTTGGTCAAGGAGGGTGTCTACTCAGAAATACTGATTTTTTGTTTTTGTCTCTCACTGAAGTGATTCAGTGTGAGCCGCTAGCAGCACCTGACTTGGGGACCATGAACTGTAGTCACACCCTGGCCACCTTCAGCTTTACCTCCACATGCACCTTCAGCTGCTCAGAGGGAACTGAGTTGATCGGGGAGAAAGAAACTATTTGTGGATCATCTGGAATCTGGTCCAGCCCTAGTCCAATATGTCAGAGTGAGTAAGTTTGGTCAGAAACACTGTAGACATAAAGGTGGAAGTGATGGATGAGTGATGGTCTGGAAGGATCTATTTAACATTTGAATTTTGTTTTGCTAAATGTATGTGGCTTAAATATGAATTTATACTCATTAACTTACTGTCAAGACTGTTCATGCTCCTCCTTCAGTGATGGCCATTCCTTTCTCTTTTTTTGGCCAATTCTCAACTCTTCACATCTTATCTCTTAAAATCTAAACCCACTGTCTTTACCACTTCACTTCTTATTTTTTCTTCTATTCTGCTACAACCTGACTTCTCTGTTATCCCATTGAAATGACCACTAATTCCCCAAATAGTGTATATTTCTCAATTATGTTAAGCTAATGCCTCCCAGGAAACCCTGGTGGTGTAGTGGTTAAGTGCTACAGCTGCTAACCAAAGGGTTGGCAGTTCAAATCCACCAGGTGCTCCTTGGGAACTCTATGGGCAGTTCTACTCTGTCCTATAGGGTCGCTATGAGTCGGAATCGACTCTACGGCACTGGGTTTGGTTTGGTTTTTGTTAATGCTTCCCAACTCTGTCTTTGCAAGAGAAGGACTGTGTCTTCCTCATCCTTGTACACTGTCTTCCTGTCAGTGTGCATATTGAAATGGAAAACGATTCATTGCATGTGTATTTACTACAAAAAAATTCGCATATGAAAAAAAAGCTACTTGAGCCCTCTCTTGAGACTTCTGCAGCCAAGGCAAAAGCCTTTAAATGGTAAGATCTTTAGAGACTATCAGAGAAGCTGATCTCCTTTTGATCCTGGGCCAGGGAGTAGATTGTGGGAGCAGAGAGGTGGCATCAGTGTTGTTAGGAGAGGGTTGTATATCAGTGTTATCAAGGATATTTCCTTTTAAAACTGGTTAATATCTATTTGACATGGTGACCCCATGTGTTAAAGAGTAGAACTGCTCCATAGGGTTTCTTTGGCAGCAATCTTTATGGAAGCAGATTGCTAGGCCTTTATTCTGTAATACCACTGGGTGGGTTCAAACCACCAACCTTTAGGTTAGTGGTTGAGTGCAAACCATTTGTGCCACGAATAGTCACAATTGACTAAACAGCAACGGGCTTAGTTTGGAATATCCATTTCCTCATCCAGCCAGTAAGTGCCTTTGGACTGAAACCTCTGGGATCTTGAGCCTCCCCTGCATTACATGTTTGCGTGCAGGGATAGAAGCAACTTAAAAGGACCACCAAGGTAACGTGAAGAATAAGGAACATAGGCCCCGTGCCAACATGCAAAAGTAGGTTCCTTCAATTGATGGGGTCAGAAGACAGATTTTGTGGGTTTTTCATATTGACTTTTTTTTTCAATAAAGTCCGTCAAATGCACTTAGTCTATACTTTCAAGAGATATGTAAATTTATTGTTTTACTTATTTATGGAGCCCTGGCGACCCAGTGGTTAAGAGCCAGCAGCTAACCAGAAGGCTGGCAGCTCAAATCCACCAGTTGCTCCTTGGAAACACTATGGGGCAGTTCTACTCTGCCCTGTAGGGTTGCTATGAGTCAGAACTTACTCGACTGTGACGTGTTTTTTTTTTTTTTTTTACTTATTTGTCAAATAAAAAATTTTTGTATTTTATATTTGACAAATAAGTTTTTTTTTATCTGTCAAAGAAGAGGAGGGAAGTAGTAGGGCTACATCATTTGAGAGACTGATTCTTGTAGGTCCTTGGGTTGTAAACAACAACTGCATGTTATTTGCACAGCTGCTTTAAAATAAAACATTCATATTTTCCTTTGACTGACAAGTTACGTGGTTCAGGTTACTGACTCTTATTTTTCCTGAAGTTGTATCAGGCCTTTTAGCTCTTTGCTGTATTTTAGAGTCCCAACCATTGCACAAGGCCAGGGAACTACATGCAGCGAGGACCACTTCTTGCCAAGAATTGTAGGTACATCTTCCAAAAATTCCATCAATCACAAACCTTGGGATCCATGTTGTATAGGTATTCGGCTAGAGAGACTGGCTCAGTCTTTGTCCTTGGCACAGGCTCATCAGGGGCCTTCCCAGGCCAATTTTCTCATCTGTCAAATGGCGCCAAATGAGCAATGCTTGGGAGATCTAAGGAGGAGAAAAGTAGAATATCATGAGATGGCACTTAAGAAATAATGCTATGTGTCCTGCTGATCTCTCTTTCAGAATTAGATAGGAGTATCTCCAAGATCAAGGAGGGTGATTATAACCCTCTCTTCATTCCGGTGGCAGTCATGGTTACTGCGTTCTCTGGGCTGGCATTTATCATTTGGCTGGCAAGAAGACTAAAAAAAGGTATGTGAGTTTAACTTCATATGAAAAGAATACACCTTTAAAGTGAAAAAAATGTAGAAACCCGCAGGAAATTCAGTGTGATAGATTCAGCTGAAGCAGGAGGCCAAGCTTTATGTTCTGTAGACATCAGTCCCTGGAGACATGTGTAGCAGCTCAGCACACGCCTTGATTAAAATACACACACACAAAATTTACTGTCAAGTCGATTCCGACTCATAGCCACCCTACAGGACAGAGTAGAGCTGTCCCATAGGGCTTCCAAGGAGCAGCTAGTGGATTCAAACTACTGACCTTTTGGTTAGCAGCTGAGCTCTTAACCACGACTTCTCATTCAAAGATCATTTAAAAATATCTACTATGTTCGAGGCACCTGGCTAAGGTGATAACTGCAATAAATCAGATGTTCTAATTGTTCTTTACCTCTTCATTAATTCTGAAAAAGGAATGCACAGCCCCTGTCCTCTAAAAGCCCACATGCCTTTGATTTCACTACTACAATTCCACTAGGGAGTGAATCTAAAGTCCACTATGGTTATCAAGGCACTGGTTCCAAATACCTGACCTCTTCAAGAGCCATGTATGTGTCTGGCTCCTGACATGTGGGATTTGCATTGGTACGGAAAGAAATCCCATGTGTTTTCACCGTGCCTATTCACCAAGGCCGTGAGCTCTCATCAGTGTACCAGATACTCACCTTTCCTTCCACCCTGGGCCATAGAAGAAAAGGGAAGGAGGGGGGCTGCCTTGAGAGGCTAATGTCTGCTTCCCAGGATAGTCACCAGAGAAGAACAGCAGCATCCCTTCCCTTGCCTGGCTCCTGAGTGTATCTGAGTCCTGAAGTGGGACCAACCTGCCCACTGGGAGGACCCGTGGTTTCTGGCAGGGGTTGGGTGTGCACTGTCGCATTTGGCAGCACACACCCAGCAGAAACATTCAATAGGGTGAAATCCATGTACATTAGGCAGTTTTAAGACATTAATGCCTCAAGTTCAGGGTCCATGGATGACCTCAAAACAACTCCTAATCAACTGCCCTGTCCTGCCTTTTACGGGATCGGTTGGTGAGGATTTTCATTTCATTTCCACCAAATTAGTGTGGGTCCAATCACTGAAGATGGTATTAAGGCTGCTCCCCACCCGCACTGGCAATTGTAGTAACATTACCTAGCAATCCTCAATGGTCTTCCACTATGATCGGATCTTTCACCCTAAATTTAAGAATGGGGTGGCCGGTTAGCTTTCTAGCCAACCCAGAAAAAACAACAAGAGAAGTACTGTTGTGCGGGAGGGCTTTAACTGTGCCCTGGGAGCGCTGAGCAGTTAGAGTGCCTCTGCTGTTAGAAGCTTGCCAAGATTGAATCCTTCTATCTTATAATAATGTGCTAAGTACTGAAGGAGGAGCTCTGGTGGTACAAAGGTTAAGCACTCCACCAACTGAAAGGTTGGCAGTTCAAACCTACCCAGCAGCTCTGAGGAAGAAAGACCTAGTGATCTGCTTCCATAAAGATTACAGCCAAGAAAACCCTATGGAGCATGAGGTCTGTCACATGACGCTATAAGTCAGAATTGACTCACAGCACCCAACAACAGTTCTTAAGCACTGTACCTGAGAAAAGAAAATTGACATTTTTCTCTCACTGTTGATTAGCCTTTCCTCTGTCTCTACAGCCAGACCCCAGTCAGGCTTTCTTTCCTCCTACTTTGGGTGAAGGTGGCAGAGCTAAGAGGGTAGAAAATAGAGTGGGCAATTATATGCTGCACTCTGGATAAGGTGGCTATTAGCTAAATAATCATCAAGGACTTTGGGACTGTGAGTTACCTTCATAAGGGGGATATTTATCTCCAAATTCCAAAGTTTAGTAATTTTTTGTAGAAGAGGAAGAATAGAATCGAAGCCATGTGGATTTGGTAAAGGAGTTAGCTGACTAACCCTGATTTCTGAGCAGCAGTGAAAAAGCAGCAAGCTTGTTTTTTAATTTTTTACCTTAGAGTCATTTCTGTACAAGATCTCAAACTGATAACTTGAAAACATGCATGCCCTGCTGTGGGAATCGGTGTGGGGCAAACAGGAAACAGATAACGGGCAGTTAGGCAAGTCACGGTTATGCCAACAGAGAACAGAAGCCCCACAAGTCAGGGCATCTTATCGTAACATTTAAATAGTTTTTCTTGTGCAATATCTTCCATCATGATCTTCTCCAACTCATAAATGACTTTGTGGTCCAAAAATTTTAGTTTTTAAGTGGGTTCTTTGAAACGTGAAGACTATTTTTCCTGTGGAGGCAATGTTGGAAAAGGTGATTAGTTCCCAGGCTAACTCCCCATAACTTCTCTAATGCAAAATGTGGTGGGTTCATTCGCAGTGATAAAAGTCAAAAACAGTAAGGCTGCATATATGCAGTATTCCCGTACTCTGAGAATTCTATCAGCTTTTAGGGTTTAGAAAGCAGGAGAGAGGAGACAGTTGAATTCAGTATTTAGAGCATAGCAGTCAAAATAATGACCAGAATGTTGACCTGTCCCTTCTGTCCTTCGATGGACCTTCTGAATTGGTACCTGGACCCCTGCCGTGGAGGGGCTCCAGAAACGTGTCCCCTGGGGTAGGGGCTTGTCTGTAAACACTCTGTGTTCCCAGCACCATCATTCTCTAACTAGCCACTATTACTGGCCCTGCTTTGTAAATGAGGAAACCATAGCAATGAAGCTATGGGCCAAAAAACCCCCACAAAAAACAAAAAACCCCACTGCTGCCCAGTCAATTCCGACTCATGGTAACGCCATGTGTTACAGAGTAGAACTGTTCCATACAGATTCCTTGATGCATTTTTTTTATGGAAGCAACCTTTAGGCTGGTGGTTGAACGAAAATCGTTTGCATCTCCCAGGGACCTTCTTGCTAGAGACCAAAATCGCTAAAACGCCATATGAAGAGGGGCCAGAGTCAGAGCTCAGAGCCCCATCCAGATGTATCCCTAAAATCACTGGCCTTCAAAGTAATGAGGCTGTTTTTTCCTCAGTTGGGAGAATTTTTCACCCGAGCCGACACACAGGGTTAGAACAGGGCATGAAACTGAACACATGCCTCCCTAGTTCCTTTTTTTTCAAAAATAGACCCTCTCAGTAGGAACAGAGTGTTGCTCATTTATTACTACATGTTTCATTGCTCCTAAAAGAAAATATATCTATAGGAAGACAAAGGGAACCTGAGATTAATTCGGATTTGGTTCTCCCCGCTCAAACGCATTTGGTCCATGTCATCAGTAGGCTAAATTTTGGAAGAAAGATTTAAAGCAGTAATTGCTAACACTTTAAAGGTTTGAAGCAGTAATTGAGCGCTAAGTGCTAGACCCTGGCCTAAACACGCAGAAGATATTTTCTTATTTAAGAGTTTTATCGACCCGTGGAGGAAGGTACAATTATACTTTTTTACAGATGAAGAAATTGTGGTTCACAGAGAGTAAGTAGCTGCTCAAAGACACACTGCAGGTGGCAAATAGGACTTGCACCTGGTTGGATGAGTCTGGAGCTCCGACTTACAGCCACTGAGTATATTGCCTCCAAATCACTCTTTCTCCTCGAAGATCTTTTTTTTTTTTTTTGCTTTTATTTCCTTTGGATCCAAACTCTGTAATTCATTAATTATTTACTTCCTCATACTTTTTTTTTTTTTTTTTTAAAGAATCTAAGTTTAGAAAATGTATTCAGCATAGCAAATGAAAATTAGTTAAAAAATATGCAAGAAAAAGAAGGTAAAAATTTAGGGTACATGAAAATAAGTTTGACCCAGCAGTGAAGTTAGGCTACAAAAATGTGTGTCACCAAGCCCAGCATACTCGGTAGGAAAGGGCCTCAGGTCTGGCTCGGAGTTTCCTTGCAGCCAGTGAAAATGGGAAGCATAAGTAGTGAGGGCCTTCACTGTGTTTGCAAGATAAAATCCCACCAGGTACTAGTTCCCACCCCCGAGGCCAGAGATAAATTCTGGTGGATTCCTACAGAGAAGATGTGGTGGGATATGATGACATGTGTCCTACAGCTTTAACAGCTAAGTCTTTCAGGAAGGAATGGGCAGGCAGGAGCAGATGGCAGGGCAGGAAGGTTCAGCAAGTGAGTGGGCGTATTGGCCCTGCCCACCCGGCCATTCAGCCTCGACTTCTGTCTTAACGAGCAACACACAGAATGGACTGAACCCTGAGAGGTGTGTGCATCATGGGTCTGTTCTGAGTATCTTATGTTTGAATTAGAACCTCTTTACCCCCACAGACAAAAAAAAAAAAACCCCACAGACATAGATAGGACCTACGTAACAAATGCAAGTTAAACTACAAAAGATGATTTTGAGGGTGGCAATCTCCTGTCTCTCTTACTTTAAAAAATTGAAATTGTCTTTTTTGCTAATGCCATTTAATTTTCTTCTCTTTCTTTTCCTTTTTTTTTTTTTCCAGGCAAGAAGTCTCGACAAAGGTAAATTTTATCAGAGGATTTTCCGCATCTGTTGATCCCTTCTCTGCCTTCCTTAACATACTTCCTTTTATAGCTACACACGTTCACCATGTTCATTTCAAAATCCTTGTACAAACGAAGTTTCCAGATAAAGTGATAAATCTACTAGCTTCCTTTAAAAACTGTGTTTTTTAATGCTAGTGGAGCTGAATAAAGATGTGAACAAGTAATACCTAGCAGGAAAGGGCAGTGTTTGCAGGGAGAGCTGTTCTAATTGTCTCTGGGGTTTCTTCGATGCCCGGAAGCACTGTGGTGTATTTCTCCTTGTCCTGGCTGAACATAAGGACCTGAACACAGTATTAATGAACCATTGAATTCAACAAGGATTTATTGAGAAACTAGCATATTCCAGCCCCTAAGAAGAAGGTACAGTTCCAGACTCCAGACCCTCCATACCTAGAACATGAGCATAAACACCTACTGCCCTGAGGAACATTGACCTTCAGAAGTGTAGACAAGGTTGTTGTTGTTAGTTGCCCCCAGTGGATTTCAACTCACGGCAAACCCATGTGTGCCAGAGTAGAGCTGTACTCCATGGGATTTTCAAGGCTGTGACCTTTCGGAAGCAGATCACCGACCTTTCTTCTAAGGTGTCTCTGAGTGGGTTTGAACTGCCAACCTTTTGACTAGTAATTAACCATTTGTGCCACTCAGGGAGCCCAATGGCTTCCTCAAAGAGGCAATATTTTGGTTTGATCTTGAAGCTCAGATTCCTTCAGTTAGGGAAATCACACGCTGAGAAGAGGTGTAGACATAGGAAACTGTAGGAAAGTGAATGTCTCATCTGGCAGGAAGGAAGATGGCAAAATGGGGGGTTAGGGACTTGCTTTTAAGTTTTAAGAATGATAGTGTAGCAAAAAGAGATGGTCCCTGAGGAGGCTGGGTGCTTGACAACCAACCAACCAGATACTTCTTACTGAGCAGCTCTTAGTAGTCCAGTGGGCTGCCGCATAGCCTACAGAAGAGAAACAGAAACATTAAGGCAGCAGAGGCCAGATCATGCAGTAATTTATAAGCCATATTAAGTAGCACAGGCTTATATTGAAATCTTGGGGGGCATCACTAAAGGGGTTTAAGCAGGTGAATGTCATACTGAAATTTACATTTTATGAGAATGACTCTGCATGGCATATGTGGGAGGCGGGTGAGACTGGAGGTGAGAAGAACTGTTTTGGAGGCATTTGACGTTATTTAAGTTAAAGCTGATGGTGCCTGTGTAGAGAAAGAGCAGTGAGGATGGGTTCATGAGGTAAGAGCAGGCAGAATCAACAGAATGTAGTGATTCAGTGGCTAAGAGAGAGAGAACAGTCGAGAAGTTGCCACATTTCTGATCTGGGCTCTGGGGAGCCATTTACTGGGATGGGATCACAAAAGAACGAGAAGTTTTAGAGGTGAGGATCATGGGTTCGGTTTGTACACTTTCAGCTTCGCACATTTATGGCTCATCCACAGTCCCTGGGTCCATCCACAGTATAGGGGATACTTTGGGACAGGGGAAGGATGTGTGAGGGCCCTCACATTACAGGATGTAGCTGCTGCCAAAGGAGTAGGTATGATCATCCAGGGAGAGTGTCCGTTGTGAGGATGGAAGAGGACCTGGGAGAGAGGGTGGGACATGAGGAATGTTAGCGCGTGACAAGTGGGCTAAGGAAAAGGAGAATGAGGATAGGCTGCCAGAGAGGCAGAAGGCCAATGAGGAGAGTGTGAGTTCCTGAGTGCTAAGGAAAGAAGGGAATGCTTATAACAAATGTATCAGAGGGGAGGCTATCTTCAGCGGACAGGAGCTAGGTGGCAAAGGCTAGTGGGGATGAAGAAAGCAGAGGTAGAACACGTAGTCACCTTTTTCAAAAAGCTTGGCTCTGAAGGAAAGGAGAGAGGGGGTGATTGAATGGGGCACAGGACCGAAGAAGATTTTTTTTTTAATTCTATTTTATTACACTATCATCTCTTTAATAGTGTGTAGTTGGGGTCTTAGACCCTTCTCTGGGCTAGCTTTCCTTTTTCTGTGGAAAGGAAACCCACAAAATAAAAAGATTTCTTTCATGCTCACATCCATTGAGTAGAAGTCTTTTCTGGCACAATCTACCCAGAGCTGTTATCTGATTCCCTAGCAGGAACCACCTGTGTTTTAACTGCCACTAGATGGAAGCAGATCAATTCAAATGTTATTAGATGTCCTTGGGGAACATGAAGAGATGCTGACAGGAAAAGGCTCAAGTTAACAGTAGGTTAATTATCACATTAAGCTAATTGCCATGTTAAGTTTAATGGTTCACTGATTTTTACAATGAATCAATCAACAGTTGGTTATTAAACACCTTTGTGTTGGAACGATGCTAGGTTTGACTGGGACACCAAGAGGAGTAAGTCCTTGCTCCTGACCTCAGAAGATTATTATTTAGTTGGGGAGTAAAGACAGAAAGACGGGAAAAAAATTTAGAGCAATACAAGGCGGAGTATGGTAATGGCTGATGCCTTCCGTACTAGAGAAAAGCAGAGATCATTTTGGCTTGATGATCCGGAAGACCTTTTATAGCAGGTGGAGCCTGGGTTGGTGTTTGAAGGGTGGATAGGACTGAGGCATGTGGGGAGAAGCAGGGAAGGCAGCCTAGAGGAGGGAAATGATGTAACAAAGATACGGTGGTGGCACTATGAGAGGGATGTTCAGGGGCCAGTGGTCCAACTGTCTAGAGACCACACAAAATAACCTAGCTAGAGTTGAAACCACCAATGCCCAAGGAGTCAGTCATTCCCCAAACAAAAGCTTACACAAGCAAGCACAGGTGTATGGAGGAGCTGTGAAAGAGAGGTTGGAAGGGAGGGGTGGCCCCATCAACATGGGCCTTGAAATTCTTCACCATAAGGTCTAGAAGGAACCAGCAAAGAAGAGCTACGTGCCTAGCTGCCTTTGGACATGTCTCAGTTACTGACCAAGGCAACATTAATTCATAAAATCATAGAATTTTAGGTCTGCAGAGGGTCTTGGTAGATACTGCATTCAAATTCTTTTTATAGTTGAGCTAACTAATTTTCTTAGAGGCCCTGAGCTAATGACAGAGCTAGTTGATAATAAGAAATAGTTATTGAACATTTATTCCATGCTGTGCACTGTTCTGTCTGACATGTTGTAAATCCTTAACTATTGCCTACAAGCTGGTGGGATAGGTTCTATTAATATCCCCACTTTACAGGTAAAGAAACAGAGGCACAGAGAAATGGAATAGCTAGCCCTAGATCATTGAATAAATGGTAAAACTGAGATTTGAGCCCATCTGGATCCAGAAATCATGCTCTTAAGCCATACACTCAAGACTCTTGACTCCCAGGTTAGCGTTATATGTCCTGGATACCCTCTTCCCACATAATGTGATTTTTTTTTTTTTTTCCAAATTGAAACCATTGTGTGATAGTACTGAGAAGGGTGGGATGGAAGAAATAGGGCATATTTCTAGAACAAGCCAAAGGTTAAAAAACACTATCACACTAAATAACATGTGTCAGTTTTTTTTTTTTTTTAATTGAACTAATTCCCATAGTCCTGTGTGCTTGCTTGTGTAAGCTTTTGTTTGGTGAATGACTGACTCCTTGGGCATTTGTGGTTTCAACTCTAGCTAGGTTATTTTGACTCTTCTGCAAACTGGTTCTGTTTATCATCTCATTTGGTTTCTAGTGTCTAAATTCTGCTAGGGTAAAAGCTACACCCAAGATACACAGGAAGATATGATGCCAACCTCAGAGGAGGGTATAGATGAAATTTGGTCTTCTGAAACAGGTTTTTTTTCTCTATGTTGGCAAACACTTCTGCAGCTGCTGAACTGTGGTTTACCCTGGCAGTTCATCATGAGAGTCAAGTCTCAGAATTTGGTTCTCCTTTTGAAAGGTGCTATTAAAATATACCATAGTTGGTTCTACCCTGTCATTTCCAAGAATATGAGACAATGGCCACAGAAAGTGTCATTTATTTCATGATCCTAAATCTGTCACCATCTCCTGAAATCCTCTCTTATCAAAATCAGGCCTTTAGAATTACCATTGCTCGTGAGTTTTGATTTTCACTAATTTCTCTTCCCATTTGAGCATGTTTTTGTTTATATTTCTGGCTTTCCACTGGTCAAAATCTACCTAAAATGTCCTTCAAAGCCATTAGATCTGGAGGCAAATCCTGTACTTGAAAGATTTCTCAAAGTGAGGTCTGTGGACTAGCAACATAAACATAAAGATCACGGGGGAGCTTGTTAGAAATGCAGAATCTCAGCCCTGTCCCCAAGCCCAAACCCACTGAATCAGAGTCTGCATTTTCATGCGATCCCTGGGTGGTTTGCACCTGAGAGTGTGAGCAGCCTTATTCTAGGGTTCTCTTCCCATTCCTTTGCCTTAGCACATGCCCCATATCTTGTCCAACCCAACGGAAAGACAATTCCTTCACTCCTCACCTTTAGTGAATATTTATCTTTACTATTAACACTTTAATTTTTAAACTCCTTAATTTAATTTAATTTAATTTAATTTATAATCTCTCATTTTTCATTCAGCATGAATGATGCATATTAAACTACCATCTGTGAAAGAAAATTTCTGGGATACTAGAGAGCCATTGGATCCTTCAAATCCCCCATGAAAAGTTTCCCATGACAGCGTGTCCTATGTGAAGATGAGCTACATTTCCTTCAGTGCATCTAGAAAGATTTCTACTTGACCAGCAGCTCTTTCTGCTCCATTTTACCCTCATCACCCCTCCCTCCAGCCCACAGGTGTGGTTGTATATTGCTTAGTCTTTTATTTTCTTTCCCGGGGAGAAACAAATAAAGCCACAGGGGAAAAGATGACTGTGAAGTATGAAGAGGTCCAGTTGTGCTCTCTTTCTTGACTCCCGTCTTCTGTTTCAGTTCAAGCCTGTACCTGCTGACATACACTTCTGAATACAGTGAAAATTAGTTCCATATAGAACTACAGACTCAGTTTTGTGGCAGATCAAATTTAATCTCCCATCCATGGTACAAGGTCCTTTGGTGGTGCAAGCAGATTGCAATCGAATGCTAACCTAAAGGCTGCTGGTTCAAACCCACCCAGCAGCTCTGTGAAAGAAAGGGCCTGGCGATCTAGTTCCATAAAAATCATAGGGGAAAAGAATCTACCAGCAGTTCTGCTCTGTAACACATGGGGTGACTCAACAGCAGTGAGTTGGTTTTTTGGTTTTGTCTGTGGTACACTGTGGGGATATAGTATACTACACTCCTACGGAAGGTTTAGAAAATTGGTATCATCCTTGCTTTCCCAATTCAGTGTAATATAATACTGAGGTTCTGCAAAGTTGGACGCTGGGCAATAAAGGTCCATCTGCACTTAGCTTCACCTTGTGTAAATACAGGCCATGGCGTTTCACCATTGCCAACTCCCTGCCTTCTGCAGCCACCTACCTCCCCTTCTCAGTCGGCTGACTTCCACACAGACGCAGCATCTGATGAGCACCAAACAAAAGGGCAGAGGAGAAAAATGGACTGTATTTGTTTTTTAGTTTTCGATTTTATTGTCTTTTTATGTTAGACCTATCCAGATGGCTGTCTTCAATGCTTCTTTTATGGCCACTATGTTGTTAATTGAAGCCCTGGTGACACGGTGGTTAAAAGCTCAGCTGCTAACTAAAAGGTCGGCAGTTTGAATCCACCAGCTGCTCCTTGTGGGGCCGTCCTACTCTGTGCTACTGGGTCGCTCTGAGCTAGAATCAACTCAGCAGCAACAAGTTATGTTGTTAACCAGAGCCGTGGATGGTGCAAACAGTTAATGCATTCGGCCTTGAGCTGAGAGGTTGGAGGTTTGAGTCTACCTACAGGTGGGTGTCTCAGAAAAAGGTCTGGCCATCTACCTCCACAAAATCAGCCAAAGTTTACTCTGACACACGTTGAGTTAAAATTGACTCAACTGCAACTGCTGTTTAAAAATATTAACCTAGAAACATCGTCATCATCAGAGCTCTAGCTGCAGGTGATGTCTCTTTGATGTTACAGAGAAGAGTTATATCAAGTAGAAAGGTTCTTTAGCTTGTGCTGAAATGCTCCCCCCTCCCCACCCCCAAGCGTCTTATTCACTCACCTAGATCAGATCTATTCTTTAAGGTTCATCTCCACCCTCTCCACTTCCTTCATAAACCCGTCCTTAACTAGTCCAGGCCACGACAGTCTCTTTCTGGCCTCTCACAGCTAATTCAGTCTGTAGCACACAGTTCCGCACTTAAATGCCACCTATTTTTTCATGTTGCTTAGCTTGTTATTTTTAAAATTGTCGTGTGTGTGTGTGTTCTCCCCAGTGAGACTGTACACTCTGTATGGGCACAGATTGTGTCACATCCCTGGAGTGTCTCCTCGTCACTTGACACTCCAGAAAACACGCGCTCAAATACACCAGAAAGAACGTGCGGCACCCTCGCAGCAGCAGACTTTCCAGGCCATGTGATGACCTCAGCAAATCCTCCTGATGTTAAGGGATGAGCGAATAGGGGCCTCGAATAGAAACGAGTTGGAAATTGCCCTGTGGCCTATTCAGCTTTCATACAAAGTTCATAGACATTATGGAAATCAGAATTAGGGTGAGCTTGAAAATTAAGTTATCTGGGAATTGTGAACACTTAGGGTTTTGTGCTTACGCAGTTCATGGAGTCAATATTTTGAATTCATTGCATCTAGATTTTAAGGCTCAGAGAGACCCTAGCTGACATCTGAGTTACACTTCTCATAGCATTTAATCCTTGGCCATCATGCCGTTATCTTCATTTTAAATGTTAGGAAACCGAGGCTCAGAGCTATTAAATAACTTGTCTAAGTCCATATAGCTAATCAATGCCTGCTTAATAGATAAGGAAAGGTGGCATAAAAAGAGCTGTGGGTCTAATGCCGAAGAGCAACCAAAGCAAACCCACTGCTGTCGAGTTGACTCTGACTCATAGTGACCCTGTAGGGTACAGTAGAATTGCCCACAGGGTTTCCAAGGAGTGCCTGGGGGATTCCAACTGCTGACCTTTTGGTTAGCAGCTGTAGCTCTTAACCACTAGCCACCAGGATTTCTGCTGAAGAGAAAAGGCAATGGAAAATTACTCAAAATAGATTTGATTTCAAACACTAATGCTGAAGTGGCCAGCCCAAATGAGTGTGGAGTCAGTTCACACCAAAATCATCCTTGAAGTTGATCTTGATCACCACCGGTATCCACTGCCAATTGGTGATGGTTGCACAAAATGATTGATCTAACTGGTGTCACTGAATTGTATGCGTGAAAAATGTTGAATTGGCACATGTTGTGTTATATACATTTTTACAATAATAATATTAAAAAGAAAGTGATCTTGAGAGAACAGGCTATGTCTCTGAGTGTGTGTGTGTGTGTGTGTGTGTATGTCTTGATCTCAGTATCCTCAGAACTGACTTCTATAAATAGTTGAATGGTAAAGGACGTGGGTGTGTTTAGCAAGAAGAGAGACCTAAGGCGTGTGATGGTGGCTTTCAATTACCCAATTAAACTTTTGCTAAAAACTTAGAATTGTAAGAAATGTTAGCAGGGGCTGTGGACACACAAGGACCCAGTGTTGGGAGGGGGCAGGAACAAGCACCCCAACAGTAAGGGGAGAAAGCACCATGGCTATGCAGAGTGGGCAAGCTCAGAGATTCCGTGATTTAGACGAGGGGAGGACTACTTGCAAGGGACAGCAGGATTCGGAGATGAAACTAGATCCAGGATGGAGCATAATTAGGGACCAGAGGGAATTCCTTTGTCTTTTTATCTAAGACAAAGGTACTGAAGTCAGCAGTGTCAGCCAGGGTTTATTGGCTTGGCAGAGAACCAGGGATGGAAAAGTAGAGTAGCTTTAATCCCCAGGCTGAAGCTGGTGAAGTTTTCCTGTAGCTTCTGGGAAAACCTGAGCAAGCAAGGGACAGGACCATAGTAGTATTCTGGGAAGATTAGGCTCGTCTGAGAGTTTAGGAGTGGAGAGAAAACGGAAGCAGGGAGAATAATTAGTCAGTAAGTGTAACTATTCAGATGATTAGGGCCGTGCCAGGAAGGTTCCAAGGTGAAAGATTGTGCAGGCTTTGGTTTCTGACTCTTTGGGGTCTGGGGACAGGGAGGAGGGCTGCAAGGGGAGGAACAAAGCACTCACAAAGGAAAAACATAAAACAAATATTCTGGTTAAATATGGTTTATGCAAAAGTTCCTTTTTCAAAGACCTTGAAGGAAAGTCCCCCCTTTGTTATATTTCCTGTACATGAGCATGTCTCCTTTATCTTAATATAGGATTGAGTCAAGGACGCTGTCAAAACAGCTACGGAGTCGAGAATGCAAGTGGAGGAGACCGGGGATTGGAAAAGCCCAGAACCAAGAGCTCTTAAATCAGTTTTAACCCTTTAAATGAAAGCAATCTGAGCTTAGTTTCAGAAATGCAGTTTTGACAGAGACCCTGAGGCAGACTAACTAATCCTGACTCAATGAGCCAGGAAGACTTGATGATGTCTGTCCATTTAGGGTCACTTCTGACTGTGTGGTCAGTTTCCTGCAGATTTAAAGGGCAGAATGCAGGCTGGATGGTCCATGTGACTTGCACAATTGTGCAATTACTTCTGGAGAACTGTATGAACATTCTAGGGACGTCAGTATCCCTTTAGAAAACAAAGGTCCCTGGATGGTACAAATGGTTTGCACTTGATTACTCACCTAAAGGTTGTTGGTTTGAACCCACCCACTGGTGCTGTGGAAGAAAGACCTTGTAGTCTACTATGGAGTAGTTCTACTTTGCAACACAGAGAGCTGCCATGAGTCAGAATCGACTTCATGGCAATGGGTTTGGTATTTTTCCTTTAGAAAGCATATACCCAGAGCAATGGTTCCCAAACTTTTCTATTATGAGAAACACTCATTAAAGTTTTAAAAAAATGCAGTATTTTGATTTTATTATATACTAAGGAAAATTGAGATGTGAATATTGATTAATGAAATAATGATTTTAGAAAAGACCCTCATCCCATGAGAATTTAAAGCCCAGAGATTAGAAACCACTGCTTGTTCCTACCAGTGCAATATCCTTACAGAGCCCAAGTTTAACGCTATCAGTCGACTGTGTGCTCATCAAAAGTTCACATGCAAGAACATCCATAGACAATTCAGAGCCTCGGTCTCTCACGCTGTAACGGGAGGGAGAAGCCTCGATAATATCTAAGGTTTCTTCTAGCTCTAAATTTTGATAACTCCGACTTCCAGTGTCCTCTCATGCCCGCGAAGTTTAAGAGCAAATCGAAAAATGTTCTGGCTTCCCCATTTAGCAGCTGAATGATTTGGCAATGTTACTCAGCTCTCATGACGGTTTCCTCACCTGTAAAATGATGGCAGCCATAGTACCTCCCTCAGATGGTAGTTGTGCATATTAAACAGGTTAATTCATGTAAAGTCCCCAAAACAGTCACTGGCCAATAGTAAGCACTCTGCAAATGATAGCTATTGGTGAAAACCCTGGTGGCATGGTGGTTAAGAGCTACAGCTGCTAGCCAAAAGTCACTAGTTCAAATCCACCAGGCACTCCTTGGAAATTCAATGGGGCAGTTCTACTCTCAGTGGCAATGGGTTTTTTTTGTTTGTTTGTTTATTGGTGGTTATTGTTATTAATCCTTTAATTATGATCACTCATTAATGTTATTAACAAGTGCTTTGCTGTTGAGTCAATTCTGACCTATAGCAACCCTATGGGACAGAGTAAAACGGCCCCATAGGGTTCCCAAGGCTGTAAATCTTTTCAGAAGCAGACTGCTGCATCTTTCTCCCAAGGAGCAGCTGGTAGATTTGAACTGCCAATCTTTCAGCTAGCAGCCAAGCACTTAGCTTTGGCAACACCAGGGGTCTTTAACATTATTACCAGAAGACCTGTTATTATCAGAAGAGCCGTGCTTTGCATCTGGGTTCTGGCACCTACTAGCGTTGTGATCTTATGTGGGTTACTTGGTTTCTCTGACTAATACCTTTCTTAGACTTGGGCAAGGCCAGCCCCTGCTCAGCACCCTATGCTTTAGAGGGTCCTACTCTGACTCTCCTCCAGCTGGGGACTTCTTCACAGGGTGAGGAGTTCACAGGGTTACAGGAACATGCCTTCTGGAGCCTGGGTTCTCCCGCTAGACCACATAACCCAGGCTTGCTTCTGTATGGACCGCTTTTCCAGGTCCTCCTGAGGAAGGGGGGCCCAGTGCTTCCACCCAAGGCCTGAGGGTCTGGTTAGAGCTTGGACTTGCAGGCTGGGGTGTTCATGTGTGTGTGTGCAAGGGAGATACATTCTATCTCTTAACTTGACAGATGTATGTTCATAATGACATGCTCACCCCAGGCCTCTGCGTTTTACTATGAGACTCTGAAGCCCCAGAGATTTCAAAACTTGAGCCTGGCACCCCAGGTCATTGTGAACATACATCTGTCAAGTTAGGAGATAGAATATATTTTATTCAGTATTATTTAAAGCTTGAATTATAGTTTTTAAATGATAGTTGTGTGAACTCAGGGATATGTGGGCCTCCGTCTGTATCTTTGCTCTATTCTCTGCAAGTGGCAGGGCCATGCTGGTCCTTCACCCTGGGCTTCCTCATCTGAAAGGTGAGGTTCATCACGCCTGTCTCATACTATCACGGTGAGGACTAAACGTGAACAGTATATTCAGAAAATCCCAAGTTCCTTTCTTGGACACATAGAGAGCACTTCACTCAGCGATCAGCCACTTGTAGTATACTCGGAGCATGTACAAGAATAAATCATATAGTTGGTCAGAAAGCAAGCGTCAAGAAATTTCAAAAAAACAGAATCATATAGACCAAATTATCTTCTATTTGTTATAAGTTAATAAAAAAGATAATTAAAAAAAAATTCTAATATTCTTAATAATTATAAAACATTTAAATAACTCATAAGTCAAAAAAATCACAAAGAAAATTTTGAATTAGTATAATTCAATGATAATAAAATTCTTTTATTGTTGTTTGTCGTCAATTTTCAACTCAGAGTGGCTGCATGTGACAGAGTAGAACTGGTTTTCTTGGCTGTAATCTTTGTGGAAGCAGATTGCTCCTGGGCAGCCATTGGCTGGATTCAAACCACCAGCCTTTAGTTTGGCAGCCAAGTGCCTAACTGTTGCGCCACCAGGGCTCCTTATAAAAATACTATATATTAGCAATTATGGTATGCAGCAAAAAAAAAAAAAAAAAAAAAACAAGGAGAATTTACTGTTTTTATGTATGTATTAGAAAAAGAGGGCTTAAAATTAAATACCCAGCTTGAGAAGTTAGAAAAAGAATGATAGCGTACATCATAAGAAAGTAAAAAGTAAGAAATAATAAACATAACAGTAGAAATTAATAAGAAACGATACATTAAAAAAAGGATCAAAGAAGATCAGAAAATACACAAATCTCTGCAAGACTGATCAAGATAAAAAGAAAATGGTATAAATATACAAAATTGGTAGTACAAAAAGGGTATATCTAAAGATATAGAAGATACTTTTTTTTTTTATTAAGAAAACATTAAGAAAAACCTAGTGGAAGTAAATTTGGTAGTAGTTACCATAAACAAAGTTGCAGAAAATATTTATTTGCCAAATTTATGCCTGAAGAACTAGAAAGCTTGAATGGTCTCACATAACATTAAAGAATTTGAATGTAGAATTTCTCATAAAGACACCAGGCTCAGACGGTGTTACAGGTGAGTCTACCAAAATTTAAAAAAAAAAAAAAAAAGAATTTTTCCAAACATATTCAAAATTTGCTAGAGATTAGAAAATGAAGGACTAGCCCCCCAGACATTTCATAATCCTTGATTCAAAAACCAGATAAACTTTGCAATGAAGAAAAATTAGTCCACTCTCACTGGTTATTTTTTGTGAAAAAATCCTAAATATAATATTAGCAAACCAAATACAGCAGTAAATTAAAAAGATAACCTCATGCCCAGTTTTGGTTTATTTCTGGAATGCAACAGTGAAATTTATATTAGAAAAGCTGTAACCCATTGCCCTTGATCCTGACTCACAGCAAACCTACAGGACAGAGTAGCACTGCTCACACGGTTTCCAAGGCTGTAATTTTTAATTTTATCTTATTGTGTTTTAGGTGAAAGTTTACAGCACAAATTAGTTTTTCTTAAAAAAAAATTACACACAGTTTTGTGACATTGGTTGCAATTGCCACAGCATGCCAGCACTCTCCCCCTTTTGCTGTTTCCAGCCTGGGTTCCCTGTGTCCATTCAAGCAGGTTTCCTGTCCCTTCCTGCCCTCTGGAAACCCTGGCAGCGTAGTGGTTGAGAGCTACAGCTGCTAACCCAAAGTTTGGCGGTCTGAATCCACCAGGCGCTCCTTGGAAACTCTATGGGGCAGTTCTACTCTGTCTTGTACAGTCACTATGAGTCAGAATTGACTCGGCGGCAATGTTTTTTTTTTTCTTGACTTCGCACCGGGGACAGGTGTTGCTCATTTGGTCTTGTATACTTGATTGAACTAAGAAGCATGTTCCTCATGTATGTTATTGTTCATCTATAGGCCTGTCTAATCTTTGACTGAAAGGTGAGCTTTGGGAGTGGCCTCAGTTCTGAGTTAGCGGGGTGTCCAGTGGCCATAGTCTCGGGGGTTCCTCTAGTCTCTGTCAGACCAGTAAGCCTTTTTTTGTGAATTTGAATTTTGTTTACATTTTTCTCCTGTCCTGTTTGGGACCCTCTATTGTGATACCTGTCAGAGTGATCGGTGGTGGTAAACTCCCTTCACGTTGGATCAGGGATGTGACCTTAGTAAGGGTGGTACTGCCCCACCCTAATCCCCTTTAACATAAAATTACAATAATAAAATGGAGGACAACCACACAAAACTGGAAATCATGGCCTAACCAAGTTGATACATTTTCAGTCCCTGACAGCGACCACAAATGATGGAGTATAACTGCCCTATAGGGTTTCCAAGCCTGCAAATCTTTACAGAAGCAGGCTGCCACATCTTTCTCCCATGGAGCTGCTGGGTGGGTTCGGCCACAGACCTTTTGATGAGCAGCTGAGTGCTTAACTGTTGTGCCACCAGAGCTGAGAACCACATAATCTTTTCAATTTTGCAGAAAAAGAATTCATGATTTCTAAAAAGAAAAACTTTAGCAATCCAGGAGAAAAGGGAATTTTCTTAACCAAACAAAGGAGTCCTGGGTGGTGCAAAGGATTAACACACTGCTAATCAAAGGGTAGGAGTTTTGTGCTCACCCAGCAGTGCCTCAGAAGAAAGGCCTGCCAATTTACTTCCAAAAAAATCAGCCATTGAAAAACCCTGTGGGGCACAGTTCTACTTTGACACACATGGGGTCACCATGAGTCAGAATCAACTCAGTTGCAACTAGTTTTTTGTTTTTTATCAATCTCTGCAACTAACTTCATCCTTAATGGCGAATTGTTGGGAGCTGGGTCTCTATAATCAGGAGTAATTCAATGCTGCTCAACATGGTGGCCACGAAAACACACCACTCAGATCTCCTGCTGTGGGGAGCAGGGTTGACTGACAGCCCCAGCTGCTGCCCGTTCGGGCCCACCACCACCTTCATGCTGTGGCTATACATCCCTCAGGGGCTCCCAGCCAATGACTGCGCACTGGTGTCGGCCCAAAACTCGGGGCCAGGACTCCTCTAATGGACTGTGTTGACTGGAGAATTTCTATCAGCCTGGCTGAAACTGTCCCCTCCCACCTCCTCTCCCCTCTCCTTTTGCAGGTGCCACGGCTTCAACCCATGTTAATGTTCCAGGGCTGCTGTGACAAAACACCACAATCTGGGGCAGCTGATAAGGATGGGACTGTACTGCTTGCACAGCTCTGGAGGCCAGAGTCTAAATTCACGGTGTCAGAGGGCCATGCTGTCTCCAAACGCTCTAGGGAAGGGTCCTTCCTTATCTCTCCCAGCTGCTGGCAGCCCCATGTTCCTTGTCCTGTAGCTGCGTTGTCACATGGCTGTCCTTCCTGTCTGCCTTGCTGTGCTTGTTCTCTTTATAAAGACAATGCTTAGATGGGAATAGACCCACCTACTCCAGCATGACCTCGTGTTAATTTAACTCATCACATCTTCGAAGACCCTATATCCAAACAAGGTCATGTTCACAGGTGTCAGCAGTTAGGACTTCAACAAAACTTTCCGAGTACCTGATTCAACCCAAACAATCCCTGTTCTGAAGGTTCTCCGTCTCTACTCCTGATTTGTTCCCTTATCCTTCACAGACGTTTCTCCCAATACACGTCTTGAATGTCTGCTCGTCTTAGCATCTGCCCTTTGGAGACCCTGGACTAACATACTAACAGCACAGCTTCCATTCAGCACAGCTCTGCGTACTGGAGGTCCTGGCCAGCGCATTGCCCCTCATTCTCTGAGCCGTGAACCCTAGGTTTAACCCATGCAGGACTAGGTGCCTTCCCCTGAGCTTTTCTGTTTCCAAATCTCTCCTTAGTCTGTCCCCTCTGCTTTCCTCAGTCACCACTTATTTAAGTCCAACTCATCCTACAAGCCCCCATGTGTCTGTCAGTTTGTCGTACTGTGGGGGCTTGTGTGTTGCTGTGATGCTGGAAGCTATGCCACCAGTATTCAGATACCAGCAGGGTCACCCATGGTGGACAGGTTTCAGTTGAGCTTCCAGGCTAAGACAGACTAGGAAGAAGGATCCAGCAGTCTACTTCTGAAAAGCATTAGCCAGTGAAAACCTTATGAATAGCAGCAGAACATTGTCTGATATAGTGCTGGAAGATGAGCCCCCCAGGTTAGAAGGCACTCAAAAGATGACTGGGAAAGAGCGGCCTCCTCAAAGTAGAGTCGACCTTAATGACATGGATGGAGTAAAGCTTTTGGGACCTTCATTTGCTGATGTGGCATGACTCATAATGAGAAGAAACAGCTGCAAACATCCATTAATAATCAGAATGTAGAATGTACAAAGTATGAATCTAGGAAAATTGGAAATCATCAAAAATGAAATGGAATGTGTAAACCGATATCCTAAGCATTAGTGAGCTGAAATGGACTGGTATTGGCCATTTTGAATCAGGCAATCATATGGTCTACGATGTCAAGAATTACAACTTAAAGAGGAATGGCATTGCATTCATCGTCAAAAAGAACATTTCAAGATCTATCCTGAAGTAGGATAATATCTATACGCCTACAAGGAAGACCAGTTAATATGACTATTATTCAAATTTATGCATGAACCACTAAGGCCAAAGATGAAGAAATTGAAGATTTTTACCAGCTTCTGTAGTCTGGAATTGACCGAACATTCAATCAGGGTGCATTAATAATTACTGGTGATTGGAATACGAAAGTTGGAAACAAAGAAGAAGGACCGGTCGTTGGAAAATATGGCCTTGGTGATAGAAATGATGCCAAGATTGCATGATAGAATTTTGCAAGATCAACGACTTCTTCATTGCAAATACCTTTTTTCAACAACATAAATGGCAACTATACACATGGACCTCACCAGATGGAATACACAGGAATCAAATAGACTACATCTGTGGAAAGAAACGATGGAGAAACTCAGTATCATCAGTCAGAACAAGGCCACAGGCCAACTGTGGAACAGACCATCAATTGCTCACATAAAAGTTCAAGTTGAAACCGAAGAAAGTTAGAACAAATTCCCGAGAGCCAAAGTACGACCTTGAGTGTATCACACCTGAATTTAGAGACCATCTCAAAAATAGTTTTGATGTGTTGAGCACTAATGACAGAAGACCAGACGAGTTGTGGAATGACATGAAAGACATCATACATGAAGAAAGCAAGAGGTCATTAAGAAGGTATGAAAGAAAGATAAGAACAAAATGGGTATCAGAAGAGACTCTGAAACTTGCTCTTGAACATCATGTTGCTAAAGCAAAAGGGAGAAATGATGAAGTAAAAGAGCTGAACAGAAGATTTCAAAGGGCAGCTCATGGAGACAAAGTAAGGTATTACAATTAAATGTGCGAAGACCTGGAGATAGAAAACCAAAAGGGCTCAGCATTTCTCAAGCTGAAAGAACTGAAGAAAAAATTCAAACCTAAAGTTGCAATACTGAAGGATTCCATGGGGAAAATATTAAACGACACAGGAAGCATCAAAAGAAAATGAAAGGATTACACAGAGTCATTATACCAAAAAGAATTGATTGACATTCAACCATTTCAAGAGGCAGCGTATGATCAGGAACCAATGATACAGAAGGAAAAAGTCCAAGCTGCACTGAAGGCATTGGCGAAAAACAAGGCTCCAAGGAATTGACAGAATATCAACTGAGATGTTTCAACAAATGGATGCAGTGCTGGAAGTGCCCATTCGTCTCTGCCAAGAAATTTGGAAGACAGCTACCTGGCCAACCAACTTAAAGAGATCCATATTTATGCCTATTCCCAAGAAAGGTGATCCAACCGAATGCGGAAATTATCAAACGATATCATTAATATCACATGCAAGCAAAATTTTGCTGAATATCATTCAAAAGCGGCTGCAGCAGTATATCGACAGGGAACTGCTAGAATTTCAGGCCAGATTGAGAAGAGGACGTGGAATGAGGGATATCACTGCGGGTGTCAGATGGATCCTGGCTGAAAGCAGAGAATACCAGAAGGATGTTTACCTGTGTTTTATTGATTGTGCAAAGGCGTTCGACTGCATGGATCATAACAAATTATGGATAACACTGCAAAGAATGGGAACTCTAGAACACTTAATTGTGCTCATGAGGAACCTGTACATAGATCAAGAGGCAGTTGTTGGGACAGAACAAGGGGATACTGCATGGTTTAAGTCAGGAAAGGTGTGTGTCAGGGTTGTATCCTTTCACCATACCTATTCTTCCACCAGATACTTACCTCCTAGAGAGTGCTAGTGGCCTGTCTTCAATAAATGTTAGAATTGAATCAAGATTAAAACCTAATCCATCTATTTATGTCTTGTAAACAAGAATAATAGCTGAGCAAATAATCCCAGAAGCTGGACTGTGTGAAGAAGAACTGGGCATCAGGACTGGAGGAAGACTCATTAACAACCTCGGTTATGCAGAGGAGACAACTTTTCTTGCTGAAAGTGCAGAGGACTTGAAGCACTTACTGATGAAGATCAAAGCTCACAGCCTTCAGTATGAATTGCACCTCAACATAAAGAAAACAAAAATCCTCACAACTGGACCAATGAGCAACATCATGATAAATGGAGAAAAGACTGAAGTTGTCAAGGATTTCATTTTACTTGGATCTACAGTCCATGCCCATGGAAGCAGCGGTCAAGAAATCAAATGACACATTGCATTGGGTAAATCTGCTACAAAGGACCTCTTTGAAGTGTTGAAGAGCAAAGATGTCACCTTGAAAACTAAGGTGCACCTGACCCAAGCCATGGTATTTTCAATCACATAATATGCATGTGAAAGCTGGACAATGAATAAGGAAGACCGAAGAATTCATGCCTTTAAATTGTGGTGTTGGTAAAGAATATTGAATATACCATGGGCTGCCAAAAGAACGAACAAATCTGTCTTGGAAGAAGTACAACCGGAATGCTCCTTAGAAGCAAGGATGAAGAGACTGCATCTAACATACCTTGGGCATGTTGTCAGGAGAGATCAGTCTCTAGAGAAGGTCTTCATGCTTGATAAAGTACAGGGTCAGTGAAGAAGAGGAACACCCTCAGTGCGATGGATTGGCACAATGGCTGCAACAATGGGCTTAAGCATAACAGTGACTGTGGGCATGATGCAGGATAGGGCAGTGTTTCCTCTGTGGTACATAGGGTCACTCTGAGTCGGAACTGACTCGATAGCACCTAACAACAACATCCTACAAGACTCAGCTTAGTTCTCGCTATCTTCGTGAAATTCTCCTAAGTCCCCCAGTTGGGGTAGTCACTTCCTCTACTAAATTTCTCCAGAAGTCTGATCACAACCTGTCGTCACATAGAGTTTTTTTTTTTTTCTGGCAGGATTCTTCCACCAGATGCTTATCTCCTAGAGAGTGCTAGTGGCCTGTCTTCAATAAATGTTAGAATTGAATCAAGATCAAAACCTAATCCATCTATTTATGTCTTGTAAATAAGAATAATAGCATACTAACACAAAACATTCCCTTATCCCATCACCCTTCATTACAAGGATAATAGAATAATTATCTACAGAGTTCTGGTTAGCTGTAAGATCATTTTAGCTTTCTACCTTCTTCAGGAAAGATACTTCACAATCCTTCCATGAATAAGTAGCTCCAACATGTAATGAATCAGACATTAAGGAAGTTCTTCATATCTAGCTTAAATTCTTCTTGCTGCAATATCAGTGTATCTTTTTTTTGTGTGGAGGGGAGCTAGTACAGACATATGTTATTGGCTGACTTGTTACAATATGACAAACGGAAGGACAGTATCTTGCTTACATTTGATTCAAGATTATTTATTTCTGTAAACATTTGTATACCTTTTAAAAATTTTAACGTAACGTGGTGGTGGTCCTGAACAATTATCTCTGGCCAAGGGCCTGTCTCTCTCGCTTAGCATTTGCATTTCTCCTATGTGTTGTGCTATTCCAGGCTGGACCACTTCCTCAGACAGGAGAGAGATTGGGGTGGGAGCCTGGCAAAATTTCCTGAGGTTATAGGCCACCACTTCCCCTTCCTGCTGTATTGAAATGCAAAGCCCGGGCTATGCCAAAGTCTCCCTGGCAAAGCTCTAAGCACTCCTCAGATGTGCCCTCCTGTGTGCTAACCAAGACTGCTCACCAGCGCGCTTTCAGATGAAGCCCATATAAAAGTGTTCTGGGGAAGCTTCTGGGTGGGAGGCCCGATTCACGCAGCAGGTGCAACCAGGCAACAAATTTGTGCAAGAGAGTGTGCTGGTGTGAGCAGAGTTTAGCTTTTCGCTTAGTAATGATGACAGGGAACATGCCAAGGACATGCGCAGCAAGCCTAGAAACTTGTTCTTCCTCAGAGGTAACTCGTTATTGCCAAATATCCTGTCCTTCTGATTAGAGAGGAGGCCCTGTCTGTTTTCCGTAATTCTATCCTGCTGTGGATATGGACTGCGGGACAGAACTCACCCCAATAAACAGGAGAGACATGGGGTCCAAGACAGAGTCAGGGCTCCCCGAGCACCTGCTTGATGCTGACTGAATGGTGAATGAGCACACAGTGCAAACATGACACTAACCAAACCTTTTATTAAGGGAGCTTATTTTATCCTTCTCCCTCTCTTACTGTATCTTTGGGTTTTAAAGAATAGTGAACTCATAATTAAAAAAACTTGAAGCTAAACCCAGGTCCCAGTTTATAGCTACATGTCTCAATTTCCATCGTCTAAAGTGAGATTATCACTTGCCAGCTAACCTTAACCCTAAATTACTCTTAAAAAAACCCAGTGCCGTCGAGTTGATTCTGACTCATAGCGACCGTATATAGGACACAGAAGACCCACCCCATAGAGTTTCCAAGGAGCGCCTGGTGGATTCAAACTGCTGACCTTTGGTTAGCAGCCATAGCACTTAACCTTACAGACCCCAAATATATCCAGCCCTAACAGACTCTGATAAAAGGCTACTCCGTATATTTATGAACTGCCAAGTATACCATGGCACCCTTAGGGCTCCTACCTGAGCTGCTCCAGTGACACCATTTACATTGTATTCCGTATGTGTAGACATTTCAGAGAAAGAGTGAGAGAGAGAATCTTTCAATATATCCTGTTTTATTAGCCTGTTTTTTTTTGTTTTTTGCATTTAGCATTTTATTTGTAAGATTAATCTATGTAGTTGTGTGTAGCTGTAGACTGTTCACCAGTATTGCTGTATAGTAGTCTATTGGATGTGTAAATTTTTTTTTATCAGATATATATTTTCAACCTTTAACCTTAAAAAATAGTTACGTGTTGATGTTAGGTTTTCTTTTCCAAGTTCCTAAAAAAAGTCAAGTTCCTAAAAGACTTAGGCAAAGAAACATCTTTCCTATCGAAAGGAAGATGTTGGATTCCCGTAAATTCTGGTTTGTTGAGATTTTTCCACAATGGGAGGTGTTAGCAGAAGTAGAATGCTTCTCCAGAAAGGCATCCCGTGTTTGTCATCCAAACCTGCCAGGGCAGTGTAATTGAGTTCCTGTGTAATTTCCTAAGTGTCTGAAGACGGGAAAAGACGCTGCAGTCTTGCTGCTCTTTCCTGGTGCCTACACTGCAGCTCAGGCTGGGCCCAATTATGAAGCCTTTTAAACTGGTCTCTGGTGCTGCTCCATCCTCCTTTCTCTATCACCAGCTGCCTTCTCCAGTTGCTCATTAAAGGGCCTGTCATTATGTCCCCCTTCTTCATTATGTCCCCCTTCTTCATCAGTAGGTACACACCATCTAAAAGTGATTTAATTTGCTCTATTACTAATCACCTCTTCTGGGATCTTAGAGATGATATGAATAGGATGACTTTCCTAGGCCATGCTACAACCCTTTGGGTATAATTGTGTCTTTCTATCAGAGATACTCGGAGATTAAGCATCTTCAAGTACTATCCTCAGTCTTCTGGAATAGTGAGGAATTTGACCTCCAAAGAGAAGTCTGGCTTTTGCCCAGGCTCCTGGGGGGTGGGGGTGGGGGCAGGGGGGTGGGGGGGGTGGGGGGTAACTTCTAAACCTTTGGAATTTCCCAAGTGACAGGAGTGTCTTTTCTATTCATGGTGGCCCCCTTAGACCATACCTGATCGTTTACGCTAATGAATGACTCAAGGTAGGACCCACCACATGGATAGTCTTAGGGTGGGAGCTGGCCACACCAGAAAGGACACCCATTAGAGGGCTGGGACCCTGAGCCATGTGATGTCAGCCTGACTTCAGGCAAAGGAAGGAGACTGGAAACTGAGTTCAACCACATGGCCAATAATTCAATCATGCCTACATAGTGAAGTCTCAATAAAGACTGAATACCAAAGCTCCAGTGAGCTCCCTGGATTGGCAATGCTCCAGGCATAGGCAATGCTCCATGCATATTGCTATACATTGGTACTGTAGAGTAACTTGTCCCTGTGGACACAGAAGCTTCAGATTTGGAACTCTTCCTGTTCTGTCCTATGTGTCTCTTCCTTTGGCTGGCTCTGATTTGTACCCTTTTGCTATAATAAAGACGGAGCCCTGGTGGTGTAGTGGTTAGAGTGCTCAGTTGCTAGCCAAAATGTTGGCAATTCGAACCCACCAGCTGCTCCACGGGAGAAAGATGTAGCAGTCTCTTTCTGTAAAGGACTTACAGCCTTGGGAACCCTAGGGTGCAGTTCTACTTTGTCCTGTAGGGTCACTATGAGTCAGAATCAACTTGACAGCAGTGGCTTTTGCTATAATAAAATTGTAATCATAAGCATGGCTCCTTTTTGAGTTCTGTGAATCATTCCAGTGAATTATCAAATATGAGGGAGTCCATAAATAGGAACCCCCAAACATAGAGCCAGTTGGTCTGAAGTGAGAGAGGCCTTGGGACCCTGAACTTGTGGTTGGTGTCAGAAGTCTTGAGCCACATTGGCAGTCTGAAGGACTGTGCCCTTAACCTACAGTTTGGCTACCTCCACGCATGAGGTCAGTTGCATGCCTAGGAGCCATCAGAGAACCAAAAACCACGTGCTTCAGTCTGTGTCTATCTAGAGCTGATGTTTCCATGGTCAGATTGGGGAAACTCAGTTTACCTCACTCTTCAATATATCGATGTTCTCTTTCCTTATCCTAGTTTCTTGGTATCTGCTTCATGAGATGTTAGGTAGTTGTATAATAGAACTGCTTTATACAAAGCAGATACTGGCAATAATGATAATATCATAATCCCTACCTCTCTGGCATAACAAGTTATGGGTAATATTGTGAAGTATGGGAATTCCAGAACACTTAATTTTGTTCATGTGGAACCTGACATAGACCAAGAAGCAGTCGTTCAAACAGAACAAGGGAATACTGCATGGTTTAAAAATCAGGAAAAGTGTGCATCTGGATCATATCATTTCATCATATTTATTCAATCTGTATACTGAGCACACAATCTGAGAAACGGAGTATGTGAAGAACATGGCATCAGGATTGGAGGGAGACTCATTAACAATCTGCAATATGCAAATGATACAACCTTGCTTGTTGAAAGTGATGACTTGAAAGACTGATGAAAATCAAAGACCACAGCCTTCAATATGGATTACGCCTCTACATAAAGAAAATAAAAATCCTCACAACTGGACCGATAAGCAGCATCATGATAAATGGAGAAAAGATTGAAGTTGTAAAAGATTACTTTTTGCTTGGATCCTCAACCAACACCTATGGAAGCAGCAGTCAAGAAATTAAACTACTCACTGTATTGGGTAAATCTGCTGCAAAAGACCTCTTTAAAGTGTTAAAAAGCAAAGATGTCGCCTTGAGGACTAAGATGTGCCTGACCCAAGCCATGGTGTTTTCAATCGCCTCATATGCATGTGAAATCTGGACAATGAATAAGGAAGGCCAAAGAAGAATTGACGCCTTTGAATTATGGTGTTGGAGAAGAATGTTGGATATACCATGGACTGCCAGAAGGACGAACAAGTCTGTCTTAGAAAAAGTAGAGCTGGAGTGCTCCTTGGAAGCGATGATGGTGAGACTTCATCTCATGTACTTCGGACAAGTTATCAGGAGGGACCAGTCCCTGGAGAAGGACATCATGCTTGGTAAGGTAGAGGGTCAGAGAAAAAGAGGAAGACCTTCAAGCAGATGGTTTGACACAATGGCTGCAACAATGGGCTCAGACATAGCAACAATTGTGAGGGTGGCAGTGTTTCAGTCTGTTGTAAATAGGGTTGTTATGAGTCGATGGCATCTACCAACAACAATCTCTCCCAAGAACGTTGGCATTTTAACAGAGACTCCCGAGTGCCTAACTCAATTAAAAAATAACACTAGGCATTATTTTATAGAGCATTTACTATGTCTAGCACTATAAATGCATTATCTTGTTTAATCCTCCTCTTATCCTCATTTTATGGATGAAGCTTAGAGGTGTTGCTCTAGTAACTTGCTCAAGGTCATACAACTAGCAAGTAGCAGAATTGTCTTCAATTAGAGTCAACCTGTCTGACTCCAGAGCCCAAGTTCTTAATCGTTACCAACAGAGTTTCTCTTTCACATGGTGTATTTGCTTTTCTGCAGTAACAGATGTGCTTTGTACTGCTTACAGTCATTGTTTTCTTTGCTCTACCTCAGTTTTCATCTCATTGAACTTGCTTCTTTTCATGTCCTGATGATCCTCTTTAATCTTGCCGAGCACAGCTAATAGCCCGTTGTCTAAAACATCCTTCTGATTTACGAAAACCTTGTTAGGTACATGGCTTTTTTCAGCTCATGGATTTGTTTTCTTTATCATGAAGGCTTTGTTTTCTTTACTGTTTAAACCAAACCAAAAACCAGTTGCCGTTGAATTGATTCCAATTCGTGGAAATCCCATATGTGTCAAAGTAGAACTGGGTTCCATGGTGTTTTCAAGGACTGACTTTACAGAAGTAGATTATCAAGCTTTTCTTCCGAGATGCTCTGGATGGACTCGGACTTTCGGTTAACAGCCAAGTGTGCTAACCATTTGTACCATCCAGGGACTCCGTCTTTACTAGTTAGCCTCCATGACTTTGACTCATTGATCCTACAGTTATTCCCAAATCTGAAAAGATCGTTTTAAATATTTGTATTAAGTTACTTGTTTGACATTTCCTAGGACAAGGCCAAAGGAGCAGGCTGTATGAAGTTGCAGCCCTGGACTCCACCCAGGTAGGTTACCAGGATTCATTAGCTAGGGTGGGGGTAAAATCTCAGATCACATTTCTGGGGCAAGGTTGTGCATGCATGCTCACTCTACAATGCATCTGAGTGCTGAGGCCAGGCAAGTTGGAGAGAGCCAGGCTGTGGCCAAGTCTTATCCAGCTGTGGGCCAGGCTACAGTCTTTGTGTCATTATAGTTATAAAAAAAAAAAAACTTTTTAAATAGTTACCAAAAAATATTTACAGTAAAGTGACGGAGACAAAGAGGTGGTTGAGACTGATAACTTGTTTCGTGAGCTTCCCAGAAATTCTGCAGCCTGAATCTCCAATTGTGGACTTTCTTAGGAAACTGTGACAGCCCAGGGAGGGCGATCTTTCAGAGGAAAGCATCCCCTGAAATCACCTCTCACAGCTGCCAACTTTGTCTGAACAGAGTGCAGGGTGCTGGCATACATGAACACCTGACACACACTTCACTGCTGCTTCAGCTCCCAGCCTTTATAGCCTTGTGCCCAGGTCACATACACTTTGTAGCATTTCAGATGCATTTGTGGCTCCATGAGGAAGACAGAGGAATACACAGAGGCTGAGCTTTGGCCAGATGGAGTCTTGGAAACATATATGGTGATACGGAAAGAACCTGAGCTTTGAAGTCAGATTTACTGCCCTTTGATTAAAAACTTGGCTCTAGTATATACTAGCTCTGTGGTCCTGGAGAAAGCAACCAACTTGTTTAAGTTTCAATTTTATCGTCTATAAAATGTCAACCACACAGCCTACAACCATTGCATTGCACTAGTAATGACCTGTTTTAAGTCAGTTTTTCCCGCTAAAGTCCATGGGGATTGGGGCTTCACGTCTGTCTTGTTCTTTGCTAATCCTTTCCCACCTAGAATGGTGTCAGGCAAGGACTGGATGCTCAATAAACCTTTATTAAGTCAATATGAAAAAGCTCTCTATTAAAAAGTATTGGGCTTTTTGAGGCAGAGCCAAGATGGTGGAATAGACGGATGCTTCTGTCGAGCCCTCTTTACAACAAAGACCTGAAAAAACAAGTGAAACGAGTATATTTGTGACAAGCTGGGAGCCCTGAGCATCAAAGGCAAGCTTAGACAATGAACTGAGGGGCAGGGGGAGGAAGAAGCCGTTGAGAAGTGGAGAGGAGTTACTGGACCTGAATTGCAGGGAGCCCTCAGGCACCATTCCCGGAGTGGCTGCGGTGGCAGGCTGGTCCTAGTGTTCGGCAGCAGTTTCCTCAGGGAGAAGCAGACAGCCACACAGCCCACTCACACCCCTGGAACCTGAGGAGAACTGTGCTCTCGGCAAAAACTAAGTACTTGCGTATATTTTACTGCGCCCCACCCCCCCACCCCCAAGCTGGCTTCAGCGGCTGAATCCCTGGGCCTGAGATAGACCCTGGTGAGCACCTAGAGCCATCCTCCCAGCCTTGGGGAAGGAAAAAATTTCCAAATGGGGGAAAAAGATAATTTGCTAGCTTCATTAACTGGGGGATCTCAGGACAGAAGCAGCTCCTGTCCAGGCATAAACCGTCCGTGGACCTTGAGCACTTTTCCCTTCTACATGGACCTGTGTGGGCCTATTTTGGGAGAATAGGCGCTTGTTGGCAAACTCCAACCATTTCAGCTGTGTAGTGGAGAGGTGGGTGTTTGACATTTGACGTTGCTTTGCCTATTAAACAAGGTTCTCACCAACCCACATCAGGGACCTAAGGACTGGTAGCTCCACTCAGGCCACCCAGCCATCCATGACAGGGGTCCAAAGATAGCTGGTACCTCCCAGTCCTTACAACCAAAAACTTTGGGTGCCCATGGTCCCCCTGCAGAACCCACACACCAGCACACTCTAGGGAACAGAGATGCATTTTCCTCAGAGACACTTGAGGGTTGGTTCTCAGCCCCCTGCCTTGTTCAGAGCGTGATCCCCTGCTGCAATCAGATACCGGTATATATGCCTATCACTCCTGCCCCTCTAAGACTGTACGACAGAGCCTTTACCACACACTTGATATCAGCTACCTGGAAACCTGAGCTGAATTCACACAAGAAAACTGAATGGACTCCTAGAATGATATACCTGATAACAGCTCTAGCCAGATGGGGAAAGGACACCAGAGCTCCAAAGGTGAAAATAATCAAGCTAGCTCACTCAAGCAACCCATAGGGGTACACCAAAACATAACAAAGCAAGCAGCTGTGACATAGTAAGCAAGCATAAACTAAATACGATAACTTATAGATGGCTCGGAGACAACAGTCAATATCAAGTCACATAAAGAAACAGACCATGATCACCTCAACAGGCTCTCAAAACAAAGAATCCAGGGATCTTCTAGATGAAAGTGGATTCCTGGAATTACCAGATGCAGAATACAAAAGTTTAATACACAGAACCCTTCAAGACATCAGGAAGGAAATGAGGCAATACACAGAACAAGCCAAGGAACACACAAATAAAGCAACTGAAGAACTCAGAAAGATTATTCAGGAACATAATGAAAAGTTTAATAAGCTGGAAAAATCCATAGACAGACAGCAATCAGAAATTCAGAAGGTTGACAATAAAATTACAGAATTAGATAACTCCATAGAAAGTCAGAGGAGCAGAATTGAGCAAGTAGAAGCTAGAATTTCTGAACTTGAAGATAAATCACTTGGCACTAATATACTTGAAGCAAAACCAGGTAAAAGAATTAAAAAAAATGAAGAAACCTTAAGAATCATGTGGGACTCCCAAGAGAAATAACCTACAAGTGATTGGAGTACCAGAACAGGGAGGGATAACAGAAAATACAGAGAAAATTGTTGAAGATTTATTGGCAGAAAACTTCCCTGATTTTGTGAAAGATGAGAAGATATCTATCCAAGATGCTCATCGAACTCCATATAAGGTAGATCTTAAAAGAAAGTCACCAAGACATATTACAATCAAGCTTGCCAAAATCAAAGATAAAGAGACAATTACAAGAGCAGCAAGGGATAAACGAAAAGTCACCTACAAAGTAGAGCCAATAAGAATAAGCTCGGACTACTCGGCAGAAACCATGCAGGCAAGAAGGCAATGGGATGACATATTTAAAAAATTGAAGGAAGAAAATTGCCTGCCAAGAATCATATATCCATCAAAACTGTCTCTAAATATGAAGGTGAAATTAAGACATTTCCAGATAAACACAAGTTGAGGGAATTCGTAATAACCAAACTGAAACTACAAGAAATACTAAAGGGAGTCCTTTGGTTAGAAAATCAATAATATCAGGTATCAACCCAAGACGAGAACACTGGGCAGAAAAAAAGCAACCAGAAATCAACCGAGACAGGGAAATCCAAAAAAACAAAGCAGGGTTATTAAAAAAAAAAAAAAGCCCAAAACAGGGTAACAGAGATGTTATTATACAAAAGAAGACAACATTAAAATAATAAAGAGGGACTAAGAAATGTAATCATACACCTTCCATATGGAGAGGAAGATACGGCGATACAAAGAAATAAAAGTTAGTTTTAAATTTAGAAAAATGGGGTAAATAATAAGGTAACCACAAAGGAGACAAGCTATCCTACTCAGCAAAATAAAATACGAGGAAAAAATACAGACTCAGCAGAAACAAAATCAACAACAACAAATATGAGGAAAGGACAATATATAAAGAAAATCTACACAGCACATAAAATCAAATGGGAAAAAGAAACTGTCAACACACAAAATAAGACATGAAAATGATGGCACTAAATTCATACCTATGCATAATTAACGTGGGGGAACCTGGAAGGCATTACGCTGAGTGAAATTACTCAGTTGCAAAAGGACAAATACTGTATAAAACCACTATTATGAGAACTTGAGAAATAGTTTAAACTGAGAAGAAAACATTCTTTTGTGGTTACAAGGGAGGGGAGGGATGGAGGGTGGGAGACAGGTATTCACTAATTAGATAGTAGGTAAGAACTACTTTAGGTGAAGGGAAAGACAGCACACAATACAGGGGAGGTCAGCACAATTGGACTAAACAAAAAGCAAAGAAGTTTCCTGAATAAACTGAATGCTTTGAAGGCCAGCGTAGCAGGGGCAGGGGTCTGGGGACCATGGTTTCAGGGGACATCTAAGTCAATTGGCATAATAAAATCTATTAAGAAAACATTCTGCACCCCACTTTGGAGAGTGGCGTCTGGGGTCTTAAACGCTAGCATGCAGCCATCTAAGATGCATCAATTGGTCTCAACCCACCTGGATCAAAGAAAATGAAGAACACCAAGGACACAAGGCGATCACCAGCCCAAGAGACAGAAAGGGCCACATGAACCAGAGACTGCATCATTCTGAGACCAGAAGAACTAGATGGTGCCCGGCTACAACCGATGACTGCCCTGACAGGGAACACAACAGAGAACCCCTAAGGGAGTGGGAGAGCAGTGGGATGCAGACCCCAAATTCCCATAAGACCAGACTTAATGGTCTGACTGAGACTAGAAGGACCCCAGTGGTCATGGCCCCCAGACCTTCTGTTGGCCCAGGCAGGAACCATTCCCAAAGCCAACTCTTCAGACATGGATTGGACTGGACAATGGGTTGGAGAGGGATGCTGGTGAGGAGTGAGCTTCTTGGATCAGGTGGATACTTGAGACTATGTTGGCATCTCCTGTCTGGAGGGGAGATGAGAGGGTGGAGGGGTTAGTTGCTGGCGAAATGGACATGAAAAGAGAGTGGAGGGAGAGAGTGGGCTGTCTCAATAGGGGGAGAGTAATTGGGCATGTGTAGCAAGGTGTATATGGGTTTTTGTGTGAGAGACTGACCTGATTTGTAAACTTTCACTTAAAGCGCAATAAAAATTATAAAAAAAAATTGGGGATTTTTATTGGAACTGCATTAAATTTATAGATCCATGTTAGGAAAATGTACATCTTTATGAAATTCAGTCTTATGATTCATGAACATGGTATATGTTTGTATTTAGTTTTCTGGAATTCTATCAATAAAGTTTATATATATATATAAAACATTGCTCATCTTTTGTTAGATTCATTCCTAGGTGTCTGGAATTTTTATAATATTGTAAATGCCTTTTCACAAAAACATAGGTTTTCTAAAGCTTTGGGTTGGTGCTAAGAATTGTAATTAACACTGTATATTTTCCTATTTTAAAATTTTCTAACTAGTTGTGCTAATTTATTTATGAATTCATTGAGGTTTTCTAATCAGAAAATCATATCATCTGCAAATAAAGACCTTTTTTTTATTACTTTCAGATCCTTATATCTTTTATTTCTCTGTTTTTCCTTACTGCTTTGGCTAGGACAGCTAGTACAATATTGAATAGAAGCGGAAATAGTGTTATCCTCGTCTTGTTACTGATCTTAAAGGGAATGTTCACAGCATTTCACCAGTGTGTTGCTTAACGTAGGGTTTCTTTGTAGATACCATTTATTACATTAAGGAAGCAATGTACTATTCTAATTAAAAAAAAATGAATAGACGTTGAATTTTATTGCACATTTTTTGTGTATTGAGGGAGATCACAATTTTTTCTTCTTTGTTAATGGGTGGAGTTATATAACTGACTTTCTAATGTTAAGGCAGTTTTGCATTCCTGCGATAAATGCAAATTGGTCATGTTGTATTACATTTTTGTTTTTGTTTCTTAATACAGGCAGTCCCCAGATTACAAAGGAGTCCCATTCCTAAGTCTGTCTTTAAGTTGAATTTGTATGAAAGTCAAAGTTAGGTATGGTTCGTATATAACACCAGTTAGTCAAATGTTTGTCTTAGCATATAGTATATAGTGTACCTTTCTATGCATAAAAAACATCAAAGAAACACATCCAGATACACTTAAACATTTTTAAAGTAGTAATTCAATAATAATAATGATGATGTTTTGATGCACATTGCAAAATAGCACCTTTTTGTTGTGAGCCATTGTATGTACCTCGAATTTTTAATATAATGGGCTTTATGGGGGCTGGTTTGTAACTACAGGTGGTACTTAAGTTGGACATTTGTAACCCTGGGACTGCTTGTAAAACAAAAACATTACAATCGCTTCATTGTTTATATAAACCAAAACCAAACCAAACGTGTTGCTGTCGAGTCGATTCCAACTCATATCGACCCTACAGGACAGAGTAGAGCTGCCCCATAGGGTTTCCAAGGAGCACCTGGTGGATTCAAACCGCTGACCTTTTGATTAGCAGCCAAGGTTTAACCACTGTGCCAGCAGGGCTCCCACCGTTTACACAGGGAAATGAAAATCACAGATTAGCCACTTTGCCAAGGCGATACTGTCCCAAGTATTTATACAAAGCCAGTGATTAAAATCTTGAAGTTCTGAGTAACATAGGCTGGAAGAAATGGCTTTAACCTGAAAGTTGTTTAGATATGACCAACAGACCACCTTATTCCTAAGAACCACTCTTTCTTTCCCCTGGGTAATGTATCCAGAACTCATCTTCCTTGCAGCACTGCCATCTGGTGCCCTAAGGTTCCATTTAGGGTCTTGCAGCATCCCCATTGCCTCCAAAGCAAAGCCCCAGGAGCCTATTACCTCTAGGTAAGACAATCCCCTCTGATCAGGATCTAGAATCAGGGAATTATTTCAGTACTAAAAATGGGACTTCGTTTGATTACTTCCAGGTAAGTGACTTTATACAGCTGCTGTCTTTCCATTTCTTTTGTATATTATAATCTATATTGTTTAATTCTGCAGTTGAAGTTTGTACGCATTTCAACGAAGAGCTCATTTCCTAACCAAGATATCTGGTTCCGTGTTGCTTCAAATTACATAAAGATTTCTTTCTTTAATTCAACCTCACAAGTTTACCAGAATTGCAGTTGTTGCTTTTAACAGGTTTCTAGCCACGAAGTCTCCGGCCACAAAACCCAGGGAGGAGTCGAGGTTTGTGCTTCAGACACCTATCTTTTTGTTTATTTTTCACTTTTATTGAATCTGCCACCGTCCCCGCCTCATTGCAGAGTGGGAGGAGGTGACATCCAGGGACATCTTTATGCAATGTCCTCATTTTAGGGGTTGCTTCTCAAAACATTATGTATTGGGTAAGCTCCATGGTACTCTCAAGAAAATTAGAAAAATTAGATCTTCATTGTTGTTGTCTACCAGCCTGGCAAAGATTCCTTAAAATTGACAAAGCTGAGTGCTCGAGCAGGGGTGGGGGGATGGGCACTCTCCTACACGGCTGGTGTGGGTTTGAATTTGTGCTTGTACCTGGAGGATAATTAAGGACTATCTAACTCTGGTGGTGGAGTGGTTAAGTGCTACGGCTGCTAACCAAAAAGGCTGGCAGTTTGAATCCACCAAGCGCTCCTTGGAAACTCTATGGGGCAGTTCTACTCTGTCCTACGGGGTTACTATGAGTTGGAATTGACTAGTCGGCATTGGGGTTTTGTTTTTTTTTTTTTTTTTTTTTGGTTTCTCAACATTTTAAGTGCAACACTTTTTGGCCTGGTAAATCCAATACTAGTAATTTTCCTAGATTAATTATGGGGCAGGTATATGCAAAAATAAGGAGTCCTGGTGGTGCAGTGGTTAAGCTCTCTGCTGCAAATTGGAAGGTGGACGATGCGAACTTACCAGCTGCTCCACTGGAGAAAGATGAGGCAGTCTGCTTCCATAAAGATGACAGCCTTGGAAGCTCTGCGGGGCTATGAGTCAGAATCAACTCAATGGCAATGGGCTTTATATGCAAAAATATACACCCTAGAATGCGTTTTACAATGTTTTTTTTTTTTTAATGATAGTGAGAAATTATGAATAGAAAGATATCGTCAGTATGGAATATTTTAAGTAAATCATGGTATATTACACTTCAAAATATTATGCAGCCATTACAAAGGACGGTGTAGAACTATATTTAAACATGAAAAGATGTCCTTAATATATGATTTAGTTCTAAAAATTACAAAATGAAAAACAACTCTGAATCTATTAGTGTTGAAAATTTATCTGTGAATGTATAAATTTAAAAAATAATTGGAAGTTTATCAACATGTTAACAGTAGTTGTCTTTGGGGTTGACGTGGTGATGATTTTTACCTCTTTACCCCTTTCTGAGTGGGATGAATCTTTTGAAAGAGAATGACTACTTTTTGGTGGAAATTTGCTTCTCTTAATTACATCAATGAGCCACAAAATTAAAAAGTTTTTTTTTTTTTTTTTAAATAACAAAGAGTCCAACAGCAAACTCTAGTTATAGGAAGAGCGGAACATTTAGTCAGCAGCTTAAGAACAAACAACTCACCCAAATAAAAAATCTCAAAGGACCACCTTTTCCTAGCTTTTCATTGCTGAAAGGAAAGCCAGTCCCCAGGGGGCTATTATCCCTCTGGCGAGACAATTCTCTTTTATCAGGAGCCAGGCTCATAAAATTACTTGAGGATTAAAAAATTGGATTTGATTACTTCCAGAAGTGACTTTATATGGTTGCTGTTTTCTGTTTATTTTATTATGCTATTTAATATCACAGTTGAAGCTTATATGTTTCAATAAATGACTCATTTTGATAACCAGGATGTTTATAAGAAACGGAAGCAATTTTTAAAGCAGCTACATCAGTTTTGAAACATAATTCAAACGTACCTGTTCACCTCTAGGGCTCATTCAGGGGGTCCGAGACCAGTGGGCGGCACAATTAAAGTTGGTCGTGTGCTCTTCACCCCTGGGGTGTCTGCGTAAGAACCCCAAATTGGTTACACTGGATAATAAAGTGCTTCTTAGTCCCAGTCGTGTCCAAAAATACATCTCCAAATATACTTGACAAAATCTAGTGTTTTTTCAATTTTATTATATTAGGTTCAGATGAAAAGTTGTATAATGGACAGCATGCGTGCCTAGCGTGTGATGGGAAGAGGACATGTGTTCACGGCTCCTGGATTTGAGGACGTTCTATGAGCTCTGGGCTAACAGGGGCTGTGGAGAGGGTAGCAGTCTGGCTAGGGCTGTGGAGAGGGTGGTAGTCTGACTAGGGCTGTGGAGAAGCAATGGAGTTGACCTTCTGTACGCCAGAATGAAACATTGCCCAGTCCTGTGCCATCCTCACAATCTTTGGTATGTTTCAGCCCATTTTGTTAAACCAATCTTTGGTATGTTTCAGCCACTGTGTCAAACCATCTGACGTAAGGTTTCCCTTGTTTTTGCTGATCCTTTGCTTTACCAAACATGATGCTCTTTTCTAGCGTTTGGTCTTTCCTGATGACGTGTCCAAGGCAAGTGAGCTGAAGTCTTGCCATCCTTCCTTCCAGGGAGGATTCTGGCTGTACTTCCTCCAAGACGGATTTGTTCATTCTTCTGGCAGTTCATGGTATATTCAATACTCTTCACCAACACCACAATTTGAATGTGTCAATTCTTGTTTTTCATTGTCCAGCTTTCTCATGCATATGAGGCAATTGAAAAGATCATGACTTGGGTAAGATGCACCTTTGTCATCAAAGTGACATCTTTGCTTTTTCAAAAAACACTTTAAAAAGGTCTTTTGCAGCAGTTTTTTCCCAATGCGATGGTTGTTGCCCAGAAAATATCACACACTGCTGTCGAGTCAATTCCAACTCATAGCGACCGTATAAAGGACAGAGTAAAACTGCACCATAGGGTTTCCAAAGCACAGCTAGTGGATTAGAACTGCCGACCTTTTGGTTAGCAGCTAAATGCTAAACTACTGTGCCACCAGGGTTCCAGATGGTTTATTAGGAGAGAGCATATCTAAGATGCAGTGAGTCTGATGTAACTTGAGTTGAGTTTTTAAGTGAGTATACTAAAAGCCAAAGGATATAAAAACAAATAAGACATGGTCCCTTGCACTCGAGAAATATACAGTATAGTGAGGAGATCAGTGGTTAAGTCCAAGGCAGCAGAGGCGATAGTTGTGGGGTGCAAGGGGTACTAGGCAGCCAGAGGTGAGACCATGGCCCAGCTGTCCTTACAGGACCTCCTGCAGCTACTCCACCTGCCTCACCCACCTGCCTCACCCACCTGCCTCACCCACCTGCCTCACCCACGTGCCTCACCCACCTGCCTCACCCACCTGCCTCACCCACCTGCCTCACCCACCTGCCTCACCCACGTGCCTCACCCATGTGCCTGTCCCACGTCTGCCATTTTGAGCTCGCAGGAAAGTACAGTTCCTCCTCTACAGAGTAGTCTTTCTGAGTAACAGAGAGCTGCTGCTGATGCCACACAAGCATCAGTTCCCCTCTCTTTTTGCTAAGTTTTTCTTTTACGATGCGATAGATGGTGTTTGCTTTTTCTGACATACATTCTGACCCTTTACCTTAAGCCAGGCTGACCAAGAAAGATGGTGTAATCCTCTCTTGCATTCCAGCCCACCCACACTCTGAACCTCAGCCTTCTCTCCCTTTCAAGGCTTTTCTCCTACCCTTTGGCCCTGATGTTGTTATGTGGTCTCCTGGCTTTGACTCTCAGAGCTCCTTAAGGATTTGGGCCTGGACGTGGGCCTTTCCTCCTAGGAAAGACCCTCATTCAACTCCCAAGAACTCAACCCTAAACTCCAGCCCAGTACCTGTTAATAGGGGTTCCAACCCTTGCTACTTTATTATTACTGCTAGGACAAGGTAAGAGTCCTGAAGTGGATCACACATTTTTGTGTTTCAATGTAGTAACCTTTAATAAGGGCAAATATTAAAGAAAAACGAAAAATTGTCTACATTCACCAGATTCATATGAAATTCACTATAGTTGAAAATAGTGTTCTTTTATTTAAAAAAAAAAGTGTATGTGGGGTGTGTGTGTGTGTGTGTATGTGTGTGTCAGGAGGAAATCTAGAGTGCATTTCTCCCCTGCAATTCCTCTCTGTCTAATTTTAAATTGTTCTATTTTAAAACCTAATCAACATCAGTGTTTTAAGAAATAATAGAATGGCTCTCTGGGAAAGTGTGCAATGGTGTGGGAAGCTCTGGGAGGCTGACCTCACTTAGAATTGTGGGGTCAGGGCAGAAAGCACAAGATGCAGCTCCTGTCCCAAACCCTCAGTGTTCAGCGTCTCCATCTCTCTCCCCTGAACCCTGGTAGCCTCCTTACTGGTACAGGGCATCCACTGTCTCATATGGTTTTTTACCCTTTCTTTGTGTCTTTTTTTTTGTGTGTGTGTGTCTGGACTATAACTCCAATTAGATTGAAAGTTCCTAGAGGCAGAAACTGAGTCCCAAATCTTATACAACACCCTCTATGTAACAGACACTTGAAAGGTATTTAGCTTTCCAAACCTCAGTTTCCTTTTTAATAAAATGATAATAGCAAAAATTTGTTGTGAGGCTTAAATGAGATAAACCTTTTTAAATGCTTAGCATAGGGTTTGGCCCACAGGATAAATGCTCAATAATGGTAGCTGTGATGGTTAAGGATGTGTGTCAACGAGGCTGAGTTCTGATTCTCAGTGGTTTGGGAGTTATGATGTAGTTTAGGCAGTTATGTAATGATGTAATCATCTCCATGATATCTTCTATGAGCAGCCAGTAAGTTGAAAGGGAGTTTCCTTGGAGGTGTGGCCTGTACCCAATATATATGGATTTTCTGGCAAAGCTCACTGGTTTTTGCTTGCTCTGGCTCCTGCATCTGGCTCATCATCTGACCTTCAATTCTTAGGACCTGAGACAGCAGCTTGCCATATTTGCCTGCCAATCTTGGGATTCACTGGACTCCTAAGCCTGTGAGCCAGCAGCCTGCTATCTGGCCTGCTGATCTTGGGTTTGCCCGCCCCCAGCCTGACTCCTGACCCACAGACTTGGGACTTTCGAGCCTCTACAACTGCGTGAGCCATTTCCTTAATATAAATGTCTCTCTCTCTCTCCCTCTTTCTTTCTCTCTCTCTCTAGATATACATCTACACGCTTCACTGATTTTGCATCTCTAGAGAATCCAGCCAGGCAACAGTACCTAATGAATATAACAATTGCCCTGCTCTACTTCCTCAGTGACTTTCAAATAGTCTATAGTGCTGTTCATTTATAAACATGTCATCCATTCAACCGGGTTTCTAGTATTCTAGTGTAGGTGACTTAACACTTATGTGGTTATCACAACCCTCTAGCAGTCAAAGTGCCCCAGACACAATATGCTTTTGGGAACGGTTTCTCATACTATTAGTGTAAAAAACCACTTCCTGATTATCTGCTGGGTTTAGAGCATTTTTGTGTATGTGCATGTTTAATCACTGATCTTGCACCAAATGATCTTACTTATTCAACTTAACTCAAGGGTCACTTCTAAGAACCCTTTCCAACCACCTCCCCACCACACCATCTAACTTTAGATGCCCTATCTGAGGCTTGCACAAGACCCTGTGTGTACTGTCTCCTACCACATTGTTTATAATCATGTGCCTATACGTTCTTTACTGGTCTTTGAGATCCTTGAGGACAGGAACTGTGCCCTGTTCATCTTTGTGTCTCCAGAGCCTAGCTTAGATCAGAGCACAGAGTGTGCCCTCTGACCTCACAAGAATGTGTTGAATGACATTAGAAAAACAATCAATGTAATTCCTCATATAAATAAAAGAAAAGACAGGAGCCACAAGATCTTATCAATTGATGCAGAAAAGGCATTTGACAAACTCCAACACCCATTCATGATAAAAATTCTCGACAAAACAGGAATTGAAGGAAAATTCCTCAACATAATAAAGGGTATTTATACAAAGTCCACAGCCAACATCATCCAAAATGGAGAGAATCTGAAAGCATTCGGCTTGAGAGTGGGAACCAGACAAGGATGCCCTTTATCATCACTCTTATTCAACACTGTGCTGGAGGTCCTACCCAGAGCAATTAGGCTAGATAAAGAAACAAAGTGCATCCAGATTGGTAAGGAAGAAGTAAAAGTATCTCTATTTGCAGATGACATGATCTTATACACAGAAAACCCTAGATTATCCTCAAGAAAACTACTGAAACTAATAGAAGAGTTCAGCAGAGTTTCAGGATACAAGATAAACATACAAAAATCAGTTGGATTCCTCTATACCAACAAAGAGAACGTTGAAGAGGAAATCGCCAAATCAATATCATTTACAGTAGTCCCCAAGAAGATAAAGTACTTAGGAATAAATCTAACCAGAGACATAGAAGACCTATACAAAGAAAACTACAAGACACTACTGCAAGAAACCAAAAGAGACCTACATAAATGGAAAAACATACTTTGCTCATGGATAGGAAGCCTTAATACTGTAAAAATGTCTATTCTACCCAAAGCGATCTATAGGTACAATGCAATCCCAATCCAAATACTAATGACATTTTTAAACGAGGTAGAGAAACAAATCATAAACTTCATATGGAAGGGAAAGAGGTCCCGGATAAGTAAAGCATTACTGAAAAAGAAGAACAAAATGGGAGGCCTCGCGCTACCTGATTTTAGAACATATTATACTGCCACAGTAGTCAAAACAGACTGGTACTGGTACAACAACAATGGACCAATGGAACAGAATTGAGAATCCAGGCACAAATCCATCCACATATGAGCAGCTGATATTTGACGAAGGCCCAAAGTCTGTTAAATGCAGAAAAGACAGTCTGTTTAACAAATGGTGCTGGCATAACTGGATATCCATCTGCAAAAAAATGAAAAAGAGCCATACCTCACACCATGCACAAAAACTAACTCAAAATGGATCAAACACCTAAATATAAAATCTAAAATGATGAAGATCATGGGAGAAAAAATAGGGACAATGCTAGAAGTCCTAATACATGGCATAAACAGTATATGAAACGCTACTAACAATTCACAAATACCAGAAGAGAAACTAGATAACTAGGAGCTCCTAAAAATCAAACACTTATGTTCATAGAAAGACTTCACAAAAAGAGTAAAAAGATTACCTACAAACTGGGAAAAAGTTTTTGGCTATGGCAATTCCAATCTGTGTCAGATCTCTAAAATCCACATGATACTCCAAAAACTCAACAATGAAAAGACATCTTGCTATGATGCTGGACACTATGCCACCAGTATTTTAAATGCCAGCAGGGTCACCTACAGTGGAGAGGTTCGGCGGAGAGTCTGGATAAAGAAGGCTAGGAAGAAAGGCCTCATGATCTACTTCTGAAAATCAGGCAATGAAAACCACATATATTACAACAGAATATTATCTGATATAGTGCTGGAAGATGAGCTGCCCTAGGTTGGAAGGCCCTACAATAGCCGCAACAATAAACTCAAACATACCAATGACCATGAAGATGGCGCAGGACCAGACGATGTTTCATTTTGTTAAATATAAGGTTGCCAGGAGTTGGAGCCAAGTTGACAGCAACTAAAAACATATACCTATGTCTGTGTTATCAGCTGCCATCAAGTTTATTCCGACTCATGGTAATCCAATGTGTGCAGAGTAAAACTGCTTCATAGGGGTTTCAAGGCTGTGACCTTTCAGAACCAGATCACCAGGTGGGTTTGAACCACCAACTTTTGTCTAGTAGTTGAGTATTTAACTGTTGGTGCCACCCAATACTTATATCTCTGTATGTATTTTGAGTTTTTTTGTCGTAACTACAGCATGTATATATTTAAAAACATCAGAAAGGCTTATAATACATCATTAAATGAAAAAAGCAAATGTTAAAACTGAACGTTCAAGGGCCAAGATGGAGTAGTCAGATGCTTCTTGTGGTCCCTCTTAAAACAAAGACCTGAAAAAACAAGTGAATTGATTATATATGACAATCTAGGAGTCCTGAACATCGAAGTCAAAGTTGAGCAGCAGAGGTAGAAGGGGACAGCTCAAAAGCAGCAAGGATTTGCCAGACCTCACCTGGCTGGCACTGCACAGGTTGGATTGGCCAGCACACACGGGTTGAGGCAAACAGAAGTGCTTGGGGTGCATTTTCCACACGAGAAGAAACCAAGTGGCGGAGAGTCTGCACAAGCCTGTGGAACCAGGGGAAAGCAGTGCTAAATCTGCAAAAGTTAAATGCAAGTGTCTAACCTACCATGCAGGATCAAAAAAACACTTCCGCCCTCTGGGAAGTACCTCTGTCCCATTTACCTGCTCCCTCCCTGCTCTGCTCCAGTCCTAGTCTGGCTTCAGTGATTACTGCATCCCCGATCCAGAAGTGGGACCTGTCACACGTCCAAAGCCATTTTCCCAGCTTTGGAGAGGGAAAAATTAAGGTATAAATAACAAACAGGAAAAAATAATTTGCCAGCTCCCCTAAACTGGGACCTCAGAACAGGCACAGTCCCTTTGCCTAGGCACAGGCATAAGGGGTCCAGAGACTTTGAATGTCTTTCACTCCTGCCTAGACCTGTGTGGGCCCATTTCAACAGTGTAGGCCCTTATTAGCATAGTACAACAGGGTACATACCTGAAGATGATTTTCAACTGCAATAGTTAAGGGGGAGTGGCAGATTCGTGACATTTGACACCACCCTACCCATTAAGCAGAGTCCCCACCTACCCACATCAGGGGCCAGAGGAGTGGTGGCTCCACCCACTCCACAGGGGTCCAAGAATAAGTGGTGCCTCCCAGTCTTTACAGCCAACAGCACTGGGTGCCCAAAGTCCGGCTGAAAACCTACCCACCTGTGTGCTCTAAGGAACAGAGACATGCCTTCCACCCAGGCACTCGGGCAGCTGTCAGCCCCCTACTTTGCTCAACACATAACCCCCTGCTGTAGCCAGATACTTGTGCTTGCTCCAGTCACCCCTACATAGCCCTGCCTGTCTAGGACTGTAGGTGAGAGCCTGCACCACACACTTGGTGACTGATAACCCAGACACCTGAGCTGAATCCACACAAGAGAAGTAAACAGACTCCTGGGCTCACATACCTAGTAGCAGGTAGTGACAGGACACGAGAGCTTCAAAGACATCAATGATCAAACTAGCTCACATGACCAGCCTATTTGGGCATATCGAAACAAAATAAAACAAGAAGCTAGGACACAGTAAGCAAACATGAAATAAATATAATAACTTACTGATGGCTCAGAGACAAGATCAATATCAAATCACATAAAGAGGCATATCATGATGTTTTCAACAAGCAGACAAAACAAAGAACCAAGAAACCTCCCAGTGGAAAAAAAGATCTTGGAATTACTGGAGGTAGAATTCAAAAGATTAAAATACAGAACTCTTCAGGAGATCAGGCAAAACACAGAACAAGCAAAGGAATACACAGACAAAGCATTAGAGGAACTTAAGATGGTTATACAAGAGCATAATGACAAATTTAACAGGCTGCAAGAATCCATACAGAGACACCAAATAGAAATCCAAAAGATTAAGAATCAAGTTTCAGAATTAGACAACTCAATAGAAACTCATAGCAGCAGAATTGAGGCAATGGAAGTTAGAATCAGTGAGACTCAAGATGAAGCACTTGACACCAAATTATTTGAGGAAAAATCAGTTAAAAGAATTTTAAAAAATGAAGAAATTCTAAGAATTATGTGGGACTATATCAAGAGGAATAACCAATGAGTGATTGGAGTACCAGAATAGGGGGGATAACAGAAAATACAGAGACAATTGTTGATTTGTTAGCATAAAACTTCCCTGATATTGTGAAAGATGAGACGATATCTATCCAAGAAAATCTTCAAACCCCACACAGGGTACATCCCAGAAGAAAGTCACCGAGACATATTACAATCAAATTTGCCAAAACAAAACATAAAAAGAGATTTTTAGAGTGGCTAGGGTTAAACAAAAAGTCATCTACAAAGTAGAGTCTATAAGACTAAACTCTGACTACTCAGCAGAACCCATGCAGGCAAGAAGGAAATGGGATGACACATATAAAACTTCGAAGGAAAAAAATTTCCAGCCAAGGTATATCCAGCACAACTGTCTCTCAAGTATGATGGTGAAATTAGGGCATTTGCAGGTAAACAGAAGCTAAGGGAATTTGAAAAACCAAATCAAAATTACAAGAAATAGTAAAGGGAGTCCTCTGGTTAGAAAATCAATAACGTCAGATAACAACCCAAGACTAGAACGCAGGACAGAGCAACAGATTTCACCCAGATAGGGAAATCGCAAAGATAAATCAAAGCTAAAATGCTAAAAGCAGGGAAAGAGTAATGTCATTATGTAAAAGATGGCAATATTAAATCAAAAAAAGAGGGACTAAAGAATGTAGTCATAGAACTTTCATATGGAGAGGAAGCCCAGGCAATATAAAGAAATAAAAGATTGGTTTAAACTTAGAAAAATGGAGGTAGATATTAAGGTAAATACAAAGGAAACAAGCAATCCTACACATCAAAATAAAAAAGAAGAAAAACATAAAGACTCAGCAAATACAAAATCAACAACAATGAAAAAGATTAAAATACAGAAAGAAAAATGACTCAGCACAGAAAATTAAGTGGAAAAAATCAACTGTCAACAACACACAAAAAAGACATCAAAGTGACATCACTAAAATCATACCTAAATAATTACCCTGAATGCTAATGAACTAAATGCACCAATAAAAAGATAGAGTGGCAGAATGGATTAAAAAACACAATCTGTCTATATGCTGCCTACAAGACACACACCTTACACTCAAAGATACAAACAAACTAAAACTGAAAGGATGGAAACAAAATATATCAAGCAAAAGACAATTAAAAAAGAGCAGGAGTGGCAATATTAATCTCTGACAAAATAGACTTTAAAGTTAAATCCACCACCAAGGATAAGGAAGGGTACTATATATTGATTAAAAGGTCAATACACCCAGAGGACATAACCATAATAAATATTTATGCACTCAATGACAGGGCTCCAAGATACATAAAACAAACTCTAACAGCATTGAAAAGAAAAATAGACAGCTCCAAAATAATAGGAGACTAACACACCACTTTCAGTGAAGGACAGAACATCCAGAAAGAAGCTCAATAAAGACACAGAAGATCTAAATACTACAATCAACCAACTTGATCTCATAGACAAATACAGAACACTCCACCCAACAGCAGCCAAGTACACTTTCTTTTCCAACGTACATGGAGCATTCTCCAAGATTGACCACATTTTAGGCCATAAAGCAAGCCTTAACAGGATCCAAAACATCAAAATATTTCAAAGCATTTTTTCTGACCATAAAGCCATAAAAGTAGAAATCAATAATAGAAACAGCAAGGAAAAAAAAAAACAAAACATGGAAACTGAACAACACCTTGCTTAAAAACTACTGGGTTATAGAAGAAATTAAGGAGGGAATAAAGAAATTCACAGTCTCAAATGAGAATGAAAACACATCCTACAAGAACCTTAGGGACACCGCAAAAGCAGTGCTCAGAGGTCAATTGATAGCAATAGATGCACGCATCCAAAAAGAAGAAAAGACCAAAATTAAAACTTCAGCCCTACAACTTGAACAAATAGAAAGAGAGCAGCAAAAGAAGCCCACAGGCACTAGAAGAAAGGAAATAATAAAAATCAGAGCAAAAATAAATGAATTAGAGAATAGAAAAACAATTGAAAGAATAAAGAAGACCAAAAGCTAGTTCTTTGAAAAGATCAAAATCTATAAACCATTGGGCAAACTGACAAAAGAAAAACAGGGGAGGAAGCAAATAACCTGAATAAGAAATGAGATAGGCGAAATCACAACAGACTCAACTGAAATTAAAAGAATTACAACAGAATACTATGAAAAATTGTGCTTCAAAAAATTTGAAAACTTAGAAGAAATGGACAAATTTCTAGAAACACATTACCTACCTAAACTAACACAAGTTGAGTTAGAAAAACTAAATAAACATATAGCAAAAGAAGAGATTGAAGAGGTAATTAAAACACTCCCAACAACAACAAAAAAAAAGCCCTGGGCCTGATGGCTTCACTGGAGAATTCTACCAAACTTTCAGAGAAGAATCAACACCACTACTACTAAAAGTATTTCAAAGCATAGAAAAGAATGGAACACTCCTAAATGCATTCTACCAAGCCAGCATAACCCTGATACAAAACCAGGTAAAGACACTATGAAAAAAAAAAAAAAAGAAAAGAAAGAAAATGACAGACCAATATCTCTCAAGAACATACATGCAAAAATCCTCAACAAAATTCTAGCCAGTAGAATTCAATAACATGTCGAAAAAAAATAATTCACCATGACCAAATGGGATTCATACCAGGTATGCAGGGGTGGTTCAACATTAGGAAAACAATCAATGTAATTCATCACATAAATAAAACAAAAGACAAGAATCACATGATCTTATCGATTGATACAGAAAAGTCATTTGACAAAGTTCAACACCTATTCATGATAAAAACTCTCAGCAAAATAGGAATAGCAGGAAAATTCCTCAGCATAGTAAAGGACATTTATGCAAAGCCAACAGCTGACATCATCCTGAATAGAGAGAGTCTGAAAGCATTACTCTTGAGAATGGGACCCAGACAAGGGTGCCCTTTATCACCACTTTTATTCAACATTGTGCTGGAGGTCCTAGCCAGAGCAATAAGGCAAGAAAAAGAAATAAAGGGCATCCAGATTGGTAAGGAAGAAGTAAAAGTATCCCTATTTGCAAATGATATGATCTTATACCCAGAAAACCCCAAAGAATCCACAGGAAAGCTACTGGAACTAATAGAAGATTTCAGCAAAGTATCAGGATACAAGATGAACATACAAAAATCAACTGAATTCCCTGATATTGGCAAAGAGAATGTCAAAGAGGAAATCACCAAATCAATACCATTTGCAATAGCCCCCAAGAAAGTAAAATACTTAGGAATAAATCTAACCAGAGATGTAAAAGACCTATGCAAAGAGAACTACAAGACGCTATTGCAAGAAAACAAAAGAGACCTACATAAGTGGAAAAACGTACCTCACTTATGGATAAGAAGGCTCATCATTGTGAAAATGTCAATTCTACCAAAAGCGATCTATGGATACAATGCAATCCTGATCCAAATTCCTATGACATTTTTTAATGAGATGGAGAAACAAATCACCAACTTCATATGGAAAGGGAAGAGGCCCCAAATAAGTAAAGGATTACTGAAAAAGAAGAACAAAGTGGGAGGCCTCACACTACCTGATTTTAGAACCTATTATACCACCGCAGTAGTCATAACAGCCTAGTACTGGTACAACAACAGATACGTAGAGCAATGGAACAGATTTGAGAACCCAGACATAAATTCATCCGCATACGAGCAGCTGATATTTGACAAAGTCCCAAAGTCTGTTAAATGGGGAAAAGACATTAACAAATGGTGCTGCATAACTGTGTATTCATTTGCAGAAAATGAAACAAGACCCATGCCTCACACCATGCACAAAAACTAACTCAAAATGGATCAGAGACCTAAATATAAAATCTAAAACAATAAAGATCATGGAGGAAAAAAAAAGGGACAATGCTAGGAGCCCTAATACATGACATAAACAGAATAGGAACCATAACTAACGATGCACAAACACCAGAAGAGAAACTATGTAACTGGGAGCTCCTAAAAATCAAACACGTATGCTTATCCGAAGACTTCACCAAAAGAATAAAAAGACAACCTACAGACTGGGAGAAAAATTTTGGCTACGACAAATCAGATCAGGGCCTAATCTCTAAAATCTACAAAAAAAAAAAACTACAAGATACTGCAAAACTTCAACAATAAAAAGACTAAAAGTCCAATTAAAAAATGGTGGGCTTCATCAAAGAAGACGATCAGGTAGCTAACAGGTACATGAGGAAATGCTCATGATCATTAGTCATTATAACCCGCTGCCGTCAAGTTGATTCCGACTCATAGCGACCCTATAGGACAGAGTAGAACTGCCCCATAGAGTTTCCAAGGAGCGCCTGGCCGATTCAAACTGCCGACCTTTTGGTTAGCAGCCGTGGCACTGAACCACCACTAATCCACCAGGGTTTCCAATTAGAGATATTAGAGAAATGCAAATCAAAACTACAATGAGATACTATCTCACTCCAACAAGGCTAGCATTAATCTAGAAAACACAAAATAATGATTTTGGAGAGGTTGTGGAGAGACTGCAACACTTAGACACTGCTGGTGGGAATGTAAAATGGTACTATCACTTTGGAAATTGATTTTTCACTTCCTTAAAAAAGTAGAGATAGAAGTACAATATGATCCAGTAATCCCACTCCTTGGAATATATCCTAGAGAAATAAGAGCCATCACACAAATAGATATATGCACACCCATGTTCATTGCAGCACAGTTTACAATAGCAAAAAGATGGAAACAACCTAAGTGCCCATCAACAGAAAAATGGATAAACAGATTATGGTGTATTCACACAATGGATGAATTGGTGAAACATCTCATAACATGGATGAATCTGGAAGGCATTATGCTGAATGAAATTAGTCACAAAATGACAAATATTGAATGGGACCACTATTACAAGAACTCGAGAAAAGGTTTAAACACAGAAGAAAACATTCTTTGATGGTTATGAGGGTGGGGAGGGAGGCTGGGGTGGTATTCACTAACTAGGTAGTAGACAAGAATTACCTTAGGTGGAAAAAAAAAAAAGGGAAGGACAACACACAACACAGGAGAAGTCAGCACAACTGGACTAAACCAAAAGGTAAGAAGTTTCCTGAATATAACCAAACACTTCAAGAGACAGAGTAGCAGGGTTGGGGGTCTGGGGACCATGGTTTCAGGGGACATCTAGGTCAATTGACATAACAAAGTTTATTAAGAAAACGTTCTGCATCCCACTTTGGTGAGTGGCGTCTGGGGTCTTAAAAGCTAGCGAGCAGCCATCTAAGATACATCAATTGGTCCCAACCCACTTGGAGCAAAGGAGAATGGAGAACACCAAAGACACAAGGAAAATATGACCCCAAGAGACAGAAGGAGCCACATAAACCAGAGACTCCATCAACCTGAGACCAGAAGAACTAGATGGCACCTGGCTACCACTAATGACCGCTCTGACAGGGAACACAACAGTGAGTCCCTGACGGAGCAGGAGAAAGATGGGGTACAGAACTCAAATTCATGTAAAAAACCAGACTTAATGGTCTGACTAAGACTGGAGGGACTCCAGAGGACATGGCCTCTGGACTCTCTGCTAGCCTAAAACTAAAACTATTCCCAAACCCAACTCTTAAGACAAAGAGCGGACTTAAATTTTATTTAAGACATAAAATTACACTCGTGAAGGCTATGCTTCTTAGCTCAAGTAGACACATGAGACTAAACGGGCAGCTCCTGTATGGAGGTGAGATGAGAAGGCAGAAAGGGACAGGAGCTGGTTGAATGGACACGGAAAATTCAGGGTGGAAGGGAGGAGTGTGGCTGTCACATTATAGGGAGAGCAACTAGAGTGTCGTAACAATGTGTGTATAAGTTTTTGTATGAGAAACTAACTTGAACTGTAAACTTTCACTGAAAGCACAATAAATAAATAAAATAGCAAAAAAAGTAAAAAAAAAACCAATTAACCCTTAGTTATTTTGTATTCAGCTTTTAATAACCAAAAGTGACATAAAAACACATTTTTCTTTTTATCTCTATTTTCTAATTTTTCTGCAATGTTATACTACTTGAGTAAATTCAAAATTCCACAAGAAAAACAAAAGTAAGTTTCAATAAAAATAAAAAAAAAGGAAGACTTCACCAAAAGAGTAAAGAGTGTGAAGACAACCTACGGACTGGGGAAAAAATTTCGGCTATGACAAATCTGATTAGGGCCTAATCTCTAAAATCTACAAGATACTGTGAAACCTCATCAACAAAAGACAAATAAGCCAATTAAAAATGGGCAAAGGGTATGAACGAACACTTGAGCAAAGAAGACATTCAGGCAGCTTACAGATACGTGAGGAAATGCTCACAATCATTAACACTTACAGAAATGCAAATCAAAACTTCAATGATATAGCATCACACCTCAATAAAGCAGCACTAATCCAGAAAACCCAAAATAATAAATACTGGAGAGGTTGTGGAGAGACTGGAACACTTAGGCACTGTAGGTGGGAATGTAAAATGGTACAACCACTTTGGAAATCAATTTTTCGCTTCCTTAAAAAGTTAGAAATAGAAGTACCGTGAGATCCAGGAATCCCACTCCTTGGAATATACCCTAGAGAAATAAGAGCTGTCACACAAATAGATATATATGCACACTCATGTTCATTGCAACCCTGTTCACAATAGCAAAAAGATGGAAACAACCCAAGCACCCATCAGCAGACAAATTGATAAATTATGGTATATACACACAATGGAACACTGTGCAACAATAAAGAACAATGATAAATCCATGAAACATCTCACATGGATGAACCTGAAAGGCATAATGCTGAGTGAAATCAGTTCATCAAAAAAGTATAAATATTATATGAAACCACTATTGTAAGAACTCAAGAAAAGGTTTAAACACAGAAGGAAACATTCTTTGATGGTTATGAGGGTGGAGAGGGAGGGAGAGGGGAATTCAATCACTAGGTAGTAGACAAGAAGGGTGAAGGGAAGGACAATCTACAATACAGGGGAAGTCAGCATAACTGACTAAGAAGTGTCCTGAACACAACCAAACACTTTGAGGGACAGAGTAGCAGGGGTGGGAACCTGGGGACCATGGTTTCAGGGGACATCTAAGTCAATTGGTATAGCAAAATTTGTTAAGAAAATGTTCTGCATGTCACTTTGGTGAGTGGGTCAGGGGTCTTAAAAGCTAGTGAGCAGCCATCTAAGATACATCAATTGGTCCCAACCCGCTTGGAGCAAAGGAGAATGAAGAACACCAAAGATACAAGGAAAGTATTAACCCAAGAGACAAAAGAGCCACATAAACCAGAGACTTCATCAGCCTGAGACCAGATGAACCAGACGGCGCCTGGACTACTACCAATGACTGCCCTGACCGGGAACACAACAGAGAGTCTTTGACGGAGCAGGAGAAAAGCGTGGAGCAGAACTTAAATTCACGTAAAAAGGCCAGACTTAATGGTCTGACTGAGACTGGAGGAACCCCTGAAGCCATGACCCCTGGACTTTCTGTTAACCCCAAACTAAAACCATTCCTGAAGCCAACTCTTCAAAGATTAGACTGGACCATAAAAAGTAAAATAATGGAATACTATGCGTCGATAAAGAACAGTGAGGAATCTGTGAAACATTTCATAACGTGGAGGAACCTGGAAGGCATTATGCTGAGTGAAATTACTCAGTTGCAAAAGGACAAATATTGTATAAGACCACTATTATAAGAACTTGAGAAATAGTTTAAAGTGAGAAGAAAACATTCTTTTGTGGTTACGAGAGGGGGGAGGGAGGGAGGGTGGGACAGGGACATTCGCTAATTAGATAGTGGATAAGAACTACTTTAGGTGAAGGGAAAGACAGCACACAATACAGGGGAGGTCAGCACAACTGGACTAACCAAAACGCAAAGAAGTTTCCTGAGTAAACTGAATGCTTCGAAGGCCAGCGTAGCAGGGGCAGGGGTCTGGGGACCATGGTTTCAGGGGACATCTAAGTCAATTGGCATAATAAAATCTATTAAGAAAACATTCTGCATACCACTTTGAAGAGTGGCGTCTGGTGTCTTAAACGCTAGCAAGCAGCCATCTAAGATGCATCAGTTGGTCTCAACCCACCTGGATCAAGGAGAATGAAGAACACCAAGGACACAAGGCAATCACCAGCCCAAGAGACAGAAAGGGCCACATGAACCAGAGACTACATCATCCTGAGACCAGAAGAACTAGATGGTGTCCGGCTACAACCGATGACTGCCCTGACAGGGAACACAACAGAGAACCCCTAAGGGAGTGGGAGAGCAGTGGGATGCAGACCCCGAATTCTCATAAAAAGACCAGACTTAATGGTCTGACTGAGACTAGAAGGACCCCAGTGGTCATGGCCCCCAGACCTTCTCTTGGCCCAGGACAGGAGCCATTCCTGAAGCCAACTCTTCAGACATGGATTGGACTGGACAATGGGTTGGAGAGGGATGCTGGTGAGGAGTGAGCTTCTTGGATCAGGTGGACACTTGAGACTATGTTGGCATCTCCTGCCTGGAGGGGAGATGAGAGGGTGGAGGGGGTTAGTTGCTGGCGAAATGGACATGAAAAGAGAGTGGAGGGAGAGAGTGGGCTGTCTCATTAGGGGTAGAGTAATTGGGAGTGTGTAGCGAGGTGTAAATGGGTTTTTGTGTGAGAGACTGACTTGTAAACTTTCACTTAAAGCACAATAAAAATTATTAAAAAAAAAAGTAAAATAATACTCGTGAACAGTGTTGTGGATAAAAAAAATACATGAGACTAAATGGGCAGCTCCGGTCCGGAGGTGGGATGAGAAGACAGAAAGGGACAGGAACTGGTTGAATGGATATTGGAAACCCAGGATGAAAAGGGGGAGTGTGTTGTCACATTATAGGGAGAGCAACTAGGGTCACATAACAATGTATATATAAATTTTTGTAGGAGAAATTAACTTGAGCTGTAAACTTTCACCTAAAGCATAATTAAAAAAAAAAAAAAAACTGAATGTACAAGATGATTCCAATTCCATTAAAAACATTCCACAGAAAAACAAACTGTTAAGTAAGTACGCCAGGGTGCTAGTATTATGACTGATATTTTTTCCTTTATTGTGCTTTTTCTAAATTTTCTTTTTTTTACAGTGAACATGTATTATATTAACAACAAGGGAAAGCTATATGTTCATTTTTAAAGCTTATACTACAGCTCTATTCTCTGAGTAGAGGGACCAGCTGTGCAGGTAGAACTTTTCTGAGCAATTAGCCACCTGTGAGTAGACCCAAAAAGCCCTGGGTAGTGCAAAAGGTTAAGCACTGGACTACTAACTGAAAGCTGATGGCTTGAACACATCCAGGGGTGCTGTGGAAGAAAGGGTTGGCGGTATGCTTCCAAAAGGCCACAGCTTTGAAAACCCTCTGCTACATATGGGGTCACCATGAGTCAGAATCAACTTGATGGTAACTGGTTTGGTTTTTGGTTTCGAGTACACCCAGATGCCATATGGTACATATGCAGACCACGACCATGAGGCCTGGCCCGGTCCTGGCCATCCCTACCTCTCCAGCCTCCAATCCCTCCTGCCAGCCACTGTGGCTGTCTCTCCCGGCTGCGCCAAGCCTCAACTGGTCTAGAATGTTCTCTCTAAACAGCATAATAACTCTTACTCAGATTCAGATCTTAGCTCATTAGTCACTCCCTCAGAGGCGCTTTCCTCAGGTCAAGTTCCCATCATACCCTCTTCACTGTATCACATTTTTCCATACTGCAATTATTTGTGTTGTTTTTTATTTACTACCTGCTGCCCTCCTCTGGCACTGTGAGCTTCACAGCCGTGAGGACTGTGTCCTTTTCTGCTCACTTTTGAATCCCTAGTGCTGGCACACAGTCTGGAGCCTCCAGTTGCTTAAATATTTCTAGTATGTGTGATTGCACCCCTATGGTGAGATAGGCAGAGTCTGCCGAGGAGGAGGGAAGGACCACTTCACTGTGTCTAATCCAGAGTCACCAGTCAAGTGAATGCAAGTCACCCATGCAAGTCAGTATGTATCTACCTTCTGCTAGAAGAGATGCAAGGCCAATATAGGAATGGATTCCTTCCCTCAGGGAACTCAGGGTATAATATGGGGGGATGAGAAAAACACGCAACACAGCTAAGCCATACTACTAATTAAATTATATTTCAATTATATCATAACTTTAATGGCAACATAATTGTTGTTAGCTGCAGTCGAGTCTGCCCCCAACTGAGGGTGAACCCATGCCTGGTCAATGGAACTAAATGCTGCCTGGTCCTTTGCCATCCCCACAACCCATTGTAGACGACTGTTGTGACCCTTAGGGTTTTCACTGGCTGGTTTTCTGCAGTGGTTTCTCAGGCCTTTCTTCCTAGTCCGTCTTAATCTGGAAGCTCTCCTGAAACCTGTTCAGCATCATAGCAGGACGTAAACCTCCTCTGACAGGCGGTGGCTGCACGTGAGGTGCTTCGATTGACTGGGAACGGAACCTGGAATTCAACCATTGAACCGCCGCTGCCTCCTGGCAACATAATTAGAAACGACCTAAATTTTCTACGAAGGCGCCCTGGGGGTGCAAGGGTTAAGCGCTCGGTTGCTTACTGAAAGGTCCGTGGTTTGACCCACCGGTGGCTCTGTGGAGAGAAGACCTGGTGCTCTGCTCCCGTAAAGATTACCGCCTAGGAAGCCCTACGGGCAGTTCTGCTCTGTCAAATAGGGTTGCTACGAGTCAGAATTGACTCGAGGGCACACGACAACAACACTTTTCTACATAGGTTACATGCATAAGAACAGATGGTGTTCAGCCTGAACAGCTTTTAAACAGAGCCAAGTAGAGTTTTCCTCCCATTCCCATTCCCAGGAATCCTCTTTGCTCTCCACGAATCACTTAAATTTAATATCGTCAAACTTAAAGCACATTGTCAATAAGAACCTATCAGTCTACATAGTACCCTCCCCTGTCCATGAGAAGTTAAAAAAAAAAAAAAAAAAAAATGAGGCAATGCCAAAAAAAAGGGTGGCTGGAGAGTGAAAAGAACAGGAGGAGACAGAGGCAAGTCTTCTAAAAAGAACAGTAAGCCAACAGTGTGCCTGTTGCTGTTTTAGTAGCTTTACATGTAAAGTAGTCTCTGTGCATTGGGTTGACTATTATTATCCTTATCTATTATCATGGCTTAGCAAATTGAGTCAAGAGATTGAGTAACAGTCCAGGTCATGCAGTTGGTGGGCGGTAGAGACAGGCAGTCTGGCTCCAAGGGCTGGGCTCTGATCCACTGCATTTTGCTGCCTTGAAATTCTCCATTCTTTTCTCTCCTTCAGATTCCCTCATTCCCTGGTGAGTCATTCCTTCATCACCACCTCTTTCACCAGACTTTCTGTTTCTGTTATGTAACCCCTTTCTCTCAGCCCCAGATTCCTAAGTGTTTAAATGCTACCTCAAGCTCCTTAAATCACCTTTACCTGTAGGCTTCTTTTCCAGATTGTCCCATTTTATCCCATGTTTTATCTTTCCATGAGATGCCTGTGTACAAGCTGTAACAATCAGGACGGAATGAAGAACAACATCTACTAACACACAACCAGCGTCCGAGAGGGTAAATTAGAATTATGGTCTTCTGACCTGATACCAAATACCTGATACTTGGTTTTGCCATCTGAAAACCAATCTGAAAAGTCATAATAACAGCTACCATTTGTTGTATGCCAGGTATTGTTTCAAGCTCTTTACACACACGAACTCACTGAATCCTACGACAACCCCGTAAGGTAAATTCTGTTATTATTGTCCTATTTCACAGGTGAGAAAACAGAGGCACAGAGAGTCTAAGTAGTTTGCCTAATGGCTAGCCAGAGGTGGAACCAGGATGGATCTCAGGCAGTTTAACACCAAGGTCCAAGCCGTAAGCACTGCGTCACAGAGTCTCCATCCTACAGACTCCATGGGCAGAGAAATATAGCCCTTCCATTTTAAAATCATCTTTTTTTTTTCTGACATAAAGAGCAGAAATTTCTTTCCAATGATCTGTGCCTGTTTTATACATCTTTTCAAAACTCTTTCCAATAATGTCTCCCAAGTGCCAGGAAACCCTCAAGGGCTGCTTTCCCCTTAAAGGTTGCTGGAATAATAGCACTCGCTGAGATTTCAAAAGAACTGGAAAATTTACACTTAGAATATCATGATTAATACAAAGCATGTTTTCCAACTGTATACTCTCAAATTGTGGTGCAGATCTTAATCGAAGGAAACCTGATCCCTGGGGGTGTGGGGACTATTCCGACATTGCTCACCCTGGGGTGTCCAGGAGTGATTCACAATTACCCTGTTGCCAGACCATCCCCGTGGAAGTAGGCGACCCCTGCCCTCAGTGACTGCATTTCTGCATTCCAGCTTTGCTCCTGTGTTATCAACATTCTAACCTCCTGGGAGGGGCTGTGGTGAATTTCGGGAAGGTGGATAGGAAGCTGCTTTTTTAAACAGCCTGACACTGAGTGCAGGCAGTGAGGCCATAAGAAGCCTGGGTTGAGCAGAAGGCAGAAAGCGAGCAGAGTCCGCAGAGGAGATGGTAAGTTCATTCCTCTTTCATATGGGAAGTGGATGAGTTGGAGTGAGCTTGGGCCTGAATCAGGACGCTGAAGGTTAAAAAAGAGAGCAATAGCAAGAGCCATGGAGCTTTATGCTGAAGGGCCTTTTAGAGTGTACAAACAAGTACTTCAGCAGCTGCTGCCCCCTTTGACCCTCCCCTTAGCCTTGTGCAGTTGAGGTTGTTCCCATTTTACAGATGAAATGTGTGCCTCACAGTGTGCCTTGCAGAGCCTGCGTGGTTTACCCAAGGCTGGACACTGTCAGGATCTGGACTCCTGTCCTCTGGTAAATCTACAACCTCCTTCTCCAGGACTGCTCTCCTCTCTGGGTTGAATGCAAAGCTGAGCCAGTGCCCTGGGACAAGCCTGTGGTTGAAAGGTTCTTCAACCCCAGCCCTCCCGTTTCTTTCTCTGAGACCTAGGAGTCTGCTGGGACTGACCTGGAGTATATACATGGTTCCCACTTCTGTGATATGTCTCAATCCTGTTTGTGACTCAGTTCCCTCATCTATAAAATAGGTATAACAGTAGTGCTCTATTTCATAGTGTCATCGTAAAGAGTAAATAAGATTACGCTGGAAAGCATTTAGATATGAGCCTGACACATAGTAAGTGATGGATGAATGTTACCTATTATTGTTATGAGAAAGAAAATTTTGGGGGGTACAATGGGGCTGAGGATCCAGGGGAGACCCACGAAAGACTAGGCATTCTTGCACACAGTAATGATTTCCTAAATCAGACACACACGGTTAAGTCACTTTTTATTTTACCCCTGGTTTACTGGGAGAATCCCACACTGTTCCAGGGTCCAAAATCCTGCAGGCTCTGGCTAAGGAGGGGCCAGGCTGATCTCTGCCCTGGGCACCTGTCTATGAGATTCCAGAAGAAAGCAGCACTTACACCGATTCACCACACCTCTTCACTATCATACACTTTTCAAGTGCCCGAACTGAGGTGTCTGTGTTGGGGAAACGGGGATAAGAGGTTGGCGAAGAGAAGAGGAAGCACTTCAAGCTTGTCCTGAGTTTGAACCACAATGACATAAGAATGTGGACTAACTTTGTCTTATCTGCTGCTGTCTTACTTTTCCTGAATCGGACAACATACACGAATATGCAGTTATTTCTGTCTTCCTTATATCCTGTCTTTGGCACCCTCCTCTATTTCAGAGATATGTAAACATAGTGGATCACAGAGTCCTTTGAGATCCTGATAAAAGCTACAATTCCTCTTCCAAGACAAAAGTGCGAACACCTGCGTGAACCTCAGCCTTTCTCAACAATCGCAGGGTGTTCTGCGTGACTCCTGGGTTAAGAATCCACCCTGCAGCCCCCTATGCTTAATGCTCAGATGCTCCAAGGGGGAGGGGGCAGTAATAATAATAATAACTAATATAATAATAATAATGAATATTTATCGAGCCTTCACCACACGCCAGACACTGGGCCAAAGGCCTTAATTTTGTGACCTCATCAAATCCTCCAACAGTGAGGTAGGCACTCTACCATGAAGTGCAAGGACCCCAGCCCTGTGACGTTTTTCACAATCCAGAGACGAGGCTTCTTCCTTTGCCCCTGGGCACATTTGGCCCTTGGCATTCAGGAGTCTCAAAGTGTCTGTTCTGTTTCAGGTTCCGAAAGTGGCTCCAGTGAACCTGAAGGACCTCAGGAAACAAGGCTAAGGTTTAGCTGGCAAGTTGTTTTCAATCAGAAAGACCTCGGAAAGAGAGCTCTTGAGTGGAAGCTTAAATCATGCTGATGTTACTCAAAGTTTTTAGTGGGCTACAACCCACCAAGCTGTGGATTCTCTCCCATTATAGTTTTTCACCATCTTAGGTCTGTGACTTTTAACTCCTACTCTTCTTTCCATTACCAGTTTTCCAAAACGCGGCTAAGTGGTTCAGACTCTCTTGGGATGGCCACTGTTTCTTTTTTTTTTTTTTGGCCACTGGTTCTTAAAATGTGCAGCCTCAGAGTTGTGTAGGTGGAAGCTTAGTAACCAAATCCTCAAAAAAAAGGACTCAGAACAGAACAGGTGGAACTGAGAAAAGACTGTGGACCCAACACTAGAGAGTAGATAGACTGTAGTTTCCTAAATGGCATTTATTACATTGTCTTCTCAGTATCCAGCTCCTCTGATTGAAAAGCAGAACAGAAATTCTATAAAGTCACATAGCTAACCCTCGTATTAGGAGGGCTATAGCTTGGCTAGGGTCCAACAAGACATTTTTTATAGGCATACGACTTCATTTTTAATGCTTACATTTTGCCCTAAGTAACGATGGTCGGTAGTCTCAGTTGAATACGTGTCTATATTCTATGTCTTAATGTCCTGGGCTCCTTCCTGCCTTTATTTCTAACTTGCTATCAGGCAATCTCTTTTCTCACTGGGTTTCATTTTTCTACCTTTAAGCCAGACCTACTAATAGCTTGTCACACCATCACTCCTCTCCCCAGAATCTTAAGAGGAATAATCTTATATCAGTTATAATGCCTTGTAAAATCTGGGTTTTGTCACCAGCAAGTTGTGTAGTTTTGCCTCCTCAATGATTCTCATATCCACCTTCCCACTTTGCATTCCCATTGGCCCCAGTCCAAGCCAGGTCCCCTTTAACTCCCACTGGGTCTATTGCAGAGTCCCTCAGTGACACAAATGGCTAAGCATTCAATTACTAACCAAAAGGTGGGCAGTTTGAACCCACCCAGAGGCACCTTGGAAGAAAGACCTGGAGATATGCTTCCGAAAGGTCACAGCCTTGAAAACCCTATGTAGTGCAGTTCTACTCCGCAACACATGGAGTTGCCAGTCAGAATCAACTCAACTGCAATTAGTTTGGTTTGATTTTGGGAGTACTGAAACCCTGGTGGAGTAGTGGTTAAGTGCTACAGCTGCTAACCAAAGGGTCAGCAGTTCAAATCCACCAGGCACTCCTTGGAAACTCTATGGGGCAGTTCTACTCTGTCCTATAGGGTCGCTATGAGTCGGAATCGACTCAACGACACTGGGTTTTGGTTTGGCAGTAGCATCTGTTCCTGTTACAGTCAGCACTCTAAAATGGGTCCCTTCTGATGACTGGCATTTCTGAACAGGAGCTGGTGCCAACCTACATTTTTGGTGAATTTTTAGGATCTCCCAATTTTCAACATTAATTAGACCACATCACTATCCCTCCTAAAACCCTCCCCTGGCTTCTCATTGCACTTAGAAAAAATCTCACCCCCTTGTTCTGGCTTTACAAAGCCTGGAGTGATCTGTCTTCTGCTTTCCTCCCCAGCTTCATCTCTTCACTTCTTCCTATTGCTCATTCTATTCTAGCCACACTGATGGCTTCATGTTCTCTGAATACACCACACCTTGCTTCCACTTCAAAGCCTTTGCATTCGCTTTTCCTTCTGTTTTTGATTGTTCTACCTCCTGCTACTCATCTGGCTGGCTTCTTCTGGCTATTCAGCTCTCAGCTTCAACATCACCTCCTCAGAGACGTCTGCCCTGACCTCCCTGTCGAACAAAACCACCCTGTCCGTCACTATCACATAGCCCAAAAAACCCCAAACCAAATGGATTGAAGGTGAGGGCAGGAGATGAGCCTAAATGAATAGGAAGAGGCCATGTCTTAAAGGGTGTTGGCGTGTATTGTCTTAAAGGGTTTGTACTTATCACTCAGAGTGTAGGACCAGTTAAAGGATTTTAAGTAGTGAAGCACTATGCTTACATTTTTGCATTAGGAGTGTCAGTCTGGCTGCATTATAAATATTGGGTTGGAGATTGGTGATTCTAGGGGAAAAAAGGACCAATTAGAAGACAATTGACATAGTCCAGGAAAAAAGTGATGGTATCTGAACTTGTGTTGTGGCAGTGAAATAGAAATTTGGAGAATGGCAAGGTACCTTGTTAGAAAGTAAAGTCAGTAGGATTCGTTGTGAGGGGTTAGTGCAAGAGAGGGATCCTAGCTCTTTTCTCTCTGGTTCCGCTTGATGGCAGATCTCAGGGTCTCTGTGGGTGGGTAGGCAAGGGGGCTCCGGTCAGTTCTACTGTCTGTTAATAGGAACATGGTGTTTTTGTTAGTAGCTGTTGAGATGGCTCCAACTCATGACAACCTTATATATAATAGAATAAAATGTTGCCTCGCCCTATGCCATCCTCGTGATTGCTGGTATGCTTGAGTCCATTGTTGAGGCCACTATGCATTTTGAGTGCCTTTGACCTGGGGGCTCATCTTCCAGCACTGTATCAGACAATCTTCTGATGTGATCCACAGGGTTTTCATTGTCTAATTTTTGGAAGTAAATCACCAAGCCTTCCTTCCTGGTCTATCTTAGTCTGGAAGTTCCACTGAAACCCGTCGACTATAGGTGACCCTGCTGGTATTTGAAATAGCTTCCAGCATCATAGCAACATGCAAGCCACCATAGTAAGACAAGCTGACAGACAGGTGGTGGAATGGGACCATACATCCCTCATACCAGCTCCTTTTGGTGCTAGAGCCTTTCAAAGAGTCACCCAGTCCAGAGGGTTTGATTGAAATTTGCCTGCCTTCCTCCCTATATCTAAGAGCTGCTGCTGTTTGATGTCCCTCAAAGTATGGAAACAGTTCTTCGTTCCCCTACTTCCTGCATGGAGTTAAGAGAGTGAGTTCTGCTTATTTGTTCTCTCACATGGAATGTATAAGACAGTGGGCCATCATGACCCCTGTTTCACTCACACAGAATGAGACAAAGCACCAATAATATATTTTTGTGCAGCCTTTTTATGTTTCTCTACCTAGTTATGATATATATTTTTACTTAGATATAATCACTGTTGTAACCATAATACACTTAGTTGTAATTATCACATATCTTTCGAACATTTTTCTGTTCAGTGCATTTCTACCTTGCTTTTTGATGCTCCCTGCCATCACTTATTCATTCATTCATTCATGCCTATTTATTAAGCATTCGGTCTGTAGGGCTGGGGATTCAGACCCAAGTGAGTTACCGTCCTTGCCCTGGAGAAGTCTCTGCTAGCAGCTCCCTCCAGCTATATGCTCTTATGTTCGCTTTGCAGTTGGATTGTGGGGCTCATGTTCAGGAGGGAAGTCAGGGATGGAGATGCTGATTGGGGGCCACTGGCAAACAGATAACCAAAAGAAGCCCTGGAAAAGCAGCAAAGTGAGAAGAGGCAGCCCCTAGGGTAGATCTGAGGTAGACTCAGAGGGAGACTCTCAGAAAACTACCTGAAAAGTCAGCGAAGGATCAAGAGAAGAGCCAAGGGAAGCATTTTAGCCAAAAGGAAGTTGTAAACAGTATTTATTGCTTCAGGAAGGTCAAGGAAGAGAGAGTGGAAGGTCATCACTGGGTTTGGTAATTAAGATATTAGTAGTAAATCTAGCAAGAGCAGTTTAGTAAGATGGAGGGGCAATGGGCTGGGCAGTAGGTGGGAAGTGAAGACAGCCTAGCTGTAGAGTTTGGCAGAAGGACAAGGGGTCACAGGAAAGACATTATTCGATTCTGCCTCTCTAAAAGTGCAAAGGTCTAGTCTACAATGTAGACAGGGATCAAGATCTCCTTTCCATGGCATCGTTCTCGCCAACCTTGTAAGCTACCTGGAATGCTAGCAGCCATGAGACTCCTGCTAGCATCTGATACCTCTTCCTGCAAACATGAGGTTGAGGGTCCATGCTCCTCTTTTCACCCCACAATCATTTTCATTTCTTTGGAAAAGTTAACAAGAACCACAGTTGGAAACAGCCTAAATGAAGGTTTACACAGTCACCGGATGTTATCCTAATGACCTCATCTCAGACTCCTTTCCAGTGACTTCCAAAGAACATTGAAGTAGAGATTAGCAGAGCATGTGGCCACTTCTTCTAGAAAGGCATTTCCTCTTATTTCAGAGTCTGAGCTGCTTAGTAACACAAGGACAGAGACCCAGCACCCTGGACTCAGCACCATCCAAAATACTGTGCTGCAGAACAGAAGCAGAGGTGCGAAGGTCTGGGCACCCCAGAAACATTTCAGGGGACAATTATTACTCATTGGAAGATTTAAAGCCCCACTCAGTCCCCATACCCACAAACAACACCCTTGTCGGCTGCCAATGATTCCAAGTGCTACCTTAACATTAACACAGAGATTTGAACTTGGGGTTCATTAACATGGACAGACTTAGTGGGTCCATGAGCCTTCTGAAATTGTCTTTAAAATTACAAACGTGCATTTTTTGAAGAATCCTGACCATGGCTTTTATCAGGCTTCCAAAGGAGTTCATGAGCTCTAGGAAAGAAAGATTCACTGTCTTAACCCTATATTCGTTCAAGTGAGCAGCCTTGGGCATGTGGCCCTAATACCTCACAGCATGTTTTCTCCTTTTCAAAATGGGTGACTAAGAGCTTGACATAACTAATGCCATAATGATACTCTAAGTAACCTGTAAGTTTTTTTTTTTAACTGTACCAGCTGCACTGGTCTCTTTTCAAAGGGATGCGTGGCCTTCTCGGTTCTTGCAGCCTTGGTCTCCCTCCTCTTCTTTGTTCTCTTGGGAGATGGCCTTCAGCCTGTAAGATAGCAGCTGGGAAGGCTGCCTGGCGCTTTTGGTCTGCAACTTTCTTTCTTGCTCTTTATCTCGGTCAGAGTAAACTTGGGAGGTCAGTTCCACTAGCAGAGAGATTTTTGTATAAGTTTTTTACCTGTTACAAACATACAGATTAGAGTCCAGATGTCCAGCATGCATATCTTTAGTTTAATAAAGAGTTTCTTATAATCGTTTTGTGATGTATACTCCTCTGACCATCTGTGGGCTATGTGCTTGAAGACACTATGTAATACTGGCGGAAATGATACATAAACTCTGGTGTAGAAATTGCTTTTTGGAACTCCATAAAGACAGCCTGCATTGCTGTTGGACTTTCTGTTGGTGTCATCTCCTAATAAACTTTCTCTCTCTTTCTGATTTGGCGAATGCTCCAGGGCACGAACCATAACCGGGCAACAGGCAAATCATTTAAATTCATTGAGTCCTAGTGATGGGGAACAGAATCAAATGGCCCCATCTTAATTGTTCATGGTTTAAAAGACTTGCTGCAGAAAGCCTGAGAAATGCCAAATTGGTTTGTCAGTAATCTTTATTGTCTCTTAAAACCAACTGCTGTCCAGTTGACTCCGACTAGGAGTAGAACCGTGCTCCACAGGGTTTTCAATGGCTGATTTTTCAGAATTACCACACCTTTCTTCCAAGGTGCCTCTAAAAAAAAAAAAACAAAAAACTTGCTGCCCTCACCCTATAGGACCGAGTAGAACTGCCCCATAGGGTTTCCAAGGAACAGCTGTTGCATTCCAACTGCCAACCTTTTGGTTAGCAGCCTTGGCTCTTAACCACTACGCCACCAGGGTTTCCAAGGTGCCTCTGGGTGGACTCAAACCTTCAGACTTTCTCCAGACTTTCGGTTAATAGTCAGGCATGTTAACTGTTTGCAACCCCCAGGGACTCCTTATGGCTCTTACAGATCAGAATCCATCAGGCCTGCTTGGAAACTCTACGGGGCAGCTTTGTTGTCCTTTGGATCAATATGAGTCGGAACTGACTGCACGACAACGGGGTTTGTTTGTTTGTTTTGGTCTCTCTTTCTTTCTATCTCTCTCTGTTTTGTTTGGTGTGGTATAGAATTTGCTGAATAAATTTTTTTTAAAGCTAAGTCTTATTTAAAATTTTAAACAAACAAGTTAAGCTGCTCCAGTTAAGGACAGTGGGTGGTGCACGGTGGTAGGATCAGAAGCCCCTCCCATTCGCCCTCCCCACAAGCTACCCTGAGCTGGCCCCAGAGGTCTGACAGAAACCCTAGAAGTACTCTGTACGGGGAGAAAACCACTTCCGAAGGGCACAGGAAGCATGCCACCAGATTAAACAATGCTGCGCTCCTCCTCCAATCCGTCTGAGAAACCCAGCATGGTTTCCGAGGCAAACACTGGGCTCCTCCTCCATGGGGTCTACGGGATTTTCCTCTTCAGCAGTAATATTTTTACTCCTTTACTCCCCCCCCCCACCCCCGTTTTCTTTCTGGGGAACTCTGTAAGCTCTCATACCTTTTAAAGTGGAGAGCCAACATTTTTCGTCATAAATTTTAAAAGCATTCAAGATGGGGCTTCCCGCGTATTGTAAATAATTTGCATTTTGAGTTGTTGAAATCAGTTTTAGTACACAACTAAACAAAATAGCATAAACATAATACAGATTTTAATAAGTTACTTAAGCTTTTATATTTAAAATTCTCTTGAAGATGCACCAGTAAATGAGAAGAGGAGCTTTTCTTCCATTCGCTGGTGTATTAATGGATGAATGCTATTTACTGATAAAATCACACAGGTTTGGCATCAGTTCTATTCCTATATTTCACTTTTAAGTCTTTAAGCCTTGGGAAATTTGGTTCACATAAATAAGTAAATGGGAATGAAAGTTTTATTACAGCAATGTCGCTCAATTATTCGAACCCCTTCCAAGGTACATGCCCCAAAATTACGTAGTGATTTATCACCAAAATTTAGCAGTAGTTTAACAGCTGAAAACTTAATTGGGTCCTCCCTCAATTTTAATGAAAGGCGAGACATGGAAACCACTGAACTTGAAAAGGGCCTTGTCCCACTATCATTTGGAGCGTTCAGGTTCTCAACACATGCATTGATATTTTGAATTGTCTCTATCTGGCACACCAACATACAATTATGTACACGGAGGGGCAAGGCATGTGCGTGATTCCTTTTGTAAAGTGGCAGACACATGTGTTCCTAGGCAGATTGGCTTTAGGAAAGAATACATATGGAAGTTGAAAATCCAAGTATAGATTGACTTAAAACTCATCTTGCTTATGTAGCCTTGGGAAGCCATGCATGTCATGGGCTGCAGGCTTCCGCTATAGCACTGGCATGGTGCTTTATGGGTACTGAATGGAAACGTGGCAGTAAAAACAGCTGGTGATGCAATACAGTCTGGAGAGAACTCAATGGCCTGAGGTGCCCATGAAGGGATTATTACCATACTTACTGTATAAATAAACAGTTCTGTAAATCATAAGATCATGGTGCTCATTTGTCTGACAATAGGTCCTCCAGAGGCCTGCTGACTACTCTCCCAGCTTTTAAGAACAGAAAATATGCTGACTTATCAATGCCAATATTCCGAAACTCCTGGACAGAAATGTGCCAGGCTTCTAATACAAAGATAGCCTCAAAAATCTGTGAGGTTTGCACGGCTTTCAGTTGTGTCCTCTACACTGTCTGGTCAGGTTGTAGTCAGTGGTGCATGAGCACACACACACACACACACGCATGCACACACCACCCCGTACACCCCATGCCCTACCTCTGCATTATCTTATCACTGGAGCGGGGCCCGCAGCAATTGAGAATTTCCATAGAGAAGAGGTTCTACCACCCACCTGTCAGTTTGTCGTACTGTGGTGGCTTGCATATTGCTCTAATGCTGGAAGCTATGCCATTGGTGTTTCAAATACCAGCAGGATCACCCACAGTGGACAGCTTTCAGCAGAGCTTCTAGACTAAGACAGAGTAGGAAGAAAAGCCTGGTGATCTTCTTCTAAAAATTAGCCAATAAAAACCCTATGGACCACAACAGGAGATTGTCTGATACAGTGCTGAAAGATGAGCCCCTGGGCTGAAAGGCACTCAAAGTTTCTAGTGGCCACAACAATGGTCTTGAGCATATCAGCGGTGGGGAAGATGGCAAAGGACCAGGCAAAGTTTCATTCTGTTGTTCATGAGGTCGCCAGGTATCAAACCGATCTGACAGCAGCTGTCAACAGCAATAACAACGTAATGGTTGTTAACAAGAACGTTTTTGGCCACGTTGGTTGCGCACAGATACTAAAAGCAAGTTTTCTGTTCTCGTTTCAGGCCAGCTGCCTAAAGGCCACCTGGAATTGGAGATTTCAGAGAGCGGGCTTCCGAGCTGCTCACCTCCTTTGCTTCAGTGCTCTGATCTGTGGTAAACTTCAGGTTAAGCCTTCACCTAGCCCTGAGGGATTAGGGTAGAGCCCAGAGCAAGCAAAAGAAGTTAAGGACAGCAAGCTGTTCAGGCCGGAGAAGAGCCAGTATTTATACAAGAACAGTGTGCCCAGCACCACCATGTTCATGGAAGAGGCTTCAGAATATAAACTAATATATTCAGGACCTATTTATCCATCAGGCATAGTAGGCACAGGCCCACAACAGTTTTAAACCCGTTGCCGTCGAGTTGATTCCGACTCATAGCCACCCTATAGGACAGAGTAGAACTGCTCCATAGAGTTTCCAAGGAGAGCCTGGTGGAGTTGAACTGCCAACCTTTGGTTAGTAGACATAGCACTTAACCATTGCACCACCAGGGTTTCCACAACAGTTTTAGGGACCCACAAAAAAAGTGCTTAATGCTCACCAAAGTCATAATGTGGCCCTGGACATACCGGGATTTGTGGCATAAAGTCTTAAGGCAAACAATGTTGCAGAGGTGCTGGTGAGGAGGAGCAACCATGGCCGACACTCCTCGTGTCCGCAGAGGAGCGGGCTGAATAAATACAAGGCTTTATAAACAGGAAAAGAGCCATTTCCAGGCCTGACTCCTTGCATTGTACACCTCTGTCCAAAGGAACTGGGCTCCTTGCCGCTGTGAGCCCCAACTGGCTGTAATAACAAGCCTTTGCATCCAAGTGCTCTTTAGGCTTTGGAAGGGCACATTCTTCATTTGTTTGATATCACAAACGTGTAAAGAAGAGCTATTTTGAGCCTTGTTTTAACCAGTGAGTAAGCAGACATGAAGGGGCCCTGGTGATACAGTGGTTAAAGTGCTCAGCTGCGAACCGAATAGGCGGTTCAAACTCACCAGTTGCTCCACAGGAGAAAGACGTGGCAGCCTGCTTCCGTAAAGATTACAGCCTTGAAAACCCCATGGGGCAATTCTACTGTAGGGTCTCTGTAAGTCAGAATCGACTCAATGGCAGTGGGTTTGGTTTTAGTTAAGCAGACATGGAGGAAGTAATTTATCAAAGAGAAACAGCCCGGAGGAGAGGAAGGAATGTCAGATTGCAAATGAGGGTACTTCTTTCTAGCCCTGGCTTTTCCACAAACTAGCTGTGTTTTACCCCTTCAGCAAACGTTTGCTGAATACCTATTGCTAAGCTCCAAGCTCTCTGCTGAGCCCGCCTTCAGCCGTTGTGGATGATGTGGCATAAACAGACATTGCACACAAGGCCACGATGGCCCTGGAGGCAGGTACACACGCAGTAGGAACCTGGGAGACGAAACCCCACGACAGCCTGGGGAATCATGGAGACTAGGAGGGAAAGTTCACTAGGCACACAGTGGGGAGGGCAGCCAGGATGGCAGGCACAGCATGTGCACAGGCTTGGAAGTGGGAGCCCTGCTTTGCTAAGAAACCAGGTGCAGCAGACGGTGAGGCTGGGCCAGGAGGCAGGGTCCAGGTCATAAAGCATCTTATATTCCATGTTAAAGGTAGAGCCTGTACATACGAGGCAACCATCAAGACATTCGATGTCCCATTTAACTGGAGTTTGGGCAAATCACTTAGCATGTCTCCTTTGAGTTAGGAGTCCCTGGGTGCTGCAAATGGTAAAGTACTTGGCTGCTAGCTGAAAGGTTGGTGGTTTGAATCCACCCAGAAGGGCCTCAGAAGAAAGGACTAGCGATCTACTTCCAAAGAGCACAGTTCTACTCTGTGCAGCTCTACTCTGACATGCACGGGGCGGCTCTACTCTGACATGCCTGAGGCAGCTCTACTCTGACACGCCTGAGGCGGCTCTACTCTGACACGCGTGGGGTGGCTCTACTCTGACACGCCCGGGGCGGCTCTACTCTGACACGCCCGGGGCGGCTCTACTCTGACACCCGTGGGGCGGCTACTCTGACACGCCGGGGGCGGCTCTACTCTGACATGCATGGGTTTGCCATAAGTTGGAATTAACTCAGCTGCAGTTGGTTGGTTTTGGTTTCGTTGAATTAGAGTCAACTCGACAACTGGTTTGGTTTGGTTTTGAGCATTTATAAAAAAGGAGGGGATTAGCTTAGATGACCTCTGAGTTTCCTTCCAACTCTGGTAACATATGATTCCAAATTTGTAATACCAACCATCCTGAGAAGAGGATCTTTTCTATTCTGACTTCATGTACCCCTGAGTGATATATAGGAATCCACTCTTTTCCTTCATGAAGCAGTCATGTTTCGAGTACTTGTCTTCTGGCCAGAAACTCATCTGGCTACCCAGAAGTGTCCTTGCGGTCACAGCACCGCCCCCCCCGCCCCCAGTCAGAGATGCTAACGTGGCTCCCACTCTCCCTTGCTCCAGAACTGATGGACCAGAGAGAAGTGGCAGCGTGGACGTATAATCACAGCATAAAAGCGTACACATGGAATCATTCCCGGGCCTTCTGCCAGAAGTTCTACACAGATTTAGTGGCCATCCAGAATAAGAATGAAATCGCTTACCTCAATAATGTCATACCCCACTACAAGTCTTACTACTGGATTGGTATCCGAAAGATCAATAATGTTTGGACTTGGGTGGGAACCAACAAGACTCTCACTAAGGATGCCGAGAACTGGGATAACAATGAGCCCAACAACAAGCAGAATAACCAGGACTGTGTGGAAATCTACATCAAGAGCTCGTCAGCCCCTGGCAAGTGGAACGATGAGCCCTGCGGGAGGAGAAAGCGGGCACTGTGCTACACCGGTAAGGTCTTCTCCTGAAAACCAATTACTATGGAGTCAACTCCGACTCACGGTGACCTCCCGTGTGTCTCAGTAGTACTTTGTGCTCCACAGGGCTTTCAATAGCTAATTTTCAGATGTAGATCACTAGGCCTTTTGCCTGAGGCACCTCTGGGTGGACTCAAACCTCCAACCTTTCAGTTAGCAGCTGAGCCATTAACCATTTGCGTCACCCAGGGACTCCAAGGTCTTCTCTACTCTTCTGAATTTTTTTTTTGTTTTTTTTTTTAATGGCTTCACTAGTTGGTTAAATGAGTCAATTAAATGGAGCCACAAGTCAGGGAGATGAAAATGAGGGTTAAACTGTTCCCCACTGCTGCTGAGTCAATTCCAACTCACAGCGACCCTAAATAAAAAGAGTAAAGCTGCCCCATTGGGTTTCCTAGGCTGTAATCTTTATGGAAGCAGACTGCCACATCTTCCTCCCGCAGAGCAGCTACTGGGTTTGAACTGCCAATGTTCTGGCTAGCAGCCAAGTGCTTTAACCACTGCACCACCAGGTAAACTGTTAGCCAGAACTTATTGAGCACCTTGAAGAATATCTGATCAGGAATAGAGAAAAGTGGCTTTCTGATACTAAGAGGAAATTTTAAACCATCCATCCCACCCTTTCTATTTTGTACCTGATGAAATGGAAGCTCAGGGAGTTTTTGTTTCTCAAGGTCCTAGAGCAGGACAGAAGCAAATTTAGGACTAGTAACTGGCCTCCTAAATTTTAAGTCCAGAGTCTTTCTCCACCACCGTGCCCTAGTATGGAAACCCTGGTGGTGTAATGGTCAAAAGCCACGTCTGCTAATCAAAAGGTCAGGAGTTCAAATCCACTAAGCATTTCTTGGAAACCCTATAGGACAGTTCTACTTTATCCTATAGGGTCGCTATGAGTCAGACTCGACTTGATGACAACGGGTTTATGCCCCACTATTGGAGCCCTGGTAGCGCAGTGGTTAAGAGCAAAAGGTCGGCTGTTAACCAAAAAGGTCTGCAGTTTGAATCCACCAGCCACCCCTTGGAAGCCCTATGGGGCAGTTCTACTCTGTCCTATCGGGTCACTCATGAGTTGGAATTGACTTGACAGCAACGGGCTTGGTTTTTGGTCTTATGACCTAGTATATTTTTTTTATATTATAAGAAAGGGTAGGGTCAAGAGCAGGGAGCAAGGAAATAGAATGGAAAAGATGCGGACCAAACCTCTGTCTTCCAGCTACTGCTGCTTCCTGTCTCTTCACTTAGAACCTTGCAAGGGTCTCACGCTGCCTCACCAAACTCACTGGCTCCTTCCCTGGAACATTCGCCCGGTAGACTCTTGCCTGGGTTATAAAATTATAGTATCTCAGAGTTGAGAGGAAACTTAGAGGTCATTAGTACAGCTTTCTATGTGACATACGGATTTCCTCTTGTAATTACCCCAAAGTGGACCCACATGTGACTAAGGCTTAGTGCAAAAGAAACAGACCATCAGAAAACAGTCTAGCATAGACCTTGCCCCTGGCTAGGACCTTATTCATAAAAACATCTTTCATAGTATCAATTCCAGTACTAATTCCCTTCTAAGAGCATATCCCCTCAAAGGGTCTCTTGCAGAAAAAAAACTTTAGACCTTCTCCATTCTGTCACCCAAGTGGCACAAATTCGGTGAAGGGGGTCTGGCAGGTCAAGCCGGGTCCATACCGTCTATGTCTGGCATGTTTATATCCCTGAAACATTCCTTGTAATATTACTGTCCTTTGCCATGAGTAAGTATTCAACATCTCGTTTGACTTCTATGCTCTTCCACCATATGGTAGTGGACATAGATGTGAACCAAAGTGTGGAAGGGTTTTTTGCCCTAAAATTGGGCTCAGAGAAGTAACTTGTCTAAGTTAACACAGCTAGAAGGGTTCAGATCATGTCTGTGTGACCTGTGTCTGGCTCGTAACGTCCATCGCAGGGGCTTCTGTAATAATCCATCTCTATGAATACTCTTGGTTAAAAAGTCAGAGCCTATCTGGGACCACACAGAAGAGTTTCTCTGTCTGCACATCTATGGGTGGCTCTGTTTGTCCCTCTGTGTCCACACAGAGTGACTCCCTCCTCAGGAATCAGGAAATGCAGCACAGAAATGGGAGCTGTGAAGTGCCCCATCATGCTCTTACGATGGCTTTCCCAGGGACAGGCTGGCTCTCCAAGGACGTTGTGGTTCTCCGTTGTTGGGCTAATTCAGGCCTACCCAAGCAGGTCTGAATCCGTGGCTTGAAACAACGTCTCTTACAAATGCCCATGATTCTGCCTCTTCCACATCCATTCAGCCTCCTGCCAAGACATGTCCTGCAGCAAGCAAGGAGAGTGCATGGAGACCATCGGGAACTACACCTGCTCCTGCTACCCTGGGTTCTACGGACCAGAATGTGAATATGGTAAGGGGCGGTCTTATGGATATTATTTTGGTCATGTGCTCATGATGATGCCAGGAAGTAGATGATGTAGAGACTGTCGGTGGGTGAAGGCCAGTCCCAGGCACCCTCAATAACCTGTCTGTATGCCCTACTCAGATGGTCCCTAGATATGCACTCTGGGTAAAACATTTCATCCTTGGAGACGAACATTTGCTCATAAAAATCTCAAAAGGGAAAAGGGAAACATAAAAGAAGCAAACCAAAGAGAACAGTTTTGGGCTAATTTTACATTTTTGAACTAAAGGCCAGTCAAAGAATGATTATTTCCCCAAATGCAGCCAATACAAAGGTCCACGTAAAGATGGGTGGATTGGGTTAGAGCCTAGGAAGATGGAGCTAAGGAGGTGGTACAGATAGAGTCAGCTTTCAGCAAATATGACCTTGTATTTAAGTCTAAAATGGGAAAAAAATCACCGTTTTATCCCCTGCAGTCACAGAGTGTGGAGAATTGGACCTACCTCAATACCTGCTGATGAACTGCAGCCACCCTCTGGGAAACTTCTCTTTCAACTCACAGTGCAGCTTCCACTGCCCCAAAGGGTCCACACTGACAGGACCCAGCAAGCTGGAATGTTTGGCTTCCGGAAACTGGACGAATGAACCCCCACGGTGTGTAGGTACGTAGTCCCTCTTCTTTCTATCCTCACCAACAGCCAGAATTTCAGGAAAAATAATTGAGTTTCCTCCATTAAAAAGGTGAGAAATGATGAGGGCGTACTTTAGGTGGGAAATTCTGCTTATCTCTGTTACCTGTGGATCAGAGCAATGCTAATGTGTTCTTTTATTATTGTGGCAAAAAATACAGATAACACAATATTTGCCAAGTCAGCACTTGTCACTTGTAAGGATTCAGGGAAACCAATGACATCAGTCACGTTGTACAGCCATCACCAATATTCTTTGCCGTATTTTCCATCCCCATCAACAGAACCTCAGTGCTAGCTAGAAAAAGATTTCCCTTGTTCCTCTTCCGTTTTGCCCCTGGTAACTATTATCAAACTCTGATATCTATACACTTGCCCATTTTAAGTGTTTCATGTTAGTGAAATCATACTATATTTGTCTTTTCGTGATTAACTTATTTCACTCAGAATAATGCTTTCAAGGCTCATCAAGAGTAACATGAATTTTTATTTTCGTGGTATTTTGTATCTGTAAACTGAGGTAATCAGCTTAATTCTTGCTTCTCAGGAAAAGCCATTAGAAAGGTAGCCTTTTTGCTTTGTTAGTTGCAAAAAGAGAAGTTAGGCACTAAGCATTCTTAATTTGATATTTTTACCTGCTTTTTAAAAAAGTAAGTGGAAAAGAAGGGTGTTTGGATCTTTTCACCCAGCTATTGAAAGTATTCTTTAGCCAGCCAAGTCCATCACCTGTCACTTAGGGAAAATCTAGTTGCTGCAGAATCCCGGGGCTTCAAGGTGCTGGCCGCAACCTGAGGTGTCATGGCATTGCTCTCTGGTTGTTTTCAGCCACCCAGTGCCCGCCCCTGGAGACGCCTGAACGAGGAAGCATGGCCTGCCATCCCTCTGCCAAAGGACTCCAGCACCAGTCCAGCTGTAGCTTCCGTTGTGAAGAAGGATTCACGTTAGTTGGGCCGGAGGAGGTGTGGTGTGTTGCCTCTGGAGTGTGGACAGCCCCAGCCCCAGTGTGTAAAGGTGAGTTCCAGAAAGTTGGGGAAGTATAATCTCCAGGTCCCCCAGTCCTTGCTGGGTGTACAGATGAACCGCTCAGCTTATGGAGAAGCTTGCCTGAATTACCAAAATTTGTCTCTCCTTGCACCTGCCACTCAGCTAGGTTGGGTACATCTAGGGTAGGAAATGAGTGTCGAGTTCCAGAAAAACAAGAGGCTGATTTTACTACATACAAAATGAAAAAGCCCTCCTTGCCCCAAAACTCACAGCCCACAAGCAGTTCGGAGCAACCTAATTCATAAGGACTTTACATAACCCATACCATGTAAAAGGGGAAAAAGGTGACATCTACGTCAGTGAGGAGACACTGGAAGACCTATGGGACCAGGAAGTCTGCGTATTTAAGAGATTTGGGCCACTTTGAGGATGGACTAGGGCTCCAAGTCTGAACCAATGTTATTAGCACCTTCAAGCTTCTCAGTGCCACCTTGATCTTCAGAGGTGGCACTACCCTTGTTCTCCAGCTATGGGCACAGTTCTTCTCCCTCCTCATACCTCTTTCTTTGTCCTTGGTTTTTCTCCCCAGCTGTGCAGTGTCAGTTCCTGGAACCCCCCAGCAAAGGAACCATTGACTGTGCTCATCCACTCGCTGCCTTTGCGTATGGCTCCAGCTGTAAATTTGAGTGCCGACCTGGCTATCGGTTGAGAGGCTCGGACACCCTCCGCTGCATTGGCCCTGGCCAGTGGACGGCACCCATGCCAGCCTGTGAGGGTAGGAATTCCCTTTAGCTGTCCCAGCCCACCTAGGAAGGAGACAGGGCATAGTGGAAAGATGAAGGGCTCTTGATGTCAGGGTGACATCCTCCAGGCTCTGGCACCAGAGAAAGATGTTCAACCTCCAGGAGCCGTGGTTTTCTACTCTGTGAAATGGAGCTAAGAATTGCAAGTGCTTTTTTGAGGATAAAGTATATAAAATGTGTGCAATTATATAGCATGTATGAAGTACCTAGCATAGAGCTGGCATCCAATAAACTTGATTTTATGCCTCTTTTTTTCCCTTCCTGCCCCACTGGCACATGAAAGCTATGGGACGATGACTTCCAAGAGGAAGTCAAAGCAGTGCTATTAGGGCAAAGCAAGATGCCCCATCCTGGCCTACAGAGGTAGCCATTGACAAAGGAGCAGAGGAACACTGCATTGAAAAACAGCCGATGATGCAACCCTAGGCAATTGCACAACGCCAGGGATCTGAATTCTGTGCAATTGTCTCACACTCTCAGCTTGTAAAACGGCAGGGCGGGGGGGGGGAGGATTAAGAAATTAAAAGTTAAATCAGTGAATTTCCAGGACATCCTGTCTGGCTCTGAGACTTTAGGGAAGTCACTTAAGGTCTCTGACCCTGACTTTTCTCATCTGTAAAGTAATAGAGAAGCACTAGAGAATCTTTGGCTTTAAAACGCCCTGTTTCTGTAAAAACCAGAGGTCAAACCTAGGGTGCACATGGGGGTGTAGAAGAAAGGGTGGTCTTTATACTGTGCAAAACCCCAGGAATAGCCTGGACGTGGAATGTTTCATTCAAGCAGGAGCCAGAGGAGACCAGCCCTAATGAGGACTGAGGTCATTGGGTTTAATTGTGCTCAGGAACTCACCATGCGCTGCACTCACTTGGCAATTGAAGTCTGATTAGGACGACATCCTGTGTTCCAGAGACAAGGCTCATCAGGGATCACTTATAGGGCTAGGTAATAGGGTGTCAACAATAAGCCACGTGGTCTCATAAGTCCAGCCTTTTCTAATATCTACTCTTACCAGATCAAATTCCACAAATAATGTCCATAAATATTTAATGAGCACTTTCTATGTTCCAAACTCTGTGTCATGCTCCTGGATACAGTTATGACCTGCCCCGGCCATCAGGGAGACTGTGGCCTACCGGGAAAGAATACAGGGCAAGAACAGGGGGCAGTGGGAACTCACGGGGGAGTTCCTGCCTGCCTCAGGGTGGGCAGGGCAAGCTGCCTAGAAAGTGACGCCTAGAGCAAGACCTGAAGCATGGTGTGGGAAGCTGCTCTGGGTCGAGTTTCTGAAACAAGGAGGATTTAGGGTTCTGAATATACCGACAATGTGGGTAGAAGACACGTGGCATCTCCCTGAGGGGTTCTTCTGAGGAAGCACTGGGCCCTTCCATGACCTGGTTCCAGACAGTCACTTTCCCATTTAGCCATTGCCTGTGACCCAATGGAGAGTCCTGTCCGTGGAACCACAGATTGTTCCCCGTCCACGCAAGAATTCCAGTACAACACCAGCTGCAGCTTCCGTTGTGCCGAGGGTTTCCTGCTGAGAGGGGCTGAGATGGCTTGGTGTTCCGACTTGGGCCAGTGGACAGTGCCAGCCCCAGTCTGTCAAGGCACAGTGACGTTGGGATACAGCTTCTGCCCTCACAGACCAGCAGAAGGCACCGACCTCTTCATTTAGCACTGTCGCTGATTTATCCCTCAGATGCTCCCTGAGGTGCTGGGGATGAAATAGCCAGCAAAGCCATTCTCAGGCCCAGCATGGTCTTTACAGCTTAGGCAAGGCGAGGGTGGCACTGACTGACATGTGTGAGACAGGCTGGCACGAAGGACATGGGGGCAAAGCATGGAGCGTGAAGAAGAGCACGGAGGGAGGAAGAGTAAAGCAAGAGGCAGAGTGCTGGCTGTCGCTGCCTGTCGACAGGCTGTCAGTCTCCCTGAGGCTCAGGGTCTTCTTCTGTAAAATGGGGGTACAATGACTTGCCTCGAGGGCAGTGGTGGTTGAGTGGAAGAACCTGCACTTTCCACATGGCGACGCCCACGGCCGCCACTCGTCCGCCGGTGGAGGCTTGTATGTCGCTGTGATTCTGAACAGGCTTTAGCGGGAGCTTCTAAACCAGGATGAACTAAGGAGAAAGGCCCGGTGAGCCACTTCTGAAATCCAGCCAAGGAAAACCCTAAGGGTCAGAACAGTCCAATCCCATTTTACATGGGTCTCCAAGGGTTGGGAGCCAACTTGACGGCAGCTAACAACAACAAAGGAGCCCTGGTGGCACAGTGGTTAAGCGCTCGGCTGCTAACCCAAAGGTCAGCTGTTCGAGCCCACCAGCTGCTCTGTGAGAGAAAGACGTAGCAGTCTGCGCCTATGAAGATTACAGCCTTAGAAACCCTACTCTGTCCTGTAGGGTTGCTCTGAGTTGAATCGACTCGGCCCAATGGGTTTTTATAACAACAATACCTACCTTACCTGTTTTCCTCACTAGTAGTTTTGAATTAATGTGTGTAAAAGCAACTTCAAAACTGCTGTGTGCTTTATAAATGTAGGTAAAAATATGACAATAATAAGATTATCTTATAAATCATATGTCCGCGTTTGTCTTTATAAAATGATCATCTTTCAGTATCCATATTTTCAATATTTTACTCTCACAGGGTAACTACGGCACTGGGAGGTCACTAGGAGTATTTGTTTACAGGGGTCCGTACACAGAAGCGATGTCTCACGATTACAATAGCGGCATTTCATGTTGCCATTTACTGGGACCCCAGGGTAACTTAGGTGACTTTGCTGTGTCTACATTTACTCTGACGTAAGCTTAAGGGAGGCACTGAAGTACTGGATGGCCATGTCTGTGATACTGAGACTTAGTGAGGGCAATGTAGAGCATTGCAAGCGTATCATCTGGGAGGCAGAGACACAAAGAGCCCTTTGATCGTCCACGTCATTCGCGTCTCCAGACAGAATCAGCCAGAACCATAGTTGAGTGCTCCCTTCAGCATCTGGAGATGTGGTCTCAATACCTCCCTTGATAGGCATTCCTACGGTTTTCCACTCTGACAGCCAAGCTCTGCATCCGATGCATAGTGTGAATGATATTCCTGCTGTGACTGTTACTACTACTATTAATAATAATAACGATAATAGCGTAACTTTCTCTTACAAATAATGTCTTGATAAAATCTTTGAACTGATTTTTGTGTGCATATGTACTTAGTAGCATAGATTCTGAGAAATAAGACTTGGGTTCAAAAGGATGATATTTTAAAAATGATTGCTACGTACTACCCAAATGTTCAATCATGACTCAGCATTTTCCTAATAAACTCTTTCTTATGCTTCTGTAATTAAAGGATACTTTGATCCTCCTCCAGGCTAAACAGTCCCAGTTTAAGAATCTCTGCTCTTGGCACCAGAAAAGATTAGGGGTCAAAATCAATGAGCACTTGTGTGTAACTGTTTTCCCATTCCTTTGCTTCCTCACCCCTTAGCTCTGCAGTGCCAAGATCTTCCAGCTCCTAAAAAGGCCCAGGTGAACTGCTCCCACCCTTTTGGTGCCTTCAGGTACCAGTCAGCCTGCAGCTTCACCTGTGAGGAAGGCTTGCTCCTGGTGGGTGCAAGCGTGCTACAATGCTTGGCTACTGGGAACTGGAGTGCTGTGCCTCCAGAATGCAAAGGTAAGGTTACCTTCTTTCCAGCATCTTCGAAATGACCTGGAGGCAGCATTTTAGATGTGGTAACTGTCCAGTGCTAACACCTTGAAAAGGTCTGGAAGATTAATAAAACTCTCACTTGTTCTTTCACCCTGTAACCCAGGGACCCCTAATGCAAATGCCTTTAGGGTCTAGGCAGATAGTACAAGTGTTAGGCTGTTTGGCAACAAACAATAGGGAGTGGCTAACTCCTTACCAGGGTCTTTGCCAGGACCTAAAGGCTCTTTTCATGAGCCAGGTAAACTGTTCATACTTGGCTAAAAGTAGTATCTGAAAAGAAAGCTAGAAAGAAAACAGTAGGTGCAGGATGGCTGTCCCAATGCTGACATGGTGCTTTATGCCTAGAAACCATGGAGTGTAATGGTGGAATGGGGGGCAGACCCTGGAGTGTAATGGTGGAATGGGGGGCAGACCCTGGAGTGTAATGGTGGAATGAGGGCAAGACCCCGGAATGTAATGGTGGAATTGGGGGCAGACCCCTGGAGTGCAATGGTGAAATGGGGGGCAGACCCTGGAGTGTAATGGTGGGATGGGGGGCAGACCCTGGATTGTAATGGTGGAATGGGGGGCAGACCCTGGAGTGTGATGGTGGAATGGGGAGCAGACCCCTAGAGTGTAATGGTGGGATGGGGGGCAGACCCCTGGAGTGTAATGGTGGAATGGAGGGCAGATCCCTGGAGTGCAATGGTGGGATAGGGGGACAGAACTTATAGGTACATTCTCCAAGATTTCTATAATATTGGAGAAATACACCTACTTAGGATAAAGTGAGAATGATGAAAAGCAGAAGACACTATTCCTTAAACTTGAGGTTACAGTATTCTCAGAAGGAAGAAACTTGGATTCAGTATGAACTTTCAGATTCAGGTTTATATATACACCGTATTTCATATCTAAAAGCCTGTGTATTCTGTCAATATTGGAACTCCCATCTGAAATTGAATTGCTTCTCGTCATCTGTATTTGGGTATTAAAGGACAGATATATGTTTTTTTTCCACACATCTTTTCCAATTCTTTAAGCATATTTATGGCAAATATTGCTTTTAAAAAGCAAGGTTTTTATTTACAAAGGCTACAGAAAAATAAGAAAATAGAGAAACAAAATGATATTCTTTTAAATACCTCCACCCTAAAACAGTTTCTGTTAACATTCTGCTGTGAATTCTTCCAAGTACTTCCCCTATCCACTTTTTGTCTATGCAATTAATATTTTTCTGAAGCATATACAATTTTAGTCAAAAGTTTAATATGTAAAATACTAGAATCTTCTGTATTGTCTGCCTTTGCCTATTCACTTTGTACAGACTCCCAACATCTAGAAAGCAAGCAGATACATGGTTTTATGAAGAGAAAACCATCTGCTATTCAGGTCACACACACACACCACTGCTAATCTGGGCCAACTGTGAATGAATCAATGGACAAATGAATGAGTGAATGAACGAATAAACAAACTTAGGAAAACTAGGTGTACTTCATTCCCAAGCACCAAAGAGTATGACAAGTCACAGGCTTTAAGTTGGGCGTAACCTCAGAACCTGGTGGCGCAGTGGTTAAGCGTTCGGCTGCTAACCAAAAGGTTGGCAGTTCGAGCCCTCCAGCTAGCTGCTCTGTGGGAGAAAGATGTAGCAGCCTGCCTCCGTAAAGATTACAGCCTTGAGACAGGTGGCACATCTACTCTGTCCTATAAGGACACTGTAAGTTGGAATGGACTCAACAGCAATGGATAGATGGGGGGCACCTTCAGATCGAGGGTCTGGAGAGGATGGGATGGGCTGTGACCTGGCCCCTCAGCTCTCATCCTGGCCATACCGAAGCCTGGATACGTCACAAAGTCCACGCAGCTTTGGGGAAGGACTTGGGGTCTTTGCTGTGAGTTATCATGGTGCTCAGAGCTCTTCCAGGCTGCCCTAGCTATGCAGGGCACAGATTACTGTTCATTGCCCCATACTGGCCTGCCTATGGGCGTTTCACAGCAGAGAAGTTGCCACTCACCACGGCTTCCTGTGACCCTCCAGTTCCCTTCTGCTTTTAGTTCTTTGTTTACTCTGACTGAACTTTCTCCTCAACCTCGCGTTGCTGGGTACCTATCAAGTGAAGCAGCCAGTGTGGGCTGGACAGGAAGGTACAATGAGGCTTGCAACCCACTAGCTGTTGTAATACTTCTGAGACTATGTTGGCAGACAATTTCCCTTTTTAATGCTCCCCACCTCCCAGCCACCCCCACTGTTAGAGAAAGAGCTGGAAATGGACTCAATGCCAGGCAGATTCTCACACACACCCCTTCCCCCCAGTTTGCCCTTAAAGCTTACAGGCTTCTTGAGTTGTCTTCTCTCCCCACTCCCCGACCCACCCCTCATACACACTGAATACAGAAAGACATTTCAGTAACAACTAGGTCTTTGGAAAATTGATTGATTTGCCGGGAGTGTTACTGGAGAGGAAAAGGAATGAAGAGAAAAACATAGAAAATGCTCTCAAGACTGAAGACCGCCAACTGTTGCTTGTCTAAAGCCATATGCTGCTCATCCAGGTCAAACAGGGAAGAAGTAACACCCGAACCATGTGTTTGCTTAGTCTTCACTTTTTAATGCCATCAGATTTAATCCAGGATTTATTGTCTTATTAATTTGCAAAAGGACATCTTGATAGCTATTAACATTTGTATACTGTGTATTTTCACTTTTGATCTTTGTAAACATCCTGGGCACTATTCCTCCCATTTTACAGATGAAGAAATTGAGGCTCTGAGAGGTTAAGTGACTTGCCAAAAGTCACAGAGCTGTGAAATGACAAGCGTAGGCCTTTTGATGCCCCAGCCTGCCTCCATTAGCGCAGCCACACAGAAGGAAAGCAGGCTTCTTAGTGCCGCAGACTCTGCTTGTAGGAAGTGTGGCAGAGAACTGTAAGACCGAGTTCAGCTCCGCCGATAAGTGAGCAAGTTCAGTCACTGTGGTGAACTGTCGTCAGCATAGGAGGAGACTGGTGACAAGAGTGGGAATTCGCGTTAGCACGCAAGCTACTACATTATCTACCTACTTTGTATATGGCTTTTTACTATATTTTTAAATTTTGCTTTATGTATGATATCATTAACTTATATACCTAAGGATCCCTGCTAGGCAAGATTATGATTTCTCCATTTTACTGGTGAAGAAACTGAGGTTCAGAAAGGTTATTGTCTAGAGACATATCGCTAATAAGTAACAGAGGCAAGATTTGGACCCGGATTCTTTTTACCACCTGGTTGGGGGAAGGAGTTTTGGGAAGGCAAAAAAGTATTTTATCTCCAGAGCCCCTTTTCCAGTCCCTTGTCGCTGTTTTCTGGTAAGGTCATCAGGTCTGTTTGTGAAGAAGGTAGCAAGGAAACAGCCACTTCCGCTTCTGCCCCGGGCCAACTGGAATGAGTTGCACAGACTAGCTTTCCAAACAGGTCGCTGCCTGCTTTTAAAAATCACCTCTAATGCTTTGTGGGTGAGTGTTTCAGGGTATCAATTGACTATAAGCTGCTCTTTTACATGCCCATAGTCCCTCACTGGTGATAAGGCACACCATGAAATACCAGCACGCATTTCCAGCCAAATGATGCTGCCGGGTGTTAAGGAGGGGCAGCACACACACACACACACACACACACACACACTCACTCATCTGGCTGGTTTCAGGTTGCTGAATTCTGAAATGGTTTCTTCTCTCCTCCTTTGCTATGACCCATGGTAGCTATTACCTGCACACCTCTGCTAAGCCCTCAGAATGGAACAATGACCTGTGTCCAACCTCTTGGGGACTCCAGCTATAAATCCACATGCCAGTTCAGCTGTGATAAGGGATTTTCTTTATCTGGACCAGAAAGATTGGATTGTACTTCATCTGGACACTGGACAGGTTCCTCACCAATGTGTGAAGGTAGGATCACGGTCTGTCCTTTCTCGCACCTTTTCACGGGACAGTATGGGAATGGACAGTCAGCAGAGACTCCTGTAACAGTGTTCTTCGGCTAAAGCAAACAAGACGTTCTCTACGGAATGTGGTACTCTAGACCAAAAGCTGCTCTCTCTCCATCTCTCTGTCTCTCCACCTCTCTCTTTCTGTCTCCATCTCTATCTTTACTAAGAATCTTGTACTAATTCTGGTTAAACATTCCAGTTTTATGAAGTGTTTTTCATGTCATTATAGGATTTGATGTTTACCACAATTCTGAAGACATGAGGGAAAACAGTATCATCCCCATTTTATAGATGAGGAAACTAGGGCTCAGGAAGGTTAACTTGTCTGTGGTAATACCGTTAACAGTGATGAATCCAGCTGTGTTACTGGCACTGTTGACTAGAAAAAAACGTTAACTAGAAAAAAAAAAAAAAAGCTGGTTTTTTAACCACTATGCTGCACTGCCACCTTGTGGCAGCGTTTCTAAATCTGGGCTCAAAAACCAAGCCAAACCCATTGCTTTAGAATAGATTCTGACTCATAGCAACCCTACAGGACAGAGTAGAATTTCCCCATAAGGTTTGCAAGGCTGTAAATCCTTGCGGAATTAAACTGCCACATCTTTCTCCCATGGAGCGGCTGGTCGGTTCAAACCACTGACCTTTCGGTTAGCAGGTGAGCGCCTTAAGATCCCGGCCGGGTCACTTGTAAGTTTACTCTTCCACTGTCCTGGGTTGCAGCTATAACTGCTGAAATGCACTTGAAAAATGGCAGTATCTCGTGATCAGATGAGAGGATATCTTGGTAGAAATCTATTAATGTTACGTGAAAAACAGCTATCACTTCTTATGGAATAAGAACTGAATTAATAACCAAAGATGTGTATTGTCTTATCCTCTGTTCTTCTTGAGAAAGCCACTTTATACACAGGCTTCACTTTTCTTAATTCCAGGAGGAGAGGAGTGAGGTCCTTCCTCTGCCGGGAATAATGTAGATTAAAGGGCATAAATGCTACCATCTACTGTCAAAATGTATACTAGAAACTACCCAGCAATCTAGAATCTTTGTGGGTGACAGCATTAGGGCTTGTGCTTCATCACTTCTTCATTTATTTCTCGCACCTCATCCATTTATTCTATAAACATTTATCATGATCTCTATTTTTCCACATTCCATTTCAAGGCGAAAGAATCAAGAATAAAAAAAAAAAAAAGAATCAAGAATACATTTTAAAAATCTCACTAAAGTTTTAAATCATGTATGCAGCCATGATTGTTCAAGCTGTCATCCCTCCAGCCCCTGGATCCACTCGCTCCTTCCCAACCCTCTTTTCCCCACAATAAGAAGCATTTCTCTCCCACCTCACAGACACACCCCCTCCACGCCAACCTTGAACATGGCCGACTGTGGGCCTCAGAACTAGCAACCTTGTCTGAACCTGATTTTGAGCTCTGCAACTGTGTTTCTACCTCACACTCCAAATGTGTTCTCTAAATATAGGCAAATATATCCAGTTCCTCTTTTTGGCCTACGGTCCATGAATCTCTGGCCGTTTAGCACCACCCCCAGGCCCTGATTTTCACATAGTTCTGCAGAGTCCTGAGGCACATCAGAAAGGCTCAGGGGCCACCAAGTCAGCAGGGGCAGTGCAGCAGGTGAAGCGCTCAGTCCCCTCTTCAGAGCGCAATTCCAGGTTCCATTTTTGTGGTGGTTCCACAGATAAGCCCTTTTCAGTGGGAATATCAGTTGCTTGAGCCTCTGGGACTTGGACCCTGCCCATGTGTTCTGGTTTCTTCCCTGCCTTTGTCCTCCAGGACCTGAAGTCCTTTCCCTGACTCTAGGCCGTGACTGAGGGTCTTCTACTGACTGTCACGATGTTGTTTTCACAGCAGATTGCTTGTATCTGTGGTCCATCCCGCACCCCCACTGGTTGTTGGTGCACCCATCCTGACTCACACTACTGCTCTCCATATCCCTTAATGGTGTCTGTCACTGACCTTCTGCAGACCATGTGCGGCTGCTGGGCCCGTCCCCTGATTGTGAGCTAGCCTCGCCTAGTGAGGGCAGCCAGTCCTGGTTCCAAGTCTCAATCCCAGTTCCACCCTTCTGCCCAGTCCCTGCTCATCCAGGTTCTAAAATATGGCAAAATGGTGTCCTCCAAGCTCTTTCCTGGGTGGCATCTCTGTTTCATCCACCCCTCCGACATGACTCTGACTCCATAGGAATTCTTAGTCGTTAGTATGAGGCTTGAGTTTACAACAGTTAGAACAGTTTCACTTATTACATATCTTCTCCCAAAAAATTCTTGGGGAAGCTGTACCCAGCTCAAGTAAAATGAGATAATAAGAAGAAACAGAGAAGAATTTACTGCTACTAATATAAATCTTTTTGTGTGTGTTTGTGCTTTCTCTTTGTTCTGTGGTTCATACTCGTGCTGTTTTATCTCCTCATGCATTTGGTTACTTTTGTGTGCTGAGCACGGTATTTCAATAACTGTTAGTAGACATTAGTTGAAGCCCCCAAGTCAATTTCCTTTTGCTTTTTCCAGGCTCCTGTGGGTAATAGCAATCTGCAGTTACCTTAATCTAAACCCAGGACTTGAGATTTTCTGGGTCACCCAAATGACTCAGAACCAGGTTGAAGTCTTTTTGAGTATCATTTACTTCTAGTTTGTCTTTACTCTTAGAATGCAGTTATGAAGGCCCAGCCCAAAGCAAAGGCAGTTTACCTGGATCCCAACTTTTTCCTCTCTAGCCCTGTTGTTCTTAGAAGCCATCAAGTCAATATTTGACTCATAGCAAACCAGTATGACAGAGTAGAATGGCCTACAGGGTTTACTACACTACAGTCTAGGAGCAGATTGCCTATGAGAGCAGATCGCTAGGTCTTTTCTCCCACAGAGACAATGGGTGAGTTTGAACTGCCAACATTTCTATTAGCAGCCAAGTGCTTAAGCACTGCATCACCTGGGCTCCTTCTAGCTCCAGTCATCTATCAAAAACTCAGATCAGCCTCTTAGCCGTCTCTCCTGGATCAGCAAACAGCACCAGAGCAAAAGTGCCCCAGAAACTCTCTGTGTTCTTGGCTCTGGGTTCCTATCTGCTTGAAGATCTCAACCTAGTAATTCTTGATAATTTTATTTGCTCTTTAATGCTTTATAAAAATTGTTGTTGTTTAATCTAGCTTTTTAAATGTTCTTCATTGCGTGAGGATTGGCCAGAACTACCACTGATAAAGCAACATCTCCAATGTACTTAATTTTTGCCATCTTTGTTTTCATTCATTGATAATAGAGAACTAGTGAGCTCAATCATCTGTGGATTCGAGTGCAATAATTAAACAACAATGTAGATAGAACTGCCTTGGAAGTAAGTCAAAACAGAGCACTAACTATATAATAAAAGCAACCTTTATCTGTTATTTTATTTTTCTTGTAATTACTAGTTTTTATCAAAGTTTTATAGTAGGATTACAGAATCCTGGAAGATACTGAAAAAGTTGCTTTAGTGAAAATGTTCACAGACGATTTGATGTTTTACAGTAAGCTCAAGAATAGGACTGCTTTTAAACGTTACCCAGAAAGGCCGTTCCTCTGCGTAAGCCTCCCTCTGCTTCTGCACTAGGTCCTTCACTCCATCAGCATCCTTGGGAGCTCCACAGATCTAATTCAGCCCGTTTGCTGAGAGCCCGCCGTATGCCAAGTCTGGGTTAGGCTTTCCTGCAGGCAGCTCCCTCACATGAGTCAAAGTCAAATCCTTAAAGACATTTAGAGGCCTTCGGTTGGACGAGGTTAATTTTTACCCAAGAGGGTTCCGAGATTTTATAAGTACAAAAGTTGGATCTGTAACCACGGCAGAGCAAGGCTGACAAAATTGAAACCACACTTATGTCTCCCAAATGAATTTAATGTTGTAATACACCGGAGGAGTCCCTGGGTGGCACAAGTGGTTGAGCACTGGATTGCTAACCGAAAGATCGGTGGTTCAAACCCACCCAGAGGCAGCTCAGAAGTAAGGCCTGGCAATCTGCTTCTGAAAGGTCACAGCCTTGAAAACCCTATGGACTACGGTTCTACCCTGCACTCATGGGGTTGTCATGAGTTGGAACTTACAACTACATTTGAATACGAGGGGTCACATTTAATCATTTTTAAAAAAATAGTAGCTCCTTTTGTATTTTTCAAACCAAATAAAGCATTTATTAAAATGCATCCAAATTAAATTGTACTCATTCACATATTCACTCATTGAGCAAGTATTTGTCGATTACCTACTATGTGCCAGGCACTGTTGTAGGCACCGGGATCCAGTGCGGAAAAAGCAGGCAAGGCCTCTGCTCTGCTGCAACTGACCCTATGCATATTCTTGGACTTAAATCCTGGAAGATAATGAAAAAGTTATTTTGGTGAAAATGTTCACAGGTGACTTCATGTCTAGGATTTATCCCAATAGACATGTTTAATAAGTGCTTAGCAGATGGAATTGATCTCCTAGATATGGGTTTATTGGTCACTCAAAAGTTTGAGACTACTGAACTAAAATTCAGTATGTTACTCTGGCTATTTGAAAGGATTCATGTAATCTGTATCTACAATCCTTCCATGAGTAGCCTGACACTGAAACATGCATGGTCCAGCACAGGCCAAATATACCACCTTCCCATGAGACAAAAAAAAAAGGAATTCAAAGGATTAAAAAAAAAAAAAGCTAAGCCAAGTGAGCTTTACCTGACCAAGTTATTGCCTTCATAATAGCTTTGAATTTGAAGAAATAATAGCCACTCAGTTTGTCAGTAGCCCAATATTTATTGATAAATGATAGTTTCGTGTCATAGAATCTAATGGCGATAAAGCACAGACCTAACTCTAGAAAAACATGAAACTGCAATAATTTGCGAAAATGACTTTTTAGGGGAAGTTATGGTTAGTAAATTAAAAAATCACTCATCCACTTGTCAAGTGGTTACTGAGTACCATCTCACAAGACACTGCAGTGTGTGTGAATTGTGGGAGACACAGAGATTTATGCTTCATGGATTTTAGAAGTTTTTTTTTTTTTTCAATATAGTAGAAAGGGAAGATATGACAACAGAAAGTTCATGGGTTCAGAGGAAAAGAAGACTTCAGAGAAGCTGTGTTGGGTTGGATCCTGGAGGGTGGGTAGGATTCTAGTCAATGGAAATAAAAGGAAATTCAGGGCAGTGTGGGCCAAGAACCAGAGACCAGAACACAGGAGGCCAGGTCAGGGAATCCCCAGGGATCAGTCTAGCTAGACAGAGTTTTGAGCTTTCCTGTGCTGAACAACTATGATTAAAAAAAAAAAAAAGCCTGGAATTCGAGAGGAAGAAATAGTTTGAGACAGAGATGCTCACTGAAGCTGTAGACCTGTTGAATTTGAAGAGATGGCAGGGTATCTAAGACGAAGTGGTCTCAGGCAGAAAGAGGGGCAGAAGTGAAACCCAGGACTACACATGTGGAGATAGGCTAGTAGAGCAGTGGAGGCCGTGAGGTCTCTGAAGCGGAGGGCACAGAGAAGAGAGGGTGAAAATGCGAATTCTTGAGAGTGACTGTTTGAATCCTTGACTTCCTTATCTCTGTATTTCTACCTCACTCCTCTCTGCAAGCCTACCATACTGCCCCTCTGCAGGAAAAGACCTGTCTTATTTGTTGTGGAATGCCTGCTGCTTAGCAAAACACCAGGCACATAGTAGACGCTCAGTAAATATGTCTTGAATGCATGAGTGAATTATGAACAGAATTCTGAATAAACTTGAAGATGGTGACATTCTGGATTTGGTGCCCCAGCCATCAGGTGTCCACAGCTATCTCCCCCAGAACGGGGCAGCATGGATTGCTCCGAGGCTCACGGCGAGTTCACCGTCAGCTCCACCTGCCGTTTCTCCTGCGGCACGGGCTTTAAGCTGAAAGGGTCCACCAGTGTTGAATGCACAACTTCTGGGAAGTGGACAGCACCTCCACCCACCTGCGAAGGTAAAACAATATGCCCTCCCCAGGAACGGCTCCGCCTTTGGAAATTCCTTCTACAATAATAGCAAATACTTACACAGCTCTTACAATGGGACAGCTACAGGTTGTGTTATTATCACTGTGAAAGCACTGCTTCTGCGTATGAAATGGGCCATCTGTTGAGGCTGGGGAACACAGCCTATAGGTTAAAATAGTTATAAGGCGGAATGGAACTTTTTATGTTTGGAAGTAAAAGGAATATTGATTTCATAAGCAGAAACTTTCATATTTTTGCCTCTTTTTATCAAAAAGTTATTGAATGGCCTCCATTACTTCATTGCTGAAAGAATGCAAGGAATGAAGCCACTGGGCCAACATTTTCAACTGAGGAATTCAGGTGGAGAGAGGCCACCCACTGTCTTCCTGCCACGGGGTAGGCTAGTGACAGACAGTGGCGTCACTCCACCTCACACGTCAGGCTGGACTTTGGCGACAGGACAAGATCTCCTCCCAATAAAGCAGAGACAAACAGGCAATTCACCCAAAGTACTTGGTTTTCTATCAAATTCCTTGTATTTCTGTACCAACTCTTCTGCTTTTTAAAATATCAATAACATTGACACCCCAGTTTCTTCTTCTGACCAGGAGAATCCTCTCTCCAAGTACTTCTTAAATAACTTTCCTCATCTGGTTTTCCATACCTGAGATGAATATTTTTCCTTAAGGAGAAAGATATCTTCCTAAAGAGTGTATGGCTAAAGATACCTTGTCACGAGAGGGATGGAAGTCCTTAACTCTGTAATGCTTTTTATATTGCGGACTCCGTAAACTGAGACCCTTTCTCTCAGCAGGCACAGCATCAGCTCCCACCTCAGAGATGCGATGCCCAGCCCTCATCACTCCTGGGCAGGGAACGATGTCCTGTACGCATCATCTGGGAACCTTCGGTTTGAATACCACTTGCTACTTTGGATGCAATGCTGGGTTCACACTCACAGGGGACAGCCCTCTCCGATGCAGAACTTCAGGACAATGGACAGCAGAAGCGCCCACGTGCATAGGTAACCTGCAAAGCATGCAGTTCTGAAGCTGTCTCCCTGCGGGCACTCAGATCAATCCTTGCGCCTGCCTGTTGAAATCTCGCCAACCCCACAACTTCAGGTGTCAGCTCCTTCATGAAACCCACACCAACCCGCTGCCCTAACAGCCGCAATCGGAAGCCATGTGCAGTAGGCACGTTGCCTCTCCCCCTTCCTCACCCCACGAGCTAACGCCCTGGTGTCCAAAGGCCCAGAGGAAACATTTTTAAATGTCCAAAATGTGTTAGGACAGTGAGCGTGCTACAGTGTGAAACCAGCCATATGAATCATGAAAGACAAGTTGCAGTTGTATTAAGTAGGTGGCAGTGTACAGTTGCCATGTTTCTCAAAAGAACTGCAACCTGAACAAGAAGACAAAACCATGTGTGATAGCTCCTGAGGAGCTCTCACCCCGGACACGAAGCTTTGACCTATGTCTCATTCATCTTTGTATCCTCACAGAACACAGCATGCTGCCTCGCAAATGTCCCTATTACTCAGTAATGTTTATTTGACTTAAATTTCATTTCCTGAGCTTTAGTTCCCTACCTGTAAATTGGGGGAAGTAATCTGAAGTTTCTTAAAAATAGTTTAAAAGGAATGATGGCCTCCACTCCTTTCAAACTTCCAAGAGTCCAGCCATGGTAAACACTTGAGTGCCAACACACAGAGATGTGCCAGATAGTTGCTCGTTGGCGATGCTAATAACAACATTGAGAACAATAATATTTTTGAGAAGCAAAATTTTATAAATAATATTTTTGGAGACAAGATTGATCAACCCATTAAAAAACTAAAACCAAACCTGTTGCCGTTGAGTCGATTCTGACTCACAGGGACCCTAAGGGACAGAGTAGAACTGGCCCATAGGGTTTCCAAGGACTGGCTGGTGGATTAGAACTGCCAACCTCTTGGGTATCCGCCGAGCTTTTAACCTTGCACCTCCTATCAACCCATCAGTAGTTATTTATTGGATGCTGGTATGTTCCTATCCTGGTTCTTTGACTATTATTCTTTGAGTGGGTATTTTAGCATGTATGGTCAACACGTTAATGGCACAAGTGACTCATATCCTTTCTGATCATTCACTTTTGGCCTCATCTGCTGGCACTAATAACCAGGTTATAAAGGAAGCCGTAATCTTTTGTACCTTTGTGTTACGCGTTTGTTTTTCCTGCAGCTGTCAAGTGCTCTGAGCTGCGCATTATTAAGCCAGTGATGATGAACTGCTCCAACCCCTGGGGAAATTTCAGCTATGGATCAGCCTGTACCTTCCATTGTCCAGAGGGTCAATTACTTAGTGGCTCAGCAAGAACAGCATGCCAAGAGAGTGGCCACTGGTCTACCACGATGCCAACCTGCCAAGGTATGTTTTTCATGTGATTTAGAAAGTCACCTTGATATGGACAATAACAAATCAGTGTTTCTTCTCTGTGTATCTGACATCCCATCACTGAATTTCCCCTGTGCTTAATATACGCTTCACAATGAGTCAAGTCTTATACAGAGGTGGGAATTAATTCAGTGACTCTGTATAGACAATCACCCCTCATGTCCTTATCATCTGTTTTAATCCATTTTGGAGTTTCAGAATGTCTTAAAGTGAGGGGTTATCTCATGCATAGTCCCAATTTATTATCCCAGGAGGCCTTCATTTACCACATATCTCTGCAAATACCACACACACACACAAAAAAAATACCACAGATCTTCTTAATTAAGCTCTATCTGTTTGCAAGGTTTATTTCATAACTTTTTTTCCCCTAGCAGCTTCTGACTTCCTTTTGTTGTATAAGTTCATATCAATTGCCCCCTAAATTACTCATGCTTGAGTTTATTTGTCCACTGTTCCACTTATTCTATCATTTAATTCTTTTTATGGCTCTTTACCCTGACCCCTTTGGAAATTACGTTTGATACTTAAGCCTTGGGGATAAAACTGGGTCCTCCTCCCTCTTCTGTAGGAGTGGTTTTATCACCTCCAGATCTTCTCTGGTGTCTGTTTGCACTGATGGCCATTGATGACCCAACTTGATCTCACACCTTAGACTTCTTGGGGCCCTTCTAGGAGAACGACTGGTCTTCTGCACAATACACATTTCACGTTGTGTGTGTGTGTGTGTGTGTGTGTGTTTTGTATCAGGGCCATTGACTATCCAGGAAGCCCTGACTTACTTTGGTGGAGCTGTGGCTTCTGCAACTGGTCTCTTGATGGGTGGGACACTCCTGGCTCTACTAAGAAGACGTTTCAGACAAAAAGGTAAATAAGAAAAAAATCTTCTCTTTATTTTATTCTTTTATGTGACTCGAGGTGGGGGTTTAAACCTCAACTTCAGTAGTTCGTGTTTGAAAACATTTGCATTGAAAGAAAATAAGGCCAAGATTTAAGAACTGGGTGCCCATCAGAATCCCCTAGGGAACTTTATAAAAATAAGATCTCTTCACAGGGAGATCTGGAAATGAGCTGGGAAATCTGAATTTTCTTCCCCCCAAAATTCTGGCAAGATTGGTTTTCACTCAGATTGGTATATGGGAGCCTCTGGACTAGGTGGCATTTTTCCTGTTGCTGTCGATTCTGACTCATAGCAACCCTTTAGGACAGAATAGAACTGTCCTGTAGGGCTTCCAAGGAGCAGGTGGTGGATTTGAACTGCCAACCTTTTGGCTAGCAGCAGAATGCTTAACCATTGCACTACCAAGGCCCCTATATAGGTGGTCTTAGGTTATCACCAAAACTAACTGGAGAAGCTCTTATTTCCCTCCCTTACTCCTTCCTTCAGGCAACTCATTTATTGATCAGCTTTGTTAGGTGCTGGGACCCAGAATGATGGTTCTTGATATCAGGAATGTATGCTCTAGTACGGGAGATAGACACATGGTAAGTGTAGCAGGCCAAAAATATAACCTTGGTATTCCTGGAACACAGAATAAACCAAAACCCAAACCAACTGCCATGGAATCAATTCCAACTAATGGCAACCCCATGTGTGTCAGAGTAGAACTGTGCCCCATAGGGTTTCCAATGACTGATTTTTGGAAGTAGATTGCCAAGCCTTTCTTTTGAGGTACCTTTGGGTAGACACAAACCCCCAGCCTTGTGGTTAGCAGTTGAGCCTGTTAACTGTTTGTGCCACCCAGGGACTGGAACTCAGAATGCTGTTGTTGTGTGCTGTTGCGTCAATTTTGACTCATAGTGACCCTATCTGACAGAGTAGAACTGCCCCACAGAGTTTCCTAGGCTGTAATCTTTATCAGAGCAGATCACCAGGTCTTTTCTCCTGCAGAGCCGCTGGTGGGTTTGAACCCCCTGCATTTTGGGAACTCAGAATAGGGGTGACTAAACCAAATTGGTAGGTCAGAAAAGGTTTTTTTGAGTTTAGCTTTGAAGAGTGAGAGGAATTTGGCCATGGGGGAAATGGCAACAGACTTCCAGCAGAGAGAATGGTTTGAGAAGATAGGAAAGTTAAACAGCTGGGACAATGGTCATTGTGCAGTTCGTGCATCTGAATCAAAGGGGCTAAAGATGAAGCAAAAAGTGTAAGGAGCTGCCTTTTTATTAACGAAACACGTTCTCCTGAAAACTGTGGAGCTGATGAAGGATTTAAGCAGGGAAGTGACCAAAATGGATGAAGACCCTCTATTAGGAAAACTGTCTATCGACTGCTCATCGGAACAAGAGCTTTGGCCTAAGATGAAGAAGGGAGCACCATTCCCTAAGGTTTGGAGCACCTTTCTCCATCTGTTCCAGGTGTTTAACCTGCTGTAAGCTTATAGGCTAACGCAGCTCTTCCTCCACATGGCTTCTCCTGGAAATTAACTAGGGGCATCAGAGAGGTCAGGGATGCTCAGATCCAGATAACTGGAAGAGGCTATGTTAGAGCACCTTACAGAGCTCCCACTGGATTCAGGAGCTTCAATGCCTTTTCTAACTGCCCAGAGGAAGAACCACTTGTTCTCTTATCTTATCACACAGGCACTACGGCATTGAGGCTGTTTTTCCAGAGCTCCTTACGTGCCCATGTGAGTGGGTGACTAACACAATATCATTGTTGTTAGTTGCCATTGAGATCCCACATGTGCAGAGCTGAACTGCTCCATAGAGTTTTCAAAGCTGTGCCCTTTCAGAAGCCGATCCCCAGGCCTTTCTTGTGAGGTACCTCTGGGTGGGTCTGAACCACCAATCTTTTGGTTAGTAAGCAACAACAACAAAAAACAAAACCTGCTGCCATCAAGTTGATTCTGACTCTTAGTGACCTTATCGGACAAAGTAGAACTGCCCCATAGGGTTTCTAAGGAGCAGCTGGTGGATTTGAACTGCTGACTTTTTGGTTAGCAGCTGAGCTCCAGTAGTCAAGGGCTTAACCATTTGCACCACTCAGAGAATCTTGACTAGGTCAATATACAATGGGCACTACTCTGCTTAAAGACCAAAGAGGTGTACCATGAGATACAACCAATTCCTCCATGCAAAAAAGTCCCAAAGAGCAATTCAGCCAACCCCAAGATACAACCAATCCCTCCGTGTTTAACCAAATGCCAAGAGCTCCTAAGAGCTGGATAATCATGGAGCAGTCACAGTATTCCTGCTTTCCGCCCCAGGTTCTCTCTTTAGTTTTGAGACATTTCTAGGGAACCTTCTGAAGAGTGATGAGAACAGCGGCCACCCATCCTTCAGGATCCTTAATAATTAATAAGTTCATTTGTTCGAGATGGGGAGATTTCCCTAAGCCTGTCCCTTTGGTTTCAGACTTCTAGGATTCTATTATCAAACAAAAGGAACCGCAGCATTGTCTGTCCCCTTTCTGCCAACTCAGGATGTGCTCATTCTCACAGCAAAGGCACAGTCATGCCCTGTCATAAATGAATGTGTTAATCTTTGCTTAACCTAATGTTTTCTAAACTTATTCAGCCAGGAGATGCTGTCTCCCTTTTCTCTTCCCATGGGATAATGGGCAGGCCTCCTAAAATGTCTAAAGCTTCCATTATTAGAGGCTGATGTTTGGATTAAGACAGGAGACCCCTGGTCACATATATTACCCTGGAGGGAAGACATCCACTGTTGTGTTGGTGTGGATTTGTTTATGCAGTTAGCTCGCTCAGCTGATGGCTGAGGAATTGGAATACAGGTTGCAGCAATACAGGGCCGTCAAATGCCAGAGAAATGAACTGCAAGAACCAATGACCTAAACAACAACAATAAAAGGAAGGAAGGAAGGAAGCGAGGGAGGGAGGGAGAGAGGGAAGAGCCTGAAGGCAAGGGCCGGAAGTATGAGGAGAGGTTTTCACCGAGGAAGTGGGAGAAGTGAGAGGATTCCGGACTTACATATTGTCAAACATCTAATGGGGCCTAAACCAGGCCCTACCTCCCAGGTCCTGGGGACGGTGGGTTGGGAGGGGGGAAGATTGTTCTCAGTATCCCCTCATAATCAGTCCACTGACTTTCCCCAATAATTCCTGTTACTGATTTTTCTCTTCCAACTTATTTTTTTTCTTTTGTAACAACTATTGTGCCTCCTCACCTATTTCAGATGACGGGAAAAGCCCCTTGAACCCTCAAAGGTAAGAATGTTTTGAAGTCACTGTGATGTGTCAGACTGCTCATGTGTGGCACTGTCATTTTATAATAAATCTGCAGTGTCCCCTTCGTTATCTTGAAGTGAAATACACAGACAATATATAGCCTAACTGCACATATTTTTAAAAAATCAGTAAATGCCTGACTACAATATAAAGGAGAAGTAAAAGAGAAAGTGGTTTATAACACGAATAAAGAGTTAAAGCGTGGGCCTCCCACCAGGAGGTGGTCAGAAGCCTGCACTTCTGGGTAGAATCGCTAGAGGGGCAGCAGCCACAGAGGGAGGCTGAGGCGTCAGAGCTGTGCCAACACAAGCCGGTTTTCCAAATGGTGAATGCCCTGGTAAAGAGTTGTAAAGCCTGTTGTAATCTTCCCCAGTTTATACAGCAATTGCATTTTAAAAGACACAAGGATACTTAAGGTTTATATGTAAAGCAGTTAAGTTCCAGGCTTAGAAATTTTTCCCCTACATGAATATTGAGTAGATGTGTTCAAGTTGTGTGAGGCTGTGGGGCGATTTTTGTGACCTGTGCTTTTTAGGACATTCAGCACCCCACCTCTGCCTGCTACAAACCAGAACTCCTTAATCATTATGTACACTATGTAAACCAAAAACCACCCCCCGGGGGCAGTATGAGTGTCCTTTGAGAACTATTGCCAGCTTGTCAAGTGTCAAGACTGGGAACTTTGTGACTATTTCCTCTCACCAAGGAGAGGCTGCAGCTACTTGGGGGGACATTCCAGTTAGTCAATACATAAAGCATCGACAATAACCTAATGGGGGTGTGAAATGCAAAGCACGTTATCCAGCGCGTTAAGTGGAATCTTGAAAACTGCTTTGGCATTTGCTTCTCCTTCCTTTTTCAAGCAGAATTCCAGGGGCGGCTGGTAACCCATGGTTTCGGGAGATACCAAGTTCTTTGTGTGCAGTTTCTTTCTGTGTTGTTGGGTATGAAGCAGTACATGGCAGATCACCCTGTGTCTCTGTTCTTTCAGCCACCTAGGAACATACGGAGTCTTCACAAACGCTGCATTTGACCCCAGCCCTTAAGGTAAATTACCTCTGAAGATATTTTTGAAGGAAAGAGAAGAGTCAGAGAAAGAGGAAGGACATAAAGCTCGACTTTTCATTATATAATCATGTATTAAATTTTAGGAGTCCCTGGGTGGCACGAATAGTGAATGAACTCGGCTGCTAACCAAAAGGTTGGAGGCTTGAGTCCACCCAGAGGCACCTTGGAAGAAAAGCCTGGCAATCTGCTTTCCCAAAAATCAGCCACTGAAAACCTTATAGGGCACAGTTCTACTCTGACACACATGAGGTGGCCATGGGTTGGAATTGATTTGATGGCAACTGTTTTTCTTTTTTTTTTTTTAATATTCAATTTTAAGCATGTCTTAAATTACCAGGCCATGAAGGAGCTTCTGCTGGCGGTAGGGCACAGATACAGATACTGCCACAGAGTGATGACAGAAAGTGAGTCCACCTGAGAACACTCATTTCCTGCAGAACAGAAATGTTCTAACAAGACGTAACTTATATTTCTGGATAAGGTCTTATTTAGTGGCTGCTAGGTGGTAATGACACCGTGACACTTCTGCCTGAGAAGCAGAAGTCATGTAAACGTTCACATTTATGAAGCCAACCCTCTATGCAGCCTGCTGGGAAAACAAAAACAATCTGACACCTCCCCTCTCCCAGAAAGCTCGGCAGGTAGCTGAGTTTCCTAAGAAAAGCGTCCCGGGTGACAGAATGTACTGGTTCTGGAGAAGATTAAATGAAGCCTCTAGAAACTGGTTGCTGTGGGGTCGACTCTGACTCAGGGCACCCCCTGTGTGTTAGAGTACAACTGTGCTCTGTGGACTTTCCAGTGGCTGAGTTTTTGGAAGTAGATTGCCAGGCCTTTCTTCTGAGGCACCCCTGGACGAACTCAAAACTCCAACCTTTCAGTTAAGAGCTGAACGTGTTAACCATTTGCACCACCAAGGGACTCAGAGGGTGGAAATGGTAAGGGGTTTCTCCCTTCCTTCCTTTCTTTTATAAAATGCAGATTCAGACTCAGGAGCTGGGGTCGAGAAGCTGGTATCCTGCAACACCTGCCCAGTGATTGGCAGGCAGTAAGCAGCCCGAGGTGCTATTGACGGCACATCAGAAACAAAATCTAACAGCACAGTGTCCCCTGAGGTCATTACAGAAATTCAGCAGTGTTAAATATTTACCTTTCATTCTTCTTTCTTTTCTTTTTAAAGGAAAAGATAATTCTTTTTTTTTTTTTTGGTCTCATTTTCAGAGACTCGTCCTCCTCCTGGCCGTCTCATTCAGCCTTCTCAGGATCCTGTTTTTGAACACCAGCTTCCTGCCAGACTTGAGTTCAACTGTAGTGCGTTTGCTGCAGTTTTCTGTAAATACCTGTGAATAGCGGATATGGAATTTCCTTTAAATTGGCTCTGAACCAGAGCAGAAGAATGGCACCACACCCCAGCTCCCTGCCACCCCTCCTACTCCCCCTCTCCCCTGCCTCTAACCCGAGCAGCAGAAGCCAGGAGGAGATGTTTCTGCCCCGGTCTGTGGGCTGCACCCCGGCTGTTACTTGAAATAATCAGCAGTAGACAAAGCATCTGGAACATTTGACTCACCAGAAGACCAGACTGTGGAGATACAAAAGTCCCTCTTGCCTTTTGCGTTGGAAGAAGGCACTGCCTATTTTGGAAGGCAGGGAGTGTCCCTGACTTGAACGAATTCCTGTAGGACCTTCTAGGGTCTCCAGTGCTTGCTGTTGACAAGGCCTCTTAGGCCTCTGGGCCAGGGGACCAGAGACCGCAGAAGACCAAGAACCAAGCTGCAAGGGCACGTGTCACTGTCGTCATAGTAGACCTTATCCCACAAGTCACTCTTCTCCAAAGGACCCAAAGACCAATATTCAAATCTATAATTAAAAGAACTTCCCCCAAACATCCTGTTCTATTTGGTATTTTGTTCAGTCAACTTTGGTACATCACTTGGTTTACCATTAATGTAATACCTAAATGCAGTAATATCCATTACAGTTCAACCCTTCAGTCTGATTTTCAAAAAGAAAATCAGAGAAGCAGAAAAAGCCCTGGTCACCTGAGTGTTCTACAGGAAAGAACACATGTGCTTTGCGTGCTCTTTAAATCACCCGCTTTATAAATAGCGCATGGAATGTTGCACAGTAGCAGAGTTGTTGCATTAATGCAGAAACTTGAGAACGAAAAATATTGTTGTTGTGTCTCTGAAACGCAATGAATGATTATGTCGTACACATGGAACCATACAAAGTAAACATGCAAATAAAAGTGGCAAAGCCGTCTAACTCATCGCATACAAAGGGTTACAATAATTTTGCAAGAGCTTCTGTAATAGTCTTAGGGGACAATGTGCTTTTAAAATTGCTCTCTGATGTATGTCAGTAGTATCCCTGACGGCATACTACGTGCCAATCACCAGGCAGGTGTTGTCAGACAGTGGCTCTCAGCCCTGGCTTCCGCAGTTTGTGAAAGCTCCCCAGGGGACTCACGGTTTGCCAGCTTTGGGAACCACTGATGCAGATGAATTGGAAAGTATAAGTGCAGTACTAGTAGTTTATAGTTTATACTTGAGTAATTTCTAATCTAGTTGAGGAGACAATAGATACCCATGCACAATAATAGGGTAATCAGTGTGTGTATATAATTGGGATAGTGTTGTAGCAGTTCAGAATATGGAAACGTCAATTTGATCTCAGGATCAGAGGTAAGCAGGCCTCTGGTTGGACTGTAAATGGTAGACAGGTCGAGAGGAAGAGGATGGGCATTCTGAGTGGTAGAACAACAGCAGCCAAGGAGCTGAGATGGAAGGTTGCGTGTAGGAGGAGGGAAGATATTGAGGATCCTGACATGGTTAGATCAGACCTCATGTGAGTTGCCCAGATTACAATTTACTGAATGTGTTGAGACAAAGCATATGACGGAAGGTTGGAGGGGTGTAGATGCAGGGAATCACAGACATACACTTCTCAGATCCTCCGTCAATGCAAAATAACATCATCCAAGAATACATGGGGCCCTGGAGGCAGGAAAACAATCATGGTCATACACATGTGCCGTGTACTTCCCAAGTGCCAGGGGTTATACACTCGATGGTCTTCTTTCAGCGTAGACAACCCTGTTAGGGAAAACTGTGTCTATCATCCCTGTTTTGTGTTGTAAAAACTCAACTCCAGGAAAGATGGAAACAACCTACATACCCATCAACAAATGAATGGATAAACAAACTGTGATACCTACACACAATGGAGTATTAAGCAACAAATTCGATAGCAGCGGGGGTGGGGACAGAACAACAATGAGTCTGTGAAGCATCTCATAACATGGAGAAATCTGGAGGGCATTATGCTGAGTGAAATAAGTCCATCACAAAAGGACAAATATTGTATGAAATATAAAACTTTAAAAACTCATGAAAAGGTTTACACCCAAAAAGAAATAATCTTTGATGGTTAGGACGGAGGGGAGGGGCGGGGAAGAAAAAACACTAAATTGACAATAGATAAGTGGAAACTTTGGTGAAGGGTAAGACAGTACACGATACTGGGGAAGCCAGCACAACCTGTACAAGGCAAGGTCATGGTAGCTCCATAGACACATCCAAACTCCCTGAGGGACAGAATTGCTGGGCTGAAGGCTGTGGGGACCATGGTCTCAGGCAACATCTAGCTCAACTGGCATAACGTAGTTCATAAAGAAAATGTTCCACATTCTACTTTGGTGAGTAGTGTCCCCAGACTTAAAAGCCTGTGAGTGGCCATCTAGGATACTCCATTGGTCTCACTCCCTCAGGAGCAAGGAATAGTGAAGAAAACTAAAGATACAAGGGAAAGATTAGTCTAAAGGACTAATGGACCACATCTACTACGGCCTCCACTGGACTGAGTCCAGTACAACTAGATGGTGCCTGGCTACCACCACTGACTTCTCTGACAAGGATCACAATAGAGGGTCCCAGATAGAGCTGGAGAAAAATGTAGAACAAAATTCTAACTCGAAAAGAAAAACCAGAGGCTGGGCCAAGATGGTGGAATAGCCAGACACTTCCAATGATCCCTCTTACGACATAGACCCGAAAAAAACAAGTGAGACGATTATATTTATGACAAGCTAGGAGCCCTGAACATCAAAGGCAAAGTTAGAAAATGGACTGAGTGGCAGGGAAAGGGAGAGATGGCTCAGAAGCAGAGAGGAGTTATGGGACCGAATCACTGGGAACCTTCAGGCACCATTCCCAGAGCAACGGTGGGGGACTGGTAGTAGCGTTTGGCTGCAGTTTCCTCAGACAGAAGCAGCCAGCTACATGGCCTACTCTCACCTCCACAAGCAGAGAGGAACAGTGCTCTCTGCAAAAGCTAAGTACTTGCATATGTTTTACCATGCCCCCAGCCCCCAAGCCAGCTTCAGTGGCTGTTGATTTCCCTGGGGCTGAAATAGGTCCTATTGAGCTACCTGAACCATTCTCTCGGCTTTGGAGAAGGAATAAATTCACAACTGGGGGAAAAGATTATTTGCCGGCTCCACTAACTGGGGGAGCTCAGGACAGAAGAGGCTCTTGTCCAGGCATAAACGGTCCATGGACTTTGAATACCTTTCCCCCCTGCATGGACTTGTGTGAGCCTGTATCAGGAGAATAGGCCCTTGGTGGCAGATTGCAATTGTTTCAGCTGTACTGTAGAGAGGTGGGTGTTTGATACTTGACATCACTTTGCCTATTAAACAGGGTCCTCACCTACCTACATCAGGGGCATAAGGACTAGTGGCTCGACTCAGGTCACCCAGCCACCCACAAAAGGGGTCCAAGGATAACAGGTACTTCCCAATCCTTACAACCAAAAGCATTGGGAGTGCATGGTCCATCTGCAGAACCCACCCACCTGTATGCTTTAGGGAACAGGGATGTGCTTTCCTCACAGACACTTGGGGGACAGTTCTCAGCCCCCTGCCTTGTTCACAGCATGACCCTCTGCTGCAACCCGATACCTGTACCTACACCAATCACCACTGCCCCTCTAAGACTGTAGGGCAGAGCCTGTAGCACACACTTGATGACCTGCTACCTGGACACCTGAGCTGAATTCATACAAGAAAAGTGAATGGACTCCTAGATTGATATACCTGATAACAGCTCTAGCCATCTGGTGACAGGAGGTCAGAGCTTCAAAGGCAAAAATAATCAAGCTAGCTCATTCAAGCAAACCATTTGGGCATATCAAAACAAAACAAAGCAAGAAGCTAGGATACAGTAAGCAAACATATAATAAATTAATACAATAACTTATAGATGGCTTGGAGACAACAGTCAATATCAAGTCACATAAAGAAACAGACCATGATCACCTCAACAAGCTCTCATAAAAAAGAATCAAGGGATCTTCTGGACGAAGGTGCTTTCCTGGAATTACCAGATGCAGAATTCAAAGATTAATATACAGACCTCTTCAAGACATTAGGAACAGGATTAGGAAGGCGATCAGGAAATATACAGAACAGGCCAAGGAACACACAGATAAAGCTGATGAAAAAATTAAAAAGGTTACTCAAGAATATAATGAAAAATTTAATAAGCTGCAAGAATCCGTAGACAGCAATCAGAAATTCAGAAGATTAACAATAAAATTACAGAATTAGACAACTCAATAGAAAGTCAGAGGAGCAGAATTGAGCAAGTGGAAGGCAAAATTTGTGAACTTGAAGATAAAACACTTGGCACCAATATATTTGAAGAAAAATCAGATAAAAGAATTAAAAAAAATGAAGAAACCTCAAGAATCATGTGGGACTCTATCAAGAGAGACAACATATGAGTGATTGGAGTGCCAGAAGAGGGAAGGATAACAGAAAATGCAGAGAGAATTGTTGAAGATTTGTTGGCAGAAAACTTTCCCGACATCATGAAAGATGAGAAGATATCTCTCCAAGATGCTCATCAAAGTCCTCATAAGGTAGATCTGAAAAGAAAGTCACCAAGACATATTATAATCAAACGTGCCAAAACCAAAGATAAAGAGAGAATTTTAAGAGCAGCTAGGGATAAAGGAAAAGTTGATAAGAATAATCTCGGATTACCCAGCAGAAACCAAGCAGACAAGAAGGCAATGGGATAACTTATATAAAGCACTGAAGGAAAAAATTTTTCCCCAAGAATCATATATCCAGCAAAACTGTCTCTCAAATATGAAGGTGAAATTAGGACATTTCCAGATAAACAGAAGTTGAAGGTATTCTTAAAAACCAAACAAAACTACAAGAAATACTAAAGGGAGTTCTTTGGTTAGAAAATCAATAATATGAGGTATCAACCCAAGGCTAGAACACTGGACAGAGCAAACAGATGTCAACCCAGACAGAGAAATCACAAAAATAAATCAAGATAAAAAAACACTCAAAACAGGGAAACAGCGATATTACTATGTAAAAGAAGACAACATTAAAACAATAAAGAGGGACTAAGAAATATAGTCTTAGATCTTTCATATGGAGAGGAAGAAAAAGTTAGGCAAACTTAGAAATATAGGGGTAAATATTAAGGTAACCACAAAGGAGACTAACTATCCTACTCATCAAAATAAAATACAAGAAAAAAATAGAGACTCAGCAGAAACAAGATCAACAACAGAGAAAAAGAGGAAAAGACAACATATAAAGATAAACTACTCGGCACAAAAAATTAAGTGGGAAAAAGAAATCATCAACAACACACAAAAAATGACAGCACTAAACTCGTACCTATCCATAACTAAGCTGAATGTAAACAGACTAAATGCACCAATAAAGAGACAGAGAGTGGCAGAATGGATAAGGAAAACACAATCCATCTATATGCTGCCTATAAGAGACACACCTTAGACTCAGAGACACAAACAAACTAAAACTCAAAGAATGGAAAAAAATATATCAAGCAAACAACAATCAAAAAACAGCAGGACTGGCAACATTAATTTCTGACAACATAGGCTTTAAAGTTAAATGCACCACAAAGGATAAGGAAGGACACTATGTAATGATTAAAGGGACAGTCTAACAGGAGGATATAACCATATTAAATATTACGCACCCAATGACAGGGCTGCAGGATACATAAAACAAACTCTAACAGCATTGAAAAGTGATAAAGACAGCTCCACAATTATAGTAGGAGACTTCAACACACCACTTTCAGTGAAGGACAGAACATCCAGAAAGAAGCTCAATAAAGACAGAAGATCTAAATGCAACAATCAACCAACTTGACCTCATAAGCATATACAGAACATTCCACCCAACAGCAGCCAAATACACTTTGTTTTCTAGTGCACTTGGAACATTCTCTAGAATAGGCCACATATTAGAGCAAGCCTTAGCAGAATCCAAAACACTGAAATATTACAAAGCATCTTCTCTGACCATAAGGCCATAAAAGTGGAAATCAATAACAGAAAAAGCAGGGAAAAGAAATCAAACCCTTGGAAATTGAACAATGCCCTGCTCAAAAAAACACTGGGTTATACAAGACATTAAGGATGGAATAAAGAAATTCATAGAATCCAATGAGAATGAAAACACGTCCTATCAGAACCTTTGGGACACAGCGAAAGCAGTGCTCAGAGGTCACTTTATATCAATAAACACACACATACAAAGGAAAGAAAGGGCTAAAATCAAAGAATTATCCCTACAACTTGAACAAATAGAAAGAGAGCAACTAAAGAAACCCTCGGACACCAGAAAAAAACAAATAATAAACATTAGAGTAGCATTGAATGAAACAGAAAACAGAAAAACAATTGGAAGCATTAACAAGACCAAAAGCTGGTTCTTTGAAAAAATTAACAAAATTGATAAACCATTGGCCAAACTGACAAAAGAAAAACCGGAAAGGAAGCAAATAGCCCAAATAAGAAATGAGATGGGCGATATTACAACAGACCCAACTGAAATTAAAAGAATCATATCAGATTACTATGAAAAATTGTACTCTAACAAATTTGAAAACCTAGCAGAAATGGATGAATTCCTAGAAACACATTACCTACCTAAACTAACACAAACAGAGGTAGAATGACCAAATAGACCCATAACAAAAAAGAGATTGAAAAGGTAATCAGAAAACTCCCAACAAAAAAGAGCCCTGGGAGGGACAACGGAAAACACAGAGAGAATAGTTGAAGATCCGTTGGCAAAAAACTTCCCTGACATCATGAAAGATGAAAGGATATCTATCCAAGATGCTCATCGAACCCCATTTAAGATTGATCTAAAAAGAAAATCACCAAGACATATTATCATCAAACTTGCCAAAACCAAAGATAAAGAGAAAATTTTAAAAGCAGCCAGGGAGAAAAGAAAGGTCTCCTACAAGGGAGAATCAATACGAATAAGTTCAGACTACTCAGCAGAAACCATGCAGGCGAGAAGGCAATGGGATGACATATACAGAGCACTGAAGGAGAAAAACTCCCACCCAAGGGTCATATATCCAGCAAAACTCTCTCTGAAATATGAAGGCAAAATTAAGACATTTACAGATAAACACAAGCTTAGAGAATTTGCAAAAACCAAACCAAAGCTACAAGAAATACTAAAGGAAATTGTTTGGTCAGAAAACCAATAATATCAGATAACAGCACAACAAGAGGTCACAGAACAGAGCATCCTGATATCAACTCAAATAGGGCAATCACAAAAACAAATTAAGATTAATTAAAAAAAAAAGCTCAAAACAGGGAATCATTGAAGTCAATATGTAAAATATCACAATAATCAAAAAGAGGGACTAAATACAGGTGGCACAGAACTGCCACAAGGAGAGGGATACAAGGCAATACAGGACAATACAAGTTAGGTTTTTACTTAGAAAAATAGGGGTAAATATTAAGGTAACCACGAAGAGGTATAACAACTCCATAACTCAAAATAAAAACCAAGAAAAAAGTAACGACTCAGCAAACATAAAGTCAAATACTATGAAAATGAGGAACACAATTTACAAAGAAAAACGTCTCAGCACAAAAAAGTAAATGGAAAAATGAAATTGTCAACAACACACATAAAAAGGCATCAAAATGACAGCACTAAACACATACTTATCTATAATTACACTGAATGTAAATGGACTAAATGCACCAATAAAGAGACAGAGAGTCTCAGACTGGATAAAGAAACACGACCCGTCTATATGCTGCCTACAAGAGACACACCTTAGACTTACAGACACAAACTAAAACTCAAAGGATGGAAAAAAATATATCAAGCAAACAATAAGCAAAAAAGAGCAGGAGTAGCAATATTAATTTCTGACAAAATAGACTTTAAAGTTAAATCCAACACAAAGGATAAAGAAGGACACTACATAATGATAAAAGGGACAATTGATCAGGAAGATATAACCATATTAAATATTTATGCACCAAATGACAAGGCTGCAAGATACATACAACAAATTTTAACAGAACTGAAAAGTGAGATAGACATCTCCACAATTATAGTAGGAGACTTCAACACACCACTTTTGGAGAAGGACAGAACATCCACTAAGAAGCTCAATAGAGACAGAGAAGACCTAATTGCTACAATCAACCAACTTGACCTCATTGACTTTTACAGAACTCTCCACCCAACTGCTGCAAAGTATACTTTTTTTTCTAGCGCACATGGAACATTCTCTAGAATAGACTACATATTAGGTCATAAAACAAACCTTTGCAGAATCCAAAACATCGAAATATTACAAAGCATCTTCTCAGACTACAAGGTCATAAAAGTGGAAATCAATAACAGAAAAATTAGGGAAAAGAAATCAAACACTTGGAAACTGAACAATACCCTCCTGAAAAAAGACTGGGTTATAGAAGACATCAAGGAGGGAATAAGGAAATTCATAGAATGCAACGAGAATGAAAATACTTCCTATCAAAACCTCTGGGACACAGCAAAAGCAGTGCTCAGAGGTCAATTTATATCGATAAATGCACACATACAAAAAAGAAGAGCGAGCCAAAATTAGAGAACTGTCCCTACAACTTGAACAAATAGAAAGTGAGCAACAAAAGAATCCATCAGGCACCAGAAGAAAACAAATACTAAAAATTAGAGCTGAACTAAATGAATTAGAGAACAGAAAAACAATTGAAAGAATTAACAAAGCCAAAAGCTGGTTCTTTGAAAAAATTAACAAAATTGATAAACCATTGGCCAGACTGACTAAAGAAATACAGGAAAGGAAACAAATAACCCGAATAAGAAACGAGAAGGGCCACATCACAACAGAACCAACTGAAATTAAAAGAATCATATCAGATTATTACAAAAAATTGTACTCTAACAAATTTGCAAACCTAGAAGAAATGGATGAATTCCTGGAAAAACACTACCTACCTAAACTAACACAATCAGAAGTAGAACAACTAAATAGACCCATAACAAAAAAAGAGATTGAAATGGTAATCAAAAAACTCCCAACAAAAAAAATCCCTGGCCCGGATGGCTTTACTGCAGAGTTCTACCAAACTTTCAGAGAAGAGTTAACACCACTACTACTAAAGGTATTTCAAAGCATAGAAAATGACGGAATACCGCCTAACTCATTCTATGAAGCCACCATATCCCTAATACCAAAACCAGGTAAAGCCATCACAAAAAAAGAAAATTACAGACCTATATCCCTCATGAACATAGATGCAAAAATCCTCAACAAAATTCTAGCCAATAGAATTCAACAACATATCAAAAAAATAATTCACCACAACCAAGTGGGATTTATACCAGGTATGCAAGGCTGGTTTAATATTAGAAAAACCATTAATGTAACCCACCATATAAATAAAACAAAAGACAAAAACCACATGATCTTATCAATCGATGCAGAAAAGGCATTTGACAAAGTCCAACACCCATTTATGATAAAAACTCTCAGCAAAATAGGAATTGAAGAAAAATTCCTCAACATAATGAAGGGCATCTATACAAAGCCAACAGCCAACATCACTCTAAATGGAGAGAGCCTGAAAGCATTTCCCTTGAGAACGGGAACCAGACAAGGATGCCCTTTATCATCGCTCTTATTCAACATTGTGCTAGAGGTCCTAGCCAGAGCAATTAGGCTAGACAAAGAAATAAAGGGCATAGAATTGGCAAGAAGGAAGCAAAATTATCTCTATTTGCAGATGACATGATCTTATACACAGAGAACCCTAAGGAATCCTCCAGAAAACTACTGAAACTAATAGAAGAGTTTGGCAGTCTCAGGTTATAAGATAAACATACAAAAATCACTTGGATTCCTCTACATCAACAAAAAGAACATCGAAGAGGAAATCACCAAATCAATACCATTCACAGTAGCCCCCAAGAAGATAAAATACTTAGGAATAAATCTTACCAAAGATGTAAATGACCTATATAAAGAAAACTACAAAGTACTACTACAAGAAACTAAAAAGGACCTACTTAAGTGGAAAAACTATACCTTGCTCATGGATAGGAAGACTTAACATAGTAAAAATGTCTATTCTACCAAAAGCCATCTATACATACAATGCACTTCCGATCCAAATTCCAATGACATTTTTTAATGTGTTGGAGAAACAAATCACCAACTTCATATGGAAGGGAAAGAAGCCTCGGATAAGTAAAGCATTACTGAAAAAGAAGAAGAAAGTGGGAGGCCTCACTCTACCTGATTTTAGAACCTATTATACAGCCACAGTACTCAAAACAGCCTGGTACTGGTACAACAACAGACACATAGACCAATGGAACAGAATTGAGAACCCAGATAGAAATCTATCCATATATGAGCAGCTGATATTTGACAAACGCCCAGTGTCAGTTAATTGGGAAAAGATAGTCTTTTTAACAAATGGTGCTGGCATAACTGGATATCCATTTGCAAAAATATGAAACAGGACCCAAACCTCACACCATGCACAAAAACTAACTCCAAGTGGATCAAAGACCTAAACATAAAGACTAAAATGATAAAGATCATGGAAGAAAAAATAGGGACAACGTTAGGAGCCCTAATACAAGGCATAAACAGAATACAAAACATTACCAAAAATGACGAAGAGAAACGAGATAACTGGGAGCTCCTAAAAATCAAACACCTATGCTCATCTAAAGACTTCACCAAAAGAGTAAAAAGACCACCTACAGACTGGGAAAGAATTTTCAGCTATGACATTTCCGACCAACGCCTGATCTCTAAAATCCATAGGATTCTGTCAAAACTCAACCACAAAAAGACAAACAACCCAATCAAGAAGTGGGCAAAGGATGTGAACACACACTTCACTAAAGAAGATATTCAGGCAGCTAACAGATACATGAGAAAATGCTCTCGATCATTAGCCATTAGAGAAATGCAAATCAAAACTACGATGAGATTCCATCTCACTCCAACAAGGCTGCCATTAATCCAAAAAACACAAAATAATAAATGTTGGAGAGGCTGCGGAGAGACTGGAACTCTTATACACTGCTGGTGGGAATGTAAAATGGTACAACCACTTTGGAAATCTATCTGGCGTTTTCTTAAAAAGTTAGAAATAGAACTACCATACAACCCAGAAATCCCACTCCTCGGAATATACCCTAGAGAAATAAGAGCCTTCACACGAACAGATATATGCACACCCATGTTTATTGCAGCTCTGTTTACAATAGCAAAAAGCTGGAAGCAACCAAGGTGTCCATCAACAGATGAATGGGTAAATAAATTGTGGTATATTCACACAATGGAATACTACTCATCGATAAAGAACAGTGACGAATCGGTGAAACATTTCATAACATGGAGGAACCTGGAAGGCATTATGCTGAGGGAAATTAGTCAGAGGTAAAAGGACAAATATTGTATAAGACCACTATTATAAGATCTTGAGAAATACTATAAACTGAGAAGAACACATACTTTTGTGGTTACGAGGCGGGGGAGGGAGAGAGGGTGGGAGAGGGTTATTTACTGATTAGTTAGTAGATAAGAACTACTTTAGGTGAAGAGAAGGACAATACTTAATACACGGAAGGTCAGCTCAACTGGAGTGGACCAAAAGCAAAGAAGTTTCCGGGATAAAATGAATGCTTCAAAGGTCAGCAGAGCAAGGGCGGGGGTTTGGTGACTATGGCTTAAGGGGACTTCTAAGTCAATTGGCAAAATAATTCTATTATGAAAACATTCTGCATCCCACTTTGAAATGTGGCGTCTGGGGTCTTAAATGCTAACAAGTGGCCATCTAAGATGCATCAATTGGTCTCAACCCACCTGGAGCAAAGGAGAATGAAGAACACCAAGGTCACACGACAACTATGAGCCCAAGAGACAGAAAGGGCCACATGAACTAGAGACTTACATCATCCTGAGACCAGAAGAACTAGATGGTGCGCGGCCACAATCGATGACTGCCCTGACAGGGAGCACAACAAAGAACCCCTGAGGGAGCAGGAGATCAGTGGGATGCACACCTCAAATTCTCATAAAAAGACCAGACTTAATGGTCTGACTGAGACTAGAGGAATCCCAGCGGTCATGGTCCCCAAACCTTCTGTTGACCCAGGACAGGAACCATTCCCGAAGACAACTCATCAGACATGAAAGGGACTGAGCAGAGGGTAGGAGAGAGATGCTGATGAAGAGTGAGCTATTTGTATCAGGTGGACACTTGAGACTGTGTTGGCATCTCCTGTCTGGAGGGGGGATGGGAGGATAGAGAGAGTTGGAAGCTGGCAAATTTGTCACGAAAGGAGAGACTGGAAGGGCTGACTCATTAGGGGGACAGCAAGGGGGAGTACGGAGTAAGGTGTATATAAACTTATATGTGACAGTTTGACTTGATTCGTAAACGTTCGCTTGAAGCTCAATAAAAGTTAATAAAAAAAAAAAGACCAGACTTAAAGGTCTGACTGAGACTAGAGGAATCCCGGCAGTCATGGTCCCCAAACCTTCTGTTGGCCCAGGACAGGAACCATTCCCAAAGACAACTCATCAGACATGGAAGGGACTGGACAATGGGTAGGAGAGAGATGATGATGAAGAGTGAGCTACTTGTATCAGGTGGACACTTGAGACTGTGTTGGCATCTCCTGTCTGGAGAGGAGATGGGAGGGTAGAGGGGGTTAGAAACTGGCAAAATTTTCACGAAAGGAGAGACTAGAAGGGCTGACTCATTGGGGGAGAGTAAGTGGGAGTAAGGAGTAAGGAGTAAGGTGTATATAAGCTTATATGTGACAGACTGACGTGATTTGTAAATGTTTACTTAAAGCTCAATAAAAATTATTATATATAAAAAAAGAGCCCTGGCCTGGAAGACTTCACTGCAGAGTTCTACTAAACTTTCAGAGAAGACTTAACACCACTACTACTAAAGGTATTTCAGAGCAGAGAAAAGGACGGAATACTCCCAAACTCATTCTGTGAAGCCACCATATCCCTGACACCAAAACCAGGTAAAGACACCAAAAAAAAGAAAATTACAGACCTATATTCCCCATGAACTTAAATGCAAATATCCTCAACAAAATTCTAGCCAATAGAATTCAACAACATGCCAAAAAAATAAATCATCATGACCAAGTGGGATTCATACCAGGTATGCAGGGATGGTTCAACATTAGAAAAACAATTAATGTAATTCATCATGTAAATAAAACAAAAGACAAGAACCACATGATTTTATCCACTGATGCAGAAAAGGCATTTGACAAAGTCCAACACCCATTCATGATTAAAAACTTTCAGCAAAATAGGAATAGAAGGGAAATTCCTCAACATAACAAAGGGCATTTATACAAAGTCAATAGCCAACATCATCCTAAAAGGAGAGAGTCTGAAAGCATTCCCCCTGAGATCAGGAACCAGACAATGACGCCCTTTATCACCACTTTTTTTCAACATTGTGCTGGAGGTCCCAGCCAGAGCAATTAGGCTAGATAAAGAAACAAAGGGCATCCAGATTGGTAAGGAAGAAGTAAAAGTATCTCTATTTGTAGATGACATGATCTTATACACAGAAAACCCTAAAGAATCCTCAAGAAAACTTTTGAAACTAATAGAAGAGTTCAGAAGAGGATCAGGATACAAGATAAACATACAAAAGTCAGTTGGATTCCTCTACACCAACAAAAAGAACATCGAAGAGGAAATCACCAAATCAATACCATTTACAGTAGCCCCCAAGAAGATAAAATACTTAGGAATAAATCTTCCCAGAGATGTAAAAGACTTATACAAAGAAAACTATAAGTCACTACTGCAAGAAAAAGAAAGAGAGCTACATAAATGAAAAACATATCTTGCTCATGGATAGGAAGACTTAAGATTGTAAAAATGTGTATTCTACCAAAAGCCATCTATAGATACAATGCAACTACTATCCAAATTCCAAAGACATTTTTTAATGAGATGGAGAACAAATCACCAACTTCATATGCAAGGGAAAGAGGCCCTGGATAAGTAAAGCATTACTGAAAAAGAAGAAGAAAGTGGGAGGCCTCACTCTACCTGATTTTAGAACTTATTATACAGCCACGGTAGTCAAAACAGCCTGGTACTGGTACTACAACAGATACATAGACCAATGGAAAAGAACTGAGAATCAAAACATAAATCAATCCACATATGAGCAGCTGATATTTGACAAAGGCCCAAAGTCAGTTAAATGGGGAAAAGGCAGTCTTTTTAACAAATGATGCTGGCATAACTGGATACCCATCTGCAAAAAAATGAAACAAGACTCATACCTCACACCATGCACAAAAAAGAACTCAAAAAGGATCAAAGACCTAAATATAAAATCTAAAACGATAAAGATCATGGAAATAAAAATAGAGACAATGCTAGGAGCCCTAATACATGGCATAAATAGTATACAAAACATTACTAACAATGCCGAAGAAAAACTAGATGAATGAGAGCTCCTAAAAATCAAACACCTATGCTCATCCAAAGACTTCACCAAAAGAGTAAAAAGATTACCCACAGACTGGGAAAAGTTTTTAGCTATGACATTTCCGATCAGTATCTGATCTCTAAAATCTACATGATGCTGCAAAAACTCAACTACATAAAGACAACCCAATTAAAAAACGGGCAAAAGCTATGAACAGACACTTCACTAAAGAAGACATTCAGGTAGCTAACAGATACATGAGGAAATGTTCACGATCATTAGCCATTAGAGAAATGCAAATCAAACTACAATGAGATTCCATCTCACTCCAACAAGGCTGGCATTAATCCAAAAAACACAAAATAATAAATGTTGGAGAGGTTGCGGAGAGACTGGAACACTTAAACACTGCTGGTGGGAATGTAAAATGGTACAGCCACTTTGGAAATTGATTTGACGCTTCCTTAAAAAGCTAGAAATAGAGCTACCATACGATCCAGCAAACCCACTCCCGGGAATATACCAAAAAAAACCTAGGGAAATAAGAGCCTTTTCATGAACAGATATATGCACACACATGTTCGTTGCAGCACTGTTTACAATAGCAAAAAGATGGAAGCAACCAAGGTGCCCATCAATGGATGAATGGATAAATAAAGCATGGTATATTCACACAACAGAATACTGCACATCGATAAAGAACAATAATGAATCCGTGAAGCATTTCATAACATGGAGGAATCTGGAAGGCATTATGCTGAGTGAAATTAGTCAGTTGCAAAAGGACAAATATTGCATGAGACCACTATTATAAGAACTGGAGAATAGCTTAAACAGAGAAGAAAATATTCTTTGATGGTTATGAGAAGGGAGAGGGAGGGAGGGATGGAGGGAGGGAGAAGGGTTTTCACTAATTAGATAAAAAAAAAAAATTTTTTTAGACAAGAACTATTTTAGGTGAAGGGAAAGACAACACATAATGCAGGGGAGGTCAGCACAACTGGACTAAACCAACAGCAAAGAAGCTTCCTGACCTAAACTGAATGCTTCAAAGGCCAGCGTAGCAGGGGCAGGGGTTTAGGGACCATGGTTTCAGGGGACATCTAAGTCAATTGGCATAATAAAATCTATTAAGAAAACATGCTGCATCCCACTTTGGAGAGTGGCGTCTGAGATCTTAAACCCTAGTAAGCAGCCATCTAAGACGCATCAATTGGTCTCAATCTGCCTGGAGCAAAGGAGAATGAAGAACCAAAGACACAAGGTAATTATGAGCCCAAGAGACAGAAAGGGCCACACGAACCAGAGACTACATCATCCTGAGACCAGAAGAACTAGATGGTGCCTGGCTACAACCGATGACTGCCCTGACAGGGAACACAACAAAGAATCCCTGAGGGAGCAGGAGAGCAGTGGGATGCAGACCCCAAATTCTCTTAAAAAGACCAGACTTAATGGTCTGAGACTAGAAGGACCTCGGAGGTCATGGAACCCAGACTTTCTGTTAGCCCAGGACAGGAACCATTCCCAAAGCAAACTCTTCAGATAGGGATTGGACTGGAGTATGGGATAGAAAATGATACTGATGAAGAATGAGCTTCTTGGATCAAGTAGACACAGGAGACTATGTTGGCATCTCCTGTCTGGAGGGGAGATGAGAGGGCAGAGGGGGTCAGAAGCTCTCCGAATGGACATGAAAATAGAATATGGAGGGAAGGAGTGTGCTGTCTCATTGAGGGGAGAGCCATTAGGAGTATACAGCAAGGTGTCTATCAGTTTTTGCATGAGAGACTGACTTGATCTGTAAACTTTCACTTAAAGCACAATAAAATTAAAAAAAAAAAAAAAAAAAAGACCAGCCTTGCTGGCCTGACAGAGACTGGTGAAACCCTGAGAGTATGGCCCCAGGACACACTTTCAGCTCTGTAATGAATTCGCTCCTGAAGCTCACCATTCAGCCAAAGACTAGACAGGCCTATAAAACAAAACAAGACTAAAACGGTACATCAGCCCTAGGCCAGGGACTAGGAGGCAGGAGGGAACAGGTACGCTGGCAATGGGGAGCCCAAGGTTGACGAGAGAGTGTTGACATGTCATGGGGTTGGTAACCAAGGCCGTAAAACAATATGCGTACTAACTGTTTAATGAGAAACTAGTTTATTCTGTAAACCTTCATCTTAAGTACAATTAAAAAAAAAAAAAAATCACCTCCAGAGAGGTTGAGTAATTGCCCAAGACAATACAGTTAGTAAGTGGGACTGAAGTCTGGTCTACTGATTTTCTTAACCAAGCTCTTTTTAATACACTCTGTTTTGCTGCCTCTTGGGGGAAAACTGGTCCTTATCAAGACAGGTTGGTGCACTGGTGTCTACATGATGGCTTGTTGTGGTTATCTGCCATTGATCTATAGGGTTTTCATTGCCTAATTTTCAGAAGTAGCTCACCAGGCCTTTCTTCTTCGTCTGTCTTAGTCTGGAAGCTCCGCCCAAGCCTGTTCAGCATCATAGCAACATGCAAGCCTCCACCGACAGACAGGTGGTGGCTGTGCCTGAGATGCACTGGCCGCGAAGGAGATCCAGGTCGGCTGCGTGGAAGTGGAGACTTCAGTGACCCTCACAGAACGGGTAGAAGTCTTGAGGTAGGAGTAGGCCTCTTCATCGGCTTCCCCCTTGCTTCCTGACCCCCTGAACATACAGGCTTCTGTGCCCAGGAAAGGAACTTTTCCTCAGGCCAGGAGAGTGATCTGGTTGAGTGTGTTGGGTCCCCTTGCTCTGGGAATTGCAGACGGTGCGTTAGGCGTGAACCTTGACCCAGGCAGGTTTTGTAGTGGGCGGAGAGTGCTGCTGTTCCAGTGGTGCTCGCTGGTGGAAGTGGAGGAACCCAACTGAGAGCGCAGCTCAGGAATCCCTGGGCACAGCAGGGTGCGGGAGCCCCTGTAGTCACGCAGTCACTCATCTGGCTGTGCTCCCTAACCTAGCCAACCCCTCCCCGGAACCGCCCCAGGAGAAGGGACCGCAAAGCGGCGGCGCCTGGAGGAGCCGCGGCGGGGCGGTCGCGGCACCCAGCCTCCTGCGCTCCCGGCAGTGGAGGCCTCAGGCGCGCAGGCCAGGCCGGCCCAGGTCCGCGCGCTCCGGGCAGGAGCGGGGAAGGAGCCATGCTCGCAGCCTGCCGGCGCTTCTGGGTCCTGGTGGTCCTGGGCACAAGCTGGGCCGGCTGGGGGGGCCCCGAGGCCCAGGCAGCGCAGCTAAGGCAATTCTACGTAGCTGCTCAGGTCATCAATTGGAACTACCGCCCTCCGCCCCCAGGCCCAAGGTAACAGGTGTGGTGTGGTGTTGGGTGGCCAGAATAATCCCTTCAGACAGCGTTCTCTTTTCAACTTCTTGGCTTTTTTTTTTTTTTTTTTAACTTCAAGCAAGAAAATACAATTAATAGGAGAGTATAATGAGTCAAATAAACTTGGTGGAAGCTAATTTTACCTTCAGTGTTACAGTTCATCCTTCCGAGGATGTAGAAAAGATTCAATTTGGTTGGTTAGATGCTGTTTTCAAGAGTGTGTCGCAAATAACAGTTTTGTAAGCTTCCTTGTTTTAATGTATGGATTCAAAAGCCACTAGCTTCCTCAATTACCCTTCCTGCAAACTCCTTCCAGGTTTTTAGAATTATAGGTTTTTATGAGGGAATACCCGGGTGGCGCAAACAATTAAGTGCTTGACTACAAGCCAAAAGGTTGGCAGTTCGAACCCACCGAGAAGCTCCTCGGAAGACAGACCTGGCGATCTTCTTCAGAAAGGTCGTAGCCTTGAAAATCCTATGGAGCAGTTCTACTCTGCACACACAGGGCTGCCGCCAGTTGGAATCCACTAGACACCAACTAACAACAACAAGGAAAGATTTTTACGGAATTTCTAGTTCCCTGTTATTTATCCCATTGTCCACGTATCGTCATCTTCTAAAATTAAAGATGTACGCCTCGTCCTTTATTATAAGCAGATTGTTTAATAACCATTGCCATAATTTTGTTACTTTGTTATAAATAACTTTTAAAACATCTTCACTCCAGGGAAGTGCAACGATTTTTCTTTTATCTTGGTTTTTTTTTGTTGTTGTTGTTCGTTTTTTCTGCTTCATATTTGACTTATCCTTGCTGTGAACTATGACTTTTCATTTTTCCTTCTCTTTTAGTCACTCCCTGGGATATGGTCTACTTGGCTCTTTTGTTATCAAAAGGCATGTGTAACTACAAGGAGGTTTAAATCACGTGAAACCCTGTATTTGAGTTGCAAATAGTCTTTCTGATTGAAAAGTTAAAAACAAGACTTCCCACAAATTAACCAAATCGTAGGGTCTACTCAATATTCCCAGTTAGTTATATTTTTGTTTTAATGGTTAACTTCCTAGTGTGATTCATTTTTTTTTTTTAACTTAACGCCACAGCTTAAACTATTGAGAAAGACGTGTTCCTCTTTCTCTATTAGGAAACCAGTGTTATCTGCCAAGGATCAGTGCAGCGTTCTCAGAGGCCTTTAGTGCACACCATTGACACTAATAATCCCACTGTAACTAGGTTCTTCTGCTTTGATCTTGGTATAATAAGAAGCCCCCTTTTAAAATATTTCATTATATGTTTTGCATTTCAAGGTGATAATCTAGGTCACCCCTAGAGAACTGCCATTAGCTAAAACCCCAAAGAAAAGAGCAGTCTTTCTAACACTAAGCTTTCCTGCTCATGGGTAGAAAACAACCTTGATTGTTGGCTTTCCTGTGTCACGCTGTGCTTATGCTGAGGAGTTTGTCCTCCCTTCGGTAAATTAATACTGAAAATAGCAAGGAAAATATTGGAGGCAGAACCACATAGGGCAAAGGCCTGATTCACGTGGTGAGTTCATAAAAAACCACGACTGGTCATCCTGTACCCTCAGTCTGTGGCTGAATTTCCAGAATACTGGCAAGAGTCATCCCTCCAGCATCAATTACTGAGTCGAGACCATAGAAAGAAAACTCAGACCAACAGTCAATTTCGTTAAACCTCAAATCATTTCAGTGTCTCTAGTACTCTCACGTAGAAAATTTAACCTGAAATTCTGGCTCTTTAAACTAAGAGCTTGTTGTAAATTATCCTGCCCCTAAACTGAAAGTGCTAACCGAAAGGTTGGCAGTTTGAATCCACCAGACGCTCCTTGGAAACTCTATGGGGCAGTTCTGCTGTGTCCTATAGGGTTGCTAGTTGAAACTGCCTCGATGGCAGCAGATTTGATTTGGGTTTGGTAGAGCTGAATGACACTGGAGGAAATCAACAGAGACCCAGTCCTTTGGCACAGTGGTTTTTGTTGTTGTTGTTTTTGAGAATCTACACAGCAAAACATACACCAATTAAACAGTTTTTACAGGTACAATTCAGTGAGATTGATCACATTCTTTGAGTTGTGCAGCCTTCTCACCCTCCTTTTCTGAGTTGTTCCTTCCCCATCAACATCAACTCACTGCCCCCTATAGTTCCCGGCTAACCTTACACGTTGCTGTTGTCAATTTGATCCCATATAGATAGTTCTTACCACATTGTATTTTTGCAGAAGGCAGAGATTTACACATTTAATTCATCTAGTTATTAGCAGGTCAATGTCTTTAAGAGGTGAAATATATTTATTATAACTTACATGTTCTAGGTCTGAGGTGAACATTTTGGATAATCCTTGAGGAAGCTTGTTCAATACTAACATGTATGTGGTAACAGATACTGACAAATATTTTTATGTATATCTATATGTTTTTTCCATTCTAGGGTTCTACCTTTATATGTTTTTGTTATTATAAAAAAAATCATCTTAATAGTCCTTGTAAATAGAAAATTCATCATGCATGTTTTTTTTTAAATTCATATCTTTATCTTTCTATTCAGATTTTCCAGTAGGAATTTAATTGTCCAAATTAATGTGTATATATATATAAAAATATATATATATATATATGTGCATATATACATTGATTTGAACAATTAAATTCCTATTGGAAAATCTGTCCGTTAAGAGATTGACTGCTAACCAAAAGGTTGGCAGTTCAAATCCACTAACTGCTCTTTGGAAACCCTATGGGGGCAGTTCTACTCTGTCCTATAGGGTCACTATGAGTTGGAATCAACTTGATAGCAATGGGTTTTATATATATACACACACACATATATGTATAGTTATGAATTGAATTGTGTCCCCCAAAAATGTGTCTTAACTTGGCTAGGCCATGATTCCCAGTATTGTGTCGTTGCTCGCCATTTTGTGATCTGATGTGATTATCCTATGTGTTGTAAATTGTAACCCCTGTGATGTTAATGAGGCAGAATTAGAGGCAGTTATGTTAATGAAGCAGGACTCAGTCTACAGGATTAGGTTGTATCTTGACTCGATTTCTTTTGAGATATAAAAAAGAGAATCAAGCAGAGAGGAGAGGCGCCTCATGCCATCCAGAAAGAAATGCCGGGAGCAGAGTGCATGCTTTGGGCCCAGGGTCCCTGCATTGAGAAGCTCCTAGACCAGGGGAAGATTGATGACAAGGACCTTCCCCTAGAGATGAGAGACAGAAAAATCCTTCCCCAGGAGCTGGTGCCCTGAATTCAGACTCTTAGCCTTCTAAACTGTGAGAGAATAAATTCCTGTTTGTTAAAGCCATCCACTTGGAGATAACTAATATATACATATGTGTATAATACACTGGGTTTTTTTTTCTTATATAATGTATACATGGCATAGTGGTTAAGTGCTACAGCTGCTAACCAAAGGGGTTGGCAGTTTGAATCTGCCAGGCGCTCCTTGGAAACTATGGGACAGTTCTACTCTGTCCTATAGGGTCGCTATGAGTCGGAATCAACTCGACGGCACTAGGTTTTTTTGTGTGTGTATACAAATAAGTACAATGAAACATGTTAGGAAACATACCTCTATTGAAATTACTTCACATAAAAGAATGATTTTTCATAGTAAAGCTTTTATACTGTGTCTATATTGCTGTATTTAAAGATTTGGTGAGGGGATGGGGGAAGGGGAATTACTTTTCCATTATACTAAAACAATTACTTAATGTGGACTTCCACATTGGGACCCAGGCTGACATATAGACTCCTAGTATTCTTGGGCTCAAATAACTCCTTTTTAGCTTCCTCGTTTTAACCTCCCACTTCTCCCCACACCCTCAACGCCAATACCCCTACCAAGCGGTTGTCCACTTTGAATGCTTCCAGTGACTGCCAGTGCACTACCTCCAATTGTTGCCACTGCAGACATACCCTTGACTCATGCCTCTTTAACTCTGCGCCTGAAATGTTAGCATAGTTCTGTCCCCACATATTAAAAATTGTGAGCATTATTACAGCTGTGGTTTTTCTACTCACTGGGAAACCTGAAGGCTACAATCAACTTCTATTATGCTTTAATAGCTACCACTTATTGCATAGTTGCAATGTGTCATTAAGCCCTTTTTCTGTATCAAGTTATTTAATACTCACGACAGTTTTGTAAGGGAGGTTTTATTATTATTATTCCCATTTCATAGTTGCAGAAACTGAGGCAAAAATAGATTAAGTAAACGTTTCAAACTTATACAGGTAATATGGGATGGACTTCACAGTCACAAAAGGACAAATATTATGTGAGACCACTACTGTAGAAACTCATGAAAAGGTTCACATGCAAAAAGAAACAATATTTGATGCTTACGAGGGAGGAGAGGGGTCGGGATGGAAAAAACAGTAGGTAAACGGTAATTTTGGTGAAGGGTAAGACAGTACACAATACTGGGGAAAGCCAGTACAGACTGTACAAGGCAAGCCCATGGTAGCTCCACAGACACATCCAAACTCCCTGAGGGACTGAATTGCTGGGCTGAGGGCTGTCGGAACCATGATCTCAGGGAACATCTAGCTCAATTGGCTTAACAGAGTTTATAAAGAATATGTTCTATGTTCTACTTTGGTGAGTAGCATCTGGGGTCCTAAAAGACTGTGAGTGGCCATCTAGGATACTCCACTGGTCTCCCTTGTTCGGGAGTAAGGAAGGACGAAAAAAACTAAAGATACAAGGGAAAGATCAGTCCAAAGGACTAACGGACCACATCTATCACAGCCTCTACTAGGCTGAGTCCAGTACAACTAGATGGTGCCCGGTTACCACCACTGACTGCTGTGACAGGGAACACAACAGAGGGTTCCAGACAGAGCTGGAGAAAAATGTAGAACAAAATTCTATCTCAAAAAGAAAGACCATACTTGCTGGCCTGACACAGACTGGAGAAACCCCAAGAGTATGACCCTGGACACCCTTTCAGCTCAGTAATGAGGCCACTCCTGAGGTTCACTCTTCAGGCAAAGACTGAACAGGCCCATGGAAAAAAACAAGACTAAAGGGGTGTACCAGCTCTGGGGCAGGGACTGGAAGGTAGGAGGAAACAGGACAGCTGGTAATAGGGAACCCAGGGTTGAGAAGGGAGAGTGTTGACATGTTGTGGGGTAGTTAACCAATGTCATACAACAATGTGTGTACTGTTTGATGAGAAACTAGTTTGTTCTGTAAACCTTCATCTAAAGTTCAATTTAAAAAAAAAAAAACATAAGGGATGGACTTCCAACTTGGAACTGAAGCTACCTCCCAGAGGCCACCCTTCAGCCAAATAATAGACTGGCCTATAAAATAAACAGTAACACCCATGAGGAATGTGCTCCACAGGACGGTCAGCTACAGAAGACTGAAAGGGCAACATTTGCCCAAAAGCAAAGATGAGAAAACGGGGAGGGGCAGGAAAACTGGGTGAATGGAAATGGGGAGCCCAGGGTGGAAATGGGGAGAGTGCTGACACATTGCAGGGATTGCGACTGTCATAGAGAAAAAAGACCCCAGACTCAAATTTAATCAAAAGGGATTTTTATTAAGCCAAGACAAAGACAATCATTGGAATGAGGGACCTGCTGGCATGTACTGGGCACCAGAGACTTAGAGAAACCCCTGAGTCACACTCAGGGAATCTCTAATATACTGTTATAGAAGGAAGTGAAGTTAAAAAAAAAATTCTGTTATTCGTTAATACATCATTGTCAAAGGTGGGAAACATAACATATGAAAACACGTGATTTCTTTAAAGCGTCTTTGTGGGCTAGATACCATTCAGTATTGGATTTTATTGTGTCCCCCCAAAATATGTGTCAACTTGTTTAGGCCATGATTCCCAGTATTGTGTGGTTATCCTCCATTTTGTGATTGTAATTTTATATTGAAGAGGATTGGGATGGCACTGTAACAGCCTTACTAAGGTCACATCCCTGATCCAATGTAAAGGGAGTTTCCCTGGAGTGTGGCCTGTACCAGCTTTTATCTTACAAGAGATAAAACGAAAGGGAAGCAAGTGGAGAGTGCGGACCTCATACCACCAAGAAAGAAGTACTGGGAGCAGAGCCTGTCCTTTGGACCCAGGGTTCCTGCATGGCGAAGGACCTTCCTCTAGAGCCGAGAGAGAGAGAGACCCCTGGAGCTGACACCCTGAATTTGGACTGCTAGCCTACTAGACTGTGAGAAAAGAAACTTCTCTTTGTTAAAGCCTTCCACTTGGGGTATTTCTGTTATAGCAGCAGTAGGTGACTAAGACAGTTACTATAGGGAAGTTTCCTTGGAAATGACCTGGCAACATCTGTTCTTGGCGTAGTGACTTACAGTGGGTTCCCAGGTCAGTCACAAGGAAACTGCAATATGTTTCTTTGTAAGAGCATCACTCCCCTATAGCGTAGCCTCTTTGCTGGTTAAGATAAAGTACGCTTCATGGAACATTTCTCCCCCGGGTAGGAGAAACAATGAAACAATGAGTTTGAGCTCCTACTCTCATTTCTTCCTGGAACTTTCATAATGATTAACTAAAACTTTTAACAAATGATCACAGAAAATGGATTCTAGCACTAACTATAACTTTAAACAAATTCTCACATAACATGGATTCTAGACCTGAACCCTGCTTTAGCTTCTCTTACTTTGGTCAAGACCTCATATAATTTTAGGGTCTCTATATCACAACAAATGTCACGGAACAATTTGTGTATGAATTATTGAACGGAAAACTAACTTGCTGTGTAAACTTTCACCTAAAGCACAATAAAATATTAAAAATAAATAAATAAATAAGGGGTGGAGACAGGATTCAGACCCAGACACTCTGAATCTAAAAGTTATTATTATTATTTTTTTAATAAAGGGTTTATTTTTTTTTTACTGATTACAGAATAAAAATATGATATGAGAATAAAACATTTAGATGATTTATGAACATAAGTTATTTCTCCCCTTTTAAATATCTTCAAGATGATAGATTGGAGATGTCTTCATAGTTATAAAAAAAAAATCTTTCACTCCATTCATATAAATTTAGCACAGCAGTGATGGTCAAATGTGGTATAATCTTTTTTTTTTTTTAATTTTTATTGTGCTTTAAGTGAAAGTTTCCTAATCACGTCACCTTGCTGTATACTCCTAGTTGCTCTCCCGCTGAGACAGCACACTCCTTCTCTCCACCGTGTGTTTCTGTGTCCATTCAGCCAGCTCCTATCCCGCTCTGCCGTCTCATCTCCCCTCCAAACAGGAGCTGCCCACATCGTCTCATGTGTCTACTTGGTCCAAGAAGCACACTCCTCACCAGTATCATTTTCTGTCCTGTAGTCCAGTCCTTTCCCTGTCTGAAGAGTTGACTTTGGGAATGGTTCCTGTCTTGGGCTAACAGAAGGTCTGGGGACGATGACCTCCGGGGTTCCTCTGGTCTCAGTCAGACCATTAAGTCTGGTCTTTTTATGAGAATTTGGGGTCTGCATTCCGCTATTCTCCTGCTCCTTTAGGGATTCTCTGCTGTGCTTCCTGTCATGGCAGTCATTAGTTATAGCTGGGCACCATCTAGTTCTTTTGGTCTCAGACTGATGTAGTCTTTGATTTATGTGGCCTGTTCTGACTCTTGGCCTCATACTTACCTTGTGTCTTTGGGAGTTCTTCATTCTCCTTTGTTCCAGGTGGGTTGAGACCAATTGTTGCATCTTAGACGGCTGCTTGCTAGCATTTAAGACCCCAGACACCACTCTCCAAAATGGGATGCAGAATGTTTTCTTAATAGTTTTTATTATGCCAATTGACCTAGATGTCCCCTGAAACCATGGTCCTTAAACCCCCGCCCCTGCTACTCTGGCCTTCGAAGCCTTCAGTTTATTCAGGAAACTTCTTTGCTTTTGGTTTAGTCCAGTTGTGCTGACCTCTCCTGTATTGTGTGTTGTCCATCCCTTCACCTAAATTAGTTCTTGTCTACTATCTAATTAGTGGATCCCCTCTCCCTCCCTCTCTCCCTGCCCCCCTTGTAACCATTAAAGAATATTTTCTTCTCTGTTTAAGCTATTTCTTGAGTTCTTATAATAGTGGTCTCATACAATATTTGTCCTTTTGCAGCTGACTAATTTCACTCGGCATAATGCCTTCCAGGTTCCTCCATGTTATGAAATGTGTCATCATTGTTCTTTATCGATGCGTAGTATTCCATTGTGTGAATATACCATAATTTATTTATCCATTCATCTGTTAATGGGCATCTTGGTTGCTTCCATCTTTTTGCTATTGTAAACAGTGCTGCAGTGAACATGGGTGTGTATATATCTGTTCACGTAAAGGCTCTTACTTCTCTAGGATATATTCCAAGGAGAGGGATTGCTGCATTGTATGGTAGCTCTATTTCTAGCTTTTTAAGGAAGCGCCAATCGATTTTCACAGTGGTTGTACCATTTTACATTCCCACCAGCACTGTATGAGTGTTCCAGTCTCTCCACAACCTCTCCAACATGTATTATTCTGTGTTTTTTGGATTAATGCCAGCCTTGTTGGAGTGAGGTGGAATCTCATTGTAGTTTTGATTTGCATTTCTCTAGTGGCTAATGATCGTGAACATTTCCTCATGTATCGCTTAGCTATCTGAATGTCTTCTTTAGTGAAGTGTCTGTTCATATCCTTTGCCCATTTTTTAATTGGTTATTTGTCTTTTTGTAGTTGAGTTTTTGTAGTAACATGTAGATTTTAGAGATCAGCCACTGATCGGAGGTGTCATGGCTAAAAACTTTTCCCAATCTGTAGGTAATCTTTTTACTATTTTGGTGAAGTCTTTGGATGAGCATAGGTGTTTGACTTTTAGGAGCCCCCAGTTATCTAATTTCTCTTTTGCTGTTTTTTGCAGTTCTAGTAATGTTTTGTATACTGTTTATGCCATCTTTTAGGGCTACTAGCATTGTTCCTATTTTTTCTTCCATGAACTTTATCATTTCAGATTTTATATTTAGGTTTTTGATCTATTTTGAGCTCTTTTTTGTGCATGGTGGGAGGTATGGGTCTTGTTTCATTTTTTGCAGATGGGTATCCAGTTATGCCAGCACCATTTGTTAAACAGACTGCCTTTTCCCCATTTAACTGACTTTGCGCCTTTGTCAAATATCAGCTGCTCATATGTGGATGGATTTATGTCTGGATTCTCAATCCTGTTCCATTGGTCTATGTTTCTGTTGTTGTACCAGTACCAGGCTGTTTTGACTACTATGGTGGTATAATATGTTCTGAAGCCAGGTAGTGTGAGGCCTCTCACTTTCTTCTCCTTTTTCAGTAATGCTTTACTTATCTGGGGCCTCTTTCCCTTTCATATAAAGTTGGTGATTGGTTTCTCCATCTCATTAAAAAGTGACGCTGTTATTTGGATCAGGATTGCATTGTATCTATAGATTGCTTTGGGCAGAATAGACACTTTTACAATGTTGAGTCTTCCTATCCATGAGCAAGGTATGTTTTTCCACTTATGAAGGTCTCTTTTGGTTTCTTGCAGTAGTGTCTTATAGTTTTCTGTGTATAGGTCTTTTACATCTCTGGTTAGATTTATTCCAAAGTACTTTATCTTCTTGGGGGTTACTGTAAATGGTATTGATATGGTGATTTCCTCTTCGTCGCTCTCTTTGTTGATGTAGAGGAATCCAACTGATTTATGTATGTTTATCTTGAACCTTGAAACTCTGCTGAACTCTTCTATTAGTTTCAGTAGTTTTCTTAAGGATTCCTTAGGGTTTTCTGTGTATAAGATCATGTCATCTGCTAACAGAGATACTTTTACTTCTGCTGTGGCAATTTGGAAGCCCTTTATTTCTTTATCTAGTCTTATAGCTCTGGCTAGGACTTCCAGCAGAACGTTGAATAAGAGTGGTGATAAAGGGCATCCTTGTCTGGTTCCTGTTCTCAATGGGAATGATTTCAGTCTCTCTCCATTTAGGATGATGTTGGCTGTTGGCTTTGTATAAATGCCCTTTATAATGTTTAGGAATTTTTCTTCTATTCCTATTTTGATGAGTTTTTGTCATGAATCAGTGTTGGACTTTGCCAAATGCCTTTTCTGCATAAATTGATAAAATCATGTGATTCTTGTCTTTTGTTTTATTCATATGATGGATTATATTAATTGTTTTTCTAATGTTGAACCATCCCTGCATACCTGGTATGAATCCCACTTGGTCCTGGTGAATTATTTTTTTGATATGTTGTTGAATTCTATTGGCTAGAATTTTGTTGAGGATTTTTGCATTTAAGTTCATGAGGGATATTGGCCTGTAATTTTCTTTTTTTGTGGAGTCTTTACTTGGTTTTGGTATCAGGGTTATGCTGGCTTCATAGAATGAGTTTGTGAGTATTCCATCCTTTTCTATGCTCTGAAATACCTTAGTAGTAGTGGTGTTAACTCTTCTCGGAAAGTTTGCTAGAATTCTCCAGTGCGTCAGAGCCAGGGCTTTTCTTCTTTGGGAGTTTTTTGATTACTTTTTCAATCTCTTCTTTTGTTATAGGTTTATTTAGTTGTTCTGTCTCTGTGTTAGTTTAGGTAGATAGTGCGTTTCTGGAGATTTGACCATTTCCTCTAGGTTTTCAAATTTGTTAGAGTACAACTTTTCATAGTACTCTGTTATGATTCTTTTAATTTCAGTTGGGACTGTTGTGATATCGCCCATCTCATTTCTTATTCAGATTATTTGCTTTGTCTCCTGTTTTTCTTTTGTCAATCTGGCCAGTGGTTTATCGATTTTGTTAATCTTTTCGAAGAATCAGCTTTTGGTCTTGTTAACTCTTTGAGTTGTTTTTCTGTTTTCTGTTTCATTTAATTCTACTCTAATTTTTATTATTTGCTTTATTCTGGTGCCCAAAGGTTTCTTTTGTTGCTCTCTATTTGTTCAAGTTGTAGAAATAATTCTTTGATTTTGGTCCTTCCTTCTTTTTGTATGTATGCATTTATTGGTGTAAATTGGCCTCTGAGCACTGCTTTCGCTGTGTCCTAGTGGTTCTGATAGGAAGTGTTTTCATTCTCATTGTATTCTGTGAATTTCTTAATTCCATCCTTGATGTCTTCTATAACCCAGTCGTTTTCGAGCAGGATATTGTTCCGTTTCCAAGTGTTTGATTTCTTTTCCCTGCTTTTTCTGTTATTGACTTCTACGTTTATGGCCTTATGGCCAGAGAAGTTGCTGACAAGCTATGTTCTTATCCACCGTGCTATATAAAATCATGGCAAATGTGGTTGATATCTGTCTCATTTATCTAGTGCTGCTATAACAGAAATACCACAAGTAGATGGCTTTGACAAACGGAAGTTTATTCTCTCACATTCTAACAAGCTAGAAGTCTGAATTCAGGGTGCTGGCTCCAGGGGAAGGATTTCTCTATTGGCTCTGGAGGAAGGTCCTTATCAATCTTCCCCTGGTCTAGGAGCTTGTCAGTGCAAGGACCCCGGGTGCAAAGGACATGCTGTGCTCTGGCACTACTTTCTTGGTTGTAGGAGGTCCCCATTCTCCTAGTCCATCTGAGTGGTGACTCCACCCTTCGAGACCCCAGAGGTTGTAGCCCTGTCCTTTGAGACTGAGGTAACTCTGTTTCCTGTGTTCCTCGTCTCTTCAGCTTCTGCTTACCGATTTCTTGGCCTCTTGGCCCCTTGGGCCTCACTGCCCGTGTCTGCCCTGCTGGGGCAAGTGTTCTAAACCTCTTTACCTCCACTGATAAGTGCCTGGAACACCCTCTCCACCAGTAAACTTCCACTAGGAGGCACTCAGTTCTCTTGCTCTGTGGGTCAGCTACAGTGCTGTCTTATGCGGGTTTCCTGGTTTTGCTGCTGCTGTTTTTTTTGCTGCTGCTTCTCACCATCTGCACATCTGCTCCATCTCCAGTGTAATAGCTCTACTCACTTCCTTCTGAGTCCTCACCAGAACTGTCTTTGAAGTCCGTAATTCTACCAACAGTCTCTTCAAGGCAATTTGTTATTGTTGTTAGGTGCCGCCAAGTTGGTTCTGACTCATAGCAACCCTATGTACAACAGAACCAAACACTGCCCAGTCTTGTGCCATCCTCACAATCATTGTTGTGCTTGAGCCCATTGTTGCAGCCACTGTGTCAATCCATCTCACTGAGGGTCTTCTTCTTCTTCGCTGACCCTCTACTTTACCAAGCATGATGTCCTTCTCCAGGGAATGATCCTTTCTGATAACATGTGCAAAGTGTGTGAGACGTAGTCTCACCATCCTTGCTTCTAAGGAGCATTCTGGTTGTACTTCTTCAAGACAGATTTGTTCATTCTTTTGGTAGTCCATGGTATAGTCAATATTCTTTGCCAACACCACAATTCAAAAGTGTCAGTTCTTCTTTGGTCTTCTTTATTCATCGTCTAGCTTTTGCATGCATATGAGGCAGTTGAAAATACTGTGGCTTGGGTCTGGTGCACCTTAGTCTTCAAAGTGAAATCTTTGATTTTCAACACTTTAAAGATGTCTTTTGAAGCAGATTTGCCCAATGCAATGCATCTTTTGATTTCTTGGCTGCTGCTTCCATGGGTGTTGATCGTGGATCCAAGTAAAATGAAATCTTTGACAACTTCAGTCTTTCTTCGTTTATCATGATGTTGCTTATTGATATGGTTTTGAGAATTTTTGTTTTCTTTATGCTGAGTGTAATCCATACTGAAGGCTGTGGTCTTTGATCTTCATCAGGAAGTCCTCCAAGTCCTCTTCACTTTCAGCAAGCAAGGTTGTGTCATCTGCATAACACAGGTTAATGAGTCTTCCTCCAATCTTGATGTCCCTTTCTTCTTCATTGAGTACAGCTTCTCAGATTATTTGCTCAGCATACAGATTGAATATGTATGGTGAAAGGATACCCAGAAGGACATCTTTCCTGACTTTAAACCATGCAGTATCCCCTTGCTCTGTTCGAATGACTGCCTCCTGATCTGTGTACAGGTTCCTCATGAGCACAATTAAGTGTTCTGGAACTCCAATTCTTCTCAATGTTATCCATAATTTGTTATGATCCACACAGTAGAACGCCACTGCATAGTCAATAAAACACAGGTAAACATCTTTCTGGTATTCTCTGCTTTCAGTCAGGATCCATCTCACATCAGCAACCATATCGCTGGTTCCACGTTCTCTTCTGAATCTGGCTTGAATTTCTGGAAGTTCCCTGTAGATATACTGCTGCAGCCACTTTTGAATGATCTTCAGCGAAATTTTACTTGCATGTGATATTAACGATATTGTTGGATAATTTCCGCATTCGGTTAGATCACCTTTCTTGGGAGTAGGCATAAATACGTATCTCTTCATTGGTTGACCAGGTAGCCATCTTCCAAATTTCTTGGCATAGACAGGTGAACATTTCCAGTGCCTCATCTATTTGTTGAAACATCTCAATTGATATTCTGTCAGTTCCTAGGCTTTTGATATTTGGCACTTTAAAACTCCTCCAGCCTCTACCCATTCAGTTTCAAAACTGCTTCCACAGTTTAGGTATCTGTTAGAGCAGTGCCCCACTCTCAGTACTCTCAGCACCAAATTCTGTCTAGGTTGGGTTCTCTAGAGAACCAAAACCAGTAAAGCACATATATATATGTAAACCCAAACCCATTGTCGTTGAATTGCTTCCATAGTGACCCTGCAGGACAGTGTAGAACTGCCCATACGGTTTCCAAGAAGTGGCTGGTGGATTTGAACTGGCAACCTTTTGGTTAGCAGCTGTATCACTTAACCACTGTGCCATCAGGGCTCCTATATATATATATGTATATAAAGAGAGACATTTATATAAAGGAAATGGGTCATGTGGTTGTGGAGGCTGGAACATCCCAAGTCCTTGGGCCAGGATAGAGGCTTCTGATTCACGTAGCAACAAGGGCTGGTGAACCCAAGATCAGCAGGTCAGAGAGCAGGGCTCTTGCTCACAGGCTGCAAAGATCAGTGAGTCCCAAGATCAGCAGCCAAGATGCCACGTAAGCTACTAGCTCAAGTCCCAAGAACTGGAGGTCAGACAAAAAGGAGCCAGCTGCAGGCTCCAGAGTGAGCAAAAGGCCAGGAACCTGGGCAGAAAGTCCACTTATATTTCATGCAGGCCACACCCCCAAGGAAACTCTTTCAACTGATACGCTACTCATAGCAGATCCCATCATCGAGGTGATAATATTATATCAAATCTCATTATGGAAGTGATCACATCATGATACGACTGCCAAACTACATCATAACTGCCAAACCACTGACAATCATGGCCCAGACAAACTGACATAGAGCTTAATGATCTCACTATCCCACTCGGTTGTACTCTAACGGTAACTGGGTCACTCACTGTGGAGTTAAGAGCACAACAAAGCCAATCTGGTTAGACATTTGTAAGATATTTTTCTCCAATTCTCCTCCCTTTTGTCCTCATCTTTTGGTTTAAGACAAAGGGTGGCACCGATGTGCCCATCTTTAGAGGGGCAGAAGAAAACAGATGGAAGCTACCCCAGTACTCTTCCTGCTTTCCTCCCTGATTTTTTTTTTTTTTTACCATAAATGCAGTATTTGCACCTTTTTGAATCATGTCTGTCATTTATTGACGATGTCTCCTTGGACAAAATTTTCCTTACATTTTTTTATTTTTATTGTGCTTTAAGTGAAAGTTTACAAATCAAGTCCTCCCTCACATAAAAATTTATATATACCTTGCTATATACTCCCAATTGCTCTCCCCCTAGTGAGACAGCCTGCTCCCTCCCTCCACTCTCTCTTTTCATGTCCATTCCACCAGCTTCTAACCCCCTCTACCCTCTCATCTCCCCTCCAGATAGGAAATGCCAACATAGTCTCAAGTGTCCACCTAATCCAAGAAACTCACTCCTCACCAGCCTCGCTGTCCATGCCATTGTCCATTCCAATCCCATCTGAAAAGTTGGCTTTGGGAATGGTGCCTGTCCTGGGCCAACAGAAGGTCTGGGGGCCATGACCACCGGGGTTCTTCTAGTCTCAGTCAGACCATTAAGTATGGTCTTTTTACGAGAATTTGGGGTCTGCATCCCACTGCTTTCGTGCTCCCTCAGGGGCTCTCTGTTGTGTTCCCTGTCAGGGCAGTCATCGGTTGTAGACAGGTGCCATCTAGTTCTTCTGGTCTCAGGCTGATGTAGTCTCTGGTTTATGTGGTCCTTTCTGTCTGTTGGGCTCATAATCGTCTTGTGTCCTTGGTGTTCTTCATTCTCCTTTGCTCCAGGTGAGTTGAGACCAATTGATGCATCTTAGATGGCTGTGTGCTAGTGTTTAAGACCCCAGACGCCACTCTCCAAAGTGGGATGCAGAATGTTTTCTTAAGAGACAAAATCCTTACATTTTTGAGACTTAATTTTTTCATTCATTTGTTTGTTTTCTTGGATAAAACTCAGGGCTTTTACTGCATTAGCCATCTCTCACATCTCAACTAGAAATGAGGTCCACTTTATTGGTAGTTATTTACAATGTTCCCCAGTAGCATAAAAGTGTATTTGATTAATGAGTTGAAAAATAACTCACATATTTATTTATAAAAGACTTGGTCATATTTTTAAGCATTTGAAATTTGAAGTTCAAGTTTGGATTTGCACTATTATCTTGGGTTCTTCTTTAGAAAATTGATTCTGAGTAACAGGATTAAAAAAAAAAAAAAAAACAGGATTAGGACAGCCTAAATTGATGAAAACTAGCTCTAGGTGGCACAAATGGTTAACATGCTTGACTGCCAACCAAAAAGTCGGAGGTTCAAGTCCACCCAGAGGTGCCTCAGAAGAAAGGCCACGTGATCTACGTCCAAAAAAATCAACTTTAAAAACTCTATGGGGCACAGTTCCACTCTGACACACAATGGGGTCATCATGAGTCAGAATCAACTCAATGGTAACTGATTAAATTTGTGAAAGAATGGTTATCACAACCGAATATTTTTGAGGAGACCAATAATTTCAGTAAAACCTGAGAAAGCCAGAACCTGTGTAAGGTGGAAACCTGTCTGAGAAGGAAAACTAAAATATTTTCTGCTAAAATGAGCAACAGAAAAGTGGTTAGACTATACCCTGTCAAAGGCAGAAAACTTGTGAGACCCAGAAAAACAAAGCAGTCCTGTCGAGTTCCAGCTCTCACAGTATTTCATTAACTTCACTTATTGTTCGTATTTATAAAACCTTGGGTTTCTGAAATGCAATAAAAACACTGGTATTTCTACTGGAAGCCTGAGGACATGAGAGATCTGCCTTTTTATAATGAGGAGTAGATGTCACATACAGTATAACACATTTCAAATTAGTTTTTGTGTTTTATTTCCAGCTTGAATACTTCTGCAACTTTCTTTAAGAAAATTGTCTACAGAGAATATGAAGCATTTTTTAAGAAAGAAAAGCCACGATCTAAGATTTCAGGTAAGCTTGAAATATATATGTTTTTAAATATAAATTTCTACAGATATTTTGATATTCATAAGTATCTAAAATATCCATTTAGTAACATTTTTTTAGAAATGTGTTTTTTTTTTTTTTAAACCAGGACTGGATATATAATTTGTAGGGCCCAATGCAAGGTGAAAGTGTGGGGCCCCTTGTTTATATTATCGAGAATTTCAAAACAGAGACAGCAAATCATTAAACCAGAGGGCCCTTTGGAGCTCAGGGCCTTTTGCAATGAACTGCATAGGTCACACACCCATGAAGCTGGCCCTGTTTTTAACCTTGATTGAAATAGCTAAACAAAACTTTTAAGTGCTTGAATTCTTATTTTTTCACATAACAGTCTATGATTGAGCATCTGCTGTGGGCTGGACACTGGACTAGGCGCTGCAGACGCGATAGTGGGCAAGACAGACACAGTCCCTGCCTTTGCCGAGCTTACAGTCTAATTGAGTGAGCACAGATGTGCCTTAGCAGAACGACCTTTTGCTTCCATCTGGTTCTCTACACTCCTTCAAGGGACCTGTGTATGGCTTATTCTTTGGCAGCTGTCTTTCTCATATGTTCTCCTGTTTTGTTTAGTGTGAAACGGGTGATAGCAACACACACACACACACACACACCCCTCAAAACTCTTCCTCTGTCCTTTAACCAAAGAAAGTAGGTTGAATAGGTTTCTAGGATCTTAAATATGGTACCATGTTTTACAGGAATCATAGAGGTCACCTTGGGACAACTTCCTCAACTGGGCTCCTCTTGTCAATAATACACCTATTCCTCCCCTCCCCCAATAACCAGGGGAAGACTCACCCCAGACTCGTCCTTCTACCTCTCTCACTCATCCCAGTCTCACCTGCCTCCCCTGATCCTCCCTTTATCTTCAATCTTTCCTCTGTTGGAGCCTCCCCTTCTTTTGAAAAACCAGCAACAACAAAACACAACAAAAAACCATATTCAGGTTAACCTCCATTTAGAACAAGAAAAAAAGTCTCCCCTTGACTCTGCCAGCCATTCACTTCTCTGTCCTTTCTTTCGCTACCAGTTTCCTGCGGGACTAGTCTGTATCACTCTCTCCATTTCCTCTCCTTACATTTCTTCTCTAATCCACACCAATAGATTCCGCTAAAATCCCTCTAAAAATAATCCCCGTGACCTCTGAGATGCCTGAGCCAGGGGTTTCTTTTCCGTTCTTCTTCCGCTTGACCTTAGTGGGACATTAACATGCCTCCTTTTGGAAACTTCTCCTCACCTGACTTCCCTTGTGCTGCTTCCCTCGGTTTTCCACCAACCTCTCTTTCTGTTGCTTCTCACTGGGTCTTCTTCCTCAGGGCTCAGCCACACCCATGGCTTTAACTGTTATCTCCCCAGGGGCCTCTTTTTCTCTGAACACTGTTTTTTTTTGTTTTTACCCTGACTCCCACTCCCTTTCAGCAGAATTAACACCTCCCTTTTCTCTACACCCTCAGTACTTCGAACTAGTTTCTACATTATAGGGATGTTGTGAGGATCAAATGAGGTAATAAATATACAGTACTTAGAATAACACAATGGGCTGAAGCATAGCAACAATTGTGAGGATGGTGCAGGGCCAGCCGGTGGTTCATTCTGTTGTACATAGGGTTGCTGTGAGTCAAAATCGACTCGATAGCACCTAACAACAACTTAGAATAATGCTAACACATAAGAAAAAAAAATAGCAAGTACTTAATAAAAGTTAGCTACATTACTGCTATTGTTGTTAATCATACATCTATAGATCATATATATCATGGAATTGTGGATAAAACCAAAACCAAACCCACTGCCATCGAGTCGATTCTGACTCATAGCGACCCTATAGAACAGAGTAGGACTCCCCCATAGAGTTTCCAAGGAGTTTCTGGTGGAATTGAACTGCCAGCCTCTTGGTTAGCAGCCATAGCACTTAAGCATTATGCCTCCAGGGTTTCCAAGGAATTGTAGATATATATCTATATTTCTTCTTCACTAATTTATATATTCTTTACATGTGCTCATTTACGCATTGATTTATTTGTAAGTAAACATGCATTTATATAGTCTTTTCTTAAAAAAAATGTATTGAGAGCCTACCACATTCCAGGCTCTCGGGATCCAAAGTGAACAAGACATGGGCCCTGACCTCCAGGAGCTTACCAACTATTGGGGATCCCTGTAGTTAAACAAGCAATTACACTACAGTAAAAGGAAGAGCTATGATGAACACTATAGTAGGACATGAGACACACCTATCTCTAGTCTAGGGGTCTGAGAAGTCTTTCTATCTTTACATTGATAGTTGAAAAGAAAGTAGAAGTCAGTAAAGCAAAGTGTGGAAAGGGGGAGGAATGAATTTTAGACTGAGGATGCAGTATGTATAAAGCTTTAGAGGTGAGAGAGTATGGTGTTTGGGGAATGGTAGTCAGATCACCACAGTTGGAGAACAAACTTTTAGGAAAGATACAACAAGAAATGCAAATAGAAAGGGGGCAAGCCATGTTGGAGCATTATCTTGAGGGTACTAGGGAGTGACTGAAAGAATTTAAGCAGGACAAATACGTACCTAAAGATTTGTACTTTAGAAAGATTACTCTGTCCAAATGTGGGGGATGGATCGAAGAAAGGCAAGTTCAGACCCAGGGAAACTAGTTATGGGGTTGTTGTGTCAATCCAGGTGGGAAACTAGCTAGGGCAACTGGGATGAAGAGAAATAGATGGATTCAAAAGATGTTTAGGAGCTAAAATCAACTAAAGTTGATGACTAGATGCAGATAACAAGGAAGAGAGAGGAATTATGACTGGCTTCGGGGGCTCCCGGCGATTCAGGTCCAGCAACTCCTCTCTGCTTCTGAACAGTCTCTCCCTCCCCCGCCACTCGGTCCGTTTTCTAACTTTGTTTTTGATGTTCAGGGCTCCTAGATCCTCATAAATATAATCATTTCACTTGTGTTTTTTGGTCTTTGTTGTAAGAGGGATCACTGGAAGTCTGACTATTGTGCCATCTTGGCCCTGCCTCCCCTGGAGACTTTTAATAGGAGCCACTGATAGCTTTGGAGAGGAGAGTACTATGATCAGTATCATTTCAGGTGATTAATTTTTGTTATGATTTCCTGGCCCAAATTTATTAATTAGCATAGGCCTTGATAATCAGTGAGAGCAGCCCTGATACATGTTTAAAGGCTTTGGACTTTAAACATTACTTTTATGCCAATCTCTGTGTACCTCACCATGTACTTGTTCTGTGTGATCTCTGAGGCCTTTTAACATCCACTTCTGTGCAGCCTCTTCTTGAACTCCCAAAGTTGCTTACCTATGAGTCTCTGAAGGGCAGGGAGGCACTTTATCATCCTTGTGCAGTAGCTGGTAGAGGGAGGCAGCTCTCGTATAAAAGAAAAGCCTCAGAGTTTTGGAAAATTGGGGTTCAAACGCTACCATTACCCGTGGCCTTCCCTGTTTCCCAGCCTGGTCCTGTGTCATGGATACCTTTCCCCTATTTCCTGCCCCACCCCTCTGGTGGGTATCGTTCTAGCTGAGCCCAGACATGCCCCAAACCATTCTCCTGCCTCTGCAGCAGGAGCCCAGAAGTTAAAACAATTGGGGGTGAGTGCAAACATACCAACAGCCAGGAAGATGGTGCGGGAACAGACATGATGACATAAGGTCGCTGTGAGCCAGAGCCAACTCCATGGTAACTGACAACAGCGAGCAGGCTGCAGGGCTGGAAGTCTGAAGCTGCCCCACCAGTGAGGTCTGAGGGAATGTGGGCAGGGAGAGCGCGGCTCGTTTTCAGAAATGTGTCTTGGGGTTTAAAATGGCTAGTTGTGAGCCCCTGCATCTTTTCAAGGAAGATTACGAAATGTTTATCCCTGAAAGAGATTAAAATGGCAACAAGGGGTGCCTTGTGATATGTGAGGCACTGCTCATTTGAGCAGGTGCTGGGAATAGCAGACCTGCAGCCCTTTCTGACTCTGTAACTGCATGAAATTGGTGCACGGTGTGCTGCTGTCCCCAGGCCCCATGGCAGGCCACTCCTTCCTCAACTCCAGCTTTGGGCACGGAGAAGAGAGAGGGAAAGGCCCTGGGCCATCTGGATGAAGGAGCTAAAGAGCAGCTCAGTGTTCAGCCATGGGTTTGCCAACATGCATAAAGGTATTTAGTGTTAGTATTTATGAAAACATTCTTTTGTTTTGCCTTAATTCTGAAGAAGCAGGAAGGGAGGCTGGATCAATACCCCCAAACCTCCCATTTAAGTAAGAGGTCTTATTAGGTTAAATAACTTGGGAGACTGATTCTGGGCATCTGGCATTTGCAACCATGTGATGCCAATGAACAAATCAACCAAGCAAAGAAGCCGTGGCCGCAAAATGCAGGGCACCTTGTGTCAGCACAGTCAGCACCTGCTGGGCTCCTGGGAATACCAGGCAGGTGGGAGTGGGTGGGCGAGGGGGGAGGGGGCCTTCCACCGGCAGCCAGGACTGAGGTAGCTGCCAGCAGAGAGGAATTCAGGAGTGAAGTCAGTGTGGTCAGAACTCAGAAAAAGTGTAGATGTCTGGACTGTTCCAGAAAGGTGGGGGCTCCAGACCTGGTAGAGAAAACTTTGGCTCAGGAGTCCCGAGACTTGAGTTCTAGTCCCAGCAACGCCACTGAATCACTAGCCAACTTTAGGGAACCCCCTTCCCCCATGCTTTGTTATCCATTCTAAGATAAGCATTGGACTAAATGATTTGCACAGTCCTGAGCAGCACTAACATAAAAACGAAAAAAATGCTTCAGGCATAAGATCAGTATAAACTCCGGGGCTTGAAGTTCAGTGGAAGCAATACAACAACAGCTAATGAAAAGACTGTTGTTGGTGGCCGCCAATTCGACCTATGTACAACAGAATAAAGCATTGCCAAGTCCTGTGTTGTCCTTGCAATTGCTGGCATGTTCAAGTCCGTTATTGCAGCTGTCGTGACAGTCCATCTTGCTGATGTTGTCCCACACCCTCACTGGTCCTTTACATCACCAAATATGATGCCCTTTTCTGGCAGTTGATCCCTCCTGATGGTATGTCCAAAGGAAGCCAGTCAGATAGTGTTCTTCTGTAATCCATAAGATCTTCACTGGCTAATTTTGGGAAATAGATCACTAGGCCTTTCTTCCTAGTCCTCTTAGTCTGGAAGTTCCACTGAAACCTGTTCATCATGGTTGACCCTGCTGGTATTTGAAATCCCAGTGGCATAGCTTCCAGCATCACAGCAGCATGCAGGATACCACAGTATGACAAACTGGTAGATGGGTGGTAGAATGGAGAGATAAGAGTTGCAAAAACCAAGTATGATCTCTGTCCTAGCCCCACCAACAAAGCCCTGATGCAGCGTCCTCCACCTCAGAGAATGGCAGTCTCATGCACCCAGCTCCTCAAGCCAGAGCCTCATTGACCATTCATGGCAGCTTGTTCTCTCTACCCTCCATCCCATATCCAATCTGTCACCAAGTCCAGACAATTTTATCTCCCAAATAGCTCTCTAATATGTCTTCTCCTTGCCATATCCACTGCCATCACCTTCATCTAAGTCACCTACATCTTTCTCCAGGAGCCTTATGTATGTCCTCTCAGCAGCCACTGTGGTTTCTCTTCAGATCTTCCTTCACAAATACAGCCATAGATATAAAAACCAAAACCTGGTCCATGTCACAGTTCTGCTGAAAACTCTTCAATGACTTCCAGATAAACTTAGGCTAAAGGAAATGCGCCAAGAGCTACAAGGCCCTGCATGGTTGGCCTTTGATTATACCTTCAGCTTCACCTTCTCCCTCTCTTCCCTATCTTTCCTGTGGCCATCTGTCAGTTCTCTTACTAGGCCATGTTTCCTGGCACCTCAGGGCCTTTGCTCATGCTAACCCCACACTCTAGAAAGCCCTTTGCCCAGCGCCTTGCCTCTCAGCTTCTTCTCTGCCTTTGGTCCACAGTTAAAGCATCACTTCCTCAAGGAGGCCTTTCTAATCCCATCCCCTTTCTTGCTTCCCAGATTAGACTAGGTCCCTCTGTCAGAGCTCTTCAGCTCATAACTGATATTACCATTTACCCAGTTACTCAGATCAAAAACCTCTAGATTTTCCTTGAATTCTCCCTTTTACACGCCTACATTCAATCCATCAGCAAACCCTATTGACTCTACCTTCATAAAACCTACCACAGTTTGCAGTTAAACATTTATGTGATTATTTGTTCAAATTCATATTTTTTGCCATATTATAAGCTCTTTGAAGTCTGGGAATGTATCTATTTTATTCACCATTGTAACTCTGACATAAAGGACAGTGTGGACAGTTAATTAATATTTGTTGAATAAATTAATGGATGAATGAATAGAAGGCGGGGGGCAGAATAAAGGGTGGTTAAAAGCTCAATATCTGGAGACAGATGTACTTAAGTTTAAATCATGGCTCTGCCTTTTTTTTGTCTGTGTGATATTGGGCAAAACATTTAGACTGTCTGAGACAAAGTTTCATCATCTGTGAAATGGGAATCTTAATATCTACCTTAAAGATGTGTTGTGATGATTAATATAAGAATTTATAGTACTAAAGTAAATCGAGGGTGCTAATATGTTAAGGGAAGCCTTATTATAATTATCATTACCACTACAATCAAATGCCCATTGATCTCCATGACAGCTGTAACTTCCTACTCCTGCTTCTCTGGTTCCTGTTGAGCTATAGCCAAGTCTACACAAGGTCATGGATGGCTTGGGAGTGAGAGCAGTCAACTGTCACTTGTCTGAAATAGGGCAGATGGTGATAGGTTCTCAAGGTTTAATGGACACCAGAATCGTCTGGAAGCACGAGTTAACTAGATTCCCAAACTCCACCTCAGGAGACTCAGATTCATTGGGCCTGAGGTGGTACTTGGGAATTTGCATTTTAGTAAGACCCCAGGGGATTCTGATACATAAAGTCTGAGGATCAAACTTTGGAAAATTCTAGTATATTGAAATTAATAGGAATATGAACACTAATATAAATATAAGATGAATACTGATAAAAAAATAGTATACTCTAATTCATATAAATTCTTCCCCTTCACCCTCTCTGCTCCACTGCATTTCACCCATATCTCAGAGGTAGCTCCTACTGCATGTCTATCTCTGATTTAGCTCTTGAGCTCCTTGGGGACAAGGACTGTGCCTTATTTGGCTTTGTGTCCCCAGGACCTAGCATAGCACTTGGAATGCTGTAAGTGAAACCTATGTCTTTATTTCTGGATCCCCAACCTGCTTTCCCTGCTTGTTCCCCATCATAGTAACTGATATTGCCATTTACCCAGTTACTCAGATCAAACACCTCTAGATTTTCCTTGAATTCTCTCTATTACACACCTACATTTAATTCCTTAGCAAACCCTATTGGCTCTACCTTCAAAATACGTCCAGAATTGAGCCACTTCTCATCACTTCATTGCTATTCACACTGGTCCAATCTGCCATTGCCTATACTACCTGATCTTTCCACTTCACCTCTTGTCACCACATAAAATATTCCATGCCCAGCAGCCAGGGTGAATTTTTAAAATATCTCAGACCATGTCTTTCTGCTGCACAAAACTTCCAGTTATTTCCTATCTCACTCAGAAGAAAATCCAAAGCCCTTACCATGGACCATAGGTCTTTCTTCTGTGATCTCTCCCCACCCCCACCCCATCCCTTCCCATGCTGTTGTCCTCACTGCTCTTGGATACGTTCAGCTCACTCCTGACTCAGAGCTTTTGATTTGCTTCCTTGCCTTATTTAGGTCTCTGATCAAATGGGATCTTCTCAGAGGGATTGAAAGTAGCCACTCTCCCTCACATCCCCCTGTGTAAATGGAAAATGAACATCTTTCTTTCCTTGACCAGAGACAGTTATATCTAAGGAAAGTCAGCAGGTCAGAGTGAGTTTAACATGTTCTGAACTATTTTTCCTACTCTCTTGCCCTGCTTTGGGTTCAGGTCAAGTGTTTCTACCTTCCTGTTCTTATCTGATGACAAATAATATACAGTTAATGAGCAAGCAAAGACTTCCTTATTGAAAACAAGCAGGTCAACCTCAGGACCCAGGAGGACTCACCACAATCACTTTTGGAATTTGTCCAGGGGTGGATTACCCAACAAGCAAGGTAAGCATGGGCTTACTTCTGCTTACTTCCAAATTTGTAGTGAATAATTTCACTTGGGCTTTACCACACCTTTGATGTGAAATTGTTCACCACAGATTAGTAAGTAAGCACAGGTAAGCCCACGTTTACTTTACTTCCTGGGTAATCTGTCCCTGTCAGGAATTGTAAATTTGAAAAGAGGCTTTGATTCTATAGGAGGGTGCTGTGGGGTTGGGAGAGAGACAGATGCCAACCATACCTAGAAGCAGGATCTTTCATGTGGTGAAAAATATGAAGTTATTCACTATAGATGATCCGGTAAGCAAGATAGGCACCATGCTTACCTTGCCTATTGGATCTTCCGCTCCTGGATTTGTCTGCATGTTTTTCTTGCCCAGCAGCTCTGTCTTTGGTGATCCTGGACTCAGCCATATTTTAAATTCTTGTTTCCATAGGACTTCTTGGGCCTACGTTATATGCTGAAGTTGGAGACACCATGAAAGTTCACTTTAAGAATAAGGCAGACAAGCCTTTAAGCATCCACCCTCAAGGAATTAAGTACAGTAAATTCTCAGAAGGTAAGTAAAATCCCGTATCTCTCTGACAAGGGAGAATGACAAGGCAAACATTTAGAACTGAATCATTAACCAGGTATTGTTAGAAAAATCTCCTTCTCTGCAATTGGGAATTACAAAAATTGTTGCATTTATATGTTTCAGAGAGGAAAATGAAAAGGTTCTGGAGTCATCTAGACCTCAGTTTTTAGCTGGGTTCTTGTCCGTTAATAGTTGAGTGACAGTGGGCAAATTACCTAATCTCTCTGAATTCAATATGTTCGTATGTAAAATGAGAATAATAATACATGGCAAAATGATATAAAGGAGCCCTGGCAGCACAGTGGTCCAGACCAGAGAAGGATGTCACTCTTGGCAAAAGCTAAGTACTTGGGTATATTTTACCACGACCTCCACCCCCAAGCCAGCTTCAGTTACTGTTGATTTCCCTGGGCCTGAGATAGGCCCTTTTGAGCCCCTAGAGCCATCCTCCATGCCCTGGAGGAGGAATAAACTTGCAGTTGGGAGAAAAGATAAGTTGCCAGCTCCACTAACCAGGGGAGCTCAGGACAGAAGTGGCTCCTGTCCAGGCATAAACGGTCCATGGACTTTGAATACGTTTCCCCTCTGCATCAACCTGTGTGGGCCTATTTCAGGAGAATAGGCCCTTGTTGGCAGACTACAACTGTTTCAGCTGTGGGTGTTTGAAGCTTGACAGCGCTTTGCCTATTAAACAGGGTCATCACCTACCTACATCAGGGGCTTAAGGACTGGTGGCTCCACTCAGGTCATGTAGCCACTCACAAAATGGGTCCAAGGATAACTTGTACCTCCCAGTCCTTACAAACAAAAACATGGGGTGCCCATAGTCCGCCTGCAGGACCCACCCACCTATATGCTCTAGGGAGCGGGGACAGGCTTTCCTGAGAGACACTTGGAGGACAATTCTTAGCCCCCTCCCTTGTTCAGAGCGTGACCCCCTGCTGCAACCAGATACTGGTACTTACACCAATCACCCCTGCCCCTCCAAGACTGTAGGACAGAGCCTGTAGCACACACTTGATGATCAGCTACCTGGACACCTGAGCTGAATTCATGCAAGAAAACTGGATGGACTCCTAGACTGACATACCTGATAACAGCTCTAGCCATCTAGGGACAGGACGTCAGAGCTCCAAAGGTGAAAATAATCAAGCTAGCTCAGTCAAGCAACCCATTTGGGCATATCAAAACAAAACAAAGCAAGAACAAACAACACAGTAAGCAAACATAAAATAAACTAATACAATAACTTATAGATGACTTGGACACAACAGTCAATATCGAATCACATAAAGAAACAGACGATGATCACCTCAACAAGCTCTCAAAACAAAGAATCAAGGGATCTTCTAGGTGAAAGCACCTTCCTGGAATTACTGGAGGCAGAATACAAAAGATTAAGATACAGAACCCTCCAAGACATCAGGAAGGAGATCAGGCAATATACAGATCAAGCCAAGGAACACACAGATAAAGCAGTTGAAGAAATTTAAAAGATGATTCAGGAACATAATAAAAAGATTAATAAGCTGGAAAAATCCATACAGAGACAGCAATCAGAAAATCAGAAGATTAACAATTAAATTACAGAAGTAGACAACTCCATAGAAAGTCAGAGGAGCAGAATTGAGCAAGTGGAAGGCAGAATTTGTGAACTTGAAGATAAAACACTTGGCACCAATATATTTGAAGAAAAATAAGATAAAATAATTTGAAAAAATAAAGAAACCTTAAGAATCATGTCGGACTCTATCAAGAGAAATAACCTATGAGTGATTGGAGTTCCAGAACAGGGAGGGATAAGACAAAATACAGAGAGAATTATTGAAGATTTGTTGGCAGAAAACTTCTGCGATATCATGAAAGATGAAAAGATATCTATCCAAGATGCTCATCGAACTCCACATAAGGTAGATTTTAAAAGAAAGTCACCAAGACATATTAGAATCAAACTTGCCAAAACCAAAGATAAAGAATTTTAAGAGCAGCTAGGGATAAACAAAAAGTAACCTACAAAGGGGAGTCAATAAGAATAAGCTTGGACTACTCGGCAGAAACCAGACTGGCAAGAAGGCAACAGGATGACTTACATAAAGCATGGAAGGAAAAAAATTGCCAGCCAAGAAACATATATTCAGCAAAACTGTCTCTCAGATATGAAGGTGAAATTAGGACATTTCCAGATAAAGAAAAGTTTAAGGAATTCATAAAAACCAAACCAAAACTACAAGAAATACTAAAGGGAGTTCTTTGGTTAGAAAATCAATAATATCAGGTGTCAACCCAAGACTAGAACACTGGGCAGAGCAATCAGGTATCAACCCAGACAGGGAAATCACAAAAATAAATCAAGATAAAAAAACACTCAAAACAGGGAAACAGTGATGTTATTATGTAAAAGAAGACAACATTAAAACAGTAAAGAGGGACTAAGAAATGTAGTCAAAGATCTTCCATATGGAGAGGAAGAAAAGGTGATACAAAGAAATAAAAGTTAGGTTTAAATTTAGAAAAATAGGGGTAAATAATAAGGTAACCACAAAGGAGACAAACTATCCTACACATCAAAATATAATACAGGAAAAAAAAAAGACTCAGTAGAAACAAAATCAACAACAACAAATATGAGGAAAAGACAATATATGAAGATAATCTACTCAGCATGAAAAATTAACCGGGAAAAAGAAACTGTCAACAACATAAAAAAAGACATCAAAATGATACCACCAAATTCATAACTTTCCATAATTACGTGGAATGTAAATGGACTAACTGCACCAATAGACAGAGAGTGGCAGAATGGATTAAAAAATATGATCCATCTATATGCTGCCTACAAGAGACACACCTTAGACTCAGAGAAACAAACAAACTAAAACTCAAAGAATGGAAAAAAATATATCAAGCAAACAACAATCAAAAAAGAGCAGGAGTGGCAATATTAAGTTCTGACAAAATAGACTTTGAAGTTAAATCCATCATAAAGGATAAGGAAGGGACAATATACCAGGAGGATATAACCATATTAAATATTTGTGCACCCAATGACAGGGCTGCAAGATATGTAAAACTAACTCTATCAGCATTGAAAAGTGACATAGACAGCTCCACAATAATAGTAGGAGACTTCAACACACCACTTTCAGTGAAGGACAGGACATCAGGAAAGAAGCTCAATAAAGAAACAGAAGATCTAAATGCCACAATCAACCAAATTGACCTCATAGACATATACAGAACACTCTACCCAACAGCAGCCACGTACACTTTCTTTTCTAGTGCACATGGAACATTCTCTAGAATAGACCACATATTAGGTCATAAAGCAAGCCTTAGCAGAATCCCAAACATTGAAATATTACCAAGCATCTTTTCTGACCATAAGGCCATAGAAGCAGAAATCAATAACAGGGAAAGCAAGGAAAAGAAATCAAACACTTGGAAACTGAACAATACCCTGCTCAGAAAAGACTGGATTATAGAAGACATTAAGGATGGAATAAAGAAATTCATAGAATCCAATGAGAATGAAAGCACTTCCTGTGCAAACCTCTGGGACACAGCAAAAGCAGTACTCAGAGGTCAATTTATATCAATAAATGCACACATCCAAAAAGAAGGGCCAAAATCAAACAATTATGCCTACAACTTGAACAAATAAAAAGAGAGCAACTAAAGAAACCCTCAGGCACCAGAAAGAAGCAAATAATAAGCATTAGAGCAGAATTGAATGAAATAGAAAACAGAAAAACAATTGAAAGAGTTAACAAGACCAAAAGCTGGTTCTTTGAAAAAATTAACAAAATTGATAAACCGTTGGCCAAACTGACAAAAGAAAAACTGGAGAGGAAGCAAATAACCTGAATAAGAAATGAGTTGGGCTATATTACAACAGACCCAACTGAAATTAAAAGAATCATATCAGATTACTATGAAAAATTGTACTCTAACAAATTTGAAAACCTAGAAAAAAATGGATGAGTTCCTAGAAATACACTACCCGCCTAAACTAAACAGATAAAGGTAGAACAACTAAATAGACCCATAACAAAAGAAGAGATTGAAAAGGTAATCAAAAAACTCCCAAAAAGAAAAAGACCTGGCCCGGACGGCTTCATTGCCGAGTTCTACCAAACTTTCAGAGAAGAGTTAACACCACTACTACTAAAGTTATTTCAGAGCAGAGACAAGGATGGAATACTCCCAAACTCATTCTATGAAGACACCATATCCCTGATACCAAAACCAGGTAAAGACACCAAAAAAAAAAAAAAAAAAGAAAATTACAAACTTGTATCCCTCATAAATTTAGATGCAAAAATCCTCAACGGAATTCTAGCCAATAGAATTCAACAACATATCAAAAAAATAATTCACCATGACCAAGTGGGATTCCTACCAGGTATGCAGGGATGGTTCAACATTAGTAAAACAATTAATGTAATCCACCATATAAATAAAACAAAAGACAAGAATCACATGATTTTATCAATTGATGCAGAAAAGGCATTTGACAAAGTTCAACACCCATTCATGATAAAAACTCTCAGCAAAATAGGAATAGAAGGAATATTCCTCAACATAATAAAGGGCATTTATACAAAGCCAATAGCCAACATCATCCTAAATGGAGAGAGCCTGAAAGCATTCCCATTATGATCGGGAACCAGACAAGGATGCCCTTTATCACCACTTTTATTTAACATTGTGGTGGAGGTCCTAGCCAGAGCAATTAGGCTAGATAAAGAAAAAAAGGGCATCCAGATTGGCAAGGAAGAAGTAAAAGTATCTCTATTTGCAGATGACACGATCTTATACACAGAAAACCCTAAGGAATCCTCAAGAAATCTACTGAAACTAATAGAAGAGTTCAGCAGAGGATCAGGATACAAGATAAACATACAAAAATCAGTTGGATTCCTCTACACCAACAAAAAAGAACATCGAAGAGGATACCACCAAATCAATACCATTTACAGTAGCCCCCAAGGAGATAAAATACTTAGGACTAAATCTTACCAGAAATGTAAAAGACTTATACAAAGAAAACTACAAAACACTTCTGCAAGAAACCAAAAGAGACCTACAGAAGTGGAAAAACATAACTTGCTCATAGATAGGAAGACTTAACATTGTAAAAATGTCTATTCTACCAAAAGCGATCTATAGATTTAATGCAATTCTGATCCAAATTCCAACGACATTTTTTAATGAGGTGGAGAAACGAATCACCAACTTCATATGAAAGGGAAAGAGACCCTGGATAAGTAAAGAATTACTGAAAAAGAAGAACAAAGTGGGAGGCCTCACTCTACCCGATTTTAGAACCTATTATACTGCCACAGTAGTCCAAACAGCCTGCTACTGGTAAAACAGATACATAGACCAATGGAACAGAATTGAGAATCCAGATATTAATCCATCCACATATGAGCAGTTGATATTTGACAAAGCCCCAAATAAGTTAAATGGGGAAAAGATAGTCTCTTTAACAAATAGTGCTGGCATAACTGGATATCCATCAACAAAAACATGAAATAAGACCCATACCTCCCACCAAGCACAAAAATGTACTCAAAATGGATCAAAGACCTAAATATAAAATCTAAAATGATAAAGATCATGGAAGATAAAAATCGGGATAACGTTAGGAGCCCTAATACATAAACAGTATACAAAACATTACTAACAATGCAGAAGAAAAACTGATAACTGGGAGCTCCAAAAAATGAAACATGTATGCTCATCCAAAGACTTCACCAAAAAATAAAAAGATTACATACAGACTGGGAAAAAGTTTTTAGCTATGACATTTCCGATCAGCCCCTGATCTCTAAAATCTACATGATACTGCAAAAACTCAATTACAAAATGACAACCCAATTAAAAACTGGGCAAAAGATATGAACAGACACTTCACTAAAGAAGACATTCAGGCAGTTAACAGATACATTAGGAAATGCTCACAATCATTAACCATCAGAGAAATGCAAATCGAAACTACAATGAGATTCCATCTTACTCCGACAAGGTTGGCATTAATCCAAGGAACAAAAATAAAGAAATAAATGTTGGAGAGGTTGTGGAGAGATTGGAACACTTATACACTGCTGGTGGGAATGTAAAATGGTACAATAGCTTTAGAAGTTGATGTGGTGCTTCCTTAAAAAGCTAGAAATAGAACTACCACACGATCTAGCAATCCCACTCCTTGGAATATATCCTAGAGAAAGGAGAGCCTTTACAGGAACAGATATATGCACACCCATGTTCATTTCAGCACTGTTTACAATAGCAAAAAGATGGAAGCAACCAAGGTGCCCATCAATGGATGAATGGATAAATAAATTATGGTATATTCACACAATGTAATACTGTGTATCAATAAAGAACAGTGATGAATCTGTGAAACATTTCATAACATGGAGGAATCTGGAAGGCATTATGCTGAGTGAAATTAGTCAGTTGCAAAAGGACAAATATTGTATAAGACCACTAAGAACTGGAGAAATACTTTAAACAGAGAAGAAAATATTCTTTGATGGTTATGAGAGGGGGGAGGGAAGGAGAGAAGGAGAGAGGGATTCGCTAATTACATAGTAGATAAGAACTACTTTCGGTGAAGGGAAAGACAACACACACTACAGGCGAGTTCAGCACAATTGGACTAAACCAAAAGCAAATAAGTTTCCTGAATAAACTGAATGCTTTGAAGGCCAGCGTAACAGGGATGAGGGTTTGGGGACCATGGTTTCAGCAGACATCTAAGTCAATTGTCGTAATAAAATCTATTAAGAAAACATTCTGCATCCCACATTGGAGAGTGGCATCTGAGGTCTTAAACGCTAGTAAGCAGCCGTCTAAGATGCATCAACTGGTCTCAACTCACCTGGAACAAAGGAGAATGAAGAACACCAAGGACACAAGGTAATTTTGAGCCCAAGAGACAGAAAGGACAACATAAACCAGAGCTTACATCAGCCTGAGACCAGAAGAACTAGATGGTGCCTGGCTACAACTAATGACTGCCCTGACAGGGAACACAGCAGAGAACCTCTGAGGGAGCCGGAGAGTAGTGGGATCCAGACACCAAATTCTTGTAAAAGACCAGACTTAATGGTCTGACTGACACTAGAAGGACCCCGGTGGTCATGGCCCCCAGACCTTCTGTTGGCCCAGGACAGGAACCATTCCCAAAGCCAGCTCTTCAGACAGGGATTGGACTGGACAATGGGTTGCAGAGGGATGCTGGTGAGGAGTGAGCTTCTTGGATCAAGTAGACACTGGAGACTATGTTGGCATCTCCTATATGGAAGGGAAAGGAGAAGGCAAAGGGGGTCAGAAGCTGGCGGAATGGACATGAAAAGAGAAAGTGGAGGGAAGGAGCGGGCTGTCTCATTAGGGGGAGAGCAATTAGGAGTATATAAGAAGGTGTATATAAATTTTTGTATGAGAGACTGACTTGATTTGTGAACTTTCACTTAAAGCACAATAAAAATTTAAAGAAAACATGAACCCCTATGAGGCAGTTCTACCCTGTCCTATAGGGTCTCAGTGACTCGTTGGTAACGAGTTTAATGTGGTTTAAGAAAGGTGTCAGCAAACTTTTTCTATAAAGGATCAGATAATAATTATTTTAGGTTTTGCAGGCCATGCGGTGTCTCTGCCCAGTAGCACAAAAGCAGCCATAGGCAATATGGAAATGTACGATCTTGGCTGTGCTCCAGTAACACCTTATTTACAAAATCAGACAGCAGGCCTGGTGACATTGGGCTACCAGCCTGGCACGGAGGTGACAGTCAATAAATGGTACTTTGTGGTGGTGGTGGTAGAAGGGGTACCAGAATCTTGAACATAGTGAAGTGGTTAAAAACTTTGCAGACAGTTAAGTTCAAATTCCAGCTTTATCATTTCTGGTTGTGACCTTAGCTTCTCTGAGCCTCAGTTTTCTCATCTGTAAAATGGGAATGTTTCTACCCACCCCTAAGATTGCTTTAAGGATTAAATGAAATCGTTTGGGTAGTGTAGCACACATGGTTTCTGGAACCTGGTAATCCCTTCAATAAATGGTGATCATGGTGGTGATCATGGTGGTAACAGAGATGAAAGTGACCACTGCAGCCACAGCAGAGTAAGGCACTAATGCTGATCCTGTTCTAATTATGCCCATTATGCTGATAGCAGAGCAGAATTCTGTCGGGAACTAGTTTCGAGTAAAAGCTGCATCTTTGTTGTAAGAACATTTTAAAGTGATGACCACAGACCTTTCATATTCCTTCTCCCACCATACCTTTGAAGAAAAGAGCTGAGGAGGAGAGTGGTTTACAATGCAGGTCCTGAAACTAGACAGGCTGGCTGCAATCCTGGCTCAGACACTTACTAGCTGTGTATCTTTTAGAAAGTTTCTTGACTTCTCTGTGCCTCATCTTTCTCATCTGCAAAATGGGCATAATAATCATACCTACCTCATACAGATTTGTTGTAATGAAATCTTAGAACAGTGCCTGGCATATAAAAAGACTCAGATAAAAGATGATTTTTTAAAGTAAAAATTGTAAAGTTGATGTGGCAGGGGTGTCTGACCTTCTATAACTACAAAATGGGGAAGGAGAATCAAGGTCAACAGCCCAAGGCTCATTCTTATGAGGTGGAGGCCAGATATACCTCCTCTCTCCAACCTTTTTACTAGTTTTGACACCAACTTACCCTCCCACAGCACTCTCTACTGCCCTTCTGGGTTCAGTAATTCATTGCGGTGGCCACACAGAACTCACAGACAATACTCACAATTATGGGGTTTATTAGGGAAGTAATAGGTTACAATCCCGGGTACACTTCTTTGATCAGGAGAGCCTTTTCTCAGTTGTGCCTGCAGGCACGCTTTTCTCCGGCCCCTCAGCCCAGCCTCTGCCCTGCTCAGGCAAGAGTTAAAAAGCTCTTTTAGCTCTGCCACCAAGTGTCTGGAGGCACCCTACACAACCAGTAAGCCTTGGCCCAAAGGTGCTCAGCTCTCTCACTTTGTGGATTGGCAAGCCTAGCTCCATAACCAAGTACCTGGAGGCACCCCACTCTGCCAGGAAGCCTCCTGCCTGAAGGTGCTCGGCTCTCTTGCTCCATGGGTTGGCACACCCACTGTGACCGCCTTGTTCTATGGGCCAGAAACCCCACCATGCTGCCTCCTGCCAATCTCCTGGTTTGGCTCCCTCTGCTGCCGCCATTTCTCTGCCGCTGCTTCTTGCCATCTCTGGCGTTATAGCCCTCCCTCTGTGCCCTCATTCTGCTGTCTCTGCTGTCTCTCTCTGCCCTCCGTGTTACAGCTCTCTCTCTGTCTCCTGGATCTAGGTGGTCTCAGTGGATCCTGGGTCCAGTGGATGTGCTCCACTCCTAGCTTTACTTTCTTGGTGGTAGTAGGTCCCCGTCTGCTCTGGGATTGGCTCTTTTTCAAGCCTAGCAGGATGGCAAAACTGACCAGTCCCTCGTTAGGGTTCCGTAAACCTTATTTGCATGATCCCACCACCACAAGTGTGCCATGCACCTTATTTACATTATTAGCAAGCTATTCAATCCCCTTGGCAGGCCACAAGCACTTCATTTGCATATTCCCACCCAGGTGCGAGTTATAAAGACTATGGCTAGAAGGGCCACATTAAGTAATTTTGCTGCACTGCAAAAGTGTATTCAAAGAATTTAATATTTATCTGGCAAGTTGTGGGTTATCAAGCACTTTTTACATCTACTAACTCGAGGGCACTGGTTTTTCACTGGGTATCTCCTATGTAACTTTTTGGAGCCCTGGTGGTACAGTGGTTAAGAGCTCAGCTGCTAACTAAAAGGTCAGCAGTTCAAATCCACCAGCTGCTCCTTGGAAACCCTATTGGGCAATTCTATTCTGTCCTATAGGGTCACTATGAGTTGGAATCGACTCAATGGCTACAGATTTTATCAAACTCATTCTCACTAAGGTATAAAAAAAAAGGTATAAGTGACTAATAATTGGTTGATAAACTACCATCCCAGGAGTATTTGCATTAGCACTCAGGAGTTTCTCTTACGTTCCTAAAAATCATACAGTGACAAAATGAACAATCACTTCAATCACAATTTAAGATGTCACTTACAGGTTCCATTTCATATATGGGAAGAGGAAGTGTGGTGGACTTTATACCCCAGCTGGGCTGTTTGCACAGGGATTGAACCTCATGACATTATCCCTCTTTCTTTGCTGTTTGTTTGTCCCCATACTCCCCCACAGCCAGCAGTTGTTTACAGACGATTGTTTAAATGCTCCCACTGCTTCCTTTGGTGCCCTGATTATCAGTGCATAATATTGCCTCTGGTCCCAGGAATCTTAGAAAGGTAAATTAAGATCGGTGGGGAAAGTAAAATTTTTTCTTGAAAACTAGATGCAAATCTAGTAAAGGGACTGTATCCTTCATGGTAAAGGACAACCCTTCTGTTCATTTTATCGCACTTCCTGCGTTAAAATACCCCTTCTCCACGTCTGACACTTACCTCCTCCCTCTGTGGTTTGAGCTATTTACTCAGGAGTAGAGATAAACCACCTACATGTTGAGCCAGCCACATGAGAATCCATATCCCAGTGGCAGATATTTGAGAGAAGGATGGTGGGGCATTGAGACAATGTAATAGGCTTGAGAGAGAATCTAATCCTTGCCCATGGTGGCTGCTTGAGCCAACCAGTGAATGATCAAACCTAGATGGCTGTCCTTCTTATCTAGGAGTTAATCCTTGAACCCCACCGAGGATTTGGAGACCTCCTGTCATCTGCTAGAAGGAAAAGATGGCCATGGAAAGGACACTGGCTTTGGAGCCAGATTGATCTGTGTTCGAACCCTAAATCAACCTGGGCAAATTCCTTTACCGGTAACTCCAAATTTTATATCTGTAAAATGGGGATACCAATTCCTCCCATCTAAGGTTACTGTAAGAATTGGATGTAACATATGCAAAGTACTTGGCACATGTGTTGCCATCGAGTCAATTCCGACTTATAGTGACCCTATAGTTGGCACTGAACGATGATAGCTGTTGTTGCTGTGATTATTTCATGGTTATTTATAGTGCAAGTTTTAAATTTTGTCCCTAGAATCTTAGACTGAATAAAGGCCTTGGCTGTGGATGGTGCTGACCCTCTTATTTCTACTCTTGAATGAAATAAAACTCTCCATAGAGTTTAGATACCAAAGTGAACTAAAATTGCATAGAAAACCTCAGCTACCCAGAGCACATATGAAATGAGTAATTTTGAATAATAATTACATTTTCCAGAGAGCTTGAGGTTTACTTCTTTAAGTGTCTGAGATAGTTTCTTATAATCACTCCGGAGAGAAATCTTTCTAAATGTTGTACTTCCCCAGACCCTTTGAAAACAGAAGATGAGGAATAAAATTCTAATCCCATTCTAAGCCATTACTTCCAATTGGCTGTGAGATTTTACAGATATCTGCAAACATTAGAATTGTGTGCAGCTGAAGAGCGAACAGACTCTAAATGAGAGCCTAAGTTATTGTCCATGATATTGTCTGTGCGTAAACACCCTACGCTTTAGTTCATAGACTTTGTAGCATCTGTTTTGGTTGCCCAGAAGTCTTGTTACTCTTTAATTCTTGGCAAAGCTTTGGTTAGGAGATGGTTGGACACCTGAGCTCTGGTCAGGAAAGATGCTACTGTACTTGGTGTGGAAATCTCACACCGGCCAATCCTCCATGAACTGACAGCTTCTGACAAAAAGGCCAAGTTGAGTCTTGGTGTCCAAACTGCTCCCAGGTGCACTGCTTCCATAGCCGTGCCTCAGAGAAACCTTACAGCACACAGGGCAAGGGTGAGGGACCCTTTTTGGCAGGACGGACAAATGGTGATGCATGAAAAAAAAATATGCTTTTAAATCAGGAAATAAAATATCTGCAAATGCACCTAATCATTTGAAGACTGTATCACGAAAAGGGATTCAGTTTGGGCTTAAAATTTCAGAAACTGTAACAAGCACACATGAACTGTTTGTCATGCTACATCTTGGGCATGCTTTCTTGTTCAGTAAGAAATTTAAGTCAATTACCTTTAAAAAGTATGTTTCATAGTAATTTTAGTCCAAAGGACTAATGGACCGTAACTACCACAGCCTCCACCAGACTGAGTCAGCACAACTAGATTGTGCCCAGCTATCACCACTGACTGCTCTGACAGGGGTCACAATAGAGGGTCCCGGAAAGAGCAGGAGAAAAATGTAGAACAAAATTCTAACTCACAAAAAAAGCAAAACAAAACAAAAAAATAGACTTACTGGCCTGACAGAGACTGGAGAAACCCCGAGAGAATGGCCCCTGGACACTCTTTTAGCTCAGTAATGAAGTCACTCCTAGGTTCACCCTTTAGCCAATGATGAGACAGGCCCATAAAACAAAACGAGACAAAGTGGGTGAACCAAGCCTGGGGTGAGGATGAGGAGGCGTGAGAAGACAAGAAAGCTGGTAATAGGGAACCCAAGGTCAAGAAGGGGAGAGTGTTGACATGTCGTGGGGTTGGCAACCAATGTCACAAAACAATATGCGTATTGTTTAGTGAGAAGCTAGTTTACTCTGTAAACCTTCATCTAAACTACAGTCAAAAATAAAATAAAAAAGTTTGTTTCATAGTGAATCACAATTGCATTCTTTGATTTGATTTATTTTCATATTTTAAATGTCTGAGTTGCATAAATACTATGCTACAAAATTAGTTCTATAATATTCAGCTGTCTGCTGGCAAGCTGGCTCTCTGAATTAAAAAAAAAGAAAAAAAAAATCTTTCCCTCAGATATTTGTCCTGGCATCTAAGTGTGACCAAGTTCTCTGTATGAAAATTTATAGATTTTCCAAAACATTTTAATGCTGGACATAAATGTAAGTGAAGATATTTTTCACTTTTCGTCTGAATACTTTGGCCTTATGTAGACACCGCCTTGAGGATGGGAGTCCCTGAGCAATGTAAATGGCTAACATGTTTGGCTGCTGACTGAAAGGCTGGGGGTTGAAGCCTATCCAGAGGCACCTCAGAAAAAAGGCCTGGTGATCTACTTCCAAAAAAACACCATTGAAGACAGAATGGAGCACAGTTTGACTCTGACACACATGGGGTCTCCATGAGTTGGAACCAACTCCACGGCAAGTGCTTAACTGGTTTTAGCCTTGAATATGTTATAAATATCTGAAGCAAACTGTAATGGCTAATGTAATAATTCTCATAAATCTCAGAAGTGTGAACTCCCTTCAAAAAGAACGCGTACGCCCTCTGTGGGAGAGTCAGTGCCTCCGAAGACATCAGCGTTCTAACTGCCCGTCGCCTGAAGTACAGCTTCCCAGAATGCTCGGAACCTTTGAATGTACTTGCATTCACCACTCTTCTTAAATGAGAGGAAAGGGCTGTTTGACAAAATAAGTAACAAGAGGGGATTTCAGGAACAAGCATGCTAATGGGTGACCAAAAAGCTCTTTATGCAACTTCATTTTCCTCAAAGCTCATACTCACCATTTTACATTAAAAACAAAAACCGACAGCCTTTGGCAAGTAGTGAGTACATCATGACAAAGGTAAACGAATTGCAGAGCTGACTGTGGACTGAGCAGGAAACAAATAGAACTCAGTAAATACGAAATGAAGGGCTACCCTGTGTAAAGAACTTATTCTAGCAAGAGGCTGGACAAGGACTTTTTGTCCTCTAGCACAGTAATCTAGCCTGTCCATTTCTCCTCTTTTCAGTTTAGAGTTTTAACTTTTTTATTTTGGTAGAAAGTCTAAGTCAGTTTACCATAATGCATTTCACAAATGCTTCCCCTAAACAGCTCTGTTCATATTTCACACCTGGTGTAGTACCAGGAAGTAAATCTTACTGATCAAGATAATAGGCACAAGACGCAGCATTGTAACCAAACAGCCTGATTTAGCAGCAGAATTAAAGGTACAGCACGCCTGCCTCTTTCTAGATAAAAGGTAGATACAATGCTGTGATGTGAAAAGGCTACAAGCACGGATGGAATTGTCCCTGAACTGTCCATCCATCTCATTAGCGGTTCTCACTCAGTGTGGCTACAGACTGTGTCCTCATGTGCCAGCGTCACTGCTCATCATGTTTCAGGATGCCCATGATTCGCCTTTGAGTAGTGTAATAATCTCAATTAAAATCATACATTTCTGTCCTTTGAAATTTATCTTAAAAGAACCGTCAGATAAATGTGAAATGTTGAACAATTAGATGGCCATTTCACGTTCGGCTGCTAACCAAAAGGTTAGCAGTTCGAATCCACCAGGTGCCCCTTGCAAGCCGCATGGGGCAGTTCTACTCTGTCCCATAGGGCCGCTATGAGTTGAATTGACTCAACGGCGATGGGTGGGTTGATGTGTTAAACCTGCATGCGAAGCACTGACCGCTGTTTGTAAGCAGGCAGTTTGATAGTGTTAGAACATTATTCACACTGCTACATTCAGCACAAGGCTTACTGCCTCTTCATCCAGCTGCCATCAAATCGACTGTGACTCATGGCTACCCTACAGGACAGAGTAGAATTACTCTAGAGGGTTTACAAGGAGCGGCTGGTAGATTCAAACTGCCGACCTCTTGGTTAGAGGCGAGCCCTTAACCACTGCACCACCAAACCTCCAGCACAAGGGTTACTGGCTCTTAAACCAGTTGCCATCAGATTGATTCTGACTCATGACAATCCCGTGTATGGCAGAGTAGAACTGTGCTCCACAGGGTTTTCAATGGCTAAATTTTTCAGAAGCAGATCACCAGGTCTCTCTTCCAAGGCATCTCCGGGTAGACTGTAACTGCCAATCTTTCAGTTAGCAGCCGAGTTCGTTGACCATTTGTGCCACCCGGGGACTCCTATGGCCTGTTAGATGATTCTTATGTATCTATTTTCCAGAGGAATGGTGTGTTCTAATTGTGGCTTCTCCAGTAAAGTGGCTCTAGAAGAAATGTAGACATGTGTTATAGATTGAATTGCATCACCTAAAAATATGTGCAGTAAATTCTAAACCCCTATACCTGTGAATGGAGCCCTGGCCGTGCAGTAGTTAAGCATTTGGCTGCTAACTAAAATGTCAGCAGTTCAAATCCATCAGCCGCTCCTTGCAAACGGTATGTGGCAGTTCTGCTCCTCCTATAGGGTCACTATGAGTCAGAATCGACTCAACGGCAATGAGTTTTTTTTTTTTTGGCTGTAGATGTTATTCCATTTGGAAATAGGGTTTTCTTTGTTATGTTAATAAACCCATATCACTGTACAGTGTGTCTTGTCAATCATTTTTGGGATATAAAAGGAGCAAGCAAGAATGGGGAAAGATAGACGCCACATGAAGATCTCCAAGGCATGCCAAGAAGAACGCTAGAGAAGCTGAGACAACGAGAGACAAAGAGAGCCTTTCCCTAGAGCTGGTGCCCCGAATTTGAACTTCTAGCCTCCTAGACTGTGAGAAAATAAATTTCTGTTCATTGAAGCCCCCCACTTCCTGTATTTACGTTATAGCAGTTCTGAGAGACTAAGACACGGTGAAACCCATCACAACTAAGGCACCACCAGCACCTACCCACCTGTTACTGAGCTGTGAGCCCCTCAGGGCTGTGGCTGTGTACCCAGGCACTAGCACAGGGCCTGGCACATAGCTGATAATAATAACATTAATAATAATAATCCCGTGATGAATTACATTGAAGTGCTGAGAACTGAATTAGAAAGTAGGGACCGTGAGCTATTTCCCCTTCTCTTAAATTTTCTAATTTTTTATGGTGGCTGTGATCAGTTACCTAGCCTTATTACTAGTTTTTATCACCTTATAGAGTGAACACATACCACCTTTTATCTTTCTCACATGCATTAAGAGAACTTACAGTATATAGTCTCAGAAGTAAAAGGTAAAGGAAAGGGGCTGTAAAATGCAGTTGTAAAATGGCTGGAAATGGAAGTGTGTTGTCGTTGTTGTGTGCTGTTGAGTTGATTCCGACTTATAGCTAATCTTAGGACAAAGTAGGACTGCCCCATAGGGTTTCCTAGGCTGCACTTAACTGAAGTACTGAAGTGTGTTACTATTAAAAAAAAAAAAAAAAAAAGTGCCATCGATGTTACTATAGGCAGCCATAATGTTTATTATCTGCCAGACATTTTACTTGTCCTCCTACCCATCAAAAAGGGTATTTTTTAAAAGAATATTATCTCTAGAAAAAGGATTACCTACCTTATGAATAAGAACAGTGAGGCTAAAAGGGAGGTTGAGAAACTTGCCCAAGGTCACACTGTTAGTGAGCGGTACAACCAAGACATTTCAGCTCTGACCCCAAAGCTCATGTGCTTTCTACTCATACGATTATGTCTCGCCCTACAAAGAATGTCATGTTTTGGCCTTTTGAGAGCTGGTGAAGGTAATGGAAAGAATGCCATTTTCTGCTGTAGGAATCTCCTTTGATGATTTAACATTTGGAATGGCGGAAACTTTGTGAAGCATGAAACATTGACTAGGGGCCTGCAGACTGGGAAATTGTGGCAAGCATGCCTGGTTCAAGATAAATCTCATCAGCAACTTGCCATGCAAGTTCCAGTTAATAGACGAGGTTTGACCTGAGAGGGCAACTCTCCTTATCAGATCTGCCTGAGCAGAGATAACACTTCCTGTTTATCAGAAACTCTTTTGTTTTGTTTTAGACTGGAATAATGTTATAACTCACAGGAAGTTGTTCCAGCTTTTAACATTCCTCAGCTTATGATAATTTTAATATCCAAATCCTCTTTATCATCAGAGTGAAAGCTTTCAGCCTATGGTAATGTTGGTTTTCAGTTAGTGTCAAACAATCTTTTAGGGGGTGGCAGGGGAAGACACAATAGAGAGCCATGTTAAGCTTTCCACTAACACAAGGGTCACAAACTCAGATACTAACAGTAGCCAGGAAGTAACTCAATGAAAAAATGAGTCCAGTAGAGACTGTGCTGATTGGAGAGAGCCCATTGTCCATCTAACGGGGGCAGGCAAGACTCAGGTCCAGCCAAATTCTATGCAGGAATTTGGTCCAGTGCTACCAGATCTCAGGTTTGTTTTTGTGTTTGTGTTTTTTAAAAAGAAACCAGCAATCACGATTGTTCTGTAATATCGCCAAATTTTTAATGTTGGTATTTAATTTGTTTTAATGCTATTCAATCCAAACAAAACATGCCCATGAACTAAGACTTGATGGCTTGGCTCTAGTCCATAGGATCTTAAATCTTGAGTTCAATAAACCTTCTCCTTGCCAGCCACCGTGGAAGGGACCAGAGGTATAAGGACAAATAAAACCCTTGAGGAGCAAACACCCTGGTGACCAAAATGTATGCAATGCAAACAGTTACAATCTAGCAGGAGAAAGTGTCATTAATTACATAATCTTACAAATATTTAACTACAAACTGTGATGAGTACTACAAAAGAAAAAATATGTAGTCCAGTCAGAGATCAGGGAAAGAATCAGCTGACTTTTATGTTGACAGCTGAAGGGTGAACATGCATTTATCCAGAAAAAAGGAAGAGCGCTCTAGGCGGAGGGAACAGTATCTGCAAAGACCCTTAGGTAGGATAGAACTTGTCATATCTAGGGAACTGGAAGGGAACTGAGTGATTGAAACACAGTGAACAAGGAGAAGAGTCTCACATGATGAAAATGGAGTGAGAGGTAAATCATATACAGACTCGTGGTCCATGTTTTGTTTTGTTTTGTTTTTTTTTATCCTAGTACAATAAGAAGCCACTGTCAGGATGTTAAGCAGGAACATGACACATTAAGATTTGGGCTTTTAAGGGGTCATCCTGAATGCAGAGTGGAAAATGGATTGGCAGGAATGGAACCCCAGTGACCATTTAAGAAGCTACTGATTGTTTTAGACGTACAAATACAGGGATAATTTCTTGCTAGCAGAGCAGCAAAAATGTAAAAGAAAGACGGGTAGGCAGAAGAAAAATAATGTCAGAGGAATATTGGGATCTACAAGAAGGAATGAAAAGTACCAGGAATGGGGAGATACAGAGGAATATTTTCCTCATTTTTTAAAATTTTATTGTGCTTTAGATGAAAGCGTATGGCTCAGGTTATTTCTCATTCAAAAATTTATACACATATTGTTTTGTGGCAGTGGTTGCAATCCCCACAATGTGTCACCACTCTCCCCCTTTCCCTTTCCACATTGGGTTCCCTGTGTCTATTCCAGCGGTTTTCCTGTCCCTTCCTGCCTTCTCATCTTGCTTTTGGGCAGGAGTTGTCTATTTGGTCTCGTATATTTGATTGAACTAAGAAGCACGTTCCTCAAGTGTCTTATTGTTTGTTTTACAGGCCTGTCATGGATTGAATTGTGTCCCCCAAATATGTCTGTCACCTTGGCTGGGCCATGAGTCCTGGTGTTGTGTGATTATCCACCATTTTATGTGATTTCCCTGTGTGTTGTGGATCCTATCACTCTGGTGAAATGGGATGGATTAAGGGCGGCTGTGTTGATGGGATATATCGAATTGGATGGTGTTTTAGGCCAGTCTTTTTGAGATATGAAAGAAAGAGGTGGGCAGAGGGATGGGGGGACCTCATACCACCAAGAATGAAGAGCAGGACTCATTCTTTGAACCCAGGGTCCCTGTGCTGAGAAGCTCCTCCACCAAGGGAAGATTGAAGATGAGGACCTTCCTCCAGAGCCAAGAAGAGAAAGCCCTCCCCTGGAGGCAGTGCCCTGAATTTGGACTTGTAGCCTACTAGACCGTGAAAGAATAAACTTCTCTTTGTTGAAGCCATCCACTTGTGGTATTTCTGTTATAGCAGCACTAGATGACTAAGACAAGGCCCACCTTATCTTCATCTGAAAAATGGAATGGCTCCAGTTCAGATTTAGCAGAGCGTCCATGGTTCATGGTCTCGGAGTTCTTCCAGTCTCTGTCAGACCAGTAAGTCTGGTCTTTTTTTTGTGAATTTATATTTTGTTCTACATTTTTCTCCCACTCTGTCTGGGACTCTCTGTTATGTCTCCTGTCAGAGTAGTCAGTGGTGGTAGCCAGGCACCGCCTATTTCTTCTATGCTCAGGCTGGTAGAGGCTGTGGTTCATGTGGTCCAATAGTCCTTTGGGCTAATGTTTTCCTTGTGTCTTTGGTTTTCTTCTTTCTCCTTTGCTCCAGATGGGATGGGTCCAATAGATGTATCTTAGATGGCTGCTCACAAGCTTTTAAGACCCCAGACGCTACTCACCAAAGCAGGATGCAAACATTTTCTTTACCAACTATCTTACGCCAATTGACCTAGACATCTGAGACCATGGTCTCCGGCCCTCAGCCCCAGTAACTCGGTCTCTTCAGGTGTTTGGATGTGTGTAGGAAACGTCTGTGACTTTGCCTTGGTCAAGTTGTGCTGACTTCCCCTATATTGTGTGTTGACTTTCACTTCACCAAGGTTGACACTTGTCTGCTATCTAGTTAGTGATTTCTGCTCTCCATCCCTCCCCACTCTCGTAACCATTAAAGAATGCTTTTTTTTTCTATGCGTAAACCTTTTCTTGAGTTCCTATAATAGTGGTCTTATACAATATTTGTCCTTTAGTGGTTGACTTATTTTACTCAGCATAATGCCCTCCAGATTCATCCATGTTGTGAGATATTTCACAGATTTACCATTGTTCTTTATTGTTGCTTTGTATTCCATTGTGTGTAAGCACCATAATATGTTTATCCATTCATCTGTTGATGGGCACTTAGGTTGTCTTCCATCTTTTTGCTATTGTTAATAGTGCTACAATGAACATGGGTGGCATATGTCTATTTGTGCGACAGCTGTTAATCCTCTAGAATATATTCCTAGGAGTGGGATTGCTGGACCATGTGGTATTTCTATTTCTAGCTCAAGGAGGGGCCATGTTGTTTACCATAGTGGTCATGCCCTTTTACATCTCCACTAGCAGTGCGTAAGAGTTCCGGTCTCCCTGCAGCCTCTCCAACTTTATTATTTTCTGTTTTTTGATTAGTGCCAGTATTGTCAGTATTGTCGTAGTTTTGATTTGCATTCCTCTAATGATTGTGAACATTTCCTCTTGTGAACATTTCCTCTTGTGTCTGTTAGCTGCCTGAATGTCTTTTTTGGTGAAGTGTCTGTTCATATCCTTTGCCCATTTTTTAATTGAATTATTTGTCTTTTTGTTCTTGGGGTGTTGAAATATTTTATAGATTTTAGAGATTAGACCCTTGTCGAATATGTAGTAACCAAAAATATTTTCCCAGTCTGTAGGTTTTCTTTTTACTCTTTTGGTGAAATCTTTTGATGAGCATAAATGTTTAATTTTTATTTTTTTTTTAATTATCTAGTTTATCTTCTGGCATTTGTGCATTATTAGTTATGGTGTGATTATATTTATGCCATGTAGTAAGGCCCCTAGCTTGTCTCTATTTTTTCATCCAAGATCTTCATCATTTAGGTTTTATATTTAGGTCTTTGATCCACTTTGAGTTAGTTTTATGTATGGTATGACCCCTGATTCATTTTCTACAGGTGGACATTCAGTTTTGCCAGCACCATTTATTAAAGAGGCTGTCTTTTACCCCAATTAGAAGATTTGGGCCCTTTGTCAAATATGAGCTGCTCAGAGATGGATGGATTTATGTCTGGGTTCTCAATTCTCCATTGGTCTGTGTGTCTGTCGTTGTACCAGTACCAAGCTGTTTTGACTACTGTGGCTGTAGGAGCCCTAGTGATGTAGTAGATAAAAGCTTAGCTGCCAACCAAAAGGTTGGCAGTTCAAATGCACCAGCTGCTCCTTGGAAACCTATGGAGCAGTTCTACTCTGTCCTGTAGGGTGGCGATGAGTTGGAGTTGAGTCAAAGGAAATGGGTAAGATCAGGTAGTGTGAGGCCTCTCACTTTGTTCTTTTTCTTCAATAATGCCTTATTTCTCAAGGGCATGAACCCTTTCCACATAAAATTGGTGATTTTTTTTTCTCCACCTTGTTAAAGAATGCTGTTGGAATTTGGATAGCGATTGCATTGTATCTGTAGATCGCTTTAGGTAGTGTTGACATTTTCACAATGTTGAGTCTTCCTATCAAGGAACAGGGTATGTTTTTCCATTTATGCAGGTCTCTTGGTTTCTTTGGAAACCCTGGTGGTGTAGTGGTTAAGAGATTGGCTGCCAACCACAAGGTTGGCAGTTCAAATTCACCAGGCACTCCTTGGAAACCCTTTGAGGCAGTTCTACCCTATCCTATAGGGTGGCTATGAGTCGGAATTGACTCGATGGCAATGGGTTTGTTTTTTTTTTTTTCTTCTTGGTTTCTTGTAGGAGTGTTTTGTAGTTTTCTTTGTATAGGTCTTTTACATCCCTGGTTCTATTTATTCCTAAGTATTTTATCTTCTTCGGGGCTATTGTAAATGGTATTGATTTGCTGATTTCCTTTTTGAAGTTCTTTTTTTTTTTGGTGTAGAGGAATCCAACTGATTTTTGTATGTTAATCTTTATCCCAATACTTTGCTGAAATCTTCTGTTAGTTCCAATAGCTTTCCTGTGGATTCTTTGGGGTTTTTTATGTGTAGTATCATATCATCTGCCAATAGGGGTAGTTTTACCTCTTCCTTACTAATTTGGATGCCTTTTATTTCTTTTTCTTGCCTTATTGCTCTAGCTAGGACTTCCAGAACAATGTTCAATATGAGTGGTGATAAAGGGCATTTTTGTCTGGTTCCCATTCTCAAGAGGAATGCTTTCAGTCTCTCTCCATTGAGAATGATGTTGGCTGTTGGTTTTGTATAAATATCCTTTATTATGTTGAGGAATTTCCCTTCTATTTCTATTTTGCTGAGAGTTTTTATCAGGAATCGGTGTAGGGGCTTGTCAAATGTCCTTTATGCATCGATTGAGATGATCATATGATTCTTTTGTTTTATTTATGTGGTGAATTACATTGATTGATTTTCTAATGTTAAACCATCCTTGCATACCTGGTATGAATCCCACTTGGCCATGATGTGTTATTTTTTTTGATAGATTGTTGAATTCTATTAGCTAGAATTTTGTTGAGAATTTTTGCATCTATATTCATGAGGACTATTGGTCTGTAGTTTTCTTTTTTTGTGGTATCTTTCCTTGAGTTTGGTATCAGGGTTATGCTGCTTCATAGAATGAACTTGGGAGTATTCCTTCCTTTTCTATGCTCTGAAATAGTTTGAGTAGTATTGCTGTGAGCTCTTCTATGGAAGTTTGGTAGGATTTTCCAGTGAAGCTGTCTGGGACAGTGCTTTTTTGTTTGCTGTTGTTGGGAATTTTTTTTTTCTTTAATTACCTCTCCAATCTCTTCTTTTGTTTAGTTTTTCTACCTCAGTTTGTGTTAGTTTAGGTAGGTATATGTTTATAGAAATTTGTCCATTTCTTCTAGCTTTTCAAATTTGTTGGAGTACAATTTTTCATAGTATTCTGTTATGATCCTTTTTATTTCAGTTAGGTCTGTCATGATATCATCCATCTCATTTCTTATTCAGGTCCTTTGCTTCATCTCCTGTTTTTATTTTGTCAGTTTGGCCACTGGTTTGTCAATTTTTTTGATCTTTTCACAGAACCAACTTTTAGTCTTGATTCTTTCTGTTGATTTTCTGTTCCCTATTTCATTTATATTCTCTAATCTTTTATTATTTCCTTTCTTCTGGTGCCTGTGGGTTTCTTTTTCAGCCTTCTAAGCTGTAGGGTTAATTTTTTTGTTTTTGTTTTTTTTGGCCCTTTCTTCTTTTTTTGATGTATGTGTTTATTTCTATAAATTGACCTCTAAGCCCTGCTTTTGCTGTGTCCCAAAGGTTTTGGTAAGATGTGTTTTCATTTTCCTTTGATTCTACTAATTTTTTTTTATTCCATCCTTGTTTTCTTCTATTATCCAATAGTTTTTAAACATGGTGTTGTTCAGTTTCTATGTATTTGATTTTTTTTTTCCTTGCTATTTCTGTTAAGGATTTCTACTTTTATGGTATTGTGATCAGAAAAGATGGTTTGTATTATTTCAGTGTTCTGGATTTTGTTGAGGCTTGCTTTGTGCACTGAAATGTGGCCTATTGTGGAGAATGTTCCATGTGCCTTGGAAAAGAATGCATATCGCAGATTGAATTGTGTCCCCCAAAAATATATGTCAACATGGTTAAGGCACGATTCCCAGTATTGTGTGGTTGTCCTCCATTTTGTGATTTTCCTTTGTGTTAAAATTGTAATCTCTGCCTGTGGTTAAAGAGGATTAGGGTGAGATGTAACAGGTCACATCCCTGAGCCAATGTAAAGGGAGTTTCCCTGGGGTGTGGCCTGCACCACCTTTTATCTTAAGGAAAGAGAAGCAAGCAGAGAGTTGGGGACTTGATACCCCCAAGAAAGTATCACCTGGAGCAGAGCACATCCTTTGGATCCTGGGTTCCTTCCCAGAGAAGCTCCTAGTCCAGGGGAAGATTGACAAGAAGGACCTTCCTCCAGAGCCAACAGAGACAGAAAGCCTTCCCCTGGAGCTGAGTTTGGACTTCTAGCCTACTAGACTGTGAGAAAATAAAATTCTGTTTGTTAAAGCCATTCCACTTGTATTTCTGTTATAGCAGCACTAGATGACTAAGACTGTATACTTTGTTGCTGTTGGGTGAGTGTTCTGTATATGTCTATGAATCAGGTTTGTAGATTGTAGCATTCAGATCTGTATCTTTATAGGGAAACCCCAGTGGTGTAGTGATTAAGAGCTACGACTGCTAACTAAAAGGTCGGCAGTTCACATCCACTGGGTGCTCCTTGGAAACTCTGTGGGGCAATTCTACTCTGTCCTGTATTGTCGCTGTGAATTGGAATCAACTCGATGGCAACCGGTCTTTTTTATTATTATTATTATCTTTATAGAGTTTCTTTCTAGATATTCTGCCCTTCACCAAAAGTAGTGTGTCGAAGTCTCCTGCCATTATTGTGGAACTGTCATTTCTCTTTTCAATGCTGTTAGAGTTTGTTTTTACCTATTTTGGAGCCTTGTCATTGGGTGCATATATATGCTTTATGGTTATGTCTTCCTGTTGTATTGACCTCTTAATCATTATATAGTGTTCTTCCTTAGCCTTTATGGTGGATTTTGCTCTAAAGTCTATCAGAGATTAGTATTGTGAACCCTGCTCTTTTTGGGTTATTGTTTGCTTGATATATATATTTTTTTCCGTCCTGCGAGCTTTAGTTTGTTTATGTCTTTGTGTCTCAGATGTGTCTTTTATGGACAGCATATAGATCGATCATGATTTTTATCCATTCTGCCACTCTCTGTCTCTTACCGGTGCATTTACGCCATTCACATTCAGTGTAATTATTGATAGATATGAGTTTACTACTGACATTTTGTTTTATTTTAGTATCATTTTTTTGTGGTGTTGATGGTTTCCTTGTTCCACTCAATTTTCTGTCCTGAGTTCTTTTTGTTTATGGATTTTCTTATCATTTCTTTCATTATTGTCAATTTTGTGTTTACTGAGTCTTTATGTTTTTCTTCTTTTTTATTTTGATGGGTACATTTGTTAGTTTCCTTTGTGGGTACCTTGAAATATACCTTTATTTTCCTAAGTTTAAAAGTCTTTTATTTCTTGGTATTGTCTTGACTTCCTCTCCATATGGAAGTTCTATAACTATGCCATTTATTGCCTCTTTTTTGCTTTGATGTTGTTGTTTAAATATCGACGTCTCTGGTTCCCTATTTTCAGTCTTTTAGCTTTGTTATGTTTTTGAAAATTCCCTATCTGGGTTGGTATCTGGTTGACCTGTCCTGTGTCTTAGTCTTGGATTGTTTTCTGGTTTTGTTGGTTCTCTATCCGGAGGACTCCCTTTAATATTTTTTGTAATTTTGGTCTGATTTTTACATATTCACTTTGTTTCTGTTTAGCTGGAAATGTCCTAATTTCGCCATCATATTTGACAGACAATTTTCCTGAATGTATAATTCTTGGCTGGCAATTTTTTTTTCCTTCAAGGCTTTATATATGTAATTTCATTGCCTTCTTGCCTGCACAGTTTCTGCTGAACAATCAGAGTTTAGTCTTATTGGTTCTGCTTTGTAGGTGACTTTTCGTTTTTCCCTAATCACTCTCCAGATTCTTTGTCTTTGGTTTTGGCAAGTTTGATTATGATATGTCTTGGTGATTTCCTTTGAGGGTCTATCCTTTATGTGGTTCATTGAGCTTCTTGGGTGGATATTTTCTCATCTTTCACGATATTAAGGAATGTTGCACCAGCAAATATACAACAATTCTCTCTGAGTTTTCCATTTCCTGCCCTGTTCTGGTACTCCAATCACATGTAGGTTTTTCCTCTTGATAGTGTCACACATAATTCTTAGGCTTTCTTCATTCTTTTTTCTGACTTTTCCTCAAACAAATTTGTTTCAAGGGATTTGTCTTCCATCTCACTAATTCTGTCTTCCATTATCTCAATTCTGCTCCTATGTCCTTCTATTGAGTTGTCTAATTCTGAAATTTTAATGTTAATCTTTTGAATTTCTAGTTGCTGTTTTTGTATGGTTTCTAGTAGCCTATTCATTGTGTCATGTTGTTGTTGTTGTTTTGTTTTCCTGAATTCTTCTATTGCTTTGTTTGTGTTTTCCTTAGTTTTGTCTCTGTTTTCCCTTATCTCTTTCTTGGTGTCGGAGAGCTGTATATATTTGTCTTTTGAATTCTTTATCAGGTAGTTCCATTGCCTTATTTTTCTCTGGAAATCCTGGTGGTGTAGTGGTTAAGAATTCAGCTGTTAACCAAAAGGTCAGCAGTTCATAGGCTCCTTGGAAACCCTATGGGGCAGTTCTACTCTGTCCTAAGGGGTCGCTATGAGTCAGAATTGACTCGATGGCAACAGGTTTGGGTTTTTTTTTTTTTTTTTTTTTTTGGTATCTTCCTCCAGAGGGTTTTCTGGTCCTTTATTTTGGTTGTTTGCTGGAGCCATCTTGTCCTGCCTCTTTATGTGTTTTGATATTGATTGTTGTCTCCGACACATCAAGAAGTTATTATATTTATTTATTTATTGTATGCTTGTTTACTGTGTTCTGAATTTTTTTTTATATCTGAGTAGGCTGTTCATATGTGCTAATCTGATCACTCATCTGGCCACATTGAGGCTCTCACTGCCTGTCTCCAGGTGGGTGGAGCAGCTACTAGGTGTGTAAGCACCCTGTTCACTGTTCTTGCAGGGCTGCTGAGGATGTAGGTGACGTTTTTGATGAAGTGATATATCTTTCCTTCTAGTCATCTGGTCATGGGTGTGGGGGATATTCTCCTGGCTGTTGGGTTGGGTGTTGTGCGTGCACTCCACCACTTGCCAGATGGTCAGGGCAAAGTTGCCCAGGTCATTAGTCACTGAGTGTGTAGTGCAGGGACTTTCATCTACAGTCCTGGGCAGTTAGGGATATGTGGGGTGTTCAGAGCAGGCACAAGTCTGTGGTTGTAGTGGGGGGTGAGGCAGGGGGTTGTCAGCTTCCCAAGGTGCCTGGCTGGAGAGTGTGCCCCTGTCCACTAGAACACATCATGGGGGGATTGTGAAGCTGGTCTTTGGGTGCCCAGTGCTGTTGGCTGGAGGGATTGCAGAGCGCCCCTGGTCCTCAGGCCCTCATTGTGGGCAGCTGGATGGAGTGAGTGGTACCACTGGCCCTCAAGTCCCTGGTATGGGTAGTTGAGCTCCCTTCTTAGGGGGCAGAGCAGTGGTGAATGCCACAGGTCTGCAGCCCCCATTTGGCTGATGCAGGTGAATTGCACTTTAGAGAACCTTGAGCGCCTCGCCCCATTATGGCCATGCTGTGCCAGCTGGGCCAGTAAGGCACTGGTGCAGGTGATTGGAGGGTGTAGAGGATGCTGCGAGTCCATGGACCTCCTGTGACAGTGGCTGGGTTAAGGGGTGAATGCCTTGGGCTAGCCAAGAGCTAGTTACTTTGCAGGTGGTGCTGTCGAATGCCACAGATCTGCAACTCCTGCTTGGCTGCTGTGGGTGAAAATGGGCTTCAGTTGGGAACCCAGCCTGCCTTATCCCAATGTGGATGCGCTGTTCTGGCCTGGCCAACAAGGCACTAGTGCAGGCGATTGGAGGGGGTGGAGAGTGTTGCAAGTCCATGGACCCACTGCACCAGTGACTGTGTGAAGAGTTGGGCATCTCCAGACTGGGGGTGTGAATATCTGGATTAGGGGGTGTGGTGGTGTTGAATGCCGCAGGACCTGTTGTCAGAGCAGGGAGGGGGACAGGTGAGGAGAAGGGAGTGCTCTTGGCCCATGGAGCTCTCGGGGGGAGCTGTGGTAGGTGCATGCACTTAACTTTCACAGGTCTCGTATCACTTCTGTTTGACTCAGAGGTGCATACAGAGTTGCTCCCACGTAGCTGTACCAGGTGGGGTGAGTTTCAGCTTGGGATGCTGCTGTTTGCCTCAGTATGCCCATCCTGTGCAGGTTCAGCTGGAGGACGCCGGTGATCCATAATTCTCTATTTTTGCTGTTTTTGAATTGTCTCTCCTTCCACTTGTCACTTAGTCTGATTCTTCAGCCTTGTCTTTGATGCCTAGGGTTCCTAGATTGTTGTATATACCTGATTCACTTGTTTGTTTGTTTGGTCTTTGTTGCAGGAGGGAAGACATGAACAGTCTGACTATTCCACCATCTTGGCCCACCTCCCTCATTTTTTAATCTCTTGAAAAGATAATTGATTGTTTAAACTTTAAGGCAAAAATAATAGCAATTTATTGTGGAGTGCATTATGTATGGAAAAGTAAAATGTATGACAACAATAGCAAATGGGCTGGGAGGGGGAAATGGAAGTTCACTGTTGTATGGTTCTTATGATATAAGTGAAGTTATATGATATTATATAAAGGCAGACAGCGATAAGTTACAGTTGTATATTGTGAACCCAAGAGCACCACTAATAAAACAAAACAAAGTTGATAAGTCAATGTTGTTAGCTACCCTTGAGTCAGCTCTGACTCATGGCAGCCCTATGCATAACAGAATGAAACATTGCTCAGGCCTGCGCAAGCTTCACGACTGTTGGCATATTTGAGGCCAGTCAGACAATATTCTGTTCTGATCCATAGGGTTCTCATTGGCTATTTTTCAGAAGTACATTGTCAGGCCTTTCTTCCTAGTCTTTCTTAGTCTGGAAGCTGCACTGAAGCCTGTCCACCATAAGGGACCCTGCTGGTATTTGAAATATTGGTGGCATAGCTTCCAGCAGCAAAGCAGCATGCAAGCCACCACAATATGACAAACTGACAGATAGGTTGGGGAATAAGCCAATAGTGGAGATTAAAAAAAGAAATAAAAAAATACTCAGTTAATCCAAAAGAAGGGAAAAAAACAAAAACAAAGACCAGATGGACAAATAGAAAACAAATAGCAGGATGGCAGATTTAACCCAGTCATATCAATAATTAGATTAAAAATAAATGGGATTGGCTATGACATATCCAACAAGGGTCTAATCCCTAAAGTCTACAAAATACTTCAACACTTCACAACAAAAAGGCAAATAATCCAATTAAAAAATGGGCAAAAGGCATGAACAGACATTTCACCAAAGAAGATATTCAGGCAGCTGACAGACACATGAAGAGATGCTGGCAATCATTAGCCATTCGAGAAATGCAAATCAAAACTACAGTGAGATACCGTCTCACCCTGACATTACAATTGGCACTAATCAAAAAAAAAACAAAAAAATAACTGTTGGAGTGGTTGTGGGAAGATCATGACTGGTGGAAATGTAAAAGGGTATAACCACTATGGAAAATGATATGGCGCTTCCTTAAAAAGCCAGAAATAGAAACACCATATGATCCAGCAATCCCACTCCTAGGAATATATCTTAGAGAAATAAGAGTTGTCACACAAATAGACATATGCACACCCATGCTCATTGCAGCATTATTCACCATAGCAAAAAGATGGAAACAACCTAAGTGCCCATCAACAGATGAATGGATAAACAAATTATGGTATATACACATGAGGGAATAAGATGCAATGATAAAGAATAATGATGAATCCTCAAAACACCCTACAACATGGATGAATCTGGAGGGCATTATGCTAAGTGAAATAAATCAATGACAAAAGGACAAATATTGTATGAGACCACTATTATAAGAACTCAAGAAAAGGTTTACACACAGAGAAACATTCTTTGACAGCTATGAGAGTGGGGAGGCATGAGGAGTGCAAATCACTAATTAGATAGTTGACAAGTGATAACTTTGGTGACAGGAAAGACAACACATAATATAGGGAAAGTCAGCACAACTTGACCAGAGCAAAGTCATTAAAGCTTCCTAGATACATCTAAACACCTGGACGGACAGACATGCTGGGGCTAAGGGCTGAGGACCATGGTCTCAGGGGACAGCTAGGTCAATTGGCATAACATAGTTCATAAAGAAAATGTTCAACATTCTACTCTGGTGAGTAGCATCTGTGGTCTTAAAAGCTTGTAAGCTGCCATCTAAGACACATGTATTGGTCCCATTCTGTCTGGAGCAAAGGAAAATTAAGAAAACCAAAGACACGGGGAAAATAGCCTAAAGGACTAAAGGGCCACATAAACCAGAGCCTCCACCAGCCTGAACCCAGAAGAATTAAATGGTGTGTGGCTACCACCACCAACTACTCTGATAGGGATCACAATAAAGAGTCCCAGACAGACAGGGGAAAAAATGTAGAGCAAAATTCAAGTTCACAAAAAAAGAGCAGACTTACTTGTCTGACAGAGACTGGAGGAAACCCCAAGACTATGACCTCTGGACACCCTGCTAACTCAGAACTGAAGCCACTCCCAAGGTCCACCTTTCAGCCAAAGATTAGACCGACTTAGGAAACAAACAATAACACACAAGAGGAATGTGATTCTTAGTTCAATCAAATATAGGAGACCAAATGGGCAACTCCTGCCCATAATCAAAACAAGAAGGCAGGAAGGGACAGGAAAACTGCGCCAATGATGCTGAGATGGAAACGGGGAGAGTGCTGTCACATTGCAGGGATTGCAATCGATGTCACAAAACAATATGTGTATAAATTTTTGAAAGAGAAACTAACTTAAGCTGTAAACTTTCACCTGAAAAAAAAAAATAAAAGTAAATGGGAGGGGGCAGGAAAACTAGATTAATGAAACAGAGCAACCAGAATGGAAACAATGAGAGAGAATTGTGGAGAATATAATCAATGTCAGTGAACAACTTGTGAGAAATTGTTGAATGGGAACCAAAGCTGCTGTATAAGCCTTTACTGAAAACACAATAAAATTATTTTAAAAAGTAAATGAGAAAAAAACACTATAATTAAGAAGTAGATTGTTAGATTGAATAAAAAGCAAGACACAACTATATACTGAATTCAAGAAATCCACTTTAAAGACAAAGGTTCAAAATAAAGGATGGAAAAAGATATATCATACTAACTAACACTAATCAAACACAAAGGGGTACATAATATGTAATTCCATTTACATGACATTATAAAAAAAATTGCAGTGACAGAAAGCACAGCATTATTTGCTTTGGCCCAGGAAGTGGGATGGGGTGGGGTGTAATTGACTCCAAATGGCATAAGGACACTGTTTTTGGAGAGAGAGCTGTGCTGTACCTTGATTGTGGTGGTAGGTACAATACTACACACATTTGTCAAAACTCACCAAATTTTACACTTTGGAAGGAAGAAAGGAAATAAATTAAGGACTCCCTTTTTTTCATATTGTGCTTTAGATAAAGGTTACAGAACAAATTAGTCTTTCCCTTGTGTCTTTGGTTTTCTTCATTCTCCCTTGCTCTAGATGGGATGGGGCCAGTAGAGTATCTTAAATGGCCGCTCACAAGCTTTTAAGACTACTCACCAAAGTAAGATGTAGAACATTTTCTTTATAAACTATGTTATGCCAGTTGAGCTAGATGTCCCCTGAGACCATGGTCCCCAGCCCTCAGCCAAGTAACTCTGTCTCTCAGGGAGTTTGAACATGTCTGTGGAGTTTTCATGACTTTGCCTTGATCAAATTCTGCTGGCTTGTCCAGTATTGTGTTCTGTCTACCCTTCACCAAAGTTATCACTTATCTACTATCTATTTAGTGTTTTTCCCTCCCCTCTTTCATAACCATCAAATATTGTTTCTTTCTTTGTGTAAACCTTTTCGTGAGTTTTTATAATAGTGGTCTCATGTAGTATTTGTCCTTTTTTCATTGACTTATTTCACTCAGCATAATGCCCTCCAGATTCATCCATGTTGTGAGATGCTTTGCAGATTCATCATTGTTCTTTATCGTGGTATAGTGTTCCATTGTGTGTATGAACCATAGTTTGTTTATCCATTCATCTATTGATGAGCACTTAGGTTGTTTCTATCTTTTGCTATTGTGAGTAGTGCTGCAATGAACATGGGTGTGCATATGCCTATTTATATGACAAATCTTATTTCTCTAGGATGTATTCCTAGGAGTGGGATTGCTGGACCATACAATGTTTCTATTTCTAGCTTTTGAAGGAAGTACCATATCATTTTCCAAAATGGTTGTGCCATTTTGCATTCCCACCTGCAGTGCATAAGTGCTCCAAACTCCCCACAGCTTCTTCAATATTTGTTATTTGCTGTTATATTTATTAGTGCCAGTAATGTCGTGTGAGAAGGTATCTCACTGTAGTTTTAATTTGCATCTCTCTAATGGCTGGTGAGCCCTGGTGGCACAGTGGTTAAGAGCTGTGGCTGTCAACCAAAAGGTCGGCAGTTCAAATCTACCAGCTGCTCCTTGGAAACCCTATGGGGCAGCCCTACTCTGTCCTATAGGGTCGCTATGAGTCAAAATTGACCCCATGGCAACGAGTTTGGCTTTTTTTTTTTTTTTTAATGGCTAGTGATGGTGAACATTTCCTCATGTGCCTGTTAGCCATTTGAAAGTCTTCTTGGGTGAAGTGTCTGTTCATATTGTTTGCCTATTTTTTAATTGGGTTGTTTGTTTTTTTGTTGTAGAGGTGTTGGATTTTCCTATAGATTAAATTAAACACTTCTGTTTTCAAAACATACAAGCACTTCATTCAGTAAGAGTAGTTTGCACTGACTCCGCCCCTTTCCCACCATCATGTAAAACATTTTTGCCTTTTTTTTCATCCTTGCTGTTTGCCCGTGCCCGCACTCTGGCAGGCTCACTTTCCACCTTCAGGATATTATCAAGCTTTTGTACAAAAGAAGGATAACTGCATCCTGGAGAGAAATTCTGGAACCAGCCAATAATAATGAAATTTTCACAAAATTAAATGAGGAATTCCTCAGGCAGGGAAGCTGCCATTCCACTTGACTGTGTGGGACACCGACCTCTCCCATTCCCGAATTCACTTGCTCCATCTCCATCTCTAGCCACATCTTCTTTTTATTGTTGAGAGCCCCACCCAATCCTCTGCCCTTCTTTTAGTCTTAACATCTCAGTTCCCACCTTCAATAAAGAAGACTCATTCTGCATCTTGCCCCTCCCCACTACTTGGTAAAGACAAGTGTACTTGGAAGTGTTAATGGTGAGCCTTTAAGTGCTCAAAGGACAGAAGGAAGCATCTAAACTTCAGAAGACAGACACGTTGGATATTCACAAGGGCAACTAGACTGTATGTAGGAGCTAGACTCCCCGACTCTGCGAGAAGAGTTGGGATCATCAGATAAAACAGGGCTGAAGGTAGCAGCAGTTGAAATAGAAAGGAAGAGGATATGAAATACTTATAAACAAAACAAAATAGTATATAAACCACTCTGAGTTTACTTGTGCTCCATGTTAACAGGGTAGTTAAGTATAAAATGTCTTGCCAAGCACCATAACCAAAACCAAAAACCAAACCCATTGCCATCCAGTCGATTCTGACTCATAGAGACACATTCTTGTATTCTGAGATGATTTTGTCAATCAAAAGTTACTCAATTCTTTGATTATACTGAAATAACAATTATTTAGATACCCTGGAAAACTTGCTGAAGCTAAATCAACTTATAAGTAACACTTTTACTCACTTCAAATCATCCTGGTATCAAAGTTTTTATAATTATATGGGCATAGAAATGGATAAATGGTAAACCCTTCCAAATAATGAAATTTCACTAGAGGAAGGCATATTTATTTGTACAGAGCTCATTTTAGGTTCCCTCAGGTGTGAAAGTGGTGAAAAGGTCCTGAGAAAATACCCAGATACCATGATGGCTTTCCTTTTCCAGGTGCTTCTTACCCTGACCGCACATTCCCTGTGGAGCAGAAGGACGATGCTATAGCGCCAGGCCAAGAATACACCTACGAGTGGCGTATCACGGAGGACAGTGGACCCACACACGATGACCCTCCGTGCCTCACACACATCTATTACTCCTATGAAAACCTGGTACAGGACTTCAACTCTGGGCTGGTTGGACCTCTGCTTATCTGTAAGAAAGGTAAACAAAGAAAAAAGGATTAAACAACAACAAAAAGATGTTGGAGTGGTAAGGAGTACTATAATGGAATGAGGCTTTAGAACATCTTGGTACCTTTTGTACATCAGGTAGAGGGAACCTGATATTTGACATTTGGAATCTTCTTCCATCTATTCCAATTCCTCCTTTATCTCAGTCCTGGGAGCTTCTCCCAAGTGAATCCCTGCCTGAGAGTATGTTCTGATGCCATCCACTTGTGATCAGTAACATTTACCTCAAAGCCAAAGTGTTTTTGCAAATGTGCAGCAGGCTATACTCTGCTCAGAGAACACTTGACATGTCTGAGGGTTGGGTTGGTAATTTGGTCTACAAACATATGATACTCCAGCTTCCTTTCTTATCAATAAGCTGAACACTATGGGTGGTGAGTTTCAAACATACTCAACTTAATTTATAAGAAATTTCACTGACTGGGCTTCTTAGGAACAAACAGGGCTTTTAGCTATAAGCTAAAGTATCTATGTATTGACACTGGAGGAGGTGGATACTTTTGCTAGAACCTTGACAGTCCCTGAATGCTTCCACTGCGTGTAAGATGAAATGTATTTCCCCAAAGCTACAAGGTGCCAGAGAAAACACTTAATGTGGCACCAGGATTTTAATAGATCCTCAATAATTATTACTTGGTAAAGTTTTTTTTATTAAGAATTTCAAGTTGGTATCATTATGACTGGTTACTTGCCTTAAACTCTTTACTATCCAGGAGTAGCTAAGGAGAGTCTTCTTTCTGGGATGCTGTTGAAAACTGCGTCTTTTCTCTCACAGGCACCCTAACTGAGGATGGGACTCAGAAGATGTTTGACAAGCAATATGTGCTGATGTTTGCGGTGTTTGATGAAAGCAAGAGCTGGATCCAGTCATCGTCTCTAATGTACACAGTCAATGGCTATGTGAATGGGACGTTGCCAGGTAAAATGTGGCCCATGTACCATCCGACAGCAGTGGAATCGGTGCTTTGGGACCCACCGTTTTTCTCAAGACACTAGGAAAATTAACCGTACTCACTGTTTTCTCAGCTCCTAATCAGAAAAGCAATGTAATCTAGTGCAGTACTTTTTAAACATTTATCATCCTTTTTTTTTAACCAGCAACTGCAATAAATTGGAAGTTACCTAAATGAAGGAGTATGTAGCCTTGTTAGATGTAATGTACTGAGAAGGTTTCACCTTGGTCTGTACCTCCAGAAAGATCTCCAGGATGTTGGCTCAGTCTCCCTCAGTGAATTCTGTGGTCCCTGCCGCTGCATGGTGGCCAAGCCTTCTTCCACATACAAAACCTTACAGGACAGAAGCTCAAGGTCAATCTGTAGCAGGAAGGTCAGTAGGAAGAATGTAATAAAGACACTTGCAATGAAGATTACCAGGAGATTAGAAGAAATCTCCAACATACAAAAATACTACTAGCATGTCAAAAGGTGATCGCTGAATAATATTCAGTGGCACGTAGGATATTTTATTTATCCACGTAAATTAGATGCTTGTGAAAAAGCAAAATTATAATAGCAGTTAGGAGGGGGAAAAAAAAAACTCACTCCCACCTAGACCGCTTCTACCTCCCTCAGGTAGAACTGACTTAGAACTGAGGATCCAGGGTACACGGTACTATCCTGGGGAAAAAAATGGAAAATGACTATGTGTCCAAATGCCTTTATTTAATAAACCATATTTCCAAGACACTAAGCTTCTCCAAGACCATTCTCTATGTTTGAAAATCACAAATGCCTTCCCTTACTTAAAAAAAAAAAAACACCTCAAGTGTTGAGATCTGGATGTTGTTTTATTGAATCGTACTCTAATTCTTCTGACTCCGTCTTCCACCTGGGACATTAAAGACACACTGAGATGACTCTGGGTTTTGATTCAGAGTTCCAAAACCAGGAACTTGCAAACCTGGGGATTAGTTAACTGACCTCTACCTTAGAAGATCTGCGTCCAAACCTTGTTCACTTCTCTATCTTAGTGTGGTCCTTGGCAATTTGTCATCTCAGTGTGTATACTTACCAAAATGGATTAACCATCTATCCTGATTAAAAAGGTTTTTAAGAAATGGTAATACATATATAATATCATATCCAGGGCTATGGGCCCTTGGATAGGGGTGGTCAGAAGAGAAATTGTATCTGTCTCTTGGCAGAGTGAATCTGTGGAAATACATGGAAGCCAAAAGAAACACACCATATGCACAAAAACAAAAATTAATGACTTGATCAGAACAGACTGTTTATGAATTTATAGTTGAAGAAGAGAAGCCAGTTGGGGCTAATAGGGATAGGGTAGGGAAACATTGTTAGTAGAAACTGTGAATAGTTAATGCTTATAAAACCCTCTGCCTTATGAAGCAAAATAAATTGAATAAATATAATAGGTGCTAATCAGATGTTTCAGTGGGTTTAATCAGATGTTTCAGGAGCCCTGTAGCACAGTGGTTAAGAGCTATGGCTGCTAACCAAAAGGTCAGTGGTTTGAATCCACCAGCTACTCCTTGGAAACCCTACCCTGTCGTATGGTGTCGTCATCAGTTGGAATGGACTCGACGGCAATGGGTTTGATTTTTTTGGCTAATCAGATGTTTCAATTGCTGAATTCAATATGAACATTTCTTTGGGGTGGATAAATGCTTCCACCACACGTCCTAACTGTTCAGGTTCTAGCTTCTTGTTCTCAAGAGTGACACCAGGAATCCCTGACCTGTTGCAATGTTGTTTTTGTGTTGTTAGTTGCCATTGAGTCAATCCCAACTCATGATGACCCCATGTGTGCAGAGTGGAACTGCTCCATGGGGTTTTCAAGGCTGCGACCTTTCTGAAGCAGATTACCAGGCCTGTCTTCTGAGACACCTCTGGCTGGGTTCAACCCGCCGACCTTTCAGCTGGTGGTCGAGCGCTTAATCATTTGTATCACCCAGGGACTCCTCTGTTGTTAAAAATAGGCAAGCCCTTCCATAGATAAAGGACTGATTCTCAGCTCCATTATGTAATATCTAGTGAGTATGGGTCTGAAATTTAAAACCTAAGCCAAGGATAGAAGCTAGGGTTGGAATCTCCCACGGAGCAAATGGGTATTTTCCCAGTCACCGTGGGAGCAAAGAGGGAGCAGAACTAGCCTTTGCACTCAGTTCTCATCACCCCATTCATGAAAAGTTCCCAGTGGCCCAGCATAATGAGGACCTGTCCATTGCATTTTAAGGATAGTGTGTAACTCACAGAGTAACTTACTGCCTTCTCAACAAAACAATCAACAAGTAGGTAAAGAAGCAATAAAAAGTCCTCAGAGTTTCTTCCTGCTAGGCAGAGCTTTGACCTCCATCCAATGGAAAGACTGACTAAGGTCCTTGAACTCAGCCACATTGGAGACTCTTCCTCCAGCTGAGCTCAGCTTGCTTCTAGGATGACCACCCATGCCAGTTTGCCTAGGGCTTTCCTGGCTTTAACACTGAAGCCCTGTGTCCTGGGAAATCCCTCCGTTCTGGGTAAAGCAGGATGGCTGGTTGCCCTTCTTGGTCTCCTCCTTGGCCTAATCCCCAGCAACCCCTGTGTTTCCGAGCCAACATCTCCCATCCCTGCTCCCATCAAACCCTGGTCTTACCTCTATAATGCCACTTACTGCAGTGTGTTTGGGGCTGCTGGCTTCCTGTCACTTGGCGGTCTGCTTTTCCAGGGTAGGAAACGTGTCTACAGCATCTGTGCCCCAGAACCTTGCACTATGCCTGATGCATAGCAGAGGCTCAGTACATGTTTGATGAGTGAATTTTGATCATAGAGCACTAGACTGACTGTCTATTGTGGCCCCTGTCTCTCCCTTTCTCTCAGATGTAACAGCCTGTGCCCATGACCACATCAGCTGGCATCTGATTGGAATGAGCTCTGGACCAGAATTGTTCTCTGTTCATTTCAATGGACAAGTCCTGGAGCAGAACCATCATAAGGTCTCAGCTGTCGTCCTTGTCAGCGCCATGCCCACTACTGCAAACATGACTGTGAGCCCAGAGGGAAGGTGGGCCATATCGTCTCTCATCCCAAAACATTTTCAAGGCAAGGAAACTCCTCCAACAGCCTAGCTTGTGAATATAGGACCCTTTCTTCCCAGATATTAACTCCCTCTTTGTCCTTTGCCTTTTCAAGCCACCCACACCACAGACATACATGCCCTGGCCCCTGAGAACAGAATTTAGACAGTCTGCCATTAGACTTAGAAGCCATTGGCTAAGAGTGGGAGGAAGTGGAGGAACTGACAAAGAGAAGAAGATGAAGCAAAAGCCAAAGAGGTTCCTACTTCCTTGAAAGGAGAAAAGGGGAAGGAAATAAATGCATACACAGAGATATTATTTCATGGGGTTTTTAATAATGTAGCAAAAGGAAAAGACCCTTGAACAAAACTAATATTTACGTGCAAATTTATAGAAGCACCAAGTTACAGAAAATGCAAGAGTTTTGTAGTGGAAAGATTGTATTTTATGATGAAATGAAATGGGCACAGAGAGGAGGTCCTTGAATGTGTGCTGAATGGATTATACATAAGATCTCAACAGCTGAGGGGCTGGCTTCCAGGAACATCAGTGAGTTCAGATGGGAGAAAAACCAGCCTAGGTTGTTGTTTGGTATAAAAAAAAAAAGAAGGTTGTTTGGTATAGCCTAAACAAAATAAAAATAACTAGTTGTTCCACTACACGTGTTTGCTTTAAGGCTGTTGGGAGGTGGGTTCATATGCACAGAGAGTAAAATCTAAGTAAGTGATACCACTATAGGAAATTATTCTGTTATCAAAATAATGTGCATAATCAACGTTCTTGAGGACGAGATGCTTCATGGGATCGTTTAGTTTTCTTTTAGCACTGAAAAAAATATATTTAAAGTAGTAAAATTGTCATAATATCCCTAGAAGATAGAATCCCTAATAATAATAAAACAACAGCAATAAAATGGACGTTTATTAGGACTTGTGTGCCAGGCACTGTTATAAATGCCTTATGTGTTAATTTATTTAATTTTTAACAACAGTACCAGGAGATAAGTGCACAACCTCATTTTAGAGTTGAAGAAACAGACGACAGGGAAGCTGGAAATTCAGCAAGACCTAAGTCACAGGGGTTTAAGGGCCTGGAAATGACAAGAAATCTTCCTACTTCTGGAGGAAACAAAAGGAGTCTTTCCCAGTTCTCTCCCTAATCCTCCTTCCATTTCCCTTCCGTCTCAGTCCTGCTCCAAACCAAAATGCTAACACTTGCTTGAGTATTGCTTTCATCGGTATCATTTACATCTTCCACATAATTTATTTTAAAAGACATGCATTCTGATCAACCTTAATATCTTCTCTTAAATCCTTTCACTTCGTTATTTCCCAAATCAGCTGGGATGCACGCTTACCTCAACATTGAAAACTGCCCAAAGAAAACCCGGAGTCCTAAGAAACTAACGCGTGACCAGAGGCGGCACATTAAGAGATGGGAATACTTTGTTGCTGCAGAGGAAGTCATCTGGGACTATGCACCTATAATACCAGCAAATATGGACAAGTGAGTCAGAGGGGTCTTACTGCTGCGGGAAGGCTCAAAACACATTTCATGGGATCCTAGATACATAGGAGTGAAATGTCATGAGTTGACAACTCATGCAGTGATTCAGGCCTCCCTACCTAAGTCAATCTAGAGCCACCCCAAACTCATCAAGGGGACTCAGCTTAATCATAATAATAGCAGCGACCATTTGTTGAATACTTTCTATTGTCAAGCACTCTGCTAATCTCTTTCTACAGGTATCCCTTCAACTCTGCAAGTTAGATACTGCTATTATTTATTTTATAGATGGGGAAGTGGGTCAGAGAGGTTAAGAAATTTGTAATTTTAAATAGCTCTTAAACACTTGGAAAGATACTCAAGCTCCTTCATAGTAAGAGAAATGCAAATTAAAACCTCACCGAAAGAGCACTGTTCACTTATCAGACTATCCTTATTAAGTCGTGGAGTGGGAAAGTACTTCAGAGATTGAGAAATACCTGGAAAGCCAATAAGAGTTCCATAGATTAAGTGATGGAAAAGACCTCAGAAAAATTCCTGGTGCGTTCTATTCTTTCAGCCTTTGTAGGCCTTTTCCCAGAGATACCAAAGGTCTGCTATAGCAACCAGAGTGACAAGAATATCAAAATAGCTGCTTCCAAACAGTTACCTACGACTTGATCAGTGGTAGAGAAGACACCTCAGAGGTCTCCAGTTTGCCAGCTAGATGAAAGACAACAGGACTTTGAAAATTACGTTAAGAATTTTTTAGAGAACTAGCATTTTAGTGAACCCAAGAGTAAAACTTCTAAGGCAGAACTCTGCTGTCGTACTGGGGTCTCTACTTGAAAAAGTGGTTTAATTTTTTTAATTTCATCTCACTTGAAGAAAATACAGATCTCTGCATTTAGATAATTTCTCAAACCAAATTGGAAAGCATTATAAAAAGGTGGTCTACAAACAGTATCAAGATGAGTCCTTCACTAAACGTGTGGAGAACCCTGATGCACAAGAAGATGGGATTTTGGGCCCTATTATCAGAGCCCAAGTCAGAGACACACTCAAAGTAAGTAACAATAATACCTGCTTGCTTGTTTCTTTTAAAAAGAAAAAAGTCTCCATATAACTTGAAATTAAATGAAACTTTTAGTTTTTATTTAGTATTTGCATTTACTTATACCCTACCTCATACAACAAAGGATCTGAGACAGTTTATCAAATTAAAAGAAACAATTGATGTAGTTGGGGTGAAGGATAATATGGGCACAAAGAAAATAAAGCCAAGGATAAGTTAAGCATAAAAAAAACACATATGATAGCGGTCCTATAAAAGTTGTTTGCAAATTTTGTTCTAAGCTTTCTAGCAGCTAAAATAAAAAGGGAAATACGTCAGAGCAAGAGTCCCAGTGTTCCTAAAAGAAGCTCAGTTTCCCCTAATACTGAGGCCTAGGAGAACTTTCTCCCGTAAATGCTTAAAAAGAGGATGCGGTGTTGTAGTGGATGACATCCTTGACAAAATCCCTACAAGTGATACAATAAATACACTTTGCATACCCAGAAACACCAAAAAAGGTGTTTGCAGAGCTTTTGAAAATAATGGTTCTCACTATAGCTGGGAGCCTAACAGTAAACACAAATAAGTAAAAACAACTCTTCAAGGGGCCAAAATAATTTGGTCTAGGTATGCAGCTCTCTGGCGATTGATCTTGACCCGAAGATAAATTTGTATATGTATAAAGTGTTCTTCAGACCCCTTTCCACAAATATTGTCACATTACCAAGCTTTTGGTAAGAACTAGGCAGCAGAGACTTCAAGCTTGCAATCTTTGGCAAGATTCTAGGATGCAAATAACCTATATATTAGGGATAATCCTAATGCCTTCACAGTCATCCAGGTAGAAGATAGGATTAAGGTCTCTGGAAAATTCAGGAGCCTCACTAGGCCCCGCGTGTAGTAATGCCTCCCCTTCACCTCTGTACGGGGGCAGACTAAGAAGACACCTGCAGACACAGTTTTTCTCTGTTTAAAAATAGCAAAAGGAGAAAAAGTAGCCTTTCTCTGTTCTTCTTTCTTTTCCCCTACTTGCTGTGATCCCTTTCATGTGCTCTTAGCAAGTATAAACATGCTTCATGGGAAATTCAGGGTCTGGCTATTTGTCTGTTCCTCTCAAAAGATAGCCTCAGAGACAGGAGCTGTATGAGATCTGCCGGGCAGGAAAGGGGGGTCATAATCCAGAGATGAGAATCCCCAGCCAGATTCAAGACGTGGTCCAAGCTGAAAGGACGGGGAGAGGATGATGGGGACCCGAGTGGGTGGTAGACTTTGAGGGAAATGCCACTTCTACTAACCTATCTCCAAAGGTCAGCGTTCTCTTACCATTTCCACTTTAACCTGTGAGTGAAACTCTCAAACGCTCTTGCCGCTTAGAAAACATAACTAGTTTTCTCAACATTTGTGCTGGCACGTGTGCAATGCACACACACACACACATTCACATATACCATCCAACAATGGAAAATGCGAACGTAGCATCCTGTATTAATTCTCCTCTTTGACCTTAAATCCCAAAATAATGAATTTGATTTAACTTTGTAGATTGTGTTCAAAAACATGGCCAGCCGCCCTTATAGCATTTACCCTCATGGAGTAACCTTCGCTCCTTACGAAGATGAAGTCAACTCTTCCTCCACCTCAGGTTTGATCTTTCACTTCTACTGGATGAAACAATTTTCCTCTGAGAGGCTGCCATGTTTTTCCACTGTCTTCCTTGCCCAGTGGTGTGACTGGTGTAGTTATATAAAATACATGTGGGGGGAATCCTAAAAGTCACAGTCTAACCTAACCCTGCTCACTTCAGGGCTTTTGTTTACCTTCCAACCGGTACCAAAAAAAAAAAAAAAATAGTTGCCGTCAAACTGACTCCCAGGTCAGAGTAGAACTGTGCCCCGTAGGATTTTTCGATGGCTGATATTTCGTAAGTAGATCACCTGGCCTTTCTCCCCAGGCACCTCTGGGTGTTCTCTATCTTCCAGCCTCTCAGTTAGCAGCTGAGTATATTGACCATTTGCATCACGCAGGGAGTCCACGTTTACCTTAATGCTTACAAACTGTGGTGTCCTTTTTGGTGTAATAGCAGCCTCTAGTGGAACAATATCTAATGGCTGCATGCTCTCCAGGCTTCTATCAAGTAGAGTTTAACATAAAAAGAATATTCCCTTCCCAACATGGCTTGGTTCTAATGAGAGCTCTACTATTTATTTGTAATCAGGAAATGATTTTCCAAATGAAGACAACTTTGAGAACAATTTTTTTTCAGGCCATAGCTTCATGATCAGACCAGTCCAACCAGGAGAAACCTATACTTATAAATGGACCATCCTAGAGTCTGATGAACCCACAGAAAACGACGCCCAGTGCTTAACAAGGCCATACTACAGTGATGTGGACGCCACAAGGGACATTGCCTCTGGGCTGATAGGGCTACTTCTGATCTGTAAGAGCAGATCCCTGGACAAGCGAGGCATACAGGTATTTTGTCCTTGAAGTAACCTTGCAAAAACTCCAGGGATTTTTCCAGCTGGAACAGATTAGGCGCTCCTTGCTTTTCCTTTGAGAGAGCAGTAATATTAAGTCATACTCTTTATACTAGCATGATGGCATTTATTCCCTTGGTCATTTTCTCACCTTGTCTACTTCATCTGGACTCTCACTGCAGAAGGCGAGTCTACAGTGTGATGCTATATTTTGTTTTGGTTTCAGACTCTAGGTCTGTAGGTATTGGCTCTGGGATCTTGAGCAAGTCACTTAGCCTGCCTTAATTACTTCCTTTTACAGTGGGTAATACCCCCCTAAAATTTTAGTGTTGTTCCAGGGCTCAAGTGACATACCACCTTCTAAAACTATAAAGCTCTGTACCAATCCTTGTTATTTTTACAGACCTGCAATATGAAGAGATAGGAGAGATTCCCTGAAAGCAAGTGCACTTGGAGAAATAGTTTCTTGTGAAGTTGGACCCAGAAGGGTCCATCTCTGGTGACACTAAATTATACAGAAGAACACGAACAAAGACATGGATCTTCTGAGTTTAGCTTCAGTGAAGAATAAATAGTCTTATATTATTAACTTAAAATGTTCAGACCAGATTATAAGCTCAACTCTAATCAAAGAGGTCTCACCCCAAACCATACAAAATAAATATAAAACAAAACAAAATGTCGCCTTTGAGTTGATTCCTACTCATAATGACCCTATCGGAGAGAATGGAACTGTCCCATAGGGTTTCCAAGGCTGTAATCTTTACAGAAACAGACTGCCACATCTTTCTCCCGTGGAGCAGGCTGGTGGATTTGAACCTCCAACCTTTCAGTTAGCAGCCGAGTGCTTAACCACTGCACTACCAGGGCTTCTTATAAATATAGAAAACGCCTAGGAAAATTAGAAATTGGTGCTTGGCAGTTCCTGACCTTCGGAGCTATGAAAGCAAGCATGTATGGAGAGAGGTAAGGCTTTCCTATTGTAGCCTTCTCTTTTATCCTTTGCTACTATTTGGAACACAGCCAGCAAATCTTTCAGATTAAAAGGTGCGCAATTACAGAGATAAATGGACTTCCTGTTGGCATGGTGAAATGGGATTTGTCTTTTAGTACGTTTTCATCTCTAAATTTTCTGGTCTGCTCTTTTTGTTTTTGCAATGCCTTCATCTCTAATGTGTACCTTGTACATAATGAGTTCTTATAAACAGCTGAATTTGTGGCTTCGGTGGCCCCAAAGGCTGTGCTCTTTGGTTTCGGAGAAGAACTTGGTGTTGTAGGTAATTGGTTGGAACAGCAATCACTGAGCACAGCACTTTCACCTTCCAGAGGGCAGCAGACATCGAGCAGCAGGCCGTGTTTGCTGTGTTTGATGAGAACAAGAGTTGGTACATTGAGGACAACATCAACAAGTTTTGTGAAAATCCTGATAAGGTGAAGCGTGATGACCCCAAGTTTTACGAATCAAACATCATGAGCAGTAAGTCAAAGCACCGTTTTTCTCCATGATTTTTCACTCATGTGGTTGAGGTATGACTGTGCCTAGAGGCAGAGATGTGGGTTAGAATCCACTCACTAAAGAGCTCCTCCTCACTTCCAGTGTAGCAGTTTGGAGATGAGTTCCCTGGGTGGCATCATAGCAAGAGCTCAAAGGGTCATTATCCCTGGAAGTCACTGCATGATCTCCTGCTTGAAATACATGCTCTTTTTTGAAATGAGGAATGGGGAGCAGGGAGGTGCTACAGGCCTCCATCAGTGTTATCTGGGGAGTTTAGACTGGGATCGAGGGGAATACTCACTGTGGCCAGGACAGAAACAAGGCAAAGAATCTAGAGCTAGATTGTCAAATCGAAATAAGGCAAAATGACTGTGGGGATCCAGGAATCTCAGAAAGTCAATGCATGATGAGGTTTATGAAAAATATTCTTCGCATTCATGATTTCAGTTAAATTTAACTCGGACCTCTCTGTTGTTGTTGCCATTGAATCACTTCCGACCCATGGTGACCCCTGTGTGCAGCATAGAACTGCTCCACAGGGTTTTCAGTGCTGTACATGAACAGGTTTGAAGTGAGCACTAAGTTTAGAGTGGAGGGAATTCCTTGAGCCAGAGTCCAGACATTTGCTGCAGTTTTAAAGCTCAGTACCTAAAGTCACTGCTTTGGGAAGTCTGACAGCCAGTTCTCAGGGCCGGGTGGGAGCAAACATCTCCACTATAACCAGGCGGCCTCTGCTGTTCCCCAGGGTGGGGCGTCACCACGATCGCCTTTTCTGGTAGCTTACCCACCCAGAGGAGCTTGATTTCTCCATGGTCTGCTCATATAACTTCCTTCTGTTGCAGCCTTCTGTTTTATCCTTTGCAACTATTTGGAACACATCCTGCGAATCATTCAGGTTAAAAGGTGCTCAGTTACAGAGATAAAGAGACTTTCTGTTGGCATGGTGAAACGGGATTTTTCTCTTAGGGTATTTTCCAATGACTGACAATTAGGAACTGCCAAGACCCACAGGAGCCATGACAACTAATTCCAAAAAAGGGGTTATTCTCAGCTTCCTTTGCATAATTTTACTTTGGCGGTGAATCTCTCGTAACTCTAGATAAGCATTGTCCGGTAGAAATTTAATAGGAGCCATATATGTAATTTTAAATTTTCTAGTAGCCTCATTAAAAATTAAATATGTGAAACTAATTTTAATTTCATTCGATCCAATATATCCTAAGTATTATCATTTCAACATGTAATCAACATAAAAATAATATTTAGGTTTTTTTTTATTTCTCACTAAATCTTTGAAGGACCGTGTGCATTTTACAGTTACAGCGCACCTCAGTTCAGACTACCCACATTTCACCTGCTCAGTAGCCACCTGTGGCTGGTTGCTGCCATATTGGATGATGTAGACCATTTATAAAAAACAGCTAGAAAAATATCTAGGATGAAGAGCAGACTAATAGCACCTTATTTCAGTCATTGGACAAATATTTGTTTAATGCCCACTAGCACCAAGCTTTGTACCAGGGCTAGGACCATAGTGGTGACCCAGGCAAACATGGGCCTGCCCTGACAGAAATCATACCTTTGGTTTAAGTAAAGATACTGCATAATAATAAAATGTATGAACTCAATACTTTAATGAAAACTATAGATTATGTACATTTGTGATAAGAGGTGGATGTAAAAATCACAGAATACACTAAATAAGCTTCATTTTTAGGGACATTACTTCTGACTCAATGACTAATGTATCAAGAAGATGAATTTCTTGTATTATGCCTTTCCTGCAAGTAGAATTGTTCTGGCTAATATTCTAAGTTGATTTTCAGAATATCCTTAAAGGCAAAGCATAGAGCACAAAATATTTAATACACATTTGATGAATGAATGAGTAAACTAGTATAAATGAAAGACTTTGTCTTTATGCTGACACTTCTCCTTCAGCTAAATTAGGAGAATAAGCTCTCATTTGGTGAATCTGAGTTTGACCTTCTAGTCGCATGTCAGACATGGCAAACCTTATCTTGGATAATCACTGCTTTGAAGCAGTAGTGTTGGTGTGAGTGACCCAATCAACACAGGGACCTTTATCCTGAGTATAATTAGACACATGCCCTTTTCTTTGCATGGGCCTGGCATTCTAACAGATTTGACTCTTTCAGCTATCAATGGCTATGTGCCTGAGAGCATACAGACACTGGGATTCTGTTTTGATGACACCGTCCAGTGGCACTTCTGCAGTGTGGGAACCCAGGATGACATTTTGACCATTCATTTTACTGGGCACTCATTCATCTATGGAAAGAGGCACGAGGACACCCTGGCCCTCTTCCCCATGCATGGAGAATCTGTGACCGTTACAATGGATAACGTTGGTGAGTAAGAGCCTGGACATTTGAAGAGAAAGTTGACTTTGAATCTCGCATCTATAAAGGTTTACTGCAGCTCTCAGACTACCACTGCTCCTGGGCTTATCTCTCTGATCCACTGCAGGATTTCCTTTTAATGCTTCTCATGATTTCTATTTCAGAAATTAATTACTTTAATGGGCTGTGTCCTTTAATATATATAAAAAAGTTATAGGCTCCATTTATTCTTTCCTGGATTAAGTAGGAAGTAAAGATGCACACGATGGCAGAAAGATAAGGTGTAACTTTGAGGAAGTATAAACATTTCAGCCACAAAGAACATTTCTTTAGTCAAAATGCCCTTTCAGTTTTTTAAGATGGCCGTCCCCACTCTAGGTGAGCCATTACCAGGCATAGTGCCTTAGACGAGGGGCCTCAGAGACAGCTGAGTATCATGGAAAGCACATGGACTCTGGGTTCACTGGACCTGGGTTCACATCCTGTTCTACCACCGAGTGTCTATGTTACCCTGGACAAGTTACCTGACCTCATCGAGCCTCAGTTTCTTCAAGTAGTAACACCTTGCAGAGTTGCTTTGAGCCTTAACTGTAGCCTGTGCAAAGCACCTAGCACTCAGTACACACTCAACAAATGGTAACTATTGGAGGCTTCCCAGGAAATCTTCAACGTGCCAGCCAATCATACCACTTCAAAGAGATTTATAATTGCCCTGGGCCCACCTGAATTATTATTACCTATTCACTATTACTATCCTATCCCTCATTCTTTTACAACTATTTTTACTTCCTCTCATTGTTTACTCTTTACTAGCCTGAGAGTGTGTACTGTCTTAGATCTCTACCAAACATGCTCTTCTGCTTAATCCTTTTCCTTGCTGCCTCTGAAACAGGCATGAGTCTCTTTAGGGCATATGGAACTTTTATTCTACTAATAACAATAGAGAATAAAGATGAGTTAATGATGGTAAAAGATGGAAAAGTCAAGTTCCATAAAACACCATACCTGGAAATACTGAAATGTCTCTGATTTGTGGGGGTAGACCTCATCATCACCCCAACTCGAATTCTCAAGCACCTAGTGTGCAACTAACAAGATGTTTATGATATTCAAAGTCTATTTTATTCTTGATTCATCGCTTCCTTAGCATATTCTAAAATAGTAACTCTCAAACTATCTGTTCTGAAAGACCTTTGTTTTTGTCTTTAATTTCTGTAGGCTAGTACTTTTGGTTTAAGCCAAAAACAAAACAAAACTAGTTGCCATTGAGTGATTCCGACTCAGCGACCCTATAGAACAGAGTAGAACTGTCCCCTAGGGTTTCCAAGGAACAGCTGGTGGATTCAAACTGCCAACCTTTTAGTTAGCAGCCAAACTCTTAATCACTAAGCCACCAGGGCTCCACTTTTGGTCTATATTCTGTCAAATGAGATAGGTGTGCTCATTCCATACTTGGATGTCACAGTGATGCCAAATTGCTAAACACAAATTTCCTAAACACTTTATATTCAATTTCTGACCTTATGTCATTGTGGGCCAGCAACTAGCTGTTCATAGACCAGCAGTGGTCCACAGGTTACACTTGAGTATCTTCATCTAAAGTTCATTAGAAATGACCTGCCACAATGGTTCCTAGTATTTTTATATCTTATTTTGAACTTTCAGTTCTCTCTTCTGTCTCTCTTCTGTAGGAACTTGGATGTTAACTACCATGAGTTCCAGTCCAAGAAGCCAAAAGTTAAGGCTGAGATTCAGGGATGTTAAATGTATCCGGGATGATTATGAAGGCTCATATGAGATTATGTATGGACCTCCAACATCTATACCCATGGACACTCGGAAAATGCATGATTCTTTAGAAAATAAAAGTGGAGAGGATGCTACAGAATATGATTACCAGGATTCACTGGCTTTATCATTAGGAATTAGGTCACTCAGAAATTCATCACTGAATCAGGAGGAAGATGAGTTCAATCTTACCGCCCTAGCTCTGGAGAATAGCCCTGATTTCATTCCCCCAAGTGCAGATACAGCTGTTGGTTCAAATTCTTCTTCCCCAAGTAACATTAGTTGGCTCATAGACAATGATCTCTCCAAACCCCAGAAAACCCTTCCTCATGCACAGGCCACAACCACTGGTTCCCTCCTGGGGCACCCCACTGGCTTAGACAAGAACTTAGCTCTCAACCCCTCTACAACAGAGCATTCCAACCCTTATTCTGAAAAGGATCCTCTACAGTCAGGTGTTACAGGGATAAGCTTTCTTCCTCTTGGTGCATCAGGATTCAGAAGTCAAAAAGATGCTAAATATAAGGTATTGAAGGCAGAAAGAGACCGAGCAGCAAAGCTCAGGATTTCCCGGAAGGAAATACCAGCACATAAAACTGGGAAACATTTAAGAGAAAACAATATTTCTACTTCCAGCATGGGACCCTGGGAGGACCTTTCTAGCAATCTCTTACTCTTAAAACAGAAGAATCCATCTAAGATTTTGAATGGGAAATGGCATTTGGCTTCTGAGAAAGGTAGCTATGACATAATCCAAAAAACTGATGAAGATATGACTGTTAATAAGCTGCTGAACAGCCCACAGAATGGCTCAAGGCCTTTGGGAAGTAGCACCCCCCTTACAAACAAGCATGGAAAGCAGACTGGACACCCAGGGTTTTCTGGAGTTAGACATAAGCCTCTACAAGTAAGACAGGATGGAAAAAGTCATGGATTGAAGAAAACCTCTTTTTACATTAAGACACGAAAAAAGAAAAAGGAAGGGAAGCTTACACCCCATGTTCTTATGTCTCCCCGGGGTTTTAACCCCCAAAGAGGAGAGGCCTACACCACATTTTCAGACAGAAAACTTGATGATTCCTTATTACTCCTTAAGTCCAGTGAAGCATCTCTTCTCACAGACCTCAACTGGACATTGCCCTCTATGAATCCCGGCCTGATAACTTCACTTCCTGACCATGGTCAGAACCCCCCAAACAATAACACTGGTCAGACAATCTCCCCTCCAGATCCTTATCAGACAGTGCACCCAGAAGAACGCTCTCATATTCAAGACCATGATCAAATGCACTCTACTACAGACTCCAATCACAGACCGTTTCCTCCAGAGTTTGACCAGATGCTCAGCTATGACCTAAGTCACAAGTCATCCCCTCTTGACGATGGTCACACCTTTCCTTCCTTGGAACTTGAAGTCAGGCAGATAACCACCTCTCCAGACTTCAGTCAACCACCCCTCTCCCCAGACCTCAGCCAGATGACCCTCTCCCCAGATGACTTCTCTTCAGAACTCAGTCAGACAACCCTCTCTCCTGACCTCAGCCAGGCAGCTCTCTCCCCAGACGACCTCTCTTCAGAACTCAGTCAGACAACCCTCTCTCCTGACATCAGCCAGGCAGCTCTCTCCCCAGACGACCTCTCTTCAGAACTCAGTCAGACAACCCTCTCTCTAGGCCTCGGCCAGATGACTCTCTCCCCAGATGACTTCTCTTCAGAACTCAGTCAGACAACCCTCTCTCCCGACATCAGCCAGGCAGCTCTCTCCCCAGACAACCTCTCTTCAGAACTCAGTCAGACAACCCTCTCTCCTGACCTCAGCCAGGCAGCTCTCTCCCCAGATGACTTCTCTTCAGAACTCGGTCAGACAGCCCTCTCTCCTGACCTCAGCCAGGCAGCTCTCTCCCCAGACGACCTCTCTTCAGAACTCGGTCAGACAACCCTCTCTCCTGACATCAGCCAGACAGCTCTCTCCCCAGACGACCTCTCTTCAGAGCTCAGTCAGACAACCCTCTCTCCAGACCTCAGCCAGACAACTCTCTTCCCAGAATTCAGTGAAACAAACCTTCCCTCAGACCTCAGCCAGGCGACCTTCTCTTCAGAACTCAGTCAGATGACCCTTTCTCCAGACCTCAGGCAGACATTGCCTCCTCTAGACCTTGATCAGACATCCTACACTTCAGAATCAAATCAGTCACTTCCTCTTCCAGAATTTGGTCAGACTTTCCTTCATTCAGACCTTGGTCAGATACCATCTCCTCCACCAACTCCTACACTCGATGATGCTTTAATACCAACGGAATTTAATCCACCGGTTGTAGTGGGCCTCCCTAGAGATGATGGCGATTACGTTGAGATTATTCCAAGGCAGGAGTTCCACAGCAGTGAAGAAGACTCTGTTGAAATTGATTATGTGCGTTATGATGATCCCTACCAAACTGACATTCGGACAGACATCAACTCCTGCAGAAATCCTGACAGTATTGCAGCATGGTACCTCCGCAGCAACAATGGAAACAGAAAAATTTATTACATTGCTGCTGAAGAAATATCCTGGGATTATTCAAAATTTGCACAAAGGTTTGGCTAGTCTACTCTTCTGTTTTCATTTTTCCATTACTGCTAAAAAAGTAATGATCATAGTGCAGGGAGATAATTCTGGGCCAATTATGTTAAGTATGGTGTTTGGTTCCCGTGTTACAACTTGGCCTAAACTATTCCCTTTGTCAATTCCCATATTAGCGTCTCTAGTTTAGATGATACCTGGACAATATAAGAACAATCACCATGAGAAGTCGATGACCTCATGTAGTTGAATAAGCTCCTCCTCACTGTTCTTCTCTCACCACATACATTCTTAATCCTCTTTTGCTCTAATGCAGAGCACAACCTAACCATGGTGATTTTGCTAATCAGTAAAATACAATTGAAATTGATTTCAAATCCAAATGTGTGAGGTAGAAATCTTCTTTTGCATTTACTTGTGTACCATATATGTATGTATATATATATCGTAAGAGCTATAGCTACAAACCAAAAAGTTGGCAGCTCGAATCTACCAGCTGATCCTTGGAAACCATATGGGGCAGTTCTACTCAGTCCTATAGGGTTACTATGAGTTGGAATCAACTCGACAGCAATGAAAAAAATATATATATATATTTAACTTGTTTTAGTAATCAATGTAAAGTATATAACATCTTGGTGAAGTTTAGTTCAAATTCCATGAGACTTAAGTGGCAGAGACTAGGGATATAAATTAGCATAGAAATAAAAAGCAAGTTTATACCCTCAACTGAGACAGTCACTAGATAACGATTTGTTTTTACTTGAACTAAAGTTATAACTTGGTTTATACAGTCATTCATTCATTCAACAACCTTTAATGAGTGTGTATTCTTTCCTAGGTATTGTGTTAAGTGCTGCAAATAAAAAAATAAAATACAAATACACATGGCCTTCATGTAATGCATGGATTAGTGGGGCAGATAGATATGAATCAAATAATAAGTGTAAAACCTAACCATGATAAATGCCAAGAAAAAAGGTAGACACATGGTGATATTGGAATTGAGGTAACTGACCCTGAGGAAGTGACAATTGAACTGAGATCTGAAGATGAGTAGGAGTGAACAAGGTGAGAGATGGAGTAGGAGAGCATTCCAGACAGTCAAGGCCCAGTAGCAGGAGGAAGCCCTGAGGCTATATTGTTGTTGTCGTTGTTAGGTACCATCCAGTCAGTTCCAACTCATAGCAACCCTAAGTACAAAAAACAAAACACTGCTGCGTCCTGTGCTGTCCTCACAATCATTGTCATGCATGAGCCCCTTGTTGCAGCCAACATGTCAGTCCATCACTTTGAGGGTCCTCCTTTTTTTCTCTGAGGTACTTTCTCTAAAGTAGAGGTACTTTAACAAGCATGATGTCCTTCTCCAGGGACTGGTCCCTCCTGATAACACATCTCCAAATCACATGAGACGAAGTCTCACCATCCTCACTTCCCATGAGCATTGTGTCTGTACTTCTTCCAAGACAGGAAACCCCAGTTTCCTGGTTAGAGGTATGGCTGCTAACCAAAAGGTCGGCAGTTTGAATCCACCAGGTACTCCTGGGAAACCCTGTGGGGCAGTTCTACTCTGTCTTGTGGGGTCGCTATGAGTCAGAATTGACTTGATGGCAACGGGTTTGGTTTTGGTTTGGTTTTCTTCCAAGACAGATTTGTTTGTTCTTCTGGCAGTCCATTCTTCAGCAACAGCATAATTCAAAGGTGTAAATTTTTCTTCAGTCTTCTTTATTCATTGTTCAGCTTTCACATGCATATGAGGCAATTAAAAATACCATGGCTTGGGTCAGGCACACCTTAGTCCTCAAAGTGACATCTTTGCTTTTCAACACTTTAAAAGGGGTCTTTTGCAGCAGATTTGCCCAATGCAATGTGTCTTTTGATTTCTTGACTGCTGCTTCCATGGGTGTTGATTGTGGATCCAAGAAAAATGAAATCCTTTATAACTTCAGTATTTCTCCACTTACCATGATGTTGCTTATTGGTCCAGTTGTGAGGATTTTCGTTTCTTTATCTTGAAGTATAATCCATACTGTAGTCTTTGATCTTCATCAGTAAGAGTTTCAAGACCTCTTCACTTTCAGCAAGCAAGGTTGTGTCATCTCATATCACAGGTTGTTAATGAACTTTCTTCCAATCCTGAGGCCCCCTTCTTCTTCATATAGTCCAGCTTCTAGGATTATTTGCTCAGCATACAGATTGAATAAATACGGTGAAAGGAAACAACCCTGATACACACCTTTCCTGACTTTAAACCACTCAGTATCCCCTCATTCTATTTGAACGACTGCCTCTTGGTCCATGTACAGATTCCTCATGAGCACAATTAGGTGTTCTGGAATTCCCATTCTTCACAATGTTATCCATAATTTGCTATTATCCACACAGTTGAATGCTTTTGCATAGCCAGTAAAACACAGGCAAACATCTTTCTAGTATTCTCTGCTCTCAGCCAAGATCCATCTAACATCAGCAATGATATCCCTTGTTCCACATCCTCTTCTGAATCCAGCTTGAATTTCTGGCAGTTCACTGTCAATGTACTGCTGCAACTGCTTTTGAATGATCTTCAGCAAAATTTTACTTGTGTATGACATTAATGGTATTGTTCAATAATTTCCACATTCTGTTGGATCATCTTTCTTTGGAATGAGCACAAATATGAATCTCTTGCAGTCAGTTGGCCAGGTAGCTTTCCTCCAAATTTCTTGGTTTAGGTGAGTGCCCAACTCCAGCTCTTTGTCCATTTGTTGAAAATCTCAATTGGTATTCCTTCAATTCCTGGAGATTTGTTTTTACCATTGCCTTCAGTGCAGCTTAGACTTCTTCCTTAAATACCATCAATTCTTCATCTTCTGAAACGGTTGAAGGTCAACCAGTTCTTTCTGGTACAGTGACTCTGTGTATTCCTTCCATCTTCTTTTGATGCTTCCTGTATCGTGTAATATTTTCCCTGTGGAATTCTTCACTATTGCAATTCGAGGCCTGAGTTTTTTCTTCAGTTCTTTCAGCTTGAGAAATGCCAACCGTGTTCTTCCCTTTTGGTTTTCTATCTCCAGCTCTTTGCACAAGTCATTGTAACACTTTACTTTGTCTTCTTGAGCTGCCATTTGAAATCTTCTGCTCAGCTCTTTTACTTCATCATTTCTTCCTTTCCCTTTAGCTACTGGACATTCAAGAGCAAGTTTCAGTGTCTCTTCTGACATCCATTTTGGTCTTTCTTTCCCGTCTTTTTAATGACCTCTTGCTTTCTTCATGTATGATGTCCTTGATATCATTCTACAACTCATCTGGTCTTCAGTCATCAGTGTTCCATGCATCAAATCTATTCAAGGTCGTATTTTGGCTCTTGGGGACTTCTAATTTTCTTCAGCTTCAACTTGAACTTGAATAGAAGCAATTGATGGTCTGATCTGCAGCCAGCCCCTGGCCTTGTTCAGATTGATGACATTGAGTTTTCCATCGTCTCTTTCCACAGATGTAGTCGATTTGATTCCTGTGTTTTCCATCTGGTCAAGTCCCCATATATAGTTGCTGTTTATGTTGTTGTAAAAGTCATTGGTCTTGCAAAATTCTATCATGTGATCTCCATCATCGTTTCTATCACCAAAGCCATATTTTCCAACGACTGATCCTTCTTCTTTGTTTCCAGCTTTTGCATTCTAATCACCAGGAATTGTCAATGCATCTTGATTGCATGTTTGATCAATTTCAGACTGCAGAAGTTGGTAAAAAAAAAAATTCAGTTTCTTCATCTTTGGCCTTAGTGGTTGGTACGTAAATTTGAATAATAGTTGTATCAACTGGTCTTTCTTGTAGGTGTATAGATATTATCCTATCACTGACAGCATTGTACTTCAGGATATATCTTGAAATGTTCTTTTTGACGATGAATGTGACACCATTCCTCTTCAATTTGTCGTTCCTGGCATAGTAGACCATATGATTGTCTGATTCAAAATGGCCGATACCAGGCCATTTCTGTTCACTAATGCCTAGGATATCAATGTTTGTGCATTCCATCTCATTTTTGATGACTTTCAATTTTCCTAGATTCTTACTTTGAACATTCCATGTTCCAGTTACTAATGGATGTTTGCAGCTGTTTCTTCTCATTTTGAGTCATGCCTCGTCAGCAAAATGAAGGTCCTGAAAGCTTGACTCCATCCACATCATTGAGGTCGACTCTACTTTGAGGAGACAGCTCTTCCCTAGTCATATTTTGAGTGCCTTCTAACCTGAGAGACTTATGGCACCATATTAGACGATGTTCTGCTATTTATAAAGTTTTCACTAGCCAATTTTTTTTTCAAAAGTAGACTACCAGGTCCTTCTTTCTAGTCTTTCTTAGTCTGGAAGCTCAGCTGAAACCTGTCTATCATGAGTGACCCTGCTGGTATTTGAAATACCAGTGACATAGCTTCCAACATCATAACAACAGGCAAGCCACCCCAGTATGACAAACTGACATGTCTGTCAGTTTGAGGCTATATACCAAACCCATTAATATATATTTGTTCATTCATTTATACATTCAACAAAAATGTTTAAGTACCCATATGTGCCAGACAATGTGCTAGACACTGGAAATAAAACTGTGAGCAAAATAGGCACGATCCTTGACCTCATGGGTCTTACGTTCCAGTTGCAGAAGAAGATATTAATAGATAACCTCACACATAAATTATATATAATTAATTATATATTCTACAGGAATACAATAAAACCCAAAACCAAACCTGTTGCTGTTGAGTTAATTCTGACTCACAGCGACCCTGTAAGACAGAGTAGAACTGCCCCATAGGGTTTCTAAGGGGCACCTAGTGGATTCAAACTGCCCATCTTTTGGTTAGCAGCTGAGCTCTTAACCACTATGTAACCAGGCTTTCCTAGGAATACTATAGAAATGTTTTATATATATATATATATATGTGTGTGTGTGTGTGTGTTATATATATAAATGTTACATAGAGTATGTTTTATACACACACACAGAATAGTAGTATTAGAGAAATGTAAGGAATAGAAGAGGGAAACTTGACCTAGTCTAAGAGATCATAGGAGGATTTACCTAAGAAATGACTTTTGAGCTGGGAGCTGAAGAATAGCCTCTGACTTGAGTTTTTGTTGCTTTGTTCATCAAGTATTTATTGAAGACCTTATCCATTCTAGTCACTATTCTTCAGAAACAGAGAAATTTTGTAAATTTGAAGTCTTTAGTTTCTTCTTTTACACAAATGCTATTATTGTCCTTTCAGCAAAACAGATAATGAAGAAGATACCGAAGATGCTCCCAAGAATACCGTATACAAGAAAGTGGTGTTCCGAAAGTACCTGGACAGCACCTTTACCAAGCATGATCCTCGGGGGGAGTATGAAGAGCACCTTGGGATGCTTGGTCCTATTATCAGAGCTGAAGTGGATGATGTCATCCAAGTAAGTCATCTTCTGAGCAGTCTATGAATTTCCAAAAATGCTGTAAAGGTGAGGGTGAAAAGAGAGCTAGAGCTGATTTATTTTTCAGAATTAACAAATAATTACATTTCTTTTCAAAGACTCTTTGCCAAGTAATATGGCAATCTTCCTGACAAAATTAATGACCTTACAATTAAAAAAAAAAAAAAACTATGTAACCTGGGGAAAATTACATTGTAATTCCTACCTACAGCTAACAGAGAAAACTGACATATTCAGGAGTGATTTGGCTGGTTTCATAGTAACAACAGCAGTGGTGGCAGTAGTAGTAATGTTTTCTTTAAAAAAAAAAAAATGAAGTTTTCTTCAAAGAAAACGAGAGAATTAGGAAAGTCAGAGAAAATTTGAGAATTAGGGAAGTAAAGTTGTCTCCATGCCTTTGAATGAAAATAATATCCCCCTCAAAAGTAAGTTTCCTAAGTATTCCCAGTCCTGGTCATTTTCTTCTAACTCCTATATCCTGTCCAGGCTTATCGCCCCTGTCCTTTCTAATCTCATGCTTATGGAAAAGATAGGAAAGGGTGATGGAATGTAAAGTAAACTATTCTAGGTCCCAAAACATAATCTACTATACCTACCTATTTTAGCATTCACCAGAATTTTCAGTAAATACTTGCTTCTCTAAAAAATGCAGATAGGCTAGTAGAAATATAAAGATCTTAATTACACTAATGCACCATGAAGATCGAGGAAGCAACAGTCTTTTCTGATTAGGGGCTTTTTAACCCTTAGAAGCTGTAGAAGACAAGGGCTAGGAGGAGCATCTTCCATGGGGCTGACTGCTGGGAGCACAAAGGACTCCCCATGTGGCATTTCAGGTCCTCTACCATCTGGTTCCAAGCTTCTTTTCCAGGGTGGCACAAATGGTTAAGTGCTCGATTACTAACTGAAAGGTTGGTGGTTTGAACCCAACCAGAGGCGCCTCCGAAGAAAACCTGCCAATCTGCTTCTGGAAGGCCAAAGCCTTTTCTACTCTGCACACGTGGGGTCTCCATGAGTCAGAATCGACTCAACAGCAACTGCTTTTGCCATCTGGTCCCAAGCTCCTCTTCCAGCCCTGTGTAGCACCAGGTCCCACGCCACTGCTGTGCACTCTGCAGCCCGGCCACACCCGGATCCCTGCTGTCCCCCAGATACCTGCTTTCCTCCTCTCCTCATAGGCATGGCCCTGTTCTTCCAGAACCCTGAAATACTTTCCCCTCTTCTCCCTCTGCCGAACTCTTCTTCATTCTTCAAGGGCCAACTCAAATGCCATTTCCCATGAGAAACTTGTTGTCTCCAGTTTTGCAGCTGGGACACACATATGCATGTCTCTCTTTACCATGGCTTGAAAGCTTGTCATGAGCAGGGACAAAGCCTCATTCATCTTCAACTCTCCAGCACCTAACCCTGTCATTTCATTTATAGATAATGTTAATATTTTAGCCTTGAGCCTAAGAACAACCACGTTTTGGTGTTTTGGGGCAATCTACTCAGGCCCTAACTCCTAGGATGGTTGTGAAACTTAAATGAAATAATATACATAAGTTACTTTGAAATCGTTAGCACTCAATATATCTTAGCTCTGATTTAATAACCATTCACTTGTTGTTGTTGTTGTTGTTGTCGTTAGGTGCCGTCAAGTCAGCTCCGACTCATAGCAACCCTATGCACAACAGAACGAAACACCGCCCGGTCCTGCGCCATCCTTACAATCGTTGTTATGCTTGAGCTCATTGTTGCAGCCACTGTGTCAATCCACCTCGTTGAGGGCCTTCCTCTTTTCCGCTGACCCTGTACTCTGCCAAGCATGATGTCCTTCTCCAGGGACTCATCCCTCCTGACGTGTCCATAGTATGTAAGATGCAGTCTCGCCATCCTTGCCTCTAAGGAGCATTCTGGCCACACTTCTTCCAAGACAGATTTGTTCATTCTTTTGGCAGTCCATCGTATATTCAATATTTTTTGCCAACACCACAATTCAAAGGCATCAACTCTTCTTTGGTCTTCCTTATTCATTGTCCAGCTTTCACATGCATATGATGAGATTGAAAAATACCAAATATACCATGGCTTGGGTCCGGCACACCTTAGTCTTCAGGGTGATGTCTTTGCTCTTCAACATTTTGAAGAGGTCCTTTGCAGCAGATTTACCCAATGTAATGCATCTTTTGATTTCTTGACTGCTGCTTCCATGGCTGTTGATTATGGATCCAAGTAAAATGAAATCCTTGACAACTTCAATCTTTTCTCCATTTATCATGATGTTGCTCATTGGTCCACTTGTGAGGATTTTTGTTTTCTTACTGGTTTTTTTTTATGTTAATGTGCAGTGCATACTGAAGGCTGTGGTCTTTGCTCTTCATTAGTAAGTGCTTCAAGTCCTCTTCACTTTCAGCAAACAAGGTTGTGTCATCTACATAACGCAGGTTGTTAATGAGTCTTCCTCCAATCCCGATGCCCCGTCCTTCTTCATATGGTCCACCTTCTCGTATTATTTGCTCAGCATACAGATTAAATAGATATGATGAAAGAATACAACCCTGACACATGCCTTTCCTGACTTTAAACCAATCAGTATCCCCTTGTTCTGTCCGAACAACTGCCTCTTGATCTATGTAAAGGTTCCTTATAAGCACAATTAAGTGTTCTGGAATTCCCATTCCTTGCAGTGTTATCCATTGCGTGTTGCTGTGATGCTGGAAGCTATGCCACTGGTATTCAGATACCAGCAGGGTCACCCATGGAGGACAGGTTTCAGCTGAGCTTCCAAACTAAGACAGACTAGGAAGAAGGACCCTGCAGTCTACTTCTGAAAAGCATTAGCTAGTGAAAACCATTCACTTTGGCCAATAATTAAGTGCTCAGCTACTAGTCAAAAGGTTGGCAGTTCGAATCCACCCACAGGAGCCTCGGAAGAAAGTTCTGGCAGTCTGTTTCCCAGAGGTCATAGCCACTGCGAACCCTAGGCGCAGCCCCACTCTGAAACACACGGGGTCGCCATGAGTCGGAGTCAACTTGATGGCCTCTTATTGGTTGGTTGGTTAGTTGGCCTTTAACACTGACATTTTTCAGTTTGGATTTTTGTGAAGCTTAAGTACATTTGTCGATCATTTCTTTTTCTAGGTTCATTTTAAAAATTTAGCATCCAGACCGTATTCTCTTCATGCTCATGGACTTTCCTATGAAAAATCATCAGAGGGAAAGACTTATGATGATGACTCTCCTGAATGGTTTAAGGAGGATAACGCCATTCGGCCCAACGACACTTATACGTATGTATGGCACGCCACCGAGCGGTCCGGGCCGGAAGATCCAGGCTCGGCCTGTCGGGCGTGGGCCTACTATTCAGCAGTGAACCCGGTAGGTACATCCTCCAAAGTTTTTGCTGTTCCGCTGACCTTACAACCTGCGTTCACCCAACGGCAAAGTCAGAGCTGTTTCTCGTTACATGTCTGAGGTCTTGCGTTCATGAGAAGTGCGTGCGGATTGTGGTCAACAGTCTACAGCTGCCATAACAGGGACTCTGCATGCAGCCCTTCAGGGAGCAGAGGAAGAGAAATACTTGCCCAGTGGAGAGGAGTGAGGATTACTTACGTGGTTGGCCCCAATTTATAGTGACTACTTTTTCCAGAGGAAGACATTTACTTACAGTTTCCTTCAATGAGTATTAGGTCTCTTCTGTTCTTTCTTTATGAAAGAACTGCAAAGTCAAGATGCCTTTATTTCAGGCATAGTGGAGGGAGTACGAGTTAAATTCCTGCCCTGGCATTTCCTGTGTGACCCTAGGAGACTTATTTGAATCTCTCTCAACCTTGGTTACCTAAGGTAAAAATAAGAAAACAGTGCATAGCACATTGCAGCTACTTGGTAAATATTTGTTCAGTGAATGAACTTCCATTTACCACATAGGATTGTTGTCAGGATTAAATGAAATACTGTAAGCGAATCATTTAACATAGTAGTAGGTGCTCCGTACATAGAAGCCACCCTGTTAGTGTCATATCATCATCATTATCATTGCTACCATGTTGGGATAACTCATTAATCAGAGTGAGGAAATATAAATGCAATGGAAATTAAATGTTAAATATCTAGGCCCATTAAATTATTTCTTTATAATCTTTAAATTCAGAGCCTCTAATAAGGTGTCATCTTCTGTCTGATGAGTGATTGTCAGGAGAGCAAAGAAAGCCCTGAGAAAGGGGGCGCATGCAGTTTGCTCTTACTGTCTTCCAGGAAAAGGATATCCATTCGGGTTTGATTGGTCCCCTTCTGATCTGCCGAAAAGGGACACTTCACAAGGAGAGCAGCATGCCTATGGACATGAGAGAATTTGTCTTACTTTTTATGGTCTTTGATGAAAAGAAGAGCTGGTACTATGAAAAGAAGCCCAAAAGGTCTTGGACACTCGCATCCTCAGAAGTAAAAAACTCCCATGAATTTCATGGTATTTTTCTTCTGACTTTGATCTTACCTCTGAATTAAAGCAGACTGAGTCATAGTGATTCCTGCCCTTAGGTTTCCACCAGATTAAGCCCGAGATATTACTGAGGAGCCACAAGCTATGATGAAAACTAGCTCCTTACATGTCTCAGAGGGAGAGCTGTTATAAACTGGCAGGTGATACTCCAGGTGAAGAGAAGAAAGTTTGAAAGATAGTACACTAAGGTGATGCAAAACAAACCGAAACAAACAAGTGAAAAAGCCACTATGCTTACACTGTTGTCGTGTCCTCAGGTGCTGTTGAGTCAGAATCGGCCCCGTGTGTGCAGAGTAGGACTCCTCCGTAGGGCTTTGAAGGCTGTGACCTTTCGGAAGCAGATTCCCAGGCTTGTTTTCAGAGGCGCCTCTGGGTGGGTTCGAACCGCCAGCCTTTCAGCTAATAGTCGAGTCCTTAACGCCATCGAGGGACTCCAGATGCTGACGTTGGCAACGTGTTAAGAAGGAGTTAACGTTACTCTGCGTTATTAGGATCTCTGAGGGAGCAAGTGCTACCCTCTGCTGTTTATAGAGAACAAATGACTATCCATGCATCTTTCCTGGTATAAGAATGACTCTAACAGTTTTTTAGCTCTCAGTAGCTCCCAGATAGCATCCAAAGCACATGAGAACAAAACGAGATAGGCGGTGGGAGAATTACTGGCAAGAGAGCATTTGGGTACTCACATTGATCAAGGTGTGCCCACTCGGAAATCCATTCAGGAATTTAGCCTGTAAATTGGTGACTGCATTACAAGCAGTTGTTTTAGAGAAAAGCAAAATTTGGGATTTGGAGGACAGCAAAGAGAATGACTCAGGGATTAGGGGAAAAGAAGGCGAATAAGCACTGTTTTCAGAGTTTGAGGAATAGATGAGCTTGCTCTGAGGTTACTGATTTGGGAGGATGTGCTAATGGGGCAGCACTTGGTGTAACAGGGAAGGAGAAGGTTGCTATGGCCGAGGGGAAAAGCCCGTTATTTCATACATCCAGTTCGGTGCCACCGGCACCTCCATCCAGTTGCTGAGACTAAGCAGGTCTCCCTCCCCAACCCATTCACACATTCAGGCTACCTTTTTTTTTTTTTTTCACTATTTTTCCTCATTAAACTTCTATTAGGGTGTGTTACAGCCTCAGCTCACCTGTAAAATTACTCTGGAGGTAGAGAAGGACAAACAATATGATCTGTGATCTGCCCCAGGACCCCATCCACTGATGATGATATTGCTGTTAAGAGCTGCCATCAAGCTGGCCCCTGACTCATGGTGACCCTATGCACAATCGGACTGAACCATTGTGATCCATAGTGTTTTCACCGGCTGATTTTTCTGAAGTAGATCACCAGGCCTTTCTTTCTTTCTATACCCACTAAGAATACCAAAAACCAAAACTCGCTGCCGTCGAGTCGATTCTGACTCATAGCGACCCTATAGGGCAGAGTGGAACTGCCCCATAGGGTTTCCAAGGAGTGCCTGGTGGATTCAAACTGCTGACCTTTTGGTTACCAGCTGTAGCACTTAACCACTATGCCACCAGGGTTTCCCCCGCTAAGAATAGACCCTGTTTTTCACAAAAGGTTAAAATCTTGTATTAAACAATCTAGAGTAGAACCACCGAGACAGTCTAACCGTAGACCTCAAGCAGCGCTTTCCTCTGTCTTCTCCTGCCACCTCCAGGCTCTCGGGCCAGCATGCTAGGACCCAGGAGCAGAAAGCATACCCTTCAGAAAACCTCTCCACCAAGTGGAAAAGCACAGGCTGCAGCAACAGACAGGCTTCTTGTTTCTTAGCGGTGCCATTTGCAGGCACTGCTTCCTGATTCCTCAGAGAAAGAGTAAAATGCATTCAGTATCATTTAGTTTTATATGTATTGTAGCCTAGCAAAACCCACCAAACTCGTTACCATTGAGTTGATTCCAACTCATGTAGCCTAACTCCATGCAGTTGGTAATTCTTCTGGGGTAGTATCTGAGTACCCAGGCCCTAGCTCAGTGCCTGGACTTTGCAGTATATGCTCAGTAAATATGTGTTCAATGAATGAATGAATGTGTGACTGAATTATATCACTCAGCTCAACCAAATGTTTGCTGGGCGTCTACATTGCTGAGTCTTCATTTCCATGCTGTGATGCAATGGTTTAGCAATGCTGACCTAGTTATCACTCAAGATGCCTTTCACTCCTGTGAAATCTATTTCTTACCAGAAACTAAGATGAGGGAGTGAGGGCTGGTGGTGTGAGTATGTACCGTATTTGCACGCAAATAACACTCACCTTCCACACGTTTGTTTGCCAGCCGCACCCTCCCCCCTTGAGGTATTTTCGTAATCACTGCTATGTCAGTTTTTTTTTACACGTTGCTGTAAAAAATGAGCATAGTGTACTTACAAAAATACCTTGGGGTTGCGGGGAGCATGGTTAAGCAAACAAACAGAAGATGACGTTATTTGTGTAAAAACACAGCCAGTAGGTGTTCCCCTACGTGATATAATTCTAAGGATGCCAAAATTATCCCTACCCCTTCCCCTCCAAAGGTTCACATGCCTGATTCCTGAAATTCCACAGCAGTTCCTTTAGCTTAAGGGGGAAAAAAATCCTTCCCTTGCCCCACTTCCAGTTAAATGCTTGGTGCACTAAACATTATCACTGAACAGTTTTAATTACATTTTTAAGGTGATCAAGTTTACCAGGTGGTTTCTAAAAGCACACATATTTCTCTGAGAGGAGAGTGAAAGCCTGCACCCTGGGCATCTAAGCTGGGAAGGGGGCAGGGAAGCTACCACACCAATAGGAGAACACATGAATCACTGTGGAGGATGGGCACACAAAGATCAACTCTAACCTCCTAATTTTGCCTCCTGGAACTATCCCTGAATTTGGAGCCCTGGCTGTCCAGTGATTAAGAGCTCAGCTGCTAAAAAAACCTTGGCAGTTTGAATCCACCAGCAGCTCCTTAGAAGCCCTATGGGGAAGTTCTCCTCTGTCCCATAGGGTCACTGTTTGGTTTTTTTTTTTTTTTTTTTTTTTTTGGTTTAGGGTGATTTGCTGCATACCCTCTTTCCTCTAACCGCTGGAGGTTATCCACCCATCTCAGTCTTTATCTTTTGTAGTGAGAGAACAGTGGTACCGTAAATGTGGAGGATAAATGGGCCAAGCACAAAGCAGAAGTGTGAAATCTGAGGAAAACAGTAATGATCTGCTTGGAAACAGAGCTCCCCCTACTTCTGCTGTAGGCTGGTGTTTGATGTGGGCCAGGTGATGAGGAGCCGAAGGTTCAGCTTCAGCCTGTCACTGATGTTGTGGCATGTAGGGGTGTTCTCTATGGTTGGATGGGCCAGGAAGCGCGTATTTCCATACCAGTCTCCCTCCCAGCATACACAGGTTTTTAACTGATTGCAACTCTCTGTCCTTTCAGCCATTAATGGGATGATCTACGGCCTGCCCGGCCTGATGATGTACGAGCAAGAGTGGGTGAGGTTGCACCTGCTGAACATGGGCAGCTCCCAAGACATTCATGTGGTCCGCTTTCATGGCCAGACCTTGCTGGAAAACGGCACCCAACAGCACCAGTTAGGGGTCTGGCCCCTTCTGCCTGGTAAAGCCCTGGGCGATGGAACGAGGTCCTTGCTGAGAAATGGCGAGATAAGGCAGCCTTAGCACCGTGACTCCCCTTGCTCCCTCCTGTGTATCTGCTTCCTAAGGGGCGGGAACCCAGAGTTCTGGAGTAGATCTTGGACAAAGCCATGTCGCAACCTGTACACAGAGTTAAAAAAACAAACAAAAAAAAAAAAAAAAACAGCTATTTATGAATTGTTTATAGCCTCACACAGGTGAAATCTGTGGTCAGTCTGGTTGTAAAGAAATGCTGTCTAACCCAGGTTCTCACAAGCCAGTGTGTTGGTCACACAGGTCGGCTCTGGACCACACTGTAAAATGAACCACAGTGGTAGACTTAGTCTGTCAGGGAGAGAGATTAAGAACTTAATAGGGTTTCAGAATTCTTGAATTCTCCTGGGTCTGTCACCCTGATATCTTTGGTTAAGTGACACTCTCTGGAAATCATAATCTTGGACTAACTCATGAGGCTGTTCGGAGACCAAAAAAAAAAAAATTAAATAATTGTCAAAGCCAAAGAATGGCACTGGTATTTAGAAATTTTCACGTACAAAATGTTGATGAGGTTTAAACAAATTACAGTCATCAGAAAGGATTTGTTATGTGCCAACAAGTTGTTTGCGTAAGTATGTGGGTGAGACATGAGCACTGGATGTCACTGATCCTCAAACTGTAGGGAGCGTAATAAAAACCTAGGAAGCTGGTTAAAATGTGGATACTATGGCAGAGAATTTGCTCCCAGAGACTCTGATGCAGTAGGTCTTGAGAAGGGAGCCCAGGACCCTACATTTTGACCAAGCAACCTACCTTCTACCAATGCTGTCCAAGGAGCTAGGGAAGGCCAGTCCCTCTACAGGACTTTGGGTGGGAAGTTGGTGTGAGTCTCAGTTTCAGATGTAGGCACAGAAGTCCAAATGAGCCTGGGTTGGTTGAGGGCAGGGGAGTCTGGAGGTCTTTTTTGTTTTTAGCGTGGCAGTGACTTACTAGTAAATCTAGAAAGAACTTTCCTTTAAGATATGGGCCAGAGGACGTTAGGTCAAACTCATCTATTATCTTTTCACCAAGTATTAGCAGATCTGTCAACCTTTCCTTCAGTGGTGAGCTCTCAAGATGGATTGAGAAGCTAGGATTGGCTGCCTCATCTAAATATTCAGACAGAAATATCTGTGTAGACAGCAGAGGGCCGGGGATGGTTTTTCAGTGTGTTTGAGGAGGATGGCCATCAGCTGTTCATTGTCACTGCAATTATAGTTAGCAGTATTAAAAAGGATTAACTGGTAGTGGGTAATATCAAATACCAGAATGGATAATCAGAGGTATTAGATACTTCATTCTTTCAGTGATTTTCTGAAACAATCTGTGTACATCTCTATCCAAAGATATAAACTGGATAGAAAACTTGAAAACACGGGAGAAGTATGTTTTATTTTGATTTTCTTGTATAAGGAAGAAAACCAAGCAAAGAGAGAAAGGAAACACGTAAGATATTTTTGAGGCCCAGTGATGGGTCGGTCGAGATTGCTGTGATAGTTTAGGACTATAAACCTGTATTATGTGTGGCTTAACCTGTAACATTGTATTTAGATTGGTGAAGGTTTCTTTCTAATGAGCTGTGGTGGAGATTATTTGATGTCCTGGAGTGAGTTATTTTTAGTTGTGGGTGTGTGTTTATATGTGTGTGTGTGTGTGTGTGTGTGTGACGTTTGTGGTTTTCGTTGTTGTTGTTTTGTTATGCTTTGCTTTGTTTTCAGCCCTTGGATGCATAACTTTTAAATTCTATTCTAAAGCCTCTCGTGACACAGGGGTTTCAGTATTCTTTGACAGCAGTCAACCGATATAATGTCCTTCATTCTGTATTCTAGGTTCATTTAAAACTCTGGAAATGAAAGCATCAAAACCTGGCTGGTGGCTCCTAGACACAGAGGTTGGGGAAAACCAGCAAGCGGGGATGCAAACGCTCTTCCTCATCATAGACAGAGGTATCACCCAAGAGCCACCTAATATTTTTATCAGTAAAGTACCTGTTATTAGAGTATGACTGACTTTTAGATTGGAAACATTCAACTCTGAGGACTCTGATGTGGTAGAGGCATACTCTGTGGCCATAATTGCTTTCATTCTGGACTGTGGTCTCATTGCACTGTGAACACATCAGTTATCTAGGAGACTTAAACAAAGAGGTTCAGTCCAAAGGCACTCCTCTCAACTGGAGAACCAATGTAAAGCATTGTTTTTCGTGATTTTTGATCGATGGCACAGGTGAGCCAAGAAGGAAAAATGAAAGTAAGTTTGTGCAGGGCTATAAAAAATAAAAAAAGCTCTCGACAAATAATGGACATTTCCTAGCAGTGAGACCACAAGCTTTTATTGCTTACACGGTAATCAGGACAAAGACGAACATGGTATGGTTTCACCTTGGACCAGTTTCCTTTGGATCTCATTCCAGGGTGAGCTGACAGATCTCCCCTACACATGCATAGCCCCTCCATGTGTCGTAGGTAAAAGACAAAGGGCAGAGTGGAAACAGCTTATATACCTTAGACTGAGGGGTTTATGTGCTTGGTGCATAGGAAAAGGGGAAGGGGAGAAAGAGGGACGTGCCCCTTGACACAGCCTGAGCTCAGAGTGTGTGACAGCCTTGTGGCCATTATCTCCAGCTTTGATAACGACAAAGGAGAACATTTCCTCCCTGTCTGGGATCTAAGATTAGACCTTGCTGCATGCAATTCTATAGTTAATCACCTACCCTACCACTAAGACTCAATAGGAGGGGTCTACTTCCCCTAGGGTACATTCCTTAAGTACAGTGACAGCATAAAGGCCATGCAGGTGGGGGGAGATGAAACTGCTTTCTACCACCTCTACTCATGGGAAAGTTCATGTAAGAAATTCTCCAGTTCCTGGAGTAGAGGAGGGAAAAGACACCAGGCGCCTCAGTTATCTAGTGCTTTTATAGCAGAAATACCACAAGTGAATGGCTTTAGCAAACAGAAATTTACTCTCTCACAGTCTAGGAGGCTAAAAGTCTGAATTCAGGGTGCCAGCTCCAGGGAAAGGCTTTCTTTCTCTGTGGGCTCGGGAGCAAGGTCCTCAACGTCAATCTTCCCTTGGGTCTGGGAGCTTCTTGGTGCAGGGGTACCCGAGTCCAGAGGACATGCTTCCCTGCTGGTTCTTCATTCTTGGTGGTAGGAGGTCCCTGTCCTCTCTGCTTGATTCTTTCTTTTATATTTAAAAAGAGATTGACTCAAAATACAACCTAATTCTGTAGATTAAGTCCTGCCTCATTAACACAACTGCCTCTAATCCTGCCTCATCAATGACATAAAAAAAAAAAAAAAAAAGACAACCACACAATACTGGGAACCATGGCCCAGCCAAGTTGATACACATTTTTGGGGGACATGATTCAGTCCATAACACCAGGAATTCATCAAGGACTAGGATAAACACTTAACCTACCATTTCAATATTTAGGAGATACTGTTCTCATCCACCCACCCACCCATCCATCCATCCATTAGTTAAGCATTTACTAAGCACTTACTGCGTACCAACCACTGTGCTAACATCCAGGTCACACACAGCTGGTATTCCCTTCCTCGAACAAGATGTAAATATCCTTGTAACTTTCAGAGGAACTTTTGAGAACATAGTCTCATGAGGGACAGCACTTCATGTTGTAAAATGACTTGCTTTATGATGCAAACAGATGGAGATCAGTTAAAGAATCGACCACATTTCCCCCACTTACGTGAAAAACCTAGAATAGGCAAATGCATCGATACAGAAAGTAGATTAGTGGTTACCAGTGGCTGGAGGGAGAGAGCAATGTGGAATTGTTGCTGAATGGGCACAGAGTTTCTATTTGGGATGATAAAAAAGTTTTGAAAATAAATAGCGATGATGGTTGAAAAAAATCAGTTTCATTTCAGGATTTCCGTTGCTTTTCTCTAGGGTGTCACCATTTCTGTTAGCACCAATCTTGATAGTGCATTTACCATTTTATGATCAGACAGATTTAAGTCAGTGCCACAAGAGGTAGGGGAAAATATTTCCTTACTGATCCATCATCTGATACAATCTCTAGCCATAGAGCTTTTATTTTGTTACATGAATTTTATAACCAAAATTTCTTTTTCTGTTTTTTCATAGGATGTAAGATGCCAATGGGACTAAGCACTGGCATCATATCTGACTCGCAGATCAAGGCTTCTGAGTATCTAAGTAAGTACTAGCATCATAGCCCTAGTGCCATATACATGGCCACCCTGCCTGTTGCAGCTGCAGGTCACTCCTCCTCTCTAGGCTTCGCTCCTACACAACACAGTGAAGCGGCTCAATTTGGGATGCTCAGAGAGGAAAGAGCACTGTGGCAGGAGCTGAAAGTCTGTTGGTACCCCTTGTCACTGCCACCCCCTCCAGTGTATATTGTTCCCTAAAAGTCTCTGCCAGGGAAGACCAAGAGCTAGGCATCCTTAGTACATTAGGCAGCCAGCTTCTCAGCAAGGGTTTGGCAAGGAGGGGACAGCTTATTTTTATGACCTTGTGCCCATTTCTAAAACTCTCCCAATTCATTTTTTCTGGGTTTGATCACACATAAAATATTCCACCCAAATTCACAGGGTTTTATCCACCAGGTATTATAATCCTATTTAATAGGGCCCTTTGCCTGTGCCAGTTATTCATCTATTTAAGAAACTTTGCTGATCACCCACTATGTGTCAGGAACTCCTCCTAAGTCTCTCCCTCTGCCTCAAAGCCCTCCCCAAGATAAAGAGGTCAGTTGCAAGGGATCATGGGGCTCCCATGGCCCCTCCCATGGCCCCTCCCATGTCTTTCTATTAAGCAGGTCCACTCAGCAGTGGCCACATCAACATGACAGAGAAAAGACAAACATGACCTGTGTACAGGAAAGGGGGCGAGGTGGTTGACAGCAGACCAAGTACAGACCCGAAGCCAAGATTTCATCATTAAGGATGGACTTAATTTTTTTTTTTTTTTTTTAATATTAGTAGCCAAGGCCCCAGTCAGCTGCCTGGCCTCCTAACTGTAGCGCAAGGGCCTTCAGAGACATGGTTTTCCATTGGGACTAAATTCATTTGTGAAATTGCTAATTGTCTGTTTTTTAAATAATTCAGAAAAAAATTTTTTTCTTCCTTTGAATTTAGGTTATTGGGAGCCCAAATTAGCAAGATTAAACAATAGTGGATCATATAATGCTTGGAGCATGGAAAAACCTTCAAGAGAATCTGGCTCTAACTCCTGGATCCAGGTGTGCTTTACTAACCAGATGTCTGCTTCTATTGTAATAGTAACAATGACAATGGTTTTAATAGTTTCTTGTTGTTACTGTTGTTGTTGCAGTGTTGTTAGGTGAAATAGCAATCACTAGGTTCTAGTGGTTAAGAGCTCGCCTGCTAACCGAAAGGTCTGCAGTTTGAATTCACCAGCCACTCCTTGGAAGCCCCATGGGGAAGTTCTACTCTGTCTTACAGGGTTGCTATGAGTCAGAATTGACTCGATGGCAAGAGGTTTGTTTTTTTGATTTTAGGCCTTATTCTGGGAGTCCCTGGGTGGTATGAACAATTAATGTGCTTAATTGTTAACCAAAAGGTTAGAGGTCCAAGTCCACCCAGAGGCATCTCAGAAGAAGGTCCTGGTGACCTTCCAAAAAAAAACCAGCCATTGAAAGCTGTGTGGTGCACAGCTCTATCCTGACACGCATGGCGTTGCCACGGCTGGAGCTGACTCGCTGGTAACTGGTAGGCGCGTTCTAGATACTTTACTGAAAAGCCTGAAAATCAACCCCATGAGATTGCTTCTAGTAATATCTCACTTTACTGATAAAAACTGAGGCACAGACAGGCTAACTAACTTCCCAGAGCCACACACGGCTAGTTAGCGGCAGAGCGGGTACTCTGCGCTTGGCTAAGACCTCAGGCGCTGGCTCTTTAAAAAAAAAAAATGGCTCTTTAGTTCTAAGGAAAACTGACTGTCCAATGAATGAAGGCCGTGTGTGACTTATTGACAAGGACAGTCCCGTTTAATAGTTTTGCTGTGTCTTAGGTGGACATGCAAAGGGAAGTCGTATTGACGGGGATCCAGACCCAAGGTGCCAAGCACTACCTGAAGCCCTACTACACCACCGAGTTCTACGTGGCTTACAGCTCTGACCACAGCAGCTGGCAGGTCTTCAGAGGGAACAGCACGAGGAGCCCGATGGTCTGTGTGATGCTTCTGTCTAAACCTCAAACCAGCCCCGGGTTACTACCGCTGTGCCTGTGACTGTCTTCTTTTAAAACAGAAAATACATTTCTGGGTTTAGACATGTGAGCGGCTTTCTATGAGTCTTATGGAAAACTGTGATGACGTTCTGGGTCTGTGTATCACAAATTAAAGGGATAAGCCTGACTGCTGAAACTTCACAGCCCAACAAAACTTGAAAAATCAGTTTGCCATCAAATGAAGTACCCACCTTCTCAGATTGGCAGGTGGCCACCAAGAGTTTGGATTTTACTCAATTTTTTGTTTTACTTTGTCCTTTATTTCACTATGCCTGAAGGAAATGGTAGTGTTAATGCCAGTAATGCCCTACAGGAGTTTGGTCCTCAGACTTTTTTTTTTTAAATCATGCCAGGGTTTTCCTAGTGACCAGTTGTATTTGTCCTAACTCCTCTCATTCCACCTTAAACCCCCTCTTCAAAGACAGCTCTCTGATATCAGCAAGGGAATCCACCTGTCGTTATTTTACTAGTTCTCTTGAATCTGTTTCCATTTATTTTTTATGTAAACTATTACTATTTTCTAGGAATAAATTACTATTTCTAGTAATGAATTGTTTGTAATGTACCTTAGAACGGGTCCTGAGGATCATAAGTTATGGTCCTCTCTAATCAGTATTGGAGAGAGAACAGAAATTGTAAATCCATAGCTTAAAGAATTTTGCATCTGTGCTTATGAGGAATATTGATGTATTTGTACTGTCTTTGGTTTTGATATCAAGGTGACACTTCACAAAATAAATTGAGAAGCATTTCCTCCTATTGTGTTTTCCGCAGGACATTGCGTAGAACTGGTGCTAAATCTTCTTTAAATGTTAGTAGAATTCTCCAGAGAAACCATCCGGGCCTGGAGATTTCTTTTGGGGAGTATTTAAATTACAAATTCAACGGCTATTCAAATTATCCGTTTTGTATTGGATGAGTTGGGCTAACCCTGTGTTTTTGAAGAACTTGGTCCATTTCCTCCAGGTTGTTAAGTGTCTCCGTGTAGAGCTGTCAGCAGCATTCTCTTGTCATTCTTTTGACATCTGCAAGCTCTGTGGTGACACTGCCTGCTTCATTCCTGGCATGCGGGTTTGCATCTCCTCTCTTTTTTCCTTTGTCAGTCTTGCTCAAGGTTTGTCAATTTTACTGACCTTTTTAGAAAAACAGCTTTGTTTTATTGATTTTCCTTTATTGTTTTTATATTTATTTTACTGATTTCTACTCTTAGCTTATTTCCTTTGTTCTCTTGTTTTGGGTTTGTATTGCTCTCCTTTTCTAGGTTCTTAAGGTGGGAACTAAGGTTACTGATTTTAGACTTTTCTTCTTTACCAATATATGCATACAGCGCTATAAGTTTCCCTCTCCACACTGTTCAGCAGTGTCCCGAAATTCTGACGGGTTGTATGTTAATTTTCATTCAATTCAATCTATTTTCCTTGAGTCTTCTTATGTTTATTTTCTATATCATGTCCAGGGCACTTAGTCGTACTTAGCAGCAGGAATAGGATACACCACTGCTCCAGAAATGGAAGTCTCCCCAGTTATTTTTTAAGACCAAATTAATTTGGTCAGGTCACATGAGAACTTAATATTACAATATTAAAGTTAGATAAAAAATTTTATTATAAAGTCACTTTAGAGAGGATTGTTTTATAACTAAGCTTTCCTGTTTTTTTCCAGTATTTTGCTGGCAATTCCGATGCCTCCACGGTAAAAGACAACCGGTTTGACCCACCGATTGTGGCTAGGTACATCAGGGTCTTCCCAGCCACAGCCCATAACAGGCCTACCCTCCGACTGGAGCTGCAAGGTTGCGAGGTTAACGGTAAGGAACAAAGACGTGCGGCTTTCTTACTGCCACTCAGAGAATTAAGATTTGTGAGATGTGGGAGAGTGGGCAGAATTTTTATTTCTCTTCAATGACCTAAACCCAAAACCAAACCCATTGCTGTCAAGTCAATTCCAACTCATAGCAACCCTATAGGACTGAGTAGAACTGCCCGATAGGAGCACCTGGTGGATTTGAACTGCTGACCTTTTGATTAGCAGCTGTAGCTCTCAACCACTGCGCCACCAGGGTTTCCGCAGTAACCTAGGCTGCTAGAAAAAGCTCTGCAAAACAGTGGTTTCACCCAGGTAAACTCTCACTATGATCTAGACCGAGATCATTTCAACCAGCCAGAGGGTGGGCACTAGCTGTGTGAACAAGGCCAGGGTGGTATGGACACTATTCTCCCCTCCAAGGAAGGGCCCTGGCTTGGAATTACCTCCATCAGACCATTTTCAGTAGGAACTACCTGAGAATCAAATCAAGCTTGAATCTTCCAAAGTGATCCAGGTCACTCAGAGTTTAATGTAATAAAGTAGCTAGCAACATTACTGACATTTATTAGATGTTCAAGGAAGATACTTGAAATCTAAATTTGCTTTCCAACTTCCTGAAACCATGATTGTACTTGACATTTGTACCTTTTGTAGGAACCCAAATCTTTTCTGTGTAAGCTGCTGTTTTTCAGGGAATGTAATGTGACCTGTGATGTAAATAAATACAGGTAATCATAAATGGCTACAGTAAAATCCTACTATATACAGGTATATGACAAGGATGTTTAAGAGCCTTGTCAACTGTCGTCCTTCTCTGATAAAGAAGTGCTTTCCAGTATTTTTTACTTCCAGGCACATATAGAAAAGAACACCTGTCTAGTGTTCTGGGGTAGAAGGATGAGCGATTGACCCGGGGTTGGCTGGCCCAGGCCCCACCTGCCTGCCTAGGGATGGGGGAGGGAAGCACACCTGAAACTGGCTGTAGCACATCTACTGGGGAGCTGGAGCACCTTCTCTCAGGGTGGGGGACAGAATCTACAACTCACAGCAGAGAAAGTAGCTGAACTCTGGAATCAGTTTCTTACCGAGGCAGAGAATGGCACAGTGTACCCTTGGCATTCATGAGTGGTACGGAGATGGGCATTTTGCCAATGCCCAGAGAGCAGTGGTGTATAACATTTCCCACATAAAATGCAGATTTTATACAGCACTCCTTGAGGCAGCTGCATAATCATTAACCCTACTAATGTATTTAAATTGTCTATTTTCTGCACAAGAAGCATTACTTTAAAAAAAAAAAATCTCTTCCCTTTCTTGGTATTTATATACTTTGCATTAGCAGTAGGCTGCCTTTTTTATTGTGTCGCTTTTGTTTTCACGGAGAAAATACAGTGTTATCACTTGAAGAAAATGTCTGCATGATTTACCAGAGAGAACGAAGTTCACAGGAGAGGGCACTAGGCTAGGCTTGCTCACTAGCTATGCTTCTTACACTCACAGATCACTCTTGCCACTGTGAAGTTCAAGTTCACGCCTTGGCAAAATTCCAAAGAATGCATAGCATGAATCACTCTGAAAGGGTTGAAAAAGTAAATATTAAATGGTGACTACCAAGCGTCTACCATGTCTTCATATATATTGGTAGCTTAAGAGCATTGTCTATGTCAAAGCAAAGACCAAAGGTGTCATGACTGTCTTAAGGAGGGAAGTGAGTTAGACGTTTACAACATGCATTTGATGGCAGACTGCCTGGGTGCCAATTCTGTCTCTAATTCTTCTAGCTGTGTTACTTTACTCTAGGCAAGTTACTTTTTCTTCCTGCTCTGTCAACTTCTCGTTTGTAAAGTGGAGATAATAATGAGCATAACTAATACATGTAAAGCTTGTGAACAGTTTTTGGCACTTGGATTCAATACATATTCATTGTGATGGTTGTTTTTGTTTTTACTTGGTAGTAACATTGTGTCTTATCTCCTCTGCCTACAAAATGCCACGCAGGGAATACAGGTGGTGCATAATTAATCACATTACTTTTCTTTTGACAGGATGCTCCACGCCACTTGGTATGGAGAGTCGAAAGATAGAAAACAAGCAAATCACAGCTTCTTCATTTAAAACATCTTGGTGGGGCCATGACTGGGAACCCGCCTATGCCCGGCTCAACGCCCAGGGCCGTGTGAATGCCTGGCAAGCCAAGGTGAAGTATCCCCCGTGATGGAGTTCCCCCGACCCTACAGGGAGTGGATTGTCTCCTGTTTCTGCAGATGAAGATTCTGGATTCCAAAATCTAGGATGCCTGCCGACATGACGGCTTTAGCGCTAATCTTTGGCTGAGAGAAAAGTCATTTATCATCTCTGTGGTTCTTGGGCTAGCCTTAACTTAGACCAGGGTTTGACAAGGGCCAGTTAGTAAATATTTTTGGTTTTGTGGGCCGTACATTCTCTGTCATAACTATTCAATTCTGCCATCATAGCAGGAAAGCAGTCATAAACTATATGTAAACGAATGAGCATGGGCTGTGTTCCAATAAAACTTTATTTATAAAAATATATAGCTGACTAGATTTGACCTGTGGGTGGTAATTTACCGACTTCTGATTCAGACAATTTATGTTAGTGATAAACAAATGATTTAGAGTTGTAATTTCTTCCTCCCCATTTAACATATTTTCTGTTTTCTTAAGAACTCCATTTAAATTCATTCATTCCTTTTTTTTTTAAGAGATTTGTGACATCCCTTGAGACAATTTGAGGCATAGTAAAATTCTATAAAACCACGGTTATAAATCAGCAGTCTAAGTTTAATAAACACCTTCCAAAGGGTTTTATTGTCCCTAATATTTGCCCATCAAGTAATTCAGGTGACTTAATTTTAGGGTAATTATTAATGTTGTTGTGGGATGCCATCAAGTTGATTCCAACTCACGGCGACCCTATGTACGACAGAATGAAACACTGCCTGGTCCTGAGCCATCCTCACAATTGTTGCTGTGTTTGAGCCCATTGTTGCAGCCACTGTGTCAATCCATCTCATTGAGGGTCTTCCTCTTTTTCGCTGACCCTCTACTTCACCAAGCATGATGTCCTCCTCCAGAGACTGGTACCTCCATTACCCATTACCCATTGCTGTCAAGTCGATTCCAACTTATAGCGACCTTATAGGACAGAGTAGAACTGCCCCATAGAGTTTCCAAGGAGTGCTTGGTGGATTCAAACTGCTGACCTTTTGGTTAGCAGCCCTAGCACTTAATCACTATGCCATCAGGGTTTCCACCTCCTGATAGTATGTCCAAATTACATGAGACAAAGTGTTGCCATCCTTGCTTCTAAGGAACATTCTGGCTGTACTTCTTCCAAGATAGATTTGTTTGTTCCTCTGGTAGTCCATGGCATATTCAATATTCTTTGCCAACACCATAATTCAAAGGCATCGATTCTTCTTCAGTCTTCCTTATTCACCGTCCAGCTTTCCCATGCATACGAGGTTATTGAAAAAACCACGGCTTGGGTCAGGTGCACCTTAGTCCTTAAAGTGACATCTATGCTTTTGAACACTTTAAAGAGGTCTTTAGGAAACCCTGGTAGCATAGCAGTTAAGAGCTACGGCTGCTAAGCAAAAGGGCGGCAGTTTGAATCCACCAGGCGGTCCTTGGAAGCCTTATGTGACAGTTCTACTCTGTCCTATAGGGTCGCTATGAGTTGAATCAACTCAACGGCAACGGGTTTTTTCTGGGTTTTTGCAGCAGATTTGCTCAGGGTAATACGTTGTTTGATTTCTTTTTTTACTGTACTTTAGATGAAGGTTTACAGAACAAACTAGTTTCTCATTAAGCAGTTAGTACACATGTTGTTTTATGACGTTGGTTAACAACCCCACGACATGTCAGCACTCTCCCATCTCAACCTTCGGTTCCCTATTACCAGCTTTCCTGTCCCCTCCTGTCTTGTAGTCCCTGCCCCAGGGCTGTTGTGCCCCTTTAGTCTCGTCTTGTCTTAAGGGCTTGTCCACTGTTTGGCTGAAGGGTGAACCTCAGGAGTGACATCATTACTGAGCTGAAAGGGTGTCCGGGGCCATATTCTCAGGGTTTCTCCAGACCCTGTCAGGCCAGCAAGTCTAGTCTTTCTTTTTGAGTTAGAATTTTGTTCTACATTTTTCTCCAGTTCTGTCTGGGACCCTCTATCGTGATCCCTGTCAGAGCAGTCAGTAGTGGTAGCCGGGCACCATCTAGTTGTCATAGTCTGAATTCTTGACTGCTGTTTCCATGGGTGTTGATTATGGATCCAAGTAAAATTATTAAAAGTTGACTCATTTTTGCTTCACTCTTCAACTGACCTGAGAAATCAGAACGGCAGATGTAAATACCTACACACCGATTCTCTGGACTGTCTATAGAATCCAAGGTCCTGTCCTTAAATTAAGCCACTGAAAGAAAGAGAATCATGGTGCTAGTGGAGTACATGGAAGAGCTTGGGCCTCACTCCCCAATAGTCTTGGGAACTGATGTCTGTGCTTTAAAATTCCTTTCTGACACATCACAAAATCACAGAATGTTAGAGTGGCAAGAGGTTTTGCCAAACAGCTAGTCCAGACTTGTACTTTCATGTGTAAACACATGGGAGATTAACAAACTTTAGTGTAATATGGGGGCAGAATCAGGACTGGAACCCCGTTCTTCTACTAAACAGGCCAGTGCTCCTTCCACCATTTCAGGCAGCCCAAACACCTCATTTTGCAACTTTGCAGAGAGGGAAACTGAGCCCCAGAAAAGTTAAAATAATAAAAGAAAGAATGTGTTATATTATATAGTTTATATAATAATATAAACAATAACAAAAAGCTAAATAGAGAGGATGCCATCCAATTCTTTCCCAAATGGCCCTTTAGACCTGCTCATGGTGTGGCCTTGCCATTCACCCTTCATTTTATGGCATGTTATGCTTCTTGCTGTATATGTAACTTACGCTTTGTCTTTGTGAGAAAGACTTCAAAGATGAAGTGCTAATTTTCATTTTTAACACTGTCATTTTAAAATTTGGAATTCTAGGTTGGAAATATTTCAGTTAACCTTCCATTGGCATGAAATGCCCTTAATCGGTTCTTCCTGGAGAGGCTGAAAGTCTAAGCCAGACATAGGCAGGCACACACGCAGATATCCATCTCTCCATGACTAACATGTCTCCACCTCTGCTAGCCTACAAAAATCTTCTAGGTACCTTCATTTTGTACCTCTGGTCTGACCTTGATTTGAAAAGATACTAAGATACCACCCAGACTTCATTAGAGGGTGTTACAAAATTAACAAAAAAGGCTCAAAATACGATCATTTAAATTCGTTTTTAAAATACATAAAGCACGTGAGTATATACATATACACACACATGCATATATGCGTATACAGACATACACATACACACATATGAGTGATGTTGAGGGAACACATTGATATTCATTATTGCATACAGAACCGAATGTGACTATGGGGCATGAGAAATCTTCCAAAGTGAAACTTCCTCTCGGATAACCCCAAAACTCGGTTAGTCTTCCTGACCCTTTCTCTCCAAGTGCATATCACCAAACATGTGATTAGATCAATTCTAAGGCATCTCGTTAGGCCAGAGACATGACAGTTACTGTGCAATGTATCAAGCCTTAGGTGTGGCTTTATCAGCTGTCTTGAATATTATATTTCTTTGAAATATCAGCAAAGAAGAAATTGTACTACTTTTCAAGAACGCTGTCAGTAGACACAGTGTTTTAGTATATTTGTTAGCCAGGCCATACCATTGCAGGCCCAAGCGCCTGAAAGTAAATACATATGCAAGACTACTGTTGTGTGCCATCAAGTCGATTCCAACTCATAGCGACCCCATGTGACAGAGTAGAACTGCCCCATAGGGTCTCCTGGGCAGTCATCTTTACAGCAGCAGATTGCCAGGTCTTTTCTTTCATGGAGTTGCTGGTGGGTTTGAACTGCCAACATTTCAGTCAGCAGCTGAGCACTTAACCATCACCAGGACTCTTAAAAGGCTAAAAGTGTGTGGTATAGTATTTGTGTACATTTAGTAATTGAACTGGGAGAGGGCTTAAGAAAGCAGAATTATTTTTAGATGAAATAATATCATGTCTATGATTTCCTTCAAAATAATTTCAGAGGGGGGAGAGAGTGAGAGTAAAGATGAGACAAGATTGTTTATGTATTTCTTTGATGATTCTTGAGGCTGTGACAGGCACACAGGGTTCATTATACCATTCTCTGTATTTTTGCATATGTTTCAAATTTCCTGAAATAAAAAGTTGAAGAGAGGGATGACATCCAATTCTTTCCCTTCAGTAATAGCCTCATAATATTTAAATGAACTCACTTAAGAAAACAATATTTACAGATAAGCTAGCAATTTAATATTTTTTAAGTAAAATTCCTTTATTCGTTCATTCATTCGTTCATTCAGCCAATACTTATTGACCACCACCATACACCACACACTGTGGTGGATACCAGGGCATCAGAATTAATAAGCTTCTTCCTTCAAAGAGTCGGAGATATAAACCAGTAAAAAAACTAATCATCATACAATGTGTGGTAAGTATGCCAAAAAAATTATCCACATGCAGCAAACAAGAAGAGATCAGAGAAGGCTTTGGGGAGACAGTGAATCCTAAGTGATGAGGCAGTAAAGAAATCCTTTTAAGCTCTGGGCAATTCTGAGTATGTTGGTCTAAAAAAAGCAAGGTTTTAGCATCTGCCTTCCACGTGTTTTTATCTTTTTTTTTTTTATATAGGCAAACAACAACAAACAGTGGCTACAGATCGATCTGCTGAAAATCAAGAAGATAACTGCGATTGTGACACAGGGCTGCAAGTCCCTGTCCTCTGAAATGTATGTGAAGAGCTACGCCATCCACTACAGTGACCAGGGAGTGGAATGGAAGCCTTACAGGGTGAAATCCGGTGTGGTGGACAAGGTACAGGGTGGCGTCTTGGCAAAGGGAAGGCAACTTGAAAACTGTGCTGTGATGAGAATAATGACACCTCACATTTGACAAAAATACACTGGCAAGCGCCACATCTTTTAGTCTTCTAAATCCTAGCTCTGCAGGCACCTGGTCTTGAACAGGGACCAAAGCACATCCCCTTCTGCTTTGACTAAGCCGTTTGTGACATAGAATAAACACCAGGGATGGTGGAAGGCTTAATTAGCTCTGATTGCAAAAGATGGTAAAGGAGTGCAGAAAACTTCCCACCGTGAAATAATACCATATTAGCATTACTTTTAATATACTTGTCATTTATGAATAATCAAATACTCAAGGCCATAACATCTTCCTGTTATATAGTTATTAAGCAGAAAACAATTGGTATCCTTACTGATGGGAAGGCTGGGCTTCCATTACATGCCTAAATTCTCCCACTTACTAGTGATATGGTTTAGAAATCCTGTCAGAGGCAAAGCTGGGGAGAGGGGTCTAATATTCTAGGAATGGGAGCTGGAATGAAGGCAGTCAGAGGAACAGCACAGGAGGAGAGAAATAATGTTTACTGAGTGCTCACTGGAAACCCTGGTAGCATAGTGGTTAAGTGCTACAGCTGCTAACCAAGAGGTCTGCGATTTGAATCTGCCAGGTGCTCCTTGGAAACTCTATGGGGCAGTGCTACGCTGTCCTATAGAGTCCCTGTGAGTCGACTGGATGGCAGTGGGTTAGGTTGGGAGTGTTCACCACATGCCCATCACTTACCTCAGGTAATGAATTTGAACCTATTTCTCTCTTTTAAATCCTTGGGCTGTTTTTGTTTGGTTGCTTTAGTTTGTTGCACTTTTCACTAGGCCAGGAGGTCTTCATAGCGGGTACCTGTACCTGTTGCCATCAAGTCAATTCTGACTCACAGTGACCCTATAGGACAAAGTAGAACTGCCCCACGGGGTTTCCAAGGAGTGGCTGGTAGATTTGAACTGCCTACCTTTTGGTTAGCAGCCCAGCTCTTAACCACTGTGCCATCAGGACTCCATAGCAGGATAAGCATCATAATTATTGTGAAAAACAGATAGTAGTCCAACACCCATTCCTGATAAAAAATTTCAGCAGAATTGGAATAAAAGGGAAATTCCTGAACATAATAACAAGCATTTATACAAAGCCAACAGCCAACGTCATTCTCAACAGAGAGAGGCTGAAAGCATTCCTTCTGAGAATGGGTATAAGAGAAGGATGCCCTCTATCATCATTCCTATCTCACCTTGTGCTGGAAGTCCTAGCTAGAGCGATAAGGGAAGGAAAAAAAAGGGCTGGGAAGGCATCCAAATTAGAAAGAAGTAAAACTATCCCTATTTGCAGGTGATAAGATACTATACATAGAGAACCCCAAAGGTGGCACAAGAAAACTAATGGAACTAATATAAAGATTCAGCAGAGAATTAGGACACAAGATCAACACTTAGACTCCCATACACTGACAAAGAAAACTTCAAAAGGAAATCAGGAAAACAGATACCATTCACAAAGACCCCCCAAAAGATAAAATACTTAGGAATAAACCTAACCAGGGACATAAAAGATGATACAAAGAAAATTACAAAACACTATCTCAAAAAAAAGCAAAAGAAACCTACGTAAATGGAAAAACATACCATGCTCATGGATAGGAAGATTCAACATCGTGAAAATGTCAATTCTACCAAAGCAATCTACAGATATAATGCAACCCTGATCCAAATACCAACAGTATTCTTAAACAAGATGGAAAACCAATCACCAGCTTTACTCGGAAAGGACAGAGGCCCGTGATAAGCAAAGCATTATTGAAGAGAAAGAACAAAGTAGGAGGTCTCACACTACATGAGCTTGGAACCTACTAGACAGCCACAGTAGTCAAAACAGCCTGGTACTGGTGCAACAACAGACACATAGACCAATGGAACAGAATCGAGAACCCAAACATAAATCCATCAATTAGCTGATGTTTGACAAAGACCCAAAGTCCACTAAATGGGGGAAAAGACAGTTTCTTTAACAAATGGTGCTGGAAAAAGTGGATATCTATCTGTAAAAAAAAGTGACACAAGAGCCATACCTCACCCACCATACACAAAAATTAACTCAAAATGGATCAAAGACCTAAATATAAAATCTAAAATGATAAAGATCGTGGAAGACAAAAATAGGGACAATGCTAGGGGTCCTAATACATGGAATAAATACAATACAAACCATAACTAACAATGCACAAACACCAGAAGATAAACTAGAAACTGGGAGCTCCTAAAAATTAAACACTTGTGCTCATCAGAAGACTTCACCAAAAGAGTAAAAAGACAACCTACAGACTGGGAAAATATTTTTGGCTATGACATATCCGACAAGGGTCTAATCTCTAAAATCTACAAAATACTTCAACAGCCCAACAACAAAAAGACAGATAATTCAATTAACAAATGGGCAAATATGAACAGACACTCCACCAAAGAAGACATTCAAGTGGCTAACAGATATATGAGGAAATGCTTACAGTCATTACCCATTGTTGTGGTTAGGTGCCGTGCAGTTGGTTCCAACCCACTGCGACCCTGTGTACAACAGAATGAAAGACTGCCCGGTCTTGTGCCATGCCCACAGTCCTTGTTATGCTTGAGCCCCTTGTTGCAGTCACTGTGTCAGTCCATCTCATTGAAGGTCTTCCTCTTTTGCGTTGACCCTCTACTTTACCTAGCTCGACAACCTTCTCCAGGGACTGATCTCTCCTGATGACATGTCCAAAGTATGTGAGACGTATTCTTGCCATCCTTACTTCTAAGGAGTATTCTGGTTGTACTTCTTCCAAGTCAGATTTGTTCGTTCTTTTGGCAGTCCATGGTATATTCAATATTCTTCACCAATACCACAATTCAAAGGCGTCAGTTCTTCTGTCTTCCTCATTCATTGTCCAGCTTTCACATGCATATGATGCAACTGAAAATACCATGGCTTTGGTCAAGCACACCTTAGTCTTCAAGGTGACATCTTTGCTTTTCATACTTTAAAGAGGTCCTTTGGAGCAGATTTGCCCAATACAATGCGTCTTTTGATTTTGTAACCTCTGCTTCCATGGGTATTGATTGTGGATCCAAGTAAAATGGAATCCTCGACAACTTCAATATTTTCTCCATTTATCGTGATGTTGCTCATTGGTCCAGTTGTGAGGATTTTTGTTTTCCTCATGTTGAGGTGCAATCCCTACTGAAAGCTGTGATCTTTGATCTTCATTAGTAAGTGCTTCAAGTCCTCTTCACTTTCAGCAAGCAAGGCTGTGTCATCTGCATAACACAAGTTGTTAATGAGTCTTCCTCCAATCCTGATGCCCGGTTCTTCTTCATATAGTCCAGCTTCTCAGATTATTTGCTCGGCATACAGGTTGACTAGGTATGGTGAAAGGATACAACCCTGACGCATACCTTTCCTGACTTTAAACCACCCAATATCCCCTTGTTCTGTCCGAACAACTGCCTCTCGATCTATGTACAGGTTCCTCCTGAGTGAAGGTAAGTGTTCTGAAATTCCCGTTCTTCACAAGGTTATCCATAATTTGTTATGATTCACACAGTTGAATGCCATTGCATAGTCAATAAAACACAGGTAAACATCTTTCTGGTATTCTCTACTTTCAGCCAAGATCCATCTGACATGAGCAATGATATCCCTGGTTCCACATCCTCTTCTGAAACCAGCTTGAATTTCTGGCAGTTCCCTGTCGATATACTGCTGCAGCCACTTTTGAATCATCTTCAGCAAAATTTTGCTTGCATGTGATATTGATATTGTTCAATAATTTCCGCATTCTGTGGGATCACCTTTCTTGGGAATAGGCATAAATATGGATCTCTTCCAGTCAGTTGACCAGGTCGCTGTCTTCCAAATTTATTGGCAAAGAGGAGTGAGCACTTCCAGTGCTGCATCCGTTTGTTGAAATATCTCAACTGATACTCTGTCAATCCCTGGAGACTTGTTTTTTGCCAATGCCTTCAGCGCAGCTTGGACTTTTTCCTTCTGCACCATCAGTTCCTGATCATATGCTACCTCTTGAAATGGTTGAACGTCGACCAATTTTTTTGGTATAATGACTCTGTGCATTCCTCCCATCTTCTTTTGATGCTTCCTATATTGTTTAGTATTTTTCCCATAGAATCCTTCACTATTGCAGCTTGAGGCTTGAATTTTTTCTTCAGTTTTTTCAGCTTGAGAAATGTCGAGTATGTTCTTCCCTTTTGGTTTTCTATCTCCAGCTCTTTGCACAAGTCATTATAATACCTTTGTCTTCTCCAGCTGCCCTTTGAAATCTTCAGTTCTTTCACTTCATCATTTCTTCCTTTTGCTTTAGCTACTGGACGTTCAAGAGCAAGTTTCACACTCTCTTCTGACAACCACTTTGGTCTTTTCTTTCTTTCCTGCCTTTTTAATGACCTCTTGCTTCATGTAAGATATCCTTGATGTCATTCCACAACTCATCTGGTCTTTGGTCATTAGTGTTAAACGTGTCAAATCTATTCTTGAGATGGTCTCTAAATTCAGGTGGAGTATATTCAAGGTTGTACTTTGGCTCTTGTGGACTTGTTCTAATTTTCTTCAGTTTCAACTTGAACTTGCATATGAGAAATTGATGGTCCATTCTGTGGTTGGCCCCTGGCCTTGTTCTGACTGATGATATTGAGCTTTTCCATTGCCTCTTTCCAAAGCTGTAGTCAATTTGATTCCTTTGTATTCCATCTGGTGAGGTTCATGAGCTTAGTCACTGTTTATGTTCGTGAAAAAAGGTATTTGCAATAAAGAAGTCATTGGTCTTGCAAAATTCTATCACGCGATCTCCAGCATTGTTTCTATCACCAAAGCCATATTTTCCAACTACTTATCCTTCTTCTTTGTTTCCAACTTTTGTATTCCAGTCACTAGTAATTATCAATGCCTCCTGATTGCATGATCACTTATTTTTGACAATGAATGTAACACCATTCCTCTTCAAGTTGTCGTTTCCGGCGTAGCAGACCATATAATTGTCTGATTCAAAATGGCCAGTACTGGTCCATTTCAGCTCACTAATGCCTGGGATATTGATGTATGCATTCCATTTCACTTTTGACAATTTCTAGTTTTCGTGGATTCATACTTCATGCATTCCATACTTCATACATTCCAGGTTCTGATTAATGATGTTTGTTACTGTTTCTTCTCATTTTGAGCCATGCCACATCAGCAAATGAAGGCCCTGAAAGCTTGACTCCATCTACATCATTAAGATTGACTCTACTTTGAGGAGACAGCGCTTCCCTCTTTTGAGTGCCTTCCAACCTGGGGGGCTCATCTTCCAGCACTATATCAGACAATGTTCTGCTGCTATTCATAAGGTTTTCACTGGCTAATTCTTTTCAGAAGTAGACTGCTGGGTCCTTCTTCCTAGTCTGTCTTGGTCTGGAAGCTCAGCTGAAACCTGTCCTCCATGGGTGACCCTGCTAGTATCTGAATACCAGTGGCATAGCTTCCAGTATCACAGCAACATGCAAGCCCCCACAGTATAACAACCTGACAGACATTAGCTGTTAGAGAAATAAAAATCAAAACTATACTGAGATACCATCTTACCCCAGCATTAGTGGTACTAATAAAAAAAACAGAAAATAACAATTTTTGGAGAGGTTGCAGGGAGATTGGAACTCTTCTGCACTGCTGGTGGGAATGTACAATGGTATAACCACTATGGAAAATGATATGGTGCCTCCTTAAAAAGCTAGAAATAGAAGTACCACATATGATCCAGCAATCCCACTCCTAGGAACATATCCTAGAGAAATAAGAGCCGACACATGAATAGACATATGCATACCCATGTTCATTGCAGCACTATACACAATAGCAAAAAGATGATACAATCTAAGTGTCCATTAACAGAGGAACAGATAAACAAATTATGGTACATACACACAATGGAATACTATACAATGATAAAGAACAATAATGAAACATCTCACAACATGGATGAATCTGGAGAGCATTATGCTGAGTGAAATAAATCAGTCCCAAAAGGACGAGTATTATAGGAGACCACTATTATAAAAACCCAAGGAAAGGTTTTACACAGGGAAAAAAAAAAAAAAAAACAATCTTTGATGGTTATGAGGGAGGAAAGAGTGAGGGAGGGGCAATCACTAACTAGGTAGTAGATCAGCGTTAACTTTGGTGAAGAGAAAAACAACACACAGTATACCGGAAGTCAGCACAAGTGGACCAAGGCAAAGCCATAGAAGTTTCCTAAACACATCCAAGCACCTGGAGGAACTAGCTACTGGGGCTATGGGCTGGGAACCATGGTCTTGGGGGCCATCTAGCTCAATTGGCATAACATAGCTCATAAAGAAAATGTTCTACACACTACTTTGGTGAGTAGCACCTGGGCTCTTAAAAGCTTGCGAATGGCCATCTGAGATACATCTATTGGTCCCATCTCGCCCAGAGCAGAGGAGAATGAAAAAGAAAAAAAAAGACACAAGGAAGATATTAACCCAGAGGACTAATGGACCACATGAACCACAGCCTCCACCAGCCTAAGCCCAGAAAAACTAGATGGGGCCTGACTACCACCACTGACCACTCTGACAGGTTTCACAATACAGGGTCCCCGACAGAGTGGGAGAAAAATGTAGAACAAAATTCAAATCCACAAAAAAAGACCAGAGTGACTGGTCTGAGACTGGAGGAACCCCCAAAACTGTGGCCACTGGACATCCTGCTAACTCCGACAGAACTGAAGCCATTCCCAAAGTCCACCTTTCAGCCAAAGATTAGACAGGCCTATAAAACAAACAATAACACACTTAAGAACATGCTTCTTAGTTCAATCAAGTATACGAGACCAAATGGGCAACACTTGCCCAAAAGCAAAGAAAGACGAGAAGGCAGGAAGGGGCAGGAAAACTGGATGAATGGACACAGAGAAGCCAGGGTATAAAGGGAAAATGAGAGAGTCCTGATACATTGTGGGGATTCCAACCAATGTCACAAATAATTTGTGTGTAAATTTTTGAATGAGAAACTAGTTTGCGCTGTAAACTTTCACCTAAAGTGCAATAAAATAAACAATAAGTCTTTTCAAACTTTAAAAACAAAAAAACAAACAGTGAATTACCTTCTGCTGTGTAAATCTTAGGGAATTTGCTGAGGATGAAGAAAAAGAAACATAAATACACCACTGAGTTTGGGATACAGGCCCTAAAAAATAAAAACGCGTGGTGATTTTATTTCAGATGTCAGCACTAGCTAACCATTTATTGGTGCCCACTATCTGGCACTTACTAGGTGCTTGGCATATATTTATGCACACTTTTTAGTTTTTATAACAACTTATGGGAGGTAAAATTTGATACTCTCCATTTCCCCAATGAGAAAATGGAGCCTCAGAGAATATAATAACTTGCTCAAAATGACACAGCTGCAAGGGCAGTGATGGGTTTGCAGCTACTCCTCAGTACCATGTCAGACTTCATTATTTGTCCCTAGTTCAGCTCAGATCTGTGGTGATGTGATCCTAAAGAGGCTGTCTGGCATTTGATTTCATAGCTGATTTGGGGGTGATTTTGTGGCATTGTTGTATGTGTTGTTTGATACCCTCGATTTGAACCAAAAGGATAAAGAAAAAATTATTTGTAAGCTTTTTGTACCCATTGTGGTATCATTAAAGATTTTCTCATCTTTTGCTTTCAGATTTTTGAAGGAAATAGTAATACCAAAGGACACATGAAGAACTTTTTCAATCCGCCCATCATTTCCAGGTTTATCCGCATCATTCCTAAAACGTGGAATCAAAGTATTGCACTTCGCCTGGAGCTCTTTGGCTGTGATATTTACTAGAATTAGATATTCAAAAAGACAGCAGGGACTCTTTAAGGTTATAAACCATTTAGAGTTGGCAATGTATTTTATAGCTATTTTAAGTGTTAACAATTTTCTAATATTTTTCTATTAGGAAATAAAATTTTGTATAGAAACTTTAATTAATGTAACACCTTGCTACCATTAAATGAGACAATGGCTATTATTTCTACATTAATTTGAATATGCATGGATAAGTATCAAGAACCAACAAGAAAATAGCTTATCTTTCACAATGATTAAAAGTGCTTAAAGTAATATTTTTGTGGTTAACACGTTTTATTATATCTCTTTTAAATGCTATACACATTAATAAAAGAGATACTACCATTCATTGTAAAGTAGTTACAGACCTAGATGTACCTGGGTGGTGTGAATTGTTGAGCACTCGGCTACAGTTTAGATCCACCCAGAGGCACTTCAGAAGGAAGGCCTGGCGATCTGCTTCTAAAAAGTTACTCCACTGAAAACCCGACGGAGCACAGTTCTACCGCGAAACACATGGGGCTGGCCAGCTGGTGACTGGTTAGACACAGATGGCGTTCACACCGACGGAGCACAGTTCTACCGCAAAACACATGGGGTTGGCCAGCTGGTGACTGGTTAGACACAGATGGCGTTCACACCTACGTTTTTCCTTTAAAAAACGGTGACTTAAGAGCAAAGGAAACAAGCAAGATTTTTAAATGGTTTGTTTTCCCTGACCATGCAGAGAGTAACAGCCTTATCATATGAAACGATGTGAGCTTAAAATACCCTGTCCTGCCTACATGGCAATGATTTTCCTGGCCCGCCACGAGTAAGGACTCAAGTAAGCACATTGTCAGTAGTCTCAGCGGACTTGTGAATCTGGCCTGGTCTCCCCTGGGACCTGTAACAGGGCCGAAACGACCACGGGAGAACTGAACCTTGTGTGACCTTGGTTTCATTCTAGCTGGCTCTAGAGGACAGGCACATTGTTTGAAAACACAGGCTCACCTGAGGGAAACCTAATACCTGTAAAGCAGAGCAGTGGGCTGCTGGCCCCAATGCAGCTGTCCCTGTTAGGACTGGCCCCGGGTCCAATGGGCAAGCAGTTCAAGTTTGCTTTCACCGCTTCTCTCCATGGTCCCAATCTCCTCCTAAACCTTCCTCCAGCAACTTCCCCTTTCAGCACCTCCTTCCCTGGAAACGTGGCACCCAGTAACTCCGTAGACACCATGGCTTTCTAAATCACATGGAATAGACAGTCACTGTTTAGGCTATCTATTTTTGTAGAATAAACCGTCCCAAAACTTAGCGCTCAAAGTAACCACCATTTTGTCATCTCTCACTAGTCTGACTGGACCCATCTTGGCAGTTCTGCCCCATGTGATTTGGGCTGCGGCTGCAGCCATCAGGGGTCAAAATATACAAGATGGCTACCTTACATATCTGGCTGCTTGGTGGGGATGGCTGGAAGGTGGCGCTCACAGGGGCTGCTGGGATAGCTGGGCCGCTCTCCCCCTACTAGTCTCAAGGCCTCTGTCTGTGAGGTCTCTCCCTGTGGCCTCTTCATGAAGTCTCTCCAGCCTCTCTTTTAGACTGGTTCTCATCCATAAAATGGAAATTATCATGCTTATTATTCATCCCCCAGAGAGGTAGACATTAATTAATTAATAATGATAATTTATAGTGATTTTTAGTCACAATTAATAATGACTAAGTTGGGCTGTAAAATACTTGTTTGGGGACAATGAGATGTTTACAGCAGGTCTGATGCTGTGTAGAAATATTAAAAACCACTTCTATTTTGAAACAAAAAGCATTTCCATACTTTCATTTTTGAAAAATAATTTAGATGCAATTACAACATTAGCTGCACAGTACCTTCTCCTCTAACATAACACCGTCCAGTATTTGTTATATCATAAGTTGTTGCTATGCAAAGCAGTTAGGAGAACCCAAAAGATAAAATTCTAGACATTATTAGTCATTCTAATTGAACGTTGGGAAAGAGAAACTGTGAGTATGTCACACATGTGGGAAGATCAGAGGAAACGGAATTATTTCTCCAGGGTTTTATCAAGTTGTTAAAAGAACTTACAAACTTCATGTCACTTTTTAGAATAACTTTGGGAATAATCACCTTATTTTGAGTTTAGGTCCCTTTTGGTAATCTCAGGTGAAAGGCCAGTTTGTAGAAGGAGAAGTAAATCATGAGCATTACCAACCACCTTGGATCCTAATAACAGCCACAAATGACTTACCACGTATTTCACTGGATGGACGAAAAGGAGCAATACATGGACAGCGGGATTTTGCTTTTGCAACTGGCACACACCTTAAGGCACTGGGCCTAACACACACTTAAAATATTTGAAAGTTTATGTTACCATTTTTCTTTTTTCTCCCAATAGAAAAATTTTTATGGAAAATCCTGAATGCCCAATTCTTCCAAGTTCTTACATCCTCATAGACTAGAAATTGGAAAAGCAGTGGGGCAGAGGCAGGTAAAAGGGACTGTGTGCAATGACATTGACGTGGCCAGTGCTCAGGTGACAAGAAGCTTCTTCCTATCCAGGTACTGCACTAGGAGAGGCTCTACAGAGATTAAAGACCTCGGTATCTCTGGGTTGTGCAATCTCCCCACCAAAAGACATTCATGTCTTTGATGTATGGAAAGAAAAATTAATAATATTAGCCTCCCTTGATGTATTACCATCTTAATTTGTTTTTAAAAATCTTTGTTAAGCTTCTTCTGCCTCCACAACAAAGCACGAGGTATATAAAAGAAGTTACACTGCCTTGGTTCTTCAAACACTTGTCATCTAGTTGGGTAGACAAGGCACATAAACCTAAGAAGCAAATGGGGATGATGAGCCTCTTAAACATAGCATTATGCCTGAGTAGGAAAAATTCAATCAAAGAAGTAACCTATGTGGGATGGAGGCAATCTGCGAAAGCTTTTGGAGAACGTGAGTTTGACCTAGGTCTTGGAGAGGACACTGGATGTGTGTTAGGCAATCTGTACAGAACCCCAAAGAAACAGATTGGGATAAGGGTCACTGCAAACGAGGAAGTGCTTTTAGAGCTTATGTTCAAATGCAGGACCCTGTAAGCTTCCCCCAACATACCCATCCATTTTCCCTTTTCCCCCTGGAAACAGTCTGATACGGACTTACCCATCAACTTCCCTCCATCCCCTGCACCACGCTCATGAATCCAGAGTGTTCACAAAGTCCGTCGAAATAAAATGCTAGCTACAGTGGCGGACCCAATAACCTAAGGGTGGAGTATAAAAAAAAAAAAAAAAAGGGTGGAGTATAAAGCATACAGATATACAAGACTTTCCCTAACCTGCAAACTATGAATGATAGATGTGGTGACCAGATTAAAAGTGAGTCGTCTCTGCAAAGGTTCTGGAGGACACCGACGTTGAATAGGATTCTGACTTGCTCAGGATTAGGGGAGAGAGCAGGCTGATCAGAGAGAATTGCACTGGAGTGAGAAGATGGGAGAAGAAAGTTGCTGTATGTGGGCAACTGACTTCTGGAGAGATGAGACAATCACAGGTCTGTCTGGAAAATGGTAAGAGCTTCCACTGCTTGTGTCTTTGTTCTGTGTTATCACTGGTCCACATTTGAACCACCTCCAATGCACTGCACTTTTCAAGTTTTACATTTAGAGGCAGCCTTCTTAATGTCTTAGGAATGACGTGCAGATAATTTCATACCCACACCCACTGGGCTTCTTACTGGCATGAATTTAGTAATGGCTTTATCAGTTCTACCTATCTCAGCTGCCTTGTACTGAAGTTCCTCTTGGTAAAAGTCTGAAATGCAACAGTCTTGGTTACAGATAGGACAGATAAGAACATAAAATTTTTATTTTCTGAGTAGTCTGGGGGAAATGGAGCCCTAGTAGTGCAGTGGTTAAGAGCTTGGCTGCTAACCAAAAAAGTCGTCAGTTTGAATCCACCAGCCACTCCTTGGGAACTTTACAGAGGCAGTTCTACACTGTCCTGTAGGGTCACTATGAGTCGTAATCGACTCACAGCAACACTATTTCCTGGAGGAAATAGTGACAAAGACTGTATTTCTTTGTAAAGTGCTTAGAATAGTACCTGGCACATAATAAGCACTCTTGTTGTTAGTTCTAACTCACGGCAACCCCATGTGTGCAGAATAGAACTGGTCCATAGGGTTTTCAAGGCTGTGACCTGTCTTCTCAAGTGCCTCTTGCTGAGTTCAAACCTCCGACCTTTTGGCTAATAGTCGGGAGCTTAACCATTTGCCCCACCTAGTGACTCCAAGCTCCAAGCACTCTATAGGTGTTAATTATTATTAATGTTAACATTAATAATTACAACAATAATAAAAATATATTACAATATTAACATAATGGTATTATAATTATTAATAACATTATTATTATTAGTTGCGGCTGTGTCTCTAATGCTTATTTTTATACTGCTCGTTACCTTGTATTGCAACTCTATTTTCTTTCCACCTGTAACCCCACGCTTTCCCCAGTAGATGGCGAGTCTGGTTCAACTGCACATGTGGGCTTTCTGAGGATTTTTCACAGAGGTCAAGCCTTAATGATGCAGGCTAAACAAAGAACTGAGGAGCTTGCATTGACATTTCCTTAGTGGGTTTATCTGGCCTAATTATGTTTTTCTCAGGGTTGTACAACAGAAGCAAACACTTGCCAGGTCTCCTTCGCCATCCTCACAATCATTGCTATGCTTAAGCCCATCATTGCAGCCATTGTGCCAACCCATCTGGTTGAGGGTCTTCCTCTCTTCTGCTGCCCCTCCACTTTACCAAGCACGAGGTCCTTCTCCAGGGACTGGTCCCTCATGATAACACGCCCAAAGTATATGAGATGAAGTCTCACCATTCTTGATTCTAAGGAGCATTCTGGCTGTACTTGTTCCCGAAACAGATTTGTCCATTCTTCTTGCAGTCCATGATATAGTCAATATTCTTTGCCAATATAATTCAAAGGCATCAATTTTTCTTCAGTTTTCCTTATTCATTGTCCAGCTTTTGCCTGCATATGAGACTGAAAATATCATGACTTGGATCAGGCTGCACCTTAGTGACATCTTTGCTTTTTAACACTTAAAAGAGGCCTTTTTCAGCAGTTATGCCCATGCATTGTGTAGTTTGATTTCTTGACTGCTGCTTCCATGGGCATTGATTGTGGATCCAAGTAAAATGAAGTCCTTGACAACTTCAGTATTTTCACCATTTATCATGATGTTGTTTATTGGTCCAGTTGTGAGGATTTTTGTTTTCTTTATTTTGAGGTATAATCTATATTGAAGGCTGTAGTCTTTTGATCTTCATCAGTAAGTGCTTCAAGTCCTCTTCACTTTCAGCAAGCAAGGTTGTATAATCTGCTTATGGCAGGTTGTAATGAGTCTTCCTCCATCCCTAATGCTGCATTCTTCTTCATATAGTCTAGTTTCCAGGATTTTTTGCTCAGCATACAGATCGAATAAGCATGGTGAAAGGATACAACCCTGATGCACACTATTCCTGACTTTAAACCATGAAGTACCCCCTTGTTCTGTTCAATGACTGCCTCTTGTCTATGTACAGACTCCGCATGAGCACAATTAAGTGTTCTGGAATTCCCATTTTTTGCAACGTTATCTATAATTTGTTATGATCCACACAGTGGATTGCCTTTGCATAGTCAATAAAACACAGGTAAATATCTTTCTGCTTTGCTCAGGGTAGGTACTGTTAACATGAGTCTTCACTGTGAGCCCACAGGTGTAGTGTAGAATTCAGAAATCATTGTAAATTATCCACAAAGTGGATAATTTAAACAGAATTAAGTAAAAATGTACTGGTTGGTTGGTTGCCAGTGATGGAGGCTTGAAACAGGAAGAGGTAAATAAGTTTTGTATTAGACTAAACTAGGGAAAACTGGTCAGCATGCTAATCTGTAGTAAGTATGTGCACAGTGTTCTTTTCAACAACACATCAAATAAGTTTTCAAAAAGTTTTGGCAGGTGTTGATAGTGTGGCTTGATATTTGCCAGGTGTCATGAAGAACCCGCTTTGCCCTCCTTAACAGCCGAGATTCCAGAGTAAAGGTTTTTGTCTTCTTCAGGTGCAAAAGTAGTTGGAACCCACAGTGCTGTTAACAGAAAATAAAATGTAAATAACTAAACGTAACATAATTTTATGCATGTACATATGAGTATGTTTATTTATGTCCTATCTTGTTCACCCAAAAGATTTAAGGTAGCTTCAAAGAAAACACAAAATACTACTTATTTTATAACATAAAACATGTTAGAAATAGGACAGAACAAAAAAGCAAAGACACAGGTAAGAATATAAACAGGAACCAGGAAAGAAGCTGGCATGAAAATACATCCCATAAAGCCTTTGACTTTGCTATGGGTAGCCTTGGGATTAGGGGTAAGTTTTTTATAAGCCAAAAGAAAAACCTTATCGGTTATATAATATACTGTCCCCAAATAATGCTCAAAAAAAGCACAACTTTCCTTGACAGTGGAGCTAAAAATAAACTTCTCCCTGAGGTCCACAGAAGGAGGCCACCACGTAACACTGTTCGCAGAACACGTTTAACAGGACCAGGTTTTACAGGGCTGTTTCCTGTGCGTCCTCTGGGAGAGGCTGATGGCTTCCTATCAACAAGTCTCCAAAGGCCATCGCTATGTGGTTCAAGTGCAAGGCTCTCTGCTGGTGTGGCTGAAGACAAAGGTAGGTTTTATCAGTAGAAAAACGGTTGCTGTCACGTCAATTCTGACTCAGGGCGACTTCAGGTGTTTCTGAGTAGAACTGTGCTCCATGGGATTTTCAGTGGCTTTCTTCTGAGGTGCCTCTGGGTGAATGCAAACCTCCAACCTTCCACTTAGCAGCCAAGCGTGTTAACTGTTTGCACCACCCAAGGACTCTGTAGGTCTTATGGTTTCTTAAAATAGTTTTCCTTCAGATAACTGCTTATAAATACTGCTTCTCTAAGCCAAAACGTTGATAGCCATTTGGTGGCAGTAAGCTTAAGATTGTATCTTATGTAAGATATAAGAAATAACTAAATTTTTGCAAAGTCGTATGTTCCTGAACCAGATTATATTATACAAAATGGTAGTAGAAACCGAATGCTTCAGGACAACTAATGGGAGGAAAAAATGTAAATTGAGAAAATTATTTCCTTTACTCTAATTTTTTTCTTGCAATTTTGGAAAACAGTACCATTCTATTTTGGGGGTAAAAAAAAATTTTTTTTTTTTTTTTAGAACACGTTAATTCAATTCACAGGAGAATACATATGGCAAAGATATCAACATTCAAATATATATATAAACATAATCTGATCATTATTTATAATCCATGTCATTCTGTACAAATTAACCATTTGTAATCATCATTTTTCCTAAAAATGAATATAACATGTTTGGTGTCTTTCAATTCAACGAAACATGTATTTACTGTTCATCGTTATAGAAAAGGAAATCTTTGATATTGCAGAGAATAGTATCCAGCTGATGGACAGACCTCAGGAACTAACAAACTTACTTACAAGTTTCTAGTTATTGAAGTCTGGTTTGAGTGATAATATTATTTTCTTCTTAATAGCTAACTTCCTTACTTAATATTTTATTATTTATTGTCAGATTGGCACTCAGTACACTGAACTTTAAGCAAAGGATTCCTCCCAGAGTTTGAAAATCATTTGGCCTGGATTTTGAAACGTAAACATGTTGTTAGCTCCCCGGGCAGGGCATGTACTTTAAGAAGGTGCCATTTATCAAGATAAAAGCTTTGCAAATAAAACTAGGTTTATATTTAACTACTTTCCCCCATTCTCCTCCCCAACACACACCCCTGTTTTCCTAACACTCTACTCTTCCTACTTTTTCAATACTCACAAAGGGTGAGTTTTTTCTCCTTTTTATATTAAGAAAACTTTCAAAGTAATCGTTTTCGTTACCCATTTTACCAAAATACATCTTGCCATCCTGTATTTAGCTCCCTGCTATGAGTTGAATTGTGTCCTCCAAAGAGAGTCCTAACCCCATGCCTGTGACTGTGATCTTACTGGCAAATAGGGCCTGTGCTGATGTAATCAATCATGTTAACGTGAGGTCACACCTGCATGAGATGCTCCTTAATCCAATGCGAAGGTGTCCTTACAGAAACAGAAGAAGAACCCCAGGAACAGACACACCCTAAATTGGCCTTCTGGCCCCCGGAACTGTCAGACAATAAATTCCTGTTGTTTTAAGCTACCTGGTTAGAGGTACCTTGTTACGGCAGCCCTAGGAAACCAATAAACCCTCTTTAAAGTGCTGGCCTACTTTAGCCTGACACCCTACTTCAGAAAACACACTTTCTAATGATGTTCTGCGGTTGCTTATATTTAAAATTTAATTAATGTGGAAGGATATTAAATTATATTACAGGCTTTTCCTGTACGTACTTGGAGTGCATAGAGTAGAGTTGATTTATCTTGCCCCTTTATTTTCTGTCCTTGTCTTTTGATCTGCCTCTCTTTGGATTATTATTAAAGACCTATTGGTAAACACTAATGGCTTTTTGGTTTTTCCTTTCTTCCTTCTTTTTTTTTTTTGATTTTTATTTTCTGTCTTTCCTTTTTCCAGAGAAAACAACACTTTTACCATGTCTCTTTTTCCTTTGTCTCTCTACCTAAGTCAGCATACACTTAAAATTTCACCTTACAGTAATGAGCAAATACCTCTTCAGTCAATTCATTATTGATTCCTATTGAGTACCAGGCACTGTTATAAGAAATTAGGGAAGAAAATAGACAAAACCTGGGAGGAGAGGAGGTCAGCATTAAATGCGTGGTCAGGAAAGGCCTCAAATGAGAAGATGACATTGGAGCAAAGACTAGAATACACGCAGGGTAAAAACTTAGCAGGCAGACAGAACAATGAGTGCAAACTTCCCTCAGTAAAAGCGTGAGTGGTGCTCAGAAAGAGCAAGGAGACCTGTGAGGCTGAAGCGGTGGGCGAGGGGGAGGTCAGGAGATGACATCAGAGAGTGAAGCGGGTTGCAGACTACTGTTGTTGTCGTTAGTTACTGTCAAATCAGCAGACTAGCACAGCCTTATGTAAAACAGAATGAAACACTGCCCAATCCTGGGGCCATCTTCAAATGATCGTTGGTATGCTTGAGTCCACTTTTGGCTCCTTCTTTTTGTATGTGTGCCTTTATCGATATAAATTGGCCTCTGAGCACTGCTTTTGCTGTGTCCCAGAGGTTTTGATAGGAAGTATTTTCATTCTCATTGCATTCTATGAATTTCCTTATTCCCTCCTTGATGTCTTCTATAACCCAGTCTTTTTTCAGGAGGGTATTGTTCAGTTTCCAAGTATTTGATTTCTTTTCCCTAGTTTTTCTCTTATTAATTTCTAGTTTTATTGCCTTGTGGTCTGAGAAGATGCTTTGTAATATTTCGATGTTTTGGATTCTGCAAAGGTTTGTTTTATGACCTAATATGTGGTCTATTCTAGAGAATGTTCCATGTGCGCTAGAAAAAAAAGTATACTTTGCAGCAGTTGGGTGGAGAGTTCTGTATAAGTCAATGAGGTCAAGTTGGTTGATTGTTGTAATTAGGTCTTCCGTGTCTTTATTGAGCTTCTTACTGGATGTCCTGTCCTTCTCCGAAAGTGGTGTGTTGAAGTCTCCTACTATAATTGTGGAGGTGTCTATCTCACTTTTCAATTCTGTTAAAATTTGATTTATGTATCTTGCAGCCCTGTCATTGGGTGCATAAATATTTAATATGGTTATATCTTCCTGATCAATTGTCCCTTTTATCAGTATGTAGGGTCCTTCTTTATCCTTTGTGGTGGATTTAAGTCTAAAGTCTATTTTGTCAGAAATTAATATTGCTACTCCTCTTCTTTTTTGCTTATTGTTTGTTTGATATATTTTTTTCCATCCTTTGAGTTTTAGTTTGTTTGTGTCTCTAAGTCTAAGGTGTGTCTCTTGTAGGCAGCATATAGACGGATCGTGTTTCTTTATCCAGTCCGAGACTCTCTGTCTCTTTACCGGTGCATTTAGTCCATTTACATTCAGTGTAATTATAGATAAGTAAGTGTTTAGTGTTGTCATTTTGATGCCTTTTTATGTGTGTTCTTGACAATTTCATTTTTCCACTTACTTTTTTGTGCTGAGATGTTTTTCTTTGTAAATTGTGAGATCCTCATTTTCATAGTATTTGACTTTGTGTTTGCTGAGTCGTTACGTTTTTCTTGGCTTTTATTTTGAGTTATGGAGTTGTTATACCTCTTTGTGGTTACTTTAATATTTACCCCTATTTTTCTAAGTAAAAACCTAACTTGCATTGTCCTATATCGCCTTGTATCACTCTCCATATGGCAGTTCTATGCCTCCTGTATTTAGTCCCTCTTTTTGATTGTTGTGATCTTTTACGTATTGACTTCAATGATTACCTGTTATGAGCTTTTTTTTTAATCTTAATTTGTTTTTGTGATTTTCCTATTTGAGTTGAGATCAGGATGTTCTGTTCTGTGACCTTGTGTTGTGCTGGTATCTGATGTTATTGGTTTTCTGACCAAACAATTTCCTTTAGTATTTCTTGTAGCTTTGGTTTGGTTTTTGCAAATTCTCTAAGCTTGTGTTTATCTGTAAATATCTTAATTTCACCTTCATATTTCAGAGAGAGTTTTGCTGGATATATGATCCTTGGCTGGCAGTTTTTCTCCTTCAGTGCTCTGTATATGTCATCCCATTGCCTTCTTGCCTGCATGGTTTCTGCTGAGTAGTCTGAACTTATTCTTATTGATTCTCCCTTGAAGGAGACCTTTCTTTTCTCCCTGGCTGCTTTTAAAATTTTCTCTTTATCTTTGGTTTTGGCAAGTTTGATGATAATCTGTCTTGGTGTTTTTCTTTTTGGATCAATCTTAAATGGGGTTCGATGAGCATCTTGGATAGATATCCTTTTGTCTTTCATGATGTCAGGGAAGTTTTCTGTCAGCAGATCTTCAACTATTTTCTCTGTGTTTTCTGTCCTCCCTCCCTGTTCTGGGACTCCAATCACACACAAGTTATCCTTCTTGATAGTGTCTCACATGATTCTTAGGGTTTCTTCATTTTTTTAAATTCTTTTATCTGATTTTTTTTCAGCTATGTTGGTGTTAATTCCCTGGTCCTCCAGATTTCCCAGTCTGCATTCTAATTGCTCGAGTCTGCTCCTCTGACTTCCTATTGCGTTGTCTAATTCTGTAATTTTATTGTTAATCTTTTGGATTTCTGCATGCTGTCTCTCTATGGATTCTTGCAACTTGTTAATTTTTCCACTATGTTCTTGAATAATCTTTTTGAGTTCTTCAACTGTTTTATCAGTGTGTTCCTTGGCTTTTTCTGCAGTTTGCCTTATTTCATTTCTGAGGTCATCCCTGATGTCTTGAAGCATTCTGTAAATTAGTTTTTTGTATTCTGTATCTGATAATTCCAGGATTGTATCTTCATTTGGGAAAGATTTTGATTCTTTTGTTTGGGGGGTTGTAGAAGCTGTCATGGTCTGCTTCTTTATGTGGTTTGATATCGACTGCTGTCTCCGAGCCATCACTAAGATATAAAATAGTGGTTTATTCTATAATTGCTCACTGAGTCTTATCTTGTTTTGTTTTCTTTCAATATACGTGGATGGGCTACTAGATTGTGCTGTCTTGTTTGTTGTAGCCCTTGACTTACTTATGACCTATTACCAGCTGGTTTGGGCTGTTGCCAGATATATATGCCTGAGTCTATTCACTATTCTTGAGTAGAATCTGATTTTGGGTCATCAAGTGTGTGCTGCACCCTAACACCTATCCACCTCGAGAAGTAGTGGTGATAGTTGTGTACACCAGATTCTATTAGCAGCTGGGGTTCACACTCCAGGGGGGGCAGGATGCTGACAGGCTTCCCCCAAGTGTCAGTGAGGTAGGTGTGTCTCTATTCCTATGGCACCTTGGTGGGAGGGCACTGCAGCTGTACCTTAGGCCTCCAATGTAAGTACCTCTACTGATTGGTAGGTGTCACCCTCCTTAGACCCCTAAGGCAAGAGGCTAGGTGGTCTGGGGGGGGGAGCTTCAGCCCTCAGTTCCCTGTTGTGGGTCAGTTAGGACTCTGTTGAATAAGCAGAGATATCAGACCTGGGAAACTTGTTTTTCCAGTAAATCTGCTAAAAAAAAAATGCAGTCAGATCCCTATCAGAACTGCCTTTGGATTATAACCGCCACCTTGTTCCCTATAAGGATGAAAGCCCGAGATTTGGATCATATATGCTTGGCTGGAGCTGGTTCTGTGTTTTTAGTCCAATTAGGGAAGGATTTTTGGTCTCTGGGTTTTTTGTGGTTGCTTCTCTCAGGCCAGAAGAATGGGTTAGGAAAAGACCAAAAAAAAAAGGGAAAAGCAAAGCCGCCACAGAGCTGGAGCCGTTCTCCCTCTGGCTCAGGAAACTCCAATGTTAATGAAGCCGCCTGGGAAGGGGAGCGGGGGGGATTCAGAAAAACAGGAGAGTAGCACCCCGGAACATAGCTGAAGTTGCTTATCTTGCTTGGGATGACTATTTTATCTGTCGCCTATGTGTGCTGGCTGTGTGGAGATTGCCCCCGAGGGTCTGGCCCGCTAAAGCGTTGTCAGATCCTCCGCTGCCAGTCCAAGGCCCAGCGTCAAGGTTCCCCTGCTGGGACGCTACACTCCCGGCTCCAAAACCAGTCACTGCCTCCGGGGGACTTCTCGTCCCACCAGCCGCGTCGCCATGCTCCCCCCTGGACCTGCTGGGCCCCCTCCCGGGGTTAGTTTAGGGGAGTAGAGCTGGGCCCCGTGTTTGTGCAGTGAGTAGATGCCGTGTTCAGCTCTCCTGCGGCCAATCCAAAGCCCGGCGCCAAGGTTCCCCAGCTGGGACGCTGCACTCCTCGTTCCAAAACCAGTCACTGCCTCCCGGGGACTTCTCTCACCAGCCGCATCGCCACACCATCTGCGCGGACTGGCTGGGCCCCCTCCTGGGGTCAGTTCAAGGGGTTAGGGCTGTGCCCCTTGTTTGCGCCGTCACAAGATTTTGTGTTCAGCTCTCCTGAGCCCAGTCCTAAGCCCAGCGCCAAGGTTACCTGACTGGGACGCTGGCTCCAGGCTCCGAAAATAGTCGTTGCTTCCCCGTATTTGTTCGTTCTCCGTCTCTGTCATTCAGGTCAACTCTTTAAATCTGTGTTTGTTGTTCAGGGTTCGTAGATTGTTATATATGTCATGGATTCACTTGTTTTTCCGAGTCTTTGTTGCAAGAGGGATCCGAGGTAGCGTCTACCTAGTCAGCCATCTTGGCCCCGCCTCTTGAGCCCACTTTTGCAGCCACTATTGTATTTCAACTATGTTCCAACCTAGGGGGCTCATCTTCCAGCACTATATTGGACAATATTCTCTTGTGATCCATATGGTTTTTATTGGTTACTTTTCTGAAGTAGTTCACCAGGCTTTTCTTCCTAGTCTGTCTTAGTCTGGAAGCTCTACCGAAACCTGTCCATCATGGGTGACCCTGCAGTATTTGAAATACCAGTGGCATAGCTTCTAGCATCACAGCAACACACAAGCCACCACAGTACGACCACAGATGAATAGGACTATGAGATCTAGAGAGTGTTGGGCTTTTTTGCTGAATGAGATGAGAAGTTACCGAACAGATAAATGACACGGTCTGACATGCTTCCAAAGAATCTTTCTGGCTGCTGTGTTATGAACACATTATAGGGGAGCTAAGGTATTAGTAGGAAGATGACTTTAGATGCTATTGCAGGATCCAGTTAAGCGGGGAATAGCAATAAAAGTGGTAAAAATGGGTGGGATTCTAGACCTATTTTGAAGGTAAAGCCAACAGGATTTGCTGATCAATCGGACAGTGTACGTTAACAACTGTCTCTCAAAGACTGTGGGTTAAACGCTCCCGGGGGAAACATTGGCAATGCTTTTTTAAAGCCTCGCTTTGTCTAATGATCCTTTCTTTGGGTTGTCTATCGGTTGTTAATTGGTGCACTTTGCAGCCCACTGTACTTGGAACCCTGGTGGCGCAGTGGTTAAGAGCTCAGGCTCCTTGGAAACCTTATGGCGCAGTTCTACTCTGTCCTACAGGGTTGCTATGAGTCAGAATCCACTAGACGGGAATGGGTTTGGGGTGTTTGTTTGTTTGTTTGTTTGTTTGTTTTGGTACTCCAGCCTATTCTCATGAACGTAACATGAGCCTTGTCATCCCTCAGAACAAGTTCCTCCTGGGGAATTTTAAACCCAACTGGTCAGAACTTCCCCACTTACTTCTCAGGCTTTTGTAAGCTTCCCCCACACCCACTCCTAAGTTTCACTGAGGCCTGCAGCTCTCTCAACCCCTCCCTTATCTCCTGCCTCATGAGTGTTCTGGCTTCACTTCCTCCTCTGAGCAGCCTATACCCACGGTTCATCAACCGCTGCTTACAAGCCTCCAGAATAGTTTTCTGAGACATCAATCTGCTCTATTGCTCACGCTCACACGCAGGCAGTGGCACACAGTTAGGAAGTCTTGGCAGGACAACCTCTTTACACATCCCTTGTCAGGCACTCCTCGTGTGAGCTATTGTAAGTTCTCATGCTCTGTGGTAGAACCTCTCTCATCTCTGTGTACCTTTCTCTCAGCACATAACCCTGCCTCCTAACACACAGGAGAAACAGATAACTGACGGACCACATGAACCAGAGACTTCACCAGCCTGAGACCAAAAGAATTAGATGGTGGCTGGCTACCACCAACTACTGCCCTGACAGGGCTCTCAACAGAGAATCCTGGACAGAGCAGGAGAAAAATGTAGAACAGAGTTCAAATTCACGTAAAAAGGCCAAACTTACTGGCCTGACAGAGACTGGAGGAATCCCCGAAACTATAGCCCCCAGACACTCTGCTAACCCAGAACTGAAACCATTCCTGAAGCCCACTTTTCAGACAAAGATTAGACAGGCCTATAAAACAAAAAATAACACACATGAGGGATGTGCTTCTTAATTCAATCAAATATACACGACCAAATGGGCAGCTCCTGCTCAAAAGCCTGACAAGAAGGCAGGAAGGGGCAGGAACTGGATGAACAGACAACAGGAACCCAGGGTGGAAACACCCTGTCACACTGTAGGGATTGCAACCAATGTCGCAAAACAATATGTGTATAAATTTTTTAATGAGAAATTAACTTGAGCTGTAAACTTTCACCTAAAGCACAATTTTTTTTAAATGGCTTAAATAAAATAATAATAATAAAAAAAAAATGACCAGTAATCATTTACTAGGCGGGATGTGATAAGAGACTAGCACAAGTACATTTGGCTTGAGTGGTTATGTCCACCAATAACCTGTATGTCTCACCAAGAACTGAAAATGTCCTTTCTCTGTTAGTAGGGATTCCAGCCAAGAACGCTTACCCTCAGAATCAGGTGTAAGGAGAGGAGAGTTAAACCCCTTAATGGGAGTTTGGGGTTCTGATAACTTGCACAGAAGGTCCTGAATTAGTGTTCAAGATGAAGAGTTGAGAAAAGCCTTTCCTTACTAATATCTTCTGTCTGAGAGGACTTCAGATACAAATGGTTTAAACCCTTAATCATCCATTGGAGAGTACTTTAAAATACCTCCCCAAGACATCTAAGTCAATTGGCATAATAAAATCTGTTAAGAAAAATTCTTTATCCCACTTTGGAGAGTAGCTTCTGAGGTCTTAAACCCTAGCAAGTGGCCATCTAAGATGCATCAATGGGTCTCAACTCACCTGGAGCAAAGGAGAATGAAGAACACCAAAGACACAAGATAATTATGAGCCCAAGAGACAGAAAGGACCGCATAAACCATAGTCTACATCAGCCTGAGACCAGAAGACCTAGATGCTGTCCAGCTTCAACCAATGACTGCCCTGTCAGGGAACACAACATAGAACTCCTGAGGGAGCAGAAGAGCAGTGGGATGCGGACCCCAAATTCCTGTAAAAAGACCAGACTTAATGGTCAGACTAAGCCTGGAAGGACCCCAGAGATCGTGGTTCCCAGACCTTCTGTTAGCCCAAGACAGGAACCATTCCCAAAGCCAACTCTTCAGACAGGGATTGGACTGGACAATGGGGTAAAAAATGATACTCGTGAAGAGTGAGCTGCTTGGATCAAGTAGACACATGAGACTAAGTTGGCATCTCCTGTTTGGAGGGGAGATGAGAGGGCAGAGGGGACCAGAAGCTGGAGGAATGGACATGAAAATACAGAGTGGAGGGAAGGAGTGTGCTGTCTCATTAGGTGGAGAGCAATTAGGAGTATATAGCAAGGTGTATATAAATTTTTGTGTGAGAGACTGACTTGATTTGTAAACTGTCACTTAAAGCACAATAAAAATTTATATATATATAAAAAAAAAACCTTCCCAAGCCACCTGGTGAAACATAACTAAATGGAAGGGAGAAAAAAAAGTATGTGACTATGTGTTTGCATGTGTTTGCACATGGTGGAAAGGGATGGAGAAGGGTGACACTTCTGAAACACATGAATAGATAGGGCCTGTGAGAATCTCATGATGCACTTGTGATCCATTACACAGGCCGTTACATGGCCACAAATGAACATTTGATGAGAGAAATCAACACACCCTTATCTCAGTGCATTCAGGTTTCTTAGCCTATGACTCATTCACACGTGATTGTGAATGTAGTTTCTAGAGGTAGCTGTGAGAAGTTACATGATTTTATGAAGCAAGACTTAACACATTTTCCAAAAACTTCTGATACAGACTTTAAAAAAGAAAAAGTATATCAGAAAGTAAGGTGTTTGACCTCCTGGCTTAACTAAATATTCCAGTCAGTCCTGGCCTTACATTCTGTGGAGGTCTGACTGAAACAAGGATGTGAGGTGACTGCTTCTGCTGAGTCACACACAGGCCTGCCAGGGCTGCTACTTCACAAGGGACTGTCTGCACCCAGTGTGCTGCTGGCAATCTCTGGAACCTCCCTGGGAACTTCCAAAGGGCACACCCAGAATTCTGGGCCACATTAATTCTAGTTCTCCGAGAAAACCCCAATAGCAGAGGTAAGTCAACAACTGCAATACTGCAAGTTTGCAGTCTTCTAATTAAGCCCTTCTTTGCTCCATGTGGAGCCCTGGTGGCGCAGTGGTTAAGAGCTCAGCTACTAACCAAAAGGTCAGCAGTTTGAACCCACTAGGCACTTCTTGGAAACGCTATAGGGCAGTTCTACTCTGTCCTATACGGTCACTATGAGTTGAGACTAACTTTATGGCAACAGGTTTGGGTTTTTGGTTTTCTGCTGCATGTACCTCTCCAGCCTGGGTAGGAAAGGTTCCCCACTGTGATGGTTAGGGTTATGTGTCAGCTTGGCTAGGCTATGATTCTCAGTGGTTTGGCAGACATTATGTAATCATCCTCCATTTTGTGGTCTGATATGAGCAGTCAATCAGTTGAAAGTCATTCAGTTGAAAGCCAATCAGTTGAAAACCAACCAGTTTCCTTGGGGGTGTGGCCTATAGCCAATATATATGGATGTTCCGGCAAAGCTCTCTCTGGATCCTGCATCCAACTTGTCACCCTGTGACCTTCAGTTCTTGGGATGTGAGCCAGCAGCATGCCATCTGACCTTCTGATTTTGGGGTCATCAGCCTCTGCAACCACGTGAGTCAGGGGAAACCTCCAGCCTGACACCTGGCCCATGGATTTGGGACTTGCAGCCTCCACAACTGTGTGAGTCATTTCCATGAGAAAAATTTGTCACCATTTTCAATCATCTCATTAGTGATATAGTCATATCCTCACCATTCAAGTTCATTGGTGTTGAGAGATAATAGATTCCTTTTTCTAGGCTCAATTTGTTCCTGCCACTTATACACAACCTCCCAGCTGAATCAACAGAGTCATTAAACTTTGCAGCTGGTTTTGGAGGAATGGTTTGCCTCCACACCTGCTATTCAGGTTGCCTAAGTAAAGTCCTTGGACCCAGAGCATTCTCTGAGAAGGAGGCTCAGAATTAGGTTGCCTTCTCTTTCCTGGTTCCTTCTCCTTATCAGAGAAGCCTTCCCCTGTTCTGGGCACGTAGTAACTTTCTCCATCTTTTGCACAATGCGCAGGTACCATTCTGCACCTGACCAGCAACTTCTATATCTGTCCCCTGAGGGGAGGGAATGGGGTCTCTCATAGTACAGCACAAGACGGGGGAGCATGCCAGATTGCAGAAGCCAGCCTTGAGGGTTGGACAGAAGGGCAAAGAGGCTTTGGGAGGCCGAACGTGAGTGCCCTCGTGTGGTCTGCTAGTTCACTACAGTTTGCTAAGTCATCCTTATGAAAGTCCCTGGCATGTAGCCACTATTGTCCACAGCCACTATTGTCCATAAAACCTCGGCCATCCTACTGCAGGGTGTGGAGATCTGCTTTGGTCCTCTTGCTGCCCAAGACTTGGCCTTGTATGTAAGTCTCTCTAATAAAATCCTTCACCACCACACTTGAGTTGCTTGCCTTTCTTCAGTCCCTTGGCATCCTCCATTTTTGGAAACAAGTTTCACATTACTGGTCCATGCCTGGACAGATGGGATGGCTTTTGGAGATCATCTAGTTCCAATCTCCCCTGTTATAGATAAGGAACTTAAGTGCAAGGTACAGATACCTAGCCAGTAAGTAGCACTTTTGTAGAAAAACTTGAGCTGGAATTTAGGGCTCCTAACTCCTAACCTACTGCTCTTTTCCACTACACTAAGCTTTCTGGCTAGATAGGCTCCTAGAGTCTGTATGAGTCCCATAGACTCATGCCATCCAGGCAGGTGATGTGTTAAAGTGTTATTCCTAAGAACATCAATCCCATTTTCTTACAGAATTCCACAGGCTATCAATGTTTGTGATATGGCCTTCATGCCAGACTGTTGCCCATTAGCTTGTGTTTAAAGCTTCGGGGGCATTGTCGCTCAAGCGGTTTTAAAGACACAAGAAAGTCCTTACGTCCTTAGGAGGGGAAACTTGGGAAATGCTCAATGGCAAGGAGATTGTTTTTACACTTTTACCTTGGGTATCTATAGTGACATGAACACCATTTTTATTTTCAATATAGCCTCCTGAAGATGGGAGTGTCTTAGTTATCTAGTACTGCTATAACAGAAATACCACAGGTGGATGGCTTTAACAAAGAGAAATTTATTTCTTCACGGTAAGGTAGGCTAAAAGTCCAAATTCATGTCGTCAAGTCTTTCTCTCTCTGTCAGTCTTTTCATCAATCTTCCCGTGGATTAGGAGTTTCTCTGTGCAGGGATCCCAGGTCCAAAGGATGCGCTCTGCTCCTGGCACTGCTTTCGTGGTGGTATGAGGTCCCTTCTCTCTGCTCTTGTGAGATAAAAGGTGGTGCAGGCCACACTCCAGGGAAACTCCTTCTACATTGGATCAGGGATGTGACCTGGGTAAGCGTGTTACAATCCCACCCTAATCCTCTTTAACACAAAATTACAATCAGAAAGTGGAGGACAACCACACAATACTCAGAATCACAGCCTAGCCAAGTTGACACATATTTTTTTTGGAAAAAATTCAGTCCATGACAGGGAGTAATAAAGTATTTCTCCACCTTAATCCAAGGGCTCATGCCTGTCCACCTTGGAATCTCCACTGGGCTATACCATTCTTTTTCCTCCTCCTCCCTTAATTCTATACATATTCACCAAAATGCTGGGTGCCAGGAAACATATGAAGATGAGTAAAACATCTGCCTTTGAAGATTTTATGAACTGAGGAGGAGCAAAAGAAAAAAATCGCAATGAAATATGACACCGGAGACACATATACATAGCGCTGAGGGAACAGAAAACAGAACAAGTGCCCTAGGGGTGTCAGGAAAGTCTGCAAAGAGGAACTGCATTTCATTCATTCAATCATTCATTCAATAAATATTTATTGAGGTCCTACTGTTCCCAGGCATTGTTCTATGATGGCAAACAAAAACAAAGTTGCTGCTCTATCAAGTTCTCATTCTAGAAAACACGCAAAGAAACTAAGAAAGACATAGTAAAGCAGGTGGGGATAAGTGCTAAGGAAAATAAAGCAGGTAGAGGGACAGAGAGTGACCAGCATGGGGATGTGTGCTATTTTAAGTAGGATAAGGTAGTAATTAGGCAGAAAACTGAAGGTAGTGAGGGAGGGCATCATGTGAGTATCTAGGTAAAGAATGTTCCAGGAAGAAGGAACAGCAACTGCAAAGTTCCTGAGGTCAAAAGTAAGGAGTTGAGACTTTATTCTGCAGGCATAAAAGGCTCTCAAACAATCAGAGGTCAGAACAAAGGTAATGTTAGACTTTAGGAAAATTATTCTGACTGTGGTGTGGAGACTGGGCGGGGTGAAAGACTAGTGCCAAGAAAACTACAATAAAATAAATACAAGTCAGAGGATCAGGGGCAGATTATCCAATAAGCAAGGTGAGCACAGGCTGAATTGTGCATACTTACTAATCTGTAGTGAACAATTTCACGTGGGTTTCACCAAGGATATGTCCCTGGCAGGGATTGTACATTTGAAAACAGGCTTTGATTCTGTAGGAAGGTGCTGTGGGATTGGGAGAGAGACAGATGCCAGCTATGTTTGAAGCAGGGTCTTTGATGTGATGAAAAAATGTGAAATGGTTCACTACAGATGATCTGGTAAGCAAGGAACCTTGCCTAATGGATAACCCACCCCTACAGAGGATAAAGGTAGTGGCTTGAAAATATCTGAATTACAGTTAACAATAGGTTTGTTCTCCTAAGGTGCACTAACTTTTCACACAGGTTAGAATTTTTTGAGAGTGATGAGTGATGGTGGTATTCCAATTTAGTTATCAAAGGGTGGCAGAAGACTGGCAGAGGCAAAAGGAAGAAATGCTGCCACAATGGGTATTCTGGGCAAGCCCCAGAGGACATTCCCAAAGGCTTTGCTAGTGTGCCAATGCCTTGCCTGCACATCCATTCCCAGCCCACACAGGCTGAGGAAGCTGATGAGTAGGCAGCCCTTTAGATGAGCTGCTCTGTGACAGGCCTCAGCTGTGGGGCGAGGCCTTGAAACTACATACAAAATTCTGGGTCAGGCATTTAAGAAACGGGTAGGAGAGTCATTTGTGAGCTGAGCTGGTCTTTTATTGAATAGCACGACATGGTCATATAGTCTACGATTGTTGTCAGACACAATTTGCTACTGTTGGTGAAATAGATCATCAATTTAGGGGCACTTCAGTTTTTTTTTTTTCAGTGACACAATTTAGAGTGGGACTTGGGTGACTGGCTCACTACTGATTCACCATATGAGCCCCCTGAGATTGGTGACTGTGTCTTATCTTTATTACCCTATGGCACTAAAGTACAATGCCTTGAACAATTATTGTTGTTCTTGTTAGTTGCCGTCAATTCGGTTCTGACTCATGGTGACTCCATGTGTACAGAGTTGAACTCCTCCACAGGGTTTTTAAGGCTGTGGCCTTTCTGAAACAGATTGCCAGGCCTGTCTTTTGAGGCACCTCTGGATGGGTTTAAACTGCTTAACCATTTGCGATATTCAGGGACTCTGTCTCAATAAACTTGTCATGAGGGGATTCCCAGTTCCTGAGTGCTCCCACCTACAAAGCGAGGAACTTGTGTATGTGTGCCTATCATGCTTATAGGAATGAAGAATCCAAGTTCTAGTAAGTATATTTGAAAGGCATTTCAATACTTTACATTGTATTGAAAGTAGAGAAATATTAACTAGGTGAGAATATAGAAGCTGCTTGGCATGGAGAAATAGTGTTGGACTGAGAGTCTACACAACCAAAGACTATTAGTTTGTACTAACTCTCTAGGTTATCCAGGTAAACTGATCTACATTTCTTGGCCTTTGGCTTCAATGTTCTTCCAAAATTAACCATCTATATTTACAATTATATTTTACTGAATTCCATCATTCATAAAACCAAGTTGAAATTTGGTCAAAAGACATATTTCTAATTTCATTATGTCATCTGTCCCTGAATCTCCCTGTAATTTAGAGTCTTTCTCTGGAAAGTAATGCAACACACAAGCTGACCTTAATTCTTCCTTTTACTCTAAACTCTCTATACCTTTCCTGCCTGTAGTACTGTGTAGGTTAAAACTGTTCGACTCTCTTGTACTTTGTAGATCACTGCTAGCCCATGAAGCTGTCCTTCAGCTGTAATTTAAGGCAAAAGAAACAATGATATACAGAGAGTCATTCATTGAACAAGATTCATTAATCTTCTTACACTTGCCAGGCACTGCGCTAGAAGAACAATCTCCTTGATAATATCAAGTTAATAAATATGATCGTTTTACCAGTCTCTTCATATTTTTTAATATATTCTTTAATATTGAATTCCCATTCTTGGTTAAAAGGTTTTCTTGACTCCGAGTATATGTGCAGTCTCCTAGATTTTGGGGAGAGGATTATTATTATTACTTTTAAGCCTTATCTGCCTGGAATTAATTTTTACATATGGTATAAGATTGTTCCAAATTTAATGTCTTTCATGTGGATAGACACTTTTGCCAGTGTCATTTATTAAATTGTTGTTGTTATTGTTGTTAGGTCTGACTCATAGTGACCCCGTGTACAACAGAACGAAACACTGCCTCGTCCTATGCCATCCTCACAATCATTGCTATGCTTGCAGTCAGTGAGTCAATCCATCTCATTGAGGGTCTTCCTCTCTTTCACTGGCCCTCTACTTTACCAGTCCTTTTTTCATTTTATTGAATAAAATAGTTGTCATTCATTAAATTTTCATATATAGTGAGACCTATTTATGGATTCCCTATTCTGTTTCACTTACATATTTATCTATTCCAATGATAACCCACTTAAAAAAATGATACTATCATATTAATTTGTCTCCAGGGCCTTTAAAGCATTTCGTGATACCTGTTAAGGCAAGTATCCCATCACTAGCCTTTCTTTGTAAAAATTTGTTAGCTGTTCTTGGACATTGATTATTCTATATATATATGATATATTTTGGATTCTTAATTGGATATTTGTTGGATTACAACTGCAATTGCATTAAAATTTTAAATAACTTTGGGGAAAGGCATTTTTATGATGTTGTTTTCCCATCCAAAGACATAATATTTCTTACCATTTGTTCAGATCTTGTTTTTATATTCTTCAATAACATTTTACTATTTGACACAAAATACTGTAAACAAAGACAAAAAACATTTGAAAAATAATGTTTTCAATGAAGAGGACAAATAAAGGCTTTATAGGATATAGAGAGCTCTTTGAAATTGATAAAAGAGTGATAAATAACCAAACAAAAAATGGGCAAAGGACATGAATAGGCAATTTATAGAGAAGTAAATCCAAATAGAGGAGCCCTGGTGGTGCTGTGGTTAAGAGCTGCAGCTGCTAACCAAAAGGTCAGCAGTTTGAATCCACCAGCCGCTTATTGGAAATCCTATGGGACAGTTCAACTCTGTCCTATAGGGTTGCTACAAGTTGGAATCCACTCAGTGTCAATGGCTTAAATCCAAATAGGAGCAAACCTATGAAAAGACGCTCAAACTCACTGTCATGGATTAAATTATGTCCCCCCAAAATATGTGCCAACTTGGTTAGGCCATGATTTCCAGTATTGTGTGGTTGTTGTTCATTTTGTGATTGTAATTTTATGTTAAAGAGAATTAGGGTGGATTTGTAACACCCTTACTAAGGTCACATCCCTGATCCAATGTAAAGAGAGTTTCCCTGGAGTGGAGGCTACACCAACTTTTATCTGACAAGAGATAAGAGGAAAGAGAAGAAAGCAGAGAGTGGGAACCTCATACCACCAAGAAAGAAGAGCAGGAGCGTGCATTCTCTGGACCAGGGGTCCCTGCAATAAGAAACTTCTAGACCAGGGGAAGGTTGATGACAAGGACCTTCCTCCAGAGCCAACAGAGAAAGCCTTCCCCTGGAACTGATGGCCTGAATTTGGACTTCTAGCCTGTTAGACTGCAAGAGAATAAGCTTCTGTGTTAAAGCCATCCACTTGTGGTATTTCTGTTATAGCAGCACTAGATGACTAAGACACTCACTGATAAATATTTTCAAATTGATGATACAATGAGGTATCACTTTATGCTGGGGTTTCTCAACCTCATCACTACTGATATTCTGGGCTGAATTATCCTTTGTTGTGGGTGCCACCGTTAGTATTGTAGACTATTCTGCAGAATCTCTGGCTCTGCCTACCAGAAGCTAGTAGCACCACCCACCCCCCCAAACCCAGGACAATCAAAAACGTCTGCAAACATTGCCAAAATGTTCCCTGAGGGGCAAAATTACCACAGGTTAAGAACCACTGATTTATACCTACAAGACTAGTGAAAATTCAAAAGCCTAATTATACCTGTTGCTGGCAGGGATGCAGCGCTGCAAGAATACTCTCGTTGTTCATAGTAAAAATGCAAATTACTATAGCTTTTGTAGAAAATAACTGAGCAATATGTATTAAAATTAAAAATATATACACTGATCCAGCAACCCCATTCCTTGGAATAAATCCAATAAAAATTAAATAGACAATATATAAATATATATTGTAAAAGAATGCTTATTGTAGCACTGTTGTCAGCTAGAAATAGAGTGAATTATCATAACTAGGAAATGGTTAAACAAATTATAGCATGCCCACACTATAGGACATTATATAGACTTTAGAAGTAATTAGAGCTATATCTTATTACATAGAATGTTCTCGATGAATTATTCCTGAGAGAAGAAAGATCCAGAAGAGTATATAATATCCTACATTTTATAAAACATATACATCCAAACACTTATATGCTTTTATATATAAAAAAAGTAGAGAAAAATGTCCTTCAGTATTCTATTTACCCCTACAGAATGGGAGAACATGTCTGCAAATCATATATCTGATAAGGATCTGGTATCCAGAGAATATAAAGGACTTTTAGAACTCAACAACATAAAGACAAAAAAACCAATTTAAAAATGGGCAAAGGCTGGAGCAGCCATCTATGATACATCACTGGTCTCACCCCTTCAGGAGCAAGGAAGAATGAAGAAAACTAAACACACAAGGGAAAGATTAATCCAAAGGGCTAATGGACCACAACTACCACGGCCTCCATCAGACTGAGTCCAGTACAACTACATGGTGCCCGGCTACCACCACGGACTGCCCTGACACGGATCGCAATAGAGGGTCCTGGACAGAGCTGGAGAAAAATATAGACCAAAGTCCAGAGCACACACACACACAAAAAAAGCCCAGACTTACCGGCCTGATAGAGACTGGAGAAACTCTCGTATGGTTGAGCTCGGTAATGAAGTCAATCCTGAGGATGACCCTTCAGCCAGAGATTAGACAGGCTCATAAAACAAAATGAGACTAAAGGAGCACACCAGCCCAGGGGCAAAGAATAGAAGGGAGGAGGGGACAGGAAAGCTGGTAACAGGAAACAAAGGTTGAGAAGGGAGAGTGTTGACATGTCGTGGGGTTGTTAACTAATGTCATAAAACAATATGTGAACAAAATTTTATCCAATAGAATTAAATAATATATCAAAAAAAAAAAAAATTCACCATGACCAAGTGGGATTCATACCAGATATGCAGGGATGGTTCAACATTAGAAAAACAGTCAATGTAATCCATCATATAAATAAAACAAAAGACAAGAACCACATGATCTTATCAATTGATGCATAAACGGTATTTGATAAAGTCCAACGCCACTTCATGATAAAAACTCTCAGCAAAATAGGAATATAAGGAATATTCCTCAATATAATAAAGGGCATTTATACAAAAACAACATCCAACATCACCCTAAATGGAGTCTGAAAGCATTCCCCTTGAGAATGGGAACCAAACAAGGATGCCCTTTATCACCACTCTTATTCAACACTGGGCTGGAGGTCCTAGCCAGCGTAATTAGGCTAGATAAAGAAATAAAGGGCATCCAGATTGGCAAGGAAGAAGTAAAAGTATCTCTGTTTGCAGATGGTATGATCTTATGCACAGAAAACCCTCAAGAAAACTACTAAAACTAATAGAAGAGTTCAGCAGAGTATCTGGATACAAAAAGAACATACAAAAATCAGCTGGATTCCCCTACACCAACAAAAAGAACCTCAAAGAGAAAATCACCAAATCAATACCATTTACAGTAGCCCCAAAGAAGATAAAATACTTAGGAATAAATCTTACCAGAGACATAAAAGACCTACACAAAGAAAACTATAAGAAACTACTGCAAGAAACCAAAAGAGACCTAAACCCCAAAAAAACCAAACCCACTACCGTCAAGTCGATTCTGACTCATACCGACCCTATGGGACAGAGTAGAACTGCCTGATAGAGTTTCCAAGGAGCACCTGGCAGATTCAAACTGCTGACCTCTTGGTTAGCAGCCGTAGCACTTAACCACTATGCCACCAGAGTTTCCAAAAGAGGCCTACATTAAGTGTAAGACACAACTTGCTCATGGATAGCAAGACTCAACATTGTAAAAATGTCTATTCTACCGAAAGCAATCTGTAGATACAATGCAATTCTGATCCAAATTCCAATGACATTTTTTAGTGAGATGGAGAAACATATCACCAACTTCATATGGAAGGGAAAGAGCCCCCAGATAAGTAAAGCATTACTGAAAAAGAAGAACAAAGTGGGAGACCCCACACTACCTGATTTTAGAACCTATCGTACTGCCACAGTAGTCAAAACAGCCTGGTACTGGTACAACAACAGATGGACCAATGGAACAGAATTGAGAATCCAGACATAAATCCACCCACATATGAGCAGCTGATATATGACAAAGGCCCAAAGTCAGTTACATGGGGAAAAAACAGTCTCTTTAACAAATAGTGCTGGAATAACTGGATATCCATCTGCAAAAAAATGAAACAAGGGCCATACCTCACATCATGCACAAAAACAAACTCAAAATGGATCGAAGACCTAAACATAAAATCTAAAATGATAAAGATCATGGTGGAAAAAATAGGGACAATGCTAGGAGCCCTGATACATGGCATAAACAATATACAAACATTACTAACAATGCAAAAACACCGGAAGAGAAACTAGGTAACTGGGAGCTCCTAAAAATCAAACACCTATGCTCATCCAAAGACTTCACCAAAAGAGTAAAAAGATTACCTACAGACTGGGAACAAGTTTTTAGCTATGACATTTCCGATCACCACCTGATCTCTAAAATCCACATGATACTGCAAAAACTCAACCCCAAAAAGACAAATAACCCAATTAAAAAATGGGCAAAGGATATAACAGGCACTTCACTAAAGAAGACATTCAGGTAGCTAACAGATACATGAGGAAATGCTCACCATCATTAGTCATTAAAGAAATGCGAATCAACTGTTCACAATAGCAAAAAGATGGAAACAACCAAGGTGCCCATCCACGGATGAACGGATAGATAAATTATGGTATATTCACAAAATGGAATACTACGCATCGATAAAGAACAGTGATGAATCTGTGAAACATTTCATAATGTGGAGGAATCTGGAAGGCATTGTGCTGAGTGAAATTAGTTGCAAAAGGACAAATATTGTATAAGACTACTATTATAAGAACTCGAGAAATAGTTTGAACAGAGAAGAAAATATTATTTGATGGTTACAAGATGGGGGAGGGAGAGGAGTTTTCACTAATTAAATAGTACATAAGAACTACTTTAGGTGAGGGAAAAGACAACACGCAATACGGGCGAGGTCAGCACAACTGGACTAAACCAAAAGCAAAGAAGTTTCCTGAATAAACTGAATGCTTTGAAGGCCAGCGTAGCAGGGGCAGGGGTTTGGGGACCATGGTTTCAAGGGGCATCTAAGTCAAATGACATAATAAAATCTATTAAGGAAACATTCTGCATCCTACTTCGGAGAGTGGCATCTGGGGTCTTATACACTAGGAAGTGGTCATCTAAGATGCATCAATTGGTCTCAACCCACCTGGATCAAAGGAGAATGAAGAACACCAAGGACACAAGGTAATTACGAGCCCAGGAGACAGAAAGGGCCACATAAACCAGAGACTACATCAGACTGAGACCAGAAGAACTAGATAGTGCCCGGCTACAACCGATGACTGCCCTGACAGGGAACACAACAGAGAACCCCTGAGAGAGCAGGAGAGCATTGGGATGCAGACCCCAAATTCTCTTAAAAGGACCAGGCTTAATGGTCTGACTGAGACTAGAAGGACCCCAGTGTTAATGGCCCCAGACCTTCTGTTGGCCCAGGACAGGAACCATTCCCGAGGCCAACTCTTTAGACATGGATTGGACTAGACAATGGGTTGGAGAGGGATGCTGGTGAGGAGTGAGCTTCTTGGATCAGGTGGACACTTGAGACTATGTTGGCATCTCCTGCCTGGAGGGGAGATGAGAGGGTAGAGGGGGTTAGAAGCTAGTGAAATGCACATGAAAAGAAAGAGTGGAGGGAAAGAGCGGGCTGTCTCATTAGGGGGAGAGCAATTGGGAGTATGTAGCAAGGTATATGTAAGTTTTTGTGTGTGAGACTGACTTGATTTGTAAACTTTCACTTAAAGCACAATAAAAATAGAAATGCAAATCAAAAACTACAATGAGATTCAATCTCACTCCAACAAGGCTGGCATTAATCCAAAAAACACAAAATAATAAATGTTGGAGAGGTTGTAGAGAGACTGGAACACTTACACACTGCTGTTGGGAATGTAAAATGGTACAACCACATTGGAAATTGATTTGGTGCTTCCTTAAAAAGCTAGAAATAGAATTACAATAGGATCCAACAATCCCACTCCTTGGAATACATCCTAGAGAAATAAGAGCCTTTACACGAACAGATGTATGTACACCCATGTTCATAGCCACACTGTTTACAATAGCAAAAAGACGGAAGCAACGAAGGTGCCCATCAACGGATGAATGGATAAATAAAAAATTATGGTATATTCACACAATGGAATACTACACAGCGATTAAGAACAATGATGAATCCGTGAAACACTGAGGAATCTGGAAGGCATTATGCTGAGTGAAATTAGCCAGCTGCAAAAGGACAAATATTATATTAGACTACTATTATAACAACTCAAGAAATAGTTTAAATAGTGAAGAAAATATTCTTTGATGGTTACAAGAGTGGGAAGGGAGGGAGGGAGAGGGGGTATTCACGTAGACAAGAACTATTTTAGGTGAAGGGAAAGACAACACTCAACACAGAAGAGGTCAGCACAACTGGACTAAACCAAAAGCAAAGAAGTTTCCTGAATAAACCAAACACTTTGAAGGCCAGCGTAGCAGGGGCGGGGGCTTGGGGGCCATGGTTTCAGGGGACATCTAGGTCAATTGGCATAATAAAATCTATGAAGAAAACATTCCGCATCCCACTTTGGAGAGTGGCTTCTGGGGTCTTAAACACTAGCAAGCAACCATCTAAGATGCATCAATTGATCTCAACCTTCCTGGAGCAAAGGAGATTGAAGGACACCAAAGACATAAGGTAATTATGAGCCCAAGAGACAGAAAGGGCCACATAAACCAGAGACTACATCAGACTGAGACCAGAAGAACTAGATGGTGCCTGGCTACAACAGATGACTGCCCTGACAGGGAACATATCAGAGAATCCCTGAAGGAGCAGGAGAGCAGTTGGATGCAGACCCCAAATTCTCGTAAAAAGACCAGACTTAATGGTCTTACTGAGACTGGGAGGAACCCAGAGATTATGGTCCCCAGACCTTCTGTTAGCCCAAGACAGGAACCATTCCCAAAGCCAACTCGTCAGACAGGGATTGGACTGGACTATAAGATAGAAAATCATACTGGTGAGGAGTGAGCTTCTTGGCTCAAGTAGACACATGAGGCTAAGTGGGCAGCTCGTGTCTGGAGGGGAGATGAGAAGGCAGAGGGGGACAGAAGCTGGCTGAATGGACACAAAAATACAGGGTGGAGAGAAGAAGTGTGCTGTGTCATTAGGGGGAGAGCAACTAGGAGTATATAGCAAGGTGTATTTAAATTTTTGTATGAGAGACTGACTTGATTTGTAAACTTTCACTTAAAGCACAATAAAAATTTTAAAATATATATATATCAAGAATCCTCTTAATCCTGTGAGTTAAAAGAATAAAAAGTACATGTTACAAAAAATGTCTATTAACTCTTTAATGAGAAGCTAGTTTGTTCTGTAAACCTTCATCTAAAGTACAATAAAAAAAATGAAAACCTAAAAGAAAAAAGAATGGGCAAAGGGCTTGAATAGATGTTTCCTCAAAGAAGATATACAAATGGCCAACAAGGACATGAAAACAGCTGAATATTATTCATTCTACCTACTACCATTGAGTTGGTACTGACTTATTGTGATTCCACCTGTGCAGAGTAGAACTACACTTCACAGCGTTGTCAAGGCTGTGAGCTTTTAGAAGCAGGTCGCCAAGCCTTTCTTCCAAGGCATCTCTTGGTGGGTTCGAACCACAACCTTTAGGTTAGTAGTTGACTACTCAACTGATTTGCCACCCAGGAGCTCCTCTTTAGTCATTCTAATCCAATCAGTTGCCAGTCGAGTTGATTTCTACTCATGGTGACACCACGTGTGCAGAGTTGAACTGCTCCATAGGGTTTTCAAGACTGTGGCTTTTTGGAAGCAGATCACTAGGCCTTTTTTCCAAGGTGCCTCTGGGTGAATTTGAACCACTAACATTAGTCAATAGGGAAATGCAAATCAAAACCACAATGAGATACCACTTCACACCCAGTAGGAGGGCTATTTAAAAAAAAAAAAGGAAAATAACAAGTGTTGACAAGTATGTGGAGAAACTGGAACCCTCATACACTGCTGGTAGGAATGTAAAATGGTGCAGCTGCTGTGGAAAACAGTTTGGCGGTTCCTCAAAAAGTTAAACATAGAATTACCATATGATCCCACGATTTCACTTCTAAGTACACATGAAAATAATTAAAAACAGGTATTTAAGCACATGTGCACAAATGTTCATAGCAGCACGGTTCAAAATCGTCAAAAAGTGGAAAAAACCCAAATGCCCACGAATTGATGAATGGATAAATGAAACATGGTATATACAAACAACGGACTATTACTCAGCCAAACAAAGAAATGAAGCACTGATACTTGCTACAATGTGGATGAACCTTGAAAACATTTTGCTAAGAGACAGAAGTCAGACACAAAAGGTCACATGATGTAAAATTCCATTAAAGTCTTTATAGGACATAAACAGCTCTTATAAATTGATAAGAAACATCCACAATAGGTCAATCCACAGAGACAGAAAGCAGACTAGTAGTTGCCAGGAACGAGGCGGAGCGGGGAAAGGACAGTAGCTGTGTAATGGGTACAGGTTTCCTTTTGGGGAGGTGAAAATGTCTTGGAACTAGATAGATGTGATAGCTGCACAACACTGTGAACGCACTGAAGGCCACTGACTTGATATTTTAAAATAATAAATAAAACCATTGCTATCAAGTCGATTCTGCCTCATAGAGACCCTATAGGACAGAGCAGAACTGTCCCATAGGGTTTCCAAGGCTGCAATCTTTATGAACGCAGACTGCCACACCTTTCTACTGCGGAGCAGCTGGTGGATTAGAGCAGCCAAACTTTCAGTTAGCAGCTGAGCACTTAACCACTGTACCACCAGGGCGCCTACTTTAAAATAGTTTACAGTAATTTTATGTTATGTGAATTTTACCTCAATTTTTAAAATATATTTAACTCTGTATTCATTTCCTATTTCTGCATAACAATATGACAAACTTATTGGCTTAAAAAAAAGTTATCATGACAATTTAACTCACAGTTCTGTAGGTCATAAGTCCAGGTGGGCTTGGGTGGGTTCTCTGCTTAGGGTCTCACAAGGCCAAAATTAAGGTGTTGGCTGGGATGGCCTCTTAAGTAGAGGCTCGGGGGCAGAAGCCACTTCAAGGCTCATTTAGGTTGTTGGCAGGATTCAGTTTCTTGTGACTGAAGTCCACATTTCCTGGCTGGCTGACAGCCAAGGAGTCAGTCTCAGTTTCTACAGACCGCCCACATTCCTGGACACATGGCTGCCTCTAGCAACAGGGGGCTGAATCCCTCTTGTCTTTTGAATATCTCTTACTTAATCTCCTAACAGCAGGAGAAAACTCTCCGTATTGAAAGACTCATGTGATTAGATTGGGTCCTGTGGATAATCTCACTTTTCCCATATAATGTAATATAATCACAGGAGAATTATCTCATCAAATTCACAGGTTCCACCCACACTTAAAGGGATGGGGATTGTCTTAGGTTGGATTCTCTAGAGCATCAAAACCAGTGACGTGTGTATATATATCTATTGTGTATTTAGAGGGAGATTTATCCCAAGGAAATGGCTCACAAGGTTATAGAGGCTGGCAAGTCCCAACTCTGTGGATCAAGTGTCAAGCTGGAGGCTTCCCTGACTCACATAGCTGCAGGGGCTGATGAAACCAAGATCCACAGGTTATATGGCAGGCTGCTGGCTCACAGTTCGTGAAGGTTAACGAATCCAAGATCAGCAGGTAAGATCACAGGCCACTGGCTCAAGTCTCAAGAACTGGAGGTCAGATACTGACAAGCCAAATGCAGGATCCAGGGTAGAGCAAAAGCCACTGAGCTTTGTCAGAAAGTCCACATATATTGGATGCAGGCCACACCCCCAAGGAAACACCTCTTCAACTAATTGGCTACTCATAGTAGATTTCAATATGCAGGTAATTACATTATATCAGCTGTCATCATGGAGGTGATTATATCATTACACAACTGCCAAACTACTACATAACTGCCAAACCACTGAGAATTATGGCCCCATCAAGTAGACACACAACCTTAACCGTCACAGCCCACTCCTTTTCAACTTGGCACCTGTATGTATGTCCTTAAACCATACATAATCTCTAAGTAAAGATGATTCTAAAGTCATACTTGCACCTAACATGATACAACTAACACCCACACAACAAAAAATCACTAGCCTGTTTACATCTTATATTTTATAAGTGAAGAAAACAAAAATATTTGATGCACACATACAAGGAAAAAATGCTCATAACAATTACAGTCCTTGTTTCTGGAACTGCTCATGTGGTCATAACTGGTATTTAGAACTAGCTTCTTCCACCATCCATTCTGTGTTTCCTTTGTCCTCAGCAACCTCCTCAGCAGGTTGTTGTTCTTTGCCTGGTGGGATGATCCAAACCTTCATTCCTGAAGGGTCTGGGCCATTAGTAGTCATGTTGGAATTGGATTGCCCTGCAGTTTTCCGTTGACTTTAATCACAGGTCATGGTAGTATTAAAAGACATTTTTAAGACATCTGTATTCCAGGCATACTCTTTTTTTACCTCCATTATGTAATATCAATCTGAATTCCTCTTGGTAATGAGGATCAGTCACACCAGCCAGTACATTAACTCCTTTCTTTACCTGTTGATCCAGAGGCATGAGGAGCCCAAAGTGGCCGGGTGGCACTCTTAACTTCCAGTTCAATGGAATCAGTGTTGTTTCTCCAGGTGGGAGTATTTCTTCCTTTGGAAAAAAGACCTCTAGACTTGCAGGGCCACTGGGACAGGAAGCAAAATTTTTGAGTGGGTCACTAGGTATAGTGAATGGTGCTACTCCTATTTCCATCTCTTGATTCCTGGAACCATGAATCCTGGCTATGGGAAAACAGCACCGTATATTGGATGCTGGTTTAGAGCATATACAGCCTCCTGAAGAATATTGCCCCAATCCTGCAAGGTACTGCCACCTAGCTGGTGCCATAATTGTGTCTTTAGAAGGCCATTCCATCATTCTATCAAGCCAGCTGCTTCAGGATGATAGGGAACATGGTGAGACCAGTCAGTTCCATGAACATGGGCCCGTTGCCACCCTTCGTTTCCTGTGAAGTGAGTTCCTTGATCCAAAGCAATGCTGTGTGGGATACTGTGATGCTTGGATAAGGCATTCTGTAAGTTCATAGAAGGGACTTACAGGGAAGGAAAATCCACATCCAAAGTGTCTATTCTGGTAAGAGCAAAACGCTGCCCTTTCCATGATGGAGTGGCCCAATGTAATCAACCTGCCACCAGGTTGCTGGCTAATCACCTTGGGGAATGGCACCATACTGGGGACTCAGTGTTGGTCTCTGCTGCTGGTAGATTGGGCACTCAGCTGTGGAGGTAGCCATGTCGGCCTCGGTGAGTGGAAATCCATGTTGCTGAGCCCACGCATAACCTCCATCTCTGCTACCATGGCCACTTTGTTCATGAGTCCATTGGGCAATGATGAGAGTGACTGGGGAAACAGGATGGCTGGTTCCCACAGGATGTGCTGTCCTATCCATTTGATTATTAAAATCTTCCTCTGCCGTGGTCACCCTTTGGTGAGCATTCACATGAGGCACAAGTATCTTCACTTCTTTGGCCTACTCAGAGAGGTCTATTCACATACCTCTTCCCCATAAACTCTTGTCTCCAATTTTGCAATCATGTTGTTTCCCAGTTCCTGGAGTTCCATTCAGCCAAACCATTGGCCGCAGCCCATGAATCAGTATACAATAGCACATCTGGCCATTTCTCCTTTCAAGCAAAGTAAATATCTAAGTGCAGTGCTTGAGATTCTGCCCATTGGGAGGATCTCCCTTCACCACTGTCCTTCAGGGAGGTCCCAGAAAGGGGCTGTAGTGCATGCATATTACGTGGAACCATCTGTAAACTAGGCACAAGTTTTTTCTTTCTCAGTCACCTGATCATAAGGAACTCCTCATGAGGCCATAGGTGCAGACTGGGAGGCAGAAGGTAATGTGACAAGAGTGGAGACCATAGCTATTTGGGCCACTTCCATATGCAACTTACTTATACCTTCAGGTCCTGCTCAGGCCCAATTTTTTTTTTTTTTTTTTTGTGGGTTGCATACTTCAAGTCCTTGGTGGTGGTGGTAATCTCTGCAACCCCTCCAGGAATGTGATGTTATTTTTGATTTACTATTTTCCTAAGTAGGGGCAGTTCTAATGGCTTCCAGTTGGCTTTTTCTACCATAATAGCCCTTACTCCATTTGTCAGGGAGCCAACGTGGCGGCTCTGCCAGTTGCTGAGTATATGTATCCTAATTATGCATTCTGGAACTTAGAAATCATTATAGGATGAATTTGGGGACCGGTGGGCCTACTGTGTGACAGACATGAGCTAAGACTCTGTTAACCTCACCTCCACATGTCTCCATTCTAACTGGCAGGCCACAGTGATGTTTTGAGTCTCCTGGAATTAGTGTCAGTTTAGAGCCAGTAGTTCCCAAAAAGTCTGATTATTTCCTTTTACCCAAAGAATAGTCACTCTTGTAAAAGGCTGTAGATCCCTTTGGGGAAGGGCAGGAGAAAGATTAACAGTAGTGGGTCTCTAAACTTGCTCAAGTCTAGGAATTGATTCAGGGGCCGTGACTTTCTATTCTGGTGAATCGTTAGACTGTTGCACACTTGACCTAGGATTCTTCCGCTTGTACAGATCAAGTAAATGTTTAGTAGATTTCCTATCTATTTCACCATGACTAAGCAGCGAATACCATAAGTCCATACGAGTCAGACTATTCTGATTACTGCTTTGACTTCACTGTTCATTACACTAACCACATCCACCTTGTCTTTGTTGACTGAGTGCCAACACTTGGCCCCTACCACCATGGGCTCCAATCAGCCCCATTGCAGTTAGGTGTCTTAACTCAGTTAGGGCAGTTTCCACTGTCAAATCTGACTTACGTAAAATAGCAATGACGACAATCTTCAAAGATGCTGGGGCTCCCTTCACGAATTTGTTCCTCACCATTGTAGTAAATGGTGTATCCTCTGGGAAGTCCATGTGTGGGTTTGTGGGTCTAACCTGAAAAATCCACTCTAACATGCCAATTTCCCTATGCCTTTGGATACCTTCTTCTACAGTATACCAAGGCAGGTCTGGTGCTTCAACTTGACTTAGTGTAGGCCACCATATGATTTATGTTTCAGTGGCCCAACCAGATAAACTATTAGATCCTTTCCTAACTTCTCAAGCAGAAACACTGAATGAAGACTCTGTGCTTAGTGGGTCCATATCAGTAAACTCAGACTGATCCATCTTTATGTTCCTTGTACCATTAGCCCACACCCTTAAAAGCCATTCCCACACATATTCCCCAGGTTTCTGTTTGTATATTAGAAAAGTCAAGCAGTTCTTTTCTAGTGTAGCATGCCTTCTCCTGGGTCATACTTCGTACTTCATCTTTTGTGGCCCGCTGGGACTCTTGTCTCATTACAGGTCTAGAAGCCAAAATGGATGGTACAGGTGTGTTTTGAGAACACTCAGCATTGTCTCGGAAAGCATCTGCCTCAGGCCATGCCCCAGGCAATGGCTCAGCTGATATCTCAGACAAAGGCTCTTCAGATACAGCTGGATTCATCTCATCAGATGGGGTGGAGAGGATAATGGTTTCCATGGCAGGAGCAATTCAAGAGAATTTAGGAACTCACTGTCCCCAGCTTCCTGATTATCTGCCCATATATCCCCATCCCAAGTCTCAGGATCCTATTTCTTCCCAATCAATGCTCTCACTTTAGCTTCAGATACCATTTGAGGTTAGGAATTCAATTGGCGTTGTAATTCACCCACTCTTACATTAAGACTCTGGATTTGGTTTTCAGCAGTATCAGCTCTTTTACTAGTAGAAATAAGGCTTTCTTTCAGGACACGAATGGCAACTTTGAGATCATTTATGTGGCACTTGAGCTTTGACTCTGAAGCCCTGAGCTCATCTCTTTCTTTCAGCACTTTCTCTAGCAAAAGTAGGACCAGCCATCCAGATTCCTTATACTTCTCACTCCTCTGACAAAATTTTAGAGAGGTATCAAACATGTGATCACCGAGAGCCTCACCTCTCCCCAATACCTCATCTATTGGTGGTGATATTTTGTGTATTTCTATTGCTACCTCATGCCATGGGTTAGCAGTGCTCTCTTTACTTACAGAAGCAAAGTCATCAAAATCTTTAAGACTAACCAGACTTCAAAACCATTTTAGAAAAGTCACTTTTACAATTTTCTTTCTCTAGAACCACTCTTCAGACCTGTTGGCATAGTGATTAAGAGCTCAGGCTGCTAATAAAATGTTTGGCAATTCAAATCCACCAGGCACTCCTTGGAAATTCTGTGAGGCAGTTCTACTCTGTCCTACAGGGTCACTATGAGTCAGAATCGACTCGATAGCAAGAGGTTTGGTTTTTGTTTTAGAACCACATTTGGTACAAAATATCTCAGGCTGGGTTCTCTAAAGAAGCAAAACCATTCATGTGTATATACACACACACACACAGATTTATCTCAAGGAAATGGCCCATGTGGTTGTAGAGCCTGCAAGTCTCAAGTCTGTGGGTTAGGCATCAGGCATTGGGCTGGAGGCTTCCCCTGACTCACGCAGCTGCAGGGGCTGATGAATCCAAGATCAGCAGGCAAGATGGCAAGTTGCTGATCCAAGTTTCAAGTCTGTCAGATGCTGATGAACTGAATGCGGTATCCAGAGCAGAATAAGAGACAGTGAGCTTTGTCAGAAAGTTCACACATATTTGATGCAGGCCACAACCCCAAGGAAACTTCTTTTCAACTGTTTGGCTACTCATAGCTGATCTCATCAGGAAAGTAATTACATCATTATATGACTGCCAAACCACTAAGAATCATGGCCCAGCCAAGTTGACACATACCCTGAATGATTACAGGGATTCTACAATGGCAAGGATCATTGGGATCATTCTTAGAATTCTGCCCACCCCGACCTCTGAGAGAAAAATAACAAAAATCATTTTCTACCTAATTCAAGAACATATTAGTTGTCAATATCCTGTCTTGTAGCAAGGAGGGTTTGAGGTGGCTAAGTGATTTATACCAAGAAGAGTTCCAGAACCAGTGATTTATAGATTAACACAGTTCAGGTCTCCAAGCGTCAAGGAAAAGGCACGAAGCTGTCCTTAATACATAGGCTTCTCTTTCTGAGGCCTCTCCTGGCTTTCTTTCTCTTCTCTTCTCTTACTAAAGCACTGAATGTAAATGCAAAGTGGCTGCCAATAGGACCACTGGTGGTCTTTATGTAGGGTCAAGTCATGACGAGCTGGCAATATTTAAATGTGGGACTAGACAATTGTATTGTGTAGATGAGTAGTTCTCAAACTTTTTCCACTCAGGACCCCTGTTCCTGAGGACCCTAAAGAGTTTTTGTTTTTATGTTTTATACCTATTGATATTTGCCATTATTAGAAATTAAACCTGAAACATTTTTTAAACACAGGACTATATAAGCACACTTTCTCTTCAACTTCAGAGTGATGTCATCATACATCATATAGCCTCTAGAATGGAAAAGGAAATAAGGTATTAGAATCATTATGAAAAATGTTTTGACCTGGTGGAACACTGAAAAGGTCCCGAGGACCCCAGGGCTTCCTGACCACACTTGGAGACCCACTGATACATGGCATAGTGGTTTAAGTGCTTGGCTGCTGATGCCAACTGCTCTGCAAGAGAAAAATGTGGTGGGAGAAAAATGCGGCACTGTTTCCTAATGTAAATATTACAGCCTTGGAAACCCTGTGGGGGCAGTTCTGCTTTGTGCTATAGGGTCACTATGTGTCAGAATCCACAAAGAGGTTTTTCGTTTGTTTTTTATGGATGTAAATACCAACAATTGAATTTCTTCAGTCTATTGGTGCATTTCCTCGTGCAGCCTTAGAAACAAACTTCCTTTTACTAACATCTGTTCCACTTGGCAGACTCATTTTTGTTGCTGACATATCCTACTTGCAAAAACTGTCATTTGTTACCAATAGGCGAAAATTGAGCTTGATGGGTCAAACATACATTAAAGAAAAATGGAGTTCAAAAATACTTTTTGTGAGCTTCTGGCATTGTCTGTTACTCTACAAACACACTGACAGGGAAACTTGGTTTAAATGCTGCAGCTAAGTCTCCAGCAGAATTGGGACAGGATTGAGCTGGGAGTCAGGCAGAAACAGGCACACAGAGGGAGATGAAAGCAAGCACTGGGATTCTTGCCAGGCTTTGCCCTTGAAAACTATGCCAAGACCTACATCTCTCTCTCTCGCCCTCCTTTTTTCTCTCTAACGCAGAGATCATGTCCTTTTAAACAGTGATGCGCTTAATTGCTCTTTTTGTATCCTGCCTGCAAAAAAAAAAAAGACGAATTCAAGCTAAATCCCTTTAATTGGGATTTTTGTTAAGTGATTAGCTTGTTCCTTCTTCTCACGCTATTTTTTTTCCACTTCCTTCGGTTCGGTCTCTCGCTAAGCGCCCTGAGCGGTTAGGTCCTGAGCTTCCAAAGTCTTTCTACCGGCAATGAAATAAAGCCGCTGGAGGAAAGGTTTAGCATTTCCCCGCCCCAAGGTCACCAAGTCTCTGGGAAAACGGGACGCCAGTGGAAATCCGAGCAACGGTGATTAAGAGTCAGAGAAAGTGACTGTGTGGAACGGCGCACTCCTTTCGCTGGCGGTTGAGGCCCAGTGGGGCACTCTCCACAGGTGAGCAGCAGCACTGAGGGTGACCCAGCCGACCTCGCTGTGGGACCGCGGCACGCCGCCTGACTAGCGCGCGCCGACGCGACCAGCCACTCCGTTCCGACTTGACTCCCACAAGCACCGCGCCAAAGCCGAAGCACAACAGCGGCCCAGCCTTCCGCGGCTGCCGGTTCGCATCTTGCGAGGGGCGTAGAGCCACTGACCAATGGGGAGCAGCGAAAATGCTAGCGTCCGCTGTGATTGGCTACCAGGCTGAAGGTTGGATTGGGAGGGTGGGCCTTGGGGCGTGTCTTGTTTTCGGCGGCGCGGCGGGGCAGCAACGCGTGAGGGAGCCGCTGCGGAGAAAGGCCCGGGGCGCTGCGATCGGAGGCGGCGGCTGGCGCGGGCCCTGCCGGCAGGAGGCGCCCCTCTCGGCTACAGGTGCCCGCGCCGGGCCAGCCGTGGAACCTCGTTCTAGCTGGAGAAGGAGGAAAAGAGGAGAAGGAAGGGGCCGGGCCGGTTCCCCGCCCCCCGCTCCCCGGATGGATGTGCCGGGCCCGGTGTCCCGGCGGGCGGCGGCGGCGGCCACCATGCTCCTGCGCACGGCTCGGGTCCCCCGCGAGTGCTGGTTCTTGCCCACTGCGCTGCTCTGCGCCTACGGCTTCTTCGCCAGCCTCAGGCCGTCCGAGCCCTTCCTGACCCCCTACCTGCTGGGGCCCGAAAAGAACCTCTCGGAGAGGGAGGTAGGGCGGGCCGGCGGGCCGCCGTGTGGGGAGCGGGGAGCGGGGGGCGACGGGGAGCGGGCGGGCCGCCGTGTGGGGAGCGGGGAGCGGGGAGCGGGGGGCGACGGCCGCCGTGTGGGGAGCGGGGAGCTGGGGGCGAGGAGGGCGCTTGGTGCGAGCAGGAGCGGCCGGCCATTCTGGACCAGCTTCTGTGACTTCCCGGCCGGAGGGCGGCTCCGCGCTGCGTGAGTTCATACTTTGCTGTCGTCCGTTGGGTTTATAGGGCGCGTCCTCTGTAAAGGGCTTGGAGCGCGGAGCTGGAGCCCCTATGCGCTGTACCTCGGGCGAGGTGCTCCTGCCGCTGTAATGTGGGCCTGACCGCCCAGACTGGTCCAGCAGCTCCTGGCTGTTGGAGGTGGAGGGGCCTATTTGATTGAAAAAAGTAACCACAGTAAACTGTACCTTGGACATGGTAGGGTTTTGGTAAAACATTTGTGGACTGACTGAATGTAGGGAGCCAGATGCTGAGTACTGCTTTTTTGAAAGCACCCCTTTCCCCCTACTTTGTTTGCCGTTGACGGATGGATATACCCAGTCAAGTGAGGACAGTAACAGGGACAACAAGAATCCATCGTTTTAATTTGTCTATTTTTAATTGGGTGACATTTCCCCCAAGGATACCCTGCCCATCCCCCCTTAGGTCCCATCTCCTGGGGTAAAAGCAGATACTTAGATGGTATGCCTAATTGTCACTTAATTATAGTTTCTCATGTGTTGTTAGTTGTTGCCTCACAGGTGTTAGTTTTGCTCAGCTAGATGGTGAGAACTTCGAAAGCTTCGGTACTCCTGTGATGCTCAGGGTAATTGAGAGCACACAGCCGATGATCAAGAACTTCTTGCTGATTGATTTTCCCTAGAAGAGGATTTATAAATAAAGTACTTCAGAAGTGCACATAGTGTGCTTTAGAAATGTGTTCACCTCTAAAGTGTATGGTCAATCCCAGCACTTGCCCTTAAACTGAAAAAGGAATTAATCTCCAGGTGCTGCCAAAAACCCAAAATAAATCAGATTCAACCACCTTTTCCTGGAACACAGCAAAGTGTGAAAGCTAATGTTTGGTATTCTTTTTCCTAGTGTTCACTGAGTGGCCACTCATTATCTGGGTTGCTGGATTTTTGTTGTTGTTTGGTTGGTTGGTTTTTCCTATGCCTTCTTTTCCTCCCATCCTGCCTCCCTGCCCCAAACAAACATAGCTGCCCTATAGGACAGAGTAGAACTGCCCCATAGGATTTCCAAGGAGCGCTTGGTGGATTTGAACTGTGGACCTTTTGGTTAGCAGCTGCTCCCAGTGCTGATACCTGGAAGGTGATCTGCTTTGTCACCTGCCCTGGACAGAATGCTGCTCAGTGATGTGTCATCGGGTGCCCTGTCTTATCAGAAAGCTTCCTAGGATGAGTGAGACATGTTCAGGGGTCATAGAAATGCAGCAGGGCTGCCAGGCCCAGCAAATATTTGCCAGTTGTGTAACTAAACCATAAGCCCACTTCTGTATTGCAGATTAGATGAGAAAGAGATCTGGGTTTGAAGAGAAATCTGGTGGTCTGGACAAGGGTGTCATTTTTCCCTGAGGCCCTCGAAATCATGACTCATCTGTTGGTTGTGCACAGTATGGCTCTGCTTACCCTGTAGATAACCCTAGGTGTTTCGAAGAGCTAAAAATTGAAATAAATAGAACAACTGACTCTCCTTCCCAAATGAGTACTTGCTTCCAGCGATGTGTAGTGAAATCGGAAATATTATGTAATTATTAGGCAAAGTGAATGCCAAGCCATGTTCCATGACACTTGTATTTAAGGTTGTATTTCCCACTAGAAGACTTCAGAAGGGCTAAGTTGGATCATCTTAGAGTTCTTGTTATCCTAGTTTGAAGACAAAAAGAGAAAAAAAGACAGAATTTCTTCTTTCCATTCTCAAAGGATTTTTCCTTAGATTTCAGAAAAGTGTTACCTTTAAAAACAGGTACCATTTTATGTCTTGAAATAGGTTAGAATTTGACTGCATTTCAGTAGTTGAAAGCCAAACTTTGAATAAAATAGAGATAGAACTCTTTATCTCCCAACACGTTTTTTTCCTTTTTTAATTGTACCTTAGATGAAAGGTTTACACAACAAACTGGCTTCTCATTAAACCATTAGTACACATATTGTTGTATGACATTGGTTAACAACCCCACAACATGTCAACACTCTCCCTTCTCAACCCCGGGTTCCCTATTACCAGCTTCCCTGTTCCCTCCTGCCTTCTAGTCCTTGCCCCTCGGTTGCTGTGCCCCTTTAGTCTTGTTTTGTTTTGTGCGTCTGTCCAATCTTTGGCTGAAGGGTGAACCTCGGGAGTGACCTCATTACTGAGATGAAAGGGAGTCCGGGGTCCATACTCCCAGGGTTTCTCCAGTCTCTTTCAGGATGGCAAGTCTGGTCTTTCTTTTTGAGTTGGAATTTTGTTCTACATTTTTCTCTAGCTCCGTCCAGAATCCTTTATTGTGATGCCTGTCAGAGCAGTCAGTTCACAACACATTTTTTTTATCCTTACATCTTTTTAGTGTGTGGTCTGACGGATATTCACTGCCTTTCTTTGATTTTTTCTAAACATTCCACGTTTTCTGCCTGACGTTCAGAGCCTTACAGTTTGGCGCTTGCCTCTTTGACAGCCTTATCTCTCACCACATCCTTTTTCTCTTTGCCCTTTTGCACTGACCCAAACCCCAGTCACATTAATCCTGTCATCACAGATCCATTCTGTGCATGGTCTCTAATCTCCTAGTCACACTTAAAGGGGTGACCTCTGCTTGGACTAATCTGCCCAAGTGTGTCTGTTGATGAATTTCTCTTAGCCTCTAACTGTCTCATCCTCAGGACCCATCTCAAGGAAGCAACTTCATAGTTCCTGTTCCTTGGCGGCACTGTGTGTGTATGTAGTCTTCACCAGGCAGGGAACTCTGGGGAAGCCGAGGTTTCGTTTTAGTCTTCTTCTCTAACCTCCACACAGCTTCAGAGTGGTGTTCTGCAAATAAGTGCTTACAAAGTGCTTGTTTAATTGAGACTCGGCTCTGCAATAAGGTCCAAATCTGAGGAAGTGCTTAAAGCTGAACATCTGTTTTCCATTGATGTTTTGTATCTCAGAAGAAAAGATAAATATGCTCTGATCCAGAGTTGGGAAAAGCATCTTGATTAGAATAAAGTAAATTCCCTTGGCTCACGTGGCAGGTTTTACCCAAGATGAGAGATTACGGTATGGACAATTAATAGGGTCTGTAATTGTACAAGGAGCCCTGTTGGCCCAGTGGTTAAAGTGCTTGGCTCCTAACAGAAGGATCAGCAGTCCAAACCCACCAGTTGTTCTGCAGGAGAGAGGTGTATCAGCCTGCTTCTGTAAAGATTTATGGCCTTGAAAACCCTATGGGGCAGTTGTACCCTGTCCTATAGGGTTCCTTTGAGTCAGGATCGACTCAGTGACAGTGGGTTTAGTTTGGGTTGGTAATTTGTACATTTTTGCCTGTAGGAAGTTTCGAGTATCTATCAAAGAACCATTTTCTGGTTTAAAAGTCTTCTCCTTGGGAGCATTGAAAGAGGAAGAATTGCCTTTAGATACTGGACAGCTAAGCTGTGGGGACTGTATCTCTTATCTCTTCATAAAACAACGCATTGCGATCAAGTCAGTTCCAACTCATGACAGCCTCATGTGTTACAGAGTGTAACTGAACTCCTCCATAGGGTTTACTTGGCTGTAATCTTTACCGAAGCGGATTGCCGGCCCTTTCTTCTGGATCTCCACTGGGTGGGTTTGAATCACCCATCCTTCCATTGGTAGTAGAACACGAACTGTTTGTGCTACCCAGGGAAAGTGCCCTATAAAAGCACCTTAGTGAAGATTGCAAAAGCTGCTGCAGCCATTAAAAGTGACCCTGGAACATAGTAGTGATCAGTAAAACCTTCCTGTTAGAAGAAAGGAGGCGTTTTAGTGTGGTAGAGTCATAATTTCAGATTCTTCCTCTGCCAGTTACTAGATGTGATAACTTTGGACAGCTTATTTAACCTTTCTTTAAGCCCAAGTTTCCTCAGTTGTAAAACGGAGGTGCTAAAAATAAATATTTACTTCATAGGGCTGTTGTTTGGATTAAATGAGGTGATTCAGGTAAAGTGCTTAGCACAGCGTGTAGCACGGCAGTTTGGTGTTGGGTGCCGTCAAGTCGATTTTCAACTATGGTGACCCCATGTGACAGAGTAGAACTGCCCCTTAGGGTTTTATAGGCTGTAATCTTTATAGGAGTAGATGACAGCCTAGAGTGGCTTTCTCCCCTGGAGCGGCCAGGTGAGTTTGAACCGCCAACCTTTCACTTGGCAGCGCAGTGCACCACCAGGCTTCCTTGCACATCAGTAGAGGTTTGCTGTTATAATGCTGATAATCGTATTAAAGGGACATTCACCTTAGATTGATACCCATTATGGGAAAGGATGAAAGTCTCTTACTTATAATAAATGAAAGAGAATTTGTCTGGTCTTTTCTCCTACTTGCCTTTACTTTTGTTTTTAGTTGGCACTGCAAGGCTGACTGCGTTACTTTCCCTTGTTTTCATTATCTAAGTTGTGATTTTGTGCTAGGAGTAGAATTAGACTTGTAATTATAGACATTTTAAGTTGATAGTTAAGAGGATGGGGTTTAAACAATGTAAACTTGGCAGGTAATCATCTTGGGGCAACTGAAGGAGGCTGAGTGGCACAAGCAGTTTGTAGTCAGCTGCTAGCCTAGAGGTTGACAGTTCAAACCCACCCAGTGGCTCTGTGGAAGAGAGGCCTGGTGAACTGATTCTGTAAGGCTTACAGCCAAGAAAACTCTATGGAGCACTCTACTGTGAAACATGGGGTTGCCATGAGTCAGGGCTGCCTTGATGGCAGCTAACAATTTTTTTTTTTTTTAATTTTAGGTGAAGGTTTATGGAATAAACTACCTTGTCATTAAACAGTGCACATATTATGACATTGGTTAACAACCCCATAACATGTCAACACTCTGCTTTCTTGACCTTGGGTTCCCTATTACCAGCTTTCCTGTCCATCCTGCCTTCTAGTCCTTGCCCCTGGGCTGGTATGCCCCTTTAGTCTTGTTTTGTTTTACAGGCTTGTCTGATCTTTGAATGGAGGGTAAACATCAGGAGTGACCTCATTATTGAGCCAAAAGGGTGTCCACGGGCCATACTCTCAGGGTTTCTCTAGTCTCTGTCAGGCCAGTAAGCCTGCTCTTTTTTTGTGAGTTAGAATTTTCTACATTTTTCTCCAGCTCTGTCTGGGACCCTCTATTGTGATCCCTGTCAGAGCAGTCAGTGGTAGCCGGTCACCAGCTAGTTGTACTGGACTCAGTCTGGTGAAGGCCATAGTAGTTGTAGTCCGTTAGTTTTTTGGACTAGTCTTTCCCTTGTATCTTTAGTTTTATTCATTCTCTCATGCTTCTGAAGGGGTGAGACCGGTGGAGTATCTTAGATGGCCGCTCACAGTCTTTTAAGACCCCAGACACTACTCACCAAAGTAGAACGTAAAACATTTTCTTTATAACTATGTTATGCCAGTTGAGCTAGATGTTCCCCGAGACCATGGTCCCCACAGCCCTCAGCCCGGCAGTTCAGTCCCTCAGGGAGTCTGGATGTGTCTATGGAGCTGCCATGACCTTGGCTTGTACAGGTTGTGCTGGCTCCCCCAGAATTGTGTACTGCCTTACCCTTCACCAAAGTTCCCACTTACCTATGAAGTGTTTTTCCATCCCCACCCCCCCCATAACCATCAAAGATTGTTTCTTCTTGTGTGTAAACCTTTTCATGAGTTTTTACAGTAGTGGTCTCATACAATATTTGTCCTTTCATGAATGACTTATTTCACTCAGTATAATACTTTCCAGATTCATCCATGTCGGAGCTGCTTTGTAGATCCATCACTGTTCTTTATCGTTGCACAGTGCTCCATTGTGTATATGTACCATAGTTTGTTTATCCATTCCTCTATTGATGACAACTAACAGCATTTTTGAAAAGTATATAAAATGTCCAAGTACAGACAATATTACTGGACTCAAGGTCAAAAGTCCCAGGGGGTGTGATGGAAAACAAAAGAAAATGGAGTGTTGGAGGAGTGATAGAGGACATTTTTAAAGGAAAGACTTGAAGGCTAGTAGCTTTATGGTGCTGTGTTTGGCAAAAAACATACTGGGGAAAATGTGAAGTGAAGAAACATGCTGAATCAAACAGGAGGCAGTTTTCAAACATAAGAAAACTGAAGGAGAGTTTCTGCAAAACTGTAGACAAAAGGAGTGGGAAGCTGTTAGCTGGGAACCCTTCACTCTTCACTGGTTTTATCTCAAGGTTACCTTGCTCCTTCAGTTTTGTGCTGAGAGGAGCCTTAGACTGTGATCATGCCAGCCAAGTGTACTCTGTTCCTCATATTACAGAAAAGGGCAACAAAATTTCCTGATCACGTGGAGGTTGCTAACTGATGTACAAATGTGAATTAGACCAAAATTCAGGAAGATAAGGCTATTTAAACAAATCACTTTGGATATTTGCCCAGTCAGAAATCAAGTCTGGAGTGTATTTCAGAAAATGGGGATTGCGTTTTATTTTATAGTTGTGCTCTAAACTGGCAAAAGTTTCATAGTACTTATTTACTTTATTATTTGTCTACAACACTGGAAAAATTAGCCCATTTCCACTGGGATCAACTGAGGTATACGTGAGAGCTAAAGAGAAAGTTACCCTTCATCTCAGATTGTCAAAGTCCAGGATTAGTCTGTTCTGTCCAGAGCATTTAGTCTGTTAAATACTACATTTCAGAAAGCACTTAAAAACTGGGGCCACTGATCCTGGCTTTAAAATGATCCTTTAAAAAACTATGTTACCTAAGCTGTCAGGACCTTGCTGGACACTGGGTAGGTGTAAGAAGAGGGAATGTCTTCTGTGATTGTTTCTGGAAGAATGGGGTTGACAGTCCAGTTAATGTAGTTATTCACGTTGCACCAGGTGGTATGTTTCAGCGTCTGTCCTCTAGTTTTCAGACCTGTAAATAAATAAAGCATGGTAAGTGATTTACATGCATTCTCTCATTTAATCTTTATAACAAATAACCCTATGAGGTAGGTCATATCCCTCATTTACTAATGATGAAGATTGAGGTTAAGGGAAACTGAAGAAACTTGCCTGTAACCACACAGCTAGCAGATAATAGAACTGAAATTCCAGCTGGGGATTTCCTGATTTCAAGCTTATTTTAAAAGTTATGTCTACTATAAAAAACCCAGTGCCGTCGAGTCGATTCCGACTCATAGCGACCCTATAGGACAGAGTAGAACTGCCCCGTAGAGTTCCCAAGGAGCGCCTGGTGGATTTGAACTGCCAACCCTTTGGTTAGCAGCCATAGCACTATATAACTGAAAAAATATGCATTAAAAAATAGAAAAAACTCCTGTTATTTTTTTCATATTAAGGAAAAGTGAAAGGGACATACAAATTGCCTACAATCCTACCATCCAGAGATAGTTATCCTGTCAAGACAGTAGGAAAGATTTTCTATCTTCTTTACCTATTCTTTTACAGGCCCCCTGTTGGCGCAGTGGTTGCAGCAGTTGCCTGCTAACCGAAAGATCAGTGGTTCGAAACCACCAGGGGCTCCGTGGGAAAAAGATGTGGCAGTCTGCTTCCATAAAGATTATAGCCTTGGAAACCCTGTAGCGTCTGTATGAGTTGGAACAGACTCAACGGCAGTGGGTAGGGTTACCTTCTCCTTAACCCGAAAGAAACAAAAACTGAAATCCGAGAAACCGAACCAAATTGTAGGATCAGGCTCCCTAACCTGTGGCTAGAAGTAAGAATTACTTGATGTTGATTCAATCATTGAGCCTAGTATCTTCCAGAAAGTATACTGGCTATTAGATGGGTTATATATATGAACATGGGGTCCACCCTTACAAACCTGTAAGGCAGTGGTTCTCAACCCTGGCTCATATTAAAGTCTTGCTTATGGATGGCCATCAATATTACTTAAAAGTTCCCTGGGAGATATGCAGCCGGGGTTGAGGAGCAGTGCTATGAGGTATCTGGGGAGTCTGACACTGTCTTAGTTATCTAGTGATACTGTAACAGAAATACCACAAGTGGAAGTTTTGACAAAGAGAAATTTATTCTCTCACAATCTAGGAGGCTAGAAGTCCAAATGCAGGGTGGCAGCTCCAGGGGAAGGCTTTCTGTCTTTGTCAGCTCTGGGGGAAGGTCCTTATCATCAATCTTCCCCAGTCGAGGAGGTCCAACTCATGTGCTGTGCTCCCAGTGGTTCTTTCTTGGTGGCATGAGGTTCCCATGACTCTCTGCTCGATTCTGTCTTTTATATATCAAAAGAGAGTAACTTAAAACACAACCTAATCTTGCAGATTGAGTCCTGCTTCATTAACATAACTGCCGCTAATCCCACCTCATTAACATCATAGAAGTAGAATTTACAACACGCAGGAAAATCACATCAGATGACAACATGGTGGACAATCACACAGTACTGGGAATCGTGGACCAGCCAAGTTGACACACATTTTGGAGGGACGAGTTCAATACATAACAGACAAAAACAAAGAAATATCAGTAGAGAGCTGTAAATGTTGTAATACAAATACTGTCAGGTCCAGCAGAGTCTTCTCGGATGAAGAAGCCCTTGAACTAGGCTTTGGTGAGTGGGAAGGATTTTATTAGGGATGGTGGTGGTGGGTGAGGAGAAGGATATTACAAATAATTATTAGAACTGCCATTCCTGTTGTCAAGGGTTCTTTGGTTGATTAGGATGAGGTTGATTTATAAGAATAAATTGTTACGAATATTCCATTTGATGGCACTAATAGCTTTTTGTTCTTCTCTTTCTACCAGGTCTTCAATGAAATTTATCCAGTATGGACTTACTCTTACCTGGTGCTGCTGTTTCCCGTGTTCCTTGCCACAGACTACCTCCGTTATAAACCTGTTGTTCTGCTGCAGGGACTCAGCCTTATCGTCACATGGTTCATGCTGCTCTACGCCCAGGGACTGCTGGCCATTCAGTTCTTAGAATTCTTCTATGGCGTTGCCACAGCCACTGAAATTGCCTATTACTCTTATATTTACAGTGTGGTAGACCTGGGCATGTACCAGAAAGTCACAAGTTACTGCCGAAGTGCCACCTTGGTGGGCTTCACAGTAGGTTCTGTCCTGGGGCAAATCCTTGTCTCGGTGGCAGGCTGGTCCCTGTTCAGCCTGAACGTCATCTCTCTCACCTGTGTTTCTGTGGCTTTTGCTGTGGCCTGGTTTCTGCCCATGCCACAGAAGAGCCTTTTCTTTCACCACGTTCCATCTACCTGCCAGGCTGTGAATGGCATCAAGGTACAAAATGGTGGCATTGTTCCTGACACCTCAGCTGCTAACCGCCTTCCTGGGTGGGAAGATCTTGAGTCAAAAATCCCTTTAAATATGGCAGAGCCTCCCACGGAGGAACCGGTAAGTTCAACATTAAATGTCTTGGGTGAATACTCAGTTGCTACTCTGGGGACTGGACCAATAATGGAAAAGCAGTCCCTCTTGCTAGACCTTGTATCCATTTGTATTCAGGCTTTATCCTGAGTTGGTTCATTCATTCCTTCATTTGTTTATTCTGGAAAGGGTTGTTTTATTTTGGGAATACCAAGTATATGTTCCCCTGGAGTGAGTGACCTCCAAAGTCAGGCCCGTGAAATAATATAGCGCTCATATCAGAGAGTTCTTCAATGACAGGGACTTTGTCTTCCTCTTTATATCCCCGGTGCTTGGTATGTAAAGAAAGCACTCAAAAAATTTTCCCTAAACGAATAGGTGAAATGATTCCAATAAATGATGAATATATTCTTCAAGTTTCTGAATCAGCGTCCAGAGTATCTAAGGATAGGAGGTTATGTCCCTCTTCTGTGCTGGAAGTGATACCGGGTATCTATTCTGAAATGACCGTTTGAAGAAGTGGTAATGAGTAATACAGAGGAAAAGAATCACAAGAGAAAAGTTTAAGATAATGATGGAATAAATATTAAAAGTGTGACTGTGAAGTTGCTTCTTAAAAGAAAGGGATATAGTATCATAATAATTTATCCCTCTATGCTTTCTAGCCAGGAAGGCTAATTACCGCCTCCCCCCCCGCAGCTCCCACCTTCTTAAATTTTTTTTTTCTTTCTACCAGATCATAGCTGTGAGTGGCAAGATTCATTCTTTGTTGAATTAGTCTCAGTTTTCCTGGGACATATTTGGAAATAAGCCTATTAACATTGCAATTTTGCAGGTGGGCTCAATCAGACATAAAGCTTCATAAGCTTTGTAGGCTGGGTGAGGATAAAGAGCCACCGTGAATAGAATGTTTCAACTTGGCATTTAACATTTCCTTTCAATGGCAATGGGTTTTTTTTTTTTTGACTGCCCATAGCCTTCACCTCTGGTTAAACCAAAACCAAACCCATTCCGACTCACAGCGACCCTATAGGACAGGCTAGACCTGTACCATGGGGTTTTTAATGCTATAAATCTTTACGGAAGCAGACTGTCACATCTTTTTCCCACGGAGTGTCTGGTGGGTTAGAATGCCAACCCTTTGGTTAGCAGCCAAGCGCTTTAACCACCGTGTCACCAGGGCTCTTCCTCACCTCTGGCTACTGGTTAAAATTTAAGTTATCATCCCAAAGATCCATCCCTATAACCTGGGTGATCCTCATCATGAAACTCACCTTGATTACCAGGCACCTGAGGATACTTTGGTCAGAATGAGCAGGGATAGGTGAGCAATGAAATGCTTGTTCCCTCATACTGTGTTCGATGATGCTGGGAGCCAACAGAGGGTTGATGGAGTGGGAAAGGGAAGTATAATCGTTTAATAGCTTTCATGTGATAGAAAAACTCAGGACCCTTTTGATCTGTTTCAAATGTGTTGTTATGGCTTTAGCTAACAAAAAAATACATATACACGTACATATGTATAAATTTTAAATATTAACATATTGGTGATAGTTCTAAAGACTTTCATAGACCAGTGATTTTCAGGTATTTTGAACATGACCCATAGTAAGAAATATATATTTTACATAGTAAAGAGTACGATATAAACCCAACCCATGGCAGTTACTGGGCAAGGATGGATTATATTAGTAGAAAACAGGCCTCTAATCCATTTTGAGAGAACCGTCTTATATATCCACATATGCTAATCCAGCAGCTCCAGCCAGGAAAGCCAGCAATGCTCTTGGCCATGAGACATGAACATGACCCATAATAAGAAATATATTTTACATAGTAAGGAGTACATATATAAACCCAACCCATTGCCGATGAGTCGATTCCAACTCATAGCGACCGTCTAGGATAGAGTAGAAGTGCCCCATAGGGTTTCCAAGGAGCGGTGGATTTGAACTGCTGACCTTTTGGTTGCAGCCAAACTCTTAACCACTGCACCACCAGGGCTTCAGTACATATAGGTATGTGTTTATTTTGCTTATGACTGAAACAGAAGTTTTACAACATAGTACTTTATCCTAAGACGGTCTATCCCATTTTTTTTTTTTAGAATGCAGGTTACTATCAGAGATCAGGCTGCTAAAAGGTCAGCAGTTCAAATTCATCAGCTGCTCCTCGGAAATCCTATGGGGTAGTTCTACTCTGTCCTGTAGGGTCACTATGAGTGGGAATCAACTCGACGGCAATGGGTTTGTTTGTTTTTTTTTGGTTTAATAAAACTATAATTATGAACCATAGTTTACAAAGCTCTGTCTTAGACCAACTGTAAATTTGTTGTTTATACATATATGTAATGCCCACGGACCGATTACCCAATAAGCAAAGTAAGCACCTGTTTAGGGCATCAACAGAATTGGGGCACCAGCTGTCCAAAGCAGACACCTATAGATGTCAAGCAGATAGGATACAAGGAAGAACAAGCGCAGCAGTAAAAAGGGAACTGACAGGGTACTGAGTGAAACCGATACCAGCTCCAGTGCCTGAAAATGTGCTGGCTGGAAATAAAGTTCATGCAGGGTCACCAGGGTGCCCATGCACAAAGTCGTTTAAACTGTGAGGCCCTACCACTTCCACACCTTTGTCGACATGTCTCCTATGATTCCCTCCCATGTCATTGAAACTCCTTGTCTTAGTGGGTCTCTCTGGAGTATATTATTTATTTCAAATAAACAAGAGGTGGGGGTGGGCTGTCGAGTCTAACTCTTGCTGCATTCATCCAGTATGCAATGGATCCAACATAAGCAGTTACTGGGCAAGGATGGATTATATTAATAGATAACAGGTCTCTAATCCATTTTGAGAGAACAGTCTTATATATCCACATATGCTAATCCAGCAGCTCCAGCCAGGACGGCCAGCAATGCTCTTGGCCGTGATGTAAACACAGGGCATGCGCTGGCATACATCCTGATAAACAGCCAATGGGAACTTCAGTTCCAGATAACGCGCAAAAGCGAGAGAACTCCAATGACCATTGCAGTAAATTCAATCAAGTTACTTTTTAACTGTTTAGGATTTATGTGCAGAGTTATGTCCTAAATTTTGTAAATAATAATTATAATTTTAACTTTAAAATATGTTTGGCATACATGCAGATGCAATCTAGCATACATTCAATGTAATACTAACATGAGTAATTTGAGATATTAACATAGCAAATGTCCAAAACACACTGGAAAAATTAAAAATTATCTAACACATAGTTTCACTTTATGTATCAAGTGAGTTCATTTTTTATTGTCTGATGCACCACAGGATACAGTGCTTGATACGACTGTATATATGCTGCATTGAGAGGATGCAGAATTCAGTATTTATTGTGCAAAATATGTTCTGTTTTGCAACAATGAGTGTTTCTAAATTTGTCTTCCAAGAAAACAACAAAGGACATTTATCAGAACATTACATTTACATTTTACCATAATATTTACATATCTCTGTGTAAGGAAATTGAACAATTCCTTGAGGAAATAAATGAATAGTTAGATAATAAAAATTATGTAAATATATTTTCCATTTTCCATCACACTGACTTCTTTTAAGAATTGATTGATATTGTTGTGACCCATAAAATAAACTTGCTTATCTAGAAGTGGTGCTATTGCTTTATTAATTATGTACATATCTCCAAATATAGGAGTTGAACAATTCCACAAAGAAATAAAAGGAACATTTTATAAATTTTTTTACATTAACAGTTATATTTTAATTTTGGACTGATCAGGTATAACCTCACATTCAGTTCTCTCTCATCAGCCACATAAGAATAGAAAGAAATGTTTTTAATTATAACACATTAGAGATGAATGATCTATCTAAAATATAGTAATTCCACATAAGAATAGAAAGAAATGTTTTTAATTATAACACATTAGAGATGAATGATCTATCTAAAATATAGTAATTAGTTGTAATATTTGTTTTCTGATCATTAAATTTTCTTTTATGACATCTTTTCATTTGTTCATTTATAGCATTTCCACCACATTTTTGTCAGTTTGTCATACTGTGGTAGCTTGTGTGTTGCTGTGATGCTGGAAGCTATGCCAGCATTATTTCAAATACCAGCAGGGCCACCCATGGTGGACAGGTTTTAGCAGAGCTTCCAGACTGAGACAGACGAGGAAGAAGGACCTGGTGGCCCACTTCTGAAAAAATTGGCCAGTGAAAACCTTATGAACAGCAGCAGAACACTGTCCAATATAGTGGCGGAAGATGAGCCCTTCAGGTTGGATGCCGAGCGAGTAATTGGAGAAGCTGAATTATAGGAAGAGAAACGGGCATCAAGATTGGTGGAAGACTCATTAACATCCTTTGATACGCAGATGACACAACCTTGTTTGCTGAAGGTGAAGAGGACTTGAAGCACTTAACTGATGAAGATCAAAGACCACAGCCTTCAGTACGGATTACACCTCAACATAAAACAAAAATCCTCACAACTGGGCCAATAAGCAACATCGTGATGAACGGAGAAAAGACTGAAATTGTCAAGGATTTCATTTTACTTGGATCTGTAATCAACGCCCATGGAAGTAGCAGTCAGGAATTCAAACAATGTATTGCATTGGGCAAATCTTCCGCAAAAGACCTCTTTAAAGGGTTGCAAAACAAAGATGTCATTTTGAGGACTCAGCTGTGCCTGACTCAAGCCAGTTGCTTCATATGCATATGAAAGCTGGACTGTAAATAAAGAAGACCAAAGAAGAATTGATGCCTTTGAATTATGGTGTTGGTGAAGAATATTGAATATTTCATGGAGTGCCAGAAGAACGAACGAGTCTGTCTTGGAAGACATATAGCCACAGTGCTCCTTGGACATGTTATTAGGAGGGACCAGTCCCTGGAGAAGGACATCATGTTTTGTTAGGTAGAGGTCAGCAAAAATGATGAAGACTTTCGATGAGATGGATTGACACAGTCGCTGCAACAGTGGGCTCAGACATAGCAACATTTGTGAGGATGGCGCAGGACTGGGCAGTGTTTTGTTCTGTTGTATGTAGGGTCACTATGAGTTGGAACTGACTCAATGACACCTAACAACAACAGCAGCCAGTTATAGCATTTATTATGAAACAAGCATCAAAATTGAAGTATGACCCATTTAAAGCAGAATTGGTGAAAGTCTGTTTTTCGTTGTGGAGATCAACAGAATTTTACATTGATTGTTGGAACAACTAAAATCACGGACTCATTTTCTTTGTTGCAGAACATGTGGAATATTCTTTTTGTATAAAATGTGGTGTATAGTAAAAGTCTTAGTACCCCGCATCCACTAAAAATCTTATAATCCAGTTCATCTCATTCTGCTCAAATGGCGTAGGCCACTTTTGTGTTCAGTCGCTAATATAACCACATTTACAAAGAAGTTACATCATGGATAGCTAAGACACATCCACAAACACGTATATATACCTGTGTGTCTGTATAACATATCCGGTTCAAATGCATGAGTAAGCAGAGGAGAGGGCACCACAGATTAACAGTGTATAGGGCCCTCAGCAGCCTTAATCCAGCCCTGGTAATGCAGGTATTTCACATACTGAAGAATTGTAAAATTTTAGAGTTAGAAGTGGTTCTAACCACAGTTTATGGAACAATCAAAGCACCTGAACGTTAGAGGGAACTTGAGGTCTCCTTAGCCCTCTCATTTTGGAGATAAGGATGTTGGGGTCATAGATTAGTGACTTGTGTACAATTCTACAGATGTTTACTCCTAGTCTAAGCATAATTTAATAGGTATATATGAGATCCACTTCTCTTTATATGTTGCTCCGTAAAGTCTTCCACTAGGGTGACAACGTTGTCAGGGCTGTCTTGTTGGCTACCTGAGAAACCCATTGCGGTCAAGTAGATTCCTACTCACAGTGACCCTAGAGGACAGAGTAGAACTGCCCCATGTGGTTTCCAAGGAGCAGCTGGTGGATTTGAACTGCTGACCTTTTGCTCCCAGAGCCCCATGTTAGCTACAGTGTGGTCAGAATTATCCTTGGCTCCGCTGCTGACGCTGTGGCAGGAAGACAGTACTGCTTGGCAGCAGTACTAACTGGCCCTAAAATGCTGCTGCTTTGTCTTTTGCAAGCTTGAAAGAAAGTCAGTATACGGATATTGGGGATCACGGGGCCATTTAAGTTGACAAAGCCTGTAAGTATTGTGATTGTGGTAATTATGGTAAAGAAGAGTAGGTAGGTGAGTGGTATTACGTTGATTTTCTAAAAAGGAAAAATGAAGTAGGAGGAGTCAAAGCAGTAGCCAGTCCCCAAGCCGCCTTGTGAGTCCTTTCCGGAAAGAGCCTGTTGCTTTGGGGCAAGCGGAGCTGATGCTGCTGGAGACACCAAAGCCAGTGACTGTTTTCACAAACAGGGAAATGGAGTCATTATGTGCTTGGTGTATAGCCGGATCTGATTGGTTCTGAGTTGTTACTCTATTAGAAATTATGTAAATTAAAGCACCTCTTTAACACAGGGCCTGGCGTTAGTAAATGGTACCTGTTACAATGGAAATACTTTCTGGTAGACGGACACCTTTTACTGTTAGCAAGCATTCTGTGTGTGTATCCATGTGTGAATCCTGTTCCTATAAGAGAGACTATAATATCCACTTCATGGAGTAATTTTGCGTACTAAATGAGGCAATGTAAAGCTTTCAATTGCACATACTTGAGTAGGTACTCAATACATGATAAATATTCTTACTATCATTATTAGATATGAATAACCAAGAACAGCTTTGTACCTTCCCTGTAGATGGTTATTTTTTTGAGAGGCTGTAAATAATCTTTTTCCCTTTGAATTAGTACCCCTGGTCTTCTGGGCCTTTTGAAAGGAGTCACCAGATCTAATACTAGTTCCATCACTAGTTCTCCCTCTTAAGCTGAGTTAGACAGCTCTTAAATGTAGAGCAGGTTAGACCAGATCGTACTAAGCTTTCCTTAACTCTAGAATCTGAGTTTAATGAGCTGATTGGTGTGAAGAGACTGTTTTTCTCCTGCTTCCCCGGTACAATGTGGACAGCTTCTCCTTTTCTGCCTTGTTATCGGTAGTTGACGCCAAGCTGATTCTGACTCGTGGCGACCCCTTGCATGCAGAGTAGAACTGCCATAAGGTTTTCAAAGCCATTTGGAAGCAGATAGCCAGGCCTGTCTTCCAGGGTGCCTCTGGGTGGACTTGAACTGCCAGTCTTTCGAATAATAGTCAAGCGCTTAACGATTTGTGCTCCCCGGGGACTCCTAGCTTCTCATACAGGTAAGAATGCATAATAAAGTCATCGTTGTTAACATAGAAGTGATTTAATTGCAATCATCAGCCCTTAATATCGTCTCGGTTTAGGCATTAGCCCTATTTCTCCTTCCCTGTGTGTTTTCCTGTTACATGTAGAAGAAAATCCGAAATTCTCATCGTGACCTGTAAGACCCTAGTCTGGCCCCTTGCCAGTTTCTCTGTCAGTATCTTTTACTACTGTGCTCTGCAAAGCTCTGGCCTAAACTGCATCAAGCTTATTTCTACTTCAGAGCCTTAATCAGGAGGTTCCCTCAGGACTGCCCTTCATTCTGATTTTTCCATGGCTGGTTTCTTTATGTCAATTCAGATCTCAACTCAGACACCAGCTTTTCAGAAGGCCATTCCTCAAATACTCCACCATCGTTACTTCCCCATAACATAGTCACTTGCTAGCCTGTTCCCCTGTTTATTGTCTTCATAGCATTATCATTGTGGCTGTTAGTTGCCGTCAGGTCAGTTCTGACTCGTGGTGAAACATCGGCTTGTCCTTGCCATTTTCATGATCATTGGTATGTTTGAGTCCATTTGTCTATTGTGTCACTCTCGTTGAGAGTTCCCACATTTTTGCTGATCCTGCCTGTACTTTACCAAACATGATATCTTTTTCTCGCAATTGATTTTTCCTGAAGACGTGTCCAAAGTAAGCAAGTCGAAATCTCACCATCCTTGCTTCTAAGGTTGTACCATATTTTTACATAAATAGCACACACCTTCTGTGTGTGTTTGCCCGCTGTGCTCTCCCACCACGAGACATTTTCGTAAGGATGTTTGCTATTTTTTTTACAGCAGTGGGTGGAAGAGGATTAAGGTAGCAGCGCTTGTGAGGGTGTCTTTCAGAGGGAAGACGAGGCCGGCAAACAAACACAGAAGGCACGTGTTTTTGTGTAAAAATAAGATACTTTGTGTAAGACTGATTTGTTCATGCTTCTGGCAGTTCATGGTATATTCGCTATTATTTGCCAACACCATAGTTCAAACACATCAGTTCTTCTGTTTCCCTTTTTCTTTGTCCGGCTTTCACATTCATTTAAGGCTACTGAAGAGGCCATGGCTTGGGTCAGGTGTACCTTGTAAACACTCATATGTGTATTTTTTTATTGTCTGTTTCCCTTATTAAAACGGGAATTTTATGAGGGTAAGGACCTTGCCTGCTGTAATCCAAGTACCTAGAACATTGTCTAGCATGTAGTATAACCAGAAAACCGAACCCACTGCCGTCAGGTTGATTCCAACTCATAGTGACCCTATGGGACAGAGTAGAACTGCCCCATGGGGTTTCCAAGGAGCTCCTGGTGGATTTGAACTGCCGATGTTTTGGTTAGCAGCCATAGCTCATAGTCATTCAGCAAGTATTTGTTGAATATATAAATGAATAGAATGTAAGGGAAGCCTGCTTTTGTCGAGCACCTGCTACACGCGGAGTACGACTCATTTAATTCTTCCAGCAGCCTGTCGCGGTAAACATTAATTTCTAGTTTGTAGTAAGAAAAAAAAACCCTAAAATATAGTTTTCTCATATGCATGCATGCAGGAATGCTCCTTCTGTGTCATCATAGCTCCCGTTTATTTTGACTCTGGTACCAGATACCATTTTGACTGAAGCTGCTAAGAACCTTGGATTCATTATCTCATTTAATTCTTATTAAAACTCTATGATGTCGGCACTGTGTCTACATTTTACAGGTGAGGAAACTGAGACTTGGGTTAAGTAAATTTCCCCGCTGCACATGGGAAGTGACGCAGCCAAAATTTCCAGCCCAGGTCTCCAAAATTGACTCTAAAAATCACTAGAGTAGACGGCCTTTTCTTGAATGAGGGCAATAATGTTTTAGCTTTTTTTTTTTAATTAAAGCAGTATCAAGAACATTTCTTTAAATAAGATCTGAAACTAGAGGCCCAGTGGGATAAACAAGTGAAAACTGAGCTTTTCTCTTTGAAACAGGACTAAGGGTCTGAGACTCTCACCCTCTTGGGCCTATCCTATTCTGCACCCCACATGAAACTCTTAAGGCCCCTTGAGCACATTGCGAAGGTCACTTGATTTAGATAGTGTCCGTGTTAGCTATGGAACAGCTGAAAGTCTTGATGTAATGGAACAGGTTTTTGTTCATTTATAAGGTGTCATTTAGGGACGTAAATAATAACACTTCAGATGCTTCTTTAGAAAGTGTAATTCATATGAGCTCAGCGTTTGAAACCTGGGAATAGCATAGAAGAGAGCAAGCAGATTACCACCAGAGGCACTGACTGTAATCAGGGAACGGCAATCTTTTTTTATTGTGTACCCAGATAATAGACTACTTCCTAACTCCTTACGGCAGAATTCATTATGATAGAGATCTATCTTAAATCCTGAAGTTGGTTACACTGGGCATGATTTTATGTACAGTATGAGTCCTTTGGAGCCCTGGTGGCGCAGTGGTTAAGAGCTTGGCTGCTAACAAGAAGGTTGGCAGTTGGAATCCACCAAGCACTCCTTGGAAACCCGATGGGGCAGTTCTACTCTGTCCTGCAGGACTGTTAGGAGTTGGGATCAACTCGACGGCAACCAGTTTGCTTGTTTTGGCCTTCAGTGTTTTAACTATGTAATAACAGTAGCAGATTTATTGAGCATTTTATAGTAAATAGATGCATATGTAATCTCAATAATCTTATGCAGGTAGGTATTATTATTATTATCGTTTCAATTTTCCAGATGAGAAAACCGTTTCTTATTATTTATGTATCAATTTATGGCAGAGCTTCTGGATTCTTTTCAATTCTTTTAGAAGTAGTAGTGCAAGAATTTTTTTTTTTCTTATAACCTTTCAGCATCTTTGGAAGTTTTAGATATCACAAACATTTTGTAACTTTCGCCACTTGGACAACTGAGACTCAGTAGTAAAATTCTTTAAAGTAGCTCAGTAAAACTGGTGGGCTTAGTGTAGAGAATACAGAAAATGTATTAGGTGCCATTCACTCAACTCAACAAATGCATATACATTTAGATATTATTAAGTATCGACTTGTACTAATTTGTTTAAATTGACCAAGTTTGCTCTCACAGAATGTCAGGAAAGCAGTGTAATGGCAGCAGTATTTGGTTTTTACTTCTAGAGGATTAGCATCACAAATTCAATTGAAGCATTTTCTTTTAGCCTGTCCCCCCCACCCAAGTGCCAGTACCCTCATGCAGTACCAAGAAACCACTACAATAAGGTTGCTTAGGGCTGGTGTGAGTAGGCAGAATGAGGGAACATTACCTGGTTCTCGGTATATGATAGTGTTGTTTCCCATTGCACAAATACTGAGTAATGTAAAAAGTATTAAAAAAAAAAACCCAAACCAAACTCATTGCCATCGAACCGATTCCAACTCATAGCGACCTTGTAGGACAAAGTAGAACTGACCCATAGAGTTTCCAAGGAATGCCTGGTGGATTCAAACTGTCAACCTTTTGGTTAGCAGCTGTAGCTTTTAACCACTACACCACCAGGGTTTCCAATAAAAAAAAAGTATAAGAAAATAAAATCACTAATAACTCCACCACCCAGAGAGAACTACTACTCCCGCCCCCCCCCCCCCCCCCCAAGATTTCTGTCTTAACTACTACTGTTCAACGAATCTGTCAGCTGTAAGGATAGGAGTTTCTCACTAACGGACTATAACTGAACAGTGTTTTAATAGGGTTACTGTCTGGATCTGTTGCTTACTAATGTTACTTGCCTTTGTGTTTGGCAGTGGGGAATATCATCTCCCTTTGGCTGTGTATGCAATCTCTGACCATATTTCTACCTTCGTTTTGTAAACAATAACACCCTTTGCTGGGTTGATTATATACAGCTGTGCTAATGGTTATGTTGTTGTGTGCCGTCGAGTCTATTCCAACTCATAGTGACCTTATAGGACAGAGTAGAACTGCCCCATAGGGTTTCGAAGGAGCAGCTAGTGGGTTCGAACTGCACACCTTTTGGTTAGCAGCCTGAGTCATAACCCCTTTGCCACCAGGGCTAATGGTAATAGAACATATAAAGCAAAAATTATATGAGAACTTATTTTTGCCCCAGATGGGATGAATGTAACTGCTAACAGATTTTTTTTATAGCAAAGAGTATGCAGTTCATTTTTACAAGAAGAATAAAAAAATCCATTAAGCAGAAAATTGAAACTGTGCAATTGGCTTCATGCTGTTTGGGCTTTGTTTCCGTTTTGCCGTGCAGGAAGCCAAGCCAGACCGTCTCCTTGTGCTGAAGGTACTATGGAGTGATTTCTTGGCATGCTACTCCTCTCGCCCTCTGCTCTGCTGGTCCGTGTGGTGGGCCCTCTCCACCTGTGGCTATTTTCAAGTCGTGAACTACACCCAGGGCCTGTGGGAGCAGGTGATGCCTTCCCGCCATGCTGCTGCTTACAATGGCGGTGTGGAGGCTGTTTCAACCTTGCTGGGTAAGTAGCACAAGGTGGTGGAGGCTGGGCCGGAGGGCGTACCCTTGGGAGTTGAGCCACCCGCAATCAGATTTGCTCCCCCTTCCAAATTCGTGGCAGTCCCAAAGAATGATTTACTTATCTTGAGCTCTGGCTTTATAATCGGGGAGGAAAATTTGGACGTGCTTAAGTGGTGAAGGAATATGACTAACACGCTGGAATTCTTTACAAGCTTTGGGGGAAACCTAATGTAATGATTTTCAAAATCGTTTGCTTATCCAAGTTTCCATCATCTCTGTATTTACCGTGTGGTTTTGCCACTTGATGTGAAACTTTGAGTATCCATACACAATAGTTTATAACAACACCTGTGTAGTGCTTTAATGTGTTCTAGGTGCTATTCTAAGGACTTTATGTATGTTAACTCAGTCCTCACAAAATGTCTAAGATAGGGCAATTATTATCCCCAGTTTACAGTTAAGGAAACCAGAATACAGGTAGGTTAAGAACTTGCACGACGCCATATAGACTGTAAGTATGAAAGTCAAGATTTGCACTCAGACAGAGTGGCTCCAGCACCTGTGTCTGTGACCATTACACTCTGTCCCTTCCTTATTTTTTGACTCACCTCCGTGAGTTGTTGAGAGGCTTTACATGTTTTCTGAAAACATTTAGAACTATGCCTGGCCCCTAAAAAGGACTGCAGTACATTTTAGCTGTCATTATCATCACAGTCATTTACCAAAGGCAGAGAAGCCCCTTTGCCATGCTTTTGGCTGCCCCTGGGTTTAAATGATAGATGACCCATTCTGCCGTGTTGCCAAGCTAGCAGCATTGGTCTTTTTTGATCCTTCCCTCTGCCTCAGCACCAGTAGTATTTTTCGTTAGCTGTATCCCTGGGTCTGTGCTCTCCTTTTCCATCTCACTGTTACCTGCCTCTACCCAGTCTTTCATCATCTCTCAGTGGTTCCATGTTGTTTATTCCACTGAGTCCAAAATTCTCTGCTTGGGTTTCAAGGCTCTCTACAGCCTTGAGCTACCCTATTTATAAATTTAGAGATTTTAAAATTTAGTCATCTAAGCTGATTGTTTTATTTATTGAAATAGTATTCATTTAGCAAAATAACTAAGTTACTTTTCTCTTTTTGTTTTGTAGGTGCTGTTGCCGTGTTTGCAGTTGGTTATATAAAAGTATCCTGGTCCACTTGGGGAGAAATGACGCTGTCTCTGTTCTCACTCCTGATTGCTGCCGCTGTGTACATCATGGACACTGCGGGTAACATTTGGGTGTGCTACGCAGCCTACGTTGTCTTCAGGATCATCTACATGCTACTCATCACTATAGCAACGTACGTATTGTGGTTCAAAGAAGCCTCGCGAACATCGTGGCAGGCTGAGCTTTGGTTTCTTCACAGACCGAGAAGTTCAACTTTCTGGTTAAAAGGGGCAAAGAGGAGGAAACATTGTGTCGTATGCGTGTCATCAGTCTTTCTCCTGAGGAAGCATGTAGCAAGGTCCGCTTATCCCCTTGTTTACATGTTCCTACTCTTTTCAAGTGTTGGCATGAAACCTGCATCATTTAGCAACAAACTGCTTATCACTTACTTGGGAAGGGAATTGACAGTAGAAAGAAGAGGCTTCTCTTCACATTTAAAGTAAAAAATTGTAACTATCCAGGAAATAATCTTGCTTATTTATTTCTATACTTTTTTCTAAAGTTTCCAGATTGCTGCAAACCTCAGCATGGAGCGCTATGCCCTAGTGTTTGGAGTAAATACCTTCATTGCCCTGGTGCTGCAGACTCTGCTCACTCTGATTGTGGTAGATGCCAGTGGTCTTGGCTTAGAAATTACCACTCAGGTAAGATGGTCTCTTTCAGAAGATGTTATGACTTGATCAGTGTGACCAAGTGGAGCATGCTTAATGAAAACGTGTTCCAGCGATGTAAACCCATTGCCGTGGAGTTGGTTCTGTCTCATACCAACTCAAAAGACAGGGTAAAACTGCCCCGTAAGGTTTCCAACGAGTGGCTGATGGATTTGACCTGCCGACCTTTTGGTTGGTACCTGAGTTCTTAACCACTGCGCCACTAGGGCTTCTCCAACAATGGAGACAGATAGAAAGTAAAAAAGTAGAAGTGTTCACTCTTTCCTTTAGTCATCCTCTCTTCCTGGTTCTTTTTTACTTAAAGGATGTTGGGACTATCCTTTTTTTGTTTTTTTATTAGGCCCTAGAACCATCTTGAGTGTACCTAACTAGCCCATTGGGACTATTTTAGGTGAGAGGTAATAATGGTTCCTTCCAAGCCAAGTTCCTCTGCTCAACCATTATTCCTGTCCTTGCTTAACTGTGTGCCGAGAATACTGTACCCCATGTTTGAGATACCCTGCTTCATGTCACAGCTCCCTAAATCTCCTCCCATCTTTGTTTAAAATACCCCTTACCCAAATACCAATATTTGCTTTTGACAAATAGTGTAATGATTCTTTACACACGACCTATTAAGAAAACACCTGCACAAACACTCAGGGACAATGTGGCAATGTGGATACTTAAATTCATCCAAGAATTGTATAGTTGTATATACTCACAGGATCGCTATGAGTCAGAACCAACTCGACGGCACCTAACAACAACAATATACGTTCATGGAGCCCTGGTGGCGTGGTAGTTAAGAGCCCAGCTGCTAACCAGAAGGTCGGCATTTCCAATCCACCAGCCACTCCTTGGAAACCCTTTGGGGCAGTTCTACTCTGTCCTATAGGGTCGCTTTGAGTTGGAATCGAGTCAACAGCAGCGGGTTTGGTTTGGGCTTGTATACCTTCGTGCATTGTGAGTTTGTACGTAGGGCTTGCTCTTTACTTTGGTAAAATGGGCAATTGAATCAAGAAGCTTCTGCTCCAAGCCATCCCAGCGCAAGTGATTCCTTCCCCGTTGATCTCTCCTTACATACCACCTGATAGTCCACACTTACCTGTTAGTTTTCTTAGGTATCAGTACCAACATGCTGGCAGAAATTAACTTCGTTTTTATTGAGGAGATCTAAAAGAAATAATAATGCTTAATGTGTATTGCGGAACTCTGGTGCCACAGTGGTTAGGAGCTATGGCTGCTAACCAAAAGGTCGGCAGTTCAAATTCACTAGCCACTCCTTGGAATCCCTATGGGGCATTTCTGCTCTGTCCTGTAGATTACTATGAGTCAGAATCAACTTGATGGCAATGGGTTTGGTTTGGTTTTGGTACTGTGTATTGTGTGCCATCTGTGTGCCAGGTACTTTATATAGAATTTTGCAGGGTTCTTGTCAGGATTAGAAAGTAAGAAAATGAGAGGGATGTTAAATGATTTATTTTAGGTCACACAGTTTGTAATGGTGCAGCAGAACTAGGATTTAAACCGATGTCCGTCTAACCCGAAAGCCTATACTTCTTCCAGGTCTTTACTATGCTCCCTCCTAAAAGGGGGCAAAAGTTGGAGCTTATTACTTTCTGTATGTTTCACAGTTATTACCAGAGGAAAAAAAACAAGAAGACCTCTCAAAGATTAGGTGCTCACTCTTGAGGTGGCGAGTGGGAGAGAAACTAAGCGCCCGCTGTGCTGTGTGTTTCACGAGGAAGTCTCCAGGTCTAGTCGAGGGGAACACACAGCTGACGTGTGAAACTGAATGTGACAGTCTGCTCCTGTTGAAAATGGTGACTTTAAACGCATGGAATAATAGGATTTTATGGGCTGTGCCCAAACTACCATGATTAATTGTTTTCCTATAGGAAAAGCCATCCAAGTTTACTTGAATCAAAAGACTGAGGGCCACACTCTTTTTATAAGCTCTAATCCAGCTTATATTTAGTAAAAAAAAAAAAAAAAATATTTAGTAAGTTGTGTTTAATAGAGGTGAAGATGTTGATAAACATTAGAATATTAGCTTAGGAAAGTTGTTTTTTTTTTTTTTTTTAAGTAACCCTGTAGTGGCGTATGTTTGACCTTCTGCCGCCCTCTTCTGGGGATGAATGGAGTTTCCTGATCCTCAGGGCTTAGCCTGTTGTTCCCACCTGCCAGCTTGAGGGTAGAGACCCTGACTCTTACAGCGGTAGCAGCGACAGTATGAACAGTGGTACCAACGTCAGCATTACGCTAATCAGTATTTACATGCATGATCCTACCTTTTTAATCATTTGAGGGTATTATGAGCAGTATTTTGTAAATGAAGAAGTCAAGGCTCAGAGAAGATTAAGTATCTTGATCAAGGTCACACGGCCAGTAGGGGACGAAGCCAGGGCTGACACTCAGGTGGCCAGGCTCCAGGGCCACTGTGGTGTGCCATCTCTTTGTATCTTCAGGGCTTGAGAAACTCTGAATATACCTTTAAAAATAGAGAATGTTCATGTGCATGTAAGAAAACAGTTCATCTGCTAACGGATAATTCTGTAAATGACTGCTTTCCTCCTTTAGTTCCTGATCTACGCCGGCTATTTTGCTCTCATTGCTGTGGTTTTCCTGGTTAATGGCACAGTCAGTATTATGAAGAAATACAGAAAGCAGGAAGATCCAGAATCGAGCTCTCAAGTAACCACTTCATAATCTACTGCCGAAAGCCGCCTTCTTACAGCAAGAGCTCTGCCCAACGACTGTGCCTGGATGTATTTAACTTTTTAAGGTGTAGACATATATCTATGAATGTGCATTTCATGGCCTCAGAGCAGCCGCTTGACTAGTACCTTGTGTTCTTGGACTAATGTAATGCTATTCAGAGGAGCCAGAAGTGAAGTTTATTTCACGGATTATTTATGAGAGCTATTTTAAGGATAACTCTTCCCTGATTCAAAAGTGAACTTGATTTTGAAACTAAGTGATCAAGCAGCACATGGCTTGTATACTTGATTAACGGGTGAGTTTGATGTTTTAAGGGTCAAGTACTTCTCAATGCCCTTGGCCAGAAGCTTGACCTGGTAGGACCAGGGCTTTCCGGGCCCACAGGAGGCTCTAGTCGAGATGGAAGTGCGGTCTAACAGCACCTGCCTCTGTTCAGCTTAGTTTTGATTTCTGTATTTACCCACGGGCATTTGTGTTTCTACAGATGAAAATTGTTCCTATTTACTGACAGTATTTGCTCTGGTTTAGTGTTCTGTAAGGAGCGTATGTCATTTCTCATTTTAAGTTATTTTTAAAAATTCATTGTATGAGTGTTCTCGGTTAATGTCTTGACAGTTATGTACTCGTGTAGGTTTTCTTCAGAAGTACATTTTTGCATTGTTCATCTGCTTCCTAGAGAAGCTCATGGACTTAGAGGAGAAGGCAAGTTTTAAAGCCTAACAACCTAAACAAAGAGACTAATCAGAAAACTTAAGGTAGGCCTGCTGCCCTTCTTTAATTCTTCGTTATGAAAGACTGTCAATTCCGTGAGGAAAAGTTGGTATCTGGGCTAAGGATATAACTAGCCCATTTTTTATTTGCATTCCCTTTATCTCCAAAATAACATTAAAAAGTTTTTTTGTTTTTTTTCGTCATCACCATTTCTAGCTTTTCTATTGTTTTGTCCTTCTTATACAAGTTAAGGATGCAATTAGGACTTGGGGCATTCCAAGGCCTTTTTCATAAACTGAGCCCCTCTAATTATTTCAGCCGGACAGAGACTTACATTGACTCGATGCCTGGATTTTGTGTGTGAAATCTGTCTTTGTTTCTAAGAGTCAGTAATCCTGAATATTTGCTTAAAATTAGGATTGCTAGTGATTCCATTTCTAAGTTATCTGAAGAAACGGCCTGTATGCGTTTAATTTTGAAATCAGTCTACCAAGTGGCTGCAGTGTATGTGAGATATGAACACTTTTCAGTTTTTGAAAAAGCCAGTTTTCTTGCCTTAACCTGCAAGATCTTTAGGTAGGTGCTTTGAACGAGAGTGTTAACTTTTTCAGAATGACACAGCTGAACAGTGATGATGATAACAACGTGAAGATCGTGAAACTGACGTATTCAATTTGGCTTAAGCCGGAACCCGAACGGCAGATGAACGGGGAGAAGTAGGTCGTTTTCCATGTACCTTCCTTCCCCAGTAAAGGAAAGGAGAGGAGCTCTGGCTACAGAAGGAGGGGGAAGCGGTGACTTAAAGGTAGCAGCCACCAACTTTGCATTTTGTGGATCCCTTTTTGCTTTGTTTTGTTTTTTTGCTACATAGGGAATTGTTTATTCAGAAACAAATAGAAAAGTGGTGTTTGAAGGATTTTATTTAATCTTTTTTTTTTTTAAATAAAGTGGACTGTGGTACAGTAAATTATTCACATTACCAAAGCAATATTTCCCTGTAATTTAATCGGAAGTTGTGGCACACAACCGAAGCCTTTACTTATTTAAGACAAGAATAAGTTCACATTTTGGTGTGTGGCCGTATTTATGGAATGCTAAATCTAGTCTTCAAGTGGTATTGTATGCAGTTTTGCAAAGAAGTGAAAATAATTTGTGGTAACTTTTTATTCAATTCTGTATAGATTATGAAAATTATTTTTATTAAATAAATATTTTACATTCTGTGTCCTTTCTTTTAGGAAATTATCTAAACATCTCACCAGCAGGAACATCTATTCTATCTTTTAACAGTTCCCCCTAAAACAAATTTCATGCCAAGTCTCCCCTCTCCTGGTCTTCTCGACCCGCCTCCAGTCAGCCTGGTCGTTCTTTCATTGCCTGCGGTCTTTACTTTTGATTCTTTTTCTTTGGTACTCTTGTTTTTCCAGTTTTCCCTGGCCTCACTTTGCACTGTTATTTTTCTTGGTCATTATCTTGGCACCTCTCTATCTCTTTTTAAAGCATTGTTCCCTTTAGAAACCTAAAAGATCCATACTCCCTTTGAAGTTAACTGAATTTTAAAAATAAAATAAGTCAAGGCAATGGCAGAAAGTACCATCTTGTTTTGAAACTTATAAAACCTTTCCTCCACCTCAAAGTATTCTGATACCCATCAGCTGAGAACCATTCTTCCTTATATCCCAGAAATTAAATCAATCTTTTCTCACAGTATCCAAATCAGTACCTTCCCTTTCATATTCCATTCCAAAACCTATTTCATTAAAGCATTTCATTAACTATCACCAAAGACTAGGAAAGTTTTCATGAAAATTAATTAATTAAAAATAGAGGATTTTCTGTGTCTACAGTTACATCCCCTGTAACTCATTGCCGTTCAGATTGTAAGCCATCTGAGCAGATTCCGTGTCTTATTTTTGTCTTCTATTGCAAACTACATCCTGGTGCCAGAAGAATATTGAATTGTAATGGCTTGTTCATATGATGGACTCAACATAGTCACCTCCTGTACTACATAGCTCCATGCCCGTGGCCTTAAAAGCCACGTCAACAAAAACGTTAATATGAAAGTGCCTGTTGATGACCTCTAGTCAAGGCATTGCTGTGCTTTAATCAGAGAAATGGGATGAGAACTCCTTGTTTGGCTTTTTATGGCCTCCTCTCCATAATTGATACCTTACATTTGTTTAACTTCTACTTTGGAAAAGGCCTTTGTGAACATTATCTCCTTTGATTCTGGAAAAGGATCTTTCAGTATTATGCATTCCTCTACTTCTTTCAGAAAGTAATACTGATGGAAGAGAGTTCTGAATGCCAGATTTGCCACTCAGCTAAAGCCGTGATACCTTTGGGAAGTCACTCTATTGAGCCTCAGTTTCCTCGTCTGTAAGCGGGGATGATACCGATGTCACAGGATGGTTGTGAAGAAGAGAGAAAACATCCATGACAACACCTGTCACAGTACTGGGCCCTGAAGAGAAGATTGAAAAATCAGCTCCTTTCCCCTTCCTCTCCATTTACTATTCATTTGTAGTTATCTGAAAAGCAGACTCTCAAAGGAAACTTTTCTTGGAATGTTTCCATGAAAATGAAATTGATCAGAGGCTTTTAAAAGCCCTCCTGCCTTTTTTATTCACGTTTTGGAAAGCACTTCACATTTTCAAAGATGAAGAAATCATGGCTCCTGCCCTTAAGGAACTTAAAATGTACGATAGGAAAAGATAAGTAGAGAGGATAACAACTACACAACTAATATAAGACAGTATGTCAGCTAACGTAACAATCCAAAGCCTTGGATTGCAAAGAGAGCAAATAAATACATTGGGAAAATCAGGAGTGGCTTCCTGAAGGAGATGGCATTTGAGTTGACCATGCAGAATGGGTAGGATTTTAACAGAGATTTGGAAAGAGGGAACTCTGAAGTGGAGAAACAGGCATGACGTGTTAAGGACAGACAGTGTGGAGGTGTATATGAGATAGGGTACAATTAACAAGAAAAATGTGGAGAGGAATAGGGTAAGATAAAGCTGGAAAGACAATTTGGGGGTTGTCTTAGGGTTCTCTAGAGAAACAGAACCAAAAAAGATTTATTTAAAAGAGTTGGCTCATGGACTATGAGGGCTGGCAAGTCTAAGATCTGTAGGTCAGACACCAGGCTGGAGATTCTGTCTTCTTGTGTCCCAAAATCCATAGGTCAGGCAATGAGAAGAGTGGAGAGCTTCTGGCAAGATGTCTGTTTACAGTCTGGAGGCAGAATATAGCCTAGGAAAACTCCATTTCACTCGTGAGGCCTTGAATTGATTGGATGAGGCGAACTCACATTATGGAGGGTAATTTGCTTTACTTAAACATAGAAAAAAAAAAGAAACTTTTTTTTTTTTTTTTTTAACTACTTAATAATAGCCAAACAACTGGGCAGCATAGCCAGCCTAGCCAAGTTAACACGTAAAAAACTAACCATCATAGTCCATTCCTTGTCACCTGGGCACCCATAATGCATCTCCTTAAACTGGGTTTAAACCATGCTTAATCTCCAAATAAAGACAATAGCGAAGTCATACTTCCTGCTAACATCATAACGTTATCCTGCTTACAGCCAAAAATGCACTAACCCTTTCCCCAGAGAGGATGCAGGGTCCTTCACTGATGTTGGCCCTATAACATAAATACTACGATGTAAAGTTTATACATCTTATGTTTATGATAAGTAATGGGATAAGGAAGGTGGCACAGTGGTTAAGCGCTCAGCTGCTAACTGAAGGGTCAGTGGTTTGAACTCACCAGCTGCTCCTCGGTAGAAGGATGAGGCAGTCTGCTTCTGCAATGATTTGGAAATGATAGCCTTGGAAACCCTGTAGGACAATTTTACTCGGTTCCTGGGTCGCTGTGATATGGAATAGACTCGAAGGGAATGGGTTTTTTTGTTTGTTTTGTTGTAATAAGACAGGGAAGAAAACAAAAATAACTGAAATTATATACATACATATACCACACACACCAAACCAAACCCAGTGCCATCAAGTCGATTCCGACTCAGCGACCCTATAGGACAGAGTAGAACTGCCCCATAGAGTTTCCAAGGAGCACCTGGCGGATTCGAACTGCCGGCCCTTTGGTTAGCAGCCGTAGCTCTTAACTACTATGCCACCAGGGTTTCTGTCACACACAATTCATAAAATAAGGAAGAAATATTCAACAGTTAGAATCGTCATTTCTTCAACCGGTCAGGTGGTCATAGCTGGTATGTACAACCAGGGCTTTCAGGTTTGAACCCCTGCTGAGAATTTGCATTTCTAACAGGTTCCCAAGAAGTTATACACAAGAATCCCTGGGGGATTTTGTTAAAATGTGGAGTCCAATTCAGTATACCTGGGGTGGAAATGCACATTTTCAGCTGGGAATTTGTTACAAATGTGAATTCTCACAGGGGTTCTAACCAGAACAAACTGGTTCGAAGCCCTGTGTATGACTGTCTTCTCCCGCTGCCAATTCCATATTCCCTCTGCCTTCAGCAAGCACCTCAGCTGGTCGTGTTCTTTGCCTGATGGGGTGAGTCAGATCTTCATTCCTGAAGGGTCTGGGCCGTTGGTTTGTAGCTTCCTATTGAATTTAATCACAGATTAGTACTGAGAGATGCCTTAAGGAATCTCCTGTATTCCAGACATACTCTTCTTCAGCTCCATTATATAACAGTTCAGTTTCCCTTGGTCATCGGGATCAATGACACCAGCCAGTATGGGCCCATTGCTGCATTTCACTTGCTGTGATGTGAGTTCCTTAATCAGAAGCAATACTGTAGAGAATATCATGATGGTAGATAAGAAATAATAGACCTCACTTCACATGTCAGAGAACTAACATTCTGCCAGTTGTTGAGTATGTCTATTCCAATTATGCATTCTGGAATTGGGAAAATCACTACAGGATGGGTTTGGAGACCTTCTGGATTCACTATAAGACGGACCTGAGCTAAAACTCCATTGCTCACCTGACATCCATACACCCCAACTCTGACTGGTGGACCACAACGATGTTTTGGGCCTCTCGATTAGTGTCAGTTCAGAGCCAGTATCTTAGTAATCAGGAAAAGTCTAATGCCAGTCACCTTGGTAAAATGTATGAAGGTGTGGGGGTGTTTATAAGATAGGGAAGAATTAACAAGGAATGTGTTGGAGAGGAGTAGGGTGAGATAAAGTTGGAAAGACAGTTTGGGGGTCATCACATAAGGTTATTAATTAAGAGATGGGGGTGAGGGGTAATGATTAAGCTGATCTTTAAGAAGTATACCTGGCAGCGGTGAATAGGATGAATTGTATGGGACGATACTACCTAAAATTGCTAGTTGGAATGCCATTGTAATTGGTAGGTGACTTACGGCAGTCGAAATAGAAATGGAGAATATATACCAGTGAAGCTCATAATACTGTGTCAGCCTACCCCTGCTGATTTGATAGCATAAAAAAAAAAAGTAGCCGTCAAGTCAATTCCGACTCATAGCGACCCTATGGGACAGAGTTCAACTGCCCCATACAGTTTACAAGAAGTGGTGGGTGGATTCAAACTGCTGGCCTTTTGGTAGCAGCCAGGTTCTTAACCACTGCACCACCAGGGCTCCTAGATAGTCCCCTAGATTGTCTGCTGTGTACAAATACAATGTACAAAAGGCTCCTGTGTTAGGGTAGGTGCCATTGTGCTGGAAGAAGGGCTATGGCTCAGTTGAGGCTGGTTTGAGAGGCAGGAATTGCTGGAGAAGTTCAATTCCAACTTTGGAAAGTTCTCCATTGGGTCTGAGCAATAGTGATTTACAGATTTACATCTGAAGGTTGAGTTTGGGGATGGGTAATTAATGATAATGAAGGAAAAGGAAAACCTAGGATCAAAAAGCAAGATCGACAAATCACAGACTGGGGGATAATTACAAAATGCAAAATTATATATCTAATAAAGGACTTGTCACCAGAGTATATAAAGAACTTTTACAACTCAATAAAAAAAAATAAACAACCCAGTTTAATAATTGGCAAAAGATTTAAATAGACATTTCATCAAAAAAGACGTACCAATGGCTAACAAGCACATGAAAATTGCTCAACATCATTGGTCATCAGGAAAATGCAGATTAATGTGAAATGAGGTATTAAATATACCACTAGAATGGCTGTAACAAAAAAGGCAGGCAATACCAAGTGTTAGCAAGGATGCAGAGAAACTGGGACCTTCATACACTGCTGGAGGGAATGTAACATGGTTCAGCCATGTTTGCGAACAGCTTAGCAGTTTATTGAAAAACTTACATATGGCAGGCGCCATTCTACTGATACAGATCTAACCAAAAAAGAAAACATACAGCCACACAAACAATTGTGTGCAAATTTTCATAGCAGCATTATTCAAAATAGCCCAAAGGGGAAAAGAAACCCAATGCCCATCAACTGGTGAGTAGATAAAATGTAGTCTACCTGTACAGTGACTACTATTCTACCACAAAAAGGAACAAAATCCTGATAGAGAACCTCAAAAACATTGTGCTAAGTGGATGAAGATAGATGTAAAATACTATATATGTGTGATTCTATTCATATGAAATGCCCAGAAAAGACAAATTTAAAGATGAAGAAAGCGGATCAGTGTTTCCCTGGGGCTGAGTGGGCAGTGGGGGCGGGGGGGCAGGATGCAGTACAGATGGGCTCAAGAGAATTTGGGGAGATGATGGAAATGTTTTTAAATGATTGTGGTGATGGCTATACAGCTCCGTAAATTTTCTAAAAATCATCTAGTTCCACACTTACAGTGGGTAAATTTTATAGTATGTCAATCATATCAATCAAGCGGTTTTTTTTTTTAAGCACAATTAGTTGCTCTTGTCAAAATCATCAGGATATAATAGTAAAGGAAACTGAGAGAGTAGCAACAGCTTCTGAATTTGACATACTAAATGTTACACTTTATATATTTATGTACGTACTTCTTGGGGGGTTGCCCCTCCTCCAGTGGAGTGCAAGGTTCGTGAGAGCAGATATTCTTGTCTTATTTCACTGTTTTATCCCCAGGGTCTAGAACAGTGCCGGGCACATGTAGGTGCTCAATGCATATTTGTTGAATGGATGAATGTATAAATTTAGAAAATGTTTGTTGCTTTGACAAAGCTTTTTTTTATGTAATTAATCTCAATGCCATTTATATATATATATATTGTACTTTAGATGAAGGTTTACAGAGCATGCTAGTTTCTTATTAAACAGTACACATACTGTTTTATGACATTGGTTAACAACCCCACAACATGTCAACACTCTCCCTTCTTGACCTTGGGTTCCCTGTTACCAGCTTTCCTATCCCCTTCTGCCTTCTAGTCCTTGCCACTGGGCTGGTGCACCCTATTAGTTTTGTTTTATGGGCCTTATGACAAAGCTTTTTTAATTACAAAAAAAAAGAAATGAGCCACCCCCCACCCCCCGAAAAAGATTCTTGACCAAAGACCAATATCACATCATGTTTTGGAAGATTCAATTGAGAAGGAAGAAATGTCTTTCCAGAAGCCCCCTTATATTATTTATTGGCTTTTTTTTAATTTTTATATTTTAGACTAAAAACTATGGAAGTGATCAGAGTTGATCGTGCAACCTGTGACTACCACAGGGTTAGAAACATTAGCTTGCATTCAATATGCTTTCTACTGGTACCAAAAACAACGAAACCTATTGCCATCCAGTCGATTCCGACTCATAGCTACCCTATAGGACCGAGTAGAACTGCCCCATAGGGTTTCCAAGGACCGCCTGGTGGATTTGAACTGCTGACCTTTTGGGTAGCATCTGTAGCTCTTAACCACTATGCCACCAGGGTTTCTCGTGCTTTCCACAGAAAAGACAAAATAAAGATCTAAAATTTTGAGAGGTGAAACCTAATGGAATGGATAGACTCTTCAGAGAAATCATCCAGGTTCATTACATTTGAAAAAAATGACAATGCAGAATTATGGAAGAATTTATAATGCATAAAAAACTTTTCAACTACAATGCAGTCACTTTGTCTATGAAAAGTATTGTCAAGGAATTTCCAGTTTCAGCTTCAATATGTAAAGAGCTTGGAAGTTGTCACTCCTGTCCTTAACAACAAGAAAAAGCTGAACAAACTAAAAATCAATGACTTATCTTTGACCCATCGGAGAACAGGTTCCAGGGAAAATCGACACCCAAAAATCTGGAAAGATAGTTGAATCCAGAGAATCACGGCCGAGATCTCCTTACCTGAGAACATTAACATTAGAGCCATAAACTGGTGATGTTGTGTGTCCTCTACTTGGTTCCAACTCATAGCGACGCTGTTTACCAGAGTGGAACTGCCCAGTAGGGTTTCCTGGGCTGTAAATCTTTATGGAGAAGAGAGCCAGGTCTTTTCTCCCACAGAGCCCCTGGTGGATTTGAAACCCCTACCTTTCAATTAGCAGCTAAACACTTAACCATTGTACCACCAGTGTAACCAAAAAAACCCATTGCCATTGAGTGCATTCCGACTTATGGCAACCTGAGAGGAAAGCGTAAAACTGCCCCATAAGGTTTCCAAGGAGCTGCTGGTGGATTAGAACTGCCGACCTCTTGTTAGCAGCCAGGTTCTTAACAACTATGCAACCAGGGTAACCAAACCAAACCCAAACTCATTGCCATCGAATTGATTCCGACTCACAGAGACCCTGTAGGACAGAGTAGAACTGCCTCACAGGGCTTCCAAGGAGTGGCTAGTGAATTCGAACTGCTTACCTTTCGGTTAGCAGCCTGAGCTCTTAACCACTGCATCACCAGGGCCCCCTGCCACCAGGGTCCAAAAACCAAAACCAAACCCAGTGCCATCGAGTTGATTCCGACTCATAGCGACCCTATAGGACAGAGTAGAACTGCCCTATAGGGTTTCCAAGGAGCACCTGGTGGATTCGAACTGCTGACCCTTTGGTTAGCAGCCGTAGCACTTAACCACTATGCCACCAGGGTTTCCGCCACCAGGGTACGAACACTTAAATAATAATTGTGATGAACTGCTGGAGGCTGAATGTAGACCAACATGAGAGTGAGAAACTCCTGGGGGCTGCAGTCTTAGGGGTCTCCCGCATTTCCATGGGTTTTATCTCTAGGAACCCCAGGTTCTGATAAAAAGCCAAGAAAGACCCCCTCTTGTCTCTGGCTAAGGGAAAGGGAAAAGTAACCGTTGGGAAATACGCCCAGAGCATTTTCCTTTAAAAAAAGTCTACTCTCCAGGAGTGCCTGGTGGCACAGTGGTTAAGAGCTATGGCTGCTAACCAAAAGGTTGGCAGTTCAAATCCACCAGCCACTCCTTGGAAACCTATGGGGCAGCTCTACTCTGTCCTATAGGGTCACTGTGAGTCGGAATCACCTTGAGGGCAACAGGGTTGGTTTTAGGTTTTACTCTCTAGGAGTAAAGACATTCCCCCAAACCAAACCTACCTGGCCCCATCTAGCTTTCCTGTCTCACCTAAGAGGGAGAAAGGGAAGCTAAGAAACACTTGTGAAGGTCACAACCTTGGGACCCAGGCCCCTAAAAGACTGAGATTTAATCTCCCCCACACCTTACCACCACACTAACAGGGCTTCAGTATAACAACAGCGGGTTACAGCTGAAGGATCTGCAAGACGTAGATTCTCTCTGAGGAGGTGTTCTTAGGGAAAGCAAAAGACAACAGAGGAGACAAAAACGAAGACAGTGGAAGAATTTTATGCCTATGGCTAGAGCAAACATTAGACACAAGCTAACTGCTAGCCAAATTAACATAAATCCTCACATTAAAGGCCAATTTAGCTGGCCCTCTACCAAGCAGGATGTCCTTCTCCAGGGACTGATCCCTCCTGATAACAAGTCCAAAGTATGTGAGACAAAGTCTCACGTGAACATAGATGCAAAAATTCTCAACAAAATATTAGCAAAGTGAATTCAACAATGTACAAAAAGAATTATACACTATGACTCAGTAGGATCTGTGCCAGGTATGCAAGGGAGTTCAACACTCTTTTAGCTCACGTGTATATACATGCACCATGTGTCTGTCAGTTTGTCATACTGTGGTGGCTTGAATGTTGCTGTGACACTGGAAGTTTTGTCACTAGTATTTCAAATACCACCAAGGTCACCCTTGGTTGAAAAGTTTCAGCAGAGATTACAGACTAGGAAGAAGGACCTGGCAGTCTACTTCTGAAAAATAGGCAGTGAAAATTGTACGAATAACAGCGGAGCATCCTCTGATACAGCTCTGAAAGATAAGCCCCTCAGGCTGGAAGGCGCTCAGAATATGACTGGGGAAGTGCTGCCTCTTCAAAATGGAATTGACCTTAATGATGTGGATGGAGTCAAGCTTTTGGGACCTTCGTTTGCTCATGTGGCATGACTTAAAATGAGAAGAAATAACTGCAAACATCCATCAATGATCAGAATGTGGAACGGACAAAGTATGAATCTAGGAAAATTGGAAGTCATCAAAAATGAAACAGAATGCATAAAGATCAATATCCTAGGCGTTTAGTGAGCTGAAATGGGTTGGTGTTGGCCATTTTGAATCAGACAATCATATACTATGCCAGGTGTCTTAGTTATCTCCCATCGAGTTATCTAGTGCTGCTAAAACAGAAATACTACAGTGGATGGCTTAAAAAAAAAAGGAAACTTATTCTCTCACAGTGTAGGAGGGTAGAAGTCTGAATTCAGGTTGTCAACTCCAGGGGGAGGCTTTCTTTCTTTGTCAGCACTGGGGGAAGGTCCTCATCATCAATCTTCCCCTGGTCGAGGAGTTTCGCAGCACGGGGACCCTGGGTTTGAAGGATGTGCTGGTCTCTTGGCTCTTGTTTCTTGGTGATATGAGGTACCCCTGTCTCTGCTTGCTTCTCTCTTTTGTATATCAAAAGAGATTGACTCAAGATACAACCTAATCTTGTAAATTGAGTCCTGTGTCATTAACAAAACTACCTCTAATCCTGCCATATTAACATCATAAAACAAACGAACAAACAAACCCATTATTGTCCATAGTGACCCTATAGGACAGAGTAGAACTGCCTTATACAGTTTTCAAGGAACACCCGGTAGATTCAAACTGCCAACCTTTTGGTTAGCAGCAGTAGCTCTTAACCACTACACCACCAGGGTTTCCATTAACATCATAGAGGTAGGGTTTACAACACATAGGAAAATCATATCAGAATGATGAACAATCACACAGTACTGGGAATTACAGCCTAGCCAAATTGACACAAATTTTGGGGGGACATGATTCAACCCATAACATTCTACCCTTTGGCCCTCCAAAATTCGTGTCCTTATCACATGCAAAACACATTCATGTCATCATATCATAGTAAATCTTAAATCCAAAAATTCCCCTTCATCTGTGAAGTCTGGAATATAAGTTATCTGCTTCCAATGTACAGTGGTGGAACAGACACAAGCCAGACATTTCCTTTACAAATGAGAGAAATGGGAGGGAAAGAAGGGATAACAGGCACCAAACAAGTCAGCAGAATACATTACATTAGCTCTCAAGGCTTGAAAATAATCCTGTGTTCTCTGAGACCATTTAGGCAATGGGTCTGCCCTCCAGATTCTGGGTGTTGGCCACACTCTCGGGTTCTGGGTGGAGGCCCCTCAGCCCAAGGCTTCAGCTCTGCCTCCTAGGCCCAATGGAACAGCAACTTTGCTCCCTCACCTTTGGGTGGCCCCATTCTCCTAGTCTGAGTGGCAACCCTACCCCCTCGGCACCAACAAGTCCTGTTCTGCCCCTTGGGCATGGCAGCCCTGCCCCCTCAGCTTTGGGCAGCAGATTTGGCCCCATCCTGCTGGCACTCGTGAACAGAAGCCCCATGCTCCAGAACCAAATTAGTGAAGATCTGACTCTTTGAAACCTAGGAGGCTGTGGCTCCACCATTTGAGATCCCAGAGGTTGTGGCCTTACCCTTTGAGACTGAGGCAACTCTGTTTCCTGTGTTCCTTGTCTCTTCAGCTTCTGATTCCTGGTTCCTTGGCCTCTTGGCCCCTTTGGACTTTGGGCCAGCCAGCATCTGCCCTGCTCAGGCAAGTGTTCCAAAACTCTTCAGCTCTACCAATGAGAGCCTGGAGGCACCCCACTCCATCAGTAAACTTCAGCAGGAAGGCACTCAGCTCTCTTGCTCTGTGGGTTGGCAAGCCTAGGTCCACCAATAAGTGCCCATAGGTACCCCACTCTGCCAGGAAGCCTCCTGCGAAAAGGCACTCAGCTCTCTTGCACCAAGAGTCGGCTCCAGTGCTGTCTCCCATTGGCCTCCTGGTTCTGCTGCCACCATCTGTGCCATCTCCAGTGTAACAGCTCTCCTCACTTCCTTTGGAGACCTCACCAGAATTACCTGACGTCCATAATTCCAGCAACAGTCTCTTCAAGGCAATCTAGGCTTTTACTATTAGACACTTTAAAACTCTTCCAGCCTCTACCCATTCACAGTTTCAAAACTGCTTCCATGTTTTAGGTATCTGTTAGAGCAGCACCCCATTCCCCATACCAAGTTCTGTCTTAGTTATCTAGTGCTGCTGTAACGGAAATACCACAAGTGGGTGACTTTAACAAGCAGAAATTTATTCTCTCGCAGTCTAGGAGGCTAGAAATCTGAATTCAGGATGCCAGCTCCAGGGGAAGGCTTTCTCTCTCTGTCAACTCTGTGGGAAGGTCCTTGTCATCAATCTTCCCCTGGTCTAGGAGTTTCTCAGCATAGGGACCCTGGGTTCAAAGGACGCAATGTTCTCCTGGCTCTCGTTTCTTGTTGGTATGAGGTACCCGTCTTTCGGCTCAATTCTCTTTTTTATGTCTCAAAAGAGACTGACTCAAGATACCTAATCTTGTAGATTGAGTCCTGTGTCATTAACATAACTACCTCTAATCCTGCCTCATTAACATCGTAAAGGTAGGTTTTATAACACTTAGGAAAATCATATCAAATGGCAGAATGGTGAATAATCACCCAACACTGGGAATCACGGCCTAACCAAATTGACACACATTTTGGGGAGACACGATTCAATCCATAACACCTGGAATGACAAATTGAAGAGGAATGGCATTGCATTCGTTGTCAAAAAGAATATTTCAAGATACATCCTGAAGTACACTGTTAGTGATAATATCCATAAGTCTACAAGGAAGACAAGTTAATACGCCTATTATTCAAATGTGTGAACCAACCACTAAAGCCAAAGATGAAAAAATTGAAGATTTTTACCAACTTCTACATTCTGAAATTGGTCAAGCATGAAATCAAGATTCCTTGATAATTACTGGTGATTAGAATGGCAAAGTTGGACATGAAGAAGAAGGTCGGTAGTTGAAAAATATGGCCTTGATGATAGAAACCACTCTGGAGATCACATGATAGAATTTTGCAAGACCAACGACTTCTTCATTACACATAGCATTTTTCAACAACATAAATGACAACTATACACATGGACCTCACCAGATGGAAAACATAGGAATCAAATAGACTATATCTGTGGAAAGAGACAATGGAAAAGCTCAATATCATCAGTCAGAACAAGACCAGGGCCAATTGCAGAACAGACCATCAATTGCTCATATGCAAGTTCAAGCTGAAGCTGAAGAAAATTAGAGCAAGTCCACAAAAGCCAAAATATGAACTTGAGTATATCCCACCTGAATTTGAAGACCATCTCAAGAATAGAGTTGATGCATTGAACACTGATGCCCGAAGACCAGACAAGTCGTGGGAGGACATCAAGGACATCGTGCATGAAGAAATCAAGAAGTCATTAAAAAAGACAGGAAAGAAAGAAAAGACCAAAATAGATGTCAGAAGAGACCTGAAACTTGATCTTGAACACAGAGAAGCTAGGTGAATGGAAGAAATGATGAAGTAAAAGAGTTGAACAGAATATTTCAAAGGGTGGCTTTAGAAGACGAAGTCAAATATCATAATGAAATGTGCAAAGACCTGGAGTTAGAAAACCAAAAGGGAAGAACGTACTCAGCCTTTCTCAAGCTGAAAGTACTGAAGAAAAAATACAAGCCTCAAGTTGCAATATTGAAGAATTCTACGGGCAAAATATTGAACGGTGCAGGAAGCATCAAAAGCAGATGAAGGAATACACAGAGTCACTGTTCCAAAAAGAATTGGTCAATGTTCAACCATTTCAGGAGGTAATATGTGCTCAAGAACCTATGGTATTGACAGAAGAAGTCCAAGCTGCAGAAAGACATTGGTGAAAAACAAGGCTATAGGAATTGACAGAATACCAACTGAGATGTTTCAACAAACGGGTGCGGTGCTGGAAGCATTCACTTGTCTATGCCAAGAAATTTGGAAGACAGCTACTTGGCCAACCGACTGGAAGAGATCCATATTTATGCCTATTCCCAAGAAAGGTGATCTAACAGAATGAGGAAATTATTGAACAATATCATTAATATCACGAGCAAGTAAAATTTGATGAAGATTATGCAAAAGCTGTTGTAGCAGTACATCCACAGGGAACTGCCAGAAATTCAAGCCACATTCAGAATAGGACATAAAACAGATGTCAGATGGCTCTTGGCTGAAAGGAGAGAATATCAGAGAGATGTTTACTTGTGTTTTATTGACTATGCAATTGCATTTGACTGTGTGGATCCTAACAAATTATGGATAACATTGCAGAGAATGGGAATTTCAGAACACTTAATTGTGCTCATGCAGAACATGTACATAGACAAAGAGGCAGTTGTTCAAACAGAACAAGGTTTAAAGTCAGGAAAGGTGTGCCTCAGGGTTGTATCCTTTCACCACACCTATTCAATCTGTATGCTGAGAAAATAATCTGAGAAGCTGGACTATATGAAGAAGAACGGGGCATCAGGATTGGAGGAAGACTCATTAACAACCTGCGTTATGCACATGTATTTCCTTTTCTGTCTGCCGAGAGGGCCTAGAAGAAACCATAACTCAGTAACAACAATTACAACTTAAACCCAAATCTTGGTTTCTAATAACATTATCCATTAAAAAGAACCAGGGAAAGGGGAAATAAACAGTAATTTTATAGGGGAGAAACCTAGTAAACTCATCCTCCAGGCAATCAAGATCAACGTCAACAGTGATAAATCATGTTGATAGTGTTTACCCTTGTTATGATGTGATGAAGATAGCACTTTATTTCTGTGGTCTTCCTCCATAAAAATCCATAATCCCTAATCATAGGGAAAATATCAGACAACCGAGGGACAGTCTACAAAATACCTGGCCAGTACTTCTCAAAACTGTCAAGGTCATCAAAACAAGGGAAGTCTGATAAACTGTCACAGCCAAGAGGAGCCTGATGAGACATGACAACTAAATATAATGCGGTATCCTGCATGGGATCCTGGAACAGAAAAAGGACATTAGGTAAAAACTAAAGAAATCTGAAGAAAGTATGAACATTAGTTAGAAATAATTTATCAAAATAAGTATATTAATTGTAACCAGTGTACCATGCTAAATGTAAGATGTTAGTAATAGGGGAAACCAGATGTAGGCTATACAGGGAGTTTCTATACTATCTTTACAAATTTTCTGTAAATCTAAAGCTGGTCTAATAATTTTTCTAAAGAAATTTTAATTTCAAGAAAAGTATCTCTATACTTATGAGAGAATCCTCATGATAAAGTCTAGCTGCAGCTGATTTTGAGAAAATTTATCAAGAAAGTGGCTATACCATTTTGCATTTCTGCCAGCAATGGATAACAGTTCCGGTTGCCCCACATCCTCACCAACATTTGTTATTTTCTGTTTTTTTTTTTTTTTTTTTTATCTCAGTCATCCAACCCACTGCCATTGAGTCAATTCCGACTCATAGTGACCCTATAGGACAGAGTAGAAATGCCCCATAGAGTTTCCAAGGAGCACCTGGCGGATTTGAACTGCCGACCTTTTGGTTAGCAGCCGTAGCACTTAACCACTATGCCACCAGGTTTTCTTCAGTCATACTGGTGGGAGTGAAATGGCACCTCACTGTGGTTTTGATTTGCATCTCCCTGATGGCTAATGACACTGTCCTTTTTGGTGAAATATCTATTCTTTTGTCCATTTTATAATTGGGTTATTTGTCTTTTTGTTTTTCAGTTGTTGAAGTTTTATATATATATTGGTTATTAGATTCTTCATCGGACATATAGTTTCCGAAGATATTCTCCTAGTTGGTAGCTTGTCTTTTCACTTTTTTTGGCAAAGTCTTTTGATAAACAAAAGTTTTTAGTTTTTACGAGGTCCTGTTAATTTTGTCTTTTGCTCTTTGTGTTTTTGTTATTATATTAGATCAAAAGCTAGACCCGACAACATTGCCCCTGCATTTTCTTCTAGAAATTTTATGGTTTTGTTTGCACGTTTAGGTCCTTGATCCATTTTGTTTTATTGTGGTTTAAGTGGAAGTTTACAATTCAAGTCAATCTTTCACACAACGACTTATACACACATTGTTATGTGACCTTAGTTGCTCTGCTACAATGAGACAGTATGCTCCTTCTCTCTACCCTATATTTCCCGTGTCCTTTCAACCTGCTTCTGTCCCCCTCTGCTTTCTCATCTCACCTCCAGACAGGAGTTCCCTACATAGTCTCATGTGTCTACTTGAGCTAAGAAGCACAATCCTCACCAGTATCATTTTATGTCTTATAGTCCAATCTAATCTTTGTGTGAAGACTTGGCTTCAGGAATGTTTTTAGTTTTGGGCTAACAGAGAGTCTGGGCCTTGATCCATTTTTAATCTGTATTTGTGTATACTGTGAGACATGAATCCTGTTTCATTCTTCTACATGTGGAAATCCCGTTTTCCTAACAACATTTACCGAAGAGACTCTTCTTTCTCCACCAAATGGGCTTAGCACTCTTGTCAAAAACTGGTTGACCATAGATGTATGAGTTTATTTCTGGACTTTCAATTTTATTACACTGGTCTATGTGCCTATTTTTATACCAGTACCAGGTTGTTTTGGTTACCGTATCTGCATGGTATGTTTTCAAATCTGGAAGTGGAAGTCCTCCTACTTGTTTTTCTCTTTCAACATTACTTTAGCTATGTGGGGCCTCTTGCCATTCCGTATAAAATTTAGGATTGGTTTTTCTGTTTCCATTTTTTATCCATTGCTGGTGGAATGCAAAATAGTACAGCTGTTGTGGAAAACAGTGTGGCGGTGTCTCAAAAAACTAAAAATAAAATGACCATATGAGCCAGCAATGCCACTCCTAGGTATATATCCAAACAACTTGAAAGTAGAGACTCAAACAAAGACTTGTAAACCAGTATGCAATGCAGCAGTATTCACAATGACCAAAAGATGGAAACAACCTAAATGGCCATCGATAGATTGCAGCGCAATGGATCACTTTTGTGTGGCCTTCCTAGCCATGACCTTGTAACTCCCAACCAAACGATTGGCCAGGGCCGTGTGATTCGGTAACTTTGACCCACCAAAGATATGGATCAGTTTTTTTCCCAGACTTTGCATTTGAAAAAGCATCCAGAATCACCTGGAACTGCCGATAGAATGATTTGCATTGGAAGGAAGGACCTGCAGAAAAAGAGTAAATGTCTTGCTTTTTGAATTTTGAGGAAATAGTTTGCTGTTGGATGAATAAATATAGGAAAAGTCAGTGTCAATCAGAAGGGGCGCCCGTTCAGTACTGGAAGTTAAAGGAAGCCAGCAAATAAACAGCTTAGTCTGCTTGCTTGTATTGACCATCTGGGTCAACTCATGAGTGGAAGTGGGAGAAGTGCAGCAATGAAGAGACAGGCTGAGTTTAGACATGTTTCATTGGCGCCCATTGACCTGGTCCATAGGGGACCAGGGATGAGAGAGAGAGAGGAAGGGCTGGCTGGTCAGAAGTAAAAGGAGTTGTGAGGACTACTGAATTACGGTGGAACCCGTTGACTTAGCCCAAGAGCGCTAGGGACAACAGTGTGTGAAGGGGATATCTGAAGTACTGGGAGGTGTGTGTGAAATTTCAAGCCTAAGGCTGCTACCCATTTTGCTTAGCTTGGATGGCTAGGTATGAGCTGACCTGAACCTGACCAAATGAAGAGAAAGATGTTTGATGCTGTGAGCTGGTGTAGATTGCTGCAATTTGATGGCTGCCTCTAGACTGGACTTTGCTATGGATGCAGATGTACAAAGTTCCAACCAGAAGAGAAAACTCTTGAAGACCGAGGAACGTGCTTGTCTCGTCAGAGTACTGGTTTGACGGGGATGGGCAATTTAGAATTGGCTATCTAAAATGGGGGGAGATAAAGGCATAAAGTGACTGAATTACACCCTTTTGTGAGTGCGCTTACATTACATGAAGGAGACACAGGAAGATCCCCACTGAAAAGATTTCTTTTCTCCTGATGGGTCTAGGGAAAAGAGGGTAGGGGAAGACGTTGACAGGATTGTATGATTCAGTTGTGAGTGTTGATTGTTCCAAGGGTTAATTTTCATTGTAAAATCTGTAATTGTAGAAGCTATAAGTGTTAAAGAGTGGACTAAGGGGGTGCTGGACTCAAGTACAGTGGCCAAACCTGTAGTTCCTTATAGGTTTTGCTATGCTGACACCTCGAGTGAGGCTTAGAGCAAGGGAATAATCTTTTCTCAGTTAAATGTCCTCAGAGGCCAGAAGGGGTGAAGATGAGAATAACTATAGGGGAACCTGACCAAATCAGATGGACATCTGCACCAGGCCTTAATGATTGGTACCTGAGTAACCTCACCCCGAGGTCTCTTTGCCCTACTGAAGGACTAATTGTTAATGACTGTTTTGGACTGGTAAAGTGATTGGGAGGGGGAAGTTATCCTCCAAATATGAAAGAACCATGATTAGAAAAACCAGGGGGTGGACAGTGGTGCAATGGATCATTTTTGTGTGGCCTTTCAGGCCATGGTCTTGTAACCCCAACCTGAGTGACAGGGTAATTGTGGCCCACCAAAGAGATTGGTCAGTTTTGCCATCTTGTGGGGCTTGAAATGAACCACCCCAGAGGCGGGAAAGAGAAGATCCCACCACCACCAAGGAAGAACACCAGGATCCAGGACATCCTTTGGACCCAGGACCCCTGTACTGAGAAGCTCCTGGGACCAAGAGACAAAGAGAATGAGAGCTATAACACTGAAGGCAGTGACACCTAGCAACAGAGACCCAGCAGTAGAGACCTGGCATCAGGAGATAGCATGGTGGGCTTCCCAGAGCATGGAAAGAGGAAGCTAAGCACCTTTGGGCAGAGGCCTAGGGCCAGGAAGAGGCGTGCCTGTGAGCATGTCTGGCAAGAGGCTGTCCTGATGGAAGAACTGTACCCTGAGTGTTCCTGAGCTTGAATTGTAACTGTTACTTCCCTAAAAAACCCCATGATCATGAGTATTGTCTGAGAGGTCTGTGTGGCCACTGCAATGAATTATCAAACCCAGCAAAGAAGAGAGTGCTGTGGGAAGAATGGTTAGTGTCAGAATTGGTGAAGATGGCAGAGAGAGAATGCATGTCTGACTGCTGCCTCATAGGACTCAGCCTTGGGCTGTTGATCTTGATTCTCCTTCCCCCTTGTGAAATTAGTGAAGGTCAGACAGCACCCCCATGCCATTTTTACAAGATGAATGGATAAACAAAATGTGGTGCACACATATATAAGAATACTACTTAGCCAGTAGGAGAAATTAAGTCTTGTTACATATTACAGTATGAATGGAGCTTGCAGATATTATGCTGAGTGAAATAAGCCATTCACAAAAGGACAAATATTGTATGACCTCACTTACATAAAATGACAAGAAAAGGCAAATGTGCAGACATCAAAGTTTATTAGTGGTTTCCAGGGGCAGGAGGGAGGGGGAACCAAGGCGTTAATGGTGATGGAAAAATAGCATTGATTAAGAATAGGGTGGGCTAAAGCATTACTGAAAAAGAAGAACAAAGTGGGAGGCCTCATACTACCTGATTTTAGAACCTATTATAACCACCACAGTACTCAAAACAGCCTGTTACTGGTAAAACAACAGATATGTAGACCAGCGGAACGAAATTGAGAATCCAGACATAAATCCATCCACATATGAGTGGCTGATATTTGACAAAGGCCCAAAGTCAGTTAAATGGGGAAAAGACAGTCTTTTTAACAAATGGTACTGGCATAACTGGGTATCCATCTGCAAAAAAATGAAACAAGACCCATTCCTCACACCATGCACAAAAACTAAATCGAAATGGATCACAGACCTAACTATAAAACCTAAAATGATAAATCATGGAAGAAAAAATAGGCACAACGCTAGGAACCCTAATACATGGCATAAAGAGTATACAAAACATTACTAACAAGGGGTGGGGCCAAGATGGCAAAACGGACAGACATTTCCGGTGAGCCCTCTTACAACAAAGACCAAAAAAAACAAGTGAAATGAGTATATTTATGACAAGCTAGGAGCCCTGAACATCAAAGGCAAGGTTAGAAAATGAACTGAGGAGCAGGAGAAGGAAGAGACAGTTCAGAATAGGAGAAGAGTTACCAGACCTGAATCGCCAGGAGCCCTCAGGCACCATTCCCAGAAGTGGCTGCGGTTGGCTGGTACTAGCATTCAGCTGCAGTTTCCTCAGGGAGGAGCAGGCAGCCACACAGCCTACTCACAGCTCCAGAACCACAGAAGAACGGCACTCTAGGCAAAAGCTAAGTACTTGTGTGTAATCCCCCTCCCCCCGCCCCACTTCCAAGCTGACTTCAGCAACTGATTTCTCTGGGCCTGAGATAGGCCCTGTTGAATGCCTAGAGCCATCCTCCTGGCCTTGGAGAAGGAATAAATTTGCAATTGGGAGAAAAGATAATTTGCCATCTCCACTAACCAGGAAAGCTCAGGACAGAAGCGGATCCTGTCCAGGCATAAACAGTCCATGGACTTTGAGTACCTTTCCCCTCTGCATGGACCTGTGTGGGCCTATTTCAGGAGAATAGGCCCTTGCTGGCAGACTACAACTGTTTCAGCTGTGCAGTGGAGAGGTGGGTATTTGATGTTTGACACCATTTTGCCTATTAAACAGAGTCCACAGCTACCCACATCAGGGGCCTAAGGGCTGGTGGCACCACTCAGGTCACCCAGCCACCCGCAACAGGGGTCCAAGGATAACTGGCACGTCCCTGTCCTTACAACAAAAAACATTGGTTCCCATAGTCCATCTGCAGAACACACCCACCAGTACGCTCTAGGGAACAGAGAAACTTGGGGGATGATTCTCAGCCCCCTGCCTTGTTCAGAGCATGGCACCCTGCTACAACCAGATACCGGTACCTACACCAATCACCCCTGCCCCTCTAAGACTGTAGGACAGAGCCTATAGCACACATTTGATGCTCAGCTACCTGGACACCTGCGCTGAATTCATGCAAGAAAAGTGAATGGACTCCTAGACTGATATACCTGATAACAGCTCTAGCCATATGGGGACAGGACATCAGAGCTCCAAAGGTGAAAATAATCAAGCTAGCTCACTCAAGCAACCTATTTGGGCATATCAAAAACAAAACAAAGCTATAACACAGTAAGCAAACATAAAATAAACTAATACAATAACTTATAGATAGCTCGGAGACAACAGACAATACCAAGTCACATAAAGAAACAGACCATGATTGCCTCAACAAGCTCTCAAAATGAAGAATCTAGGGATCTCCTAGACGAAAGTGCATTCTTGGAATTACCAGAGGCAGAATACAAAAGATTAATACGCAGAACCCTTCAAGACATGAGGAAGGAAATCAGGCAATATGCAGAACAAGCAAAGGAACACACAGATAAAGCTGTTGAAGAAATTAAAAAGATTATTCAGAAACATAATGAAAAGTTTAATAAGCTGGAAAAATCCACAGACAGACAGCAATCAGAAATTCAGAAGATTAACAATAAAATTACAGAAGCAGACAACTCAGTAGAAAGCCAGAGGAGTAGAATTGAGCAAGTGGAAGGCAGAATTTCTGAACTTGAAGATAAAGCACTTGGCACCAATATATTTGAAGAAAAATCAGATAAAAGAGTTTTAAAAAATGAAAAAACCTTAAGAATCATGTGAGACTCTATCAAGAGAAATAACCTACGAGTGATTGGAGTACCAGAACAGGAAGGGATAACAGAAAATACATAGAGAATTGTTGAAGATTTGTTGGCAGAAAACTTCCCTGATATCATGAAAGATGAGAAGATATCTATCCAAGATGCTCATTGAACTCCACGTAAGGTAGATGTCGAAAGAAAGTCACCAAGACATATTATAATCAAACTTGCCAAAACCAAAGATAAAGAGACAGTTTTAAGAGCAGCTAGCTATAAATGAAAAGTTACCTATAGAGGAGAGTCAATAAGAATAAGCTTGGACTGCTCAGCAGATACCGTGCAGGCAAGAAGGCAAAGGGATGACTTATATAAAAAACTGAAGGAAGAAAACTGCCAGCCAAGAATCATATATCCAGCAAAACTGTCTCTCAGATATGACGGTGAAATTAGGACACTTCCAGATAAACAGAAGTTTGGGGGATTCGTAAAAATCAAAACAAAACTACAAGAAATACTAAAGGGAGTCCTTTGGTTGGAAAATCAATAATAACAGGTATCAACCCAAGACTAGAACACTGGGCAGAGCAATCCGAAGTCAACCCAGACAGGGAAATCCCCAAAATAAATCAAGGTAAAAAAATGCACAAAACAGGGAAACAGCAATGTTATTATGTAAAAGAAGGCAACATAAAAACAATAAACGGGGATTAAGAAATGTAATCATAGATATTCCATACGGAGAGGAAGACAAGGAGATACAAAGAAATAAAAGCTAGGTTTAAATTTAGGAAAATAAGGGTTAAAAATAAGGGTTAAAAATTTGTCTCCACAAAGGAGACAAATATCCTACACATCAAAATAAAATACAAGAAAAAAAAAATGGAGACTCAGCAGAAACAAAATCAACAACAGTGAATATGAGGAAAGGACAATATAAAAACATAATCTACTCAGCACATAAAATTAAGTGGGAAAAAGAAACTGTCAACAACACAAAAAAAGACATCAAAATGATATCACTAAAGTCATACCTATCCATAATTACACTGAATGGAAATGGACTAAATGCACCAATAAAGAGACAGAGAGTGGCAGAATGGATTAAAAAACATGAACCATCTATATGCTACCTACAAGAGACACACCTTAGACTTAGAGACACAAACAAGCTAAAACCGAAAGGATAGAAATATATATATATATATATATATATATATATATATATAAAGCAAACAACAATCAAAAAAGAGCAGGAGAGGAGATGGAGCCAAGGTGGCAAAATAGACAGATGCTTCCAGTGAGCCCTCTTTACAACAAAGACCAAAAAAACAAGTGAAACGAATATATATGTGACAACCCGGGAGCCCTGAGCATCAAAGGCAAGCGTAGACAATGAACTGAGGCACGGGGGAGGAAGAGACCGTTCAGAAGTAGAGAGGAGTTACCGGACCTGAATCACGGGGAGCCCTCAGGCACCACTCCCGGAGCCGTGGAGGCACCAGGCTGGTACTAGCATTCGGCCACAGTTTCCTCAGGGAGAAGCAACCAGCTGCACAGACTACTCACACCTCCAGAACCTGAGGAGAACTTGCTCTCGGCAAAAGCTGAGTACTGCGCATATTTTACCACCCCCCCACCGCACAAACAGGCTTCAGCTGCTGAATCCCTGGGCCCGAGATAGGCCCTGTTGAGCACCTAGAGCCATCCTCCCGGCCTTGGGGAAGGAAAAATTTGCAGTTGGGGGAAAAAGATAATTTGCTAGCTCCATCAACCGGGGAGCTCAGGACAGAAGCGGCTCCTGTCCAGGCATAAACCTTCCGTGGACTTTGAGCTCCCTTCTCTTCTGCATGGACCTGTGTGGGCCTATTTCGGGAGAATAGGCCCTTGCTGGCAGACTCCAACCATCTCATCTGTGCGGTGCAGAGGTGGGTGTTTGAAATTTGACATTGCTTTGCATATTGAACAGGTTCCTTGCCTGCCCACATCAGGGACCTAAGGACTGGTAGCTCCACTCAGGTCATCCAGCCACCTGCGACAGGGGTCCAAGGATAACTGGTACCTCCCAGTCCTTGCAACCAAAAATTTTAGGTGTCCATGGTCCGTCCACAGAACCACCCACCACCACACTCTAGGGAACAGAGACGCGTTTTCCTCAGATACACTCAGGAGTCAGTTCTCAGCCCCCTGCCTTGTTCAGAGCGTGGCCCCCTGCTGCAATCAGATGCTGGTATATACGCCAATCACCGCTGCCCCTCTAAGACTGTAGGACAGAACGCGTACCACACACTTGATGATCAGCTACCTGGAAACCTGAGCTGAATTCATACAAGAAAACTGAATGGACTCCTAGACTGATATACCAGATAACAGCTCTAGCCAGCTGGGGACAGGACACCAGAGCTCCAAAGGTGAAAATAAGCTAGCTCACTCAAGGAACCCATGGGGGTATACATAAACAAAACAAAGCAAGCAGCTACTACACAGTATGCAAGCAAAAACTAATACAATAACTTATAGATGGCTTGGAGAAGACGATTAATACCAAGTCACATAAAGAAACAGGCCATGATCACCTCAACGGGCTCTCAAAACAAAGAATCCAGGGATCTTCTAGATGAAAGTGCATTCCTGGAATTACCAGACACAGAACACAAGTTTAATATACTGAGCCATTCAAAACATAAGGAAGACAATGAGGCAATACGCAGAACGAGCCAAGGAACACACAGATAAAGCAATTGAAGAAATTGGAAAGATTATTCAGGAACATAATGAAAAGTTTAATAAGCTGGAAAAATCCACAGACAGACAGCAATCAGAAATTCAAAAGATTAACAATAAAATTACAGAAGTAGACAACTCAATAGAAAGTCAGAGGAGCAGAATTGAGCAAGTAGAAGCTAGAATTTCTGAACTCAAACATAAATCACTTGGCATTAATATATTTGAAGAAAAATCAGAGAAAAGAATTTAAAAAATGAAGAAACCTTAAGAATCATGTGAGACTCTATCAAGAGAAATAACCTACGAGTGATTGGAGTACGAGAACAGGGAGGGATAACAGAAAATACAGAGAAAATTGCTGAGGATTTGTTGGCAGAAAACTTCCCTGATATTGTGAAAGATGAGAAGATATCTATCCAAGATGCTCATTGAACTCCACATAAGGTAGATATCAAAAGAAAGTCACCAAGACATATTATAATCAAACTTGCCAAAACCAAAGATAAAGAGACAATTATAAGAGCAGCGAGGGATAAACAAACAAACAAAAAAAAAACACGAAAAGTCACCTACAAAGGAGAGCCAATAAGAATAAGCTCGGACTACTCAGCAGAAACCATGCAGGCAAGAAGGCAATGGGATGACATATTTAAAAAATTGAAGGAAGAAAATTGCCAGGCAAGAATCATATATCCAGCAAAACTGTCTCTTAAATATGAAGGTGAAATTAAGACATTTCCAGATAAACAGAAGCTTAGGGAATTCATAAAAACCAAACCAAAACTACAAGAAATACTAAAGGGAGTTCTTTGGTTAGAAAATCAATAATATCAGGTATCAACCCAAGACTAGAAGACTGAGCAGAGCAACCAGAAGTCAACTCAGACAGGGAAATCTAGAAAAACAAAGCAAGATTATAAAAAAAAAAAAGCCCAAAACAGGGTAACAGCAATGTTATTATATAAAAGAAGACAACATTAAAATAATAAAGAGGGACTAAGAAATGTAATCATACACCTTCCATATGGAGAGGAAGATACAATGATCCCAAGAAATAAAAGTTAGTTTTAAATTTAGAAAAATCAGGGTAAATAATAAGGTAACCAAAAAGGAGACAAACTATCCTACTCATCAAAATAAAATACAAGGGAAAAATACAGACTCAGCAGAAACAAAATCAACAACAACAAATATGAGGAAGGTACAATATATAAAGAAAACATCAGCACATAAAATCAAGTGGGAAAAAGAAACTGTCAACAACACAGAAAAAAAAGACATCGAAATGATAGCACTAAATTCATACCTATCCATAATTACCCTGAATGTAAGTGAACTGAATGCACCAATAAAGAGACAGAGAGTGGCAGAATGGATTAGAAAACAAGATCCGTCTATATGCTGCCTACAAGAGACACACCTTAAACTTAGAGACACAAACAAAAAAATATATCAAGCAAACGACCATCAAAAAAGAGCAGGCGTGGCCACATTAATTTCTGACCAAACAGACTTTAAAGTTAAATCCATTATAAAGGGTAGGGACGGGCACTATATAATGATTAAAAGGACAATACACCAAGAAGATATAACCATATTAAATATTTATGCACCCAATGACAAAGCTGCAACAGACATAAAACAAACTCTATCAGCATTGAAAAGTGAGATAGACAGCTCCACATTAATAGTAGGAGACTTCAACGCACCACTTTCGGTGAAAGACAGAACATCCAGTCCTTTCTTGTGCACATGGAACATTCTCTAGAACAGACCACATACTAAGTCGTAAAGCAAGCCTTAGCAGAATCCAAAACATTGAAATATTACAAAGCATCTTCCCTGACCATAAGGTCATAAAAGTGGAAATCAATAACAGGAAAAGCAGGGAAAAGAAATCAAACATTAGGAAACTGAACAATATCCTGCTCAAAAAGACTGGATTATAGAAGACATTAAGGATGGAATAAAGAAATTCATAGAATCCAGTAAGAATGAAAACGCTTCCTGTCAGAAGCTTTGGGACACAGCAAAAGCGGTGCTCAGAGGCCAATTTATAGCAATAAATGCACACATCCAAAAAGAAGAAAGGGCCAAAATCAAAAGATTATCCCTACAACTTGAACAAATAGAAAGGGAGCAACAAAAGAAACCCTCAGAAACCAGAAGAAAACAAATAATAAAAATTAGAGCTGAGCTAAATGAAACAGAAAACAGAAAAACAATTCAAAGAATTAACAAGACCAAAAGCTGGTTTTTAAAAAAAAATCAACAAAGTTGATAAACCAATGGCCAAACTGACAACGGAAAAACAGGAGAGGAAGCAAATAACCCAAATAAGAAATGAGATGGGCGATATTAGAACACACCCAACTGAAATTAAAAGAATCATATCAGATTACTATGAAAAACTACAGCAGATTTCTACCAAACTTTCAAAGAAGAGTTAACACCACTACTGCAAAAGGTATTTCAGAGCATAGAAAAGGAAGGAATACTACCAAACTCATTCTTTGAAGCCACCATATCCCTGATACCAAGACCAGGTAAAGACACCGCAAGACAAGAATATTATAGACCTATATCCCTCATGAACGTAGATGCAAAAATCCTCAACAAAATTCTAGCCAATAGAATTCAACAACATATCAAAAAAATAATTCACCATCACCAAGTGGGATTCATACCAGGTATGCAGGATGGCTCAGCTTTAGAAAAACAATGTAATCCACCATATACATCAAACAAAAGACAAGAATCACATGATTTTATCAATTGATGCAGAAAAGGCATTTGACAAAGTTCAACACTAATTCATGATAAAAACTCTCAGCAAAATAAGAATAGAAGGAAAATTCCTCAACATAATAAAGGACATTTATACAAAAAAGCCAACAACCAACATCACCCTAAACAGAGAGAGCTGGAAAGCTTTCCCATTGAGATCGGGAACCAAACAAGGATGCCCTTTATCACCGCTCTTTTTCAACATTGTGTTGGAGGTCCTAGCCAGAGCAATTAGGCTAGATAAAGAAATAAAGGGCATCAGATTGGCAAGGAAGAAGTAAAAGTATATTTGCAGATGACATGATCTTATACACAGAAAACCCTAAGGAATCCTCCAGAAAACTACTGAAACTAATAGAAGAGTTCAGCAGAGGATCAGGATACAAGATAAACATACAAAAATCAGTTGGATTCTTCTACGACAACAAAAAGAACATCGAAGAGGAAATCACCAAATCAATGCCATTTATAGCAGCCCCCAAGAAGATAAAACACTTAGGAATAAATCTTACCAAAGATGTAAAAGACTTATACCAATAAAACTGCAGATTACTTCTGCAAGAAACCAAAAGAGACCTACATAACTGGAAAAACATACCTTGCTCCATGCGTAGGAAGACTTAACATTATAAAAATGTCTATTCTATCAAAAGTGATCTATACATTTAATGCAATTCTGATCCAAATTCCAACAACATTTTTTAATGAGATGGAGAAACAAATCACCAACTTCATATGGAAGGGAAAGAGGCCCCAGATAAATAAGGCATTACTGAAAAAGAAGAACAAAGTGGGAGGCCTTACTTTACCTGATTTTAGAACCTATTATACCACCACAGTAGTCAAAACAGCCTGGTACTGGTACAACAACAGATACATAGACCAATGGAACAGAATTGAGAATCCAGACATAAATCCATCCACACATAAGCAGTTGATATTTGACAAAGGCCCCAAAACAGTTTAATGGGGAAAAGACACTCTTTTTAACAAATGGTGCTGGCATAACTGGATATCCATCTGCAAAAAAATGAAACAAGACCCATACCTCACTCCATGCACAAAAACTAACTCAAAATCAATCAAAGACCTAAATGTAAAATCTAAAACGATAAAGATCATGGAAGGAAAAATAGGGACAATGTTGGGAACCCTAATACATGGCATAAACAGTATACAAAACATTATTAAGAATGCAGAAGAAAAACTAGATAACTGGGAGCTGCTAAAAATCAAACACCTGTGCTCATCCAAAGACTTCACCAAAAGAGTAAAAAGACTACCTACAAACTGGGAAAAAGTTTTTAGCTATGACATTTCTGACCAGGGCCTGATCTCTAAAATCTACATGATACTGCAAAAACTGAACTACAGAAAGTCAAGTAACCCAAATTAAAAATGGGCAAAAGATATGAATAGACACTTCACTAAAGAAGACATTCAGGTAGCTAACAGATATATGAGGAAATGTTCACATCATTAGCCATTAGAGAAATGCAGATCAAAACTACAATGAGATTCCATCTCACTCCAACAAGGCTGGCATTAATCCAAAAAACACAAAATAATAAATGTTGGAGAGGCTGTGGAGAGATTGGAGCACTTGTACACTGCTGGTGGGAATATGAAATGGTGCAACCACTTTGGAAATCAGTTTGGCACTTCCTTAAAAAGCTAGAAATAGAACTACCATACTATCCAGCAATCTCACTCCTCGGAATATATCCTACAGAAATAAGAGCCTTTACACGAACAGATATATGCACACCTGTGTTTATTGCAGCACTGTTTACAATAGCAAAAACATGGAAGCAACCAAGGTGCCCATCAATGGACGAATGGATAAATAAATCATGGTATATTCACACAGTGGAATACTACGCATCGATAAAGAACAGTGAGGAATCTGTGAAACATTTCATAACATGGAGGAATCGGGAAGGCATTATGCTGAGTGAAATTAGTTGCAAAAGGACAAATTTGTATAAGACCACTGTTATAAGAACTCAAGAAATAGTTTAAACTGAGAAGAAAACATTCTTTTGTGGTTATGAGAGTGGGGAGGGAGGGAGGGTGGGACAGGGGCATTCACTAATTAGATAGTAGATAGGAGCTACTTTAGGTGAAGGGAAAGGCAGCACACAATACAGGGGAGGTCAGCACAATTGGACTAAACAAAAAGCAAAGAAGTTTCCTGAATAAAATGAATGTTTCCAAGGACAGTGTAGCAGGCTCAGGGGCCTGGGGACCATAGTTTCAGGGGACATCTAAGTCAACTGGCATAATAAAATCTGTTAAGAAAACATTCTGCATCCCACTTTGAAGAGTGGTGTCTGGGATCTTAAACATTAGCAAACAGCCATCTAAGATACATCAATTGGTCTCAACCCAACTGGATCAAAGGAGAATGAAGAACACCAAGGACACAAGCCGATTACGAGCCCAAGAGAGAGAAAGGGCCACATGAACCAGAGACTACATCATCCTGAGACCAGAAGAACTAGATCATGCCTGGCTACAACTGATGACTGCTCTGACAGGGAACACAACAGAGAGCCCCTGAGGGAGCAGAAGAGCAGTGGGATGCAGCCCCCAAATTCTTGTAAGAGCAGACTTAATGGTCTGACTGAGACTAGAAGGACCTCAGTGGTCATGGCCCCCAGACCTTCTGTTGGCCCAGGACAGGAGCCATTCCTGAAGCCAACTCTTCAGACATGGATTGGACTGGACAATGGGTTGGAGAGGGATGCTGGTGAGGAGTGAGCTTCTTGGATCAGGTGGACACTTGAGACTATGTTGGCATTTCCTGCCTGAAGGGTAGATGAGAGGGTGGAGGGGTTAGAACTGGCGAAATGGACATGAAAAGAGAGAGTGGAGGGAGAGAGCGGGCTGTCTCATTAGGGGGAGTGTAATTGGGAGTGTGCAGCAAGGTGTATATGGGTTTTTGTGTGAGAGACTGACTTGGTTTGTAAACTTTCACTTAAAGTACGATAAAAATTATTAAAAAAAAAAATGAACACTTCAAAGGCCAGCATAGAAGGGGCAGGGGTTTGAGGACCATGGTTTCAGGGCACATCTAAGTCAATTTGCATAATAAAATCTATTAAGAAAACATTCTGCATCCCACTTTGGCAAGTGGCGTCTGCAGTCTTAAACGCTAACGAGCAGCCATCTAAGATGCATCAGTTGGTCTCAAACCACCTTGAACAAGGAAGAATGAAGAGCACCAAAGGCACAAAATAATTATGAGCCTAAGAGACAAAAAGGACCACATAAACCAGAGACTACATCAGCCGGAGACCAGAAGAGCTAGATGGTACCTGGCCACAACCGATGACTGCCCTGACAGGGAACTCAACAGAGAAACCCTGACGAAGCAGGAGAGCAGTGGGATGCAGACCCCAAATTCCCGTAAAAATACCAGACTTAATGGTCAGACTGGGACTGGAGGGACGTCGGAGGCCATGGACTCCAGGCCTTCTGTTACCCCAGGGCAGGAACCATTCCCAAAGCCAACTCTTCAGGCAGGGATTGGACTGGAATAGGGGATGGAAAATGAGACTGGTGAAGAACAAGCTTCTTGGATCGAGTCTACACATGAGACTATGTTGGCATCTCCTGCTTGGAGGGGAGATGACAGGGCAGAGGTGGCCAGAAGCTACCTGAATATACACAAGGAGAGGGAAGGGAGGAAGTACTGTGCTATCTCATCAGAGGGAGAGCAATTAGGAGTGTATAGCAAGGTGTACGTAAATTTTTTCTGAGAGTCTGACCTGATTTGTAAACTTTCACTTAAAGCACAATAAAAATTAATTAAAAAAAAAAGAGCAGGAGTGGCAATATTAATTTCTGACCAAACAGACTTTAAAGTTAAATCCATTATAAAGGATAAGGAAGGGCACTATGCAATGATTAAAGGGACAATATACCAAGAAAATATAACCATATTAAATATTTATGCACCCAATGATAGGGCTGCAACAGACATAAAACAAACTCTATCAGCATTGAAAAGTGAAAAGGACAACTCCACAATAATAGGAGGAGACTTCAACCCACCACTTTCAGTGAAGGACAGGACATCCAGAAAGAGGCTCAATAAAGTTACGGAAGAGCTAAATGCCACAATCAACCAACTTGGCCTCATAGACATATACAGAGCACTCCACCCAATAGCAGCCAAGTATACTTTCTTTTCTAGTGCACATGGAACATTCTCTAGAATAGACCACATACTAGGTCATAAAGCAAGCTTTAGTAGAATCCAAAACATTGAAATATTACAAAGCATCTTCTCTTACCATAAGGCCATAAAAGTAGAAATCAATAACAGAAAAAGCAGGGAAAAGAAATCAAACCCTTGGAAACTGAACAATGCCCTGCTCAAAAAAAGACTGGATTATAGAAGACATTAAGGATGGAATAAAGAAATTCATAGAATCCAATGAGAATGAAAACACTTCATAACAGAACCTTTGGGACACAGTGAAAGCAGTGCTCAGAGGTCGATTTATATCAATAAATGCACACATACAAAAGGAAGAAAGGGCCAAAATCAAAAGATTATCCCTACAACTTGAACAAATAGAAAGAGAGCAACAAAAGAAACCAGAAGAAAACAAATAATAAAAATTAGAGAAGAACTAAATGAAGTAGAAAACAGAAAAACAATTGGAAGAGTTAACTAGACCAAAAGCTGGTTTTTTGAAAAAATCAACAAAATTGATAAACCATTGGCCAAACTGACAAAAGAAAAACAGGAGTGGAAGCAAATAACCCAAAGAAGAAATGAGGTGGGCGATATTACAACAGACCTAACTGAAATTAAAAGAATCATATCAGTTTACTATGAAAAATTGTACTCTAACAAATTTGAAAACCTAGAAGAAATGGATGAACTACTAGAAACACACTACGTATCTAAACTAACACAAATACAGGTAGAAAAACTAAAGAGGCCCATTACGAAAGAAGAGATTGAAAACGTAATAAAAAAAACTCCCAACAAAAAAAAAGCCCTGGCCTGGACGGCCTCACTGGAAAGTTCTACAAAACTTTACTAAAGTTATTTCAGAACATAGAAAAGGACGGAATACTCCCAAACTATGAAGCCAGCATAACCCTAATACGACAACCAGATAATGACTCCACACACACACAAAAATTACAGACCAGTATCCCTTTTTTTTTTATCCCTCATGAACTTAGACACAAAAATCTTCAACAAAATCCTAGGCAATAGAATTCAACAACATATCAAAAAATAATCCACCACAACCAGGTGGGATTCATACCAGGTGTACAGGGATGGTTTGACATTAGAAAAACAATCAATGTAATCCACCACATAAATAAAACAAAAGACAAGAACCACATGATCTTATCAATTGATGCAGAAAAGGCATTTGACAAAGTCTAATACCCATTTATGATAAAAATTCTCAGCAAAACAGGAATAGAAGGAAAATTCTTAAACATTATAAACTGCATTTATACAAAGCCAAGAGCCAACATCATCCTTAGTGGAAAGAGACTGAAAGCATTCCCCTTGAGAACAGGAACCAGACAAGAATGCCCTTTATCACCACTCTTATTCAACATCACGCTGGAGGTCCTAGTCAGAGCAGTTAGACTAGATAAAGAAATAAAGGGCATCAGACTGGCAAGGAAGAAGTAAAAGTATCTCTATTTGCAGATGACATAATCTTATACACAGAAAACCCTAAAGAATCCTCCAGAAAACTACTGAAACTAATAGAAGAGTTCAGCAGAGGATCCGGATACAAGACAAACATACAAAAATTAGTTGGATTTCTCTACACCAATAAAAAAAAACATTGAAGAGGAAATCACCAAATAAATACCATTTACAGTAGCCCCCAAGAAGGTAAAAAACTTAGGAATAAATCCTACCAGAGATGTAAAAGACTTATACAAAGAAAACTACAAAACACTTCTGCAAGAAACCAAAAGAGACCTACATAAGTGGAAAAACATATCTTGCTCATGCATAGGAAGACTTAACATTGTAAAAATGTCTATTCTACCAAAAGCGATCTATAGATTTAATGCAATTCCGATCCAAATTCCAACAACATTTTTTAATGAGATGGAGAAACAAATCACCAACTTCATATGGAAGGGAAAGAGGCCCCAGATAAATAAGGCATTACTGAAAAAGAAGAACAAAGTGGGAGGCCTTACTTTACCTGATTTTAGAACCTATTATACCGCCATAGTAGTCAAAACAACCTGGTACTGGTACAACAATAGATACAATAGACCAATGGAACAGAATTGAGAATCCAGACATAAATCCATCCACATATGAGCAGTTGATACTTGACAAAGGCCCCAAAGCAGTTAAATGGGGAAAAGACAGTCTTTTTTAACAAATGGTGCTGGCATAACTGGATATCCATCTGCAAAAAAATGACACACACATCACACCATGCACAATAATGAACTCAAAATGGATCAAAGACCTAAATATAAAACCTAATATGATAAAGATCATGGAAGAAAAAATACGGACAACATTACAAGCCCTAATACATGGCATAAAGAGTATACAGAACATTACTAACAATTCAGAAGAAAAACTGGATGACTGGGAGCTCCTAAAAATAAAACATCTATGCTCATCCAAAGACTTCACCAAAAGAGTAAAAAGATACCTACAGACTGGGAAAAAGTTTTTAGTTATGACATTTCTGATCAGCGCCTGATCTCTAAAATCTACATGATACTGCAAAAACTGAACTACAAAAAGTCAAATAACCCAATTAAAAAATGGGCAAAAGGTATGAACAGACACTTCACTAAAGAAGACATGCCAGTAGCTAATGGATACATGAGGAAATGCTCATGATCATTAGCCAGTACAAAAGAAAAAAAAAAAAACCCAGTGCCATCGAGTCAATTCCGACTCATAGCGACCTTATAGGACAGAGTAGAACTGCCCCATAGAGTTTCCAAGGAGTGCCTGGCGGATTCAAACTGCCTACGCTTTCGTTAGCAGCTGTAGCACTTAACCACTACGCCACCAGGATTTCCATTAGCCAGTAGAGAAATGCAAATCAAAACTACAATGAGATTCTGTCTCAGTCCAACAAGGCTGGCATTAATCCAAAAAACACAAAATAATAAACGTTGGAGAGGTTTGGAAAGACTGGAACACTTATACATTGCTGGTGGGAATGTAAAATGATACAATCACTTTGGAAATCGATTTGGCACTTCCTTAAAATCTAGAAATAGAACAACCATATGATCCACCAATCCCACTTCTTGAAATATATCCTAGAGAAATAAGAGCCTTTTCATGAACAGATATATGCATCCCCATGTTCAAGGTAGCACTGTTTACAATAGCAAAAAGATGGAAGCAACCAAGGTGCCCATCAACAGATGAATGGATAAATAAATTATGGTATATTCACACAAATGGAATACCATGCATTGATAAAGAACAATGATGAATCCGTGAAACATTTCATAACATGGAGGAATCTGGAGGGCATTATGCTGAGTGAAATTAGTCAGTTGCAAAAGGGCAAATGTTGTATGAGACCACTATTATAAGAACTGAAGAAATAGTTTAAACAGAGAAGAAAACATTCTTTGATAGTTACGACAGTGGGGAGGGAGGGAGAGAGAGGGGTATTCACTAATTAGGTAGTAGACAAGAACTATTTTAGGTGAAGGGAAAGACAACACACAATACAGGAGAGGTCGGCGCAACTGGACTAAACCAAAAGCAGTTTCCTGAATAAACTGAATGCTTCGAAGGCCAGTGTAGCAGGGGCAGGGGTTTGAGGACCATGGTTTCAAGGGACACCTAGGTCAATTGGCATAATAAAATCTATTGAGAAAATATTCTGCATACCACTTTGGAGAGTGGTGCCATGGTCTTAAATGCTAGCAAGTGGCCATCTAAGATGCATCAATTGGTCTCAACCCACCTGGAGCAAAGGAGAATAAAGATCACCAAAGACACAAGGTAATTATGAGCCCAAGAGACAGAAAGTGCCACATAAATCAGAGATTACATCAGCTTGAGACCAGAAGAACTAGATGGTGCCCAGCTACAGCCAACAACTGCCCTGATAGGGAACATGATAGAGATCCCCTGAAGGAGCAGTAGAGCAGTGGGATGCAGACCTCAAATTCTCATAAAAAGATCAGACTTAATGGTCTGACTGAGACTAGAAGGACCCCAGAGGTCATGGTCCCCAGACCTTCTGTTAGCCCAAGACAGGAACCATTCCCAAATACAACTCTTCAGACAGGGATTCGACTGGGTTACAAAGTAGAAAATGATGCAGGTGAGAAGTGAGCTTCTTGGCTCAAGTAGTGGGCAGCTCCTGTCTGGAGGGGAGATGAGAAGGCAGAGGGGGACAGAAACTGGGTGAATAGACATGGAAACAGAGGGTAGAGAGAAGGAATACGGTATCTCATTAGGGGGAGAGCAACTAGGAGCATATAGTTAGGTGTATATAAATTTTTGTATGAGAGACTGACTTGATCTGTATACTTTCACTTAAAGCACAATAAAAATTAGAAAAGAATAGGTTTGCCAGGGGAACATGGCTCAGCCCAGAGAAGTCATTGCTCTGTTCCCCAGGTCCCTGGTCAGCAACTGGAGCAGTACCAGCCCCCCAGGGAGGGATGCCCAAGCACTGAGTAAGGTCTGAAAACAGAACAGCAGACATCCCCCTCACCATCATTCCCACCCTCACCAGACCCTGCATCTTCCCAGCGGTTTGGGCCCTGGGAGCTGGCAGCACATGGAAGAATTAGAATCTCAGGAAAGAAATTGGGGGCTGTTTTTTCTGTAATTGTGAAAACAAGGTCTTCAAACATGAAGACTTCTCCCCCGTCACATGAGCATATGTAAATGCTCAGAACCCACCCTGGAAAGGAAGACCGAAAGCATTTGTCCCACCAGGGCCTTGAGTTACCTGTAAGGTGAAGGGCAGGGGTCACGACACCAGCACAGGACTCCCCAAGGATACTGAGAGTGAGCTGGAGCTAGATATGAAAGAAGTCTATGAAATAGGACCTGCATTCCCACTGAGTCCTGCTGCTGCTTTTCCCCCAACTCCTTGCCCTTTTCTCTCTCCCCTCCTGACCCTTTGGTGCCTTTGGTTCCAAAGACTCAGATAAAATGGTATCCTCCCAGCACAGGGAGCTTTGGTGTCTGCCAGGCCACCTTAGGGCAAGACCCAGGGGCAGAGGCCCTGGGAGCACCCAGCAGCTCTTAGAGATGTCCTGTCCATTCAGTCATCTGAACATCCTGCTCATTTAGGGTCACAAGTATATGGAGCCTGAGTTCCTCTGTGTGCAAGTACATGGTTTTATACAGCTCAATCTCTGACCTCCATGTGTGACAACAAAAGCTGTGTTTCAATGTAATACCCGTGTTTCTATCTTAGGGGCCGCTGGCCGCGGGAGGTTATGTTTCTTAGACCCTGGGCTAACACATCCAAGCCATTACTCCCCAGAGCCGCAGAGCGTGCTCAGCATAGCTGTGCTTTGAAGCTGCGGACTTTTCTCTGCTGTCCTTAAAACTGCAGTCTCCCAGTCCAAGCTTTATGCTGTTTTTGCTTGGAAAGTGGCAGTGATTTGGTGGCTTTATTGGAGTCATTTCCTCCCCAAGGGGTGAGGTGCCTTTGCTCTTCCTTGCTTTTGAGGTATCATCCCTTTGTTCTCCCCTCCTGTCTTTTCTTGGCCTTCTGAATTGAGGGAGAAAGACTGATGGCAACCTAGGCTAAAGAAGGGTGTTTGTGACCCGAGTGCCAGAAGGGACAATTTAAGAACAAGGACTGGGCTCTGACTTGGCTGGAGAAGAGGGAGACGGGGGACAGAAAGCAAAATGCCCAGCAGAGGTTGGTTTCTAAGAAGCCTGGAGCCCTAGACGTAGATAGGCTTGAGATCATCTGCCCAAGAGGAGCCACCTCTGACCTGCAGACATTTCCTCCAGGTTTCATGTCCTTGTTTTTGTTCAAGTTGGGTTAAGCCTTCCCCCCTGCCCCCGAAGAAACTCCAATGTTTTATACTTCTTGCCAGCCCCAAGCAGCCTCCCTCTCGCCCATCATTCCTTCTGCTTCCTGCTGCCCCATCGGGCGGTGTTTGGAGCAGTGACTTCCTTTTATCCAGTGAAGTAGCTGGTACGGACATCTTCACCCCACCTAATCTGAGTCACCTCCTGCAAGATGACTCTGAATTTCAGCCTAATTATGCCCTCCCAGGCTCCTGTGGGGTTGACCACGGAACCATCTCTGTTCCTGTTTGCTTTAAATATTGTTGTGTGTTTTGTATCTGTGGCCTTGGCCTACATCGTGCTCTGCACATATTGTAAAGTAACTGTTTGGAGTGATTTTCTTTCCCGTTGGGCAGGTGTGGCCCCATATTCCTGCGCTTTCCACTTCATTGTTTAACAGAGAGGGGCAAGCCTCTGTATTAGCAGGACAGTCTTGGGTTCTGCAGAAGGGAACAGGTTTTTCTTTTTTTTCCTTGAAAACCATTTGGCTTTTTGATCCTTATATCCCATTATACCTTAAAGAGTAGGAGCTGCTCAGAAGAGCAGGTGTAAGCAACAGCGGCAGGATGGCACTGCCTTTTCCTGGGCACTAATCCTTACCAGGTCCGGTCTTCCCTCCCTGAAAGTATACGAAGCAACAGCTGCAGCAGCTATAGAGGAGATGCAAATCCTTGACAAGTACTCAGTGGAGGTTTGCTGTGTGCCTCCAGCCTCCCTACTTGGGGTGGAGGAACACAGGCGGCGGGGGTACATGTGCACCCATGGTCTGGTCAGAGGCATGTGGTGGGAACCCCCGCCCCACCCCAGGAGCAAGGGCTGGAAGAGTTTGCTGCTAAGAGCCCAGACCACCAGACCAAGGCTCTCTGAGTCACCCCACCCAGGCCCTCATGGACATCACTCCTTGGGGCTCCACTAGGGGAGAAGGGAAAGACAGCCTTATCCCCAGGTGGGGTAGCTAAGACGTGGAGGAGAGCTGTTCTTTAGGATTCACATCTATTTCTTCCTCTTCAGGGTGTGCCAGCTCCCTTCCTTCTCTGCCTCGTGCATGTATGAAAATTCCTCCTCTTACCCTACCCTCTCCGTACCTCCCAAGATCAAAGGACCACATACAGAAGGGCCAGAGGGCACCCTGTGAAATGAAATGGTGATTCTTGGGTTTCTTCTCCCCAGGCTGCGAGGTAGGGGTGGAAGGACCTGGCTTAGGGAGTTAAGGTTAAGACTGCAGAAGGGCTAGAGAGTTATTGCATATGGGTTTTGAGGCCACCCATGTCACTTATATCCCATAGACCCTATTCTCCATCCCAATGTCTACTCTAATGCCCCCAAGATTCAACTGGGCAGCTAGTTGGCCCCGTAATACTGGGCCTTTGTCATTGACTTTATTACTAGGGCATCCCAGGAAGCTTCCCAATGATCCCCTGCCATGGGACCCTCCCGGGATCGAGCCCCTCCTGCCCCAGCCCACCTGCTTGCCTTGGTGCTCAGCCCCCCGTTGGGAGCAGGTTGGGGCAAGCTGGAGGCCTGGGCTGGAAGGGCAGTGTTGCTGTTCATAGCTTTCATTCCATTGGCATTGCTCTGTTGGATTTAATTTCAGTCTTTCTGATTCTTCCCTTCTGTAAAGCGTACATTACCAAGTTCCTTGTTTTATACACACACACACACACACACACACACACACAAACTGTACTCTTTTTGCCTTTGTACATTCAGGCAAGAAGAGAATCTAAATCTTTTTAAGAGACAACCACCAGTCTGTGAGGGCTGCTTGTTATTTCTCCTGCAGTTTGCTGCTGAGCTACCTCCCCTTCCCCAGTTTCTCCCTTCTCTCCCAGGTTTCCTGATCTTCCTGGTCTGCTCCATGTGCATCCTCAGCTTCCCCTTCCCCGGCTGATGGCAAGCTGTTTGAACCCAGTGTCCAGACGCCCTGCCCCACAGTACTTTCCTGCCCAGCACTGTTTGCTGGCTTGGCCACTCCTCTTGTCACCCTTAGATCCCATTCACCAAAGTGGTTCAGACCCCTGGGTACTCTAGGACCTGTGTCCTATAGGCCCTGGCTCTGGGCACTCACCTGAGAAGCTATGCAGTTGGGAGTCCTCTGCCTAAGAGTTTGCACTATTTAAACTTGCCTGGGAGTCAGGATGGAGGGTTTTTAGGAATGAGTGAGAAACTGTCTCCCAGCTCTCCCCCTCAGATTCCAGCCTCCAGAGCGCTCTGATCCCAGAGACGGAGCATCATTCCTGGCTGACGGACTCCTGACGGACCCACCAGAACAAGGGCTATGGGTGTTGGGGTCAAGAGCATTTGGTCAGAATTTCAAAGGGTGGTAACATTCTGAAACAACCCAATGAAACCATTGTTCCGCCTCTCTAACTTTCTCCTTTTCCTCTACTTTCCTCCTTTCCCTTTTTCCCCTCTCAACTTCCTTTTCTTAATTGGCTTTGGAATTGAAGTATATTTTTAAGTTATTTGTTGTATTTATTGAATAAAGTTTTTAATGTCCCTTTCTTAAAAAAAAATTAAAAAAGACGGGTTACACAACCAGTTATTGTAATTGTTGTCAGTAAGTTGTACATCTGTGAAAAGCTGAATTGGCAAAAGTTATGTGACAGATATATTTACACTGACAAAATAAATAAATAAAAGAGTAGCTACTGAGGCTACTTGTGTACAACCAAACACCTCATGGGATTTTCTTCCTTGGTTTGGAGGTTTAGTGTCCTGGTTTCATGGAACATCACAGTTAATTGGGCTAATAATATGTTTCATGCTTCTATTCTGTCTCCTAGTTCGCTGTGTGGTGCCTCCAGTCTTAAAAGTTTGCAAGTGGCCATCCAAGTCTCAGTAATTGGTCTGTATGCACCTGGAACAACAGAGGAAAAAGAAGAGTCAGGAATAGAAGGCGAGTACAGAATGTGTGGCTAATCGCCTCCATGAACAACTGCCTCCTTTGCCATGAGACCAGAAGAACTGGATGGTGCCTGGCTACCATTACTGAACATTTTGATAAAAGATTTCATAGAAGAATCCTGATCAAAAGGGGGAAAGTAGAGAACAGAAATTCAAATTCTCAAGGACGCCAGGCTTTCTGGAGCTGTGGAGCATGGATGAACTCCTGAAACCATTGCCCCATGCAGTGCAATGAATCATTTCTGTGTGGTCTTTTGTGCCATGATCTTGTAACCCCACACCCAAGTGATTGGGTGAGACTGTGTCCCATCAAGGGAATTGGTCTGCTTTGCCACACTGCTCAGCTTGAAATGAGCCACCCCAGAGGCAGGAAAGAGAAGATCTCACCACCACCAAGGAAGAACAGCCAGGAGTCAGGACATCCTTTGGACCCGGAATCCCTGCACTGAGAAGCTCCTGGTACCAGGAGACAGAGAGAGAAAAAGAGCTGTAACACTGAAGGCAGTAAGAAGAAGAGGCAGAGACCCAGCAGCAGAGACCTGGCAGCAGGAGATGGCGTGATGGGCTTCCTGGCCCATGGAGAGAGAAAGCTGAGTACCTTTGAGCAGAGGCCTAGGGTCAGATGGAGGGAGGCATGCCTGTGAGCATGGCTGGGAAGAGGCTGTCCTGATGGAAGAACTGTATCCTTGAGTGTTCCTGAGGGACGGCTGGTATCAGAATTGGTAAAGATGGTGGAGAGAGGAGGCATGCCTGACCTTCACCTCATAGGAATCAGCATTGGGCTGTTGATATTGATTCTCCTTCCTCCTTTTCAAGTTAGAGGTAGTCAGACTCCACTTCCATGCTTGTTTCTTTACACCTTGAGATAATCTTTAAACCTTAAACCAAAAAATATCCCCTGAAGTCTTCTTAAAACTGAATAGTTTTAACTTAACTAGTAAAAAAGTTCTGCCTTGAGCATTATGCCTTTTTAAGAACTATCTATATGGGATCAAATTGACAGCAGCAACTTGAAAGATTAGACTGGGAACTTAGGGGGCAGTGAGTTTATGTTAATAAGGGAGGAACAACTCAGAAAAGGGGGGTGAGAATGGTTGCACAGCTCAAAGAGTGTAAGCAAAGTCACGAAGTTGTACATGTAGAAACTGTTGAATTGGTATATTTTTTGCTGTGTATAGTCTCAACAACAACAAAATAAATAAAATTTAGAGGAAAAAAAAGAAAATGGCTAAAAAGATTCTCATGAATGGAGAAAATTCCAAGTGTTAAAGTAGCTTCTGGGAAAGGGCATAAGGGAGTGATGGTCAACAGGAAACTCATTTATTCAGCAAATATTCTTTGAATACGTACTATGTTCCTCGCGATGTTCTCGTCTCTGGAGATACAATAATAAACAAGAGACACAAGGTCCCTGCTCTAATACAGCTTATGTTCTGATGGAAGGAGACGGAAAACCTGTAAGTAAACACTGAGGAAATCTTAGAAAGAAAGTTAAGTTCCATGCAGAAAATGATACAGAGCCATGGGACAGTGACTGGTAGAGGCGCAGAGGGAATGCTCCCAGGAGTGGTCGGTGGAAACCTCTCTGCGGAGGTAACACTTGACCTGAGGCTGAATGATAGAAAGGAACCAGTGACGGGAACATCCTCAAAGGGCATTCCAGGCAGACAGAATTGCAAAGGAGGAGAATAGCTTGGTATGCACGAGAAAAAGAAAGGCAAGGGTGGCTGGCACATAATGAGTGAGCAGAAAAGTGATGGGAGGTAAGATTACAGGGGTAAGAAGAGGCCTCACTCTGCAGGGTCTTGCAACTAAGGTAAGGAGTTTGGGTTTTATTCTAATAGAATTGGAAAGCCAGGGAGTACTGTGATCTGACTTACTTTTTTTTTCTTTTTTTTACTCTTTTTTTTTTTAATTTTTATTGAGCTTCAAGTGAACGTTAACAAATCAAGTCAGTCTGTCACATGTAAGTTTATATACACCTTACTCCATACTCCCATTTTCTCTCCCCCTATTGAGTCAGCCCTTCCAGTCTCTCCTTTCGTGACAATTTTGCCAGCTTCTAACCCTCTCTACCCTCCCACCCCCCTCCAGACAGGAGATGCCAACACAGTCTCAAGCGTCCACCTGATACAAATAGCTCACTCTTCATCAGCATCTCTCTCCTACCCACTGTCCAGTCCCTTCCATGTCTGATGAGTTGTCTTCGGGAATGGTTCCTGTCCTGGGCCAACAGAAGGTTTGGGGACCATGACACCCGGGATCCCTCTAGTCTCAGTCAGACCATTAAGTATGGTCTTTTCGTGAGAATTTGGGGTCTGCATCCCACTGATCTCTGGCTCCCTCAGGGGTTCTCTGTTGTGCTCCCTGTCAGGGCAGTCATCGGTTGTGGCCGGGCACCAACTAGTTCTTCTGGTCGCAGGATGATGTAAGTCTCTGGTTCATGTGGCCCTTTCTGTCTCTTGGGCTCATAGTTGTCGTGTGACCTTGGTGTTCTTCATTCTCCTTTAATCCAGGTGGGTTGAGACCAATTGATGCATCTTAGATGGCCACTTGTTAGCATTTAAGACCCCAGACGCCACATTTCAAAGTGGGATGCAGAATGTTTTCATAATAGAATTATTTTGCCAATTGACTTAGAAGTCCCCTTAAACCATGGTCCCCAAACCCCCGCCCTTGCTCCGCTGACCTTCGAAGCATTCAGTTTATCCCAGAAACTTCTTTGCTTTTGGTGCAGTCCAGTTGAGCTGACCTTCTGTGTATTGAGTATTGTCCTTCCCTTCACCTACAGTAGATCTTATCTACTAAAAAAAAAACTAATCAGTAAAAAACCCTCTCCCACCCTCCCTCCTTCCCTTCCTCGTAACCACAAAAGTATGTGTTCTTCTCAGTTTATACTATTTCTCAAGATCTTATAATAGTGGTCTTATATAATATTTGTCCTTTTGCCTCTGACTAATTTTGCTCAGCATAATGCCTTCCAGGTTCCTCCATGTTATGAAATGTTTCACAGATTCGTCACTGTTCTTTATCGATGAGTAGTATTCCATTGTGTAAATATACCACAATTTATTTACCCATTCATCCGTTGATGGACACCTGGGTTGCTTCCAGCTTTTTGCTATTGTAAACAGAGCTGCAATAAACATGGGTGTGCATATATCTGTTCGTGTGAAGGATCTTATTTCTCTAGGGTATATTCCGAGGAGTGGGATTTCTGGGTTGTATGGTAGTTCTATTTCTAACTGTTTAAGATAACGCCAGATAGATTTCCAAAGTGGTTGTACCATTTTACATTCCCACCAGCAGTGTATAAGAGTTCCAATCTCTCCGCAGCCTCTCCAACATTTCTTATTTTGTGTTTTTTGGATTAATGCCAGCCTTGTTGGAGTGAGATGGAATCTCATCGTAGTTTTCATTTGCATTTCTCTAATGGCTAATGATCGAGAGCATTTTCTCATGTATCTGTTAGCTGCCTGAATATCTTCTTTAGTGAAGTGTGTGTTCATATCCTTTGCCCACTTCTTGATTGGGTTGTTTATCTTTTTGTGACTGAGTTTTGACAGAATCCTATAGATTTTAGAGATCAGGCGCTGGTCGGAGATGTCATAGCTGGAAATTCTTTCCCAGTCTGTAGGTGGTCTTTTTACTCTTTTGGTGAAGTCTTTAGATGAGCATAGGTGTTTGATTTTTAGGAGCTCCCAGTTATCGGGTTTCTCTTTGTCATTTTTGGTAATGTTTTGTATTCTGTTTATGCCTTGTATTAGGGCTCCTAAGGTTGTCCCTATTTTTTCTTCCATGATCTTTATCGTTTTAGTCTTTATGTTTAGGTCTTTGATCCACTTGAAGTTAGTTTTTGTGCCTGGTGTGAGGTATGGGTCCTGTTTCATTTTTTTGCAAATGGATATCCAGTTATGCCAGCACCATTTGTTAAAAAGACTATCTTTTCCCCAATTAACTGGTACTGGGCCTTTGTCAAATATCAGCTGCTCATAAGTGGATGGATTTCTATCTGGGTTCTCAATTCTGTTCCATTGATCTATGTGTCTGTTGTTGTACCAGTACCAGGCTGTTTTGACTACTGTGGCTGTATAATAGGTTCTAAAATCAGGTAGAGTGAGGCCTCCCACTTTCTTCTTCTTTTTCAGTAATGCTTTACTTATCCGAGGCTTCTTTCCCTTCGATATGAAGTTGGTGATTTGTTTCTCCATCACATTAAAAAATGACATTGGAATTTGGATCAGAAGTGCATTGTACGTATAGATGGCTTTTGGTAGAATAGACATTTTTACTATGTTAAGTCTTCCTATCTGTGAGCAAGGTATGTTTTTCCACTTAAGTAGGTCCTTTTTAGTTTCTTGTAGTAGTACTTTGTAGTTTTCTTTGTATAGGTCTTTTACATCTTTGGTAAGATTTATTCCTAAGTATTTTATTTTCTTGGGGGCTACTGTGAATGGTATTGATTTGGTGATTTCCTCTTCGATGTTCTTTTTGTTGATGTAGAGGAATCCAAATGATTTTTGTATGTTTATCTTATAACCTGAGACTGCCAAACTCTTCTATTAGTTTCAGTAGTTTTCTGGAGGATTCCTTAGGGTTTTCTGTGTATAAGATCATGTCATCCGCAAATAGAGATAATTTTACTTCCTCCTTGCCAATCCGGATGCCTTTTATTTCTTTATCTAGCCTAATTGGTCTGGCTAGGACCTCTAGCACAATGTTGAATAAGAGCGGTGATAAAGGGCATCCTTGTCTGGTTCCCGTTCTTAAGAGAAATGCTTTCAGGCTCTCTCCATTTAGAGTGATGTTGGCTGTCGGATGTCCTTTATTATGTTGGGGAATTTTCCTTCAATTCCTATTTTGGTGAGAGTTTTTATCATAAATGGGTGTTGGACTTTGTCAAATGCCTTTACTGCATCAATTGATAAGATCATGTGGTTTTTGTCTTTTGTTTTATTTATATGGTGGATTACATTAATGGTTTTTCTAATATTAAACCAGCCTTGCATACCTGGTATAAATCCCACTTGGTCATGGTGGATTATTTTTTTGATATGTTGTTGAATTCTATTGGCTAGAATTTTGTTGAGGATTTTTGCATCTATGTTCATGAGGGATATAGTTCTGTAATTTTCTTTTTTTGTGATGTCTTTACCTGGTTTTGGTATCAGGGAAATGGTGGCTTCATAAAATGAGTTAGGTAGTATTCCGTCATTTTCTGTGCTTTGAAATACCTTTAGTAGTAGCGGTGTTAACTCTTCTCTGAAAGTTTGGTAGAACTCTGCAGTAAAGCCATCCGGGCCAGGGCTTTTTTTTGTTGGGAGTTTTTTGATTACCGTTTCAATCTCTTTTTTTGTTATGGGTCTATTTAGTTGTTCTACTTCTGATTGTGTTAGTTTATGTAGGTAGTGTTTTTCCAGGAATTCATCCATTTCTTCTAGGTTTGCAAGTTTGTTAGAGTACAATTTTTTGTAATAATCTGATACGATTCTTTTAATTTCAGTTGGGTCTGTTGTGATGTGGCCCTTCTCGTTTCTTATTCGGGTTGTTTGTTTCCTTTCCTGTATTTCTTTAGTCGGTCTGGCCAATGGTTTATCAATTTTGTTGATTTTTTCAAAGAACCAGCTTTTGGCTTTGTTAATTCTTTCAATTGTTTTTCTGTTCTCTAATTCATTTAGTTCAGCTCTAATTTTTATTATTTGTTTTCTTCTGGTGCCTGATGGATTCTTTTGTTGCTCACTTTCTATTTGTTCAAGTTGTAGGGACAGTTTTCTGATTTTGGCTCTTTCTTCTTTTTGTATGTGTGCATTTATCAATATCAATTGGCCTCTGAGCACTGCCTTTGCTGTGTCCCAGAGGTTTTGATAGGAAGTATTTTCATTCTCGTTGCATTCTATGAATTTCTTTATTCCCTCCTTAATGTCTTCTATAACCCAGTCTTTTTTGAGCAGGGTATTGTTCAGTTTTCAAGTATTTGATTTCTTTTCCCTAATTTTTCTGTTTTTGATTTCCACTTTTATGGCCTTGTGGTCTGAGAAGATGCTTTGTAATATTTCGATGTTTTGGATTCTGCAAAGGTTTGTTTTATGACCTAATATGTGATCTATTCTAGAGAATGTTCCATGTGCGCTAGAAAAAGAAGTATACTTTGCAGCAGTTGGGTGGAGAGTTCTGTATAAGTCAATGAGGTCAAGTTGGTTGATTGTAGTAATTAGGTCTTCCGTTTTTTATTTTTTTGCTCTTTTTGTTTGTGTCTCTATTGAGCTTCTTACCGGATGTCCTGTCCTTCTCCGAAAGTGGTGTGTTGAAGTCTCCTACTATAATTGTGAAGGCGTCTATGTCACTTTTCAGTTCTGTTAAAATTTGTTTTATGTATCTTGCGGCCCTGTCATTGGGTGCATAAATATTTAATATGGTTATATCTTCCTGGTCAATTGTCCCTTTTATCATTATGTAGTGTCCTTTTTTGTCCTTTGTGGTGAATTTAACTTTAAAGTCTATTTTGTCAGAAATTAATATTGCTACTCCTGCTCTTTTTTGCTTATTGTTTGCTTGATATATTTTTTTCCATCCTTTGAGTTTTAGCTTGTTTGTCTCTCTAAGTCTAAGATGTGTCTTTTGTAGGCAGCATATAGACGGATCATGTTTGTTTATCCAGTCTGAGACTCTCTGTCTCTTTATTGGTACGTTTAGTCCATTTACATTCAGCGTAATTATAGATGTGTTTAGCGTTGTCATTTTGGTGCCTTTTTCTGTGTGTCATTGACAATTTCATTTTTCCACTTACTTTTTTGTGCTGAGACATTTTTCTTTGTAAATTGTGTGTTCCTCATTTTCATAGTATTTGACTTTATGTTTGCTGAGTCATTACGTTTTTCTTGGTTTTTATTTTGAGTTATGGAGTTATTATACCTCTTTGTGGTTGCTTTAATATTTACCCCTATTTTTCTAAGTAAAAACCTAACTTATATTGTCCTATATCGCCTTGTATCCCTCTCCATGTGGCAATTCTATGCCACCTGTATTTAGTCCCTCTTTTTGATTATTGTGATCTTTTACATATTGAGTTCAATGATTCCCTGTTTTTTAGCGTTTTTTTTTTTAATTAATCTTAATTTGTTTTTGTGATTTCCCTATTTGAGTTGATATCAGGATGTTCTGTTCCGTGACCTTGTGTTGTGCTGGTATCTGATGTTATTGGTTTTCTGACCAAACAATTTCCTTTAGTATTTCTTGTAGCTTTGGTTTGGTTTTTGCAAATTCTCTAAGCTTGTGTTTATCTGTAAATATCTTAATTTCGCCTTCATATTTCAGAGAGAGGTTTGCTGGATATATGATCCTTGGCTGGCAGTTTTTCTCCTTCAGTGCTCTGTATGTGTCATCTCATTGCCTTCTTGCCTGCATGGTTTCTGCTGAGTAGTCTGAACTTATTGATTCTCCCTTGTAGGAGACCTTGTTTTTATTCCTGGCTGCTTTTAAAATTTTCTCTTTATCTTTGGTTTTGGCAAGTTTGATGATAACACGTCTTGGTGTTTTTCTTTTTGGATCAATCTTAAATGGGGTTCGATGAGCATCTTGGATAGATATCCTTTCGTCTTTCATGATGTCAGGGAAGTTTTCTGCCAGCAGATCTTCAACTATTCTGTGTTTTCTGTTATCCCTCCCTGTTCTGGGACTCCAATCACACGCCAGTTATCCTTCTTGATAGTGTCTCACGTGATTCTCAGGGTTTCTTCATTTTTTTTAATTCTTTTATCTGATTTTTTTTCAGCTATATTGGTGTTAATTCCCTGGTCCTCCAGATTTCCCACTCTGCATTCTAATTGCTCGAGTCTGCTCCTCTGACTTCCTATTGCGTTGTCTAATTCTGTAATTTTATTGTTAATCTTTTGGATTTCTGAATGCTGTCTCTCTATGGATTCTTGCAACTTATTAGTTTTTCCACTATGTTCTTCAATAATCTTTTTTAGTTCTTCAACTGCTTTATCAGTGTGTTCCTAGGCTTTTTCTGTAGCTTGCCTTATTTCATTTCTGAGGTCATCCCTGATGTCTTGAAGCATTCTGTAAATTAGTTTTTTATATTCTGTATCTGGTAATTCCAGGATTGTATCTTCATTTGGGAAAGATTTTGATTCTTTAGTTTGGGGGGGTTGTAGAAGCTGTCATGGTTTGCTTCTTTATGTGGTCTGATATCGACTGCTGTCTCCGAGCCATCACTAAGATATTGTAGAGATTTATTCTGTATTTGCTCACTGAGTCTTATCTTGTTTTGTTTTCTTTCAATATATGTAGATGGGCTACTAGATTGCACTGTGTTGATTGTTGTAGCCCTTGACTCACTTATGACCTATTACCAGCTGGTTTGGGCTGTTACCAGATATAGATGCCTGAGTCCATTCACTATTCTTGAGTAGAATCTGATTTTGGGTCATCAAGTGTGTGATGCACAGTGTCACCTATCCACCTTGAGAAGTAGTGGTGATAGTTGTGTGCACCAGATTCTAGTAGCTGCTGGGGTTCACACTCCAGGGGGAGCAGGATGCTGACAGGCTTCCCCCAAGTGTCAGTGAGGTAGGTGTGTCTCTATTCCTAAAGCACCTTGGTGGGTGGGCTCTGCAGCTGTACCTTAGGCCCCCAATGCAAGTACCTCTACAGATTGGTAGGTGTCACCCTCCTTAGACCCCTAAGGCAGGAGGCTAGGTGGTCTGGGGGGAGCTTCAGCCCTCAGTTCCCTGTTGTGGGTCAGTGAGGGCTCTGTTGAATACGCAGAGATATCAGACCTGGGAAACTTGTCTTTCCAGTAAATCTGCTAAAACAAATGCAGTCAGATCCCTGTCAGAAATGCCTTTGCATTATAATAGCCACCTTGTTCCCTGTAGGGATGAAAGCCCGAGACTGTGGATCACATATGCTTGGCTGGAGCTGGTTCTGTGTTTTTAGTCCAATTAGGGAAGGATTTTTGGTCTCTGGGTTTTTTGTGGTTGCTTCTCTCAGGCCAGAAGAATGGGTTAGGAAAAGACCAAAAAAAAAAAAAAAAAAAGGAAAAGAAAAACTGCGGAGTAGTTCTCCCTCTGGCTCAGGAAATTCCAATGTTAATGAAGCTGCCTGGGAAGGGTAGGGGAGGGTTCAGAAAAATAGGAGGGGAGAGTAGCACCCCAGAATATAGACAAAGTTACTTATCTTGCTTGGGATGACTGTTTTATCTGAGATTCCCGAGGGGCACGTCACCTGTGTGTGCTGGCTGGGTAGAGATTGCCCCCGAGGGTCAGGCCCGTGTCCCGTGCTTGCGCTGTCTGAGAAGTCGTGGTGAGTTCCTCCGCTGCCAATCCAAAGCCCCATGCTAAGGTTCCCCAGCTGGGATGCTGCACTCCCAGCTCCAAAACCAGTCACTGCCTCCGGTGACTTCTCCTCCCGCCAGCCGCGTCGCTGCGCTGCCCGCAAGGACTGGCTGGGCCCCCCCGAGGTCAATTCAGGGGCCTGGGGCTGTGCTCTGTGTTTGCACTGTCACAGGATGTCGTGCTCAGCTTCCCTGTGCCCAATCCAAAGCCCTGCGCCAAGGTTCCCCAGCTAGGACGCTGCACTCACGGCTCCAAAACCAGTCGCTGCCTCCCGGTGACTTCTCCTCCCGCCAGCTGCCTCGCCGCGCTGCCCGTGCGGACCGGCTGCACCCCCTCCCGAGGTCAGTTCAGGGGGTAGGGCTGCACCCTGTGTTTGCACCGTCACAGGATGCCGTGCTCAGCTCCCCTGCACCCTGTCCAAAGCCCGGCGCCAAGGTTTCCTGACTGGGACGCCGGCTCCAGGCTCCGAAAACAGTCGCTGCTTCCCCGTAGTTGTTCGTTCTCGGTCTCTGTAACTCAGGTCAACTCTTTAAATCTGTGTTTGTTGGTCAGGGTTCGTAGGTTGTCATGTATGTGATCCATTCACTTGTTTTTCCCAGTCTTTGTTGCAAGAGGGATCCGAGGTAGCGTCTACCTAGTCAGCCATCTTGGCCCCTCCTGACTTACTTTTTAAAGAGTGTTCCAGTTGATGACATGAACTTCTGAGGGTTATGGCAACCCACGTTCTTGGGAGATGTTGACTCTTTGTATGTGGATTCAGAAGATAAGATGTGCCCATTTTCAGCTAATGCCAAAGGTATTCTTGTATATCCAAGTTTTGGAATATGCTTAACAAATTTGCCAACCTCAGAGAACAAAGATATGCAGCCGTCCACTGCTTTTGGATGTCCTAAGAAGGCATGGGGCATTCGCTGGACTTAGGAGAAGAGAAAAAGCTTTGTGTTTAGTGAATTCAATGCAAAATTTTTAAAGTATGTGGTTCTGATATATAGTTTAAGGAAAATTATTCCTCTCATAACGATCTGACAATCCAGAATCATCTTTATTGAGTTTTACAGTTATGCTTTTCTGGCTTTCTTTTTTTTTAAAATTTAAGGTCATTTTAGGTAACAACCATAAGGAACCTGTCTCTCCCTTTGCTGTCGCCCCTGAGAAATTATTTTTAAAATTAATGCCAGGATAATTGGCTTTTCCTGAGGAAACTGTATGATTTTTTTCTTTCTGGTGACAAGATCTACACGATATACTTTATTTCCAGTTTTTGAACTGGCTGCTTAAAATTTGAAATTCAGTCACAGAAATGGAACATACACCTACTGATAGTGTATTGCATCCTCTTATCTGTATTTACTGCTCAGTGTATCTGAGATTTTATTGTAAGCAGCCTCAAATCTTTTTGGGAATAGGGTGGGTGTCAGTTTTACCATATACGTGTGTTGTGACTAATAGTCTGTTTAATAAACCAAAATCTGCTCTAAATCTTTCTATGGGATATTGTTAACAGTAAAGGATACAGGTAAATATGAATCCCAAGGACTACAGTGACTATGAATTTAAAAGCATTTTTATGACAACAGAGTGAACTGATTTCCTCATATATGCGAGTCAGTACTTTCTGCTCCCACACAGCTTGTAAACAGAAGGCAAGGCCATTCTTACTGCTAATCAATAAATACTGCATTTTTTTTTAACACAGAGTTTATTTCACATGCGTATTTTTGTCTCCCCACCATTTCCATTTGTCTGACCACTGCTACTGCTATGTCCTATCATAACACTCCAAGCAAGGAGTGGAGGGAGTTCCAACTTTAAAAACCAAATAGGCATTTTGGACAACACGTTCTTGGCAAAGGAACCTGGACACTTATCAGACACAGTAGGGAAAGTTCTCACTCTGCACTATTGAAAGAACAGACAGCTATCAACTGTTACAGAAATGAAATAAGACAGAAAATTTTAACATACTGTTTAAACTATTTTCTTCAAGAGATTTCTTCCATTGCCAGAGATCTTGATCCTGGTCGGTCATCTGGAAGCAATTCTTCATGTAGTGGATGAGTTTGGCTTCCACTTTGGGAAGAGAACCACCTTTTTCTATACTTGCTTGTGCTTTTCTTTTAATGTCTTTTATGTCCCTTCAGTGTTTTAGGAGTTTTTTCCTGTTTTTGAGGGATTCTTAACCTCTCGATGGTCTTTTACATTCTGGTTTTTTTGTGCATTTTTGGCTGGAGTATCCTGTATAGATTTCTTCACTGAGCTTTGTCTTCAGTTTCTTCATCATCAGAGTCATCCTCGTGATCTCCATCATCATCGTCATCATCATCGGTCGTCTTTGTCAGCAGCAAGTTTTACTTCTTTGTGTGGAACCTTGTCACCACCTGCAGGGGCAGATCACTTTCCCAGTCCTCCTGCTGTTCATCTGACCCTGCATCTCCCCCCACAGCTACTATGCTGTCCACTAATAGGTACAGGCCCCAAGCCACAGCTCTACCCTCAGACCGCAGGTGACTTTACTGCAAAGCCCCCGAGGGAGACCGCTGGCTGTACAGACATTTTCAAAGTTGCCAGCGTTACTGTAATTGGGCTGTCTTCATAGTTCATTGCCTCTGCTTCAGCAATGTGTGATTCATCCTTTGCACCAGCTGCTAAACTGACTGTTCTTAAGGATAACTCGTGCTCATTTTCATCATCATCCACCTTAAAATCATCCATAAATCTTTGTCGGCCTTTAGTTCACAACTGAAAAGATAATTTTGAGGATGTCCATGTCCGATGGATCTTCTGTGTGGTGATGGCATGCAAGGCGGGGGAGAAGGGTGGAGATAAACCACTACAGCTGCTGAGAACAGCTGCGCAGGACGGAATCACACCAGGGCTACTTGTATACTTCAAATAGTCTTTGTAGTTTAGCTTCCTTATTTTTTTCTGCTTTTCATGTTAAATTTGTATGTCCGCATGTTAAGAAAGTGCAACTTCTGCTATAAAACTGTGCTGAAAAAAACTACATTTACAGAATAGCTTAGCAAATGGCACATTCAACCATGCCAGTAGACAGTTTCAAAGAGAAATTCGTAGGTAATAAAACACCACTTAGAGGGGTTTCCTGTCAACAATTTTAAAACTAAATTGTGTGTTGATTCTCTCAAAGGCTAAGCTCTGATTTATTTCTTTCCAATAATATTCCTATCAAGTCCTTTCCAATATAGGTTGGTTACAGTATTCCTGGGCACATACTGACTAAGCTAGAGCCTCACAGCAGGAAATCCGTTTAAACTTCTGCCTTATGGGAGCTGGATATAGACTTGAAAGTGCTAAACATATGAAACAAGTGCTGAGCAAATCTGCTGACCAAACAACAGTAATTATAGTGCAAACACCTTTTTACTTAGAAGGTTTGTCTCAGGGAACGTAGTGCTGGCATACATGCTAAAAGTGGGTGTGTCTGCTGCTAAGGGTCACAGACAAACTCAAGCGCTCCAGCCTTTATCGTGGCACACTCACAAGATACCTTACAAAAAGAAAGGAATGTCTTGATTTTTATATATAGGTAGCTATATTTTCAGGAGCCCTGGTGGTGCAACAGTTGAGCACTAGGCTGCTAACTGAAAGGCTGGCTATTAGAGCCTACTCAGCAGCTTTGCAGGAGAAAGATGTGGCGATCTGCTCCAGATTACAGCCTAGATAACCCTATGGGGCAGTTCTCATCTATCACATAGGGTTGCTAGGAATCCAAGTTGACTCAATGGTATCTAACAACAATGACAACAGCTATATATATAATTATATCCAGATTTGATATATATTGGATATGTAAGACATACCAAATACTATACATATATGTTGTTGTTAGGTGCCATCTAGTTGATTTTTCACTCATAGAGACCCCATGTGACAGAGTGGAACTGCTCCATAGGGTTTTCTAGGCTGTAATTTTTATGGGATATAGATAAATTTTATTATAAATTCAATCTGTATAGCTATAATAAAAGTCTTCAAATGTCACCTCAATCAAGCTTACCCTAACTAAATTATTTAAAATTGCAACCCCACTACCAGAACCTACCCAGCATTCCTGATCCCCTCTTTCTGCTGTTTTCCATATTACTTATCACCTTCTACTGTACAATATGATTTACTTATTTAATGTTTATTATTTATTGTCTTCTTTCTACTAGATAACTTCCATAAGAGTAGGGAATTTTTGACTCCCTAAAGAAAATAGTCTCTACATTATCAATCAGTTTTTTAGTTTAGAAAAGATCTAGATGTTAACATATCAATTTCAAAAAATGTATGTTAAACATACAATTATAGAGCCTTGATGTTCGATAATTGAATGGGCATTAAACGTGGAATGGTAGGAATAATTCAGAAACACATTCTACTTAAATAACCCACCTCTTTCCCTTCTTTTCAAATCATCACATTCTAATTTCTGAGCTAGGAACTCAGAGATCTGAGCTTATTAGAATAAAGTAAAGGCTGTGAGAGACTGTGCTACAAACTACTCAAGACTTGGCTCACAAACTTTGTAATAGCTTTTTATTATTGCTTTCAAGACGTTTACACTTGTTTTTGTTTGCATCTGGGTTCTAGGTGGTTGAGGTGGTTTTCAGGAAATACATTAACTCACGGATACACTGTAAGTGCCTAGGCCAGGGTCTGCACATATGTGCTCAGTAACTGTTGAATGAATCAAAATGCCATAACTACACGCGAGTATGCATATTGTCTGCAAAATGTATTGCTTTGAACAGTTTTATAGAAGACATGTATGATCATGTCCTCAATTCTTGGCATTCAACTTAATCTCCTCTTCTTGGTTACTTGAGTTGAATAAATATTGGCTTTTCTAAGTCAAAGCGTTCCTTCAAAATCTTTATTTGTAGAAAGTGAGTCGCTTAACTTTATGTAATTCTCTTATATTGTGTACCTATTTATTTCTAAATATTGTGTAATGAAAATGACAGAAAAATGGAGGATACTGTCCATTTCTGGGATCTTATTTCAGAATATGCGCATCTAAAACTTATAGTTATGACTAGTGTTAAATTAACAGTGGCAAAGGAAAACAAATGGCACTATTTAAAACAAACCAAACACACTGCCGTGGACTCGATTCCGACTCATAGCGACCCCATGCCAAAAACCAAACCAAACCCGTTGCTGTCGAGTTTGTTCTGACTCATAGCAACCCTAAAGGACAGAGTAGAACTGCCCCCTAGGGTTTCCAAGGAGCTGTTGGTGATTTGAACTGCTGACCTGTTAGTTAGCAGATGAACTGTAGTGACCCCATAGGACAGAGTAAAACTGCCCTCCTGAAGTCACTGGACCAACACTCTAATTTGATGTTTAAACAGATAAAAGTTATTGAAGGAATGAAGCAGGGGAGAGCATGCATTTAGTTTGGCAGTAACTTGTTTTCTGCCTTACAGGCAAAACAAAGAGATATTTAACAAGTAGCGTGAGTACAGAAAACATTTTCACATCAAAACAATGGCAGAAAAGGAGGTGAGATTTACAAGGGTGGCAATTAACTGTGAAACTTTCTTTACGTCAGTTTCTAGTCTAACACAAATCTCTCATATTTGATGCAATTTAACTAAGGCAATATTTCTAACAAGAAAAGTATAAACAATACCAGCATGAAGGCTTAGTGATACGGAAGTTTATGATACATGTGCAGCTGGGCCAGCTTAATTGGAACGGACCATTCGTTAACCAAACCCCACACCAAACCTGTTGCCATCCAGTCAATTCAGACCCATAGTGACCCTATCGGACAGAGTAGAACTGCCGCATATGGTTTCCAAGGAGTGCCTGGTGGATTCGAATTGCTGACCTTTTGGTTAGCAGCCATAGCTCTTACCCACTAGCCACCAGGGTTTCCGACATTCATTAGTGAAGTATAAATGAACTCTGCTTATTTAAAAAAAAAAAAAATTTTTTTTTTTTTTTTTTTTAGCTGAGAGAAAAGAGGTAATGCCTAGGCATTTGCTGAGGAACTTCTTAAATTAGTTAAAACAACATGTTTATCTATAGGCTCTAATTTATTTTAACAAATCAGTGAAGCTTTTTCTAAGGCCAGCTGCAGGAACACTCTTAACAAGTACTACTGAGCTTTGTTTTTCAAACAGCAACTTTAACAGAAGCCCAGTGCTTCTCAGGAGTGTAGAAGTAAAACCCTCAGTATGGTTTCTGAATGGGGTGCTTAATTTTAATTCTGAAAACTCCCCAATCAGACCTACCGGCACCTCAAAGTTTAAAAGTTCCTCACACAATGGTAACTGATGATCTAAATTTACCAGAGTTCTGCACTTTCCAAAATACCCTACCTTAGAAATTCCTTCCTCGTCTCTGATTGTCAAAACACTAATTCTTTCAGTAACCTCTAATCTCCCAATAAAGTGTTAGGAGGAAATTATGAAATTAATTATGTCAATTATGTGATTAAGCTTATTCACCGTAGATTAGCTCATTTATTCTGTTATGTAAACTCAATAAATATTTATTAAACACCTAAACGTCCAGTACTGCAAAGTGTACAGAAATGCCTAAAATGCAGTCCCTGCTTTTAAGTAACTCACAGTTTAATAGGAATGAATAATAAGCCTGACTTTCCCAAGGATGGTTTAATTTCATGAAAATTTTCATGAATGGATATATCTTATTGGTCTTCACACTCTGTTTCAGATATCTCAGAGGCTGCCTTGGGCAATGAGGGAGAGATTTAATCTCATGCCACTCCTTATTCTGCTTATTTTGAGCCAGCAATTATGAATTACCTAAAGATCCCATGTAAACTAGTTGATGTCTCCATGTCTTTTCATCTCTATGTACAATGCTTGTTACACAATTCTTTTCTTTCTTAAAAAGTCACCACTTTGCAGAAGCCTTTTTATTGTCACCCTCCTTGGACTTAATCCTTCCATTTTCTAAATCAACGTACATGCACTTTGTGTGTCACATTGTGCTCCCTTCTGTGACCCTAATACCTCGCAACTTGTTTTCTCCCTTTCAAAATGGATCATTGAGAACCTGACCTAACTAAGGCCATAATGATGCTTTAAGTCATCTATAAGCACTTCTTTATTGCACCAGCAGCACTGGTCTCTTTCCAAAAGGATACAGAGCCCTCTCAGCTCCCTGCAGCCTTGGTCCTCTCTTCTCTTCTTCGTTCCCTTAAGCAATGGCCTTTAGCCTGCAAGACAGCGGCTAGGAAGGCTGCCTGGTGCTTTTGGTCTACAACTTTCTTTCTTGATCCTTAACTCAGATGGAGTGGACTTGACAGTCCAGTTCCACTAGCCGAGAGATTCTTATCTAAGTTTTTTTTCAGTCTGTTATGAACATACAGATTAGAGTCCAGGTGTCCAACATGCATATCTTTAGTTTAATAAAGAGTTTCTTGTAGTTGTTTTGTGATGTATGTGACTATCGGTGGGCTACATGCTTAAAAACATTAGGTAATCCTTGCGAAAATGATATATAAGTTTTAATGTAAAAATTGCTTTTTGGGACTCCATAGAGACAGTTTGCATTACTGTTGGATAGCCGGTAGTGTCACTTCCTAAGTAAGCTTTCTCACTCTTTCTGAATTGGAGTACGTTTCATTGGCTCAGCTGCTCCAGGGCACAGACTTCAACTGGCTAACACTTCTTTTTGTTGTAGAGAAACAACTTTCCCCAAAGCCTTCTGCAACAAAGAGATTTTATTGTGACATATCAGAAGACAAAATGGGAAATTGGCTGCAAGCACGCAGGCTATAACAGATTAAAATCCAAAGAAATACAATCTATAAGTGCTTTTTATACAATTTTGACAGGTGCTGATTCATTATGAATGAATTACCTACAAACTATGATTCGTTAAAGACGAAAAAGTTCATGACTGGGGGACCTTTTGTTGTTTTTCTCTTCTAACAATTTCATCTCTTGGCTCAGGGGTCCCAGGTCTGGCACATGATCGTTGTATTTTATTTGTTATGTGGGCTACTTATGATATAGGGTATATTTTTAACTCATTTCCTGGGGAAATTGTTGTTTAGTTTTGGTATACACATCCGCTGTCCATCGAACTAGTTAGAGTACTCTGTCCCAATCCTTTGATGTAGTTTCCTACTGTTTTAAGCTTTTCAGATACTGACAAACAAGTTGGCATTTTGTGGTGATAGCCTGCTGTAATTATGTTAACCCCTTATCAATCCCTCTTTTTGATTGCTGACAACTGTAAGTATATTGATCATCACAAGATAATGCCTGGACTTTGCTGGGCTCCTAGCATGGAGACCAGGCATCTTTGCCATGAGAGACACTTTGAACTCACAGCCTGGTTTTCGCCAGATATTGTCTTGTTCTTCATCAGGGTCACTAGGTGACAGTTACAGCTCCTTCAATCGTATTGCAGAAGTGGGCAGAATCAATATACACTACTGGTTTAGGAGTTAGACCCGCTCTAAAAAAAGGGAGCTGGAATTTATTAATTCTAGCAACCACACCTTTGAGCAAAATATAGATTAAGCCAGTTAATATTATTATCATTAAAATTTCTTGCAGGAACAAGTGAGCCCAAGATCCTATCCCTTGTGGTAGCCATCCATATAAATCTGGGGTTTGTAAAGGAGGAAGAGTGCAGCCAAACAGCCTGCTGTCTAATTTTAAGGCTCTCTTGTTCTACAATTTCAGAGGTATTTATCCAAGAGCAACAGGATGTATTGGTTACCACACATACCCCTCCTTGTTGGCCAATAAGAAGGCTAACGCAATCTAATTGTCCAGGACCACCTTTACCAGAGAGATTTATGATTTTTGTTGGTATGACATTCCATCAGCAACTTTATCAGCTATCTGTGCCATGTGGCAGACAGGTTTCATAAAGATTTTTCTAGTTCTACTGTTCTATATGGGGGAATTAATACTCTTAAAAATGATACCCCACCCTGGCTGTTCTGTTATGGGATTTCCATGTACTTCTCTTTTGGTTATTGAAATTAGTTTGATGTCACTCATCCAATGTTGACTAGCATTTTTGGAATAAATGTCAAATGAGACACACATTGATCCTAAGGTACATAGCCCTTTCATAGTCTGGTCATGCATACATGGAATAGGCCACACATAAGGATTGTCCCTAGGAAAAGGGTTGCTTAAACCACTGTAATTAGATCTCTCACATAGGAACACAGCACTATAAGGGGCACAAACGAAAATATTGGTATGAGGCTCAGGAATGCATCAGCCATGTCTCAACTAGATTGTTTTTACATATTTGAAATCTTCCAAACTTAAGTTCTAACTTGGTATAATTCCCAGAATAGGGATTGTCATAAATAGAGTTATTGTATTTACCATATTTAGAGTATAGTTCATTCAAGGTTGTTAAACAATCCTGATACTAATGATCATAATACCTAGGTGATTCAGGATAATAAAAATATATATATATATATAGCCTTGATTCTCCTTGTACACAGGGAACTTGGGGGTTAACTGCCTTTGCTCCTTTACAGTCCATAACTAGGCATCGTATACCTGTGAGATTGAAGCGAGGAATACTTGGATGGAACAGCTCGTTAGGGGGATGCCACAATTTAACCCTAATTGCTCGTTTTAGGGCCAGTTATAATTTCAAAAGGGGTTAGTTTATGAGGGCCAAAGGGAATTGATCTTAAATTCATTAACACCAGGGAAAGAGCGTGAGGCCAAGCCAGTCCTAATGAAGAGGTCAATTTAGGTAATTGGTTCTTTATAATACCATTTGTTCTTTCCACCAGTCCTGAGGATTTGGGATGATACGGACAGTGCAAGCCCTGTAGGATGGGAAAATTTTTGCACATAGTGGCTACTACTTGCTAAGTAAAATGAGTTCCTTGATCACTACAGAGAATTCCTGGAGTGCTGTAAATAGGAATTCTATTTTCTAAAACTTCTTTACTACAGAGGTGGCAGTGGCGTTCCTACAAGGATAATCCTGTATCCAACGAGAATATCAACAGATCATGATTAATACATATTTGTATCCCTGTGAGGGGGTTAATTGAATAAAATCCATTTGCCACTCAAACATAGGTCCAGTAGGAAAAGGGTACTTGCCAACAGGGGGTCTGAGTTATTTTGCTAGATTAAATTCAGCACGGGTTGGACATTGTCTGACTACCTTATCTGCAGTCCTCGAAAAATGACCCCAATAGTATTTCTTCATTCTTTGTACTGTCTTATCCCATCCTAAATGATCTCTTAAATGAAAACTAGTAGCCACTGGGATGCATAAATCCTTAGAGAGTACATACTGATTATTTGGTCCCATTTACAATCCCATTTGCTGGTTTATCTGACTTCAGGTTTCCATTGATCTTTTTTGGAGGAAGGGGCAGATTCTTGATATAATGGCATGCTATGCCATTTTTCTTCCCCCTCTTTCCCTGGATCCTCAATCTGAGGTTCAGATAAGGGGGTATTTTGTCCATTATAACAAATTTGGCATTGGTCCTGTCCAAAAAAATGTATATGGGGGCGATAACCTTTCATTTTCAGTTTCTCTCGCCATTAGCATTAGTCTACATTCTGACATTAGTCCACTTCCTGCTTTATATAGATAACAGGCTGCTGCTTTTTAAAAAATTTTCCCCAGAAACTTTGATCTAAAAAGGCAATAACATCTTCCTCCCATATAGTTTTGATTTCAAGTAGGCAAGTTAATAATAATGTAAGGTGGAGACCTTGAGGTATTACTGGTCTGTTTCTGGACCTCATCCATAATTGGGTGGTGGCGTCTAGCTAACACCCTCTTGAGACCCAACTAAGCACCTCTTCTTCTGGAGCTAACTGCTGATGTTTGTTTGGGTAAGTTATGCAGGGTGATTGGCAGTTAACAAGAGGAGCGGGAAGACCTCTGACTCTTCGATCTTGAGTTTTGGGAGACCATATTCTAATTCCCTTAAAATTAGTTGAGCTCCTCTTTTTCTCAGTTGTTGAGGCTATTCTTGCATGGGGGTCTGAGCAGCCAGTTCAGCACTTTTATCAGTCTATCTATTTCCCTTTACTTCCTCTGTTTCGGGGTCCCATTTAGGTTGATGAGCTTGTATTTCTATTATTGCTATTTCAGAAGGTAATAAGAAAGCTCCCAGAAAATCAGCCACTAAATTACCATTCTTTATGGGTTGTCCTGAGGAAGTTAAAAAAAAAAAAAACCCTCTGTTTCCATAATATTCAAAATAAAAAATTATCCCATACCTGTATTGAGAATCTGTGTATATATTGACTGACTAGATTGTGCTAACTTACATGCTCTTGTTAAGGCTATAAGCTCAGTTTACTGGGCCAAGGTTTCCTCAGGCAAGGGTCTGCTTTCCAATGCCTCTACCACAGTACTGACAGCATATCTTCCTTGATACCTAGAAATAGCAGCTTCAGGTTTTAGGATGGAACCATCTACAAACAGCACACGTGAAGGGTTGGAGAGCAGAGTTTCTTGCAGATCTAGGAGATAAAAGTAGATCTGTTAAATAAAAACAGTCATGATCAATGTCATTATCATTGTGATCAGGCATGAGGGTAGTTAGATTTAAGGCCTCTATAGTGTGTAATCTAAGGTTAGGGACAGCCAGAAGAAGAACTTCATATGAAGTTAGTCAGCTAGCAGAAAGGTGTTGGGTTAGAGTAGAATTTAAGATGACAGAAACTGCCTGTGGAACATATACATCTAGATTATTTCCCAATACTGTATCAGCTGTTGTTTGTACTAATTTGGCAATGGCTGCAACCATTGAGGATAAGCTCTAGCTACTGGATCTAATTGTATACTGCAGTACCCTATTCTGAGTTAAGGCTCCTAAGGCATTCCCTTGTCTTTCATAAAGGAAAAGAGAAAAATCTAAAGAATAGTTAGGAAATCCAAGAGCTGGAGTGTACACTAGACATTCCCTTAATTCCGTTATGGCTTGCACAGCTTCCACAGACAGCTCAAAAAGTTCAGAGATATTGCCCTTAAGATATACATAAAGAGATTGTGCTAATAAAAAGAAATTTTGTATCCAAGCTGTACAATATCCACATAATTCTAAAAATCCCCTTAACTGTTTCTTTGTTGTAGGTATAAGGTAGGAAAAAATAGCTTCTTTGTATTTTGGATCAATTGAGTCTCTTCTGCTGAGATTATATGACCAAGATATTTTACTTATGAAAGGGCAAACAGTAATTTTTTCCCTGGGCACCTCATGCCCTCTAACAGCAAGATGATGTAATAACAGAAGACAACCCTGTATGTTTGCTTGCTTGGTGTTAGAACAGACTAAGAGATCATCAACACACTGGGGTTCAAACTATAAAGGCAACAAGTCAACATATAAAACCTGGGAAAAGAAGGTGGGGCTCTCAGTGAATCCTTGGGGCATGACAGTTCAAGAATATTGTTGATTATCCTGCATAAAGGCAAACAGAAATTGGCTGCCTAGATGAACCAGAATAGTGAAAAAAGCACCAGAGAGGTCAAGGACTGTAAACCATATGGTGTCTGGTGGAATTTGTGCTAATAGCAAATGTGGATTTGGAACAACAGGGATTCGAGGGATAACAATGTGGTTAATAATAGCTCTAAGATTTTGTACAAATTGTCAGCCATGGTTATTAGGTTTTCTGACAAGAAATACCGGGGTATTACAAGGGTTAGTACATGAAACAATTAATTTCTAAAAAAATGATTGTTTCTAAAAAGTCTTAGAAGTTTCAGCCCTTCCTTTCCTTCAGGTTTTAAAGCATATTAAGCTACTTTAGATAAGAGCTTTGTTGTTGTTGTTAGGTGCCGTTGAGTCAGCTCCGACTCATAGTGACCCTATGCACAACAGAACGAACACTGCCAGCTCCTGCGCCATCCTTACAATCGTTGTTATGCTTGAGCTTATTGTTGCAGCCACTGTGTCAATCCACCTCATTGAGGGTCTTCCTCTTTTCCATTGACCCTCTACTCTGTCAAGCATGATGTCCTTCTCCAGGGACTGATCTCTCCTGACAACATGTCCGAAGTATGTAAGACGCAGTCTCAGGCTTAGTGGGGTCTATTTGGACTTCAGTAAGTTCAGCTGATGGAATGCGGCTGACATCGTTGATGAGTAGGCCCATATTGTGATGGTATTTGATTAAGGATCCGAGTCTCTTTTTCTAAGGGCAAAGGATCCTTCAATACCAAAAGACCTTGTAATAAACAAAGGGTTTCTTCTATCTCAGGCTTCTGGGTCTTATCATTATTTTCAATTTCAGGGAAATCGAGTAATATATTCCCTATGTCCGTAAACCGAATATGGCATTTCCATTTGGAAAGAAAGTCACACCTTAATAAATTTATAGGAGTACAATCACTTAGTAAAAATGGGTGGAAGTCTTCTATTGGCCCTAAAGAAACTGGTATGGGTAAAGAGTAGGTTAAAATTTATTCCTCATTGGAAACCCCTATGACACAGGAAGTTTGAATACTCTGGGGAAGAGACCTTTGCAAACTCGTAGGGTTGATTGCCAACAGTGTTGCACCCGTGTCCACAAGGAAGATACAAGGGTCCCCATTTACTTGGAGTGTTGTTTCTACCCAATGGGACAAAATGACTACTGCCAAAGCCTCTATAAGCTCTCTGGGGCATTGTCCCATTTATTTTTCTAAAGGTGGCACTTATAACATTCCATCTTAAAGGCTTCTTGCAACAGTTACAGACCGTGGGAGGAGTATTATTGGTGAGGGAATTCCATTGCTTTGGCTTTGCTTCTACAGGTCCCTGTAATTGCTGCAACTGGGGAGTCATTAACTTTTCTTTGTTTTCCTTTTCTCAGACTCTTTCTTTCGTATGGAAACACTGGTGGTGTAGTGGTTAAGTGCTATGGCTGCTAACCAAAGGGTCAGCAGTTTGAATCCACCAGGCACTCCTTGGAGACTCTGTGGGGCAGTTCTACCCTGTCCTATAGGGTTGCTATGAGTTGGAATCAACTCAACGGCACTGGGTTTGGTTTTTTTTTTTTTGGTCTTTCTTTCACTATTCCTTAGTTTGGTTTAATTTATAGGCTAACGTGGATAATTAAAAAAGTATCACTACTTTCTCAATTTAACTGATGATTTTTTTTTTTTTTTTTTTTTTACCATTTCGGCTAATTCAGGATTTGGTCCTCCTACAAACAGTGAATGAAAGGTGACATTAGCCCCCTTCATCAGTAATTTTTAACCCTGAATGTTATACAAACATTTTAGTTAACCTATCTCTCTCTCTCTTTTTTTTTATCTCTATAATCGTGGTTAGATTAATCTTTTTCTTGATTGCAAGATTGTAATTTGGTCCAATTAATTTTTGGAGGGGAAACTTTGAAGAAACAGTCTATAAGGTCTCCTATTAATTTCTTGGTTTCTGTTCTAACAATTGTACCTGAGACACCTATGGGGACATTTGAAGTTTTTTCAGGATCTACCCATTTTGCTGCTTCCATCCACTGATGGGCATCACCAGGACCTAACAACATGTCTATTAAATTATAGGTATCAGCACCAGGCTCATATGTTTCAACTAATAGCCTAAATTAATGAATAAATTTGTAGGGATTTTCCTTTGGGTCAGGGAACTCCTTTACAATGGCTGTAAGTTCAGCCTTAGACCATGGGTGGAAGGAGAACTCAGGGTTCCAGCATTTGGCCCTTTGTTTAACTACCGAGGGCATGATGGACCCAATATCTTCTGACCAAGCAAATGGTATTTCAGATAAGCTGGATCCTTTAACTCAGGATAGAGATTGGAAGGCAATGATTTGTCTGAGTCCAATATTGTACTGCCTTCCAACCCTTCTTGCAGTGTTTGAATTTGTGTGGCTTCCTTAGATACTACTTCCTGTAGGGAGGCAAATTTGTAATGATGTTGACATCATGATGTCTCAAAATACCAATTATAAAAAAACTTCCTGACAGAGGTGGGGCCAAGATGGCAGAGTAGTCAGATGCTTCTGGTGATCCCTGTGACAAAAAAGGCCCCCCAAAACAAGTGAATTGATTATATATATGACAAACTAGGAACCTTGAGCATCAAAAGCAAAGTTAAGAAATCAGACTGAGTGACGGGGGAGAGAGAGATGGTATGGAAGCAGCGAGGAGTTGCCAAGCCGACAGCAGCACCTCAGCCCCGATTCCTTGGTGTGACTGCCACAGGGCTGATGACAGTTTTTGGGGACATGGACACTTAAGCAAAAGAAGGCAAGCAAAGTGGCACGCTCCTCACCCTGTGGCATTTCTGCAATGGGGCAGGCTGTGGCATTTAGGACTCGGAAGATTCAGTGGAAGAAGGAAAGCGTGGGATGCAGCCCTAACCCCCTGGGGTGATCTCAGCGGGGACCCAGCCAGCACACACAGGCTACACAGGCCTCTGGAATCCGACAGAAAACAGTGCTCTTGGGACAAGATAAGTGATTTTGTGTAATTTGCCGCATGGATCTAATAGCTCGTCCTTTTGAAAGAATTCTCTCCTATCTATCTGATCCCTTCTCCCTCTGCCTTAGCCAGCTTCATTAACAGTTGATTTCCCTGGGCCTGAGATAGGTTCTGCTGCACTCCCTGAGCCATTCTCCTGGCCTTGGAGAAGGGACAAATGAACAAATGGGGGAAAAATACTCTGCCGACTCCCCTAATCTTGAAACTCAGAGCAGAAGCTGCTCCAGTCCAGGCACTAGTGATCCACAGACTTTGTCTTTCACCCCCCGCTCCCATAGAGCCAGGTGTCTTCACTTCTCCAGATGGGATCTGGCTATTATATTGCAAGGGTGAGGTTGTTTGAAGGCTGACTGTTTCAGCTGTGTGGTGGAGAGGCAGGTTTTGGATGTTTGATACTGCTCTGCCTATTAAACAAGGCCTTCACCTACCCACATCAGGGGCATGAGGACTGCAGGCCCCAACCACGCCATCTAGCCACCCATGAAAGGGCTCCAGGGATAAGTGGTGCCTACTAGTCCTTACAGGTAAAAGCATTGGGTGCTTATGCTACAGTTGCAGATCCCACCACCAGAGTGCTGTAGAGAACAGGGACATGTCTTCCTCACAGACACTCAGGGAAAAGTTGTCAGCCCCCTGCATTCCTTAGAGTGTGATTCCCTGCTGCTACCAGAAATCTGTGCATACACCAATCACCACTGCTCCTCTAAGATAGTAGGTGAGAGCCTACACCACACACTAGGTGACTGACTATGAGAACACCTGAGGTGAATCTATACAAGAATAGAGAATGGACTCGTAGGCTCATAAGCCTGGTAACAGCTCTAGCCACCTAGTGACAAGACAATAGTGCTTCAAAGTCTCCAATAATCAAGTTAGCTCACTCCAGTAGCCTATTTGGGTATATCAAAACAAAACAAAGCAAGAAACTAGGACACAGTGAGCAAACAAAAAATAAATTAATTCAATAACATACATGGCTCAGAGAAAAGAGTCAATATCAAATCACATAAAGGATCAGACCATAATTACTTCAACAAACTCCCAAAACAAAGAATTAAGGACTCTTCCGGATGAAGATGTATTCCTGGAATTACCAGATGTAGAATAGAAAAGATTAATATACAGAACTCTTCAAGGCATCAGGAACAAGATCAGGCAAAATGCAGAACAAGCCAAGGAACACACAGATAAAGCAATTGAAGCAATTAAAAAGATTATTCAAGAACATAATGAAAAAATTAATAAGCTGCAAGAATCCATAGAGAGACAGCAATCAGAAATTCAGAAGATTAACAATAAAATTTCAGAACTAAACAACTCAGTAGAAAGTCAGAGGAGCAGAATTGAGGAAGAAGAAGGCAGAATCAGTGAGATTGAAGATAAAACACTTGGCAACAATATATTCAAAGAAATATCAGATAAAAGAATTAAAAAAAATTAAGAAACTCTAAGAATCATGTGGGAGTCTATCAAGAAGAATAACTTGCGAGTGATTGGAATACCAGAACAGGGAGGGATAACAGAAAATACAGAGAGAATTGTTGAAGATTTGTTGGCAGAAAACTTCCCTGATATCATGAAAGATGAAAGGATATCTATCTAAGATGCTTATCGAACCCCATACAAGGTAGATCCCAAAAGAAAGTCACCAAGACATATTATAATCAAACCTGTCAAAACCAAAGATAAAGAGAAAATTTTAAGAGCTGCCAGAGATAAGCAAAAAGTCACCTACAAAGGAGAATCAATAATTTCGGACTATTCAGCAGAAACCATGCAGGGAAGAAGGCAATGGGATGACATATATAAAGCATTGAAGGAAAAAAATTGCCAACCAAGAATCATATATCCAGCAAAACTATCTCTCAAATATGAAGGTGAAATTAAGACATTTCCAGAAAAACAGAAGCTTAGGGAATTTGCAAAAACCAAACCAAAACTACAAGAAATACTAAAGAGAATTCTCTGGTTAAAAAAAAAAAAGTCAATTTTATCAGATATCAACCCAACACTGGAACACAGGACAGAGGAACTAGATATCAACCCAGATATGGAAATCACGAAAATAAATCAAGATAAAAAAATGCTCACAACAAGGAATCAGTGATGTCATTATGTAAAAGATGACAACATTACATCAATAAAGAGGGACTAAATAAAGTAGGCATAGATCTTCCATATGGAGAGGAAATCAAGATGATATAGGGAGATACAAGTTAGGTTTAAACTTAGGAAAATAGGGGTAAATATTAAGGTAACCGCAAAGAAGACTAACAATCCTACACATCAAAATAAAAAACAAGAAAAACATAAAGACTCAGCAAAAACGAAATCAACTACAACAAAAAAGAGGAACACACAACTTACAAAGAAAAACTACTCAGCACAAAAAAAGTGGAAAAATGAAACTGTCAACAACACTCAAAAAAAGGCATAAAATGACAAGACTAAATTCATCCCTATTTATAATCACACTGAATGTAAATGGACTAAATGCATCAATACAATAAATACAGAGCTACAGAATGGATTAAAAAAAAACATAATCCATCTATACGCTGCCTACAAGAGACATACCTTAGACTTAAAGACACAAAGAAACTAAAACTCAAAGGATGGAAAAATATATCAAGCAAACAATAGTCAAAAAAGAGCAGGAGTGGCTACACTAATTTCTGACAAAATAGACTTCAAACTTAAATTTACCACAAAGGATAAAGAAGGACACTATATAATGATTAAAGGGATAATATACCAGGAGAATATTACCATAATAAACATTTATGCATCCAATGACCAGGTTTCCAGATACATAAAATAAACTCTAACGGCATTGAAAGGTGAGATAGATAACTCCACAATAACAGGAGGAGGCTTCAACACACAATTTTCAGTGAAGGACAGAACATCCAGAAAGAAGCTAAGTAAAGACAGAGAAGAGCTAAATGCCTCAATTAACTAACTTGACCTCATAGACATATACAGAACACTCTACCCAACAGCAGCCACGTACACTTTCTTTTCTAGTGCACATGGAACATTCTCCAGAATAGACCACATATTAGGCCATAAAGCAAGCCTTAACAGGATCCAAAACATCAAAATATTACAAAGCATCTTCTCTGACCATAAAGCTGTAAAATTAGAAGTCAATAACAGAAAAAGCAGGGAAAAGAAATCAAACACATGGAAACTGAACAACATTTTGTTCAAAAACGATTGGATTATAGAACAAATTAAGGATGGAATAATGAAATTCATAGAATCCAATGAGAATGAAAGCACTTCTTATCAGAACCTTTGGGACACAGTGAAAGCAGCGGTCAGAGGTCAATTTATACCAATAAATGCACACATCCGAAAAGAAGAAAGGGCCAAATTCAAAGAATTATCCTTACAACTTGAACAAACAGAAAGAGAGCAGCAAAAGAAACCTTAAGGCACCAGAAAAAAGCAAGTAATAAAAATCACAGCAGAATTAAATGAAATAGAAAACAGGAAAACAATTCAAACAGTTAACAAGTCCAAAAGCTGGTTCTTTGAAAAGATTTAAAAAATCGATAAACCATTGGCCAGACTGAGAAAAGAAAAACAGGAGACCAAGCAAATAACCAGAATAAGAAATGAGATAGGCAATATCATAACAGACCCAACTGAAATTAAAAGAATCATAACAGAGTACTATGAAAAGTTGTACTCTAACAAATTTGAAAACCTAGAGGAAATAGACAAATTTCTAGAAACACACCACCTACTGAAGCTGACACAAACAGAGGCAGAACAACTAAACAAACCCATAACAAAGGAAGAGATTGAAAAAGTAATTAAGAAACTCCCAACAAAGAAAAGTCCTGGCCGTGACAGCTTCACTGGAGAATTCTACCAAATTTTCAGAGACGAATTAACACCACTACTACTAAAGGTATTTCAGAGCATAGAAAAGGATGGAATACTCCCAAACACATTCTATGAAGCCAGCATAACCCTAATATGGAAACCAGATAAAGACTCCACAAAAAAAGAAAATTACAGACCAATATCCCTCATGAACCTAAATGCAAAAATCTTCAACAAAATTCTAGCCAATAGATTCAACAACATATCAGAAAAAAATAACCCACAACGACCAAGTGGGATTCATACCAGCTATGCAGGGATGGTTCAACATTAGAAAAACAATCAATGTAATCCATCATATAAATAAAACAAAAGACAAGAACCACATGATATTATCAGTTGAGGCAGAAAAGGCATCTGACAAAGTCCAACACCCATTTATGATAAAAATTCTCAGCAAAATAGGAATAGAAGGAAAATTCCTCAACATAATAAAGGCATTTATACAAAGCCAACAGCCAACATCATCCTTAACAGAGAGAGACTGAAAGCATTCCCCTTGAGAACAGGAACCAGACAAAGATGCCCTTTATCACCACTCTTATTCAACATTGTGCTGGAGGTCCTAGCCAGAGCTATTAGGGTAGATAAAGAACTAAAAAAAAAAAAAAAAGCACATCCAAATTGGCAAAAAAGAAGTAAAAGTATCTGTTTGCAGATAACATGATCTTATACACAGAAAAACCTAAAGAATCCTCAAGAAAACTACTGAAACTAATAGAAGAGTTTAGCAGAGTGTCAGGATACAAGATAAACATACAGAAATCAAGTGGATTCCTCTACACCAACAAAGACAGGGTCAAAGAGGAAATCACCAAATCAATACCATTTACAATAGTCCCTAAGAAGGTAAAATACTTAGGAATAAATCTAACTAGAAGGTAAAATACTTAGGAATAAATCTAACTAGACCTATACAAAGAAAACTATAAGACACTACTGCAAGAAACCAAAAGAGACCCACATAAGTCTAAAAATATACCTTGCTCGTGGATAAGAAGACTCAACATTGCAGAAAGGTCTATTCTGCCCAAAGCAATTTATAGGTACAATGCAATCCCGGCCCAAATACCAGTGACACTTTTTTAACGGGATGGAGAAACAAATCACCAACTTCATATAGAAGGGAAAGAGGCCCTGGATAAGTGAAGCATTACTGAAAAAGAAGAACAAAGTGGGAGGCCTCATACTACCTTATTTTAGAACATATTGTACTGCCACGGTAGTCAAAACAGCCTGGTACTTGTACAAGAACAGATACATAGACCAATGGAACAGAATTGAGAATCCAGACATAAATCCATCCACATATGAGTGCCTGATATTTGACAAAGGCCCAAAGTCTGTTAAACGGGGAAAAAACCGTCTCTTTAACAAATGGTGCTGGCATAACTGGATATCCTTCTGTAAAAAAATGAAACAAGACCCATAACTGACACCATGCTCAAAAACAAACTCAAAATGGGTCAAACACCTAAATATAAAATCTAAAATGATAAAGATCATGGAAGAAAAAATAGAAACAACACAAGAAGCCCTAATACATGGCCTAAACAGTATACAAAACATTTCTAGAAATGTACAAACACCAGAAGAGAATTTAGACAAGTGGGAGCTCCTAAAAGTCTGACAACTTTGCTCATCCAAAGACTTCAGCAAAAGAGTAAAAAGATTACCTAAAGATTGGGAAAAAGTTTTTAGCTGTTTCATTTCCGATCAGCACCTGATCTCTAAAATCTACATGTTACTGCAGAAACCCAACTACAAAAAGACAAATAACCCAGTTGAAAAATGGGCAAAGAATATGATTAGGCACTTCACTAAAGAAGACATTCAGGCAGCTATCAGATACATGAGGAAATGCTCACTATCATTAGCCAGGAGAGAAATGCAAATCAGAACTACAATGAGATTCCATCTCACTCCAACAAGGCTGGCATTAATCCAAAAAACACAAAATAATAAATGTTGGAGAGGTTGTGGAGAGACTGGAACACTTATACACTGCTGGTGGGAATGTAAAATGGTACAACGACTTTGGAAATCAATTTGGCGCTTCCTTAAAAAGCCAGAAATAAAACTACGATCCACTAAAAACCCACTGCTGTTGAGTTGATTCCTACTCATAGCGACCCTATAGGACAGAGTAGAACTGTGCCATAGAGTTTTCAAGGAGTGCCGGGTGGATTCGAACTGCAGACCTCTTGGTTAGCAGCTGTAGCACTTAACCACGATGACACCACGGTTTCCAGAATTACCATACAATCCAGCAATCCCACTTGGAATATATCCTAGAGAAATAAGAGCCTTTACATAAACAGATATATGCACACCCATGTTCACTGCAGCACTGTTTACAACAGCAAAAAAATGGACGCAACCAAGCTGCCTACCAACAGATTAATGAATAAATAAATTATGCTATATTCACACAATGCATCGATAAAGAGCAACGATGAATCTGTGAAACATTTCATAACATGGTAGAATCTGGAAGGCATCATGCTGAGTCAAACTAGTTGCAAAAGGACAAGTATTGTATGAGACCACTATTATAAGAATTCAAGAAATAGTTTAAACAGAGAAGAGAATATTCTTTGATAGTTATGAAGAGGAGGGAGGGAGGGAGAGGGGGTTCACTAATTAGATAGTAGACAAAAACTAATTTAGGTGAAGGGTAAGACAACACACAATACAGGAGAGGTTAGCACAACTGAACTAAACTAAAAGCAGAGAAGTTTCCTGAATACAACCAAACGTTTCAAAGGCCAGTGTAGCAGAGGCAGGGGTTTGGGGACCATGGTTTCAGGGGATATCTAGACCAATTGGCATAATAAAATCTATTAAGAAAACATTCTGCATCCCATTTTGGAGAGTGGCATCTGGGGTCTTAAACGCGAGGAAGCAACCATCTAAGATGCATCAATTGGTCTCAATCCACCTGGAGCAAAGGAGAATGAATAACATCAAAGACACAAGTTAATTATGAAGACAGAAAAATAGAATAAGGGTCACACAAATCAGAGACTATATCAGCTGGAGACCAGAAGAACTAGATGGTGCCTGGCCACAACTGATGACCGCCCTGACAGGGAACACAACAGAGAACCCCTGAAGGAGCAGGAGAACAGTGGGATGCAGACCTCAAATTCTCATAAAAACACCAGACTTAGTGGTCTGAGTGAGACTAGAAGGACCCGGAGGTCATGGTCTCCAGACTTTCCATTAGCCAAAGACAGGAACCGTTCCCAGCCAAGTTTTCAGAGTGGGGTTGGACTGGGCTATAAGATGCAAAATGATACTGGTGAGGAGTGAGCCTCTTGGATCAAGTAGACACATAAGACTATGTGGGCAGCTCCTGTCTGGAGGGGAGATATGAAGTCCAAGGGGGTCAGAAGCTGGCTGAATGGACCCAGAAATACAGGGTAGAGGGAAGGAGTGTGCTGTCTCATGAGTGGGAGAGCAACTAGGAATATATACCAAGGTGTATATCACTTTTTGCATGAGATACTGACTTGATTTGTAAACTTTCACTTAAAGCACAATAAAAATTAAAAAAAAAATTCCTACTGTGGTTGCTTTTACATGAGACCCTTGACTTTCTAGTTTACATCTCAAATATAATATTTTTAGCCAAATTGAAACTTCATCATAGGGTCCACTGTTCAAGTTCACAGTCCTTAATGAAATTGTGCCATTTTTCTAAATACTGACCAGCAGTGGCACGAAAGTTTTGAACCATGGAGGCAGCAGGGGTCCTGGATGGGGGGCTTTTGTCACTCTTGTTATTATTTTTTTCTCATTTTCTTTTGTTGGCTAACACAGAAAAGAACAGGAAACAGAAAAGAGAAATAGGCACACAACCATAAAATCAAGAACTGTAGTTTTACCAAAAGACCTCCAGATGGAGCTCTCAAACAAAAACCTCAAATGAAGCTTCAAAGAAAAGTAGCCAAACCTGTATGTCTAACAAAAAATACGTCACAGTAATATCTCTTATTATGCAGAAAGGCAATAAAATTAGTACTTCGATAGTGCTTACCTCAGTTGGAGGATCTCTGAAAGGGACATGGAGTGCAGGAAGCATGACACAAGGGAGACATTGTGGCGCCAGCAAGCAGTCCAAGTCTCCTGGAGGTCCAAGAAGGAATTTGCTAACGAAGACCCTGCTCACACTGTGCCAATCTGTTGCAGAGAAGCAACTTTCACCAAAACCTTCTGCAACAAAGAGATTTTTATTGTGACAGATTGGAAAACAAAATGGGAAATTGGCTGCAAGCACTCAGGCTATACACAGACCAAAATCCAAAGACGTACAAACTATAAGTGCTTTTTATACAATTTTGACAGATGCTGATTAATTATGAGTAAATTACTTGTGAACTATGATTGGTTAAAGTAAAGACGAAGAACGAAGATCATAACTGGTTGACTTTTTCTTGTTTTTCTTTTCTAACAATTTGGTCTCTTGGCTCAGGGGTCCCAACTCTGTCATACGATGCTTGTATTTTATTTCTTATGTGGGCTATGTATCGTTGAGTAAAAACCCAGTGGCCTCTGAACCCAAGGTCAGCCATGTCTCCCAGACACCAAAGAAAGACTCTGGAACCAGCAATGGTGACATACAGTTTATTAGGGGAGCTTACTTACAGAACTGTCCTGGACAGTGGCTGGACCAGTTTAGCACTCTGCCACTGCCTAGCAAAGGACACAAGCTTGTATATAGCTCCAGCTGGGACTAAATCGCCTTGGTTTTCCTCCCTAGTCCTTGGGCAGCCAGCATTGCCAGGGACTTTACGTCCAGGCCCAGATGGTTTTCTTCTTGTTGCTAAGGCCTTCCTTGGCCTTGACCACCGGCCCAGTCACGCCACTCTCGGCCTTGTACTTTAGCCCAAGTCCATCCCGAGTTCATCCCCAGCATGCTTCAGGGAAGAGCGAAGCTGACTCCACTAGGAGGGGCTGCATATAGCTGAATAGCGTTACACTATGGTATGACGGAAACCCTGATGGCGTAGTGGTTAAGTGCTACGGTTGCTAACCAAAGCGTTGGCAGTTTGAATCTGCCAGGTGCTCCTTGGAAACTCTAAGGCGCAGTTCTACTCTGTCCTATAGGGTTGCTACGAGTTAGAATCAACTCAACGGCACTGGGTTTTTTGGGTGAATGGTATGATACTGGGTAGATCTTCAACTCATTTCCTGGGGTAAATTTTTGTTTAGTTTTGGTATACAAGTCCAATGTCCACTGAACTGGCTAGAGCACTCTGTCCCAATCCTTTGATGTAGTTTCCTACTGTTTTAAGCTTTCCAGGTTTTGACAGACAGGTTGGCCTTTTGTGGCTATGGACTGCTGTTTTTAGGTTAACCTTTTATCACTTTAAACCAATCTCCTTTTTCAGTCTGTCAGCTCCTTCACGCAGAGATTGAAGATTACTCATTTCTGTGACCCTAACAGGGCCAACTGGAACAGGGCCAAACTTTTCTTAGTAGTTCAGGTTTATTCTAGGTCAGCTCTGCTTTCAATTTTTTTTTCCTTCTTGAATGTCAGTTTATCACTCTTTTTTTTTGGTGTCAGTGTACCTGCTTTTAACAACCCACTTCTTCTCTTCACTTTCCTTTCAAATTACCACATTCAAGTTTCGGAGATAGGAACTAAGAGAGCTGAATTTATTAAAGTACGCCAAACTACTGTAAAAGACTCTCCTACGAACTGCTCAAGACTTAACTACAAACAAGCCTTTTACAGTTGTTTTTGTTTGCAGCTGAGTCCTAGGTGTTTGAGGTAATTTGGAATTCTGACTTCCATTAAAAAAAAAACCCATTGCCATCAAGTTGATTCCAACTCACAGAGACCCTACAGGACAAAATAGAACTGTCCCATAGGGTTTTCAAGGAGCAGCTGGTAGATTTGAACGGCTGACCTTTTGGTTAGCAGCCAAGCTCTTAATCACTTCATCACTAGGGCCCCATTTAAAGTAGGTATTTTTCTTAATTTTATAGCTATCCATGCCTCCTTTAATGCTCATTCAATTACAAAACACAAGAGTGCTATAATTGTAATATTTAACATACATTTTTAAAAAGTTGATACAGTAACGTCAAAATCTTTTATAAATCAAAAATTTGTTTTGAAGGAGATTGACTGCTAACCAAAAATTTTGTCTGATAATGTAAGGAATATTTCCCTTTTAAGAATTCCACACATAATTTTTTTTTCTTATTTACATTTTAGATATTTGAAGATATTCTAGAGCCTATTTTTATCCTTTTGGAAAACTATGTAATGACGAGAGTTAACATTTGTTGAGTGCCTAAGCGGGTTATCTCACTTAATCCTCACAGCCCTACAGGCAAGTATTATTGCCTTCATTTTATAGATGGAGAACCTAGACCTAGAAATCAAAATCTTCTACAACTAGTTAAGTACAGGAGACAGGATCTATATATTAAGGGTTTTACTTTAAAAGTCAATCTCTAAAGATACCACCTCACCCCTACTAGAATGGCAAATTTTTTTTTATTAACTTTTATTGAGCTTCAAGTGAACACTTACAAATCAAGTCAGTCTGTCACATATAAGTTTATATACATCTTACTCCCTACTTCCACTTGCTCTCCCCCTAATGAGTCAGCCCTTCCAGTCTCTCCTTTCGTGACAAGTTTGCCAGCTTCCAACTCTCTCTACCCTCCCATCCCCCCTCCAGACAGGAGATGCCAACACAGTCTCAAGTGTCCACCTGATATAATTAGCTCACTCTTCATTAGCATCTCTCTCCTACCCACTGTCCAGTCCCTTTCATGTCTGATGAGTTGTCTTTGGGGATGGTTCCTGTCCTGTGCCAACAGAAGGTTTGGGGACCATGACCACTGGGATTCCTCTAGTCAGAGTCAGACCATTAAGTATGGTATTTTTATGCGAATTTGGGGTCTGCATCCCACTGATCTCCTGCTCCCTCAGGGGTTCTCTATTGTGCTCCCTGTCAGGGCGGTCATCGATTGTGGCCGGACACCAACTAGTTCTTCTGGTCTCAGGATAATGTAGGTCTCTGGTTCATGTGGCCGTTTCTGTCTCTTGGGCTCTTAGTTGTCGTGTGACCTTGGTGTTCTTCATTCTCCTTTAATCCAGGTGGGTTGAGACCAATTGATACATCTTAGATGGCCGCTTGTTAGCATTTAAGACCCCAGACGCCACATTTCAAAGTGGGATGCAGAATGTTTTCATAATAGAATTATTTAATGGCAAATATTTTAAAAAACAGAAAATAACAAGTGCTGGTGAGGTTGTGGGAAGATTTGGTCCTTTATCCATTGCTGGTGGGAATGTAAAACAGTACAACCACTGTGGAAAACAGTATGGTGATTCCTCAGACAATTAAAAATAGAACTAGCATAAAAAAAAACAAAAACAAAAGACAACAACCCATATGACCCAGCAATCCCACTCCCAGGTATATACCCTAGGGATCTAATAAAAGTGACATAAAAAGACATGTGCCCACCTATGTTCACTATTCACAATAGCAAAAAGACGGAAACAACCAAAGTGCCCATCAACAGATTAATGGATAAACAAAAAACGGAAAATTAGTCATAAAGAAAAATGAGTTCCTGAATCATCTTGCAATGTGAATGATCCTGGAGGACATTATGCTGAGCAAAACAAGTCAATCACAAAAGGACAAATATTGTATGATTTCGCTTTCATAAAATGACAAGAATAGGTGTATATACAGAGACCAGTGTTCATTGCTGGTTCCCAGGGGTGGGGGTGGGGATTAGAGGGGAATCATTTTCTAGGTGGTAGTCACTTTTTGTTTATGGTAACAGAAAAGGTGGCACCACAGAATGTGGGTGAAGTTAGCACAGCTTAACTAATCTAATTGATGTCACTAAGTTGTACACAAGAAAAAGGACGAGTTGGCAAATTCTATGTGGAAACTGGAAAAGCTATGGAAACCCTGGTGGCGTAGTGGTTAAGTGCTACGACTGCTAACCAAAGGGTTGGCAGTTCAAATCTGCCAGGCACTCCTTGGAAACTCTATGGGGCAGTCCTACTGTGTCCTTTAGGGTTGCCATGAATTGGAATTGACTTGACGGCACTGGGTTTGTTTTGGCTTTGGTTTTATGTTATGTATAATTTTGGGACAACAAAAATAAAATAAGGGGTTACAGATGCTGATACTACTTAGACATAACCAGTCACCTCACAGGATTACTTTTCTTGGTTTGAAGACTTAGGGCCATGGTCTCATGGGACAATCCAGTCAATTGGCATAATACAGTTCTTAAAGCTTATATTCTACTTCCTGGTTTGTTGAGTGATGCCTGAGGTCTTAAAAGCTTATGAAATGCCATCTAAGATACAAATATGGGTCTCTATTCATCTGGAGCAAAAGAGAAAGAAGGAAATCAAAGATTCAGAGAAGGAACTGGACTACAGGACTAACGGTCTCCACGAACCACTGCTTCCTCTACCTTAAGCCCAGAAGAACTAGATGGTACTGGGCTACCACTACTGAATGTTCTGATCAGGGATGCAATAGATGGATCCTGATAGAAAGGGAGAAAATTTTAGATCAGAACTTCAAATTCTTAAAGAATACAGACTTACTGGACTCATTGAGGCTGGAGGGATCCCTGAGACAACGACCCTGAGATACTCTTTAAACGTTGAAGTGAAAATAACCCCTGAAGTCACCTTTAAACTAAACAGAAGTTTAGCTCAAATAGTAAAGAATGTCACTCTTGAGTATTGTGCTCTTTTAAAAATTTACCTGTATGAGACCAAATGGACAAGAGGTAGTCTAAAGCACAGATGAAAAGTCTGGGGGGTGGGGGAGGCCCTGAGTCTAAAATGGGAGTGAAACCACTAGAACAGAAATGAGAATGTTGACACAATGTGAAAAATGTAACCAATGTCACTGAACATTATCTGTAGAAATTCTTGAATGGGAGTGTGTTTTGCTGTGTATATCTTCACCAAAAAGACAATGAAATATCTTTTTTAAAAATCAATTTATAAAAACCTATTTTTCTTATATTTTCAACTCTTCAGTTATAGTTCTTCTTTGTCCTATTCCATTTTTTTATAACAACTTTATTGTTGACATACAATTTATATCCCATACAATTCACTTATTTAAAGTGTATAATTCAATGGTTTTTAGTATTATTACAGAGCTGTGGAAGCATTACCATATTCATTTTCATCAGCCCCAAAAGAAACCCCATACTCTTTAGAAGTCACTCACCTATTCCCCCACTAATATCCCCCAGCCCTAGGCAACCACAAGGTAATCTCCTTTGTCTCTACACATTATTTGCCTGTTCTCAGCATTTCATACAAATGGAATCATACAACGTGGTCTTTTGTGCCTGGCTTCTTTCACTTAACATAATATGTTTTCAGGTTTCATTGGTGTTGCAGCATGTATCAGTACTTCATTCCATTTTATTGTTGAATAATATACCATTGTACAAATATGCCACATTTTATTTATTCATTCATCATTTGATGGACATTTGGGTGGTTTCATTTTTTTGGCTATTATGAATAATGCTGCTATTAAAAAAAGTATCCCATTGCCGTCAATTCCGACTCACAGCAACCCTATAGGACAGAGTAGAACTGCCCCATAGAGTTTCTAAGGAGGGCTTGGTGGATTCAAACTGCTGATCTTTTGGTTGGCAGCTGTAGCTCTTAACCACTATGCCACCAGGGTTTCCAATGCTGCTGTTATTGTTGTTAGTTGCCATCGAGTCGGTTCCAACTCACAGCGACCCTGTCAAAACACTGCCTGGTCCTGAGCCATCCTTACAATCGTTGTTATGCTTGAGCTCATTGTTGCGGCCACTGTGTCAATCCACCTCATTGAGGGTCTTCCTCTTTTCCGCTGGTCCTGTACTCTGCCAAGCATGATGTCCTTCTCCAGGGACAGATCCTTCCTGACAACATTTCCAAAGTATGTAAGATGCAGTCTCGCCATCCTTGCCTCTAAGGAGCATTCTGGTTGTACTTCTTCCAAGACAGATTTGTTATTCTTTCGGCAGTCCCTGAAATATTCAATATTCTTCACCAACACCACAATTCAAAGGTGTCAGTTCTTCTTCAGTCTTCCTTATTCACGGTAGAGCTTTCACATGCATATGATGCAATTGAAAATACCATGGCATGGGTCAGGAGCACCTTAGTCTTCAAGGTGACATCTTTGCTTTTCAACACTTTAAAGAAGTCCTTTGCAGCAGATGTATCCAATGCAATGCGTGTTTGATTTCTTGACTGCTGCTTCCATGGCTGTTGATTGTGGATCCAAGTCAAATGAAATCCTTGACAACTTCAGTCTTTTCTCCATTTATCATGATGTTGCTCATTGGTCCAGTTGTGAGGATTTTTGTTTTCTTTATGTTGTGGTACAATCCATACTGAAGGCTGTGGGCTTTGGTCTTTATTAGTAGGTGCTTCAAGTCCTTTTCACTTTCAGCAAGCAAGGTTGTATCATCTGCGTAACGCAGGTTGTTAATGAGTTTTCCTCCAACCCTGATGCCCCATTTCTTCGTATAGTCCAACTTCTCGGATTATTTGCTCACCATACAGATTGAATAAGTATGGTGAAAAGATACAACCTTGACGTACACCTTTTCTGACTTTAAACTACTCAGTATCCCCTTGTTCTGTCAGACAACTACCTCTTGATCTATGTAAAGGTTTTTCATGAGCATAATTAAGTGTCCTGGAATTCCCAGTCTTGTCAATGTTATCCATAATTTGTTATGATCCACACAGTCGAATGCCTTTGCATAGTCAATAAAACACAGGAAAATATCCTTCTGGTATTCTCTGCTTTCAGCCCGGATCCATTTGACATCAGTAATATATCCCTGGTTCCACGTCCTCTTCTGAAACCAGTCTGAATTTCTGGCAGTTCCCTGTTGATATACTGCTGCAGCCATTTTTGCTGCTATATACCACTAATGCTTGCAAAAATATTTACAAATATTTGGGGTGAGTGGAAACATATTAAACTAGGAGTTCTGAAACGTAGGCTCTACTCTGGCTTTGGTAGTAGCTCCATGCTCATTAAAGATTTGACTAAAATTTCTCCAGCTTTTAACTATCAACAATCTTATATTTTTGCCTGTTTCAATTGGCCAGAGACTTTAGTCATGCAGCAGGAGAAACACCAGGTCATTACAACTATAATTTCTACACTGCAGCTAGGACATGTGCTCAATATCGTCATTCGGTATAACCATAAATCTTAAACAACAAAAAAAAAAACACTTAAGTTTACAGTTTGAGAAAGAGCTTAAAAATTCTATTTTATATTACACCCTTTCGGAGAAAAGATGCTCTCCATCACACCAAATGATAAATCCTAATGATAAACACTTTTAAAATATAGTCCGAATACTCTAAATTGCACTGACGACATAATTTCACTTATCCCCTCTATTATTTCTGGCGGTGGATGGATAGGTCCCCAAAACCCGTCATCTGTCACCACAATCTAAAATTCAACTTGCTTTTCCTTTTCACATAAAGATGATGTTTAAAAATTTTGAGAAAATTCTAGATGACCATTTTAAAATGCTTGAAAGCTGGAGCAAAAATCCAATTTGACAACTCTCTTGGGTAAGGAATATTTTGATTTTGACTCGGGAAAAGGAAAACTTCCGGTCAAAGTCGGTAACTAACTGGCAATCTGGGTATCAACTAGTGAAAACGGAAACTAGTTTTTGACGTTAATGGCGAAGAAAATAACACTGAAATATACTTCTAGAAGCTTTCCTGACAAATCCCATATCTGGCGAGAGAGCAACACGTGAGAAAATTCATAGCCAGTCGCTACGAACGGCAGCGAAACTCTCGGATGACGCATGAGTTGCGTGCTCGTCTCCTTGGAAACCGCAGCCTGACAGGTCCTTTTCCGGCCCCCGGATGAGCCACCGAGGGGCAGGTGTTCACAGGCCGTTGTCTGCGCCTGCGCGCGTTCACCCAGCCCCCGTAGGAAGAGAAGCCCGGATGGAGGACGCGGAGTGGCGTCGTTGCCATGGCAGTACGAGCCTGGCCACCTCCGGAGAGGCGCTGGGGTCCCCTGCGCCAGAGCTTAGAAAGAGGAGGGAAGGAGAGCTCCCCTGGCCATCTCTGTGACCCCCGCCGCCGCATCCTCCACAGGCAGGAGGGGACGTAGAGGGGGAAGGGGAAGGATGATGCAGAGATATTTATGTCGGAGAGCGGGCGAAGGGGTAAACGTCCAGTATAGCTGGGACGAAAGCTGGGTGGATGAGCGAGGAAAGAGCGCCCGTGTTGGCGCCTCAGCTCCGTCCGCGGTCCGGGAAGCCCAGTGCTGGGGGAGCCTGGCAACGCCTTGGTTCGCTGTCTGCGAGGGAAGCTCGTCTGAGGGCACCTTAAGCTCTAAATCTTCGCGGTAGCCTTTCCCTCTCACAGTTCTCCAAGGTGGACAGTAATCATTTTGACCCTGGGGGAAAAGGTCACTCCTGATATGTTAGCTTTCACGAAGAGGTGCTGGTATTTGTTCAGTTGGTAGAGCCTTGCGACCTTGGATACAAAATCAAAGTAACAACTAATGTTTAGGAAATATTTATTTTTATACTTCGTGACAGATTATGATTTAAAACTTTTTCTTGTTTTTAATTAATGGGATCATAGCCTTGGCAGATGTAGCAGAAAGAATGGGCCAGATGGTCTCGTGATGTTAACAGTTAGCAGTTGCTTCAGTACTTATTTTATGTTAAAAGACTGTCTCCTTGATATTCTTACAATTCTTTTAGATTTTAAACAAGCTTAGCTTTGAAAGGCTATGAGGCAAGGCAGGAGTCAGTGAATTGCATTAAACTATTTATGAGTATACAGAATCATGGGAGGAAGTTATCAAAATTATGTACACATATCGACTTAGTTTACACTCCCAGTATAAGATCTGCAGTCACCTGTCCACCGGGGATTTAGCAGACACCCAGGAGGAAGGAATTAATTTCTGTCTATAGTTTTTATTAAGAGGATGGATCTGGTCTAAGACATTTACATTGATGATTACTGATGATAAACTTTGAAGTTTAAATACATGAAGCTCAACTAGGGAATAAATGCTAGGTGATTTGATTCATGTAAGATGCATTCTTGTTCCAACATGTTGACTGTGTAGCATATGGACAGTACACTAGGGATGAAGATTAAAAGAACTGAAGGGGGTTGAATATCTTGTGACGCATTTGAAAAGCGCTTAAGGGATTTGGTAACAAGGAGTTATCATTTATGTTCTTTGTTTACTTGGGAACCAGTTCATAAGTTTTTTTTAGGTTATAGGAAAAGAGTTGTGCTTCATTTACTATTTAGAGTTACTTCGACTATAGCCTTGTTTTTTCCTTCAAACTTATGGCATAATAGCATGATTTAATAACTGTGTTTAATTTGTATCATTTTATTTTTATTATACTGATTCTTTGTTCTAACTTTAAATTTTCACATGGAAGGGTTGTTTGTAAATAATAAAGAATATCTGCTAAAGTCTTCAGGCAACCATATATTTACATGTTCAGGACTACGTTTATTATAAAATTAAGGGGAAGCCCTAAAGAGTCTCATAGAAATCTCATTCTACAGTTAGTTATATAATTTAAACATCTTAAAATAGTAGATTTTAATATTTCTGGTATGAAAGGTGGTTATCTCAAGGCATTTGTGACTGCAAAAAATATTATTTATGTATGTATTTTGCATCCTAGTAAGTTTATTTATTCTTTATCATTCATGGTGTCCCTTAATTTTAATTGGTAGGTAGGTAGGTAGATTTTACCTGTCTTGAAGCTAGACAATGGTAAATAAAATCACTCTGAAATATTGATTTGGTTTCACTGGGTCACTTCAAAATATTATTGCCCTCAACCTCTGATTTACAAATTATTGAAGGCTTACTTTGAGTCCTTTAAGAAAATCTTTTTTTTACTCTTAGTTTAAAAGAAATATCTATAGGGAATTACAGTCCAATTAGTATTTTAGAAATAATAATTATCCAGTTGAATAATTAACATTTAGTGTATCTAAAATTACCTTTGTCTTGAGTGGGAAAGGGAACCAGTATCAAGAAATATCCAGAGGAAAGATGACATTTAAAATGAAACACTTGAGAACGTCTTTTGTTTTTTAAGTCTTGAATTTCATTGTTTCTTGTTGTTACTCATAGGTTTTAACTGGTTAATTCTTTTCAAAAGTAGACTGCCAGGTCTTACTTCCTGGTGTGTCTTAGACTGGAAACTCAGTTGAAACCTGTTTGCCACAGGTGACCCTGCTGGTATTTGAATACCGGTGGCGTAGCTTCCAGCATCACAGCAACACGCAAGCCCCCACAGTACAACAAACTGACAGACGCTTTTTTTTTTTCAGTCTTGAATTTCATTTCATTTGTTGTTCATTATTTAGACATTTAATATTTATTTTAGGTTAAGCTTTATCCTGGTACTATGCATTAGTTTTTAAACTGTTACTCTTCATGAGTTGCAGTTAGCTGTTAATTTGCATCTTGTAAAATGAGAGAATCTGAGTAAAAAGAAACTGTAAGGGTCATCTAGCTCAGACATTTGCCTAAAGCTTCAATCTCCTTTAAAACATTGCTGCCACAGTCTTCTTCCAGGCTGTATATAAATACTTCCATTGACACTCAACACTCAACACTTCTATAGGCAGTGCATTCTAATTCAGGACAAGTTTGAAAATATAAACTATCTTAATTTTGCCAAAATTTGCCCACGAGTTTCCAACCATTGATACCAGTATAATTCCTCCTTGAAATTATACAAGTCTTCTCCTCCCTCACATGGCAGCCATTGAAATATTATAAGGAGTTGTTGTGTCACTCTTGAATTTTCTTTTCTTTAGGAAAGCGTTATCAGTGTTGTCAAGTATTCCTTAGAATCTGGGTTTAGGGCATTTTGCTCTCATAGCCCACCACCTTCCTTTTATCTATCATTCTTCTGGTTTGCTAACCTCTGAATATATTCCATTTTGTCTTTTGTTTAAAACTGTAGTGCAGGGAACTGGACACAAGGCTTCACCATCTCCCCCACAGCCTTAGTCTTAGAGCTCATTACATTTTTGGTATCCTCTCATTCTTTTTTTTTTTCCTCATTCTTTTAACTCATTTTGAACCTACTTTTCACTAGAACCTCTTAAAGCCTGTTGCACACATTGAACTGAAAACCTTGTCTCTTCGATTATCTGATACTTATGCAGCTAGTGGAAGGATGTTTTCCCACATGCTTTCACTAACCTGAGCCCTTGAGGCAATTCCGACTCATAATGACCCTATACGACAGAGTAGAACTGCCCAATATGGTTTCCAAGGAGTGCCTGGTGAATCTGAACTGCTAACTTTTTGGTTAGCAGCTGTAGCTCTTAACCACTGTGCCATCAGGGCTCCCGTTGGTGAATGGTGGGAAGGAAAAAGTGTAAATCTCACTTTAGTAAAATTTGTACCAGATTAGGTAGTTGGGGACAGTAAAATGAAGCTAATGGCTAAAAAGAATTTGTGGGTAATTTATTAATTGAGGTATAATGTCTCTCAGTTTGTGTCTTTAAAAATGTGCCTAGGTCTCATATGTTCTGGACATCTGCACTTTCTACTTCCAAAAAGGATTTTAGGTAATTTATTCTTGATGTAGGACCAAGAGAAGGCGAGTATAGAGACAGGGTCTCAGATATTTGGGGCCCTGAAGATCTGATTTCTATAGTTCCTTTGCAACTGGAGCTAAAATTCTATGTAAATTTAAAAAGTATTGCTCTTTTTTTTTTTTTTAAGTCAGTAGTGGTAAGTGTGTAGATTATTGCCGTATGTTTCTATCTTTGGCTATATTTGATGACGTTTATATCCATAAAAACCAACTGCTGTCGAGTTGATTCCAAGTATTAGTGACCCTGTGTCAGTTACAGCGACAGAGTAGAACTGTCCCATAGGGTTTCCAGGGAGTGGCTGGTGGATTTGAATTGCCAACCTTTTGGTTAGTAGCCGAGCCCTTAACCACTGTACCACCAGGGCTCCTGATGACATTCAGGTCTTTATAAATAACTTTCTCCAACTCTTTTCTTTTTGAAAAGATAATAAGACACCAAACTGACCCCCTCAGTCCTTCCAGATCCTTCTTCAGGAGCATACTTAACGTCAGGCCACACTGGTCAATACCATGCCCTTCCATGTTTGTGTGTTCTTTCTCATGCAGCTCTCTTTGCCTGGAATAACTGATGAGCTCTCCTACCCAGGATTCGAAACCATCTCAGTTTGCCTTGATAGTTCCAATTTTAGACTGAGTTAATTGCTTTTGCTTTTTTATTCTTCTTTCCATAGTCCTTTATATATACCTTTATTATATTTATCTTCTTCATGGTGCTTTATTTGTATTTGTCTTCTGTACTAGACTGTGAGCACCTCAGGGCTTAGGCCTATTTTAAAAGTCTCTACAGGACTATATATATGGGAATATAATAGGTGTTCAACACTTGTTTGTCACAATTGTACTTTAGATGTGTGTGTGTTTATATATGGTATGCTCACATATGTACACAGACACATTGTAGCTAAGGATTCATATGACTACATAGTTTGAAAAGTCATACACAAAAAAATTACCAAGGATAGGAACTGGCCTCAGTCTGTAGATAAGTAACTTTAGCATAGTTCTTTTAAAACTGGCTGAATTTATACACCATCTTCACGAACATTTAGTGACTTTCATCTGGCATCCCTGTTTCCTGTTATTGTCTTCCAGATAGTCTTGGATATCACAGTTCTTTTTAATGAAAATGTATTTTTTACTTAGGGTTGACAGAAGTTTGACTTCTGTGGAAATCAACATTCAGCATAGTTGGGAATTTGTTGTTACTTAGTTAAAAAGATCTCAGATCATAAATTATAATTATACTATGTAGCAATATGTCATTTGCTAGGGAGATTGAAAAATTGAGGATGGGAATTGATACAGTTGTTTTTATTTGAACGTGAGAAATTGCAAGTGGGGGAGATTAAGAAACTGTTACCTCCCCTGATGTGGAAAGAGTTTGATGATTGGCAGGGGATGTGGAAAATCCTTCACTAAGCCTCGGAGAATCTTCTGGTCTACCGTCCTTAGTCTCCGTGTAGAGTAGGGTTTGGGGAACTGAAGGGGGATGGGGAGATTTTAGGAATGGCACACCTATGGAAGTATCTGGCCATTGCAGTTTTCTCTTTTAGGGTATACAGATATATATTTATATTTAAATATTTCATGTTTCGTGTTTTTATTTGCTAATGAGCTTTTTCATGAAAACAATAATGCACTATCTTAAATCTTACCTTCAACATTAATCTCCGTACTTCACTGCTAAAGTAGGTATAACATATACTTTATCTTTTTAAACTCTTAATAGCATTATTCTGTCACAAAAGGAAAATGAATGGAAATGAAGGTATTGATTCAAAAGAAAGTGGAGAATATGAAGATGACTTTGAAAAGGATCTGGAGTGGTTAATTAATGAAAAAGAAAAAAACAATGTCAACATAATAGAGGTATATATAAATTGCCAGTAGAATTCGTAATGATTACATTGGGAAAAAGCATTGCAATTCTTGAAGGGTTTTACATATATTATTTAAACCTCACAAAATTTCTTTGCTATACTTTGGGCAAGTATCATTATGCCCATCTTACAAGATAATATAACTGTTGCCATCAAGTTGGTTCCAACTCATAGCAACCCTGTAGGACAGAGTAGAGCTGCCTCAGAGTTTCCAAGGAGTGGCTGGTGTATTTGAACTCTCAGCCTTTTGGTTAGCAGCTGAACTCTTAACCACTGCGCCACCAGAGCTCCATCTTCATCTTAGAAATGAAGAAATCAAGTTTAAATGTTGTACTCTAAGGCATAGAGCTAGAGAATAGGGATTGAATTAGTACCTAATTAAGGTAAAATTATAAAATTTACATAATAATATAAATAACAAAATTATAATTTATTGCATCAAAAGTAAAAGCAGATACAGTTAATTCCTACTATTTTATGGACTTGGGCAAAATCATGGGGTTATGTTTTTAATATAAATGAAAAATAAAGCAAATTCTCAAAAAAAGGTCTTTCTGCTGATATTTGAAACTCTAAGACTGAATTAGCTCTGCAGGGCAATGAATATAGACAAAAACAAAAGGTCAGATACTGAGCCTCAGGAATACTTCCAGAAAAAAGTGGATCCACTAGAAATGATTATGTGTTATTTGTGAGGGATATAGAAGGGAAACTCAGGAAAACGAACCAGTTCCTGGATTATGGAAGAGCCCGTTTCTCTCTTTGTGCGCGTGCATACGTGCGCACATGCACACATGTGTGTGCCTAGTTTAATGTGTATATTATGATGTATATGTGTATATATGTATGCATGTGTACACACACACAAACACACGTAAAATTAGTGTCAATAAGCAGGAAAATAATGAGGAAAAGTATTAAGACTGGGATATGAATAAGTGGTCTTAGAGGGATAATTAAATTGGTTACAGCAGAAGCCAGATTTCAGAGGGGTAAGGAAAAGAATTTGAGGGAATGAAGGTAGCAGATTTCACATAACAGACCTCTTAGTTCAATCTTCCTTTCTTACACAGTGGAGAGGACAGTGGGGTGAATGATATTTTAAATAAGCAATGGAGTTGACAGTGAAGATTTTTCTCAGGTGGATTTTACATGGGGTTTTTCGTATTTTTAACAGAAGAGTAAATCAGAATGAGTAGAGACAGATACTTAGAGGGGCACGTAAGGCTGAACTAAAGTCTCAGGACTGGGAGGGTGGTAGAAGTAGGGGGTGACAATGCTGATTTATTGTTTCATTTCTGTATTCATTCAGCAAACATTAATCATCTACCATGTATCAGGTCTAGGTGCTGGGGATACAGCCGTGACGAAAACAAAGAGCTCTCATGTATCTTACATTCTAGTGGGTGACCACAGCCATCTCTTCTTTTAAGGCTGGTGGGGAAAACTAGACAGCGCTAGACAGGGGTGAGGTTTGGGGAAGATTTCATTGTGAAAAATGGTAGCTTCATTGTAATGGGTTTTAAAAAACAAAGAAGTGGGAGCCAAAGGAGAATTTGGAAACATACTCTAGGAGGGAATCAGGGAATCAAATAAGGCTAAAAAGAGCAACTGCAATGCAGAGATCTTAGTTAAGTCGTAGGTATTTGGTAGTCTTTTTAATGGGCCAGGTGTATTTGTTTATCAGACATGTAGCAACCTTCTGCAGCTTAGAAAGAGAAGGCTGCCAGCAAGGATGACCTATCGGCAAGTAAAAGAGGAAGCGATTCTAGGGGACTGAAGAGGGCAGCGAGTAGTAGCTTACCATAGAACTGTTTGAGGAGAGAGAGAATTGTCTGAGAAAGAAAAAAATTGACTTGTAGAGGTAGTGTTTGAAAGGTGAGATGTATGTATGTGGGAGAGATGGTAGGTAAGAAGCCTTTAAATAGAAACAGCAGGAATAGAGCAGGGCTTCGTGATGAGATTATACTGGTTTATGCTTCACGTGGAATTATTATTATTATTCTTTTTTTAATGTAAGGCCACGTTATCTGATGGATCACTAGCATGGATTATTGGAGTCTCTGAGTATAGTTGAGGTAGGAAAACCTGATCTAGAGGTAAAAATTGACCTAGAATGTGGATTTAGGTTCTGCAGACAATTGTGGCAATAATAATTTGAAAAGATTATCAGAACTTAAAATGATTAGGAGAGAAAGGACTCTGCTAATAGGGCAAGATGCTGTTTTGAAGAATACGTTACAAGGAGGAGAAAACTTCGATAACTCTTCTTCAAAAATGTGTATGGAGGATAATTTTACAGGGGGATGTATATTAAAATAATGTTATTTATAGTTTTTTGCTGCATTAGCATAAAAAACTTAAAAAAAAAACAACGTAGTGCTTAGCAACATCAAATTCAAATTTTGAGCTATGTTTTCCCTGTAGTGCTCTTGTCACATATATGTATTTCCCATAGTGAAATACACATATATTCATGAATATGAATTAAAATCTGTGAAGTATAAGCAAGAATCACTTAAACTTGCCCATTTATAAAATAAAACTTATGAATAGGAAAATCCGTTTTGGACAAAGAGTGTCAATTTTTACTGAAAAGGAGAACCTCATATCTTTTTTTTTTCTTTTTTTTAGATGGCTTCTGGGAAAGAAGAAATCATTAACCATGCATTAAAAGAGAAAGAAGCAGAAATAGAATGCACCAAGCAGCTTTCTGATCCTGACAGATCTTTGAAGGACGAAGTTTCACCAAGAAGAAATGACTTCATTTCTGTACCAAGTATTCAAACTTCAGATCCCATATCAGATTCAGATAGTGAAAACTCTTTCCAGGAATCCAAAATGGAAAGCCAGAAAGACTTGGAGGAAGAAGAGGATGAGGAAGTAAGGCGATATATTATGGAGAAGATTATACAAGCCAACAGACTTCTACAGAATCAAGAACCTGTGGATGATAAAAGGGAGCGAAAACTTAAGTTCAAGGACAAATTAGTTGATCTAGAAGTTCCTCCACTGGAAGACAATGATACTTACAAAAATTGCTTTGAAAATGAAAGTAAGATGTCTGGAAAACTGTCACAGTTATATATTTCCAATGAAATTAGGCAAGAAGATATGCTCCTATCACTTAATGATGGAAGTTGTGAAGAAAACAAGGATAGAAAGATACTAGTAGAGAGAGATGGAAAGTTCGAACTTCTGAATTTACAAGACATTGAGAGCCAGGGCTTTTTGCCACCCATTAATAATGGTAATAATACAGAAAATGAACCTCAGGAATTATCACCCAGATCTCCCAACTCATCTGTCAACGGTGTTAAGAAAGAAGAGCCTGTAGCAAAGATTCATGCTATTGCTCACTCATCAATAGGAGAGCCACTGGCTTATATCCCTCAGCCACCAGCCAATCCCAAGACTCGTCCAAACTCTGCTGCCAGCTCAGATAGAAGTAAAGGGAATGGGAAATCTAATTATAGGACCCACTCTACAAATATATCTCCAGTTACCTCAACATATTGTCTTTCCCCTCGACAGAAAGAACTGCAAAAACAGCTAGAACAAAGGAGAGAGAAGCTAAAGAGAGAGGTGAGAGCATAATTGGACAATATATTGAAAGTAGAGTATGTTTTCATGTTTTATACATACAGTATGGATTGAGATAGTTATCAAAGCTTAGGAGATTTTTCTTATTTGCTTTCTTTTCTATTATTTGAGTAAGTGCTTAAGTGTTAAGAATGTGTTTATGGAACAAGCAATTGTGATTACCTTGATTTGTTCTTGTAAAAGCACAAAGCATAGTAAAGAATTACCTGTGTTGGAGCTAGATATCTCAGTAATGATTTTATCTAAACCCTTCATTTTAAAGGTGAAACTCAGAGACGTTAAGTGACTGCTGAAAGTCACCTTTATATGAGATTGGTCAAACTCAGATGTCAGATAGAAAAATGAAGGCGCAGAGTTGTTGGAGGTTAGGCGCCATCAAGTAGACTGTAGACTTGGATTATAATTCTCTTCCTTATGTATGCGTGTGCACGTGTCACATATCCTCCATGCCTACAATTCCTTGATTTCGTTTTAGACTAAGAATAGAGCCTGATAATCTTAATGAAATATTTCCTAAATGCCATATGGAGTCCTGAATTAATTTCTTGTGGGTTTGTTTTTGTTGTTGGCTCTTAAATGAAACTCAGCGTATCTTATAATTGACAATTCCAAGTAGGTCAAGTGATTTTCTCTAAACTACTAAGTTAGTGCCCCAATTTTCTGTTTCACTGGATACCTAAGTGCTTGTATTAAGCATACAAAATGTCTTTACCGTAAATATAAAGTATCTTAGGCTGAGTTCTCTAGACAAGCAAAACCAGTGAAGTGTGTGTGTGTCTGTGTGTGTGTGTATATATATATATATAGAGAGAGAGAGAGAGAGACAGACAGACAGTTATCTCAAGGAAATGGCTCACGTGGTTGTAGAGGCTGGCAAGTCCCAAGCCCATGGGTCAGGCATCAGACTGGAAGCTTCTCCTGCTTCATGTAGCTGTGGAGGCTGATGAACCCAATATTGGTAGGTCAGACAGCAGGCTGCTTTCTCACAGGCTGGGGAAACTGATGAATCTCAAGATTGGCAGGTAAGACAGCAGGCTGCAGGCTCAAGTCCCTGGAACTGGAGCTTAGATGATGCGAGCCAGATGCAGGATCCAGAGCAAGCGAGTGAACTTTCCAGAAAGTTCATATATATGTATATACTGGATGCAGGCCACACCCTGGCGGAAACTCCCCTTAAAATTGATTGGCTGATCACATCAGATCACATCATGGAGGATGACTCCATCATTACATAACTGCCAAAATATCATTACATGACTGCCAAACCACTGAAAATCATGGTGCAGGCAAGCTGACACACAACCTTAACTGTCACACAGTTTCAGCAGAATCAAATGTTAGTAAAATTTTATAATTAGTATGGATCTCAAAGATCATTTTACAGATAAGAGAACTTTAGACAGGTTAAATAACTTTAACAAAGTCATTCAGCTTGTTAGTAGCAGAGCTGGAATAAAAATTCCAGTTCTCTTGGCATTCACTGAGAAATGGTGTATTTTCCATCTAATGAGGCTTCAGGGAAATTTCTGGCATTTAAATCACAAATTCACATTACATAAAAAGATGAAAATCAAAAGATGTAAGAATGTGTAGCCTATAGGACGCCGAGGCAGAAATGTGTGAAAGGTTGCATACTTACAGAGTTTTGCTTACTTGGCCACTAAAATCTGAACTCTGTCAGGCTGTTAACTTGGTTCAGGTATATAACAACACACATACTCCTCATTTATTGATATGTTTAGGTTCCAAAGACCAGGTTGTTATGTGAAAATTGCTGTTATGTAAAAATGGAGGATGACCACATCTGATCACAAAATGGAGGATGACTACATCATTGTCATCAGGTGCCATTGAGTTGATTCTGACTCATAGCAACCCTATGTACAACAGAACGAAACACTGCCTAGTCCTGTGACATCCTCACAATCATTGTTATGCTTAAGCCAATTGTTGCAGCTACTGTGTCAGTCCATCTCCTTGAGGGTCTTACTCTTTTTTGCTGACCTTCTACTTTACCAAGGATGATGTCCTTCTCCAGGGACTAATCACTCCTGATAACATGTCCAAAGTACTTGAAGCATAGTCTCTCGCCATCTTTGCTTCTAAGGAGCGTTCTGGTTGTACTTCTTCCAAGAAAGATTTATTCATTCTTTTGGCAGTCCATGGTCTAGTCAATATTCTTTGTCAACACCACAACTGAAAGGCATCAGTTCTTCTTCAGTCTTCCTTATTCATTATCCAGCTTTTGCATGCATATGAGGCGATTGAAAATACCATGGCTTGGGTCAGGCTTATCTTAGTCTTCTAGGTGACATCTTTGCTTTTCAACACTTTAAAGAGTTCTTTTGCAGCAAATTTGTCCAATGGGATGTGTCTTTTGATTTCTTGACTGCTGCTTTCATGGATCTTGATTGTGGATCCAAGTAAAATGAAGTCCTTGACAACTTCAATCTTTTTTCTCTTTATCGTGATGTTGCTTTTTGGTGCAGTTGTGAGGATTTTTGTTTTCTTTATGTTGAGGTGTAATCTGTACTGAAGGCTGTGGTCTTTGATCTTCATCAGTAAGTGCTTCAAGTCCCCTTCACTTTCAACAAGCAAGGTTGTGTTATCTGCATAACACAGGTTGTTAATGAGTCTTCCTCCAATCCTGATGCCCCATTCTTCTTAATATAGTCCAGCTTCTCGTATTATTTGCTCAGCATACAGATTGAATAGGTATGGTGAAAGGATACAGCCCTGATTCACACCTTTCCTGACTTTAAACCACGCAGTATTCCCTTGTTCTGTTTGGACGCCTGCCTCTTGATCTATGTACAGGTTCCACATGAGCACAATTAAGTGTTCTGGAATTTCCATTCTTTGCAGTGGTATCCGTAATGTGTTATGATCCACACAGTTGAATTAAACACAGGTGAAATTCTGGTATTCTCTGCTTTCAGCCAGGATCCATCTAACAACAGCAATGATGTCCGTGGTTCCACGTCCTCTTCGGAATCCGGCTTGAATTTCTGAGTTTCCTGTTGATACACTGCTGCAGCCGCTTTCGAATAGTCTTCAGCAAAATTTTAACTTTTGTGTGATATTAATGATATTGTTTGATAATTTCCACATTCGGTTGGATCACCTTTCTTGGGAATATGGATAAAGATGGATCTCTCCCAGTTGATTGGCCAGGTAGCTGTCTTCCAAATTTCTTGGCATAGATGAGTGAGCACTTCTAGTGATGCATCCAGTTGTTGAAACATCTCAATTGGTAGTCTGTCAGTTCCTGCAGGCTTGTTTTTCACCAGTGCCTACTTTGCAGCTTGTACTTCTTCCTTCAGTACCTTCGGTTCCTGATCATATGCTACCTCCTGAAATGGTTGAATGTTGACCAGTTCTTTTTGGTATAGTGACTCTGTGTATTCCTTCCATCTTGTTTTGATGCTTTCTGCATTGTTAATATTTTCTCCGTAGAAGCCTTCAGTATTGCAAATCAAGCCTTGAATTGTTTCTTCAGTTAGTTCAGCTTGAGAAATGCCAAGTGTGTTCTTCCTTTTTGGTTTTGTGTCTTCAGGTCTTTGTACATGTCATTATAATACTTTGTCTTCTAGAGCCGCCCTTTGAAGTATTCTGTTCAGCTCTCTTACTTCATCTTTTCTTCCCTTGCTATAGCTACTCAGCGTTCAGGAGCAAGATTCAGAGTCTTTTCCGACATCCATTTCATTACGTAACTGCAAAATAAAATCATTATATAACTGCAAAATTACATCATTACGTATCTGCCAAACCACTGAGAATCATGGCCCAGCCAAGTTGACTTATAACCTTAACTATCACAGCCAGTTTTACTCTCACCTCACACCTCGGCATTCATTACTGCCAGACGTATGTCGTTAATGTGCAAAATAGTAGATTTTTTCTATTCCCATAAATGAGAAATGTTGGATGGATAATGAGATAGTGGATAAGTGAGGAGTAGATGTACTAAAAATGATCTGTTAACTCAGAACTTTATGACAATAAAAAAGAATTTGTTGAGAATGATTCAGCTATAACGTTTTTGCTGTATGCACGTGTGTGTGTGTGTGTGTGCATTTCCAAAAAAGTCATACAGAGGATTTTATATAAAGTTTAGTGACTTCTCACTAATGAACAGCTGGTATCTTAAACTGGTGTGACTGGTTTATAGCTGTATTTTCATTTTGATCTCTTTTCTGGGGTCACACTCTCTTTGTTGTGGAATATACTTTTCTCATGTCAGGATCCTCATAACAAAATTTCCCTTTGCTTATGTACTTGCTAAGGGGTGGACTTTAGGTGATAAGGCTTTTAACACTTTTAAGTTGGTTTCAGGGGAAGGCTTTCTCTTCTTTTTTTTTTTTAAATTATTTATTTATTGTGCTTTAAGTGAAAGTTTACAAATCAAGTCAGCCTCTCATACAAAAAGTTATACACACCTTGCTATGTACTCCTAGCTGTTCTCCTCCTAATAAAACAGCACACTTCTCTCCACCCTGTATTCCCCATGTCCATTCAACCAGCTCCTGTCCCCCTCTTCCTTCTCATCTCACCTCCAGATAGGAGGTGCCCACATAGTCTCATGTGTCCACTTGAGCCAAGAAGCTCATTCCTCACCAGTATCATTATCTTAGAGTCCAATCCAATCCCTGTCTGGAGAGTTGGCTTTGGGAATGGCTCCAATCCTGGGCTAACAAAGGGTCTGGGGACCAAGACCTCCAGGGTTCCTCCAGTCTCAGTCAGACCATTAAGCCTGGTCTTTTTATGAGTATTTGTGATCTGCGTCCCACTGTTCTCCTGCTCCATCAGGGATCCCCTGTTGTGTTCCCTGTCAGGGCAGTGATCGGTGATAGCTGGGCACCATCTAGTTCTTCCAGTCTCAGGCTGACAGAGTCTTTGGTTTATGTGGCCCTTTCTGTCTCTTGGGCTGATATTTTCCTTGTGTCTTTGGTGTTCTTCATTTTCCTTTGGTCCAGGTGGGTTGAGACCAATTGATGCATCTTAGATGGCTGCTTGCCAGCGTTTAAGATCCCAGACACCTCTCTCCAAAGTGGGATGCAGAACTTTTTCTTAATACATTTTCTTAAGCCAGTTGACCTGAAATCATGGTCCCCAGACCCCCGTCCCTGCTACCTTGGTCTCCGAAGCTTTTGGTTGTGTTCAGGAAACTTCTTTGCTTTTGGTTTAGTCCAGTTGTGCTGACTTCCCCTGTATTGTGTGATGTCCTTCCCTTCACCTAAAATAATTCTTATCTACTATCTAATTAGTGAGTATCTCTCTCCCTCCCACCCCACCCTCCTAAGCATCAAAGAATATTTTCTTCTGTGTTTAAACTTTTTCTAGAGTTCTTATAATTGTGGTCTCATACAATGTTTGTCCTTTTGCAGCTGACTGATTTCACTCAGCATAATGCCTTCCAGATTCCACCATGTTATGAGATGCTACACAGATTCATCATTGTTCTTAATTGTTGCATAGTATTCCATTATGTGACTATCCTATAATTTATTTATCCATTCATCTGTTAATGGGCACCTTGGTAGCATCCATCTTTTTGCTGTTGTAAACAGTGCTGCAGTGAACATGGGTGTGCATATATCTGTTCATGTGAAGGCTCTTATTTCTCTGGGATATATTCCAAGGAGTGGAATTGCTGAATCATATGGTAGTTCTATTTCTAGCTTTTTAAGGAAGCACCAAATTGATTTCCAATGTGGTTGTACCAATTTACATTCCCACCAGCAGTGTATAAGTGTTCCAGCCTCTCCACAACCTGTCCAACATTTATTATTTTGTGTTTTTTTGATTAATGCCAGCCTTGTTGGGGTGAGATGGAATCTCACTGTAATTTTGATTTGCATTTCTCTACTGGCTAATGATCATGAACATTTCCTCATGTATCTGTTAGCCGCCTGAGTGTCTTCTTTGGTGAAGGGCCTGTTCATATCCTTTGCCCATTTTTTTGGGGGGGGGGGATTATTTTTCATTTTGTTGTTGTTTTTCCAGTATTGTGTAGATTTTAGAGATTAGATGCTGATCAGAAATGTTATAGCTAAAAACTTTTTCCCAGTCTGGAGGTAACCTTTTTACTCTTTTGGTGAGCTCTTTGGATGACCATAGTTGTTTGATTTTTAGGAGCTCCCAGTTATCTAGTTTCTCTTCTGATATTTGTACGTTGCTAGTAATGTTTTGTATACTGTTTATGCCATGTATTAGGGCTCCTAGCATTGTCTCTATTTTTTCTTCCATGGTCTTTACCGTTTTAGATTTTATGTTTATGTCTTTTATCCACTTTGAGTTAGATTTTGTGCATGGTGTGAGGTATGGCTCTTGTTTCATTTTTTTTGTACATGGATATCCAGTTATGCCAGCACTGTTTGTTAAAGAGGCTGTCTTTTCCCATTTAACAGACTTTGAGCGTTTGTCAAATATCAGCTGCTCATATGTGGTTGGATTTATGTCTGGATTCTCAATTCTGTTCCTCTGGTCTGTGTATCTGTTGTACCAGTACCAGGCTGTTTTGACCACTGTGGCTTTATAATACGTTCTAAAATTAGGTAGTGTGAGGCCGCCCGCATTGTTCTTCTTTTTCAATAATACTTATCTGCGGCCTCTTTCCCTTCCATATAAAGTTGGTGATTTGTTTCTCCATCTTATTAAAAAAAGTCACCGGTATTTAGATCGGAATTTTACCTAGAGACTGCTTTGGGTAAAATAGACATTTTTATAATGTTGAGTCTTCCTATCCATGAGCAAGACATGTTTTTCCACTTATGTAGGTCTCTTTTGGTTTCTTGCAATAGTGTCTTGTAGTTTTCTTTGTATAGGTCTTTTACGTCTCTGGTAAGATTTTATCTTCTTGGGGGTTACTGTAAATGGTATTGATTTGGTGATTCCCTCTTCGATGTTCTTTTTGTTGGTGTAGAGGAATCCAACTGATTTTTGTATGTTTATCTTGTATCCTGATACTGTGCTGAACTCTTCTATTAGTTTCGGTAGTTTTCTTGAGGATTCTTAGGGTTTTCTGTGTATAAGATCGTGTCATCTGCAAATAGCGATACTTTCACCTCTTCCTTACCAGTCTGGATGGCTTTTATTTCTTTATCTAACCTAATTGCTCTGGCTATGTCCTCCAGCACAATGTTGAATAAGAGTGGTGATAGAGGGCATCCCTGTCTGGTTCTTGTTCTCAAGGGGAATGCTTTTGGACTCTCTCCAATTAGGCTGTTTGCTTTGTGTAAATGCCTTTTATTATGTTGAGGAATTTTCCTTTTATCCCTATTTTGCTGAGAGTTTTCATCATGAGTGGTTGTTGGTCTTTGTCAAATGCTTTTTCTACATCGATTGATAAGGTCATGTGGTTCTTGTCTTTTGTTTTATTTATATGATGGATTACATTGTTTTTCTAATGTTGAACCATCCCTGCATACCTGGTATGAATTCCACTTGGACATGGTGAATTATTTTTTTGATATGTTGTTGAATTCTATTGCCTAGAATTTTGTTGAGGAGTTTTACGTATAAGTTCATGAGGGATATAGGTCTGTAATTTTCTTTTTTGTGGTGTCTTTATCTGGCTTTGGTATCAGGGTTATGCTGGCTTCATAGAATGAGTTTGGGAGTTTTCCATCGTTTTCTGTGCTCTGAAATACCTTTAGTAGTAGTGGTGTTAACTCTTCTCTGAAATTTTTCTAGAATTCTGCAGTGAAGCGGTCTGGGCCAGTGCCTTTTTTTTTTTTTTTTGAAAGTTTTTAAATTACCTTTTCAATCTTTTGTTATGGGTTTATTTAGTTGTTCTACTTCTGTTGTGTGTTAGTTTAGGTAAATAGTGTGTTTATAGAAATTCATCCATTTCCTCTAGGTTTTCAAATTTGTTAGAGTACAATTTTTCATAGTATTCTGTTATGATTCTTTTAATTGCAGTTGGGTCTGTTGTGATATCACCCATCTCATTTCTTATTTAGATTTTTTGCTTTGTCTCCTGTTTTTCTTGTTTCAGCCTGTGCAGTGGTTTATAGATTTTTTTAATCTTTTCAAAGAATCAGCTTTTGGTTTTGTTAACTCTTTCAATTGTTTTTCTGTTCTCTGTTTCATTTAATTCTGGTTTAATTTCATTATTTGCCTTCTTCTGGTGCCTAAGGCTTTTTTTGTTGCTCTCTTTCTATTTGTTCAAGTTGTAGGGATAATTCTTTGATTTTGGCCCTTTCTCCTTTTTGGATGTGGGCACTTACTGGTGTAAATTGACCTCGGAGCAGTGCTTTAGCTGTGTACCAAAGGTTCTGATAGGGACTATTTTCATTCTCATCTGGTTCTATGAATTTATTTTGTCCTTAATTTCTTCTGTAATCCAATCGTTTTTGAGCAAGGTGTTGTTCAGTTTCCATGTTTGATTTCTTTTCCCTGTTTTTTCTGTTACTGATTTCTAGTTTAATGGCTTTATGGTCAGAGAAGATGCTTTGTAATATTTTGATGTTTTGGATTTTGTTAAGGCCTGCTTTATGACCTAATATGTTGTCTATTCTAGAGAGTGTTCCACATGCATTGGAAAAGAAAGTATACTTGGTTGCTGTTGGGTGAACATTCTGTATATGACTGTGAGGTTAAGTTGGTTGATTGTGGCATTTAGATCTTCCGTGTCGTTATTGAGCTTCTTTTTGAATGTTCTGTCCTTCACTGAAAGTGTTGTGTTGAAGTCTCCTAGTATTATTGTGGAGCTGTCTGTCTTGCTTTTCAATAGTTAGAGTTTGTTTTATGCATCTTAAAGCCCTGTCGTTGGGCGTATAAATATTTAATATGGTTATATCTTCCTAATATATGTCCCTTTAATCGTTATATGGTGTCCTTCCTTATCCTTTTTGGTGGATTTAACTTTGAATTCTGTTTTGTCAGGAATTAATATTGCCACTCCTACTGTTTTTTGATTATTGTTTGCTTGATATATGTATTTTCCCATCCTTTGAGTTTTAGATTGTTTGTGTCTTTAAGCCTAAGGTGTGTCTCTTGTAGGCATGCTCTGTCTCTTTATTTGTGCATTTAGTCCATTTGCATTCAGCGTGATTATGGATATGTGTCAGTTTAGTGCTGTCATTTTGATGTCTTTTTTTGTGTGTTGTTGACAGTTTCTTTTTTCCCTTTAATTTTTTGTGCTGAGTAGTTTTTCTTTGTAAATTGTGTTTTCCTCTTTTTCATTGTTGTTGATTTTGTTTTTGCTGAATCTTTTTATTTTTCTTGTGTTTTATTTTGATGTGTAGGATCATTAGCTTCCTTTGTGGTTACCTTATTATTTACCTCTATTTTCTAAATTTAAACCATACTTTTATCTCCCTATATTGCCTTGACTCCCTCTCCATATGAAAGATCTGTGACTATTTAGTCCCTCTTTACTGATGTAGTGTTGTCATCTTTTACATAATGACATTGCTGTTTCCTTGCTTTGAGTTTTTTAAATCTTGATTTATTTTTCTAATTTCCCTATCAGGTTTGGTATCTGGTTTCTCTGTCCTGTATTCTAGTTTTGGGTTGTTGTTTGATGTTATTGATTTTCTAACCAGAAGCTCCCTTGATTTTGTAGTTTTGCTTTGGTTTTTGCAAATTCCCTAACTTTTTGTTTATCTGGAAATATCCTAATTTCACCTTCATATTTGAGAGACAGTTTTGCTGAATATATGATTTTTGATGGGCAGTTTTTTTCCTCTAAGGCTTTATATATGTCATCCCATTTGCCTTATTGTCTACATGGTTTCAGCTAAGTAGTCTGAGTTTATTCTTATTGACTGTACTCTGTAGGTGACTTTTCATTCATCCCTGTTGTTGTTAGGTGCCGTCGAGTCGGTTCTGACTCATAGCAACCCTGTGCACAACAGAACAAAACACTGCCCGGTCCTGCACCATCCTCACAATTGTTATGCTTGAGCTCATTGTTGCAGCCACTGTGTCAATCCACCTCATTGAGGGTCTTCCTCTTTTCCCCTGACCCTGTACTTTGCGAAGCATGATGTCCTTCTCCAGGGACTGATGCCTCCTGACAACATGTCCAAAGTATGTAAGACGCAGTCTCGCCATCCTTACTTCTAAGGAGCATTCTGGTATTACTTCTTCTAAGACAGATTTGTTTGTTCTTTTGGCAGTCCATGGTATATTCAATATTCTTCGCCAACACCACAATTCAAAGGTGTCAGTTCTTCTTCAGTCTTCCTTACGCACTGTCCAGCTTTCATATGCATATGATGCTATTGAAAATACCGTGCTTGTGTCAGGCGCACCTTAGTCTTCAAGGTGACATCTTTGCTCTTCAACACTTGAAAGAGGTCCTTTTCAGCAGATTTACCCAATGCAATGCATCTTTTGCTCTTAAAATTTTCTCTTTTTCTTTCGTTTGTCCAGTTTGATTATAATATGTGTTGGTGACTTTCTTTTGGGATGTACCTTGTATGGGGTTCGGTGAGCATCTTGGATAGATGCCTTCTCATTTTTCACTATATCAGGGAAGTTTTCTGCCAACAAATCTTCAACAATTCTCTCTGTATTTTCTGTTTTCCCTCCCTGTTCTGGTACTCCAGTCACTTGTAGGTTATTTTTCTTGATAGGGTCTCACATTATTCTTAGGGTTTCTTACCATTTTTTTAAGATTTTTTTTATCTGATTTTTCCTTGACCATAATGTTGCCAAATGTTTTATCTTTTATCTCGCAAATTCTGTCTTCCTCTTTCTCAATTTTTCTTCGCTGATTTTCTGTTGCGTTGTCTAATTGTGAAATTTTATTGTTAATCTCCTGATTGCTATCTCTCTATGGATTCTTGCAGCTTATTAAATTTTTCATTATGCTCTTGAATAATCTTAATTTCTTTGACTGCTTTATCTGTGTGCTCCCTGGCTTGTTTTGCATTTTGCCTCATCTCCTTCCTGATCTTTTGAAGAGTTCTGCATATTAATCTTTTGTATTCTACATCTGGTAATTCCAGGAACATATATTCATCCGGAAGATTCCTCGATTCTTTGTTTTGGGAGTTTGTTGAAGCTATCATGGCCTGCTTCTTTATGTGATTTGATATTGACAGTTTTCTCCAAAACATCTATAGGTTATTGTATTAATCCATTTCATGTTTTCTCACTGTGTCCTAGCTTCTTGCTTTTTTTTGTTTCGATATACCCAAATGGGCTACTTGAGTGAACTAACTTGATTATTAGAGCCTTTGCAGCACTAATGTCCTTTCTCTAGATGACTAGAGCTGTTACCAGGTATATGAGCCTAGGAGTCCATTCACTATTCTTGTATAAATTCAGCTCAGGTGTCCAGGCAGTCAGCCACAAAGTGTGTGGTAAAGGCTCTCAGCTATGATCTAAAAGGAGCAGTGGTGATTGGTGTATGCACAGGTTCTGGTTGCACCAGGGGGTCACACTCTGAATAAGGCAGGGGGCTGACTGTCTTCCCCCAAGTGCCTGTGTGGAAAAAAGGCACGTACCTATTCTCTAGAATGCACTGGTGGATGGGGTCTGCAGCCTTACCATAGGCGCCCAGTGCTTTTAACTGTAAGGACTGGGAGGCACCACTTATCCTTGGACCCCCTGTTGTGGGTGGTAAGGTGGTATGGGTGGAGCTAGCAGTCCTCAGGCCCCTGGTGTGGGTAGGTGAGGACCCTGTTTCATAACTAGAGCCATATCAAATGTTATCACCTGCACTCCCCCGCTGTCTTTACACTGCACAGGTGAAACACTGAAAGTCAGACCTCAGGCTCATTCACCTTTGCAATGTAAGAGCAAGATCCTAGCTGCTTAAATGGGGCCACCTGGGTCCATGCAGGGGTGAAAGACATTCAAAGTACGTGGACTGCTTCTGCCTGGACAGGAGCCGCTTCTGCTCTAAGTTCCCAGGTTAGGGGAACCAGCAGATTATTTTTCCCCCATTTGTTAATTTGTTCCTTCTCCGGTGCCAGGAGAATGGCTCAGGAAGCACAGCAGGACCTATCTCAGGCCCAAGGAAATTGACTGTCACTGAAGCCAGCTTGGGGGCTGAGGGAGGAGGGATCAGATAGATGGAAGAGAGTTCTTTCAAAAGGAGGAGCTATTAGATCTGTGCAGTAAATTAGATGAAATCACTCATTTTGTGCTGAGAGTTGTTTTTCTGCTGATTCTGGAGGTGTGTGCAGATCTTGTGTGCTGACTCGTCCCCACCATAGTCGCACTGGGGGATCTGGGCGGTATCTTTGCTCACCTTCTTTTGCTGAAGCACCCGCGACCTGAACGCCACCAACAGCCCCACCGTGATTGTGCCAGGGGATCAGGGCTGCACCACTTTGCTCGCCTTCTTTTGTTGAAGTAACAGCATCCTGAATGCTACCACCGGCACTGCTGCAGCTGTGCCAGGGGATCAGGGCTGAGGGGTGCTGCTTCCTGCTAAGTCAGGTCCGGCAACTCCTCGCTTCTTCTGCACTGTCTCTTCCTCCCCTGTCACTCAGTCCGATTTCTTAACTTTGCCTTTGATGTCCAGGGTTCCTAGCTTGTCATGTATATAATCGATTCACTTGCTTTTTGGGTCTTTGTTGTATGGGGGACCACTGGAAGCATCTGACTTCTCCGCCATCTTGGCCCCGCCTCAGGGCTTTCTCTTCTTATGCCCAGCTAAATATTCGCCAGGCTGGGATGCTGGGATGCTGCACTCTCTGTCTCCATCCCGAATGTATCATTTCAATGTTCTTATTGGCAACTGCAGGGCTGATACTTTCTGTGTATATACCCAGATATTCCTTCTGGAAAGATAACCATATGATTATGTGTATTTATGCAAAGTATCCAAGATCCTCTTTGTAAAAAGGAAATGTATAAATAAATATAAAATTTAATCTTTAATAAATTCACATTTATATGTTAGCTCCTTTGGGGCTCAGAAAAATGGTATATAGATCTTTTAAAACATGTATTTTATATCCTTAATTTGGTAAAATTTTTTCTTCCCTATCTTTTGTTCAATCAAAAGGAGTTTGAAGGGCTTGCTGTTTTGTCAAAATGTAGGGAAAGCACTTTGAATTCCATTATTTTAAGAAAATTAAACCTGGACTAGTATAATTCAGTTCATTTAACTGGTAAAATTTTAGTATTGGGAAAGACTTATGAATTTGTTAATACAACTCTGTTTTACAGATGTGAATACTGAGGCAGAGGTTAAGTGGCTTGCCCAAACTGACGTAGTGTGATCACAGTAGGGCTGTTATTTGGATCTCCTGACTTCTAACACAGCATTATTTCCACTACTGCAGGCTGCTTTGCTTCCAGTGACTATTTTATACCTCTACATAATTGATACTTCGTGTTTAAGTATTTATTTTGTATAACATTAGCTGACTAATTCAGATTAAAAAAATTCATTTCCTTAATATTTGTGTCTAAATGTTTTTCTGATAGCAACAATGTTAGTTTATGAGCATCACGTACTTGAAAAATATTTTTACGCATTTTAATAAAAAATTATAAACACATAAAACTCCTATATCCCCATCACTCAAATTCAACAGTCATCAAGATTTTGGCAAATTTACTTCATCTCTTCCTCCTTTTTGGCTGAGGTATTTTTAAAGCAAGTCCTAGAAGCATAAACCCATTGTTGTCAAGTTGATTCCAACTCATAGTGACCCTATAGAACAGCGTGGAAGTGCCACGTGGCGTTTCCAGGGAGCGGCTGGTGGATTTGAACTGCTGACCTTTTTGGTTAGCAGCCAAGCTCTTAACCTCTCTTAACCACTGCACCACCAGGGCTCCAGACAGAATATCATGTCTCAATTATATAGGTTAGTATGCATCTCTAAATTATAGAATTTTCTTTCACAGCCACAGTGCCATTATCACACTTAATAAATATAACAATAATATAAAAATATTTAAAGACAGTGATAGTGCTTCAACTGACACTATACAGTGCTTCTAGAGTGTGATTTTTCTTTCTTTTGCATAACTGAAATTTGAGGAGTTGAATAACAAAAGTAAACCAGGAAGTAAAGAAAAGATCCAAGGTATTCCTAAACAACATCTATTATGTGTGTGTAATACGTGTATCTAATTGCAGGTTTTTTCTCTACAGTTTAATTTATCCAGAAAATCTTCATTTTTTTTTTTCCTAAGTGAATTAGAGGCCCAATTTTCAGATAGAAAATTTTAGGGGAAGGGAATCCAGATTTCACAGCTCAAAATATCTCTCTCCACTTTGATAACTCATACACAACATTATGAATGTTTCATTAGTGTCTTTTTTTTCCCGCTAGGAAGAACAACGGAGAATAGAAGAAGAGAAAGAAAAGAAAAAAGAGAATGACATAGTGTTTAAAGCATGGTTACAAAAGAAACGAGAGCAGGTTCTAGAAATGAGGAGAATTCAGCGAGCAAAGGAAATGGAAGACGTGAACAGTAGAGTAAGTAGAACCTCACTATGAAAAATAGTTTCATACAGAGATGAAAGCTGCGTTTATTTATGGAAGGTAGTCTGATTATCAGACCAAGAGCTTGTGGAAGAAGAGCAAAAATTATCAAGAACTACCCTTGCAGAGGATACAACATGCAGATGACTTTACAATTAAGTTCTAGAAAGTCTTCAAAATATCAAATGATTTCTGTTTTATTTAAATTTTCATAAGATAGAAAAAAATGGAAAGCTACCAATTCATTTTTTCAAGCTGGTATAACTTTGATACGCGAATAGGACAAAGATAGCCAAACTGGTCTCACTTAAGAGTAGAGATACAGAATCCGTACATAAAGCTAGCAAATTAAAGAAAATAAATTATTTAATTAAAAAAATTCAAAACCAAATTTGAAACATATAGAAAATCCAAGAGAAAGTAAAAAATCATCCATAACCTTACTACTTAAAAATAGTATTATCTCAGTTATATAGTGCTGCCATAACAGAAATACCACAAGTGGGTGGCTTTAACAAACATAAATTTATTTTCTCACAGTTTAGGGTGCTAAAAGTCCAAATTCAGGGTGCCAATTCTAGTGGAACGCTTTCTCTCTCTGTCCACTCTGGCAGAAGATCCTTGTCCGTCTCTTTTAAGAGTGGGTGATCTTCATGTGGCTTGGCATCTCTTCTCCCCATCTCTCCTTACTAGCTTGCTTGTTTAATCTCTTCAAAAGAGATTGACTCAAAATATACCCTACACTAATCCTGCCTTATCAGCATAAAAAACACAACCCCATTCTCAAATGGGATTATAACCATGGGCAACACATATTTTGGGGGGACACAATTTAATCCATAACGAGTATATGAGTAAACATTGAAAAGCCAATTCCCAGTCCTTTCAGTCTCATCTCCCAGCGACGATTACTTTTAACAAACGAAACCCATTGCTGTCAAGTCAATTCTGGCCCTATAGGACAGAGTAGAACACCCCATAGGGTTTCTAAGCAGTGGCTGGTAGATTCGAACAGCCGACCTTTTGTTAGCAGCCAAGCTCTTAACCACTGTGCCACCAGGGCTCCATCACTTTTAACAGTGAGGTGCAAATCTTTCCAGATCTTATTTAAAATATTTATGTGATTATATACATTTTTTTCTGACAAGAATGAGAGGATGCCAAAAATTTATTATTCTGCTTGCTTTTTTCCATTTATTCCATCACCAACATCGTTGTAGGTCATTACATTCAGATCTTTGCTTTTCTCTCAAATGGCTGCATGGTTATCTCATTTTTTAGAGGTAATTTAATTTATTAAATTACCGTTTGTGAATATTTAGATTGGTTCCAATATTGTGCTGTTAAAAACAATGGTTTAGTGAGCATCTTCATTCTACAGGAGAATATCAATGTTCTATAGGAGAGTTTAAGAGTGGGATTGATGATTTATGAGTGTGCAGAGTAAAGTTTTTGGTTAAATAAGGCAAATTGCTGTCCCAAAAGATTTTACCAATTTATACTTCCTCCAGCAGTGTGTGAAAGTGAATGGTCACCAGCCCTGGCTAACGCTGAGCACAAGTACATATCCTTCTGTGAATTTTCGGTTTATAGTCTAGTCTTTTTTTTTTTTTTTATTTTTGTTATTGAATTGTATATCAGAAATTTTAATCCTTTTTTATTATATCACTTGGAAATATGTTTTCCTAGTCTGACAATAAATTATATATTTTTTACATTGTTTATTTTGCCATTTGTAGAAGTTTTTAGCTTATTTATAATTTTGGAACGGGCAGTACTTTTGCAGGTAAGACACAAAAATTATAAATTAAAAGGGAAAATACTGAGAAATTTGACTGCAATTATATAATTAAAGAATAATATACTGTAATCAAAGAGTTTATTTTATGAAAGAAATTATGGCTCAATAAACAAATCTATTAATATAATTAATCACATAAATAGGTAGATAAAAAGAGAAAAATACATGATTATATTGAAAGATATATAAAAGGTATTTATTAACATTTAACATAATTTATTAAATTCCCAATAAAATATGAATCGTAGTATAAAGACTATCTCAGGAAACACTATAGGAATTCCCATTAAAGTCAGAAAATGGCAAGACTCCCATCTATCTTAAATAACTTTATTCTGGGAATGCTATCCAATTCATCAAGAAGAGAAAAAGAAACAAGGTAAAAGTATTAGCAGAGTGGCCATTTACATTCTAAATGTATAAGAAATTATAGTAATATTCCAGCAATCACCTCATAGAAAAATATAAAAGAAGGATCTCATTCACAATAAAATATGACTGTATAAGATACTTGGGGCTAAAGAAGAATGCATAAGGCCTATATGGAGAATACAATACAGTACAGCTTTGCAATACAGTAAAGAAAGCGGTATAATATTCCTGAATGGGTGGACTAAATAATATAAAAATGTAAGAGTTCCTCTCAATTCATCCATGTATTTAATGACATTTAAAATAAAAGCTAGTTAGGATTTTTTAAATTATTGCTATACTTGTTAATATTGTTAAATTGTGTCATAAACTAATAGTATTCTAAAGTACTTTTATGAATTTTGTCCCTATGCTGAAGCTGAGCTATAATATAATTTGACAGTTAAGTAATTGGGTTTATTACGTTGGGATAATAAGTGTATTTTGTTGATTATTTCTGTGGGACATAGTTTATAATGTGAGTCAGAGTTCCCAGAAAATGCCTTCAGAATATATAGATTGTGGATGACCTGTTGTACATTGGAAGAAAAAAAAGCTTTTAAGGGATGGAATTTTTATTGCCATTTCAAGAGAAATAGCTAAAAATGCCATGCATATTTGTTATGAACTTTCCATCTCTTGTTCAGTGATATTGATAAATGCTGTGTGTGCAGTGTATGTGTGTGTGTGTGTGTGTGTGTGCGTGCATACACATATACATACATATACATGTATCTGTATATAGGTCTGTACACCTGTATGTGTATGTAAATGTTATTTGCAGAGGTGTGTAAATTATTGGCACATAAAAATACAGACATTTCAGATCAAAATAGGAAAGGGAAAAATTGGGTCATTTATTTAAGGTCAGTATTTTCAAAAGAGACTGCATGTGAAACTAATGGCTTGTGTACACACGTACGCGCGTGCAAACACACACACACAGAGACACACACACACACACACACAAGAAATTCCCAGTGTTCAGCGTTTTCTGCCTTCTCCCAGTAGATTTTGAACCAGCATATATAACCTGTTGAGCAAGTCTGGCTACCATATTTGAATTTGAATTTTGCTCGTAAAAGATAGGACAGCTTCTAAAAAGTGGTATTTTTACTTATTTCATTTTTGGGAGTGAGAAATTTTGAAATCTTTGTTATTTTTATGCTACTTCTCTTTTCTCCTGTTTCTTTTATTCTACTAAAAAAATATTGGACAATTCCTCTTTATGGGAGTAAAACAACTCAACTTAAACCCTTTTCCCTCTTCTACCTTACTTGGCAGCCTTCACAAAGTTCATGTCCATAATAGATGTCTTTACTGTATGTAATATGGAGAAAAGTAAGGTTGAAAGGCTCACTCTCTTTACTTCTTTCTTACTAGTATCAGAGCTGTCATGAGTGGCTCATCGAGTGGATTTAGGTAGGATGAAAGCATTCCTGATGCTTGCTGTCATTTGCCCTTGCCTAGAATCGACTCGATGGCAACGGGTTTGGTTTGGTTATATATCTCGAGTAAATTAATTTGCACAGTACGAGGTATGGGCCTTCCTGATTTCCTGGCATTGGAATGCCCTGACAAAATGGAACTCTCCTGAGCTGATGAAAGGGCAAACACAAAAATTGAGGAACAGGCTGCAATTAAACATAATCTTCACAGCAAGACAATGAGAGTGAGAGAGACTCCTAGAGAGCGTGCATAGCTGGAATAAGTTCCGGTAGTTCCACTGTACTGTGCTGTGGCTCAGGCCAAACAGCTTGGGTCACAGCACTTGTGTTCTGGGGCCAAATTATTCCAGAACAGGGCTTGAGAGTTTTCAATATTGCAAAGCTGCATAAACAGTATGCCTATTCCTTGCTTTACTTACTTTTTCATTTTTACAAGCTGCTGCTAGATCTTTGCTCATTCTTTTTTTGGGATTGCTTCTATATAAACTTAATTATATATATTTTTCTTTTAAGTGGCATTTGAAAGGATTTTAATTAAATCAGTGTTTTATTGTTTAGTTTTTAAAATTTTTTTGAGGTAACATTTATATGCAGTGTCATGTGAAGATCTTATATGTATAACTCAGTGACTTTTGACAAATGTGTACCTATGGGTAAACAATACCATAATCAAGATTTAGGAAATTTCTGTCACTCCAGAAATTTCCATTTTGTCCTCTTCCTATCAATTTCCACCCCCTATGGGCAACTTTGGCATACTAGTTAAGTACTATGGCTGGTAACCAAAGGATCAGCAGTTTGAATCTGCCAGGTGCTCCTTGGAAACTCTACACACGGGTCAGTTCCACTCTGTCCTATAGGGTCATTATGAGTGGAATCGACTGCACAGCAATGGGTTGTTTTTTTTTTTTTTTTTTTTTTGCTTTTTGGTATGGGCAACTTGCCCTTGAGCATCAAGTAGCTAAAGCAAAAGGAAGAAATGATGAATAAAAGAGCTGAACAAATGATTTCAAAGGGTGGCTCCAGAAGACAAAGTAAAGTATTATAATGACATGTACAAAGACCTGGAGTTAGAAAACCAAAAGGGAAGAACACACTTGGCACTTCTCAAGCTGAAAGAACTGTGGAAAAAACTCAAGCTTTGAGTTGCAATATTGAGGGATTCTATGGGGAAAATATTAAATGATGCAGGAAGCATTGAAAGAAGATGGAAAGAATACACAAAGTCACTATTCCAAAAAGAATTGGTCAATGTTCAGCCACTTCAGGAGGTAGCGTATGGTCAGGAACCAGCGGTACTGAAGGAAGAGGTCCAAGTTACACTGAAGGCATTGGTGAAAAACAAGCCTCCAGGAATTTATGGAATACCAATTGGGATATTTCAACAAATGGATGTAGCATTGGAAGTGCTCACTTGTCTATGCCAAGAAATTTGGAAGACAGCTACCTGACCAACCGACTGGAAGAGATATAGGAGCTACTTATATATTCCAGCTATAAATTTATTGTCAAATATATGTATTGTGCATATGTTCCCCCAGTTTTCATTTTCTTGACGATACCTTTTGTTGAGCAGAAGTTTTTATTTTCATTGAAATTGAGTTTATCATTTATTCCTCTTATGGTTAATGCTTTTGGTGTTCTTTCTAAGAAAATATTTGCTTACTCCAGGGTTTGAAGATATTCTTCATTTTCTTCTATAAGATGTATTAAAGTTTTACCTTTTATATTTAGATCCCATGATCAAATTTATTTTTGTTTTGTTTGAGGTAGGGGTTGAGATTCATTTTTTTCCATATGTTTATCCAGTTGTTCTAGCATTGATATTGAAAAGATTTTTCTTTTCCCATTAACTTACCTTGGGACCTTTGTCCAAACTCAAATGACCATATATGTGTAGGTCTGTTTCTGGGCTCAATATAATGTTTCATGGATCTTTTTTTTTTTAATCCTTATGCCAGTACCTCACTGTCTTGATAACTGTAGATTTAAAATAAAATTTGGAATTAGCTGTAGATTTTCCAGCTTCTTAGGTATGTATCCAAGAGACTTGTAAGTAGAGACTCAAAACAGATACGTATACACTAATGTTTATTGCAGCATTATCCACAATAGCCAAAAGGTGAAAATAACCCTAGTGTCCATCCACAGATTAATGGATAAACAAAATGTAGTGTATGTGTATGGTTGATCATTGTTCAGCTATAAAGAAAATGAAGTTCTGATAAGTGCTAGGACGTGGATGAGCCTTGAAAATGTTGTGCTGAATGAAATAAGTCACACACAAAAAGACATACTGTATAACCTCACTTATATGAAATACCTAAAATAGGCAAATGCATAGACAAAGAAGTTTATTGGTGATTACTAGAGGCAGAGGGGAAGAGAGAACGGGAGTTTTTGCTGAAAGGGTACTGAATTTCTGTTTGGGGTGATATAAAACTTAGAAATGGATAATGGGGATGGTTGTACAACATGGTGACTGTCGTGGATTGAACTGTGCCCCCAAACATATGTATATCAATTTGGCTAGGCCGTGATTCCCAGTATTGTGTGATTGTCCACATTTTGTCATCTGATGTGAGTTTCCTGTACATTGTAAATCCTACCTCTATGATGTTAGCGAGGTGGGATAGGTGGCAGTTGTGTTAATGAGGCAGGACTCAACCTGCAAGATTGGATTTTGTCTTCAGGCAGTCTCTTTTGGGATACATAAGAAAGAAACAAGCAGAGAAACAGCGGGACCTCATCCTACCAAGAAAGCAGGGCTGGGAGCAGAGTGTGTCCTTTGCACCTGGAGGTCCTGCACGGAGAAGCTCCTAGTCCAGGGAAAGATTGATGAGAAGGACCTCCAGGGCTGACAGAAAGAGAAAGGCTTCCCCTGGCACTGACACCCTGAGTTTGAACTTGTAGCCTACTTTACTGTTAGGAAATAACATTTCTCTTTGCAGTACTAGATAACTAAGACAGTGACTATAATTAATGTCACTGAATTCTATCCTTAAAAACTGTTCAAATGGCAAACTTTTGTTATATATATTTTATCACAATAAAACTTTTTTAAAAAAAGTTAGAGTGGTATTAAATTTTCTTTAAATGTTTAATGGAATTCATCAGTAAAGCCACCTGGGCCTGGAGTTTCCTTTGTGGAAAGGTTTATAGTTATAAATGAAGTTTCTTTTAAAGACGTAGGGCATTCCAGTTTCCTATTTTATCTTGTGTGAGCTTTGGTAAATTGTCTTTTTTAAAGAATTAATCTGTTTCATCTAAATTGCCACATTTATTGGCATAGTGTTTTATTTTTCTATGTAATATTTATAGCGTCTATAGTGACATCTCCATCATTTGTAATATTTGTTAATTTATACTTTTTCTTGATCAACTTTGCTTTTTTTTTCCCCCAAATAAACAATTTTTGGCTTTGTTTACTTTATTATGTCCATTTTTAAATCTTTTCCCAATTTTATCTTTATTATTTTCTTTCTTCTAAATACTTTGTGATTAATATGCCCATTTTTTATTCTCTTTAGAAATTCAGATCCTTGATTTTAAATCTTTGTCTCTTTCTTGAATAAGCATTTAAAGCCATAGTTTTCTCCTCTAAGCATTAATTTCTTTGCAGCTCACAATTTTTTTTTTTTTAATTGTGCTTTAGGTGAAAGTTTACAGGGCAAATTAGTTTCTCATTCAAAAATTTATACACAGATCACTTCGTAACATTGGTTGCAATTTCCGCAGCGTGTCAGCAGTCTCTCCCTTTCAACCCCAGGTTCCCCATGTCTATTCATCCAGTTTTCCTGTCCTTTCATGCCTTCTCATCTGCTTTTGGGCAAGTGTTGCCCTTATGGTCTTGTATACTTGATTGAACTAAGAAGCACGTTCCTCACGTGTGTTATTATTTGTTTTATAGGCCTGTCTAATCTTTGGCTGAAAGGTGGACTTCAGGAGCGGCTTCAGTTCGGAGTTAGAAGGGTGTCTGGGGCCCATAATGTAGAGAATCGCTCAGGTCTCTGTCAGACCAGTAAGCCTGTTCTTTTTTGTGAATTTGAATTTTGTTCTGTATTTTTTCCTCATCCAGTCTGGGGCCCTCTGTTGTGATCCCTGTCAGAGCCAGGCACCATCTAGTTCTTCCACTCAGGCTGGTGGAGGCTGTGGTTCATGTGGTCCATTAGTCCTTTGGACTAATATTTTCCTTGTGTCTTTGGTTTTCTTCATTCTCCTTTGTTCCAGATGGGATGGGACCCATAGATTATCTCAGATGGCCGCTCTCAAGCTCTTAAAACCCCAGACACTACTCACCAAAGTAGGATGTAGAACATTTTCTTTATGAATTATGTTATGTCAATTGACCTAAATGCCCCCTGAGACCATGGTCACCAGCCCTCAGCCCCAGCAACTTGGCCCCTCAAGGTGTTTGGATGTATCTAGGAAGCTTATAAGACTATACCCCTTTGTGTTCTTTTTTATATGTGAATATACGTGCTATACATACAAATATGTATGTAAAAATATCCACAGCCTAACCTATATATGTACACAGGTATACTTCTGTATGCCCTTCTTCTATTCAGTGTATGTATCTGCCTGTAAGTTATTATTTGTTTTTACTGTTGTTGTAGGGTTGTATATGCTATAGTGTTGCCTCTTTTTTTTTTTTCCTTCTGTTCCTTGAAATGTCTTCCTCTGCCTTGGTTAAGTTGCGCAGACTTCCGCTATATTGTGTATCGTCTTTCCCTTCACCGTAGTTAGCACTCATCTACTATCTAGTTAGCAATTTCCCCTTCCCACCCCTCCCATCCCTTGTAACCATCAAAGATTGTTTCTTTCTGTGCGTAAATACTTTCTTGAGTTTTTATAATTGTGGTCTCATAATATTTGTCCTTTTATGATTGACTTACTTCACTCAGCATAATGCCCTCTGGATTCATCCATGTGTGAGATGGTTCGAGAAATCAACAAGTTCTTTATCATTGTGTATTATTCCATTGTGTGTATGTACCATAATTTGTTTACCCATTTATCTGTTGGTGGGTACTTAGGTTGTTTCTATCTTTTGGCTATTGTGAATAATGCTGCAGTGAACATGTATGTCCATATGTCTATTTGTGTGATGGTTCTTATTTGTTGTTGTTGTTAGGTACTGTCGAGTCCGTTCCAACTCATAGCAACCCTAGGCACAACAGAACGAAACACTGCCCTGTCCTGAGCCAACCTTACAATCGTTGTTATGCTTGAGCTCATTGTTGCAGCCACTGTGTCAATCCACCTCATTGACAGTCTTCCTGCTTTCCACTGACCCAGTACTCTGCCACCATGATGTCCTTCTACAGGGACTGATTGCTCCTGACAACGTGTCCAAAGTATGGAAGACGCAGTCTCGCCATCCTTGCCTCTAAGGAGCATTCTGGCTGTACTTATTCTAAGACATATTTGTTTGTTCTTTTCGCAGTCCATGGTATATTCAATATTCTTTGCCAACAGCACAATTCAAAGGCGTCAGTTTTTCTTTGGTCTTCCTTATTCATTGTCCAGCTTTCACTGTGCATATGATGCGATTGAAAATACCATGGCTTGGGTCAGGTACACCTTAGTCTTCAGGGTGACATCTTTGCTTTTCAACACTTTAAAGAGGTCCTTTGCAGCAGATTTACCCAACGCAATGCGTCTTTTGATTTCTTGACTGCTGCTTCCATGGCTGTTGATTGTGGATCCAAGTAAAATGAAATCCTTGACAACTTCAATCTTTTCTCCGTTTATCATGATGTTGCTCATTGGTCCAGCTGTGAGGATTTTTGTTTTCTTTATGTTGAGGTGCAATCCATAATGAAGGCTGTGGTCTTTGATCTTCACTAGTAAGTGCTTCAAGTCCTCTTCACTTTCAGCAAGCAAGGTTGTGTCATCTGCATAACGCAGGTTGTTAATGAGCCTTCCTCCAGTCCTGATGCCCCGTTCTTCATATAGTCCAGCTTCTCGTATTATTTGCTCAGCATACAGATTGAACAGATATGGTGAAAGAATACAACCCTGATGCACACCTTTCCTGACTTTAAACCAATCAGTATCCTCTTGTTCTGTCCAAACAACTGCCTCTTGATCTATGTAAAGGTTCCTCATGAGCACAATTAAGTGTTCTGGAATTCCCAGTCTTCTCAATGTTATCCATAATTTGTTAGGATCCACACAGTCGAATGCCTTTGCATAGTCAGTAAAACACAGGTAAACATCCTTCTTGTATTCTTTGCTTTCAGTCAAGACCCATCTGACATCAGCAGTGATATCCCTGGTTCCATGTCCTCTTTTGAAACCAGCCTGAATTTCTGGCAGTTCCCTGTTGATGCACTGTTACAGCCACTTTTGAATCATCTTCAGCAAAATTTTGCTTGCGTGTGATATTAATGATATTGTTCTATAGTTTCCACATTTGATTGGATCACCTTTCCTGGGAATAGGCATAAATATGGATCTCTTCCAATCAGTTGGCCAGGAAGCTGTCTTCCATATTTCTTGGCATAGACGAGTGAGCACCTCAAGTGCTGCATTTGTTTGTTGGAACATCTCAATTGATAGTCCATCAATTCCTGGAGCCTTTTTTTTTGCCGATGCCTTCAGAGCAGCTTGGACTTCTTCCTTCAGTACCATCGGTTCCTGATCACGTGCCACTTCTTGAAATGGTTGAACATTGACTAATTCTTTTTGATATAATGACTCTGTATTCCTTCCATGTTCTTTGGATGCTTCTTGCATTGTTTAGTATTTCCCCCATAGAATCCTTCACTATTGCAACTTGAGGCTTGAATTTTTTCTTCAGTTTTTTCAGCTTGAGAAACGCTGAGTGGGTTGTTCCCTTTTGGTTTTCCATCTCCAGCTCTTCGCACATGTCATTATAATACTTTGTCTTCTCAAGACGCCCTTTGAAATCTTCTGTTCAGTTCTTTTACTTCATCAATTCTTCTTTTTGCTTTAGCTGCCTGAGGTTCAAGAGCAAGTTTCAGAGTCTCCTCTGACATTCATCTTAGTCCTTTCTTTCTTTCCTGTCTTTTCAGTGACCTCTTGCTTTCTTCAGGGATGATGTCCTTGATGTCATTCCACAACTTGTCTGGTCTTCAGTCACTAGTGTTCAGTGCGTCAAATCTGTTCTTGAGATGGTCTCTAAATTCAGGTGGGGTATACTCAAGTTCATGTTTTCACTCTTGTGGACTTGCTCTGATTTCCTTCAGTTTCAGCTTGAACTCCCATATGAGCAATTGATGGTCTGTTCCACAGTCGGCCCCTGGCCTTGTACTGACAGATGATATTGAGCTTTTCCATCATCTCTTTGCACAGATGTAGTCAATTTGATTCCTGTGTGTTCCATCTGGTGAGGTCCATGTGTATAGTTGTCATTTATGTTGGTGAAAAAAAGTATTTGCAATGAAGAAGTCATTGGTCTTGCAAAATTCTATCATGCGATATCCCATGGTGTTTCTATTATCAAGGCCATATTTTTCAACTACAGATTCTTCTTCGTTTCCAACTTTCGCATTCCAGTCAGCAGTAATTATCAATGCATCTTGATTTCATGTTAGACCAATTTCAGACTGCAGAATCTGATAAAAAATCTTCTATTTCTTCACCTTTGGCACTAGCGGTGGTGCATAAATTTGAATAATAGTCATATTAACTGGTCTTCCTTATAGGCGTATGGATATTATCCTATCACTGACAGCGTTGTACTTCAGGATAGATCTTGAAACATTCTTTTTGGTGATTAATGCAGCACCATTCCTCTTCAAGCTGTCATTCCCAGAATAGTTGACTGTATGATTGTCTGATTCAAAATGGCCAATACCAGTCCATTTCAGCTCACTAATGCCTAGGATATTGATGTTTATGTGTTCCATTTCATTTTTTGACGATTTCCAATCTTCCTAGATTCATACTTCGTACATTCCAGTTTCTAGTTATTAATGGATGTTTGCAGCTGTTTCTTGTCATTTTGAGTCGCGCCACATCAGCAGATGGAGGTCCCAAAAGCTTTACTCCATCTACATCATTAGGTCTAGGACGTATTCCTAGGAGTGGGATTGCTGGACCGTATGGTATTTCTACTTCTAGCTTTTTAAGGAAGCACCATGTTGTTGAACATGTCGTTTATTTGTTGGCTGCGTGATGTACAATTTGATGAAGTATCTGTTTATGCCTTTACACATTTTTTGTTTGGGTTGCTTGTCTTTTTATTGTTGAGTTGTTAAGGTTTTCTGAGTAATTTAGAAAGTCAGGCTTTATCAGATATGTCTTTGCCAAAGATTTTTTTGCCAATCTGTAGGTCCTCTTTTTACTCAACTTGGAAAAGAATTTTGATGAGCATAAATATTTAATCTTTAGGAGGTCCCAGCTACCTAGTTTATCTTCTGGAGTTTGTCTGTTTTTATTTATGCTTGATATTCTATTTATGCCACAAATTGGGACCCCTATGTTGTCCCTGTGTTTTCTTTCATGAACTTTATATTTTTAGGTTTTACATTTAGGTCTTTGATCCATTTTGAGTTAGTGTTTGTATATGGGGTGAAGAATGGATCCTGTTTGATTTTTCTGCAGATAGACATCCAGTTTTGCCATCACCAAGTGTTGAAGAGACTATCTTTTCCCTATTTAATGGAGTTTGACCCTTTGTTGAAGATCAGGTGTCTGTAGGTAGATGGATTTACCTCTGGGTTCTCAATTCTGTACCATTGGTCTATGTGTCTGTGATTGTACCAGTATTAGGCTGTTTTGACTATTGTGGCTGTATAGTAGGTTCTGTGATCAGCTGGTGTGAGGCCTCCTACTTTGTTCTTTTTCTTCAATAGTACTTTGCTTTTCTAGGGCCTCTTTCCTTCCATAGAAAGTTGGTGATTAGTTTTTCCATCCCATTAAGGAATGTTGGAATTTGGATCAGGATTACATTGTATCTATAGATTGCTTTGGGTAGTATTGACATTTTCACAATGTTTAGTCTTCCGGTCCACGAGCATGGTATGCTTTTCCATTTATAAAGGTCTCCTGTAGTTTCTTGCAGTAGTGTTTGTAGTTTTCTTTGTATGAGTCTTTCATGTCCATAGTTAGGTTTATTTCTAAGTATTTTATCTCCGGTGGGGCTATTATAAATGTACTGTTTTCCTGATTTCCTTTTGGGAGTTCTCTTTGTTAATGTAGAGGAACCTGACAGATTTTTGTATGTTGATCTTGTACTCTGCCACTTGCTGAATCCTTCTGTTAGTTGCAGTAGCTTTCTTGTGGATTCTCTGGGATTTCCTATGTATAGGATAATATCATCTGCAAATGAGGATAGTTTTACTTCTTCCTTACCAATTTTGATGGCCTGCATTTTCCTTTCTTGCCTTATTGCTCTGGCTAGGACTTCCAGTAAAATGTTGAATAAGACTAGTGATAAAAGGGTGTCCTTGCCTTGTTCCTGTTCCTAAGGGAAATGTTTTCAGTTTCTCTCCATTGAGAATAATGCTGGCAATTTGTTTTGTGTATATGCTTTTAATTATGTTGAGGAATTTCCTTTTTATTCCTATTTGATGACAGTTTTTATCAGGAATGGGGTTGGACTTTATCAAATGCCTTTTCTGCATCAATTGAGATGATCATGTGACTTTTCCTTTGTTTTACTTATGTGGTAGATTACATTGACTTATTTTCTAATGTTGAGCCATTTTTGCATACCTCGTATGAATTCCACTTGGTCATGATGTATTTTTTTTTTCCCCACATGCTGTTGGATTCTACTGGCTAGAATTTTGTTGAGAATTTTTATGTCAATGTTCATGAGGGATATTGGTCTATAATTTTCTTTTTTAGTGGCACCTTAGCCTGACTTGGTATCAGGGTTATGCTAGTGTCGTAGAATGAATTTGGGACTATTCTTTTCTTTTCTATAATCTGGAATAGTTTGAGTAGCATTGGTGTCAACTCTTCTTTGAATGCTAGGTAGAATTCTCCAGTGAAACCGATTGGGCCAGGTTTTTTTTTTTTTTTTTTTTGGTCATTGTTGTTGGTAGTTTTTTTGTGACCTCTTCAGTTTCTTCATTTGTTATGGGTCTCTTCAGATTTTCTGCCTCATTTTGTGTTAGTTTAGATAGGTAGTGTGTTTCTAGGAATTTGTCCTTTTTCTTTAGGTTTTCAAATTTGTTGGAATATAACTTTTCATAGTATTCTGTTATGATCCTTTTTATTTCAGTTGATCCTTTTGTGATGTTGCCCATCTCATTTTTTATTTGGGTTATTTACATCTTTTTTTCTTTTTTCAGATTGTCCAGTGGTTTGTTGATTTTATTGATCCTTTCAAAGAACCAGCTTCTAGTCTCATTGATTGTTTTAGTCATTTTCTGTTTCATCCATTTCTGCTGTAATCTTTACTATTTCCTTTTTTCTTACAGCTGTGGGTTTCTTTTGCTGATGTTTTTCTATTGTTCGAGTTGTAGGGTTAAGGTATTGATTTTGGCCCTTCTTTTTTGATGTGTGGGTTTATTACTGTTAGGGTTCATTTTATGTATTTTGGAGCCCTGCCTGACATTAGGTGTGCAGATATTTATTATGGTTATGTCCTCTTGATGGATCCCTTAATCCCTTGTCTGTTATGATGGAGTTTGATTTAAAGTCTATTTTATTGAAGATTAATATCGCCACTCTTGCTCTTTTTTGATTACTGTTTGCTTGATATGTTTTTTTCCATCCTTTGATTTTTAACCTCTTTATTTCTTTGTGTCTAAGGTGTGTCTCTTGTAGGCAGCATATTGATGGGTTGTGTTTTTTATTCATTCTGCCACTCTCTGTGTTTTGAATGCTGCATTTAACCTGCTTACATTCAGTGTGATTATTGATAGATATGAATAAATTTACTGTTGTCATTCTGTTAATGCTTTTTTTTTTTGTGATGTTGACAGTTTCTTTGTTCTGCTTAGTTTTCTATGCTGAGTTCTTTTTGTTCATGGATTGTCTCTTCATTTCCTTTGTTTTTGTGTTCACTGAGTCTTTCTGATTGTCTTCTTTGTTTTGGTGATTTGTTAATTTTCTTCATGGTTACTGTGAGGTTTACCTTTATCATCCTATGTTTACATCTCTCTTATTTTTAGATATTGCCTTGGCTTCCTATCCATATGGAAGTTGTGTAACTACACCATTCACTGCCCCTTTTTGTTTTGAAGCCGTCATCGATTTCAGGTTGACATCCCTAGTTCCCTATTTTTGGTTCTTTGGCTTTGTATTACTTCTCAGATTTCTGTATCTGGGTCGGCATTTGGGTGGTACTGTTGTGTGGCCTGCTCTCACGTTATTGTCTGCTGACACTGGGTCTCTATCCAAAGGATTCCCTTTAATATTTCTTGCAAGGATGGTCTGGTTCTTACAAGTTCCCTTAATTTATGTTTATCTGGGAATGTCCTAATTTCACCATCCTATTTGAGAGACAGTTTTGCTGGGTATATGACTCTTGGTTGGCAGTTTTTTTCTTTTAGGGTTTTATATATGTCATCCCATTGCCTTCTTGACTGCATGGTCTCTGCTGAGAAATCAGAGCTTAGTTTTATTGAAGTCCCTTTGTAGGTGATGTTTTGTTTTTCCTGAGCTGCTCTCAGAATTCTTTCTTTTTCTTTGGACTTGGAAATTTGATTATGATATGTGTTGGTGACTTTTTTGGGGGTCTGTCCTGTATGGGGTTCATTGAGCCTCTTAGATGGAAATACTCTCATCTTTCATGATATTAGGGAAGTTTTCTTCCAGCAAATGAAAAAAAAATTCTTTACTGAGCTTTTTTTTTTTTTTTTTGTCTCCTCACGTTTTGGGGTTCCTATCATGTGTAAATTATTCCTCTCCATAGTGTCCCACGTAAGTCTTAGGTTTTCTTCATTTTGTTTTTATTCTTTTTTTCTAATTGTTCCTCAAGCAAATTGCTCCCAGGGATTTGTCTTCTGTTTCATTAATTCTTTCTTCCACTGTTTCAGTTCTATTTCTGTGTCCTTCCATTGAGTTATGTATTCCTTATATTTTATTGTTAATCTTCTGGATTTCTAGTTACTGTTTCTGTATGATTTCTAATCCTGAATTTAATTTGTCATTTTCTTCTTGTATTGTTTTCCTGAATTCTCCTAGGGTTTTGTCTGTGCTTTCCTTGATCTCTTAGAGGACCCTATATGTAAACCTTTTGAATTCTTTATCAGGCAATTCCATTACCATCTCTTCTTCAGAAAGATTTTCTGCCCCTTTATTTTGGTCATTTGGTTGAGCCATCTTGTCTTGTTTCTTCATATGATTTGACATTGTCTGCTGTTTCTGAGGCATTAAGGTGTTATTTGTGATTTTTTTGTTTTGTTTTGATTTTATCAGTTTGAGTGGGTTGGGCATGCTTCGGTGATCACTTGTCTGGCAGCAGAGAGGTGTTTATTTCCTGCCCCAGTTGGATGGGGCAACAGCAGGCAGAGCAAGCCCTCTTTGCTGTTCACTGTATATGTGAGATGGCTGAAGGCATACTGGGTGGGTGCTATATGGCAGTATGGGAATGCTCACAGTCGCTCACCAGGTGGGTGGGCAATGAGCAAGGAGCAAGCAGGCGCCCAGCGGGGAGGGCTCTAAGGCATACCATCTGTTAGGAGGGTGGGGTAGTCACCTGGGGGACATGCAGGTGCTCTCCCTGGTTAGGGAGGGGTGGGAAAGTTGGTCAGGGGGCACACAGGTGCTCACCCTGGTAGGGGAGAGGCAGGAAAGTTGGTCAGGGGCTTGACAGGTGCTCTCTGATGGTAGAGGGGCAGGACGGGTGACTGGAGTTCCTGCAGGCACCCTCTCTTGTGGTGGAGAGGCAGGGCAGGCAATCAAGGGGAGGACAGGCACTCTCTGATGAGAGAGGTGCAGGTTGGGTGGCCAAGAGTCAAATGGATGGTCTCCTGGGTGGGGGAGGGGCAAGGCAGGTGGCTGGGGGTCTGAGCAGGTACCCTCTCCAGTGGGAGAGGGGTAGGTTGGGAGGCCAGCTGTTGCACAGGCACTCTTCTGGGCAAGGGTGGGGTGGGTGGCCAAGGGTCATGCAGGCACTCGTTCCAGTGGGGAAGGGGTAGAGCAGACAGCCAGGGAGGGGGCGAGTGAGAAAAAAGAAAAAAAGCTCATCTATTGCTTTGTGCTTGCCACCTGCCCTACTGGTCAGGTACTGCCCCTGGAGAGTTGCCCTGTCTCTGGGTCCTGGCTCCGTCCCTGCTCTGTATATGCCAGGATCCCTGAAGTTCTCGTCCTCCTTCTTGTACTTTCCCTCCTTAGCTCCAGTTCATGTCCCGGCTTTGTCTCAAAATGGTCTTGCTCTGCCGGGCTCTCTGGGAAGTTACCTCTACTACGTATATCTCGCCCTGTTTGCTGCCGTTGTTCAATTTCTTTTTCCAGTCGGTGTTTGATATAATTCTGTATCCTTTCATCTGATGCTCAGGGTTCCAGGGTTGTCCTCTGTATATGTTTCACTTTGTTTCTAGTGTTTTTGCTGCAGGGGGATGGCATGGTGTGTCTGACTAGGCTGTTGTCTTAAATAAATTCTGTATCTTAAAAATTTTTAATGTTGTGTTGTAATTTTCTTTAAGTTCAAAATACTTTCTACTTTTCCCAGTAATTTCTTTTTGACCCATAGGTTATTAAGAAATGTGTTGTTTAGTTTTAAAATATTTGGGAATTTTGAAGACATCTGTTCTTGATTTCTAATTTAATTCACTTGTGCTTAGACAACATATTCTATAATGTTTTAGTTTTTTGAAGTTTATTGAGATATTTTATGGCACAGCATATTGTCTATCAAGATGAACTTTCCATGGGCACTTGTATACATTATGTATTCTATATATGGGTATACCAAACAAACAAACAAACAAACAAACAAACCCAGTGCCGTCAAGTTGATGCCAACTCATAGCGACCCTATAGGACAGAGTAGAACTGTCCCATAGAGTTTCCAAGGAGCACCTGGTGGATTTGAACTGCCGACCCTTTGGTTAGCAGCTGTAGCACTTAACCACTGCGCCATTTGGGTGTAGTTTTATATTAATGTCAATACAGTCAAGTTGGTTGATAATGTTAAAATCCTCTATATTCTTTTTTTCTCTATTCTTTTAGTTACTGAGAAGGTGGTATTAAAACTTCTAGCTATCATTTTGCACTTGTCTATTTATCATTTAGTTTTACTGGGTTTTGTTTCATGTAATTTAAGTGTTGTACATACGCGTTTAGGATTTTATGTCTTCCTGTTGAATGACCTGTTCACATTGTGAAATGTCCCTGTGTATCTCTGGTGCTCCTTATGTTGAATTCTACTTTTTTTGATATTAAGGAAGCCCCACCAACTTTCTTATGTTTACCATCTACATGGTATATCTTTTTCATATTTTACTTTCAACTTATCTGTGTCTTTATATTTAAAGAGTGCCTTTTGCAGAGACAGCATGTATTTGGAGCTTGCTTTTTTTTTTTTTTCTAATCATGGCTATCAATACCTACCTTTTAATTGGAGTCTATTTGTATTGAATTGTAATTTTTTATCTTGATAGATTTGAGGTCTACCATCTTGATATTTGCCTTCTATTTGCAGTCCTTTTTAGGACCTTTATTCATCTTTTTCTGCCACCTTGTACAATAATCAGGTATTTTTTACTATTCCATTTTATTTTTATTGACTTTTTAGCTATGCCACTTTGTACTATTTTTTAAAATTATTTCTCTAAGAATTAAAATATGTATCCTGACTTAAGAGGAATATATCATTTTGAAGGATTTTCTTTTTTTTTTACTGGATATAGAATTTGGGACTGATAGTTGTTTTTTGTTTTTTTTCCATTCAGTGCTTCAGAAATGGTGTTCAGTTGCTTTCTGGCCTTATTATTTCTGAAGGGTTGTTGTTGTTAGTTGCAATCTACTTGTGGTGGTCCCATAGTAGAACTTCTCCATAGGGTTTCCAAGGCTGTGATCTATTGGAAGCAGATTACTGGGCGTGTCCGAATCACCAGCCTTTCAGCTAGTAAAACCTTTAACCATTTGCACCACCCTGGGACCCCTCTCTGTTGTTTGTCATTACCGTATTTTTATGCAAATCGTGTGTGCCTTCTATGTTTGTTTGCCAACTACCCCCTTCCCCCGCAAGGTATTTTTGTGTCACCATGCCAACTTTTTTTTTTTTTAAGTACACATATTGTTTTATGACATTGGTTAACAACCCCATGACATGTCAACACTCTTCTTTTCAACCTTGGGTTCCCTATTACCCGCTTTCCTGTTTCCTCCTGCCTTCTAGTCTTTGCCCCAGGGCTGGTGTGCCCCTTTAGTCTTGTTTTGTTTTAGGGGCCTGTCTAATCTTTGGCTGAAGAGTGAACCTCAGGAGTGACTTCATTACTGAGCTGAAAGGGTGTCTGGGGGGCCATGCTCTCAGGGTTTCTCCTGTCTCTATCAAGCCAGCAAGCCTGGGCTTTCTTTTTGAGTTAGAATTTTGCTCTACATTTTTCTCCAACCCACAGGCTTTTAAGACCCCAGATGCCACTCACCAAAGAATGTAGAATGTAGGACATTTTCTTTATAAACTCTGTTATGCCAGTTGAGTTAGATGTTCCCTGAAACCGTGGTCCCCACAGGCCTCAGGCCAGCAATTTGGTCCCTCAGGGAGTTTGGATGTGTCTATGGTGCTTCCATGACCTTGACTTGTGCAAGTTATGTTGGCTTCCCCAGTATTGTGTACTGTCTTATCCTTCACCAAAGTTACCACTTATCTATTGTCTATTTAGTGTTTTTCCATCTCCACCCCTCCCCTCCCTCGTAACCATCAAAGACTGTTTCTTTTCATATGTAAACATTTTCAGTACAGTGGTGGTCTCATACAATATTTGTCCTTTTGTGATTGGCTTATTTCACTCAGCATAATGCCCTCCAGATTCTTCCCTGTTAGGAGGTATTTCACAGATTCATTGTTCTCGTATTGTTGCATAATAATCCATCGTGTGCATGTACCACAATTTGTTTATCCATTCATCTATTGTTGAGCGTCTAGGTTGTTTCCATTTTTTGCTGTTGTCAACAATGCTGCAGTGAACATGGGTGTGCATATGTCTATTCGTGTGACGACGCTTATTTCTCTAGGACATATTCCTAAGAGTGGGATCACTGGATCATATGCTATTTCTATTTCTAGCTTCCTAAGGAAGTACCATATTGTTTTCCAAAATAGTTGTATCATTTTGCATTCCCACCAGCAGTGCATAAGAGTTCCCATCTCCCTCAGCCTCTCCAACATTTGTTACTTCCTGTTTTTTTGATTTATGCCAGTAATGCCAGGGTGAGATGGTATCTCACTGAGGTTTTAATTTGCGTTTCTCTAATGGCTAGTGGTCGTTAGCATTTCCTCGTATGTCTGGCCACTTGAATGTCTTCTTTGGTGAAGTGTCTGTTCATTTCCTTTGCCCATTTTTTAAATTGGATTATTTGTCTTTTTGTTGTAGAGGTGTTGTATTTTCTTGTACATTTGAGAGATTAGACCTTTGTCTGATTTATAATAACCAAAATTTTTTTCCCAGTCTGTAGGTTCTCTTTTTACTCTTTTTGGTGAAGTCTTTTGATGGGCATAAGTGTTTAATTTTTAGAAGATCCCAGTTATCTAGCTTATCTTCTGGAGTTTGTGTTTTGTTGGTTGTGGTTTGTATCCTGTTAATGCTGTATATTAAGGCTTCTAGCATTGGCCCTATTTTTTCCTCTATGAACTTCATAGTTTTTGGCTATTTTTTTTTTTTTTTTTAGCATTGGTCCTATTTTTTCCTCTATGAACTTCATAGTTTTTGGCTTTATATTTAGGTCTTTGATGCATTTTGAATTAGTTTTTGTGTATGGCGTGACGTGTGGGTCCTGTTTCATTTTTTGCAGATGGACATCCAGTTTTGCCAGCACCGTTTGTTAAAAAGACTGTCTTTTCTCCATTTGATGGACTTTAGACCCTTATCAAAGATCAGGTGACCATGAGTGGATGGATTTACATCTGGGTTCTCAATTCTGTTGCATTGGTCAATGTGTCTGTCAGTGTGCCTGTATCAGGCTGTTTTGATTACTGTAGCTGTATGGTATGTTCTGAGGTCAGGCAGTGTGAGTCCTCCTACTTTATTCTTCTTCAGTAGTGCTTTACTTATCTGGGGCTTCTTCCCTTTCCATATAAAGTTAATGATAATTTTTTCTATCTCTTTAAAGAATGTTGTTGGTATTTGGATCGGGATTGCATTTTATTTGTAAATCACTTTGGGTAGAATTGGCATTTTCACAATGTTGAGTCTACCTATCCATTAGCATGGTATGTTTTTTTATTTATGTAGATCTCTTTTGGTTTCTTGCAGTTTTTTTTTTTTTTTAATTTTTTATTGTACTTTAGATGAAGGTTTACAGAACAGACTAGTTTCTCATTAAATAGTCAGTACACAGATTGTTTTATGACATTGGTTAACCCCACGGCATGTCAGCACTCTCCTTTTTCAACCTAGGGTTCCCTATTACCAGCTTTCCTGTTCCCTCCTTTCTCCTAGTCCCTGCCCCTTTAGTCTCCTTTTAGGGGCCACATCATTTTCTAAAATGGTGGTATCATTTTGCATTCCCACCAGCAGTGCATAAGAGTGCCTGTTGTGCAATGTCTGAAAATAGCTGCCACCTATATTTTGTCCAGCTTTAGTTACTCAGGGCAGGAGGGTATGTCTGATACCTGTTATTCCATCATGGGTGGATGCTGAAATCACTCAAATCAAAGTCTTTTATTCTTAATCAGAGAATTTAATCCATTAATAATTACTTTTATAATTTATATTTGATCTTTATAATGCATTTTGTTTTTAATGTCTACTTATAATTTCTTTCTATTTTGGTTCCCCCCACTATGGAGAATTATTTACTGTTTTCTTATGCAGTGATTTTGATGATAGATTTTTAATTTATCTTAAATTTTTAGAATATATTCTTAAACCTTTATTAAAAGAAAAATGATATTCTCCTTTGAAGAAGATGAGGGCTTTGGGATTTATGTGCTCCTTTTCCCAGTTTTTGTTAATCTGAAGTTATCAGTCCAATAATTCTTAATTAAAACTTTTAAACACAATATATCCCTAGCATGCAACATTAAAAAAAAAAAGTATTCAGTGTATTATTGGATATATCAAAATGATAGATACATCAAAAATGAGTAAATGCTGATTATTGTATGAGTGAGACTGGACATCTGTGAGCTATTTGAATTTTCATAGAAATATTCTTTTTCAACTTTTCTGTTTAGAATATTGTGTGCATATATATGTATATATATATATATATATATATATATATATATATATATATATATATATAACAAAGCATCTCAAAGTTAGAGGGAGCTTTAAATCTTCTTAGCCCTCTCCTTTTGGAGATAAGGATGTTGGGGCCAGAGATTAGTGACTTGTTGTGCAGGACTGTACAAATATGCTCCTAATCTAAGCATAATTTAATAGGTATATATGAGATCGACTTTGTACTTTGCCCCATAAAGTCTTTCACTAGAGTGACAACGTTGTCAGAACTGTCATATTAGCTACCTGAAAAAACTCGTTTCCGTCAAGTCAGTTCCAACTCATAGTGACCCCATATGACAGAGTTGAACTGCCCCATAGGCTTTCCAAGGATGGGCTGGTGGATTTGAACTGCTGACCTTTTAGTTAGCAGACATAGCTCTTAACTACTGCACCACTGTATATGTGTGTGTATGTGTGTGTATATATATATGTATATATACAGGGTCGCTATGACTCGACGGCACTGGGTTATATATACACGAACTCTTTATATATTAAGATAACTAATTTTTTGAAAAATCAGCTACATTTTTTTAAAATTTATTTCTGCAGTGTGCAACTTTGATTTTATATGGTTGATTTTATAAAACCCTACAAAGAGAACATGGAATAATTAAAATGTCATCCTTAAAGCATGACACAAAACCCCACTTTCAATCTATGAGCAAAGTTTTTGGTTCTGTCTTCCAAGTATATCCAGAATGTCACTATCCTAATCCAAACCACCAGCATCTATTGCCCGAACTGTTGCAAAATCCGGATAACTGGTCTCCCCTTCTCTCAGATTACCTCCCCATTGCCCAGTCAATATTTCCACTTAGTAGCCAGAATAATCCTTCTGAAATGTAGAATAAAAATATGCAATGGCATCTCAACTCAGAATAAAATCCAGAGTCCCTGCTGTGGCCTGTAAGGTTGTACGTTATCTGCTGGCTGTCCCTGGCGGACTTCGCCTCCTGCCGCTCTCTACCCGCTCTCTGCCCGCCCTCTGCCCGCCCTCTGCCCGCCCTCTGCCCGCGCTCTGCCCGCCCTCTGCCCGCGCTCTGCCCGCCCTCTGCCCGCCCTCTGCCCGCCCTCTGCCCCCTCTCTGCCCGCCCTCTGCCCCCTCTCTGCCCGCCCTCTGCCCGCCCTCTGCCCGCCCTCTGCCCGCCCTCTCCCCGCCCTCTCCCCGCCCTCTGCCCCCTCTCTGCCCGCCCTCTGCCCCCTCTCTGCCCGCCCTCTGCCCGCCCTCTGTCCGCCCTCTGCCCCCTCTCTGCCCGTGCTATGCCCGCCCTCTGCCCGCCCTCTGCCCCCTCTCTGCCCGCCCTCTGCCCCCTCTCTGCCCGCCCTCTCCCCGCCCTCTGCCCGCCCTCTCCCCGCCCTCTCCCCGCCCTCTGCCCGCCCTCTGCCCGCCCTCTGCCCCCTCTCTCCCCGCCCTCTGCCCGCCCTCTGCCCCCTCTCTACCCCCTCTCTGCCTGCCCTCTGCCCCCTCTCTGCCCACCCTCTGCCCGCCCTCTCCCCGCCCTCTCCCCGCCCTCTGCCCGCCCTCTGCCCGCCCTCTGCCCGCCCTCTGCCCCCTCTCTCCCCGCCCTCTGCCCGCCCTCTGCCCCCTCACTACCCCCTCTCTGCCTGCCCTCTGCCCCCTCTCTGCCCACCCTCTGCCCGCCCTCTCCCCGCCCTCTGCCCGCCCTCTCCCCGCCCTCTGCCCGCCCTCTGCCCGCCCTCTGCCCGCCCTCTGCCCCCTCTCTGCCCCCTCTCTGCCCGCCCTCTGCCCCCTCTCTGCCCGCCCTCTCCCCGCCCTCTCCCCGCCCTCTGCCCGCCCTCTGCCCGCCCTCTGCCCCCTCTCTGCCCGCCCTCTGCCCGCCCTCTGCCCCCTCTCTCCCCGCCCTCTGCCCGCCCTCTCCCCGCCCTCTGCCCGCCCTCTGCCCCCCCTGCCCGCTCTCTGCCCGCCCTCTGCCCGCCCTCTGCCCGCCCTCTGCCCGCTCTGCTGTAGTTTCACTGACTTCTTTACTGGACACGCCAAACGCAGCCCTTTCTCTGAGCCTTTGTACTTGCTGTTTTAACCGCTTGAACTACTTTCTCCAGATATTCCGTAACTTGCTCCCTTACTTTCTATCTATCATTCTATCATTTCTCCTTATCTCCCCCTTTATTACTCTCTCTCCTTGCCATGCTTTCTTTTGAATCTGACATATCTTTCAATCAATCATCTGTTTATTGTCTTCTGGTCTAGAGCAGTGCTATCCAATAGAAGTTTCTGTGATCATGGAAATGTTCTACCTCTGTGCTTTCCAATACAGTGGCTTTTAGCCACATGTGGCTATTAGCACTTGAGATGTAGCTAGCGTGACCGAGGTACAGAACCTTAAGTTTTATTTAATTTAAATAACCACAGGTGGCTAATGGCTACTGTTCTGGACAGTACAGTTATAGAACGTATGAGAGAAGGAACCTTGTTTTTACTCATTGATGCAGCCCAGTCCCTGTGTGCCCGGTATGTAGTAGATGTAAATATCTGTTGAATGAATGAATGAACAGTGATACTTATCAATCCCATTTGCCCATGAATCCTTGGTTCTTTTAATCTCCAACTCTTCAGTTATCTCTAGCCACCCCCAGACTTCCAGGTGTTCGGCATGATTCTTTATATTTGTGGCATCATGTCCCAAATCCCGGCATTGTACATCAAAGATCCTAAGTTACATAAATTTCATGTCAGACTGCCTTACTTGGCAGTGTGGGCCATAGGTAAAGGAGAAGGCCTTCTTGATCACAGAGCTCATATTTGGGTGAAGTGTCCAACAAGTGTAGCATTTCCTTTTGTGTTGTCACCAGGCATCTGCATAATAAGTCATATTTTTCCCAGGGCTCAAGAGCCCCAGATCAGTGTCTTTGCTCTTCGTCATTCCCTAAAATAAGAACTCTTTCAACGTTTGAAAATTCCCTGAAGGTAGTATCCATTATGAAGGCCAAGGAACCATGCAATAATCTACTCTGACTAGCATTTTCTTATGAAAAAATCTTAGGTTGTTAACTTTATGAGAAAATTCTTTAAGGCTGAAAATCCTTATGATTACTCTCCATACGAGTAATTGCAGTTTTGAGAACAGCTTAGCAGTTAAGTAGCTTCTGACAGATGCTCTGAAAGCTTAAAAACAAGGATAGAATGTGAAGGAATGGATGACTAACACAGGTGTTGGATTGGTGATCTTCAAATTGTACTTCAAGGTGCCCCTTCAGGAACCCTACAAAGACCTCAGGCCCACTCCTACTCATCCCCCCCAATGGTTCTTCAACCCCTTGTTTTAGATGCTTGCACTGTTTTGTAAAATTATTTATTTGAAAACAAGATTTAACTTTGAAAAGTGTGAAAAATCACTGCTTTAGACTTTTTTTTTATGTATATCATTTACCTCAATAAGACTTTTGAAAGGAGCCACCTGGCAGTGAATTCAGTGTAGAATTTTCTGACAGAAGGGTAACCTGTGTTGCTGATTTAAGGTGATATGTTTGGTTTGGATCCTAGTTATACAGATGATGAGGTTTGTATTATTATAAAGAATTCCTCAGTGGAACATGTGTCCTGTGGGGTTCCAGTAGGCAGGGCCTCAGAAAGTAGTTTTGATTTATTTAAATTTAGCAAAGCTTCTTTTTCTAATCAGCAGGAAAACAGAGATCCACATCAAGCTTTTCGGTTATGGCTTAAGAAAAAGCATGAAGAGCAGATGAAAGAAAGAAAGACAGAAGAACTAAGAAGGCAAGAAGAATGCTTATTCTTCCTTAAAGGAACAGAAGGCCGTGAAAGGGCCTTTAAACAGTAAGTTGTAAAGGCAGGGTATCTTTCCCCCTTCCTCATAGTCATTTCATAATCAATAAAGTTCGAGAAAAAAATCAAAATATTTTCTCTCTTACAGTGTGTACCTATTCAGTTTAAATCCAGGCTTATTTAAATGTGTGAGATAGTTCTTTAACTCCATAGTTTATATATGTATACCATTCTTTCTTCAAGATACTTTTCAATATTAAAATTGTTTCTTATGGCATCACTAGGATAGCCTTTGATAGCTTACCATTTACTTGTTCGTTTTCTTAGAGAAACGGGTCAAAGATTGGTTAGAGCTTCTCTTACCTGGTTCTCAGAAAAATTGGACAGAGTTGCTTTTACTAATAAATGATTCTGTTAGTAAACTAGGCAGGCAGGCTTAGGAGGAAAATCTGTGTAGACCAAATTGAAAAAACAATTTGGGTACTTATTTAGGTAATTTAAGGTAAACCTATTTCTTTTCAGTTCTCTGGGTAAGACTGCAGTACCTGGCTAATCTGAGAATACAGACTTGGCTGCATAATTTTGCCAGAAAGCCTTAGGGGGAGTAAGGCAGGGCTGGAAGAATGGATATTGAGTATAGTTGTTTTGAGGTTCATTTCTTTCTTTTTTCACTTTCTTTCTTTGTCTTTCTTTATCTCTTCCTTTCTTAACCTAACCCTTTATTATAACAGAAGCGGTAAATGTGCATTGTGAGAATGGAGGGAAAAGTCCTGTTTTCGTCACCCAGAAATCATTACTGTTAGTACCATAGCGCATATCTTCTGTGCACACATCTATGATCTTAAAATCTAGGTTGAGATCATACTGTAAATGCCGTCTGCAGTGTTCTTATTTTCACTAATGACCACATCTAATACCCCGCTGATATTCATTTTTTTTCCAATTACCCCTTAAGTCACTTACAGTTAATTTGTCTAAACTATTTTCCAATTCAGGATCACACAACAGTAGACCATGATGTTCCTTATGCCTCTTTTAGTCTAACATAGTTATTCGATTATTTAGGTTTATTTCTGACATTATTATTCTCTAACTCTAACACACACACACAGCACATACCCCACATTCACTTATATACTAGATAATATGTGTGTACACAGTTATTTTTAATGTTATTTTACCGAAGCAAGCTTTATAGACTTGAATTTCTTCGAACGTAGACACTTTTCTGTCACTTCTTTTGATGCTTTTACACTTAGGCTTATTTCTCCGTTTTAAGGAAGAACTATTTCATGCAGCAGAAAGCAAGAGTCCCATAATATCTCTACCAAGAAAACCAAGGCAGCGTTTCTGCATGTTGGTATTCTTAAACTGGTTAAGTAACATTTTAGAATACAGCTAGTTGCAAAGAATATGTTAGATGGAATTTATGATTTACATATCTGCATAGAAAAACATTTTTTAAAAGGGTAGGATCTAATCCATATATAAAAATTGTATTTATTACTGAAAAGCTAGTTAAGTTGGCATTGTCCTCATAAAACAAACTTACCTTCAAACATCAATTTTACTTTGATTCCAAAAGTAGCTATGCTTTCTTGGATGAGCCTGGGTTATGAGCCTGAAAATTTTCAGCTAATGTTTTAATAATTTGTGTTGCAACTACAGCATTTCAATGTAAAGAAATGTCAGTTTTCTTTAACTGCTTATAGAGTGTATTTGGGTTGACAGTAACCAAGTCTGATCATGCCTCTCTCTACAGATGGCTAAGAAGGAAACGTATAGAGAAACTAGCAGAGCAACAAGCTGTCAAAGAGAGAAGCAGGCAGCTCCGACTAGAAGCCAAGCGTTCTAAACAGTTACAGAGCCACCTGTATAGTATGTCAGAAGCCAGATCTTTTCGTTTTAGTGATCATTACAACTGAAGGTATCTATTAAATACTTCATTTGGCAGGTGCTGTCCTGCAAAATTTTGTATATCATTTCTTATGGCTTGTGTGCTTTGCTCATACTTTAAATTATGGAAGTGGTATTTACCTTTTGGTGATGTTAACAAGGAATTTATCTTTTTTTTTTTTAATGCTAGAACAAAATAAATAGTTTATTTTGTGATGTTGTAATGTATTGTGCCATCTCTGTGTCTATTCAACAAATAGAACAACAAATGAGCTCTATGTTGCTTTGATTCTAAGTTATTTTATTAACATTTTTGGCTGGGAAGAACACACGAAAGATATAGATTTCTATCCCATAGTTCTTAGTAATAATTCATAGTTTCTATCCATTTTTTAAAAGTTGCAACAGAGTATTTCAATAAAGCAGGAGGAACTTCTTAAATAAGCCTAACTTAAGACCTTACAAAGTTCCACTTACATCAGATTTTGAATTTGAGTAGTTGTAGCAAGCTAAGTGATGAGGTAGACCTACTTCCACATGTTTTCACACACACACACACACAAATAGTAGTAACAATAATGCATAATACTAATTTAGATATGTTACAAAATTATCTAGTCTTTGTAGAGAGCTGTTAGCTTGTCATACTTTTGGGGCTTGAGTGTTGCTCTGATGCTGGAAGCTGTGCTATTGGTATGTCAAATACCAGCAGGGTCACTGATGGTGGACAGGTTTCAGTGGAGCTTTCAGACTCAAACGGACTAGGAAGGACCTGGCGATCTACTTCTACAAAAGCTGGCCAGTGAAAACCTCATGAAAAGCAAGGGGACATTGTCTGATATAGTGCCAGAAGATAAGCCCCTCAGGGTGGAAAAGCCCTCAGAATACGACCGGGGAAGAGCTGCATCCTCAAAGTAGAGTTGACCTTAATGACATGGATAGAGTAAAGCTTCACTGAACACACTTGACATTTCTCAAGCTGAAAGAACTGAAGAAAAAATTCAAACCTCAAGTTGCCATACTGAAGGATCATATGGGAAGAATACTGAATGATGCTGGAAGCATCAAAAGAAGATGAAAGGAATACACAGAATCACTGTACTAAAAAGAATTGGTCAACATTCAACTGTTTCAGGACGTAGCATATGAATAAGAACTGATAGTATCGAAAGAAGAAGTCTAAGCTGCACAGAAGGCATTGGTGAAAAACAAGGCTCCAGGAATTGATGGGTCACCAATTAAGATGTTTCAAGAAATGGTTGCAATGCTGGAAGCACTCATTCATTTATGCCAAGAAATTTGGAAGACAGCTGCCTGGCCAGCTGACTGGAAGAGATCCATATTCGTGTCCATTCCAAAGAAAGGTGATCTAACAGAATGTGGAAATTATCGAATTATATCATTAATATCACACACAAAATTTTGCTGAAGATAATTTAAAAACAGTTGTAGTAGTACATTGACAGGGAGCTGCCAGAAATTCAAGCTAGATTCAGAAGAGGATATGGAATGAAGGGTAACATTGCTGATGTCAGATGGATATTGGCTGAAAGCAGAGAATACCAGAAAGATGTTTACCTGTGTTTTATTGAGTATGCAAAGGCATTTGACTGTGTGGATAACACATTATGGATAATATTGCAAAGAATGGGAATTCCAGAACACTTAACTGTGCTCATGCAGAACCTGTACATAGATAAAGAGGCAGTCATTTGGACAGAACAAAGGGATACTGCGTGGCTTAAAATCAGCAGAGGTGCATCAGGGTTGTATCTTTTCAACATACTTTTTCAATCCATATGCTGAGCAAATAATCCGAGAAACTGGACGATATAAAGAACACAATGGAAGGACTGGAGGAAGACTCATTAACAACCTGCATTATGCAGATGACACAAACTTGCTTGCTGAAAATGAAAAGGACTTGAAGCACCTACTGATATGAAAATCAAAGATCGCAGCCTTCAGTATGGATTCCATCTCAACATAAAACAAAAATCCTCACAACTGGGCCAGTAAACATTATAAACAGAGAAAATATTGGAACTTGTCAAGGATTTCATTTTACTTAGATCAACAATAAACACTCATGGAAACAGCAGTCAAGAAATCAAATGACACATTGCATTGGGCAAATCTGCTGCAAAGGACCTCTTTAAAGTGTTGAAAAGCAAAGATGTCACCTTGAAGACTAAGGTATGTCTGACCCAAGCTGTGCTATTTTCAATTGCTTCCTCTGCATGTGAAAGCTGGACAATGTATAAGGAAGACTTGACAAGAATTGATGCCTTTGAATTGTGGTGTTGGTGAAGAACATCGCATATACCATGGACTGCCAGGAGAACGAACAAATCTGTCTCAGAAGTACAGCCAGGATGCTCCTTAGAAGCAAGGATGGCAGAAGTTCATCTCACATACTTGGGACATGTTATCAGGAGGGGCCAGTCCCTGGAGAAGGACATCATGCTTAGTAGAGAGTCAGCAAAAAAAGAGGAAGACCCTCAACGAGATGGATTGACACAGTGTCCGCAACACTAGGCTGAAGCACAACCGTGACTGTGAGGATGGCATAGAGCCAGGCAGTGTTTCATTCTGTTGTTCATAGGGTCACTATGAGCTGGAACTGACTTGACGACACCTGACAACAATATATAGAGTTTATATTGTACCTAATGTTGTTTTAAATGCTTTGCATATATAATTTGATATAATCCTTATAACAACCCTATTATTCTCGATTTGTAGATGAGGAAGCTACAGTATTGAGAGATGAGCAATTCTCTCATGCAGACTTTGTATGATTGCAAAATCCTTTGTCTTAGCTATATTATAAAGTGTACATACCTTGATAAACATATATGAAATATTTAAGACTATCCAAGTATATGACTATACAGGAATCCAATGTGAGGAGAAGCATTGCTCTTGATGTATGTAACAGCCTAGAGGGTTGCTATGAGTCAATCTACTGGGAGGCAACAGGTTTGTTTGTTTGTATTTTAATAAGGGCAGAGGACAAAGGGAAACTCAGAAGAGTAGTGGGCAGGAGAGAGTTACTGTAGGAGTTCTGTTAAAGGTTCACTAGAAAAAGGTTCTTAACAGCTGGGTATTTGTAGATTAGTCACTTGACCCTAAATTAAAAAAACACAGAACTATCCATCCCTGTGTCAACTTCTGTAGCACTTGGAGGATATGCCAGGCCATTGAACATTTCACTGTGGCTGGTCTTGGGTTCTTGTTTGCACTTATTTCAGGTGTCTTACTATATTTGCCCCCAGTTGATAATAAGTTCCTTAAGGATAAGATTTGACATTAAAAATATGTAGTCCACACACTTGATGTAGTAATGAGCATGAGGATTTAAGGCTGCAGAACTGAGCATAGAGTTGGTGCAGTACTGAAATAACTAATTAGTGAGAATATACATGTAACAATTCGAAGTGCCTGCCCGTCATTATATGAAGTAATTGCTGTTCTAGCTAATTTTCTAAGGAAATGAAATATTTTGCCTAGGAAGAGGTGAGAAAAATCCAGTTATTAGGCAGAATTTGGGAGCTGGATGAAGTAGGCTGTTAGGATGGACAATGAATAGTTCTAAATGATATATCGATATATATTTGAAAAGGATATATTATAATGTAGTAGGATAGCTGGAAAAAAATGATACAGAATTTAAAATCTTGCTTTGGTGGACCATACTGTTTTTCCCTCCATTTTTTTTTTTTTTTATAATTTTTATTGTGCTTTAAGTGAAAGTTTACAAATAAGTCAGTCTCTCACACAAAAAACCACATACACCTTGCGACACACTCCCAGTTACACTACCCCTTATGAGACAGCCCGCTCTCTCCCTCCACTCTCTCTTTTCGTGTCCATTTCGCCAGCTTCTAACCCCCACCACCCTCTCATCTCCCCTCCAGACAGGAGATGCCAACATAGTCTCAAGTGTCCACCTGATCCAAGAAGCTCACTCCTCACCAGAATCCCTCTCCAACCCATTGTCCAGTCCAACCCATGTCTGAAGAGTTGGCTTTGGGAATGATTCCTGTCCTGGGCCAAGATAAGGTCTGGGGGCCATGACCACTGGGGTCCTTCTAGTCTCAGTCAGACCATTAAGCCTGGCCTTATGAGAATTTGGGGTCTGCATCCCACTGCTCTCCTTCTCCCTCAGGGGTTCTCTGTTGTGTTCCGTGTCAGGGCAGTCATTGGTTGTAGGTGGGCACCATCTAGTTCTTCTGGTCTCAGGATGATGTAGTCTCTGGTTCATGTGGCCCTTTCTGTGTCCTAGGCTCGTAATCACCTTGTGTCCTTGATGTTCTTCATTCTCCTTTGATCGAGATGGGTTGAGACTAATTGATGCATCTTAGATGGCTGCTTGCTAGCTTTTATGACCCCATATGCCACTCTTCAAAGCGGGATGCAGAATGTTTTGTTAATAGATTTTATTATGCCAATTGACTTAGATGTCCCCTGAAACCATGGTCCCCAGACCCCTGGCCCTGCTACGCTGGCCTTTGAAGCATTCAGTTTATTCAGGAAACTCCTTTGCTTTTGGTTTAGTCCAGTTGTGCTGACCTCCCCTGTATTGTGTGCTGTCTTTCCCTTCACCTAAAGTAATTCCTATCGACTGTCTAATTAATGAATGTCCCTCTTCCACCCTCCCTCCCTCCCCCCTCTCGTAACCACAAAAGAATGTTTTCTTCTCAGTTTAAACTATTTCTCGAGTTCTTATAATAGTGGTCTTATACAATATTTGTCCTTTTGCAACTGACTAATTTCACTCAGTGTAATGTCCTCCAGGTTCCCCCATGTTATGAAATGTTTCACAGATTCCTCACTGTTCTTTATCGATGCGTAGTATTCCACTGTGTGAATATACCATGATTTATTTATCCATTCATCCATTGATGGGCACCTTGGTTGTTTCCATTTTTTTGCTATTGTAAACAGTGCTGCAGTAAATATGGGTGTGCATATATCTGTTCGTGTAAAAGCTCTTATTTCTCTAGGATATATTCCAAGGAGTGGGATTGCTGGATCATATGGTAGTTCTATTTCTAGCTTTTTATGAAAGGGCCAAATCGATTTCCAAAGTGGTTGTACCATTTGACATTCCTACCAGCAGTGTATAAGTGTTCAAATCTCTCCACAGCCTCTCCAACATTTATTATTTTGTGTTTTTTTGGATTAATGCCAGTCTTGTTGGAGTGAGATGAAATCTCATTGTAGCTTTGATCTGCATTTCTCTAATGGCTAATGATCGTGAACATTTCCTCGCATATCTGTTAGGTACCCGAATGTCTTCTTTAGTGAAGTGTCTATTCATATCTTTGGCCCATTTTTTAATTGGGTTGTCTTTATGTAGTTGAGTTTTTGCAGTATCATGTAGATTTTAGAGATCAGGCGCTGATCAGAAATGTCGTAGCTAAAAACTTTTTTCCATTCTATAGGTAATTTTTTTTACTCTTTTGGTGAAGTCTTTGGATGAGCATAGGTGTTTGATTTTTAGGAGCTCCCAGTTATCTAGTTTTTCTTCTGCATTCTTAATAATGTTTTGTATACTGTTTATGCCATGTATTAGGGCTCCTAACATTGTCCCTATTTTTTCTTTTATGATCTTTATCGTTTTAGATTTTATATTTAGGTCTTTGATCCATTTTGAGTTCGTTATTGTGCATGGTGTAAGGTATGTTTCATTTTTTTGCAGATGGATATCCAGTTATGCCAGCACCATTTGTTAAAAAGACTGTCTTTTCCTCATTTAACAGTTTTGGGGCCATTGTCAAATCAACTGCTCATGTGTGGATGGATTTATGTCTGGATTCTCAGTTCTGTTCCATTGGTCTGCATATCTGTTGTACCAATACCAGGCTGTTTTGACTGCTGTGGCGGTATAATAGGTTCTAAAATCAGGTAAAGTAAGGCCTCCCACGCTGTTCTTTTTCAGTAATGCCTTATTTATCTGGGGCTTCTTTCCCTTCGACATGAAGTTGGTGATTTGTTTCTCCATCTCATTAAAGAATGCCATTGGGATTTGGGTAGGAATTGCATTAAATGTATAGATCGCTTTTGACAGAATAGACATTTTTATCATGTTAAGTCGTCCTATCCACAAGCAAGGTATTTTTTCCCCTTATGTAAGTCTCTCTTGGTTTCTTGCAGAAGTGTACTGTAGTTTTCTTTGTATAAGTCTTTTACATCTCTGGTAAGATTTATTCCTAAGTATTTTACCTTCTTGGGGGCTACTGTAAATGGCATTGATTTAGTGATTTCCTCTTCGATGTTCTTTTTTGTTGGTGTAGAGGAATCCAACTGATTTTTTGCATGTTTATCTTGTATGCCTATACTCTGCTGAACTCTTCATTAGTTTCAGTAGTTTTCTGGAGGATTCCTTAGGGTTTTCTGTGTATAAGATCATGTCATCTGCAAATAGAGATACTTTTACTTCTTCCTTCCCAATCTGGATGCCCTTTATTTCTTTATTTAGCCTAATTGCTCTGGCTAGGATCTCCAACAGAATGTTGAAAAACAGTGGTGATAAAGGGCATCCTTGTCTGGTTCCCGATCTCAGTGGGAATGCTTTCAGGCTCTCTCCATTTAGGGTGATGTTGGCTGTTGGCTTTGTATAAATGCCCTTTATTATGTTGAGGAATCTTCCTTCTATTCCTATTTTGCTGAGAGTTTTTATCATGAATGGGTGTTGAACTTTGTCAAATGCCTTTTCTGCATCAATTGATAAAATCACGTGATTCTTGTCCTTTGTTTTATTTATGTGGTGGAGTACATTAATTGTTTTTCTAGTGTTAAACCATCCCTGCATACCTGGTATGAATCCCCCTTGGTCATGGTGAATTTTTTTTTTTTTTGATATGTTGTTGAGTTCTATTGGCTAGAATTTTGTTGAGGATTTTTGCATCTACGTTCATGAGGGATATAAGTCTATAATTTTCTTTTCCTGTGGTATATTTACCTGGTTTTGGTATCAGGGATATGGTGTCTTCATAGAATGAGTTTGGGAGTATTCCATCCTTGTCTCTGCTCTGAAATACCTTTAGTAGTAGTGGTGTTAACTCTTCTCTGAAAGTTTGGTAGAACTCTGCAGTGAAGCCATCCGGACCAGGGCTTTTTTTTTGTTGGGAGTTTTGTGATGACCTTTTCAATCTCTTCTTTTGTTATAGGTCTATTTAGTTGTTCTACCTCTGTTTGTGTTAGTTTAGGTAGGTAGCGTCTTTCTAGGAATTCATCGATTTCTTCTAGGTTTTCAAATTTGAGTACAATTTTTCATAGTAATCTGATATGATTCTTTTAATTTCTGTTGGGTCTATTGTAATATCGTCCATCTCATTTCTTATTTGGGTTATTTGCTTCTTCTGTTTTTCTTTTGTCTGTTTGGCCAGTTATTTATCAATTTTGTTTATTTTTTCAAAAAACCAGCTTCTGGTCTTGTTAATTCTTTCAGTTGTTTTTCTGCTTTCTATTTCATTTAGTTCAGCTCTAATTTTTATTATTTGTTTTCTTCTGGTGCTGTGGGTTTCTTTTGTTGCTCTCTATTTGTTCAAGTTGTAGGGATAATTCTTTGATTTTGGCCCTTTCTTCTTTTTGGATGTGTGCATTTATTGATATAAATTGGCCTCTGAGCACCGCTTTTGCTGTGTCTCAAAGGTTCTGATAGGAAGTGTTTTCATTCTTGTTGGATTCTATGAATTTCTTTATTCCATCCTTAATGTCTTCTATAATCCAGTCTTTTTTGAGTGGGATACTGTTCAGTTTCCATGTGTTTGATTTCTTTTTCTGTTACTGATTTCTACTTGTATGGCCTTATGGTCAGGGAAGATGCTTTGTAACATTTTAGTGTTTTGGATTCTGGTGTGGCTTGCTTTATGACCTAATATGTGGTCTATTCTAGAGAATGTTCCATGTGCACCATAAAGGACTGGATGTCCTGTCCTTCATCGAAAGTGGTGTGTTGAAGTCTCCTACTATTATTGTGGAGCTATCTATCTCACTTTTCAATGCTGATAGAGTTCGTTTTATGTATCTTGCAGCCCTGCCTTTGGGTGCATTATATTTAATATGGTTATATCTTCTTGGTGTATTGTCCCTTTAATCATTATATAGTGTCCTTTCTTATCCTTTCTGATGGATTTAACTTTAAAGTCTCTTTTGTCAGATATTAATATTGCCACTCCTGCTTTTTTTTGATTGTTGTTTGCTTGACATATTTTTTTCCATCCTTTGAGTTTTAGTTTGTTTGTTTCTCTAAGTCTAAGGTGTGTCTCTTGTAGGCAGCATATAGGTGGATCATGTTTTCCTTATCCATTCTGCTACTCTCTGTCTCTTTATTGGTGCATTTAGCCCATTTACATTGCAGGTAATTATGGACAGGTATGAATTTAGTGTCTTTTTTTGTGTGTTGTTTTTTTCCCCCACTTAATTTTATGTGCTGAATAGATTTTATTTATATATTGTCCTTTCCTTATATTTGTTGTTGTTGATTTTGTTTCTGCTGAGTCTCTGTTTTTCCCTTGTATTTTATTTTGATGAGTAGGATAGTTTGTCTCCTTTGTGGTTACCTTATTATTTACCTGTATTTTTCTAAATTTAAAATTAACTTTTATTTCTTTGTATCACCGTATCTTCCTCTCCATATGGAAGGTCTATAATTACATTTCTTAGTCCCTCTTCAGTATTTTAATATTGTCCTTTTTTATATAAGAACATTGCTGTTACCCTGTTTTGGGCTTTTTTTTTTTTTTTTTTTAAATAATCTTTGCTTTTTGGGATTTCCCTGTCTGGGTTGACTTCTGGTTGCTCTGCCCAGTGTTCTAGTCTTGGGTTGATACCTGATATTATTGATTTTCTAACCAAAGAACTCCTTTTAGTATTTCTTGTAGTTTTGGTTTGGTTTTTACGAATTCCCTAAACTTGTGTTTATCTGGAAATGTCTTGATTTCACCTTCATATTTAAGAGAGAGTTTTACTGGATATACGATTCTTCGCAGGCAGTTTTTCCCTTCAGTTTTTTAAATATGTCATCCTATTGCCGTCTTGCCTGCATGGTTTTTGTGGAGTAGTCCTAGTTTATTCTTATTGGCTCTCCTTTGTAGGTGACTTTTCATTTATCCCTCGCTGCTCTTAAAATTCTCTCTTTATCTTTGGTTTTGGGAAGTTTGATTACAATATGTCTTGGTGACTTTCTTTTCAGATCTACCTTATGTGGAGTTTCATGAGCAGCTTGATAGATACCTTCTCATCTTTCACAATATCAGGGATGTTTTCTGCTAAGAAATCTTCAACAGTTTTCTCTGTATTTTCTGTTATCCCTTTTCTCTGTATTTTCTGTTATCCCTCCCTGTTCTGGTACTCCAGTCACTCGTAGGTTATTTCTCTTGATAGAGTCCCACGTGATTCTTAAGGTGTCTTCATTTTTTTAATTCTTTTATCTGATTTTTCTTCAAATATATTAGTGCCAAGTGACTTATCTTCGATTTCAGAAATTCTAGCTTCTACTTGCTCAATTTTGCTCTTCCTATTGAGTTGCCTAATTCTGTAATTTCATTGTTAATCTTCTGAATTTCTGATTGCTGTCTATAGATTTTTTGAGCTTATTAAACTTTTTATCATGTTCCTGAATAATCTTTCTGATTTCTTCAGTTGCTTTATCTATGTGTTCCTTGGCTTGTTCTGTGTATTGCCTCATTTCCTTCCTGATGTCTTGAAGGGTTCTGTATATTAAACTTTTGTATTCTGTATCTGGTAATTGCAGGAATGCACCTTCATCTGGAAGATCCCTGGATTCTTTGCTTTGAGAGCCTGTTGAGTTGATCATGGTCTCTTTATGTGACTTGATATTGACTATTGTCTCTGAGCCATCTTTAAGTTATTGTACTAGTTTTTGCTTGCTTACTGTGTCATAGCTGCTTGCTTTGTTTTATTTTGTAAACCTCTATGGGTTGTTTGAGTGAGCTAGCTTATTTTCGCCTTTGGAGCTCTGGTGTCCTGTCCCCAGCTGGCTAGAGCTGTTATCAGGTATACCAGTCTAGGAATCCATTCAGTTTTCTTGTGTGAATTCAGCTCAGGTTTCCAGGTAGCTGATCATCAAGTGTGTGGTACAGGCTCTGTTCTACAGTCTTAGAGGGGCAGGGGTGATTGGCGTATATACCGGAATCTGATTGTAGCAGGGTGTCATGCTCTGAACAAGGCGGGGGGCTGAGAACTGGCCCCCGAGTGTCTCTGAGCAAAACACATCTCTGTTCCCTAGATCGTGCTGGAGTGTGGGTTCTGCAGAGGTACCATGGGCACCCAAAGTTTTTGGTTGTAAGGACTGGGAGGTACCAGTTATCTTTGGACCCCTGTCATGGGTGGCTGGGTGACCTGAGTGGAGCTACCAGTCCTTAGGTCCCTGATGTGGGTAGGTGAGGACCTTGTGTAATAGGCAAAGCAACGTCAAACGTCAAACACCCACCTCTCCACCGCAGAGCTGAAATGGTTGGTGTTTGCCAACAAGGGCTTATTTTCCTGAAATAGGCCCACACAGGTCCATGCAGGAGGGAAAGGTGCTCAAGGTCCATGGACGGTTTATGCCTGGACATGAGCCGCTTCTGTCCTGAGCTCCCCCAGTTAGTGGAGCTAGCAAATTATCTTTTCTCCCCAGTTGCAAATCTTTTCCTTCCCCAAGGCCGGGAGGATGGCTCTTGGTGCTCAACAGTGCCTATCTCAGGTCAAGGGATTCGGCTGCTGAAGCCTGCTTGGGGGTGGGGGTGGAGGTGGGGCACAGTAAAATATACACAAGTACATAGCTTTTGCTGAGAGCACTGTTCTCCTCAGGTTCCGGAGGTGTGAGTGGGCTGTGTGGCTGACTGCTTCTCCCTGAGGAAACTGCAGCCAAATGCTAGTACCAGCCCACCGCCTCCACTCCAGGAATGGTGTCTGAGGGCTCCCCTTAGTTCAGGTCCCGTAACTCCTCTCCAGTTCTGAACGGTCTCTTCCCCTGCTCCTCAGCTTGTTGTCTAAGCTTACCTTTGATGCTCAGGGCTCCCCGCTTGTCACAAATATATTCGTTTCACTTGTTTTTTTTGGGTCTTTGTTGTAAAGAGGGCTCACTGGAAGCATCTGTCTATTCCGCCATCTTGGCTCTGCCTCCCTTCATTTTTTTATTAAGGTGAAATTCACATAACATAAAATCAGCCATATTAAAGTGTGGAATTCGGTGGCATTTAGAAAATTCACAAAGTTGTGCAGCCGCCAGCTCTATCTAGTTCCCAAACATCTTCATCTCCCAAAGGTAACTCCACACACATTAAGCAGTCACTCTGTTTATGCCTCCCCCTGCCCCTGGCAACTACCAACTGCTTTCTGTCCTTTTCTAGGGATTGGTCTATCTTGATGACATGCCCAGAGCGAGCTGAAATCTTGCCATGCTTGCTTCTAAGAAGCATTTTGGTTGTAGTTCTTCTGAGACTGATTTGTTTGTTCTTTTGGCAGTCCACAATACATTCTATTTCTTCGCTAACACAATTAGAGTGAAGCAATTCATCTCCTGTTTTCCTTTTTCCTTGTCCAGCTTTCTTATGCATATGAGGTGATTGAAAAGACCCTGACTTGGGTCAGGTGCACCTTAGTCATCAAAGTGACGTCTTTGATTTTTAAAATTTAAAGGGGTCTTTTGCAGCAGATTTGTCCAATGCGATATGGTGTTTGATTTCTTTATTGCTGCTTCCATGGACTTTGATTGTTGATCCAAGTAGAACGATATCATTGTCCAACTTCAGTTTTTCTCCATTTATCATGTTGTTTATTGGTCCAGTTGTAAGGATTTTCATTTTCTTCATGTTCAGGCATAACCCACACTGGAGCCTGTAGTCTTTGACCTTAATCAGGAAGTGCTTCAAGTCAATTTTGTTTTCGGCAAGCAAGGTTGTGTTATCTGCATATTGCAGTGATAAATCAGTTTTCCTTTAATCCTGATGCTGTGTTGTTCTTTGTTGAATACTGGGCATTTTGAATGTTCTTTGTATTTTACTGAAAACTGGGCATTTTGAGTATTATAATGTGGTAACTCTGGAATCAGGTTATTCCTCCTCCTCAGGGTTCGTTTTTATAGCTTGCTGTTGGCTGTAGCTGTTTATGTAGTGACTTGTTCTAATCTATTTTTGTGGAGTCTTGTATTTTGTCACATGTGGTCTCTGCAGTCTGTCCCTTTAGCTTGTGTTCATCTAGACAGACATTTCCTTGAATGTCAGGAGCCCCCGCACCTAAACAAACCAAAAAAAAAAAAAAAAAAAGCCCCAGAAAACACCCAGTCCATCTTTACAGATTGGCTGTGTTGGCCAGGCTGTCTACAACTGCCTTAGCCTTCGGTTGGTGCTTGCACGGAGCCTAGAGATCAGCCAGAGATGACAGCTTAGGATCTGCTTGGGTCTTTTCTGAGCGTGTGTCCTGCCATGGACATGTGCAGGGCTTTCTGAATTCCCCTGTACACATATGTGCTTTTGAATGCCCTAATTTCCCAAAGAAACTCTCTCCAGCTCTTCATCCCAGGCTTTCAGTGCCATATTGTTTGCCTCAACTATAATCTTTTGTCTTATGTAGCAGCAAGTTGTTCATTTCCCTTACAGTGTTTCCAAGGAATGTCTTCTGCTTTTCTGCCCTGAGTTCCAAGTTAGATGAAACAAAGTAAGTGCCTTGTGTCAGTCCTTCAGGGAGTCTGGGTTGGTTAGCACAGGCAAACCCAGCTCTTTGAGGGTAATGTCTGCTCTGCTTTCTTTAAAAACAGGGACCATGGCCCCTCCCTGGGAACAGGGGCTGCCATCTCAAGACTACTGCCAAGCTAGTGAGAGGGATAAGGCAAGGGCAAGTAAAAATGCATCAAAGTTTCCCTCCCATTTTTAAGTTACCTTTGCTTGATTCAACATTCACTTGGTTGCTGTAAACCTTGCACTATTTTCCAGAGTTCTGACAAAGTTGGTTCTGACAGCTTTTCCTTGATTTTTTGATGTTTCTGTGAAGTTACAGTCCCCTCGAGCTACCTACTCCATTTTCACTAAGTCACTCTCTCTAGAGCATTCTTTTTTTTTTTTTTAATCAGATTTTACAATTAGAAAAAATTTCAAAGTAGGGACTAATGTATGACATGTAATACTTTTGCCTGCAGTTATTATCTAGTGTGTATTCAAGACTCAATCTTCATATACTTCAGTTTTATACCTGATATTTTTATTTTCAAGGATTCTTTCTCAAGAATGTATACACAGTATAAACAGTGGCCAACATTTATTGAAAACTTACTGATGTGCCAGGGCTGTAGTAAACTTTATTTTATGTCCATGATCTCATTTAAATTAAAACATTAGAGAGCACTTCTTAAATTTGAAGGTACAAAGAAAAATTGTGATGCCATAGGTAAAAACTTGATTTTTTTAATCTTAGAAAGTAACTTTTTTTTCAGTGATGTCATTTTTACTATGATGTATTGTTTTAATAGCCGTATTACCAAAGACATGTATAGCCTAAGCAACTATAATCAACGGATGGGAAAGGTAAGTAAATCTGAAAGAAAAGGTTGAAGAATCAATTGTAAATAGTATAAGCTAGATGAAAGACTTGAACCAAAGCACAAAATTCTAGTGGGGAAGAAAAGGAATATTCACAATAAAGAAGGTAGAAAAATTTATTGCCTTTTGAAACTATAAATATCACCCAGATGAATCAGCCAAAAAGAAAAAAAGGTCATTAAAACATATTGTTATTTGACCAGATTTCTTTTGAAGATTTCATTACTGATAGGCACTTCTACAACTAATTAATGTTTTGGTATAATTCTGGGGATATTTTGAAGGCCTGTAAAAGGGCATTTTATGATGACTCATCCTAAAAATACAAATAATATGCAAATAATACACACCTTCTTTGTCTGCCAACTGTGCCCTCCCCTTGCAAGTTATTCTCATAAGTACCACTATGCCTATTTTACGTGCTGTTGTAAAAAAATTAGCATAGTTTGCCTACAAAAAATATCTTGTGAGGGAAGGGTGCAGTTGGCAAACCAATGTAGAAGGTGTGCATTATCTGCATAAAAATACAGTATACTAATTGATGGACTGCATTTTTTCTTTGAGTTCCTAGAATGTTCTGTGTTCACCATGTTTTATACAAATCAAGTTGGATATGCCTGTTGAGTGTTGCATTTACCAAAATAAGCTCAACAGTTGAAATATGCTTCATGTCAGGTTGTGTGCATACAGAACCAACAAAAGAACGTGTGTTGCTGACGCATGAGCTAATTTGGCTCTAAAATATTTTTCCCAATAGACAGCATTTATTTTTAAATTATGAGTCCCTTGGGCCCTAGTATTTAGGTAACCCTCTTTTGTAGCCCCCCAAAAAATACCAAAAAGGGAAAGAAACCTCCTCCAGCTATTATTACTTTAGAGTAGAGATCAGGTAACTTTTTCTGTAAAGGGACAGACAGTAAATATTTCGCAGACCTTACAACCCTGTTGGATCTACTCTCCTCTGCTGTGGTAGTGCAAAGGCAGCCACAGACGAGAGGAGACGGATGCCATGTGGCCGGGTTTCACCCATGGCAATCATTTGCCAATCCGTGTTTTAGAGTACCAAAATGAAACCTGTTCATATAAAATACCCCAAACCCAAACCAAACTCACTACCGTCGAGTTAATTTCGACTCACAGCGACCCTATAGGACAGAGTAGAACTGCCCCATAGAGTTTCCAAGGAGCACCTGGTGGATTTGAACTGCCGACCTCTTGGTTAGCAGCTGTAGCACTTACCCCTATGCCACCAGGGTTTCCGTAAAATACCCAGCAACATGAATAATAATTGAGGGCCTAAGGATGAGAAACAGAATTTTTATCTTTCAGAGTCCTTTAGAAAAAGTACAGGGTATTGCCTGAAAAGTATTCTCTAGTGTAAATATATTAACACAATTTTATTTTCTTACCCTGAGATGTTAAGAAAGGGTAGTCTGGGGTCCAATACTTCAGACGTCTTTGGAGATCTATGTTATTTAAATAGAAAGTGATCTTACCTTGTAGCATTATATGAACCCTAGCTCCCAAATAATAATGACTCTTGGGTAATAAGTAAGTGCCCGCAGCATGTCTCTAACACGTTGAATGTTAAAGGGCAATGAGCTCTCCCTGACAGTGATTGCAGCAATTGAAAGTTATGTTTTCATATCTAGTATAGGGATGAAATCGTCCAATGTTTTTCTTCGTAGCAAGTAAGGTAGCTGGTGAAGACTCAGAAAATGGACTCTCAGGTGAGTTCTCTGTACAGGCAACTGGATCCAAAATGCGTAGAATCTAAGGAAAATAAAAAACAACGTCAGTGTATGTGTTAACAGTACAGCTGTAAAACCTCTGGAAGGCTCAACCTTTAGCATATGTATATATACCCACACACCCCTATTCCTCACTTATGGACTATCTCATTATCTGACATTTTCACATTTATGACAATAGTAAAAAATCAACTACCTGACTATTCCGCTCATTAACAACATACATCTGGCAGTAAGAATGCCGAGGTGCAAAGCGGAGTGACAGCTGTGATGGTTAAGGTTAGGTGTCACCTTGGCTGGGTCATGATTCTCGGTGGTTTGGCAGTGATGTAAAGATGTAATTTGGCAGTTATGTAATGATGTAATCATCCTCTATTTTGTGATCTGATGTGGTCATCTTTTTTTACATAATGCCAATTTTCACATAAAGAGCTGGTCTTTGGAACCTAACCATGTTGATAAATGAGAAGTGGATGTCATATATATATATACACACACACACACACACATATATACATATGTGTGTGTATATATATATATATTTGTCAGTTTAAACCCACCCATTGGCATAAAAGAAAATCATGGAAACCTGCTTCTGTAAAGACCCTATGGAGCAATTCTACTCTATAACACATGGGGTTGCCATGAGTTGGAATCTACTTGACAGCAATGAGTTTTTACATATATGTGTATATGTGTATATGTGTGTGTGTGTGTATTACATGGAAACCCTGGTGGCATAGTGGTTAAGTCCTATGGCTGCTAACCAAAGGGTCAGCAGTTCGAATCCGCCAGGCACTCCTTGGAAACACTATGGGGCAGTTCTACTCTGTCCTATAGGGTCACTATGAGTCGGCATCAACTCGATGGCACTGGGTTTTTGTTTTCTGTGTATTACATATATATATATATATATATATATACACACACACACATGATGTAAGGGCCCTGGAAGTACAGTGGTTAAGAGCTACAGCTGCTAACCAAAAGGTCGGCAGTTAAATCTGCCAGCTGCTCCTTGGAAACCCTATGGGGCAGTTATACTCTGACCTATAGGGTTGCTATGAGTCAGAATTAACTGGACAGCAACAGGTAATATACAATGTGTGTAGGTACGTACCCACTTCTCACCTACTGACATGGTTAGGTTTCAAAGACCGAGTTGTTAGGCAAAAATCAGCGTTATGTGAAAATGGAGGATGATCACATCATTATATAACTGCCAGATTACATCTTACATAACTGCCAAACCACTGAGAATCATGGCCCAGCCAAGCTGGAACATAACCTTAACCATCACAGCCAAGGTTACTCTTGCCTTGCACCTCGGTATTTGTTACTGCCTGACGTATACATCGCTAATGCACAAAGTAGGTGGATAGAATGTGAAATATCAGATAATGGGATAATCAATAAGTTAGGAGTAGTTGTATATAGTTTCACTGGTACAGACAGATTCATTTCATTAATATGCAGCTATCATAAAAAATAACATTTGAATGATGAATTTGAATGAGAAGAGAATCAGTCCCTTTGCTCAAAAAGTCCTAAATCTAACAATGATGTCTATGGGTTACCTTTTTTTTTTTTTTAAATGATGAAATTATTACTCTCTTATGGATATTGATGGAAAACCATGAACATATAGAAGAAAATAAGGTTACATCAGTTCTATCTTATGTCAGTTTTTAATCTTCAGTCTTTCATTCAGCTGCTTATTATCAGGATTCTGCCTGTATTCTTTTGTTGAAACGGCTATTTGAAAGTCTTTGATCACTTTTTATTTTAAAACCAATGGCTTTTAACATCCCATTTTTAAATTTACCTGCACTATCTCATGCTAACAACCATGTCCTTGTTCTTGGGTTCCATCATACCATGCTCTCCCAATTGTTTTCCTCCTCTCACTTTTCCTTTTCCCGGTTTTCCTGATGCAGGGAGATCAGTTAGGAAGCAATTGGAAATAAAGGCAAAAGACAGGGGTCAACTAGATTAAGGAAGATGGAGAAAGAATAGATTCAAGGGTTATTTAGGAATATAGTTAACAAGATTTGATGACCTGAAGACTGAGGGGGAGAGAGAGGTATCAAGGAAGACTCATATCTCTGGGATGAACAGTAGAAGGGATGATGGTACCATCACCAAGATGTAGAAAACTAGAGAAGGATCAGATTTAGGAGAGAAAGTAAGTTGTTTTAGATACATTGAGTTTTAGATGCTTCTGTGGCACCCAAATGGAGGTGGTGTTCTTTAGGCAGTAGTTAGGCGTGTCTCGAACTCATAAGGCAGCAGGGCTGAAACAAATTTCAGAATTATACATACATAGGGTGAACTACAGCCATGAATGTACGTAAGCCCTTTCAGTGAGAATGTGTAATGGAAGAAGGGGATCTAAACCAAGCGTAGAGGATACCCAACATTGTTTGGTGAAATAGAATGGGCAGAGAAAAGAAAAAAGCCAGGAGGGCGTAGGGTTACAGAGGCCAAGAGAAGAGAGTGCTTCAAGGAGGAGGGAGTAGTCAACTACACTGGCAGCAACTGAGAAGGCAGTGATAAAGTTTCCCAACAAAGAGAATAGAAAAGGAGGAATAGATTTTTGGATAAAGACAATTCATTTTTAGATACTGATTAATTCAATAAACAGCCGAGCACCTACTCTGTGCAAAATTTTCATCCCAGACCTTGAGGGAACATAGACATAGTCAAGGAACAGGAGTAGTCAGAATGGGAAGAAAAGAACTTGAGAACAAAAATCATGGAGAGAGATATTGAGTTGAAAATTTTAAAAGTGGAACAGCTCTGGTGAGTACAAGACCCAAGATGGGGAAGAGTCAGTTGTTGAAGTGTAGTGGAGGTCAGCCTGGTTGGGGTCTCAGAACTGTGAGAACACTGTATTTGACAGGCCATCTGCATGGACCCTGAGTTCATCCAGGACAGTAGGGACGAGGTCTACACTACTTGATTCTGTAGTATTCAGCACATTCCTATGTATATCTGGAATTAACAAATAATTCCTCAGAAGTAATCGATTATCTATTCATGATTACTATGAAATTACACAGTGGTTTCTCTAGAAACCCTATTAATTATTCAGTTGCTGAAAAATAGGCCCTCCTTCAAAACAATGACATTTTTTTCTCCTTAAGAATAACTAATAATGTTAATTAAAATTAAAGCTCTAAGATCCAAGTTCCTTAGCATGAGAGTCAGGTTTAGAACCCGCATTTCCTGACTCCCAACACCAAGCACTTTCCATTATACCATGTTGTCTTAGTTAACTCGTGCTGCTATAACAGAATTACAAGTGGATGGCTTTAACAAAGAGAAGTTTATTTCCTCACAGTAAAGTAGGCTTAAGGTACAAATTCAGGGTGTCAGCTCCAGGGGAAGGCTCTCTCTTTCTGTCGGCCTTCTAATCAATCTTCCCCTGGATTAGGAGCTTCTATGAGCTGGGACCCTGGGTCCAAAGGATGTACTTTGCTCCTGGCACTGCTTTCTTGGTGATATGAGGTCCCCCTGTCTCTCTGCTCTCTTCCCTCTTTTATATCTCAGGAGAGATTGCCTCAAGACACAATCCAATCTTGTAGACTGAGTCCTGCCTCACTAACACAACTGTCGCCCATCCCCCCTCATTAACATCATAGAGGATTTACCAAAACCAAACCAAACCTACTGCCGTGGAGTCCATTCGGACTCATAGCAACCCTATAGGACAGAGTAGAACTGCCCCATAGAGTTTCCAAGGAGTGCCTGGCGGATTTGAACTGGCAACCTCTTGGTTAAGAGCCGTAGCACCTAACCAGTATGCCACGAGGATTTACAACATATGGGAAAATCACACAATACTGGGAATCATGGCCCAGCCAAATTGATACACACATTCTTTGGGGGAAATAATTCAATCCATGACATATCATCTTTCAGTAAAGGAAAGCCTTTGGAGTTCCACAGATCGTGAAAGAAAAAAATATTTTACCGTTTCAGCCATTTTTTCAGCTGGGGTGCTGCAAAATTCAACTGTTGATGGGATCTTTTTTTGACCGTTAGTGCCAACATTTCCAAGAAGATGGGAATTCACTGCCTTTGCCAACTTGTGATTTGTTAATGCTAGCTCTGCTGTGCTGTGGGGTTGTGCATTAGGGTAGTAAGTCTGCTCTCTTCCCCACTGCAAGGAGACCAAGAGCTCCTCCAATAATCTGTACAGAACACACACACGAACACTGAGCATTAATAACAAGAGAAAACACTAAGGAACACTAAATAAATATTTCTGAAATCATACAATAACTTTCTCCCTTACCTTTCTCTCATAAATCAGGAAGTCTGGTCAAGTAAGTTAAACTGCAGAAAGCATTTCCCAACCTATTAGACTGATATCTGGAAATCAGCAAAACCTACTTTTTTAGTTCTCGTATTCCATTTAGTGCAAGAACTATGGATTTGACTTCACATCTAGTGAGCGTGCTTTTTTTTTCTTTAATCCTTACTGATCTGATTCATAAGAAATCAATCATATAAAAGTACAAAGAGCTTTTTTTTTCAATAGTTTAGAAAAAAGTTTTTAATGAAAAGTAAAACTGTGAACCAGCTCTTGGTTCTTTCATACTTGATTACTTAATCTTAAGTTCTTTTGTCTTGAGTTAGCTTTTTTTTTGTCATTATCTAGAAATTTTACTTTGTTTAGTAATATTTAAATATATATATATAAACTCCTTTAAATATTCTCTTAAATTTGGATATGCACACCTCTTTTGTTTCCTTTCGCTATTCAAAATAGTTTTTTTTTAAACTTTACTGTGTTTTAGGTGAAATTTTACAGTGCAAATTAATTTCTCATTCAAAAATTCATACATAAATTATTTTGTGACATTGGTAGCAATCCCTGCTATATGTCAGCACTCTCCCCCTTTCCCCTTCCACCCTGGGTTCTCCGTGTCCAGTTTTCCTGAGTGGCTTCAGTTGTGAATTAGCTGCATGTCCAGGGGCCATAGTCTCAGGGTTCCTCCATTCTCTGTCAGACCAGTTAAGTCTGGTCGTTTTTTGTGAATTTGGATTTTGGTCTACATTTTTCTCCCACTCTTTCTGGTAGTCTCTGTTGAGATCCCTGTCAGAGCGGTTGGTGGTGGTAGTCGGGCACCATTTAGTTTTTCTAGGCTCAGGCTGGTGGAGGCTGTAGTTCATGTGGTCTGTTAGTCCTTTGAAGTAAAATTTTCCTTGTGTCTTTGGTTTCCTTCATTCTCCTTTGTTCCAAATGTGGTGAGACCAATAAAATGTACTTTAGATGGCCACTCACAAGCTTTTAAGACCCTAGATGCTACTCATCAAAGTAGGTCATAGAACATTTTCTTTATGAACTGTTATTCCAATTGACCTAGATGCTCCCCGAAACCATGGTCCCCAGCCCTCAGCCCCAGTAACTCAGTCCCTCAGAGTGTCTGGATGTATCTAGGAAGCTTCTATGGCTTTGCCTTGGTCAAGTTGTGCTGATTTCCCATATATCGTGTTTTGTCTTTCCCTTCACTGAAGTTAACACTTGTCTACTATCTAGTTAAAGCCCTGGTGGCACAGTGCTTAAGAGCTTGGCTGCTAACCAAAGAAGGTCAGTAGTTTGAATCTACTAGCCACTCCTTGGAAACCCTGTAGGGCAGTTCTACTCTGTCCTATAGGGTCGTTATGAGTTGGAATTGAATCAACGGTACAGGTTTTTTTTTTACTATCTAGTTAATTATTTTCTTCCCCATCCCTCCCCTTCCTCAAAGATTGTTTTCTCTGTGTATAAACCGTTTCTTGGGTTTTTATAATAGTGGTTTCATACCATATTTGTCCTTTTGTGATTGACTTATTTCAGTTAGCATATGCCCTCCAGATTCATCACTGTTCTTTTTCATTCCATTGTGTGTAAACCCAGTGCCGTCGAGGCAATTCCGACTCATAGCGACCCTATAGGACAGAGTAGCACTGCCCCGTATGTACCATAATTTCTTTACCCATTCATGTATTGATGGGCACTTAGGTTACTTCCATCTTTTTGCTGTTGTGAATAATGCTGCAGTGAACATGGATGTGCGTATGTCTATTTGTCACGGCTCTTATTTCTCCAGGATGTATTCCTGGGGTGGGATTGCTGGATCGTATGGTATTTCTATTTCTAGCTTTGTTTTCTATAGTGGTTTACCATTTTACATTCCCACCAGCAGTGTATGAGAGTTCCAATCTCCTGCAACCTCTCCAACGTTTGTTATTTTCCTTTTTTTAATTAGTGCCAGTAATGAGATGGTATGTCAGTGTAGTTTTGATTTGCATTTCTCTAATAGCGAATGACTGTGATCATTTCCTCATATGTCTGTTAGTTGCCTGAATGTCTTCTTTGGTGGTCTGTTCATACCCTTTGCCTGTTTTTTTAACCGGATTGTTTGTCTGTTATTGAGGTGCTTGAGTATTCTATAGATTTCAGAGATCAGATCCCTGTCGGATATGTCGTAGCCAAAAAAATTTTCCCAATCCGTAGGTTTTTTTTTTTCACTTATTTGGTGAAGTCTTTGGATGAACATAGTGTTTAATTTTCAGGAGCTCCCAGTTATCTAGTTTCTCTTCTGGTGTTTGTCCATTTTTAGTTATGGTTTGTATTGCATTTATGCCATGTATTAGGGCCCCTAGCGTTGTCCCTATTTTTTTCTTCCATGATCTTTACTGTTTTTTGATTTTATATTTAGGTTTTTGATCCACTGTGAGTTACGGGTCTTGTTCATTTTTTTACTGATGGACATCCTGTTTTGCCAGTACCCTTTGTTAAAAAGACTTGTCTTTTCCCCACTTAATGGACTTTGGTGCTTTGTCAAAGATCAGCTGATCATAGATGGATAAATTTACATTTGGGATGAAGAGTTTTTAATGAAGACTATCGATTTTGACAGTTCTGGAGCATATCTACATGTAAGCAAACTCTAATGTTAGGGAACAGTCCTCAAAAAGATTTCCTTCCAAGGGACAGAGGTGTACTGTTTGGCTTCTACCAACAACTATACAAAACTACAACAGTAATCAAAAACTACTTTTAAATCAGAGATTTCTGCAACTGTAGAAACAATTATCTTCCCAATTAAGAATGTGGGAAGATGCATGTCTTCTATCTTTTTAGTCCTCTTCTCTCCCCTGTAGCATCTATTTTAAAGTTCTACTCAAAGTATATACTCAATAAACTATTAAATGTAGAAACATAAAAATAAAAACTACCACAATAACAAAAATTGCAAGAGAAAGCTGAAGAGATCAGAATATAAAAAGTGCCATACTTCTGCGTGGCTAACATTTCCTGACGAAACTGTTCTCGTTCACTCAGGAGGTCTTGTATAGCGTTCTGTGCATCACGGCTCTGACGCTGTAAAACTGCTCTGGAGTTGGTTAACTCATCTGCCATCACCCTGAAAAATATTAAAATCTTACATATAAATTCTCTGACAATAAAACTCGATGAAGTTTATATGCTATCTTTGTGATTCTCACTTTCAAAAGTTTACAAAAAAGATTAATAGGCAAATTACTTTCCAATTTTAAGATCTTCATTAAAAGGCATTTAAAAATGTTCATGAGCTTAGAGCCCTTTAAAGCGATTCAGTTAAAATATTTGTTTATAAATGACAAAAAAACAAAAACCAAACCCACTGCTGTCAAGTTGATTTCTGACTCATAGCGACCCTATAGGACAGAGTAGAACTGCCCCATAGAGTTTCCAAGGAGCACCTGGCGGATTTGAACTGCTGACCTCTTGGTTAGCCGCTGTAGCACTTAACCACTATGCCACCAGGGTTTCCATAAATGACAAAAAAGGCAATAGTTAACTTTTCTATAAAATGATTATTTGGAATGGACCTCAATCTTAGTACAGATCCTTCAAATTTTGAAAAAATTAAATTTACTAAATGTTTTAAAAACAGAAAATTTGAAGGAGGAAAACAAACTCATTATTCAACCACTCAATTACCTCTCTGCCCTTCGAAAATATTAATATAGAAAGGGTTATATAAATAAAAGCAAAGTCTTCCTTCTTGCCTAGCATCCCTCTTTCATATGTAGCAAATAAAGTTTAAAAAAATATTTTTCCAGAAAAATAATTTATGACTATATCAACATGAAAGTATATGTTAAAAATAAATATATCCATTTTATTTACACATGAAAGTATATGTTAAAAATAAATATATCCATTTTATTTACACATGAAAGTATATGTTAAAAATAAATATATCCATTTTATTTACAATAAAGGGATTATTCAATATAAACTTTTCTACACCTTGATTTTTTTTCCATTTAATAATTTATCTTGGAGATCTTTCTTTATTAGCACATACCCAGAACCCAGTGCCATTGAAACATACATAGTTATATTTCATTTTTTTTTTAAAGACCACCACTTCATATTTTCTATTGATTGGATGTACCGAATTTTATTTAACTAGTTTCCTATTGATGGAAAGCAGTAACACTTAGCTGAAAATCTTAAGCCTAAAGTCTCAGATCTTAGTGACTACAAGCCAAAACCACACCCACTGCCGTCAAGTCGATTCCCACTCACAGTGACCCTATAGGACAGAGGAGAGCTGGCCCACAGGGTTTCAAAGGCGTAGTCCTTATGGGAGCAGACTGACACATCTTTCTCCCACAGTAACCCCAGAATGCCTTAAAATGAAAACTGTTTTGACATTGAAAGGTTAAATCAACTAAAATATCAATAAATGTGAGCAGAGGAATTTAATTTTTATTGCCCTTAAATGTAACTATCGGTATTGATCTGGATATTAAAAAAAAGTTACATGTTACACTTATCTGTGTAACATACGGATGATTTATTTGCCTCTTAGGCTGTTCAATGAGAATTAGTTTTCATTCTAAGTCAACAAAACAGTTAAGTTCATTTTCCTAAAGAGCATCATATACCAGTACAATTAGAAAACAAATGAACTAAAGGACTTTAGCAGAGTCATCAATTACTATAAAGTACCACAGACATTAAGACATGAAGCAACACTTTCCTAAAAAGTTATTACTATAATCGGTGGTTCTTAAAGGACAGCCTGGAAACCTTTCCTGTTTGGGGAAAAATCCCCAAATGATTCAATTCAAATCAACAGTTACTAAGCATATTACATGTGAAGTGCTTTGCTAAGCGCTGGAAATACACAGATGGTTAACACCCAGAGCCTGCTCTCAAAGACAACACACACAACAAAAGCTAGGAGAGAAAATAACACTGAAGGTAGAAAATACCTGCTTGCGAGGAATTTACTTCGCCACACGTCACACTGTATTGACATGCGTTCCAACTGTTCAGAAAGCTGAGCTGTGTTTCGACCTAGGGCTTCGTTTTCTAAAATAAGCTGGTTTTTCTCTCGGGCTAGACGTTCAAAGTGATACTGAAGGTCATCCCCCACAGAAGCCACCAGCAGCCTCTTTAACTCCCGGTTTACCTGGTAAAGAGCAAAACGATGCAGCGTGCTCAAAGCAATGTCAGTGATGTTAACGCAACAAAAGTCATGACAGAGGGACTGTTTTGTGTGATTTGGACCTCCATTACTTAAAGTGCATGTCAACAAGTGATAGTAAAGATTTAAGTTTCATAAAATATATAAAATAATCTCTACATCGAGCCTCAGTGTGCTTAAAAACTGAACCTCTTATAATAAAAATACAAATCGTTATCAAGAAAATTACAAATTGCTTCCAGTTAACACTTAGGGGAAAAAAAATTAAACTAAACCAATGAATTTTGCTAAAAAAAATCATGGACAAATGTTTTATGTAGTTTTTTATTCAATATTTAAAAATTCATTTCTTTGTAGATCTAAATTTTTACTTGTAGGAGTTTAAACAAAGGCAGTAATCCAGGATATTTATAAGTATGTTCTTTACATTGTTATTGCAAACAGCTACAGATTAAAATACAAATGTCCAATAATAGGCTACTGGTAAATCACAGTGTAGCCATATGAAGAATTATTGCTATTAATAATGACACTGTAGAACAACACTGTGACATGGGGCATGTTAATAAGTGGAATATAAATTAATAAAAGTGAAAAAGCAGGTTATGAAACAAAATTAACTCTATATAAAGTTACACAGAGTTAATATATAGAGTTAATTATATATATATATAGTCTCATATATATATACATATAGTTAAAAAGTGTTGAAAAGCAAGGATGTCACCTTGAGGACTAAGGTGTGCCTCACTCAAGCCATGGTGTTTTCAGTTGCCTCATATGCATGTGAAAGCTGGACAATGAATAATGAAGACTGAAGAAGAATTCATGCCTTCGAAGAATACTGAATATACCATGGACTGCCAAAAGAGAACGGACAAATCTGTCTTGGAAGAAGTACAACCAGAATGTTCCTTAGAAGCAAGGATGGCAGAACTACATCTCATGTATTTTGGAAGTATTATCAGGGGCAATCAGTCCCTAGAGAAGGACATCATGCTTGGTAAAGTAGAAGGTCAGCAAAAAAGAGGAAGACCCTCAATGAGATGGATTGACACACAACAATGGATTCAAACAAAGCAATTGTGAGGATGGCGTAGGACCAGGCAGTGTTTTGTTCTGTTGTGCATAGGGTCGCTACAAGCTGGAACCGACTTGACGGCAGCTAACAACAACAACACATACAGTTACATGGTGTATGGTATGATTGGTATGATTATAGGTGTTATAATAATTATAGATTATTGTGTTTTTCTCTCCTTTATAAAATGTGGTTAAGAGCTCAGGCTGCTAACCAAAAAGTCAGCAGGTTGAATCCACCAGCCACTCCTTGGAAGCCATATAGGGAAGTTCTACCCTGTGCCTGTAGGGTTGCAATGAGTCAGAATCTATTCGACGGCAACATATTTGTAATTAGAAGTTAGTTATTTTAAAAATAAATTATTTTTAGGTGTTTGGACAAGAACAACTAACCATAGTGTCACAAGGACTAGCATCCAACAAAAAATGTATGATCTAACAGAGGAACAAAGGGAGTGCGAGTCAATGATTTACTAAGATGTAAAGATTAGGAGTCCTGGTGGTACAGTGAGAAAAGTACTTGGCAGCTAACCAAAAAGGTTGGTGGTTCAAACCCACCAGCTGCTCTGTGGGAGAAGGATGTGGCAGTCTGCTTCCATAAATATCACAGCCTTAAAAACCCTATGGGGTAGTTCTACCCTGTCCTATAGGGTCACTGTGAATTGAAATTGACTTGATTGCAGTGGGTTTTGGAAAGATTAAAGCAATACAGTTAAGCACTATAAATTTTTTCAGATTCAATAAAGACACTTCACACCACTCTTTATTTCAAGTATCTTGTACACATAGGCAAAAATACTTAGAATGTGTGGATCCTTACAATAGGGACTGCTAACCAGTCAGTTTCAAAGCCTGACCTGGTCAACCTTGAGTTCAGCAGTTGGTAGGTGTAACCTTCCTTTACAACTATGGGTGGGCTTGTCCTAAGCACCTCAGACCTCCATATTCAATCAGGTTTTTAGTTTATAAGTTCTGAGAGAGTGGTAAATTTAAGTGAATGATAAAGAAATTACAAGCTATAAAAAATGCCATTCTCAAAAGGAAGCGTGGTTTTCTAATTAGTGGGCTCAGAAGGCCCAGGTGTACAGAAAGAGGAAAACCAGTGAACTAGGTGCTGCGGAGCTGATTCTGACTCACGGCAACTCCGTGTGTGTCAGAGTAGACTGTGCTCCACAGGGTTTTCAATGGCTGATTGATTTTTTAGAAGTAGATCACCGAAGCTTTTCTTTTAAGGTGCCCCCAGTCTTCTCACTTGGCAGCTGTTTGTACCACCCAGGGGCTCCAAAGAAAGAGCAGCACTTGTTAAAGCTATTAAGGCTGTTCTTACCTCTGTCTGTACTCGGAGCTGGTTCGAAAGGCCTTCTTTGTCCTGTAGTAGCCTCCTCTCAGAGTTCTTCAGCTTTTCCAGTACATGCTTTACCTCAGAGAGTTCTCTCATAGGTTCTAAGGCTCCCTCTGAGTGACCAAGGGATTCTCCTTTTTGATGTCCCAGAGACCTCACCTTCGCATTTTTGTTGGGGATATCATGGCTTATAGCAGCTTTGGGAACTAATATTCTTACAGCTTCAACTTCCACTGCTTTTTCAGGGAGGATCTTCCCTAGGTGAAGAACTCCTAGGTTCTCTGACGCAGCTGCTTTCTTCCGTGGATGCGGAAGGATGTGATGCTTTATGGACTGGACTCCAGAGGTGGGTTCAACAGATTTAGGTGGCTCCTCAGTTTCCATTCCATCTCCTGCTCCTCGGATCGGGGTTGCAGTAGGGGTGGCTGACAAAGGAAGAGAAAACCTGAATACTGACCGAACAGAAATGCCGTGCAGTACGTGCTCTACCCTGCATCCAGAATTACTGGCACTAAAACAAACAGAAAAAATTTAGAGTAGAAAGTGATGTTCAAAACATACATGTATCATTAAAAGCTAAAGTCTTAAAAAGGGTCAAACTTCTTTTAAGTAAATGATTTCTCTCTTAGTAGAAAATGCAAGAGATTTAAGATCAGAGGATTTGGCTCAAACCATGACTTCTACATACAAACAACGCAAGGACTGTGAAGATGGCGCAGGACTGGGCAGTGTTTTGTTCTGATGTACGTAGGGTTGCCCTGAGTTGGAACCAACTCGATGGCACCTGACAACAACGACAACTTCTAGTATGACCTTGGGTAAATAATTTAAACCGCCATGAACCTCTGTTTCCCAGTATGCTACAGGTTGTCATAAGAAAGAATGCAGTAATATCAAGTACCTGGCATGCTATGGACAATAACATTAGTTCAATATAAAAATAAATATCAACCGTATATATGTATATTTGAAATTCTCTATGTCAGAATAGATACATCTGTTTTCATGAACTCTTGGCAAAAAATGCTTTGCAGAGGGGCAAGGAAAGGCATCATGTATGTTATACTTGAGAACTGATTAGGAAAAGATTCAATCCTATTCTTAGGCCCAGAGCTGTGTTTATGTCCCGGTTACACCAATGAAGCTGCAGAGCTGCCAGATTCAACGTCCTTAGCCCTCACTTTCACCGTATCATGACCAAATTATTCTGTTGTTCTTCATTCCCTCTAGAAGCTTTCAGCTTTTTTTTGGTGCCGGGGTTCATTTTTTTTTTCTTTCTTTCTTTCTTAAGGGAAATTCTAAGAGGAGGCCTATCGGGAAAAAAATTACAAGAAGAGGTACTATTTTCCAATGATATGAAGGGAGGAGGTGATGAAACTCAGCCACCCAGTAACCTCAGAGCCACCACCATGAAACAAGTCTGAAAATCACTATCCTACAGGGTAAAAATCAAACTCCTCAGACTATCTTTCCAAGGCCCTCCGTAATTTGGTCTCATACCAGTTGCCTAGCAGACTACACAATACTCTATCTCCTAGGGCCTTAGTCAGGCCTTTGTTCCTGCTACTTCGTGTTCCCCACTCACTATATTCTAACTTATCCTTAAGAAGTCCACTTAAACTCCACTCTTCACATTAAATCTTTCCAACTGCTCCAGCCCACACTCTGAATACTGATGATACTTCCTGTTTCAAACATTCCATTTGGAACTTGTCATTTCGTGTTTGCTAATCTCACTTTCCCAGTAGATCTGATGAGTACATTAAGGGCAAGCATTATGCCTTAAACAAGTGGAAGGAGCGTGGTGTAAAGAGAAAGCATGTGAACTTCGGGAGCAGCCAGATACGGTTTTAAATCCTGTTTCTACCATTACTGCTTGTGCAGCCCTGGACAATATCCTACAATTATCTGAGCTTCAGTTTCAACCTCCATAAACTAGATTTAATATTTATCTCATATGATTACTTTGAGTACTAAATGAGAAAATGTTAAGAGTAATAAACAACGAGCATTTACAAAAAGACTGACTATGTGTCAAACAGTCCAGACATTTGGCATGTACAGTCGTCTCTCCCTCGGTATCCACGGGGGTGGGGGATTGGTTCCAGGTCTCCTCCCACATACCCAAGTCCGTTATGTAAAATGGTGCAGTATTTGCATATAATCTACACACATCCTCCTGTATACTTTAAATCATCTCTAAAAGATGACTTAAAATACCTAATACAATGTAAACACTATGAGAATAGTTGTTAACGCTTATACTTGATGCTTAATGCTTTCTCAGTCTTTGCAAACACTTTATCACGAACCAGAGAGACCAAGAGCTAAGGCTGCTAACCAGAAGGTCGGCAGTTCGAATCCACCAGGTGCTCCTTGGAAACTCTATGGGGCAGTTCTACTCTGTCCTATAGAGTCCCTACGAGTCGGAATCGACTCGACGGCAATGGGTTTTATTAGGTTTCTACTTTTCAATATGCTTATTTTTCTTCCTTTTCCAACTTTGTCACAGAGCTAAAGTAGAACAGGTCATCTTCACATGCAGTCTCACATATCCCCCGGTCTCTATAACTATTTTTAAACATTACATTAAAAGATATTAATGAGAAAAAATTCACCCATATTCCCATCACTATAAAATAACTGCTCATTTGTTCAAATTTCTTCCATATTTTTTATACTTAAAATCATAATAAATTTTGAAAGCCTGATATCTTTTTCTATTTTGCTATAAACCCATTGCTGTTGAGTTGATTGTGACCCAGTGACCCTATGAGACAGAGTAGAACTGCCCCATAGAGTTTCCAAGGAGCGACTGGTGGATTTGAACTTCTGGCCTTTTGGTTAGCAGCCAAGCTCTCAACCATTGTGTCACCAGGGCTCCATTTTGCTATAGTCCTCATATTTTTCATTTTAATGGCTACAATATAGTCCTTGAAGTTAATATAGTATTATTTTATTATTATTCTGTTGTTGGATATTTAGACGCTTCCCGATTTTTCATTATAATAACGTGTTAGTGAACTCTTTTATGCCCAGAGATTTTTCTCAACTTCTGATTTATTTAGGAAAAATTCCCAAACATAGAAGTAACGTGTCTGGTGAAGATTTACAGCATTGAACTTCCTCTGAAAATGACTCTACTGACGCGCCAGATCTATTCCCTGTTAGTTTTATTGATTTTTGCCTGCCGAGTACCCATGATTTAATGTAGCACTCAAAATAGGAGTACCTGTAAAGTGTTCAGAACGGCGTTTGACACCGTAAGCACTCATTAAATGTTCTTATTGCTTTTATTATTATTATTTATAAAATTTTCTAAAAAACCTTGGATCTTGATAAAGAGGGGAAAGAAAGCATAAATCCTGACTTTTATTCTCTTATGTTAGAGTCTTAAAAGTTATCTCATTAGACTATAGGACTACTTATTTCCTTTAACAGATGTTTTCTGAATGTTTACTATGTATATACAGCAATGTACTGGGAATCCTGAATTATGTTAGGAGGTGGAAAGACATCTGGGGTATAAGTAATGTGTTCTATTTCATAAAACACTATATTAGAATAAAATATTTCTCATTTCTACATGAAATGTAAATTAAAATACTCCTTGGGGCTTGGGACTCTACTTTCAAAAAGATGAGCCAATGAATAATTCAGAAGGTGGGATAAAGTTTTGGTAGCTTAGTGAATACATGCTGGAGCACGTTAGTGCTCACCAGGAAAATTTCCTCTAAATTGTTTTAAAAATAAAGGCCTATTCCCATGTTTTTAAAATCTGGCTTTAGGTTTGTCTAACTCTATTCAGTGTAAGTTTAATTTTGTTAATAAGATGCTCTGGCATTTAAGAAGTAATGTAGAACCCTGTGTTAACTCTGGATGAAAAACACTAAAGCCACGCCATTCAGGCCCATTGAAGTTGAAGAAATAAGAAGCAGGTGTGATGCTTCTGTCCCAGCTAAACAGGAAATCCAGCTTTTTCCAAAGAAGCAAGTTACAACACTTCCAAGTCATAATTTCAGGTAATGTAGGCTCAAGAACAACTCACAAAATGACTAATGTAAATTTAAAAGGCAAAGAATCATTGATGAGTATTTAACAGAAATCTCTTTTCAAACAAAACCCATCACTGTAAAATTCCAACAAGAAATTTCAACACCAATTTTCTCTTAACCTTATTAAAAAACAATTTAAGCTGTTCTACTCACTCAAGCATTTATGAATACCCAAGGTTATACTAGCTAATGTGCACGGGCAAGTAGGCAGTGAGAGCCAGGCTTTACATTTTCTCCCCTGGTAACTTAATTTTCATAATTCTGTTTTTTTTCCTGTGACACACATAGGAACCTTTATTACATATGCACTAGGCATAATCCTGGACCCATTCATGAGAAATTAGCTTTCAAGTGGGAAGACAAACATCTATGATACCGACTCCATAATCATGAGCACTTCTTAAGTAAAGCAAAACATCAACGCCTATTCTCTCCACCTTTTGAAAGGAACCAACAAAACAATTCTTAAAATATTCATCAACATTACTTTAACCTTTGGTCACTTACCAAAGAATTAAAGCGCATCTAAGGTTTTTGGTTCTAATTGTCTTCCCCAAGGTTGGGTGAAATAAAGGGAAAGAACAAACAAGGCACTAGTGCAGTGTGATGGATTGCTTTTATATGGCCTTTCTAGCCACGGTCTTGTTTAATCCCCACCAAATAATGGGGTGGGACTATGTAAATGAGGCTCTCGTGGTCCGCCAAGGGGATTGGACACCATGGTAATAATGTAAACAAGGTGCATCAGGCAAATAAGGCATATGGAACTCTAATGAGGGAACTGGTCAGTTTTGCCATCCCACCAGGTTTAAAATGAGCCATTCCAGAGGTGGCAAGAAGAAATAGGAGCGGGACAGGTCCTTTGGACCTGGGGTCTCTGTGCTGAGAACCTCTTACACCCAGGCTAAAGAGAGAGAAAGAGCTGTAACAATGTTGATGACACAAAAGGGCTAGAAGCGGCCACACAGAAATGGTGGCAGCAGGACCAGGAGACCGGTGCGAGATGGTACAGTGGGCTTTCTGGCCCACTGAGTAAGGTGGCTATGGTGGGTGTGATGACCTGCAGAGCAGGACAGCTGAGTGCCCTCAGGCAGGAGGCTTCCTGGTGGAGTGGGGTGCCTCCAGGTACTTGGTGGAGCCAGGCTTGCCAACCCATGGAGTGAGAGCTGAGTGCCTTTGGCCAGGAGGCTTCCTGGTGGAGTGGGGCGCCCCTGGGCATTTATTGGCAGAGCTAAAGAGCTTTGTAACACTTGCATGAGCAGGGCAGAGGCCATACCAAGGGGTCTAGGGCCAGAGAGAGGCCTGCTTGTGGGTGTGGCCGAAAAGCTGTCCTGATTGAAGAATTCTATCCAGAGTTTTTCCTTATTCTGAACTGTGACCTGTTACTTCCCCAATAAGCCCCATAATCATGAATATGGTGAGTTCTGTGTGGCCATTGCAACCAAGTATTGAACCTAGCAGAGAAGTAGAGAGTGCCTTGGGAACCACGTCAGGTGTCAGAATTGGTAAAGGTTGGGGAGAGGAGGTGTGTCTGACCACTGCTTCACAGAAATCAGCATTGGGCTTCTGATGTGATGGTGATTCTCCCCTGTCGAAGTTAGAGAAGGTCAGATCCCCAGTGCGTGCCACTTTTACACACTAGTCAAACACTAAATAGGGGTTGTCAAGCTTTTTCTGCAAACAGCCATAGTAAATATTTTAAGTTTTATAGTCCAAGAGACAAAATCAAAGATACTATGTAGGTATTTATATAACAGAGAAGGTAAATTTCCAGAAATTTTTATTTATTAAATTCAAAATAATAATTGAGCTTAATTTTTTTTTTTTTGTAATACAGGTCTAATAATGAGAACGGCCTCTGTTTTGGGATAACACTTGACTTAATCAGCCCTCGAAGTTTGTCCTCCTCATCATCAAACTGATTGCACATGTTCTCAGCTAACAGGCCTCAGGGCAGCCGTTTCCTGGGCCTTGCTCTACAACACTGCAGTGAGAATATGCTGGGCCTTGCTCTACAACATGGCCGTAAGAATGTGCTGGGCCTTGCTCTACAACACAGCAGTAAGAATGTGTTGAGCCTTACTCTACAACATGGCAGTAAGAATGTGTTGAGCCTTGCTCTACAACACGGCAGTAAGAATGTGCTGGGCCTTCCTCTACAACACGGCAGTAAGAATATAATGGGCCTTGCTCTACAACACGGCAGTAGGAATGTGCTGGGCCTTGCTCTACAACACGGCAGTAAGAATGTGCTGGGCCTTGCTCTACAACATGGCAGTAAGAATGTGCTGGGCCTTGCTCTACAACACGGCAGTAAGAATGTGCTTGTATGTAAATCTATGAAGACAGGTATTCTAATTCAGAGGCAATGCAGTGGGAAGAATACCAAACTCTGAGTGGAAATAACTCTAAGTTTAGTCCCTACTGCTACTTGTTGTAGGCAGATCACTTAGCTTATTCTCCTCCCATCCTGCAGTGCTTTCAGAATAATGAAAATACTATAATATTTTAAAGTAATTTCTCTCTTGTTCTAGACCGCTTCAAGTCCCACAAGCCAGGAATTGCTTCCTGCTACCAATCTTTCTATCACCAGTTGAACAAATGGTGCCTGGCACAGAAAAGATGAATAAATACCCAGGGACTTTCATCAATCTATTAACACACACTACCTAAATTTCATTTCAACATCCAGTAACTCAACCCCCACCCCCCAATTTTTTTTTTCACTACACCAAAGCATTAATTCCTAACTTAGGTAGAGTCTGACAAACTTTTCAGAACATACAAATTCAGGTATAAAGTGGTTAAATTTCAGGATTCTTACTTGGTAATACTAATTCAATATTATTTTAAATGTCACCAATACAACCCAATAAAATCGTTACTATTAAATTAGAAAAATACATTATAATGTTAGACAACATTTACTCACACAAAACCCATTCTTCTTGCCACATTTTCCATGAAAGGAGAGATCCCTGGTCAAAATAAGTGTGGGCAACGCTGCGTATCACTTTTCTTTTTAGGAACTTCGCAATGTACATCGGTATACTGAAGGCTCTGAGGAGTCCTGTAGCATAAGCTTTTCTTTAATCCAGCATCTCCTAAATTATCTGCCCATGGAATCCTTTTTCAAACTAATATGTATTAATCCACAGAACTAGTGTTAGGCTATTTTATGGAATTACATACAAATATTTAAATGTGTCAGACCTCACTATTTGGTCTGCTTTTCCTAAACTATATGACTTTACCACCTTTAATTTGAATCTTACTCTCCAAGAAAAGCTCTGGATTCTACTTTCTAGTTATTTATTATTTATGTATGTTTCCTTTGCATAAGCAGCCCTTGCAGCGATGACACATCCCTCTCATGATGGTAGTATTGCTCAAACGTCCTGGGAGGAAGTTCTGTGGCTACTAACCAAACAATACCATGCTTCTCTTCTGAGGCAGGAAGTGCAGGCAACTGGCAAATGTCAACCATAATTAGTACACCTTTTCTCAGGCTAAATAATACAGACAGCATTTGTTCACTGATAACAATAGTTAGCATATTAAGTACAGTAATAGCTGAATTACCTTCTTTAGAAGATAATTAAGATCAAATAAAATAACGTAGATTAAATGCTTTTAACTCTAATCCTCATGACAAACAAGTAATAAAAACAATAAAAAATAATTTTTAATCTCACAGAGGCCTGGCAAAAACTTTCAATCACTAATCATAATATTGTATTAATTATTATTATTTTTTTTGCTTTTGGCCAAGCACCATGCTAGTTGCTTTCATATTAGTTATCATTTAATTTCTCCTATTTCCCATTAATTCCTAGTGTATTATTTTCATTACAGCCTCTGGTTTGTGTATTCTAACACAGTAAAAGTCTTCTGGTGCCTTATAAAATGCTGCTGCACACGGCTGAATTAAATTCAATTAAATATTTATTGGCATGATCTTTTCTTCCTTGTTACCTAAGCACATTTCACTTCCCTTAGAGACAGCTGGAAACCCTGGTGCTGTAGTGGTTAAGTGCTACGGCTGCGAACCAAAGGGTCGGCAGTTCAAATCCGCCAGGCGCTCCCTGGAAACTCTATGGGGCGGCTCTACTCTGTCCTATAGAGTCACTATGAGTCGGAATCGACTCGACGGCACTGGGTTTGGTTTTTTGGTTAGAGAGAGTTAGTTTGCTGCTGGAGGTCAGCTTGCTGAAAGCTGGCTTCTAGGAAATTATTTCCCATCTCTCACTGATGGCCCTGGCCTCCAGAGCTCATTCCACCAAAATAAGCTGAGTCGGGAGAAGTTCACTTTGTGATACGTTAAAACCGCTGCTCGTGTCTAAGTGAAGATGGCCAGTAGACAGTAGGCTATGAAGGTCTGAATCACAGGGAACGAGATCTAGACTACAGATGGACTTGGATGTCATTCCTACAGATAATTACTGAGGCCCTGGGAGAAGAGAGAGAGGGCTAAAGGGTGAAAACCCAAACCCAAGCCCAAACCCTGTCAAGTCGATTCTGACTCATAGCGACCCTACAGGACAGAGTAGGACTGTCCCATAGGGTTTCCAAGGCTGTAAATCGTTAGGGAAGCAGACTGCTACATCTTTCTCCTGTGGAGTGGTTGGTAGGTTCAAACTGCTGACCTTTAAGTTAACAGCTGAGTGCTTAACTGCTGTGCCACAAAGGCTCCCTGAAGAGTAAAAAAGGGGGCTGAAAAATATTGCTATTTAAAGGATAAACCTAGAGGAGAGGAGGCTGAAGAAGATGCAGGGAAGGTACAACTAGAACAGTGCTGTCATAAAGCTTCCTGCAGTATGCAAATGCTGTACATGCACACCTTCCAATACAACAGCCACCAGGCACACGTGCCTACCAAACACCCGAAATGTGGCTGGTCAGAGTGACAACCTGGATTTTTAACTTTCTAAAGAACATTAATTACTTTAAATTCAAATAGCCACATGTGTCTAACACATTGGGCAGCGACGGGCTGAAAATTGCTGAAATAGACTGAAAACAGGAAGAATGATGTCACGGAAGCCATGAAAAGAAAGCATTTGAAAAGGAGGGGAATGTCAACAGCATTACTGTTATAGACAGGACAAGCAAGGCGGGACTAAAGAGTGACGACTGTATTTAGCAAGGAGGTCTTTGATATCTGCTAATTGTTTGTACATCTATTTAAATCTTTAAAAAATACATACTCCTGTTAATTTAAATCTTATAGGGGATAGGGAATATAGCTGTAAAATTTTGCTTTTACACTAAATGTTTAAGATTGAGTACTCATCTAATAAATACTACTTAATGATGTTAATATTTCCTTGTATATCAGAAGCTCTGAAACATGAATACTGCACTACAAAATAATCATGAAAAGATATGAAACATGAGTGATTCCCAAGGCCTGTAGATTTAGTTACCTGGCTCAAACAGTCCTTCACATTATCATAAATTTCACATTTTGAAAACGATTACTATCAAAAGAAGAAAACTTACCTTTGGTTTCTAAACTTTCAAGAGTAGTCATTTTTTTTTCCTAAAGCAATGTTAACGCACCCCAAGTCTTCTGCTGAAAATCTAGAGATGTATAAACATGAAAGAATTAACAAAACATAATACCATAAAACACATTCACTAAGTGCCTCCAACTTAAATATGACATTCCAATTGCTTCTACATTTAGTACACATACATTTTAGAAAAAAAGTGTTCATCATAGTCTCTTCTCACGAGTGGTATTATTATGGCTACCAAAGTAATCAAAAGATATTGTTACATAAGCTTCTTACAATGTATATATCACACAGGAGTTTAAACACCACTTCTACTTAAATGTTCACAAGCATTAACTGTTAAGGCCTGTGAGGAAAAGTCTGTTGCTGCTGCTTCAGGTTGAAGAATTAGATAGAACTACCCTTGCCATGAAATAAATGGATAATTTGAATATTCTCAGCCCTAGTTTGACTATTTCCCATTGCCCAGTTATTCACAGCTAATTGCGAAGCTGGTGCTGGGGGCAGATCTACTGCAAAGCCATTTTGCGTCATAAAACAACAAAATATTACTCAAGATAACTTAATTTGCACTTTCTTGGTAAAAAAGTTAAAGTGGTGTAGCTCTTAGCTGTAAAATAAAGCATACCCCGAGCATATGTACGCTAACCAAAAGGTCGGCGGTTCGAATCCACCAGCCGCTCCTTGGAAACTCTATGGGGCAGTTCTACTCTGTCCTATAGGGACGCTAAGAATCGGAATGCACCCGACCGCAACGGGTGAACATACTTTTCAGAAATGTATGTTATTTTTTTTATGGCCTTAAAACAAATTTTTTTTTTCTTTTATGGCCTTACAGCATAGTCTCAACAATTCACTGGAGAAGCTCAGGAGGGTTACACTTGTGCGGTGACATTAAAACGAAGATCTCTGCATTACATGACAACTGGTTTCATCACTGAAAATGATCAGTCTGAGTACTCGATACTCGACTCGGTACAAGGACTTCTATGACTAACTTTCTAACACTCACAACCCGCCCACCAAACCCCGCTCCCCCGCTTCACATAAAGTCTGTTGCCCTGAAAACGTATCCAAAGGCCCTTTGTCAGACCAATGACCATTGAAACCGTGCTCGAAAGACGCTTTGTGAAATCTATGAGCACAACGAGTGTTTCCGCCGGCAAATACCAAGGGAAGGGGTGGGGGGAGTGGATAACAAGTGAAAGCGGCGGTGTGGAAGCGATAAGCCTGTTAAGGTTGGCTGTACCGGGAAGACGAACTCGGAAGTTCCGTCCCTGTGTGAACAAGCCTTTCAGGGGCAACAGCAGAACCTTTCTTTAAATCCAAAGCGACTGAACACCAAGCTCCAGCCCAGACCTCTGCCCCCTTCAACATCCCCCCCTTAGTTATAAACTCGTTTCGGACTTACCTCTAAGACTCCTCCTGTCCTTATCAGAGGGCTTCACTAGACAGATTCTCCGGCTCAGAATCACAGGTTTCACACCTCCGTGCACCCAACTCCAATCCGAAGCCGACCCGCCCAGGCTGTCCTGACAGCAAGCTGAGAGCTCACTCAGAATCACTTCCTGTTACTAATGGTTTCGCTTCCGGAATCTTTTTCCAAAACAGTACGCTCTATGGTGCGTTTAAACGGAAGTAACATAGAACAGTAATACGGTGTAAGGTCTCAGTAAATAAAAAACGGGATAGAAACGTATTTGAAAGTAATATATAACAATATTTGGAATCCGAGAGCGCACTAGCTTAAACTTCCGGGTCGCCTGTCAAGCAAACGGAAGAGATGACGCTGGCAAGCGGAACGCGGCGTCCCGTCGTCCCAGGCGACGGAGTAAAGGGGCGGGTCTGTCGAGTGGGTGGGTGGAAGCGCGATTATTTTCAGCCATTAGGGACGAAGGGGCGGGGCGGTGAGGTTACGTATGTCCGGCGGCGGGTGGGGCTCTGTTGCTACAGTAACCGTGCGTGGGGGAATTGGTGGCGGCATCTTCCTCTTGCAAGGATACCTTGCTCCTTCTGCTGAGGTCCTGAGACTATGGTGAGTGCCAGGCGAGGCTGGAGCCACGGTTATGGGTTCCTGGTTCCTCTGCGTCCCGGTCACGGGGGAAGATGGACACTCGGCTGGAGTCGTCCCGTCCCACCCACTGTTGCTCCTTTGTTTCTTTCTCCTTTTTCGGGAGCTGTTCCTGGAATCTCCTCGCACTTCCTGTTCTTGCAGCATCGCAAATTCCAGAGATAGCCTAGTGGGCCTCACCCAGTTCGCTAAGATTCTACAGTAATGCACCAGGAAGTTGAAGGGGAAGACACCGGGTCTAACGGTCTAAGGTGGACGTTATTTCGAACAAGCATTTAATTACATCATTGCATTTTTCAAGCTCTTAGGTTCATCATTAAGGGCCCTTTATGGTGGTCAGTGTGACCATCTCAATACTGCTCCACATCTCCTGGGTCTTGGAATCTTTGCTCTTTTGAGTGGCAGAGCCCTGTCCCCCACCCCGTTAGGGGACATTTAATAATTGCCGCACTTTGGATCACCTGTCTACTAGCCAGTAGATTACCTTCTAGGGCCGTGCTTTTTAAGAGGCGTGCCCCTCAGAATCACTGGGAGAGCTTCACGTGCCTGAGCTTCAGCCTCCAAATTCTAAAAGAGTAGGGATGGGGCTAGAGTGTTTGCATTTTTTAAAAGACTCTAGGTGATTTTACCCACATGTTTGAGAACACCAGGGTTCTAGTTAATTCATGCAATCACCACATCTTTTAAGCACTTATGAATACTGCGCTGGAGGATGGAAAGATGACTACCACCAGATGTGAGTCACTCCTTTCTAAGCAGATGATGGAGTCTGACAGGCAATTTCTTCAACTTCATCTCCTAATCTACACACGGTATTTCTGGCCGTTCTTTCATTTCTAGTTCACAGGAAGAGGTGTTGAAGGATAATGCATCCATCTTTGCTCTTGATCTCATTCCCTCTCATCCATTAGGAGACATTTTGCTTCCAGTAACCTTTTTTCTTTCCTGTGTTTTCAGCCTCTTTCTAGTACTTATATGTGCTCAAGTCATATATCTTAAGAAAATGGAAAAAAAAAAACACTTCCTCCATCCTGTGTGTGTGCAGTCCTCCCATCTATCAGTAACTTCTTGAAAGCGTTGTGTTCTCACTTGCATCTACTCCTGCCCCTTCTCTCTGATCCTCAGCACTGTTGTTTGTTTTCCTCTCTGATGGCTTCAATGGAGTTACTCTTGTTTAAATTTCTAATGCCATTTTTGCCAAATTCAGTAATTCTCAAAATTTATTTTAGTCTCTTTGTGTCAACTTAAGTTCATGGTCATTCATTCCCTCCCTTTTTCAGTGGCTTTGCCTGCTTTTTAAATTCCTTGCCTCTGGGATTCACTCCTCAATCGCTTTCACTTCATAGTCTGTACGTTTCCCTTGGGCGATTTCATCTACACTCAGGGTTTCTACTTTTCCCTGTGCTTTAACTACAACATTTCAATTTTCAGCCCAGAAACTGGGTTAGGCTTTAGTAGGATATCCCTACCTAGGTACTTCAGAGGCCCCTCAAACTCCACAAGAGCAAAACAGAACTTGTTATCACTCCTCCTGGTTTCTCCTATTTCACCAGGTGAATTAATGATACCATCGTATTATAACCTAAACCAGAAATCAGAGCTATCCTGCATTCCTCTTTGCCTCTAACCCCCATAATCATTTGGTCAGTGGGTCCTGTTTTATTTTAGGGCCTTGTCATTTCTCGCCGGGACTGTTGTAATAGTGTCTTTAACAGTCTGTCCTGATGATACTCCTATCCCTTATTTTCTCTGCCACCAGAAGGAATTTTCTAAAATCCAGACCTGTTGATGTTACTTATGTCTTTAAAACCCCAGGATAACTTCTAATTCCCCACGGTATAAAATTCTAAGTGTATGGAATGATGTACGAAGCCCTCCAGGACTTAGAACTTGTCTGTCTCTCTGGCTTCTCTCTTGTGCCTTCCTTTCCCGGACACGACTTTAAGCTACTTGCCTTTCCTGTAACATACCAAGCAGCCTAAGTGGGCGGTATGCCTATTCTGTCTACTTTGCGTATACTGTTTCTTCTACGTGGAGTAATACCCATACTCCCGTGTTTGCCTGCCAGACTCCTAACGATCCTTCAAAACCCAAGGTAGGTGTCGCTTTTTCTGATGCCATTCTTCCCTACTCAAACAGAATTGACTCTTCATTCTTTTTTTTTGTTGTTGTTGTTACAACTGTACCTGGTACACATCTTTGTTAATGTACTTAACACATTCAGTTGAAATTTTGTTTATAGATTTGTTTCTCTTACTGAATTGTGAACTCTTAGAGAAGTAGATCTTGTTCACTGCTATTGCTTAGCCCACATTGTTGCTATTGTTAGCTGCCCTTGAGTTGGCCCCCAACTCATGGCAACTGCATGTGTTACAGAGTAGAACTGCTCCGTAGGGTTTTCTAGGCTATCATCTTTACCGAAGCAGTTTATTCCATGGAGCTGCCGAGTGGGTTCGAACCACCAACCTTTAACAGCCAATTGCAAACCCGTTGCACCAGCCAGGCTTCTAAGTCCATAGTCAGTGCTCAGATGTTTGCTGAATGAATAAAAAAACTAAAGAAGAATGTGGTAAGCAGTCTTGGAGAATACGAAGCACTTGGGGAAACTGACGGATGAAGTCCTCGCTTCAGTCAGAGAGTTAGAAGAGCCATCCTGAAGCAAATGTAATAGAATTCCAGCGACTAGAATGCAGTGACCTCTGTGGTGGCCTAGGGAGATGGAAACGATGTTTCCTGAATCCCGTGTTTGTGTCTGTCTTCTGTTTTGCCATTCTTACCTCGCAGCAGCCCTGAGAGCAGTGAACTCCTCCTTTCCCTACACACATTGCGTGGGGTTGCGGGTGATGGCTGTTTTAAATTGGAGGGTCAGTGAAGACCCCTTCAAGGATGTTCCTTTTGTGCTGAGACCTGAATGATACAAAGGGCTGTGTGCAGTGATCTGGGGAAGTGTTCCAGGCAGCACTAACAACAAGGTCAGAGGCCCTGAGGCAGCAAAGGGCTTGCCGTATTTCAGGAACTGACCTTACGGTTCAGTGCCACAAATACAGAGTAGTAACTGGGGGATGAGGGAGCACGGTGGAGAACAGCAGGAGATGCAGCTGGAGAGGTGGAGAGGCCAGACCACGTGTGCGCACTATGGCAGTGTTTCTCAGACTCTAGGCTGTGACCCATGAGTCGGCCATGGAAGCACTTTGTGGTATGTTGCCAGCATTAAAAAACAAGACATTAGAAATTTACCATATTGTACTGCATGGAGTAAGGGTACCTTCTATTTCACGAAACTTTTTTTTCAAATTATATGTGTGTGTTGTGTGCATACTGGGTTCTGATGTGAAATATATTTCTTTCTGTGAGGCATGATCCACAAAATACCAGATTCGGTGTATGCTGAACAATATATACTTTAGAAGAAAAAGTAGTTGAAATCTCAAGGCATACAGATTTGTTTTATTTTACTTTTGACCTAGTGACAGTCTTACTATATGGCAGAAAAGGCCCTGAATTTAGCAAAAGCCTAAAATTGGGTAGAGTAGAATTTTTTTTTTTTTTTAATTTTTATTGTGCTTTAAGTGAAAGCCCACAAATCAGGTTAGTCTCCCACACATAAACCCATATACAGCCCGCTACACACTCCCGATTACTCTTCCTGCCAATGAGACAGCCCGCTCCCTCCCTCCACTCTCTCTTTTCCTGTCCATTTCGCCAGCCTCTGACCCCCTCCATCCTCTCATCTCCCCTCCAGGCAGGATATGCCAAAACAGTCTCAAGTGTCCACCTGATCCAAGAAGCTCACTCCTCACCAGCATCCCTCTCCAACCCATTGTCCAGTCCTATCCATGTCTGAGGAGCCGGCCTCGGGAATGGTTCGTGTCCTGGGCCAACAGAAAGTCTGGGAGCCATGACCACCGAGGTCCTTCTAGCCTGTCAGACCATTAAGTCTGATCTTATGAGAATTTAGGGTCTGCATCCCACTGCTCTCCTGCTCCCTCAGGGGTTCTCTGTTGTGTTCCCTGTCAGGGCAGTCATTGGTTGTAGGCAGGCACCATCTAGTTCTTCTGATCTCAGGATGCTGTAGTCTCTGGTTCATGTGGCCCTTTCTGTCTCTTGGGCTCGTAATCGCCTTGTGTCCTTGGTGTTCTTCATTCTCCTTTGATCCAGGTGGGTTGAGACCAATTGATGCATCTTAGATGGCTGCTTGCTAGTGTTTAAGACCCCAGACGCCACTCTCCAAAGTGGGATGCAGAATGTTTTCTTAATAGATGTTATTATGCCAGTTGACTTAGATGTCCCCTGAAACCGTGGTCCCCAGATCCCTGCCCCTGCTACACTGGCCTTCGAACCATTCAGTTTATTCAGGAAACTTCTTTGCTTTTGGTTTAGTCTAATTGTGCTGACCTCCCCTGTATTGTGTGCTGTCTTTCCCTTCACCTAAAGTAGTTCTTATCTACTATCCAATTAGTGAATGCCCCTGTCTCACCCTCCCTCCCTCCCCACTCTTGTAACCACAAAAGAATGTTTTCTTCTCAGTTTAAACTATTTCTCAAGTTCTTATAATAGTGGTCTTATACAATATTTGTCCTTTTGCAACTGACTAATTTCACTCAGCGTAATGCCTTCCAGGTTCCTCCATGTTATGAAATGTTTCACAGATTCCTCACTGTTCTTTGTCGATGTGTAGTATTCCATGGTGTGAATATACCATAATTTCTTTATCCATTCATCCGTTGATAGGCACCTTGGTTGCTTCCATCTTTTTGTTATTGTAAACAGTGCTGCAATAAACATGAGAGTGCATATATCTGTTCGTGTAAAGGCTCTTATTTCTCTAGGACATATTCCAAGGAGTGGGATTGCTGGATCGTATGGTAGTTCTATTTCTAGCTTTTTAAGGAAGCGCCAAATCGATTTCCAAAGTGGTTGTACCATTTGACATTCCTACCAGCAGTGTATAACTGTTCCAGTCTTTCCACAGCCTCTCCAGCATTTATTATTTTGTGTTTTTCGGATTAATGCCAGCCTTACTGGAGTGAGATGAAATCTTATTGTTGTTTTGATCTGCATTTCTCTAATGGCTAATGATCATAAACATTTCCTCATGTATCTGTTAGCTACCTGAATGTCTTCTTTAGTGAAGTGCCTATTCATATCTTTTGCCCATTTTTTAATTGGGTTACTTGGCTTTTTGCAGTTGAGTTTTTGCAGTGTCATGTAGATTTTAGAGATCAGGCGCTGATCAGAAATGTCATAGCTAAAAGCTTTTCCCCAGTCTGTAGGTAGTCTTTTTACTCTTTTGGTGAAGTCTTTGGATGAGCATAGGTGTTTGATTTTTAGGAGCTCCCAGTTATCTAGTATTTCTTCTGCATTCTTAATAATGTTTTATATACTGTTTATGCCATGTATTAGGGATCCTAATGTTGTCCCTATTTTTTCTTCCATGATCTTTATTGTTTTAGATTTTATATTTAGGTCTTTGATCCATTTTGAGTTAGTTTTTGTGCATGGAGTGAGGTATCGGTCTTGTTTCAGTTTTTTGCAGATGGTTATCCAGATACGCCAGCACCATTTGTTAAAAAGAATGTCTTTTCCCCATTTAACAGTTTTGGGGCCTTTGTCAAATATCAACTGCTCATCTGTAGATGGATTTATGTCTGGATTCTCAGTTCTGTTCCGTTGGTCTATGTATCTGTTGTTGCACCAGTACCAGGCTGTTTTGACTACTGTGGCGGTATAATAGGTTCTAAAATCAGGTAAAGTAAGGCCTCCCACCTTGTTCTTTTTTGGCAATGCCTTATATATCTAGGGCTTCTTTCCCTTCCACATGAAGTTGGTGATTTGTTTCTCCATCTCATTAAAGAATGCCATTGGGATTTGGATTGGAATTGCATTAAATGTGTAGATTGCTTTTGGTAGAATAGACATTTTCACAATGTTATGTCTTCCTGTCCACAAGCAAGGTATGCGGGTAGAGTAGAATTTTAAAGCTGCTTTCTGCATCCAGATCTCTCTCTGTTTGGCCACTTGCTGTTAATCCTTCATGAGAAAGAGTGGGACTTTAGGAAGGAGAGAGAGAAATGGATGTCCCTTGTTTGTGTTCAGTCTATTGTTAGTTGCTATCACGTTGGCTCTGACTCATGGTGACCTTGTGTATGACAGAACAGAATGTTGCCAAGTCCTTTGCCATCTTCATGGTTGTTGGTATGTTTGAGTCCATTGTTGTGGCTATAGCATCAGTACATCTTTACCAACCATGATGTCCTTTTCCAAGGATTGGTCCTTCCTGATGGCGTGTCCAAAGGAAGCATGCTGATGTCTCACATCCTTGCTTCTAAGGAACATTCTGGTTGTAGCTCTTCTAAGGCTGTTTTTTCCATCCTTTTGTCATTCCATGGTGTCTTCACAATTCAGATACATCAGTTCTTCTGACCTCCTTTTTCATTCTCCACCTTTTGCAGGCACATGAGGTGATTGAAAAGATCATGGCTTGGGCCAGGCACACCTTAGTCATCTTTGCTTTTTAAAACTCTGAAGAGACCTTTTTTTTTTTTAAGCTTCAAGTGAACATTTACCATTCCAATCAGTCTGTCACATGTAGGTTTACATACATCTTACTCCCTTCTCCCACTTGCTCTCCCCCTATTGAGTCAGCCCCCACAGTCTCTCGTTTCGTGCCAATTTTGCCATCTTCCCTCTCTCTCTATCTTCCCATCTCCCCTCCAGTCAAGAGTTGCCAACACACTCTCCCGTGTCCACCTGATTTAATTAGCTCACTCTTCATCAGCATCTCTCTCCCCCCCACTGACCAGTCCTTTTCATGCCTGATGATTTGTCTTTGGGGATGGTTCCTGTCCTGTGCCATCAGAAGTTCTGGGGAGCATTGTCTCTGGGATTCCTCTCGTCGCAATCATACCATTAGGTGTGGTCTTTTAATGAGAATCTGGGGTCTGTCTCTCATTGGTCTCCTGCTCCCTCAGGAGTTGTCTGTTGTGCTCCCTAACAGGGGAGACATCGATTGTGGTCGGGCACCAACTAGTTTGAAGAGACCTTTTGCTGCACATTTGCGCGGTGCAGTACGTTGTCTGATATTTTGACTGCTGCTTTCGTGGACATTGCTTGTTGACCCAAGTTGAGTGAAATTGTCAACTTAAATTTTTTCTTCATTTATCATGATGTTGTTTATTGGTCCTTTTGGAAGATTTTCATTTTCTTCATGTTCAGGAATAATTCATACTAAATAAAGGCTGTAGTCTTTGACCTTCATCAGTAAGTGATTCAGGTTGTCTTTATTTTCGGCAAACATGATTGCATCATCTACATATCGCAGGTTGTTAATGAGCCTTCCTTCAGTTCTGATGCTGCATTTTCTTCATAGTCCAGCTTTTCGGATTATTTGTTCAGCATACAAATTGACTAAGGAAGGTGAAAGGATGCAACCCTGCCATCCACCATTTTGAATCCCGAACTGCTCAGTATCTGCTTGTTTGAACAGCGGCCTCTCGATGCATGTACTGAGCACAGTGAAGCGATCTGGAATTCCTATTCTTGGTAATGTTTTCCATAATATGTTATGATCCACACAGTTGAATACCTTCGTGTAGTCGATAAAACACCACTGGTGTATGTATTGTAGCAAAGCCATGGCATCTGTGCATAAGCAGGTGAGAATGGAAGTTGTTTTCTCTGTTGGTGTGACTTCCTGACTGCTACAATTACATTATCTGGTCAGGTTCTGTTTGTATTTAGTTTGTTACAATTGTAGCTTCCAGCACCAGCGTTAGGTTCTGGGCACAAACTCTAGTTGGGATAACTAGACAAACCACTTTTTATCTTGTAAAGCAGAGATACCCAAACCAAACCCATTGCCATTGATTCGATTCTAACTTGTAGTGACCCTATAGGATAGAGTAGAATTGCCCCATAGGGTTTTCAAGGCTGTAAATCTTTACGGAAGCAGACTGCCACATCTTTGTCCTGCTGAACAGCTGGTGACTTCAAACCGCCAACCTTTTGGTTAGTAGGCCAGCACTTAACCACTGTACTAGCAGGGCTCTGAAGCAGAGATACCGAAAATCCAAACCCACTGCCGTGGAGTCAATTCCTACTCATAGGGACCCTAGAAGACAAAGTGGAACTGCCCCGTGGGGTTGAAGTAGAGACAGGCACTTGTAATTTATCAAGTCTTTCATACATATTAGGATAAATAATCTGCCAGAGTCATCAATTTATATACCTTTATGCATAAAGAGAATAGAGAAGATAGTCCAAGACTCCATTTACTAACAAAGCGTTTATTTGCAATAGTGTTAAAAAAAGATGAACTCTTGGTGTGAAAGACCTTTAAAGATTGTCAGCTATATTCCACAAGAATTAGATAAATCTTTGAAGTACAAAAGTTTCAAAGTTGTTGTTTTAACAGAACTTTCAAAGACAATTCCATGATTATTAAGTAAAGAACAGGGTTTTATCCCAGGAAGTGTTTTTCAGTTTCCAACTTTATCTAAAAAGTTTCTTCTACAAATATCTATTGTATACAGCTAATTTAGAAATCTAAGACTAAAAAAAAAAAACCTTTTTAAAAATATATTTTATTACCGTCTGGGACCTGTTATATTCTGCTTTGATAGGAACCAGTAGTATTAAAAAACTGATAGCAACAGATTATTATCATGCTCTAATTTTCCTCACTCCATGTAACTCTATTTTCCTCTTCTGTAGCTTTTTTGCCTTTTCATTGCTCATTCTTTCTTATTTTCCAATCATTTATCCATTTGAACGGGTATTTATTGAGTGCTTTCTGCATGTTTGTTGTTAGTTGTGGTTGAATGGGCTCCAACTCATGGTGACTTTACATGTAACAGTGAAACGTTACCAGGTCCTGCGCCATCTCCGAGATGTTTGATGTGTTTGAGCCTGTTGTTGAAGCTGTTGTGTCAGTCTGTCCCACTGAGGGTTCTCTTCGTCTTCACTGTCTCTCTGTTGTACCAAACGTGATGTCTTTCCGGATGTTGTGTCCAAAGCAGGCAGGATGAAATCTCGCCATCCTTGCTTTTCAGAAGCATTCTGATTTCATTTCTCCTAAAACAGATATGTTTGTTTTTCTGGCAGTTTATGGTATATTCAGTATTCTTCGCCAACATCACAATTCAAATGCATTAGTTCTTCTTCTGTCTTCTTTTTTCATTGTTCAGTGTTTGCATGCACATGAGGTGATTGAAAAGATCACGGCTTGAATTTCAGTCATTAAAGTGATATCTTTGCTTTTTAAGACTTTAAAGAGGTCTTTTGCTACATGGAAACCCTGGTGGTGTAGTGGTTAAGTGCTACGGCTGCTAACCAAGAGGTCGGCAGTTCGAATCTGCCAGGTGCTCCTTGCAAACTATCGGGCAGTTCTACTCTGTCCTATAGGGTCCCTATAGGGTCGCCATGAGTCGGAATCGGCTCGACGGCACTGGGTTTGGTTTTTTTTTTTTGGTTTGCTGCCTATTTGCCCAGTGCAGTATGTCATCTGACTTCTTGACTGCTGCTTCCATGGACGTTGGTTGTTGATCGAAGTAGAATGAAATCTTTGACAACTTCTTCACCATTTGTTATGATGGTGTTTATTGGTCCCGTTGTGAGAATTTTTGTCTTCTTTACATTCAGAAGTAACCCGTATTGAAGGCTGTGTCTTTTGACCTTCATCAGTAAGTGCTTCAAGTTGTCTAAAGTTTTGGCAAGCAAGGCTGCGTCATCTGCATATTGCAGGTTATTAATGAGCCTTCCTCCAATCCTGGTGTCCTGTTCTTCTTCATACATCCAGCTCTAGGCCTGGTTATACACTGACTAACAAGATAGCACACAATGGTTCCCACCTCATTGAGCTTATGGAGACAAACCCTCCCAGCAGTGTGTGATGGTACCTGTTTCTCTAAGCTGGTATTCCTGTTCATTGCATATATGTATCTCATAATGGATTTAAACTTTTCATAAGAACTTCACCTTCCTTGCCCAGTGTACTGAGAGAAGAAGATGATAAATTACTGTATGTTCTGTAGATGAAAATCACTGTCACTACTTATCTAGAATGCTTAGTTGTCATCATAGTTTCACATCTCTCAAATTGTTAAAATTAAAAATTTATGTCAATATATACTAAAGAAGATAGTGGTGGCTTTTCTTATTGTTCACAGATTATCCAGTTCTCTCTCTTCTGCCTGTTTGGAAGAAGCAGTCAGGTGTAGGACAAAGAAACTGATCTAGAGCTATAAATCTAAAATTTAAGATTCTTGTCCTAGTTCTGGCTTCAGCACTTATGAGCTGGGGGACATGTGATCTTTCTGGACAGTTGCTTTCTCATCCATAAAATTGGAACAATAATTTCTGCTCAGATTACCTCCAAACATTTTTGTGAGGATCAGATGAGGCGATGTATATGAAAATAACAAGCTAATGTACTGTACATACGAGATACAGTCGCATTAATATTGACCAGATTGATGTCTAAGTAGTTGGGCAAAATGGAAGGGGATTAAAATCTGAAACTTCAGAAGTAAATATTTGAGACTCATGGTGTTATTGCCCAATTTTGTGAATATTTATAAATCTACTTATATATTTTAAATTCCTTCTTCACTTTCAATATAGGTTAATTTTCTAATGGAAACAATAAAGGGTTAGGAAGAAGGGAGGGAAGGAATAGGTCCAATTTCAATGCCTCTTATATCCCTTTTTTTTCTGCAGCTAAACATGTCTGATATGTTTTAGCGGGTATTAGATCTGAGATTCCTGAATTTCTGCTCAGCTTAAATGGATTAGCTGGAAACATTTACGCTTAATGCTTTTAGTCTTGAAATTTTATAGCTAAATAATTGGATTGTGAAAATACAATGAGTTCGTGGGACCCAGTATTTTCTTGCTACTTAGAAATACGGCTTTGAAAAAACTGAAAACGCTGCCCTCTAGTGGCAAGTACAGTGCTATAATTTACGTTAAACCACCTGGTCCTTTATGTAGCTTATTGAATTTTACTGTATGCTCCCAAATCTCTGAAAGGTGAATATCTATATATCCTGGTATCTGAATTTTTTTCATAATTAAGAATTAAATTTTATTTCCACAAGTATTTATAATGATGATATAGAGTGAGATATATAGACCTATAATAATATGATCACCTTTTTTTTCTGAGCATTTTCATTTAAAGGCTAGAAATAGCCTTAAGATTTTAACTTCTCTCCCAGATCTCCTGATTGTTCACGCATAGTCTAGGCATTCATAGCTAGAACATCTTAGAACCCAGACTGCAATACTAAGCATTTACAGACTCTAGCATACCTCCTGGCACAGAGTAGGGCCTCATTAATTATTTGTTCAATAAATGAGTAAATGGTAAATTAAAAAAGCATTAAATTGCAAATATTATGTTTGTTTGACCATCAGCTGTATGACCTTGTGAAAGTCATTCCGACCTCCTGGGCTTGAGTTTTCTGTACTTTAAAATGTCGGGGTTGACCCCTGTAATCATCAGGTGTTTTTTTTTTCTTTTAAATTTTTATTGAGCTTCAAGTGAACGTTTACAAATCAAGTCAGTCTGTCACATATAAGTTTATATGCACCTTACTCCATACTCCCACTTTCTCTCCCCCTAATGAGTCAGCCCTTCCAGTCTCTCCTTTCGTGACCATTTTGCCAGCTTCCAACCCTCTCTACCCTCGCATCCCCCCTCCAGACAGGAGATGTCAACACAGTCTCAAGTGTCCACCTGATACAAATAGCTCACTCTTCATCAGCATCTCTCCCCTACCCACTGTCCAGTCCCTTCCATGTCTGATGAGCTGTCTTCGGGAATGGTTCCTTTCCTGGGCCAACAGACACTTTGGGGACTATGACCGCCGGGATTCTTCTAGTCTCAGTCAGACCATTAAGTATGGTCTTTTTGTGAGAATTTGGGGTCTGCATCCCACTGATCTCCTGCTCCCTCAGCGGTTCTCTGTTGTGCTCCCTGTCAGGGCAGTCATCGGTTGTGGCCCGGCACCAACTAGTTCTTCTGGTCTCAGGATGATGTAAGTCTCTGGTTCATGTGGCCCTTTCTGTCTCTTGGGCTCATAGTTATCGTGTGACCTTGGTGTTCTTCATTTTCCTTTGATCCAGGTGGTTTGAGATCAATTGATGCATCTTAGATGGCTGCTTGTTAGCATTTAGGACCCCAGATGCCACATTTCAAAGTGGGATGCAGAATATTTTCATAATAGAGTTATTTTGCCAATTGACTTAGAAGTCCCCTTAAACCATGGTCCCCAAACCCCCGCCCTTGCTCCGCTGACCTTTGAAGCATTCATTTTATCCCAGAAACTTCTTTGCTTTTGGTCCAGTCCAGTTGAGCTGACCTTCCATGTATTGAGCATTGTCCTTCCCTTCGCCTACAGTAGATCTTATCTCCTAACTAATCAGTAAAAAAAACCCTCTCCCACCCTCCCTCCCTCCCCGCCTCGTAACCACAAAAGTATGTGTTCTTCTCAGTTTATACTATTTCTCAAGATCTTATAATAGTGGTCTTATACAATATTTGTCCTTTTGCCTCTGACTAATTTTGCTCAGCATAATGCCTTCCAGGTTCCTCCATGTTATGAAATGTTTCACAGATTCGTCACTGTTCTTTATCGATGCATAGTATTCTATTGTGTGAATATACCACAATTTATTTACCCATTCATCCGTTGATGGACACCTTGGTTGCTTCCAGCTTTTTGCTATTGTAAACAGAGCTGCAATAAACATGGGTGTGCATATATCTGTTTGTGTAAAGGCTCTTATTTCTCTAGGGTATATTTCGAGGAGGGGGATTTCTGAGTTGTATGGTAGTTCTATTTCTAACTTTTTAAGATAACGCCAGATAGATTTCCAAAGTGATTGTATCATTTTACATTCCTACCAGCAGTGTATAAGAGTTCCAATCTCTCCACAGCCTCTCCAACATTTATTATTTTGTGTTTTTTGGATTAATGCCAGCCTTGTTGGAGTGAGATGGAATCTCATCGTAGTTTTCATTTGCATTTTTTTTTTTTGGCTAATGATCGAGAGCATTTTCTCATGTATCTGTTAGCTGCCTGAATATCTTCTTTAGTGAAGTGTGTGTTCATATCCTTTGCCCACTTCTTGATTGGGTTGTTTGTCTTTTTGTGACTGAGTTTTGACAGAATCCTATAAATTTTAGAGATCAGGCGCTGGTCGGAGATGTCATAGCTGGAAATTCTTTCCCAGTCTGTAGGTGGTCTTTTTACTCTTTTGGTGAAGTCTTTAGATGAGCATAGATGTTTGATTTTTAGGAGCTCCCAGTTATCTGGTTTCTCTTTGTCATTTTTGGTAATGTTTTGTATTCTGTTTATGCCCTGTATCAGGGCTCCTAAGGTTGTCCCTATTTTTTCTTCCATGATCTTTATCGTTTTAGTCTTTATGTTTAGGTCTTTGATCCACTTGGAGTTAGTTTTTGTGCCTGGTGTGAGGTATGGGTCCTGTTTCATTTTTTTGCAAATGGATATCCAGTTATGCCAGCACCATTTGTTAAAAAGACTATCTTTTCCCCAATTAACTGGTACTGGGCCTTTGTCAAATATCAGCTCCTCATACGTGGATGGATTTCTATCTGGGTTCTCAATTCTGTTCCATTGGTCTATGTGCCTGTTGTTGTACCAGTACCAGGCTGTTTTGACTACTGTGGCTATATAATAGGTTCTGAAATCAGGTAGAGTGAGGCCTCCCCCTTTCTTCTTCTTTTTCAGTAATGCTTTATTTATCCGAGGCTTCTTTCCCTTCCATAAGAAGTTCGTGATTTGTTTCTCCATCACATTAAAAAATGACATTGGAATTTGGATCGGAAGTGCATTGTATGTATAGATGGCTTTTGGTAGAATAGACATTTTTACTATGTTAAGTCTTCCTATCCATGAGCAAGGTATGTTTTTCCACTTAAGTAGGTCGTTTTCAGTTTCTTGTAGTAGTACTTTGTAGTATTCTTTGTGTAGGTCTTTTACATCTTTGGTAAGATTTATTCCTAAGTATTTTATCTTCTTGGGGGCTACTGTGAATGGTATTGATTTGGTGATTTCCTCTTCGATGTTCTTTTTGTTGATGTAGAGGAATCCAAGTAATTTTTGTATGTTTGTCTTATAACCTGAGACTCTGCCAAACTCTTCTATTAGTTTCAGTAGTTTTCTGGAGGATTCCTTAGGGTTTTCTGTGTATAAGATCATGTCATCTGCAAATAGAGATAATTTTACTTCCTCCTTGCCAATCCGGATGCCCTTTATTTCTTTGTCTTGCCTAATTGCTCTGGCTAGGACCTCTAGCACAATGTTGAATAAGAGCAGTGATAAAGGGCATCCTAGACTGGTTCCCGTTCTTAAGGGAAATGTTTTCAGGCTCTCTCCGTTTAGAGTGATGTTGGCTGTTGGCTTTGTATACATGCCCTTTATTACGTTGAGGTATTTTCCTTCAATTCCTATTTTGGTGAGAGTTTTTATCATAAATGGGTGTTGGACTTTGTCAAATGCCTTTTCTGCATCAATTGATAAGATCATGTGGTTCTTGTCTTTTGTTTTATTTATATGGTGGATTACATTAATGGTTTTTCAAATATTAAACCAGCCTTGCATACCTGGTATAAATCCCATTTGGGCATGGTGGATTATTTTTTTGATATGTTGTTGAATTCTATTGGCTAGAATTTTGTTGAGGATTTTTGCATCCATGTTCATGAGGGATATAGGTCTGTAATTTTCTTTTTTTGTGATGTCTTTACCTGGTTTTGGTATCAGGGAAATGGTGGCTTTATAAAATGAGTTAGGTAGTATTCCGTCATTTTCTATGCTTTGAAATACCTTTAGTAGTAGTGGTGTTAACTCTTCTCTGAAAGTTTGGTAGAACTCTGCAGTAAAGCCATCTGGGCCAGGGCTTTTTTTTTGTTGGGAGTTTTTTGATTACTGTTTCAATCTCTTTTTTTGTTATGGGTCTATTTAGTTGTTCTACTTCTTTCTGATTGTGTTAGTTTAGGTAGGTAGTGTTTTTCCAGGAATTCATCCATTTCTTCTAGGTTTGCAAGTTTGTTAGAGTACAATTTTTCGTAATAATCTGATACGATTCTTTTAATTTCAGTTGGGTCTGTTGTGATGTGGCCCATCTCGTTTCTTATTCGGGTTGTTTGTTTCCTTTCCTGTATTTCTTTAGTCGGTCTGGCCAATGGTTTATCAATTTTGTTAATTTTTTCAAAGAACCAGCTTTTGGCTTTGTTAATTCTTTCAATTGTTTTTCTGTTCTCCAATTCATTTAATTCAGCTCTAGTTTTTATTATTTGTTTTCTTCTGGTGCCTGATGGATTCTTTTGTTGCTCACTTTCTATTTGTTCAAGTTGTAGGGACAGTTCTCTGATTTTGGCTCTTTCTTCTTTTTGTATGTGTGCATTTATCGATATAAATTGGCCTTTGAGCACTGCTTTTGCTGTGTCCCAGAGGTTTTGATAGGAAGTATTTTCATTCTTGTTGCTTTCTATGAATTTCTTTATTCCCTCCTTAATGTCTTCTATAACCCAGTCTTTTTTGAGCAGGGTATTGTTCAGTTTTCAAGTATTTGATTTCTTTTCCCTAATTTTTCTGTTTTTGATTTCCACTTTTATGGCCGTGTGGTCTGAGAAGATGCTTTGTAATATTTCGATGTTTTGGATTCTGCAAAGGTTTGTTTTATGACCTAATATGTGGTCTATTCTAGAGAATGTTCCATGTGCGCTAGAAAAAAGAGTATATTTTGCAGCAGTTGGGTGGAGAGTTCTGTATAAGTCAATGAGGTCAAGTTGGTTGATTGTAGTAATTAGGTCTTCCTTTTTTTTTGCTCTTTTTGTTTGTGTCTCTATTGAGCTTCTTACTGGATGTCCTGTCCTTCTCCGAAAGTGGTGTGTTGAAGTCTCCTACTATAATTGTGAAGGCGTCTATCTCACTTTTCAGTTCTGTTAAAATTTGTTTTATGTATCTTGCAGCCCTGTCATTGGGTGCATAAATATTTAATATGGTTATATCTTCCTGGTCAATTGTCCCCTTTATCATTATGTAGTGTCTTTCTTTATCCTTTGTGGTGAATTTTACTTTAAAGTCTATTTTGTCAGAAATTAATATTGCTACTCCTGCTCTTTTTTGCTTATTGTTTGCTTGATATATTTTTTTCCATCCTTTGAGTTTTAGTTTGTTTGTCTCTCTAAGTCTAAGGTGTGTCTCTTGTGGTCAGCATATAGACGGATCATGTTTGTTTATCCAGTCTGAGACTCTCTGTCTCTTTATTGGTGCATTTAGTCCATTTACATTCAGCGTAATTATAGATGTGTTCAGTGTTGTCATTTTGATGCCTTTTTGTGTGTGTTGTTGACAATTTCATTTTTCCACTTACTTTTTTGTGCTGAGACGTTTTTCTTTGTAAATTGTGTGTTCCTCATTTTCGTAGTATTTGACTTTATGTTTGCTGAGTAGTTACGTTTTTCTTGGTTTTTATTTTGAGTTATGGAGTTATTATACCTCTTCGTGGTTACTTTAATATTTACCCCTATTTTTCTAAGTAAAAACCTAACTTGTATTGTCCTATATCGCCTTGTATCCCTCTCCATATGGCAGTTGTATGCCACCTGTATTTAGTCCCTCTTTTTGATTATTGTGATCTTTTACATATTGAGTTCAATGATTCCCTGTTTTGAGCGTTTTTTTTTTTTTTAATTAATCTTAATTTGTTTTTGTGATTTCCCTATTTGAGTTGATATCAGGATGTTCTGTTCTGTGAGCTTGTGTTGTGCTGGTATCTGATATTATTGGTTTTCTGACCAAACAATTTCCTTTAGTATTTCTTGTAGCTTTGGTTTGGTTTTTGCAAATTCTCTAAGCTTGTGTTTATCTGTAAATATCTTAATTTCGCCTTCATATTTCAGAGAGAGTTTTGCTGGATATATGATCCGTGGCTGGCAGTTTTTCTCCTTCAGTGCTCTGTATATGTCATCTCATTGCCTTCTTGCCTGCATGGTTTCTGCTGAGTAGTCTGAACTTATTGATTCTCCCTTGTAGGAGACCTTTTTTTTTAATCCCTGGCTGCTTTTAAAATTTTCTCTTTATCTTTGGTTTTGGCAAGTTTGATGATAACATGTCTTGGTGTTTTTCTTTTTGGATCAATCTTAAATGGGGTTCGATGAGCAGCTTGGATAGATATCCTTTCGTCTTTCATGATGTCAGGGAAGTTTTCTGCCAGCAGATCTTCAACTATTCTCTCTGTGTTTTCTGTTATCCCTCCCTGTTCTGGGACTCCAATCACACGCAAGTTATCCTTCTTGATAGTGTCTCACATGATTCTTAGGGTTTCTTCATTTTTTTTAATTCTTTTATCTGATTTTTTTTCAGCTATATTGGTATTAATTCCCTGGTCCTCCAGATGTCCCAGTCTGCATTCTAATTGCTCGAGTCTGCTCCTATGACTTCCTATTGCGTTGTCTAATTCTGTAATTTTATTGTTAATCTTTTGGATTTCTGAATGCTGTCTCTCTATGGATTCTTGCAACTTATTAGTTTTTCCACTATGTTCTTCAATAATCTTTTTTAGTTCTTCAACTGCTTTATCAGTGTGTTCCTAGGCTTTTTCTGTAGCTTGCCTTATTTCATTTCTGAGGTCATCCCTGATGTCTTGAAGCATTCTATAAATTAGTTTTTTATATTCTGTATCTGATAACTCCAGGATTGTATCTTCATTTGGGAAAGATTTTGATTCTTTTATTTGGGGGGGTTGTAGAAGCAATCATGGTCTGCTTCTTTATGTGGTTTGATATCGACTGCTGTCTCTGAGCCATCTCTAAGATATTGTAGTGATTTATTCCATATTTGCTCACTGAGTGTTATCTTGTTTTGTTTTCTTTCAATATACATAGATGGGCTACTAGATTGCGCTGCCTTGATTGTTGTAGCCCTTGACTCACTTATGACCTATTAGCAGCTGGTTTGGGCTGTTACCAGATATAGATGCCTGAGTCCATTCACTATTCTTGAGTAGAATCCGATTTTGGGTCATCAAGTGTGTGATGCACAGTGTCACCTATCCACCTTGAGAAGTAGTGGTGATAGTTGTGTGCACCAGATTCTAGTAGCTGCTGGGGTTCACACTCCAGGGGGAGCAGGATGCTGACAGGCTTCCCCCAAGTGTCAGTGAGGTAGGTGTGTCTCTATTCCTAAAGCACCTTGGTGGGTGGGCTCTGCAGCTGTACCTTAGGCCCCCAATGCAAGTACCTCTACAGATTGGTAGGTGTCACCCTCCTTAGACCCCTAAGGCAGGAGGCTAGGTGGTCTGGGGGGAGCTTCAGCCCTCAGTTCCCTGTTGTGGGTCAGTGAAGGCTCTGTTGAATACGCAGAGATATCAGACCTGGGAAACTTGTCTTTCCAGTAAATCTGCTAAAACAAATGCAGTCAGATCCCTGTCAGAAATGCCTTTGCATTGTAATAGCCACCTTGTTCCCTGTAGGGATGAAAGCCCGAGACTGTGGATCACATATGCTTGGCTGGAGCTGGTTCTGTGTTTTTAGTCCAATTAGGGAAGGATTTTTGGTCCCTGGGTTTTTTGTGGTTGCTTCTCTCAGGCCAGAAGAATGGGTTAGGAAAAGACCAAAAAAAAAAAAGGAAAAGAAAAACCGCGGAGTAGTTCTCCCTCTGGCTCAGGAAATTCCAATGTTAATGAAGCCGCCTGGGAAGGGGAGGGGAGGGTTCAGAAAAACAGGAGAGAGTAGCACCCCAGAATATAGACAAAGTTACTTATCTTGCTTGGGATGACTGTTTTATCTGAGATTCCCGAGGGGCACGTTACCTGTGTGTGCTGGCTGGGTAGAGATTGCCCCCGAGGGTCAGGCCCGCTTTCCGTGCTTGTGCTGTCTCAGAAGCCGGGGTCAGTTCCTCCACTGCCAGTCCAAAGCCCCGCGCCAAGGTTCCCCGGCTGGGACGCTGGGCTCCCAGCTCCAAATCCAGTTGCTGCCTCCCGGCAACTTCTCCTCCCGTTAGTTGTGTTGCCGTGCTGCCCGCGCAGACCGGCTGGGCCCCCTCCCGAAGTCAGTTCAGTGGGGTAGGGCTGCGCCCTGTGTTTGAGCCGTCACAGGATGCTGTGCTCAGCTCCCCTGCACCCAGTCCAAAGCCCAGCGCCAAGGTTTTCTGACTGGGATGCTGGCTCCAGGCTCCGAAAACAGGCACTGCTTCCCTGTAGTTGTTCGTTTTCTGTCTCTGTCACTCAGGTGAACTCTTTAAATTTGTGTTTATTGGTCAGGGTTCGTAGATTGTCATGTATGTGATCGATTCAGTTGTTTTTCCGAGTCTTTTTTGCAAGAGGGATCCGAGGTAGTGTCTACCTAGTCAGCCATCTTGGTCCCCTTCTCATCAGGTGTTTTTTAAAGCTCTTACATTCTGTGGTAAATGGCCTCAGGAACTATTGAAATGTGCATACTTTAGCTGTTCCTCTTTTTGTTTTCTTACCTGTTTTCTCTTCTTTTTTAGCTAACATTCTCCTCTCCACCACCTCTTCTTTTGTCATATAAGCTCTTACTGTTTCTTTTCTTTTTTCATTCCCTCATCTTCCTCTAACTCTCCTGATTTTGGTGCTTACAAGAATTTTCTTGGAAAAGTCTGCAAACAAAGGTATATATATATATATATACACACACACACACATTTTTTATTCTCCTTTATAGCCTGCATTGCACTGTTTTTTTTTTTTAGTTGATTTTCAGACATTACAAGTACTAAGCTTCAGGACTATTAGACTTAATAAATTGTACTTGCTATCACAAATGGCAATAAAATGTATGAACCAAGATAGGCACACTCATTTTATTTCATAATATCTTAGAATTTTGAAATTGGGAGGCATGTTAGGTATCATCTTGTTAAGAACATCTTTATACGGGAACTGAGACTAAGGGGGTAAGTAAACTACTTACGGGTCCACTGCTGGTTGGTGGAGAACTACCACTAGAGCTCAGAACTGAATTGGAAGTATGTCTTAAATCAGAGCAACAATTGAGAACCCATGACTTAGAAGGCATGCTTTTGGACCTGCTAGGGTAATGGCTTTCCAACTTTTTCAAAATAAGAAATCCATTTCATGTCACGACCCAATATATGCACATGAATAAATGAATGAATTAATGAAATAGTAACAAAACTTTTACAAAGCAGTGTCCTGGGATACACACTATATTCTTTTCTTTTTTAAAATTCTGGTCTTGACTCACTAAAATTATGTAATGAGCCAGATACATCTTGTCCTACAGTTTAAGAGCACTGCTATGAATGCAGACCCTTTAAAAAAATAGTTTTTCCCTCAAGGTTCTTATTATAACACAATGGGACAAACGTGGTCTACACATGTGTGGTGAAATGAGTTTATGTGGTCTTTTGCCTTGGTGTTTTGGAAAAACAGTCTGAGAGAGTTTTCCCCTAAGCCCTGAGGAGTTACCTTTGCCTTAGTTATCTACCACAGAGGGTTTGTTTCTTTTGTCCAGGTTGATTGACATTTCCTGGTTAGGCTGTAAACCACTCGGTTGTCTGGTCCTGGACTGCAGCCTGCCCTGTGATTCCTATGCACCTTACAGGGATTGGACTATAGACTATGCAAAGGAGGTGAGCCATAGCCAAATATGCAAAAGAAGTATCTGTGGCCTACCAAGAGGGAATTGGGCAGTTCGTGGACACCACTGGGTAGGGCCATGCCTTGAAATTGACAAGGAGTTGTGCATATAAGCAGTCAACCCCACAGAAGTTTTTGAGGCAGAAAGAAGCAGGAAGAGAAGCAGCAGAAAGAAGCAGAAGAAAGAAAGAAGAGAGAAGAAACAGAGAGAGAGGAGGCAAGAAACCTCCTAAAAGAGCAGTAACATGGATTAAGGACCGTAACACTGAAGATGATGAGAGGGGCCCAGTGGCACAGCTGGTGGTGACAGACGGCAAGGCCAAGAGGAGCCTGTCCCGAGGGAGCTGAGAGGAGCCTGTGTGGTCGAGAGGAGCTGAGAGAACTGTCCTACACTGAAGAAGGAGGCTTTGCCTTCATGCTTCTTCATGCTGATCCTGAGTTGTAGCCTGTTGATCCTGATTCCTGAGTTGTACCCTGTTCCTTAATAAACCAGTTAACTGCAAGTGTTGTCTGTGAGTTCTGTGTGGCCACTGCAACAGATTATCGAACTCAAGAGAGAAGTAGAGTGCTGTGGGAGGGACGACAGGTGTCAGAATTGGTAAAAAGGTTAGAGAGCAGAAATTTGTCTCATTTCCACCTCATGGGAATCAGCTTTGAGCTGATGGTGATTCTCATCATTCCCCATGTGAATTTACATAGGTTCTGATGCCATTTCTATTACTACTCCCATCATTTTAAACATGAAAAGCCATGTAATCCTGGAAATGAGTAAAAATTCAACATTTTAATACTGCGTAAGAGTGGTGGCTTGCATGTTGCTGGGATGCTAGAAGCTACGCCACCAGCATTTCAAATACCAGCATGGTCACCTATGGTGGACAGGCTTCAGTGGTGCCTCCAGATAAGACAGACTAGGCAGAAGCACCTAGTAGTCTACTTCTGAAAAAATTGGGCAGTGAAAATCTTAATGAATAGCAGTGTAACATCTGGTATAGTGCTGGAAGACGAGCCCTTCAGGTTGGAAGACACTCAGAATACCAGTGGGGAAGACCTGCCTGTTCCAAAGTAGAGCCAGCCTTACTGATGTGGAAGGAGTAAAGCTTTTGGGACCTTCATTTGCTGAGGTAGCATGACTCAAAATGAGAAGAAACAATGGCAAACATCCATTAATAATGGAAACACGGAATGTACGAAGTATGAATCTAGGAAAATTCGAAGTTGTCAGAAATAAAATGGACCACATAAAGATCGATATCCTAGGTATTAGAGAGCTGAAATGGACTGGTATTGGCTATTTTGAATCAGACAGTCATGTGGTCTGCTATGCTGGGAATGACAAATGGAAGAGAAATGGGGTCATATTGGTCATCAAAAAGAACATATCAAGATCTATCCTGAAGTACAGTGCTGACAGGTAATATCCATAGGCCAAAAAGGAAGACCAGTTAATACGACTATTACTGAAATTTACGTACCAACCGCTAATGCCAACGATGAGAAAATTGAAGATTTTTACCTACTTTTGTAGTCTGAGACTGATCAAACATGCAATCAGCATGCATTGATAATTGCTGGTGATTGGAATGTGAAAGTTAGAAATGAAGAAGAATCTGTAGTTGGAAAATGTGGCCTTGATAATAGAAACACCATGGGAGATTGCATGATAGAGTTTTGCAAGACCAATGACTTCTTCATTGCAAATACTTTTTTTCACCGACATAAACGATGACTGTACACAGGGACATTGCCAAATGGAACACACAGGAATCAAACTGACTACATCTGTGGAAGGAGATGATGGAAAAGCTCAATATTACCAGTCAGAACAAACCAGAGACCAACTGTGAAACAGGCCATCAGTTGCTCACATGCAAGTTCAAGCTGAAACAGAAGAAAATCAGAGCAAGTCCACGAGAGCCAAAGTATGACCTTGAGTATATCCCACCTGAATTTAGAGACCATCTGAAGAATAGATTTGACACATTGAACACTAGTGACTGAAGACCAGATGAGTTGTGGAATGACACCAGGGACATCATAGATGAGGAAAGCAAGAGGTCATTGAAAAGACAGGAAAGAAGGAAAAGACCAAGATGGATGTCAGAGAAGACTCTGAAACTTCCTCACGAATGTCAAGCAGCTAAAGCAAAAGCAAGAATTGATGAAGTAAAAGAACTGAACAGAAGACTTCAAAGGGCGGCTCGAGAAGACAAAATATTATAATGACATGTGCAAAGAGCTGGAGATGGGAAACCAAGGGGGAAGGACACACTTGGCATTTCTCAAGCTGAAAGAACTGAAGAAAAAATTCAAGTCTCGAGTCGCAATAGTGAAGGGTTCTATGGGGAAAATATTAGACGGCGCAGAAAGCATCAAAAGAAAATGCAAGGAATACACAGAGTCATCATACCAAAAAGAATTAGCCAATATTCATCTATTTCAAGAGGTAGCATATGATTAGGAACCAATGGTACTAAGATATTTCAACAAAAAGATGCAGTGTTGGAGGTGCTCTCTTGTCTATGCCAAGAAATACAGAAGACAGCACCCTGGCCAACTGACTGGAAGAAATCCATATTTATGCGTATTCCCAAGAAAGGTGATCCAACCGAATGCAGAAATTATAGAACAATATCATTAATATCACACTCAAGCAAAATTTTGCTGAAGATCGTTCAAAAGTGGCTGCAGCAGCATATTGACAGGGAACTTCCAGAAATTCAGGCTGGTTTCAGAAGAGGACGTGGAACCAGGGATATCATCGCTGATGTCAAATGGATCCTGGCTGAAAGCAGAGAATACGAGAAGGATGTTTACCAGTGTTATTCTACTGTGTGGATCACAACAAATCATGGATAAGATTTTAAAGAATGGGAATTCCAGAACACTTAATTGTGCTCTTGAGGAACCTTTACATAGATCAGAAGGCAGTTGTTGGGACAGAAGAAGGGGATACTGATTGGTTTAAAGTCAGGAAAGGTGTGCGTCAGGGTTGTATTCCTTCACCATACCTATTCAATCTGTGTGCTGAGCAAATAATCCGAGAATCTGGACTATATGAAGAATGGGGCATCAGGATTGGAGGGAGACTCATGAACAACCTGTGTTATACAGATGACACAACCTTGCTTGCTGAAGGTGAAGAGTGCTTGAAGCACTTACTGATGAAGATCAAAGACTGCAGCCTTCAGTATGGATTACACCTCAACATAAAGAAAACAAAAATCCTCAGAACTGGACCGATAAGCAACATCATGATAAGGGAGTAAACGTTGAAATTGTCAAGGGTTTCATTTTGCTTGGATCCATAGTCAATGCCCGTGGAAGCAGTAGTCAGGAAATTAAATGACGTTTTGCATTGGGCAGATCTATGGCAAAAGACCTCTTTAAAGTGTTAAAAAGCAAAGGTGTCACTCTGAGGACTAAGGTGCACCCAACCAAAGCCATGGTATCTTTATTTGCCTCATATGCATGCAAAAGCTGGATGATGAATAAGGAAGACCAAAGAAGTGTTGTTGTTGTTGTTAGGTGCTGTCAACTGTATTCCCACTCATAGTGACCCTGTGCACAACGGAATGAAACACTGCTTGGTCCTGTGCCATCCCCATAATTGTTGCTATGCTTGAGCCCGTTGTTACAGCCACTGTGTAGTGTCTTCCGACCTGAGGGGTTCATCTTCCAGCCCTATATCAGACAGTGTTCCTTTGCTATTCTTAAGGTTTTCACTGGCTAATTCTTTTCAGAAGTGGATCGCCGGGTCCTTCTTCCTCATCTCTCTTAGTCTGGAAGCTCAGCTGAAACCTGTCTGCCATGGGTGACCCTGCTCGTATTTGAATACCGGTGGCAGAACTTCCAGCATCACAGCAACACACAAGCCCCCATGGTACAAACTGACAGACACATGGGGGGAAGAAGAAGTAATGCCTTTGAGTTATGGTATTGGTGAAGAATGTTGAATATACCATGCATGGACAGCCAGAAGAACAAACAAGTCTGTCTTAGAAGAAGTATAGCTAGAGTGCTTCTTAGAAGGGAGGAGATGAGACTTCATCTCATGCACTTTGGATGTGTTATCAGGACGTACCAGTCCCTGGAGAAGGACATCATGCTTGTTAAAGTAGAGGGGCACGGAAAAAGAGGAAGACCCTCAATGAGATATATTGACATAGTGGCTGCAACAATGAGCTTAAGCCTAACTCTGATGGAACGGGCAGTGTTCTGTTCTATTATACGTGTGGTTTCTGTGAGTTTGAACTGACTTGATGGCCACCTAACACCAACAAAAAGAGATTTCTGAAGGCGTACTTGATTAATTGCAGAGTGAGTGCTGAAGGAGCTCAGAGGAGGAAGGGATAATGTGTTAAGGTAGTAAAAAGAAGATTTTTGGAAGAAGAAAGATTTGAGCCGGTTTTTGGAATTTTGTTGGAGTTATATCAGTATTTTTCAAACAGTTATGACCGTTGAAATGTCTTGAACTCAATGACTCATCCACCAATTTATATTTTAATGAAATAGCATTCTAGAACAGAAAATACCATAGTTTGTCACACATGAGATGGGCAAGTATTCTTTTGTGAACTTTTTGACACTCTCTTTGTATCTTTTTACAAATTTGTGTTATTTTTTTCCAGTGCCTCATTTTTTCTTCAGCTGTAAAATGGAGATAATTATAGTGGTACTTAATTTAAAGGGTTTTGGTGAGGACCAAGTGACTTAGTAATTTAAAATGCTTAGAACAGTGCCTGTTTCACATTAAGAGCTGTGTAAATATGGGCTGTGCACATGTACGTGTATGAGGTACTGCGTGGTAAGGTTAAACCTGTTTAACACTGTGGATTGTGATAGAAAAGCCACTGCTTTTGATAAACTAGAGAAATTAGAGAGGGGATTTAAGAAATGGGAGACTTATATGAGGAAAAGCAAATGGGAGAAAGCACAATATGTATTGTCTTACTCATCTAGTGCTGCTATAACAGAAATACAAGTGGATGGCTTTAACTAACAGATTTATTTTCTCACAGTCTGGTAGGCTAGAAGCCGGAATTCAGGGCCTCAGATCCAGGGCAAGGCTTTTTGTCTCTGTTGGCTCTGGAGGAAGGTCCTTGTCATCAATCTTCCTGTGGTCTAGGAGCTTCTCCGTGCAGGAACCTCGTTTCTAAAGAGCGTGCTCTGCTCCCAGCACTGCTTTCTTGTTGGTATGAGGTCCCCTTGTCTCTCTGCTTGCCTCTCTTTTTTATGTTTCAAAAGAGATTGGTTTAAGACACAGTCTAATCCTGTAGATCTCATCAACATAACTGCTGCTAATCTCATCTCTTTGACATCATAGTGATAGGATTTACAACACATAGAAAAGTCACATCAGATGATGAAATGGTGGACAGTCACACAATACTGGGAATCACGGTCTAGCCAAATTAATACACATATTTTGGGGGGACACAATTCAATCTGTAACTTGCATATAAGATACATTTCTGATCAGTTTTCTATAGCAGAGTTTAGGAAAGGTAATTGGCTATGGGGCAGGTAAGGTAATTCCAGAATGTATAAAGCTTTGAGGAAACTCTAGCGGTATAGTGGTTGAGTGGTACGGCTGCTAACCAAAGGGCTGGCAGTTCAGATCCACCAGGCGCTCCTTGGCAACTCTATGGGGCAGTTATCCTCTGTCCTATAGGGTTGCTATGAGTCGGCACTGGGTTTGGTGTTTTGTTTTTTTTTTGGTTTATAAAGCTTTGAATGTCTAAACTTTGTTTTGTAGGACACAGTTTGGGAAGCCACCAAAGGTTTCTAGTGGAAGTTTATTTTGTCAGTAGTGTCCTGGGCACATTGGATTGGAGAGATAAAAGGCGAGGTGTAATTTCATATTTAACAGAAATATTTCGGGAAAGTTACCTCAGTGCAAAGGTTCGTATTGTATTAAAGGCACTCTCCAAGGGCCTTTGATGAAAAGAAGTGGCAGAATTTGGTAGAGGTGAAGCTATGAAAAAGATAGCCTTGACAAAGTGATTGTAGTCTCAATTTTGATGGCATTAAATTGAGAATTGATTGGGTGTTTACACTGAGTGGGTATGCTGGATGCCTCAAGGAGTAGAGATGCAGGTGTGGGCAGATCAGAATTAGAGCATATCAAGAGTTACATTTTTAGTTCTATTTAATTTTCATGTAAAAAATCAGTTAACTTTTAATTATGAATATAGAAAAGAATATAACTGCCTTAGTTATCAAGAGCGCTGTTGGCACAGTGTGAAGTGCATGACTGCTAAAGAAAAGGTTGGCAGCTCAAGTCCACCAGCCAGTCCATGAAAGAAGGATGTGGCAGTCTGCTTCTGTAAAGATTTACAGCCTTAAAAACCCTATGGGGCAGTTGTACCCTATCCTACAGGGTGGCTGTGAGTAGGAATCCACTTGACCTCAGTGAGTTTAGTTTGTATGATCTTAGTTATAACAGAAATACCACAAGTAGATGGCTTTAAAAATCAGAAATTTATTTTCTCACAGTTTAGGACACCAGAAGTCCAAATTCAGGGTGCTGGCTCTAGGGAAGGCTTCTCTCTCCTGGCTCTGGAGGAGGGTCCTTGTCTCTTCTGAGCTTTTGCTCATGGGCAGTCTTCATGTGGCGTGGTAACTCCCTTCCCCCAGCTTTCCTTGCAGTTGTATTTCATCTCTTATATCTCAAAAGAGATTGACTGAAATACCCCCTACATTGATCTTGTGTCATTAATTTAACAAAGACAACTCATTCCCAAATGTCATTATAACCACAGGTGTTGTTAGGTGCCCAACTCATAACCACCTGATGTACAAAAGAGCAAAACATTGCCCAGTCCTGCGCCGCCATCCTCATAATCGTTGCTACGTTTGAGCCCATTGTTACAGCCGCTGTGTCAGTCCCTTTATTGAGAGTCTTTCTCTTTTTCGCTGACCGTCTACTTTACAAAGCATGTTGTTCTTCTCCAAGGACTGTACTTTCCTGATAACATGTCCAAAATACATGAGACAAAGTCTCACCATGCTTGCTTCTAAGGAACGTTCTGACTATACTTCTTCTAAGACAGATGTGATGGTTAAGATTGTGTGTCAACTTGGCTGGGCCATGATTCTCAGTGTTTTGGCAGTTCTATAATGTGCTCACTTCCCTGTTGAAATTTGATATGTGATCACCTCCATGATGGAATCTGCTGAGTGGTACCAGTGGGGGTGGGGCCTGTGGTAGCTCACCACTGCCTCAGCCTTCATCTCTCTGCCCTCTGTCACCTACATCCTTCCTGTTCTCCTTCCCAAGGTTTTTGGCTTGTTCTGGATCCAGCAGCTGCCTCTTGTCTGACCTCTGGTTCTTGGGACTTGAGCTAGCAGCTTACCTGTCAGTCTTCACAGCCTGCGAGCAAGAGACCTGCTTACCCCACCTGCCGATCTTTGCTTTGCCAGCCCCTGCAGCTGTGTTAATCAGGAGAAGCCTTGAGGCCTTGCCTGCTGACCTTGGGATTCCTCGACTTTCACAGACTGTGAGTGGGAGCCCTGCTCTCCTACCTGCCGATCTTGGGTTCACCAGCTTCCGTAGTTCTGTGAATTGGGAGAGGCCTCTATCCTAATCCATGGACTTGGGATGTTCCAACCTCTACAATCACGTGAGGTGTTTCTTTGATACTTATACACTTTACTGCCTTTGTTGCTCTGGACAACCCAGCCTAAGACAACAGATTTATACGTTCTTTTGGCATTCTGTGGTACATTGAATATTCTTCACTTAGGATATCAATCTTTATGTGGTCCATTTCATTTTTGACGACTCCAAATTTTCCTAGATTTATACTTCGTGCATTTCATGTTCTGTTATTAATGGATGTTTGCAGATGTTTCTTCTCATTTTGAGTCATGCCACATCAGCAGACAAAGGTCCTGAACCCTTGACTCCATCCATGTTATTAAGGTTGACTGTGCTTTGAAGGAGGCAACTCTTCCCTAGTCATCTTTGGAGTGCCTTCCAACCTCAGGGGCTCCTCTTCCAGTACTGTATCAGACAGTGTTCTACTGCTTTTCATAAGGTTTTCGCAGGCCAGTTTTGTGTGTGTGTGTGTGTGCATGTGCATGTGTGCTTTAAGTGTAAGTTTACAACTCAAGTTAGTCTCTCATACAAAAATTGATATACACCTTGCTATGTACTCCTGGAAACCCTGGTGGCATAGCGGTTAAGTGCTACAGCTGTTAACCAAGAGGTCAGCTGTTCGAATCTGCCAGGCGCTCCTTGGAAACTCTATGGGGCAGTTCTACTCTGTCCTTCAGGGTCAGTGTGAGTTGGAATTGACTTGACGGCAGTGGGCTCAGTGGGATATACTCCTAGTTGCTCTCCTAGTGAGACAGCACACTCCTCTTTTCCATCCTGTGTTCCCCGTCTCCATTCAGCCAGCTCCTGTCACCCTCTGACATCTCCTTTCAACTCCAGACAGGAGCTGCCCACATAGTCTCATGTGTCCACTTCAGCCAAGAAGCTCACTCCTCACCAGTATCATTTTCTGTCTTATAGGCCAGTCCAATCCCTGTCTGAAGAGTTGGCTTTGGGAACGGTTCCTGTCTTGGGCTAACAAGGTCCGGAGACCATAACCTCCGGGGTTCTTCTAGTCTCAGTCGGACCATTAAGTCTGATCTTTTTATGAGAATTTGAGGTCTGCATCCTACTGTTCTCTTGCTCCATCAGGGATTTTCTGTTATGTTCCCTGTCAGGGCAGTCATCGGTTGTAGCTGAGCACCATCTAGTTCTTCTGGTCTCAGGCTGATGTAGTCTCTGGTTTATGTGTCCCTTTCTGTCTCCTGGGGTCGTAATTACCCTGTGTCTTTGGTGTTCTTCATTCTCCTTTGCTCCAGGTGGGTTGAGACCAGTTGATACATCTTAGATGGCTACTTGCTAGTGTTTAAGACCTCAGACACTACTCACCAGAGTGGGATGCAGGATGTTTTCTTAATAGATTTTATTATGCTAATTGACTTAGATGTCCCCTGAAACCATGGTCCCCAGACCCCTGCCCGTGCTATGCCGGCCTTCGAAGCATTCAGTTGTATTCAGGAAACTTCTTTGCTTTTGGTTTAGTCCACTTGTGCTGACCTCTGCTGTATTGTGTGTTGTCTTTCCCTTCACCTAAAATAGTCTCGTGTACTATCTGATTAGTGATTACCCCTCTCCCTCCCTCCTTCCCCACTGTCGTAACCATCAAAGAATGTTTTTTTCTCTGTTTAAACTATTTCTTGAGTTCTTATAATAGTGGTCTCACACAATATTTGTCCTTTTGCAACTGACTGATTTTGCTCAGCATAATGCCTTCCAGATTCCTCCATGTTATGAGATGTTTCACAGATTCATCATTGTTCTTAATCATTGCGTAGTATTCCATTGTGTGAATATACCATAATTTATTTATCCATTTATCCATTGATGGGCACCTGCTTCCATCTTTTTGCTATTGTAAACAGTGCTGCAGTGAACATGGGTATGCATATGTCGGTTTGTGTAAAGGCTCTTACTTCTCTAGGATATATTCCAAGGAGTGGAATTGATGGTAGTTCTATTTCTAATTTTTTAAGGAAGCACCAAATCGATTTCCAAAGTGGTGGTACTTTTTGACATTCCCACCAGCAGTGTATAAGTGCTCTAGTCTCTCTACAGCCTCTCCAACATATATTATTTTGTGTTTTTTGGATTAATGCCAACCTTGTTGGGGTGAGATGGTCTCATTGTAGTTTTTATTTGCATTTCTCTAATGGTGTATGATCTTGAGCATTTCCTTATATATCTGTTAGCCACCTGATTGTCTTCTTTGGTGAAGTGTCTGTTCATTTCCTTTGCCCATTTTTTAATTGGGTTATTTGTATTTTGTTGAGTTTTTGCAGTATCATATAGATTTTAGAGATCAGAAGCTGATCGGAATTGTCATAGCTAAAAACTTTTTCCCAGTCTATAGGTAATCTTTTTACTCTTTTGGTGAAGTCTTTGGATAAGCATAGGTGTTTGATTTTTAGGAGCTCCTAGTTATCTAGTTTCTCTTCTGGTGTTTGTGCATTGTTAGTAATGTTTTATATACTGTTTATGCCATGTATTAGGGCTCCTAGCATTGTCCCTATTTTTTCTTCCATGATCTTTATCGTTTTAGATTTTAATTTAGGCCTTTGATCCATTTTGAATTAGTTTTTGTGCATGGAGTGAGGTATGGGTCTTGTTTCATTTTTTTGCAGATGGATATCCAGTTATGCCAGCACCATTTGTTAAAGAGATTGTCTTTTCCCCATTTAACTGACTTTGGGCCCTTGTCAAATATCAGCTGTTCATACGTGGATGGATTTATGTCTGGATTCTCAATTCTGTTCCATTGGTCTGTGTATCTGTTGTTGTACCAGTACCAGGCTGTTTTGATTACTGTGGCAGTATAATATGTTCTAAAATCAGGTAGTGTGAGGCCTCCCACTTTGTTCTTCTTTTTCAGTAATGCTTTACTTATCTCGGGCCTCTTTCCCTTCCAGGTGATTTGTTTCTCCGTCTCATTAAAAAATGTTGTTGAAATTTGGATCAGGATTGCATTGTATCTATAGATTGATTTTGGTAGAACTGACATTTTTACAGTGTTGAGTCTTCCTATCCATGAGCAAGGTATGTTTTTCCACTTATTTAGGTCTCTATTGGTGTCTTGTGGTGGTGTCCTGTAATTTTCTTTGTATAGGTCATTTATGTCTCTGATCAGATTTAGTCTTAAATATTTTATCTTCTTGGGGCCTATTGCAAATGGTATTGATTTGCTGATGTCCTCTTCAATGTTCTTTTTGTTGGTGTAGAGGAATCCAACTGATTTTTGTATGTTTAGCAGGTATCCTGATACTCTGCTGAATTCTTCTAGTAGTTTCAGTAGTTTTCTTGAGGATTCCTTAGTGTTTTCTGTGTATAAGATCATGTCATCTGCAAATAGGGTTACTTTTACCTCTTCTTTGCCAATTTGGATGCCCTTTATTTCTTTATCTAGCCTAATTGCTCCAGCTACCACCTCCAGCACAATGTTGAATAAGAGTTGTGTTAAAGGGCATCCTTGTCTGGTTCCTGATCTCAAGCACAGTGCTTTCAGACTCTCTCCATTTAGGATGATGTTGGCTGTTGGCTTTGTATAGATACCGTTTATCATGTTGAGGAATTTTCCTTCTATTCCTATTTTGCTGAGAGTTTTTATCATGAATGGGTGTTGGACTTCCTCAAATGCCTTTTGTGCATCAATTGATAAGATCATGTGGTTCTTGTCTTTTGTTTTATTTATATGATGGATTACATTGTTTTTCCAGTGCACTGGCCAGTGTTTTTAGAAGTAGATTGCCAGGTCTTTCTTCCTAGTTTGTCTTAGTCTGGAAGCTCTACTGAAACCTGTTCCCCATGGGTGACCCCGCTGGTTTTTGAAATAGTGGTGACATAGCTTCCAGCATCACAGAACAGGCAAGCCAGTATAGTACAGCAAACTGACAGGTGAGTTGTGGAACCGCAGGCATAGAGGTTAGGATTTAGAACACATATTGTTGGGTGACATTGCTCGTCCATAACAGTAACTTTTATCAATCTTTTTTTTTTTTTTTTTGCTTTTTTCTAAAAGAAAAATTAATTTTAATTTTTTTTGTGTGTGTGTGAAAATAATACACAGCAAAGGATATACCATTTCAAAAAATTCTACACGTACAATTCAGTGATGCTGCTTACATTCAAGTTTTGTAACTCTTCTCACTGCCCTTTTCTAAATTATTCCACCACCATTGACGTAAAGTCACTGCCCCATAAACTTCAGTCTGAGCCCACAGAGATAAATAGTTGAAAGAACACAATGCTCAAGGCAGACATATTTCACTTACTAAGTCAAACTGTTGTGTGGTTCAGCTCAGACTTCCAGGAAAAGGTTTGGTTTGAGGTTTAAGATTTAAAATTATCTCGGGGTAATAGTTTTAGGTGTTCACCAGCCTCAGTTGCTCCAGAAGGTCTGGATTTAATTGAGAATTTGAAATTCTGTTCTGTTATTTTTTTCCTCCTTTTGATCGGGATTCTTCTATAGAATCTTAGATCAAAATGGTCAGTAATGGTAGCTGGCTACCATTCAGTGCTGTTCTCATGGCACAGAAGGCAGATGTTCATACTGGTAGCATTTCCTCCTCAGATTCTTGACTCTTCCTCCTCTGCTACTCCAGTTGAATGAAGACCTATTGTACCTTGGATGGCTGCTTGCGAGCTTTTAAGACATCAGGCACTATGCAGCAAACTAGGAGGTAGAACAGAAGCACTTTATCAATCTTCTTAATGTAAAGAATTTAGCTAGATAAATTGAGAGCTGGAGAACTGGGGAAAGATGCTTGTAGGGAATGAAAAGCAGTTGCCGTTGAGTTGCTTCTGACCCATGGAGACCCCGTATGTGTTAGGGTGGAACTGTGCTGCTAGGGCAGTCAGGAAGCCTCTCCTTGTCGCTGACGTTTGAGCAGAGGCCTGAAGGAAGTAAGACCATGGACAGCCATGGGGGTCCTCGCAGTGGAGAGGTCTAGGCAGACGGAATGGCAAGTGTGAAGATCATGAGGTAGCAGCCTGCTTGTTTGTCCAGTGGTTTGTCCGTACCAGCAGGAAAGCCAGTGTGACTGTACCAGATGGTGAGGGGAAAGGTGGCAGACAGTGAGGTAGCCTGAGGCCAGGTCAGACAGATAGGCCCCGTGTGGTGTGAAATCATAAAGTCTTAGGTCTGGTAGAGAATTTGGATTTTTGTAAGACCAGTGGTTTTAAAATGGAAGTTGTGACCCATTAGTGGATTATGAACTTAAAATTGTGAATAGCAACTGGCCCTTTAAAAATAGTTTTTGAACTACAATGAGATTTCTTCTCACTCCAACAAGGCTACCATTAATCCAAAAAACACAAAATAATAAATGTTGGAGAGGCTGTGGAGAGACTGGAACACTTATACACTGCTGGTGGAAATGTAAAATGGTACAACCACTTTGGAAATCGATTTGGCACTTCCTTAAACAGCTAGAAATAGAACTACCATACAATCCAGCAATCCCACTCCTTGGAATATATCCTAGAGAAATAATAGCCTTTACCTGCACAGATATATGCACACCCATGTTTATTGCAGCACTGTTTACAATAGGAAAAACATGGAAGCTACCAAGGTGCCTATCAACAGATGAATAGATAAATAAATTATGGTATATTCACACAATGCAATACTACACATTGATAAAGAACAGTGAGGAATCTGTGAAACATTTCATAACATAGAGGAATCTGGAAGGCATTATGCTGAGTAAAATTAGTCAGTTACAAAAGGACAAATATTGTATAAGACTACTATTATAAGAACTTGAGAAATAGTTTAAACTGAGAAGAAAACATTGTTTTGTGGTTATGAGGAGGGGAGTGAGAGGGGTGGAGAGGGGCATTCACTAATTAGATAGTAGATAAGAACTACTTGAGGTGAAGGGAAAGACAGCACACAATACGGGAGAGGTCAGCACAAGTGGACTAAACCAAAAGCAAAGAAGTTTCCTGAATACAACTGAATGGTTCGAAGGCCAGCATAGCAGGGGCAGGGGTCTGTGGACCATGGTTTCAGGGGACATCTAAGTCAATTGGCATAATAAAATCTATTAAGAAAACATTCTGCATCCCACTTTGAAGAGTGGCATCTGGGGTCTTAAGCGCTAGCAAGCAGCCGTCTAAGATGCATCAATTGGTCTCAACCCATCTGGGTCAAAGGAGAATGAGGAACACCAAGGAACAAGGTGATTACGAGGCCAGGAGACAGAAAGGGCCACATGAACCAGAGACTACATCATCCTGAGACTAGAAGAACTAGGTGGTGCCTGGCTACAACCGATGACTGCCCTGACAGGGAACACAACAGAGAACCCCTGAGGGAGCAGGGGAGCAGTGGGATGCAGACCCCAAATTCTCATAAAAAGACTAGACTTAATGGTTTGACTGAGACTAGAAGGACCTCGGTGGTCATGGCCCCCCGACTATCTGTGGGCCCAGGACAGGAACCACTCCTGAAGCCAACTCTTCAGACATGGATTGGACTGGACAATGGGTTGGAGAGGGATGCCGGTAAGGAGTGAGCTTCTTGGATCAGGTGGACACTTGAGACTATGTTGGCACCTCCTGCCTGGAGGGGAGATGAGAGGGTGGAGGGAGTTAGAAGCTGGTGAAATGGACACGAGAAGAGAGAGTAGAGGGAGGGAGCGGGCTGTCTCATTAAAAAAAAAGAGTAATTGGGAGTGTGTAGCAAGGTGTATATGGGTTTTTGTTTGAGAGACTGACTTGATTTGTAAACTTTCACTTAAAGCACAATAAAAATTATAAAAATTAAAAAAAAAGTTTTCAAAAGTAGGTATACAATTATAGAGTACATTGCATGTACTGAGGATAAGAATTGTTTCATGGGGCTTTTTTTTTTTTTTTTTTTTTCAGTTGTTTGAGGTGTGTATATTGCCCTGGATGGAAATTGTAGTTCTTCGTGTTGTTGTTAAGTGCAGTTGAATTGGTTACGACTTACAGCAACTGTATGTAGAATAGAATGAAACGCTACCTGGTTCTGGTAAAAAAAAAAAAAAGTGAGCCACTGATCTACGATTATTTTCCCTCTTTTTTCAGATGAGAAGGCAAAGCTGGGACATACTCAGTGGACCATATGTCTTCTATCTCAGGGTGGTGCTCTTGGTACCATACTGTGCTCCCATCCAAATGTGGTATGCACATCTGTGTGTGAGTGAGACTGGCTCCATACTGAATTCGTTCTAATTTTTAAGTGAAGGAAAAGAATTGAGAACTTTAGTTAGTTTATACTGTATCAAAAAGTACCCATTTCAGTTGTTTTATGGTCCTCTCTTACCCTTTGCCTCATTTTCCTTGTCTTTTTTTCTAAATATCCTTCTGTTTCTCTAGAAAAGATATCCAAAGTGAAGAGATTGGGAGGGAAAGACACCCAAGACTAAGACAGAGGGACAGAGACAAACATCCAAAATGCAGGAGGAAAAAGAGGGAAACATCCATGGCTGAGAGAAAGAGAGACAGAGACAGAGAGACAGAGAGGCAGAGAGAGAGAGAGACAGAGAGGCAGAGAGAGGGACAGAGAGAGAGAGAAAGAGAGAGAGAGACATAGAGACAGAGACAGAGAGACAGAGACAGAGAGGGAGAGAGAGTGATAGGAGAAATGGAGGCATCCCTGCTCCTGTGCAGCACTTCTGCTCTCCACAGTCTCTGCTGCCCCAGGCCCTCGTCTCTTGGGAAGGCAGTGCTTGTGGAGAAGGGAGCCCACCCTCTTTCACGTACTCACTTTGTTAAGTGTCCTGCCTTGTGGCTCTTAAAGTCAGGGCTCAGACTATGGTGCTGGAGAGAGTGAGCTCCTAGAGAGCAGGGCCTGTTTCTCTCTCTTCTTTGCGTTCCCAGGCCTGGTGCATAGAGACCTCCAGTAATGATTTGGCGAATCACACTGACCTTTTAAGAGATGTCTTCTGTGTGTTATAGCTAAATTCTTACTTATATTGTACCTGCAGTAAACCCGTAACCTTAATGACATGGTTAGGCTCAAAAGAGACTTAATTTTGGGATATTTGCAAGGGGCTTAATGGAATTAAGCCAAGGGTAAAACAAGAGGTTCTTTTACACATACATGCTATGCGTGCGTGAACACACACACATCAGATTAAACGTTTTTTGTTAATATCATGAGGAAGATGTTCTTGGAATTGTTTAATAGCATGTAAAAATTACTGTTTTTAATTGTTTAAAGCTCTGTTATATAATTTATTAGATGTCAGAAAAAAAATGAAGGGAATTTACTGGTTCTCACTGATCTTTCTTAAGAGTAGCTGTTTGAATAATTTCTTCAGTGGTTAAAAAAAAAAACGTTTTAAATTTACTTGGGGCTGGCTGGAGAAGGACCAAAACAGAACTCAGATTATGTCATTTTTTGCAAGGGGTTAGAGAGAAATGAAATTGTTGACCTCGCATACGTTGCCTTTTCATTAAAACATTTTTAAAAATTCTGGTGACTGGAGAGGCTATATTAACCAAAAAAAAAAGTATTAACTTTTAAATTAGACTGGGAAGGCTATTTTCTTAGTTACTATCATTTATCATTTATCGGATCCCTATTGTTATGGATTGTATTGTGTTCTCCAAACGTGTGTCAGTTGGCTAGGTCATGATTGCTAGTATTGTGTGGTTATCCACCATTTTGCAATCTGTTGTGATTATCCTATCTGTTGTAAATCCTAACCTGTATGATGTTAGTTAGGCAGGATTAGAGGCAGTTATGCTAATGAGGCAGAACTCAATCTACAGGATTAGGTTGTATTTTGAGTTAATCTCTTTAGAGACATAAAAGAGAGACTCCAGCAGAGAGGAGAGGGACCTCATGCCACCAAGAAAGAAGTGTGGGAAGTGGAGGCACATCTTTTGGACCAGGAGTCCCAGTGCTGAGAAGCTCCTAGATAAGGGGAGGATTGATGACAAGGACCTTCTCCCAGAGCCAACTGCGGGAAAGCCTTCCCTTGGAGCTTGCGCCCTGAATTTGGACTTCTAACCTACTATACTGTGAGAGATAAATTTCCCTTTGTTAAAGCCATCAACTTGTGGTATTTCTGTTATAACAGCACTAGGTAACTAAGACAGAATTTGGTACCAGGAGTGGGATCCAGGAGTGGGATGTTGCTTTAATAGATACCTGAAATGTGGAAATGGTCTTGGAACTGTGAATGGAAAGAGGCTGGAAGAGTTTTAAAGTGCCTAATAGTAAAAAAGCCTAGATTGCCTTGAAGAGACTGTGGGTGGAATTATGGACATCAAATACAGTTCTGGTGAGGGCTCAGAAGGAAGTGAGGAGAGCGCTAACACCGGATACAGCGCAGACGGTGAGAAGCAGCAGCAGAGAAACCGTGGTGGTAGCAGAGAAACGGCAGCAGCAGAACCAGGAGACTGGCATGAGATGGTGCAGGAGCTGACTCATTTAGCAAGAGAACTGAGTGCCTTCGGGTAGTAGGCTTCCTGGCGGAGTGGGGTGCCACTGGGCATTTATTGGTGGAGCTAGGCTTGCTGACCTATAGAGCAAGAGAGCTGAGTGCCTTCTGGCCAAGGTTTACTGGCAGAGTGGGGTGCCTCCAAGTATTCATCAGTAGAGGTAAAGAGCTTTGTGTCACTTGCCTGAGCAGGGCAGAGGCCAGGCTGGCCCGAGAAGCCTGAGGGGTTGAGGGGCTGGGAGAACAAGGAACCAGGGAGCAGAAGCTGAAGAGACAAGGAGCTTGAGAAGCAGAGCTACCTCAGTCTCAAAGCGTAGGGCCATGATCTCTGGGGTCTCAAAAGAGTGAGGCCACAGCCTTCTAGGTTTCAAAGAGTCAGATCTTCACCAACTCGGTTCTGGAGTGTAGGGCTGCCTTTCACAAGTGCCAGCAGGATAGGGTCAGATCCACTGCCCAAAGCTGAGGGCGTGAGGATACCACGCCCAAGGGACAGAGGAGCGGGGCATGCCAGGGCTGAAGGGGTAAAGCTGCCACTCAGATCCACTATTAGAATGGGGCTGCCTAAAGCCAAGGGAACAGAGTTGCCGTTCCAGTGGGCCTGGGAGACAGAGCTAAAGCCCTGGGCTGAGGGTCCTCCACCCAGAATCTGGAGAATGTGGGCAACACCCATATTCTGGGAGGCAGGGCCATTGCCTAGATGGATTCGGAGAACAGAGGATTATTTTCAAACCTTGAGAGCTAATGTAATGTGTTCTGCTGACTTGCTTGGCGCCTGTTATTCCTTCTTTCCCTCCAGTTTCTCCTATTTGTTATGGAAAGTCTGGCTTGTGTCTGTTCCACCATTGTACTTTGGAAGCAGATGACTTATATTCCAGATTGTACAGATGAAGAGGAGTTTTGTCTCAGCAGATTTTGGACTTGGAGTTGACCTAAGACTTTAGCTTTGATATGATGGGGTGAATGTATTTTACATGTGGCAAGGACATGAATTTTGGGGGGCCAAAGGGTGGAATGTTATGGATTGAACTGAGTTCCCCAAACGTGTGTCAACTTGATTAGGCCGTGATTCCCAGTATTGTGTGGTTGTCCACCATTTGGTGGTCTGATGTGATTATCCTATGTGTTGTAAATCATAACATTTGCTATTAATGAGGCAGGATTAGAGGCAGTTATGTTAATAAGGGAGGACTCAGTCTATAGGATTAGGTTGTATTTTAAGCCAATTTCTTATGATATATGATAGAGAAGTGAGGGACCTCATGCCACCAAGAAAGCAGTGTTGTGCTGAGAAGCTCCCAGAGCAGGGAAAGATCGATGACAAGGACCTTCCCCGGGAGCTGGCAGAGACAGAAAGCCTTCCCCTGGAGCTGGTACCCTGAATTTGGACTACTAGCCTCCTAAACTGTGGGAGAACACATTTCTGTTTGTTAAAGCCATTTACTTGTGGTATTTCTGCTCTAGCAGCACTAGATAACTAAGACACCTACTGTGTAATAAGCTCTTCATATCAGTCTCAGGTTTAAAAAACACACCCAAGCTTATTACAGCTAGCAAGTGGCAGGGCCAGGATTTGAACTTGTTTAAAGCCTATTCTCCTTCTCCACTACAGTTGGGGCCAAGAAGTTTAAAATTAAAAAAAAAAAAAAATTTGGAGGCACTCTTATGCCTTTATGTAGTTTTTTTAAGAATTGAAGACCATTAACCTCCTGTCTGAAAACTCACAATTTCCAGAGCGTATAAGTGATAGAAATATTTTTTCAGAAATTCATAATTCATTTTTTGATATTCTCTGCAAAAGTGTTATTTTTTAATGTGTAATTACGGGGCTAAAATTGAGAGGGTGCTTGTGAAGTGGCTGTGCGGCCTGGGCGTGTTGGGACCCACACTGGACGTTAGATGGCGTTCCTCTGTTGTTGAACTTTCAGGAAAAGAGCCATTTAATGGGTTTTGTTAGTTGCTATTAATTTTAATCATATCGATGTGGCATACGGATGCTGTTTATCCAGGCATCACAGAGTACACGGTACCACAGACTATTTCTCACGAAGCCAAAGACACACTTTCTCTTTTTGTATATTCTGAAGTCTAAATGATGAAGAGAGTGGCCTCATTTGGGATTAAACTTGGTTATTTGGAATCTGTTACTCCACCAAAATATCCTTAATCTTATTTTTAAAAAAGCCCAAACAGTAAACTACAAAATAAAAATAACCTGTAAATCACCTGAGATAACACAGGCAGAACATTTCAAAGGGTACGCTGTCTATGATAGTTGTTCTAGCACTTCCCAATGTTTATGAAGCACGTTCACGCTCCTGCTCCTGGAAACTGCATCACTCAGCTGTTCGCATGATATTTTCTCTGTGGCTAATATTTAAAAATACTTAGCCTTCTCCCTTTTCTCGTGAGGGTAACGCCGACAGAAGCGGCAGGCAAACTGTAGCTGATGCGGGGTTATGGTAATTTGCAGTGCACGTACATGCTCCGTGTATATTCAGGCGTGCAGCATTTGGGTTGGATCCTGAGGAAAAATAGGACTCGTCTGGTCTGGACATAGCTCACCATCCATCTCTGCAGCTCGGGCCGCCACACACTCCTCTGCACGCCGCGTGACAGCTATGAGCAAATTACAGATTTGTTTACAGATTTGGTATTTTTCTAACAGATGTCAGTAGTGTTTTTAGAGAGGCACCACTTTTTTTTATTTGCACAAAAGTGCTAGATGGGCTAAAGATCAGCTTCTTATAAAATTTCTATACTAACTGGATATCTGACAAAGTGTATCTATACCATTGACACTTATCCTAGGGAAAAAAAAAAGAGAAGGAAAGGGAACTCAGGAGAGAGAAGGTGACAAAAAAAATAACATTCTGAGATCCTTCTACTGTGCTAAAAATGTCTAAATGGGCTTAGAATGTGCACTGTGGAAGCAGGATGCCTTCCCGCTCCATCTTCCGCTCTCTAACACCACCTCAGGTCATACTGGCTCCTTTGTTTCTTACACTCACCAAGCTCTGTCTCCCTCACAGCTTTACACTTGCTCTCTGCTGGGACTGTTTCTCCCCCAGGTTTCTGCATGACTGGTCTCTTGTTCAAATGACATCTCTTCATAGAGGGCTTTACTGTCCATTCTCTTTGAAGGAGGACACCTCTCTGTCCCTGATCATTAACACATTTGCCTATTCGAAGATGTTTATAGGGCATTATTACAGGAATTATACTGTTTTTTTTTACGTTCTTTGAGAAGAAACAGAAAATAAGTAAGTAAGTGCCATGTTAGGAGGACCTTGTCTACCTTCAGTATCCCCAGTGTCCACCACAGTGCCTGGCCAGGAGGAGACACTCCGTATTTGTTGAATGAATGAGGAGTGAATTAATTCAGCTTTTTATCAGGCAGGACTAACTTTTCATTTCATGGTGGTGAGTAGATAAATGCTTCTTTTTGAATTCATTCATTCGGCAAATATTTAGTGGTTTAAACCCATCCGGCGGGCCATGGAAGAAAAGCCTGGAGATTTGCTTCCGTGAAGATTACGGACAAGAAAACCCTATGGAGCTTGGTTCTACTCTAACTCTAACATGTGGGGTCACCATGAGCCAGAATAGACGCAACAGCAGTGGTTATTTTTTTCAGTCGTTTTGTTTTGTTTTGTTTTAATATATGCCAAGGTCCCTGTATGTCTGTCAGTTTGTCGTACTGTGGTGGCTTGCATGTTGCTGTGATACCGGAACCTTTCCACTGGTATTTTAGTATATGAATAAGGAGGACTGAAGAAGAACTGACACCTTTGAATTGTGGTGTTGTCGAAGAATATTGAATATACCATGGATTACCAAAAGAATAAACAGGTCTGTCTTGGAAGAAGTACAGCCAGAATGCTCCTTAGAAGGAAGGATGGTGAGACTTCATCTCACATACTCCGGACATGTTATCAGGAAAAGGACATCATGCTTGATAAAGCAGTGGGTCAGCGAAAAAGAGGAAGATCCTCAGTGAGATAGATTGACACAGTGGCTGTGCAACAGTGGGCTTAAGCACAACGACAATTGTGAGAATGGCACAAGAACAGGCAGTGTTTTCTTCTCTTGTACATGGGGTTGCTGTGAGTCACAATCAATGTGATGGCACATAACAACAATGAAGTCCCTGGGTGTCAAAAACAGTTTGCACTCAACTACTAACTGAAAGGTTGGCGGTTTGAATCCGCCCAGCGGCGCCATGGAAGAAAGGTATGGCGATCTACTTCTGTAAGGTTACAGCCATTGAAAACCCAGTGGTGTGCAATTCTACTCTGAAACATGGGATTGGAATCCGCTTGATGACGAGGAGTTTTTTTTTTTTTTGAACTATATGCCATGTGTTTATCATTCCTTGAGATGCATCCATGAACAAAACAGGCAATAATCCCCGCCTTTAAAAGGCTTATATTCTCTTGGGGGAGATACACAATAAATAAATATTTAACCTATTAAGTAAAATACGCGTGATATTTGAAAGCATTTTGTGCTATAGGGAAGAAATGCGCAGAGTAATGGACATTGAGCAGTGGGGGTGGATGCAATTTAAAAGGAGGTGGCTGTCAAAATGCCAGGTGTCAAGGTCAGTTAGGACAATGAGCCAAACTGAAAGTAGCAGTAAAGCCTTTATTCACTTACATGACAGTACACGCTAGAGGCTAAAAAGAGAGGCACCGGCTTCCATGTGTTCCATTTTCCCCCGTATTATGGCACCAGGTGAGGGTCAGATGGATGCTGTGCAGATGAGGGGAAGGGTTGTCTCATTGCTGAGACAAGCAAAGGGCTCCTGCATTATGGACCCGTGGGGCTGGGGGGAGGGAGAGGGCCAAGAGTGGAAAGGTACTGAATCAGAACAGATAAAAGAACCTCATCCGAGGCTCCAGATAAGGAAGCCTTGGTAGAGGTGTCTGAAAGTGCCTCAGCTGAGGCCCCTGGTAACTAGGCCTCTGAATGGGGATACTTGGACTAGTAATGTAGTTATGCATATGAGCATGGCAGGTCTGAGGGGCCTGAGTCCAGGATCGCAACTCCCTCCAGAAACTGCAGTGCTGCGGCTGTGCACCAAGTCTGGTGTGAGAAGGGTAACTTCCCCCATGAGGTTTGCCAGACAAGGCCTTGTAATTACCTATGGTTAGGCCTGAAACATCACACATAGACTCCTCAGAGGCCAAGGTCAGTCTCAAAGAGAAAGCATTAGTTGAGCAAAGACTTGAGGGTGAGAAAGGATGAGACATGCAGATGTCGGTGAAGAGTATTCCAGGAAGTAGGATGGCCAGCCAGAGGGCTTTAGGTAGTAGCATGCCTGTTGTGTTCAAGGAACAGTGTGGCTAGGGCAAAGTGAGAAAAAGACTGAACATTCTGGGAGAGGAGGTGAGACAGGTAATTGGAGGTCAAATCTTGTAGGGCTTTATAGGCCCTTCAAAGGGGGCTGACTTTTACTCTGACAGAAATCAGAGGAAAATCTGAATCTGAGGGTTTTAAGCAGAGAAGTGATGCAATTCAACTTATATTTTTGCAGAATCCCCCTGGATGCTTTTTTGAGAGTAGATATAGGAAGGTAAGGATTGAAGTAGGAGACCAGTTATGAGGCTGTAATCTAGATGACAGAGCATTGTAACTTGGAACAGGGTGGTTTCAACGGAGGTAGTAAAGTGGTTGGATTATGTATGTATTTTGCAAGTATAGCAAACAGGGTTTTCTGATGGATCAAGTGTGAGATATGAGAAAGAGTGAGTCAAGGATAGAGTTAAACAGAGATGCTAGGATTTTGGACTGAACAAATGGAGTTGCTATTAACAGAGCTGGGAAAGACTGGGAAGGAGCAAGGTGGCGGGGGTGGGGCGGGTCGGGAGCAGGAGTTCAGTTTTGGTCCTATTAGAGATACATGTTTAATACCTAAGATGGGAGACAATTAGATATATGAGTGTGAAATTTAGAAGAGAGAGGTCTGCTTGGAGAGTTGTCGACATACAGATGGCATTTAAAACCATGAGACCAGACCAGATCATCAACAGGATGAGTGCAGATAAACAAGACAAGAGGTCCAAAGACCAAAACCTAACATTAAGACCTCATGTATTCTAACATTAAGAGATTAAGTAGAAATATCTGTATTAGAAAAGAAGATCTCAAATCAATAACCTAAGCTTCTACTTTAAGAAACTAGAAACAGAAAACAAGAAGAGCAAGTTAAACCTAAAGCAAGAAGAAGGAAAAAAATAAAGATCGAAAAGGAAACCAATAAAATACAACACTGAAAAACAGTAAAGTCTAATGAAACCAAAATTAGTTCTTTGAAATGGTTAACAAAATAGACAAACATTAGTTAGACTGATCTAGAAAAAAATGACCAAACCAAAAAAAACAAACCAAACTTGTTGCCACTGAGTCAATTCCAACTCATAATGACCCTCTAGAGCAGAGTAGAACTGCCCTGGAGGGTTTCCAAGGCTGTAAATCTTTACCGAAGCAGACTGCCATATCTTTCTCCCGCAGAGTGGCTGGTGGGTTCAAACTGCTGACCTTTTGGTTAGCAGCCAAGCACTTAACTACCATGCCATCAGGCCTCCTTAGAAAAAAAGGACAGAAGGTACAAATTAACCAAAATCAGGAATTAAAGAGGAGGTGTCTCTACTGACCCTACAGAAATTAAGAGGATTATAAAGGAATACTACGAACAAATTTATGTCAACAAATTAGACAATTTAGATGAAATGGAAAGTCCTTGAAGGACATAAATTACTAAAACCGACTCAAGAAGAAATAGATATGTGAATAGATGTATAACAGGTGTATAAATTAAGCTAGTAATAATTAAAAATCTTTCCACAAAGAAAAGCTCAGGTTTAGCTGTCTGTTCTGGTGAATTCTATGAGACATTTGCAAATAAATTATTATTTTTTTTACTTTAAAAAATCTTATGGAAAATAGAAGAGGAGAGAACAACTTTCAACTCATTCTGAGAAGCCAGAATTACTCTTATGCCAAAGCCAGACATCGGAAAAAAAGAAAACCACAGACCGATATCTCTCGTGAGTATAGATGCAGAAATACTCAACAGAATACTAGCAAACTGAATTCAACAACATATAAAATGATATACCGTGATAAAGTAGCATTTGTAACAGGAATGCAAGTTTTGTTTAACATCTAAAAATCAATATAATACGCCATATTAACAAAATAAAGGACAAGACTGCACGATTATCTCAATAAATGCAGAAAAAAACTTTAACAAAATCAGCACCATTCCTACTAAAAATTATCAACAAATTAAGACTAGAGGGGAATTTCTTCAATTCCCTGAAAAAGGTCTTTCACAAAAATCCTTTAGCTAACAACATACTTAATGGTGAAAGCCTGAATGCTTTCCTCCTAAGATTGGGAATAAGACAAAGATGTTTGCTCTCAACGCTTTTATATAACATTGTAATGGAAATTATAGCAAGTGCAGTCAGGCAAGACAAAGACATAGAGGGCATCCAGGTCGGATAGGAATAAAGCTGCCTTTATATGCATATGGCTAGACCTTACATGTTTAAAGTCTTAAGGGATCCAGAAGAACACTATTAGAAATAATAAGTTTAGCAAGATTGCAAAATACAAGATCATTGTAAATAATTGTAGTTCACCATGATAACAGAGAACAATCTGAAAATGAGATTAAGAAAGCAGTTCCATTTATAATATCACCCAAAAAGAATAAAATACTTGGGTATAAACTTAGCAGAAAACATGCAAGGCTTGTACACTGAAAACTCTAAAACACTGTTGAATAAAATTAAAGAAGACATAAATAAACAGAGACAATCCACGTTAATGGATTAGAAGACTCAGGGTTGTTAATATGGTGGTGGTGGTTAGGTGCCGTTGAGTTGATTCTGACTCATAGCGACCCTGTGTGCAACAGAAGGAACTGCTGCCTGGTCCTGTGCCATCCTCACAATTGTTGTTAGGCTTGAGCCCATTGTTGCAGCCACTGTGTCAGTCCATTTCATTGAGGGTCTTCCTCTTTTTCCCTGACCTTCTACTTCATCAAGCATGATGTCTTTCTCCAGGGACTGATCCCTCCTGACAACATGTCCAAAGTGTGCGAGATGTAGACTCACCATCCTTGCTTCTAAGGAGCATTCTGGTTGTCCTTCTTCCAAGACAGATTTGTTTGTTCTTGTGGCAGTCCATGGTATATTCAGTATTCTTTGGCAACACCACAATTCAAAGGCTTCAGTTCATCAGTCTTCCTTATCATTCTGTTATTGTATGCATATGAGATGATTGAAAACACCATGGCTTGGGTCAGGCACACCTTGGTCTTCAAGATGACGTCTTTGCTTTTTAACACTTTAAAGAGGTCTTTTGCAGCAGATTTGCCAAATGAAATGCATCTTTTGATTTCTTGACTATTGGTTGTGGATCCAAGTAAAATGAAATCTTTGACAACTTCAGTCTTTTCTCCAATTATCATGATGTTGTATATTGATCCAGTTGTGGGGATTTGTGTTAGCTTTATGTTGAGGTCTAATCAATAGGGAACCCTGTGGTCTTTGATCTTAAGTAAGTGCTTCAAGTCCTTATCACTTTCAGCGAGCAAAGTTGTGTCACCTGCATAATCCAGGTCATTAATGAGTCTTCCTCCAATCTTGATGTCCCAGTCTTCTTCATAGAGTACAGCTTCTTGGATTATTTTCTCAGTACACAGATTCAATAGGTATGGTGAAAGGATACAACCCTGATGCACACCTTTCAAACTTTAAACCATGCAGTATTCTCTTGTTCTGTTTGAACAACTGTCTCTTGATCTATGTAATGGTTCCTCATGAGCACAATTAAGTGTTCTGGAATTCCCATTCTTCGCAGTGTTATCCATAATTTGTTATGATCCACACAGTCAAATGCCTTTGCATAGTCAGCAAAACACAGGTAAACATCTTTCTGGTATTCTCTGCTTTCAGCCAGGATCCATCTGACATCAGCAATAATATCCCTGGTTCCATATCCTCTTCTGAATCTGGCTTGAATTTCTGGCAGTTCCTTGTCAATATACTGCTGCAGCCCCTTTTGAATGATCTTCAGCAAAATTTTAGTTGCTTGTGATATTAATGATATTGGTAATTTCTGCATTCTGTTGGATCACCTTTCTTTGGAATAGGCATAAGTATGGGTCTCTTCCAGTCAGTTAGCCAGGTAGCTGTCTTCCAAATTTCTTGGCATTAGACAAGTGAGCACTTCCAGTGCTGCATCTGTGTTTTAAACATCTCAGTTGGTATTCTGTCAATTTCTGGAGGCTTTTTTTTCACCAATGCCTTCAGTGCAGCTTGGACCTCTTCCTTCAGTACCATCGGATCCTGATCATATGCTACCTCCTGAAATGGTTGAACATCGACTAATTCTTTTTGGTGTAATGACTCTGTGTATGCCTTCCATCTTCTTTTGATGCTTCCTGCATTGTTTAGTATTTTTCCCGTGGACTTCTTCAGTATTGCAAGCTGAGGCTTGAATTTTTCCTACAGTTCTTTCAGCTTGAGAAATGCTGAGCATGTTTGTCCCCTTTGGTTTTCTATCTCCAGGGCTTTGCACATGTCATTATAATACCTTACTTTGTCTTGAGCTGCCCTTGGAAATCTTCTGTTCAACTCTTTTACTTCATCATTTCTTCCATTTGTTTTAGCTACTTGACATTCAAGAGCAAGTTTCAGAGTCTCTTCTAACATCCATCTTGGTCTTTTCTTTCTTTCCTATCTTTTTAATGACCTCTTGCGTTCTTCATGTGTGGTGTCCTTTATGTCATTCCACAACTCGTCTGGTCTTCTGTCTTTAGTGTTCCACATGTCAAATCTTTTCTTGGAATTATTTCTAAATTCAGGTGGGATATATGCAAGGTTGTATGTTGGCTTTCGTCGACTTGTTCTAATTTTCTTCAGTTTTAACATGAACTTGCATTTGAGCAATTGATGGTCTGATCCACAGTCAGCCCCTGGCCTTGTTCTGTCTGATGATGTTGAGCTTTTCCATTGTCTTTTTCCCCATATATAGCTGATTTGATTCCTGTATATTCCATCTGGTGAGATCCCTGTGTATAGTCACCATTTTTGTTGGTGAAAAAAGGTGTTTGTAATGAAGAAGTCATTGGTCTTGCAAAATTTTATCGTGCAATCTCCAGGATTGTTTCTATCACCAACGCCATGTTTTCTAACTACCAGTCCTTCTTCTTTGTTTCCAGTTTTCACATTCCAAGCATCAGTAATTATCAGTGCACCCTGATTGTATGTTTGATCAATTTCAGACTGCAGAAGCTGATAAAAATCTTACGTTTCTTCATCTTTGGCCTTAGTGGTTGGTGTGTAAATTAGAATAATGGTCATATTACCTGGCCTTCCTTATAGGAGTATAGATGTTATCCTTTCACTGACAGTGTTGTACTTAAGGATAGATCTTGAAGTGTTCTTTTTGATGATGAATGCAACACCATTCCTCTTCAAATTGTCGTTCCTGGCATAGTAGACTATATCATTGTCCAATTCAAAATGGCCACTACCAGTCCATTTCAGCTCACTAATGCCTAACCCAACCAAAACCCTAGGATATCAATATTTATACATTCCATTTCATCTTGTTTGAAGCTGTTTCTTCTCATTTTGAATTGTGCCACATCAGCAAATGAAAGTTTGACTCCCTCCACGTCATTAAGGTCAACCTTACTTTGAGGAGGTAGCTCTTTCCCAGTCTTCTTTTGAGTACCTTCCAGCCTGAGGGTCTCATCTTCTGGCACTATGTCAGACAATGTTCCACTGCTATTCATAAGGTTTCCACTGGCTATTTCTTTTCAGAAACAGACTGCTGGGTCCTTCTTTCTAGTTTCTCTTAGCCTCGAAGCTTAGCTGAAAACTGTCCACCATGGGTGGCCCCACTGGTATTTGAATACCGGTGGCATAGCTTTCAGCATCACTCAGTCCCCTACTGTGAGACAAACTGACAGATGTTGAAGGGTAATATGGTAGTTCTCTCTAAATTGATAAATAGGTTTAGTGCTCTAGATTCAGATTTCGATAGAATCAGACTCCTAGTAGGCATTTTTGCAAAACTTGGCAAGCTGATCATAAAATTGATATGGAAATGTAAAGGATCAAAATAGCCAATATAATTTTGAAAAAGAAGAACAACGTTGGAGGACGTACACGTCCTGGTTTCAAAACTTTAAAACTACAGTAATGAAGACAATGTGATAGTGACACAATGATAGGTTTAGATCAGTGGGACAGAGCTGAGAGTCCAGAAATAAACGATTTATGGCAAATTGATTTTTGACAAAAGTGCCAGGGACATTCAGTGAGGAAGCAATAGTTGTTTCGATCATAGATGCTGCTACACGTGAATATCGACATGCAAAAAGACATCTTGCATGAAAAGTAACTCAAAATGGATTATAGCCCTAAAAGTAAAGCTAAAATTATAAAGCTCTTAGAAGAAAAAAAAAAAAAAAAAAACGGAAACCCTGGTGGCATAGTGGTTAAGTGTTACAGCTGCTAACCAATAAGTTGGCAGTTCAGATCCACCAGGCACTCCGTGGAAACTCTGTGGGGCAGTTCTACTCTGTCCTATAGGGTCGCTGTGAGTTGGAATCGACTCGACGGCAGTGGGTTTGGTTTGGGTTTTTTTGGTTTAGAAGAAAATATAGAAATAAATCTTCATGATCTTGGGTTAGGCAAAGCCTTCTTAGATATGACATCAAAAGCACAAGCAGCCAAAATTTGTTTGTTTTCACAGTGAAAATGGTCTGGAACTTGCAAGGTGAGACACGAAAAACATCAACCCCAGTGTCATTCTGGGTCCTAGCAGGGCATAGATATGTTATACTTAAATGAGGTAATTGAAAAGGTCAGAGTTAAGACAGACTAACACGGGATAGCACAGTATGGGAGGGGGAGAGAACTGGCAACTTCAGGAAGCCATTGCTTGCCACTAGGACTGTAGGGGCAAAGGGAGAGAGCTACTGGAGAGAGCAGCTGCAATGGAAGGGCTGTCTGGTTGGTAGAGGGAAACAGATCTGGCAGGGAGGAAGTCAGGGAAATAAATACCTCACTCCTCACTCCTCTTCCTTTGATGTTCAGCCAGTGCACTGCACTGGCCAAACCGATGTCAGAGTCAGAGGACAAGGAAGGCTGATGAAGTCCCTGCAGGTTGGCGTCGCAGGCTAGAGCAGGTTGAAGAAGAGCAGAGCAAAGGTCTGGAGGGACACATGGAAACTGTCTAGCCTATCTGCTTATACACCCAGTGGTGGTGCAGTGGCTATGGGGAAGAGGCCAAACAAAATCAGGCCTGAGGGACTCATCACCTTGATTGAAAAACTCAAAGATAGCATTCATGTTGTTGTTTTCTGTGTCATCAGAAGATTTCTAAACCAGTAATAGAGTCAGCTTTGTAATTGAATATTGAGTAGTGAGTAATTGCTTCTTTTTTGGTTCAGATTCGTTTTTCTTTTTGAGTGTTGTGGTTCAGTTAATTGTTGACAACCAGTCTTGATGTATAACCTCTGCCTTGGAGTTACTTCACATGTTATCAAGAGTATTCTTTTCCGATGCTAGCTTAACAACCACATTTATCCAAAAAAAGTAAGAAAAGATGACTTCTTTCAGGATCTTTCTGGAAATGCAAGCAAATAAACATACTAATAGTAGAGGGAGTTTTTCTGAATTCTGAAGAGCACTATCATGGATTGAATTATATCTCTCCCAAAATGTGTGTATCAATTTAGCTGGGCCATGATTCCTAGTATTGCGTGGTTGTCTTCCATTTTGTGATTGTAATTTTATGTTAAAGAGGATTAGGGTGGGATTGTAACACCCTTACTTAGGTCACATCCCTGACCCAATTTAAAGGGAGTTTCCCTGAGGTATGGCCTGCACCCACCATTTATCTTACAAGAGATGAAAGGGAAGCAAGCAGAGAGTTGGGGACCTCATATCACCAAGAAAGCAGTGCTGGGAGCAGAGTGCGTCCTTTGGACCCTGGGTTCCTGCGTGGAGAAGCTCCTAGTCTGGGGGAAGATTGATGAGAAGGCCGACAGAGAGAAAGCCTTCCCCTGGAGCTGACGCCCTGAATTCAGACTTCTAGCATATTGGACTGTGAGAGAATAAACTTCTCTTTGTTAAAGCCATCCACTTGTGGTATTTCTATTATAGCAGCACTAGATGACTAAGACACGTACATTTTGCCATTTTATCAAGATCTAGTGCTGACTTTTAGACCTTGCTCCTTCAGACCTTTCAGTGTTTATTGGATTGTTTTAAGGTCCTCAAACTGCGAAAGTCACTGTGGAGTTCCAAAAGAAATAAGTGATATAGCTTCTATCTTCAAGGAGCTCATAATTTGGTTAGAGAGAGAATTTATGTTGCACAAACCTGTCAGACTACAACCCAGTGCACTGGTGTGGGAACATCAGTCGGCCATCAAGAAACAAGGGTCCTTGTTAAACTCTGCTGGTTAACAAGTCACGTGACCCTTCTGTTTCCTCATCACTCATGTTCCTTTGATCTCTGAAATTCTGTGAAATTCAGATTCCAAGTACAGAAATATAATTTGGCTAGGGTTGGCCTGGGAAGATTTCACAATCTTTGTGTTTCCTTTAGGAAGTCTAAGGGAAGGTTCAACCTTGCATTTGATGATCTCCTCTGGTAGATGGCGTTTGACCTATAGGATCCAAGGAGCCCCGGTGGTACAGTGGTTAAGATGCTTGGCTGCTAACCAGAAGGTTGGCAGTTTGACTCCACCAGCCATTCCATGAAAACCCTATGGGGCAATTCTACCCTGTCCTGTAGGGTCGCTGTGAGTTGAAAGCAACCGGCCAACAACGGGATAGGGCCCAAGCTGAAGAGGTTTTAAAAAGCCCCACTTTCTTCCCTAAAATTAGATGTGTGCCTTTTAAAATGATTCCATCTTGTTTTATCAGTTTCTGGGTTTACATTTATGCTCCAGAAATGGTTCTTTTCTGGCATTTTTTCACTCTTTAAGAAAATTAAACCAGAAGTGAATAACATATTCCCAAGCGTCACAGTTGGAGGCGTTGACGCGTGTGTGTCCTGCCTACCACAGCAGCGTCACAGTTGGAGGCGTTGACGCGTTTGTGTCCTGCCTACCGCAGCATTGACTTTTCCTGTAAACAGAAACAATAATGCGTTCTATTCCAGAGGCATTGTCTCAAAAGGGCCTATTTTTTTTTAAAAGAAAATAAAATCTTGGAAATATGTGGAATCCTCATATTGAGAATAATATTTTTTTTTCCCCAAAGGGAGAAATTTTTTTTCTTTTAAGATAAAAATGATTTTAGTGGTTTTACTTAGGTCTTAAAGAACTTGAGTGGAATTGGGTAACTAACTAAATTGAGTAATTCGCCTCCTTTTTCCTCCTTATGTAACTTGTCTGACTTTATTATGAGCAGCCCTAAACTTGAGTTGGCAAATCAGACTCTCCCATGAAGGTCTTTTCCACTTGTCTCACCTCTGTCCACCCTCACAGGTGGATTTATGAGGGAACAGTATCTCTCAGAACAATCGGGACCAGCTCCAAACTGGTTCTGGTGGCACTAAAGCAAGGTTAATGGTTGACGCAGTTCAGTGTGAGAGAATACTTACCTGGTCTTTGAAAGAAGCCCTGAGGAAGACTATTTGGTAAAGGATTAATACACAACAACTTACGCTTAAAACCTAGCCCATGTTAACAGGAAAATCTAAACCTTTGGGTGGTTATCTTTCCATTTCTATTGTACTTATCACTGTAGAATCTAAGTAAAGCTACGGGAATTGCTATGCTTATTTGCCTTCAGTGTCAGGTAATAAATCTTAATCTTTAATGATCCATTCTATTCTCAGCATGTTCAAGGTAAAGTGAAGTTTGTCCTTTGGAAACCACTGTTCACTAACCCTTCCTGGAAGCAGCTGGCTGAAGGTGGCAGGTTATCAGATTCTGTTGACTTCTATTAGAATGTCACTCAGGGTTGATGCAGGTTGGGGCTTGGAGACTCAGATCGAACCTTAGAAAGCTGTTGAACTGTGGACTTTATCATCTTGCTTCAGAATGTCTGTAAAGTTGCTCAGATGCAGATAAGTGACTTAAAAATAGATCAAGACCAATCACTGGATCTTAAACATGTGGATTTTGAATTTTTTTTTTTTTATTTCTAGTTAGTTCAAGACAGTTCTCCATGATGTGTTATATAAACCCATCTTAGTATAATTTAAGGGACCACTTTCGTATGAACAAAAATGTTTTGTTGTCTGTAGTAAAGTAATTTTTCTTGAAATACAGCATTATATAATGAAATGCTTACTTTAAAAATAAACTTTGATAAACATTTTTCAATGCTTTAGAATTACAAGTATAACAAGTGTGCCATGATTTTTATTGTTGTGTTGTTGTTTTCTATAACAATTTCTTTTTAACAGGTGATTAAATTGACAGGATTTAGTTGCTGAGTCTAGAGACCCAGCAAACAGTAGCACGTGTAGGCCCCCTAGTCCTTTTTCCCTCCGAGGCCCCTTTTCACTCCTGTAGGGACAGTGATTAAGGGGACAGGATCTGGAATCAGGCTGCCTGGGTTCACATTTGTTTACGAGCCCTGTAATTTTGGGCACTTTCGTAACTTACCTGAGCCTCAGTTTGGCATCTGTCATCTCTCTCATAGGGTTGTTTAGATAAAATGCCTAAGCGTTTAGAACAGTGCTCAGCACGTAGCAAGTGTTCTTGTAATGAATTACAATAAATTGCTTACCTTTCGGGGCCTTATGTCACTGATCTCCTTAAAGTCAAGATTGTTTCTTAGAATCCACAAAGTCTACTACAGAGCTTAGCATAAGGTAGGCAATTGATAAATATTTTTGGAATGAGTAAGTGTGTGAATGAAGTATCTGATCAGCTATGGTCTGTTTTTGGAAAAAAAAAGATAAAACTGACATTGACTTCTTCTAAGAAATAAAAGTGAACAGGGAAGAAAACATAACTCAGTCTTGAAGCTGTTTTGATCTTACATGTCTATCAAAAAAATAGAATACCATCTATACATCAGTGTTTAGTTATAATTTATATGCTACTATATTAATAGATTGCACACATTGTAAATCATATTCAATAATGGAACATTTAATAGGTTACAATAAACAAATAGGAATGTTGATACTTTCTTCTCATACCTCAGCGGGACCCAGTACTTTAGAGACTTTTGGTATAGAAAAAGCTATTTTTGTCAGTCAGACTTGGATTCAAGTCCTGGTTCTGGCATTTAGTGAGTGTGGTTACTTAACCTCTCTGTGCCTCAGTTTCTGTTCTGAAAAACTGACGTAATCTTAACCACCTCCTGAGGTGGTTGTGAGGACCAAGTGCAATGATAGATGCAGAGGACTTATTATGGTGTTTGACACATAAACGAAACCAAGACCAAACCCATTGCCATTGAGTTAATTCCGACTCATAGTGACCCTATAGGACAGAGTAGAACTGCCCCATAGAGTTTCCAAGGAGCGCCTGGGTGGATTTGAGCTACCAGCCTCTTGGTTAGCAGCCATAACACTTAAGCACTACACCTCCAGGGTTTCCTGACACATAAAAGGGCTCAGTAAATGTTAGTTACTATAATAATACTAATGATAAATTAGAGTTATTATTATTATGTGTTTTGGAAGTTATTACTTGTTTTGGGGTGGGAGCTGGGTAATGTTCCTAAATCATCAGTTCTGTTCTCTCACTCAGATTCTAATCCCCTACCTCTAAATGGTTACTGTAATAATTACAAGTTCTGCCTTCACTTCAGAGTCTACAACCCTCCATGTAATCTTGTCATGTTCACCCTTGACAAGGTCCTCTACCCTCCCACTCACTTTGGCTTGAAACCTTGAAAGCACCTTTGATTGATCCCTATCTCTCATTCCCACGTTTCTTCTCGTCACCACTCTTAGGCCTGAATTCCCATAGCTGGTTGGTCTCCTAGTTGGTCTCCCTGTTTTAGACTCTTTCTGCTCCCATCCATCCATCCATCTATCTGTCCTTCCAGTGTTTATATTGGAAAACATTTATTGAGCACCTACTTTGCCAGGGGAAACGCTGGTGGCATCGTGGTTAAGTGCTACGGCTGCTAACCTGAGGGTCAGCAGTTCGAATCCGCCAGGCACTTCTTGGAAACTCTATGGGGCAGTTCTACTCTGTCCTATAGGGTCACTATGAGTCAGAATCGACTTGATGGCGCTGGGTTTGGTTTTTTGGTACTTTGCCAGGTACTTTTCTAGGCCCTGGGAATATAGCCCCTGCCCTCTCACATCCCTGTTAAGATGAGTATTATTTAAACACTAACTTTATGATAATATTTCTCTACTCAGAGTGCTCCCTGGCTCAGTGAACATTTTTAAATGTAAACATATCTGAACACTTTTATCAAGCTCTCTTGTCCTCTTACAGACTTCATCCTCTCAGATTTCCGGTAACACCCAGTGCTTACCCCAGCTCTGACTCTGTGGCTTTGTAATGCTCACCGTCTGGATTGCTCCCCTTCCATCACCTATAGTTTTATATCACAGAGCCTATCTCTGAATTATTTTTATATTGTATAATTGCTGTTATTTTATGTGTTAGTCTTTATGTGTTCCTTTAGAATGACTGTAAGGCATCTGACAGTCAGGATTGTTGCTTTGGCCTCTGTGTACCTGTGGACCCAGGGCCAAGTCTAGAAGGGCACTTATTCTGTCCTGTCGATTCAGTCTGGGCAGAGCCTCAGATTATCCCACTTGAAAGGGACCCACACTGTCAACACATTTTATAGGCCTGTTGTTACGTTATTAAACAAAGAAAGTTGAAGTTGAGTTTTAGTGCTGATTGCGAAGGCGGAGTACGGTGCAGAGCCCGTGGAGCCCCGTGGCACACCTCCTCTTCCCCCCCCACCAGTTGCCGTGGAGTCGGTTCTGACTCACGCAGCCCGCGTGTGTCAGAGTACAACTGTGCTCCATAGGGTTTTCTGTGGCCGATTTTCTTGGAAATAGATTGCTAGGCCTTTCTTCTGAGTTGCCTCTTGGGTGAACTCAAACTGCCAGCATTAGTTCTATTTCGTTTGTCTATGGATTAATTAAATTTATGTTTGTTTAAATAAAAAATATATAGATATATATCATATCTATATATCATGATATATATCTAGATAGAGAAGAAAGAATTTGGCTGGTGTGCATGACTTATCGCTGAAATTAGTACATGTGCAAGGTAAAGATTTTAAAGAAGTAAAGTGTTAAGATATAGAAATACATACAAAATAATTTCTTTGGTAATTTTGCATAAGAAATCAGTTGCCATAGCTTCACAGGGAAAGAAAAGATCATTGCCTTAGTTCTAAATTGAGTCTCAGGTTCTCAGAGAGGGATTAAAAATATCACATCAAAGGTCAGATGACTTAATTACATGCTTTCACTGGCTAGAAAGTCTGTATGATGTGACATGCGATCTCTTGAACAACGTAAGACAGTTACTCGGATTTGCGAGTAATTGATTATTAGCTTGCTGGTATAGTGGACAGAGGCCAAGCAACAACAAGTAAAAACCTGTTCAAGTTGGGTCATGCTAGGTGCTACATAAACAGTTCTCTGTAGGAATTAGATCTGTGTTCTCTGCATCTGAGGTTGAAGTATTGGGCAGACACTGACCGAGTGCCTTGTGCAGGCACTGGATATACACTTTGTCGGGATATAAAGATGACTGGTACCCTCATTTTTGTCCTCGAGCTTACATTATAACAGGAAGATAAGATATGTGTATAAACAACTGTAAATACACTTCCAAAGACTCAGCTAAAGTACAGAAGTATTTCAGAGTACTGAAAAATATCTTTGATTGGGGGGCTCAGGCAGAATTCTGTCAAGTAGGTGGCACTGGAATTGTGTCTCGATGAGAAGATATGTGCAGACTGGAGGGGGACTAAGGGAGGGTGTGCAGCAGTTTAGAGGAAGTGCTGTGAGGAACGAGATAGGTAGGTAGTATGCTTCGTCGTTGAGCCAGGTCTGCAGCGTATCTAAGGGTTTTTTGTGGCAGCATGCCAAACTGCTGTGTGACCACTTTTTGCTTTGTTCCTGGGAAAACTAAATAGGTCAGTTATGTACTACCGCTTTGGAGTCTACCGGCACGCATCCAGAAAGGCCACTCCTCCCTGGGTTGTGATGTAGGTCTGAACTATTTCCCTGATCTCCCTCCACCCTCGTCAAATAAAAATTATGTGCTGCAGGGGCTGTGTTTTTAAAACAGAGGTGGTAATCGTGTACACAGGGTGAACACAGAAAGACATCCATTCTCACACGCTGAAAATGAAAGATTATTCCTGGCTACTGCTGTTATAACTCCTTCGCTTGTCCTTCCCAATTCCACCCACCACTTCCAGACTTAATTACATGTGCTAAGCACAGTGTTAAATAGCCCAAGAGTGGAGGTTGTTTACTGCTGTCCAGACATGAGGAGAACTGGTTTTTTTAAAGTTCAGCCAATGTATCTTGGTTCCTTACAGTCCACTAAATTATTATTTTTTAAATAGTAATGGGTATATTTTGTTAAACTTGTCTGGATTTGTAAAAGATGACTGAATTGTGAGATGCCATAGAAGATAAGGCAACGTTCCCTAAGTTCTCAAGTAAGGAAGTAGGAAAACATAATGAGAAATATGCTAACAGAGCTTGGAGCTAATGTGATTCTTTTTGTTGTTGTTGTTCATTAAGTTCTTCATTGCTTGATGGAGTGAATGAAAACTTCTAAGTGGCACTGAGCTTTGACCTCGTAGGTTCAAATAATATATACATGTGAAACTCGGTGTTTAATTATTAAACTAGTTCTATCGAAGTGGTTGTTCTTCCTGACTAGGATGTAATTGCTTAATCCCAGGGTAGTGTCATATTGACTCTTTTATTGGACTGTCCTTTAGATAAGTGATTTCAGAGGTAGTGTTTCTCTTTTGCTTCATCTTTCTATAGAATTTTAAGTGGCGTCACTGTGCCATACAGTCCTGAAGCATAGCACCACTGCACTCCCTTGTCTTAGAACCTCATGTATTTACGTGAGAAGCTCATCTGCTCATTCAACTCTAGAGTCATAATTTTTTCTTCCTTTTGAAGCATCTAACTACTGTCTAGGCAAGGATGAGTCAGTAGCCAAGGTGAGCTAAAATATTCCTCAGAAATGATTTTTTCCAACTCTTTGCATTTACAATAATTTTACTTTGTAGTCTTTTTTTTAATTTGTGCTTTAGGTGAAAGTTTACAGAGAAAATTAGTTTCTCAATCAATAATTTATACACAAATTGTTTTTTGACATTGGTTTCAGGCCCTGTGATGTGTCAGTACTCTCCTTCATCCACCCCAACTCCCCATTTCTGTCCCTCCATTTTCCTGTCCCTTTCTGCCTTCTCAGTGTCGCTCTTGGGCAGGTGTTGCCCTTTTGGTCTCATATGCATGACTGAACTAAGAAGCATGTTCCTCACATTTGTTATTTGTTTTATAGACCTGTCGCGTCTTGGCTGTAGGGTAGACTTTGGGAGTGGCTTCAGTTCTGAGTTAAAAGGGTATCTGAGGGCCATTGTCTTGGGGGTTCTTCAAGTCTGTCAGACCAGTAAGTCATGTCTTTTTTTTGTGAATTTGAATTTTGTTCTACATTTTTCTGCCGCTCTATCTGGAACCCTCTATTGTGATCCCTGTCAGAGGAATAGGTGGTGGTAGCTGGGCACCATCTAGTTCTTCTGGGCTCAGGCTGGTGGAGGCTGTGGTACTTGTGGTACACCAATCCTTTGGACCAGTGGTTCCCATGTGTCTTTGGTTTTCTTTATTCTTCCTTGGTCCGGATGGAATCGGAGCAGTAGATGTATCTTAGGTGGCTGCTCGCAAGCTTTTAAGACTCCAGATGCTACTCACCAAAGTTGGATGCAAAACATTTTCTTTATGAACTATGTTATGCCAATTGAGCTAGATGTCCCCAGAGACCATGGTCCCCAGCCCTTGCCCCAGTAACTCAGTCCTTCAGGGTGTTGATGTGTCCATGAAGCTTCTGTGACTTTGCCTTGGTCGTGTTTTGCTGACTTCCCCTATATTGTGTATTGTCTTTCCCTCATGAAAGTTAACACTTATCTACTACCTAGTTAATGATTTCCTCTCCCCAGCTCTCCCCTTCCTGGTAACCATCAAAGATTGTTTTTTTCTGTGTGTAAACCTTGAGTTTTCATAATAGTGACCTCATATAGTATTTGTCCTATTATGATTTTCTTTCACTTAGCATAATGCCCTACAGATTCATCCATATGGTGAGATATTTTTCAGATAAATCGTTGTTCTTTATCATTGCATAATATCCATTTATCTGTTAATGGGTGCTTAGGTTGTTCCCATCTTTTTGTTACAGTGAATAATGCTGCAGTGAACATGGGTGTGCATATGTTGAGTCATGTGTTGTCTCTTATTTTTCTAGAATATATTCCTAGGAGTGGGATTGCTGGATCTTATGGTATTTTAATTTCTAGCTTTTTAAGGAGGTGCCATATCATTTTCCATAGTGGTTGTACCATTTTACATTCTCACCTGCAGTGCCTCAGGATTCCAGTTTCCCGAAACCTCTCCAACACTTCTTCCTTCCTTCCTTCCTCCCTTCCTTCCTTCCTCCCTTCCTTCCTCCCTCCCTCCCTCCCTGCCTCCCTTCCCTCCCTTCCTCCCTTCCTCCCTCCCTGCCTCCCTTCCTCCCTCCCTGCCTCCCTTCCCTCCCTTCCTCCCTTCCTCCCTCCCTCCCTCCCTCCCTCCCTTCCCTCCCTTCCCTCCCTTCCCTCCCTTCCCTCCCTTCCCTCCCTTCCTCCCTTCCTTCCTTCCTTTCTTATTAGCACCAGTAATGTCAGATGAGATGGTATCTTAATGTAATTTTAATTTGCATTTCTGTAATGGCTAATGATGGGGAGCATTTCCTCATGTATCTGTTAGGCACCTGAATGTCGTTGTTGGTGAATATCTGTTCATATCCCTTGCCCATTTTTTAATTAGATTATTTGTCTTTTTGTTGTTGAGGTGTTATAGTATCTTATGGATTTTAGAGATCAGACCCTGTCAGATATGCCATAGCCAAAAATTTTTTCCCAGACTGTAGGTTCTCTTTTTACTCTTTTGGTGAAGCCTTCTGATAAGCATTTGTTTAATTTTTAGGAGCTCCCAGTTATCTAGTTTATCTTCTAGTGTTTGTCATTGTTGGTTATAGTTTGTATCATATTTATGCCATATATTATTAGGGCCCCTAGCATTGTCCCTATTTTTTTCTTCCATGATCTTTATAGTTTTAGATTTTATATTTAGGTCTTTGATCCATTTTGAGTTAGGTTTTGTGTATGATGTGAGGTATGGGTCCTGTTTCATTTTTTACAGATAGACGTCTAGTTTTGCTAGCAGCATTTGTTAAATAGACTTTCTTTTACCCATTTAATGGACTTTGGGCCTTTGTCAAAAATCAGCTGACCATAGAGAGACAGATTTATGCCTAGGTTCTCAGTTCTGTTCATTGGTTGACATGTCTGTTGTTGTACCGGTACCAGGCTGTTTTGACTACAGTGGCTGTATAGTAGGTTCAGGAATCAGGTAGTGTGAGGCTTCCTACTTCGTTCTTCTTTTTCAATAATGCTTTACCTATCTGGGGCCTCTTTCCTTTCCATATAAAGTTAGTAACTAGTTTTTCCATCTTGATAAAGAATGCTGTTGATATTTGGATCATGATTTCATTGTATCTGTGGATCACTTTGAGTTGGATTGAAATTTTCACAATGTTGAGTCTTTTTTTTATTTTATTATGCTTCTTTAAGTGAAAGTTTACAAATCAAGTCAGTCTCTCTTACAAAAATTTATATACACCTTACTATGTACTCCTAGCTGCTCTCCCCTAATGAGACAGCACACTCTTCCTTTCCACCGTGTATTCCCTGTGTCCCTTCAGCCAGCTTCTGCCCCCTGTTGAGTCTCCTTATCCATGAGCATGGTGTGTTTTTCTGTTTATGTAGATCTCTTTTGGTTTCTTGCAGTAGTATTTTGTAATTTGCGTTGTATAGGTCTTTTATATCCCTGTTTAGATTTATTGCTAAGTATTTTATCTTTTTAGGGGCTATTACAAATGCTATTGTTTTCCTGATTTCCATTTTGAAGTTCTCTTTGTTGATGTGTAGGAATCCAATTGATTTTTTATGTTGCTCTTTTATCCTGGTGTGCTCCTGATCTATTAGTTCCAGTAGTGTTCTTGTGGAAAATTGGGGTTCTCTTTATATAGGATTGTATCATCTGCAAATAGGAATAGTTTTACTTCTTTCTGTCCAATTTGGATGCCCTTTATTTCTTTTTCATGCCTTCTTGCTCTAGCTAGGGCTTCCATCACAATGTTAAATAGGAGTGGTGATAAAAGACATCTTTGTTTAATTCCCGTTCTTAGGGGGAATGCTGTTAGCCTCTCTCCTATTGAGAATGATGTTAGCTTTTTTTTTTTTTGTATAGCTATCCTTTATTATGTTGAGGAATTTCCATTTTATTCCTATTGTGCTGAGAGTTTTTATCAGGAATAGGTGTTGGACTTTATCAAATGCCTTTTCTGTGATGATTGAGATGATTCGTGATTCTTTTGTTTTGTTTTGTTTATGTGGTGAATTTCATTGATTGATTTTCTAATGGTGAACCATCCTTGCATGCCTGGTATGAATCCCACTAGGTCATGGCAGACCTGGGGTGGTGGTGAGCTGGTGTCTCTCTAGCCATGCAGTGTGGCATGTCCCATCAGGAGGGGGTGGCGGCAGTGCACAGTGCTAAGGGGAAGGGAGAAAGAAAGGGAAGAAAGGGAAAGAGAAAAAAAAAATGGCACTGTGGGAGCTGGCTGGTGGGGGCGGGGCAGACCCAGGGTGGCGGTGAGCTGGTCTCTCTCTAGCTGAGGACCATGATGTGGCCTGTTGGGAAGGGGCAGAGGTGATGCACAGGGCTAGGTGGGAGGGAGAAAGAAAAGGAAGAAAGGGAAACAGAAAAAAAATGGCATAGTGTAAGCTAGCTGATGGGAGCGGGGTGGACTTGGGGCTGCCACTAGCCGATACCTCTCTAGCCGAGCAGCACACTCATCAGGAAGAGGCGGGTGGTTCACAGGGCTAGGTGGGAGGGAGAAAGGAAAGGAGGAAAGGGAAAGAGAAAAGAGATGGCGCAGTGGGAGGTGGCTGGTGGGGGCGAGTCAGACCCAGGACTGCAGTGACCCTGTGTCTCTCCAGCCAGGTGGCATGACGTGGCCCTTTGGAAAGCGGCAGAGGTAGCATATGGGGCAGAAGGGTGAGGGATGGGAAAGTGTGTTTCTCTGGTTACTGGGTACTCTGTCTCCTGTTGTGAGCTGTGCAAAGTTGCTTTCCCATACTCAGTGTCTGGGGTCAGCTGCTGGCTTTGTTACAAGATGGTGATGCTGTGCTGCATTGGCTGGCAGGGGACCTCCACTCTGTAGCTCTCCTCGTTCTCTGTTCTCCGTCACTTTCTTCCATTTGGTGCTTGATCTAGTTCTTTGTCCTTCATTTGATACTTAGAGTTCCAGGGTTGACGCTTGTATCTGTTTTACTTCGTTTTTTGCATCTTTGCTGCAGAGGGATGGTGTGATGTATGTGTCTGTAGTACCATGTTTGCCTGTAGACTGTTTTAATTTAGCACATTAATTTAATGACTGATAGGTTGTTTGGTTCCAATAGGGGAAAACCTTTTTTTTTTTTTTGGAGGAGAGGGAAGGAGAGGATTGGGCGAGGGCATGGGGGTGTGTTGTAGGACAGTGTTTTTCAAAGGATGAGTCTCTTATTTCTAGATCATGAAATCAGTTTAGTGAGTCTCCTTCAGCATTAAAAAAAAGGGCAGAATAAACTAGACTAGAAACTTAGTGCATGTAACATAAAAACCCTGAAAAACCAGACCCATTGCCGTTGGGTCAATTCCATCTCATACCTAGTGACCCTATGGAATAGAGTAGAACTGTCCCATAGGGTTTTCTAGGCTGTAATCTTTATGGAAAGAGACTGTCACATCTTTCTCCCACAGAGCGCGTGGGGAGTTCAAACCACAAAACTCTTGGTTAATAGCCGAGTGCTTAACCACTGCACCACCAGGGTTCCTTGTATAGTACATAGTAAGAATAAATATTGTTGGGTGAACATTTTCAGTAATATATTTACACATACGTGTATTGGGTCACGGTGTGAACTTATTACTCAATAATAATCAAAAGTTCGAAAGTCACTGTTAATGGATTTTTAAATTTGTAGGAAAGAAATAGTACAATTGTATGTACTTTCTGTGACTTTTTTAAAAAAACATGAATAACTCTGAGTTTTTTCTCAGTTAGATTCCAGACTCCTTCAAAAGTCTTATTCAACTTTGTAAGCATTTTCAACCTCCATCCCCTTTGCCCAATACACCTCCAGTGCCGTTGAGTCGGTCCTGACTCACAGTGACCCCACAGGGTTCCTCAGGCTATAAATCTTTCTGGAAGCAGACTACCACATCTTTGTTCTGTGGAGCAGCTGAGAGGTTTGAACCTTTCGGTTAGCTGCCAAGTGCTTTAACCACTGTGCAATCAGGGCTCCTAACCAATACACCTACTCCTCGCTTATCAACTGCCTCGTTATTTGACATTTCACATTTATGACAATAGTAAAAAAATCTACTGTCTATTTTGCGCATTAACGGCATATGTCTGGCAGTAACGGATGCCATGGTGTGAGGTGAGAGTAACGCTGGCTGTGATAGTTAAGGTTATAAGTCACCCTTGGTGGGCCATGATGTTCAGTGGTTTGGCAGCTACGTAATGATGTAATTTTGGAAGTTATAAAATGATGTAATTTGGCAGTTATGTAATTTAGTTGTCCTCCATCTTGTGATCTGATGTGGTCATCTTCCATTACCACATAATGCTGATTTTCACATGAAGACCTGGTTTTTGGAACCTAACCCTGTTGATAAGCGAGGAGTGGGTGTATGCTATTTTATGTGTAGGTTGCCCTTAGTATTTACCCTTTAACATGGCCCTTTGCAGTTCTGTAATTGTAAAATGTGCAAGCAGTACCATTTAAACATTTTGTCTTTTGGTTTTTCAGAAATAAGTACCGAATGATATTTCAGACGTGCAGTAAATGATTGGTGTGTATAATGTCATTAAATTTTTTAAAAAATTTGTGCCTTTGAAAAGCTGAAGTTACTTGGGATACTTTCTTCTCCTCAGTTACTGTTTTGAGGCAGGAGCGTTTAAAGTATTGTTCTTTAAGATGCATTCATGAACAACTGTTAGTTCCGTAACGTAGACTTTTATAATCAGCAGAAGTATCCATCAAAATGGAGGTGAAACAAGATGTTTCCAGACAGATGAACCACACCACCACATCATATCACCGTTGCCACTGCATTTGTCTTTCTTCTTTTGATGCCTTTTAGTCCATGAACTGAGTTTCATTCTCTAGGCCCTAATAATCTTGTGTTGACTCTCGGTAACTCTTCTTTGGTCTTTTACAATAAAATTTAAAAGCAACTGCCAGAAACATTTAACAAGGATTTTAATTATCTTAGAGCCCTGGCGGGGCAGTGGTTAAGAGTTCATCTGTTAACCAAAAGGTTGGCAGTTTTAATCCATCAGCCATTCTTTGGAAATCCTAGGGGCAGCTCTACTCTGTTCTACAGGATTGGTGTGAGTCGGAATTGACTCAATGGTAATGGGGTTTGGGCTTTAGTTATCTTGGAAGGAGCCTTGATGGTGTAAGGGTTAAAGTGCTTGGCTGCTAACCAGAAGGTTGGTGGTTTGAACCCACAAGCCACTCCGAGGAAGAAAGATGTTGCATTCTGCTTCCATAAAGATTTATGGCCTTGAAAACCCTATGGTGCAGTTCTACTCTGTGCTATAGAGTCGCTGTGAGTTGGAATCTACTCTCCAGCAATGGTTGTTTTGTTTTTTGTTTTAGTTACTTTGCCGGAGCTCTTTAACAACTCCCAAATGGTTCCTGTTCTTTCTAGGATCCACCTCAAACTGATTTTCCATCCTGAGTGATCTCCTCTGATTTTTTTATTATCTGTGCTTCTTTTGCTCAGACGCTCTTTGTAGACAGACCGCCTTTCTCACCGTCTCCCACCCTCATAGCTCTTTTGGCTGATCTGGTACTCTTGCTTCTGTATTTTTCTCAATTCAGTGCTTTTGATATCTGGACTTTTAGCATCAGACAAACCTTTGTTTGAATCCCAACTCTGACCCCTACTAGCTGTTTGACTGGTGTGATCTCTAGGGATGGCTAACCTCCCTGAACCTCTGTTTCCCCACTGGCGCCTCCGTTATAGATTTGTTGAGAGGATTAACTGAGATCCTATGTTAAAATGCCTGATGTACTGTTCACTTAGCTCCCTTTCTGTCTGGTCCCTGCCTGCTTAATTCAATATTTGGTGTAACTGTTGTGTGAGATAGGTAAGATTTACAGCAATTAAAATAGTAGCAGTTTAGAGAACACTGAAGGAGTCATATGTACAATCAAATGTAAACAGTGGGTCGCACTGATGCGTGAAAGGGAAAGATAGTTGGTGCCCTAAAACAAACAAACAGTAACGGTGCCCTGCCTCCTTTCGTTTCCTTTTTAGAATTATAAATGTTTAGTCCTTAAACATGAAGCTCTGGTGGCACAGCGGTTAAGAGCTTGGCTCCTAACCAAAAAGTTGACAGTTTGAATCCATCTGCTCCTTGGAAAGCCCGTGGAGCAGTTCTGCTCTGTCCTATAGGGCCGCTATGAGTTGGAATCGACTTGACGGCAACGGGTTTAGTTGTGTCATTCGTGCCAGTATGTTCTGAATTGATGCCTACCTTAACTTCCCTGTTCTCTCTTGAGGCCTCACCAGGATGCTAAGTCCCTGGAAGAATAAAGGGCTTTTACTTGTTAAGTGGCCCCATTACATGGGAGCAAGGTACTATCAGAACTCCTCTTTAGGAACCTCATGATTTACTGGTGAAAAGCAATAAAGAAAAGGCAATTTTCTGTTATTACCATGTATTACTCAGAACTCTTCATCTTCACTTAACATACCCACCAAATGCACATACACACACAAACTCATCCTTCACCCCAAGCTCCTGAGAATTGAGGGGTACTGTTCCACTCATGTTAACATTTCGTTTTATTTCTCTTGAATTTGTAATTGATGTGTGTTTAGACAACGAGAATGATTTTTACTTTTTGCTGCTTTTCCCCCAGGGTTATTACTATGCAGAATAAAATATTACTTGAAAACATTTTTTAAGTAGATATTTTACTTTGCTATTGAGCCATTAAATGGAAATTTAGATAATTTATTTGGAAAATTCGCTGTGCTTTATTTTTAATACCAGAGGAGCCTTGGAGTGAAATGCCTTCTCATCTGTACCTATTTGTTATAGAATTAATCTGAGCTATAGAATCATAGGGTCGCTATGAGTCGGAATCGACTCGACAGCAGTGGTTTTTTTGTGTTATAGAATTAATTTTGCATCTTAGAGAAGCTAAGCAGTAAAATATGATGTCTGCTTTTTTTTTTTTTTTTAACATATATATGGAATGCTGGTAAGTATAATGCCTAACATGACTTGAAGTATTTTCACTGTCTTAGTTATCTAGTGCTGCTATAACAGAAATACCACAGATGGATGGCTTTAACAAAGAGAAATTTATTCCTTCACAGCCTAGGAGGCTACAAGTCCAAACTCAGGGTGCCAACTCCAGTGGAAGGCTTCCTATCTCTGTCGGTTCTGCGGAAAGGTCCTTGTCATCAGTCTTCCCCTTGTCTAGGGGCTTCTCAGCACAGGGACCCCGGGCCCAAAGGATGTGCTCTGCTCCTGGCGCTTCTTTCTTGGCAGCATGAGGTCCCTTTCTTCTCTTGCTTGTCTCTCTCTTTTATGTCTCTAAAGAGATTGACTCAAGATAGAACCTAATCCTGTAGATTGAGTCCTGCCTCATTAACGTAACTACTCTAATCCTGCTTTATTAACATTATGGAGGTTAGGATTTACATACAACACGTAGGATAATCAGATCACAAATTGGTGGACAGCTACACAATACTGGGAATCGTGTCCTAGCCAAGTTGACACACACTTTTGGGGGACACAATTCAATCTATAACATTCAGTATAGAATACAAATGCTTTGTTGTTTTGCACAACATCTTTGACTTCTGTGCTAAGCGGAAACACAGGGTTTAATTTTTCACATCTACAATTTGCAAAAGTAATTTCATGTTGATTTGTGGAATTAATGACTTTTTCCATGGTGCCTTTTCTTCGAGAAGTTTGAATTAAAATACTAATTATTAATGTGTAACAGATGGCATTATAAAATTTAAAAAGAAAATTGTTACTGGATTTTTTATTGATAAAAACAGACCTATGACTTTGTCTGAACTCCCCAAAAGGCAAGAATTTTTACTCTCAATCTGACTGATTATGTGCTTCACAAAAAATAGGAGAAGAAAAGTCATCCTAGCAGAACGGGGAAAAATTGAATGGAACATCCCTGATTTGTTTGTCCGTTATTTTAAGGGAGATTCTTGTTCACTTAGGTTCGCTGAAATGTGATAGAGATGGATCAGGAGAATGGGGCAGCAGCTAATGTAGAGGTGCTTTCTTTGCTTTATATACCGTGAGGAACGTTATATCGTTATTTCCATGCATTCAAATTCTGCATGCTTCATGCCCCACTAGACGCTAATATTGTTTTGTGGAGACTCTTTGTTTAGACCTCCCTGCCGATCGTGCCCTTCTTCAGTTCCGCGAATCACCTGGGATCGTTTTTCTTCTGCCTTCAGAACTCCCTTCAGAATTTCTTTTAATGCGGTTCTACTGGCAATGAATTTTCTTGGCTTTTATTTGCCTGGAAAAGTCTTGATTTTACTCTCACTTTTTGAAGAATATTTTTGCTGCTTATAGAATGTTATGTGGGCCATAATGTTTGGTTAGAAAAATACACGAAGAAAGACTTTTACTAAAGTCATAGTATGTCTCTTGTTTTACGTTTATTTTCTGTTGACTACTAAAAAAAACTAGTATTGCTTAAATATGACTTTTTGGGTGATTGTGAGAAAAATAATGTTTTAGAAACTACCCGTCTACATTATAGTTTATGAGCATAATCCTAAACATAACTAGACATACAGCTTCCACCATTAGAATTTATAAGTGAATTATTAGCATAAAAAGGACTCATCCATATTCCCCAACTGGAGAATCAGATGGCAATTCCAGGATTAGCAACGGAATTCCTAGATTCCTTTCTTCTTATGCCTTAATTTGTTTATTGTAATGAAGGACTTTTGGGGCTGCGGGTGGCAAATCCTGCTCAATCGTCAAGGAAAAAGAGCCAGTCTTTGACTTATTTTTTTAAAAAATTTCTTCTCTGTGATAGCTATAAGAATGCACCTGGCAGACCTCCAACTCAAAAAAAAAAAAATTTTTTTTTTTTTTTTTTGTTAGGGGCCTGAATTGATCAAATGCCCCAGCTGCTGTGCTCTGAAATCCACTGCTGCTTTTGTACCTCAGCTGTGGTTCCCAAGGGCAGTGCCCAGCGAGTGACTGAGCAGAGCAGGGACACTAAAGCGGGCCAGGCTGTCCTTGGGAGACAAGGGACTCTTCTGATGCCCGGCTTTGGCTGGAACACTTGTTGATGACCTTGCTGAACCTTCCTTAGACTGTACAGCATACTGGGATGATTCCATCTAACCTTCCTTCCCTCTTTCTTTCGCTCGGGGTCAGATTTGCGTTGTGGTCTGTCAGGTTTCCCGGCCTTCCCTGGCTCCCTTCTTATTTTCTTTGACGCAAATTTCTCTTATTAAAATTCTTGTATGTTTAGTCCTGTCTTGATATCTACTAGCACATTCTCCAACTGTTTCTATAAAATACCCTTCAAAAAGTGAAGGTAACATGAAGGCTTTTCCAGGTGAACAAAAGCCAAGGAAATTCACTGCCAGACTATCACATTCTCTTACTATTTCTATAAAAATGAAATTACTAAGGAAAGAAAGGGTGTTTACTGTAATTGTAATGGCAAAAATATTCTAATACTGCTAGATTCTTAAATTTAGGAAAGTTAAAACTTCATGTACGTAAGAGCTATCGCCTCAGAAATATTTCCTTATATTATATCAATAAAGATGTCCTTTTTTATATGTAAAGTTGTTTTTAGAAGGATTTTGAATTATTACAGTAGTCAGATTAAGGGAAAATGTTAATTTACTCATGATGATGGGATGGCTGTGGAGTACAAAGCAGTCCCTAAATTATCTCTGAGATATCTTAAAAATATTTCCTGAGGAATTAAGAGGGACCATTCATGAGGGTGTGGTGATGACTGTTGGTACAGTGTTGGAAGGCAGAATAATTCAATACAGTAAATACGTCATAACAAGTTTGTCTCAGATATTTGGTGATTCTCGCTTCCATTTTAACTGATTTTACGTCATTGTTAAAATTCGTCTATCTTTCTTTGCAGAATCATAGTGAAAGGTACGTTTTCATTGCAGAGTGGTATGATCCAAATGCTTCGCTCCTTCGACGTTATGAGCTTTTATTTTACCCAGGGGACGGATCTGTTGAAATGGTAAATGAGCCTTTCTTACTAGAAAGTGAGCGGAGGGGGTGAAGGTGGGATGTGGTGAAGAGGAAGGCAGCCTTTTATGTGGTTGCCGTAAACCAATGTGTGTGTGTGTGTGTGTGTGTGCGCGCTTGTGGCGTATATATATGTATGTATGTTTGTATTTGTATTCATTATAATTCCAGTAGAAGATTACTCTGTGCCTTTATTTTTAATGTCAAAAATAGGAATTAATATTTTTTTGTTAGAAAACTGAAGTAGAATTATACATGTTTTGGATTAAAGAATAGTAAGTGGGTATAGATAAAGATTATCGTTTATGATGTGCTATAAATATGTCTTCATTATTGAATGCTGTTATCACTATAAAAATTCAAATTGAAGAAGTTTGAGCTAAGAGGGGCCTGCTTATTTCTGTGTGTCCTTTTAGTGGCAGCCCCTTTTACAAATGGATCTTTTTGGTATTGGAATTTTGTGTAGGCAAGAAAGCAGAGATTTGGTTGTGTGACAGTTTTTCTTGGGGATTTCGTAGGCACTAATTTGCTAATGTGATTTGACAATAAACAAATATTTCTAAGTTTAGAGTTTTTTTTAGTATTAAATTTGTGATAAGAAATGTTTGTGTTTTTTTGGATTGGACTAGGAAATACAGAAGTTATAAAAAATTTAAGATTTATATTTGTAGCTAAAAAAGAGAAGCATCTTGCCTTTTATAAGACAGAATTGAGTACTATTTCTGGTTTATGATAAGATTGATATTTCCTGTTGACAAGTACCTGTTTTGTTGTGTTAATGTTTTTGGTTCTAGCATGATGTAAAGAATCATCGTACCTTTTTAAAGCGGACCAAATATGATGACCTACGCTTGGAAGATTTATTTATAGGCAACAAAGTGACTATCTTTTCTCGACAACTGGTACTAATTGACTATGGGGATCAATACACCGCTCGCGAGCTGGGCAGTAGGAAAGAAAAGTAAGAAAACAATTACATGATCTTCTTTTTTTCATTTTAAAAATGTTAAGTATGGGGCTTGGCACCAAATTCTAATTTCCTGTTTCTGTCTTGTGTTTTCAAATTGTCGAGAGTTTTTTCAAGTAATCCAGTTCAGTGTTATGACACTTTTAGGATTTTGTGGAGCATATGCTGTGATTTACTGCTTACTGAGAACAGCGAAGTGAAATCCACAGTCTTAGGCAGTGATTTTCTGGGGCAGAAAATACGAACTTTTCGTATGCCTCATCATCCTTCATACCACCTGTCTAACTGGTGGCTGGGAATATTTGAGTATAAAAAGTCTTGGTGATAAATGTGACCTATGGGAAAAAAGTTTTGAACACCTTTTTCAGAGCACTGAAAATTCTTCTCCCCTTTATTGCCAGGTACTTGTGTCTATAGTGAGCATCTTGATGTACGTTTCTGCAACAGGGCAACCTTAGGTTTTCTTTGATTCTGTCTACAGCCATTTTTTTGAGTGCTCAGTATGGGTAAGCCCTCAAGCTACTCACAGATTGGGAAGAAAACTACATGTCAACACAAGTAGCTGTTATACACAATTGGAAATAGTGTCATAAACTCAGTGAAAACTCAGAAGAGAGCAAAGTTATTTCAGTTGTGGAAGAGCAGGAAAGGCTTTGTGGGGACATTTGAGCTGGATCATGAACAGTGGATTGAAGTTTCACCACCCAAATGAAGTGGGTGAAGAAGGCATGCTGGTCAGAGGGGTGACTATGTGCAGAAGCACAAAGGCAGGAAGTCGTAGGTTATGTATAAGGAAGTCAGTTGTTCTGCTTGACTAGCTTGATGGTTTAAAAAACCTAATAAAGTAACAACCTGCATTAGGGTAGTAGCCATAGGAATGAAGAGGAAGAAAGGAATGTATGAAGTTAACAGGGGTAGGGTAGTAGTGATCACAATGATAAGCTCTCAATGACTATATGATTATATCAGGCAGGGTGTTGAACGATTTGTATGCATCATCTTATTTAAGCCACGCAACAACCTTATATTGTTAAGTACTATTATTAGTCCCACTTTGCAGATGGGGAAATTGACTTAGAAATGGAAGGTAACTTGCCCAAGGTCACAGAATAGAGGCAAGATTAAAGCCCAAAGTCTGTCTGACTCACGAATATCAGGATTTAACCTGAGGCAAAAGGTTGCCCTCATTTGGCCTGAATTCGTTTTTATGTTTCCATGGCCCCTAACGCATTTCCTCACACATTATAAGTACCTTATCTATGTTTGCTGAATGAATCAGTGGAAAGCAATTCAAAATTTATCATCTACTCTTTTTCCATTTACTCCCTGTTTTCAAATATAATGACCTTTGATCTAATTATCAAAGAAGTTTTTGTCTAGATTGTAACTAATGTCTGTTATAGAACTTTATACACAGACATGATGTATGTCCTGTAAATGTTGACTGACTGATCAATTGGAGAAAGACAATATGAATGTTGTTAAAAAAAAAAAAAAAAAAGAAAGCTGTGGTTGTTGTGTGCCATTGAGTCAATTGTGACTGATAGCAACCCTATAGGACAGAGTAGAACTGCTCCATAGGGTTTCCATAGCTGTAAATCATTAGGGAAGCAGACTGCTGCATCTTTATCCTTTGGAGTGGCTGGTGGGTTTGAACCGCTGCCCTTTCGGTTACCAGCCAAGGGCTTAACCACTGTACCATCAGGGCTCATTGGTGGAAGTTAGGGGTATGTATATTAAAAGCTCCAAAAACTACGTAATTCAATAGGAAAAAAAAAAATCAGTCAAACTATTTTTTGAGGCCTGCCATCCAGATAACTAGCTGATTGCCTAACCCCTGCGTCATACCCCCGCCCCCTAGTAATATGATCATTTTTTCTGTGACCCGTGAACCTTTCTTTACAGACCTTTTATAACCCTCAGGGTGGTTCAGTGTCCAATGTGGGTATTGTTACCGCAGAGCTGGTGAGGAGTCACCATCTACCAGCTGCCATCGCGTGAGCTCCGATTAGGGCGACCCCCTGTGTGTCAGAGCGGAATTGTGTTCCACAGGGCTTTCAGTGGCTTATTTTTTGGAAGTAGATCACCAGGACATCGTTCTGAGATGCTTCCGGGTTTGCTCGACTCTCCAGCCTTTCAGTTAGCAGCTGAGTGTGTTAACAGTTTGCACCACCCAGGGACTGTTGATGGATCAGAGGAATGGTAAATGCCTCATAAAAAGGAAGGCCAATAGGAGGAAAAAAATTTGGGTGTCAGATAAATAGGAATCTTTCGCTGTTATAAGATCTTATGGTAAAAGTCTTTGAGATTAAGAACAGAAAAGATGTCACTTTAAGGACTAGGTGCTTCTGACCCAAGCCATGGTGTTTTCAATCGCCTCATATGCATAAGAAAGACCAAAGAAAAATTGATGTATTTGAATTATGATGTTGGTGAAGAATATTGAATATACCACGGACTGCCAGAAGAACGAACAAGTCTGTGTTGGAAGAAGTACAGCCACAGTCCTCTGTAGAAGTAAAGGTGCTGAGGTTTCATCTCATGTACTTTGGATGTTATCAAGAGGGACCAGTCCCTACATAAGGGCATCATGCTTGATAAAGTAGAGGGTCAGGGAAAGAGAAGAAAACTCTCACTAAGATGATTTGGCACAGTGGCTGCAACGATGGGCTCAGCCATAGCAACAGTTGTGAGGATGGTGCAGGACTGGGCAGTGTTCCGTTTGGTTGTACATAGGGACGCCATGAGTTGGAACTTACTCGACAGCACCTAACGACAAGAACAATAGCATGCATTAACTCTGATTTGGTTAAAATGAATGTTATTGATTGCATTTTATAGAATGTTAAGTAACTTGATGACAGTGACACAGAAAGAAAAGAGAAACTAGCAAACCTTGTTTCACTCTTCAAACGCATTCTGTATTTAACCTCTGACATATTGGTTAATGTTATTGAGTGGCATTGATTTCTGGCAAAAGCAGGAGGAACAGAAGAATTCTACTTTAATGTGAAGACAAATTTGAAATATTTGGGCTTTATAAATACAGGTAATGAAAATATATATAGTATTATACTTTCACTGATATAAATTGACCATTTTTTCTTCTGATTCTTTCTCAACTGCATTGGGTTGGTGTGAAATGAGTTTCTTTATATGGCCTTTTGCCTTGTTGTTGTTCTATGTTGAGTCGGTTCTGACTCAGTGATTCTGTGTACAGCAGAACAAAACACTGGCCGGTCCTGCGCCATCCTCACAATTGTTGTTGTGTGCCATTGTTGCATCCACTGTGTCAGTCCATCTCGTTGAAGGTCTTCCCCTTTTTAACTGACCCCTCTACCTTACCAAGCATGGTGTCCTTCTCCAGAGACTGCTCCTCTGATAACATGTCCAAAGTATGTGAGACGAAGTCTCACCGTTCTCACTTCTAAGGAGTATTCTGGCTATACTTCTAAGAAAGATTTGTTCATTCTCCTGTCAGTGCATAGTATAGTTACTGTTCTTTACCAACAGCATAATTCAAAGGCATCAGTTCTTCTTCAGTCTTCCTTATTCATTGTCCAGCTTTCAAATGTGTATGAAGGAGGTGAAAACACCATGGCTTAGGTCAGGCACACCTTACACCTTAAAATGACCTCTTTGCTTTTTAGTGCTATAAAGCGGTCTTTTGCAGCAGATTTGTTCAGTGCGACACGTCGTTTGGTTTCTTGACTGCTGCTTCCGTGGGCGCTAATTGTGGATCCAGGTAAAATGAAATTCTTGACAGCTTCAGTATTTTCTCCGTTTATCATGTTGTTGCTTAGTGGTCCAGCTGTGAGGATTTATGTTGAGGTGTAATATATACTGAAGGCTAGTGGCATAGTGGTTAAGTGCTACAGCTGCTAATCAAAAGGTCATCGGTTCAAATCCACCAGGCGCTCCTTGGAAGCTCTATGGGGCAGTTCTACTCTGTCCTGTAGGGTTGCTATGAGTCAGAATCAACGTGACGGCAATGGGTGGGTTATGAGTAGTCTTTGATCTACAGCAGCAAGATTGTGCCATTTTGCCTTGGTTCTTTGGAAAAACAGCTTGAGAGATTTTTCCCCTAATGAGGAGTTACCTTTATTCTAGTTTCGTAACTAAAGGGTTTGTTTCTTTCATCCAGGTTGATTGATATTTTCTGGGTAAGCTACAAACAACTTGTGGTTTGATTCTTTTTGTCCGGTCCTGGGCTTCAGCCTGTCCTGTGATTGGCATGCACCTTGCAGGGATTGGTTCATATACTTTGCAAATAAATGACTATGGACTATGCGGATGAGATGAGTTGTAGCCTGCTATGCAAATGAAGTGTCAGTGGCCTACCCAGAAGGGATTGGTCAGTCAGTGGTCCCATGCTGGGAGGGGCCATGCCTTGAGTTGACAAGGAATTGTGTATATGCAGCCAACGCCACAGAGGTTTTTTAGACAGAAAGAAGACAGGAAGTGGGAAGAAGCAGGAAGGTGAGAGAAGAGAAAAAAAGCAGAGAGGAGGCAAGGAACCTCCTGAAAGAGTTGATCCTGATTTGTACCCTGTGGATCCTGATCCCGAGTCGTACCCTGTTCCTTAATAAACGGCTTAACTGTAAGTATGGCTTGTGAGTTCTGTGTGGCCACTGCAATGGATTATTGAGCACAGAGGAGAGGTAGAGAGTGCTTTGTGGGGAATGGCTGGTGTTAGAATTGGTAAAAAAGGTTGGAGGGTGGAAGTTTGCCTGACTTTCACCTCATGGGAATCAGCTTTGGGCTGATCTTGGTCATTATGCCCCCTGAAGTTAGACAGGTTCTAACTCTGCTACTACCTGAATTTCACAGTTGGTAAACCCAGCAACCATTTGAGTGATTTAAGAAACTTCTTTAGAATCCAAGAGTTTTTATAATGTTTCGTTTCATTTTAAATTACCAAAAAAAGTAGGCATAGGAGATATACATGCGTTTCTACCATGGCCCTACAGAAACAGCTTCAATGTAAGAATTTTAATTTGGATTAGTTCTCAGTTTTATATATTGTGTTTGTTAGGTGCCATCGAGTTGGTTCCAATTCTTAGTGACCCTGTGTACAATAGAATGAAACACTGCCTAGTCCTGCACCATCCTCATAATTGTTGTTATGCTTGAGCCCATTGTTTTGGCCATTGTGTCAGCCCATCTCATTGAGGGTCTTCCTCTTTTTCACTGACCCTCCACTCTACCAAGCATGATGTCCTTCTCCAGGGACTGGTCCCTCCTGATGACATGTCCAAAGTATGTGAGGTGTAGTCTCACCATCCTTGCTTCTGAGGAACATTCTGGCTGTACTTCTTCCAGGACAGATTTGTTCATTCTTTTGGCAGTCCATGGTATATTCAGTATTCTTCGCCAACATTGTAATTCAAAGACGTCAATTCTTTTTTGGTCCTCCTTATTCATTGCCCAACTTTCGCATGCATGTAAGGCAATTGAAAACATCATGGCTTGGGTCAGGTGCACTGTAGTCCTTAAAGTGACATCTTTGCTTTTTAACACTTTGAAGAGGTCTTTTGCAGCAGATTTGCCCAATGCAATATGTCTTTCAATTTCTTATCTGATGCTTCCATGGGTGTTGGTTGTGGATCCACGTAAAAACTGGTTTTGTGTAGATAGCGTCAAGTAAAATTTGTGAATTTATTACATCCCTAGTATGTTCATCATACTTAGTCCTTCCTTTGTGGAGTAAAGCCTGAAGTGGTTCGTGGGATATGTGGGTCTCCACAGGGGCTGTTGGTTAATTGTGAGCTTATGATCCAGGTAATTCAGTGTAATTCAATTCCGTCCACAAACCAGCTTCTGCTTCCCAATTCCCTTGGCTGTAGAAATCTGACATTCAACTCACCTTTCTATCCTTTCTTTATAAAGCTCCTCAAATCAGATGGATAGTGGTTGTTAGTTGTCAGTGAATCAGAGTATTTTGATTTTCTTTTTAGGTAGTAATGAATTGATGCTTTATGGTTTGTTGTTTAGATGCAAGGGCATAGTGCAGTCTATGTCTCTCTAAAATTCTATAACCCCAAACTAGAAATATTGAAGTAGTTTTTGTGTGATGAGTCACCATTGTTGACATCATTGTCATTGTTAGGGATTATGATAGGATTGGTGTGCTGTTGGATGATGGTATTGTCAATGGTAGTCTTCCCAGCAATCTAAAGTGCTATTTTTATATGAACTGGGTAAATGTTTGATATTCTGTTGCAGAACTACCTGGTAATATCGGGTCAGGCACATTATTTAAATTCAAGGCCTAAATAGTTCCTTGCCTGGCCCAAACGCAGATCTTGCTGCTAGCTTGCTGCTGAACCCAAAATAATGGGCACACCATAACACAGTTGTGAGTGGAAGCAGAGAGAGGACAGGACACAGGAGGAGGGGTCAGTCTGGCTCAGCTGTAACCAGTCCATCAGCAAGGAAGCAGAAGTCGCGCATGATCTATTAATGCACAGTGACCCCTGTTCACCCGCATGTGTGATTCCCATCCTTCTAGGGAGGATGTCAGTAGCCCTGGTGGCAAAATGGTTAAGTGCTCGGCTGCTAACCAAAGGGTTAGCAGGTGGAACCCACTAACTACTCTGTGGGAGAAAAGACTCGGCAGTCTGCTTCTGTAAAGAATATAGCCTAAGAAACCCTGTGGGGCAGTTTTGCTCCGTCACGCGGGGTCGCTATGAGTCAGAATCAACTCGATGGTGCCTAATGACAACAACAGGAAGGATATACAGGCTAGGGGTGGGGTGGTAGTGAGGAGAAAGACAGATGCTTTCTCCTCCCCTCTGCAGTCATCACTCAACACTGAATAACACTATATATTTTCAATTTTTATAGGGTCTAAAACATGTACACCAACAAAACAATTTTATGATGCAAATTACAACAACTGTATGCCCTAAACAAAGAAGTAAGTTATAAAAGACTTCTCAGGAATGAAGAAAACGTTTCTCTATGAATTTGCAGTGCCTCTTTCAGACTCTTCCACTTAAAACTGTGTGTCAGATAAGAGGAATATAGAAACATTAAATCATTATTGATCATCCTGAGAAGAGTCAACGACAGTGAGAGGAAGGAACGGAGCCCTGTACAGACATGGCTGGTCAAGGACTTCCGTGTGGGGGACTGAGCTTTGAAAGACTTATCATCGTGAAGTCAATTTGTGTTCAGCATTATAACTCAAGAAGCAGGACTAGATTATGTTCAGTTTACTGTGTTAAAAAAGGCACGATAGCAGGACATTTTAGAAAGTGTGTTATTAAACGATGATAATTTAAAACTTTTTGACATTTAAAGGTGGAAAGTTTTATGTTAATATTAGGAATTATATGTGAGTAGATTGCTTTTCCCATCTGATAAACGAGGTAGCAAAATGTTTCTCTTGATAGCTTTAGACCTATGTTAAAAAGTTTATAAAAGTCAGTGTAAAACAATGCCAGGATCTTACAAATAATTCATTAATTTTGAGTATTCAACCACATATTAAGGCTCAACTGTCCTCATTTCTATTGAGTCTCAGCCAGAAAGCAAACCAATTAATCACATTAAAGGAAGAAAGATATCACTAGGTTTGGTGTCCAGCATTATGTTGTTGTTGTGTGCCATCGAGTCAATTCTGACTTACAGCGACCCTATAGGACAGAGTAGGACTGTCCCATAAGGTTTCCTAGGGAGCAGATAGCTGGGTCTTTTCTACCACGGAGCTACTGGTAGGTTTAAAAACTGTTAACCTTTTGGTTAGCAGCTGAGCACTTAACCATTTACCACAAGGACTCCTTGCCCAGCTTAATATTACATGCTAAATAACACAGAGGGGCAGTGTAGACAGGCTTTGATTCCAGGGTTTGATCCTAAGTTATTTGAAGCTTCATCATAAGAAATGACAGCAGAAACCAAATTCACAGTAGCATTCAACGTACCGATTAAGAAGTCCATTGTCTGAAGAACACCAAAGACACAAGGTAATTATGAGCCCAAGAGACAGAAAGGGCCGCATAAATCAGAGACTACATCAGCCTGAAACCAGAAGAGCTAGATGGTGCCTGGCTACAACCGATGACCGCCCTGACAGGGAACACAAGAGAGAATCCCTGATGGATCAGGAGGACAGCAGGATGCAGACCTCAAATTCTCATAAAAAGACCAAACTTCATGGTCTGACTGAGACTAGAAGGACCCGGAGGTCACGGTCCCCAGACCTTCTGCTAGCCCAAGACTGGAACCATTCCCGAAGCCAACTCTTCAGACAGGGATTGGACTGGACTATGGAATAGAAAATGATATTGGTGAGGAGTGAGCTTCTTGGATCAAGTAGACACATGAGACTGTGTGGGCATCTCCTGTCTGGAGTTGAGATGAGAAGGCAGAGGGGGACAGAAGCTGGCTGAATGGACATGGAAATACAGGGTGGAGAGAAGGAGTGTGCTGTCTCATTAGGCGGAGAACAGCTAAGAGTAAACAGCAGGGTGTATATAAATTTTTGTATGAGAGACTGAATTGATTTGTCCATTGTCCTGAAATGAAATGTGGGTGAACAAGCCACATGTAGGAATACTTCTGTGTGGAGATAGGGGATTGACCGAAAATTACCTTTTCAGTTTTTTTAATACAGCCCAATATCAAATGTTTACTTGATCCAGGTATACCTTATTTCTGAGATTTTCTAAAGGTACTGAAACAGTACTTTATGTATTTTCTAGGCTTATGTAGTTTAAGAATATTTATTAATAAGCATGTATTTTCTGACATTAACGTTTGGTTCATATAACTATTATAATTTTTCATATTTGAGATTTGAAAATGTCAACAGATATATATTTGGAGAAATTTTATCGGAGGGAAATGCCGTAAAATCCTGGTTATGTTAAGTAGCCTTTGAAACAGCCTGAGACATCAGGTATGGCATACTTGGGCAGTGCTGTAATTGTTGTTGGGTGCTGTTAAGTCAATCCAACTGGTGGTGACCCCAGATGACAGACTAGAACTGCCCCAGGGGGTTTCCTAGGCTGTAGGAAGATGTAGCAGCTGATCATGTCTTTCTCCTGTGGAGCCTCTGGGTGGTTCGAACTGCCAGCCTTTCTGTTAGCAGCCGAGCTCTTAACCATTGTGCCCCCAGGGCTCCTGTTAGTAGTATTGTGGTATACTATTTTTTTTTTCTTTTAATAAGTGTAGGTGAGCTGGAAGACGTTAGAATTTCATAAAGGCTAAAAATTCACCTCTCCCCTTCCTCCTTTCCAGCCAGAACAGATGAAGTTTAGGACACCCTAACAGCGATTTATCCCTTCTCTCTGAGACGCGCTTCGTGCGGTTGCTGTGGCCTGGCCCTCCTGCCTCTGCCTTCCTGGCCGTTTCTTCTCTGTGGCTTTGGGCTCTCCTGAACAGCTGCCGTTCCCCACAGTCTGTCCTTGGCCCTCTTGTCATTCTCTGTGCTCTTCCTGGCGATTCTGTTTACCCTGTCACGTCAGCTATATGCTGTTTTCCAAATTGGTATCATTAGCCCAACTGTAAAACCATATACTCAACTCTTTTCTGAATCTTTCTATCTGAATTTCTCACCAACCAAAACCCACTGCTGTGGAGTCGATACCGATTCATAGCCATAGGACAGAGTAGAACTGCCCCATAGGGTCCTAAGGCTGTAATCTTTATGGAGGCAGACTACCACATCTTTCTTCCGTGGAGCGGCTAGTTAGCAGCTGAACGCTTTAACCACTGCACCACCAGGGTTCCTTGAATCTCTCACAGACACTTAAAAATTAACAAACCCAAAGTTGAATTAATTCTCTTTCATTAAAAAGCCTGTTCCGTCTGTATTTTCTAGCACTAAAACCAAAAAAACCAGTGCCCACCCCATGTCTAGATGGAGACCTAGCCTTATTGATTTATTTTACCTCCTTCAAAATGTTTACTTCTCTTCTTCCCTCCTCATACCCCTTGTACCTTACATCATGATCCTTTGCTCTAAATTATTAACTGACAGCAGACACAAGGAACCAAATGGAGATAAAAATAAATCAGTTTTATTTAACCTTTCTGGTGAAAGCTACATGTGAGAATGGATGAGGTTTTCTTCCTATTCCCACTTGCCTGCCTTCTCTACCCCTTGCTCAGTCTCTCCCCAGCTCGGCTTGCCTGAGGGAGAGAGATCTGCAGAGCAAAGTCTGAGAGCACACTTGCCCAGCCAGTTGTTCAGGGGTTCTCCACCTTCCTCAGCCCATCCAGCCCAGGAGGGAGAGCATCAGAGAGAGGGAGGCAGCTGTGCAGGGGCTGGATTCTGACCCAGATGTGCTTAGTATGTGGAAGGAAGAGAACAATGGGATATGCCCTGCTCAGGGGCTACAGGATTGAGAGAGAGGAGGCAGGGCCACAGATGACCAGAAGCCCTTAAATCTGGCCAGTTGCAGAGAATCAACAAAAGGGTTGGACGGACGGAGCTGTCTCCTGGGAGTGGAGTAGAAGTCACTTTACTCAATAGGCCAGGCGGGTAAATGTATTCCCCATTACCAGCTTTTCTGCCCCTTCCTGCCTTCTCATCCCTGCCTCTGGGCTGGTGTGCCCATTTAGTCTCATTTTGTTTGATGGACCTGTCTAATCTTTGGCTGAAGGGTGAACCTCAGGAGTGACTTCCTTACTGAGCTGTAAGGGTGTCTGAGGGCCATACTCCTGGGGTTTCTCCAGTCTCTGTCAGACCAGTAAGTCTGGTCTTTTTATTTTATTTGTAAGTTAGAATTTTGTTCTACATTTTTCTCCAGCTCCATCTGGGATCCCCTATTGTGATCCCTGTCAGAACAGTTGGTGGTGGTAGCTGGGCACCATCTAGTTGTGCTGAACTCTGTCTGGTGGAGGCTGTGGTAGTTGTGGTCCATTAGTCCTTTGGACAAATCTTTTCCTTGTGTCTTTGGATTTCTTCATTCTCCCTTGCTCCAGATGGAAATTTTGTTTTGTTTTTAAGTCTGTAAATATTTTTCATTTTACCCTCTTTCTATAATGCTGATTTTCCTAGGTATGCACCTGTAGGCTGATAGTTACTGTCAAGTTTTCTTTATCCCCCTTTTCTGCCACTACTGGCTTGAAATTATATATTCTATCAATTTTCAACCTTTTTAAATTTATGAACTTAAGGGTATTAATTGTCCTCTAAATATTGTATAGAGTCCCGTTCCACAATATCTGATATGTAATTTTAAAATTTTTATTGAGTTCAAAATATTTTCTAATTTCCATGTGATATCTTCCTTGATGCATTGGTTATTTAGAAGTATGTTTGTTAATTTCCAAGTTCTATGACCATGTGACTTGTATCGGCCAAAGAGACATCAGCAAATGTGCCTCAAGGGGATGCGGGATAAATACTTGTGCATTGGATGCTCTGTGACTGTGTGTGAAGAAGCCTTGTCTAGCCTCCTTAGGGATGAGAGACCACAAGGAAAGAGAGCCCTAGCCATCCCAGGTGAGCCACGCTGGCCCGCTAGCCGAGTGAAGCCATGTGAGTGAGCCCAGGAGAAACCACCACTCAGCCAGCCCATAGAATTTTGAGAGGTTAATTGTTTGTTGTGGTAAACCACTGTGTTTTAGGGTGGTTTATTAATGCAGCAACAGAGGACAGATATACTGTTATATTTTTGTGCTTCTTTTGTTTCTTTGTGTATTATCTTCACTTCATGATAACATATGATTCCTGTTGCCTGTCTTTTTTCCCTCCAGATTACATTTTAATTATTTCCTATTGAATAATTAAGTAGTGAAGACATCACAGAGGAATTCATTTAGAGTAATTAATCACACTTTGTTGTATTGTGTCATACTGTGATGACTTGCGTGTTGTGGTGATACTGGAAGCAGTATTCAGATAACAGCAGGGGTATCCATAGTGGACAGGTTTCAGCTGAGCTTACAGACTAAGACAGACTAGGAAGAAAGACCTTGCAGTCTACTTCCGAAATAAAATTAACCAGTGAAAACCTTATGAATAGCAGCAGAACATTGTCTGATATAGTGCTGGAAGATGATCCCCCCAGGTTGGAAGGCACTCAAAATACGACTGGTGAAGAGCTGCCTTCTCAAAGTAGAGTTGACCTTTCAGGACCTTCATTTGCTGATGTGGCATGACTCAAAATGAGAAGAAACAGCTGCAAACATCCATTAATAATTGGAACGTGGAATGTACAAAGTATGAATTTAGGAAAATTGGGAATTGTCAGAAATGAAATGGAATGCATAAACATTGATACCCTAGGAATTAGTGACTGAAAGGGACTGGTATTGGCCATTTTGAATCAGATAGTCATATGGTCTCCTATGCCAGGAATGACAACTTGAGGAGGAATGCTCTTGCATTCAGTGTCAAAAAGAATATTTCAGGATTTATCCTAAAGTACAATACTGTCAGTGATAGGACAATATCCATATGCCTACAAGGAGGGATCTGTCCCCAGACAGGGTCATCATGCTTGATAAAGTAGAGCATCAGTGAAAATGAGGAAGACCCTCAATGAGATGGATTGACACAGTGGCTGCAACAATGGGCTCAAGTATAACGATTGTGAGGATGGCACAGAACCGGGCAGTGTTTCATTCTGTTGTACATAGGGTCATTATGAGTCAGAACCTACTCCACGGCACCTCACAACAACAACACAAGGAAGACCAGGTAATAAGTCTGTTATTCAAATTTATACACCAACCACTAAGGCCAAAGAAGAAATTGAAGGTTTTTACCAACTTCTGCAGTCTGAAATTGATCAAAGATGCAGTCAAGATGCATTGATAATAGTGATTGGAATGTGAAAACTGGAAACAAAGAATAAGAATCAGTAGTTGGAAAATATGGCCTTGGTGATAGGAATGATGCTGGAGATCACATAATAGAATTTTACAAGATCAACAACTTCTTTATTGTAGATACCTTTTTTCAGCAATATACTTGTGGACCTCTCCAGCTGGAATACACAGGAATCAAATTGACTACATCTGTGGAAAGAAAAGATGGAAAAGCCCAATATTATCAGTCAGAACGAGGCCAAGGGCTGACTGTGTAACAGACCATCAGCTGCTCATATGCAAGTTCGAGTTGAAGCTGAAGAAAATTAGAACAAGTCCACGAGAGCCAAACTATGACCCTGAGTATATCCTGAGTTTAGAGACCATCTCAGGAATAGATTTGACCCGTTGAACGCTAATGACCAACGACCAGATGAGTTGTGTGATGACATCAAGGACATCATATATGAAGAAAGCAAGAGATCATTAAAAAGAGAGGAGAGAAAGAAAGGACCAAAATGGATGTCAGAAGGCTCTGAAAATTGCTCTTGAACGTCGAATAACTAAAACAAACAGAAGAAATGATGAAGTAAAAGGGCTGAACAGAAGACAGATTAAAGTATTATAATGACATGTACAAAGATCTGGAGATAGAAAACCAAAAGGGAAGAAAGATCACGCTTGGCATTTCTCAAGCTGAAAGAACTAAAGACAAAATGCAAACCTGGAGTTGCAATATTAAAGGGTTCTGTGGGCAAAATGCTGAATGATGCAGGAAGCATCAAAAGAATATGGAAGGAATACACAGTCACTGTACCAAAAAGAATTGCTCGACATTTATTCATTTCAGGAGATAACATATGATCAAGAACTAATGGTACTGGAGTAAGAAATCCAAGCTGCACTGAAGACACTGGTGAAAAACAAAGCTTCAGGAATTGACAGAATACCAATTGAGATGTTTCAGCAAACGAATGCAGTGCTCGAAGTGCTCACTCGACTATGCCAAGAAATCTGGAAGACAGCTACCTGGCTAGCTGACCTGAAGAGATCCATATTTATGCCTATTCCAAAGAAAGGTGATCCAACAGAATTTGGAAATTATCTAAAAATATCCTTAATGTCACAGGTAAGTAAAATTTTACTGAAGATTATTCAGCAGTACATCAGCAGGGAACTGCCAGAAATTCAGCGTGCATTCAGAAGAGGACATGGCATAGAGGCTATCATTGCTGATGTCACATGGATCCTGGCTGAAAGCAGAGAATACCGAAAGATGTTTACCTGTGTTTTATTGAGTATGCAAAGGCATCCCACTTTGTGGATCATAACCAATTATGGATAACACTGGAAGAACGGGAATTCCAGAACACTTAATTGTGCTCATGCAGAATCTGTGCATAGAGCAAGAGGCACTTGTTCAAACAGAACAAGGGGATACTGTGTGTTTTAAAGTCAAGAAGGGTGTGCTTTCAGGTTGTATCCTTTCACCATACTTTAGTCTGTATGCTGAACAAATAATCCAAACAGCTAGATTATATGAAGAAGAATGCAGCGTCTGGATACACAGATGACACAACCTCGCTTGCCGAAAGCTGAGGATTTGAAGCACTTACTGATGAAGATCAGAGACTACAGCCTTCACTATGGATTATACCTTTACATAAAGAAAACAAAAACCCTCACAAATGGACCAATAAGCAGCATCATGATAAATGGAAAAAATATTAGAAGTTTTCAAGGATTTCATTTTACTTGGATCCGTATTAATGCCCACGGAAACAGCAGTTGAGAAATCACAGGATGCATCGCATTGGGCAAATCTTCTGCGAAAGACCTTTTTAAAGTGTTAAAAAGCAAAGATGTCACTTTAAGGACTGTGGCACATCTGACCCAAGCCATAATGTTTTCAGTCACCTCATATGCATGTGAAGGGTGGACAGTGAATGAGGAATACCGAAGGAGAATTGATGCCTTTTAATTATTGTGTTGATGGAGAATATTGAACATACTATTGACTTCGAGAAGAATGAACAAATCTGTCTTGGAGAAAGCACAGCCAAAATGTTCCTTAGAAGCAAGAATGGTGAGTCTTCATCTAACATACTTTGGACTTTTTATCAGGAGGGACCAGTCTCTGGAGAAGGACATCATGCTCGGTAAAATGGAGGGTCAGTGAAAAAGAGGAAGACCTTCAATGAGGTGGTTTGACGCAGTGGCTGCAACAATGGGCTCAAGTATAACAGCACTTATGCGGATGGCACAGGACCTGGCAGTGTTTTGTTCTGTTGTACACAGGGTTGTTACGAGTTGGAACCAGCTGGACGGCACCTGACAACAACAACAATTAATCACATTAAATTTAAGTGGTAAAGACATAGCGTCTTAGTCATCTAGTGCTGTTATAACAGAAATACCTCAAGTGGATGACTTTAACAAAGAGAGGTTTATTCTCTCACAGTTCAGAAGGCTAGAATTCAGGGCACTGGCTCTAGGGGAAGGGTTTCTCTCACGGCTCTGAGGGAAGATCCTTGTGATGCATCAGTCTTCCCTTGGCCTGGTAGCATCTCAGCTCAGGAACCTCAGGTTCAAAGGACACGCTCTGCCCCTGGCACTGCTTTCTTGGTGGTGTGAGCTCCCCAACTCTCTGCTTGCTTCCCTTTCCTTTTATCTATTGAGATATAAAAGGTGGTGCAGGCCACACCCCAGGGAAACTCCCTTTACATTGGATCAGGGATGTGACCTGGTAAGGGTGTTACAGTCTCACCCTAATCCTCTTTAATGTAAAATTACAGTCCTAAAATGGAGGGCATCCAGAGAATACTGGGAATCATGGCCTAACCAAGTTAATACACATGTTTATATGGGGGACATAATTCAATCCATGACAATTCACTCTTTGGCCCCCTCATCACATTCTTGTAACATGCAAAACATATCCCTTCATATCATATCAAAAGTCTTAACTCCAAGTCCAAAATCCAAAAATTCCTCTTCATCTGTGAAATCTAGAATACAAGGTATCTGCTTCCAAAGGCACAATGGCAGAACAGGCACAAGCTAGACATCTCCATTACAAATGGGAGAAACTTGAGGAAAAGAAGGGATAGCAGGCACCAAGCAAATCAGTAGAACACATTAGCCCTCAAGGCTGTGAAAATAATCTTCTGTTCTCTGAGACAATTTACACAATGGCTGTGCCCTCTAGACTTTAGGTGTTGGCCACACTTTCCAGATTCTGAGCGGAGGCCCCTTGGCTCTGGGCTTCAGCTCTGTCTTCCAGGCTCACTGGGGCAGCAACTCTGCTCCCTGGGCTTTAGGTGCATCTCCTCCTAGTCCATCTGAGTGTTGACTTTACCCTTGGAAACACCAGAGGCCATGGCTCCACCCTTTGAAAGCCCTAAGGTCCTGGCCATAGCTTTTGAGACTGAGGCAGCTGGGCTTCTTGTGTTCTTTGTCTCTTCAGCTTCTGCTTCCTGGTTTCTTGGCCTCTCAGGTCTCCGGCCTCCTGCCTGCATCTGCCCTGCTGCGGAAAGTGTTCCAAAGCTCTGTAGCTCCACCGATAAGTGCCTGGAGGCACCCCACTCCGCCAGTAAACTTTGGCTGGAAGGCACTCAGCTGTTTTGCTCTCTGGGTCAGCAAGCCTAGCTCCAGCAATAAGTGCCTGGAGACACCCCACTCTGCCAGGAAGTCTCCTGTGCACAGGCACTCAGCTCTTCTGCTGCCTGGGTCAGCAAGCCTAGCTCCAGCGATAAGTGCCTGGAGACACCCCACTCTGCCAGGAAGCCTCCTGCGCACAGGCACTCAGCTCTCTTGCTCCGTGGGTCGGCACCAGTACTGTCTGACACAGGTTTCCTGGTTCTGCTGCTGCCACTTCTTTGCTGCTGCCAGTCCCCTGCCGCTGCCCCTTTTCTGCTGCTGCTCGTCCTCTATCATTCACAGTTTCAATACTGCTTCCACATTTTAGGTATCTGGTAGAGTAGCACCCCACTCTCAGTACCAAATTATGTCTTAGTCATCTAGCACTGCTATGACAGAAGTGCCACAAGTGAATGACTTTAACAAAGAGAAGTTTATTCTTTCACAATCCAGTAGGCTAGGAGTCCGAATACAGGGCACCGGCCCCAAGGGAAGGTTTTCTGTCTCTGTAGGCTCTGAAGGAAGATCTTCGTGATGCATCAGTCTTCCTTGGTCTGGGAGCATCTCAGTGCAGGAACCTCAGGTTCAAAGGATGCGCTCTGCTCCCTGTGCTGCTTTCTTGGTAGTATGAGGTCCGCAACTCTCTGATTGCTTCCCTTTCCTTTTATGTCTTGAGAGATACAAGGTGGCGCAGGCCATACTCCAGGGAAACTCCCTTTACATTGGATCAGGGATGTGACCTGGTAAGGGTGTTAAAATCCCACTCCAATTCTCTCTAACATAAAGTTACGATCACATGATGGAGGACAACCACAGAATACAGGGAATCATGGCCTAATGAAGGTAATACACATATTTTTGGGTGGACGTAATTCAATCCATGACACCTGGGAAAATTGTTTAGAGTAATTAATCATATTGATCAACCCATTGTGTCCTTGAGGCACTGTAAGAGAAAATGAAATTACAATTTAACTCCCATTCTGTCCATTTTGGACTTTTCACATTGCTTCTTGTTTATAAAAATCGATGACTGCTTGTATGTTTTATATTTTCACTTAAGAGCTGTGGTTCCTGAAATCTTCCAATGTTTAGCATCAACAACTTATACAGGTAGTTTGACGTACAGTATTTAAACAGTGTTAACTTTGAAATGAAGAGTTTTAACTGTATCTTCAGTGAAGCCACGTAATAGAAAATAATGTAAGTGACTTATATGCTTCAAAATAAGGAAGAAAATTGTCTGGTACAGCTTGTACCAGTCTAAGATAAAGAACTTTTTTTATTAAGTGTTTTTAAGCCCAGCCATGAGTTATATCCAGTTGTAAATAAGGATATTTGAATTAATATGTCCTCCTTGGTGAAGAAAAGCCATCTACGAAAAGACCAACCATTCTTCTTTGTGGAACCCATGAATTAATGCCATTGGTGTCATAACAACTGAAAAAGAGAAAGGGGCAGCAATTCTTTATGAAACTTTTGTGTTTCCTGTAAACTGATTACTGCAACTAGTCTGGCTTTTATCTTGCATTTGCAAATATTCTGGAAGATTTGGTGATTATCCCCTCTTTTAATGATATTAATATTAACATTTGCAATAAATGTGGTACAAAAGGAAAAGAAACCTAGAGTCTTGTGAGCTGAGTGCTTTGTCCTGATGATGCCACTGACTGGCTGTGTGACCTTTGGGAGGTTACCTCCCTGCACCAGATGTTCTCATCAGTGAAAAAGGGGGCACTTAGGTGAGCTCCATCTCCAAAAGTCTGTTAATTCTGTGACTTCAGAGGGGCGGAGTGCATTGCTCTGCCGTAGCCTGTTGAGGGGAAAGCATGATTTTGACAGTTAGCGTAGTTCCCTTTCTGTATTCATACACATTATTGGATGAGATCACGTTTGATTCTTTGTGCATCACACATGCTAGTCAATAGTCAGTGGAAGAATTTATAATTATCTCCCCGTCGATGCTGAACTGACTGCAAAATATATGTATGTTAAAATCTAAGGGACCAAAAACCAAGCTCATGATATATTCAATGTAACTTTCTAGAGATCAGCTTTCTGTATAAAATATATACTAAGAAATAGTGAGAAATTTCAAGAGCCTGTGTTTTCTAGTTTTGATACAGTTAAAAATTAGTGTTTTTCATAAGTTTTCACTGTTTTGTTTTGTTTTTTAGATTGGGCATCCAATTTTAATTTATTGAAAAACAAAATAAACTTACCTTATATTATACATATATATATATATTTAAGAGATGCCATTAATACACTTCTCCATATAATTAATTTTGATGTTCAATGATCAGGAATGGATGTTAAGAAAACTACTTCTGCCTAAGAATTATACATAAAATCTGCTGAACTACTTTATTTTTCAAAATTATTCTTTATTTCTTTACAGAACATTAGCCCTTATTAAACCAGATGCAGTGTCAAAGGCTGGAGAAATAATTGAAATAATAAACAAAGCCGGATTTACTATAACAAAACTCAAAATGATGATGCTTTCAAGGTAATTTGTTGATCGTTTTGTTAGTAATGTCTGTTTCTTTTTTAAAAACTTTTATTGTGGTAAAAATATATACAATGAAACATTTGCCAACTCAACAATTTCTACATGTATAATTCAGTGGTATCGATTACATTCTTCCTGTTTTACAGCCATTATCACCACCCTTTTCTGATGTCTGGTCCTTTTTTTAAAAACCACTTTCTATCTTTCATACTATTGTGTAGTGTGAAACCCTTCAGTTGAATAGCAAAGAACAGAATCCAACAAATCCTGGATTTGTAAATAATAAATAATGGCTGAAGCTAAGCATAGTAGGATTTGTTAGGTTCTACATGCCTCATCTATTTGACTTCATAACACCAATCCTTGATAATTTTAATGTTTTCTCTTAACATAGAAGTCTAACATACTGTGTAAAGAAGATAGAAGAGAAAATGAATGTTTGATTATGTCTGTTTGACAATGGAGTGCATAGTGTTAGTTTTGAGCTTTGAAAAAACAGTACATTTGGAAATTGTTATGTTGACTCCTCTCTTTTACCTCTTTACTACTCTGAAAAGCAATCCATCCTATCTTACCAGATATTTTCTAAGTCATTTAGTAAAAATAAGATTTATCCTAAGATACAACTATTGGTCTTCTCCCATCTGGAGCAAAGGAGAGTGACCAAAAAAAAAAACCACACCCGTTGCCATCGAGTCGATTCCGACTCATAGCGACCCTATAGGACAGAGTAGAACTGCCCCATAGAGTTTCCAAGGAGTGCCTGGTGGATTTGAACTGCCGACCTTTTGATTAGCAGCCGTAACACTTAACCACTACGCCACCAGGGTTTTCACCACTGCTCCAGAAACCTAAAACTCAAGGAAACAATTAGACCACAAGACTAATGGCCAATATGAACCATAGCCCTCTATAGCTTGAGACCAGAAGAACTAGCTGGCGCCTGGCTACTGCTACTGACTGCTCTGACTGAGGAACATAATAGAAGGTTTCTGTTAGAATGAGATAAAAATGGTGAAAACTCAAATTCATAAAGAAGACCAGACTTACTGGGCTGATAGAGACTGGAGGAACCTCTGAGACTATTGCCCTAAGATACCTTTTTAATCTGGAACTGAAGCTACTCCTGGAGGTCACTTTTCGGCTTATAAAATAAACAGTGACACCCGTGAGGAATGTGCTCCTTAGAACAATTAACCATATTAGACCAAACGGGCAACATTTGCCCAAAGCAAAAATGAGAAGGCAGGAAGGGACAGGGAAACTGGAGGGATGGAAATGGGAAAGGCAGGGTGGAAATAGGGGGAGTGCTGACACATTGCGGGGGTAGCAACCAATGTCACAGAACATTTTGTGTATAAATTGTTGAATGGGAAACTAAATTGCTGGGTAAACCTTCACCTAAAACACAATAAAATGTTCAAAGAAAAAGACCTATACATCCTGTTTGGCTGTTTCTATCACTAAGTAGGTAACTTCAATCAAGTGGTAAAGTTCGTTCCTACCTGGGCATATTACAACGTTAAAATATAGAGGATGGGACAACCTTCTCTTCAGTTTTTTAGAGAACCTTTGGAAAAAGACACACTAATGGTCTTTCCTCAATGTTGGGCCGCCCCTTTTTTTTTTTTAAATTTCCCACTTAGGCCAAGCAATGATTGAAACATTCCCAAGAATGAAGAAGGGAAATAGGGCTTCCGTGAGGGCCCAGGCCTGCTTTCTGTCTGGTCATGTTCTGGTTGGCTGAGTCTCTCACACCCCCAAGTAGCACCAGTGACAACAGGGACATTAACGTAGCACTTAGGCAGAGCTGGCCCTGGCGGTGGTCTTACCTTACTCACTGTTTTTTTTTTTTTTTTTGGCAGGTGTCTTCGCACTGCCTTGGGAAATTATCTGTTTCTGTTCCATGAGACAGTTGATTTTTTTGTCTTTGTGAGAACAGGTACAATGGATAGCAGTAGACATTCACTCAGGTTCCGTATAACTCTGATCCCTAGAAACCTTAACAGAATACCTGCGATCCCCCCTGCCATGACATGTATTTAATTTGAATCTTTGCCTCTCTAAGGTCTCCCAGTTTACATATTTTTTAGAGAGGCAGTAGGCTTATATTTCGGAGCACAGACTGTAGAGCCATATTGCTTATAACACTAGGTTTGTGACTAAACAGTTTGCCTCTGTGCTTCAGTTTCTGCATCTGTAAAATTGGGGTTATAATAGCACCTATATCATAAAGTCAGAATTGACTCGACGGCGGGCGTTTTGCTTTTTGGTTTATATCATAAAGTGGAGCCCTCGTGGTGCATTGGTTAAGAGACTGGCTGCTAATTAAAAGGTCAGCAGTTCAAATCCACCAGCCGTTCCCTAGAAATCCTTGCTCCTTGGGGCAGTTCTGCTCTGTCCTGCAGGGTTGCTGTGAGTCGGAATCAACTTGACGGCAGTGGGTGGGCATATCATAAAGTTATTATGAGAGTTACAGAACCAAACCTGTTGCCATTAAGTTGATTTTGACTTATGGTGACCCCATGTATTACAGAGTGGAACTGCTCAGTGAGGTTTTCTTGAGTATAACTTTTTGTCCTTTGTGCTTCAGGTGAAATTTTACAGAGCACATTCATTTCTTATTCAACAATTTATACACAAATTGTTTTGTGACATTGACTACAACCCCTGTGATGTATTAACACTCTCCTCTTCCACACCCCAATTCCCCATTTCCATCCCTCCATTATTCCTGTCCCTTCCTGCCTTCTTGTCATTGCTTTTGGGCAGGTTTTGCCCTTTTGGTCTTGTACACATGACTGACCTAAGAAGCACGTTTCTGACATGTATTATTGTTTGTTTTATAGGCCTGTTGAATCTTTGGCTTAAAGGTGAACTTCGGGAGTGGCTTCAGTTCTGAGTTAAAAGGGTGTTCAGGGGCCGTAGTGTCAGGGGTTCTTCCAGTCTCCATCAGACCAGTATTGGCTGTAGTTTTTATTGAAGCAGATTGCCAGGCCTTTCTCCTGTGGGACTGCTGGATGGTTAGAACTTTCAGGTTAGCAGCTGAGAGCAAACCCTTTGCGTCACTCAGGGACCTTATTTTGAGGGTTATGTGAGTCTAGTATACATAAAATTCTTTGAAAAACCCTGGCATATAGTAAATGTATATAAATGTTAGCCATTAATGTTAGTAATATAGTCCCAGCGATGTGATTATTTAGTGGGAATTGAGGGTCCCTATGAGTTGGAGTTGATGGTAACGGGTTTGGTTTGGCTGGAGGGCATGAACCTTTATAAGCAGTTACATTTGCCCTATTTCTGCATTTATTGAGAATGCTTGCTTTTAAAGCAGCCAGTGGGACTGAATTCTGGAGAATGACTTTGAATATTCTTAATGAGATTAAAATTTTTCATGTTTCCATATCTACAGTGCTTGAATAACTTGGCATTGAACTTCCCATGATAAAAATGTTACTTCTTTATCATAATGGTTCCTCAGCACATGAAGAAAGATGCTGGAACCAATCAACACTTCAAGAGCACCATGGGGTATAACTTTGCCGAAGCATTGAGTCTAAAACAAAAAAAAAAATTTTGGAACTTCGAATCCTGCTGATTCCATCCAGGCCTTATAAAACCCTTCATTCTTTGGAGGGTCCCAAATGTAAGCCGTTCTAGTTACTTGTCCACACTCATATTCAGTCCTTTGCTGCTCTGCGCTTTCTTCCTCCTTCCTCCTCTGAGCACTAATTGCTTACCAAACCCTTTTTACTGTCCCCTCTGGAAGACAAGCTTCATTTTAAACAAACACCCCTGTGTCCACAGCTTGTGGACACAGAACTTAGAAGTCTCCTGCCCACCTCTTCCCTGTGGTTGAAATCTGGCCCTTCCCTCTGGACACCCTTTCCCTTTCTGTCCTCAGGTGGAGGCTGCTCACTTTTGAGTATTCCTCCTGTTGTGGGGTCACAATACAGCATCAGTATTTTAGCTCCCTTCCGCAAATTCCCACTTCCCTTCTCAAAACCACTCATCTTTGGAAGGTCATGCCATTTTTCTATATTACCGTCCTCTGAACCTCATTTTCAGCCTTCAGGTCACATCTCCACACTTATTAAGGATTTAGGCACCTGTCTCACCGTCTTTCTCTCTATTTGCCTCCTCATCTCTATGAGTGTCACCATCGTTTCCATAGGCCACTGCCATGGCTGTACCTTCTTCTTAAAGTAGATGTTCTTCCCAGTTCTGTGCCTTCTTTTCCTTTAACTTTCCCTGGTAGTCCCATCCATGGCTCTGTCATCACCTACCACTTATTTATAGGTGGATGCCAGACATACCTCCAGCCCTGACTTCTGTCTGTAGCTACAGATCCCCAGTCTCCATATCCACCTGATCTTTAAGTTGTTTTACTTTTGCTTCCCATGTGTCTCTGGGAGCCATTCCCTCCTTATTCCCATTGCAGCAGCTTAAGTTTAAGCAGTTTATAGGCCTTTGATCAGGCCTTCAAAGTGTTAAAATATGCTACTGACTGATTTTTCTACCTCTAGACTTACAGTTCTCTATTATTTGATCGGCCATTTCCTACTCCAAGATCCCTCCATTCCATTCTCTGTATCACCACTATAATGAGACTTCTAAAATGAAAATCTGGACATGTCACCATCCCTTTCCTTAAAATCTTTCAATGATTCTCCATCGTCTACAGGAAAAAAATGACCAGCTCCTTAGTGGAGCACACAGGACCCTTGTTCATCTGGCCTGATCTACCTTAACAGGCCCATCTCTTGCCACTCCTAAAGGTTACCCAGCTTTCAGGTCCTTGGATATGCCATGCTTTATCTCACCTCAGCCCTTTTGTACCTAATTTTGTCTCTGTCGTAAACACTCTGTATTGTCTTCTGTCTAGTCCATTCCTACTCATTATTCAGGCCCAATTCAAATTTCTAATATGACTTAATTCCCAAGAAATCTAACTTTTTTTTTAATTGCCCATAGTAACTCATACATCTCTATTAATGTTACTGTCAAGTTTGGGATTTGTTTTTACCTAACTGATAGGCTAATAAGTTAGTCTGTTACTCTTTCATGCATGCTACCAGAGACATAAGACTCCTGGGTTGGAGACCAAGGACTTTATTACTCACAGTACAACAAGCTGCACGAGCGTCGTGTTTGTGTCAGCTCCCCTTGCCTCTAAGTCCCACGGGGATAGTATGATATGGGCCCAGATAGATGCCATGTATTCAGTGGGTTGTATCACAGCTGAGGAACATTGAATGTGGGTTACCCACTGTTCCGTAGCAAGCAGCAAACAAGCTTGCCTTTCTCTTGAAGAGAGACATTACCTCATCCCTCAAGGTTGGTTGCTATAAACACAACTCTGATAAGTGGTTAAGATAAAAAGGGGTCAGGGTCTTGAATTCTTGGAAAACTCAGCAAGGAGCATGGCAGACTCATGGAGGAGTTTTTCCCAATACTAAAATCTTTCCTAAAATTATTTTTATTAATGTCAAATCCTCTATCATGACAACATTTGAAAGGCAGCAGCTGAGTTATATCCGACTTTGTATTTCTAGTTCTTGAATCAGTGCCTGATTTAAGATAGACCCAAAGTAATTATTACTTGAAAGAATTAATGGATAAATTCTTGTAAAAGAATGGTGCGTTTCTTCATAAAAACAAAACATAACAACAACAAAAAACTTCTCTTAGTGGGATGCATTTGTTAATACCTGTCTCCTAAACTTTTTCAGGGAGGAATTAGATAAGAATAATGAAAAAAAAAAAAAAAAAAACATGACCTTTCCTGCTGGTTTCCACTTTAAATTTTGAGTGGTGATAATTACAGGGTCAGTGGTGTGTTAAAAGAAAACAATGAAACACTTTTAGTAATTCATTAAGATTTTTCTTTTCCTTAGTATTAAAGATTATGATTGTTTTTTTCTTTTTGATAGTTCAGCTTGTTGTGTTGAAAATTTAGAATTGGTCATATCTAGGACCCTTGATCCACCAGTCATCTGTCAGTTTATTGTACTGTGGTGGCTTGCGTGTTGTTGTGATGCTGGACGCTATGCCACCAGTATTTCAAATACCACTAGGATCAACCATGATGGGCAGGTACTAGCAGAGCTTCCAGACTAAGACTAGGAAAAAGGATCTGACGGCCTACTTCTCAAAAAGTTGGCCAATGAAAACCTTATAAATAGCAGTGGAACATTGTCTGATATAGTGACGGAATATGAACCCCTCAGGTTGGAAGGCATTTAAAATACAACTGGGGAAGAGCTGCCTCCTCAAAGTGGAGTCGACTTTATGACATGGATGGGTAAAGCTTTCAGGACCTTCATTTGCGGATATGGTATGACTCAAAATGAGAAGGAACAGCTGCAAACATTCATTAATAACTGAAATGTGGAAATCTGGAAGTCATCAAAAATGAAATGGAGCGCATAAAGATTGATATCCTAGATATCAGTGAGCTGAAATGGACTGGTACTGGCCATTTTGAATCAGATAATGTATGATCTACTCTGCTGGGAATGACAAATTAAGAGTAATGACATCACATTCATTGTCAAAAAGTACATTTCAAGATCTATCATGGAATACAGTGCAGTCAGTGATAGGATAACATCCAGACAACTACAAAGAAGATCAGTTAATGCAAATATTATTCAGATTTACACACCAACCACTCATACCAAACATGAAGAAGTTGAAGATTTTTACCAACTTCTGCAGTCTGAAATTGATCAAACATGTAATCAGGATGCATTGATAATTACTAGTGATTGGAATGTGAAAGTTGGAAACAAAGAAGGATGAGTAGTTGGAAAATAATGGCCTTGGTGATAGAAATGATGCCGGAGATCGCATGATGGAATTTTGCAAGACCAATGACTTCTTCATTGCAAATACCTTTTTTCAACAATATATATGGCAACTATACATGTGGACCTCACTGACAGAAAACACAGGAATCAGATTGGCTATGTTTGTGGAAAGAGACGATAGAAAAGCTCAATATCACGAGTCAGAACAAGGCCAGAGGCCAACTGTGGAACAGACCATCAATTGCTCATATGCATGTTTAAGTTGAAGCTGAAGAAAATTAAACAAGTCCACGAGAACCAAAACACGACCTTGAACATATCCCACCTGTATTTAGAGACCATCTCAGGAAGAGATTTGATGCATTGAACACTAATGGCCGGACGAATTGTGTAATGACATCAAGGACATCATACATGAAGAAAGAAAAAGGTCCTTAAGAAGACAGGAAAGAAAGAAAAAAACAAAATGGATGTCAGAAGAGACTCTGAAACTTGCTCTTGAATGTGGAGTAGCTAAAGTGAATGGAAGAAATGATGAAGTAAAAAAGCTGAGTAGAAGATTTCACAGGCAGCTCGAGAAGACAAAGTATTATAATGACATGTGCAAAGACCTGGAGTTAGAAAACCAAAAGGGAAGAACATGCTCGGCATTTGTCAATCTGAAAAAATTGGTTAAAAAATTCAGGCCTTGAGTGGCAATATTGAAGGATTCTATGGGCAAAATGTTGAACGATGCAGGAAGCATCAAAAAAAAAAAAAAAGAAGTAATACACTGTGCCAAGAAGAATTGGTCGACGTTTAGTCTTTTCAGGAGGTAATACCATATGATCAAGAACCAATGGTACTGTTGGAAGAAGCCCAAGCTGCACTGAAGGCATTGGCGAAAAACAAGGCTCTAGGAATTGAAGGAATACCAACTGAGATGTTTCAACAAATGGATGCAATGCATACAAAATTAATTCTCAAGCCTGAAAGGTTAATCCTCTGGTAGGAGATACTCTAACTTCTTTGCTATTTTAAAAAGTAGTTGTTGATATGTATTTGTCACGTACTGGGAACTCAGTTTAAAGTCATTAAGAAAATTACAAAATTTTAGGGGAAGTACCTGTTTTGATTTTTTTTTTATTAACTTTTATTAAGCTTCAAGTGAACGTTTACAAATCCAGTCTGTCACATATAAGTTTACATACATCTTACTCCGTACTCCCACCTGCTCTTCCCCTATTGAGTCAGCCCTTTCAGTCTCTCCTTTCGTGACAATTTTGCCAGCTTCCCTCTCTCTCTATCCTCCCATCCCCCCTCCAGACAAGAGCTGCCAACACACTCTCAAGTGTCCACCTGATATAATTAGCTCACTCTTCATCAGCATCTCTCTCCCCGCCGCTGACCAGTCCCTTTCATGTCTGATGAGTTGTCTTCGGGGATGGTTCCTGTCCTGTGCTGACAGAAGGTCTGGGGAGCATGGCCGCCGGGATTCCTCTAGTCTCAGTCAGACCATTAAGTATGGTCTTTTTATGAGAATTTGGGGTCTGCATCCCACTGATCTCCTGCTCCCTCAGGAGTTCTCTGTTGTGCTCCCTGTCAGGGCAGTCATCGATTGTGGCCGGGCACCAACTAGTTCTTCTGGTCTCAGGATGATGTAGGTCTCTGGTTCATGTGGCCCTTTCTGTCTCTTGGGCTCCTAGTTGTCATGTGACCTTGGTGTTCTTCATTTTCCTTTGCTCCAGGTAGGTTGAGACCAATTGATGCATCTTAGATGGCTGCTTGTTAGCCTTTAAGACCCCAGACGCCACATTTCAAAGTGGGATGCAGAATGTTTTCATAATAGAATTATTTTGCCAATTGACATAGAAGTCCCCTCAAACCGTTTTCCCCAGACCCCCGCCCCTGCTCCGCTGACCTTTGAAGCATTCAGGTTTATCCCGGAAACTTCTTTGCTTTTGGTCCAGTCCAATTGAGCTGACCTTCCATGTATTGAGTGTTGTCTTTCCCTTCACCCAAAGCAGTTCTTATCTACTGATTAATCAATAAAAAACCCTCTCCCTCCCTCCCTCCCTCCCCCCTTCGTAACCACAACAGTATGTGTTCTTCTCAGTTTTTACTATTTCTCAAGATCTTATAATAGTGGTCTTATACAATATTTGTCCTTTTGCCTCTGACTAATTTCGCTCAGCATAATGCCTTCCAGGTTCCTCCATGTTATGAAATGTTTCACAGATTCGTCACTGTTCTTTATCCATGCGTAGTATTCCATTGTGTGAATATACCACAATTTCTTTACCCATTCATCCGTTGATGGACACCTTGGTTGCTTCCAGCTTTTTGCTATTGTAAACAGAGCTGCAATAAACGTGGGTGTGCATATATCTGTTTGTGTGAAGGCTCTTGTATCTCTAGAGTATATTCTGAGGAGTGGGATTTCTGGGTTGTATGGCAGTTCTATTTCTAACTGTTTAAGATAATGCCAGATAGATTTCCAAAGTGGTTGTACCATTTTACATTCCCACCAGCAGTGTATAAGACTTCCAATCTCTCCGCAGCCTTTCCAACATTTATTATTTTGTGTTTTTTGGATTAATGCCCGCCTTGTTGGAGTGAGATGGAATCTCATCGTAATTTTCATTTGCATTTCTCTAATGGCTAATGATCAAGAGCATTTTCTCATGTATCTGTTGGCTGCCTGAATATCTTCTTTAGTGAAATGTGTGTTCATATCCTTTGCCCACTTCTTGATTGGGTTGTTTGTCTTTTTGTGGTTGAGTTTTGACAGAATCATGTAGATTTTAGAGATCAGGTGCTGGTCTGAGATGTCATAGCTGAAAATTCTTTCCCAGTCTGTAGGTGGTCTTTTTACTCTTTTGGTGAAGTCTTTAGATGAGCATAGATGTTTGATTTTTAGGAGCTCCCAGTTATCGGGTTTCTCTTCATCATTTTTGGTAATGTTTTGTATTCTGTTTATGCCTTGTATCAGGGCTGCTAAGGTTGTCCCTATTTTTTCTTCCATGATCTTTATCGTTTTAGTCTTTATGTTTAGGTCTTTGATCCACTTGGAGTTAGTTTTTGTGCATGGTGTGAGGTATGGGTCCTGTTTCATTCTTTTGCAAATGGATATCCAGTTATGCCAGCACCATTTGTTAAAAAGACTATCTTTTCCCCAATTTACTGACACTGGTCCTTTGTCAAATATCAGCTGCTCATACATGGATGGATTTCCATCTGGGTTCTCAATTCTGTTCCATTGGTCTATGTGCCTGTTGTTGTACCAGTACCAGGCTGTTTTGACTACTGTGGCTGTATAATAGCTTCTGAAATCAGGTAGAGTGAGGCCTCCCACTTTCTTCTTCTTTTTCAGTAATGCTTTGCTTATCCGGGGCTTCTTTCCCTTCCATATGAAATTGGTGATTTGTTTCTCTATCCCCTTAAAATATGACATTGGAATTTGGATCGGAAGTGCGTTATATGTATAGATGGCTTTTGGTAGAATAGACATTTTTACTATGTTAAGTCTTCCTATCCATGAGCAAGGTATGTTTTTCCAGTTAAGTATGTCCTTTTGAATTTCTTGTAGTAGAGCTTTGTAGTTTTTTTCGTATAGGTCTTTTACATCCTTGGTAAGATTTATTCCTAAGTATTTTATCTTCTTGGGGGCTACTGTGAATGGTATTGATTTGGTGATTTCCTCTTCGGTGTTCTTTTTGTTGATGTAGAGGAAGCCAAGTGATTTTTGTATGTTTATTTTATAACCTGAGACTCTTCCAAACTCTTGTATTAGTTTCAGTAGTTTTCTGGAGGATTCCTTAGGGTTTTCTGTGTATAAGATCATGTCATCTGCAAATAGTGATAACTTTACTTCCTCCTTGCCAATCTGGATACCCTTTATTTCTTTGTCTAGCCTAATTGCCCTGGCTAGGACTTCAAGTACGATGTTGAATAAGAGCGGTGATAAAGGGCATCCTTGTCTGGTTCCCGTTCTCAAGGGAAATGCTTTCAGGTTTTCTCCACTTAGAGTGATATTGGCTGTTGGCTTTGCGTAAATGCCCTTTATTATGTTGAGGAATTTTCCTTCTGTTGCTATTTTGCTGAGAGTTTTTATCATAAATGGGTGTTGGACTTTGTCAAATGCCTTTTCTGCATCAATTGATAAGATCGTGTGGTTTTTATCTTTTGTTTTATTTATGTGATGGATTACATTAATGGTTTTTCTGATATTAAACCAGCCTTGCATACCTGGTATAAATCCCACTTGATCATGGTGAATTATTTTTTTGATGTGTTGTTGGATTCTATTGGCTAGAATTTTGTTGAGGATTTTTGCATCTATGTTCATGAGGGATATAGGTCTGTAATTTTCTTTTTTTGTAATGTCTTTACCTGGTTTTGGTATCAGGGAGAGGTGGCTTCATAGAATGAGTTGGGTAGTATTCTGTCCTTTTCTATGCTTTGAAATACCTTCAGTAGTAGTGGTGTTAAGTCTTCTCTGAAAGTTTGGTAGAACTCTGCAGTGAAGCCGTCCAGGCCAGGGCTTTTTTTTGTTGGAAGTTTTTTGATTACCGTTTCAATCTCTTTTTTTGTTTGTTTTGATTTTTTAAAAATTTTTTCTTCAGACTTTTTAGCTAATCAGCTTTTAGTCCGTTGTCCTTTCATTGTCTCCAAAGATATTCTTTAGCAAGAATATAAATTTAAAAAGTAAATCCCTATTACCATTAATAAATTTGAATTTCTCCATATTTCCTCTCTTTGTTATATCAGTTGAAACATTGTTCTTTAATCCATTAATAAGTAATATGAATACATTAGTATGCATAATTTACCATCAGCTTTAAAAACCAGAAACATATAGTCATTCTTTTGGAAAGATTTATCTCATAAAAAATTATAACTATTAAATAAAGAACCTAGTCTAATTTCTCAGGTCGAAAGCCTGTAGAAGACAATGGCAGATTTTGTTTGAGTATGACTGTATTTTTTGATGTAACTTATTTGGACTTTTGAGAACAAACATTTCTTATTGGTCAAATGTTAGATTTTTCTTCCTAGAATGTTCAAGATGCTGGTGAGGGGAAGATAGGTGATATAGAACATGAATATGGAAGTAAATATTACCTCATATTTATTTTAACTTTATATGTTAATAAATCTGTGACCCATACTTGCAGAAAATTTCAAAGGGATTTGAGTAGGATACTTGGTTCAAATCATTTATCAATTCAGATATGGATCAGATAAATATGAGCTTAGAGGATTTCATCTTTGTTTTATTAATGTAAACTAAAAGTTGTTTTTTATATAATTCTTGTTAACTATTATTTTCATTATTTTACAGGAAGGAAGCAACAGATTTTCATGTAGACCATCAATCAAGACCCTTTTTTAAGTAAGTAATTAATTTGGGAGCTAATGGTATGTAATGGAGGATATCCTGAAAAACTGGAGTCATATTTGTACAGTTCCAAAATTGTTATATTTGAATAACCTGTCAGGAGAACCATAGTGACATCTTGGAGTGGTACGAAATTCTTTTCCAAGAATTTTCTATGTCCTTTTTTTTTTTATTAAATAAGAATTTATATATTTCACCATTAAATTTTTTAATTTTTAACATTAAATATCTTTAATCAGAAGCAAATAAGATGATTTGTTTAAATTATATGGAACACAGCTTTCTTTTTATATTTCAATGGATTAAGAAGACAGTGATCTATTTTATGGTGAATATTTTTTTTTATATGTTTTTAAACTCTTGTTTTGTCAGTCTTGTATACATAAAACAATGTTCCTAGACACCTGTATTTCAACTAGTTTGCTATATGTTTTGTTTCTTGAAATATAGTTAATATATGTTAGAAAGTGAATCTGTATTCTAATTGCTTGGAATGTAATTAAATTTAAGTGCATGTTGTGCGTGTTCATATTACTGTTGACAAAGGCATGATTACACCTCTAATAAAGGATACTATCATGGATTGAATTGTGTTCCCGAAAAATATGTGTCAACTTGGCTAGGCCATGATTCCCAGTAATGTGTGTTTTTCCTCCATTTTGTGATTTTCCTGCGTGTTATAAATCATAATCTCTGACTGTGGGATGTACCACCCTTGCTCAGGTCACACCCCTGACCCATTGTAAAGAGAGTTTCCCTAGGGTGTAGCCTTTACCACCTTTCATCTTATAAGGGATAAAAGGGAAGGGAAGCAAGCAGAAAGTTGGGGACCTCATACCACCAAGAGAGCAGTGCTGGGAGCAGACCATGTCCTTTGGACCTGGGGTTCCTGCATGGAGAAGGTCTTAGTCCAGGGGAAGATTGATGACAAGGACCTTCCTTCAGAGCCAACAGTGAAAGCCTTCCCCTGGAGCTGATGCCCTGAATTTGGTCTTCTGGCCTACCAGACTGTGAGAGAATAAATTTCTCTTTGTTGAGGCTACTATCCACTTGTGGTATTTCTGTTATAGCAGCCCCAGGTGACTAAGACAGAATCTATATTAGCCAAGCTCCTAAAATAGATATGCCATTTAGCATGCCACACAGAATAGTGAGTTTTTAATGTTTTATCTAAGAGTGTTACTAAGTTATAGATTATTTCAAATCAATCATTATAATATATTCCCAAGACTTGTTAAAATTGGCATATACAATTTTCTAGGAAGTTGATGGAAATTATACTTTGTTAGAGTTTTTGTGTGTGTTCATAGCATTGAATGACAACTCCTGGCTTAATGTCTTATATGTAATTAGTGTGCAGTAAATTTTATTCAGTGGATGAATAACTAGTTTTCTGGTTTTGGGAAAGACAAAAGACATAACAAAAGATGTAGCTGTAGTAATTGGAAATAGTTTCCTGAAGCAGTGTCTATTATGATTAGGCTCACGTTCCCTGCTTTATTGTATACCACACTCATATTACTGGCTTACTCCACTATGTGTTTTGAGAATTCTGTATCAACAGGACACTAGGTTATCAATTTCTTGAAGGAGGGATCTTGTTTTATAGTGTATATTCCAATGTATAGTATGTAATCAAAAAGTGCTTATTGAATGGATAAACACTGCTTTGTTCTCTTGACTTGAGTTCCCCAAATCTAATGATGTTTCTTTCTTTGTTTTTTGTAGCTAAGGCCTAGCAGAATATGTATGTGGAGGTTCTACGGGCCTCTTAGGGTTTCGGGCATTCATACTTTGTACATACTATTTTTTAAAATTATTCTTCAAAATAGACTGGAATGATTTAAAAAGGAAGCACTGAAGAGAGTTAGCTCATGTAACATGGTTGGTTAGTGAGACAGTCAAGAGTGAATTGTCACAACAGAGCCTGTCACCCTATGCTTTTCTCTCCACAGGGGTCCTGTCCTCTCTCTTGGTTTGGGTGAGAGAGAAATACGGACTTTAAAAAGTACTTTGTCCCTGTTTAACATAGTGGCAGGATGGTATCACGTACTTCACAGTTAAACTTGTCATTGCTGCCTTGAACAAATATAAATCTCAAAAACTAACATGAGTTATCATTTTTTCATGCCTTTCACTGTGACTCTGTGCAGTGCTTTTAATGAAGAACCTGTGTGTATGCTTTAATAACTCAAGGTAAACAGCCCAGAGTAGCTTTGACACCAATAAAAGAATATTTCTTCAAGACCGTTTGATTTTTTATCATTTGATCAACTCAATATATATTGAGTGAAAGTCCTTTGTCAGTTTTTGAATTACAGTAGCTCTTCATAAAAATAATTAAATTCTTATTACAAATATGTGACAAGACACCACGCTTATCACTTTCTGTGTGATGAAACTATTTGGCAGCAGTAGTAAACCACACAGAAGTAAAACGGAAGATCCTGTGTACCTTTCAGAGCAGTGGGGAAAGCCCGGATCAGCAATATGCATCTTAAGTTGATGAATAATATGTTACCTCCCAGTGGTTTTTCTGCTAACAGTAATGGATTTGATGTTACTACTGATTTGTAGTGACTCAGGCCACTGCAAGACGTTCAATTGTTAAAAATTTTATCCTGCTCATGTAAAATTACTATGCCCAGTAGTTCTGAGATCATAATATTCCTGCCTTTGAATTATGGTATTGGCGAAGAATATTGAATATACCATGGACTGCCAGAAGGATGAACAAATCTGTCTTGGAAGAAGTAGTGCTGGAATGCTCCTTAGAAGCAAGGATGGCAAGACTTAGTCTCCCTTACTTTGGACATGTTATCAGGAGGGTCCAGTCACTGGAGAACATCATGCTTGATAAAGTAGAAGGTCAGGGAAAAGGGGAAGACCCTCAATGAGACGGATTGGCACAGTGGCTGCAACAGTGGGTTCAACATAGCAACGATTGTGAGGCTGAGGTGGGACTGGGCAATGTTTCATTCTGTTGTACATGAGGTTGCTGTGAGTTGGAACCGACTTGATGGCACCTAAGAACACAACAACATTGAAATAGTCAAAATTGTGTTACATGCTCACTGGCAAGAGAGATACCTAGGTTACAGAATAATGAAACAAATATATCTTTTACTTGTTTTATAGTGAGCTCATCCAGTTTTTTACAAGTGGTCCTGTTATTGCCGTGGAGATTTTAAGAGATGACGCTATATGTGAATGGAAAAGATTACTTGGACCTGCAAACTCTGGAGTGGCACGTACAGATGCCCCTGGAAGCATTAGAGCCCTGTTTGGGACAGATGGCATAAGAAATGCAGCTCATGGTCCTGACTCATTCGCTTCTGCTGCCAGAGTAAGATATTCTAAAAATGTTTAAATTCTGTTTTGGTTTTGTTAAATGTTTTATGTCAAAGTATAACATTTTTGTCAGAGGTGACTTAGGTTGAATTTATACATGTGATCTAGTAGGAAAGAAAACCTTTAGCCTTTTGTCTAGGATCAAACAGTGTTTCTTCCCATGATATGTTTCCCCTGGGAACTGTTAACCATGGTCAGGGCAGGAATATATGGTTAAAATACAGCTTCTTCAGTTAAAGCATTTATGGACACATTTCTTGTTCCAAAAACTTAAATTACCGAGGCTCATAAGTGTTTGAATTATTGAATTAACATAAGAATACCAGTTTATATATGCCAGTTCTGAGGCCAGTTGCCGTGGAGTTGATTCCAACTTATGGCCCCCCATGTGTGTCAGAGTGGAACTGATTTTGCAGAATTAGATCAGCAGGTCTTTCTTCCTGGGCCCCTCTGGGTGGACTCAAACCTCCAGTACTTCGGTTAGCACGTTAGGTGTTCGCACCACCCAGGGACTCTAGTTTAGGGATAGTAAATATTAAAAAATAAGGCATAATTTTATACATTCTTTCTTTGACTCAGACTAAGCACTCTATTTTCAAGCTTAAGCATCCTTTTATTTTCCTGTATAGCTAGTGGTTATGAAAAAAATTCCCTATACTTAGTCCTTATTTCAAATCCATGTGAATTAAGGTATTGAGTCAGAATCAACTCAACGGAAGAGGGTTTGGTTTTTTTTTTTAGTATTATACTTGGCTTATAGTGATGTTGAATTTGTGAAGTGCAAGTTTGTTCTTAGCATCGTGAAAAGTTTCTCCAGTAAATTAAGATAGTTTTTAGTCTGGTCATGTTTGCAATGAAATAATATTTGACAGTTTTATAACAATCAATGTTTTGTTTGTGTTATATCTTCATTACCCGGTCCTTTCTACTCATCATTCAAAATAGACCCTAAACCTGACGACTGTTTTCTGAATCCCTGTTGTATTTTACCTGGACTACTGCAAATTTTTTTTTTCTTTTTTTCCACTGCAGTAGCTTTCTACTTATTCTTCCCTCTACTCATCTTACACTCAGTTTATGAAAACTTTACCCTGCCCAAATAAAATTCACTACGTCCAGAGCAATCTTTCTGAAACAAATCAGATTAACCATTCACCTACTGAAAACCCTTCAGTGAATTTCTGTCTCTTGTGGAATAAAATCTAAAATCTTTATTCTAGCCTCAGAAACTCTCCCTGTTCTGGCCCCAATCAGTCTATCTAACTTTATCTCCTGGTAATCTCTCCCTTAGTTACTCTGCTCTAGGCACACCCACTATCTTGCTTTTCCTGGAATAGCATATTTATGCCTGGCACAGTCAATTAACAGCAAAGAGGGCAATGTGGTTGGATGCGGGTGATGCGACCACAGAAGTAATCAGGGGAGAGATCATATGGTCTTGTATGCCATGGTAATACTTCTGGCTTTTTCTCTGAGGAAAATGGAGGGCCATTGTGACTTTTGAGCATAGACTGGCACGTTTGACTTGACAGTTAAAAGAAGCATTCTGGCTGTTGCATTGAATATAGACTGTTGAGGGAACGAGTAGCAGCGGAGGCTGTTGGAATATTCCAGAGAGATAGATGGCTTGGACCAATGTGGAAGCAATGGAGAAATGTATGTATCTATATACATATATTTTTTTGTATCTATATTTTAAATTATATTTTGATAGTTGAAGGTCAAATGAACACAATTTCTTGCGAGACTAAATGTAGAGTATGAGGAAAAGAGAGATACCAAGATGAATGTGAAGTTCTTGGCCTGAACAGCTGAAAAGATAGAATTTACATAAACTGAAAGGGGAAAGGTTGTTGATACAGTCAGTATGAGGAGAAAATCAGTAGTTACATTTTGAACATTGTAAATGTAACATGCATGTTAGTCATCCAGTTGGAGATACTGAGCAAACCATTGGGTATATAGTTTGGGGCTTGGGAGAGAGGCCTGGACTAGAGGCGTAAACATGGAGGTCGGCAGCACTAGGTGGTATTTTTAAAGCCAATTACTGGTTGAGATTACCAAGGAGAGAGTATGGATAGAGAATGAAGGGGAATCAAAGAGCGGGCTTTGTGATACTTTAATGTTAAGAGATCTGGTATAAAAAGAAAAATATTCTAAAGGTAGAGAATGGTCAGTGGAGTCAAATAAGGCCAGATACATCAAGTAAAAAGAGTATTGACTATTGACCATTAGATTTTATAATGTAGAGATCATTGGTGAACTTGCTACCTTAGTCATCTAGTGCTGCAATAACAGAAATACCACAAGTGGATGGCACTAACAGAGAGAAACTGTTACTGGAATAAGATTCTTGCCTCTCACTGGTCAAGAATGAGCAGGTAAGGCACATAGTTTTCCAAGCGCCGAGCAAAGCTTTATTGAAGAGGCTTGCAGGCAGAGATGAGGAGGGACTACAGCAATGCATACCCTCATCTCACAGAACAAAAGACAGGCCCAAGTTTTTTAAAAAGTTCTTGGGCGGGGAAAGATTCATGTTTATTCATATGCACAGGCGGGGATATGTTAACTAAGGTGCTGGGGCGCAGCAGCTTTCCAAGATGGCTCCTGTCCTGGAGGCCTCGGGTTCGTAGCAGAACTTATTATGGGGTGTTAACGCCTGCGTGGTCTCCCACTCTCTGGGTTCGATTCCCCAGCTGGGGCTGCAGCCCCTCACTGCCCCTGGGGGAAGGTCACACAGTGGTCACAGGTGGATATTCTGCGCGTGTCTCTGGGCCTGGTTTTCTCCAGCTGCTTCTGAAAGGCAAGTTTAAAGAAGTTTGTGGGCTATTTTTAGATACCCCGCCCCATTGTTCTGTGGAATGGCTTTGTTTCTGCGCCCTAGCGTATTTCTTATTACTTTGTTTGTAGATTTGGGGGCCCCTCTGTTCTCTGTCTCACTAAGTCTCTAGGTTCCACATTCAACCTCCCGTTACCTCCCTTACAATATAGTCTATTTCTCTTTTACTTATTCCTCCTCTAACCACACCAGTCTCCTCGCTGTTTTTCAAACAGGCATCCTCTAATCTCAGGACCTTTGCTCCCTGTCTTAAAATTTATTTATTTACAGAAAAGTAGGCTAAAAGTCCAAATTCAGGGCATCAGCTCCAGGGGAAGGCTTTCTATCTCTGTCGGCCTTCTCATCAGTCTTCCCCTGGACTAGGAGCTTCTCCATGCAGGGACCATGGGTCCAAAGGATGCACTGTGCTCCCAGCACTGCTTTCTTTGTGGTATAAGGTCCCCAACTCTCTGCTTTCTTCCCTTTCCTTTTATCTCTTGTAAGATAAAAGGTGGTGTAGGCCACACCCCAGGGAAACTCCCTTTACATTGGTTCAGGGATATGACCTTAATAAGGGTGTTACAATCCCTCTCCAATTGCCTTTAACATGAAATTACAATGAAAATGGAGGACATCCACACAATACCAGGAATCATGGCCCAGCCAAATTGCTACACACATTTTTGGGGGACATAATTCAGTCCATGACACTTGCCAAGATCAGTGTCAATGGAGAAGTGCTGACAAAGGCTTGCTTGGAATGGATTTGAAAGAAAATCAGAGGATAGGAGTTGGAGATGGTGAATATATATAACTCTTTTGAGGAGTTTTGCTACAAAGGAGAGCAAAGAAATGAGGTGGTTAGCTGAGAAGATTTCACTGGAAGATAGACCACGCTCGCTATTTTCTCTTCCTCAGCTACAGAGGCAGTCCTTCCACTTTGTTTCATCCTCATCATTCCACTGAGACTGTTTGGCTGAGATAATCAGTGTTCTCTTAATTGCCAAGTCCAAGAAAAAATTTTACTTTTTGCCTTACTGTATATCTCTGCTACATTTGAAAGGCTTGAACACTTTCTTCTTTTTGAAAATGCTCACCTTATTTTAATTCAGTAATGTCTCACTTTTCTTATTTCTTTTATGTGTAGCAGACTATGATCTATGTCCTATTAATGGGCTTTTTCTTACTCTCTCTGTTCTTTAAGTGTTAGAATTGTTCAGCTTTCTTTTGATGGTCTACTGCTTTTCTTGCTCTAATTCTCAGTGTCCTTCCTGGTTTGTGAAATGAGGTAATAATTGTACCAACATCATAGTGTTCTTCTGAGGATTAAATGCAGCCGTTTAAGTGCTTAGCGTAGTGCCTAGAACATTGGTTTTAGTGGGTGTTAACTGTTATTAATATTCCATTTTTATGGTGTTTCCCAAATCTATATAAGTTACGCTGGATATAGTGTCAGTATGCAAAGATCAGTAACATTCCTATACCACGGAAATAATCAGCTAGAACGTGTGATTTTAGGAGGGATTTCCACTCATGTAGTAAAATCTATATTATAGCCATAATAAATCTAAAAAATGTGTATGGGTGACTGTTATGGAAATGACACATCTTTGTTGTAGGCAACAACAAAAGACTTAAATAAGGTAAAATATATACCATGTTCTTGGATGGGAAGATTCAATATCATAAAGATATTTATTCTCTCCAGGTTGATTTATACAATATAATTTCAGTCAAAACACTGGCAAATTAATAAAATTCTCATGTGGAACAGCCAAGACAATTTTGAAGAGAAAGAAGAAGGCGTACTGGTTATAAGGTAGAGACTTTATGCAATAACAAGACTTCTTAGAAAGCTTAAGTAGGAAAAACTGTGGTATTGGCATGGGAGTGACAACTATATCAATGTCACAGTCCAGAGTGCTCAGGAAATGATCCATATGTAATAGGAGTTTGGTATCATTCTTAAATCAGTGGGAAAGGGATAGATTGATTAGTTAACAAATTATGCTTGATAATTTCATGTGGAAAAAATAACTTCTTAAGTCTATTCCTAGGATTCGCACTGGCATCTCCACTCCTACCCAAATGATAAACCCGAACTGAATCATTATTATTGTAATTCACCAAACTATTACTTTTGTTTTCTGTGCATCTCTAGCAGAGACATTGTGGAGTCATTCTTTCATCTGTCTCCCTTTTCTCCCACCTCCAATCAATAAGTTGTATAGATTTTACCTTCTAAACATTTTTTTTTTTAATTCTTTTGTTCTCACCATTCATATTATCGCTATTCTAGTTCTGACCTGGGTTGCTGCAGCAGTCCTGGTTCATATTTTTCTCCCTCAAATACACCATCTACCTAAGCTTCTGAGTGAGAAATCTAAGAATTCTAATCTGTCCATGTCATGACTCCACTAAAAACATCTCAAGGTTCTTCATTATCCCCAGAATCAAGTTCAAGTATCTGAAATGGCTTACAGAGCCCTGCATTGATGGCTCCTTTTGTCTCTTCTGCGCCACACCCTGCTTCTCCCCCTGTATACTGTGCCATTCTCATTCCGTTGCCTTTACTCGTACTGCCCGTGGAACGCCCGTGGAATGCCGTCTCTCCCTTCGTCCAGTTTTATTTGTCAGAGTTCTTAACATATTCTGTATATACATTCTTTATCCAGATGCATGGTTTGCAAATATTTCTTCTCTGCCGTTGAGTCACTTCTGACTCACAGCGACCCCCACACTGGAAGACTTGCATTTTTATCCTCTTTAAGGCACTGAGTTTTTTAACGGTGTCTTTGGAAGAGCAGAACTTTCGGTGGAGTCCAGCTTATCAGTTTGTTCTTTCATAGATTGTGCTTTTGGAGTCGAACCTGAGAAACCATTCCCTAACTCTGGATAACAAAGATTTTCTCCTGTGGTATCACCTAGAAGTTCTGTAGTTTTAGGCTTAGATTTAGGTCTGTGATTTTTCTTGAGTTAATTTTTGTATATGGTGCAAGTTATGATCAGAGTTCATCGTTTTGCGTATGGATATCTACTATCCCACCTCCATTCATTGATGGGACTATCCTTTCTGCATTATATTTCTTCATACCTTTGTCAAATTTTTATTGTCTATGTACATGTGGGCCTATTTCTGGACTCTGTTCTGTTCCATTCATCTATTTGTCTATCTTCATGCCAGTTCCATAGTTATTATGAAAATAAACAGCTCAATTAAAAAATTGGCCAAAGATTTGAACAGACATTTCATCAGAAATATGTAAGTAGTAAATAAGCACATTAAAAAGTACCCAACATCATTAGACATCAGGGAAATGCTGATTAAAACCGTAATGAGATATGACTACATACCTATGAGAATGGCTAAAATTAGACTGATCATGCCAACTGTCGCAAGGGTGATGAAGAACTGGAACTGCTGGTGGAGATGTAAAATGATACAACTACTTTGGACAACAGTTTAGCAGTTTCCTAAAAAACATATACCTACTATATAATCCAGCCAGTTCACCCCTAACTATTTACTCAAGAGAAATAAAAGCAAATGTCAGTACAAAAACTTGTACGTAAGTTTTCATAACAGCTTCATTTATAAAATCAAAAAAACCAAACCCATTGCCATCAAGTCGATTTTGACTCATAGCAACCCTGTGGGACAGAGTAGAGCTGCCCCATAGAGTTTCCAAGGAGCGCCTGGTGAATTGGAACTGCCGACCTTTTGGTTAGCAGCCATAGCTCTTAACCACTACGCCACAAGGGTTTCCAGACAAGGGAGTATATAATATGATTCTGTTTATTTAAAATTGTGGAAATGGAGTTAACCTATAATGACAGAAAGCAGATCAATGGTTATGGGGGAAATGGCATCAGGGAGAAGCAGGAGAAAATGATTACCAGAGAAGAGAGGCAAGGGATTGAAGGATGTCTTGATTATGGTGATGTTTCCATGGGAGTAAGCATATGTCAGAACTTAACGAACTATGTGCTTTAGATATGTGCAGTTTAATATATATCAATTACATCTCAATGAAGTAGTTAAAAAAAGGCTGCTCACATATCAACAATTTTTTTTTATTTTATTGTGTTTTAGGTGAAAGTTTACAGTGCAAATGAGTTTGTCATTCAAAAATTTATGTACAGGTTGTCACATTGGTCACAATCCCCACAATGTGTCAGCACGCTCCCCTTTCCCTTTCCATCCTGGGTTCTCCAGGTCTATTTGTCTAAATTTCCTGTCCCTTCTCACCTTCTTACTCTTTGCTTTCGGGCAGGTGTTGCCTGGTTGGTCTCATATTGAAGCTCATTCTTCATGTGTGTTATTGTTTCATAAACCTGTGCAATCTTTGGCTGAAAGGTGGACTTCGGGGGCAGATTCAGTTCTGAGTGAGCAGGGTGTCTGGGGACCATAGCCTCAGGGGTTCCTCCAGTGAGACCAACAAGCCTGGTCTTTTTTTTGTGTGTGTGAATTTTGTTCTACATTTTTCTCCGCTCTACCCGGGCAATTATTGTGATCCTTGTTAGAGTGGTTGATGGTGCTATCCAGGCACCATTTAGTTCTTCTGGGCTCAGCTGGCGATGCTGTGGTTCATGTGGTCCATCAGTCCTTTGGACTAATATTTTCCTTCTGTCTTTGGTTTTCTTCATTCTCCCTTGCTCCAGATGGGATGGGACCAATAAATGTATCTTAGATGGCTACTTGCAAGCTTCTAAGACCCCAGACGCTACTCACCAAAGTAGGATGTAGAACATTTTCTTTATGAACTGTGTTATACCAGTTGACCTAGATGTCCCTGAGACCATGGTTGCTAGCCCTCAGCCCCAATAACTGGGTCCCTCAATGTGTTCTACCAGTCTGAATCAACTCAACGGCAGTGGGTTTGGGTTTGGTTTTCAAGGTGTTCGGATGTGTCTAGGGAGCTTCTATGACTTCACCTCGGTCAAGTTGTGCTGACTTTCTCTATATTGTATGTTGTGTTTCCCTTCACCAAAGTTAACTGGTCTACTATTAGTTAGAGATTTATCCTCTCAACCCCTCCGCTCCCTGGAAACCGTCAAAGATTGTTTCTTTCTGTGTGTAAACTTTTTCTTGGGTTTTTATAATAGTGGCCTCATAGTGATTGACTTATTTCACTGAGTATAATGCCCTCCAGATTCAGCCATGTTATGAGATGTTTCCCAGATTCATCGTTGTTCCTTGTCGTTGCGTAGTAGTCCATGGAGTGTATGTACCATAATTTGCTTATCCATTCATTGTTGATGGGCACTTATGTTGTTTTCATCTTTTTGCTGTTGTGAATAATGCTGCAATGAACATCAAAAAAACCAAAAACAAACCCCTTGCCATCGAGTCAATTCTGACTCATAGCTACCCTATAGGACAGAGTAGAACTGCCCCATAGAGTTGCCAAGGAGTGCCTGGCAGATTTGAACTGCCTACCCTTTGATTAGTGGCCATAGTAATGAACATAGGTGTGCATGTATCTATTTGTGTGAGGGCTCTTATTTCTCTAGGATATATTCCTAGGAATGGGATTGCTGGATCATATGGTATTTCTATTTCTAGCTTTTTAAGGAAGTACCATATTGTTTTCTACAGTGGTTTTACCATTTTACATAGCCACTAGCAGTGCATAAGAGTTCCAGTCTCCTCTCAACCTCTCTGTCTTAGTCATCTACTGCTGCCGTAACAGAAATACCACAAATGGATGGCTTTAACAAAGGGAAATTTATTTCCTCACAATAAAGTAGGCTAGAAGTCCAAATTTAGGGCGTTAGCTCAAGGGGAAGGCTTTCTCTCTCGTTCAACTCTGGAGGGAGGTCCCTGTCTTCAGTCTTCCCTGGTCGAGGAGCTTCTCAGGGACAGGGACCCTGGGTCCAAAGGACGCGCTCTGCTCCTGGTGCTGCTTTCTTGGTGTTTTGAGGTCCCCAACTCGATGCTTGCTTCCCTTTCCTTTTATCTTTTGAGAGATAAAAGGTGGTACAGGCCTCATCCCAGGGAAACTCCCTTTTCCTGAGTAAGGGTAGTATTACAATCCTACCCTAATCCTTTCAACCTAATATTACAGTCACGAAATGGAGGACAGCCACACAATACTGGGAATCATGGCCTAACCAAGTTGATACACGTATTTTTGGGGGGACACAATTCAATCTATGACACTCTCCAACATTTCTTATTTTCAATTTTCTTCATTAGTGCCAGTAATGTTGGGCTGAGATGGTATCTCATTGTAGTTTTGATTTGCATTTCTCCAGTGGCTAATGATCACGAGCATTTCCTCATATGTCTGTTGGCCCCCTGAATGTACTTCTTTGGTGAAGTGTCTGTTCATATCCTTTGGTCATTTTTAATGGGATTTTTTAGCTTTATGTTTTTCAGGTATTCTATAGATTTTAGAGATTAAACCCTTGTCAGATATGTTGCAGCCAAATTTTTTTCCATTCTGTAGATTCTCTTTTTAGTCTTTTGGTGAAGTTTTTTGATGAGCATAAGTGTTTGATTTTGGGGAGCTCCCAGGTATCTAGTTTATCTTCAGGTGTTTGTACATTGTTCATTATGGTCTGTATTATATTTATGCCATGTACTAGGGCTCCTAGCATTGTCCCTAGTTTTTGTTCCATGATCTTTATCATTTTAAGTTTTATATTTAGGTCTTTGATCCATTTTGAGTTAGGTTTTGTGCATGGTGTGAGGTCTGGGTCCTGTTTCGTTTTTTTACAGATGACATCCAGTTTTCCCAGCACCGTTTGTTAAATAGGCTATCTTTTACCAATTTAACAGGCTTTGAGCCTTTGTCAAAGATCAGCTAACCATAGGTAAATGGATTTACGTCTGGGCTCTCAATTCTGTCCCATTGGTGTTGTGTCTGTCATTGTACCAGTACCAGGCTGTTTTGACTGCTGTGGCTATATAGTAGGTTCTGCAATCAGGTAGTGTGAGGCCTCCTGCTTTGTTCTTTTTCTTCAACAATGCTTTGCTTATCCAGGGCCTCTTTTATTGCCATATAAAGTTGGTGATTAGTATTTCCAACTTGTCAAAGAATGCTGTTGGTATTTGGATCGGAATTGCATTGTATCTGTGTACTGCTTTAAGTTGGATTGACCATTTTTACAGTGTTGTCTTTTTATGTATGAACATGTTTTTCCATTTTTGTAGGTTTTCTTGCAGTAGTGTTTTATAGTTTTCTTTGCATAGATCTGTTATGTCTCTGATAGATTTGATCCTAAGTATTTTATCTTTTTAGGGGTTATTATAAATGGCATTGTTTTCCTGATTTACTTTTCGAAGTTCTCTTTGTTGGTGTATAGGAATCCAGCTGATTTTTGTGTGTTGATCTTTTATCTGTTCTGCTGAATCTTTCTATTAGGTCCAGTAGTTTTCTTGTGCAGTCTCTGGGGTTCTCTTTGAACAGGATCATATCATCTGTGAATAGGGATAGTTTTACTTCTTTCTTTCTAATTTGAATGCCCTTTATTTCTTTTTCATGCCTTATTGCTCTGACTAGGACTTCCAGCACAGTGTGAAATAGGAGTGGTGATAAAGGGCATCCTTTTCTTGTCTGTTCCTAGAGGGAATGCTTTCAGCCCCTCTCCACTGAGAATGATTTTGGTTGTTGATTTTGTATGAATGCCCTTTATTATGTAGAGGAATTTCCCTTATATTCCTATTTTATTGACAGTGTTTAGCAGGAATGAGTGTTGTAGTTTATCAAAGCCTTTTCTGCATCGATTGAGATGATGTGTTTCTTCTCTTTTGTTCTATTTATGTGGTAGATTACGTGGATTGATCTTCTGATGTTAAACCATCCTTTCATAGCTTGTATGAGTCCCACTTGGTCATGGTGTATTTTTTATTTTTTTTTATGTGATGCTAAATTCTTTTGGCTAGAATTTTTTGAGAATTTCTGTGTCTATATTCATGAGAGATTTTGGTGTGTAATATTCTTTTTTTGTGGCATCTCTCCCTAGCTTTGGTATCAGGGTTATGCTGGCTTTATAAAATGAATTTGAGAGTATTCCTTTTTTTTCTGTGCCTTGAAATAGTTTAAGTAGTACTGGAGTGAGTTTTTCTCTGAATTTTTGGTAGAATTCCTCAGTGAAGCTGTCCGGCCCAGAGCTTTTTATTTTGTTGTTGTTGTGAGGTTTTTTTTTTTTTATTACCTCTTCAATATTTTCTCTTGTTATGGGGTTTGTTCAGATTTTCTATCTCAGCTTGTGTTAGTTTCAATAGGTAGTGTGTTTCTAGAAATTTGTCGATTTCCTCTAGGTTCTCAAATTTATTGGGGTACAATTTTCCATTGTTTTCTATTATGATCCATTTTATTTCAGTTGGGTCTCTTGTAATGTCCCCCATCTCATTTCTTATTTGGGTTATTTGCTTCCTCTTCTGTTTTTCTTTTGTCACTTTGGCTAATGGTTTGTCCATTTTGTGGATGTTTTCAAAGAACCAACTTTTAGTCTTATTATTTCTGTTGTTTTTCTGTTCTCTATTTCATTTATTTCTGGTCTAATCTTTATTATTTCCTTTCTTATGGTGCTTGTGAGCTTCTTTTGCTGTTCTCTTTCAGTTTTTTAAGTTGTAGGTCTAACGTTTTGATTTTGGCCTGGCTGGTGGGTATGGGTGTACCCAGGGCAGTGGAAGGCCAGTGGCTTTCTAGCTGTAGCATTATGGTGGGGGCCAGTGGGAATGGGGAGAGGTGGTGTATGGGGCTAGGTGGAGGGGGAGAAAGAAAAGGAAGAAAGGAAAGGAAAGAAAAGAAAAAAAAGGCATAGCAGGAGCTGGCAGTGGAGATGGGGGGACCCTGGATGGCAGTAGGTTGTTGGCTGTTAGCCAAGGTGGTGCGGCATGGCCAGACACAAAGGGGCAAAGATAGAGTATGGGGCTAGGTGGGAGGGAGAAAGAAAAGGAGGAAGGGGGAAAAATGGTATGGTGGGATCCATCAGGTAGGTGTGGGATAGACCCTCGGTGGCAGTGGGCTGGTAGCTCTCTTCCTGCAATGGTGCTGCATGGAGTGGTAGGAAGGTATAGTGGTGGCATATGGGGCTAGGTGTGAGGGAGAAAGAAAAAGAAGAAGGGGAAAAAAATAAATGGTGTGGCAGGAGCAGGATCTGGTGGATGGGGGCTGGGCAGACGCAAGGTGATGGTGGGCTGATACCTCTCTAGCCTGTCAGTGCAGCGTGGCCCGTTGGGAGGGGGTGGGAGAGGTGTATATCTAGGTGGGAGGGAGAAAGAAAAGGAAGAAAGGGGAAAAAATTGCATCACAGGAGCTGGTAGGTGGGGCTTGGGGGACCTGGGCGATGGCAGGCCTGTAGCTCTGTAGCTAAGTGGAACGGCCTGGACTGTCTGGAGGGTTGGTGATGGTGTACAGGGCTAGATGAGAGGGAGAAAGAAAAGGAAAAAACAAAGCAAAACAAAAATAGGATCCAGTGGGTAGGGATGGGACAGTCCTGGGTTCACGGTGGGCTGATAGCTCACAAGTTGAGCAGCACAGCGTGGTCCATCAGGAAGGGGTGGGAGTGGTGTTCAGGGCTAGGTGGGAGGGAGGAAGAAAAAGAAGAAAGGGAAAAAAACGGTGTGGTGGCGGGCCGGTAGTTCTATAGTGGAACGGTGCAGCGTGTCTTGTTGGAAAGGGGTGGAGGTGGTATACAGGGCAGAAGCGTGAGGGATGGGAAAGCATGTTTCTCTGGTTACCAGGTGCTGTGTCTCTTGTTGGGAGCTCCATGAAGTTAATTTCCTATACTCCCTGTCCAGGGTTATTGTTGGCTGTGCTCCAAGATGGTGATGCTGTGCTGTGTTAGTTGGCAGGGGACGTCCACTCCGTATCTCTCCTCATTCTCTGCTTTTCTTCAGTTTTTTCTTTTATGAAACTCCTGTGCTGTGTTTGATCTAGTTTTTTATCCCTTCATTTGGTGCTTTGAGTTCCAGGATCAATGTTTGTATCTGTTTTAGTTTTTCGGGTCTTTGCTGCAGAGAGATGGCATAATGCATCTCTCTAAGGTGCCATGTTGACTCTCTCCAGGTGCACTTTCTTGATGCTTCCTTAATACCTGCTATATATCTCTTATCACTTAAGCTTATCACTTACCAAGCCTAAAAAGTACTTGTTTTCTGTGTGTCTTCCTAGTAGACTGTGAATTCTTTGAGGTACATCTCTTTCATCTTTGTATCTGTAGGATTTAGATCACAGGTGTTCAAAATAGTCTCACAATTAAAAACAACAGAAGTGACACTTATTGGGTGCTTACTATCTAATAAGCACAGTTCTAAGCACTTTAGTATCATGTTTAACTGTCTCTACAATTCTGTGTGGTTGGTTATACCATCCCCATTTACGTTACAGAAACTGAGACTCAGAGAGTTTAAGTACTTTGCGCCTGGTCACCCAGACCGTAGGAGGTGGAGTGAGGACCTGAGCCCAGGCCCTCTGGCTCCAGAGCCCCTGTGCATAACCACCACTGTCCATTGTGTGTGCAGAAAATAGCAACCTCCCCTGCTTTATACATTACAGTTTTTTAGGATATCAGAGTAACAAAAACATCTTTTAGAGGATTTGGAAAATTTTGTCATTAGTAATCGTATGAGCAATGTTTAAAATTTACTTATTTATAGTATATTCCTTCAGCTCATTCCTTTGATCATTTATGTAGTTTGCATCGACATAGTTTTACTGTATTTTGATTCTTCTTTCCATTTCCTATTATATCATAACATTTTACTTGTTATCAAAGTACTGTTATAACTGTAATTTTAATGGCTGCAGAATATTCTCTTGCATGGATATAACATGATTTATTTAATTAGTCACTTATTTTTGGACATTTTGTTTGATTACAGTTTTTGTCTTATTTGTAAATAATGATGCTTTGAATATGTGACTGCATATTTTGTTTTTTAATGATTTGGAATATTTTCTGAGTGCAGATTTCTTATTTGATACTAGGAGAGTATGTAGAGAGAAAGTGCAGTATGTTTTAATGTTTTGATCCGAGACATTTGCAAAAATGCTGTTATTTAAACTTTACTATGTACAAGTCTTGGAGAAACTATTAACTAGGAACCATTTAGTAGTATTTTTATTGTGAGAATTAAAGATATGAGGATCTGAGTGTGGAATTAGTCAAAATGGTTTCATGAGACTACTATGGGATACCCATTGCCGTTGAGTCGATTCCAACTCATAGCAACCCTATAGGACAGAGTAGAATTGCCCCACAGAGTTTCCAAGGAGCTGCCTTTGGATTCGAACCTTTTGATTAGCAGCCATACCTCTTAACCACTGCACCACCATGGGATATCAGGGTGAAAATTTATGAAGCAGTGCAACTATATTGTTTAAAATTTCTTAGTAAGTCTTGACTTATCGAGTCTAAATTTTATTTTTTGGGAAGGTTATAGATTTTTACCCTTTCCTGTTAGACTTTTTTTGTTAGACAGTTTAGGGAAATATAAAAGACTAGCAGTTATAACGGAGACCCATGGAAGAAGAGGAGCTTTATGCAAAATGTTTTAGCAACTCAAATCACAAAGGGATATGGAAATTTTTTTGTGTGACTCTATATTTGTTGTGTGAAGCCTTCCAATTAGTTGCCATAACAATGACCTAGTAAAAGTGCTCTTGCAATGCTAGCTTGGATTAATCAGTGGGACAGATAGGACAGCCTGCACAGGGAGAAAGAGAAGGCTTAAAATAGAATCATTCACTTTCACAAAGAAAATATATTTAAGTAAAACCTTTACATCCTATAGGGTCACTATGAGTAAGGATTGACTTGATGGAAATGTTTTTTTTTGTTTTTGTTTTTAACATTCTTTATCTTAAATAAATATTTATTCAGAATATGGGAATTGGTAATGGATCCTTGGAAAGCACTTATTTTCATTTTTAAAAATCAAGCAAGAAAGGAAATTAGAGAAAAATTGAGACAAAAATAATTGGCCAAGTATTTGCTTAAATAATGTGTTAAACTAGAGGTAGAGATGGTCAGCATTGCTTTTGACTTTTGAAAGACAGATGATAGGAAAAGTTCAGGGCTTTGGAGTCAGAGTGACCTGGAATTAAACCCTGACCTTGCTGCTTGTTAAATTATAAAGACTTGTTACTCAGCCTTTCTGAGTCTCGTTTTTCTCATTTGTACAATGTAAATAGACATATTTTATTTAGCACATGTAGAGTTTATACATTTTTGAATTTCATTCATTCTAAAGTATTTATTGAGGGGCTACTATGTGTCAGAAATTTGTTCTAATTGCTGGGGAAACAGGAGTAAAATTCACCTGGAACTTGTATCCCTTCTTGTGGGGGCTGTGATCAGGTAATAAATAAACAGAAATATAACACGTTGGGTGGTAAGTGCTCCGAAGAAAATAGAGCAAAGTAAGAGGATAGAAAACAAGCCGGGTAGAGAAGCGATGGTGTGTTGGGGAGGGATGGGGAATGCTGTTAAATACAGGATCTTCAGGAAGTCTTCACAGTGTCTGATTTGAGCAGAGACATGAAGGAAATGACAGAGAAAACCATGCAAATATCAGGGGGAAGAGTGTTCCCAGCAGAATGAGAACAACGCGTGCAAATATCTTGAGGTGGGAACATGTTTGCTGTGTTCAGGGAGCAGTGAGGGGACCAGTGATGCCAGGGCAGAAATGTGAGTGGTGGAAATGGCTAGAGACTAGGTCAAGAGATCACCGGGAGAGGCCAGACCATATGAGGCCCTGTAGGACATCTGGGGCTTTGGAAATTCATTTTGAATAAGATGGGAGGTCATTGGAGCCTGTATACAGAAGAGTGACATACTTCAGGTTTTTACGAATTTCACTCTGCCTGCTGTGTTGGGATTAGACCAGGAGGATGGGGATAAGTGTACTGTGGGAAAAGTGTGGAATGGCGGCTAGTGCGAAAGTCAGAGGGAGAGATAATGGTGATGTGGACCAGGGTGATAGACGTGGAGGTGGTGAGACTCTGGATGTATTTTAAAGGATTTCCTGACAGATTGAATGGCTGGGTGGAGGGGAGGTAAGAAATGGAGAGGCAGCAAGGATCTCTCTTGAGTTGTTCTTGGTCAATTGGAAGGATGGGGAAAACAGGTGGGGGTAAAGACAGCAGATTTATGGGAGACAGAGTGGAAATCAGGCCTTGCGTTTTGGGTATGTTAAGTATGAAATGGCTGTTAAATGGTGCTGTCAAAGAGGCATTCGCATATATATGGGTGTGGAGTTTAGGGAGGGGGTCGGAGCTAGAGGTACAAGTGCGGGCACCATCAGACTTTTAAAGCTGTGTGACTAGAGATCAGCAAGGGAGTGACCATAGATAGAAGACAGTAGAGTTCAAGGGACTGAGCTCTGGAGCATTCCAGCGCTTAGAGATCAGCTAGATAGGAGAAAACCATGAAGGAAACTGAGAAGGGACAGCCAGTGAGGTAGGAAGAAAGCCAAGTGACAAAAACACTCCAAGATGCAGGGAGTGATTAGCTGCGTCAGATACTGTGGATTGGCCAAGTGAGAAGTTGATGGTAACTGCTCTTGAGTTGGCACCAAGATGAGGACAGAGAATTAACTAGCAGACTTGACAACAGGGAGGTGGCTAGGGGTTTAGATGACAGCTGTGGTGGAATGAAAGCCTGATTAGTTGTGGGTTTAAGAGAGAATGGAGAGCAAGACAACTCTTTTGAGGAGTTTTATTGTAAAGGGAGCAGAGAAATGGGACTCTAAAAAGGGCATGCCCTCTCCAGTTCACAACACTCTACCACTCCTCTTGTCACTCCAGGTCAGCCTCATTGATTACCTGTCAGGCCCTTGTAAGTGTTTGGGATTTCACCTGTGCTGTACAGGTCTTCTAAGACCGTGGAATCAGTGCAGCTGGTATAGGACTGCACTTGATAGTTGTTGTTACTGCTGAAAAAGGCAGCAATATGATACAAAGGTACTTGATGTCTAAGGAATAGGACATTTTTATTTTATTCTAAAATGGACCCTCTCAAGTGTTTCCCCTAGTATTTGAACAATTCCTCATCTCTCTTGTGGGTGTCAAAGATTTTTTTTAAATGTGCATATCAGTTTGGCAACAGTAACATATCCTATGATCTTTCAAGTTTTAAATTCAGTGAAAAATGAATGTTTACTTTGAGCCAAGAATTGTTTCGGGTACTGTGGGACCCACAAAGATACATAAGGTAGTTCCTTTCTTCATATTTATGCTTTGGTAGAAGGTAAACCAAAAAACAAACCCATTGCCGTTGAGTTGATTGCGACTCATAGTGACCCTGTAGGACAGAGTAGAACTGCCCCATAGGGTTTCCAAGAAGCAGCTGGTGGATTCAAACTGTGCCAATCTTTTGGTTAACAGCCAAATGCTTAATCACTGTAACCATAATTTTGGGTGAGTAAAGAGTGCTGGTCGAGACATCAGGAGAGGCTTCCCTGAGAAGGTGGTATTTGAAGTGGCCCTTTACACACTGGTAGGGTTCTTTGGTGTCTGGGGTGGAGCATCTTACAGAAAATAGTAGAAATAAGTAAAAAGCTTAGAGGCAGGAAAGCCACCTGGCTAAGTAATGAAAAGAACTGATTAGTGTGGCCATCTTTGTGGCTAGTTCACATTGCTGGGTTGTCATTTTAGTGAACCATGTGCAAAGCAAATAATACAGCCAGTACCTGAATCTGACTATAAAATATGGTTCCTTTGGTTTTATACTGGAACTATAGTAAGTTTGGGTGTTCCTGGGTGGCTCAAACGGTTAAGCTCCTGGCAGCTAAGCAAAAAGTTGGCCGTTTGAGTCCACCCAAAGGCACCTTGGAGTGACCTACTGAAAACTCACCCACTGCAAATCCTGTGGAGCACAGTTCTACTGACACACATGGAGTCACCGCGAGCCAGAATTGACTTGGCAACGACTAATACTGTAGGTCAGTTAGTTTTAACTAACTATAGTTTTCAGACTCCTGAATGCTAATATCTGTTTCTATGAAGATTTCTTAGTTTTTCAAATAAATGGATCTGTCTTCACAAACTAATACTTTGGGGAGAATTAAAACTTTGTTGGCAGCTTCTAATATTCAAAATATGTTAAGACATTTCAGTTTTAATCCTGAGACAGGATAGTATATATTTTCATTGCTCTAATTACAGTAAAACCTAAAAGCTGGAGCCTTTCTGGTAAGGTGGAAACCTGTCAGAGAAGGAAAACTCAAATATTTTCCGCTAATAGAGGGTGATACAGAAGTGGGAAGACTGCACTCTGTCAAAGGTGGAAAACTTGGAAGACTCAGAAAAACTAGGCAGTCCTGTTGAGTTCTGGCTCTCACAGGTTTCACTGTAATAGTTATTTATATGTTCTTCTGATAATATGTCTTGAAACAGGGTTCAGTTAATCTGTAAAAATCATTTTTAGCAAATTTGAAGCAAAAAATTTATATTATGAAACTTTAACTGCATAGTTCTTCCTCCCCTCGTGAAAATATCCAGATACTTCAAGGTAAGAGATCACACCTGCCAAAGTCATCTCCCTCTGTCTTTAGGAAATGGAGCTGTTCTTTCCTTCCAGCGGAGGCTGTGGGCCAGCAAACACTGCTCGGTTTACCGGTTGCACCTGTTGCATTATAAAGCCCCATGCTGTCAGCGAAGGTGAGTGCTGTGTTGAATACAGTGTGTCCACTGCATTTTGTTAGTGGCTAATTTTTTGATGTACGTTACACGAGGAAATCAAAGAGTACTTTTAATATTTACAGGCACATGAATAAAGGTGACACAGTATGAGGGAAATGTGTCTAAATCTTTATTTTTTATTCTTTATCTTAGTATCTGTACATCCTTAGAAGGTGTTCCTTGAGTTTTAGAAGGTTGATTCCTTGTCTCTTCTCCTTCCAATCAGAAAATTGTGATTCACTTAAATACCACTCCTCTTGGACAATTTAAAACATCATCTACCGCATCTGTAGTGTACGCTTTCTGAGAAAGTGGGAGACGTTTTCATCAGTTCATAGTAAAAAGTTCTTTGATACATGTTACATGTGTGTGTATGTATGAATGTGTGTATATATGACTGTTGTTAGTTTCTGTCAAGTCAGTTCGTCTCATGGCAACCCCGTGTGTGCAGAGTAGAACTGCTCCATAGAGTTTTCAAGGTCGTGACCTTCTGGAAGCAGATCGCCAGGTTGTTCTTCCAAGGCACCTCTGGTTGGGTTTGAACCACCAACTTTTCAGCTAGTAGTTGAGTGCTTAACTGTTTGTTCCACCTAAGACTCCATATATATGTGTGTGTGTGTGTATATATATATATATAATGTGTGTATATACATATATGATATTTATATATAGAGAGAGAATAAGTTTTCTTATCAGTATTTTCATTTATCTCAGTCTCTTCATCTGTTTTAGGCTGTTGTATGCATTTTTTCAGCTATCTCAAATCCTTCTGGAAATGAGGTGCAATGTAATTAAAAAGATCACTCTTAAAACGCTAGAATATACTAAATAATAAACAGAATTATCAGATTTATTTTTTAATTTTATGTTTTCCAAGTATAAAAGTAATTCAGATATATAGTAGAAAATTAGAAAAAAAAAACATAAACAAGGAAACAATAAAAATAACCTGTTTTGTCATCATCGAGAGATAATCAGTTATTATTTCAATGCCTTTCTTCCAACTTTTTCCCCTGGATTCTGTACGTGTGCGTAGCCGGCTACATGGCTGAGATGGAAGTCTGTAGGCTGCTGTTTTCATTCCGTTTTTGTGAGCACTTTTGGATGACTTTAATTCTTCATGAATATTGTATTAGCTGTACAATATACAATCACAGAAATGTAGTACAATACTTGGATATTTAGGTTGTTTCTAGTTTTTTGATATTAAAGATAAAGCTTGAAGAATATCTCTGTACATAAATATTTGACAATATCCCTAATCATTTTCTCTGGCTAGTTTCCTAGAAGTAGAATCATTAGCTGAAAGGATATGAACCTTCAAGCTCTTGTTGCATAATTAACACTTCTTTATTCGGAAAGCACTTTAATATCTTACAGATTCTTAGGACCATCATTGTAGAGCACTAATGTGCATGACAGGTAATGACCATTTATGGAGAAGGTACCGCTGTGTGCCAGATGGGAGACTGGGTACCTTATACATGGCGTCCCTCAGTCTTCACAGCAATCATGTCAAGTAGATGGATTTATCACTCTCAGATAAACCAGCTGAGCCTCCATGAGAATAAGTCATTTCCTCTGATTTTGAGTAGGGAATCTGGGATGCAAATCCTGGTCTCTTTTAATCCCCATATTCTTTCCTGTATACTGTATTGCCCCAACATAGAACAAAACATCGTGAACGACAAAAATGTCCATATTTAGTAATGGCAGGTAACATTTGTGATAGTAATATTTCAGGTGGCTGCTGTTAACAGTCTTTGAAAACAGATTGAAAGCTTGTGTTGACTAATTTTCTTGCCAGGAGATGGAGATTGACATAAAATGCCCACCAGGTATTTTCATAAGCGTGCTTTGCTAATGCCCACCAGGTACTTTCTTAAGAGTGCTATGCTAATTTTTTTTACAGTAGCATATGGAAGAGGATTGGCATGGCGGCACTTGTGAGAATGCCTCGTGGGTGGAGGGCGTGGCCAGCAAACAAATGCAGAGGACGTGTGTTCTTTGTGTAAAAACGTGGCATGCGTGTACGTGTATAAAATATACATACATAGATATCCATGTTTATCCATATATATGCATATATATATATTTGAATGTGATAAGAGATAAGTTAAGTTTTGCCATAAGAGTTCTTATTTAAAGGCCCTAACTTAGACTGCCTGCTATCCAAAAGGTCGGCAGTTCAAATCCGCCAGCTGCTCCTTGGAAACCCAATGGGGCGGTACTGCTTTGCCCTCTAAAAAATTGACTCATCAGCCATGGGTGTTTGGTTAGCTTTTGAAAGAGCTTATCTTTGGCTGTTATTTTGGCACCTTAATATGTTCTGTTCAACTTGGTTTTTATTAGATTTCGTCTTTGCTAAGGAAAATGAGATATGTGGAAATAAAATGAAGATAGAACTAGAATATATGCTAGCTATATATATACCGTAATTATGCAGATAAATATAAGTGAAAATCTAATAAAAATGATGATGCAAATAAATGAAAGGTGATATAAAAATGACTAATTTTATTGTATGTAATTTCATATTTTTACAGACTTAAATCACTTTTAGTCAGCTAGTCTTAAGATTAACTAAATTTCATATATTCATATTTGATGCATAATTAGTTATATGTATTAATTAAAATAAATTATAAGAAAAATCAAAATCAGATGACAGAATGCCTTCAACTTTGGCATTTAGATGCTTCCTCCCCTCCCTTGCCCTCCCCTCCTTTCCTCTCCTTTCCCTGCCCTCTCCTACCCTCCCCTGCCCTGCCCTCCTTTCCCCTTTCTTTGACTTCAGGGACGCTTTAAGACCATTTTGAAATATTATATAATTAATTCAGATTGGAGTTAAATATGACTGTAATTAAATAGTTTTGAACTTTATATTGAATTTATTACTAGATTTACTCTGTTCCCTTTCAAATGCTCGTTTATGTTTATCCTTTTCTATAAAGACCCCATTTCCTGGTCTATTTAATTTTATCCGTAGTCTGGTATAGGTGTGAAAGAAGAGATGAAAAGAAGGAATTGGTGATAGGAGACCCTCTGAAATGGAATAGGGTTGTTCTCTTCTGTCTATTGGAGACTAAGTTTGTTGCTTACTATGGGAAGGGAGAGCGTTACCTTGTCAGAGTCCTAGTTGTAGTGGTTTACAAGAGGGTCGTGGACAGATACTGTAGAGATTTGGGATCTCAGCTTGAGAAGTTGAAGGCAAGTCTTTCAGTGCAGTGATCTGAATGAGATGGGGCAAAGTTCACGATGTGGAAACAGTGAGGCAAGGATCTTGACTGAGACTTGTAAGTACACAGTTGTTTGATAAGTGAATGGTTTGCCCAGTGAGGGAATATTGTGAGAAGGGGACTGTTTGAGTAGTCTGTTGTTGGTGTAAATGGATTTTGGCAAAGTTCCTGAAGCAAATAGTGAAGTTATTTACTGATTTATGGCCTTACCTTTCTGGGCAAGAATTTCCGGGCATAAATAGTAAAGCCATGTGGATGTAGACAGCCTGAGTTCTTAGTCCTGTAGTTAACCTATGTGGAATTGGGTGGTCTTACTTCTCACTTTTAAGAGAGAGAGAAAAAAAGCAAAAGCTTAGTTTGAGGAATAGGTGGTGGGAAAATAATAAGGTATATTTGGGGCTTTTCTGCTCTTTTTATATATGCAGACTGAAATGTATTTTGTCATTTTGGGACTCAGGTTTTAAAAAGAAAGAAAAACAAGGTGAATGCTCTTTTTATTTTCTTTATTAATTGCAAAAATATTCAATATGTTTGCTTTGATGTCCTGTACTGAGTTGAATTTCATCAATAGAATTAATTATTTTCACTGTGAGACCAGACTGTCTAGGTTTGAATTCTGTCTCTGGGTTATTGGACAAATTACTTAACTGTTTTGGTCCTAGTTTCCTCAAGTGTAAAATGAGAATTACAGTACACCGTCTTCATAGGGTAGCTGCAAGGATTGCATGCATTAGTGTATGTCAGGTACTTGGGACACTGGCCAGTACATGACTAAGGGCTCCGCTATTATCACTGTTAGGACTGATTGCTACTTTATTCATTACTTCTACTACTATCATTATCTTTAATAATTAAACTGAAGACTCCTTAGTAACAAAGTAGTAGTCTAATATGCTAAGAAAAATCCAGTATCATCTATAGAAAAAAACAAGATCCCTGTCATTATTTAAGGAACAAAGGACTTCCCCAGCTAGAGCCTGGGTACAACTGAAGCCCCTGAGGTGGGAGTGTGGCCGACACCCAGCCTGTTCGGCAGTCGTCCTTGCCTGGGCTGGTACGGCCGACACCCAGCCTGTTCGGCAGTCGTCCTTGCGTGGGCTGGTACGGCCGACACCCAGCCTACCCGGCAGTCGTCCTTGCCTGGGCTGGTACGGCCGACACCCAGCCTACCCGGCAGTCGTCCTTGCGTGGGCTGGTACGGCCGACACCCAGCCTACCCGGCAGTCGTCCTTGCGTGGGCTGGTACGGCCGACACCCAGCCTACCCGGCAGTCGTCCTTGCCTGGGCTGGTACGGCCGACACCCAGCCTACCCGGCAGTCGTCCTTGCCTGGGCTGGTACGGCCGACACCCAGCCTACCCGGCAGTCGTCCTTGCCTGGGCTGGTACGGCCGACACCCAGCCTACCCGGCAGTCGTCCTTGCGTGGGCTGGTACGGCCGACACCCAGCCTGTTCGGCAGTCGTCCTTGCCTGGGCTGGTACGGCCGACACCCAGCCTACCCGGCAGTCGTCCTTGCGTGGGCTGGTACGGCCGACACCCAGCCTACCCGGCAGTCGTCCTTGCGTGGGCTGGTACGGCCGACACCCAGCCTACCCGGCAGTCGTCCTTGCCTGGGCTGGTACGGCCGACACCCAGCCTACCCGGCAGTCGTCCTTGCGTGGGCTGGTACGGCCGACACCCAGCCTACCCGGCAGTCGTCCTTGCGTGGGCTGGTACGGCCGACACCCAGCCTACCCGGCAGTCGTCCTTGCCTGGGCTGGTACGGCCGACACCCAGCCTACCCGGCAGTCGTCCTTGCCTGGGCTGGTACGGCCGACACCCAGCCTGTTCGGCAGTCGTCCTTGCGTGGGCTGGTACGGCCGACACCCGGCCTACCCGGCAGTCGTCCTTGCCTGGGCTGGTACGGCCGACACCCGGCCTACCCGGCAGTCGTCCTTGCGTGGGCTGGTACGGCCGACACCCGGCCTACCCGGCAGTCGTCCTTGCGTGGGCTGGTACGGCCGACACCCGGCCTACCCGGCAGTCGTCCTTGCCTGGGCTGGTACGGCCGACACCCGGCCTACCCGGCAGTCGTCCTTGCCTGGGCTGGTACGGTCGGCGCCGGGCAGCAGCCAGCAGCCAGGTCTGCTTTCGCTTTTGTAATGGCCAGGCAGCTTAGCCTTTTAAGTATTGGAGCCCTCAGATTTTTGTTAGAAATTTTCCTTTCCTAAAACAGCTTTATGCATGGGACAGTTGGGGTGCGTTTTTGATAATGACAGAGGCCCTTTTGAAATTTAGTTTCTTCGTCAGTAAAATAAGACAAAATGATTTAAACCCAAATAAGCTGTTATTCTGTGAAACTGTGGAGAAAATGCTTCTAAAGGGAAATTGTATTCTATGTTCTGTATCTCAGTTTTGTGTTTTGGCTATACAAATTGTGTTTTCACGGAGACGCAATTTTAAATTTTATTTTTAGAAGACGTAAAGACAGTTTTGGCATGATCTGTGTATTCAATTAATTAGGAAGCAAATGATTTATTAGAGTACTAGACAGTTTGTGAGTTTAACGTTAGAATTGCTAATTAAACGGCACTTGTAGCAGAAATGTCATATTTATCAAGTCCCTCATTTTTTTTTAAATTGAGTTTTCTTACTCAGAACCTCTTTCAGAGTTTTAACTTACACTGCAAATGTTTCTCTTGGTGCCTGGTAGGCCAAGAGCCCTGGAAAACACATTCCATTCTGTGGAACCCCTCTGGATTTGGGCTGATTGAATTGGTTACGTTTCCAGCTTTTTACTAGATTTCGTGCAGGTAATACTGTGGCTTACATACTGTGACAGGTGTAAATTTTTTGGTATATAGTGGTGGATTTAAACATCAGAAATCTAATTCGGTTTTGTTTATAATGTGACAATTTTGGACTTTTGTGATTATGTTATATTCTATGCGAAAGAGTTGGATGGAATTTATAAATAGATGCCCCAAGTACCTTGAATTACATACATGTTAGACCTTGACTTTGAATGCATAGAGCTCAGCATGTATTATATAACCAAGAATTCGATGAATTTGTAAATTATGAGGACTTTAATTAGTGTTTTATTGATTTGGAAGGAACCTCAGAGAGTTCTGCTTGTCCCTGGAAAAGAAGGATCACATTTAATGGTTCTGAAGAGGTAGGCATGTCTTAGGCTGTTAAAAAATTTCACTTAAAATTTGTTTGTAATGTGATTCCACATCTAATAACCTTTAGAGGAGATGAGAGTCCTTAGAATTGGCACTTGTGATGACTTGAGTGGGTGCAGAAGACAAGACTTCCTCAAATCTTATTAATGAGGCTGTTAGAAAGGGCTTTTCAAAACTAGGAACGGAAAAAAAAAAAGAACAACTTTTATATTGGTTATTACTAATTGTAGTTTATGGGATGCTAAGTACTTCACACAAATTATTTATTTCTCAAAGCTATTTATGAAGGTAGGTACTGTTCGAAACATATATTGAGGAGGAGGAAGCTGAGGCACCAAGATGTTAAGTAACTGGCCCAAAGTCACAGAATCTCTTATGTGGTGGGGCTGGAATTTGAACCAAGGCTGTCTTGTTATATAAGATAACCCCATACTGCTTCTACATGGGCTGTCGTTTAAACCCTACAAAACCCTGTACTCAGGTATGATTATTAACCCCATTTTATAGATGTGGAGTCTAAGCATTAGAAGAGGGTAGATAGCATCCTGAAACCCAGAGCTCTTGGATTCCAAAGCTGGGTTATTTCTGTATTCCATGAATACTGAGTTCAGTTGATTGCTTCTGGAAAGCCATTCCTGGTAGAAGGTTGTATAATAATTGGTCTAAAGGGTGGTTTTAATACCTAAGTTTTGACTGAATGAAAAAATATTCACCATTTAGATAAGACTTAGAGAAATTACTGGTATTCTGCTCAAGGTAAAGACAGTTAAAAGCTGAATTAATGAACAAGGTCTGGAGAATTATAAACTTAGAAATGTCCCTAAGACTTTTTCAGTTAAACAGAGAAAATGCCTTTTATATTTTTTGTGATGTTTGATTTGACTGAAAGCAGTCCTTGTTTGTTTTCTTCAGTTTTTATATTTTTAGGAATCTACTTGTCCTGAGTGTAATTTATTAGACTTGTTTCAGGTTACTGTCTCCTGCCTTTCTGCACGCTAGCACCAGTGTCCACCTTTCGCTTCCCTAAATATGCTTGTTCCTTCCCTCCTCAGGGCCTTTTTACCCTGCCCCGCCCTTTGCCTGCAATGTGTGTCCCCAAACTTCCTTCACCTGCCCCCAAAATGTCACTTCCAAAGGGAAACCTAACCTGACACCTCCTTGACTATGACAGGTTCCCAAGTGACATATTTTCTTGGCACTCTCTGCTTTTTCATCACAGTATTTAGTGCAGACAGGCAGACACACACACATACAGACACACCCACACACAGGCACAGATACACACGTACAGAAGCACACATATACCCAGACACACACAGACACAGATACACACGTACAGAAACACACAGACACAGATACACACATACAGAAACATACATACTCACACAGACATAGACACAGACACACAGACACAGATACACACATACAGAAACACACATACACCCACACACATACACAGACACACCCACACACAGATACACACGTACAGAAACATACATACGCACAGACACAGACATAGACACAGACACAAACACGCAGGCACACACACACAGACACAGATACACACATATAGAAACACACAGATACGGACACACGTACAGAAACATACATATGCACAGACACAGACACACACACAGACACAGATACACATGTACAGAAACACACAGACACAGATACACACGTACAGAAACACAGACACACCCACACACAGACACAGACACACCCACACACAGACACAGACACACCCACACACAGACATACACAGACACAGATACACACGTAGAGAAACACGCATACACCCAGACACACACAGACTCAGATATACCCACACACAGACACAGATACGCACAGAAACATATACACAGACACACACATAGACACAGACACACACAGACACAGATACACACGCATAGAAACATACATATGCACAGACACACACACAGAGACACAGATACACACATATAGAAACACAGACACGTAGACACAGACACACCCACACACAGACACAGATACACATGCACAGAAACATACATATGCACGACACGGACATAGACACAGACACACACAGACACAGATACACACGTACAGAAACACACAGACACAGACACACATGTACAGAAACATACATACGCACACAGACACACACAGACACACAGACTACGTAGTGGTTTTTGACTAATGAGCATTGTCTGTATCCCTGAACAGATTACAGACTGACTGTCATAGTTTTCTCAGTATTTTGTCCTCTTCATCGTATTTTTTTATGAGTCTCCTTCAGTGTCTGAACATTTTCAGAGAAAATATGGTCTCTGTAGTAACCTTTTTTTTTTTTTTATTTGTCAATCTTTGTTATGTAGTTGTTGTTCGTTGCCATCAAGTCGATTCCTACTCTTGGTGACCCCGTGTGTGAAAGCAGCACCGTGATCTGTAGGGTTTTCAAGGCTGTGACCTTTCTGAAGCAGACTGCACAGACACAGGTGCCTCTGGATGGATTCAGACTGCCAACTTTTCGGCTAATAGTCAAGCACTTGACCATTTTTGCCACCTCGGGACTCACTTTGTTATGTAGCACATGGTTAATTAAAAAAAAAAAAAAAAATTCTAATGTATTCTCGAAAAGAAGGGTATTTATTTGTTGCAGTGTTCTCTAGCAACTCTGTAGGGCAGAGTAGAACTGCCCCATAGGGTTTCCAAGGAGCAGCTGGTGGATTTGAACTGCCACCCTTTTGGTTAGCAGCTGAACTGGTAACCACTGTGCCTCCAGGGTTCCTCTCTTTATATGGTAACTATGAATCCAAGCCTGTTCAGATCTATAGCCTTACTATTGTTGTGTGCCTCTTTATCAGCTTCTGAAAAAAGCTGTGTTGAATTCTCCCATGTTAAAATTACCTACTATTATTATGAATTTCTTCTTTTAATTTTGACTGTTTTTCTTTGTGTATTCTGAGGCTTCACCTTTACATAGATAAAGGTTGTGTGGTTATTATATCTTTTTGCTCATGATGTTGCATTTCACTTTATTCCTGTTAAGTTTTAGTTTGAACCTTTGTTTGTTTACTCAATTTCATGGAAGTATAAAAAAGCCAAAAAACCAAACCCATTGCCATCGAGTCAATTCCGACTCATAGTGACCCAATTCCTACTCTAGCGACAGAGTAGAACTGCCCTACAGGGTTTCCAAGGAGTAGCTGGTAGATTGCAACTGCCGACCTTTTGGTTAGCAGCCGAACTCTTAACCGCTGCACCACCAGGGTTTCATTTTGATGGAGGTACAACTTACATGAAATGAAATGCACACATGCTAAGTGTACAGTTGTAGCAGTATATTATAGTATTTCAGACTCTTAAAGTCAAGAATCCCTTCTTAGTGTGTAGTCTTGGTCCCGTCTCATGTCTCCTTTTTGGAGATATTTAGGGGATGAGTAGATAGTTGATTGCTTCAATATATTACTGTGGCAAAGCAGGAGGATTGAATAGATTTTTTCAGGCTTAATTGTGTGCCTTACGATTATAGGCTCTCTATCAATGAGAAAGCAATGGAAAGTCACTGTGTCTTTTGAAGTCAGGGCTTGCGCATCACAGCTGACTGGAATAAAGAAACATTTGTTGCCAGGCAGCCAGGCATCAGCACCTAGCAACTGTGATGTCTGCATCAGGAACCTTAGGCTCTCTTCAGAGCCTAGTGATGTGTAGTACAATCCAAAGATCTGCACACATCTGTCTGAATTAGAGGAAACATAGGAATGTAGGTAAAGGAATGGAGAAGAGCTGGTGCTAAGCCTACTCTACCTGACAAGGATGATTTTAGTGTATAATGTTTGGAATAGCTGTTGTTCTGTGGCTTTGACACTTACTAATATGTGACCTTAGAAGTATTTCTTGACTTCCCTGAGGCCTCAGTGTTTTTATCTGCAAAATGGAGATGACAGAACCTACTTCATAAGTAAGTTAATACGTGTGATGCAAGTAGTTCCCTTTGCGTAGTAAGTGCTCATAAATGTTAGTGTTATCAATTAGCAATGGTAGCCTTAGAGATTAGATCATATGATACGACATTTTAAAAAAAAGGCCTGATTCAGCAATGTTTCCATTATCTATTGCTTTGTAACAAAGCATCCCAAAACTTAGTTCTTTAAAAACAGCTATTTGTTATTCCTCATAATTCTTTGGATTGACTGGGCTCAGCTGGCAGTTCCTCTGTGGCATACCTGGGGTGGCTTCATTCAGCTGGGAGCTCTGCTGGAGTTGGCATGTTCAAGATTGGCTATCCTCTTCCAGAAACTCTTTCCATGTAGTCTCTCATTCAGGAGCCTAGCCTGAACTTCTTTACGGCGTGATTGCCGGCTTCCAAGAGGAGCATTCGAAGACAGTCGGCAATCTGTAAGTACTCATCAAGCCTCAGCTTGCTTCGTGCCTTCATGTCCACTTTGCAAAAGCAAGTCATATGGCCAAGTCCAGAACCAACATGTGTGGGGAATACCAAAACCAAAACCAAACCCACTTCCGTTGAGTCGATTCCGACTCATACTGACCCAATAGGACAGAGTAGAACTGCCCCATAGAGTTCCCAAGGAGCATCTGGTGGATTCAAACTGCCAACCTCTTGGTTAGCAGCCATAGCACTTAACCACTACACCACCAGGGTTTCCAAGGGGAATGCATGAAGGCATCAGTACCAGGAATTATGGTTCACTGGGGGCCACCAGCGCAGCAGTCTCCCACGAGTTAATATAAAACATCATAAGATCTTAACACAGTTGGGTTCTGGGACCAGAACCTGCAACCAGTGTTGTGCCACTGGTGTCCTAGACGTCTTAAACTTTAGTGTGGTTCAGGACTTGGCCACTGTTAAGGAGACTGTTAAAAATGCATATTCTCAGCCCCTAGCTTCAAAAATTTTGTTTCAGTGAGTTGGCGTAGAGTCCAGGAATATGAAGTTATAAAAGCCTCTCCAGATTGTCCTGAGAAACACTCAGTTTGGGAACCATTTATCAGAAATGCTGAGGGGATTGCCATCATTGGTGGCAAATCTTATGAAATTTTGTGCTTCATGGAGGATTCCTAGTTCCTTCTCTGTGACCATGGGAGTGGCGAGGGAAGAGTTACCTTATGGTTCTCAGTTGTTCCTGTTACTCAGAAGTAGTTCCCTGTGCTGGCTTTCAGGTTAGTGAAATTTTCTTGGACTCTTGGCAGGTTGGGGTATCCAGGGCATTCTACTTTACTAAAGTTGTTTGTTGTTGGTTGTGGTGGTTGTGTGCCATAGAATCGATTCCAACTCATAGTGACTCTGTAGGACAAAGTAGCCCCCTCTAATATACTTTCACTTCTGTATAACACCTATTGAATAAAAATAGCAGAAAAATTTGATCTGTGGCTAGACAATCTTTAGATTGGCATTTCTCTCTAGTGAGATTGGAATGAACCCCAGTTTCATCGAGACAAATAGCATTGGAGGAAATACAATCTCAAGGAAAATGACTGTTGAGATAGGGCATCTCGAAAGTCGTAGTGCAGTTTTAAGCTTTAATAACTTCCGAAGCATAAATGCGGCAAAGTTACTATCATTTAGGAGCTGGGCTAGTTCGTATGAAGTGAGGATCCAGGGATTCAGGGCACATGATGTTACCTTAGCAGGAAATGTTTAAAAATGAAAGGCCAAGGTCGCATGACCTTATGTCCTAAGACTAAAAGTAAAGATAGTTCAAGTTACATGTTAGATTATAAATGCTTAAGTTCTGACAATATAATGGTAATTAAGTTGTTATGAAGAAGAAAAAGAGGGACTGTCAAGAAAAGAATATGTACGTTGCAGAAAGGCCATGGAAAAGCTTGGGTTTCCAAAGGACATGTTAAAAGGGCGAAGCTGACACTTGAGGAAAGTGCTGAAGATGTGGTCCCTGTAATTGCTTTTCGGTGGATTAGTAAATGGCACTCTGCTCTTCTGCGTGTTCACAGCCTTTGTTACTTCACAAAGCCCATGGTTCGAAGGTCTCACTTATTTTGGTTGCTCGTTTATTTCTAACCTATAAGCAAATGACATCTCCTACATCTGTATTGACATTTAGCGCACATAGGATGGCTTCTGTCTGTGCAAAATGGAGGAAGGTTCCTGTCATTCTTCCAGAGTTGTTTGGATGTTAGTTACTGTGGGGTAGCTTGTCATCAAAGGGTTGGTTTGTGGTGCCTCTTTAGAATAATCATAAGCATTCCAATTTAAGAAAATTGAAGAGTGCTAGGATGCCTCTGGTGTGCTAAAAATCAGTCTTGAAGTTTTTGGTACAAATTCATGCTATACATTCTCTGCCCTGGTTTTCCTATTCTTGACAGTATCCGAGATTTGAGGGCAGGCAAACTTGAAACCAGATCTTATGTTAGCATAAGGCTGAGTCGGGAGATGAAGCTTCTAATATGAGTTTGCAAGGTTTGGCTGCCGGGATGACTTTATAAAATATTAATTATGGTTTTCGTTTAATCTGCTCCCAATAAATGGGATTGAAAGCACATACCCTATCTTCTTCATATATGTGTATATATATGTATATGTATAAAATTTGTTGTAAGGTGCCGTCAAGCCGGTTCCAACTCAGAGCGACCCCATGTACAACATAACGAAACACCGCCCATTCCTGTGCCATCCTCACAGTTGCTGTGTTTGAGCCCGTTGTGGCAGCCACGGTGTCAGTCCCACTCACTGAGGGTCTTCCTCTTTTTTGCTGACCTTCTACCTTACCAAGCATGATGTCCTTCCCCAGGGACTGGTCCCTCCTGATAACGTGTCCAAAGTACATGAGACAAAGTCTCGCCATCCTCGCTTCCAGGGAGCACTCTGGCTGTACTTCTTTCAAGACAGACTTATTTGTTCTTCTGGCAGTCCATGGTATGTTTGATATTCTTCACATATACCATAGTTCAGAGGCATCAGTTCTTCGATCTTCCTTTTTCATTCATTGCGTTCGCAGGTAATATATATATGTCTGTGTGTGTAAATATATATATATATATAAACAAATTAGAGCTCTTTAGGAAAAATTATTTTATTAGCCTAAGGAGAACATCTTACATTGGTACGTAATTAAGTAAATTATGTATCAATGACTTTGTGACTTTTTTTAGCAAATTGTTTTCTATGTAATACATCACACTTTCTGTCTCTTCGAATTCAATTCATATTATCTGTATCATTAAATATAAAACAAATTAAGATATAACTCAAAATAATTTATCACCTCATATTTTGTCATCTGAGTGTTGAGCATCTGATACTGAAATAGATGAGAAAGCAACAAGAAACATGAATACCTGTGCATCAGATTTGTGCACACCTTGGCAATATTCTTAGGGAAAAAATCCCAGGAAATGAAGATGCCTACTAAGGGATTACATTTTCCTTTCCTTAGAATGTTTTCAAGTTAGTAGCACTTCATGCCACCGTCTCCTAAAAAGTTTTGTATGCTTCTGAGCAAGTGACAAAAATCTAACTAAAATGGGATTGTACTAATAACGATCGTTTGTGTCCTTTAACTGAACATACATTTTTTTCTCTTGTGTTTGTCTCCTGCTATACTGCTTCCATTTTCAGATATCCCTCCACAAATGATTTTCTTTTTCCTTTTTTTATTATGCTTAAGTGAAAGTTTACAAATCAAGTCAGTCTCTCATGGAAAAATTTATATACACCTTACTCCTAGTTGCTCTCCCCCTAATGAGACAGCACATTCCTCCTCTCCACCCTGTATTTCCCATGTCCATTCAGCCAGCTTCTGTTCCCCTCTGCCTTCTCATCTCCTCTCCAGACAGGAGATGCCCACATAGTCTCATGTGTCTGCTTGAACCAAGAAGCTCACTCCTCACCAGTGTCATTTTCTGTCTTATAGTCCAGTTCAATTCCTGTCTGAAGAGTTGGCTTTGGGAATGGTTCCAGTCTTGGGCTCACAGAAGGTCTGGGGACCATGACCTCCAGGGTCCTTCTAGTCTCAGTCAGACCATTAAGTCTGGTCTTTTTACGAGAATTTGAGGTCTGCATCCAACTGCTCTCCTGCTCCTTCAGGGATTCTCTCTTGTGTTCCCTGCCAGGGCAGTCATCGATTGTAACCAGGCACCATCTAGTTCTTCTGGTCTCAGTCTGATATAGTCTCTGATTTATGTGGCCCTTTCTGTCTCTTGGGCTCATAATTACCTTGTGTCCTTGGTGTTCTTTATTCTCCTTTGTTCTAGGTGGGTTGAGACCAATTGATGCATTTTAGATGGCCACTTGCTAGTGTTTAAGACCCCCTACTCCACTCTCCAAAGCGGGATGCAGAATGTTTTCTTAATAGATTTTATTATTCCAGATGATCTAGATGTCCCCTGAAACCGTGGTCCCCAGACCCCTGCCCCAGCTACTCTGGCCTTCGAAGCATTCGGTTTATTCAGGAAAGTTCTTTGCTTTCAGTTTAGTCCAGCTGTGCTGATCTCTCCTGTCTTGTGTGTTTTCCTTCCCTTCACCTAAAATAGTTCTTGTCTACTGTCTAATTAGTGAAAGCCCTTTTCCCTCCCTCCCTCCCCACCCTTGTAACCATCAAAGAATATTTTCTTCTCTGTTTAAACTATTTTTCAAGTTCTTATAATAGTGCTCTTGTATAATATTTGTCCTATTGCAACTGGCTAATTTCTCTCAACACAGTGCCTTCCAGATTCCTCCACGTTATGAAATGTTTCACGGATTCATCATTGTTCTTCATTGATGCGTAGTATTTCATTGTCGCGGTCATCTTAATCGATGCAGAAAAAGACATTTGATAAAATCCAACACCCTTGATAAAAACTCTCAGCAAAATATGAATAGAAGGGAAATTCCTCAACATAATTCAGGCCATATATGCAAAGCTAACAGTGAACTTTATTCTCAGTGGAGAAAGATTGGCAGCATTCCCCTTCAGAACAAGAATGAGACAAGGATGCTTGTTATCACCATTCTTATTCAATATTGTAGTGAGGTCCTAGCCAGAGCAATAAGGTGAGAAAGGGAAATAAAGGGTACCCAAACTGGAAGAGAAGAAGTAAAATTATTCTTATTCGCAGATGACATAATCCTATATGTACAAAATCTCCCAGACTGCATAAGAAAGTTACTGGAACTAATAGAAGAATTCAGCAAAGTGACGGGATACAAGATCGAAACACACACATCAGTTGGGTTCCTCTACACCAGTAAGGAGGACTCTGGAAAGGAGATAAAGAAAGGAATACCATTTACAGTAGTCCCCAAAAGGGTAAAATACCTAGGAATAAACCTAACTAAGGAGGTAAAAGACTTACACAAGGAAAAGTATAAAACACTACTGCAGTAAACCAAAAGAAAAAAAAAAATTTTTTTTTTTTTTTAAAAAGAGACCTGCTTAAATGGAAAAACAGTCTATGCTCATGGATTGAAGAATTAACATTGTAAAATGTCGGTACTACTGAAAGCGATATATAGATACATTGTAATCCTGATCCAAATCCCAACAACATTCTTTAATAAAATGGAAAAACTTATCTCCAACTTTATATGGAAAGGAAAGTGGCCCTGAATAGCTAAAGCAATATGGAAGAAGAACAAAGTAGGAGGCCTTACACTTCCTGATCTCAAAACTTAGGCAGCTACGGTAATCAGAACAGCCTGGCACTGGTTGACGGACACACAGACCCAGGAAAAGAACTGAGAGCCCAGAAGTAAACCCATCCATTCGCAGGCAGCTGATCTTTGACAAAGGCTGCATGCCCATTCACTGCTGAAGAGACAGTCTCTTTAACAAATGGTGCTGGCAAACTGGAGATCCATTTGCAGAAAAATGAAACAGTATCCACACCTCATACCATACACAAAACTAACTCAAAATGGATCAAAGACCTAAATATTAAAGCTAAAACTATTAAGATCCTGGAAGATAACATAGGAAAAAAACTAGGAGACTTAAGGGACCTAACTTCTAGCACAAATAGTCTATCAGACACAACTAAAAATACATGAGTAACAGAAGATAAATTAGAGAACTGGTACCTCCGAAAAACTAAATACTTACGCTCATCAAAATACTTTACCAAAAGAGTAAAAAGAGAACCTACAGACTGGAAGAAATCTTGAATGAAATATCTGATAAGGGTCTAATGTCTAAAATATATTAAAAAAACTTCAACAACAAAAACACAATCCAATCAAAGAATGAACAAAGGACATGAATAGACACTTCACAAAGGAGGACATTCAGGCAGCTAACAAACACACGAAAAGATGCTCACGATCATTAGCCATCAAAAACCAAACCAAACCCATCGCCATGGAGTCACTTCTGACTTACAGCTACTCAGCAGGACAGAGTAGAACTTCCCCACAGGGTTTCCAAGGCTGTAATCTGTACAGAAGCAGACTGCTACGTCTTTCTCCTGTGGAGCAACTGGTGGTTTGAACTGCTGAACTTTCGGTTAGTAGCTGAGTGCTTAACTACTGCACCACCAGGACCCCTTGCCATTGGCCATTGTCAAAACCAAACCTTTATGGCCGTTGAGTTGATTCCTACTCATAGCAACCCTATCACCACGGAGTAGAGCTGCCCCATAGGGTTTCCAAGGCTGTAAATCTTCACAGAAACAGACTGCCACATCTTTCTTCTGTGGAGTGGTTGGTGGATTCAGACCACCAATCTTTCAGTTAGCAGCCCAGCACCTAACCACTGCATCAGCAGGGCTTCTCGTCATTAGCCATCAGAAAGGTGCAAATGAAACAACAATGATGTACCATTTCACCCCTTCAAAAACGGCACTGAGAAAAGGCCCTAGGTAGATAAGTAAAGCATTACTGAAAAAGAACAGAGTGGGATGCCTCACCCTACCTGATATTAGAACCTGTTATACCACCACAGTAGTCAGAATACTCTGGTACTGGTAGCAGATACATAAACCAGTGGAACAGAACTGAGAACCCAGACATAAATTCATCCATACGAGCAGCTGATATTTGACAGAGGCCCAAAGTCAGTTAAATGGGGGAAAGGCAGTCTCTTTAACAAATGGTGCTGGCATAACTGGATATCCGTCTGCAAAAAAATGAAACAGGACCCATATTTAACACCATGTGCAAAAACTCACACAAAGTTGATCAAAGACTTAAATATAAAATCTAAAATGATAAAGATCATGGAAGAAAAAATAGGGACAATGCTAGGAGCCCTAGATACATGGCATAAACAGTATATAAAACATTATTAACAATACACAAACACCAGAAGAGAAACTAGATAACTGGGAGCTCCTACAAATCAAACACTTATGCTCATCCAAAGACTTCACCAAAAGAGTAAATTAAGACAACCTATAGGCTGGGAAAAAATTCTTGGCTATGACAAATCCGATCAGCATCTAATTTCTGAAATCTACAAGATACTGCAAAACCTCAACAACAGAAAGACAAATAACTCAATTAAAAATGAGCAAAGACATCAATTGATGAATGAATAAACAAACTGATACATATGCACAATGGAGTGTTATACAGTGATAAAGACTGACGATAAATCTGTGAAACATAACATGGATGAATCTGGAGGACATTATGCTGAGTGAAATAAGTCAATCACAAAAGGACAAATATTGTATGAGACCACTACTGTAAAAACTCATGTAAAGGCTTGCACAAAAAAAGAAACAATCTATGATGGTTACAAGGAAGGGGAGGGGTGGGGATAGAAAAACAGTAAATAGACAATAAAAAAAAGATAAATGGTAACTTTGGTTAAGGGGAAGCCAGAACAACTTTACAAGGGAAGGTCATGAAAGCTCCATAGACACATCCAAACTCCCTGAGGGACCAAGTTGCTGGACTGAGGGCTGTGGGACCATGGTCTGGGGGAACATCTAGGTCAATTGACATAATATAGTTTATAAAGAATATGTTTTACATTCTACTTTGGTGAGTAGCATCTGGGGTCTTAAAAGCCTGTGAGCAGCCATCTAGGATACTTTACTGCTCTCACCCCTTTGGGAGCAAGGAGGAATGAAGAAAACTAAAGATACAAGGGAAAGATTAGTCCAAAGGACTGATGGACCACATCTACCATGGCCTCCAGGATACTGAGCCCAGTACAATGAGAAGGTGCCCGGGTTCCACTGCTGACTGCTCTGACATGGATCACAATAGAGGGTCCCATACAGAGCTGGAGAAAAATGTGGAGCAAAATTCTAACTCAGAAAGAAAGGCCAGACTTGCTGGCCTGACAGAGACTGGTGAAACCCTGAGAGTATGGCTTCCAGATACCCTTTCAGCTTAGTAATGAAGTCAGTCCCAAGGTTTACCCTTCAGACAAAGATTGGACAGGCCATAAAAAAAAAAAAATGAGACTAAAGGGGCACACCAGCCCTGAGGCAAGACCTAGAAGGCAGGAGGAGACAGGAAAGCTAGTAATAGGGAACCCAAGGTTGAGAAGGGAGAGTGTTGACATGTCGTGGGGTTCTTAACCAAATATTGTGAAACAATATGTGTACTAACTGTTTAATGAGAAACTAGTTCTGTGAATCTTCATCTAAAGTACATTTAAGAAGAAAAAACTGCAAAGCAGAAAAAAAAATGGGCAAAAGCTATGAATAGGCACTTCACCAAAGAAGACATTCGGGCGGCTAACAGGTACATGAGGAAATGCTCACCGTCATTAGCCATTAGAGAAATGCAAATCAGAACTCCAGTGAGATACTATCTCACCCCAACAAGGCTGGCATTATTCCAAAAGACACAAAATAATGTTGGAGAGGTTGTGGAGAGACTGGAACACTTACACACTGTTGGTGGGAATGTAAAATGGTACAACCACTTTGGAAATCAATTTGGCGTATCCTTAAAAGGCTAGAAATAGAACTAGCACACGATCCAGGAATCCCACTCCTTGGAATATATCCTAGAGAAGTTAGAACCTTGACACGAACAGATATATGCACACCCATGTTCACTGCAGCACTGTTAGCAAAAGGATGGAAGCAACCAAGGTGCCCATCAATGGATGAATGGATAAATAAATTATGGTATATTCATACAATGGAATCTATGTAACAAGAACAATGATGAATCTGTGAAACAATAACATGGAGGAATCTGGAAGACATTATGCTGAGTGACATTAGTCAGTTGCAAAAGGACAAATATTGTATTAGATCCCTATTATAAGAACTCAAGAAAGGTTTTAAACAGAAGAAAACATTCTTTGATGGTTATGAGGGTGGAGAGGGAGGGAAAGGGGTATTCACTAATTAGATAGAGGAAAAGAATTATTTTAGGTGAAGGGAAGGACAATACACAATACAGGGAAAGTCAGCTGGACTAAACCAAAAGTTAAGTTTCCTGAATACAACCAAACAGTTTGAAGGACAGAGCAGCAGGGGCAGGGATCTGGGACCATGGTTTCATTGGACATCTTGGTCAGTTGGCATAACAAAGTCTGTTAAGAAAATGTTCTGCCTCCCACTTTGGTGAGTGGTATCTGGGGTCCTAAAAGCTAGCAAGTGGCCATCTAAGATGCTTCCATTGGTCTCCTCCCATCTGGAGCAAAGGAGAATGAAGAACACCAAAGACACAAGGAAAATAAGAGCCCAAGAGACAGAAAGGGCCACATAAACCAGAGACTCCATCAGCCTGAGACTGGAACAACTAGATGGTGCCTGGCTACCACCAGCGACTGCCCTGACAAGGAACACAACAGAGAATCCCTGATGCTGCAGGAGAAGAGTGGGATACAGACCTCAAATTCTAGTAAAAAAACCACACTTAATGGTCTGACTGAGACTGGAGGGACCCCAGAGGTCATGGTCCCTGGACTCTCTGTTGGCCCAAAACTAAAACCATTCCAGAATGCAACTCTTCAAAGATTAAACTAGACTGTAAGACATAAAATGATGCTTGTGAGGAGTGAGCTTCTTAGACTAAGTGGGCAGCTTCTGTCCAGAGGTTTGGCCGAGATGAGTAGGCAGAGAGGGACAGGAGCTGGTTGAATGGACACAGGAAATACAGAGTGGAGAGAAGGAGTGTACTGTCACATTGTAGGGAGAGCAGCTAGGGTCACATAACAATGTGTGTATAAGTTTTTGTATGAGAAATTGACTTGAATTGTAAACTTTCACTCAAAGCACAACTAAAAAAAATTTTTTTAAGGAAAAAAACGGCACTGATCAAAAAAACAGAAATCAACAAATGTTGACGAGGTTGTGGAGAGATTGGAGATATCATGCACTGCTGGTGGGACTGTAAAATGGTGCAACCACTATGGAAAACAGTATGGCGTTTCCTCAAAAAGCTAGAAATAGAAATACCTTATGATTCAGCAGTTCCACTCCTAGGTATATATCCTAGAGCTATAAGAACAGTGAAACAAACAGACAGACGGACACATATGTTCGTTCATTGCAGCATTATTCAGAATAGCAAAAAGGTGGAAACAACCTAAGTGGCTATCAGTAGAAAGATGGATAAACAAGTTGTGATTCATACATGCACTGGAATACTATGTAACTATAAAGAATGATATGAACTCTGAAAACATTTTATAACATGGATGAATTTAGAGGATATTATGCTGAGTAAAATACGCTGATTACAAAAGGACAAATATTGTACGGCCTCGCTTTTATAAAAAGTCAAGAATAGGTAGGTATACACAGAGAAAGCAATGTTCTTTGATGGTTACCAGGGAGGGGAGAAGGAGGGAGGGGGAATCACTTTCTAGAAAGTAAAAAACCCATTGCCTTTCAGCTGATTCACTTCCGACGGATAGAGACCCTATAGGATGAGTAGAGCTGCCCCATAGGATGGATTCTAGATAGTAGATGCTTGTTACTTTTGATGATGTGAAAGGCAGTACCGAAATGGGTGAAGTCTGCACAAGCTGACAAGGCAAATGAAGACACTAAGAAGTATGCAAGAATAAGCTTCAGTAAATGCTGTAACGTAAACAATTTTGCGACAACAGTAATAACAACCAGGAAATATGAGTGTAGTTACACAGGTATCTGTGTACGCATATATGTGTACAGGAAGACATGTGAGTACATCGTGTGCATCTATAGATGTACCTGTAGGCATATGTATATACACGTTTGAGTGTGCTAAGTATTTATTCACATATAGAATAAAGTACAAAAGGGGCACAGTTACAGAGGCTTCTCAGGCATATCCAAACACCTCACATGATTGGTTTACTGAGTTAAAAAGTTTAGGACCGTAGGCTCATGGGACACTCAGTCAGTTGGCATAACATAGTTCATAAAGATAACGTTCTATGTACTAGTTTATTGAGTAGTGTCTGGGGTCTTAAAGGCTTACAAGTGCCCATCTAAGATACAACTCTTGGTCTCTGCTTAAGCAGAGACTCAAAGAACCTTCTCCACAGGACTAAGAGCTCACAGGAACCACAGCATCTTCTAGCCTGAGACCAGAAGAGCTAGACGGTGTCCAGCTACCATTACTGACCCTGACCAGGGGCACAATAGAAGGTCCTGAATAAAACGGGAGAAAAATGTAGAAAAATTCAAATTCCTAAAAAAGGCCAGACTTCCTGGAACAATAAAGACTATAGCAACCCCCTAGACTGTCGCCCTAAGATACCCTTTGAACTTGGAACTGAAGCTTCTCCCAGAGGTCACCTTTCAGCCAGATAATAGATTGGATTATAAAGTACACATCATAAAATCATAACCAATGAGTGCCCCCTCAAACAATCAACTCTGTGTAACTAAGTGGTCGACATTTACCCAGAAGCAAAGTTGAGAAGGCAAGGTGGGGCAGGGAAGCTATGTCGGTAGAACACACAGAATGGAAATAATGAGATGGTGACACATTGTGAAAATTGTAACCAATGTCATGGAAAAATTTGTATAAAACGTGTTATTTGGGAACCTAATATGCTGCGTAAACTTTCATCTAAAACACAATTAAAATAAAAAAAAGATACCAACCAAAAATAACCCAAACTTGTTACCGTGGAATCGATTCCAACTCATGACAACTCCATGTGTTAAAGTAGAACGGAGTCCCATAGGGTGTTCTTGGCTGTAATTTTTTTTTTTTTTTTAATTGTGCTTTAAGTGGAACTTTACAAATCAAGTCAGTCTCTCACAAAAAAAACTTATATACACCTTGCTACATACTTCCCCAAATGAGACAGCCGCTCCCTCTCTCCACTCTCTCCACTCTCTCCTGTCGTCTCCATTCCGCCAACTTCTGACCCCCTCTACCCTCTCATCTCCCCTCCAGGCAGGAGATACCAACATAGTCTCAAGTGTCCACCTGATCCAAGAAGCTCACTCCTCACCAGCATCTCTCTCCAACCCATTGTCCAGTCTAATCCCTGTCTGAAGAGTTGGCTTCTAGAATGGTTCCTGTCCTGGGCCAACAGAAGGTCTGGGGGCCATGAGCACCGGGGTCCTTCTAGTCTCAGTCAGACCATTAAGTCTGGTCTTTTTACGAGAATTTGGGGTCTGTATCCCACTGCTCTCCTGCTCCCTCAGGGATTCTCTGTTGTGTTCCCTATCAGGGCAGTCATCAGTTGTAGCTGGGTACCATCTAGCTCTTCTGGTCTCAGGCTGATGTAGTCACTGGTTTACGTGGCCCTTTCTGTGTCTTGGGCTGATAATTACCTTGTGTCCTTGATGTACTTCGTTCTCCTTTGATCCAGGTGGGTTGAGACTAATTGATGCATCTTAGATGGCCGCTTGCTAGCGTTTAAAACCCTAGATGCCTCTCTCCAAGGTGGGATGCAGAATGTGTTCTTAATAGGTTTTATCATGCAAATTGACTTAGATGTCCCCAGAAACCATGGTTCCCAAACCCCTGCCCCTGCTACACTGGCCTTCGAAGCATTTAGTTTATTCCGGAAACTTCCTTGCTTTTGGTTTAGTCCAGTTGTGCAGACCTCCCCTGTATTGTGTGTTGTCTTTCTCATCACCTGAAGTGGTTCTTATCTACTATCTCATTAGTGAATATCCCTCTCACCGTCCCTCCTTCCCTCCACCCTCCTCCTAACCATCAAAGAATAGTTTCTTCTCTGTTTAAATTATTTCTTGAGTTCTTACAATAGTTTTTTTTTTTTTTATAATAGTGGTCTTATACAATATTTATCCTTTTGCAACTGACTGATTTCACTCAGCATAATGCCTTCCAGATTCCTCCATGTTATGAAATGTTTCACAGATTCATCACTGTTCTTTATCGATACATAGTATTTGATTGTGTGAATATACAATAATTTACTTATCCATTCATCTGTTGATGGGTACCTTGGTTGCTTCCATCTTTTTGCTATTGTAAACAGTGCTGCGGTGAACACGGGTGTGCATGTATCTGCTCCTGTAAAGGCTCTTATGTCTCCGGGATATGTTCCAAGGAGTGGGATTGCTGGATCATGTGCTAGTTCTATTTCTAGCTTTTTAAGGAAGCGCCAAATCGATTTCCAAAGTGGTTGTACCATTTGACATTCCTACCAGCAGTGTATAAATGTTCCAATCTCTCCACGGCCTCTCCAACATTTATTATTTTGTGTTTTTTGGATTAATGCCAGCCTTGTTGGAATGAGATGGAATCTCATTGTAGTTTGGATCTGCATTTCTCTAATGGCTAATGATCGTGAACATTTCTTCATATATCTGTTAGCTACCTGAATGTCTTCTTTAGTGAAGTGTCTATTCATATCTTTTGCCCAGTTTTTAATTGGGTTATTTGTCTTTTTGCAGTTGAGTTTTTGAAGTATCATGTAGATTTTAGAGATCTGATGCTGATCCGAAATGTCATAGCTAAAAACTTTTTCCCAGTCTGTAGGTAGTCTTTTTACTCTTTTGGTGAAGTCCTTGGATGATGAGCATAGGTGTTTGATTTTTAGGAGCTCCCAGTTATCTAGTTTCTCTTCTACATTATTAGTAATGATTTGTAAACTGTTTATGCCATGTATTAGGGCTCCTAACTTTGTCCCTATTTTTTCTTCCATGATCTTTATTGTTTTAGATTTTATATTTAGGTCTTTGATCCATTTTGAGTTAGTTTTTGTGCATGGAGTGAGGTTTGGGTCTTGTTTCATGTTTTTGCAGATAGGTATCCAGCTATACCAGCACCATTTGTTAAAGAGACAGTCTTTTCCCCAGTGAACTGTTTTGGGGTCTTTGTCAAGTATCAGTTGCTCATATGTGGATGGATTTATGTCTGGATTCTCAATTCTGTTCCATTGGTCTGTGTATCTGTTGTTGTACCAATACCAGGCTGTTTTGACTACTGTGGCGGTATAATAGGTTCTAAAATCAGGTAGAGTAAGGCCTCCCACTTTGTTCTTTTTAGTAATGCTTTACTTGTCCAGAGCCTCTTTCCCTTCCATATGAAGTTGGTGATTTTATTCTGCATCTCATTAGAGAATTTTGTTGGAATTTGGATCGAAATTGCATTAAATGTATAGATTGCTTTTGGTAGAGTAGACATTTTTATAATGTTAAGTCTTCCTGTCCATTAGCAAGGTATGTTTTTCCACTTACGTAGGTCTCTTTTGGTTTCTTACTGAAGTGTATTGTAGTTTTCTTTGTATAAGTCTTTTACATCTCTGGTAAGATTTATTCCAAGGTATTTTATCTTCTTGGGGGCTGTTGTAAATGGTATTGATTTGGTGATTTCCTCTTCGATGTTCTTTTTCTTTGTGTAGAGGAATCCAACTGATTTTTGTATGTTTTTTTTTTTTTATATCTTGTATTTTATCCCAATATTCTGCTGAACTCTCCTATTAGTTTCAGTAGCTTTCTGGAGGATTCCTTAGGGTTTTCTGTGTATAAGACCATGTCGTCTACAAATACAGATAATTTTACTTCTTTCTTGCCAACCTTGATGCCCTTTTTTTTTTTTTGTCTATCCTGATTTCTCTGGCTAGGGCCTCCAGCACAATGTTGAATAAGAGCGGTGATAAAGGGCATCCTTGTCTGGTTCCTGTTCTCAAGGGGAATGCTTTCAGACTCTCTTCATTTAGGATGATGTTGGCTGTTGGCTTTGTATGAATGCCGTTTATTATGTTGAGGAATTTTCCTTCTATTGCTATTTTGCTGAGAGTTTTTATCATGAATGGGTGTTGAACTTTGTCAAATGCCTTTTCTGCATCAATTGATAAAATCATGTGATCCTGATCCTTGTCTTTTCTTTTATGTGATGGATTACAGTAATTGTTTTTCCAATGTTAAACCATCCCTGCATACCTGGTATGAATCCTACTTGGTCATGGTGAAGTATTTTTTTTTGATATGTTGTTGAATTCTACTGGCTAGAATTTTGCTGAGAATTTTTCTAAGTTCATGAGGGATATAGGCCTGTAATTTTCTTTTTTTTTTTGTGGTGTCTTTACCAGGTTTTGGTATCAGGGATATGCTGGCTTCATGGAATGAGTTTGGTAGTATTCCGTCCTTTTCTATGCTCTGAAATATGTTAGTAGTCGTGGTGTTAACTCTTCTGTAAAAGTTTGGTAGAACTCTGCAGGGAAACCTTCTGGTCCAGGGCTTTTTTTGTGTTGGGAGTTTTTTGATTACCTCTTCAATCTCTTCTTTTGTTATGGGTCTATTTAGTTGTTCTACCTCTGTTCCTGGTAGTAGTAGGTAGTGTATTTCTAGGAAATCATCCATTTCTTCTAGGTTTTGAAATTTCTTAGAGTTCAATTTTTCATAATAATCTGATATGATTCTTTTAATTTCTTTTGGATCTGTTCTAATATCTCCCATCTTATTTCTTATTCGGGTTATTTGCTTCTTCTCCTGTTTTTCTTTTGTCAGTTTGGACAATGGTTTATCAATTTTGTTGATTGTTTCAAAGAACTAGCTTTTGGTCTTGTTAATTTTTTCAACTGTTTTTCTGTTTTCTATTTCATTTAGTTCAGCTCTAATTTTTATTATTTGTTTTCTTCTGGTGCCTGAGGGTTTCTTTTTTTTCTCTTTCTATTTGTTCAAGTTATAGGGATAATTCTTTGATTTTGGCCCTTTCTTCTTTTTGGATGGGGGCATTTATTCGTATAAATTGATCTCTGAGCGCTGCTTTTGCTGTATCCTAAAGGTTCTGATAGAAAGTGTTTTCATTCTCATTGGATTCTATGAATTTCTTTATTCCATCCTTAGTGTCTTCTATAATCCAGTCTTTTTTGAGCAGGGAATTGTTCAATTTCCAAGTGTTTGATTTCTTTTCCCTGGATTTTCTGTTATCGATTTCTGCTTTTCTAGCCTTATGGTCAGAGAAGATGTTTTGTAATATTTCAGTGCTTTGGATTCTGCTAAGGCTTGCTTTATGACCTAATATGTGGTCTATTCTAGAGGATGTTCCATGTGCACTAGAAAAGAACGTATACTTTATTGCTGTTGGGTGGAGTGTTCTGTATATGTCTAAGAGGCCAAGTTGGTTGATTGTGTCATTTAGATCTTCCATGTCTTTATTGAGCTTCTTTCTGGATATCCTGTCCGTCACTGGAAGTGGTGTGTTGAAGTCTCCTACTATTATTGTGGAGCTGTCTATCTCACTTTGAATGCTGATAGAGTTTGTTTTATGTATCTTACAGCCCTGTCGTTGGGTGCATGAGTATTTAATATGGTTATGTCTTCTTGGTATATTGTCCCTTTAATCATTATGTAGTGTCCTTCCTTATCCTTTCTGATGGATTTAACTTTAAAGTCTATTTTGTCAGAAATTAATATTGCCACTCCTGCTCTTATTTGATTTCTGTTTGCTTGATATATTTTTTCCATTCTTTGAATTTTAGTTTGTTTGTGTCTCAAAGTCTAAGGTGTGTTTCTTGTAGGCAACATATAAACGAATGGTGTTTTTTAATCCATTATGCTACTCTCTGTCTCTTTATTGGTGCATTTAGTCCATTTACATTCAGTGTAATTATCGATAGGTATGAATTTAGTGCTATCGTTTTTATGTCTTTTTTTGTGTGTTGTTGACAGTTTTTTTCCCACTTAATTTTACGTGCTGAGTAGATTATCTTTATATATTGTCCTTTCCTTATATTCATTGTTGTTGATTTTGTTTCTTCTGAGCCTCTATTTTTTTCTTGTATTTTATATTAATGAATAGGATAGTTTGTCTTCTTTGTGATTACCTTATTATTTGCCCCTATTTTTCTAAATTAAAACCTAACTGTTATTTCTTTGTATCGCTGTATCTTCCTCTCCATATGGAAGGTCTGTGATTATATTTCTTAGTCCTTCTTTATATTTTTAATGTTGTCTTCTTTTAAGGTTTTTTTTTTTTTTAATCTTGCTTTGTTTTTTTGATTTCCCTGTCTTGGTTGACTTCTCATTGCTCTGCCCAGTGTTCTAGTCTTGGGTTGATACCTGATATTATTGATTTTCTAACCAAGAACTCCCTTTAGTATTTCTTCTAGTTTTGGTTCCATTTTTATGAATTCCCTAAACTTCCATTTATCTGGAAATGTCCTAATTTCACCCTCATATTTAAGAGACAGTTTTGCTGGATATATGATTCTTCGCTGGCAATTTTTTTTCCTTCAATTTTTTAAATAAGCCATCTCATTGCCTTCTGGCATGCATGGTTTCTGCCGAGTACTCCAAGCTTATTCTTATTGGCTCTCCTTTTAGGTGACTTTTCCTTTATCCCTAGCTGCTCTTAAAAGTCTCTCTTTATCTTTGCTTTTGGCAAGTTTGATGACAGTATATCTTGGTGACTTTTTTTTAACATCTACCTTATGTCGAGTTCGATGACCATCTTGGATAGATACCTTCTCATCTTTCACAATATCAAGGATTTGTCAACAAATCTTCAACAGTTCCCTATGTATTTTGTTATCCCTCCCTGTTCTGTTACTTCAGTCACTTCTGGGTTATTTCTCTTGATGGAGTTCCACATGATTCTTAAGGTTTCTTCACTTCTTAAAATTCTTTTCTCTGATTTTTCTTCAAATATATTAGTGCCAAGCGATTTATCTTCAATTTCAGAAATTCTGGCTTCTACTTGCTCAGTTCTGCTCCTCTGACTTTCTGTTGAGTTTTCTGCTTCTCTAATATTATTGTTAATCTTCTGAATTTCTGATTGCTGTCTGATATGGATTTTTCCAGCTTATTAAATTTTTCATTATGTTCCTGAGTAATCTTTCTAATTTCTTCAGTTGCTTTATCTGTGCGCTCCTTGGCTTGTTCTCCGTATTGCCTCATTTCCTTCCTGATGTCTTGAGGGGTTCTGTGTGTTAAAGCTTTGTATTCTGTCTCTGGTAATTGCAGGAGTGCACTTTTATTTAGAAGATCCCTGGGTTCTTTGTTTTGAGAGCTTGTTGAGGTGATCATGGTCTGTTTCTTTATGGGACTTGATATTGACTGTTGTCTCTGAGCCATCTATAAGTTATTGTATTAGTTTATGTTTGCTTACTGTGTCATAGCTTCTCGCTTTGTTTTGTTTTGATATGCCCAAATGGGTTGCTTGAGTGAGCTAGCTTGATTATTTTTGCCTTTGGAGCTCTGACGTCCTGTCCCCAGATGGCTAGAACTGTTATCAGGTATACCGGTCTAGGAGTCCATTCACTTGTATGAATTCAGCTTATGTGTCCAGGTAGCTGATCATCAATTATGCGGTATAGGCTTTGTCCTAGAGTCTTAGAGGGGCAGGGGTGATTGGTGTAGGTATTGGTATCTGGATGCAGCATCAGGTCACGCTCTGAACAAGGCAGGAGATGGAGAACCGACCCTCGAGTATCTTTGAGGAAAGCACGTCCCTGTTCCCTAGAGCATGCTGGTGGGTGGGTTCTGCAGATGGACCATGGACACCCAAAGTTTTTGGTTGTAAGGACTGTGAGGTACCTGTTATCCTTGGACCCCTGTCACGGGTAGTTGGGGGACCTGAGTGGAGCTACCAGACCTTAGGCCCCTGATATAGGTAGGTGAGGACCCTGTTTAGTAGGCAAGGCAATGTCAAACATTAAGCACCCACCTCTCCATCGCACAGCTGAAACGGTTGGAGTCTGCCAACAAGGGCCTATTCTCCTGAAATAGGCCCACACAGGTTCATATAGAGGGGAAAGGTGCTCAAAGTCCACAGATTGTTTATGAGTGGACAGGAGCTGCTTCTGTCCTGAGCTCCCCTGATTAGCTGGGAAATTATCTTTTCCCCCAAATGCAATTTTTTTCCTTCTCCAAGGCTGGGAGGATGGGTCTAGGCACTGAACAGTGCCTGTCTCAGGCCCAAGGAATTCAGCTGCTAAAGCCGGCTTGGGGGGGTGGGATGGGGGCGGTAAAATATATGCAGCTACTTAGCTTTTGCCAAGAGCGCCGTTATTCTCAGGTTCCGGAGGTGTGAGTAAGCTGCATGGCTGGCCGTGTCTCCCTGAGGAAACTGCGGCTGAAGGCTAGTATCAGCCCGCCGCTGGCGGCTGCTATTGCTCCAGGAACGGTGCCTGAGGGTTCCCTGCCATTCAGGTCCAGTAACTCCTTTCTGCTTCTGAATGGTTTCCTCCTCCCCCTGCCCCTCAGTTCATTTTCTAAGCTTGCCTTTGATGCTCAGGGATCCTATCTTGTCATAAATATACTCGTTTCACTTGTTTTTTGTGGTCTTTGTTGTAAAGAGGGCTCGCTGACAGTGTCTGTCTATTCCACCATCTTGGCTCCTGGCTGTAATTTTTCTGAAAGCAGATCACCAGGCCTTCGTTCTGTGGTTCTGCTGGGTGGGTTTAGACTGTCAGGCTTTTGGCTAGTCACCCAGAACAAACCATTTGTGCTCCCCAGGGATCTTTCAGAGAGATGTGTAGGTGGACAGTGCTACATTTAAGTCAGGAGTTTGCCTTAGTAGATAATATTGTGCTTTTTCTTGTATTAATAAAAGTAATGGACATTATAGGAAATTCAGAAAATAACAGAAATTTGTGTATTTTAAAAATTACTTACCCCAGAGATTTGATTTACAAAGTGACATTTTCTTCCTTCCCTGTTAAACATAGCCATACACAACAGCATGGATGAATTTTGAAAACACAAAGTTGAGCAAAATACATAAGACATAAAAACATACATGCTGTATGATTCTAGTCATATAACATCCACATATAGGTAAAAGTCAGCAACATTTACAGGAATGCAGTGGTAGGTGGTGAAGTGTAAAGAGGTGCATGGAGAAGGTTGTTCTAAAGTCAGGCTGTCACCTCCCAAGAGGAGAGGAATGGTGATGCCTGGGAACACTTGCATTGGACTTCCCAGGTAGTGTCAGTGTTCTGTTTCTGTTTCTGTTTTTAACTGAGATGTTCACTTTAAAATTATTTATTAAACTGAGAGTATCTGTTACCTATTTGTCATAAAATATATAATATTTGTATTTACCAATAAATATGTAGAAAGCGACTAGGGATAGAACAGATAGTATGGTATGTTCCCATTTCATTAAAAACGGAAAAGATCACGTCTGTTATTTGTATATGTGTTGAGTAGAAGAATGTATAACAAATTAGTAGCAGTGGTTGCTTCTGAGGAGAAGGATTGAAATTCTGGAATGGGAGGGAGACTTAATTTCAGTATATACTCTCTTATTTCCAATTTCCACTGTAGAATGGTCTCAAAATTAAATGGTAAAGGATAAAGGAAATTAGGACAAAAAAAATAAGTAATTAACACCTTTATGACGTCCTTGTTAAGATTATGAAGGTTTGGAGTTGAGATCAAGGAAGACTATGACTGAATGTTAAAGTGATATGATCGACTTTTCAGATCATATCACCCTTTTTCATTGCCAGAGGAGTGGCTGTCTGTGATGCTCTTAGAAACCGTGCTTATGGTAATGAGCCTGCAACTTTAGCATGCATCAGGATCACCTGGAGGGCTTGGGAAAATACAGATTCCTGGGCCCCACCTTCAGAGTGTCTGAATCAGTAAATTTGTTTTGGAGCCTGAGAATTTGCATTTCTCTAAGTTCCTAGGCCATGCTAATGCTACTGGTCTGGGGACCAGGCTTTGAAAACCACTGGTCAGCAGAGCTACAGCTCCATAGAGGGATATGTTGGGAAATAGCAGAGCAAATGTGGAGAGCCATCATGCGTATAGTACTTGTTTCCAACACAAAAGGAGCAGGAGTTGCAGAATTTGTGCCCCATGTTGTGGCATTGTCTGTTTTTTGGGGATGCATGACAACATAGGCTTTGCCAAAGCTTGGGAAATCTGATAGAACCATTTAAAACCAACCGAAGAAACAGCGTTCTTGAAATAAGGTGCCTAAGTTCGTGGCCATCCTTAACTGTGACTTTAGATAGCCGGAATAAACAAAAATGTTTACACTCATTTAGGAGCCCTGATGGCGTAGTGGTTAAGAGCTGTGGCTGCTAACCAAAAGGTCGACAGTTTGAATCCACCAGCTGCTTCTTGGAAACCCTATGGGACAGTTCTGCTCTGTCCTGTAGAGTCGCTATGAGGCAGAATCAACTCCATGGCAATGGGTTTTTATGTACGCATTTAAAAAACTGTGCAGAAGGCTAGCTTTGAGAACCTTTTTCTTCATATTTCCTTGAAAAAGGAGACAAACAGAGAACTATTTTTTAGGTAAAGGAAAAGATTTATTATTTTGTTCATGTTACAGTTAATGGATCATGATTTTGAATTGCCTTATCAGTCTTCTTTTGAGCCTTCTTTTATTGTGTTTGCCGATAAAACAGATTTCCATTGATGACCTGTAACATGTATGGAACTTGTATAATGAAAATCTCCTAGAAGCATGGAGTCGACTTCTGCTGGGACTTGTGCTTAGTCCAGCCACGTAGAGACTGACCCTTTTTAAGACAGGGAAGGATCTCCCCCACCCGGAAGCTGGCAGTCCCTGGTAGTATAGAAACAGATTTGTTTTGTGATTGTCTCCTTAACTTGTTCTCTGGCTTTACTTTGGACTTCTGATGACCTATTTGCCTATTGTACAATTTTCAGTTTCTGACCTGCCTACTCAGTTACTCCCCTTAATTTTTTTTTTAATTTTTGGACCGTCCTTATTTTAAACTGATCTTGTTTCAACCAAGCTAGTGTTCTTGGCTTTCTTTGCTATCCTGAGCCTACCTTTTCTTCCTGGTAAGGATGGGTCCTTGACTGCCCTTTCCTGGAGACCTTACTTCTGTATGGCTTCTCTGTTTTCCCTACCTTGGTGTGGATCCTGCCCAAGCCTTTACTACGTTGCATTAATGCATCTCAGGATTGTGAATCACTGTGTTGTGGGGTACAGCTATAAAGATGCCGTGTTGGTTAATCTTTTTACTACCTTGTAAAGAACTTAAATATTGTTCTTGTTAGGAAATTGGTCAGGAAAAACATGTATTTGAGATCTGTCTATGTCGTTACTACACAGAACAAGTCAACCAGTAGGTCACAAAGCTAGGTTTCCTACGGTACTGTCAGTTTCTGAGTAGGGGAGATATTCTTTCCAGTCTTAAAAGTGGAGCATTAGAAATGTTGCTGGATGAATTAGGTCTGTCTTTTGTAAGCTTGCTTGCTACGTGAATGGATTTATCAGCTAATGGATTAATTTGTGATCCTTTAAGACTTAAGTGCCTTACTAGTTCTTGGTTTTAACAATTTTGCTGATTCTAACTCTTATCTGCAATTGATTTAATGTGATTTTACAGTATTTTTGCTTACTATAAGACAGAAAAGCATAAAGGACAGTTGCAGCCAAACTGACCTGTGGGTTTATCTTTTCATAAGATTAAAAAATTACTGGAAGATTGTCAATGAATTGCCATTACCTAGTTTTTTTTTAGTGTCTTAGTCATCTAGGTCTGCTACAACAGAAATACCACAAGTGGATGGCTTTAACAAAGAGAATTTTATTCTCTCACTGTCTAGTAGGTTATAAGTCCAAATTCAGGGTGTCAGCTCCAGGGGAAGGCTTTCTCTCTCTGTTGGGTCTGGAGGAAGGTCCTTGTCATCAATCTTCCTTGGATTGAGGAGCTTCTCAGGCGACGGACCCCAGGTCCAAAGGACAAGCTCTGCTCCAGGTGCTACTTTCTTGGTGGTATGAGGTCCCCCTGTCTCTATGCTCACTTCTATCTTTTGTCTTTTAAGAGATTGGTTTAAGACACAATCTAATCTTGTAGATCTCATCAGCAAAACTGCTGCTAATCCACCTCATTAACATCATAGAGAAGGATTTACAACACATAGGAAAATCACATCAGGTGACAAAATAGTGGATAATCACACAATAGTGGGAGTCATAGCCTAACCAAATTGATACACATATTTTGGGGGGACACAGTTCAATCCATGACACAGCAGTAACACATTGCTGCCTAGGAGACAAAGCTTTTGCACCTGGTTTTTATGACTAAGGTTGCTTGTTGTACATGTTTACTGGGATTAATATTAAATTCCTTTTGTTGAATTTAGAAATGCTTGTGATTTCTTTTGTACTTTGGCGTTGAAAATTAATCTAAACTTTCGTAATTTCAAGCTTTATTTGGCTTTATACTAATACATTTTGAAGACACCCTAGCCTTGTTTTCAAATTGATACCTTTTAATTTTATTTCACTAGATTTACAGTTGAAATGAAATCTGATTTCTCTGATTTAGTTATTAATTTAAATATATCACCTATTTATTTGTCATTTTTGTTAGTTCGTGTGCTCTTGTATCAGGAGTAAAACTTTTCCTACAGAGGTTCTAACCCACATAAAATGCAGCATTTTATTGTTGACATTTTCTGATCCCTTAGTCTCTCATCTGTCTCCGCTCCCATTTACTCTCTGGATTGTGGAGGGTAGCATGTAGGTGATGGTGACGTGTCTTGTACAACAGCCTAGTTGCTTCTCTGCAGTTCAGTTTTGCTCACGAGAATTCCCTTTTATGGGCTCTGATTCTTACCTAAAGGGTTGTGTGTGTGTGTGTGTGTGTGTGTGTGTCATTTCTTTCTACCTTGCTAATCGCAAGGAGTCAGCTTAGCATTCACAGTGAAGGTGTTTCTCAAGCTTTCACACAGTATAAGGACAGGCTCCTTGGCTTCAAGATTGCTTTCAGGTTACTGTACCGTATGAATATAGAGATATCAAGGTAAAATGTCAGGATTCCAAGAATGATCTTAACTTTAGGATAAGTTATTGCCACAGAAAATATTTTTTGATATAAAGACTTGTAGCAAATTGAAACTACAGTGAAACCTGTGAGAGCCAGAGCTTAATGGGACTGCCTTGTTTTTCTGGGTCTCACAAGTGTTCCGCCTTTGATAGGGTGCAGCCTTAACCACTTTTCTATCGCTCCTTTTAATGGAAAATGTTTCCGTCTTCCTTCTCTGACAGGTTTCTGCCTTACACAGGTTCCGGTTTTCTGCAGGTTTTGCTCTGCTGTATTATTTCCGTGAAAAGCAATTTTGCAATAACTTGAGAATTATGGTTCGTCTACGTAGTTAAAAACTTTTACAATTTTCTGTCTATAAAACAGTTTTCTGGTACCATTAACAAATAACTAAATACTAATTTTGTTTCATTTCTCTTTTCCGTCAAATTTGATAGTCTTCAAAATGGTGAGATGGAAGGAAACCGAACTAAATAGTCGGTAAACCGGGTGATCATTCACTGAACAATGTTTATTAGATATACATTCTATATTATTCTCTGTTATAGATTTTATAGTATATATTAAGAAGGTAAAAAATAAGTTTCAAGGATATGTATATACTTATATATGTAAATTATTTAATAGAATGATAAGTGGAAGCCAAATAAATATTTTAATAATTAATTTTCTTACCCTGTAACATAGTCTCTGGCCCTGGGGTCAAGCAGAACTGGGTTCAGAGTTTACTGCTGTGTTACTAGCTGTTGGGGCACGTTGTTTAACCTGGAGTGTAGATGAGGAATATCTATAATACAGACCATAATAGTACTTCCTTTCAGGGTTCTTTTGAAGATTACATAAAATAATGTGTGACTAGCACATACCAGGAGTCCCTGGGTGGTGCAGACGGTTAAGTGCTCAATTATTAGCCGAAAGGTTGGCGGTTCAAATCCACCCAGAGGTGCCTTGGAAGACAGGCCTGGCAGTCTGCTTTCAAAAGGTAGAACTGGGAGGCGGGGCCAAGATGGCGGACTAGGTGGATGCTACCGCGGATACTTCTTGCAACAAAGACTCAGAAAAACAAGTGAATCGATCACATACATAACAATCTATGAACCCTGAACAACAAACACAGATTTAGAGATGGAGAACAAACAAATACGGAAAGGCAGCGATTGTTTTCAGAGCCTGGAGGCAGCGTACCAGTCAGCGGATTTTCTGGAAAAACTAGTTTCCCAGTGATGGCTCGGAGACAGCAGTCCATATCAAACCACATAAAGAAGCAGACCATGACAGCTTCTCCAACCCCCCAAACAAAAGAATCAAAATCTTTCCCAAATGAAGATACAATCCTGGAATTATCAGATACAGAATATAAAAAACTAATTTACAGAATGCTTCAAGACATCACAAATGAAATAAGGCAAACTGCAGAAAAAGCCAAGGAACACACCGATAAAACTGTTGAAGAACTCAAAAAGATTATTCAAGAACATAGTGGAAAAATTAATAAGTTGCAAGAATCCATGGAGAGACAGCATGTAGAAATCCAAAAGATTAACAATAAAATTACAGAATTAGACAACGCAATAGGAAGTCAGAGGAGCAGACTCGAGCAATTAGAATGTAGACTGGGACATCTGGAGGACCAGGGAATCAACACCAACATAGCTGAAAAAAAATCAGATAAAAGAATTTAAAAAAATGATGAAACCCTAAGAATCATGTGGGACTCTATCAAGAAGGATAACTTGCGGGTGATTGGAGTCCCAGAACAGGGAGGGGAGACAGAAAACACAGAGAAAATAGTTGAAGAACTCCTGACACAAAACTTCCCTGACATCACGAAAGACGAAAGGATATCTATCCAAGATGCTCATCGAACCCCATTTAAGATTGATCCAAAAAGAAAAACACCAAGACATATTATCATCAAACTCGCCAAAACCAAAGATAAAGAGAAAATTTTAAAAGCAGCCAGGGATTAAAAAAAAAGGTCTCCTACAAGGGAGAATCAATAAGTTCAGACTACTCAGCAGAAACCATGCAGGCAAGAAGGCAATGAGATGACATATACAGAGCACTGAAGGAGAAAAACTGCCAGCCACGGATCATATATCCAGCAAAACTCTCTCTGAAATATGAAGGCGAAATTAAGATATTTACAGATAAACACAAGCTTAGAGAATTTGCAAAAACCAAACCAAAGCTACAAGAAATACTAAAGGAAATTGTTTGGTCAGAAAACCAATAATATCAGATACCAGCACAATACAAGGTCACAAAACAGAATGTCCCGATATCAACTCAAATAGGGAAATCACAAAAACAAACAAATTAAGATTAATTACAAAAAATAATAACAATACACATAATAGGGAATCATGGAAATCAATAGGTAAAAGATCATATAATAAAAAAGAGGGACTAAATACAGGAGGCATTGAACTGCCAGATGCAGAGTGATACAAGGCGATATAGAACGATAGAAGTTAGGTTTTTACTTAGAAAAATAGGGGTAAATAATAAGGTAACCACAAAAAGGTATAACAACTCCATAACTCAAAATAAAAGCCAAGAAAAACGTAACGACTCAACTAACATAAAGTCAAACACTATGAAAATGAGGATCTCACAATTTACTAAGAAAAATGTCTCAGCACAAAAAAGTATGTGGAAAAATGAAATTGCCAACAACACACATGAAAAGGCATCAAAATGACAACACTAAAAACTTATTTATCTATAATTACGCTGAATGTAAATGGACTAAATGCACCAATAAAGAGACAGAGAGTCACGGACTGGATAAAGAAACACGATCCATCTATATGCTGCCTACAAGAGACACACCTTAGACTTAGAGACACAAACAAACTAAAACTCAAAGGATGGAAAAAAATACATCAAGCAAACAATAAGCAAAAAAGAAGAGGAGTAGCAATATTACTTTCTGACAAAATAGACTTTAGACTTAAATCCGCCACAAAGGATAAAGAAGGACACTATATAATGATAAAAGGGACAATTGATCAGGAAGACATAACCATATTAAATATTTATGCACCCAATGACAGGGCTGCAAGATACATAAATCAAATTTTAACAGAATTGAAAAGCGAGATAGACACCTCCACATTTATAGTAGGGGACTCCAACACACCACTTTCGGAGAAGGACAGGACATCCAGTAAGAAGCTCAGTAGAGACACGGTAGACCTACTTACAACAATTAACCAACTTGACCTCATAGACTTATACAGAACTCTCCACCCAACTGCTGCAAAATATACTTTTTTTTCTAGTGCACATGGAACATTCTCTAGAATAGACCACATATTAGGTCATAAAACAAACCTTTGCAGAATCCAAAACATCGAAATATTACAAAGCATCTTCTCAGACCACAAGGCAATGAAGCTAGAAATCCATAACAGAAAAACTAGAGAAAAGAAATGAAATACTTGGAAAATGAACAATACCCTCCTGAAAAAAGACTGGGTTATAGAAGACGTCAAGGAGGGTATAAGGAAATTCTTAGAAAGCAACGAGAATGAAAATACTTCCTATCAAAACCTCTGGGACACAGCAAAAGCAGTGCTCAGAGGCCAATTTATATCAATAAATGCACACATACAAAAAGAAGAAAGAGCCAAAATCAGAGAACTGTCCCTACAACTTGAACAAATAGAAAGTGAGCAACAAAAGAATCCATCAGGCACCAGAAGAAAACAAAAAATAACAATTAGAGCTGAACTAAATGAATTAGAGAACAGAAAAACAATTGAAAGAATTAACAAAGCCAAAAGCTGGTTCTTCGAAAAAATTAACAAAATTGATAAACCATTGGCTAGACTGACTAAAGAAATACAGGAAAGGAAACAAATAACCCGAATAAGAAATGAGAAGGACCACATCACAACAGAACCAAATGAAATTAAAAGAATCATTTCAGATTACTACGAAAAATTGTACTCTAACAAATTTGAAAACCTAGAAGAAATGGATGAATTCTTGGAAAAACACTACCTATCTAAACTAACACATTCAGAAGTAGAACAACTAAATAGACCCATAACAAAAAAAGAGATTGAAACAGAAATCAAAAAACTTCCAACAAAAAAAAAGCCCTGGCCCGGACGGCTTCACTGCAGAGTTCTACCAAACTTTCAGAGAAGAGTTAACACCACTACTACTGAAGGTATTTCAAAGCATAGAAAAGGACGGAATACTACCCAACTCATTCTATGAAGCCACCATCTCCCTGATACCAAAACCAGGTAAAGACATTACCAAAAAAGAAAATTACAGACCTATATCCCTCATGAACATAGATGCAAAAATCCTCAACAAAATTCTAGCCAATAGAATCCAACAACACATCAAAAAAATAATTCACCATGATCAAGTGGGATTTATACCAGGTATGCAAGGCTGGTTTAATATCAGAAAAACCATTAAAGTAATCCATCACATAAATAAAGCAAAAGATAAAAACCACATGATCTTATCAATTGATGCAGAAAAGGCATTTGACAAAGTCCAACACCCATTTATGATAAAAACTCTTACCAAAATAGCAATAGAAGGAAAATTCCTCAACATAATAAAGGGCATCTATGCAAAGCCAACAGCCAGTATCACTCTAAATGGAGAGAAGCTGAAAGCATTTCCCTTGAGAACGGGAACCAGACAAGGATGCCCTTTATCACCGCTCTTATTCAACATCGTACTTGAAGTCCTAGCCAGGGCAATTAGGCTAGACAAAGAAATAAAAGGTATCCGGATTGGCAAGGAGGAAGTAAAGTTATCACTATTTGCAGATGACATGATCTTATACACAGAAAACCCTAAGGAATCCTCCAGAAAACTACTGAAACTAATAGAAGAGTTTGGCAGAGTCTCAGGTTATAAAATAAACATACAAAAATCACTTGGCTTCCTCTACATCAACAAAAAGAACACCGAAGAGGAAATCACCCAATCAATACCATTCACAGTAGCCCCCAAGAAGATAAAATACTTAGGAATAAATCTTACCAAGGATGTAAAAGACCTATACAAAGAAAACTACAAAGCTCTACTACAAGAAACCAAAAGAGACCTACATAGGTGGAAAAACATACCTTGCTCATGGATAGGAAGACTTAACATAGTAAAAATGTCTATTCTACCAAAAGCCATCTATACATATAACGCACTTCCGATCCAAATTCCAATGTCATATTTTAAGGGGATAGAGAAACAAATCACCAATTTCATATGGAAGGGAAAGAAGCCCCAGATAAGCAAAGCATTACTGAAAAAGAAGAAGAAAGTGGGAGGCCTCACTCTACCTGATTTCAGAAGCTATTATACAGCCACAGTAGTCAAAACAGCCTGGTACTGGTACAACAACAGGCACATAGACCAATGGAACAGAATTGAGAACCCAGATATAAATCCATCCACGGATGAGGAGCTGATATTTGACAAAGGACCAGTGTCAGTAAATTGGGGAAAAGATAGCCTTTTTAACAAATGGTGCTGGCATAACTGGATATCCATTTGCAAAAGAATGAAACAGGACCCATACCTCACACCATGCACAAAAACTAACTCCAAGTGGATCAAAGACCTAAACATAAAGACTAAAACGATAAAGATCATGGAAGAAAAAATAGGGACAACCCTAGGAGCCCTAATACAAGGCATAAACAGAATACGAAACATTACCAAAAATGATGAAGAGAAACCCGATAACTGGGAGCTCCTAAAAATCAAACATCTATGCTCATCTAAAGACTTCACCAAAAGAGTAAAAAGACCACCTACAGACTGGGAAAGAATTTTCAGCTATGACATCTCCGACCAGTGCCTGATCTCTAAAATCTACATGATTTTGTCAAAACTCAACCACAAAAAGACAAACAACCCAATCAAGAAGTGGGCAAAGGATATGAACACACATTTCACTAAAGAAGATATTCAGGCAGCCAACAGATAGATGAGAAAATGCTCTTGATCATTAGCCATTAGAGAAATGCAAATGAAAACTACGATGAGATTCCATCTCACTCCATCAAGGCTGGCATTAATCCAAAAAACACAAAATAGTAAAGGTTGGAGAGGCTGCGGAGAGATTGGAAGTCTTATACACTGCTGGTGGGAATGTAAAATGGTACAACCACTTTGGAAATCTATCTGGCATTATCTTAAACAGTTAGAAATAGAACTACCATACAACCCAGAAATCCCACTCCTCGGAATATACTCTAGAGATACAAGAGCCTTCACACAAACAGATATATGCACACCCATGTTTATTGCAGCTCTGTTTACAATAGCAAAAAGCTGGAAGCAACCAAGGTGTCCATCAACAGATGAATGGGTAAATAAATTGTGGTATATTCACACAATGGAATACTACTCATCGATAAAGAACAGTGACGAATCTGTGAAACATTTCATAACATGGAGGAACCTGGAAGGCATTATGCTGAGCGAAATTAGTCAGAGGCAAAAGGACAAATATTGTATAAGACCACTATTATAAGATCTTGAGAAATAGTAAAAACTGAGAAGAACACATACTTTTGTGGTTACGAGGCGGGGAGGGAGGGAGGGAGGGAGAGGGTTTTTTATTGATTAATCAGTAGATAAGAACTGCGTTGGGTGAAGGGAAAAACAACACTCAATACATGGAAGGTCAGCTCAATTGGACTGGACCAAAAGCAAAGAAGTTTCCGGGATAAAATGAATGCTTCAAAGGTCAGCGGAGCAGGGGCGGGGGTCTGGGGAACATGGTTTGAGGGGACTTCTAAGTCAATTGGCAAAATAATTCTATTATGAAAACATTCTGCATCCCACTTTGAAATGTGGCGTCTGGGGTCTTAAAGGCTAACAAGCGGCCATCTAAGATGCATCAATTGGTCTCAACCCACCTGGAGCAAAGGAAAATGAAGAACACCAAGGTCACATAACAACTAGGAGCCCAAGAGACAGAAAGGGCCACATGAACCAGAGACCTACATCATCCTGAGACCAGAAGAACTAGTTGGTGCCCGGCCACAATCGATGACTGCCCTGACAGGGAACACAGCAGAGGACCCCTGAGGGAGCAGGAGATCAGTGGGATGCAGACCCCAAATTCTCATAAAAAGACCATACTTAATGGTCTGACAGAGACTAGAGGAATCCCGGCGGCCATGCTCCCCAGACCTTCTGTTGGCCCAGGACGGGAACCATCCCCGAAGACAACTCATCAGACATGAAAGGGACTGGTCAGCGGGTGGGAGAGAGATGCTGATGAAGAGTGAGCTAACTATATCAGGTGGACACTTGAGAGTGTGTTGGCAGCTCTTGTCTGGAGGGGGGATGGGAGGATAGAGAGAGAGGGAAGCTGGCAAAATTGTCAGGAAAGGAGAGGTTGAAAGGGCTGACTCAATAGGGGAAGAGCAGGTGGGAGTACGGAGTAAGATGTATGTAAACTTATATGTGACAGAGTGTTTGGATTTGTAAACGTTCACTTGAAGCTTAATAAAAGTTAATAAAAAAAAAAAAAAAAAGGTGGAACTGCCCCACAGGGTTTCCAAGGAGCAGCTGGTGTATTTGAACTGCCAGCCTTTGGGTTAACATCCAAATGCCTAACCACTGTGCCACCAGGGCTCCACTTAGAGCACTGCGCTAACCATCTGCACTTTACCTGAGTGAGACTGTATTATGCCTCTGATATATCAGTGTCTGTTTATCTCAGTTACTACCAGTTCAATGTGCTTAATAAACTGGAAAGGTGATACAGTGCAGTGGTTTAAGAACGCAAGCTCTGAAACCAGATTTCCTGAGGTTTTATCCTGACTCTGCTAAGTTCCAGCTGAGTGAACTTGGAAAAGTTACTCAACCACTCTGTACCTCACTTTTTCACTTTGTTTTTTTTTAGATTTTCACTGTGCTTTAAGTGAAAGTTTACAAATCAAGTCAGTCTCTCATACAAAAACTTATATACACCTTGCTGTATATAGTCCTAGTTGCTCTTCCTGTAATGAGAGCGCATATTCCTTCCCTCCACTCTGTTTTCATGTCCATTCAGCCAGCTTCTGACCCCCACTTCCTTCTCATCTCCTCTCCAGACAGGAGATGCCCACATACTCCCATGTGTCTTCTTGATCCAAGAAGCTCAATTTTCACCAGTATCATTTTCTATTCCATAGTCCAGCCCAATAGCTGTCTGAAGAGTTGGCTTTGGGAATGGTCCCTGTCTTGGGCTAACAGGTCTGGGGACCATGACCTGTGGGGTCTGTCTAGTCTCAGTCAGACCATTAAGTCTGGTCTCTTTACAAGAGCTTGAGGTCTGCATCCCACTGTTCTCGTGCTCCCTCAGGGGTTCTTTGTTGTGTTCCCTGTCAGGGTAGTCATTGGTTGTAGCCAAGCACCATCTAGTTCTTCTGGTCTCAGGCTGATGTAGTCTCTGATTTATGTATCTCTTTCTGTCTCTTGGGCTCAAATTTACCTTGTGTCTTTAGTGTCCTTCATTTTCCTTTGATCCACGTGGGTTGAGACCAATCGATGCATCTTAGATGGCCGCTTGCTAGCGTTTAAGACCCCAGACGCCGCTCTCCAAAGTGGCATTTAGGATGTTTTCTTAATAATAGAATGTTTTCTTAATAGATTTTATTATGCCAGTTGACTTAGATGTCCCCAGAAACCGTGGTCCCTAAATCCCCTCCCCTGCTACACTGGCCTTCAAAGCATTCAGTTTATTCAGGAAACTTCTTTGTTTTTGGTTTAGTCCAGTTGTGCCGACCTTTCCTGTATTGTGTGTTGTCTTTCCTTTCACCTAAAATGGTTCTTACCTACTATTTAATTAGTGAAAACACCTCTCCCTCCCTCCGCCCCAGTCTCCTCACCATCAAAGAATGTTTTCTTCTCTGTTTAAACTGTTTTTTGAGTTCTTATAATAGTGGTCTCATACAACGTTTGTCCTTTTGCAACTGACTAATTTCACTCAGCATAATGCCTTCCAGATTCCTCTATGTTATGAAATGTTTCACAGATTCATCATTGTTCTTTGTCGATGTGTAGTATTCAATTATGTGAATATACCATAATTAATTTATCCATTCATCCACTGATGGGCACCTTGGTTGCTTCCATCTTTTTGCTATTGTAAACAGTGCTGCAGTGAACATAGGTGTGCATATATCTGTTTATGTAAAGGCTCTTATTTCTCTAGGATATATTCCAAGGAGTGGGATTGGAGGATCCCATGGTAGATATATTTCTAGTTTTTTAAGGAAGCGCCAAATTGATTTCCAAAGTGGTTGTACCATTTTGTATTCTCACCAGCAGTGTATAAGTGTTCCAGTCTCTCCACAACCTTTCCAACATTTATTATTTTGTGTTTTTTGGATTAATGCCAGCTCTGTTGGAGTGAGATGCAATCTCATTGTAGTTTTGATTTGCATTTCTCTAATGGCTAATAATCGTGAGCATTTCCTCATGTATCTGTTAGCTACCTGAATGTCCTCTTTAGTGAAGTGCCCGTTCATATCCTTTGCCCATTTTTTAACTGGGTTATTTGTCTTTTTGTAGTTGAGTTTTTACAGTATCATTTAGATTTTAGAGAATAGGGGCTGATTTGAAATTTCATAGCTAAAAACTTTTTCCCAGTGTGTGGTTAATCTTTTTACTCTTTTGGTGAAGTCCTTGGATGAGCATAGGTGTTTGATTTTAGGAGCTCCCAGTTATCTAGTTTCTCTTCTGTGTTGTTAATGTTTTGAATACTGTTTATGCCATGTATTGGGGCTCCTAGTGTTGTCCCTATTTTTTATTCCATGATCTTAATTGTTTTAGATTTTATATTTAGGTCTTTGATCCATTTTGAGTTCATTTTTGTGCATGGTGTGAGGTATGGGTCTTGTTTCATTTTTTCGCAGATGGATATCCAGTTATGCCAGCACCATTTGTTTAAAAGGTCTTCTTTTCCCCATTTAACTGACTTTGGGTCAATGTCAAATATCAACTGCTCATATGTGGATGGATTTATGTCTGGATTCTCAATTCTGTTCCATTGGTCCATGTGTCTGTTATTGTACCAGTACCAGGCTGTTTTGACTACTGTGGCGGCATAATAGGTTCAGTCAGTTAGCATGAGGCCTCCCACTTTGTCCTTCTTTTTCATAAATGCTTTACTTATCCAGGGCTTCTTTCCATTCCATGTGAAGTTGGTGATTTGTTTCTCCATCTCATTAAAAAATGTTGTTGGAATTTGAATCGGAATTGTGTTGTATCTGTAGATCGCTTTTGGTAGAATAAACATTTTTACAATGTTAAGTCTTCCTATCCATGAGCAAGGTATGTTTTTCCACCTATGTAGGTCTCTTTTGGTTTCTTGTAGTAGTGTCTTGTAGTTTTCTTTCAATAGGCCTTTTTCATCTCTGGTAAGATTTATTTGTAAGTATTTTATCTTCTTGGGGGCTACCATAAATGGTATTGATTTGGTGATTTCCTCTTTGATGTTCTTTTTGTTGGTGTAGAGGAATCCAACTGATTTTTTGTGTATCCTGATCCTCTGCTGAACCCTTCTGTTAATTTTAATAGTTTTCTGGAGGATTCCTTAGGGTTTTCTGTGTATAAGATCATGTCATCTGCAAATAGAGATACTTTTACTTCTTCCTTGCTAATGTGAATGCCCTTTATTTCTTTATCTAGCCTAATTGCTTTGGCTAGGACCTCCACCACAATGTTGAATAAAAGTGGTGATAAAGGGCATCCTTGTCTGTTTCCCAATCTCAAGGGGACCATTTAGAATGATGTTGGCTGTTTTCTTTGTATAAATTGCCCTTTATTGAGGAATTTACCTTCTGTTCCTATTTTGCTGAGAGTTTTTTATCATGAATGAGTGTTGAACTTTTTCAAATATCTTTTCTGCATCAATTGATAAGATCATGTGGTTCTTGTCTTTGGTTTTGTTGCTTACATTAATTGGTTTTCTAATGCTGGACCATCCCTGCATACTTAGTATGAATCCCGCTTGGTCATGGTGAATTATTTTTTCGATATGTTGTTGAATTCTACTGGCTAGAATTTTGTTGAGGATTTTTGCATCTAAGTTCATGAGGGATAGAGGTCTGTAATTTTCTCTCTTTTTTTTTTTTTTTTGGTGGTGTCTTTACCTGCTTTTGGTATCAGGAATATGCTGCCTCCATAGAATGAGTTTGGGAGTATTCTGCCCTTTTCTATGCTCTGAAATATCTTTAGTAGTAGTGATATTAACTCTCCTCTGAAAGTTTGGTAGAACTCTGCAGGAAGCATCCTGGGCCAGGGCTTTTTTTGGTGGGAGTTTTCAATTACCTTTTTAATATCTTCTTTTGTTATGCGTTTATTTAGTTGTTCTATTTTTGTGTTAGTTTAGGTAGGTAGTGTGTGTCTAGAAATTCATCCATTTCTTTTAAGTTTTCGACTTTGTTAGAGCACAGTTTTTTGTAGTAATCTGAAACGACTCTTTCAATTTCAGTTGGATCTGTTGTAATATCGCCGATCTTATTATTTGGGTTATTTGTTTCGTTTCCTGTTTTTCTTTTGTCAGTTTGGCCAATGGTTAATCAATTTTGTTAATTTTTTCAAAGAAGCAGATTTTGGTCTTGTTAACTCTTTCCATTTTTTTTTTTTTCTGCTTTCTATTTCATTTAATTCTTTTCAGATTTTTATTATTTTCTTCTGGTGCCTGAGGGTTTCTTTTGTTGCTCTCTCTCTATTTGTTCAAGTTGTAGGGGTAATTCTTTGATTTTGGTCCTTTCTTCTTTTTGGATGTGTGCATTTATTGATATAAATTGACTTCTGACCACTGCTTTCACTGTGTCCCAAAGGTTCTGATAGGAAGTGTTTTCATTCTCATTGGATTCTATCAATTTCTTTATTCCATCCTTGATGTCTCCTGTAACCGAGTCTATTCTAGAAAATGTTTATGTGTGTTAGAAAAGAAAGTATACTTGGGTGGTGTTGGGTGGAGGGTTCTGTATAAGCCTATGAGGTCAGTTGTTTGATTGTGGCATTTAGATTTTCTGTGTCTTTATTGAGCTTCTTTCTGGATGTTCTGTCCTTCACTGAAAGTGCTGTGTTGAAGTCTCCTAATATGATTGTGGTGCCGTCTACCTCACTTTTCAATGCTGGGAGAGTTTGTTTTATGCATCTTGCAGCCCTGTCATTGGGTGCATAAGTATTTAATATGACTCTATCCTCCTGGTATATTGTCCCTTTAATCATTATATAGTGTCCTTCCTTATCCTTTGTGGTAGATTTAAGTTTAAAGTCTATTCCGTCAGAAATTTATATTGCTACTCCTGCTCTGTTTTGATTGTTGTTTGCCTGATATATTTTTTTTCCATCCTTTGAGTTTTAGTCTCTAAATCTAAGGTGTGTCTCTGGTAGGCAGCATATAGACGGATCGTGTTTTTATTATCCTTTCTGCCACCTTATGTGTCTTTATTGGTGCATTTAGTGCAGTTAAATTCAGTGTAATTATGGATAGGTATGAGTTTAGTGCTGTAATTTTGATGTCTTTTTTTGTGCGTTGATAGTTTCTTTTTCCCACTTAATTTTTTGTGCTGAGTAGTTTATCTTAATATGTTGTCTTTTCCTCTTATTCGTTGTTGTTGTTTTTGTTTCTGCTCAATCTTTTTTTCTTCTATTTTATTTTGATAAAAAGTCTCCTTTGTGGTTATGTTAATATTTACCCCCATTTTTGTATGTTTAAACCTAACTTTTATTTCTTTATATCGCCTTGTCTTCCTCTCCATATGAAAGATCTAGGACTACATTTCTTAAAAAAATTTTTTTTTTTTCCTTAGTCCCTCTTTATTGCTTTAATGTTGTCTTCCTTTATGCAATGACATCACTGTTTCCCTGTTGTTTTGAGTTTTTTTTTTATCTTGATTTATTTTTGTCATTTGCCTGTGTGGTTTGACATCTGATTGCTTTGTCCAGTGTTCTAGTCTTGGGCTGATATCTGATATTATTGATTTTCTAACCAAAGAATCCCTTTAGTGCGTCTCGTAGTTTTGGTTTGGTTTTTATGAATTCCCTAAACTTCTGTTTATCTGGAAATGTTCTGGTTTTGCCTTCATATTTGAGACAGGTTTTCTGGATATATGATTCTTGGCTGGCAGTTATTTTCCTTCAATGCTTTATATAAGTCATCCCATTATCTTCTTGCCTGCATGGTTTCTGCCGAGTAGTCTGACTTTATTTTTATGGACTCTCTTTTGTAGGTGACTTTTCTTTTATCCCTAGCCGCTCTTAAGATTCTCTGTCTTTGGTTTTGACATGTTTGGTTATAATATGTCTTGGTGACTTTTTTTTAAGATCTACCTTATGTGGAGTTTGATGAGTATCTTGGATAGATATCGTCTCATCTTTCACGATATCAGGGAAGTTTTCTGCCAACAAATCTTCAACAATTCTCTCTGTATTTTCTGTTATGCCTCCCTGTTCTTGTACTCCAATCACTTGTAGGTTATTTCTCCTGCTAGAGTTGCACATGATTCTTAGGATTTCTTAATTTTTTTAAGTTCTTTTATCTGTTTTTACTTCACATATATTGGTGCTAAGTGCTTTATCTTCAGTCTCAACAATTCTGCTTTCCACTTGGTCAGTTCTGCTCCTCTGAGTTTCTATTGAGTTGTATAATTCTGTAATTTATTGTTAATCTTCTGAATTTCTGACTGCCGTCTGTGGATTCTTGCAGCTTATTAAATTTTTGATTATTTTCTTTAATAACCTTTTTAATTTCTTCAACTGCTTTGTCTGTGTATTCCTTGGCTTATACTGTGTGTTGCCTGATCTTCTTCCTGATCTTGTCCCTGATGTCTTGAAGAGTTCTGTATATTAATCTTTTATATTCTGCATCCGGTAATTCCAGGAAGGCACCTTCATCCAGAAGATCCCTTGATTCTTTGTTTTTAGAGCTTGTTGAAACAATCATTGTCTGCTTCTTTAAGTGATTTGATATTGACTTTTATCTCCGAGCCACGTTTAAGTTATTGTATTAGTTTATTTTGTTTGCTATTGTAGCCTGGCTTCTTGCTTTGTTTTGTTTTGATATTCCCAGATTGGTTGTTTGAGTGAGCTATCTTGATTTTTTTCACCTTTGAAGCTCTAACGTCTTGTCACCAGGTGGCTAGAGCTGTTACCAGGTGTATGAGCCTAGGAGTCCATTCATTTTTCTTGTATGGGCTTAGCTCAGCTGTCCTGGTAGTTGGTCATTAAGTGTGTGGTACAGGCTCTGTCCTACAGTCTTAGAGGGGCAGGAATGGTTGGTGTAGTACTGGTATCTGGTTGGAACAGGGGGTCACACTCTCAACAAGGCACATGGCTGACAACCGTCCCTGAAGCATCTGTGAGGAAAGCACCTCCCTGTTTCCTAGAGTGCACAGGTCAGTGGGTTCTGTAGTTCGACCATGGGTACCCAATTCTTTTGGTTTTAAGGCCTGGGAGGTACCAGTTATCCTTGGACCCCTTTTGTGGGTGGCTGGGTGACCTGAGTGGAGCCACCAGTCCTTAGGCCCCTGATGTGTGTAAGTGAGGACCCAGTTTAATAGGTAACGTGGTGACAAACATCAAACACCCACCTCTCCACCCCATGGCTGAAACAATTGTAATCTTCCAACAAGGGCCTATTGTCATGAAATGGACCCACACAAGTCCATGCAAGGAGGAAAGGTATTCAAAGTCTATGGACCGTTTATGCCTGGATAGGAGCCGCTTCTGTCCTGAGCTCCTCAGGTTAGTGGAGGTAGCAGATTATCTTTTCCACCAATTGTGAATTTATTCCTTCTCCAAGGCCAGGAGAATGGCTCAGGGTGCTCCGCAGGACCTATCTCAGGCCCAGGGAAATCGACAGCCACTGAAGCTGGCTTGGAGGCTGGGGGCATGGTAAAATCTACACAAGTACTTAGCTTTTCTCGAGGGCACCATTCTTGTTCCAGAGGTGTGAGTAGGCTGTGTGGCTGGCTGCTTCTCCCTGAGCAAACTGCGTCTGAAGCCCTGCCACAGGTGCTCCTGGTAGTGGTGCCTGAGGGCTCCCGGCGATTGAGGTCCGGCAACTCCTCTCCACTTCTGAACCATCTCTCCCTCCGACTGCTGCTCAGTCCATTTTCTAAATTTGCCTTTGGTGTTCAAGGCTCCTAGGTTACCATAAATATAATCATTTAACTTGTTTTTTCGGGTCTTTCTTGTAAGAGGGTTCAGCAGAAGCGTCTGACTACTCCACCATCTTGGCCCCGCCTTCCTCACTTTGTCACTTTAAAAAAAGGACAATGTAACCTACTTCTTAGGTTGTGAGGATAAAATGAATTGGTGCATGTGGTACTTAAAATAACACATGGCACATAATAAGAACTAGGTATATATAAGCCTAATCTCAAATATTGAGATTTAGCTAAACAATAAGTATTTAATAATTTTTCATTGTTAGACATGGTCTAGTCGTCTTTGCCCACCACCATTTTTTTCTAGCTCTTTATCTCTAATTCACTGCATCAAATGTCGTGTTACATGGTGGTGGTGGTGGTGGTAGGTGTCATGAAGTTGGTTCCGACTCATCCTGTGCACAACAGTAGAAAACACTACCTGATCCTGTGCCATCCTCACCATCGTTGTTAGTATTGAGCCATTGTTGCTGCCACTGTGTCAGTCCATCTCATTGAGGGTCTTCCTCTTTTTCCCTGTCCCTCTAATTTACCAAGCATGATGTCCTTCTCCAGAGACTGGTCCCTCCAGATAACATGTCCAAAGCACATGAGACAAAGCCTTGCCATGGTGGGAAGATTTAAAACGAAACCTTTTTTATAGTGCCTGTGGAGGAGCCCTGGTGGCACAGTGGTTAAAGTGCTCGGCTGCTAACTGAAAGGTTAGCATTTTGAACCCACCAGCCACACTGCAGTATAAAGATATGGCAGTCTGCGTCCATAAATATTACAGCCTTGGAAATCCAATGGGGTAGTTCTACTCTGTCCTATAGGGTCGCTATGAGTCAGAATTGACTCCATGGCAGTGGATTTTTTCTTTGTGGGGGGAGTGCTCAACGAATCATAAATACTAGTGTTTCTTTTATTATTCTGATATGTTTATTTCAGTAGAAAAGGCCCTGTGTCTCTTCTTTTGAGTCCTTTTCCCTTTTTAAACTCACATCTTGTTTGCAGTTTTGACCTTCTTTCATTCCTCATGGTGCCTCTGCCCTGGGGCGTTTTCACTTGTATCTTGGTCTGAAACACTCTTCCATCCTGTCTATTCATTTCACTTTCCTTCTTGTTTCGTGTATGAGCCCCAGTATCCCTTCCTCCCTTCCAGCCTAAGCCAAATCCTCATATCGTTGGCTCCTGTAGCATTGTGAAGCTCTCCTACATAGCATCTATCAGTTGGAATTTTACTTATGTGACATTAATTTTTTTTCTCTCTGACTATATCATAAACTCCATGGCGGTACAGATTGTGTCCATTTTCAGACAACATTGTATCCCTAGGTTATAGCATAATGCCTTTACAGAAAGGCCCAGAATAAATTGTAGATGAATTAATTAATATATCAGTCAATCAGCTTCTCTTAGAGTCCTGTCTTCTGTAAGTGGCCATCATAGTAATAGTCTTCCATGCAGTATGGGAAATGGATTGCATGTCCTGATGATCCTCAGAGCATGAAGTTAGGTAACAGATTGTTTTCTTATGAATAGATTATCAATACGAATAACATTTATAATGAATAGATATGTACAGTGTTTTCTCCTCACATACCGCACAGATTGTGACTATATTGTGAAGATCTATCTTAACTACTATAAGATTGTAAATACACTATAATTACAAATATAGTTTCTCTTTGTTTTTTGAATTAATAAATGTAATGATCATTTGTAAAAACAAGAAAATACAAAGGAAAAAATAAACAGCTGTAATCCTGCTTCTGAAATTAAACTTTTTATTTTGAAACAGTTGTCTCTGGTAAGAAACAATACAGAGGGATCCCATATACTATCTTTTTCCGTTTTCCCCCAGTGGTAACATCTTGCAAAGCTATCCCATAATAAGCAGGCTACTGACATTGACACAGTCAAATGCAGAACATTTCTGTCACCACAAGGAGCCCTCATGCTGTTCTTTTGCAGTCACACCCACTTCCCTCCCACCCTTTTGAAACCCTGGCAACCACTAATTTGTTCTCCATTCCTACAATTTTATCATTTTAAGAAGTTACATAAATTGAATCATAGAATATTTCACTTTATGGAGTATGCTTTTCTTGCTCTGGGAATAAAAATGAATCATAGAATATTTCACTTTGTGGAGTAGGCTTTTTTCACTCTGGAAATTCTCTGAGTTTGTTGCATTATCAAGAGTTTGTTTCTTTTTATTGCTGAGAAGTACTCCATGGTGTAGGTATACCACACTTTGTATAACCGTTCACCCATTGAAGGGCATCTGGGTGGTTTCCAGATGGGGGCTATTAACGAGGTCCGGTGGTGGGACCGGAAACCCTGGTTGCGTAGTGGCTAAGTGTTATGGCTGCTAACCAAAGAGTTGGCTGTTCGAATCCACCAGGCGCTCCTTGGAAGCTCTATGGGGCAGTTCTACTCTGTCCTATAGGGCCACTATGAGTCGAAATTGACTCGACTGCACTGGATTTGATTTGGTTTGGTGGTGGGACCACTCGATTGTCAGTTTGTCGTACTGTGGTGGCTTTTGTGTTGCTGTGATGCTGGAAGCTATGGCACCAGTATTTCAAATACCAGCAGGGTCAGCCATAGTGGGCAGGTTTCAGTGGTGCTTCCAGACCAAGACAGAGTAGGAAGAAGGACCTGGCAGTCTACTAAATATATTTAAACCAGAACAACACATTGCAGCATTGAAAACAGAAGCAGATATGTGAATACAGCTGCTCCCATTGTCAGATGTTAAAGAGATTTTTAAAAATTTAGAACTATGCTACTCTTTTCATTAATTCTTTTTGGAAAACAGTCATTTTTTCACAAAAAAATATATTATTTAACATTTAAAGGATTTAGTATTGTTATATATTAAATGAATTAATAAAGATTTTTATATTTTTCTCAGTTTTAATTTATTAATATTGATAGATATAGCATCTATATAAAAGCTCTTTAGAGTCACAAAATTTCTAAGAACGTAAGGGTCCATGAGACCAAAAACCTTGAGGAATTGTGGTTTACAGAATGAAATCAAGCCTCTTTGTATAAATCCCTCATCATATGGCTTCTGCTTCCTCTCCCATCTCCTCTCCTGTCTTGTTTCCCTTCCACTCTATTATTCAATGCAATGAAAATACTTGACTTTTCCTGAAAGGACCATGCTGTTTTTACATCTCTCTGCTTTTGCTCAGTGCTCCTTTTTCCATGAATTTTCAGTTTCCTCTAGCTTTCTGCCTAAACTACTGTCTCTCAATGTCTCTTGGGATTTTTATCTCTGGTAAACTCTTTGTCTTGAATTCTGCTTAGTCTGAAATTAATGTAACCACTCCAGCCTTCTTGTGCTTATCGTTTGCATGGTATATCATTCATTATCCATTAACTTGCAATTTACCAATTTTCAATCTGTTTACCTTTGTCTTTATATTTAAGGTTGGTTTCTTATATAGTTGGGTCTTGTTTTTTTAATCCATCTGAAATTTCTTCCTGTTTTGTGGCAACTTTCAATCTGTTAAAATATAATGCAGCTGTCGATATGATTGGTTTTAGGTCTACCATTTACTACTTGTCTTGTTTTTCCCTTTGGTTGTTATGATCTTATGTTTCTCCTTTCCTTAGAATTCTATTGTAATTTATTACTTTTTCATGGCTATTTTACTTCATCATGTGACAGGATCACATGGAGGGCTTGTTAAAACAATGATTTCTCTGTCAGTTTACAAATTAATTACAAACTAAACTGTAAAGTCAGTAATGTTTAAGCTAACAAGATTAACGTAACAGAGGACGTTGTTTGCCAAAACTGAGTCACCAAGCTCAGTATGAATGCGGTACAGACTGTGCTGCCAGGCGCGGGCCTGTTCTAATGTGATGACTCAGTAGCCACCACTTTTCTCTCTTGGAACTTTTGAGAAACCTCTGTATCTGCAGCCTGCTGTGAGGTCGTTCAAGAAATAGATCCACCTCTATCTTTTTCTCATTCCTCAGCCTGCTACCATGAAAACTGCAGTACTTCACCACAACAATATAGTAAATAAAAAGGCGTCTTCGGGCACTGATACTGCTTGGTGATTTAGGGTCACTGGGTAAACATCTGGAACCCTGGTTGCATAGTGGGTAAGCATTTGGCTGCTAACCAAAAGCTTTGCAGTTCAGATCCACCAGCTGCATCTTGGAAACCCCATAGGGCTGTTCTGCTCTGTCCTATAGGGTCACTGTGAGCTGGAATCAACTCAGTGGCAACGGGTGTTTGGTTAGGTAAACATCTAGATGATCTTGTGTGTGTGTGTAGGAGTGAGGGAGAGTTTTAACTGACTTTTTTAAAAAAGAAAATTAGAGGATTTTTATAGGAAACTGATGGTCTCAAAATCAGTCCCAGACCCCCATAGTCTACAGATCCCATTATGAAAATAATTTACCTGTGGGATAAAGACCAATTCCTTTATCAATTTGGATTTAACCTTTTTTCCTTTTCAGCTTTTTTTTTTCCCTTTCTTTTACCATCAGTGTGAATATGCCCAGAGTTTCCCAGTTTTTACCTTCTCTCCTCTTGTACCATTACCGCTATTCTAGCCAGCCATCTACAGGCTCTAAGGTCTAGTTCCAGTGCTGATTTCCCCTTGAAGCCTCTGTTTACCTCTTCAATGTTAAATGGATTTTTCTTCTTCGTTGACATCCTCCTTTAAACTTCTGTATCTAGCACTTTGGCATTTATTTTTCTGTAATGCTATTGTTTTAATTTTTTTGTATGGTAAATATTTATGTAACAAATTGTTTACCCTTTCAACATTGTTCACATGTACAGTTCAGTGGCATTAGTTATGTTTCTCATATTTTTCAGCCATTTTTAATTATTTGATTTCCATGTTCATTAGCTCACTAGACTTCAGGGTGCTTAATGGCAAAAAGAATGTCTTTAAAGTTTTTTGCAGTGTGCTTGGGGCCATTGTTGATATTCTTGAAGGACTTACTACTGAGTGATTTAAATGATTAAATGTAACGCTGAGTGTTAGGGGTTTAGTTTCTCCTGCAAAAAAAAAGAGTGTGATTTCTTCATATAGAGTATACACAAAGTACTTCAATGTAGAAAAGTTTACATTTCTAAGAAACTGAAATGCCCTAGAAATTCTGTATTTTTGCACTGCTTTGTTCTGCGTTTACAGGACTGCTGGGCAAGATCCTGATGGCTATCCGAGACGCAGGTTTTGGTATCTCAGCTTTGCAGATGGTAGGTAGCTTGCAATGAATCATAACTGTTTTTTAAAAATAAGTTTTAAAACATTCTGTGTTGAATTTTCTCTGTGCACTCATGAATCCATCTCATGAAAAATAGTATTTATTGAACTCAGTGACCTTCTTATAGTCAAAAAATATTTTAAAATGATTTTCTTCCACTAAGACAGCTAATAGTCAAACTTATTAAGATAAATTTATAGAAATTCTGGAACTTTAATTGCAAAATAAATAAAGACCAAAAAATGTATTTGTTCCTTATAAGAGTAAAATATAAGAAAGCTGAGCAGTTAAAGTGAATTATCTCTGTGGATTCCTGACTAAGCAGAGAATGGAAGAAGAGAATCAGTTCTGACCTTTCCCCTCACCAGTGCCTTTTGCTGGATTTGGAGTGAGCATAGTTTGGCCTCTATGTTGGCAGTTGCTACGCAGGATCTCCAGAGCCCATGCGTGCTTCAACTGCCCTTCCGACAGATTTCCAGGAAACCCCTCATTAAAGAAATCACCTCCACGTCTGTGGAGGCCATACCTCTGTGCTGTGCAGACCTATGCCTCTGACAAGAAATCGGACACCATATTATTGTAGGAATCAGATAGACAATTTGGTTTGTACAATGTTTGAAGGCTAGCAAGTTTATACTATTTAGTGAAATATCAAAACACTCATTTTCGAGCTGAGAATTTATTTAACTAAGATTATTTATATTTGCTTTTTCTGAAGAGGAACTGGTTTTGATTTCCATGAAGTTTTAGTATCACCCAAAATTAGGGGTCAGGGCATGGCACTAATTGGGGTTCTATCTATTTTGGGTCCCTGATTGGTGGGAATGTCCATAAACCAAAAAAGAAAGGGCTAGAAATATCAGCTGGTTTGCAGAATCATCAGGGAAAATGTGAAGACGGACAAGAAAATTGGTATTTGAAGAGTATTACCTGGGAATGGAAAGAAATTGTTAGCCAGAACTTTCTAGAAGTGACCTAAGCCCACTTAAAAAATAATAATTGGGGAAATTTTAGCTTTAACCATTAACCTCACTTAAGGCCTACAACATAGCACAGTGATTGGCCATAGTAGGTGTTGAGTGAAAAAAAGAATAATAAAACAATGATTAATTGAACTTATGGGGGAAGTCCTGGTAGTGTAGTGGCAAACATGAATATCACATACTGCTGTCATAGCGACCCTATAGGACAGGGTTTCCAAGGCTGTAGGTCTTTACGGAAGCAGACTGCCACATCTTTCTCCCATGGAGTGGCTGGAACCACCAACTTCAGTTAACAGCCAAGTGCTTTAAACCCCCACTCATTGATTTGTGGAGTCAAAGTGCTACATCCTGGGTCAGCTGATTTCTAGGTATGTGACGTTGGTCAGATTTCAAGAGTTGTCATCTTCAGTTTTCTTCTCTGTGCAATGAGAACATTATCATATGCCTCAGTGGGTTATTCTGTGGATGAAATGAAGTAACCATGCACAATGCCTTGTAGAGTTTCCAGCACACATTACAAAATAATAAATGATATCTTCTGTTACTCTTCTGTTGTATTAATAGTACAAAAACACTGAAAATAAACAGAACTCCCTCTCTTTAATAGTTATGTCGCCTATGAAGATAAATCCTCCCGGCTTGAATATTGTTTATGTAGGCAGAGATTTCTCAGTGATCTTCAATCTTGGCAGCAGTAAAGAAGCACAGTAGGAGGAAACATAAAATTGGAAATTCTGAGGTGGTTTTTTAAAAAATTAAGGTCTTAGTTCTTGAGACCCTAGAACCTAATGAATTTTTTTTTTTTTTTTCTAACTAAATTTGAATCCAGCCTTTATAAGCATGAGTTTTTGCAGGCTTATCTAATAAGCATACCCTTACTCAAAAATTTTTTGAAGAGTAGTAAAAGAATTCCAGATAGTTTATATAATAAGTGCTTTATTATTAACCAGACTAACTAGGAATTTTCTAGAATGCTTGGAAGAAGAAAAAATATTATCTTCAGCTATTTCTACAAAATCTGCTTTTCTCTAATGATGTTTTTTCTTGTGCCAAGGATTTATCAATAAACATTACATCGTATGTGATTGCTTTATTTTGTATCTAGGGTGGGATTTTATTCAGAGGGAGGTACAATGTGGTGGGTAAGAGCATGATCAATGGGGTCAGATTGTCTGAGATGGAATGCATATTTGGGAAGGTTGTATAACCCCCTGAGCCTTGTTAACCTCATCTGTAAATTGAGAATACTAACACTACCTTTATCATAGGCTTGTTGTAAGGATTAAATGAGATGATACATGTATAGAACCCAGAACAATACTTGACACATTAAGTACGCAATAACTCTTAGCTGTTTTCATTATTGATGAGGTGATCTTCAATCATGCTTTTGCTTCAAAGTGTGTTTAATTTATGCAAGGTTTATATTTTAATATAAACAAAGTATATCCAAGAGATTATAAATGTGAGTGCTAAGTATGGTTAATTTATTTTTCTTTCATTGGTTGGCTTATTTATTACTTATTTTTTAATATAGTTCAACATGGATCGAGTTAATGTTGAAGAATTTTATGAAGTTTATAAAGGAGTAGTGACTGAATATAATGTAAGTATTGAAGTAAATGTAAAACATTGGTCTTGAAAATAAATTTTGTATCTTGGGGGTCTCAGTGTAGTGCAGAATCATGAAACCAAAGGAAAACCAAACCTGTTGCTGTCAGATCAATCCGGACTCATAGTGACCCTACAGAAAGCATTCCTTAAAGTATCCATAATTTGCCAGCTGACTACACTAGTGAGTGAGGCCTTCTTACCCTGAGAGACAGTGGATCCATTTTGAAAAATATATTTCATTTATGAAACAAATATACACAGAATGAAAAAAAAAAAAAAACTTGCTGGATACTGACACATTTTGACATATTCTGTGAAGTTTATAATATTCTTAGCGTGAAAAACTGTTCAAAATGCTTTAGAAAGTTAAAAACAAATAGTTCTTAAGATCACACAGCAGTACCTAATACCTGCTTTAGTGTAAAACACAGATGCTAATAGAATCAACTGAAAGCGTGACTGAGACCGAAGAAATAACACAACTAAAAGAACTTTTGTTCAAAGGGCAATGAGATGTGTCATTGAAAACAAATGACTGTATTCAAATAAGCCAAATCTTGTTTCTTGAAATAGCACAGTAGGTATTTAATAAATGTTAGTTTCCTTCCATTCCTCTTTATCAAGTTATCTTAGACACATTTGTACCAAATCCCTGCCCATCACTCATGTTGCTTTCTAGAGTTTTGAGTTTTTTGTGTATGTGTGCATAATAAAATACACTATTTATGACAATGTAACTAGATTGTCCTCTCCTCACCTCTCAGCTCCCTTTTGTCTTAGTCATCTAGTGCTGCCATAACAGAAATACGACAAGTGGATGGCTTTACTGAAGACAAGTTTATTCTCTCACAGCCCGGTAGACTAGAAGTCTAAATTCGGGGTGCCAGCTCCAGGGGAAGGCTTTCTCTCTCTGTCGGCTGTGGAGGAAGGTCCTTGTCATCAGTCTTTGCTTGGTCTGGGAGCATCTCAGCACAGGAACCTCAGGTCCAAAGGACACCCTCTGCTCCTGGCAGTGCTTTCTTGGTGGTTTGAGGTCCTGAACTCTCTGCTTCCTTCCCTTTTATCTCATGTAAGATAAAAGGTGGTGCAGGCCACACCCCAGGGAAACTCCCTTTACATTGGATCAGGGATGTGACCTGAGCAATGGTGTTACATGCCACCATAACCCTCTTTAACCAGAAGCAGGGATTATGTTTTATAACATGTCGGAAGATCATGAAATGGAGGACAGCTACACAATACTGAGAATCGTGGCCTAACCAAGTTGACACGTGTTTTTTGCGGGACACAGTTCAATCCATGACACCTTTCCTTCCAGTCTACCTTTAAAAAGGAAGAAAGCACTTGTTCTTATCAATGAGAACTGGCCCAAGCCTGTATCTTATTTAGCTCTACATAAACCCATTGCTGTCGAGTCAATTCCGACTCATAGTGACCCTATAAGACAGAGTAGAACTGCCCCATATGGTTTCCAGGAAGCGTCTGGTGGATTCAAACTGACGACCTCTTGGTTAGCAGCTGTAGCTCTTAAATACTACACCACCAGGGTTTCTAGCTGTACATCGTAAAGGCCATTTATGAAATATTTTATTATGTATTTGGCACATTGGTAATGTTCCATTCTTCAGTAGAGACCAGAGTGTTTTTTCTTTTGTTGTAGTTTATCAAACTTCAGTCTTACCAACTTCTTCAACTTAGATTTATTTATTCCTGCTCTTTTATTAAATAGAAGAGATTTAAAATGTGCTCTTAACATCACTGCCCTCATTTTAACTTCAGAACTGACTCGAGGTTGGCAATTCTGTTGGTGTTGTAATTGAGCCACTCATGCGATAAGACTCTGGGTTTGGTTTCCAGCAGCATCAGCTCTGTTAGTACAAGAAATAAGGCTTTCTTTCAAGGCACAAGTGGAAATTTACCTTACAAGACAATGCTGAATACTCTCAAAACACATCCCTACTATCCATTTTGGTTTCTAGACTTAAGTCCCAGTGAGCCCCAAAAGGTAAAATATAAAGTGTGATCCAGGAGGAGGTACACTACACTCCAAAAGAACTGCTTGACTTTTCTAATATGTACAAATGGAAACCTGGGGAATATGTGTGGGAATGGCTATGAAGGGTGTGGGATAATGGTGCAAGTAACATAAAGATGGATGACTCTGAGTTTATCGTTATGGGCTCACTAAATACAGATTCTTCATTCAATGTTGCAGCTCAAGAAGATAGGAAAGGAAGTAATACTTTATTTGTTTGGGTCACTGAAGTATGGATTATGCCGTGGCCTACACTAAATCAAGTTGAACTACTAGACCTGCCTTAGTATAATGTAGAAAGTATCCAAAAGCTTAGGGAAATTAGCATGCCAGAGGACACACCTTTTAGCACAATGGTGAGGAACAAATTTGTGAAGGGAGCCCTAGCATCCTTGAAGACTACTGTGATTGCTATTTTATGTAAGGCAGATTTGACAGTGGGAGCTGCCCTAACTGAATTAAGACACCTAAGTACAACAGGGCTGAGTGGGACCTCTGGTGGGAGAGACCAAGTATTAGCACTCAATTGACAAAGACAAGGTGGACTTGGTTTTTGTAATGGACAGCAAGCAGAGTCAAAACAGTAAGCAGAATAGACTGACTCCTTTGGACTTATAGACTTGGCTACTTAGTCATGGCATTCCCTACGAGTGAAATCGATAGGAAATCTACTAAATATTTACTTGATCTGTACAAGTGGAAGAATTATATGTCAAGTGAACTGTAATCTTAAATCATCAGAATATGGAGTCATGACCCCTCAATGAATTCCCAGACTTGAGCAAGTTTAAAAACCCTCAACCCCTGTGAATGAGGGGGAGGTTGTGTCACCTTGAGGAAGAACCTCAGTACACTTCCAAAAATTTCTGCTGTTAATCTTTGTTCCAGCCTTCCACAAAGGGAGCTACGACCTTTTATTAGAGTGCCTTTTCATTGAGGAAAAAGAAATAATCAGACCTTTCAGGGATTACTGGACAGTGGCTCTGAACTGACACTAATTGCAGGAGACCCAAAGCATCACTGTGGCCCACCAGTCTGAGTAGAGGCATATGGATGTCAGGTTATTAATGGAGTCTTAGCTCACGTCTGTCTTGCAGTAGGTCTGGTGAGTACCCAAACCCATCCTGTAGTGATTTCCCCAATACCAGAATGCATAATTGGAGTAGATATACCTAGCAACTGGCAGAACCCCCACATTGGATCCTTGACAAATGGAGTAAGGGCTGTTATGGTAGGAAAAGCCAAGTGGAAGCCATTAGAACTGCCCCTACCTAGGAAAATGGTAAACTAAAAGCAGTACCACAATCCTGGAGGGATTGCGGAGATTACTGCCACCATCAAGGACTTGAAGGATGCAGGGGTGGTGAATTCCACCACATCCCCATTCAACTCGCCTATTTGGCCTATGAAAAAACAGGTGTATCTTGAACAATAACAGTGGATTATTGAAAACTTAACCAGGCGGTGACTCCAATTTCAGCTGCTGTTCCAGATGTGGTTTCATTGCTTGAGCGAATTCATACATCTCCTGGTACCTGGTGTGCAGCTCCTGACCTGGCTTATGCCTTCTTCTCCATACCTATTTTGAAGGATTGCCAGAAGCAGTTTGCCTTCAGCTGGCAAGGCCAACAATACACCTTCAGTGTCCCACTTCAGAGCTATCTCAGCTCTCCAGCCATGTGTCATAGTTTAGGCTGCGGGAATCTTGATTGGCTTTCCCTTCCAGAAGATGTCACGCTGGTCCATTGATGACATTGTGCTGATTGGACCTAGTAAGGAAGAAACGTCAATGACTCTGGACTTATTGGTAAAACATTTACATGCTCACCCAGTGGAGAGGGTGGGAAATCACTGTGACAAAAATTCAGGCACCTTCCACCTCTGTGAAATTTCTAGGAACCCAGTGGTGTGGGGCATGTGGAGATATTCCTTCTAAAGTGGAGGATAAGTTATTGCATTTGGTCCCTCCCACAACTAAAAGGAGGCACATGCCTAGTGGGCCTCTTTGGATTTTGAAGCCAGCGTATCCCTCATGTGGGTGTGTTACTCCAGCCTATTTATCAAGTGACTTCGAAAGCTGCTAGTTTTGAGTGGGGCCCAGTCCAAGAGAAGCCTCTGCAACAGGTTCAGGCTGCTGTGCAAGCCGCTCTGCCACTTGGGCCATATGATCCTGCTGATCCAGTGGTGCTTAAAGTGTCGGTGCCAAATAGAGATGCTGTTTGGAGCCTTTGGTGGGCGCCTATTGGTGAATCACAGCGCAGACCCTAAGGATTTTGGAGCAAAGTGCTGCCAGCCTCTGCAGATACCTACTCTCCTTTTGAGAAACAGTTTTTGGCTTGTTACTGGGCATTAATAGAGACTGAACACTTAACCATGGGCCACCAGGTCACCATGCAGGCTGAGCTGCCTATCATGAATTAGGTTTGTCTGACCCACAGAGTCATAAAATTGGACGTGCACAGCAGCACTCCATCATTAAATGGAAGTGGCATAGACGAGATTGGCCCAAGCAGGACCCGAAGGCACAAGTAAGTTGCATGAGGAAGTGGCCCAAGTGCTCATGGTCTCCACTCCTGTCACATTATCTTCTGTCTCCCAGTCTGCACCTATGACCTCATGGGGAGTTCCTTATGCTCAGTTAACTTAAGAGGAGAAAACCCATGCCTGGTTTACTGATGGTTCTGTGTGATACGCAGGCACCACTCAAAAGTGGATGGTAGCAACACTACAGCCCCTTCCTGGGACCTGTCTGAAGGACAGTGGTGAAGGGAAACCCTCCCATGGGCAGAACTTCGAGCAGTGCACTTGGTTGTTCACTTTACTTGAAAGTAGAAATAGCCAGATGTGCAATTGTATACTGATTCATGGGCTGTGGCCAATAATTTGACTGAATGGTCAGGGACTTGGAAGGAACATGATTACAGAATTGGAGACCAGGAGGTATGGAGCAGAGGTATGTGGATAGACCTCTCTGAATGGGCCAGAGACATGAAGATATTTGTGTCCCATGTGAATGTTCACCAAAGTGACCTTGGCAGAGGAGGATTTTAACATTCAAGTAGCATGACACGTTCTGTGGAAACCAGTCATCCTCTTTCCCCAGTCACTCCCATCATTGCTAAATGGGCACATGAACAAAGTGGCCATGATGGCAGGGTTGGCAGTGATGCGTGGGCCCGGCAACATGGACTTCCTCTCACCAAGGCTGACTTGGCTACAGTCACTGCTGAGTGCCCAGTCTTCCAGCAGCAGACACCAACACTGAGTCCCCTATATGGAACCATTCCTTGAGGTGATCAGTCAGCAACCTAGTGGCAGGTAGATTACATTGCACCACTTCCATCATGGAAGAGGCAGCATTTTGTTCTTACTGGAACAGACACTTACTCTAGATACAGATTTGCCTTCCCTGTACACAGTACTTCTGCCAGAACTACCATCAGTGGACTTCTGCCTTATCCATCATCATGGTATCCCACACAGCATCAGCTCAGATCAAGGAACTCACTTTCCCAATGCCGTCCCAGACTCACTTTACAGCAAATTAATTGTGGCATTGGGCCCATGCTCATGGAATTGACTAGTCTCACCATGTTCCCCATCCTCCTGAAGCAGCTGGCTTGATAGAATGATGGAATGGTCTTCTAAAGACACAGTTATGGGGCTAGCTAGTTGGCAGTACCTTGCAGGGTTGGGACAGTGTTCTCCAGGAGACTGTATATGCTCTAAACTAGCATCCGGTATGTACTGACTTTTCTCCCATAGCCAGAGTTCGTGAGACCAGGAATCAAGGGGTGGAAATGGGAGTGACACCATTCACTGTTATCCATATTGACCCACCCAGAATTTTTGCTTCCTGTCCCAGTGACCATATGCTCTGCAAGTGTAGGGTTCTTATTTACAAAGGGAGGAATGCTCCCACCTGGAGACACAGCACTGATTCCACTGAACTGAAAGCTAAGAATGCCATCTGGCCACTTTGGGCTCTGTATGACTCTTGATCAACAGGCAAAGAAGGGAGTTACCATATTGACTGGCATGATTGATCCTGATTACCAAGAGGAAATCACATTGATATATAATGGAGGTAAAGAAGAGTATTTCTGGAATGTAGTACATTTTTTACGGCATGTTTTAGTACTACTATGCTGTCTCAGGCTGGGTTCTCTAGAGAAGCAAAAAAATAAAGCATATAAATATCTATATTTCAAAAAACCAGACCAAACCAACTAACATCGAGTTGCTTCCAACTCATAGCGACACCATAGGGATTCCTAGGCTGTAAACCTCTACAGAAGCAGACTGCCACATCTTTCTCCTGTGGAGCCACTGGTGGTTTTGAACCACTGACCTTTTGGTTAGCAGTCGACCACTTTAAACACTGCACCACTGGGGCTACTTAAATATCTATATAGAGAGATTTATATCAACGAAATAGCTTATACAGTTGTACAGGCTGGAACGTCCCAAATCTGTAGATCGTTCTGGAGGCTTCTCCTGATTCATGTAGCCACAGGACCTGCCAAACCCAAGATCAGCAGGTCAGACAGCAGGGTTCTTGCTCACAGGCCACAAAGACAGAGAAATCCAAAGATCAGGGGGCAAACAGCAAGTAAGCTGCTAACTCAAGTCCCAGGATTCGGAGGTCAGATGAAAAGGAGCCAGCTGCAGGAGCCAAAGCGAGTAAAAGCGCACAAGCATTGCCAGGGAGTCCACCCATATTGAATATAGGCCACACCCCCAAGGAAACTCCCTTTCAACTGATTGGCTTCTAACAGCAGATTCCATCATGGAAGTGATCACATTATATCAAACCTCATCATGGAAGTGATTACATCGTCATATGACTGCCAAACTGCACCATTACTGCCAGACCACTGAGAGTCATGGCCCAGCCAAGTTGACACGCGACCTTAACTATCATGGTCCACCCTTGTCAACTTGGCAGCTGTGCACATCTCCTTAAACCATGCATAATCTCTGAATAAAGACAATTATAAAATCATATTTGTGCCTAACATAATACAATGAAATGCACATACAAGGCAGAAATATAACAATTACAATCTCCATTTCTGTAACTGGTCACATGGTCACTACTGGTATTTAGAACTACCTTCTTCCACCACCTATTCCGTATGCCCTTGGTGAGGTTACCAAAACCTTCATTCCTGAAGGGTCTTGGCCATTAATGGTCATGTCAGAATTTGGTTCCATAGCTTTCCATTGACATTAATCACAGGGCATGGTAGTAGTAAGATACGCCATAAGGGATCACCTGCATTCCAGCCATACTCTTCTTTACCTCCATTGGTAAAGAAGGAAATCAAATTTCCAAGAGGAAATCAGTCCTGATTTGGTAATCAGGCCTTGTGGTGCAGTGCTTAAGAGTTCGGCCACTAACCTAAAGGTCAGCAGTTCTAATCCACCAGTCACTCCTTGGAAACCCTATGAGGCAGTTCTACTCTGTCCTGTATGGTCGCTATGAGTCAGAACTAACTCAGTGGCAACGAGTTTGGTTTTTGGTTTTTAATCTTTGCCAGAAGGGTGACCCTTAGGAGTGGCTTCAGTACTGAGTTAAAGGGCTGCCTGGGGGCCATACTCTCGGGATTTCTTCAGTCTCTGTCAAACCAGCAAGCCTAGTCCTTTTTTTGTTGGTGAATATGAATTTTGTTCTACGTTTTTCTCCTGCTCTGTCCACGACGTCCTATTGTGATCCCTGCCAGAGCAGTCGATGGTGGTGATCAGGCACAATCTAGTTGTTCTGGGCTCTGTCTGGTGGAGGTTGTGGTAGTTGTTGTCTGTTAGTCCTTTGGACTAATCTTTCCCTTGTGTCTTTGGTCTTCTTTATTCTCCTTTGCTCCAGCTGGAGTGGGACCAGTGAATGTATCTTAGATGGCTGCCTGCAGCCTTTTAAAACCCAAGTTGCTACTCACCATAGTTGGATGTAGAACGTTTTCTTTATAGACTATGTTATGCCAATTGAGCAAGATGTCCCCCAAAACCATGGTCCCCAGCCCTCAGCCCAGTAACTCGGTCTCTCAGGGTATTTGCATTTATCTGTGAAGCTTGTGTGACTTTGCCCTGGTCAAGTTGCGCTGATTCCCCAGTGTTGTGTACTCTCCTACCCTTCATCAGAGTTACCACTTATCTGCAATCTAGTTAGTGTTTTTCCCTCCCCAGCCATCCCCTCCCTTGTAACCATCAAAAATTGCTTCTTTCTGTGTGGAAACATTTTCATGTGTTTTTATAATAGTGGTCTCATACAGTATTTGTCCTTTTGTGATTGATTTATTTCACTTAGTATAATGCCCTCCAGATTCAACCATGTTGTGAGATGTTTCACAGATTCATCATTGTTCTTTTTTGTTGCATTCTATTCCAGTGTATGTATCGTTTGTTTATTCATTCATCTGTTGATGGGCATCCAGGTTGTTTCCATCTTTTTTCTACTGTGAGCTATGCTGCAATGAACGTGGGTGTGCATATGTCTGTTCGTGTGATGGCTCTTATTTCTCTAGGATATATTCCTAGAAGTGGGATTGCTGGATCATATGGTATTTCTATTTCTAGCTTTTTAAGGAAGCACCGTATCATTTTCCAAAAATGGTTGTACCATTTTTCATTCCCACCAGCAGTGCATAAGAGCTCCAGTCTCCCCACAACCTCTCCATCGTTTGTTATTTTGTACTTGTGTGTGTGTGTGTGTGTGCTACTAATGTCAAGGTGAGATGGTATCTCATTGTAGTTTTGATTTGCGTTTCTCTAATGGCTAGTGATCATGAGCATTTCTTGTGTCTGATAGCTGGCTGAATGTCTTCTTTGGTGAAGTGCCTGTTCATACCCTTTGCCCCTTTTTTAATTGGTTTATTTAACTTTTTATTGTAGAAGTCTTGAATTTTCCTACAGATTTTAGAGTTTAGACCTTTGTCAGATATGTCATAGCCAAAATTTTTTTCCCAGTCTGTAGATTATCTTCTTGTGAAGTCTTTTGATGAGCATAAGTGTTTAATTTTTAGAACATCCCTTCTGGTTTTTATGTATTGTTAATTATAGTTTGTATGCTGTTTACGCCCTGTATTAGGACCCTTAGTGTTGACCCAATTTTTTCTTCCATGATCTTTATAGTTTTAGTTTTATATTTAGGTCATTGATCGATTTTGAATTAGTTTTTGTGTATTGTGTGAGGTATGGGTCCTGTTTAATTTTTTCCATAAGATCATCCAGTTTTGCCAGCACTATTTGTTAAAAAGACTGTCTTTTCCCTCATTTAATGGACTTTCGGCCTTTGTCAAATATCAGGTGGCCATAGGTACATGGATTTATGTCTGGGTTCTCAATTCTGTTCTGTCGGTCAATGTACCTATCATTGTACCAGTACCAGGCTGTTTTGACTACCTTAAGTGTATAGTAGATTCTATGGTCAGGTAGTAAAAGGCCTCCTATTTTGTTTTTTCTTCAGTAATGCTTTACTTATCTGGGGCCTCTTTCCTTTCCATATAAAGTTAATGATTAGTTTTTCCATCTCATTAAAGGATGCTGTTGTACACATTGGGATTGCATTGTATTTATAGATTGCTTTGGGTAGAATTGACATTTTCACAATATTGAGTCTACCCATCCGTGAGCATGATATGTTTTTCCATTTCTATAGATCTCTTCTGGTTTCTTGCAGTGTTGTTTTGTAGTTTTCTTCGTATAGGTCTTTTATGTCCTTGTTAGATTTATTCCTATTTTATCTTGTTGGGGATATTGTAAATGGTATCATTTTCCTGATTCTTTTTTTGTGGTTCTCTTTATTGGTATACAGGAATCTAACTGATTTTTGTATGTTTGTCTTGTATCCTGCTATTCTGGTGGATGTATTAGTTCTAGTAGTTTTCTCATGCAGTCTTTAGGGTTCTCTATGTATAATATCATATCATCCTCCAATAGGGATAGTTTTACTTCTTCCTTACTGTCTTAGTCATCTTGTGCTACCATAACAGAAATACCACAAATGGATGGCTTTAACAAAGAGAAGTTTATTTTCTCACAGTCAGGTAGGCTACAAGTCTAAATTCAGGGTGTCAGCTCCAGGGGAAGGCTTTCTCTCTCTGTTGGCTCTGGAGGAAGGTCCTTGTCCTCAATCTTCCCATGGTTGAGGAGCTTCTCAGGCACAGGGACCCCGTGTCCAAAGGACACTCTCTGCTCCTGATACTGTTTTCTTGGTGCTCTGAGGTCCTCTACTCTCTGCTTGCTTCTCTTTCGTTTTTATCTCTTGAGAGAGAAAAGGTGGTACAGGCCACACCCCAGGGAAACTCCCTTTACATTGGATCAGGGAGGTGACCTGGGTGAGGGTGGTATTACAATCCCACCCTAATTCTTTTAACATAAAATTACAATTACAAAATAGAAGACAACCACAGAATACTGGGAATTATGGCCTAACCAACTTGATACATATTTTTGGGGGGACACAGTTCAATTCATGACACTTAGCAATTTAGATGCCTTTTATTTATTTTTCTTGCTCTATCGCTCTAGCTAGGACTTCCAGCACAGTGTTAAATACAAGTAGTGATAAAGGGTATCCTTGTCTTGTTCCTGCTCTCAAGGGGAATGTTTTCAGCCTCTTTCCATTAAGAATGATGTTTTTGTATAGGTGCACTTTATTATTTTGAGGAATTTCTCTTCTTTTCCTACCTTAATTGAGAGTTTCTATCAGGAATGGCTGTTGGACTTTATTAAATGCTTTTCCTGCACCAGATGAGATGATCATGTGATTCTTTTATTTATGTGGTAGATTACGTTGACTGGTTTTGTAAAGTTGAGCCATTCTTTCATACCTGGTATGAATCCCACTGGTTCATGGTTATGTTATTATTACTTTTTATATGGTGCTGTATTCTTTTGGCTAGAATTTTATTGAGAGTTTTTGCATCTGTATGCATGAGAGGTCAAAATTGGTCTGTAATTTTCTTTTTTTGTTCTGTCTTTGGTTTTGGTATTAGGGTTATGCTGGCTTCATAGAATGAATTTGGAAGTATGCCTTCCTTTTCTATATTCTCAAATAGTTTGAGTAGCACTGGTTGACTCTGTAGCAGTGGGTTTGGTTTGGTTTCAGGTGCAAGCTCTTCTCTGAACGTTTGGAAGAATTCTCCAGTGATGCCATCTGGGTCAGGAGTTTTTTTTTTTGTTGAGAGTTTTTGTTACTACCATTTCAGTCTTTTCTTGCCATGGGTCTGTTCAGATTTTCTACCTCAGATTCTGGTCATTTAGGTAGGTAGTATGTTTCTAGAAGTTTGTCCATTTTCTCTCTGTTTTCACATTTGTTGGGGTACAGTTTTGCATAAACTCTATAATGATCTTTCATTTCTGTTGGGCCTGCTATAATGTCCCCCATTTCATTTCTTATTTTTGTTATTTGCTTCCTCTTCTGTTTTTCTTTTGTCATTTTGGCCAATGGTTTGTGGATTTTGTTGATCATTTCAAAAGAACCAACTTTTGGCTTTGTTGATTCTTTCTATTGTTTCCTATTCTTTATTTCATTTATTTCTGCTCTAATCTATATTATTTCCTTTATTCGAGTGGCTGTGGGTTTCTTTCTCTTGTTTGAATTTTAGGGCTAATGTTTTGATTTTGTCCTTTTCTTCTATTTTTGATGCGTGCATCTATTACTATAAATTTCCTCTAAATTTAGAGCCTTAGCTGTATCCCATAGGTTTTAGTATCATGTATTTTCATTCTCATTTGATTCTAGAAATTTTTTTATTTCATCTTCGATTTCTTCCATCACCCAGTGGTTTTTAAGAAAGGTGTTATTCAGTTTCCATGTATTTTTTTTTTTTTTACTTGCTCTTCCTGTTTTTAATTTCTGTTTTTATGGTGTCATGATCAGAGAAGATACTGTGTTATCTCAGTGTTTCGGATTTTGTTGAGGGTCATTTCACGGCCTACGATGGGGTCTATTATGGAGAATGTTCCCCATCTGTGTTGGAAAGGAATGTGTACTTTGCTGCTGTTAGGTGGGGTGTTCGTATATGTCTGTGAGGTCAAGATGGCTGATTGCGGCCTTAAGATCTTCTGTATCTTTGCTGAGTTTCTAGATTTTCTGTCCTTTACCGAAAGTTGTGTGTTGAAATCTCCCACTATTATTGTGGAACCGTCATTTTCCCTTTTCAGTGCTGTTAGAGTTTGTCTTATATATTTTGGAGCCCTGTCATTGGGTGCATAGATGTTTATTATAGTTATGTCATCATGGTGGACTGTCCTTTTAATCATTATATAATGTCCTTCCTTGTCTTTTATGGTGGATTTTGCCTAAAAGTCTATTTTATCTGAGATTATTAGTATTGCCATTCCTGCTCTTTTCTGGTTGCTGTGTGCTTGATATATTTTTTTCCATACTTTGATTTTTAATATACTTATGTCTTTGTTTCTAAAGTGTGTCTCTTATAGACATCATATTGATGGGTCTTGTTTTTTAATCCATTCTGTCACTCTCTGTCTCTATATGGGTGCATTTAAGCCATTTACATTCAGTGTGGTTATTGGTAGGTATCAGTCTATTGCTGTCATTTCGTGGTGCTTTTTTTTTTTTTTTTCCTGTGGTGCTGACATTTTTTTTGCTCCTCTTGCTCTCATGTATGAGTTTCTTTTGTTCATGAATTTTCTTTTGTTGTTACAGATTTTGTGTTTACTGAGACTTTGTATTTTTCTCCTTTATTTTGATGAGTAGTTTGTTAACTTTCTTTGTGGTTACCTTGAAATTTACCCTTATTTCTGAAGTTTGAACTAGTCTTTTTTTTACTTGATATACCTTGACTTCCTCTCCATTTGAAAGTTCTGTATCTAAATCATGTATTCCCTTTTTGTTGTTCTGGCATTGTCATCACTTTCAAATTGATGCCTCTAATTGCCTGTTTTGAATCTTTTAGTTTTGTTTTATCCTTGAGGCTTCATTACCTAGGTCAGTATTTGGCTAATACTGACCTGTGTCCTAGATCAGGTTGTTGTCTGATATTGTTGGCTCTCTAACTAAAGGACTTCCTTTAATAATTCTTGTAAGTTTGGTTTGGTTTTTACAAATTCCATAATTTCTGTTTATCTGGAAATGTCCTAATTTCCCTATCATATTTGAGAGGGAGTTTTGCAGCATATATTATTATTGGTTGGCAATTTTTTTTTCAAGGTTTTATATGTGTCATCCCGCTGCCTTCTTGCCTGCCTGGTTCTGCTGAGTAATCAGAGCTTAGTCTTATTGTTTCCCCTTTGTATGTGACTTTTTGTTTTTCTTGAGCTGCTCTCAGGATTCTTTCTTTGTCTTTGATCTTGAAGAGTATGATTATGGTATATCTTTGTGACTTTTTGGGGGTCTGTTCTATACAGGGTTTGTTGAGCTTCTTGGATGATCAGCGTTTCATCTTTCGTGATGTTAGGGAAGTTTTCTGTCAGCAAACCAATGATCCTCTCTGTGTTTTCTGCCTTCTACTCCTGTTCTGGAACTCCGATCACACACAGATTTTTGTTTTTGATTGTATCCCACACAGTTCTTAAGTTTTCTTCAGTCTTCTTTATTCTTTTCTCTGATTTTTCCTCAAAGTGACATCCATGGATTTGTCTTCAATTTCAATCGTTTTTTTCAAATTTGTTCCTAAAACCTTTTATTGCATTTTACATTTCTGAAATTTTGTTGTTTATGTTTTGGATTTCTAATTGCTTTTTTTTGGTATGATTTCTATTTATTTATTTATTTTGACATTTTGTTCTTGTATTATTTTCCTGAATTCTTCCATCACTTTGTCTGTATTTTCCTTGATTTTGGCTATGTTTTGGTTGGTTTTGTCTGTATTTTCCGTGATTTTGTGTGTGTTTTCATTGCTCTCTTTCCTAATCTCTTGGAGAGCCCTGAATATTAGGCTTTTGGTTTCCCTATGGGGTAATTCCAGTGCCTTTTCTTCTGCTAGAAGGTCACTGCTAGAGTCATCTTGTCCTTTTTTTAAAAAAATATATTTTGATATTGTCTCCGAGACATTCAGGTATTATTTTCTTTATTTATTGATTGTAAATTTGTTAGTTTTGTTCTGCTTTTTGTTTTATTTTGTTACGTCTGGGCAAATGGGGTGGGCTATCTTTGTTGCTTGGTTGTCCTTGGGCACAGTAGTTCTCACCACCTTGTTGTCCTGGTGTGCAGGACTGGTTGCTTAGCTGTGGTGCAGCAGGGCAGGTCCAGCAGGAATGGAAGGGATGGAGATGGTTTGTTTGTCTGCAGCGTGAACTGGGCTGGGGGCTGAAGCAGTGCTGCTGTGGTCTGCAGGGGAGTCCTGAGCTGGCAGGGAAGGGCCTGGGGTGCAGGCCGAGTTTCCTCAGTGCTGCAGCTTATGGTAGGAGGGGTCCAGAGTCGGTGGGATGGGTCCTAGCATCCAGGCTGGGTCTCCTCACAGTGATGGCAGGCGGCGGGAAGGGTCCAGAGTCGGCCGAAGGGGCCTGAGTTCCAAGTCTTGTCCCCTCAGGGCCACAGCAGGTGGCGAGAGTGGGCCCAAGCTAGTGGGAAGGGGCCTAGAATCAGGATTCGGCCTTCTGGGGTCAGCGGCAGTCTGTAGGAGGGGTCTGGAGCCATGGGAAAGGGTGTGGAGTACAGGCCTGGTCCATTGCGGGCCAAAGTGGGTGGCGTCATGGATTCAGAGGAGTCAGCAAGGACAGGTCTGGGGTCCAGGTTGGGTCCCCTGAGTGCTGTGGTGGATGGTGCGAGGGGTCCAGAGCCAGCAAGCAGGGGCCTAGGGCCTGGGCGGCGTCCCCTCGGGGCTGTGCATAGCAGCAGGAGGGGTCCTTAGCTGGTGTGGAGGGACCTCGAGCCCAGGCCAGGTCCCCTGGGTGTTGCAGCAGGTGGCGAGAGGGCTCAAGAGCCAGTGGGAAGGGGCTTGGGATCCAGGCCAGATGCCCTGGTTGCTGTGGTGGGTGGCAGTAGGGGTCTGGAGTCAGCGGGAAGGGGCCTGAGTTCTGAACTGTGTTCCCTTGGGTCCACACGTGGCCGTGGGAGTGGTCAGGAACTGGCAGAAAGGTTTGGGGTCTGTGCTGGGTCTCCTTGGAGTGCTGGCAGTGGGATAAAAAAAAGAAAGGTCTGGGGTCTGTGCTGGGTCTCCTTGGAGTGCTGGCAGTGGGATGGGAGGGGCAAATGCAGGGGAAGAGGAGGCTAAATGGAAGTTGGCAATAGGGTGGGTTGGTACTCTGGTCCCAGGCAGTCGGGGTTGCTATGATGGGGCAGTTACAGCCGCTGTTAACCAGAAATGTGGGTGGCAATTGTAGGAGAGTGTTCCTGCGGTTAAGAGGTGAGAAAGTCTGGGCTTCTCCTTGAGTTGCAGCCAGCAAATGTGGTCTTAGTTCTGAGTGTGTCCACACTGTACCTCTATCTCCTCTCGGGAATTCCATGGAGGTGCCCTTCTGCTTGCAGGGTTGTTAGCTTTATTCCAGGATGGCAACACTGAGTCATGCCGTTTGGTTAGGAACTTCCAGTCCGCGTCTCTGTTCGTTCCTCATTTTCTATCAGTTTCTTCTTCTCCTCAGTGACTTCCAATCTAATACTTTATTGCTTCGTTTAAGTAAGGGTCAGCGTTCTGGGATGGACGTCTGTATCTGTTTTACTTGGCTTTTCTGGTCTTTGTTGCGGTGGGATGGCTTAGTGCATCTGACTTGTCCTCCATCTTGGCACTACCTCCAAAGCACTATAGTGAGAATTATAGATTTATTACAGAAAAAGGATACAAATCAGGGTCATTGTAAAGAAGAGATGCATGGGGCAAAGTCCAGGAGGGTTTCCAGAGTGGAGCTTTTGTGTTCCAGAAAGGATGTTCTACCCACCCGTATGTATTGATGTCGTTCACCAACTTCCATGTCTAGAGCCTTCATTGGCTTGATTGCATATGCATGACTGGGACCTCATTACACAGGCATGATTGAGGCATGCTTAGCCCCCTTGCTGAGGTCAGCTAATATCAGGCCACAAACCCGTCCTTCTAGCTTGGCCACAAATCCTCAGGCGTAGTCCTTAGGCCTAGGTAACAAAAGGCTCTTCCGTTACTCAGGAAATTCCAGAATTATCTTTCAGGAACCAAGGACAAAGGCCAAGTTGCTGTCTATAAGGTGATTTGTTACCTCATAGAATTTTTTATCCTAGTAATATTTTATTGAAATAAATAATATTCTTATGAATGGTGTGTAATTGCTGATACCCTTGAAGTTCTTCTCCCATTTATAATTCTATTTCATTCAGAGAAGGTTGTGTAGTGGTCTTTATTCATATACTACAAATCCATTGATTTCTGTACTTCTAACACAGACGTGTGATTCTGATCTCCTTCATTGAGTAATTTGGGATACCAAGAATCAAATAGAAAACTCTGAGTCTCACTTGCTATTTGATTGTATTTCCTAAGGGGCCCCTTATTTCTTCATACAGTTAATCTCCAGGACTCAAGTTAAGCTCAAGGAAGAAGTAAAATTTTAACTCCTGCATACCACTAAATCTCTTACTTTTATGAGTTTTATCTAATTCAGTAAAGTAGATCTCATAAAGTAATTTCCAGAAGCAATGTAATCTTAACATACCAAAGCAGGGACTGATCTGTTTCTTACTTTCCAGTAAAACACTTTACCTTCCTTGTCTTAAGGCTCTTACTTATAAAATATATGGTAAGATATTTAAGGTCACAGTATTATGTCCATTTCATTATTCTAAATTTAAAGGCACATTGGTGTGAGGGTATGAAACGAACCTCTTTTAAACAGTGTGAAAGGGAGTAAACAGTGACCGTACCCCTGACATTGTTGTACCAGGTGTTCTTTTGTAACTCTTTTCTATTCCAGGTTTCTCACATAACTTGCTTCAAGCTATGAACTTTTCTTATTTCCCCAAGTTCATTGCACCCAGCTTGCAGCTCCCTATACTCAATTCCCTTCCTTTTTTGCCTCTGAAATCAGATTGTGGGTTCAGATCCCTAATCTGCCAATTGTGTGATCGTAGATAAGTTATTTACCTTCTTTAAGGCTTAGTTTACCCATCTATAAAATGGGCATAATGCTAGTATCTACATTATGAGATAGTTGTAAAAATTAAACGAAATAAATCATGTAAGGCAGTCTTAAATGTTGAGAGTGCTCAGTACATATTGGCTGCTATTGTTCTTGTTACTATTATTATTGTATCTTTAATCTGACTTTTTTTGGTAGTGGATTCCATGTTTATTATTTACACTTATATTTGCTGCTTCACCATTTTCAATTATAAAAAATTTCCTCTCTCATGTTATCATAATTCACTTATTCACAATACATTATGTTGTATGTCTTTTATGTGCCAGAAAATGTGCTATGTACTATAGATACAGTAATGAAGAAGACGACCCCACTACCTGCATTCATGGAGCTTATGTTCTGGTGAGGTAGACATTTGATCAAATGACCCCACGTGCAGCTACATAAGAACTGTGGTCAAACCCACTGCCATCCAGTTGATTTTGACTCCTAGCGACCCCATCGGATGGAGTAGAGCTGCTCCATAGGGTTTCCTAGGTTGTAATCTTTACAGAAGCAGACTGCCCCATCTTTCTTCCTGGAGAACTGTAGTCAAAGGACTGTAAAGGAAACAAAAGGTTTGTTTCTTTGTTTAGACAGCTTAAAAACTTAGCTGACTTCAAAAATCAGGAATACTGTATGCTTTTCATGGTTTCCTCTCTTCAACATTTTTTTCTTTTCATTCTGTGCATTTTGAATAGCCCTGTATATCTGTATTTTTTAAATAATTAATACTGGAAGGAAGGGAGGGAGAAACAGAAGCCAGCCAGCCAGCCAGCCAAAATTCACTCCTGTCTTTTTGAAAAATGCATGCGTGCCTTCTACTCAGGGCTTCCAACCAGTTAGGAACCGTTCAGTAATTGTCGACATACGCTAGGCAGCGTATGCATTGCATAGCCACCAAATCTGTTGCCCATGAGATTTTGACCCAAGTAGGAAACAGTGTTGCCCTACTCGAAGATGGCCGCCGGCCACGGACTCTGGGTGTTATGCTCCACAGCCCTCCCGGTAATCCAGTCTTCCACATCAGGCTCCTGAAACTTTCGAGGTCCATGCAGGAGATTGGATTATTGACATGGTGGCACAGTGGTTAAAGTGCTTGGCTGCTAGTTGAAAGGTTGGCAGTTAGAACCCACCAGCACTCCACTGGAGAAAGATGTGACAGTTTGCTTCTATAAGAATTTACAGTCTTGGAAACCCTATGAGGCAGTTCTGCTCTGTCCTATAGGATCAGTATGCGTTGGAATAGACTTGATAGCACTGGGTTTTGTTTTTGGTAGATAGCTATACACATTGCAAGCAGCGTGGTTGGCAGCCATGTTTGAATGGGGCACCACTGTTTGTTTCTTACGGGTCAAGATCCAACTGGCAGCAGATTTGGTTGTTAGGCAACACATGACTGCCCTGCTTTACGTCAGCAGTTATTGAACCGTTCCAAACTGGTTCAAAGCCCTGTTTCTACCCCTACTGAGAATTTGTGTAGACAGTAGTTTGATATTATGAGACAGAAAATCAGACTCAATTATCTGTAAAAATAAATTATATGTGACCTTTGTGAAATAGCACAGTGACTTCAGGAGGTACATTTTGGGATTCTTATGAGTAGGGTTATATGTTCCATATTAATTATGAAGTTGTTTCTCTTGTCTTTTAACTTCTGGCATTTCCGTTAGGTATGATTACTGAGTTTGGATCAACATTTAAATATTTTTCTGTAATAAAATATTTTACTTTGGCATAATGTGGCCTAAATCCTCCAATGTTATTAAAATGGCTTGTGTGGTCCTATGTGACCTGGCCTCGTCTCTTACTACTTCCCGGCAACGTCACATCTCCCGATAGCCTGGCTCCTTTGCCACTCTTCACATACCCCAGCCATACTTCTGTTCAAAATCTTTGTATTTGCTTTCATCTCTGCCTGAAGTACTCTGTTCCATTCAAGGAGGAGAAAGATTTGTTGAGTGTTCCTGACACTGTGAGAGGCACTTTCCTTTGATTGTGCCTTTTTTTTTTTTTTAATACTAATTCACCAAGAGAATTAAAAACCTTCAGAGTATACTTCTGTTTCCTCCATCCTTTTATGTGCTTTGTTGTCATACATTTTACTTCTATATATGTTAGAAACTCTACAACATATTGTTAATATTTTTGCTTTAAACAATCATCTTTCTGAGCAACTCAACAAAAACAGAATGTTTTCTATATATACTCACGTTTGTCATTGTTTTGGGTAGATGCACATTTTTATCTGGTATTATTTTCTATCTGCTTGAAGAACTTCCTTTAACATTTCTTATGCTGTAAATCTGCTGGCAATGAATTCTCTCAACCCTTGTTTGACTGAAAAATATTTTATTTTTTATTTTTCCTTAATTAAGAAACAACAACAACATTTTATTACCTGGGTATAGAATTCCAGATTGACAGTTGTTCTTCTTCCTCCCTCCCCCCAGTATTTTAAAAATGATGCTTTACCCTCATGTGGCTTACGTAATTTCTGACAAGATGACTGTTGTCTTCCTTATCTTTGTTCTTCTGTTATGTAATATGAGTTTCTATTTTGTCTGACTGTTCCTAAGTTTTTTTTTTTCCTTTACTGTTTATCATTGATATATATATATATATATATATTTTTAGCTAATTTGATTATGATGTTCCCTACTCTATGTTTATTTTCTTGGGGTTTTGTTGCATCTGTAGGTGTATGGGTTTCATCAAATTTAGAAAATTTTAGAAATTCTTGAAATATTTTTCTGCACATAACCCTCTTTTCTCTTTTTCTGAGACTTCAATTGCACATGTATTTGGATAGCTTCACATTGTCCTATAAGTTACTTTTTTTCATTCTTTTTTCTGTCCTTAATTTTGGAAAGTATCTAATGCATGCTTTCAAATTCATTGATCTTCTACAGTGTCTTTTCCCTTTTCATTTCATCCACTGTAGTTTTCAATTCACATGTTACATTTTTAATCTCTAGATGTTCCACTTGGATTTTAAAAATATCTTTGATTTTCTCTTCATGGTGTTCCTGTTTTCTTTAATAATTTGAGCATATGGAGTTTATTTAAAATTGCCTCACTTCTGTCATTGATGGTACCGGTTATGTTCAGTGAGTTTTCTTATGGTGATAGTTCATATTTTCATCCTTTGTATGCCTGGCAATTTTTTTTTTTTTTTGTATGCTGGATATTATGAAAGTTACAGTTTTACATGCTGGATGTCGTATTCCTTTGAGGAGTGTTTGACTTTGTTCTGGCATTCAGTTAAATTACTTGGGATTAGTTTGATTTTTCTTGAGGCTTTCTTTTCAGTTCTATAGGATGGATTCAGAATATCCCTTGATTTAGTCTTAGTTTAGACCAACTACTATGGTGCAGTACTCTTCTGAGGACTCTACCTGACACCCTGTGCATTATGAGGGCTTTCCATTCTTACTGTTAGAAACACAAACTCTTCTCAGACTTGTATTCTCTCTGTGAATTGCTTTGTCTACTGTTTTCTGGTGCTTCTTTCCCCGGCCTTGGATAGTTTCCTTTCACACATATACATAGTTGATTTTAGCCGAAGACTCAGGTGAACCTTTCTACAGATCTCTGTAGCTTTCTCTCTGTAAAGATCTCCTCTCCAATATTCTGTCCTGAAAATTCTAACTGCATTGTTTTTGTTAGGTGCCGTCGAGTCGGTTCCGACTCATAGCAACCCTATGCACACCAGAACGAAACACGTCCCAGTCCTGAGCCATCCTTTCAGTCGTTGTTATGCTTGAGCTCATTGTTGCAGCCGCTGTGTCAGTCCACTCACTGAGAGTCTTCCTCTTTTCCGCTGACCCCGTACTCTTCCAAGCATGATGTCCTTCTCCAGGGACTGATCCCTTCTGACAACATGTCCAAAGCATGTAAGATGCAGTCTCGCCATCCTTGCGTCTAAGGAACATTCTGGCTATACTTCTTGTGAGACAGATTGTTCGTTCTTTTGGCAGTCCATGGTATATTCAGTATTCTTCGTCAACACCACAATTCTTTGGTCTTCCTTATTCATTGTCCAGCTTTCACAAGCCTGTGATGCGATTGAAAATACCATGGCTTGAGTCAGGCGCACCTTAGTCTTCAAGGTGACATCTTTGCTGTTCAAAACTTTAAAGAGGTCCTTTGCAACAGATTTCCCAATGCAATGCATCTTTTGGTTTCTCAACTGCTGCTTCCATAGATGTTGATTGTGGATCCAAGTAAAATGAAATCCTTGACAACTTCAGTCTTTTCTTCGTTTGTCATGACGTTCCTCATTGGTCCAGTTGTGAGGATTTTTCTTTTCTTTTGTTGAGGTGCAATCCATACTGAAGGCTGTGGTCTTTGATCTTCATTACTAAGTGCTTCAAGTCCTCTTCACTTTAAGCAAGCAAGGTTGTGTCATCTGCATAATGCAGGTTGTTAATGACTCTTCCTCCAATCCTGATGCCCGGTTCTTCTTCATATAGTCCAGTTTCTTGGATTATTTGCTCAGCATACAGATTGAATAGGTATGGTGAAAGAATACAACCCTGCCGCACACCTTTCCTGACTTTAAACCGATCAGTATCCCCTTCTTCTGTCCCGACAACTGCCTCTTGATCTATATAAAGGTTCCTCATGAGCACAATTAAGTGTTCAGGAACTCCCTTTCTTTGCAATATTTTCCATAGTTTGTTATGATCCACACAGTTAAATGCCTTTGCATAGTGAATAAAACACAGGTAAACATCCTTCTGGTATTCTCTGCTTTCAGCCGGGATCCATCTGACATCAGCAATGATATCCCTGGTTCCATGTCTTCTTCTGAAACCGGCCTGAATTTCTGGTAGTTCCCTGTCGATATACTGCTGCAGCCATTTTTGAATAGCAAAGTTTTGCTTGCGTGTGATATTAATGATATCACAAGAGCCAAAATATGACCTTGAGTACATCCCACCTGAATTTAGAAACCATCTGAAGAATAGATTTGACACATTGAACACTAGTGACCAAAGACCAGATGAGTTGTGGAATGACATCAAGGACATAATACATGAAGAAAGGAAGAGGTCATTGAAAAGACAGGAAAGAAAGACAAACCAAGATGGATGTCAGAGGAGACTCTGAAACTTCCTCTCAAACATCACGCAGCTAAAGACAAAGGAAGAATTGATGAAGTGAAAGAACTGAACAGAAGATTTCAAAGGGCAGCTCGGGAAGACAAAGTAAAGTATTACAATGACATGTGTAAAGAGCTGGAGATGGAAAACCAAAAGGGAAGAACACACTTGGCGTTTCTCAAGCTGAAAGAACTGAAGAAAAAATTCAAGCCTCGAGTTGCAGTAGTGAAGGATTCTATGGGGAAAATATTAAATGACACAGGAAGCCTCAAAAGAAGATGGAAGGAATACACAGAGTCATTATACCAAAAAGAATTAATCGATGTTCAGCCATTTTAAGAGATAGCATACGATCTGGAACCGATGATACTGAAGGAAGAAGTCCAAGCTGCTCTGAAGGCACTGGCGAAAAACAAGGCTCCAGGAATTGATGGAATATCAATTGAGATGTTTCAACAAACAGATGCAGCGCTGGAGGTGCTCACTCATCTATGCCAAGAAATATGGAAGATAGCTTCTTGGCCAACTGACTGGAAAAGATCCATATTTATGCCTATTCCCAAAAAAGGTGATCCAACCAAATGTGGGAATTATAGAACAATATCATTAATATCACATGCAAGCAAAATTTTGCTGAAGATTTTTCAAAAACGGCTGCTAACTACATTAGCCTCTTTGAACTCAAACTTCTGTTGCTTCAACTCAGTGAGACCCTTGGGCTCTATTTGTGTTTCCCATATGTATCCTGGGGCCTGAAAACTGCCTCCAGGCAGTAAGATAGGGCAGTCATTGGGCCGACCTCATTCGTTTCTCTTCTCTCAGGAACCATAGTCCTGTGCTGCCTGCCTTCCAGTATCTGAAAGCTGTTGTGTCATAGATTCTGCGTAGTTTCTAGTTGTCCAAGGTGGGAGGATACATCTGGTTCCTGTTCTTCCTCTTGCCTAGAACTCATTATACTTTTTCAAAGGTCATTCAGGAGAAACACTTTGAAATTTACCTTTTTAGGAATGTTAATTCGACTGCACTATATTCACAGAGGAGCCCTGGTGGCACAGTGGTTGAGAGTTCGGCAGCTAACCAAAAGGTCGGCAGTTCGAATCCACCAGCTTGGAAACCCTATGGGGCTGTTCTGTTCTGTCCTATAGGGTCACTATGAGTAAGAATTGACTCAATGGGAAGTTTTTTTTTTTTTTTGGTATGTTCACGGGGAGAGAGACCTTAGAAAGATAGAGGTACTAGAAGATAATTGCAAATAATCAAAGTGTGCCTTGATAAGGTACTACATGAAAATGTGGTAGTGGTAGGAATGGAGATGAGGGGACCTATCTGAAAAATATTTTTGCAGGAAAAATATACAAGACTTGGGAACTGACTGATGTATGGGATAGGAGTGGGAAAGAAGTGAAACATGACTTTAAAATTAGTGATACAGTGATCCAATTGAAGGAAGGGTAAAAGATTATTAAATTCTCTTGACTCTTTTATATCATAGGAGATGGTGACAGAAATGTATTCTGGGCCTTGTGTAGCAATGGAGATTCAGCAAAATAATTCTACGAAGACATTTCGGGAATTCTGTGGGCCTGCTGATCCTGTAAGTAATTGTTTAAAATATTAATCAAGTTTGTGTTTTCCATTCACTAGAGATTTCAGTAGGTTTTGAATTTGTTCTTTAAATAAAATAATGTAAGAGAATTTGTTCGCATTTCATGATAAAAGTTAGTATAATAGACAAAGATTTTATTCAAAATACCATTTTACATAATTAATTATTTATGTAGTAGGCTAAGAAAAACTGAATTTTGTATTAGTCTAGCAACAATATAGAATGGGCAGAAACTTTTATTGAGACACTTTCTTTTATTGTTCCTTCTTGCCAAATTGTCTAATTAAGTAAATTTTGTGAACTCTGTGATAAAAGTTATCTAAGGTATTATCCTTTAACCTCTGAGGCCAGAAATAAAGCTCTTAGTGTGAACAATATTAATATGGGGACCTCAAAACATACATAAGTATGAGCAGTGGGTATTAATGTGAAACTTGTTTATTCTCTAGTATACCTTTCAGCTTGCTTTGGTTTTTCTTTCTAAGGGTATTTGGTGGCAGGGGCAGTTCAAATCCACCAGATGCTCCTTGGATACCCTATGGGGTAGTACTACTCTGTCCTGTAGAGTCGATATGAGTCAGAATTTTGACTCGAGGGCAATGGGTTTGTTTTTTCTCTTTTTTTTTTCTTGGAGCTGAAAAACAGATGTAGCATTAGCGTACATATGAGAAGCCTCCAGGCAAATGTTGTACTGAATAGCATTATGGGAAGTGCTACTAATTTTAAACACTACTTACAATTTAAATTTACTCTCTTTCCTTTATTTCTCCATCACCTGTAAATAGTTTATTGAAGATAAGCAGCCAATTCCATTCAGTTTAGTTAGGATAACATTTACTGAGTCTGCTTAAATGTGAGATACTAAGTCACAGCACCTATTAAGGACTCATCTTTGTGAGACAGCTGGTAGATCAAGCCCAGTGGAGAAGGACAGTACACCTGTTGTCAGTGATCCGAGTACGCACATAGATATCTTTTAGAACACATACAGGACAATGTACAAATAAGGACAAAATACTGTTGGTGCAGGTAAATAATAATAAAAAAAATAATAATAAAAAACTATAAATGCTGAAGGGCTGTTTAGTAGTGGAGCAATTAACATGACCTGGGTGTATTTGGAAAATGTAAACAGGGATTTGGAAGCAGAATCGGGGCACAGAGAGAATAGAAATCACTCTAAAGCACATACCGGCATACCTCATTTTGTTACACTTTGCAGGTATTGCATTTTTTACAAATTAAAGGTTTGTGGCAACCCTGTGTTGAGCAGGCCTATCGGCACCGTTTTTCCGACAGCATGTACTCACTTCATGTCTGTATCAGGTTTTGGTAATTCTCACGGTATTTCAAACTGTTTCATTATTGTACCTGTTATGGTGATCAGTGATCTTTGATGTTACTACTGTAATTGTTTTAGGACGCCATGAACCATACCCATGTAAGGCAGCAAACATAACAAATGTATGTGATCTGACTGCTGTACCAAATGGCCATTCCCCCGACTCTCTTCCTCTCCTCGGGACTCCCTATTCCCTGAGACACAACAATATTATATTAATAACCCTATAGTGGCCTCTAAATGTTCAAGTGAAAGGAAGTATTGCCGTCTCTAACTTTAAATCAAAAGCTAGAAATGATTAAGCTTAGTGAGGAAGGCATGTTAAAAGCCAAGATAGGCCAAAAGCTGGCCTCTTGAGCAAACATTTAGCCAAGCTGTGAATGCAAAGGAAAAGTTCTCGAAGGAGATTAAAAGTGCTGCTCCAGTGAACACATGAATGTTAAGACAGTAAAACAGCTTCGTGTCTGATATGGAGAAAATTGTAGGGTTCCAGATAGAAGAGTCAAGATTCTTTTAAGCTAAAGCATTAATCCAGAGCAAGGCCCTAACTCTCTTCAATTCTCTGAAGGCTGAGAGAGGTGAGGAAGCTGCAGAAGAAAAGTTTGAAGCTAGCAGAGGTTGGCTCATAAGGTTTAAGAAAAGAAGCTGTCCCCATAACATAAAAGTTCAGGGCGAAGCGGCAAGTGTGGATGTATCAGCTGCAGCAGGTTGTCCCGGAGACCTAGCGAAGGTAACGGCTGCAGGGGGCTACACTAGAGAACAGATTCTCAGTATAGACAAAACAGCCTTGTATTGGAAGAAGATGCCATCTAGGACTTTAAAAGCTAGAGAGGAGAAGTCAGTGTCTGACTTCAAAGCTTCAAACAACTGGCTGACTCTCTTCTTAGGGGCTAATGCAGCTGGTGACTTTAACTTGAAGCCAGTGCTCATTCACCATTCTGAAAATCCTAGAGCCCTTAAGAATTATGCTAAATCTACTCTGCCTGTGCTCTACAAATGGAACAACAAAGCTGGATGGCAGCACATCTGTTTATAACATAGTTTACTGGATATTTTAAGCCCACTGTGGAGACCTACTGTGCAGAAAAAAAGATTCCTTTCAAAATATCACGCTTGTTGACAATGAATCTGGTCACTCAAGAGCTCTGATGGAGAGTCTCAAGGAAATTAATGCTGTTTTCATGCCTGTTCACACAACATCCATTCTGCAGCCCCTGGATCAAGGAATAATTTTGACTCTCAAGTCTTATTATTTAAGAAATACATTTTGTAAGGCAACAGCTGCCATAGGTAGTGACTCTTTGATGGATCTGAGTGAAGTAAATTGAAAACCTTCTGGAAAGAATTTACCTTTATAGATGCAGTTAAGAACATTTGTGATTCATGGGAGAAGTCAGAATATTAACATTAACAGGAATTTGGAAGAAGTTGATTCCAGCTTTCATAGATGAGTTTGAGGGGTTCAAGACGTCCGTGGAGGAAGTAACTATAGGAAGTATCTTCTTCTGGCTTACATAATTTCTGATAAGATGTCTGTTGTCTTCTTTATCTTTTTTCTTCTGTTATGTGATGTGATTTTTTTTTTTTTGTCTGCCTATTTTTAGGGGTTTTTTTTCCTTTACTTTTTATTACTCTAAGATGTAGAGCTACCTTTTAATGTTATTTAAAAGGAGGTTCTGTGGCAGCACATATTTCTATATATCATCCCAGTATTATTGGACAGTGCCAGTTGCTGTTGAGTTGAATCTAACTCATGATGACCCCCTGTGTGTCAGAGTAGAACTGTGTTCCATAGGGTTTTCAATGGCTGTGGTCTTTCAGAAGTAGATAACCAGGCCTTTCTTCTGAGGTGCCTCTGGGTGGATTTGAACTGCCAACCTTTAGTTAGTAGCCAAGCACTTAGCTGTTCGTGCCAACCAAGGAAGCCTTATTGGACAATTAGAGTTTTTAATGTAATCAATATGTTTGTCCACTAAAAGTTAATCATCCGTGACTGGAAGCCAGAGCCCTTCCTTTGACTTTTGTGACGATAATTCTTGCCTGGTTCTTCTCTGTCATGCTGACTCGTCTACCTTGGTCCCCGTGCTAGACTTTAACTGTCTGTCTTTTAGGTGAGGGTATTCTGAGGATCTCTTCCTTTTGTCTCCTCAGAGCCTGTAAGAGACTCTTCCCTGGGTGAAAACCTTAACACTAATATAACAGCATGTTACACACTACCAGTTAATATGCCGATGGCTCCAAAACCCGCAGCTCCCGCGCAGACCTCTCTCCTGTGCTGCACACGCTTGTGAAACGCAGTGTTTCCTACACGTTTCTCCCTTCTCCTGTCTTTGTGACCGCCACTAATGTCCCCTGTCTGGACGCTGGGTGTCATCTGAAACTCCTTCCTGTCACCCAGACGCATCTATTGGTGTCTTAAGCCCTGTAACATGCCTCCTTAGTGTCTGTTTATCTTCATCTCCAGCACTATGTAGTTTACTACTTACCCTCACTATTGCTCTTCTCTCGTAGATTTTCTCTGGTTTGTGATGTCTTACCCTGCATGTGCATCTCCAACGTTCCTGACACAGCATTATTTCTAAAATGTAGAAACTTAGTGCTCCCTGATCTAAAAACCTGCAGTGACTCCCTGTTGCTTACAGATAAAGTTCACTTTCTCTAGGAGGGTGTGTAAAGTCCTCCACAAGAGATGGCCCTTGCTATTTCTAGCCTCATTTCTTTCTTCTTTTTTTTTCTTTCTTTGTTTTTTTAAATTTTGGCTAAAGTATACACAGCCAAAAATATACCGTTTTAACAGTTTCTACATGTACAATTCAGTGACGTTGGTTACATCCTTCAAGATGTGTTCCCCTTCATACTGCCCTTTTCAGCATTATCCTACCACCATATGGTGGCTAAGGCTGTGTGTCAGCTTGGCTGGGCCGTGATTCTCAGCGGTTTGGCAGTTATGATGTAGTTTGGCAGTTGTGTAGTGATGTAACCACTTCCATGATGAGATCTGATATAATATGATTACTTCCATGATGGGATCTGCTATGAGTAGCCAGTCAGTTGAAAGGGAGTTTCCTGCATCCAATACATGTGGACTTTCTGTCAAGGTTCGCAGGCTTTTGCTTGCTCTGGATCCTGCAACTGGCTCCTGTTCACCTGACGTCCAGTTCTTGGGACTTGAGCTAGCAGCTTATGTGCCAGTCTTGGGATTTGTTGACCTCTGCAGCCTGTGAGCCAGAGGCCTGTTGTCTGACCTTCTCTTGAGTTCACCAGCCCCTGCAGCTAGTGAGTCAGGAGAAGCCCCTAGCCTGATCCACACTGATTTTCCAGTCTCTACACCTTCGTGAGCCATTTCCTTGATATACATCTCTCTCTCTATATATATGTATATATATAGATGCTTCACTGGTTTTTCTTCTTTAGAGAACTCATCCTAAGACACACCATATATCTTAAACTGATTGCCTCCTAAGCTCTCATCCAACCTTTTGAGTTGCCATTGTCAGTGTGCTGTCCCTTAGTTAATTCTTTTAAAAAGTACATGCTCAAAGCAGAAGTACTTTACTAATTACAATAAGGTGGTTTGTTGTTTTTTGGGGTTTTTTTTTTTTTGTTGTTGTTGTTGTTCAAAGAAGACTGCAGGGAATAGTTTTGCTTAAGGTTTAAAGTTTAAAGATTATCTCAGAGCAGTAGTTTCAGGGGTTTATCTAGCCTTGATGGACCCAGAGAGTCTGGATCCCATTGAGAATTTGAAATTCTGTTCTTCATTTTTGCCCCTTTTGATCAGGATTCTTCTATAGAAACTTTGATCAAAACAGTGACAGTAACCAGTCACCATCCAGTTATTCTGGTTCTAGCTTTATTTCTTGTTGCTTTTTTTTTTTTTTTTTTGGTCTCTCTTTTTGTCCCCCACATTTGTACTCTATATCAAACTGTTTATTCTTAATCAGTAAACAACACTGTTTCACATTTCTGTTCCTTTCTTCACTCTGCTCCTGTTTTTATAGTGCCCTTCTCTTACTGGCATAAGAACCTCCTTAACTATTGAGACTTTGCCCAGGCGCCTCGGAACTATTTCCTGGCCACCCCAGCCTCACACAGAATTGGCCACTTCCTTTTTTGTCCCGTCACTGTACAATGTAAATACTGTTTTCATATCACCTGTTAAACTTTACTGTTCTAATTAATTTATAGTCTGTCTATTCCATGAGGGCCTGCCCTGAAGATGATGTTTTATTAACCTTAGTGTTCCTAGCTACTACCAGAGTACCTAGAATGTAGAAAGTGCTCAGTAAATAGTTGTTGGAGGAGCAGACAAATGGACGGACATGTTTAGAGTCACTGAACATAAAAATGAGTGAATATTTCATACATGATATAGTCCTATTGTTAAAGAAAAGGAAAAATGCCTAGAATTTCTCCAGGCCTTTGAATCTGCCTTATGTTTTCACCATTCTTACTGTGCTATGATATGATCTGTTAAATATTATATGAAATATGTATAAATGGATATAACCAGGAAATCTAAGAAGGGAGGGACAGCCCGAGACAAGTTGTGAGACATTAAGCAGGATGAGGAGGTGGCTGCTGTGGTTTCCCTGTGGAAGGATGATCTGGCCTGGTGTGTCAGATCCTGAGCAGAGAGCGGACAGCATGTGACCCAGGTGTGCTGCCTGCCTCAGGGAGTCAGAGCCTGATCGGGCAAAGAAGGCATTCCTGTGTGGAGGCAGCCCAGTGCAAGTTGGCGTATCTGCATGGGGGGTGGGTGGTGATAGAGGTGGGAGATTGGTTACATACAGAGGAATTGATCAAATTAGTAAAAAGAATAAATAAAGGTAAATAAGGGGAATGGGAGCCAGATTTCTCCCAGAGAAGGGAGGTACAAATACAGAAAAGGAGAAAACTGAAATAAACCCTGTGGTATTAGATTGAATTGAAGGTACTAATGTGAACTCATGATTTTGAACATATGTAGATAAATACAGAAATCAATCTGGATGTAAATGTGTGTGTTTGCACACAGAAATGTGCACACACGTCGTGTATGTTTGCACACCCATACACATATTCCTTAGCACTCTTCACACTAATCACAGTGCATGCCTGGTGCCCACATACTAAATACCATTCTTCACTATAAAAAACTGAGGCTACTTGGAGAAATGAAATGGCAAATTCCAGGGATGATCTTGGAACATCTTATTGTGCCGGAGTAAGGGTGACACTTCAAAAGAATGCAGAAGCCAACTTGAAAGGTCTCCCACTAGTGAAATTGGAACCAATTTGAGCATTAAAGTAAATACCGAAGGCAACAAATTAAAACCCATTCACTAGTAAGAAACTGGACTCCATACAGATATAAATACATTAATAACCACTGCACCCCCAGGGCTCTAATAAATTTTTAAAAGTTTGATAAGGAACGGGATATATACATAGTTATAAAGTGCCTCTCCCCAACATACTTAAGGAAAAGAATAACGTTACCATTACTGGTAGTTACTGGAGAAAACTATCATAAAATATATTTTAAATAGCTACCGTGAACAGCAAGAATTAATCGTATATACCCCAAAGAATTGAAAACAGACACTCAGTCACACACATACAGGAATGTTCATAGCAGCACCACTCGCAATACCCAAAAGGTAGAAATATCCCCAATGTTTCTTAGCAGATGAATGGATAAACAAATTGTGGTATATCTAATTTTATGTTACAGGAATATCACCTTAATAAAAGTAAATAAATCTATAAAAATATTTTAAAATACAGCAATCAAAGTGAACATCATAGGTCAGGGAAAATCAAAATCATACACACGTGATAGAATGGAATGAGAAGAATATAACATTGCTTCTGTGATCTCCCCAGCAAATGTTCATAAGGAATTCAGTTATGCAGAAATATCAGACACATTTATGGCCTGACATCTTTGGAAGTGTCAAGGTTGTAAAGTTGAAGAAAGACTGAGAAACTTCCAGACTGAGAGACACAGTAACTAAATGTAGCCTGTGATTCTGAATTTGGGGTCCCTTGACCATGAAAGACATCATTGGGTAATTGGTGAAAACTTCAGTGGGGTCTAAATATGGTTATTTTATTGTGGTTATGTAGGAAAATATTTATTTGTAGGAACTAGATATTGAAATATTTGGGGTTAATGGAGCATCAGATTGGCAACTTATTTTCATAGCAAAGTCCTCTGTACTATACTCTTACTTTTCTGTACATTTGTGGTTGTTTCCAAATAAATCTTAAAAATAAGTAAATAAATAAAATGTGATGGTCTCTAGAGTCAAGGCCAGCTCCACTGAAAAGTTGGAAAGAAGCAGATTATCTTCCTTGTCTCCTTCCTCCACTTTCCACTTTCTTTGGAGCTCAGGCCTAATCTTTATCTTTCTTCTTTACAGAACAGTCTCCGATCAGGTCAGGCAAATTCAGTCCCATGGAGATGCAGACTAGTGCTTGGAATTAATACGTTAGCACACCCTAGGGTCCCTTCCCCTCTCCTGTTTTGTTGCAGAGTGCATTGTTTTTGTCGTAAAAATAATCCCAATTTTAGAGCTTTAGGCCCCAGGAAACTGAGGGATTTCCTAGTTTTGCTTCATTCATTCACCCGAAAATACTTGAGTGCCTACTATGTGCCGGGTACTATTACTTAGGTACCAGAGATACCAGTTTACTGGCAGACTTGTACAGTTGATCACTGTAAATAATTTACCTTGTTAATGCCTGAGGTAAATTATTATAACTAAGGGTTAAACATTCATACTCATTTAAAGAGAATTTTTAAATAGACATTAAATTAAGTTATTCACACTCAGAAGTACAGTTAAGCTGTTCTTGCACAGTGAGCTTGTGGTGAAGGAACGGGGTGGTGAGACTAGTAGACACAAGGTTGAGTGGGTGGGATCTTGGATTATTAAATAGGCATTTTAACATGGTTTTCTCCTCCTGTAAAATGTATGCTGAATGCGCTTCACTGTGCTAGCAGAGTCATTTCAGCCTCACATTTGCAGTGCCATCGAGCTTCTGCTTGCTCGCGAGTTGGAGTTACATGAAGGCTGTCAGGGTCAGTTACTAGAGGGCTGCCTGCACTAGGGAAGGGGCCTCCTCAGCCCAAAGACAGCTGGACTACCTCCATCTCCCTCTCTGCCCTCCAGTATGGTAGCCACCTGTGGTTATATAAAGTAATTACAATTAAGTACACTTTAAGTTAGATTTAAAATTTAATTCTTTAGTTTCACTGACCACATTTCAAGTGTTCCATAATGTAATGTGGCTAATGGCTACCATGTTTGTGCAGATTTCAGAACATTTCTATCAGAAAATTCTGTTGGAGTGTTGGTCTAAAGTCTAGAGAACCCATTTTGTTCTTGTAAGTTTAAGAAATTTTTAAACACAAGGAATTTATGTGATTGCCTACTTTATCTCTCATTTAGTCCTCTGGGGCTTTACACTAAATTCTGTGGTTTTATAAATTATTTAATCAGTTTTAACTGGTGTTTAATTGCATATTAACTGTTCTTTGTTTACCTTGGCCTTCTATGTTTATTATTCACTTCTTAGCTTTTTATGGAATTGACTGGATGGCAATGGGTTTGTTTTTTGGTTCAGCTTTTTGTGTTTACAAGTTTTAGCTACTTTTTTGTGTCCTTTTTCTTATTTTCACTCCCGCCTCCTGTAGCTAAGCTGTCAGCAGCCTTTTTGATTGATCCCAATTTTTTCTGTGCTGATTGACCTAAGTAATGAAGATAGAATGAGGTTCCTACTTGGGGGTGGGAGTATTACGTGTACTAGCAGACTCCGTCAATTTCTATAGAGTTTTTTTTTTTTTCCTGTATATCTATCAGTTCAGTCTCTGTAAGATGATCAGAAATCTATCAATTTTATGATATAAATTCTTTGTTAAGTGAGCAAGCCACTTAAACAGAACATGACATAGTAGAGGAAAGAGGTGGTGATAAAGTTCTTCAGTGTTTACTAACCATTTGTGTTTACCAGACACTGTGCTAAAAGCCGCTATATCATTGAATCTTCCCAGAAATCCTGTAAGAGTGTTATTGATCATTCCAATTTAAAGATGAGAAAACTGAGGTCCTTAGAGGTTGATGTCACACAGTTAATAAGTAACAGACTTGAACTATGTTTGACCTCAAAGCCTGTGATCTTGAACAGAGCTTCCTCTTCTGGACACTCAACGTAATGCCTCTGGATTAGTGATGGCAGGAGACTTTTCTGAGTCTTTTCATGTTTTTTTTTTTTTTCATGTTTTCATGGATGTAGCTGTGCTAGAGGACCTGGGACCAGGTTTTTAAATTTTTCACAAATGAACTTGGCATCCTATCTGCTAATAATCGTGGCCAGTATCAAATCATACTGAGTTTTGGATCTTTTTGTTACATTGGGTTGTCGTGTACCGATCTTAAAATCAAATGAAATGATTACCTGTGGAAAGTGGTCAGCTGCTCCTCCTGTGCTGTGATCCCTGAACCAGGATGTTCCTGTTTTAAAGCCTTTACACTGGCAGTCCCCAGTGGTTGGCATGCTCTTCTACCAGATAGCCACATGGCTAATTCCCTTACCTTCTTCAGGTCTCTGCTTCGATGTGACCTTCCCAATGAAATGTACACTGACCATCTTATGTGATATTGGAACATGCCTCTCTCACTTAAATTCCCCTTCCCCATAGTACTTAATCATACTCTGTGATTTACTTATTTATTATGGTTTTTTGTTTTTAAACGCTTAGGGAAAATATTTAGGTAGTATAAAGAAAGGGAAAGTTGTTCTACTTCCAATAATTAATTAGCAGTGATATTATTATGATTATCATGGGCAATAAGCGTGTCAGTTTCTATATCCAGACATCCCAGGGCACTGGTCAGTATTGTACTCTCACTGGGCTAATAATGCCTTAGCTTACTCATCACTTCCCAGTCATGTTCCTGCTTTCAAAAGCTCAAGGGAAGGTGCTAAGCTAATATCCGGCAACCTTGAAAAAAATGAGCCCTCTCTTTCTTTGTTTCAGTATGGCGTTAACACCTATCACTTCTTCATACACGAAAATAAACAACACCCCTGTATGTTAAAGGGGCCCTGGAGAAAATTACAGACTTTTGCCTTCTCTTCAAATAAAATAATCCTAAGAAGGAAACCTTGCTTCATGCCCAGTGTCTTCTTTCCTAGTCAAAGAATCTTTGAAGTGCTTATGGGAATTTAACTTGGAGTTATTATCATTTTTTGAAAAGGCAAAAAATCAAACAAAAGAAACCTAAGAGACTTAGAGGAGCCACCACAGGTCTGTAGTCACATTTTCAAACCAGACTGCCTACTTCTTTACCGGATTCAGAGAGCACTTTAGAGAAAAGAGCCCCCAGTTTTGTTTTGTTTTTTTTTTAAAGGATTAATGATGGAGAACAGTATCAAGACTTTTTTTCTAAGGGGACCACCCCATTAAAATTCTGTTTCATGAGATGACTCCCTGTTCAAACCACTTGTCTCCAGTAAACCTTCCTTTCACCTTATAAAACACTTTCTTACTGAAATTATCTGTGCCTGGCTTGTCTCCCAACTTTGAAAATGTGATGAGGACTAAGGTTTCCTTATCTTCTGTGTGAACTTTAAAATTCTCAGAAGACTTAACCGTGTGTATAGATCTGCAAGAGATGTGCTTGTGTACGTCAGAAGGTAGCTGACTGCTGTGGACATTCCTGTACTCACACCGCCTGGTAGTTCTGTTACAAAGGGAATGGACAGCGCTGGGCATTCTGGAGACTCTGCTAGTTCACAGAGCCATCACTGTGCTTGTGTATATGTTTCCTTTCAATTTTGTGTATATATTTTCCTGCAAGAGATTTTGCCAATTTTGTGAGACAACTGTGCTGGCAAACAACTGAGATGATTTTAACTTGGGCCTCTGTCTGATCAAGATGGGTCTTCTTTTCACCAGAGCTAAACAGTGATAGGAGCCCTGGTGGTGCAGTGGTTAAGAGCTTGGCTCCTAACCAAAAGGTCAGCAGTTAGAATCTACCGGCGGCTCCTTGGAGACCGCACGGAGCAGTTCTACTCTGTCCTATAGGGTCACCGTGAGTTGGAATCAACTCAACAGCAGGAGGTTTGGTTTTGGTTTAAAACAGTGATCTAGATCTCTTTGGATAGTCAACCAGCTTAAGCCCAGGGAAATTTCTTCAGTTCTTATTCTTTTTCTTTAACATTTTATATATTTAAAGGTTGTTGTCATTGTTGTTAGTTGCTGTTGAGTTCCCTTTGACTCGTGATGACCTTGTATAAAACAGGAGCAAACATTGCCTAGTCATGCACTGTCTCCATGATATTTGATATATTTGAGCTCATTGTTGAAGTTATGTGTCAGTCCATCTCAATGAGGGTTTCCCTCGTTTTCGCTGATCCTCTCATTTACCAAACATGATTTCTTTCTCTAGTGACTGGTCTTTCCTGATGGCAACGGTCAAAGTTAGCAAGACAAGGACTCGCTATTCTCACAATTATTTGGTTATAATTCCTACCTTCAGGAAGAAAAAAAAGAAGATGAACAATTCACAGAAAAAATACCTATTTCACATAATATATGCTCAGCCTTGTTGATCAGGGAAATGCATATTAAGACAGAATGATATATATATTTTTTTAAACCAGTGGGATTGGCAAAACATAAAAAGATAAAATCTAGTGTTGGCAAAAATGTGGTGGAAAAGACACTCTAGATTGTACTGTGGATGAGATGTTGTTCATTTTTATACTTTCCTGTATTTTCTAAGTATTTTATAATGAGTTTATGTCTCTTTTATAAAGGAAAAATACACTGAGAAAAAATTAGCAGTGCTGCCTAAAAACAATACTAGGTAAAAATATTTTCTCTTCAAGTGTAGATAGCAATAAAGGGTTTAGTACAATTAGCTCAAAAAAGTGCATAATACGTGCCGGAAAATTCTTTTATTTCACTGCATCTATTTATTTTTAATTTCTTTTGCTTGTGTTAAATAACATGCAGTTGAAAAGCTTGTTGAAGATAATAACTGTGAACGTAAAGAGATGACTCAATGTTATCTAACCAGGAGAGTGACAAGGAATCTGACTTTTACTTTATGTATTTTTCCATGAAAATTGAAACAAAGATGTGTTCAAATGTAATATTAATGTTTTAACAGCAATATTTCACTGAAAAGGAGGCAATGTAATTCAGATTTACAAGTCAGATGTTCAGAAATTTATATATCCCTGTCCTGTAACGTGTGAACTTTTTAACTAAATTAACTTAAAATGAAAATGTTTTCTCTTTTTTTGGTTGTTCCAGTGAACTTTAGGAAATGAGAGTAGAGCAATAAAATTACAGTTCTTTATAAGTAGATATTTATGTTCTATTAATTTTTTTTTTCCCCTGTAAATGTATTAGCATGAAATCTCTTAGTTTTTAGGCTTTTCACACATTGGCGGTTTGTGGTTGAGGGGGCAGATGAGTTAAAATATCCTTCTTTTTCATATTTTCACATTTGCTACAGAGATGTCCACTTTGCCTTTACTTGGTATGGTCATGGTTTCTAAAGCACGTTTATTATTCCCAGATTTGATGAGTTCAGAGCAGTATTATTACTGTTTCTAGTTTTAAATATTTCAGAATTTATTTAAAAAATCAAAGGCAAATGTGACCATTACTTCTGTTGTTCAGACTCTTCGTCAGTGTTGTCTGTATAATTTTATGATGCGTAACCACCTTTCTGTTTCTGCTTATTGACTGAAAGCAGTTCAGAAATGCATAGTTCTCCGCTTCTTGGAAACCTCATGGAGCAGTTCTACTTTGTCTTCTCGGGTCACTATGAGTTGCAGTCAACTCAACGGCAATTTTTTGTTTTTTTCCCCAGTGAAGATGGCTTGGAATTTTGTTAAGGGTGAGAAATATCAAGTCGTTCTATCAGTGATCATTAAGCTATTAATACCTTTTCAAGCTAACTAAGAAAAAAGATGTTTATTTCTCGGCTAGTAGCAGCGTTGTACCAAACTTTGACTTTAAAAGCATTCAAATTTTAAATTATTATAAATATAATAGGGGTTTGACACAAGACAGATGCTTTAACTGGATTAATACATTCATTGCTGTGGCTAAGTAATAAACGGGTTAAGATGCTGTAAATATGCCGTAGAAGTAGAAGGTATTGCTAAATGGTTTAAGACAGTGAATGACATACCTTATGATAATAACTGACATGGAGCAAATTTAATCATGGCTGGTGCTTCGTTTGTTAATTAAATAACAAAATTCATCCTTGCCTATAAGCACTAATACCCATACCCAAGTTCAACAATAATCAAAATAGATCTATCTAGTTATGAACTGCTACTGGATCATTAATTTAAAAACAAAAGTAACGTACTTTTATTTCCTTGTTCCTTTTTGATTAGTTTTTGAGAAATCTCTATGGAAGAAGCATGAATGAATGCAGCTTTCTTAGCCTAGTGCTGTGCTGAACAGCACAAAGTAGTTAGCATTTATTGAGCACTTACTGTGATCCAGGCACTGCCAGTATTTCATATGTGATAATTCCTTTGATTCTCATACTAACCCAGTGAGGTAGATAACATGCTTATCCAGTGTTTACAAGTGAGAAAACAGAGGCAGAAAGAAGTAAGCAAATTTTCCTCAAGTTATACAGCCATTAAAAATAGAACTGAGGGAGGTGGGACCAAGATGGTGGAATAGACAGGTGCTTCCGGCGAGCCCTCTTACAACAAAGACCTGAAAAAACAAGTGAAATGAGTATATTTATGACAAGCTAGGAGCCCTGAACATCAAAGGCAAAGTTAGAAAACAAAGTGAGCAGCAGGGGGTGGAAGAGATGGTTCAAAAGTGGAAAGGAGTTACTGGACTTGAATTGACAGGAGCCCTCAGGGACCCTTCCCTGGAGCGGCTGCAGCAGACTGATACTGCCATTCGTCCACAGTTTCCTCAGGGAGAAAGAACCAGCCACGCAGCCTACTCACACCTCTGGAACCAGAGAAGAACGGGGCTGTAGGCAAAACTGTCAACAACACACACAAAAAAGACAACAAAAATGATAGCAGTAAATTCATACCTATCCATAATTATTTTCCAGTTTCCAAGGAGCGCCTGGCAGATTCGAACTGCTGACCCTTTGGTTAGCAGCCGTAGCACTTAACCACTACACCACGTGCTCCTTGGAAACTCTGTGGGGCAGTTCTACTCTGTTCTATACAGTCGCTATGAGTCAGAATCAACTCGACGGCACTGGGTTCTGGTGTTATCCATAATTATGCTGAATGTAAATGGACTAAATGCACCAATAAAGAGAGAGTGGCAGAAGTGATTAAAAAACACCATCCGTCTATATGCTGCCTACAAGAGACACACCTTATTAGACTTAGAGACACAAAGAAACTAAAAGGATGGAAAAAAGTATATCAAGCAAACAACAATCAAAAAAGAGCAGAAGTAGCAATATTAATTTCTGACAAAATAGACTTTAAAGTTAAATCCATCATAAAGGATAAGGAAGGACACTAATGATTAAAGGGACCATATATCAGGAGTATATAACCATAGTAAGTATTTATGCACCCAGTGACAGGGCTGCAAGATACATAAAACACTGTATCAGCATTGAAAAGTGAGATAGCTCCACAATAATAGTAGGAGACTGTAACACAGTACTTTCGGTGAAGGACAGGACATCCAGAAAGAAGCTCAATAAAGACACAGAAGATCTAAATGCCACAGTCAACCAACTTGACCTCATAGACATATACAGAACACTCCACCCAAAAGCAGCCAAGTATACTTTCTTTTCTAGTGCATATGGAACATTCTCTAGAATAGACTGCATATTAGGTCATAAAGCAAGCTTAGCAGAATCCAAAACATTGAAATATTACAAAGCATCTTCTCTGACCATAATGCCATAAAAGTGGAAATCAATAACAGAAAAAGCAGGGAAAAGAAATCAAACACTTGGAAACTGAACAATACCCTGCTCAAAAAAGACTGGATTATAGAAGACATTAAGGATGGAAGAAAGAAATTCATAGAATCCTATGAGAATGAAAACACTTCCTATCAGAACCTTTGGGACACAGCAAAAGTGGTACTCAAAGGCCAATTTATATCAATAAATACACACATCCAAAAAGAAGAAAGGGCCAAAATCAAAGAATTATCCCTACAACTTGGACAGATAGAGAGCAACAACAACAACAGAAAAAAACCCTTAGGCACCAGAAGAAAGCAAATAATAAAAATTAGAGCAGAACTAAATGAAATAGAAAAAAAGAAAAACAATTGAAAGAATTAAGACCAAAAGCTGGTTCTTTGAAAAAAATCAATAAAATTGATAAACCATTGGCCAAACCGACAAGAGAAAAACAGGAGAGGAAGCAAATAACCGAAATAAGAAATGAGATGGGCGATATTACAACAGACCCAACTGAAATTAAAAGAACGTTATCAGATTATTGTAAAAAAATGTACTGTAACAAATTTGAAAACCCAGAAGAAATGGATGAATTCCTAGAAACACGCTACCTACCTAAACTAACACAGAGGTAGAACAACTAAATAGACCCACAGTGAAAGGAGAGATTGAAAAGGTAATGAAACAACTCTCAACAAAAACAAAGTCCTGGCCTGGACAGCTTCACTGGAGAGTTCTACCAAACTTTCAGAGAAGAGTTAACACCACCACTACTAAAGGTTTTTCAGAGCTTAGAAAATGATGGAATACTGCCAAACTCATTCTATGAAGCCAACATATCCCTGATACCAAAACCAGGTAAAGATACTACAAAAAAAGAAGATTACAGACCTATATCCCTCATGAACTTAGATGCAAAAATCCTCAACAAAATTCTAGCCAGTAGAATTCAACAACATATCAAAAAAATAATTCACCAAGACCAAGTGGGATTTATATCAGGTATGCAGGGATGGTTCAACATTAGAAAAACAATTAATGTAATCCATCTTATAAATAAAAGACAAGAGTCACATGATTTTATCAATTGATGCAGAAAAGGCATTTGACAAAGTTCAACACCCACTCATGATAAAAATGTAGAACTAAATTGAAATTCACAAAAAAGAACCCAACTTACTGGTCTACCAGAGACTGAAGGAACCCCTGAGACTCTGGCCCCCAGACAACCTGCTAGCTCAGAACTGAAGCTGTTCCCAAAGTCTGTCTTTCAACCAAAGATTAGACAGGCCTATAAAACAAACAGTAATACCCATGAGGAATGTGCTTCTTCATTCAATCAAGTATATATGAGACCAAATGGGCAACACCTGTTCCAAAGCAAAGATGAGAAGACAGGAAGGTACAGGAAATCTGGATGAATGGACATGGAGAACCCAGTGTGAAAAGGGAAAGGGGGAGAAAGCTAACAAATTACAGGATTGCAACCAATGTCACAAAACTGTTTAAATTTTTGAATGAAAAACTAATTTACACTGTAAACTTTCACCTAAAACACAAGAAAAATTTTTTAAAAAGTAGGAAGTATGAAGCAAAAATACTTTTAATCTTGAATTTAAACTGAGTTTCTTAGGTATCTGTCAGCTTTTGGTCAGTTTGGAACCCAATGTTCTTTGGTGGGATATTTCTTGAGTAGGCCTGTTTTCTGTCTCTTTAAAAATAATGTTTTATTGTGTTTTTGGTGAAAGTTTACACTGCAAGTTTTGTTTCCGTCTGACAATTTTTACACCAGTTGTTCAGAGACAGTAGTTACACTTTCCACTATGTGTCAGCATTCTTTTTTTTTTTTTTTTTAACTTTTATTGAGCTTCAAGTGGACGTTTACAAATCAAGTCAGACTGTCACATGTAAGTTTATATACACCTTACTCCGTTCTCCCACTTGCTCTCCCCCTAATGAGTCAGCCCTTCCAGTCTCTCCTTTCGTGACAATTTTGTCAGCTTCCAACTCTCTCTATCCTCCCATCCCCCCTCCAGACAGGAGATGCCAACACAGTCTCAAGTGTCCACCTGATATCATTAGCTCACTCTTCATCAGCATCTCTCTCCTACCCACTGTCCAGTCCTTTTCACGTCTGACGAGTTGTCTTTGGGAATGGTTCCTGTCCTGGGCCAACAGAAGGTTTGGGGACCATGACTGCCGGAATTCCTCTAGTCTCAGTCAGACCATTAAGTATGGTCTTTTTGTGAGAATTTGGGGTCTGCATCCCACTGATCTGCTGCTCCCTCAGGGGTTCTCTGTTGTGCTCCCTGCCAGGGCAGTCATCGGTTGTAGCCAGGCACCATCTAGTTCTTCTGGTCTCAGGATGATGTAAGTTCAGCCTTCTTTTTAATTGCTTCCTGGTTGTTCCTTTCCAGATCTCTAGTTTCCCTGCCCCGTATCTTCTCATCTTTGCTTCAGAATACCATATTTTTACCCAAATAACACATGTCTTCTACATGTGTTTACCATCTGCTTCCCTCCCTCCCCCCAGAGGTATTTTTGTAAGTGCACTATGCTAATTTTTATAGCATGCTTATGAAATTACCTGGGCAGAGGAAGGGAGTGGTTGGCAAACAAGCATAGAAGGTGTATGTTAGTTGCTAAAAATACAGTAATTGTTGACCTTTTGGTCTCATATAGATGGTTTTTTAATGGATCACTTTACTCAGGGATAATATCCTTTATTTTGTGTGCCAGTCTGTTATTTCCATAAAAGGTGACCTCAGGGAATAGTTCCAGTTCAAAGTTTAAAGAGTATCTAAAGGCAATAGTCTCAGGGAGTCCTCTAGTTTCAGCTGGCCAAGTAAGTCTGAACTTCTTAAGAATTTGAGTTCTGTTCTGCCTTTTTCTCCTCTTCTGTCAGGATCCATGTATTGTAGCCCTGACCAGAGTGATCGGTAGTGGTAGCCAGGCACCATCTAGTGCTTCTGGTCTCAGGGTAGATGAAACTGTGGCTCGGTAGACTATTAGCCTAGTTTCTTCTCTGAAACTGTGTTCCTTCTTTCTCTTTTGGTCCTAATGCGTAGAGACCAATAGTTGTATCTTAGATAGCTGCTCGCAAGCTTTTAAGACCCCAGACACTACTCACCTCACTAAGATGCAGCGCATGAACTTTGTGATGCCAGTTGACAGAGTTGTCCCATGAGACTAAGGTCCTAAGCCTTCAAACCCAGAGAACCATTTTCTCAGGGTGTTTGGTTTAATCTGAGAAGTATCTGTAACTGTGTCCTCTGTGAATATATGTGCATGCATACACATATATGCCAATACACCTACATATGTGACCATACACTCATCTTTTGGTTATTGTTGGTGTTGTTGATATATTGTGTCATATTCTTTAGCACAAATATCCTTTTCTCTTGTGTGCTTCTTAGTGGCATCATGTAATTTGGTGAAGCTGTGCTCATTACACCCACATTCTGTGCTACTTTTCCCATCACCAAAAATAACAAGTATCTACAATCTAGAGAGTGATTCTCCCTCCCCTCTACCCACTAATGAACATTGGTAACCACCAGTGGACATTGGTCTCAGTATATATATCTATTCTTATCTTTTTATAAAAGTGGGATGATAAAATATTTGTGTTCTCCAGATCCATCCATGTTATAATGTGTTTCGTGGACTCATAATTGTTCTTTATGGTTACATAGAATCCCATTGTATGTATGTGCCACGTTTTGCTTATCCATTTGTTGAAGGGCACTTAGGCTGTTTTCGTTTTTTTGCTATTGTGAATTATGATGCAACAGATACGCATATGTCTGTTTGTGTCACTTCTGTCCGGTCTCTAGAGTATATACCTAGGAGTGGGATTGCCAGATCATAAGGTAGTTCTGTTTCTAGTTTTTTGAGGAAGGGACATACCATTTTCCATAGTGGTTGTACCATTTTATAGCCACCAGCAATGAATAAGGGCTCCAATCTCCCCATATCCCCACCAACACGAGGATTTTTTTTTATCAGTGCCCTTTTATCTGGGGTAAGGTGGTGTCTCATCGTAGTTTTGATTTGCATCTCTCTGATGGCTAACGATCTTGAGCATCTTTTTTTCTCCTGTTTGTTGGCACTTGAATGTCCTCTTTGGTTTGTTTTGTTCTTAAATCCCTTTCTTCAATGTTAGTTTTATTTATGTATATTTTTTTCAATTCACATTTTGTAAAAACAAAAATGTTATATTTCACCCTGCTGTAACCACCAGCTGTTGCCTTCTTGTTTGTTCTGCTTTTGAGATGCAGAAGTGGGTGGAATTAATTGATTGTGATCCAGAATAGATGAACTCTAAAAACACATTCTTTAAAACCTTCCAGGGTTGAAATGCAACTAATATTTTTTTTTCTAAACCTGCAAGTCTGTAGATAATCTATTTACTATTTTATTGTTTTCTATGAATGTGACCCAAGCCATTAAACACTACATTTTGAAACTTGTTGGGATTGTTGCCAGTTTTGACTTTTATGCCTTCCTATTAATTAATGTAGTTTACTGCTAGGAATTGTGACACTGAGATGTCACATTTAATATTGTGCAAAATGCAAATGAAATGAGGGTTGAATCATTAATACCACAGTCTCCCTAGTCTCAAAGCTGCAGAAATTATTAGAATAGAATGTGCTTTCCCTTTCTGTAGTAAGATTTCACTAGTTTTTTAACTTAAATATAAACTGTGTATGTAGACGTCCACTGAAAAGTTGACTGATAACAGCCATTTTCTATTTGCTATTCTTTGGTACTGTTAACCCCACTTCAAAAGGCTTCCAGAAGATTCTTTATATGTGTTGCAGGGGAAAACAGCACAGTAAACTTGGCCAAAAGTATTTCTTCCCATCTCTTTCATTCATTCATTCATTCATTCAGCCAACCAACACCCCAGGCAACCCACCAATCACCAACCAGTCTACCAACCAAAAAATATTTATGTATCTTCTGTGTCCCAGGTACTTATAGGTTCTGGCAATTAAAACTTGAATAGCATGCTTGTCTTCAGCCAGAGACACTTATATCCTAATAAAAATAGAAGGAACTAATTGTGTAATCAGTAATTGCTGTAAAGTCCTATAATTGCTGTGATAGAAATATATATCAGATAAAAAAAAGATTTATAATAAATTAAGTTTGAGAAATACTGAGTTAAATGAAGCTCAACAGATTTCTTTACTGAAGGACTCTAGAACATTTAGAATGCTAACATGCATTGTGAATCTCTAAAAAGGGCATCTAGTATGAAGTATTTTCCAACTTTGTTGCCAAAACTTAGAGATGACAACCAGGATAAGAAGAAATTCCCAACCATAATTCTTGCTAAGCTGCTTTCCAGAATCATGAAGAAAACATAAAGAACTTTGAAACATAGCTTTTATTTTTTAGGAAAGGAAGAACAATAAACAAGGCTACATAAATCTAAATTTCAAAATGTTATCTTCTTTATTTCCAGCCTGTTCATCCCAACACCCTCCCCACCCTCTGCAATGAATCTTTGGACTGATTTTGAGGCTTTTGTGCTTTCCTGCTTTTGAATTTCTCGTCAGTTTCAGCAAGTAACCATTTGTCCTGTAATAACAGGACAATTTTCTCATCCTGATATACGGACCCTCACATGATTGCATTTTTAGGTCTATTCTCTAGTTATATCATTATAAAATGAAAGGGATTGTCCGCTGTTAAAGGTATTTGGATAAAAAAACATAGTTTTTCTTTTGTTTTTATTTGTTTTCTGGGGGAATAGAGGAGTAATTGATTTTAACCTTTTCTTCCCCCTTGAGTATAGCCTGAGACTGAACCTAGGGCAGGTTTTCGTATTCTGGTGTCTATACACCCTTCACGGTTTGGGGGGTAGAACTCAGAGGTCTGTGAACTTGGATGAGAAAAATCACTCTAAATGAAGTTTAGAATTCCCATGAATATAATCAACAAACTACAGTTTGTTCCTGATATATAACTTCATCAGAAGCTTCTTTTCCTTTTTAAGTGTCATAAAACAGGCATAGCTAAGACCTGACATGGAATTTTCCATCTAATTTTTTTGATGAACTGTAAGATTATTCTGTATGACCAAACTAGGAAGCTTATACATGTGTATTTACTATTGTAATATTAATAATTAATTTAGCATAATGGTAGGTATATGTTATTGTTCTTCAGGATAAAATACACAAATAAGGTAATGCGGTTCACTTAAAAAATAAGAATTACTCTTATAATAATTACATTTTTTAGTTTTTTCATTCGTTTATTAATTCCTTACGTCTGATAAGAAGAGTCGCTGTCAGTAGCTTTTCTCTGATCTCATGCAGTGTAAACTTCGTCACCATCATCATACATACACAAGAAGAGAATAAGGTTTTGGATCTAAAGGCAACATTTGGTGCTTCCTTGACTCTAAACCGCCCCTCTGAAGTCAACATAAAGGAACAAGGCCCCCAAAGCCCCTGCAAGTCTTCCCATCCTGCTCACTAACGGCCAGATAGCTGTGAAGTGCGCATGCAGTGTGTGTCCTCGGCACTGTGTGTAAAGTGAGGGCAGTGAACATTCAGATGTGCCAGACAAGGAGCCCTGCTGGCGCAGATGGTTAGGTGCTTGATTGCTAACCTAAAAATTGGTGGTTCCAACCCACCCAGCCGCTCCATGGGAGAAGAAACCTGGTGATCTGCTCCCCTAAAGATTACAGCCGAGAAAACCCTATGGGACTTTTCTCACGTGGGGTTGCTGTGAGTCAAAATTGACTCAAGGGCACCTAACAACAACAGCAAGCACTGCTTAAAGCTTTTACCCCCATTACCTACTTTAGTCCTCACGAAAGGTATACTCTTCCCAGGAGGAAGCAGGGCATGTTACAAATGAAGACTCTCAGCAAGCCTGGCTACAGAACCCCACTGTAAAGCACCACATCTCAAGGACTGGCATTCATTATTCACTCTTCCTGCTTCTGCTTTTGACCTAATCTGTCTATACTCCAGATGGTAGCCCGAAAGGTATTGTTAAAACATGCCAGATCATGTTGGTCCTCTGCTCATACTCTGAAATGGCCCCCATCTCACTTAGAGTAGAAATTGGAGTGCTTTCGGTGGCTTCCAGTGGAACACACGGTCTTCCTTCTCACGCCTTACCCACTGGCCTCCTGTTCTCTCTGTGTTCACTCTGCTCCAGCCATACTGGCTCCCAGATACTTCCAGTGGACCAGGCCTACTGACTGCATACTGCTCCCTCTGTCTGCATTGCTGAGTGACACGCTCACCTCCTTCAAGTCTGTATCCCGTGTCACCATTTCAGTAGTGCCTTTCCTATCTATTTTATTTAAAAACTGCAAATCTTTCCCTTTCCTTGGGGAAAAAAAACCTATTTCCCTTCCTTGCTTTATTTTTCTCTGTGGCACTTACTGTCACTAGGCACACTATACACTTATTTATTTTCTTCATAGTCTGTTTCATTCTGCTAGACTCTATGAGGGCAGGGTTTGTTGCCTGTTTTCTTCACTTCTTTATCTACAGTGTCTAAAACAGTACCTGGTACATTAAGAAAAAAAAGAAAAATTGCCATTGAGTCGATTCCAACCCATAGCAACCCTATAGGACAGAGTAGAACTGCCCCATGGAGTTTCCAAGGAGTGAATGGTGGATTTGAACTGCTGAACTTCTGGGTAGTAGCCATTGCTCTTAACCACTATGCCACCAGAATTTCCACTGGTGCATGATAGGTCCCCCAAAATACTTATTAAATGAGTAGATGAATAAATTAATCTAAATATCTGTATGGAAGTTGGGGCAGATGTTACAGAGTGAATAGTAAGAACGGGCTCCAAGTCTTACAAGAGGGGATATTCCTTTATCTACAATGCACGGAACATAGTAAATACTAGATAAATATAAGCCATCCTGTTGATGATGCCAATGCTGCCAAATTCACCTGCCTCCACACTTTCCTTCTCAAACTTTTCTCCACTCACTTTTTAAATTGCGTAGCATTCTGTTTTCAACTTTTATTGTCTTTCTCGTTTATATGTCTGTCTGTGATGATTCCATCCATTTAACCACCACCAATATCATGGTAACTCTCAAATTTGTGTTTCCAATACAAAAATGCCTGCTGAGCACCAGATTCATATTTCTGACTAAATATTAGGCATCTCTGCCAGTATGATCCTACAGACCTTTGGCATTAAGATTATGTCAAACCTATTGCATTTTCTTTCTTTACTTCTCTGCTTCTTTTTCTTATCTCCGTGAATGGCATTACCATTCACAAAATCAGCTGAGCTAGAAACCTGAAAGTCTATCTTAAGTCTTGTCTTTTTCCTACCCATTACAATCAAGTTCTGTGAGATTCTTCGTCAACATCTCATATTTTTTTTCTGTCCATCTCCAAGGTCTCTACCTTAACTGAGGTTTTGGCATTCTTGGCTCTTATATACAAGAACCTCCTAACTTGTCCAGAATTACCTCTGTACTGAGTTGAATAATGTCCCTTCCTCCCCCACAAACTTCCTTCCGCTCAGAACATGTGAATGTAACCTTTGGAAATAGGGTCTTTGGAGGTGTAATCAAGTTAAAATGAGATCATACTGGATTTGTTGTTAGGTGCTATCGAATTGGTTCTGATTCATAATGACCCTACGTACAACAAAATGAAACACTCCTGGTCCTGTGCCATCCTCACAATCATTGCTGTGTTTGAGCCCTTTGTTTCTCATTGTGAGTCTTCCTCTTTTTCACTGTCTCTGATGGTTCAGGTGGTGTCAACTTGGCTGGGCCATGACTCTCAGTGATTTAACAGTTACGATGTAGTTTGGCAGTTATGTAATGATATGATCACCTCCATGATGAGATCTGATATAATGTAACCTCTCCCATGATGAGATCTGCTATGAGCAGCCAATCAGTTGAAAGGGAGCTTCCTTAGAGGTATGGCCTGCATCCTATGCATATGGACTTTCTGGCAAAGTTTGCTGGCTTTTGCTGTCCTCTGGATCCTGCATTTGGCTTGTCATCATCTGAATTCCAGTTCTTGGGGCTTGAGCCACCAGCCTGCCATCTAACGTGCCAATCTTGGGTTCATTAGCCCCTACAGCTATGTGAATTAGGAGAATCTTCCAGCCTGACGCATGACCCATGGTCTTGGTACTTTCCAGACTCTACAATCATGTGAGCCATTTCCTTGATATAAATCTCTCTCTGCACATGTGTATATATGTATGTATGTATATATGAGTGTGTGTATATATACACACACACATATACATACATATATGTGTATATATATGCTTCACTGGTTTTGCTTCTCTAGAGAACTCAGCCTAAGACACTGACTGTCTATCAAGCATGATGTTCCTCTCAAGGGACTTGTCCCTCCTGATAACATGTCCAAAGTATGTGAAACAAAGTCTAATATGAGTGGTGTTCTTGTAAGAAGAGGGACATGTAGACACAGAGACACAGGGAGAATGCCTTGTGCTGAGAGGCAGAGATCAGAGAGGTGCTGCTGCAAGGCAAGGATTGCTTGGAGTCGTCAGGAGCTAGGACGGAGGCGTGGAACAGATTCTTCCTCAGAAGGAACCAACTTTGCCAACACCTTGATTTCAGATTTCTAGCACCCAGAACTGTGAGAGAATTTCTTTTGTTTTAAGCCAGTCAGTTTCTGATACTTTGTTATGGCAGCCTTGGTAGACTAATACCCCTCTCTCCAATTTGACAGCCACCTGCTGCCTGATAATCTTTTAAAAATGGAAATCTTATAATGTTATGCCTCTGCTTAAAAAAATTCTGTGGTTTCCATTTTTTCCTGAGTAGTTAAAATTCCTCAAAAAGGCAGACATGGTCTTGCCCCTCCCCACCAGCACTTCCTGCGTCTCACGCTCTCATATGCTATGTTCCAAACAATTCCAAATGACTTGTAATTTCCTAACCACGCCATGCTAAAGTCCTTTACTCTCTTCCTGGAGAAGAATCACTCACCTCTCAGTTTAATGATTATCTTGGTAGAGCCCTCCTGAGACCTCTCTGCCATGGTCATCCAGTGTTACTTCTCCCATTATATTGTATCAGTTGATATTTATGCCTCCCCTCTCCAGACTGTGAGACCCTTGAGATCTGAGATTGTCACATCTGTCTTTGATTCTTTAGAGTCTGCAGCCTCCCACAGTACGTAGTCCATAGTTGACAGTCTGTACATTTGTAGACTGAAACTAATGAATGATTGAGTTCTATATCAGTCATAACTGTGGGAAGGTCGTGATCTCTAGGATTTCTTTCTTTATAAATAAGTAGCCCTGAAATCCTCATTTTTATCATGTGCACAAAGTTGTCATCAAACTGAACAGTTTATACTACTCCTTTAAACTCTAAAAATCTGATATTGGGGTGAGTAAAAAGAAAACTTTCTTTTTAAAAGAAGGTTTTAATTATAATTTTTGTGAATTATACCTTTTGCTTTAACCTTTATATGGCTTGGAGGTATAATTTACAGTTTTAAAAGTTGCAGCTCTGGAAATATGATACATGATTTTTAGTTTGTGTAGACAATAGGATCCAAGAAGTATAGCAGGGTGCTTAACACTCTGGGTTCTGTTAACTGAGTTCCAATCCCACCTCCACCACTTACTACCTTTGCTCTTGGTCAAGGTAGGTAACCTCTCAAAACCTTAATTTACTTATCTGTGAAGTGAGGTGAGTAATGATGCCTACCTCATAGGATTATTATGGTAAAGAATAAGTGATAATTCATGTAAGTTCCCTAACACATAGTGAACACTTAATAGATATTAGGTAGCATTGTTATTGTCATAGGTGTTATAGAGGTTATTATGAGAGCTGTAGGACCCACATGATACTGACAAAGGGTTAAAGGGTGCAATGGCAATATTTTTGAGAAATAAAGAACAGAAGTAATACGATACAGATACATTTAACTTAAGCACTTTTAAGTATTATTTCTTTATTGTATTTTCTGTAATCAAAACAAAGTCAATTAAAGAACATAATTTTTTGTCTTATAATTACCTAGATAGGCTTAAAGCGTACAACCCCTCACCGTTGAGTTGATTCTGACTCATAGCGACCCTACAGACAGAGCAGAACTGCCCCATAAGGACTGCAAAGAGCCACTGGTGGGTTCAAACTGCTGTAAGCAGCCGTAGCTCTTAACCAGTGTGCCATAACACTAATTTTGTACTTCTTTTGTTCCAACCTACACTTAAAAAAAATCAATCTCTCTGATAAATTAACTGTTTAAGAGAGGTTAAAAAATCGGGAAGAAAAGAATCTTGTTGTAAAGTTTGAAAAGACTGAGCAAGGTATGTACATTGGGTTTTTGAGACCTTTTAATGTTTTTGTCTTTTTTTTTTTTAAAGAATGTTGACACCTAAGATGATATACGTTTTTTTGCCAACCTTTAGTAGTGTACAATTTTATAGTCGTGATTGATGGGGCTAACCAAATATTGGAAATAATGATTCATCTAGAATTACACACTTAAATACTAATACAGTTTGTAGAGACCTAGACTTTTTCTGAGTATCAATCACAGTTTTTATTTTGAGACATATACACTTTTCCATAGTGGTTTACAATGTATGAAGCAATGAAATATGTGCTGCCGCATTTGGTCCTAACAACAAGTTAGTGTGATTTACTGTTGCCACTGTCTCCCTGTCTTAGTCTCTTAGTGCTGCTGTAGCAGAAATGCTACGAGTGAGTGGCCTTAAAATTCTACGAGTGAGTGGCCTTAATGAATGGAAATTCATTTTCTCGTGGTTCTGGAGGCTAGAAGTCTGAATTCTGGGCAGCAGTTCCATGGGCTCTGGGGGAAGGTCCTTAACTCTTTTCAACTCCCTTTCCTTTGTTCCTTGGTGATCGTCTAGTGGCCTGGCATCTCTCTTCCCGCTCTGTGCTTGCTCCTTTCTGTAGCTAATCTGCTCTTTCTGTATCTCAATAGTGATTGGCTTAAGACACACCTCACTAACATATCAAAGAAAACCCTGTTCCCAAATGGCATTACAGTCACAGGTGTAAGAGTTAGGATTTACAACATAAACTTTTGGAGGGCACAGTTCAATCCATAAGACTCCACCATATTGTCTGTGAGGTGTCGGAAGCACAAAAACACGCAGGACCCTCCCGGGGCGCTCGCTCAGGAGAAGTCGCGGGACCCTCCCGGGGCGCTCGCTCAGGAGAAGTTGCGGGACCCTCCCGGGGCGCTCGCTCAGGAGAAGTCAAGTCTGCACAGATCTCCTCATCCCTTTCTGAATTATGACCATCCCACCATGCTGCCCCTGCACGGTTAGATTAGGAGTCAGAGTTTTAATTTATCAACTCTTTGTGTGTAAGAAGGCTGCATCCCGAAACTTGGAATCTCCAGTTTCACACCAGTCTATCAGATAACTTGCCCTCTGCAGATGTGCTCAGTCACCAGTAGAGAATGGCAAAGCCATATGTCATGTCAGAGGCTGGGCTGCTTATAAGACTTGCTCAAGCACGATGTGATTGACTCCCACACACCAGCCTCTGCAACATTACAAATTACTGCATGCTCACATCTCTATAGCTTTTTTTTTTTTTTTCAAGTAATTGAAACCGCAAGTGCTAGATCTCTGAATTCCAAGGCTTTACTAATTGTGGAAGTATCCAAGTGATTTTCCCAACTGTATGATCCCTTCCTAAAATCAGTTCTTCATTACTCCTTTCATTAATTCAACAATGCACTGAGTGCTTTTTATATGCCAGGCAATGCGAGGCCGTGAAGACACTGCAGTGAAAAAAAACAAAACCAGACAAAAATCCCTGCCCTCACAGAGTGTTCTTTCAAATGGGGAGCCATATAACCAAAAAAATAAGTAATACAAGTGTTATGGAGAATAAGGAAGCACAAGGGGCGTGGGGAGTGCTGTGGGAGGGACCACCTCTGAAGGCCAGACATGTGAACCTGGCCCAGATGATGCTGCAAAAGAGAAATAAAGAATAGCGTGGAGGACGTAAGATATGGACGGTAAATTTAACTTTGTCTTTGGATAACAACAACAAAAAACTATCCATATATCATCTACATTTTGCAGAAATCCAGATTGGTACTTAGTTAAATGAGTTATTTGTGCTTAGTACTATTTGTGCTTGAATGTCTCATTCGCAAAGAGGTCAGCCTCCACTCCCTGCATTGATGATTGCAAACCTCTGACATTTTCAAGTGCTTATCCTGCTTTGTTTTATTTTTTATTACAAGTGTTCACTTCCAAACATAAATGTCGTTTACTTATTGAACACATCAATTGTTTCCTCCCACTATCAGGTAAACTGCAGGCAGCAATGGATATTTTATTTTTTCACAGATATATCCAGAAGAGTGCCTGGTACATGGTAGGTACTCATTGTATATTTTTTGAAAGAATAATGTTGATAAAGGAAAAATATGAATTAAGTTTCCATTGTATATTGTTTAAATATACATCTCATGTACTATTGATTGTGTCTGCTGTCTTTGTCAGTGACCCCAGAAGCTTTAAACCTTGTGGCAGTTAAAAGTTATGTGTCAGCTTGCCTAGGCCGTGACTCTCAGTGGTTTGGCAGATATCGTGTAATCATCCTGTATTTGGTGATCTGGTGTGAACAGTCAATCAATTGAAAGGGGAGTTTCCCTGGGAGCGTAGCCTGAGCCTGATATTATCTGGATGTTCTGCCAAAATTCATTCTGTCCCTACTGTGCATCCGACTCATCATCCTTTGACCCCTGGTTCTTGAACTTTAACCAGCAGCCGGCCACCTAACCTGCAGATTTTGGATTCTTCAGCCCTTGCAACCATATGAATCAAGAGAAGCCTCCAGCCTGACACCTGATCCATGATTTTGGGAGTTTCCAGCCTCTAAAACTGTGTGAACTATTTCCCTGAAATTCTCTCTATATACATTTACAGACCCCTCGTGGCGCAGTGGTTACAGGCTACAACTGCCAACCAGAAAATCAGCAGTTCGAATCCATTCAGCCACCCCTTGGAAACCATATGATGCAGTTCTACTCTGTCCTCTAGGGTCACTATGAGTCAAAATTACCTCAGTGGCAATGGGTTGGTTTTATATATGTTTTTATGTATACGCTTCACTGGTTTTGCTCCTCTAGAGAACCCAGCTGAAGACGCTTAGTACTGAGAGTGGTTCCAGAGGAACAAAATGGTAAGGATGAGTTTTCTGAATTGGTTCTTAAGTCTGGCTAGTCTTAAAGGCACTGACGACTTTGTAGTAAAGAGTGCACTGCTAATCAATAGTGTGAGGTCGCAATAGAAATATGCAAAATATCACCACCATTGGATCAAATATTTGTGAGAGACATGGCTCTGGGTGATTGCATATTTCATACTTTTCTACAATTTGCCAGAATGAGACGTACATGGAGGCTGGTTGGTTGGTCCTACTTTTGCTAAACAAAGTAGTGAAAGAGATGAGCTCAAAGCTTCAAAGTCACAGCTCAAGTGCTACATACAAGACCTGAAAGCTGACACTTGTGCCGTGAAAAAAAGCCTTATTTCTCATAGTAGCAGAGCTGATATTGCCAAAACCAAACCAGAGTCTTACTATAAGAGTAGATGAATTACAATGTCAGTTGAATTCCCAACCCTGAATACTGTCTAAAGGTAAAGTTAGGGCATTGATTGGGCAGAAATGGGCCCTGAAACTTGGGACAAGGATATATGGACAGTGTCTTACACTGGATTCGTTAGAGAAGCAAAACCAGTGAAGCATATACATCGAGAGAGAGAAGAGACAAAGAGAGAGAGAGATTTATCTCAAGAAAATGGCTCACATGGTTGTAGAGGTTGCAGGTTCTAAGTCCATGGCCAGGCTCAACCTAGAGGCTCCTACTGACTCAGGTAGCTGCAGGGGCTGACGAGCCCAAGATCAGCAGGTCAGATGGCATGCTGCTGGTTCACAGGATGCAGAGGTGGACAGATCCCAAAATCAGCAGGCAACACAGCAGGCCACTGGCTCAAGTCCCAAGAACCAGAGCTCAGATGATGATGAGCCAGATGCAGGATCCAAAGCAAGCAAAAGCCAGTAAGCTTTGCCAGAACATCCATATATACTGGTTGCAGGCCACAGCCTTGAGAAACTCCCCTTACAGCTGATTGGCTGATCAGATCAGATCACATCGTAGAGGTGATAACATTATAAAATGGAGGATAACTACATCATTACATAACTGCCAAACAACATTATTACATAACTGCCAAACCACTGAGAATACTGACCCAGACAAGTTGACACACAACCTTAGCCATCAGATTCCACTCTTTGTCAACTTGGCACCTGCACATATCTCCTTAAACCGTACACGATCTCCAAATAAAGAAAATTACAAAGCATATTCACACCTAACATGATGCAACTAACATGCATACAGCCGAAAATGCAGTAGCCCATTTACCTCTTATATTTTATAAGCGGAGAACACAAAAATACTTGATGCACACCTACAAGGCAGAAATACTCGTAACAATTACAGTCCTCATTTCTGCAACTGGTTGTAACTGGTGTTTAGAACTAACCTCCTCCACCACCATTCTGTATTCGCTTTACCTCAGAAACCACCTCAGCTGGTTGTGATTCTTTGCCTGGTGGGGTGACCAAACCTTCATTCCTGAACAATCTGAGCCATTAATAATCATGATGGAATTGGGTTGCTGTAGTTTTCCATTGACTTTAATCACAGGGAATGGTAGTACTAAGAGACATACTAAGAAATCTCCTGTATTCCAGACATACTCTTCTTTACTTCTACTATATGATATCAATCCAGTTTCCCCTTGATAATCAGGATCAGTTAATATGGTAACTCCCTTCTTTGCCTGTTGATCCAGAGGCATGAGGAGCCCAGTGTGGCCAGGTGGCATTCTTAACTTCCAATTCAAAGGAATGAGTGTTGTGTCTCCTGGTGGGAACATTCTCCCTTTGTAATCAAAACCTCTAGACCTGCAGAGCATAGGGTCATGGTGAGAGGAAGCAAAAATTTTGCAAGTGAGTCAGTAGGGGTAATAGTGAGTGGTGACACTTCCATTTCCACCCCTTGATTCCTGGACCTATGAATCCTCGCTATGGGAGAAATAGCACCGTATATTGGATGTAGCTTTAGAGCATATACAGCCTCCTGGAGAATACCTCCTCAAACCTGCAAGGTATTGCCCCCTAGCTGGCACTGTAATTTTGTCTTTAGAAGGCCATTCCATCGTTCTGTCAAGCCAGCTGCTTCAGGATGATGGGGAACATGGTAAGACCAGTGAATTCCATGAGCACAGGCCCATTGCCAAACTTCATTTGCTTTGAAGTGAGTCACTTGATCCAAGGCAATGCTATGTGGGATACCATGTTGGTGGATAAGGTATTCTGTAAGTCCATGAATGGTAGTTTTAGCAGAAGCATTCAGTGCAGGGAAGGCAAATCCATATCCAGATTAAGTATCTATTCCAGTAAGAACAAGATGCTGCCCTTTCCACGATGGAAGTGGTCCAATGTAATAAACTTGGCCACCAGATTGCTGGCTGATCACCTCGATGCAGGGTGCCATATTGGGGACTCAGTGCTGGTCTCTGCTGCTTGAAGATTGGGCACTCAGCAGTGGCTGTAGCCAAGTCACCCTTGGTGAGTGGAAGTTCCATGTTGCTGAGCCAATTCATAACTTCTGTCCCTTCCATCACAGCCATTTCATTCATGAGCCCATTGGGCAATGACAGGAGTGGCTGTGTATCTTAGTCATCTAATGCTGCCATAATAAATACCACAAGTGGATGGCTTTAACAAAGAGAAATTTTATTTTCTCATAGTCTAGTAGGTTGCAAGTCCAAATTCAGGATGTTGGCTCCAGGGGAAGGCTTTCTCTCTCTGTCGGCCTTCTCATCAGTGTTCCCCCGGACTAGGAGCTTCTTTGCATAGGGACCCCAGGTCTGAAGGACGTGTTCTGCTCCCAGTGCTTCTTTCTCTTGAGAGATAAAAGGTGTTGCAGGCCACACCCCCGGGAAGCTCTCTTTTGGATAAGGGAAGTGACCTGTGTAATCCTTTTAACCACAGGCAGAGATTATGATTTATAACACACAGGAAAATCACAAAATGGAGGAAAACTACATATGGCCTAACCAAGTTGACACATATTTTTTGGGGACACAATTCAATCCATTACACTATGTAAAGACAATGACTGGTTTCCACAGAATGCGTCATCGTATCCACATAAAACACAAATATCTCCACTTCTATGGCCAATTGATAGGGGTCTTTCCACATACCTCTTCCCTATACCTCCTTGCTCCCAGTTTTCAAATTCTGTTCCTTTCAAGTCCCTGACTGTGCAGCCAAACCATTGGCCACAGCCCATGAATCGGTGTACAGTTGTACATCTGGCCATTTCTCCTTCCAATCTAAGCGAAAAACTAGGTGCAGTGCTCAGAGTTTTCCCCACTGAGAATATTTTCCTTCACCACTGTCCTTCAGGGAGGTTCCAGAAAGGGGCTATAGTGCTGCCACTGTCTAGTTCTGAGTGGTGCCTGCATATTGTGCAGAACTGTCTGTACCCAGCCAGGAGCTTTTTCTTCCTCAGTCAGATGATCATAAGGAACTCCCCATGAGGCCATAGGTGTAGACTGAAAGATGGAAGGTACTGTGACAGGAGTGGAGACCAAGTGACAGAGTGGTTTGCACGGCAGCCTGAATCTGTTGCAAAGCCTTCTCTTGTTCTGGGCCCATTTAAAACTACCATCTTTTCAAGTCACTTCATAAATAGGCCTAAGTAGCACCCCCAAATGAGGGATGTGTTGCTTCCAAAGTCCAAACAGGCCCATTAGGCATTGTACCTCCTTTTTAGCTATAGAAGAGGCCAGATGCAATAATATACCTTTCACTTTAGAAGGAATACTCTATGCCCCACACCACTGGTCCCCTAGAAATTTCACTGAGGTAGAAGGCACTTGAACTACTGTTTGATTAATTTGCCACGCTGTAGCACACAAATGTTTTATCAGTAAGCACAAAATCTTTGACATTCCTTCCATACTAGGTCCAACCAGATCAGTAATAGATCAGTGTGACATCTTTTGGAAGGGAATGGTGATCAGGTTCTCTGTGGACTACATTATGACAAAGGGCTGGGGACTTGATATAGCTGAGGTGGAACGGTGAAGGTGTATTGATATCCTTGCCAGCTGAAGGCAAACTGCCTCTGGTGATTCTTTGAAACTGAAATCTAGAAAAAGGCATTGGCCAGCTCAATAGCTGCATACCAAGTACCAAGAGATGTATTAATTTATTCAAACAATGAAACCACATCTGGAACAGCAGCTGCAGTTGGAGTCATCTCATCATCTGGTTAAGTTCATGATAAGCCACTGTCATTTTCCAGGATCCATCTGTTTTTTGCACAGGCCGAATGGGGATGTGCTAGGAATCACTACCCCTTCATTCTTCAGGTTCTTTATGGTGGCACTAATCTCAGCAGTTCCTTCAGGAATACAGTATTGCTTTTGTTCTACTGTTTTCATAGGTAGAGATAGTTCTTAAACCTTCCACTTGACTTTTTGTACCATAATAGCCTTTACTCCATATGTCAGAGATTGAATGTGGGGCTGCTTCTAGTTGCTGAGTGTATCTATTCCAGTTATGCATTCTGGAACTGGAAAAATCACTACAGGATGGGTCCAGGAACCCACTGGATCCACTGTGAGATGGACCTGACCTCCAAACACTCCCATTCTGACTGGTGGGCCACAGTGCCGTTTTGGGTCTCTTGGAAGTAGCATCAGTTCAGGGCCAGTGTCCAATAATCCCCTCAAAGTCTGATTATTTCCTTTTCCCCAGTGAACAGTCACTCTCATAAAAGGCTTTTGATCCCTTTGGGGACGGCTGTGAGAAAGAATGACATTATAAATATTTGGCAGAGCGGCCAGATCCTTCCTCAGGTGAATGGCAGTCTAACTCTAATTGCCAAAATAGTGTCATGGCCCCTCAATCAATTGGCAGCTGTGAGTCAGTTTATAGAGCCATAACCCGTTGATTGAAGGGGAGGCCAGGTCCCCTTGAGGAAGGATTCTACTACACTTCCAAAATTTTATGCTGTTAATTTTCTCCCAGTCTTCCCCAAAGGGATCTGCAGCCTTTTAAGAGAGTGATTGTTTATTGGAAATAATCGGGCCTTTCAGGGATTACTGGACACTGGCTCTGAACTGCAGATAGTTCCAGGAGACTCAAAATGTCACTGTGGCCCACCAGTCAGAGTAGAGGCATATGGGGATCAAGTTATTAATGGAGCATTAGCTCGTGTCCATCTCAAAGTGTATCCAGTGGGTCCCCAAACCCGTCTATAGTGATCTCTCCAGTTCTAGAGTGCATAATTGTAATAAACATACTCAGCAGCTGCCAGAACTCACACGTTGGATCCCTGGCATGTGAAGTAGGAAATGCTAAGTGGAAGCCAGTAGAACTGCCCCTACCTAAGAAAATAGTAAACCAAAAACAATACTGCATTCCTGGAGGGATTTCAGAGATTTCTGCCACCATCAAGGACTTGAAGGATGCAGGGGTGGTGATTCACACCACATCCTCATTCAACTGTCTTATTTGGCCTGTGCAAAAAACAGATGGATCTTGGAGAATGACAGTAGATTATCGAAAACTTAACCAGGTGGTGACTCCAATTGCAGTTGCTGTTCTAGATGTAGTTTCATTACTTGAGCAAAATAATACATCCCCTGGCACCTGGTATGCAGCTGTTGATCAGGCTAATGCCTTTTTCTCCATACCTGTTTTGAAGAATCACCGGAAGCAGTTTGCCTTCAGCTGGCAAGGCCAACAATACACCTTCAGTTGCTTACCTCAGAGCTACATCAACTCTCCATAATTTAGTTCAAATAAACCTTGATTGCCTTTCTCTTCCATAAGTCGTCACACTGGTCCATTACATTGATGACATTATGCTGATTGGACCTTGTAAGAAAGAAGTATCAATGACTGTAGACTTAATGGTAAGACATATTTGTGTGTTCTAAATCCCACAAAAATTCAGGTGTCTTCCACCTCAGTGAAATTCCCAGGGGTCCACTGGTTTGGAAGGTGTTGAATAAAAGATTAGTTGTTACTTCTGGCCCCTCCTACAACTAAAAAGGAGGCACAACACCTGGTGAACCTCTTTGGATTTTGGGGATAACATCGGATTTTGGGGATAACATCTCCCTCAGTTGGGTGTGCTGTCGTTATTGTTAGTTGCCATCCTGTCAGTTCTGACTCATAGCAACCCTATGTACAACAGAATAAAACACTTCCCTGTCCTGTGCCATCCTCGCAATTGTTGCTGTGGTTGAGTCCATCATTGCCGCCACTGTGTCAGTCCATCTGGTTGAGGGTTGTCTTAGTTATTTAGTGCTGCTATAACAGAAATACCACAAGTGAATGGCTTTAACAGAGAGAAATTTATTCTCTCAGTCTAGGAGGCTAGAAGTCCAAATTCAGGGTGCCAGCTCCTGAGGAAGCCTTTCTTTCTCTGTCGGTTCTAGGGGGAACTTCCTTGTCATCAGTCTTCCCCTGGGCTAGGGGCTTCTCAGCACAGGGACCCCGGGGCTAAAGGAAGCACTCTCCTCCTGTTTGTTCATTTTTGGTGGCATGAGGTTCCTCTTCTCTATGCTCAATTCTCTCTTTTATACCTCAAAAGAGATTGACTCAAGATAAAACCTAATCCTGTAGATTGGGTCCTGCCTCATTGTCATGGATTGAATTGTCACCCCCCAAAGTATCTGTCAACTTGGCTAGGTCATGATTCCAAGTATTATATAATTATCTACCATTTTGTCATCTGATGTGATTGCCCTGTGTGTTGTAAATCCTATCACTGTGATGTTAGTGAGATGGATTAGTGACAGTTAAGTTGATGAGATCTACAAGATTAGATAGTGTCTTAATCCAATCTCTTTTTTTTAATAATTTTTATTGAGCTTTAAGTGAACGTTTACAAATCAAGTCAGTCTGTCACATATAAGCTTATATACACCTTACTCCATACTCCTACTTACCCTCCCCCTAATGAGTCAGCCCTTTCAGTCTCTCCTTTCCTGACAATTTTGCCAGTTTCTAACCCTCTCTACCCTCCTATCTCACCTCCAGACAGGAGATGCCAAGGCAGTCTCAAGTGTCCACCTGATACAAGTAGCTCACTCTTCATCAGCATCTGTCTCCTACCCATTGTCCAGTCCCTTCCATGTCTGATGAGTTGTCTTTGGGAATGGTTCCCGCCCTGGGCCAACAGAAGGTTTGGGGACCATGACCGCCGGGATTCCTCTAGTCTCAGACCATTAAGTCTGGTCTTTTTATGAGAATTTGGGGTCTGCATTATCCCACTATTCTCCTGCTCCCTCAGGGGTTCTCTGTTGTGCTCCCTGTCAGGGCAGTCATAGGTTGTGGCCGGGCACCATGTAGTTCTTCTGGTCTCAGGATGATGTAAGTCTCTGGTTCATGTGGCCCTTTCTGTCTTTTGGGCTCACAGTTATCGTGTGACCTTGGTGTTCTTCATTCTCCTTTGATCCAGGTGGGTTGAGACCAACTGATGCATCTTAGATGGCCGCTTGTTAGCATTTAAGACCCCAGATGCCACATTTCAAAGTGGGATGCAGAATGTTTTCATAATAGAATTATTTTGCCAATTGACTTAGAAGTCCCCTTAAGCCATAGTCCCCAAACCCCCGCCTTTGCTCCGCTGACCTTCGAAGCATTCAGTTTATCCCAGAAATTTCTTTGCTTTTGGTCCAGTCCAGTTGAGCTGACCTTCCGTGTATTGAGTATGGTCCTTCCCTTCACCTAAAGTAGTTCTTATCTACTAACTAATCAGTAAATAACCCTCTCCCACCCTCCCTCGCTCCCCGCCTCATAACCACAAAAGTATGTGTTCTTCTCAGTTTATACTATTTCTCAAAATCTTATAACAGTGGTCTTATACAGTATTTGTCCTTTTGACTAATTTCACTCAGCATAATGCCTTCCAGGTACCTCCATGTTATGAAATGTTTCACAGAATTCAATCTCTTTTGAGATATAAAAAAGAAGCCAGCAGAGAGACATGGGGACCTCATACCACTAAGAGTGAAGAGCAGGAGTGCGTGTCCTTTGGACCCAGGGTCCCTTTGCTAACAAACTCCTCAACCAGGAGAAGATTGATGACAAGGACCTTCCTACATAGCCAAGAAGAGAAAGCCTTCTCCTGGAGCTGATGCTCTGAATTTGGACTTGTACCTACTAGACTGCGAGAGAGCAAATTTCTTTGTTGAAGCTGTCCACTTGTGGTGTTTCTGTTACAGCAGCACTAGATGAGTAAGACACTCATTAATGTACGTCTAATGCTGCCTCATTAACATCATAGAGGTTAGAATTTACAAAACGTGGGGTAATCACATCAGATCACAAAATGGTGGAGAACCACACAACACTGGGAATCATGGCCTAGCCAAATTGATACACATGTTTGGGGACTCAGTTGAATCCATAATTTTCCACACTTCGTCCCCTCAAAGTTCATGCCTTTGTCACATGTAAAACACATTCACCCCATTGTATCATGGCAGAAGTCTTAAATCAACCCCAAGTCCAATATCTCTTGAGGCAAAATTGCTCTTCATATATGAAATCTGGGGCACAAGTTATCTGCTTCCAAAGTACATTACAATTGAGAGAAATTGGAGGGAAAGAAATCATAAAAGGTACCAAGCAAGTCAGCAGAACACATTACATTAGCTCTCAAGGCTTGAAAATAATCCTCTATTCCCTGAGACCATTTAAGCAGTGGTCTTGCCCTCCAGACTCTCATGTTGGCCACACTCTCCGGATTCTGGGTGGAGGCCCCTCGGCCCTGAGCTTCAACTCTGCCTTCTAGGCCCACTGGAACAGCAGTGCTGCCTCCCTGCATCTGGGCAGCTGCATTCTCCTAGTCCATCTGAGTGGCAGCTTTACCCCCTTGACCCCTGGCAGGCCCCGTTCTTCTGCCTCTTTGGTATGGCAGTCCTGCGTCCTCAGCTTTGGGCAGCAGATCTGGCCCCATCCCACTGGTGCTCTTGAAAGGCAGCCCTACACTCAGGACCCAAGTTGGTGAAGATCTGACTCTTTGAAACCTAGGAGACTATGGCCCTACCCTTTGAAACCCCAGAAGCCATGGCTCTACCCTTCGAGACTCCAGAGGTTACGGTCCTACCCTTTGAAACTGAGGCACTTCTGCTTCCTGTGTTGCTCGTCTCTTCAGCTTCTGCTAGGTTCCTAGGCCTCTCAGCCCCTCGGGCCTCATGGGCTGGCCCAGTGTCTGCCCTGCTTAGTGATGTGCTCCAAAGCTCTTTAGTTCTACTGATACGTGCCTGGAGGTACCCCGCTCTGCCACTAAACTTCAGCCAGAAGGCACTCAGCGCTCTTGCTCTGTGTCAGCAAACCTAGCTCTACCAATAAGTTCCTGGAGGCACCGTGCTCCTCCAGGAAGCCTTCTGCACAAAGTACTCAGCTCTTTCACTCCATGGGTCAGCTCCTGCATTGTCTCTCACCGGTCTTCTGGTTCTGCTGCCACTGGCTTCTTACTGTCTGCATCATCTCCAGTGTTACAGATCTCCTCACTTCCTTCTGAGCCCTCACCAGAATTGTCTTTGATGTCCATAATTCCACCAACAGTCTCTTCAAGGCAATCTAGGCTCTTACTGTTAGGCACTTTAACGCTCTTCTGTCCTCGTTCACAGTTTCAAAACTGCTTCCATATTAGAGGTATCTGTTACAGCAGCACACCATTCTCAGTACCAAATGCCTTAGGCTAGGTTCTCTAGAGAAGCAAAACCAGTGCGGCTTTTATGTGTGTGTGTATGTGTATATATATATGGAAACCCTGGTGGCGTAGTGGTTAAGTGCTACGGCTGCTAACCAAGAGGTTGGCAGTTCAGATCTGCCAGGCGCTCCTTGGAAACTCTATTGAGCAGTTCTACTCTGTTCTATAGAGTCACTATGAGTCAGAATCGACTCAAGAACAGGGGGGTTTGGGGTTATGTGTATATATATATATTATGTGTGTATATATATATCACCAAAACCAAACCAAACCCATTGCTGTCAATTGCAACTCATAGCGACCCTATAGGACAGAGTAGAGCTACCCTATAGAGTTTCTAAGGAGTACCTGGTGGATTCCAACTGCTGAACTTTTGGTAAGCAGCCATAGCACTTAACCACTACACCACCAGGGTTTCCATATATGTGGAAATTTACACTAACTAGATAATAGATAAGAGTTAATCTTAGGTGAAGGGAAGGACAACATACAATACAGGGGAAGTCAGCACAACTGGACTAAATCAAAAGCAAAGAAGTTTCCTGAATACAACCAAACATTTTGAGGGACAGAGTAGCAGGGGCGGGGGTTTGGGGACTGTGGCTGCAGAGGACATCTAGGTCAATTGGCATAACAAAGTTTATTAAGAAAATGTTCTGCATCCCATTTTGGTGAGTGACATCTGGGGTCTTAAAAGTTATCGAACAGCCATCTAAGATACATTATTGGTCCCAGCCCACCTGGAGCAAAGGACAATGAAGAACACCAAAGACAGAAGGAAAATATTAGCCCAACAGACAGAAAGGGCCACATAAACTAGAGACTCCCTCAGCCTAAGACCAGGAGAACTAGATGGTGCTTGGCTATCACCAATGACTGCCCTGACAGGGAACACAACAAAGAGTCCCTGATGGAGCAGGAGAAAAGTGGGGTGCAGAACTCAAATTCACGTAAAAAGACCAGACCTAATGGTCTGACTAAGACTGGAGGGACCCTAGAAGACATGGCCTCCGGACTCTCTGTTAGCCCAGAGCTGAAATCATTCCTGAAGCCAACTCTTCAGACAAAGGTTAGACTGGTCTATCTGACATGAAATGATACTTGTGAAGAGAATGCTTCCTAGCTCAAGTTGATACGTGAGACTAAATGGGCAGTTCCTGTCCATAGGTGAGATGAGCAGGCAAAAAGGGACAGGAGTTGGTTGGATGGACATGGGAAATCCAGGGTGAAGAGGAGAAGTGTGCTGTCACATCATAGGGAGAGCAACTGGGGTCACCTAACAATGTGTGTATAAATTTTTGTATGAGAAACTAACTTGAAATACAAACTTTCACTTCAACCACAATAAAAAAGAAAAAAAAAATTATATGAAAGAAATGGCTCACACAGTTGTAGAGGCTGGAGAGTCCCAAGTTCATGGGTCAAGCTGGAGGTTTATGCTGACTAATATGCCTTCAGGTGCTGGCGAATCCAAGATTGGAGGGTCAGACAGCAGGCTTCTGGCTCATAGTGGACCTCAGAGGGTCAGATAGCAGGCCCCTGGCTCACAGGGTGTAGAGGCCAACGAATCCCAAGATAGGCAGGTAAGACAGCAGGTAAGTTGCTAGCTCAGGTCCCAGGAGCCAGAAGTCAGATGAACAGGAGCCAGCTGTGGGATCCAGATTGAGCAGAAGCCCGCGAGCCTTGCCAAACAGTCCACCTTTATTGGACCCAGGCCACACCCCCAAGGAAACTCCCTTTCAACCAACTGGCTGTTCACAACAGATCTCATCATGGGTGTGATCACAGTATATCAGATCTCATTATGGAGGTGATTCTATCATTAAAAAGCTGCCAAACTATGTCATAACTCCCAAACCACTTGAGGATCATGGCCCAGCCATGTTGACATACAACTTTAACCATCACAAGGACCTTTCTCTTTTTTGTGGACCCTCTACTTTACCAAGCATTATGTCCTTCTCCAGGGACTGATCCCTCCTGATAATATGTTCAAAGTACGTAAGACAGAGTCTTGCCATCCTCACTTCTAAGGGCATTCTGGCTATACTTCCAAGATGTATTTGTTTGTTCTTTTGGCAGCCCATGTTATATTTAATATTCTTTAATTCAAAGGTGCTAATGCTTCTTCAGTCTTCCTAATTCAGTGTCCAGCTTTCGAATGCATGTAAGGCATTTGAAAATACCAGGGCTTGGGTAGCACCACTTTTTTGGATCAGGCACACCTTAATCTTCAGAGTGACATATTTGCTTTTTAACACTTTAAATAGGTCCTTTGCAGCAGATTCTCCCAATGCAGTACGTCATTTGATTTTTTGACTGCAGCTTCCATGGGCGTTGATTGTGGATCCAAGTAAAATGAAATCCATGACAACTTTGGTCTTGTCCCTTTATCATGGTGTTGCTTCTTGGTCCAGTTGTGAGGAGTTTTGTTTTCTTAATGTTGAGGTGTAATCTATACTGAGGACTATAGTGTTTGATCTTCATCCACCCAGTAAACCCAGTGCCTCTCTTCATCAGTAAGCACTTCAAATCCTCTTCACTTTCAGCAAGCAAGGTTGTGTCATCTGCATATTGCAGGTTTTGTGTACTACTCCTGCCTATTTATCAAGTGACTCAGAAAGTTGCTTGTTTGATTGGGGCCCAGAACAAGACAAAGTTCTGCAGCAGGTTCAGGTTCAGGTTCAGGCTTCCATGCAAGCTGCTCTGCCCTTTGGGTCATGTGATCCAGCTGATCCAGTGGTTCTTGAAGTTTCAGAGGCAGATAGAGATGCTGCTTGGCATCTTTGGCAGGCCACTGTTGGTGAATTACAGCACAGACCCTTAGAATTTTGGAGTTAAGCTCTGCCATCCTCTGCAGATAATTACTCTCCTTTTGAGATACAGCTTTTGGCTTGTTACTGGGCCTTAGTAGAAACTGAAAGCCTAACCGTGGGGCATTTAGTCTAAGAGTTTCACTCCTTCAAACAGGTTCCTTCACGCATACTGGGTGAGGGCAGTGGTGATTCAGGGATGAACTCTTACCTTTCATTTGTGAAGACCTGGGTTCAATTCCTAGCCAGTGCGCCTCTGGGCAGCCAGCACCCGTCTGTCAGTGGAGGCGTGCATGTTGCTGTGGTGCTAAACAGGTTTCAGCAGAGCTTCCGGAGTAAGATAGACTAGGAAGAAAGGCCTAGAAATCTGCTTCTGAAAATCAGCCAGTGAAAACCCTATGGGTCATGATTATCCAGTCCACAACTGATCATGGGGTGGCAAAGGACCAGGCAGCATTTTGTCTCATTTTGTGTGGGGTCACCATGAGTCAGGAGCCTGAGCTGCCCATCATCACCTGGCCTGAGCTGCCATCATGAACTGGGTGTTGTCTGACTCACAGAGTCATAAACTTGGACTGCCCGGCAGCATGCCATCATTAAATGGAAGTGGTGTATACGAGATTGGGCTTTAGCAGAAAGTGCAGGCACAAGTGAGGTACGTGAGGAAGTGGCCAAAATGCCCACGGTGCCCACTCCTGTTACATTACCTTCCTTCTCCCAGTCTGCACCTATGGCCTCACAGAAATCTCCTTATGATCAGTTCACTGAGGAAGAGAAAACTTGTGCCTTGTTTACAAATGGTTCTCTGTGATATGCAGGCACCACTCAGAAGTGGACGGCGACAGCACTACAGTCCCTTTCTGGGACCTCCCGAAGGCCGGTGGTGAAGGGAAATCTTCCCAGTGGGGAGAGCTTCCAGCAGTGCACCTAGTTGTTTATTTTGCTTGGAAGGAAAGATGGCCAGATGTGTGATCGTATACTGATTCATGGGCTGTGGCCAGTGGTTTGGCTGAATGGTCAGGGACTTGGAAGGAACATGATTGGAAAATTGGAGACAAGGATTTATGGGGAAGAGCTATGTGGATAGGCCTCTCTGAATGGGCCAAAGAAGTAAAGATTTTTGTGTCTCATGTGAGTGCTCACCAAAGGGTGATGTCAGCAGAGGAGATTTTAACAATCAAGTGGATAGGATGATGTATCTTTTGTAAACCAGTGATCCTCTTTCCCTAGCCACTCCTATAATTGCCCAATGGGCTGATGAAAAAAGTCACCATGGTAGCAGGTATGAAGGTTAGGCATGGACTCAGGAACACTCACCAAGGTCAACTTGGCCTCTGCCACTGCTGAGTGCCGAATCTGCCAGCAGCAGAGACTAACACTGAGTCCCCGATAATGAAACCATTCCTAGGGGCATTCAGCCAGCAAGCTGGTGGCAAGTTGATTACATTAGACTGCTCCCATCATGGAAAGGGCAGCATTTTGTTCTCACTGTAATAGATATTTACTCTGGATACAAATTTGCCTTACCTACATGCCGTGCTTCTGCCAAAACTACAATCCGTGGACATAACAAAGTACTTTATCCACCGTCCTGGCATCCCACAAAGTATTGCTTTACATCCATGAACTCACTTCACAGGAAATGAACTGTGGCAGTGGGTCACGCTCAGGTAATTCACTGGTCTTAACATGTTCCCCATCATCCTGAAGCAGCTGAATTGATAGAACAATGGAATGGCCTTCTAAAGACACAATTACGGTGCCAGCTAGGGTTGGGGCAGTATTCTCCAGGAGGCCGTATATGGTCTAAAGCCACATCTGATATATGATGCTGTTTCTCCCATAGCCAGTATTGATGGGTCCAGGAATCAAGGGGTAGAAATGGGAGTTAACACCACTCACTCTTACCGCTAGTGACCCACTCGCAAAATTTTTGCTTCCTCTGCTCGTGACCCTATCTGCGGGGTTAGAGGCTTTGAGTCCAAAGGGAGGAGTCTTTCCACGAGGAGACACAACACTGATTCCATTTAACTGTGTCATTGATTGAATTTTGTCCTCCGAAATGTGTGTCAGCTTTCCTGGGCCATGATTCTCAGTATTGTGTGGTAGTCCTCCATTTTGTGACCTGATGTAATTTTCCTATGTGTTGTAAATCCTGGTCTCTGCCTGTGGTTAATCAGGCAAGATTAGGTTATGTTAAAGAGGATTAGGGTAGGATGCAACACCCTTCCTCAGGTCACAGCCCTGATCTGATGGAAGGTGGGTTTCCCTGGAGTTTGGCCTGCATCACCTTTTATAAGAGATGAAACGAGAGAGAAGTGAGCAGAAAGAGAGGAACCTCATACCACCAAGAAAAAGTTCCAGGAGCAGAGTGTGTCCTTTGGTCCCAGGGTCCCTTCACTGAGAAGCTCCTAGACCAGGGAAAGATTAATGACAAGGACCTTCCCCCAGAACTGACAGAGAAAGCCTTTCCCAGGTGTTGGCACCCTAAATTCAGACCTCTAGCCTCTTAGACTGTGAAAGAATAAATTTCTGTATGTAAAGCCGTCCACCTGTGGTATTTCTGTTATAAGAGCACTAGACGACTAAGACAAACTGAAAGTTAAGAATGCCACCCGGCCGCTTTGGGCTCCTTGTGGCTCTGCATCAACAAGCAAAGAAAGGAGTTATCGTATTGGCTAATGTTTTTGATCCTGATTACCAAGGGAACATCGAATCGATCTTACATAATGGCGGTAAAGAATAGAATGTCTAGAATACAGGAGGTCCTTTAGTACGCCTCTTAGTACTACCACACCCTGTGATTAAAGTCAACGGAAAACGACAGCAACTGAATTCTGACATGACTACTAACGGCCCAGACTCTTCAGGAATGAAGGTTGGGGCCATCCCACCAGGCAAAGAACTACGACCAGTGGAGGGCAAAGGAATTCAGAATGGGTGGTTGAAGAAGGTAGCTCTAAATAACCAGCTATGACCATGGAACCAGTTGCAGAAATGAGGACTGCAATTTTTATGAGTATTCTTTGTTTTGTAATATGTGTATGTTAATGTGTATACACACACACATATATGTATCTATGTGTGTATGTTAGGTGCCATCAAGTCAGTTCAGACTCGGCTGCTCTATGTGCAGCAGAACAAAACACTGCCCACTGCTGCGGCATCCTCACATTTGTTGCTGTGTTTGAGCCCATTGTTGCACCTCATTGAGGGTTTTGCTCTTTTTCACTGACCCTCTACTTTACCAAGCATGATGTCCTTCTTCAGGGACTGGTCCCCCCGATAACATTTCCAAAGTACATAAGTCTAAGTCTCTCCATCTTCACGTCTAAGAAACATTCTGGCTCTGTGTGTGTGTGTGTGTGTGTGTATGTGTGTGTGTGTGTGTGTGTGTGTGTGTTTATCAGATGTCTTTGTTTTCGTCTCTAATTTATTCTATTACTTATTATAAAATATAAGATGTAATTGGGGCTAGTGTATGCATGTTTGTTAGTTGTATCATGCTAGGTGCAAGTATGACTTTATAACTGTCTTTATTTAGAGACTATATATGGTTTAAGGAGATGTTTACAGATGCTGGAAACCCTGGTGGCGTAATGGTTAACTGCTACAGCTGCTAACCAAAGGGCCAGCAGTTCGAATCCGCCAGGTGCTCCTTGGAAACTCTACGGAGCAGTTTTACTCTGTTCTATAGGGTCGCTATGAGTAGGAATCGGCTCAACAGCACTGGGTTTGGCTTTTTTTGGTTTACAGGTGCCACGTTGATAAGGAGTGGACTGTGATGGTTAAGGTTGTTTCATCTCAGCTAGGCCAAGTTGGTTTGGCAGATATTATGTAATCATCCACCATTTTGTGATCTGATGTGAGCAACCAGTGTGTTGAAAGGGGAGTTTCCTTGGAAATGTCACCTGCATCCAATACATATGGATGTTCCAGCAAAGATCACCTCTTCCCTATCCTGCATCCAACTCTTCCTCCTCTGACCTCTGGTTCTTGGGACATGGACCAGCAGCCTTCCATTTGACCTACAGAGTTTGGATTCACCATCTTTCACAACCCTGTGAGCCGGCAGCCTTCTGCCTGTCCTGCCAATTTTGGATTTGTCTGCCCCTGCAACCATGTGAGTCAGGACAGGCCTCTAGCCTGATACCTGACCCATGAATTTTGGACTTGCCAGCCTCCACAACTGCTTGAGCCATTTCCTTGAAATAAACGTCTCTATATGTATTTTTGTATACACTTCACTGGTTTTGTTCCTCTAGAGAATTCAGCCTAAGACATACCTATTCACTCTACTTGTCAATTCCCTTCAAGACAGGTTTTTTTATGCCCATCTGATGCAATGGTTAAGAGCTTGGATGCTATCCAGAAGGCCGGCAATTCAAATTCACTAGCCACTCCTTGGAAACCATATGGGGCAGTTCTACTCTGTCCCATAGAGTCACTGTGAGTCAGAATCGACTTGACAGCAACGGGTTTGGTTTGGTTTTACGAAGGACATATTTCATGTAAATGAAATGAAGATTTAAGCTCTGTTCTTCTTGGTTTCATCTTGAAATTTCTTATGATTCAAAATCTCAAGACTGTCATCTCTTCAAATTATAATTGCATGTAGTGTAAGAAATATGTTTTGAGTACCTATTTCAGAGTACCTAAAAATAGAATAATTTTTCTGTGTGTCAGTCTCTGGTCTCTCCAGCTTGGTTTCTACCTGTGATAATGGTAACAACAGATGTTGGATATCAGATGTTTGGTACATTATATGACATCCAAGTTTAGCAGCCCATCATGAAACTTACCCATGAAATTTTAACATTTTTTGAAGACAACTTTCCTGTGTATCGTTTTCGGTTTCACACTCTTCCTGACTGTCCTCTTAGTATTTGAAATTTTGGCATCCCTTTGAAGTTTTTGGTTTTTCTACTCCTCTGGCCATAGCATCTTCTATTATGGCTAAGGCCTGTGTCTCCCTGTCCACTCCCATCCTCGGCTTCTTGTCCCATGAGTGCCACCTTGGCGCACAGGAGCTGGGGGAGCTTTGACAACTACCTTCTTTCTTCCACAATGTGCCATTTCTTTTCTTCTTCTCTCTCTCTCTTTAAAAAAAAAAAAAAATCTTTCAGTCTCTTGTGTCCCTCTTATTTTTCTTTTTTCTTTTAAAAAATACCCACCAGTGACTCTTTTGCTTTTCATCTCTGTACTAATTTTCTGCCAAATAATACTGTTTTCTTCAAGATCTCTTAGTATTTCCCTCTTTTTTTTCTTCCCAGTTTCTTTTTATTCATAGAGGTGATCACTTGTTCTGAACTCTTCAAAAATAACCATTTTACAACCAGACATGTCCCCATCACAGTGAGAAGCAGTCACATTGGGGGTGTGGCACAGCCACCCGCTAGAGTTGCTGGCATTTCACAGTCCCAGGAGGCTGCAGTAACATGCTCCAGGCCTGTCCCCCTACTGAATGCGTGCTGCTTGTCGGTTTCAAATGTTAGCCTCCCACTGGTTACGAATTTCCAACTTACATACAACCTGTAGTTATGAACCAACCCCCAGAAAGCCTATTATATTAAAAATTCGAGGTATGTACAATGGCTGGTAATAATAAAATGGGCAATGCTTTTCGACAGGCATCAAAACATTGTTATTATATTATTATGTTAAAGATGTTTTAGTATATCTGGAAGTGTTTCTTTAATGTTTTTTATGCATAGAAAGGTATACTGTATACTAGATACTAAGACAAACATTTGACTGACTTTGATATGAACCGTACTTAACTATTCAGACTTGACATACTTACAAATTCAACTTAAAGATAGACTTAGGAACAGAACTCATTCACAATCCAGGGACTGCCTGTACTTAAAGACAGTAGGCTTTGTGTTCAGATGGAAGGAAAATACTTCTAACCCTTCTGGGAATCCTGGGGAATTACTGTTTTTGAACATGAAAGGGCCTGTCACCTTACCGGGCTGTCAATAAGTAAAAGCTGCTGACACCAAGGCCAAGTTTGAGTCTGGGGTTGGTTACAGTTTGCCACAGTTCTCAGGATGCTGTTAGTAAGGCTTTTTGTTTATATCTCAGTGAGACAGTCCTGCCACTTGCAAAACCAAGGAGAAGGATTTATTGGGCCCTTAAGCGTAACCATGCAGACATGGGCCACCCTTTCGCCTTGCATGTTGGCTTTTGCTTAGTGACACTAATTAACCACTGATTCTATGTAGTGGATACAGGCATGATCTTTTTGAAAACATTTAACTAAGATAAAATGAAAATAGTAACTCACTGTACATATAATGGTGCCCCGGTGGCGCGTTGGTTAAGAGCTCAGCTGCTAACCAAAGGGTCGGCAGTTTGAATCCACCAGCCGCTCATTGGAAGCCCTTTGGGGCAGTTCCGCTCTGTCCTGTGGGGTCATTGTGAGTCAGAATCGACTCGACAACAATGAATTTTGGTTTTGGTACATATAATCTATGAATTGACTGCTCGTATTATTATAAAATAGATCTGTATTTTGCGGAAGAGTTCTTCAGAATTGCCTCAAAAGGCGAGTCCCCTACATTTTAAATATAAGCTAAATTTAACACATTTAAAATAAAAAAGTAGAATAAATATGTATATGAAAAACATCAGCCTGCCCTCACTCACAGATTGTACATTTCAGCATAAGCAAATGTGATCTTTCAGGCTTCCTTATTCCATTGTCTTCTGAAGCTTTGAGACCTGATTGGTATACTGTTTTCAAGCTAGCATAACTAGGTTGTTCAGAAGAAAAAAGTTTCTCACAGCACAGGGACCCTGCTCATTCCCCAGAGCGCTAGGTATGTCAGACTTACAGAAGTGCTGGGGAGGGGGTTATGCCAGGGAAGGCTAGTACCTCGCCCCTCCCTCTTTCCTTCCTTCTGAGCACCGTCTTTCCTTTAAGAAGCATCTAACAGCCCCAGCTGCCTTCAGACACCATGTGTCACTGCTAGCCTGCTCCTCAGCTGGCAGCTCGCCTGGGCTCCTAGTATAGTTCGTTTTTGATATATTTTTCTCACCCCTGTCTTAGACACCAGTGTGGTAACACAGTCCTCAAACTTTCAGGTGCATATAAACCTCTGGGGATCCTGTTGAACTACAGATTGTGATTCAGTAGGGCCAGGGTGGGGCCTCAAATTTTACATTTACGACAAATCCCAGGGGGCGCAGGTGCAGCTGGCCCACAGCACGTTTTTGGGCACCAGGACTCTGGCAGACTTTCAGCAAATGTCTGTTAATGATGCTACTTGTTTAAAACAAGAAAGGGCAGAAGATTTAAATTGTGTAAATGGTTGATTTTTCTGCACTATAGAAACATCACTTAGAGTGGAAGCAGATTCCTGTCAGTCTCTGTAAACGACTGAAGATGTAGGATGTCTTTTTTTCCTGATTTCTCGATCTGATCAGTAGGAGCAAACTTCAGCTACTCCATTTTAATAGATACCACACTGGATGAGTTTATACATAAATGACTTCTACTTCTGATTTATCAGATTCAAGCTTAAAACTAAAAGCCTTTCTACCATATTTCCAGTTCCCTGAGTTATCCAGTCAGTTGTTTTAGCCTTTGCTCTTGTTCAGGACATTTGGACTTGAGGGACAGATGCTGTTCTTCTGGTAAACTCTCAAATTCTCTCTAATAGGTATCACATTTTAGGCTCAAAATTATGCATGTATTTCTGCATAAGCCCTATAAAGTCCTTCCTCCCCTTTTTTGATGGAACTCAAAAGTGGGGCGATAGAGTTATCAGTAATCAATGAATCTGAGCCCCTCGACTTTTCTGGCAGTGAAGAGGCCCTTCTCCATACCGCAGAGGGAGAGCGCATGGTCCATGCCTGACTCTCCCGGATAGACAGCACGGTAACCCTTGGAGATGGTGCTTCCTTCAGACTCTGATTCCAAATCTTAAAGTATTCAAGTGTGACTACACTTGTTTTTCTGGTTGTCTTGCTAGAAACAGTTCACTTGCTTCCCTCTTGGGAAGTGTGAGCACCATGATTATTTGATGTGAGTCAACCTGGCTTATCTAGTTTTTAGATTGCCTCTCTTCCCAGGGCCCCAAATCTCTACTTCAGTTCACTTCGTCACATGTGAAATCAGACAAGCTAAAATTGAACAAGATACATCTCTGTTCTCCAAGTAGTGAAATGATGCACACTCTTGTAAGAATATATATATATATATATATGATTTTATTGTTTTCTTTCTAATTACCAAAGCAGTTCATGTTTATTAAATGCATCGCCATCCAGTCGATTCCAACTCATAGCAACCCTATAGGTTAGAGTAGAACTGCCCCACAGGGTTTCCAAGGTTATAAATCTTTATGGAAACAGACTGTCCCATTTTTCTCCTGCAGAGCAGCTGGTGGGTTTGAACTGCCAGCCGTTTCAGTTAGCAGCCAAGCACTTTAACCACTGCACCACCAAGGCTCCTTTCATGTTTATTACCCACCCCCCTAAAAAAGAAAGAAAATTGTGGAAAAGAAATAACCAACAAAACAAAAACTACTTTATTCTGCTTCCCAGAAATAAACACTGTCAACATTTTGATGTCAAACCATTATCTTTTTATGCATTTTATGAAAATAAGATTAAGATTATACAGTATTTACTCTTGTAGCATCTTTATTTAATTAAAGAATCTGTTGTGGTCTTTTCTAATGTCATTAAATACCCTTCCACGGCATGGTATGAGTAGCTGCACGGCACTGCGCCGTGTGAGTTAGTTGTCTATTCCCTACCGTTGAATGTTTCTGGTAATGTTCATGCACAGGGACATTGCAGTGAGTGTACCTGCACATATTTCCGCACAAGTTTTCTTATTATTACCTTAGAATAAATTCCTGCAGGTGAGATTGCTGGGCCAGAGAGTAAAAAATATTTGTTCATTTATAATTTGTTTTATCTTGCCTTTCTAAAGTGACAGTAGTAGTTAAGGGACTTTGTTTTAAATGATTTCATGGTTTCCTTTGGAAGAAAAATTTATATGAGTAGCAAGACTTGTTTTGGCTCCTGAAACACATTACTATACAAAAGTTATCGGGTATTTGGAAAACGAATTAGCCTGAAAGAGTGTAAACAGTAAGCATTGCTTGTTGTGTCTCCTTCAGGCAGTCGTCTGTGTACACTCTTGTCGAAGGCAAGGCTTGAGAAGTGTAGAGTGGCAGTCAGCTCAAGGTTAAACGCCCTAATTATGCTGGGATGTGTTTTTCCATGTCTGCGTGCACGTGTAGAGCAGTGTGCTTCACCCCTTCGCCAAACCTGATGGGCGTCCTGTGGCTAGGGAGGGAACAACATGGACATTCACTTAAGTGGATGGGCATTCCCAGTGAGGCAGGCCAAGGGAGCACCCACAGGCAGGACCTGGGCTCGTTTCCAGAAGTGACTGGACAATCAGTCCCCGAAGCTCTGTAATACAGATCATGACTGTATTGCTTTGGACTGAAGTATTAAAAACAAAAAAGGTGTGATCAAATGCCTCTCTCTGCAATAAAGAGAACACGAAAAGTAAAGCAAAAAAAATCTCTCAGGAAATTACCCATAGAACATTTGTGTGGTTTTCTGATGTAGGGTTGCTCTGAGTCAGAATCAACTCGACGGCACTGGTTTTGGTTTTGGCTTTGGTCCAAAGTGAAAGGATCCTGGTGGCACAATGGTTAAGCACTCGACTGATAATTGAAAGGTTGGTGGTGCCATGGGAGAAAGACCTAGCACTCTTTTCCTTGTAAAGATTGCAGCCTAAAAAACCCTATGGGGCAGTTTTGTCACATGGGTTTGCTATGAGTCGAAATCCACTCGATGGCACCTAACAACTCCAAGATGAACTTGTTGCAAATTGTATCTTTAGGTATTTGAGTTAACTTGCTGTATAGAATATGGGATCATTGAAACTTCTTAAGAAGTAAATTGAACATATCCAAATCTTCAAAGAAATAGAGTTGAGATCCTCAGTCTGTGATTTCCCATAAAGCCTGTCTGAAAAAGGGCTACAAAATGTGTCTAGAGCCTGGGGTCCTGTTGGTGGTGCCATCTTGTTATTTGTATGCATCCCTGGTTTCAACTCTAGACTTGGTGAAGTGCCATCTACAAACGGTACTTAAAGAAGTGGTCACAACTCTTCCTTTATGCAGTAGAAATAATCTGATTTTATCGAGATTCCCCGAAGTGAGTCCTGGTTAGTGTCCTGTGTTGCCCATATTTCATCTTCATCCCTTTTGCAATGAATGTATTTGGGTGCGTTCTTGCTTTTTACATATTTTTGGATATACATTTATTTCATAAATCATGGTGCAACTGTCTATTGTTTTTGAATATTTAAATTTTTTTAAATGCCTAGAGAAGATTCAGACCAACTCAAACATCGTATGTTAAGGTACTCTCAGTGTGAGACGTGTTGGGAGGATGATGACATGGCCCCACTTCTGACGGATTTATCAACTCTAGGGAGAGTTATTCAAAATTCTCTTTCCACATGCTGAATAAGTATTAATTGAACATCTATCATATGCTTGGCAGAAGGAGCCCTGGTGGTGTAGTGGTTAAGTGCTTGGCTGCTAACCAAAAGGTCAGCAGTTCAAACCTCCAGCTGCTCCTCAGGAGAAAGATGTGGCAATCGGTTTCCATAAGGATTTACAGCCTTGGAAGCCCTATGGGACAGTTCTACTCTGTCGTTACAGGGTCACTGTGAGTTGGAATCGACTTGATGGCACTGGGTTTGGGTTTCTGGTATGTGCTGAGTACTGTCCTTGACACTGAACAGTAGGGAACATGACAGATATGACGTGCTTTTACAGACAGACTAGGCAATTTCGGTTGCAATAGAATCCAAGCTTTGGTCACAGAGAGTTGTTCACTCTAGCTGGGGATTGGGAAACCCTTCATGGAGATGACGCCTTTTCTGGAAGCTTAGAATTTTACTGATCAGAGAAGAAGAGGGAGAACATGCTGGAGAAGGGATAGCATGGACAAAGCAGGGTGAAAGGCAGGTGCATTCCAAGTTTAGGGAAGGGAGAATACATGTCCTGACAGGCCTCCCCACCCCACTGTGTTTGACAGGGATTTCGAGTGTCACATAGGGTATACAGGACTCAGTGCAAGCTGTATGAAGAGTATTACTGTTAGGAAAAAGGTGTGTGTCCCCTTTTTAATCCTGTCTCCATGTATACATTTTTGTGTCTATTCTGTCAGCCTTTCTCACTTCTTATTTTATAAAGCACAAATCATAGATCGAAGTGCATGAGGGGGATGAGACTAGAAGAGTATCTGGGGCAAGATGGAGAAGCATCTTGAGTTGCCATGCCCTAGCAGTGGGGACCCATAGAGGAGTTTGAGTCGGGGGGAAGTGATATCAGGCTACTCCCATTGCACCTCATTGAACTAGAATAATAGCTGTCAATTGTGGAAAGAAGCTCATGGGTCCAAGAGGATCCTGTGAAACCTGCCGTGAGTGCCCTGGATAGACTTGATTGCTCCCCACTCTGTGTTCCCACAGCACTTTGTAAATGCCTCTGTGAGCCCTTGTCACACCATGAGGGCCTTTGCAGCTGTGTGTTGAAACCACTTGCAGGAGCCTGTTTGTTAGCATCACTTCCAACTCCAGGCTCTGCCTTGGGGAGAATATATTTATACTATGGAAATGGATAAATCATACAAATCTGTTTTTTGTTTGTTCTCATTTTATTTTTTTTAATTTGTTTTGTTTTGAGAGCCAGTTGTTAAACAGTTACCAGCACATCACTGGGTGTTTGTTTATTTGTCTGACTCTTTTAAGATTGTGACTTCTTAGAATAAAAATACCATGTCTCATTAATCTTTGCTTTCCTTAATTTAGCACCAGTGCCTCACATATTGTGTCAACAAATACTTGTAGAATAAATGGAGGGACAGATTAACAAATGAGATAAAACTAATAAATTAACAAATGAGATAGTGGCCAATTAGATGTGGGTAATAATTGAAATTACTAGAAATAGCCCTGAATTTTCAGCCTGAATGTTGGGAGGGTAGTGCTGTCACTAGGAACCAGAGAAGAGCAGTTGAGTTGGGGTGGGGTGGTGGAGGAACAATAGGGGAAGGTAATCATTTTGGGTTTGGACATGTGTATTCCTAAAATACTCAACTATACAAACTGGTTGAAGTACATTTCAAAGTTATTATTTTTTTTTTTAAGATTGCTTTGTTCTAGCAGCATAAGAGAAAACAGAATTTCTGTAATGCGTCCTGAACACCCCTTTGGCAGGGAAAAACAGCTCAGACAGTCTAGAAGAGAATGACCCAGAAATTTGATTTTTTTTTTAATGGTATAAATTTGGTGTTTCAAGCTGAGGGTCACAGTTTACAATCTATAAAGAAAAGAAGATGAATTAGGGGGAGGGATAAATTTACATGTTAAAGTATAACTCCTGAGGAATAGTTTTTCTTTTTAAAAAAGCTGTTACAGTTGAAGACTACCGGGAAAGATCTATTGTGTAATACAGACTAGGGGAGAAAAACAGGATACTCCCAGAAGGCAACAACTTTAATCTGAATTTTCTAGGGTAGGGTATCCTGAATTATTAACTGTTCTCATTTATAGAGTAATTTAGTATATTCTGTACATAAATGATGGCTTTTCAAAAATACAGCAAAAAAAGCTTTACTCTGCAACTATGGTAGACGTGTGAGTTATTGCACTGTAGAGGGGTGTATATTTTTTTACCACCGCCGTCTGCCGGTTTGTCGTACTGTGGTGGCTTGTGTGTTGCTGGGATACTGGGACTTTTGCCGCTGGTAGCGGACAGGTTTTAGCAGAGCTTCCAGACAGGGACAGACTAGGAACAAAGGCCTGGCAATCTACTTCTGAAAATTAGTCAATGAAAACCTTGTGGGTAACAAGAGAACATTGTCTGACTCAACTTGCGTTGGACACGTCATCAGGAGGGGTCACTTGTTAGAGGGGGGACATGGCATTTGGAGAAGGAGAGGGGCCAGCAAGGGCAAAGGAGACCCTTGGTGAATGGACTGATTCAGTAGCCGTAACGATGGACTGAAACAGGCTGGCAATCATGAGGGTAGTATAAGACCTGGCAACGTTTTGTTCTGTTGTTCATGGGTTGCCGTGAGTCAAAGTCAGCTCTATGGCTGCTGTCTACATATAACTTTTTTAAAAGTACAGCAAATAAGATGCGACACCATTTACTATAATATGATCTTAATGTTTAGAGTAAACGGGTCTTTTCTGCACTACAGACACTCACCGGAAGATTCAGTAGCTCTTCGGGGAGTTTAGGTGTGTCTTAATATCCCAAGTGGAATTGTCAGTTACAAGCACCCACTTATAAGTCTAATGCCGCACTGGTGGATTGTGGCCACCCCACCTCATACTCACCACGTGATGTTTTCGATCTATGATGAAACCGTAATATTATCCTCATAAAGGTCACAGAGCGAGTCACTCCAGAGCTGTGGGATTAGTGCTTAGATTTCTTGAGTTCATTCTCAGACAGGTGTGCCCTAGTTTGGGAAAATCTGATAAACAAACCACCAATTCACAATATAGATAAATTAAGTAGTGATTACTTAACATTTCAACAGGATTTGCTTCAGGGTTCCTTAAAATAGACACATCTGAAGAGTGTAATATAGCAGACAGCCTGGACTATTGGTAACGAAGAGGCCTAGTTTCTCTGCCCTGTCATTAACTAAGTATATAAATTTGGGCCTGTTAGTCCTGTCATTCATTCATTCACTCAGCCATTAAATCATTAATGCTTTTACTCAACGAATCTTTCATGAACATTTTCGTTGTGTTGGACATACAAAGAATAAAAAGTCATAGTCCCTGTTTATAACGAGTTTTCAGACAACAGGAGTGTGACATACGTGTAAACAATTGATGATGGAGGCAGGAAGGGCTGTTAGGGGACCACTGTAGTCGAAACAAGATGAGAGAGAACTGTGGGAGTAGGTGGGGGCTTGGAAAGCAAGGAATGGATACTGTGCTAAAGAAATGGAACCTACGGGACTTGATGGCAGACAGACGTGTGGCCCGGCAGGAGGAAGAGGAGGGAGATGACTCAACAGGCCTTTGGCGTAGGTGAGTTGGCTGAATGGTGGTGCCATTCATAAGGAAGGGGAAATTAGGAGGGGGAGTTTTGGGTGGAAGATACTCAGATTAGTTTTGCACAAGCTGCGTGTAAGAATCCTGTAGGATCATCAGGTAAAGTTGGTTAGGCAGCATCCCACTTGGAACTCAGGAGAGAGGACTGGGCAGCAGTTGGGGAGTAAAGGGCCATCTGAGGAGATATGACAGTAGTGAATGAGACTGCCCAGGGAGAGCCAGAAATAAGAGAGCAAGGAGTGCACCCTGCGCAGAAGGGAGACAAACGAAGGAGCCCAGGGAGGAACTAAAACCAAAAAAACCAAACCCATTGCCGTTAAGTCGATTCCGGCTCATAGTGACCTTATAGGACAGAGTAGAACTGCCCCGTAGAGTTTCCAAGGAGTGCCTGGTGATTTGAACTACCAACCTTTTGTTTATCAGCTATAGCACTTGACCACTACGCCACTGGGGTTTCCCTGGGAGGAACAGTCAGGAGGAAACCTGGATTGTGGTATCGCGTGAGCTGAGTAAAGGGAGAGCTCCAGAAACAAGGAAGTGGTCCATAGTGCTAAATGCTGACGGGAGCTCACAAATGGAAAAAACGTGTGGGAACAAGGACGTGGTCCATAGTGCTAAATGCTGACGGGAGCTCACAAATGGAAAAAACGTGTGGACAGTTACAAGGTTAGTGGTGTTTGGCAGAGCAGTTTAGGTAGAGTTGTGGGGCAGAAGGATGAAAGGTAAATGGTAAAGGAGACTGTTAAGACCTCCTTTTTTTTCCCCCTGATAGTTTGTCTAGAAAGGGAAGGGAAAAGGTGAAAGAATAATGAAGGTTGGGGAAAGTTGTATATCTTTTAATGGTGGCAGAGGCATGAGTGTTTCTAATAAGATGCAGAGAAGGAACTGCTGAGAAGAGGAAGGTTGAAGATACAGGAGAGAAAGGGAATTAGAGTGTAGAAAATTCCCTGACCTGGAGCAGACAAGAAGGAAGGGAGCAAAGGGAGGGTACAAATATATATATAAGTGTTTGAGTATAGGAATTTGAGGGAGATCATTCTTGATATCTCAGTTTTCTCTGTAAAGCAGGAGACAAAATTGTCTGCTGAAGGAAAAGATGTAGCTACGGATGAGTGTTTGAGAATAATGGTGAACATTTGCAATGCCAGCTGTGGAGAATACATAGGCTACGGACATTTATGTTAGCTCATACCTTAGGATGGCCGTGTGAGAAGCGTGGCCAGATTGACTACTGTCCTGCATAGAATAAGATCTCCTTTAGTGTCAGAGAGCTTAGCAAATGTTAACAGTGTTGTCTTAGCTTTTAAGTAGAACATTGCTGAGAAGTTATCCTTGGGTCAAGGAAGAGAGCTACTAGTGTCTGGCTGTCCACTGTCTAGTAAGGTAGCCACTAACCACACGAGGCTCCTGAGCACTGGAAATGTAGCTGGTTTAAATTGAGATATGCCATATCTGTAATATATAGCTTCCAGGCAATGTTTTGTTCTCTTGTACATAGGGTCATTATCAGTCGGAGCCAACTCAATAGCACCTAACAACAACAAAGTACTTGTAAAATAAAGAGCCCTCGTGACGCAGTGGCTAACTGAAAGGTTGATGGTTCTAACCCACCCAGCAGCTCCACAGACGAAAGACCTGGCAATCTGCTCTCGTAAAGATTACAACCTAGAAAACCCTATGGGGCAGCTCTCCTCTGTCACATGGGGTTGCTGTGAGTCAGTATCGACTCATCGGCACCTAACAACAACAACATGCATATAACATACATCCTGGATTTTAAAGACAGTACAAAATAAGAATGTAAAATATCTTGCTAATAATTTTTTATATTGACTAGCTGTTGAAATGATAATATCTTGGATATATATGGTTAGATAAATGATATTATTAAAATTAATATCACCTCTTTGTACATTTTAGTGTGACTACTAGACAATTAAATCACGTAAGTGGCTCACATATTTCCATTAGACAGAGCTTAATGGCTTTGCGAGTGCTAACACGGACTAGAATCTTAGCTGCACACAGTCACAGAATCGTGGTGGGCCTGGGGCAACTTAGGGAATTAACCTGTGAAAGAATTTGCTCCAAGTGGTTGGATCTTTGAATACAGTCTTCCCTCAGCACCAGATAGGAGGTCTGACGCTGCCCATGTTGTTGTTAGGAGCCATCAAGTCGGTTCTGACTCACAGTGACCCCATGTGCAACAGGGCAAAACACTGCCTGGTCCAGTACCATCCTCACAGTCGTTGGTGTTTGAGCCCATCATTGCAGCCACTGTCAATCCATCTCACTGAGGGTCTTCACCCTTTTCACTTGTCCTCTACCAGGCACCATATCCTCCACCAGGGAGACCATAGAACCAGGTTATCCATACTCTGTAAAAGGTGAAAAAATGTCTGTCTTTTCAGTTTAATAGGAGGTTTGTTGGATTCTTATGAAGTGGTAGATGCTTTTTAAAATAAAAAAAAAAAAAATTTTTTAAATACAAGGACTACGTAAATGTAAATTGTTAGCTATACTTTTAAGAGTTTATTTATAACATAGTGACCCTATAGGACAGAGTAGAACTGCCCTATAGGGTTTCCGAGAAGCCGCTGGTGGATTCAAACTGCTTTTTGGCTAGCAGCCAAGCTCTTAACCACTTTGCCACCAGAGCTCTACAATAATTGTAGCTGTTGTTAATTGAATGCCTTTAATTTGGCCAGACATTATTAGATATTTTACAGGCATTATCTCATTTAATTCAGCCTAGTACACGGAACCTAAACCTTTAAGACAGTAAAATCTTTCAACTAACTGCTGAGATTTTATGCTAATTTAATTGAACAGATAAATTTAAATTTTATTAACTCTGTGCTGTTGTATATATTGAGGCATACCTGTACTAAGATATGGGTATACCTCAATATATATAAAGTTGGCAGTTCAAATCCACCAGCTGCTCCTTGGAAACCCTGTGGGGCGGTTCTACTCTGTCCTATAGAGTTGGTACAAGTCAGAATCGACTCAACGGCAATGGGTTTGATTTTTGTACTAAGATGAGTTTGTTAGACCACTGCTATCCCTGCTGGTACTTTTATAACTTTAGTGCTATATAAGAAATTTTAGCAAGAAGTCTAATTGGTTATAAACCACCAACCCATGGTTATAGGTGACTTTAAAAAAAAAAAAAAAAAACCTGTTGCCATCAAACCAATTCCAACTCGTAGTGATCCTACAGGTCATGGTAGAACTGCCCTGTAGGGTTTCCAAAGAGCACCTGGTGGATTTGAACTGCCAACCTTTTGGTTAGCAGCCGTAGCACTTAACCGCTATGCCACCAGGGTTTCTAGGTGACTTTAAAAACCAAAAAATAATCAAACCTCTTGGGATCGAGTCAATTCTAACTCATAGTGACCCTACAGGACAAGGCAGAACTGCCTCATTGGGTTTCCAAGGAGTGCCTGGTGGATTTGAACTGCCCACCTGTTGGTTAGCAGCCGTACCCCTTAACCACTGTGCTACCAGGTGACTTTGCAGGGAGCAGTTCCAATAGAGTGGTGAAGGTGAAAGCCAGGTGGCAAGTGGAAGCAGGGAATATAGATTTCTATAGAGATTTTTTTTTTTTTTTTAGAGAGATGAGGAAGAGAGGTGGAACTTCAAAATAACACTCAGGGTTCAGAGAAGGTAACAGAAAGCAGCCCAGGGAGTTTTTAAAAAGGGACTTCAATACAGGAAAGTAGATGTTACAGAATCGTTGGGAGGGCTGCGGGGCCAGAGTTGGGGGTCACCACTGGAGCTGTTGATTTCAAGGGCACCTCACCACACCTGCATCTAGAGGCCGGGAGTTGCTGCTGCCGCCACTACTGTCACCACCACCACTGTCTCCTGTTCCCAGGGGGCTGGTCACTAGGCCCTGCAGCTGGCCGCCACAGCTGCCCCCACATATTCCTGTCTGCCCCCCAGCTGCAGCTGGAACATCAGCAGGAAGACGGCCCTGCTCAGCTCTGCCTGCCACATCTCACTGGTGGAACCTAGTTTGCGTGGAGAATCCTAGTCAGAAGGGTATCTGGGGAATGTCATTTTTAGGTTTCTAACCTCCAGCTAAAAAGGGTAGAATGAAGCATTGAGAGAGCTGTGTATACAATCTACCACACCCGATTAACATTGTTTATTCCAAAGTATATGTAAGGAGCATGAGCTTATTGTGAGAAGAGAAACCAGGAGAATTTTTGAACCAGAATATTCAAGGAGAATAGCATGTGTTTTCATGCTTGAGTTAAGAAGAGCTTTGAAAAACTGAAAGAGGTTGCTATGATGTGGTCATTGCAGGTGAAGGTGGAGAAAGAGTCAGGACCAGATCTTGTAGGACTTACAAGAATTGTGTCATGTTAAGGTCATGTTAAGAATTGTGGATTTTCTCCACTTTGAAATGTGGCGTCTGGGGTCTTAAATGCTAACAAGCAGCCATCTAAAATGCATCAATTGGTCTCAACCCACCTGGATCAAAGGAGAATGAAGAACACCAAGATCACACGATAACTGTGAGCCCAAAAGACAGAAAGGGCCACATGAACCAGAGACTTACATCATCCTGAGACCAGAAGAACTAGATGGTGCCCGGCCACAACCTATGACTGCCCTGACAGGGAGCACAACAGAGAACCCCTGAGGGAGCAGGAGAATAGTGGGATAATGCAGACCCCAAATTCTCATAAAAAGACCAGACTTAATGGTCTGACTGAGACTAGAGGAATCCCGGCAGTCATGGTCCCCAAACCTTCTGTTGGCCCAGGACAGGAACCATTCCCGAAGACAACTCATCAGACATGAAAGGGACTGGACAATGGGTAGGAGAGAGATGCTGATGAAGAGTGAGCTATTTGTATCAGGTGGACACTTGAGACTGTGTTGGCATCTCCTGTCCGGAGGGGAGATAGGAGGGTAGGGAGGGTTAGAAACTGCCAAAATTGTCATGAAAGGAGAGACTGGAAGGGCTGACTCATTAGGGGGAGAGCAAGTGGGAGTAAGGAGTAAGATGTATATTAATTTATATGTGACAGACTGACTTGATTTGTAAACTTTCACTTAAAGCAAAATAAAAATTATTTAAAAAAAAGAATTGTGGATTTTCTGTTATTCGGGAAAGCATCAGAGGGTCTTAGTTGGGAGAATGACATAATTCAACTCATGTTTTGTAACTTAGGTTTTGCTAACTCTGACAATTTTGTGAAGAATATATTTATCAGAAGCGATGGGATCTAGGAGACCAGATAGAGCATCGAGAGTGAACTCTTAAGAAATCAGTGGTCTAAGCGAGGAAGATGGTGGCAGCAGTGAAGATATAAGTAGACCAGTGGGGGCCATGATTTAGCAGTATATTGACAGGACTTGGCAAGGAATTAGATATTAGAGGTGCCAAGAATGGGACACAGCTATTCTATTATTTTATGTTTCTTTAGGGACGTTTCTGAATATTGAGCTTTAGGATTCTTTAATTGTGTAGAGGAAGGTTGGCTAGCCATTCTTTATTTTATCAGGATGAGGTGGGTTGTAGGAAGGTATTCTTTTTGGGGAAGAGATTAGAAATGCCTCTGAAGTTTCTCAATAGTAATATGATTATACTTCAAAGATTACATCTCCTATAACACAGTATTTAAAAAAAATAGAAAATAGGAAAATATTTACCAAAAAGTAGTGTCATTTTCCTCTTTCTTTATGAATGTTCGTGTTTTCAAATTTACTTACGTACGTTTGTAGTTTAGCCAAAATATAATGTATATAAAAGTGAGTAGATTGATTTGCCCACTACTTTTAAAATGAGGAGAATCAGGAATTCATACTTCTACCTCTAAAAACAAGACCTGTGTCAAAATGAGACTTTATTGCCGTCAGTGCCTGTTGTTGACTGAAGTAGCAAGCAGACCAATGAGAGGCGGTAGTTACATTGTCCTGCAACCTATTGAAGCTTAGTGGCAAAGACAGGGATGAGCTGTATAAATATTTCACCAGAAAACTTGCGTTTAATTATAAACCTCTTCAAGTTGTATAAATTTACATCACAGCAAATTCCTACTTAATGAAAAGTGAGGTACAAAACTTGTCAGAGTTCTTAAATCAGATGTTTTAATGATTCCTCATATATAAACAAATACATGTGGTCTCTAGAGCTAATAGGTGTATTTACTGTGAACCCTCAGACAGCTCATTCAGCAAGACTAATTCATAAATATTAGTTTAAATTTGAGTTTAATCTTTCAGTTACTCTTTCAAAGTCCATGTCTAGGTTCTATAAGATCTTTAGACTTACAGGAAGTAGCCTTTGGATCTCTTTCCTAGGTTCTTCCTTCTGAGTCCTTCCATGTGTTTCATCATCTCGTTTTAGTTGCGAATTGGTCTGGAATTGCTTATCTCCCAGGAATATAAAACTGTATTTGTTAATACAGAGTTGCCTGCAGATGGAAAACGCTGTTTGAAGGTCAGCTTTTGTAAGGTATTTCTGAAGTCCCAGAGGAGATGAGGCAAGGCCTTAGCATGTACTATTTACCATTAGAAGACTTGTCAAGGAGTGTCGGTAACGGCTGGAAACAGAATATATGCTGTTTTGATTATGGTTGTTGATTCGTTGGCCTTTGATATTAAGTTCTCTGACCCTTGTTGCCTATGAAATGAAAGCAATGATTACAAAGCTGTTTTCGGTTTTGTTTCCCAGAGGGTTGCCGGGCTTGGGGCCATGCTGATTCCTCTTTTAATATTATCAGCTTAACTGTATTATTGCTTACATGGTTATCCTGTAGTTTTGTTGTTGTTAGTTGCAAATAAGTCAGTTCCAACCCGTGGCAACCCCGTTTGTGCAAAGTAGAACTATGCTTCAGAGGAGTTTCAAGGCTGAGATGTTTCCAAAGCAGATGGCCAGGTGCCCGGGCGGGTTCCAGCAGATGGCCAGGTGTCCCAGGCGGGTTCCAGCAGATGGCCAGGTGTCCCAGGCGGGCTCCAGCAGATGGCCAGGTGCCCGGGCGGGTTCCAGCAGATGGCCAGGTGCACGGGTGGGTTCCAGCAGATGGCCAGGTGCCCGGGCAGGTTCCAGCAGATGGCCAGGTACCCGGGCGGGTTCCAGCAGATGGCCAGATGCCCGGGTGGGTTCCAGCAGATGGCCAGGTGTCCCAGGCGGGCTCCAGCAGATGGCCAGGTGTCCCAGGCGGGCTCCAGCAGATGGCCAGGTGTCCCAGGCGGGCTCCAGCAGATGGCCAGGTGTCCCAGGCGGGCTCCAGCAGATGGCCAGGTGTCCCAGGCGGGTTCCAGCAGATGGCCAGGTGTCCCAGGCGGGTTCCAGCAGATGGCCAGGTGTCCCAGGCGGGTTCCAGCAGATGGCCAGGTGTCCCAGGCGGGTTCCAGCAGATGGCCAGGTGTCCCAGGCGGGCTCCACCAACAACCTTTGAGTTGCTAGCTGAGTGCTTAGCTGTTTGTGTCACCCAGGAACTCCTCCTGCAGCTTGAGGAAGACTTTTTTCCTTTTACTGGAATTTTGTGAAGAAATTAGTGAGTGATCAGGTGTGATTATTCATTTTATGCTGTTCATCATATGAATATATTTTATAGTTGATTACAAAGTTTTTTTTTCTTCAAAACTCTATAATTAGGAAATTTCACTAATCTCTTCCCAATGAAATTGAGTTCTTAAATGGAAGGTCGTTTCGTCTTGCATGCATCTCCTGTATTGTGGAGAACTTACTGGGGAAACAGTTTGTCTTCTTTGTCCAAACATATTTATCAGTCGGGTGGACCTACTATTCAATAAACAATGACATTCTTTATAATGTACACATCCACAGAGTAATTAAATAAATTTTCTCTTCTTTGTCTTTAACAGTTTGATAATTACCATTCAATTCAGTGTATTTTTCCATGTCTTACATTTAGAGGTCATTCTTCAAGCCAGAATTCTTCCTCCTACTGCAGAATTACCTGAGCAGAATTTTTAGTACTTATGATTTGTTTTACAATGAGCTGTACAATAACCAAGGACTTGACTTGTTGGCACTGAGCAGGCAGGATTGTAGTGGGGAATGGATATGCCAGAAATTTGGTAGAGTTTGAAAGACCATGATAATCGAAGTACAACTAAGTAATGTACTTTAAAAAGTCTCATTTCCCACAGCGTGACCCAGCTGTTACAAATACTGCAATAATTTTTAAAAATTATTTATGATATTAAGTGAAATTGTATGGTGATCGTTTGTGTTCTTTTTATGTATCTGACAATCATTTCTGGTGCCCTAAGGTGGGAACTGCAAGGGAGAATGGTTTTCACCACAGAGAGTATAAGGAATGGGGGAATACAAATCACTCAGAAACACTTAGGGCAAGTCTGCCAGGAAATGGAGCAGGAAGATGATCTGTGAGGGGTTTTCTGGACTTTTACTGTCTCAGCATTTCTTACTTTTGTAACCATATATGATATTTGGAAGTATCTCAATACCTTTTTTTAAAAAATGATACCAAATAAGAGCCTAACTTTTAAGAGTGGCTGTGAAGAAAGTACTTGACGTTGTATGTCTTTATGCTTCAGTGTTACCATTGGCCTGGATAAAACATACCATACCGGTAAAAACACTTCACATTTCCTGAGTCGTTTGTTATAGATCAGCTACTCTAAATATCTTATTACTTGATTGTTTAAACTTTTACCTTTAAAACTGTGATAAAAACTGTTTAGAGATATTACATATTTATCAAAAGATACTTGACTATTTGGTTATCTTTGACACATATCAAAATGTGTCTTCTTGTCTCTAATAACTGCCTCTTCTTCTTAATTGACTTTTTAAAAATATTTTATTTCTGTTGTTGAGAATGTACACAGCAGAACATATACCAATTCAGTTTCTACATGTACAAATAGTGGCATTGATTACATCCTTCAAGTTGCACAACTATTCTTACACTCCTGTTCCTGAGTTGTTCCTCCCCCGTTAACAAAAACTTACTGCCCCCTAAGTTTCCAATCTAATCTTTTGAGTTACTGTTGTGAATTTGATCCCATGTAGGTAGATCTTAAAGGAGCACAGTGCTCAAGGCAGACATTCTTTCCTAGTTATTTACATTTAATTCTAAGATTTTTTTTTATTAATTTTATTGTGCTCTTGGTGAAAGTTCACCGTGCAAATTAGTTTCTTATTCAAAACTTTATACACAAATTGTTTTTTGTGACATTGGTTGCAATCCCCACAATGTGTCAGCATTCTCACCCTTTCCACCCCGGGTTGTCTGTCCATTTGCCCTGTTTTCCTTTCCCTTCCTGCCTACTTGTCTTTGCTTTTGGGAGGTGTTGCCCATTTGGTCTCGTATGCTTGATTGAACTAAGAAGCATGTTCCTCACATATGTTATTGTTCGTTTATAGGCCTGTCTAATCTTTGACTGAAAGGCGGACTTTGGTAGTGGCTTCAGTTCTCAGCTAGTATGGTGTCCCGGACAGAGCCTTGGAGGTGCAATGGTTAAGAGCCCGGCTGCTAACCAAAAGGTCAGCAGTTTGACTCCACCAGCCACTCTTTGGAAACCCCTTGGGGCAGTTCTCTGTCCTATAAAGTCGTTATGAGTCAGAACTGACTCAATGGTGACCGGTTTGGTTTTGGTTTAGGGTATCTGAGGGCTGTGATCTTGGGGTTTCTCCAGTCTCTGACATACCAGCCAGTCTGGTCTTTTAAGTGCATTTGAATTTTGTTCTACATTTTTCTCCCTCTCTGTCTGGGACCTGCTATTATAATCCCTGCCAGAATGATCGGTAATGGTAGCCAGGCACCATCTAGTTCTTCTAGGCACAGGCTGGTGGAGGCTGTGGTTCATGTGGTCTCTTAGTCGTTTGGACTAATATTTTCCTTGTGTCTTTGGTTCTTCTCATTCTCCTTTGCTTCGGATGGGAGGGGATGTATCTTAGATGGCGGATCACAAGCTTTTAAGACCCTAGACGCCACTCACCCAAGTAGGATGTAGAGCATTTTATGAGCTATCTTATGCCAGTTGACCTAGATGTCCCCTGAGACCATGGCCTCCATCCCTCAGATGCAGTAACTCAGTCCCTCATGGTGTTTGAGTATGTATAGGAAGCTTCTGTGACTTTGCCTTGGTCAAGTTGTGCTAAATTCCCTTACTGTGTGTTGTCTTTCCCTTCACCAAAGTTACCACTTGTCTGCTATCTAGTTAGTGATTTCCGTTTCATATCCCTTCCCTCTCTAGTAACCATCAAAGATTGTTTTTTTTTTTTTTTGGAGTTTTTGTAATAGTGGTCTCATACAGTATTTGTCCTTTTGCGATTGACTTATTTCACTCAGCATAATGCCGTCCAGATTCATCCATTTTGTGAGATGTTTTGCGGATTCATTGTTCTTTATTGCTGCATGTAATCCTAAGATCATTTTAATAAAACTACCATGTACCAGGCATGTTCTAAATATTTTCATTTGTATTTACTCCTTTCATTTTCATTGCAACACTACAAATCAGGTCCTTTTTTAATCCCTATTTTACAAATGAGAACATTAAAGCAGGCGCAGAGAGGTTAGGTAATGTGGCTTGATCACCCGGCTACTAAATGGTAGAGGTAAAAGTCAAATCTAAAGAGCCTTGCTTCACAGCCCCTGCTCTTTGTCACTACTCCATTCTGGGTTTCTGAATAGAAGTGTTGTCATTTTAAGTCAGTCAGCACGTATTTACTAAACATTTACCCCATGCTCATAAGTAAAACATAGACTACCTGTTGTATTGTGTCAAGGGGTTGAGTGCACATTAAAAAGAAACTATATAAAATGCAAGTTAGAAGGGCTATGATAGGAGCAGAAGCTCCCGTAGGAACACTGAAAAGGAAAGGATTACTCTGGGAGAAGTTTAAGGTAGATTTAAGGCACTGGTGTTTTCATTGGGATCTCAGCTTGCAGGAAATGTGTAGTGTATCATGAGGTCTGAAACATAGATTTAGGCAAGAATGTGGAGCACCTTGCATGTCATGCTAAGGAGTTTAGACTTTAGACCATAGATGATAGTGAGCCTTCAAAGATTTTTGAGCAAGTGAGAAGCATGATGATATCTGCATTTCAGGTACAGAATGATAGCAGCATGTTGGATCTGGGGAAATAGAAAATGTCAGTTAAATGAGACTACATCAAGACAGCAGATGACCATATGTGCCCATCATCCCCTTCCTTCCCACAGTAAATATGTTTTATTTTGTCTTAAAGAGTAAATATCCAGTAATGTGGGAAAAACAAAAGTGCGCCTCTGTTAGCACACCATGAACTTTGAAAGATAAGAAACAGGATTGGACTGTTGAGGAAAACCATTCTGTAAACCATGTAAAAGAGGACTGCTGCAGAAGTGGGAGGGGCTGTGGCTGTGCTCCAGTTTAGACACCGCATGCAGTACTGAGCAGGGCCTGAGTCCATGCGCAGGGTGGTTCGTGGGGAGGCTGCATGAGGTACAGCAGAGTAAGCCAGCCCGTTCACCTTTGCTTGCTTACGTGGAGCAGGAAGAAGCAGATGCTTTTAGCCACGGCCTAAGGCAGTGAATTGAATGTCATGTTCAGGCTTTAGCTAGAGAAGCAAAGTAGTGCTTAGGTAGCTAGTGGCACCAAGCGAATATAGGAAGCCCCCCTCTTAAAAGGAGAACAACCAGTGTACCCCACCTAGCAGCATGCCCTTGGCTTCTACAGCAGATGAACAGAAATACCAAACAGAAATATAAAACAACCAAGAATTACCAAACATTTGCAGTAAACCAATACCATAAGAAAGACATCAAATTCAACAATACGTAAGGAAGCAAACCAATAGAGCTAGCAAAAAGAGACTTAAAAAATGTCCTCAAAAAGACTTAAGAGAATATTGAATGCAAGAAAAAAATTCAAGATATTGAAAATTAAAAACGTAACTATTGAAGTTTTAAAATAATAAATTAGCAGAATTACATAATGAAACAAGCTAATGAGCTGGCAGATCAAATGGAGAAATTCACCCAGAACGTAGCACAAAAAGTTGATTAGGTGGAAAGTATAAAAGAAAGAGGGAAATTAGAACCAGAAGTTTCAGCATCTCTCTCATAGAAAGAGCCAAAAGAAAGAAGAGATAAGATAGAGGAGAGAATATAATAAAAGAAATCATAGAAGCTGACTGCGGGTGTGTACGTTCAGGTTGCACTGGATCACTGAGTGTGGATCAGAATGACAGGTAAATTACCAAGGCCTGGACGTATCATCGTGATACTGTAGAACACCAAGAGAGAAAGTAGTAATGCAAAAGCCTCCAGAGGGAGGGGAAAAAAGCCACCTAAAAAGAATGATAATCACATTGCAATACCCTGCAGTGGCACGTCATATATCGTGTATCTACCACATGTGTCATATATATGTGTGTTTTTGTGTACACATGTATGTACATGGTACGCTTCCTAGATCCTACTCTGCTGCCCAGGACTGAAGCACTCATTTCTCAGCTGCTGGGAGTGTTGGCAGCTGACATTAATCCAGTGGGTCCCTTTCTAGGAATTACTGTCTGCCCCAGAAAACCATTTTGCCCAAGGTCATATCCCCCTCCCTGGAGTACCACGCATTCCGTGACTTGTCGGTTCAGCAGTATAAAGACCCAGCTAGCTCCCTTGCCTTAACTCAGAACACCTCTGAAGGACCATCTCAGCTCCAGATTGTCTGATGACTCTGTTGTCATCGTGTTGCAGTTCAGCTCCTCCCTCTGCCCAGTCCTCTTTCCTTGCTTTTCCACAAGTGTGGCTATCCTGAGTCTGCTCCCCATTACACTCCTGCATGCAGATCTCCGTCTCAGAATCAGCTTCTCAGGAACACCACCTTTGATAAGATTCTTTTCAAACACCCATAGGACACTTATTAAAATTGACTGTGTACTAGGATACAAAGAAAATCTCAACCATAGAGACCACATTCTCTGACCGTAATACAATATGATTAGACATTAACAACAAAAGGATAGCCACCACCAACTCCCCATTACATTCATACACACATGTTGTGTGCTGTCAAGTCAATTGCGACTCATAGTGACCCTATAGGACAGAGTGGAACTGCCCCATTGGGTTTCCTGGGTGTAATTTTTATGGGGGCATATCGCCAGGTGTTTACTGCTGTGGAGCTGCTGGTGGATTCACACTGCCGACCTTCTGGTTAGCAGCCAAGAGCTTAACCATTGCATCACCAGGGCTCCTAGTTCATACACACATACCTGTTGCCACTGAGTCAATTCCAACTTAAGCAAATCTCTAGGACGGAGTATATGTATGTATACATCTACCATCCGTCAGTTTGTGTACTGTGGTGGCTTGTGCATTGGCTATGATGCTGGAAGCTATTTCGCATACCAGCAGGGTCACCCAACATGGTGGACAAGTTTCAGTGGCACGTCTAGACTAAGGCAGACTAGGAAAAAAGGCCTGGCGACAAACTTCCAAAAATTAGCTAATGAAAACCTTAAGGATCACAACAGAATATTATCCAGCATGGTCCTATAAGATGAGCCTCTCAGTTTGAAAGGCACTCAAAATACGACTGGGGAATAGCTGCCTCCTTAAAGTAGAGTCGACCTTAATGATGGAGAAGGAGTGAAGCTTTTAAGGCCTTCATTTGCTGATGTGGCACAACTCAAAATGAGATGGATTTACATAATAGCTGCAACAATAGGCTTAAACATACCAAAGATCCTGAGGTTGGTACAGAACCAGGCAGTGTTTTGTCTCTTACACATAAGAAAATAAGTTATTGTGGCGAACATACAAATCCTCCTTTCAAATTCACGTTGAAAAAAGACCCAATGCCAGCTGCAAGGAGTGTGGTTGGCTGACAGCCTGCACCAGTTAGCTTCATCAGGGTCAGCCAAGATTACATACTTCTTAGGGAGTAACTTAAAGACACTGGTACAAGGGCCTACATATTTCTACCCAATGTGGGACTCTTCTGAGGGGAAAGGTTTGCTCCAGGGATACCAGTGGACAGTCAGAGACTTTGTCAGGTCCGCCTCATGGTCTGCTGTAGCTCTCTGCCAACTCCTGCTTCCTTCTTTTTGTCTTCACTTGCTCTTTGCACTCCTAACTCCACCTGCTTCCTGGAGAACCTAAACAGCACAGTTATTTTCAGGGTTGTCTCCTACCTGGGTCTCTACCTTAAGTTATCTCTTCTCAAATCCACCCAATATTTAAGAACCAGTTCTGTTTTCCTAGGGAATTTTCATTCTCCTCTGACTAAACAAACAAAGTCCTAGTTTCTTAGCTCTACGTAATCTGCCCCAACTGCCATCCCCACTACTCCCTCGCATGTATCCCTTGTGCAAGCTGACTGGGACCAGTCCTCATTCTGCCATTATCTCTTATTCTTTCTTCTGTCTACCTCTTTGTTCATCATATTCCATCTGTGAAATACAGTGAAACCTGTGAGAGCCAGAACTCAACAGGACTGTCTTGTTTTCTGGGTCTTGCAAGTTTCCCACCTTTGACAGGTTCTCACAAGTCTTACCACTTTCCTATAGCTCATTTTAGTGGAAAATATTTGAGTTTTCCTTCTCTGACAGGTTTCTGCCTTGCACAGGTTGCAACTTTCACAGGTTTTACTGGATTTCATTCTCGTTGTCTTCTGGGCTCACCTCATATGCCACCTTCTCCAGGGAAGTCTTCTCTAATTACCACATCTATTTCTAGTTGCAGTCTAGTTAACTCTGACTCATGACGACTCCATGTGTGTCAGAGTAGAACTGTGCTCTTTAGGGTTTTCAGTGGCTGATTTTTTAGAAGTAGATCACCAGACTTTTCTTCAGAGGTGCCTCTGGATGGGCTCAAACCTCCAACTTTTTGGTTAGCAGTCAAAAGGGTTAACCGGTTACACCATTCAAGGACTCCAGTCACAACTAGAAGTGGTCTTTCCTTCTACCTTCCGATCCTCTAATGCCTTTTATAGCTTTCCTGTACCTTCTCCCATGTACATGTGTTATCTCCTAAGATTTTAATTCCCGGAAGCTTACATCTTCATTATCTCCTTAGAATTCAAGTGCTGTGTATGTAGTAGGCACTTATATGAAAGCATTATTTTAATAAGTGTTTTTTTTTTTAATAAGTGTGGTTAGGGCTAAATAAAATTTAACGGACAGACAGTAAGTTCTTACAAAACAATTTACCTATCTGAGTCATTTAAAAAATTTTTTTTTCCCCTAAAAAAAAAAAATCTGGAATCTTAAGAAAAACAAGTACCCACCTTTCATGATTTCATAAAGTACATCTTATTTCACAAAGTGGCAGTTTACCACCATTTAAGTAGTAGGGTAGGTGTTTAATATTGTAGACTAAATTGTAGGGAAATTGGTGGGTGACAGAATGAAAATAGTGAATATGAAACAAGAAAATATAAAGTCATCATTGTTTTATAGCTTACCAATTTTTTTTTATTATCTTGAACATAAAACTTGAATACTTAAAGGCCATAAATGTATATCTTTTAAAATGTGCTTTGATGAAATCACAGATGTGAACGCTACTCATCATCCTTGCATCAGAAGCTACCCGTGTCATAACTCTTGGCAATTTCCATATCTGTGGAGGTGATTCATTCGGTAGTTTGGCCTCTTAGTCTCCTGCCTCTTATCCTCCAACATTCTTGTCTTCCATCTGACCTCAGCCATGTTTATACCTTAAAACTGGTCATTACCGAAAACTGCAACCCTGTCCTTCCCCCAGGCTCCATAATTTCAATTTTAAGCATTCTGTCTCTTAACTTTCAGCTTACACCCTTCAACGTACAACTCTCAGTAATCATTTCATCCCACTAGGAGCTCTGATTCATTGATCTGCCTTTTCACTGTCTCCCCTCACCCAAGTCCTCACTTCTCTTCTTACCCAGATTAAATTTTTTTTGTCCATCATTGTCATCATTCCTTTGCATATACCCTCAACTCCCTTGGTCCTCTCTTGCTTTGTTGTATTCGGTCAGTAAACCCCCAGCCCTGATGGAATCCAGCTCTGTGTCGCATCTTCACCCGTGTAGGTACAGCGGCACATGGCGGGAGGAGAGCGCACAGCCGTGCCGGGTGACTTCTGACGTTCAGGGCCACTGGCCGCAGAAGTGCCCTGAATTCTACTCAGCAGTAATGTTACATTTTTTTTTTTAAAATAATACTGTGTTTTTGGTGAAAGTTTACACAGTTAATTAGGTTCCCATTTGACAATTTCTCTGCAGATTTTTCAGTGACATTAGTTACTTTTTTCACAGTGTGTCGACATCCTCTTTAATTGCATTCGGGGTGTTGTGTTTTCAGTACTCTGGTTTCCCGGCCCCCTTACCTTCTCATCTTTTCTCCAGAGTAAATGTTGACCTGTTGGTCTCATGTAGATGGCTTTTTAGTAGAGTACTGTACTTACTGGTAATATCCTTTGTTTTGTGTGCCAATATGTTATTTTGCTAAAAGATGACCTCAGGGAATAGTTTCAGTTCAGTGTTTAAAGATTATCTCAGGGCGATAGTCTCAGGGAGACCTCTGGTCTCAACTGGTCCAGTAAGTCTAGACTTTTTGAGAATTTGAGTTCTGTTCTGTGTTTTTCTCCCATTCTATCAGGATCCATCAATTGTGACCCTGATCAGAACAGTAGGTAGTGGTAGCCAGGCACCATCTAGTTCATCTGGTCTCAGGGTAGTTGAGGCCATGGCTAATACAGACTCTTAGTCCTTTAGACTAATTTCTTCTCTGAGATTTTGGTTTCCTGCTTACTCTATGCTCCTGCCAAGTAGAGACCGATAGTTGTATCACAGATGGCTGCTTGCAAGCTTTTAAGACCCCAGGAACTACTCAGTTCACTTGAATGGAGAACGTGAACTTTGTGAACCCTGTTATGCCAACTGACTGAGTTGTCCCATGAGACTAAGGTCCTAAGCCTTCAAACCTAGAAAACGAATCTTGCAAGGTGTTTGGTTATGTCTGAGAAGTATCTTTAGTTGTTTCTTCTATGAATATATGTGCCTGCACACCCATATCTATACTTATCATGCATATGTATAGATACTTCTATCTGTGCACACATACGTACACACCTAATCAAATTACATTTTCCTAATTCATTCCCTCTCCTAAAATGTATATTTCCTATATTTTCTCTTCTCAAATCCCAAATACTTCCTCTCCTATCATTACTCTCAGCTGATGATAATCTTCCTTCTGGACAACAGAAGCAGTCAAAAGAGAATTTCTAGAGGAAGCATTCTGGGGAAATAGAAATGCCCTGTGTCTTGTTAAAGTGATGATTACATGAATGTACACAAATGTATACATTTGAGAAAATCCATGGGACAGTGCACTTAAGCAAATGCATATTATAGTGTGTAAATTACATCTCAGTAGAAAATTAAAAAAAAAAAAAATAACAAATTTCCGTACGTTCCCCCATCTACCTGCAGCTGGGCCCAGGTTTGGATCCTAAAGATGAACATCTCATGCTCTTAGATAAGACCAACTCCTCTACTTATGCACTTGATTTCATCATTTCAGCAGTTGTAATTCTCTCTTCTTCTCCTTACTTCATCAGTTCTTTTCTTCGTTAGATCATTCATATCGGTATGTAGTCATGCTATTATTTCTCCCATTTAAAAAAAAAAAAAAAAAAACCCTCTCTTCATCCCATTTCACTCCCCAGTTACTACTCCATATCTCCTCTCCCCTTTACAGCAGAACTCCTCAAAATAGTTGTCTGTACTCACTTTATCCAGTTCTTCCTCTCCCATTCTTTTTTGAAACCACAATAATAAGACTTTTGCCCCATGACTCCTGTGAAACTACTCTTGTGAAGGGCATTAGTAACTATAGATCGTAAATCTAGAGGTCAGTTCTCAGTCTTCACCCTACTTGGCTTATCAGGAGCATTTGACATTGATGATAATTCCCCTGTCCTTGAACTTTTTCTTCGCATGTCTTCTAGGAAAGTGTTCTTCTGGATTTTTTCTTATCTTGCTGGCCATTCTTTCTCAGTCTTCTTTGCTCATCTCACCTCATTGCTTTGAGTCTTTAATGATGTGGTACTGCTGGGCCTCCTCTCCATTGTTTATATTCATTCCCTTGGTGATCTCATCCAACTCATAACTTTAAAAACTCTGTATATGTTACTGGCTTTCAAATTGTCATCTGCAGCATGGAAAACTCACCTGTACTGTAGACTCGTAGCCAGACATGTATTTGACTTCTTCACTGGGATATCTAATAGGCAACTCAAGCTTAACATATTCAAAACTAAAATCTTGGGGACTTGCCTTACCAAATGAACACTTACTCTAAAGTTATAATAATTAAGAGAGTGTAGTGTATATGTAAGAATAGACAAATAGTCCAGTAGAACTTAATAGAAAATCAAGAAACAAACCTACACATACATGGGAAATCTTATATATAAAAAAATATATATATATAATTTTTTTTTTTTTTTTAGAAGACATATAATTGGAGATTGGTAGGAAAAGAGGAGTGAAGAGGGTAAGGGAGGGGAGGAGAGGAGGCTACATACTATGTATGTTCCGTCATACGTAGTAATCTATATAGTAATGAAAATAAATGAGTTACAGCTACATGCATTAACATAGACAAATCTGAAAGAGAATGTTATTAAAAACTATAGAAAACAACAGAATCTTTAAATAAATTTTTGATTAATGGTTAACCACTGCATGGGGGTAGGGGAGGGATGCAATCAGGATGGGGTACACAGGGAACTTAAAAGTTATCGATATGAGTAAGGAGCCAACATAGTGCCTTAGACAGATGCACCATGCTATCCCTCTGCAGCAAAGACCTGAAAAACTAAGAAAAACAGATGCAAACATCAATCCTGGACCCCTGAGCATCAAAAGAAGGCATAAAAACTAGATCAAATGCTGAATGGAAGAAGAAACTGAAGGAAAACAGAAAAAGAGGAGAGATAAGGAGTGGAGGTACCTTGCCAAATAACATAGCACAGTGTGGCCATCTTGAAATACAGCCAGCAATGACCCTGGACAGGGAGTATGGAAGGGCAACTTCAGGGAGCTCCTAGTGGGAAACAGAGCACCTAGTAAGCAGAGAAACATACTTTCCCACCCCTCACCCTTCTGGTGAGTAGAATCAAGAACCCCGCTGCCATCCTCGCAGCCCTCACCACCAAGGTCCACAGTACGAGCCCACCGTCTGGACACATCCTGCCCCCTACCACTGCATGGCTTTTGTTCTTCCCCTCTTTTTTTTTCTTTTTGTCTTTCTTCCTTTTCTTTCTCATTCCCACCAAGCCACCTCGCCCTCCTTTCTGCTGGCTCTTGCTGCGCCTCCATTTTCTTTCTTTTCTTTCTACCCTCCTGCCTAGTCCTGTACACCACCTCCCCCCTTTCCAATGGCCTGTGCTATGCCACTGTGGCTAGAGAACTACTGGAGCACTGGGCTGTTGCCGCCCTGGGTCTACCCCACCCTACCTGCCAGCATATACCACATTGCCATTTTTTTCTTCCTGTTCTTTCTCCGCCCCCGCCCCCCCCGCCACCTAGCCCCATATGCTACTTTCTCCTCTCCTTAACCAGCCCCCACAGCACCACCATGGCTAGAGTGCCCCTAGCACTCAGACCTGATGCCTCACTGGACTTTACCACCCCCCCCACCACTCAACCAGCTGCTGAACAGTAAGAAGCGATCCCATACCACTCCCTGTCTCACGTTCCTGCCTATCTTACAAGGGATTGTGAAGGCTCCCATACCACTGGACCAACATCAGGAGGCAGAAAGTGCCTGCACAGACCGCCTTGGGCCATCTCCCCAAACCAGTGTGCAGTGAAAGTAGGCTCACCCTGTCTGCTGCTTCTCTGCCCACCTGGATAAGGTGTCGTGCCCACAGATGAGCAAACGGCAAAGCACACCCAACCCACTTGCCCTGACATAACAAAACAAACAGGACAGGACAAGTGAACATGCACTTAATAAATAAACAGTACCATAATGTCTCAGAGACAGCAGACAATATCAAAACATAAAAAGCAGGACAAGATGGTTCCAGCAATTGAATAAATAATAAATAACCAAAATAAAGAATCATATAACCTTCCGATAGAAAAAAAAGACATTGGAACTACCCGATATGGGATTCAAAAGACTAATATTTAAGGCTTTCCAAGAAATTAGGAAAGATATCAAGGAAAACACAGATAAAACCAAGGGAAAAAATAGACAAAATCATAGAAAACACAGACAAAACCAAGGAAAACATAGACAAAGTCATGGAAAACACAGACAAAGCGATAGAAGAATTCAGGAAAATACAAGAACAAACCTCAAAATAAATGAACAATTAGAATTCATACAAAACAACTAAAAATCTAAAAGATTAACAATAAAATTTCAGAAATGGACAACTCAAAAGAAGATTTTGTGTGCATATTTGAAATAATGAAAGACAGAATCAGTGAGATTGAAGATAAATGCATGGACACCACTTCGTTGAAGAAAAATCAGAGAAAAGGATGATGAAAAACAAAGAAAACCGAAGAATTATGTGGAACACAATCAAGAGCAAAAATCTCTGTGTAGTCAGAGTTCCAGAAGAAGGGAAGAAAATGGAAAACATAGTAAAGACATTAAATCTTTAATATCATGAAAGACGAAAACTGACCATCCAAGCTCAACAAACCCCATACAGGATAGACCAGAAAAGAAAGCCACCAAGACATACCATATTCACACTCGTCAAAACCAAAGACAAAGAAAGGATCCTGAGAGCAGCTCAAGAACAACAAAAAAATTACTTAAAAAGGAAAACAGTAACACTAAGCTCTGATTACTCAGCAGAAACTGTGCAGTGAAGAAGGCAATGGGATGACATATATAAAACCTTGAAAGAAAAAAACTGCCAACCAAGAATAATATATTCTGCAAAACTCTCCCTCAAATATAGTGGCAAAATTAGGAAACTTCCAGATACACAGAAATTAAGGAAATTTGTAAAAACCAAACCAAACTTAAAAGAAATATTAAAGGGAGTGCTTTGGTTAGAGAACCAAAAACTTGAGACAACAACCAGAGTCACAGAACAGCATCAGGCAGATGCCAACCTAGGTAAAGAACTCTTAAGAATAAAACAAAGCTAAAAGACTTAAGTCAAGGAAACAGGACGTCAGCCTGTAAATGACAATGTCAAAACAATAAATAATAAAAGGGGGATTAAATGGTGTAGGTATAGAACTTTCAAATGGAGAGAGAATCAAGAAAGAAAAGACTGGTTCATATTTAGGAAGATAAGGGTAAATTTCAAGATAACCACAAAGAAAGTTAGCCTACTTATCAAAATAAAAAAAGAAACACGTAAAGACAGTAAATGCAAAATTTAAAATAATGGGAGAAATGAAAATCCACAAACAAAAGAAACTCAGCACAGGAAACTAAGAAGAACAAAGAAAATGTCAGCACCAAAAAAAAAAAAAAAGGCATAAAAATATGGCAGCAATAAAGTCATACCTACCAATAGTCACACTTAATATAAATGGATTAAATGTAAAGAGACAGAGAGTGGCAGAATGGAGGAAAAAAAAACACAACCCGTAAATATGCTATCTACAAGAGAGATACCTTAGACAGAAAGATGTAAATATATTAAAAGTCAAAGGATGGAAAAAATTTATCAAGCAAATAGTAACCAAAAAAGACCAAAGAGTGGCAATACTAATCTCAGATAAAATAGATTTTAAAGTAAAATCCACTATAAAAAAAACAAGGAAGGACATTATATAATGATTAGATGGACAATCCACCAAGAAGACATAATCTGAATAAATATCTATGCACCCAACGACAGGGCTTCAAAATACATAAACTCTAATAACACTGAAAAAAGAAATAGTTCCACTATAATAGTGGGAGACTTTAACATGTCACTCTCGGTAAAGAATAGAACATCTAGAAAGAAACTCAACAAAAATAATATCAAAAGACCCAAATCAACCAACTTGACCTCACAGACATGTATAGAACACTCCACCCAACATCAGCAAAGTATACATTATTTTCCAATGCACATGGAGCATTCTCCAGAATAGGTCACATTTTAGACCTCAAAACAAACCTCTGTAAAATCCAGAACATCAAAATAACACAAAAAATTCTCCCTGATCACAATGCCATAAAAGTAGAAATCAATAACAGAAGGAGCAAGAAAAAAGTCAAATACATGGAAACTGAATAACACCTTATTTAAAAACAACTAGGTAATAGAAGAGATCATAGAGGGAACAAAAAATTCCCAGAATCAAATGAAAATGAAACCACATCATACCAAAAACTTTGGGACACAGAAAAGGCAGTGCTCAGAGGTCAGTTTATAGCAATAAATGTATACATCAAAAAACACAAATGGGCCAAAATTGAAACATTAGCTGTACAACTCAGACAAATAAAAAGAGAACAGCAAAAAAACACACAAGCACCATAAGAAAGGATATAGTAACGAGTAGAGCAGAAATAAATGAAATAGAGAACAGAAAAATGATAGAAAGGACCAATAGTACCAAAAGTTGGTCCTTTGAAAAGGTCAATAAAATCGACAAACCACTGGCCAAACTGACAAAAGAAAAACAGGACAGGAAGCAGATACCCAAATAAGAGATGAGATGGATAACATTACAACACACCCAACTGAAATAAAAAGAATCATAACAGAATACTGTGAAAAACTGTACTCCAACAAATTTGAGAACCTGAAGAAAATGGACAAATTTCTAGGAACGAACTACCTACCTGAACCAACACAAACTGAGATAGAAAATCTGAACAGACCCATAACAAAAGAAGAGATTGAAGAGGTAATTAAAAAAAAAAAAAACTCCTGACCAAAAAAAGCCTGGACCAGATGGCTTTACTGGAGAATTTATGTCATACATTCAGAGAATAGGTCACGCCAGTACTACTCACACTATTTCAGAGCGTGGAAAAGAAAGGAATACTCCCAAATTCGTTCTGTGAAGCTAGGATAACCCCGATACCAAAAGCCAGGCAAAGATGAACAAAAAGGAAAATTACAGACCAATATCTCTAATGAATATAGATGCAAAAATTCTCAACAAAATTCTTCCTAATAGAATTCAACATCATATCAAGAAATAATTCACCACAGCCACGTGGGATTCATACCAGGTATGCAAGGTTGATTCAAAATTAGAAAATCGACATAATCCACCACATAAATTAGAACAAAAGATTCACTTGATCATATCAATCAATGCAGAAAAGGCATTTCATGAAGTCCAACACCCATTCCTGATAAAAACTCTCACACCTGACCTCAGAACCTGCTATACAGCTACAGTAGTCAAAACAGCTTGGTACTGGTACAACAACAGACACATCGACCAATGGAACAGAATTGAGAACCCAGACCTAAAGCCATCCACCTATGGTCACCTGATCTTCAACAAAGGCCCAAAGTCCATTAAATGGGGAAAATATGATCTTTATTACAATTGGTGTTGGCAAAACTGGATGTCCCTTTGTAAAAAAATGAAACAGGACTCATACCTCACACCATATACCGTACACAAAAACTTATTCAAAATGGATCAAAGACCTAAATATAAAACCAGAAACTATAAAGATCCTAGAAGAAAACAAAGGGTCAACGCTAGAGGCCCTAATACACAGCATAAGTAGGAGACAAACCATAACTAATAATACACAAACACCAGAAGATAAGCTAGGTAACTGGGATCTTGGTAAAAATTAAACAAGGTCATCAAAAGACTTCACCAAAAGAGTAAAAAGAGAACCTACAGACAGGGAAAAAAATTTTGGCTGTGACAAATCTGATAAAGGTCTAATCTCTAAAATCTGCAGGAAAATCCAACGACTCTACAACAAAAAGACAAATAATCCAATTAAAAAATGGGCAAAGGATACGAACAGTCACTTCACCAAAAAAGACATTCAGGTGGCGAATAGACATATGAGGAAATGCTCTCAATCATTACCCATTAGAGAAATGCAAATCAGAACTACAGTGAGATACCATCTCACCCTGACACTACTAGCACTAATCCAAACAACAGGAAATAACAAATCTTCGAGAGGCTGCAGCGGTATTAGAACTCTTATGCACTGCTGATGGGAATGCAAAATGGTACAACTATTTTCAAAAACGATATGGTGCTTCCTTAAAACGCTAGAAATAGAAATACCATACAATTCAGCAACCCTACTGCTAGGAATATATTCTAGAGAAATAAGAGCCACGACACAAACAGACATATGCACACCCGTGTTCATTGCAGTGTTATTCACAATAGGAAAAAGATGGAAACAACCTAAATGCCTATCAACAAATGAATGGATAAATAAACTATGGTACATACACATAGTGGATCTGAGAAACATCTCACAACATGGATGAATCTGAGGATATTATGCTGAGTGAAATAAGTCAATCACAAAAGGACAAAAAGATTTATACACAGAAAGAAACAATCTTTTTTGGTTACTAAGGAGAGGATGGGTGGGGAGGGAAAAACACTAACTGAACAATACGTAAGTGGTAACTCTGGTGAGGGATAAGACAGTACACAGTACAGGTGAAGCCAGTACAGCTTGACCAAGGCAAGGTCATGAAAGCTTCATAGATGCATTAAAGCTACCTGAGGGACCAAATTATTGGGCTTAGGGCCGGGGACCATGGTCTTGGGGGACATCTAACTCAACTGACATAACATAATTTATACAGAAGATGTTCCGTATCCTACTACGGTGAGTAGCGTCTGGGATCTTAAAAGCTTGTGAGCGGCCATCTAAGATACTCCACTGATCCCACCCTGTCCGGAGCATGGGAGAATGAAGAAAACCAAAGACACATGGGAAAGATTAATCCAAAGGACTAATGGACCACAAGTACCACAGCTTCCTCCAGACTGAGTCCAGCACAACTAGTTGGTGCCCAACTACCACCACCAACTGCTCTGATAGGGTTCACAACAGAGGTTCTCAGACGGAGCTGGAGAAAAATGCAGAACAAAATTCTAACTCACAAAAATAGACCAGACTTACTGGTCTGACAGAGACTGGAGAAACCGCTAGAGTATGGCCCCCAGACACCCTTTCAGCTCAGTAATGAAGTCACTCCTGAGGTTCACCTTCAGCCAAAGATTAGACAGGCCTATAAAACAAAAGGAGACTAAATGGGCACTTAAGCCCAGGAGTAAGTACAGGAAGACAGGAGGAGACAGGAATGCTGGTAATGGGGAACCCTAAGTCGTGAAGATGAGAGTGTTGACATGTTGTGGGGTTGGCAGCTATCATAGTTATCTAGTGTGCTATACAGAAATACCACAAGTGGATGGCTTTAACAAAAAGAAGTTTATTCTCTCTCACAGTCCACTAAGCTAGAAGTCTGAATTTAGGGTGCCAGCTCCAGGTGAAGGATTTCTCTCTCTGTCGGCTCTGGTGGAATGTCTTTGTCATCAGTCTTCCCTTGGTCTGGGAGCATCTTAGCACAGGAACTTCAGGTCCAAAGGACAGGCTCTGCTCCCAGTGCTGCTTTCTTGGTGGTATGAGGTCCCCACGTCTCTCTGCTCCCTTCTCCCTTTTATATCTCAAAAGAGATTGGCTTAAGACACTAATCTTGTAGATCTCATCAATATAACTGCCACTAATCCACCTTATTAACATCATAGTGATAGGATTTATAACACATAGGAAAATTCCATCAAATGACAAAATGGTAGACAATTCACACAATACTGGGAATCATGGCCTAACCAAGTTAACACATATTTTGGGGGCACACAATTCAATCCATGACATTCCACCCTTTGGCCTTCAAAAATTTATGTCCTTTCCACATGTAAAACATATTCACCCCATCATATCATAGCAAAGGTCTTAAATCAACGTCAGGTCCAAAATCCAAAAAATTCTTCATCTGTGAAATATAGGACATAAGTTATCTGCTTCCAAAAGTACAATGGTGCAACAGGCAGGCACAAGCTAGACATTTCCATTACAAATAGGAGAAATTGGAGGGAAAGAAGGGACAACAGGCACCAAACAAGTCAGCAGAACACATTATGTTAGCCCTCAGGGCTTGAAAATAATCCTCTGTTCTCTGAGACAACTTACACAATGGCCCTGCCCTCCAGATTCTAGGTATTGGCCACATTCTCCGGATTCTGAATGGAGGCCCCTCAGCCCTGGGCTTCAGCTCCACCTTCCAGACCCACTGGGACAGCAACTGTACTCCCTCGGCTTTAGGCACACCATTCTCCTAGTCCAACTGGGTGGCATCTCCAACCTTAGAAACACCAGAGGCCGTGGCTCCATCCTTTGAAACCCCAGAGGTCGTGGCCATACCTTTTGAGACTGAGGCAGCTCAGCTTCCTGTGTTCCTTGGCCTCTTGGCCCTTGGCCTCATGCCTGCATCTGCTCTGCTGGGGCAAGTGTTTCACAGTTCTGTAGCTCCACTGATAAGTGCCTGGAGACATCCCACTCTGCCAGTAAACTTTGACCAGAAGGCACTCAGCTCTCTTGCTCCATGGGTCAGCAAGCCTAGCTCTACCAATAAGTTCCTGGAGGCATCCCACTCTGCCAGGAAGTCTCCTGTGCAAAGGCACTCCATTCTCTTGCTCCGTGGGTTGGCTCCAGCGCTGCCATGCACTAGTCTCCTGGTTCTGCTGCTGCCTGTCCTCTGCTGATGCCGGTCCTCTGCTGCTGCTTATCATCATCTGTGCCATCTCCGGTGTTTAACAGTTCTCCTCCCTTCCTTCTGAGTCCTCTATCCATTCACAGTTTCAAAACTGTTTCCACATTTTAGGTGTCTATTAGAGCAGCACCCCTCCCTTGGTACCAAATTCTGTCTTAGTCATCTAGTGCTGCTATGATAGAAATACCACAAGTATTTGGCTTTAACAAAGAGAAGTTTATTCTTTCAGAGTCCAGTAGACTAGATGTTTGAATTCAGGGTGCCGGCTTCAGGTGAAGGCTTTCTCTCTCTGTCAGCTCTGGTGGATGGTCCTTGTCATCAGTCTTCCCTTGATCTGGGAGCATCTCAGCACAGGAACCTCAGGTCCAAAGGATGAGCTCTGCTCCTGGTACAGCTTTCTTGGTGGTATGAGGTCCCTATGTCTCTCTGCTCACTTCTCTCTTTTATATCTCAAAAGAGATTGGCTTAAGACACAATCTAATCTTGTAGATCTCATCAGTATAACTGCCGCTAATCCATCTTATTAACATTATAGTAATAGGATTTACAACATATAGGAAAATCTCATCAAATAATAAAATGGTGGACAGTCACACAATACTGGGAATCAAGGCCTAACCAAGTTGGCACATGTTTTGGGGGGACACAGTTCAATCCATGGCAGCAACCGATGTCACAAAGCAATATGTGTATTAATTGTTTAATAAGAAACTAATTTACTCTGTATACCTTCGTCTGAAATACAATTAAAAAAGAACTCTCAGTAAAATAGGAATAGAAGGAAAATTTTTCAGCACAGTAAAGGGCATCTGTATAAAACCAACAGCCTACCTCAGTCTCAATGGAGAGGGGCTGAAAGCATTCCCCCTGAGAACGGGAACAAGATAAGGGTTTGCTTTATCAGCACTCCTATTTTAACATTGTGCTGGAAGTCCTAGCTAGAGCAATAAGCCAAGAAAAATAAACGGCATCCATATTGAAAAGAAGAAAGTAAAACTATCCCAATTTGCAGATGATATGGTCCTATAAATAGAAAACCCCGAAGATTCCACAAGAAAACTACCAGAACTAATAGAAAGATTCAGCAGAGTGGCAGGATACAAGATCAACATACAAAAATGAGTTGGATTCCTATACACCAACAAAAAGAACTTTGAAAAGGAAGTCAGGAAAACAATACCATACATAACAGCCACTGAAAAGATAAAATATTCAGGATAGCATAATGGTTAAGAGCTTGGCTGCTAGCCAAAAGGTTGGCAGTTCAAATCCACCAGCCACTCCTTGGAAACCCTATGAGGCAGTTCTACTCTGCCCTATAAGGTCGCTATGAGTCAGAAGTGACTTGACAGCAATGGGTTTTAAGTCTAACCAGGGATATAAAAGCATATACAATGAAAACTACAAAACATTACTGCAAGAAATCAAGACCTACTTAAACGGAACAACATAGAATGCTCATGGATAGGAAGACTCAATATTGTGAAAATGTCAATTCTACCCAAAGCAACCTACAGATATAATGAAATTCCAATCCAAATACCAACAGCATTTTTTTTTTAACAAGATGGAAAGAAAACCCTGATGGCGTAGTGGTTAAGAGCTACAGCTGCTAACCAAAGGGTCAGCAGTTCAAATCCACCAGGCACTCCTTGGAAACCCTATGAGGCAGTTCTACTCTGTCCTATAGGGTTGCTATGAGTTGGAATTGACTCGACAGCAATGGGTTTGGTTTTGGTTGGAAAAACTAATCACCAACTTTATATGGAAAGGAACAAGACTGCGGGCAAACAAAGCATTATTGAATTATTGCAGAAAAAGAACAAAGTAGGAGGCTGCACACTACCTGATCTCAGAACCTGCTACACAGCTAGAGGAGTCAGCACAGACTGGTACTGGTACAATGACAGACACAGTGACCAGTGGAACAGAATCAAGAACCCAGGTGTAAAGCTGTCCCCCGGTGGTCACCTGTTCTTTGACAAAGAACCAAAGTCCATTAAATGGGGAAAAGACAGTCTTTTTAACAAATGGTGCTGGCAAAACTGGATGTCCATTTGTACAAAAATGAAACAGGACCCATACCTCACAGCATACACAAAAACTAACCCAAAATGGATCAAAAACCTAAATATGAAACCTAAAATGATAAAGGTCATGAAAGAAAAAATAAGGATAATGCTAGGGGCCCTAATACATGGCATGTATAGAATAGACACCATAGCTAACAGTGTACAAATACCAGAAGAGAAACTAGATAACTGAGAACTCCTAAAAATTAAACACTTAAGCTCATCAAAAGATTTCAGCAAAAGAGCAGAAAGAGAACCTATAGATTGGGAAAAATTTTTTTGCTATGACAAATCCGACAAGGGTCTTATCTCTAAAATCTATAGAATACTTCAACACCTTAACAACAAAAAGACAAATAATCCAATCGAAAAATGGGCAAAGGATATGAACAGACCCTTCACCCAAAGAAGACATTCAGGCGACTGACAGACACATGAGGAAATGCTTGTGATCATTACCCATTAGAGAAATGCAAATCAAAACTACAGTGAGATAGTATCTCATCTCGACCTTATTGGCACTAATCAAAAAACAAAAGAAAATAACAAATGTTGGAGGTTGAGGGGACATTGGAACTCTGATGTACTACTGGTGGGAATGTAAAAGGGTACAACCACTATGGAAAATATGATGCCTCCTTAAAAACCTAGAAATAGAAATACCATACAATCCAGCAATCCCACTCCTAGGAATATATCCTAGAGAAATAAGAGCCATCACACGAATAGACATATGCACACACGTGTTCACTGCAGCATTAGTCACAGTAGCCAAAAGGTGGAAACAACCTAAGTGCCCATCAACAGATGGATGAATGAATGAATGGATAAACCAACTCTGTAACATATGTACGATGGAATACTAGGTAATGATGACTCTGAGAAACATCTTACAACATAGATGAATTTGGAGGGCATTATGCTGAGTGACGTAAGTCAATCACAAAAGGACAAATATTGTATGAGAACACTATTATAAAAACTCAAGAAAAGGTTTACACACAGAAGGAAACAATCCTTGGTGGTTACTAGGGAGGGGAGGGAAAATCACTAACTAGGTAGTAGACACGTGGTAACTTTGGCGAAGGGAAAGACAACACATAATAAAGGGGACGTCAGCACAGCTTGACTCAGACAAAATCATGGAAGCTTCCTTGACACATCCAGATACCATGAGGGACCGAGTTACTGGGGCTGAGGGATGAGGAACATGGTCTCGGGGAACATCGTAGGTCAACTGGTATAACATAGCTCATAAAGAAAATGTTCTGTATCCTTCTTGTGTGAGTAGTGCCTTGCGTCTTAAACGCTTGTAAGCAGCCATCAAAGATATACCTATGTGTCCCATCCCGTCTGGATGGAGCAAAGGAGAATGAAGAAAACCAAAAGACACAGGGAAAATACCAGTCCAAATGACTAACGAACCACTGTATTGTGCCCAGCTACCACCATGGACCACTCTGACAGGGATCACAATAGAGGGTTCTGGACAGAGAGGGAGAAAAATATAGAGCTAAACTCAAATTCACAAAAAAAGACCAGACTTACTGGTCTGACAGCAAGTGGAGGAATCCCTGAGGCTATGGCCCCTGAATTCCCTTCTAACTCAGAACCGAAGCCACTCCCAAAGTTCACCTTTCAGCCAAAGACTAGAGAAGCCTATAAAACCAACAACACCACATGTGGGGAATGTGCTCCTTAGTTCAGTCAAGTATACAAGGCCAAATGGGCAACACCTGCCCAAAAGCAAAGACAAAAGGGCAGGAAGGGACAGGGAAACTGGATGAATGGGCATGGGGAAGCTGAGGTGGAAAGGGGTGAGTGGTGACAGTGTCAGAACAATTTGCGTATACATTGTTGAATGAGGAACTAATTTGCACTGTAAACTTTCACATAAAGCACAATAAAAAAAAGTTATTGGTAATATTTTAATTCAGCTTAATAGTAGATTCATTTTTTGGTTATTCTTTAATACACTCATATAGCCTTTGGAATAGGTGATATATTTCTTAATTGAAATAGGATTTTTTTTTTTAATTACAAGAAAAGAAAGACTATTAAGTAGGCCATTAATACTCACTCATCTTCAATTTTTTTAACTCCGTGGTTCTTTTATGCAGGACTTTGTGAGTTATTTGTAACTATTTTTTCCCCTGAAGTGAATGTGTACTAAGCTGATACAACTATAATATTTTTGAAAACCTTTTGTAATTAGTACTCCATCAAACTGGCTCATAAATCCAGGTGTTAGGATCTATCTTTATAAGATACAGGTGTTTCACAGCGGTGACCTGGCTTCATATTTTGTGTGACTCCCATCATCTGTTTGCCCTCTGACAGCGATTACACTGGGCTTCACATGGGGCCACAGAGAAAGCCTGACAAGTAAAATGAAATTTTCCAGTGCTGGAAGTTTTTATGCGTCCATGCTACCTTTGAGGAAGATGAGCACCATCAACATTTCCATACATTTTATGAATTAAATAATACAGTGTTGCATACAGCTGGTGGATTTTCTTACTGGGACCATATGACTGACTTGGATCTATATGTTTGTATTTAATAGGAAATTGCCCGGCATTTACGCCCTGGAACCCTCAGAGCAATCTTTGGTAAAACGAAGATCCAGAATGCTGTTCACTGTACTGATCTACCTGAGGACGGTCTGCTAGAGGTGAGTCAGAAGGGTGAACGTGCTGTTCATGTTTCAAGCTCTCCTAGGTGATCTCAGCAGTTCTCCGGTGTAGAAAGCCTCTTAATATTCTCGAACTACACTGTCACTTAGTGGTCTGACAACTTCACGGTACAACTTTTAAAGACCAAATTGGTAGACAACTTTGTAGAATGATTTTTATAACTGTATTTTTGCCAAAGAATTAAGATATTTTTTGTGACTAGCATATATTATGGTTTAAAAATCATTTTAAAAGGAAAAAACTGTAGCACTAAATAAATCACATGAAATTTGTTTTTAAATCAGGTGGGAACACCATTACCCTAAGTTGGTTGTCACGGGAATACTCCACTGAAAAACAGGAAACCCGTTATGCAGTGTGATAGCATTGCAAGTAATAGCTACCTTTTACTGATACTTTTTATGTACCAGGCTCTGCCATATTAAATGTTTTGTGGAAATTATTTCTTTTAATCCCCATAGCAACACTAACAGGCTGGTATTATTACATCTATTTTTTTAAAAAAATGAAGTTGAAACACAGAAAGGTTAAATAACGTCCCCATATCAAATAGCTTATAAGGTAGAGAGCCATATTTTGACCCCTCATTTATTTAATTAACATTAAAATAAGAAACAATGAAAAAATTCTTATACAAGTGAAAATTGGTCTGATTTTGGGTTAAGCATTTCCAAGCCAAAAGTAAAGAACGAAATCTTAGAGTTTGATATTTTTAACTTCTAACAGTTTTGAAAAAAATTTTTATGTCAAAAGGAACTGAATGAAATTAAAAGACAAATGATAAATTTGAGTAATTATAATATAAATGGCAGAAAAAATATTGATATCCTTAATACATAATTATTTTAGTATTTTTTTTTTGTACTGATTTTTGCCTTTGAAGTCGTACATAGAGAACCTTCCCCAACATTTTGCTTTTGTTTTCTTAAAAGGAAATGTTCAGTCCACCCAGAATTTGTTTGATATAAAGCGTGAGGTACGGACCTGCCCAGCTGTCTCATTGTTTACTAAGCCCTCTCATCCTTTCGTTATTGTCTCACACTGTGGAACACTTACATACATTCATGCCTCTTTCTCACCTTTCAGCTGTATTTCATTGCTCTGTACCAGCAAAATAGTTATTATTGTAATTTGTAGATAGTTCATAAAAATTTCCTTGGTTTTTCCCTTGAATTTATTTCTTCAAATTAACTTTATATGAATTTTATTCCACCCACAAAATGCAGATGGGACCTTGGCTGACAGTATGTTTATAAATTAACGTGGGGTGATGTCCATATAGTACTGGGTCTCTCCAGCTGCATACGTGGTGTACCTCTCCTTTTACGCAAGCAGTAGCGTTTCTTCTTTTCTTTCTTAATATGGGCCTTGGACATAGCCTGTTCTGTGTATTGCCATCGGGATTATGTTGCTTTAAAGAATGACTTTATTAGCTCCATTAAGATTCTCTACTATAATCCAAAATGTTAACCCACTAAAGTCTTATCTAAGCTGTGTGCCCTGGTGTGAAATTTAGACACACTTGTGAAATATAAAAATGTAACAAACTTTATTTTTTGATGATCAAAAGGATTAAATATTTGTTTTTAAATTGTAATAATCTTATAAATATTCCCTGTACCTTCTGATAGTTTTGGAGCAGTAGACTAGATTTGAAACAGACACTGTTACTTCAGTGAAACTGAAATATCAGCTGTAACATCGGTGCCCGTTAAAATGCCTTATCCAGGGTATGCCTGTCATTTCCTTGGACGATTTGGAACAGCTTGCTTCCTGTCTGCATTTTTAAAAGCCATTTGTTCAGGGGTTAAAATCTGTCTGCCCTAACAGCACGTGGCAATGTAGTGCCTGGACATAAGATATGCCATTCATTAAGGAAACATCATTTAGATGTAGGGTGACCATAAAATGTATTGCCCAAATCCAGGATCCTTTTGAAAGGCAGCTCTAATCAGACAGGATTCGGGATAACAGGCATAAATCAGAAGTGTCACAAGCAGACTGGTATGTATGACCACCCTTTTTATATGGTAAAAACGGAAAGACAGAAACACTCTACTTGATCTTTTCCTAATATGATGTTTACTGAGCTATTTATTTTTGCCAGCTGTGTGGAGCTCAGGAAGTATGGTTTTAACTTACGTTTGTCATTATTTTATTAATTCTTTTTTTTAATGAAAAGAGAATTTATTTGCTGACGTAAAGGAAAGTCTTTTGGCTTCAGGTATAGCTTGATCCAGGAACTCAAATGATGTCATCAGAGCTCTCTCCCTCTTTTTTTTTTCTTTAATTATAATAATTTATTATGTTTTTGTGTTTTTACACAGCAAATTCAGTTCCCATTTAACAATTTCTATACATATTGTTCACTGACATTGGCTACATTTTTCAGTGTGTCAGCATTCTCATAACATCCATTCTGATTGTTCAGTTTCCATTCATCTGGCTTCCCTTCCCCTCCCTCCCTTTACTTTCTCATCTTTGCTTTAGGCTAAATGTTGACAATTTGGTCTCATATAGATGATTTTTTAAAGGAGCACAGCACTCATGGGTGATATTGCTTATTTTATGAGCCAATCTGTTATTTATCTGAAAGGCGACCTCCTGATGTGGTTTCAGTACAAAGTTTAAAGGGTATCTCAGGGCAGTAGTCATGGGGGTTCCTCTAGTCTCTAACAGTCCAGTAAGTCTGGCCTTTTTTTAAGAATTTGAGTTTTCTACATTTTTCTGCCGTTCTATCTGGGACCATCTATTGTGTCCCTGGTCAGAATGGTAAGTAGTGGTAACTGGGCACCACCTAGTTCTTCTGGACTCAGGATAGATGAGGTAGTGGTTTGTGTAAGCTGTTAGTCCTATAGACTAGTTTCTTTAAGTCTTTGGTTTCCATCTTTCTGTTTTGCTCCATACAAGTAGAGACCAATAGTTGTATCTCAGATGGCTCCTCACAAGCTTTTAAGACCCAAGATGCTGTTCACCATATTAGGATGTAGAACAAAGTTTATGAACTATGTTATTCTAATGATGGAGCTGTCCCACGAGACTGTGGTCCTAAGCCTTCAAACCAGTAAACCAATCCCACGAGGTATTTGGTTATGTCATGGACCTATCTGTAACTGTGCTGCCTGTGTGCTTTATTATATATATGTATATATATGCAGCACGTACATACAGGAGGTGTGGTCACATGCTGGTTAAGAGCTTGGCTAACCAAAAAAAAAAGTTCCACAGTTTGAATCCTGCAGCTGCTCCTTGGAAACCGTATTGGGCAGCTCTACTCTGTCCTACAGGGTCACTATGAGTTGGAATTGACATGACAACAACAGGTTTAGTTTTTGCTTTTTACACACATACATGTATATACACATGCCTACAGGTATGCCTATACCTGTACCCATATATACACACATACGCCTTCCTGTGCACAAATATGCATACATATCTACCTGTGTGACCATGCCCACGTATACACACATACGCCTTCCTGTGCACATGTATGCATGCATTTCTACTTGTGTGACCACACCCGCATATACACACATACGCCTTCCTATGCACATATATGCATACATATCTACCTGTTTGACCACGCCCACATATACACACATATGCCTTCCTGTGCACATATATGCATACATATCTACCTGTGTAACCACACCCACATATACACACATATACCTTCCTGTGCACATATATGCATACATTTCTACTTGTGTGACCACACCCACGTATACACACATATGCCTTCCTGTGCACATATATGCATACATATCTACCTCTGTGACCACGCCCACGTATACACACATATGCCTTCCTGTGCACATATATACATACATTTCTACTTGTGTGACCACACCCACATATACACACATATGCCTTCCTGTGCACATATATGCATACATATCTACCTCTGTGACCACGCCCACGTATACACACATATGCCTTCCTGTGCACATATATGCGTACATATCTACTTGTGTGACCACACCCACATATACACACATTCGCCTTCCTGTGCACATATATGCGTACATATCTACCTGTGTGACCATGCCCATGTATACACACATACACCTTCCTGTGCACATATATGATACATATCTACCTGTGTGACGACACACGTGTATTTTGGTTGTTATTTCTGTTGCAAAATTGCACATTCCTGTAACTGCAAAGAATCATAGAGTGTGTTTTACTTGCTGACACTGTGATAGAGTTTCAAAATCAAACGACATTTTCCCTTTTCTCATGGAGCGCACAATAAATTTTAGAGCTCAGAGATCTTAGCAGGAATATGGAATATCTGATTTCTTTGGACTCTGCCAATTGTGACACAGTCACTTTTGTGGTTATAGAAAAAAATGACTGTATGTACACTGCGACACGTTCTAGATGTTATACTGCCAATGTTCCCTGATACTCTGTCAGTTGTAACTACAGCGATCTTAGACTTATGTTTTAAATAAATTAGTGATAGAAAAATACTCAGCTTAACTAGTAATCGAAGTTCTCTACTACTGGCAATGAATATTAAGGTAATGCCCATTGGTGGTAAAGATGCAATGAAATGGATACCCTCATATTGTTGGTGACAGGTAGGTGGCAACATGGATTGAAAACCATGGGGTTTTTCATAGAATTTGTCTCAAAATTTTATTTAGAATCTAGCCAGGAAAGGAGGGTGCCAGAAAGGCTACAAAATAGAAAATTATCTGCATAGATGTTCATTTGAAGAGTATTTGTGATAATGGGAAATAATGTATGTGTCTGAAGTTTTATTGGTGTTCCCTCAACTGAAAAACCTTCTCTGACACTGAACGTCTGAATTAGGGGTCCATCTGTGTGTTCTCATAGCCCTTTGCTTCTCTCTACCACGTTAGTAGGAGCCCTGGTGGCACAGTGCTTAAGCACTCAGCTGCTAACCAAAAGGTCAGCAGTTCAAACCCCACCAGCCACTCCGTGGGAGAAAGATGTGGCAGTCTGTGTCCGTAAAGACTTACAGCCTTCTACTGTGTCCCGTAGGGTCGCTATGAGTCAGAATCGGCTCAATTGTGATGGGTTTGGGTTTTTTTTGTTTTTGTTTTTTTTTTTTTTTGACCACGTTAGTGCAGTCGAGAGCCAAAATACCTGTGTACTTCTAGGCAAGCTATCCATCTGTGCCCAGGGTACCTCATTCTGTAAAATGAAGGAAATAGCAGTGCCTGGGCTGTAGGAGTCCCTGGGTGGTGGAAACAGTTAAGTGCTTGGCTATTATCTAAAATGTTAGCAGTTCAAATCCACCCCAGAGGCACCTTGGAAGAAAGGTCTGGCCATCTACTTGTGCAGGGTCACAGCCCCTGAAAACCCTGTGGGAGTAGCTCTCCGCTGAAGCACAGCTCCGGTTTGCTTTTTATTGATGTTATAGGATAGCACAGTGCCTAGCACAGAATGATTGCTCAATAAATGATAGCAGTTCTATTATTTTTATAACACATTGTCTGTTTGCTTGTATATTTTCCCCTCGAGACTGCAAGTACCCACAGGGAAGAGATTCTGTCTTGCCTAGCACATAAAAGCTCTCCAACAAATGACTGAAGCATGTAACTTCTTTTCTTCAGTGATAATGAAGACGCTATAGCAGTGGTTTCCTAACCAAGGTTCCGTGTTAGAATCGCTGAGGCAGTTTTTAAAAACCAATGCCCCCGTCAATACCCAAAGAGTCTGATTTTTCCTTGGAAAGTATTCCTAACTTATAGAAGAGTGGCAGGTACAGTACAAAACCCTTTTTGTTTTCTGAGCGTTTGAGTTAATGCTCAAATTGCCAGCATGATGCCCCGCACTCCTGGCAATTTTAGTATTTTTAACATAAAAGAATGCTTTCCTACATAACCACAGTAGAAGTCTCCAAATGAGGAAATGAACATTGAGACATGACTGCCAGACCCAGGCGGGCTTCACAGTTTCCTTTAATAACAGAAGGAGCCAGGTCAGAATCACGACTGCCTTTCGTTGTCTCCTGAGTCTCTTTCAATCTAGAGCAGTTCCTCGGTTTTTCCTTGCCTTTGTAACCTTGACAACTTCGAGGCTAACAGGCAGAGGTTCTAATTGAGTTGATTCATTTATCCCTTTGTTCTCTCCTGTAACTCCCACAAGATACTGGCGAATTCCTTTTGCTGTGTGACCTATATTGCTCATACCCAATGTTATTTTTGGTTCCCCATTTTCCATGAAAATGTGTGATACCTTTTTGATTATGTGACTCAGCCTTAGGCTTCCATTCACCTGTGTCACTGGCAACACTTTTTTTTTTTTAATTTTTATTGTGCTTTAAGTGAAAGTTTACAAATCAAGTCAGTCTGTCACATATAAGCTTATATGCACCTTACTCCATACTCCCATTTTCTCTCCCCCTAATGAGTCAGCCCGCTCCCTCCTTCCAGTCTCTCCTTTCATGACCGTTTTGCCAGTTTCTAACCCTCTCTACCCTCCCATCTCCCCTCCAGACAGGAGATGCCAACACAATCTCAAGTGTCCACCTGATATAATTAGCTCACTCTTCATCAGCATCTCTCTCCTACCCACTGTCCAGTCCCTTCCATGTCTGATGAGTTGTCTTCGGGAATGGTTCCTGTCCTGGGCCAACAGAAGGTTCGGGGACCATGACCGCCGGGATTCTTCTAGTCTCAGTCAGACCATTAAGTTTGGTCTTTTTATGAGAATTTGGGGTCTGCATCCCACTGTTCTCCTGCTCCCTCAGGGGTTCTCTGTTGTGCTCCCTGTCAGGGCAGTCATCGGTTGTAGCTGGGCACCATCTAGTTCTTCTGGTCTCAGGATGCTGTAAGTCTCTGGTTCATGTGACCCTTTCTGTCTCTTGGGCTCATAGTTGTCATGTGACCTTGGTGTTCTTTATTCTCTTTTGATCCAGATGGGTTGAGACCAATTGATGCATCTTAGATGGCCGCTTGTTAGCATTTAAGACCCCAGACGCCATACTTCAAAGTGGGATGCAGAATGTTTTCATAATAGAATTTATTTTGCCAATTTACTTAGAAGTCCCCTTAAGCGATAGTCCCTAAACCCCCACCCTTGCTCTGCTGACCTTCAAAGCATTCAGTTTATCCCAGAAACTTCTTTGCTTTTGGTCCAGTCCAGTTGAGCTGACCTTCCATGTATTGAGTATTGTCCTTCCCTTCACCTAAAGTAGTTCTTATCTACTAACTAATCAGTAAATAACCCTCTCCCACCCTCCCTCCCTTCCCCCTCCTCCCTCCTCGTAACCACAAAAGAATGTGTTCTTCTCAGTTTATACTCTTTCTCAAGGTCCTATAATAGTGGTCTTATACAATATTTGTCTTTTTGCATCTGACTAATTTCACTCAGCATAATACCTTCCAGGTTCCTCCATGTTATGAAATGCTTCATAGATTCGTCACTGTTCTTTATCAATGCGTAGTATTCCATGGTGTGAATATACCATAATTTATTTAACCATTCATCCGTTGATGGACACCTTGGTTGCTTCCAGCTTTTTGCTATTGTAAACAGAGCTGCGATAAAGATGGGTGTGCATATATCTGTTCGTGTAAAGGCTCTTATTTCTCTAGGGTATATTCCGAGGAGTGGGATTTCTGGGTTGTATGGTAGTTCTATTTCTAACTTTTTAAGAAAACGCCAGATAGATTTCCAAAGTGGTTGTACCATTTTCCATTCCCACCAGCAGTGTATAAGAGTTCCAATCTCTCCGCAGCCTCTCCAACATTTATTATTTTGTGTTTTTTGAATTAATGCCAGCCTCGCTGGAGTGAGATGGAATCTCATCGTAGTTTTAATTTGCATTTCTCTATCGAGAGCATTTTCTCATGTATCTGTTAGCTGCCTCAATATCTTCTTTAGTGAAGTGCATGTTCATATTCTTTGCCCACTTTTTGATTGGGTTGTTTGTCTTTTTGTAGTTGAGTTTTAACAGAATCATAGAGATCAGGCGCTGGTCGGAGATGTCATAGCTGAAAATTCTTTCCCAGTCTGTAGGTGGTCTTTTTACTCTTTTGGTGAAGTCTTTAGATGAGCATAGGTGTTTGATTTTTAGGAGCTCCCAGTTACCTGGTTTCCCTTTGTCATTTTTGGTAATGTTTTGTATTCTGTTTATGCCTTGTATTAAGGCTCCTAACATTGTCCTTATTTTTCTTCCATGATCTTTATCGTTTTAGTCTTTATGTTTAGGTCTTTGGTCCACTTGGAGTTACTTTTTGTGCATGGTGTGAGGTATGGGTCCTGTTTCATTTTTTTGCAAATGGATATCCAGTTAACTGGCAACACTTTTGAGGGCCAGTTTTACTTTCTCCTTGCTTTGTTTTTCTCAGGGGCTCATTGACAATACATCTGGCTCTTTGCCTTGTACCTGATCTCTGTACTCGTGTTTCCTGAACCTCTTTTTCTGATTATCTCCAACAGGAACAACCAATGCTTCACATACACTAAAATGGAAGTTCTCAAACTTGCCGAATGGGTATATGGTACAAAATTCAAGTGTATTTGAATTTTGAATTCGGTATACCAAAATGATAGTTCAGTCATTAATTCAGATAATATGAATTTTTTATGAAAAACCTTGCACTGGGGATACAGCAATTAACAAGACACTTGTGGCCCCTGCCCTTATGGAGCTTACTTCCAGGAGATATTATCTTTTATAATGATGAACGTATCGATATTTCATCTTATTTTCCAGTTTCTGTTATTTGGTTATATAACTTTTGTGATAATAAAATTTTAAGAAGCACATAAAATATTTCATTATATGTATAAACAGTTGATCAGAACAAATCTGAATTTGGATATATAATTACTTCTACATGGATTCTTGCTCTGGGATACTCTGGAAAAAAAAATTAGTGATTGAAGGACTCACCAGAAATAAAGACAGGTATAGGGTGACAAATAATGCCACGGATAATGCAGGCCTCTGCCCAGGCTGACACTAATAATTTATCTTTGATTTTAGTTTTATCTCTTTAAGAAGTTTTAATTTTTACTAGTATATTGTCAAAGAGGGAATAGCTTATACAAAGACAAGAGTGAGCAGCTTTCACCTGGAGATCTAAAAATAATTTAGCAGTTTAGCTAGGCTGGGACTTTGACCATGAGGTGGGAAATAGCAAGAGATAAGGCTGGAAAAGTGAGCAGAGGCCTTGTAAAGTCATGTTAAGATATCAGAGGGTAATAGAGAGCCAAATAAATGAAGTAACGCAATCATACCTGTGTTGTAGAGATCACTGTGGTTGCAGTGTGGAGAACAGATCAAAGGGGGCCAACCTGAAAGTAGAGAGACCAGGTAGAAGGCGGTTGAGGTAATTCACTGGGAGATGCTAGTAGCCTGAAGGAGCATGGCAGCAGAGATGAAAGCTCAAGAGATGCTTAGAGGATAGAACTAACACTTGAGAGACTGTTTGGATGTGGAGGGTAACCTCTTGGAGTGAGTCAAAGTTAACTCCCATCCCTAGGGGAAGATGGTGGTTGGTGGTGGTGGTCATGGCAGCCCCACACACAAATGCTGCCCAGTCCTGCACCATCCCCGTGATCAGTGTAGATTGGACTGTTAGGATCCAGGGGGGTTTTATTGACTGATTTCAGGCCATTTTTCCTAGTGCAGCTTAGTTTGAAACCTGTTCAGCATCATAGCAACATGCAAGCCAAGAGACCCTGGTTCAGTTCCTGGCCAATGCAGGAATGGTGGTACAAGTTAAAAATTCTTTGTCTGCAGTTATAAAATCTAACAAGCTCTGAAAACCAAAGGCTTTATTCATTAGTTTAGTGGCAAAACCTGACAAATTTGCATAAGACTTATATCGTTTTTATGTAACCCACTTAATGTGGTTACTCACATTGCCACAGAAATCTTAGTGTATTTGATTTGGGGAATTAACCAGACCCTTGGGGTATTATATAATGTGTATATTATGTATTACCATTTACTGGAGTCCTGGTGGAGCAGTGTTTAAGAGCTCGGCTGCTAACCAAAAAAGGTGGCAGTTTGAGTCCACCATCTGCTCCTTGGAAACCCCATGGGGCAGTTTTGCTGTGTCCTGTAGGGTCGCTATGAGTCAAATCGACTTGATGGCAGCAGGTTAACAGGCTATACCACATTAAAAAAAAAAAATTCCAAAACTCGTCTGCCACCAACAATTCTGAATAAGGGATAGTGCAGAAGGTTTGAAACAGCCTTCTGGGAGAAAGAGCTGATCAAAGAATATAGATTTATGGGTGATGTTCAAGGTTCACTTGATTTGAAAGATTGCACGCATCATTGTTTTATTATTTTTCTGGTGAACAACTGAATTGACCTGGGGGTGGGGTTTTTCCAGGTAAATGCAAGGAGGAAAGGTAACCAGGGATGTTAGTGCAAGGATGGCTAAGTGATGAATAAGGAAAGACGTGCTACAAGGATGAGCTGGGAGAAAGTGGACGGGCCATGGGACTGAACACCTTTCTGAGGCTTACAGGAAGGGGTCTCTACCTGGAATAACAGAGGCAGTGAGGCTGTGGTCGGAGTAGAATATCTAAGTTTAAGATTTCAGAGTTGGAGCCTTTCATGGTCATGATAAAGTTCACGGTGTAGCCATGGAAGACCAAAACAGAGTGGGGTGGAGGTCAGTAGGGGTCACCAGAGATGTGAAGGCCCAAGAACCAAAAGTATTAGTATTGAGTGACATTGAAATTACGTAGGATCATGGCCAGGCGGTAGGGTAAAGAGGAAAATGGTGATCCAGAGTCTGAAGTCTTTAGCAAAGGAGGGAAGTAACCTGAGCTGTGTCAGCAATGAGGAGGAGAAGAGGGTCTTGCCAGATGACAGGAGCCTCAAGGAATAAGAAATACGGCTGAAAACGTCAGCTGGGACCTTGTAAAGCCATGTTAAGACAGCTGAACTTTATAACTTCCTTGTTTATAACTGTAGTAACTTCCTTTTTATAAATCAGCCACCCTTTTACTAATACCCTCAGTTACCTTTCCTCATTGCATTTACCTGAAAAAACCCACCTCTGGGTCAGTCCAACTGTTCACCAGAAAAATAAAAAGAAAAAAAAAATCTTTGTACTGGAGAGGAAGAGCTGCTAGACTGTGAGAGAATAGGCATCCATCACCAAGGGCTGCAAGGAAGTGATGCCCGAGAGGGATGTCCAGGTTTTGTTTAAGGCTAGGAGGCCTTCGTGAGAGGTTCAGGTTTCTAAAGATTTTACTTGGGTGCTGAGGTTTCAGAGGGAGCAAGAGGACCAGTGGAAAACTGGGTTGTTGTTAGCTGCCGCTGAGCCGGTGCCGACTCATGGCGTCCTTATGTGGCAGACGAGAACTGTCACACAGGGTCTCCTAGGCTATGATCTTTACGGGAGCCGACAGCCAGGTCTTTCTCCCACAGAGCCCTTGGGTGGGTTTGAACCACCAACCTTTCAGTTAGCAGCCAAGCGCTTTAGCGTTGCTTCACCATAGCTCCTGGAGATTGGGTTAGGGAGGAGGGATCCCAGAGCCACGTGACAGTAGCAGGATGAGAGAAATAGGCGACTAGCTTGGCCTCCATTTTGATGGGTGGGCATGTTACAAGGGTTCTGTTTCTGGTCACTAGTAAGAGAGACCCTCAAAATAATATCCTTAAAAGTCAGGACATTTATTTTTCTCCCCCATGGTTAGAGGTCCAAAGGTAGGCAGTCTGGGGCTAGCATGGCAGCTCCATCATATAAAGAACCCAGACTCCTTCTCCTTGTTCCCTTCAGCCATCCTTAGCATGTGCTTTTTTGCCTTGTAGTCCCAGCATGGTTGTTGGAACTCCACCTTCACTTCTGGGCTCCAGGTTTTAAATTTGTCTTTGTTAAAGCCATCCACTTGTGGTATTTCTGTTATAGCAGCACTGGATAACTAAGACAGTTATAGACCAAGTTTCTAAACACACTGGCCCCAGCACGTCCCCAGTGTGTGTGGTGGCTCTGAAGTGTCCTCCTCTCATCAGTAGCACCTGCATCACCTGAGAACTTGATGGGAGCGAAATTCTCGGGCTTCGCCCCAGACCTGCTGACTCAGAGACTCTGGGGGGCAGGGCCCGGGAGTCTGTGCTGCAGCAAGCCCTGCCAGTGGTTCTGACGCCACAGTGCGTGGCTCCGACGCCACAGTGCGTGGCTCCCAGCCTGCAGCATACATGAGAATCACCTATGGCATTGTTAAAATTACACAAGCCAGGAGCCCCGGGCTTGTGTAATTTAAACAAAAACTCCATAAGTTTGGTTTTGTTTCTTTTTTTAACAGGGGCCCTGTCATGGAAGATTTGGTTTAGTAGGTCTGGAATGGGCTTCTTGTGTCTTTGGTTATGTTTTTAGTGTTGCAAGGGGTTCTGTAGATAGTATTCAAACTAGCATTTAGAAATTACTGCCCTAGTGAATGGGAGCATCCTCAGACTTTTTGAAACAAGTCAGCCTTGGTTTTGCTTTCGAAGAAACCCTAGACCTTCAGGACTGTGAGTTTGAAAACAGCTACATTCTCTGAAGTTTGGAGGGATCTATAGCCTCTCTTGTGGCCCCTGGGTAGCACGAATGGTTTGCACTCAACTACTAGCCTTAAGGTTGGTGTCGTTCGAACCCACCCGGTGGCTCCTCGGAAGAAAGGCCTAGAAATCTGCTTCCTTAAAGGTTACAGCCAGGAATATCCTGTGGAGCATTTCTACTCTAATACGCGGCGTCACCATGAGTCGGAAACGACTTGTCAGCAATGTGCATGGCCTTTCTCCGTGGACTCCGCTGCAGCCAAGGGTTACTGCACTCTCAAAAGAGTCCCTGTCTCTGAGTGGAGGAGTGTTTGGCCTCTCTGGAAGGAGTGGTCATGATCTTGATTGATTACCTGGATTCCTCAGGGTAAGTCTTGGTGTTGAAGCTACCATAGTGCCCTCCCAGGGAGTGATTAGGGGCCCAGGGTGTGTGTGTGTGTGCACCGTGCAATGCATGCATGCTGAGGCTAACCAGGAAAAAGTCCCTGGGTCTCTCACAGGAAAACAGTTCTCTTCAGGTTCTTCAAATCTGTATTCACCACTTAGCATGGGCATGTGACCCAAAACCCGATGTCCTGTATGGAGGACATTGAGACTTGTCCTTCTCCCCTGTTAGTTGTGTCAGTGCCTGGAGGGCAGGCCTGTCTTAGAATTTTGTATCGTCAGCCCCTGGCTGCTGTATTAGGGTCTCTTAGCCAGTGTCCGCCGCGTGAGTCCACGGGGGATGTATCAGGAGTGGTGTCATTGCACCTCCGCCCCCTCCCTTTTTATGTGGCTGAGACATCACAGTGCCTTCATAAGGGGGAACCCCACTTTCAAGTGCCATATCCCACTATTTCTCACCTAGCAGTTGCCAGAGAAGCACTGCTGGCAGCATTTTCTGTCATTGTTGACTGTGTATTCAGGTAAAAGCTGAAAGGTGAGCATGTGGAAAGCTGATAGTTTGCATAGATTTTTCTTCTTGAACTTGATATTTTAAAAGTCTTACATTAGCCTAAAAAAAGTCTTGAAAATATCAAATGGTAATTCTTTGTTAGTACTCTATTAGCATCGATTGATTTTCTCAGATAAAGGAATCTTGAATGAAGGAGTGATTTCATGTTCCCCCCTGTGTCCTGTCCTAAGCGGAGCTCATGTTCTTTGCTAGATTGCTTCTGTTACCTCTTCCCCATATCGCCCTCACAGCAACTTAGCCGTAAATGCACCTGTCTAATAGTGCCCTCATTCAGCATAGCTAGGAATTGGATTTTTTACTCAAGATAGTGGATCTCTGTTAATAAAATAGTAGTAATACCTCTTTACTTCATGGAAATTTCTATAGGCATTAAACCAAAAAACCAAGCCTACTGCCATTGAGTCAATTGCTGACTCTTAACGACTCTATTGGACAGAGTAGAACTGCCCATAGAGTTTGCAAGGCTGTAATCTTCATGGAAGCAGACTGCCACATCTTCTCCAGTGGAGTGGCTTGTGGGGTTGAACTGCTGACCTTTCGGTTAGCAGCTGAGCACTTAACCACTGCGCAACCAGGGCTCCTCTGTAGACTTAATACTACCATATTCAAGCATTCACCACATTCCACAAATGGGAGTGTATAAGTCCATAGGTCTTTGAGTTTCTCAAAGTATAGTTCCAGCTCCATCTTTCTTTAGGTTGGCTGTCTCCTCAATCTGAAAAGTAACAAGTCTAATGGCTTTAAGGACCGTATTAAATATTGTTTATCCCACTTTATATAAGTGCTTATAAAAATCATTCACTATAGACTCTAAGGGAAATAAATGTAGATGATTTTTTTTGAAAGCTGGCTTAATTTATAACTATGGCGAATCCACCATCACCGTCTGTCAGTTTGTCGTACTGTGGTGGCTTGCGTGTTGTGGTGGTGCCACAAGCTATACCACCAGTATTTCAAATACCAGCAGAATCAGGACAGGTTTCAGCAAGGCGCCCAGACTGGGAAAAAAGGCCTAGCAGTCTACTTCCGAAAATTAGCCAATGAAAATCATACGGATCACAACAGAATATTGCGCAGCACAGTGCTGGAAGATGAGGCTCCTAGTTTGGAAGGCAATAAAAACACACAGTGGCCACAACAACAGACTCAAGCATACCAATGATTGTGAAGGTGGCACAGGACCGGGCAACTTTTTGTTCTGTTGTACATGGGGTCACTGTAAGTCCCAGCCAACTAGATGATAACGAACAACATAGCAAATTCGTATAAAATAAATGGATACAGTCATTAGACTAAAAAAATAACCTTAAAGGTATATTTAAGAATCTCTAGGCATTATGCCTCAGCACTTTCTCATCTTCCCTACCTCGTCCCTAGGCAGGGGTTCTCAAACTTCAGCCTTGAAATCCTCTGGCAGGCTTGTTAGAACAGATCGCTGGGCCCCACTCCAGGGTTTCTGAGGATTTGTATTCCTAATGAATGCCCAGTTGATGCTGTTGCTGTTGGCCCAGAACACCACACTTTAAGAACCACTGCCCTGGGCCAGAAGCCAGTGCATGCTATTAGGTCAGGTTCTCTTAGTGGTTCTGAGATTTGGGATTCCACAGGCCAGGGATATTTCCAAAAACAAACCCAGCAACATTATCTTCACTGGGAATAGACACAGAGTGATCAACTTTTGAAAATTTACCCAGTAAGGACATTGAAAAAAATATTTCTAATAACCACCATCATTTTGCTTTAAAAAGGACATTTAATCACCAATATCATTTTACTTCAGTTTCATTCATTCATTGATAAGAATGTGAAATCATTTCACTAGATGTTATTTTGAGGATACAAGTAATGCATAGTTCTAGCCTTTAAGGAATTAAAGTTTAGCTCAGAAAATAAGGTAAATACCTGTGTAGTTAAACTGTAAGATAAATTTGAAAACCAACATAAAAGAATATTGCCAGACAGTGAGTGTATGATGAAGTGCCAGAAACAGTATGGTGAGAGTTTAAAGGAATGCTGTATGACTGTGGCTGAAGGTTTGTCGTCATTGTTGTTAGGTGCCATCCAGTCGGTTCCAACACAAGTGACCCTGTGTACAACAGAGTGAAACGCTGCCTAGTTTTCCACCATCCTCACAATCATGTTATGCTTAATCCCACTGTTGGAGCCAGTGTATCAATCCATCTCACTGAGAGTCTTCCTCTTTTTCACTGACCCTCTGCTTTACCAAGGATGATGTCCTTCTCCGGGGACTGATCCCTCCTGACAACATGTCCAAAGTATGTGAGAAGTAGTCTTGCCATCCTTGCTTCTAAGGAGCATTCTGGCCGAACTTCTTCCAAGACAGATTTGTTCGTTCTTTTGGCAGTCCACGGTACATTAAATATTCTTCTCCAACACCACAATTCAGAGGTGTCAGTTCTTCTTCAGCCTTCTTTATTCATCATCCCACTTTCACATGCATAGGAGGCAATTTAAAATACCACGGATTGGGTCAGGTACACCTTAGTCTTCAAGGTGACATCTTTGTTTTTCAACACTTTCAAGAGGTCTTTTGCAGCAGATTTGCCCAATGCAATGCATCTTTTGACTTCTTGACTGCGGCTTCCGCGGGTCTTGATTGTGGATCCAAGTAAAATGAAATGCTTGACAACTTTAATTTTTTCTCCATTTATGATGTTGCTTATTGGTCCATTTGTGAGGATTTTTGTTTTCTTTATGTTGAGGTGTAATCCATACTGAGGGCTGTGGTCTTTGATCTTTGATCTTCATCGGTAAATAATTCAAGTCCTCTTCACTTTCAGCAAGCAAGGTTGTGTCACCTGTATAATGCAGGTTTTTAATGGGCCTTCCTACAATTTTGATGCCTAGTTCTTCTTCATAGAGTCCAATTCTGAGATTATTTGTTCAGCATACAGATTGAATAAGTACCCTGACTGTAAACCATGCAGTATCCCCTTGTTCTGTTCTAACAACTGCCTCTTGATCTTTGTAAAGGTTCGTCAAGAGCACAATTAAGTGTTCTGGAATTCCCGTTCTTCACAATGTTATGCATAATTTGTTATCCACACAGTCCAGTGCCTTTACATAGTCAGTAAAATGCAGGTAAACATCTTCCTAGTATTCTCTGCTTTCAGCCCGGATTCATCTGACATGGTTCGGTGTCCTCTTCTGAGTCCGGCTTGAGTGTCTGACAGCTCCCTGTCGATATGCTGCTGCAGCTGCTTTTGAAGGATCTTCAGCAAAATTTCAAAACATGATACAATGCTTTCTTCCTTAGCTCAAAAGAAGTACTTACAACCCAAATAAAAAAGCCTAGGGATTTTTTCATCTCAGGAAAACTACCACTACAATGCATTCTTCGTTACTACAAAAGCAGTACTAACAGCTAAGAAGCAGAAACAGCGAAACAAATAAAACTAAAGGAATTTGAATCTCAGGAAAATTACCCGTACTCTGTATCCTTCATTATAACAAAAGCAGTACTAACCGCTAAGAAGCAGAAACAGCTCCCTGGAACGCTGCAGAACTGCTCACAGCGGTGCATTCCACCTGCTACATGCAGAGGCCATAAGATTGGATGTGGGGTAAGAATAATTCTAGGAGTTCGAGTCTCTTGACAAGTACCACTGCAATGCATTATTTCTTACCGAAAAGGCATTACTTACTGTTCAGAAGCTAGAAAAGCAGGGAGCCGGTAACACTGGAAAAAAAGAATGGCATCGAGGAGAAATGGCCACTATGAATGAATGAAGACTAATAATAGCTTACTCTTGCCATAAGTACATTCTCACGAGAACATAGTAACTGGGAAGCAGTAAGGAGGCTTATCTCACAGAAATAAAGGCAAACCTGTCAAAAATTTAGAAAATTTGCACATCCAAGAGGATCACCTAAGACAATGCTCAGTCTACACAAAAATGAGGCTCCAACTCAGGGTTCTTGAGTTTTACACATTTCAAAAGGCTCCTGCCTTGAGGCTAGATGTGTTAAAATTGGGCTACCTCCCTCCCAAAGAACCCCAGAGACACAGAAAGTGGGTGAGCTACTGTGTGTCCCAGGGGTCTTGAAAGGGAAAGAAACAAAATCAAAACTTTGTTTCATCCATCCCCACAGAGTAATGCTTGTCTCCATTTTGTTGCCCTTTATTCTAACAACCGTCACTAATGCTGACATGTTAATCTAAAAGAGCGTAGTCAATGCTTGATCATTTACCATAACAGAGAAATGAAGGGGTTAGCAAGCCTCATCAGTTTGTTTAATTCTTTCTAGTTTCTGACTTTGAGTCGTTCATGACAATCACATTCATTCAATCAAGAAATACTTAAGAGTATAACAAATACTTCAACAAGCTAGAATTGAAATCCAGAGAGATACCAACAGTCATTTGTCCGTTCATTGCAAGCTGTTCACCAAGATACATTTTACCTTGTTAGTAACAAGTATCTAAATGGACTAGTTTGCTCTTACACATTTAAATTTGGTTTCTTAATTATCTTCTTATAACCCATTGCTGTGAAGTCGATTCCGACTCATAGCGACCGTATAGGACAGAGTAGAACTGTAAACAGAGTAGAAGCCATGGAGCTTCCAAGGCTGTAAATCTTTGTGGAAGCCGACTGCCACATCTTTCTCCTGTGGAGCAGCTGGTGGGTTTGATCCACTGATTTCTGGATTAGCAGCCGAGCATTTTAACCACTGCACCACCAGAGCTCCTTATCTTAGAACACAAAAATATTTGTTATGCACTTAAAATGAATATATTTTGATTGAATGAATGTGATTAAGTATCATGAACAACTCAAAGTCAGAAGCTAGAAAGAATTTAAAAAACTGAGGACCCTAAGTATAATCCTCTACCAACAGAAATATATAACTAAAATATTAACCTCTGAGTTAAATATTATTTAATACTAATAAACAAATATGCTCATTAGTGGTCTTATTTCCAATAATCCTACAGTTGAAAGAACTTCCAAAATAGCATTAGTACAGTGCTTACTGGGTGGGTGGGCATTTTGTAAGGAACGATAGCAGAGAGAAGGCATGAAGCACAGTCCACTTGTGGGTCCGCGGTCTTGATCCTGATATCACATAAGGGAGACAAGTGCCCTTTGTAACCTGAGATATTTGTGTCTCTTCATTTAGGACATCTGATATTGCACTTGCCTTACTAACTACCAAGGCCATCCAGTCCCTGGTTTCCCTTACTGTGAAAGAATGAGGCAGAAGCGGTAACCATCCCACCCATTGACGTTTGCACTCTGTAGTTTGACCCTGAGCTCTTGTCTTTGGTCAGCACACTACTCCATTTTTTAGCCAGTGACTAAGCATGTTCTGTGTTAATAAGTAACTCTCAGGTGAATGATTAAAAGCCCATATAGAGAGGACATGGAAAAGCGCCTAAGACATTGTTGACCTAATGAAATTCATCCTCTTTTACAATCATAAAATATTACTGCTGCTCTCACTTTGGTTTCAGAGCAAAAGTTCTTAAACCCACTGTTCCCTGTCCATTAGTTATGGCATTTCTGTTTTAACAAGGAGAAAAGAGAGGAAGGGCTTAACAAGGAAAATATCCGACCTGGTATTATCAAGAAGAAATGTATCGAGAAGGTTTTGCAGGTTACATAAAGTTTTTAAAGAAACTTGGGACTTTAATCTTCACATGTCAGATGCCTCTGCTATCACGTGGACACTAATATTGTATAAGCAATTTTCTGTGAGATAATTGTGAAAGAAATGATAAATAATAGCTATTCCTGTTCTCCTTTAGGAGCCCTGTGGCACAGCGATTAAGAGCTCAACTGCTCAGCAAATGGTCGGCAGCTCAAATCCACCAGCCACTCCTCAGAAACCCTATGGGGAGGCTCTACTCTGACCTGTAGGGTCGCTGAGTCAGAATCGACTCAACTGCAGTGGGTTTTTGATTTGGTTCTCCTTTAACCTGGACAGCCCTTTAACCACAAAGGTAGTAATTAGGGTGCTATCTTGAAAGTGTCTTATCCGTGGAAAAGTCACACATTCTTTTCTTGATGCAAGTACAGATGAACTGCAACTACTGTAGCTCCTGATCTTCGGTCTCGTATTGGACAAATGAGTCATTGATTTAGCTAATAACTTCATACAGTCGTGTTTGTGACGAAGTTTAGAAGATAGCTGTGCTATGAAATGTATTTGTGCTAATTCCCTCTGGCCGTTTGCTGATTGATTTGCATTTTTATATATATGGTGGCAATATTAATTAGCTTGCAAGGTACACTTACTATGTGCCAAGCCCTGTTGTAAGTATTTTATGTGCATTAACTTACAATAAACCTGATAAGAACCCTATGCAGTAAATATTATTATTCCATTTACAGATGAAGCACCAGGGACTGGGACATTGGTGGATCAGTGGTTAGTGTACCTCAGTGGACGCTTTTGCTTGGAGCCCACGTGGCACAGTGGTTAAGAGCTTGGCTGTTAACCAAAAGGTTGGCAGTTCAAATCCACCAGCTGCTCCTTGGAAACCCTAGGGGGCAGTTCTACTGTGCAATGGGTAATTAGAGCACAGACCAAAACCAGCCAAACCCACTGCCGTAAGTTAGTTCTGACTCACAGCAGCCCTATAGGACATAGTAGATCTGCCCCCTAGGGTTTCCGAGGAGCAGCTGGTGGATTCGAACTGCTGATATTTGGTTAACAGCCAAGCTCTTAACCACTGTGCCACCAGGGCTCTGAAGCACAAAAGGGTTAAGGAATTTTCCCAAAGTCATATAATCTAGAAAACAGAAGCATGGAGACTAGAACCCAGGCAGTGTGGGTTCAGAATTTGCACTCTTTAATCTCAGGGCCTTTTGGTATAATCTTAAACGTAATGATTCTCCATAAACTTCTTCATGAATGTCTCAAGAGTTTGTGATAGAATGGTGAGCAAGAGCAGAAAAATTAAGCTTGTAGGAAGATATTACAGAATATTGTGACAGAATGTTTGCCCTCTCCCCAAAATAAAGACCACTAAATATTTACCTTTATCCTTATTTGCTTGTATTTTTATTCACAAACTCAGCCACCTCAATTTTAGATGAAAAATATGAAATTCTTTAGTCCTAAAATATTTCTCAACCAGCAGGCTGCTATGGTTGTCAGCAGCAGGAGCCTTTTAGGCTCTTCAGAGAAAGATGAGGGTAGTACTGGGGCTCTGGGGATCCCAAGGGGTTACTCTGATTTCACTGTAAATTTCTCACCCATAACAGGGGCACACTGATATTTGCTGAATGAATGAGTGTGTAACCCTCGTCTCTTATTTAATGGTAATATGTCATGTGTTGTTAGCTACCGTCCAGTCAGCCTCCCTGGCTCACGACGGCTACAGGATGGGACTTTGTGAGCCATAGGGTTTTCATTGGCTGATTTTCAGAAGTAGATTGCCAGGCCTTTCTTCCTAGTCTGTCTTAGTCTAAAACCTCCGCTGAAACCTGTTCAGTGTCATAGCAACAACGAAAGCCTCTACTGACAAACAGGTGGTGGCTACACATGAGGAGTGTTGGCTGGGAATTGAACCTGGGTCTTCCACACGGAAGGTGAGAATTCTACCACTTGAAACACCACTGTAACTAAACGTGAAGTCATATGCCTTCTCCTCTTTGTTCTCAGTGCTCTCTGTCATACTTGCGTGAAAGCATTTGTCACATTGTAAAATAATTAATTATTTCTCCGTCACTCTCTCACTGTTAGCTCCTTGAGAGCAGAGGCCAGGTGTTACTCACTTTGTATCCCAAGAATCTAGTACCTGGTTATCAATAACATGATTGATTATTGATAAATGTTTGTGGAAGGAAAGGAGAGAAAGAGGCAGGCGGCCAGGCAGACATACAGCTCTTATCCCATGTGTCTGCTTACGTTTAGTTGGAGGTCTTTGGGTTTTATCATCTGAGCATTTTGAAATATATTTGAAGATGATATTCTTGGATTTGATACTGCTACTATGACAGCCCCTGGGAAGAGGTCACCAGGGACCAAGCAGCATGTGTAACTTGTTCTCGCCCCTAGGCTCACCACCCAACATTGCTGCGTAGTTATGTCATCCTCCAACGGGCTTTGCCTGTGTGCTTGGGGAGTTCATCTCTCACTATTGATAAACACATTCGTTTTTGCTTAATTCATACAGAACGCCAATGGGGTGGCCAGAAATCACTGCAGCGTCCAAATTTCTATGAGTCGAAATTGACCCGAAGACATTTATGTTTGTTTTTTAATTGTACTTTAGACAAAGGTTTACAGAGCAAATTAGTTTCTCATGAAACAATACACATACTGTTTTGTGACATTGGTCAGCAATGGGTTTTTGTTTTTGCTTTTTTATAGGCTAGGAAGTCTGCCTTAGAAAACTATGGCTGAGTCCCTGAAAAATCCATTTATTGTTTGAGGCATGGGTACACTATAGGCCTTCTTCTTCCTAATCACATTACCTGCTGTGTCTGTCTACCTCTTCCTCCCCTGTTCTCTGGTCCAGACCACACGCTCGTACCCCACTACCTTCAGCTCCTGTCTCTTATCTGCATTCTAGAGTCACTCCTGTTTATATGCTGTGTTCCCACAGCTAGGCTGGATTCTGTTGGTGTTTCTAGGTTTTTTTAATTCTATTTTCCTACTTAATTCTTTTTTGTTGTAGTTGTCATTTCTTTATCTGTAAATTCAGGCCAGCGTTTCAATCCTTGTACTACCCCTTGACTTTAGAACACCGACTACCCGTCCAGTAATCTCCTCAGTCTGAGTGGGGGTGGGGACCGCAGTGAGGCCAGGAGAGCAGGTCGGCCTGTCAGCTCTGTCAGCTCTCAGCGGGCCGTGCCTGTTCTTCCCTGGAGGTTTCTGTAGCGCCTCTGCCTGTACCTCCACTCCACCCCTGGCAGAGAGAGGAGAGTCCCAGGTCAGCGAAATGGAAATGTTTGACCTGGTCATCTAACTGATAGTCCACTGTGAAATTCCATTATACATACGCTTTCAGGCTGTTATGTAATGAACGGTAACTCTTCTCAGGTTAAAGGGTGGTCCTTTTTGGCATCAGACTTAAATTGCAAACAGCTTAATCTTCTGGGTAAATGGGTGACAACTGCGGGTATGAAACAACAGAAATAATTCCTTTGCTTGGAGCGTCAGTATGCATGACTTTTTGTACAAAGCTCTCCCCCTTTGCTTATTACACATTAACTTTTTGATTACTGTACAGTCACCAGCTGAGGGCTGAGATCAGCTGCTTACTATTCTTGGCGCAAAGAGAATCGTTAAACATTGTACAGCAGTAGCACGCAGCATGGCATTGAACCTTTCCGTAGGTCATTGTAATGGTACCTTTTCTGAGTGTCACGTCCAAACTATTTTAATAAAGAATCTGTTGTTTGTATTGGCTGCATGTTGATTTTCTGTAACAGAAGTCTGTAGTGGCATTGATACCTTAGGCTAAGGAATTTTTAGTCATCTTACCAAAAGCCAGAAAAACCCATTGCTGTTGAGTTGATTCCAACTCATAGCAACCCTATAGGGCAGAGTAGGACTGGCCCCATAGGGTTTCCAAAGCTGTATTCTTTACAGAAACAGACTGCCATACCTTTCTCCTGTGGAGCAGCTGGTGGGTTCAAACCACCGACCTTTGGGTTAACAGTTGGACACTTAGCCACTGTGCCAGCAAGGCTCCTTTCAGTCATCTTACTAGAGGTAAAATAATTTTGTTCTGTGTCCTACTGTGTTACTAGCCTCTGCTGACAATTACACATTTCAGTTATTCAGTTCCTTTACTGATATTCCAGTTTTCCTTCTCATTTGAGGGCTGTTATCTAAGGATTTTATTAGGTCTTCTATCAGTTTTGGGTTACCATTGTCGATCTTGGTCCTTCAGCAGTTCAGATTAACATGTGTTTATTGTAAGCCTGTTGTGCCGTTCCCTGCTCCAGGCCCTAGGGGTGAATTAGCTGTGGTCCCTCCTCTCAGAGAACTCGGTGTTCTCCAGGAAAGAGTGACACAGAAGTAGGTAATTCTGACTTCAGGAGGCCGATCCTCACTGGGCGGCAGGGGAGCCCCCACCGGGTGCTTATTTCTAGTATGGGGGTCAGGGAAGGCTCCTGGGAGAGATGAGATCTGCTGTCACTGCTGGGGGATGGGTTAAAAAAAAAAGTGGGAAGGGTGTTCCACTCAGAGGAAATGATGTGTATGCTGGGAAACTCTCAGCAGTTTGATACATAATATTAGAATTTAAAATAATACTAGAAATTGTCAGATCAGTTGGAAATGTAGCTAAGGATCAGGTGATGTGGCTGTTTTATGCCAGATATAGGAGCTTGAAATTTATTTGCAGGGTTAGTCCATGAACAGACTTCAGGAGATCTAGGCTCTCCCTGAAATTGTTTGCAGAATGTTGGGAATGTATTCATATTCTTGGGCAAAGGGCACATAGTTTTTATTAGATCTCAGAGTGGTCCATGATCCAAAACTTGTTCAAAATAATTTCTCCTAAAGGTATTAAGCTATAAACCAGCTATACTACTCATTAATTAGAATGAAGCATTACCATGTCCATAGTATACATCACAAGAAATTGATGTACGGAACTATGTCAACTCAAAGAATTAAGAGTTGCCAGGAAGCCTTTTATAACCAAAACTATAAATTCATTTAGTGAAAAAATATTTAACTGAGCCCTGACTACATACTAGACCCTGTGGTAGGCACTGAGGAGGTAGTTTTGAACAAAAGACATGTTATCCCTGTTTATTGTTTACAGACTAGTGACAGAGGCGTGAGCGAGTACTGACAGTGGCCAGTGCTGTGTGGTAGAAGGTAGGATGAGCTATAACAGGGGAACCTGATTAGATTGGGGATCAGGAAAGGTTTTCTTGAAATGATATCTGAACTGAGACCTGAAGAAATGAGTGTCAGCCGGAGAAGGCCAGAGAGAGCCCAGGCAGAGAGAATGGCGTGTTCCAAAGCCCTGATGCAGGACAGTGCTTGGCGCGTTTAGGAAAGGAAAGGAAAGAACGGACGTAAAGTGCACAGGGAGAATAGCAGGAGATGCCCTGCAGAGACAGAGCTTGGGCCCTGCAGGGCCTTTGGGGCTACTTTCAGGACATGGATCTTGATCTGAGGAACAAAGGGAAGCCGTTGGTTATGGGGCTGCAATGTGATTAAGGTTTTATTGTGGTTCCTGTGTGGGCTGAGGGGACAACTTAGAAAAGATTTACCAGATAACATATTAGCGTAACAACTAAAGTACATCAACAGCACATACTTAGTTTATGCGTCATGACTTATAAAATGTGCCTGTGCTTTCGTTTCTCCAAATGGGAAATGCTGAGTCTGAACTTGTGGTTCTCTGAGCTCGGGCTTGCCCTCAAATGAGATCAGGAATCGACCCTCCAAGATCTGGGCACAGCCCGTGGAATCCCGAGCTGCTCCGGCGTTGGCTCCCCTGTACCAAGGAAGAATGAGCATTTTCTTTGTGCCGTGAGGTGATAAAGGTTGAGAAGCTCTGTGCTAAACCTCTGTTCTACACTGACGTGACATTCTAGATTCTGAAAAATTCAAATTCTAATCCACCTGTCCAATGAGAGGAGAGCGTGGCCCACAGAAGGAAAGTGGCCGGCCTAAGATTGCATAGTTAAGTTTGTTCCCCAACCACTCACCCTGGGTTTTCTGCCATGCGCCGCTGTGTCTGTCTCCTTTGTAACCCGTATCATTGATTACTTTTTAATTATCAGGATTACAGGTGCTTCTTTGTGTATTTTCTAGTTAGGAACAGAAATACATTTTATTCTTTTTTTGATAACTGGTAAAAATGTATTGCTGTAAGCTATCAAGCATCTTTCTATTATACTTGAAGTTCAAAAACTTCTCAGAAATGAATCCTCAGGAGTACAAGGCATCTTATTCTGCCTAAGCCGAAAATATTGCAAGGCCAGCATTTCTGTTTCTAAGTCAGTCCAAAGTCTGTAGGCATACAGGAGTGATGAGTAGAAAGAGAAATCGGCTGAGTGTTTAATATAATAACTGTTACTTGATTGGAGCTTGAGTTCAAAAGGAAATGAGAAATTTGAAGTTGAGTTTGAACCTCACTGTGCCACATGGGCCTCCTTTAGCCTTACTTAGAATCTGAAGTACAAGAGAAGCCCAGGAGGATCATGTTCTGAGCACAGGCTCCGGAGTCAGGTGATCTGAGTTCAACCCCCAGCTTTTCCACCCCCGAGTTTGTGACTTAGGAAAAATGTCCTTTCGCGAATTCTTCTCTTTAATTGCAGAAGAGAAATATTGACATTTCACAGTAAATATTAAATGAGACAATTTAGATAAAGGACTATATATATCATCCAAGGTCAGTGCAGAAAATAACCATACCACTCTAGGTGTTTCAAGAAGGAAAGACTTTAATCTGGAAGAGTCTGTGGAAGGGCTGGAGAAGCTGGGAGGATGCCACAGGCACTGATTCCACACTCACCTTACGGTAACTGTGGTCCAGAGGTCAGGCAGCTGCTGTTGTGGTCACCTCAGCCACTTCCACAGCCATGAAGCTGGTGGCAGGACACTGGAAAGCTGACGCTAGCCACTGCCAACAGCAGCATCTCTGACTTGCTTGCCAGTGTTCACAGCAGTAAGGAGATACTTGTCTTACCGCCGTCTTCTGTATTTCACATGAATGCACCTGACTGGTGGAGCGTAATTTGCGGCTAATTCCCTAGCTGTGAGAGAGCCTGGGAAATGTAGTTTGTAGCTTTCCAGCTCTCCAGATAGAGTGAGGATGGCGTGGAGGTTGAGAGACTCAGCGTAAGTATCTGCTGCGAGGAGATAGCCCCGGTCTGGCCCGCAGTAATGCCCGGCAAGTGAGAGTTCCTGTTGGTTTTGCGGCTGTAGCTGTGCCAGCAGCGGGAGTCCACTTCCCACCTGATGTCGACACATACTTTACTGTGTAGACTTCTACCAACTCGAAGAGGTTAATTTGATTCTATTCTTTAAAGATGCAACTAAGGATACAGTTAAATCCAAATCTTCATCTGTGTTGTGAATGATTATTTATAAGAATTTCTTTCTTCACCAAGATGGTGCTAAGTAAGGAAGCAAATTTCTGTGTATTGTCTGATCGAGATAATACAGTAATGAAAATAATGGTGCTAAAATCAGTTCACTGTTTTGTGACGGGCTATGCCTTGTTTTATTAGGTGTTTAGATGCAGCCTGTGTCTTCTTTTCCGAAATCAACTGTGATGGCACAACAATTTTGAAATTATTATTTTCTAAATGTTAATGAAGCAGTAATTGTTTTAATAGTACCATGCCATTACCATTATTTCCTTTCTTCTTTTATTATTTATGTAATTTTTTTCTACTCATTTACTTCTATTCTTACAAGCCTTTGGGGCCCGGAAGCCCTAATAACTGTTATTTTCACCACTATTTTGGGATAAATAACTACAGGGTAAAGAATTACTTTACCTCAAATAATTTGGCTTTTGCCTTGGTTCCTGAGAGATAACTCTGCAGTCTTGGGATTTTCTGAATATTTAAAGTGTCTTTGTTATCTAAATCATACCTGAGGGTTTTCACTAATGGGCGGGGGCTGGCCTGACCAGAAAGACTACTACAAGGCGTGATATCAGCTAACCTCAGGGGAGTGAGGGAGACTGATCCAATCAGTGGTGATTACACAATGAAGCCAGAAAAGGCCGTAGGCACAGAAGCTCCATGGGCTTCCTGGTTGGTGAAGGACACAGAGGCACCTGAGAGGGTAGCAGAGCTTGGTAGCTCCTTCCAGGAACCCGCCCAGACCTTGTCCTGTGCATCTCTTCATTTATATCCTTTTGCCCTACAATAAAACTCTAGTCTTGAGTACAGCACCTTCCATGAGTTCTGTGAGGCATTCCAGCAAATTATTGAACCCAGAGGGGTAGTGGGAGTCTGCAGGTCAGGAGGGAAAGTGTCGTGTAGAGTCCCAAACCTGCAGTTGGCATCTCCCATTGAGCAGTGTGGAGGACAGTGCCCTTTTAAGTCGTGAGATCTGACCAAACTCCAGGTGGCTGGAGTCAGAGAAGTGTGGCCTGGGCACCTGGTGTCAGAATGGAATTGAGAAGTTAAAAGTAGATATTTTATTATACTTGATATTAAAAAAATTGATATTATATTTGTTTTTTAACACAGTTATGAAAGGACAAAACGGTAGATCAATCACAGAGTTCCCTGGTGTTTCTGCTGCAAGGACACCTGCACTGCAGAGGCTCCTGTCCACTGAGAAGCTCTTAGATGGAGCTCTGTCTGCTTGAGGAAAGACAGAGCTAATCCCAAGTAACTTGTAAGATATAGGCCACCACTTTTGCAACTAACTGAACGTACCTGGAAGAGTAAGTAGTGTAGTCATTTGATTTGTCTCTTGCATGTCAAGCAAAAAGTGATGTAATGTAGCTTTCTCCTACTTTAAGTTTTGTGGCATCATTTTCTCTCTTAAACAATTTTTATTTTATTTTCTGTTTTACATTTCCCAACCTGTAGGAAAAAAAGATGCTTATCTTTAGAGTCAGTAGGAGAAGCTGAAATTTAAATATTTAGAGCCAATCAAATTGAAACATCTTTTATTCATCTATTTATTCAAGAAATATTCCTCAGATACCTACTTAACTACATTTAGAATCCAAAAATCTTTTCTACATTGTATTTTTTCTTTGCTTCACATTTTGTTTGATGACTTTGAAAGTAAGCCCTTTGCTTAATGCTATAGATATATCACAAGAGAATGAAAAGGTAAGGCTTGATTCCCGACCTCATGAAGCTGACATTCTAAGAAGAACAAACAAAGATATGACAGCGGGCAAAATGATTATAAAAAAAATTACATAAACCATGTGGTACTAAATAACGAGTTAATGATTGAGCATTATGAGTATTCTGCTTTGTTGTTGTTTAAGCTCCCTGGCAAAAGCCTCAGCGCTCACTTTCTGAAATTCCTTCTGTCATCATTATGAACACATGCTCATTGAGCACCCTCTGTTTACTTGGGGTCTAAAGAGATAAGCGTGTATACATAAAGCAGTGTTTCATATCATCAGTTACACCTTAAAGTATATTCCGATCAGGACAACACAACAGTGGAGGGGTCACTACATTTCTGAAAACACTTCTGTGGAGGGGAGACGTGGCCACACGTTAAAGGGAAAGACGGACGTTCCACAGAGGGAATATTTTGAATAAAGACATGGAAGAAAGATAAGGAAAAAAATTATGTTCAAAGGAGTAAGAATACACATTTGGGCTGGAGTGCAAGGGCCCATGTAGCAAGGAGCAGATGTGGAAAAAAAAAAAAAAAAAGATGTGGAAGGTACGTTTAAATAAGGAAGTACGTGCCAGAAGATGAAGAGCCTTTAATTTGGGATATGGCATTTAATGCCACACACAGAATAGTTTGTTACGTGGACTGTTGCAGTGTAGGCTTATAAAATTGGCCGGAGTCTTTCTAGGTGCATCGTTTCCTCTATTCAGTGGCATGGTAAGTGTAAAACGCCTCTTTAGACCACAAAAGATTACCAAGAATTTGGAACCTTTGTGGGAGGAGCATTCTTCACGTAATACCTTAGTAATCAAAAAAGCAGTTCTGTCTGGTCACGGATAACTCTAAGAGGTACAGTAGAAATCTCAAGTCCGCTTTTAGCAGAAAAAGTGAACGTTCTCACAGAGTGGGTATGTGTGGTATTTCCTGACAATAGACCCAGCCCTCTGTGACCAGCCCACTTTCAGCACAACAGCCTTTATCTTCCAGTCTGTCGTTTAATCTTAGAGGCACCACCAAGAGTTCTGTAAGGTCCGTGCTGGACTAAGCAAGTGCGACCTACTGACCAAATGAAAACGAAGATTTTCTTTACAAATCACACTTCTTTATATACCACACCTGTGTAAAGGTTCTTGGAATTTCTCAGTACTAAAACTAGGGTAATATATAATGGCACAATAATGGTAGACAGTCACACAATACTAAAACTGGGGTAATATTTAATGACACAATAATGGTAGACGTCACACAATACTAAAACTAGGGTAATATTTAATGGCACAGTAATGGTAGACGTCACACAATACTAAAACTAGGGTAATATTTAATGGCACAGTAATGGTAGACGTCACACAATACTAAAACTAGGGTAATATTTAATGGCACAGTAATGGTAGACGTCACACAATACTAAAACTAGGGTAATATTTAATGGCACAATAATGGTAGACAGTACTAAAACCCAGTAAACCCAGTGCCGTCGAGCCGATTCCGACTCATAGCGACCCTATAGGACAGGGTAGGACTGCCCCACAGAGTTTCCAAGGAGCACTAAGGTAGAATTTAATGGCACAATAATGGTAGACGTCACACAATACTAAAACTAGGGTAATATTTAATGGCACAGTAATGGTAGACGTCACACAATACTAAAACTAGGGTAATATTTAATGGCACAATAATGGTAGACAGTACTAAAACCCAGTAAACCCAGTGCCGTCGAGCTGATTCCGACTCATAGCGACCCTATAGGACAGGGTAGGACTGCCCCACAGAGTTTCCAAGGAGCACTAAGGTAGTATTTAATGGCACAATAATGGTAGATGTCACACAATACTAAAACTAGGGTAATATTTAATGGCACAATAATGGTAGATGTCACACAATACTAAAACTAGGGTAATATTTAATGGCACAATAATGGTAGATGTCACACAATACTAAAACTAGGGTAATATTTAATGGCACAATAATGGTAGATGTCACACAATACTAAAACTAGGGTAATATTTAATGGCACAATAATGGTAGATGTCACACAATACTAAAACTAGGGTAATATTTAATGGCACAATAATGGTAGATGTCACACAATACTAAAACTAGGGTAATATTTAATGGCACAATAATGGTAGATGTCACACAATACTAAAACTAGGGTAATATTTAATGGCACAATAATGGTAGATGTCACACAATACTAAAACTAGGGTAATATTTAATGGCACAATAATGGTAGATGTCACACAATACTAAAACTAGGGTAATATTTAATGGCACAATAATGGTAGATGTCACACAATACTAAAACTAGGGTAATATTTAATTGCACAATAATGGTAGATGTCACACAATACTAAAACTAGGGTAATATTTAATGGCACAATAATGGTAGATGTCACACAATACTAAAACTAGGGTAATATTTAATTGCACAATAATGGTAGATGTCACACAATACTAAAACTAGGGTAATATTTAATGGTATAGTAATGGCAGACAATCACACAATACTAGGCATCATGGCCTAGCCAAGTTGACAGATATTTTGGGAGGACACAATTCAATCCATAACACATACCATTAAGATTTTTATCCCTGACCCACTCTGATGTAGCATTTGCACTTTATGGCAAATGGAGTTCTGATGTCCTCTTTACTCAGTGGGATTGGCATTCTCATATGAATTAAAAGTGCCAGATTCTGAATAGCTCTCATTGAATGTTGACATCACAGAAGTCATTTACAAGAAAGAAGCTCAAAATAGCAAAGTATTTTCCCTTTTTGATGTACTCTCAAATGTTTTAAAACTTTTCAAAAGAAAGACCAGCCCTAAATGACATTTTTATCCCTTCCTGCATTTGGTTTGGAAGTGTTCTGTTCTTTTTGAAGTTATACGTCCTTCCACGAGCCTCTTATCAAGCCAGGACTCGAACACAGGCAGATCCCAAATGGCCACCACCATTCCAGCCCCCTCAGTGCTGAGGCTGCCCCCTTCTGTCTTTTCTCCTCCCTCTCTCCTGCTGAGTGGTTAGTGTGCTAATGCCTTCCCACTTCCTCTGCCACCTAGGATTTACTCTTGTCTCAGTCACCTCAGTCTTCCCTCAGGATAGGCAGAGATAGGCATCGTTCAGGATACGGGATCCAAGTCCTCACATTCCTGCCTCTCCTCAGGAGGCGTTGGGGACCTGTTCATTACCTTGTGGGATCAGAGGAGCTGTAGGGGTGGGCTGGTTTAACACCAGAGGTACACGCCAGTACTTACTTGACAAGAGCCACAGGGAATGAAATAAGATGTATTGAGTACCTATTATGTACCAAACACTGTGCTAGGCATTTCCATACGCTGATTTGATTAAATCATAAAGCAGTCTTTCAAGGTAGGAATTGTTATTATTCTCATCTTTGAGATGAGGAAACTGAGGTTTGGGGATATTAAATGATTTGCCCAAGAGCCCATAGCAAGTAAACAAAAATGCTCAAATTCAAATCGCAGTTTATGTCTGATTCCAAAGCTAGTGATTTTTCCATGACATATGATTGCTTCTCTCTGTAGAAGACACGTGTTGATTGATCACTTACTGTAGTTCAGAGTGTTCTGGTTATTTATCGTTGCATAATAAACCACTCCAGAAACTTAATGGCTTAAAAACGTAATCATTTTGTTATCTCTCTCACAATTCTCTGGCTGACTGGGCTTAGCTGGGTGCCCCTTTTGCTCCACACGATACTGGCTGGGACTGCAGTCACCTGGGGGTTCAGCTAGGCTAGACCGTTGAGGATGGCTGATTTTGACAGCTGCCTGACAGCTCGCAGAGGAGAAGTAGAAGAGTGGCTTAGCTGGTACAGCACAGCCTCTGTTTCTCCCATAGAGGCTCAGAGCGTCTCCTTTATCACATGGTGGTCTCTGAGGTGGGCTCTCCAGCAGGATAGCCAGACTTCTTATATTAACGGCTTGGGACACCCAAAAGCAGAAGCTGTCAGGTCTTCTTAAAGGCTTAGGTCAAGGACTGACACAGTCTCCTTTCCACCACGTTCTCTTGGTTAGAGTTTCAGGCCAAGCACATTCAGTGTGGGAGGGGCTACCCAAGGTCACAAATACTGGGTGATGTGGCCCAAAGGGGTCATCCTTAGAGACTAGCTACCACACAGAACTTGCTAAGGAAGAGAAGTGGGGCAGGGGGAGGAGACATTAGCTGCATGTTAAATATTGAGTGATTTATTAATAAAGAACTAAATGGAGAAGTAGTTTTAAAGCACTTCATGAACAAGATGATTTTTCAGGATAGTCATGTTTATGTAGCATCAGTGAAAAGAATTTATACAAATTCAGTGTATTTCATCTTTGTAGGAAACTTTGTAGATTTAATTTTCTAAACTAAATTAGGGGCTTCAGTTGCTTGAAAACATGGACCCAAACACTCATCACTTACTTTGCTAAAGTCGATAGGCAGATTCAGGAATTAGTAAGATGTTACCCTGAAATATGTGAAGAAAAAAGGAAACAGACCATACAGACAGCTCTTACTAATTTTCTGGCTGGAAACGTCATCCCCCTTCCCAGGGATAATCCAGATGACCCAGGACCTTCCACAAGTGGAGTTATTACTGCAACTGACAAAATGCCAGTATTGTCCAACTCTACGTCATCAGAGTAAATTTTTATGATTTCTGTATTTTTTATCTTTGTATTAAAATGTATCTGTAAGTTAATATGTGATGTTTCCAATCCCCAAAGACAAATAAAGATTGGGTTTATAAAGATAAACCCAGTGCCGTCGAGTCGATTCCGACTCATAGCGACCCTATAGGACAGAGTAAAGATACTGATAATAAAAGGCAATAGTAATGAAAACTAAAAAAAAAAAAGACAAGCAATTTCAGCTTACCTCAGAACCGACTTACGCTGGAGTTGTTGGAAGGGAAGCCAGTCATAAATTGGGGACGACTTGTACAACGAAACCTGTGAGAGCTGGAACTTGACAGGTCTGCCTTGTTTTTCTGGGTCTTGCAAGTTTCCCGCCTTTGACAGCGTGCAGTCTTACCATTTTTCTATGGCTGGTTTTAGTGGAAAATGAGTTTTCCTTCTCCGACAGGTTTCCACTTGACACAGATTCTGGCTTTCTCGGGTTTTGCTGTGTATCGGTTATATATATTATTATCAGCTAAAGATATCTGTACTGTTTAGATTATAGATTTAGGTTAAGGGTCGGTCAGCAGACCACAGCCTGCAAAGGCAGTCAGGCCCGTGGCCTGGTTCTGTAAACAGTGTTTTACTGGGACACGGCCGCAGCTCTTCGTGTGCATACTGTCTGTGGCTGCTTCCCCACCTCAGTGTTAGAGCTGAGCAGTTGCAGCAGAGATTGTAAGGGAAGCAAAGCCTGAAATATTTACTGTCCTGGAGACCCCTGATGATGACCTCTTAGAGCATCAGCCTGGAAATTTATCAGTTTTTTAAATTCCACAAGAATCTTTATTTTGTTTTGTTGGTTGGTTGGCTGGCTGGCTGGCTGGTGGCTTAAGATCAGGGATTTAAGGTCACAGAGTGGGGATGGGAAGAGGGATATCAGAAGTGTGTTTTGGGCAGAAGGAACTTCATGTGTAAAGACCCAGAAATGTGACAGAAGATGGAGTATTCAGGTAATTGTTTGAAATTAGAGTGATTATAGTTTAAAATCTGAATTGAACAAGCCGTTAGGGTAGAATTTGAACTAGTAGACTGGGTCTAGGTGGTGTGGGTTGTTTTTTTTTTTTTCTGAGTAAGGAGTGGTTTAAGATAGGCCTGATGGCCATGCAGAGAGTAGATTGGAAGAAGATCAAAGGTAGAAGACGAGTTAGAAAACTGGTGCCTCCTGTCTCTACCTGGGCTTGTCATGAGCATCGCCAGTTTAACATGGACAAAATGGAGTAACTCCTTACCTCCACCAGCCACACTACACTACACGCACCACACTGAACACACACACACCACACCACACTACACACCCCACACTACACACACCATACAACACACACACACACCACACTACACACACACGCCACACTACACACACCATAGAACACACACACACCATACAACACACACACCACACTACACACACCGTACAACACACACACCACACTACACACACCGTACAACACACATACCACACTACACACACACGCCACACTACACACACACCACACCACACTACACACACACCACACACCATACTACACACACCATACAACACACACACCACACTACACACACCGTACAACACACACACCACACTACACACACCACACTACACACACCACACTACACACACCACACTACACACACCGTACAACACACGCCACACTACACACATGCCACACTACGCACACCGTACAACACTCACACCACACTACACACACACGCCACACTACACACACACACCACACCACACACACCATACTACACACACCATACAACACACACACACCATACAACACACACATGCCACACTACACCACACACCGTACTACACACACACCACACTACACACACATACAACACCCACACCATACAACACGCACACACCACACTACACACACCATACAACACACACACCACACTACACACACCATACAACACACACACCACACTACACACACCACACTGCACACACACCACATTACACACACACCATACTACACACACACCCCACACTACACACACCACACTACACATACACACACCATACTACACACCCCACACTACACACACAAACCATATAACACACACACTACACACACCACACTATGCACACCATACTGCACACACCCCACCCTCCACACACCACACTCACACACACTCCACACACCACACTCACACACACTCCACACACCACACTCCACACACCATACTACACACACACCCCACACCCCACACCATAATACACACGTGCCACACTACACATGGCACTCTGCACACACATACCATACTACACACACCACACTACACACACCACACTACACACGCACCACACTACACATACACCACACTACACACACACCACACCATACTGCACACACGACACTACATACACACCACACTACACACACACACCATACTACACACACACGACACTACACACATACCACACACTACACACACACTGTCTACACACACCACACTGTGCACACCACACCATACTACACACACACGACACTACACACACACACCACATTACACACACACACCACACTGCACACACACACACACACATAAGCAAGCAGACATTTCTGCATTTCAGTAAATGGCATAACTATCCACTTTGTTACTGAAGCCAAGATCCTGGAAACCTTCTTGATACCTTTTTCTTGCCTCCCCGTCCACGTCTCAGTCTATGGGTCCACCCTCAGAATGCATCTGACTCTTCCCGCTTCTCTCCATCTTTGTTGTTTATTATATAAACTGCCCTAGTCCACGCCCCATCATCCCTGGCCTGTACCTCTGCACGGGCCTCCAGAGTGAGCTTTTAAATTCATTCATTTATTAAGTCTACTAATATCATTGCCTGTTAATTATGTGTCAGGCATTGTTCCAGGAAGCGGATTCAGTACCACCCTGCAGTTCACCCCCCCACTCCATTCTCTACTGTTCCACCACAGCCAGGGCTGTCTTCTGAAAGCACAGAACAGATCCTATTGTTCTTCTCCTTAAAACATTGCACAACGTTTTATTTCACTTAGGATAGGTCACATTCCAGTTTTTCAAAGTATGACCTGACTCCTGTCTTCCTCTCACCTCATCTCATGCTGCTCTTCTGGCACTTTGTTTCAGTCACAGTGGCTTTTTGTTGGTTTGCTCATTCATTCTTTTGTTTCCTTTCGTGTTCTCCCTCAATCCTATCAGATTTATCCTCATCTCGGGGCTTTGCTGCTTGCTAATCTCCCTGTCTTGATGCTCATTCACCCATCTCTCGTTTAGCTCCTTCTAATATTCACAGCTCACTGTAATACCATCTCCTCAGAGAAGAGCTCTCCTCAGTAGCCCTTGTTATTGTGTCAGAGCACACAGTGCCAAAGCCAAGACCTCGAATATACTCTTCAGAGCAGTAGTAGCCTTTCTGTGTGTATTTTTTAAAATGTATTTGCTTGCTGTTGCTGTTTGTTTTTTCACTCTCAGGCTCCCATGAGAGTTGAGTCCTTGTGTATCTTATTAGTTGTATTCCCAGTACTTAGCACAGTGTCTAGCACATTAGAAGACACTCAATAAGAATGTTATGAATGATGAAGGATATAAGCAAAATATTCTTCTTCCTTAATTTTTTCCCCTAAATTGTCTTAATTCGAATATTGATCTCAGAGAGGTATAAAGCCCAAGCCTCCGCCTTCTCTGCTGTTGTTCATCTCACATAGAAAAGTGAAAGCAGGTACTTGAGGGGCGTGGTCAGTTGGAGGATCTCGGGCTGATCAAAGACAGACCGGACCCGGAGAGGCGGTAACAGACAGCAAGCCTTTGGGGCAGCACTTGGATGGGGCTGTATGAACAGGGAAGTATTTCCCAGCAAGAGACCTTCCAGAGACAGCAGTGTGATGCCACACCCAGAAGGGGAAGAGTATGAGGAGCCTTCCGGGGGAGAAGGGGAAATCAGAAAGAGACCTTACATGTGTAGGTGATAGCTCTCAGCAGCAAAGTGGGGAGTCTCAGAGTCAGAGAGTTCTGAAGGGCAACAGTTTGGGGTCTTTTACAGCTACCAAAACCAAAGTCCATTGCCATGGACTTATAGCAAACCTGCAGGACAGAGTAGAACTGCCCTATAGGGTTCCAAGGAGCTGGTGGATTCAAACTGCCGACCTTTTGGTTAGCAGCTGAGCTCTTAACCACTGTACCAGCAGGCCTCCCTTATAGCTACAGGGCCTTGTCTTGTCTATGCTTAGCAGGTGGTGTGTATAGTTTCATGGGTCATGTAAACTAGGTAGGCTCTCAATAACTAAAAATATGTTTATTTGGACTATATGTGAAGCAATTTAGTTGGATGAGGATTGGTGTTTCACACGGGCGGGCTTTGAACTAATGATCTTGGTCTTCTGTGGGAAGGTAAGTAAAGTGGGAGTCATTTTAAGCCAATACACAGAGGCCGTCTCTGGCCTACTTATGTAACAAATGGGATTGTACAGCATTCTCCTGGGCCCTCTCACTTCTTAATTTCTGTGATTCTGAGTTTCTGAACTATTCAGTTTTGAGGTGACCTAACCAGAATTAAACAGCATTCCCAAATTTTCTTCAGATTCACTGTCGTGTTATAGATTGACTCAAAGGTCAGTTGTGGTCAGAAAAGCTCTTTCATGCTTGGAAGGGGCCCCTGAAGCATCTTAGGAAATCTCATAGGCATCTTCCGAGTACTTTTTTTCAGAACCAACCCAAGCATAAGGGCAGATCATTTCCACCTGTATTAGGGGAGTTGTAGGTCCCCAGGGTGGGCCTGGTGCCTGCACTGAAGAAAACACCATGATGCTGGCACTAATTAGCTCCCTTGGTAATGATTGCAGCTAAAAGGGTAAGGATTGAGTGAATCAATGAGGAAAGACCTCATTCCATACTCCTGAAGGGCGATGACAAGGTCAGGCTAGTGAAATGTGAAGAAGCCGACTGACCCAGTACAGGTGGTTCTGAATCCTCAGATTTCTTTCCGAATTTTCTCTCAGGAACTGTTTGATCTGACCTCTGTCTTTTTAGACAATATTCTGTATGCTTTAAGTGTCTGCATTGAAGGCGTCTAAATTGGAAGTGAATGGCTGTAGCAGTGACGCCAGAACCTCCATTGAGCCACCTGGTCATTTAGTTAGGAGGGTGGTAGAAAGCATAGTGCACACAGGTTGTCTGGATTCAAATCCTGACTCTGCTTCTTTAGCTAGCTATGGGACCTAAGCCCTAGTTGCTTAAGCTGTCATGGAGACATAATAATCATAGGTAGGTAAGTACTGTGAGATCAAACAGAGTCAGGAACGTGAAGCATTTAGAACAGCGCTGTTATGTTACCTCTATTATTGTGGTCATTACTGTTTTATATCGTTGAGAATTTGGCCACTAGAATCAGAAGTGCCAAAAATAGAACGAATGAGAGATGATCTTCTTGTCATATACCAAGAAACCAGGAGGTTGGCAGTGACTGGCAGCTCAAGGATTCAGGCCTGAGATGTCTGCAAAAATCTCGGCCTTTCCCGGGTACTTGCCTCTTGGTTCCAAAGTGGCTATTCTGTCTCTAGCATCATGGCTCATTCCAGGCAAGAAAAAAGGTAAAGGGCGAAAGGACACAGCCAGTTGCCTGTGCCCCTTTTTAAGGAGCTTTCCTGTAAGCCCTACCCAACAACATGTGCTTACTCACATGGCCATTCCTACATGTAACGGAGGCTGGGTGCTTTACTGCTCCCAAGAAATCAAAATTCTCCTTATAAAAGAGAAAGGGAGACTGAGTGTTGGGTGGACACTGTCAATCTCTACCTCATTATTTTCAATATTGTTGTTGTTGCCATTACTGTTATTATCTTGAAACACCACCATCTTTCTCTGCTCCCAAAAATAGAATCCATGGGAATATTTCCCTGTTTTAAACTCTTCTTGAAACTGGCAACATTAATCTTGAAAATGGCACCTGGAAAGAATATGTCAGTAGTATAGTGACCTATGTTTAAGTGGTTGTGTTCGGTTCTAGCCTTTGACATTACCCTTCTTCTAGAGATAGCTTAAGAGAAGGACATTAAAAATTCATTAAAGTAAATTATCAAGATTTTGATGGGGCCAAAGAACCAAGCTACTCTAAACAAAATCTTTGAACTGATAGGGCTTTAAACAATTCATTGTTTTATGCCATTCCAGAAACTCAAAGCACTTTGGGGTTACTTATGGGCCACTTATACTCTTGTTTGAAAATAAATTAATTCATGATAGAAAAGTATTTTTCTGAAGCATGTCTCTGTCTTACCTGCCTCTTTCTGAAAGCCTTATCCACGTACCTTTCTCTAAAGGAATATAGCCACTCATTTCTTACCATCCTGAAATTCTCTCCAATTCTTTACTGCCCTAGATTGTTCATTGTTAGGGACAAACCAACCACGGTCTTCTCTGGCCTAGGGACAGAGCCCTTTCCGTTCTGTTCATGCATATGAGTGTTTGCTGTTACTATATTGGCATGATTGACAGAGGGCTGTGAAGGAGCTCGTGTGAGAAGCTTCTTTTAATCTATTGCCAGGTTAGGGAAAGAGCGGGTGATAAGAGCGTGAAAAAGAAAAGAGATGGAGAACCTGGGGTGCAGATATGTCATCATCAAACACTGTCTACTGCGTGTGAAGAATTTGGAGCGCAGAAAGAAGTAAAGGGGCATTCCTTTCCCTGAAGGCAGTGTAGACATGAAATACAGGGACATTTCAACTGGCAAAGCCCTTTCTCTGCTTTTGAGTGCCAGAGAAGGAAGCCTGACTCGAGCCATGCTGGTTTTAGTGGACTGTGTCATGGGGTTTTATGAAAGCCGAGTCAAGGAGATTCAGTGTGACACAGTGGGAAACAGGGAACCAACGGAGGTCTCGTGCTGGGAGACAGTGAGTGTTCAGGGGAGCCGTGTAGGGTTTAGAGACTGCTTTGCCCCATGATGATGGTGGTGGATGGGGTTCAGGAGGGTGTAGGGGCCTCCACGACACCTTAGCATTAGCTGACAGACTCTTCGCTTTCTCCTGCAGCTGTCTCCCCAGGCTGCTTTCTATTTACCAGTCATCTCAGAACCGTTGCCCCAGTTCACCTGACCCAGGAATGGACGGTGCGACACACTCGTTAATTAGCCACATAGTAAGAACCTTGAAAGGCACCCTGGTGGCACAGTGGTTAAGCGCTTGGCTGCTAACTGAAAGGTCAGCGGTTTGAACCCACCAGCAGCTCCTCGGGGAAAAAAAACCTGGCAATCTCTCCCTTAAAGATTACAGCATGGCAACTCTACAGGGCAGCTCTGCTCTGTCCTGTAAGGGTTGCTGGGAGTCAGAATTGACTCACTGGCACACAGCAACAACAACACAAGAAGCTTGAAACTTCAGTCATTTATTCAGCCCAGGATAACTTTTATCTTGCTAGTAGCAGCAAGGAGCATTTTGTTAGAAAATATGGTGATTGCCGTTTAGAACATTATCAAAGATTAAGAATGTCCCTTCAGCATCCCCAACTTGTCCTTCGGAACGTATTACCAACATGTAGTTAAAACCATTTGAGCCCTTTAAATCTTTGGATGTAGGGAGTGCTTTGTTTTTTAAAATGTCAACATTTGCTCTCTCAATTTCTTTCCAGATTTAAGTGAAAAAGTCCACCCCTTCATTATTTAATGGACTCTGATTATACATTCACTCAGCTTCTATCTGGTCTGACTTAAGAGCTTTTATACTCTTCTAGTCTGTCCTCATAAAGGAGGTATCTTCCTTCTGGATAATTTCAGTTGCAGTTTTCTAGGTCTGTTATTTCCATCTTGGATCTTCCAACTAAAATGTATGGAATAGATCATTGAGAACTTCCCAAGAAACAAATAACCTGTGGGTTTTTTAAAGGGTGGTTGGCAGTTCAAATCCGCCAGGCGCTCCTTGGAAACTCTGTGGGGCAGTTCTACTCTGTCCTATAGGGTCGCTATGAGTCGGAATCGACTCGACGGCACTGGGTTTGGTTTTTTTTTTTTTTGGAAACCCTGGTGGTATAGCGGTTAAGTGCTATGGCTGCTATCCAAAAGGTTGGTAGTTTGAACCCACCAGGTGCTCCTTGAAAACTATGGGGCAGTTCTGCTCTGTCCTATAGGGTCACTGTGAGTCAGAATCAACGTGACGGCAATGGGTTTTATGGGTAGAACCTTGGGTTTAATTTCCAGTTAACGTTTTACAAAGACATTGAGCACTGATGGCCCCCAGTCAGCATTTGCCCTTTGGGCCCAAGTCTTTAGGGAACCCATCAGGGCACTCCAGGATCCCTCTCCTGAGTCACTGTTTATTGTTTGTAGAACTCATTCTGTAAGGCGGCTTTGACTTCTTTCCGTGTAAGTACCCAGGGCGACCCTGTGGAAGTTTACTGTCTACTTTTTGCCCACATTCCCCATCTCGTTATGTGAGGCCTTACCCATCTCCCTGGCACATCACTCACGTTGAGGTCCTCCAGTGTGCTGGGGATACTGGCAAGAGCCAAGTAAGCTGCAAGTGTTTATTCTTTCTGATTGTTTATGACGATATCAGATGGTCCCCGTTCCAGCCCTGATTTTTGAGGCACCCACTTTACCACCTTTCGATCTAGAGCAGGGATTTCAACTCCAGTGAGCTTTAGAATTCTCTGTGGAGCTGTTTGAAAATGTGGAGGTCTGGGTTCAGCTCGGGACGTAATGAGTCAGACTCCCAGGGTGCTTGCCCAAGGGTCTGGTCTTGGTGGTTGTGTTTTTAAAGTTCCGTAGGGTGATTCTGATGTACAGCCGGGGTGAAAATCACTCACTTCAAGAATAAGCCATTATATCTACATTGTGTTTCTCATTTGAAGCCAGTTTTCTACAGACAGAATATGTTCTCTATGAAAAACCTTTCTTCTGGGAAGAGTCAGCAAAAATGAGTTCCTAATATGAAGTGTCAAATTAATCTGCATTTCTCCCCTGGTTGCTTGGCACTTCCAGCCGAGATGGCCCGTGCCTTAGCACCACTGTGGCTGACTTGAGGCACAACCCGTCCTGACCTATGGACGTGAGTGGAAACACTGGGCCAGAGGTGCTGTAGTTTGTACAAAGTGCTGCAACTTTATAAATCCACCCACAGACATATCTGATTTAATAGACAATGACCCAATGAGGTAGTCTTATTCATCCTCAAATTTTAGATTAGAAAACAGCTCAGAGAGTTTAATTAGCTTGCCAAAGAGCACTAGAAAATAATCCAAATCCACTGTTTTCTTGTTTGTTTGGTTTTGTTTTTTACTATATTGTATTTTTCTTTCTACTAATATTTTGATCATTTCATTCTGAAATAATTTCAGACTTGCAGAAAGGTTACCAAAAAAATTACTGTTTCTATGAACTCTTTACCCAAATTCCCCAGGTATTGACATATTACCATGTTCCTTTATTCTTCTTCTCAACTGAAAACTGAAAAGAACACCTACCTTGTAAAGTTCATAGTAAGGTTCATTGTAAGGAGCTCTGGTAGTGCAATGGTTAAGCACCCAGCTGCTATCCAAAAGGTTGGCAGTTCGAACCCACCCAGCGGCTCTGAGGGAGAAAGGCCTGGTGATCTGCTTCCGCAAAGATTGTAGCCAAGAAAACCCTGCGGGGCAGTTCTGCTCTGTTGCATGAGGTTGCTGTGAGTCGGAATCAGCTCAACAGCACCCAAACAACAACAAAGTTAATTTTAAGGTTCCTGGATGTCCCAAGGAAACCCTGGTGACGTAGTGGTTAAATGCTACGGCTGCTAACCAAAGGGTCGACAGTTCGAATCCACCAGGTGCTCCTTGGAAACTCTATGGGGCAGTTCTCCTCTGTCCTATAGGGTCACTATAAGTCAGAATCGACTCAGCGGCACTGGGATTGGTTTGTTTGGAATGTCCCAAGAAGGAGCCCTGTTGGTGCAGTGGTTAAGCACTTGGCTGCTAACCAGAAGATCGATGGTTCAAACTTACCAGCTGCTCTATGGGAGAAAGATGTGGCAGTGTGCCTTAGAAAGCCTGTGAGGCAGCTCTAAACTGTCCTATAGGGTTGCTATGAATCTGAATCAACTTGATGGCAATGGATTTTTTTCGGTTGGGTATCACAAACCGTTTGTGCTTGGCTACTAGCTAAAAAGTTGGCAGTTCAAACCCACCCAACAGCACCATAGAAGAAAGGCCTGGCTATCTGCTTCTGTAAAGATTACAGCCAGGAAAACTTTATGGAGCTCAGTTCTACTGTGTAACACATGGAGTCGCCATGAGTCAAAATCAACTTGACAATAATGGATTTTTTTTTCCAAGTTAATTGTAAGGATCACATACCACAGTCTATGTAAAGCACTTAACATGTAGCAAGTACTCCATTGTTGAAGAGTAAAATTTAAGATGTGAATAATAAAAAATTACCCGTGACTCACACTGAGAGGAGGTAACTCTCAGAAAATACTTCTTAATCATTGGGAGTGGGCAGGAGAAGGGAACAGAAGTGACAAGGATCTATTTATATTTTTTATATTTTCTGAGGGGAGAGGGAGGAGCCAGCTACAGCTAAAACCACCTTCAAGGCAGACGTGGTGAGAGACAGGCCACATACAGTGAATTTATAGATCAGACACCTGTGTCTTTAGTTATATTAGAAAAGAAGGTATTATGTTTCCCATAAAGGTCAGCACCACTCCATTCTCGATTGAGGGATAACTTTTCAGCTTTAGAAGGGAGTTGTTCTCATTGGTATTCAGTGGTCAGACGAATCAGGGGCTTTAAAAGAGAACTTGGAAGGCATTAAGTGTACAGATTTACTGAAATGGGTAGTTGTTTTTAATGTGAAATTTTCATTCTGTCTTAAAATATTTCAAATATGGTCCCTGAACCTTTGGAGAAGATGAATATATGTGAAGGAGAATATATGTAAGTTAACTTAGTTCAACTTTATAAATAGATTTGAGGAGGTACATCTGGAGCCGAAGAACTTTCGGGACTCTGTGTCTGTGGCAATAGGCAAGGACAACGTTTCATCTCCTTCATGTCAAGGTCAGGGTGTTTCCTCTGAGCCATTCAGTCTGGAGAGCCCTAGACTTCCGTTAGCTAACACTGCTTTCCTCAGAACTGTCCGCTCTGAGCTGTGTGTTCTGGGAGCTGAAAATAAGTGGTGACTCAGGAAGGGAAGACAAAGAGGAGAGGAAGTCCAGCAAAGATATGGAAAGGATCAGGTCTCACATGGGTGTGGCCTACTGGTAACGTCTTCTCACCCCCCACACCATAGGCCCTCTCCTCCCTCACCCCTGCCCCAAAGCTGCCCACGTCCAGCCAGTCTGCCAGCTGTCATCTTCCATAGTCTGCCTCCCCCTGTACCTTCCCCAACACCCAACTCCCACTGCTTGTTTAAAATCTAGCTGTTACAACCATATTTTCTACTCAGCTGACTGCCGGGTCTTTTCTCTTGTGGAACTGCTGGTGCATTTGAACTGCAAACCTTTTGGCCAGCAGCCAAGAGCTTAAGCATTGTGCTACAGATCACCTTCCCATAAAGACTGCTACCTAGAAAACCCTGTGGGGCAGTTCTGCTCTGTCACTTGGGGTCACAATGAGTCAAAAGCAACTCCACGGCACCTGACAACAACAACGGACACTTTGGGGTTGTGCTAGAGAAACCGCCTGTGCCTACAGCCGACCTTTCTCCTTTTCTTCGCACCTGTCACCTGGGCCACTTCCCATGTGCCCAGAACTATGAACTGGGAGAGGGGAGTGTCCAGACAAACATGTGCCTTCACACTTCTAAATGTCTTAAATGCCCAAACTATTCTCATCTATACCTACTTCCTTTCCTTCTCTTCTTCTGCAGTTCATTCATTTAACTAGCATATTGAGTAATTTCATCCATGATAATTTAGAGATGAGTAGGACTTGATCCTCAAAACGCTCATAGCCTAGAAAAAGGAAGTAATCAAATAAAATCACTGTGGCGTGTAAAGATAGACATGGGAATAAGTAATTGCCTGTGGAACACAGAATATTTCATAAAAGGGGTAAGTTGTAGTTGACATGGATGAAGAAAGCAAATTTTACCTGAATATACAATTGCTGTGTGAATGGGTAGTTATACTTGACTATTTGTAATATTAACTTGAAGGCTTACAGCCTTGTATTGTCTTTCTTTGTAACTGTAGGTTTTAATAAGAATGACAGCGTATGGCTTCCTGTTACTTCATAGTATACAGTCTAATTTCATCCATAAATCTCATCGCCTTCAAAACAGCTCTGTGAATCTGTTATCACCATTTCCAGTTGTGGATGAGGATCACGAGACTCAGAGGTCCCGTGTCTTCCTCATCATATAAGATCTTACGAGATTGGGAAATGGCTAAGTTGGCAGGATCGGGGCTTGAACCTGTATCTTCCACACCAGCTCTCTGATCTCCCGTTGAATAGTCTCTCATGTCTACAGTCAAAATCACTGGAAATTCCATAACAGTGGAATTCAAACAAGCATAAGTTTTCTGTAATTGCTTCAAGCGTAGGCTCAAGAACAGTGTCCCGAGAATCTCTTATCATTGCCCTGAGTACGGTGACTAGCAAAAATGAGCCTCAGTGCTAATGATTTTAGTCCTACCCACCAGTCCACCAGTGGAATTTCTACTTGCTGAGCTGGCAGGAAGTCTCTTTGCACATCTTAATAAACCCGGCTACGCATCAGAGTCTCCAGTGGAGCTTAACTCTACTGATGCGTGGGCTCTACCACAGACAACCGAATCAGACACGTTGGAGGTAGAGTACAAGCATCCTTTTCTCAGTGATTCTTAATGCTGGATGAGCATCATAAACACTTGTAGGTTTTTTGTTTTTTTTTTTTTTAAGATTATACATGTACCTGAGAAGTGAGGATGGTGAGACTTTGTCTCACGTACTTTGGACATGTTATTAGGAGGGATTGGACTCTACAGAAGGACATCATGCTTGGTAAAGCAGAGGGTCAGCAGAAAAGAGGGAGACCTCAAGGAGATGGATTGACATGATGGCTGCAACAATAGGCTTAAGCATAACAATGATCATGAGGATGGCTCAGGACCAGGCAGTGTTTCCGCAGTACACGGGGTCACTATGAGTCGGGACTGACCCAACAGCACCAAACAACAACAACAGATGTGCCTTAACCCTTACAGAATTTATCTATCTCACTGCTGGTGCTGGAGCTCCGACACCAAATTAGAATATGTGTGCCTGTGCCATTATACTAGATAGATTTTTAGATACTATCAAGCCAATCTGAATTTCACTGAGGTACAATTTTTTAGTGTGCAAATAATGTGATATTGGTTTTAAAATATATCAGTTGAGAAACAACTTTCAACTTACTTTGTGCCCCTTCTAGCCAGGGCTATCTTCATGGGCCACACACTTAAAAATGATGCTATGGCCACATAAACCAGACTACATCAACCTGAGACCAGAAGAACTAGATGATGCCCAGCTACAACCGATGACTGCCCTGACAGGGAACACAACAGAGAACCTCTGAGGGAGCAGGAGAGCCGTGGGATGCAGACCTCAAATTCTCCTAAAAAGACTAGACTTAATGGTCTGACTGAAACTAAAAGGACCCCAGAGGTCATGATCCCCAGACCTTCTGTTAGCTCAAGACAGGAACCATTCCCAAAGCCAACTCTTCAGACAGGGATTGGACTGAACTATAAGACAGAAAATGATACTGGTGAGGAGTGAGCTTCTTGGCTCAGTTAGACACATGAGACTATGTGGGCAGCTCCTGTCTGGAGAGGAGATGACAGGGCAGAGAGGGTCAGAAGCTGGCCAAATGGACACAAAAATAGAGTGGAGGGAAGGAGTGTGCCATCTCATTAGAGGGAGAGCAACTAGGAGTATTTAGCAAGGTGCATATAAATTTTTGTATGAGAGACTGACTTGATTTGTAAACTTTCACTTAAACCACAATAAAAATTAAAAAAAAAAAAAAATAGCCCCATGCTTGATTTAATACTCTTGCTGACGCCATCTTGAAATTCTTAATAACTTTCGAACAAGGGGCCCTGCATTTTCATTGTGCACTTGTTATTGTTAGCCGCCACTGCGTTGACTCCTGACCCCATGCACACAAAAGGCTGCCCAGTCCTCTGCCCTCGCATGATTGGTTGTGTATTGGACCATTGTGATCCATAGGGTTTTCGTTGGCCAACTTTCAGAAGTAGGTCACCAGGCCTTTCTTCCTAGTCTGCCATAGTCTGGAAGCTCTGCAGATATCTGTTCAGCATCATACAACACTAAAGCCTCTACTGACAAACATTTCATATGAGGTGCATTGGCTGGGAACTGAACCCTTGTCCTCTGCGTGGAAGGTGAGAATTCTACCACTGAATCACCACTGCCCCTATTTATTCTGTGCTACAAAAAAAAAAAAAAAACCCACTGCCGTCGAGTAGATTCTGGCTTATAGCAACCCTATAGGACAGAGTAGAACTGCCCTATGGGGTTTTCAAAGAGCAGCTGATGGGTTCAAACTGCCAGCCTTTTGGTTAGCAGCCATAGCTCGCTGTAGCTTTTAACCAGTGTGCCACCAGTTCTCCAATTCTACACTAAAAAAAAAAAAAAAAGTGCGCTAGACCCTATAAATTTTGTAGTCCATTCTTCTGATCCTCAAGGGCCTCTGCCCAGGCTACTTTAGCATGGTTGAATTATCATGGATGAAATTGCTCAATATGCTAGTTAAATGAATGAATTGCAGAAGAAGGGAAGAAAAGAAAGTAGGTATAGATGAGAATAGTCTGGACATTTAAGACATTTAGAAGTGTGAAGGCAAAAATTCCATGACAACCGTGGTTGTCTGGACACTCCCCTCTCCCAGTTCATAGTTCTGGGCACAAGGTAGGTGGCGCAGGTGACAGGTGCGAAGAAAAGGAGAAAGGTCGGCTGTAGGCACAGGCGGTTTCTCTAGCACAACCCCAAAGTGTCCGTTGTTGTTGTCAGGTGCCGTGGAGTTGCTTTTGACTCATAGTGACCCCAAGTGACAGAGCAGAACTGCCCCACAGGGTTTTCTAGGTAGCAGTCTTTATGGGAAGGTGATCTGTAGCACAACAGTTAAGCTCTTGGCTGCTGGCCAAAAGGTTTGCAGTTCAAATGCACCAGCAGTTCCACAAGAGAAAAGACCCGGCAGTCAGCTATCATAAGATTAAAGCCTAGGGGTGCTCCTAAAAATTAAAACGACATCACCAAAAGAGTAGACTCTGGGGTCTTAAAAGCTTGTGAGCAGCCATCTAAGATATTCTACTTGCCCTACCCCGTCTGGAGCAAGGGAGAGTGAAGAAAACCAAAGACGCAAGGGAAAGACTAGTCCAAGGGACTAATGAACCACAACTACCATGGCCTCCACCAGACTGAGACCAGCACAACTAGGTGGTGCCCTGCACCACCACCAACTGCACTGACATGGGATGACAATAGAGGATCCTGGACAGAGCTGGAGAAAATGTAGAACAAAATTCTAACTCACAAAAAAAGATCAGACTTACTGGTCTGACAGAGACTAGAAAAACTCCAAGAGTATGGCCCCTGGACATCCTTTTAGCTCAGTAATGAAGGCATTCCTGACTTCAGCCAAAGATTGGACAGTCCCGTAAAACAAAACAAGACTAAACGGGCACACCAACCCAGGGTTAAGGACAAGAAGGCAGGAAGGGACAGAAAAGCTAGTAAGAGGAAACCCAGAGTCGAGAAGGGCAGAGTGTTGACATGTCGTGGAATTGGCAACCAGTGTCACAGAACAGTATGTGTACTAATTGTTTAGTGAAAAACTAATTTGCTTTGTAAACCTTCATATAAAGTACAATTAAAAAAAAAAAGACTTCACTAAAGGAGTAAAAAGACAGCCTATAGACTGAGAAAAAAATTTCCACTATGACATATCCGACAAGGGTCCAATCTCTAAAATCTAAAGAATAATTCAACAACAAAAAGACAAATAATCCAGTTAAAAAATGGGCAAAGGATATGAACAGACTCTTCACCAAAAGAGACATTCAAACGGCTAACAGATACATGAGGAAATGCTGGTTATCATTAGCCACTAGAGAAATGCAAATCAAAACCACAATGAGATACCACCTCACCTTGACATTACTGGCACTAATAAAAAAATAAAAAATGTTGGAGAGGATGCAGGGTGATTGGAACTCTTATGCACTGCTGATGGAATTGTAAAATGGTACAACCACTTTGGAAAACAATACGGCACCTTAAAAAGCTAGAAATAGAAATACCACACGGTACAGCAGTCCTACTCCTACATAAATAAGAGTCGTCACACAAATAGACATATGCACATCCATGTTCACTATAGCATTATTCACAGCAGAAAGATGGAAACAACCTAAATGCCCATCAACAGTGAATGGACCAACAAATTAGGGTACATATACACCATGGACTACTATGCAGTGATAAAGCACAACGATGAATCTGGGAAACATCTCACAACATGGATGAATCTGAAGGGCATTATGCTGAGCGAAATAAGTCAATCACAAAAGGACAAATATTATATGAGACCACTATTGTAAAAGCCCAAGAAAAGGTTTACATATAGAAAAAAAAAAAAAAACACTCTTTGATGGTTACAAGGGAGGGGAGGGGAAATCACTAACTAAATATTAGACAAGTGTTAACTTTGGTGAAGGAAAAGACAACACACAATATAAGGGAAGTCAGCACAACTTGACCAAGGCAAAGTCATAGAAGCTTCCTAGACACATCCAGATACATTGTGGGACTGAGTTACTGGGGCTAAGGGCTGGGGACCATTGTATCAGAGGACATCTAGGTCAATTGGCATAGCCATAGTTCATAAAGAAAATTTTCAACATCCTACTTTGGTTAGTAGCATCTGAGGTCTTAGAAGCCTGCAATCTGCCATCTTAGATACATCTTTGGGTCCCATCCTGTCCAGAGCAAAGGAGAATGAAGAAAACCAAAGACACAAGAAAAATACTAGTCCAAAGGACTAACGGACCACAGGAACCACAGCCTCCACCAGCCTGAGTCCAGAAGTACTAGATGGTGCCCAGCTACCACCACTGACCACTCTGACAGGGATCACAATAGAGGGTCCTGGAGAGTGCAGGAGGAAAATGTAGGACAAAAGTCAAATTCGCAAAAAAAGACCAGTCTTACTAACCTGACAGAGACTAGAGGAACCCCCAAGACTATGGCATCAGGACACGTTGCTAACTCACAACAGAAGCCACTCCCAAAGTCCACCTTTCAGCCAAAGATTAGACAGGCCTATAAAACAAACCGTAACACCCGTGAGGAATGTGCTTGTTAGTTCAGTCAAGTATATGAGACCAAATGGGCAACCGCTGCCCAAAAACAAAGATGAGAAGGCAGAAAGGGACGGGAAAACTGAAGGAATGGACACAGGGAACCCAGGGTGGAAAGGGAAAAGGGAAGAGTGCTGACACAATGCAGGAATTGCAACCAGTGTCACAAAACAATTTGTGTATAGTTTTGAATAAGAAAAAAAATCCCCCAAAAATGGCACCTATTTTTTTTAAAAATGAGTTATGGACTTCTTTTTGTTTTAGCTGTCTGTATGTTTTCCTTTCATTGGTATCCTCAGGATAGAAGAAGGCTTATAGGTATTTTCACAAATTAAATGCAATAAAAATTTCTTGATTGTCTATTAGCAGCCAAGCACTTAAGCATTTGCACCACCAGGGCTCCTTAAGGGTCCATTAGCCTTAGAGTATTCTCTCGATGCCCATAAGTTCCAGTGTAGCACCTCCCCAAAGCTTGATCCCTGTTCTCTGGTCATCGTAGAACCCCCTGCTCATTATCAAAAAGTAAGGAGTCCCACATCCCATGCCTGTAAGACTGCTCTGTGCTCCTCCATTACTGCTAATTCAATAACCATACATCCCTATGGCAAGTTATGGCCCCTAAAGGGCCACCTTTCACAGATAATACATAGAAGGAAAGAGTTTGATCCCTGAAGCGCTTAAACCAAAGTACTAGTCCAATAATGACTGTGCCAGGCATTGTGGCTGGCTGAAGCGGTGGGTTCCAGATTACCCTGTGGCACCTCCCAACTTGGTCTGCTTAGGACCCACACTAGAGGAAGGTATGTGTTTCCTTGGGAAAGGTGGCGCTTTACAGACTGCCCATAAGATTCCTGAATTTATGAAATCCCAGTTTTTTTAAAAAAGCTTAGTGTTGAGGCAAGCTAGAGATGACACTACAGTATGGGCCTTTTCTTGGGGTATGTGATTCGTATGTGACCAAATAAAATAGCTGGATTTCATAGTCAGGAACAGTCAATAGCTTAATGAGATACTTACTCCTTCAAAACAGACTGGGAGAAAAGTAGGAATTAAAGCATTTGCCTGGTCCAGTCCTCTCTGCTTCACATTGGGTGGGATGTGGGTATTAACTGGGATCATTGGTTGGACGAACGAGTCCCATCTCTCTATTTCCTGGTCATCTTACCCAATGCAGAGCTGAGGGGGCAGCAGATAACATGTCTGGCTAATGCTCATCACCTCTTAGAGAGGAAAGAGTCATTTTTTCCTCTCTTGAACTTGAAACCAAGATCAGTTTACTCACTTGGTTAAAACTGTTCTTGAGTGCTCCTTGGATAGTTTCCTCTGTATTCATGAGGCTTTAGTCCTAGATTTTCAAGGTAGCTTCACTTGATCCTCTTCCATGGGCCACCCAGAAAAACCAAACCCATTGCCGTCAAGTCTATTCTGACTCATAGCGACCCTATAGGAGAGAGTACAACTGCTCCATAGCGTTTTCAGGGAGCACCTGGTGGATTCAAACTGCTGACCTTTTGGTTAGCAGCTGTAGATCTTAACCACTATGCCCTCAGGGTTTCCTCCATGGGCCACATATACACTGATATCAAAGTGTTACTAATCCTTTAAGAAGCCAGGACCATAAGCTGTCATTGGACTTTAAAAGATTCTGATAACTGGGCTTTCGTATCTGATGGCTGATAATGTTTTTAATTTGGAGTTGGAGCAGTTCCCTCTGGTAGTAATTGCAGCTTGAGGAGACAAGGCATGCCGTTGTTCCAAAATAGATAGGGTTCAAATTAGATTTTGTCCAAACGAGTCCAGAACTGAAAACCTTGGCTTCTGTTAACACTATATTTTAGAGCAGAGGTTTCTAAATTTCTGAGTACCACCTGAAGTATTTACTATTCTGGAAATCTATTCACTGCTATACTTGAATATTTTACTGCTATAAATGGAAAACTAACGTTGTTGTTAAGTGCAGTCAAGCCAGTTCCGATTCATAGCTGACGGTGTATAGTAGAATGAAACACTGCCTGGTCCTGCACCATCCTCACAATTAGTGCTATGTTTGAGCCCATTGTAGCAGCCACTGTGTCAGTCCATCTCGTTGAGGGTCTTCCTCTTCTCTGCTGACCCTTTGCTCTACCAAGCATGATGTCCTTCTTCAGGGACTGGCCCCCCTAATACCGTGTCCAAAGTAAGTGAGATGAAGTCTTGCCCTCCTTCTAAGGAGCACTCTGGCTGTACTGCTTTGAAGACAGATTTGTCCCTTCTTCTGGCAGTCCGTGGTATATTAAATATTCTTCACCAACACCATAATTAAAGGGCATCAGTTCTTTGGTCTTATGCATTGTCCAACTTTTGCATACATATGAGGCAATTGAAAATACTATGACTTGGATCAAGCCCACCTCAGTCCTCAAAGTGACATCTTTGCTTTTTAACACTTTTAACAAAGTCTTTTGCAGCAGAATTGCCCAACGCGATACTTTGTTTGATTTCTTGGCTGCTGCTTCCATGGGTGTTGATTATAGATGCAAGTAAAATTAAATCCTTGACAAATTCAATATTTCCTCCATTTATCATGATGTTGCTTATTGATCCAGTTTTGAGGATTTTGGTTTTCTTTATGTTGAGCTGTAATCCACACTGGAGGCCGTGGTCTTTGATCTTCAGCAGTAAGTGCTTCAAGTCCTCTTTGCGTTCTGCAAGCACGGTCGTGTCATCTGCATCTCACAGGTTGTTGATGCTTGTTCCTCGAATCCTGATGCCACATTCGTCTTCATTTAGTCCAGCTTCTTGGATTACTTGCTCGGCATACAGGTTGGATCCATACAGGTTGGATAAGTATGGTGAAAAGATACAACCCTGATGCACACCTTTCCTGATTTTAGATCACATAGTATCCCCTTGTTTTGTTTGGATGACTACCTCTTGGTCTAGGTACAGGTTCCTCATGAGCACAATTAAGCGTTCTGGAATTCCCATTCTTCACAATGTTATCCATAATTTGGTATGATCCACTCAGTCGGATACCTTTGCATAGTCAATAAAACACAGGTAAACATCTTTCAGTATTCTCTGCTTTCAGCCAGGATCCATCTGACATCAGCAATGATATCCCTCATTCCACATCTTCTGAATCCAGCTTGAGTTTCTGGCAGTTCCCTGTTGATATACTGCTGTAACCATTTTTGAATGATCTTCAGCAAAATTTTACTTGCATATGATATTTAATGATATGTTTGATAATTTCCACATTCTGTTGGATCACCTTTCTTTGGAGTGGGCACAAATATGGATCTCTTCAAGTTGGTTGGCTAGGTAGCTGCCTTCCAAATTTCTTGGCATAGATGACGAGTGAGCACTTCCAGTGCTGCATCCATTTGTTAAAACATCTCAATTGGTACTCCGTCAATTCCTGGAATCTTGTTTTTCACCAATACCATCAAGTGCCGCTTGGGCTTCTTCCTTCAGTACCATCGGTTCTTGATCATATGCTACCTTCTGAAAGGGTTTAATGTTTTTTTTGGTACAGTGACTGTGTGTATTCCTTCCATCTTCTTTTGATGCTTCCTGCATTGTTTAATATTTTGTTCTTAGACTCCTTCAATAGTGTGACCTGAGGCTTGAATTTTTTCTTCAGTGTTTTCAGCTTGGGAAATGCCGAGCGTGTTTCTCTTTTAGTTGTCTAACTCCAGGTCTTTGTACATTTTGTTATAATAGAAGTTACTTGAAGGTAATGAAATAAATACAATGAAAATGAAAGTTACTAACCTCTAGCTAGATGATACTGCTTACCAAAGGTTCTGAGCCCAAGGTCTGTCTTCCTTTATTTGAAAGGGAAATTGACCAGGTTTGAAGACATACTAGCACCATGTGAAACTTTCTCTTTCATGGAATATGATGGATTGAAAAAAGAAATTGAAAAGCGAATCCTTTTTTCTCTATTAAATAACTATTCCAGTGCCTTTAATTCTAAGTTGTACTCATCCCTCCTTTGAGAAACTCTTTGTGAGGAATTAAGTATTTGATTGGCTGGCCTTTTGTGAAAACCCCTTTCTAGAATGTGGTAAGAAACCCCCAAGGAGGCAGATGATACTGTCCCTACACCCAAGGGGGGAGTAATCTGATAATCCCCAACGAGAGACATGATAAATGTGTAGAAGTAAGAGTGTCAGAAATATGCAAGTACTTAACACTAGAATGTTTTTGTCTGTTTTGTTCACTGGTGCATCTGTAGCTCTCAGAAGAGTGCTTAGCCCAGAGTATGCAGTCAGCAAATACCCGTTGAGTCAAAGAACACAAAGCACATTCCCCAGTCTCTTGGTAGTACTGTAAACTCTAGGATCATGGTTGAGGAATGGGCTGGCACAGTCTGAAGAGGTTACAGGGAAGCAAGACTTGGACAAGATCTTGAAGGATAGGCAGAAAGCAGCCACACACGAGCACACACACATGCACACGTGATGGCTCAGAACAGAAGGTTCACAGTACATGTGAAAGCAGTGGGTTGTTTGGTCAAGGTCGTGACCATGGAACAGCCTGAATAATGCAAACTGCCCTCCAACTTGAATAAATGTTCCCTTTTCTTCAGATGCCTCTTCCTTCCCCTTCTTATTCAGACATCACAGTTAAGCCATATACAGCCCTGCCAAATGAACTGTTGCAGCAGGACACACAATCTTCTGATTTAGGAGGAATACCTTCCGTTACTTTTTGAGAAACCCAGCTCTATGTAAATAAATTGTTTAGAGATTTTACTATATTTCCTCAGTCATTAAGAGGGCCCCTGAAGACTTTGCAGCTAAATAGTTGGGTGATTTTCCCCATTTCTTTTGCTCCTCCTGTTCAGTGGAGTCATCGTGCCTCAGCTGTACACCTGTCTCACAGAGTTTGCTGCTCTAGAGATTGCGCTCAGGTGATACTTCTAAAGAATAAAGGAAAAGCAGGTCACCAGGATAGTCAGTGTAGGCAGTAAGGTGGAAATTTACATGCTACTGGCGCTTCTGAGTTAGCTGTGTTTTCTACGGGGCTGTGGCCTCTGGCCCCTGGGTGTCTCTCCGTAAAGAGGAACGCTCCTGACTCACACCAACTGGCCTGAAGGCAAGGAAGATTTGCTTGAGCTCAGGCACATAGGCTTTGTGAAAGGTTTCCGTTCTCAGAAATATGACTCCATAATTTTAGTTTGGGTATTTCCCATATTGTGAAAGTCATAGTAAGTCTTCAGCTCGACATCACAACTTTGTGTACCTGGAAAATGTTTTTTAGTTGACCGTTGCCTTCTTTCATACTAAAGCTCATTTTAAAATACAGATGAATAAGGACTTAGGCTAAACCATGAACCCAGATATGAACCTGGTTAATTTACTGAACCTCAAACCTAACTTCGTTTTTTAAAACTAAACTGCTACCTTCTTTAAAAAGAAAAAAATAGACATAACTAATGAAGCACACCACCCACTGCAGTCAATTCCAACTCATAGTGACCCATAGGGTTTCCAAAGCTGTAAATCTTTACAGAAGCAGTCTGCCACATCTTTCTCCTGCAGAGCCGCTGGTGGTTTCGAACCACTGACCTTTCTGTTAGCAGTTGAGCACTTTAACCACTGTGCCACCAGGGCCCCTGGAAGGAAACACACTAGCAGGAACCAAAATCATGTTTTCTGAAGTGGGTGAAGTAGCACTGCAAAATATTCCTAAAACTGAACTTTTATTAAACTAAAGTGTCGTTGATATTCTCTGCCTGCCGCCGTCTACTTCAGAACTAACTCGGTGGTCTCCTTGGGAAGGGGTGGTCTTTGCTGATCCAGCGCCCACGGATTCCTGACCAAGCTGCCCACCTCTGCCACTGTTGTGTAGAAGAGGCTAAACTTCCATATGAACTCATGAAACCATGTGTCTGTCTTTCAGGTTCAGTATTTCTTCAAGATCTTGGATAATTAGCAGTGTAGAAAGCAAAGAAGTCACAACTTGGGACTTGCAGACACGAGACAGTCACACACATGAGAAATGTGTTCATTCTTTTATTGTCCATTGTTTTAACCTGACTGAATACAAGATCAACAAGAGCGCTGTACTCCTGGCAAATATTACATATGTTAGAACATGGATTTTGCACTTTCGACAACATTTAACACCAGTCTACGGGGTACTGCATTGCTTTTTATAAAGTTCAAAATAAAGATTTATTTTCAAACAAGTGACTTTGGTTTATTTCATACATTACACTTTTTCTTGCAGAAAAAAAATAAAATTGTACAACTGCATAAATATAAAATTCTTCCACCATGAAAATGGTTAAAACATTCATAAAGACAGCACCAACATGTGATGCCTCCAGAGAAAAGAAAAGAAAAGAAATGCACAAAGCAAGTTAACCAGCCCAGCGACGGGCCGGGCCAGGTCTCCCGCAGCTTCAGAAGGTACTGGAGGACAGGGAAGAGACGCAAGACAGCATTCAGTGCAGGCTCAACACAGCCCACCACCTTGTGTGTTTTTCTGCAGTGTCACTTAAAATTAAAAGGGCAGTTCCCCCATGACAGCCCACCCCCCAGCCCCAGGAAAAAAGTAAGACCTAACACCACAGGAAAAAGACTATGGAGTGTGTTAAAAATGCTCATTGATGGCCATTATCTTTGAAAGAGCCAAACTAAAAAAAGAAAAATACAGTTACCATGCCAGTTTTATTCCCGTTGAATATTTACACCTTGGACAGCAAACCTTGCTCACATCAAGTAGAAAACAGATACGATAAAACATGGCTTGAAGAATGACCGGAGTATGCACCTATAGTACTGTACACTAAATCAAATACACAAGGCGGCAATACTTAGGGGCCAGAAACACTGCTCACTACACGTCAGTTAGGGAATCATAATTTACAGTAAAAATGGGCACGTCCCAAGGCTCAATTTCTTCTTTTGTCATTTACAGTAGAATAAATATGTTGTTGCTATTGCTAGACTTTAAATTTACATTCTAACCTATTAAATGCAGAAAGCTAGTGTAAAGCATAGAGATAAGTGTAGGTCCCATACGTATGACAGTTTGTTCAAGACTAGTAGGTTTTTTGTTTTTGTATCTTTTTTTAACTTTTTAAATGGCTAATGGGAAAGATTTGTGCTTGTGATCAGCTCTTAACTTCAATTTTCACGTCAAAGCGTCCCTGAAAACGGTCTTTCTCACTGTACCCGATGTTCTCCCCATAGGCCTTACACTCTATGCGAATTTCAGTGTCCACAGTGAGGTTGGTGAACTGCACGGCTAGCAGGGGCTGCAGGTACTTGGGCTGCAGGAGTTTGCCATAGTAGGGATAATACTGCAGAGGAAAACCAGGGTAGCCGCCTAGTCCAAAGTACTCCACATTTCCAATTTTTTCCTTATCTTCATCTCGCTAAAAAGCAGAGTGAAATGGATTTCAGTTGCTGACGTCATAGTTCACTACTTGCACTCACATACAAATACAAACATGACTCTCAACCCCACAGAGCACAGCTTGCAAACTACAGGGAACATACAGTCATCCTCGGACAGGCGTAGCTCAGACCTCTTCCAGAAGCAGGGGAACATTAACTACCAGAACACACGGAAGTGGTATCTGACATGAGCGGAAATATGCTCAGTGTATGTAACCCAGAGCAGTCTTGAGAAATGGTCCTAAAAGGAGGCTGTTCTCATCATACAAATGGGTAAACTGAGGCAAGTGCCAACTAAACATTCCTCTAAGCCACACACCCTCTAGGAACAGGGCCAATGTTCCGTGTCAGTTTTATTTTTTGTTCCTAGGTCTTGGTCCCCCATTGCCGACCCCATTGCCACTGAGTCAGTTCCAACTCACAGCAACCCTATAGGGCAGAGTAGAACTGCCCCATAGGGTTTCCAAGGAGCAGCTGGTGGATTTGAACTGCTGACCTTTTGGTTAGGAGCCAAGCTCTTAACCAGTGTGCCACCAGGGCTAGTAGATATTTCCAGTGATATTTTCTCCAAAGGTTTAACTATTTGCCTCTCATTTTCTTGTATCCATTTCCTTTCTTGATGTCGGCACGAAATAGGACTGGCTGGAGTGATCCTTTCTTCTGTCATCTCTCTCTACACAATCCATCAGGGACCAGGTTTTTAAATCTAAAAGGGGGTAGGGTGCTGATGCTACCCTAATCTTTGAATTTTTCTTAAAGAAGAGCCAAAACCACAAATTTTTGTGTGAAATTGTCAATTTAAAATAATCTTGGCCCCAATTTTTAACACACGGGGTAGGCCAAAGAAGCACTTCTGTGAGCTAGTTTACCTCTCAGTTGTATAAACCAATAGTTTCAATTGATTAAAATCAGATGTTTCAGTTTCTTGCTTCAGTGGAGAAACTTTTATGGACAGAAGAGCATGTCTGACATGAGTTTATTTTTACTGCATATTTCTGTCCTTTAAGAAATCTCTGTAGTGTAGCTACAACTCCACTAACACCTGGAAGCACTGTTTCCTATATTCACATTTGCCTCCCATTTACAATCTTCCCTGTTCTCCCCTCCTCCCATGCCCCCTTCCTGCCCACTTCAGTAACCCTAAATGTCTTCTTACCTTGCCAGTACACTGAACAGGCAGGACATAAGGACTATACTTCATCATTGGGTAAGCTTCCATTGAGTCATTCTTGGGAGGCTAAAAATAAAAGCCACATTGGTCAGTACGTAAGTACATTTATTTATTTCTAGATTATAAATCTGTAGAATGAAAAATAAAACCAGTTTGTAGCCCAAACAAGTACACATTGGTCACAGAATCAACTGACACACCCCTTCAGGATAGCAGAATGAATGACTCCCTTTCACCAATCTAGGGACGGTGACATTTATGATTTCCATGAAATGAAAGTAAGTGTCCAAGTGTCGTGACCACTACAATTATGCTACATTGCAGTACTAAATGGAACTTACAATGGTAACCCATTATAAGCTTTACTCAAGGACACCGAAAAACGAGGAGGTAACCCAGAAACAATACTCACTGATTAATAATAATTGGATGAGAAAGTTGACTGGCATTTGTTTTTATAAAACTTGGGCTTTCCTTCTGATTTAGAAAATACTGGAATCATTATTCACTGTCCTTGAGCAGAAAATGTGACCCAGCTGGAGTTGGGCTCACAAGGGCTGACAGGGACACATCAACTGGACCCTGAGGTATGGAGACAATAGCTAGGATAATCTCAGAAAATATCTTTTAGGGAAATAAATCATCAAAGGGAACACAAAAGACTTTCCACTTATCTTTTTCTGTTAGCATTTAGCGAATGGAGAATTTATTGGACCAATGAAGACCCTCCTGACTATACTGAAAACGGTACCAATCAATGATTATTAAGATAGACAATTCAAAATGTAGGAGCTACTCTGTGGAAAGGTGAAACTTTGAATGGTTTTGCCCATTTGTAATGTTAATATATACTTATGATCCTGTAACGTTCAAGTTGGACTCGGGCAGCCGTGGCTGTGGCAGCGTGCTTGTCCGTGTTCCCGCTCTCGCCTATTCTGTAATATTCCTCGGACTCGGGCAGCCGTGGCTGTGGCAGCGTGCTTGTCCGTGTTCCCGCTCTCGCCTATTCTGTAATATTCCTCGGACTCGGGCAGCCGTGGCTGTGGCAGCGTGCTTGTCCGTGTTCCCGCTCTCGCCTATTCTGTAATATTCCTCGGACTCGGGCAGCCGTGGCTGTGGCAGCGTGCTTGTCCGTGTTCCCGCTCTCGCCTATTCTGTAATATTCCTCGGACTCGGGCAGCCGTGGCTGTGGCAGCGTGCTTGTCCATTTTCCTACTTTAGTCTGTTCTGTAATATTTCCTTGGACTTGGTCAGACGTTAGTTCTGACAGCATGCTTGTCTGCTACCAACTTTTGCCTTTTTGAGTATAGGCCAAATAAAACTTTCTTTTTGCTTTACTAAAAACTTTGTGATGTTTTTTCGCTACAATACTCCTGAGCCATGAATAAATGATGCCATCCTTTTCTCTCAAGCCAAGGCAGGCTTTTTTTTTGTTTGTTTTTTGAAGATCCAGAAGAGTGCTGCCACTGAAGGAGAGCTTCCAGTTCTGACAGGATGTAAAACAGGTAAAAGAGGCATTGCCCTAAATGAAGGGTGTGGCAAGGGACAAACCCAACTGAAGAGACCCACAGAGTACGGTTTGAAAATTACTGCTTTAGTCAAGTACATGGAGCCTCTTCTCCTAGATCCCTAGCTTGAAACCACCTCGGAAGTGTGAAAAACATACCACCGAAGACAGCCACTTGCTTGCTCACATCAGAGAGGCCCGCGAGTCCTGACGCGAGATGTAACTGACACAGAGCCTATTCAAAGCCAGATGAAGTGGACAGCTCTCTACGTCAGTAACCAACTGATACTTTGGCACTATGCTTTGTTTTGCAGTATAAGAGAATGTGCAGATTTGATTCTTTTGGAACTTTCTGCCAGCAACATATTTATCTTTAAAAATATCAAAAGAAAATATTTTTTTATTAAAAAAGAAAAAAAGTTGCCAGAATCTCTCCTCAGACAGTGAGGAACTAACTAAGCACATAAAGTAAGATGGCAGAGCACTATAAACTCTGACAGTGACAAAGTGTTGGGAATTGGGCTGGATGAGGAATTAGAAAGTGGCAATAAATAACCAACAGAGACCAAAAAAAGAAAGAACTGGGGAAAAAAGAGTAGCTGAATTCATCACAAGGGAAAATGGCTATAGGTGTGGGGACAGATATGAACCACGGCAGGCTGAACACCTCTGTGAGCACATCAAATATCACGGAAAGCCTACGAAGAGGAACGTCAAAAGTGAGGGATTCAGAGAGCGGAGATTAGGATCAGTTTTTGGCTACGCCACGCCAATTCCCTCTCATTGCTAAATCATCATTTTATTATTAATGCAAAGCTGATTAATCTCGGTGAAGTGCTCCCTACCAATGGGAATACCAAATACAAGTATGACAGAATGGCTCTCATAATTTTCCTCTCATCATGTCCTAATCTACATGGACAGAAGGTTAAAATCCTGCTGAAAGGTACACTGATTTCACCAGGAGACCCATCAAGCCAGCCAGGGACCATCCAGCCACCCGTCTGTTTTTGTCTCTGGTGGCAGGAAAGGAACTTTGACACATCCTTCAGGTAACAAGCAAGGAATATTTTTCTAAAACTTAGTATCTCTACATTAGTTTTCTTTTGAAAATATTCACGGGTGACAAGCGTTGAATGAATAGCATTTCATAGAAAATTAGTGAACAAAAGAGCCAGATTTCAGAAGGGAAGAAGTGAGTTTGTTCACATAACATTTCCTCATTATCAGGTGCGATAATACCCAAAGCCAACAGTATGATCATCAAAGTTCAACTTCTGATTTTACAGTACTTCATCTAAAACGTGAATAGCTCATTGAAACTTTATGATTTAAACTACTACTTGCCTTAGGTTTGAAGCCCAGAACTCGGTTGAGCTTGATAATGATACACGGTTTGCCCTCTTTGTAGCCAAAAGACTCATCATTTATTCCTGAGCAATTTCCCAGCCACTCCAGCCTGAACCTGCAGACTTTGCGCTCCCCACGCTCGTTGTTATATTCGCCTCGTTCTTTGATGTCGCTGGGCACGTCTGAAAAATGCAAACACCGGGTTTACATTGTACCAGCAATTTCCTTGGCACCACTGGAAGAAGGCTAAGAGCTGTCTTCCTTGTGACTATGGCCTATTTTAAGACAGTGCTGTTCTGTGCTCAATGCGTCGTCTGAATTAAGCAGGGATTTCGAACAAGTCATCTCTAGTCTCTTCACTGACGTTAAAACGGTATTTTACCAAGAGCAGTTTTCCCTTCCTTTGGTTAAAAAAAAAAAAAAAAAAATTTTTTTTTTTTGGTAAGTGATCCCACACCACACTCCACAGCACTTGACGGTCAGCATGTTGCTATTTCCCTTCCTTTAAATAATGGATCACTCAGCTAGTTAGAAGACAGAAAACTGGATCCCTGTTCATGAGTAGCCGCATTTATACAGGTCAACACCAGCTCAGCTCAGCAACAGTGACATAATTAAAACACACATTAAAAGGATTGTCATTAATTTTCAGAATTGGACATTTTTTGGTCAGAATTTATCTGGAGCTGTGTCCCTAGCTGCCATGTTAGACAATAAGGAGAAAGAGAAACAATTGTTTTTTTCTTTTAACCACCACTCAGATTTTATTTGTTGATTTGAGTTTCTTCTGCCTTTTAAAGGTCTGAATTCTTATAAGCATTTATGCAACTGAAAAATCTCAGTGCAGCATTTTTGCGTTATGCCTCGTACCAAGCCAGAGAAACAATCAGTGAATGTAGGCTTTAAAGGAAATTGATGCAAACGCCATAATCTGTGTATGTTGTAAGTTCACAAATTAACTGATTTCCCTTCAAATGGTAAAGTACTCAATTTAATCCATTACCTATGATGTGATTAACCCTGGTTACCAAACAGACCTTTGAATTCCGCAAAGTAAGATGAAACCTCATTTAAATTCCAATGAAAGAAATTCAGTGAAATATTTCTTTTTTTTTCCCAAAATATCTTAAAAATGACAACTGCATATTATGACCAAGCAATAGTCTACCACATAAATAACAAGATGGTAATGCCTGAATCGAGTCAGAATACCACCTAGTAACTCAGGGAAATACCTTTTTTTTGGTAGGTATGAGAACATGGGCTGGGTAACTCACACTGCAGGTAACAAGGAGATTCTGTGTTCATGTCAATGACTTAATGCAGCTAAGAGCCACTCTTTACCCTTCCTCAGTCGCTTCCGCATCTGAAATGCGCAGCTGCCTAATACACGTTTCGTTATCTAAACGAGGCAGGGTCTATAACGTGTGCCCTGACTGACATCACTGTGGTTACAGCTGATTTACACTAAAGGGTCATCCTTAGGGGAAAAGACCCTTCTGTAGACAGAATTTGGGCAGAGGGTATAAGTGAACCCAAACTGTAACTGTGGTCTCTGGGTTTGCGTAGTAAAAAGCAACGGTGTCTGCTTTTAAAGCAAGACACATTTCAAATGCAGTTAATAATAATATACTTGAGGCTACATTGTTTCCTTCATTGCATATAAGCCACAGGAGTCCTTACTTAGAAAACAGAAAGTGTCTTCCCAATATGGCCAGAATTCAATCTTTCCATTACTCCAGGAGTATCTCTCAATCATTAAAAAACAAATAAAAAGGGGATACAAGAATTAAAGGAAAAGAAAACCAATCACAAATATCTACAATGAGTCCACTTACTGCCACAGTCTTCAAATATCATTTCGTCCTTCTGGGCCGAATCTTTGTACTTCTCCAGGAACCTGACTATGTTCAGCACGTACGCCTCGTAGCTCTTGGGGTCCAAGGGTCGAAAGGAAATTTCAGTCTTTTGGATCTGAGGAAGCTGTGTTAACCCTAGAGCAGGCAGAGAGTTAGGAAGGCAGAGAAAATCATTAGTGGGAAGTCAGTCAACCCGGACAATTCAGAAGCTCACTCTCCACACGCAAAACTCACCTGTGCTGTTCGCACCTGCTTAAAAGAACGGGTGAGATCCTCGCTTCCCTCGGGAAATCACGCTGGCACTTGGATTAAATACCTAAGTACTGATGACTACGCCTTAATATTTTATTTGTACAGCAACACTTCGTGATAGGCATTGCCTCCATTTTACGGATGAAAACAGTCTGCACAGAAAGGGTAAGTGCCTGGCCCAGGGTCCCAGAGCAAATGGTGGAACCAGAATTACAATCCAGGAGTGCAGTACGCCCACGTACACACCCGAAAACATACACCGCTAGCCAGCTTTCTGGGCCGCTGGTCTTCCCCCACCCCCGCTCCCCAGCTGCATGTGAGCCTCGAGCAGCAGACTTGAGTGCCCCTTCTAATGAAGGAGTTCCATGGCCATTGCAAACGAGAGACTCACCGGGACTCACGGAGACATTCCTTTCATACCCTGGTGGGTGATTTGACCCAAGCTGCGGGATCTGAGACACGTGTGCAGTTACCACTCCTGCTTTCCAACCCACGAGTTTTAAGTGGCTGTTCTGAGCACGTCAGGTACCACCTAGGCCAGAACTAAATGGATGTCTGCTTTGGGATGAGATTCTTTAATTTTCAAAAGCCTCCACCATCGCAAGACTTCTAGATGGCTATTTGAAGAACACCACACAGCACACCATGGCTAGAGAGTCTGTCAGACTTACATCCAGTCTGGGGTTGCCTGACAACATTTCAGATAAACAAATGTTTAAGTATGTCCCAAATATTGCATGGGGCATACATTTAATACATGTAGTAAGTGTTCCTGCTCATCTAAAATACAAACAGAAGCTGCCCAGTTAATCTGTATTTGCTAAAATTGGCTCATCAGCACAATCCTTAATTGATGACTCCACCTTGGCCTCCCTCTACCACCCCAGAGGCTAGCAAAGCCCCTCCATGACCTTCATGGAGGGGATCTGTTAAACATGCCGCCTCAAAGGCTCCACCCAGACCTACCAAATCATGACCTCTAAGGATGGGCCTCAGTAAGATGCTTAACAACAAGCCCCCAAAAATGCCCAAGCACCATGTTTGAGAACCACAACTCTAGGGAACTGGAATCTGAGTGGCAACAGCAATGCAGACGTGAAGACAACACAATTAAGGTGGAAGTGAGGAAGCGGGGCCTGAGAACCAGGCTTCCCTGGGGGCCAGACTAAATGGCTGTCTTGTTTGGTTTTAGTGGTTGAGGATGGCTCTGAAGTTCAGGAGTTAGACAGTGACAGGGACCAACTCAGAGGGCTGTTCAGGGCAGCTTCTCCAAGTCACACCTTTATTTTGAACTGAAGATTTTTCATGAGCAAATTCTACTTCCGCTTAGATTCATTTCCATCACTGCTGACGGCTTTTTCCCCCCTGAATTCCTCAGGTTCCACATCAGCCTTTTAAAAATGGTTCTTAATGTCACTCCTAAATCTGTGTGTCATGGACAACCCTCCACCTAGCTCCAGACTGCCTGCCTCAGACACTCACCACTCCTAGAGGACGGGAGGACGGAAATGAAGACACGCCAAGTGAGCAGAAGCTCCCTACGACATTCCATGCCTGAGGTAGCAATGGAAAATAGGGCTTCCCTCTAAAAAGGGAAGGCTGGCTAGACAGAGGACAGTCATTCCTGGTTTGAGTTGTAAGCGAGGCATTTAAGTCAAGCTGGTTTGCCTGGACCTGAGGGAGGTGCGCACACAGGTCTAAAGGCCTCCCAACAGATCATTCTTAACAGAACTCAGGAGGACAACGTATTTTCCTAGAATAATCCTCAGGTCAAGAGGAAATGGAGCCTTGAAGGATCTTTCCAACCTGAAGGGCCACCGGAAGAAACTGCAGAGGCAGCCAGAGTTCAGAAGCAAATTCCCTTTGAATTGGGCAGGATGTTAAGGTGCAGGGCAGAAATGCACTGAGAAGAGGCCTGGGAAGCAGGAGGCAGGCGAGTGCTGGATCAGCAGATGAGGGAAGAGAGCAAGGCGGTCAGCTGCTGGAAGCCACGGGGAGGTTCCACCTAACTTCCAGGAAAGTGGAGAAGGTGAGAAGAACTGCTGCCATCTGGCTGACTGGACGACAACGTGATGACTAAAAACCTTGCAAGCTGTGGCCAATCAGCAGGATGGGTGATACAGCAAAAACAAAATGCAAACGAGCCTGGAATGAGATCTGGCGTCTCACTCACTGACTTTACATTTACAGTTATCAGACTAATGGAAAGAAGAAATGGGAAGCAATGGGATTGAATTCGGCAACTTAATTGAGTCCTCACACAAATTCCTCAAATACGGCACTCTCCAAGGGCCACACAAGTCCCCCCTGCTGACGAGGGTCTTCGTTAGCCTTTTCACACTCGACTCGACACTCTCAGCTTGCCCTTCTCCACAGTGCCCACTCCTTCGTGTTAAAATTATAACTTTGGACAAGGCTAAGCTTTGTTTGCAGTGGTAACTCCCAGGGGCCAAAGACAGCAGAACACCCAATCGCTGGCCTGTGCTTTCAAATTCTATTCCAGGAAACACATCTACCCTTTTGCCTCTGGAGTCTTCTGAACTTCAATGGACACCAACCATGCTGAGCTCCATACAGCTTTACTCTGATATGCCCATTGCCTTAAACTACTTATTTAATAAAGCTATCTAAAAGGATGGAATAATTTAGATGTGTGAAATAAAATTTATATTTTATACAACTATAGGGTCGTTATGAGTCGGAATCAACTCGACAGCACTGGGTTTTTTTTTTTTTATAACTTTTTAAACCAATTAAATTTAGTATTTGTTTTTTAATAAGTATGCCAACTTAAGACTTGCAGTTAAAAAAAAAAAACCTTTGGTTTCACACTTGCTTTTTAGAGATACATTTGTGTTTCCTAAGTCCCATATCTCTTGAGAAACAAGGAGAAAACTCAAATCGTTGGCTTTAGTAGATATTCATAGCAAGAGGAGGAAAGGGGAAGAGAAAAAGAAGCTTTTCACTAGGAAAGACCTGTTCCGTTTCCAAGTAGGTATATATTGTACCAAGTCTTCAATTCCTTAATCTACTTGTGGGTTTGAAGTATTTAAACTAGAGGGCAGCAATTTTAACCTTGTAACAGTCACTCATCTGAATCCCAAAGTGCAGCTGCTTGTACCTGTCATGTAACACATCTGATGAGCCATCAGACCAAGCACTGTAAATAGGCACCATGTTCCATGGAGCCCTCCAGGAGCATGACCAGATGACTGGGAAGGGCATGGGGGCAGAGCGCCTGTAAATGGAGCCACGCACCCAGCGCATGCACACCACATGCCTCCACATCCCATGAAGCTGACAATTGCCAATTGTAAAAAATTGGGGGAGTATGATATTCACGCATACCCATTCACGTATGTCTACTTAGGTTTTTTTTTCCCCTTGAAGTATCACTCTGTAAAACCTAAGACATCTCTGGGTTCTGTTTATTTTTGCATCTACAGGATTAGTATCAATTCACATAACAAAACACAAGAAGGGTACAGGAAAAAAGGTGCTTCAGTGCTGTGCTTTCTGGAAGCTGTTGCCCTTGACTCACCTGATTCAAAAGCCCAGCCCTTGACTCAGATGCTGGGATGAGCAAGGAGTCAGTGCCCGTCCTTACCGCCTTCAGGTCACATCTACACCCTCCCAGATACCTGAGAACCTGCCCCTTGGAAAAGGCTTTGAAAGACAGGTGAGCTGGTCTTTCTCTGAGCCATGTGGGTGTCTGAGAGGCCTCGTGTACAGGGGCTTCCCGCCTGTCTACACTGGATGCCTGCGCTCTGGCTGAAGGCCGCTGTTTCATTTACGGAGCCACCCTGAGTCACTTTCCCTGTAGTTGCGTATTCTTTCCCTGGTGGGCAGAGGAAGAGTTTATCTATCTCTAAAAGAACGTATCATTTCACAGGGACTTCTCTTTGACATTTTGTAGAGTTCATAATTGTGCTTGTTCCCCATACAATTAAAAAAAAGGTACCATCTTTAAAAGGGAAATTATAAACAAATAGCCACATCCTTGCACTCGTCATTATGCGTGTTTGTTCAAGGCCAAACTGAAGAACAGATACACATAAATGTAATTGACCTGTCTAGGTACAAAACCTAAACATTTGCTCAGAGATGAATATCCAGAAATAAGACACTACATTATACAGGATGTTTGTTGAGGTCTCTTCATGCATCTACGTGGGAAAAGGAATACTTTTCTGTTTGGAGGCCACTGGATAACACATCCCTATTCCCTTTCATCTCCCAGCTTTCTCTCTAGTCTCGTGTCAGATGGACTCACACGTCACGAGATGACTAGAATGAGAGCCCTGGGCAACCACAGATGTCAGGCAGCCCAAGTCCATCTTATTATACAACAGTAGAGTCCCTGAGGCTGATGCCCTTTCCACCATCCCCCATGACAGACTCCCGGGGGGAGTCAGCGGTGTCTTGAGTGAAGCTTCAGCCATCCAGCTTTTTTCTTTCCACCATTACTCCCACTGACTGGTTACCTAGTCCTAGTTATCAGATACCTCTGCATATCTGGAATGAGTACATAAACTAAGATTCTTTTTCCTGTGCTTCGAGGACATTTTTAAACTATTCATTAGGCTACCAGCAGTCCCAAGAGACAAGTCAGCAGTTGTGTCCTAGTCTTTAGAAATAAAAAATAGCACCATGGATAGGTGAGTTGTTGAAGCCAAACAGGGCATAGCCAGGAATAAGAACATGGGAGCTCTCCACCCCAAGTCCTTTACCAAACCACGTAGCTGGGCAGTAACTTCTGGAAATCCTAACCGCCACCTCTGCTAGCTCATCCACAGCCCCAAACTCTCAAAATGGGTTGGAAGGATCCACCTGTAGGTGGGAGGAGAATAAAGTAAGAGGCAGTCAGGACTATTGTTTTGTTTTTATTGTGCTTTATGTGAAAGTGTATATAGCTCAAGTTAGTTTCTCATACAAAAATTTACACATTGTTATGTGACTCTAGTTGCTCTCTCTATAATGTGACAGCACGCTCCTCCTTTCCACCCCAATTTCCCATGTCCATTCAATCAGCTCCTGTCCCTTTCTGCCTTCTCATCTCGCCTCCGGACAGGAACTGCCCATTTAGTCTCAACTATCTACTTGAACTAAGAAGCATACTCCTCACAAGTATCACTTTATGTCGTATCGTTGTCTGAAGAGTTGGCATTAGGAATGGTTTTAGTTCTGGGTTAACAGAGAGTCCGGGGTCCGTATCTTCCAGGGTTCCTCCAGTCTGTCAGACCATAAGTCTGGTCTTTTTCCGTGAATTTGAGTTCTGTATCCCACTTTTCTCCTGCTCCATCAGGGACTCTGTTATGTCCCCTGTCAGAGTGATCATTGGTGGTAGCCGGGCACCATCTAGTTCTTCTGGTCTCAGGCTGATAGAGTCTCTGGTTTATGTGGCCCTTTCTGTCTCTTGGGCTAATATTTTCCTGTGTCTCTGATGTTCTTCATTCTCCTTTGTTCCAGGTAGGGGTGGGACCAATGAATGCATCTTAGATGGCTGTTCGCTAGCTTTTTAAGACCCCAGACACCACTCACCAAAGTGGGATGCAGAGCATTTTCTTAATAAACCTTGTTAAGCCCATTGACCCAGATGTCCCCTGAAACCATGGTTCCCAGATCCCCGCCCCTGCTACTCTGTGACTTGAAGTGTTTGGTTGTATTCAGGAAACTTCCTAGCTTTTGGTTTAGTCCAGTTTTGTTGACTTTCACTGTATTGTGTATCGTCCTTCCCTTCACCTAATTCTTGTCTACCATCTAGTGAACTCCCCTCTCCTTCCCTCCACACCCTTGTAACCATCAAAGAATGTTTTCTTCTGTGTTTAAACCTTTTCTTGAGTTCTTATAATAATGGTTTCATACAATATGTCCTTTTGCGACTAATTTCACTCAGCATAATGCCTTCCAGATTCACCCACGTTATGAGATGTCTCACGGATTCATCACTGTTCTTTATCGATGTGTCGTATTCCATTGTGTGAATATACCATAATTTATTTATCCATTCATCCACTGATGGGCACCTAGATTGCTTCCATCTTTTTGCTATTGTAAACAGTGCTGCAATGGACATGGGTGTGCATATATCTGTTCTTGTAAAGGTTCTTATTTCTCTAGGACATGTTCCAAGGCGTGGTACTGCTGGATCGTATGGTAGTTCTATTTCTAGCTTTTTAAGGAAACACCAAATCGATTTCCAAAGTGGTTGTACCATTTTACCTTCCCACCAGCAGTGTGTAAGTGTCCCAGTCTCTCCACAGCCTAGGGAGCATCTTTATATGCATCAACTCAGCTGCTGGATTACAAATCTACGGATTCCACTTGGAAATAGCAGAAAATCACCTTATCAGCACCTTGAAAAGCAGTTCCTCCTTAGTATGTTTATTATTGTTAGCTACTGTTGAGCCCATTCCCACTCATGGTGACCATATGTGCAGACTGGAACTGCTCCGTAGGGTTTTCAAGGCTGTAGCCTTTCGGAAGCCGATCACCAACCAGGCTTGTCTTCTCAGACACCTCTGGGTGGGTTCGAATCACCATCTTTTCAGTTAATAGTTGAGCACTTAACCATTGCTAAATGTTTTTAATTTCCCCCTCCGAAATTTGAGTGAAATGTGACATAGTTTGAAAAAATAAGCTGTTTGTAAAATTGATATAAGGATTCTCAAGCACTTTCCTTAATCAGGTTGGGATATGAATTGCAATGGCTTGTAAGCTAATGAATTTCAAGACAAGATACTTCCCCCCTTTCACGATCAAGCTGAGACTGAGGCTGCTGGTCGTGCAGCCTGGTCTGTGACCTTACCGCACCCTCCCCTCCTGCCCTGACTTTGGTCTCCAACAGGCATTATGGCAAGAATAGGACCCTTTTAAAATGAGTTCTGACAGCACTGAGCCATCTTTAAAGCAGAACAAAAAGTCATCCACAATCTCAAGAGGAAGAACAGGAGTGTACATTCATACCTGTGTAGTAGGAAGTAAGTCAGTGGGGAATCTAGCCTGGACCCACCTGTTGACACACAGTGACCTTCACATCATCCCACTGTTGCTAAATGGGCCACGGGGGGTGAGGGCAGCAGCAGGTGTGAGGAGACCAGACTTTTCCATGACACCACCAGGCAAGCAGCAAGAGTCAAAGGGGCAGGGCCTGGGAAGCCGGCATGTGCACGTGTGCAGTTCTCCTCAGCCCTCCCCAGCAGAGCTGCCCGCAGCGCCTCTCAGCTCCCACAGCAGGAGAAGACATGACCGCCGACCACTTCTGCAGGCCTTTAACGGGAGACTCCGGTGGCACAAAGCTCGGCAGGGGCTAACCCAACAGGACTATTTTAAAGAGAAGAGACTATAGAGCCGATACAATGTCATCTACGGTTACTACTCTCAAACCTGTTCCATGAAAGCTAAGGGTCTATCGGCTCTGTGAAAATTCCAGTGTACGAAACACTCCTGCCATGCCCCACAGCTCACAGCCCGCAGCCAGCAAAGACGAATCCTGTGCCCAGAGAAGAAAGCTCTGCCACTAGAAGGGCAGAGTGGCTCTCAGCTGGTCTTTGTTTAGTGCCATTAGTGTTGCACTATAAAGCAGTACTCACTTCATACATATTTACCATCTCATTTAACACTCACGGTATTATTCCCACCTACAGATGAGAAAACAGACTTAGTGAGGCTGGGTAGTGTGTAGAGTGATAGAGATTGTGTCTAAATCCCAAGTCCCGAATCTGCTTTTTCAGGGTAAATTTATCGTGAGGCTCTATGTCTTAGGAACTCAGGGGCTGCTCTGATATTTAGGCAAGGCAATATGAAATTGCTAATTATCAACCACTTTGACCTTTTTTTTTTTTTTTTGACCTACAAAAATAGCAATGTATCATGTGGCTCAGCTAACGTTTCAGCTGGGGCTCTAGCCCTGCGCCTTTCCACATAGCATTCCCACCCCCACGGCAACAACGGTTGTTGAGAACATCAGACTCACTAGCAGCCACAAGGCTCGAGGGCAAGAAAACGCCCACTTTACCCATTTCTCTTTAATTTCACTTGCATTTTGTGGTTTAGTCCTTTCTCTGGGGCTTTCAGGTCTAGCCTATCAGCTTATGCAATATTCTAGGTATACAGACCCAACCGCACTGCATATCTGGCCACATTCATACATGTTGTTTAGGAGATCTAATTACCAAATGTTCCCGTGTGTAAAGGGCAGTCAAAACCCAGTCTGGCCAGATCTGTATCCAGGCCACAGAGTAGCATTAGTAACTCCTTCTGTGCGAGTCTTTCACGCTTGCTAGTCTCGTCTGACTTAAATGTATGACTTCCCCTCTCTTAAACAGTCATGAGAACAGAGGCTTGAGGTACTAAAGCTGAAACCTGTCAGTGTTCTTCCACACATCTATCCAGTCTAGATGCTCAAGGAACAGTCATTACCACCTGTGAAAAATACAAATTCTTAAGATTTGCTCCAAAAGATGTCAAGAGAAGAGGGTCCAGTTAGGGGGGCCTCAGAGACTAGAGGGCTGTGTCTGTTCACAGGTGCCTCTGCAGAAGTTCCTGGAGATCTGCTTCCGAAAAAGCGGCCACTGAAAGCCCTGCGGAGCGCAGAGTTCTACTCTGACACACAGGATAGCAGCTGTCTGTCTGTCCTTCCGTCCATCCATCCAGCGCTTCAGGGGCAGCCCAACAGCCACACTCCTCGGCCCACGTCCTCTCTGAGTGAATGTAACCATCACTTTCAAACAAATGTCCTTCCTCTTAGTAAAGGCACAAAGAACCCCAGGCAAGGTGGCTGGGTGGGGGAAATGAAGACAAGACAGAAATCATAAAGAGCCCAGACGGGGAAGATGGAGGGCTCAGGAAGTACTCTTCCTGTGACTCAGACCAAAGGACAGGAATGCATATTTCCAAGATGAGCCCCCAGCATTCCTCTGGAGATGTGAGTGTTTGTCAGGCCAGTCCAACTGCTGCCAGGGCACTAAATATAGGTGCAAAGAACTTGTCTTTCGGCAATGGACTGAAGAAAGGCAAGGAAAGAGAGCCATTGAGGGGCTGAGCACCTCAGCCAGGGGATTTCACGGGCAAGGTCACTGGCAAGTCCTTATTTAAAAGACCCAGTATGCTGGCTATTTATTTTTTAAAAAGAACATGAAGAAAACTGTCCATTTTAATAAAGGCTGAGACCCCAAAGTTTATGCAGTCAGGACTTTTTTTTTTAATCTAGGAAGTTAAGGAAATGTTTGATTTTGTGGTCATTTTTGGCTGCAGGTATAAGAATTGTTGTAAAATAGCACCATGATTAAAGAATAGCTTGTAATAACAACAACAACAAAAAAGGCTACACAAATTTAAATAGCAGAAGAGGGAGTGAGCAGACGCACTGTCTCTGTGGTCACACAAGCCAGCAGACTGTGCTCATTCATGGTTCCAGTTTCTACAAGCACATCAGGATGCCTTTCACTTCCACAAACCCACTTCTTTTGGGAAATGATCGCTGAAAACGGGATTTTTAAGCAGGTTTGTCATTTTATATACTTACGCATTTTCTTCTTCCACTTCCAAAATTCCTGGGATCTAAACTAAACTATCTGGAAACATTCAGGGTCTTCCTCTTACAGCAGAGCACTACTTGACTTGGGGCTAAAAGACAGCATTTGCCACCCCCGTGTTTTGAACAACTTTCTCCTGTGAGTCTCTCCCACCCCATGAAAAGAGGAGTGACGTGTCTGTGACAGGCAGCAGTACTTGATCCAGGCTGCTCAGTGCTATGCAGACGGCCTCAAGAATGTCCCCTAAATACAGCTGTTACTAAACCGTTGCCCAGGGAAAGTGGAGAGGGGACAAATCATTGACACATTCCAGCAGGAGCCTCAAGGTCACTTGTACTGTGAGAACCCGGAAGTTATATGACACTTCCTCTTTCCCTAAGTCCTCTGGACAATGAATTTTAGAAGACCCAGAGAGTAAAATCATGTGTGCTGTTGCTCCCAACTTTTCCTGTCAGCTCCAGGCCCACCAGCAGCAGGCCTTCCCTGGGGTTTAGTGACAGGTGTGGACACACACAGCTGTGAGCACAGTGCAGGCCACTCCACCCAAAAGTCACAGCAGGGGACTCATGGCATTTTACAGTATTCTCTGACAACCTTTTTGTTAACCTAGTTTTCCAAAGCTAAAGTAGACAGTTCATTCAATGCCAAGCAGGTGCAGAAAGTAGGTAAATAAGACTCCTATTAAACAAACGGATATAAACACTGAGAAGGAAATGAGTGACTTCATTCAAGGTCAAACTGAAAATCAATAGCGCGGGAGAACCAAACCCTGAGGCCCTAGCTCCTTTCCTGGTGAGCAGTCGGCCATTTCAGAGCTTCTCATCACCCATAAAAATAAGTCAGCCTTTTATAAGAGGGGAAGCCCTGGTGGCGTACTGGTTAAGAGCTACGGCTGCTAAGGTCAGCAGTTTGAATCCACCAGGCACTCTTTGGAAACTCTATGGGGCAGTTCTTACTCTGTCCTATAGGATCGCTATGAGTTGGAATCGACTTGACAGCAAAGGGTTTGGTTTTCTTGTTTTTGTTTTCTTACAAGAGGAGCCACAGTGGATTTTTTTACAGGATTTCTCTGAGTCACATTTCCTTTACAAAAGTGAAAACTGTGTGTTAACGCTGGAAAGGCCCTTCCATGACCCACCCCCACTGCCCCGAGGAGACTGAGCCCTCCCCAGAGGGGGTTTGCTGGCAGTCACACAGCTGGTGACAGCAGACTGGGCCAAGGACCAGGGCCCTTACCCCTCCTTCTAGAGCTGTCAGAAGATGTCTGCAGCCCCAGGTACGAGATCTAGCTGCTAGAGCGGGGAGTTCCCACTTTCTCCTCAGGGCTCATTTCAATCTAAATCACACAACAGTTTTCAAAAGACATCTTCTCCACCAAGAAAGAAATGCCCATTTTACCTCTGGAAGAACTGAACTTATTTGGGTTCATTTTACCTGGTGGGGCCACTCGGTCCTGATAGGTGGGCCTGAAGTCACTGATGGTGAGCAGCATCACCTGGATGGTTCCAATGAAGATGCCAGCCAAGCAGCCATAGAATATTACGTAGAAGAGAAGGATCTTAACTGCAAGGAGAACAGAGACAGGGGCTGTGATGCCGTCACGTGCTCAGAATGAAAAGCCTGGGCGGCCCAGAGTGAGCGACTTCCTGGCTTCCCCTCCAACCTGCTTTTCCCACAGCTTCCTTCTCCAACACTGATCAAGAGGGTGCGACTCAGTCCTGGCGACAGTGGGGTAGGCACCTGGTTTGGGGGGGAGGGACAGGTCTCCATCATAGTGTCTGTCGGGGGAGGTACAGGCAAGACGGATGTTCACCTAGAATTAAAATTCTTCATAGGAGACAAATAGTTGTATTCCCTAAATTAAAAATCACATTCAAGGAGCTCACTAATAAAATCTAGAGCAGTTTTTGGGTGCTTACACAACACATTTCAAATATGATGACACGTTCCCTCAGAGACATATATTTTCCTTGCTTGCTTATCCCTTGACATTTAAATACGACAATCCAGGCTCTGGTGCTTCTCCAAACACTCAAATGCCGGCGAGTTTTCAGGCTGTGAAAGGGCAACGAGTGCCGAGAAACCGAGGTGCTCTCACCCCACCTGCGATGTGGGCTGTCGACTAAGCACAGACTTTTCCCTCAGAGAACAGGATGAGGGGAAGAAGAAATCCTATAGTAAAAATGGCAGCTAATTGTGGAATCTGAGTAATGACTGGCTGGATTCCCCCACAGGTAATGAAACAGAGGCAGAAAGCTGCAAAAGTAAAACAAAAACTCCAACAAAACACCCAGCACACAGACTGGAGTGAGGCTATCAGTTACTGGTTTACAAGGATTATCTCCCCGGTGAGCCGCACAGTAACGGGCCGTACTAGGCATCGCCGTGCAGGCTGGTGCCAGCCAAACAACTCCGCTCGCTGTGCAGGCACAAGTGGGAGCCAGTGATCCGCAAGGTTGAGCTAGAAACAGGACTGCACATGGAGCCCTGCGTCACTCCTAAAAAGCTCCAGACCTCCAACATCAAATCGCCGGGTCCGTGGGGAAAGCCACAGGACGACTGTGTTACCGAAAGGTGTGCATGTCATAGGAGTCAGGGCAGGTACGCAATTGCGGGATTAGCCATACTGCCTTCCCCATAGGTTTAAACAACCCAACTCTCCTATCAGCCAATACATAGTTCTGGGGAAATCATGTTATAAGAGCTGTTTAAACAAGTAAAGCACACATAAAACTATATCAAATTGCTTAGTCATATCCTTTTCCTCCTCTATCAAAAGAAAAGAATAAGAAAAAAGCCAAAGAAACCAAAGATAAGGAAGGATGAAAAGGCTGTATAACCCCGAACCACAGCTACCCAACTCAGTTCCTCCCTCCTAGCAGAACAAGGGTTAAGTGCTGCATTCTGCACCCTGCTGCCTGTGATGTCAGGAGAACTGGGTATTTTTCCAGGGGATGTTCTCAGAGGTGTGGGAGTTGGTTTAACCGTCAGCAAGGGCGCTATTACAGCCTGGGTTCATGTTTCCTTCCTTTTTCATGTTGCCCCTAACTCACCTGAGGGCACTGAGCTTAACCACGTTTACCCCTTCTACAAAATGTAGCATTTTTGTTTTCATCCCCTGGACTCTGGATACCTTACTCTAACCACGTAAGAAGGTACATAATCAAGGCTACAATGTAAAATGCAAACAGAGAAACAGGTCATGGTGCGAGCACAAGGATCAGCCTCGAACACGTAGCCTCCTCTGCTCAGAGACACTAGTGAGCAACGTCTCCCCGGTTACTGCTGTGAGGTCACCTGAAGGAGGAGCAGGTGGGGCTGGCAGGGGCTGTGCAGTGGGTGCTCTGAGCCACAGGGCGCCAGGCACCTTGGGGGACACCCTTTGGCAGATTTTTCTTTTTTAAGCAATTTTTCTTTTTTAGTTAAAAAAAATAGTGCCCTTCAAAGGGTCATGGGCAGATGAAGAAACTAGCACCTGGGCCCAGTTGTAAACATCAAAAACCCCACCAATGCCTGTATTAACTTAGTATAAAGGTGGGTGGCTCCAGTGACTTGTGTGCTATGACCCCTCCAGCAGATAACAAGCATGTCTCCTGCCTCCATCTTGGTGAAAATCGACCTAGAAGCAAAACGGAGCCAAGGGCATCCTGCCCTGGTCCCAAGGGCACCCACGTTGGGCCCCGTGCTTTCTAGAAAAGGTGTATTTTCTCCATAAATCAGTTAACCCCTTGTCATGGAGTCAATTCTGACTTACAGTGACCCTATAGGACAGAGTAGAACCGCCCCATAGGGTTTCCAAGGAGCGGCTGGTAGATTCGAACTACCAACCTTTTGGTTAGCAGCTGAACTCTTAACCACTGCTCCACCAGGGCTCCATTTTCTCCATGTGAGTAGCAATTGCTGCAGCTTTCTCTGCCCGAGAGAGGCTCTGGCATTTCTCACATTGCCAGAGGGAACAGACATATTGGCGCAGAACAAAAATTGAATTTTCAGCCCAGCACCTGCATCTTGGAAAATGGCAGTGACGATGAGACAAGACAAGCACACCCTCGTCCTGGTGTCTAAGCGCATACATCAGTTTTATCAATACCCTGCTGGATGTGGTATCAAGACACTCTCTCACATGGAGGTGCTGCCCTGTTCATGTCAGCCTAAAGAAGGCATTCTATACTTCCTTACTCTCTAAAGTTAATGTTGTTCTAAAAAGCATGGAATTGGAATAAGGAAAGGAAGCTATTTTAAGAGGTAAACACTAGAGGGCAAATTTCACAAGGGGTCTGGCGTAAATGCAGCCCATGCCCCCAGTGGCACTGCTGGGGTCAGACCAGCAGGGAGGGAAGGCCCGACAAAGAAATGTGCCTGATCCGCAGTGCACCTCCCAGGCCTTGCTCAAGTTACAGGGAGTTGCTAGGAGATGGCCTTGACAGGAGCCGTCCATCCTATCCAGTTTTGCTTTAACCAGGCAGTTCTGTAGGCTTTCCCCTCAACATTGAGAAAACACACACAGCTTATCTTTGTGCCTGAGGAACTATGGCAACAATTCCATTGAAGAATATAGTCTCCCCAAAATAAAATAAAGCTAAAAGCCATTGCCTTCAAGATCTACATTTCTGGTGGCTCTGGGAAGCCCATGCCTCCCAGTAACACCTTGGAATAAGGCCTCACCTTGACTAACCTTGAAGTGTGATGCAGTATTAACCCTTTACTTTTCAGTCAAGACTCACAAGCTGCATTTTTTTTTCTTATAAAAAAATATATATATATATATATTCTAGCTTCTTTCTTCCATTTCAAAATGTCAGCTAAGCACCCTTTTCCCTGACTCATTCTGCCGGTTCCCAGACCTTCCCAGCCAGGAAGACTGTAGCAGCCCCTACGCAGGGCTCCCTGTGGCTAGTGGTGGTGCTAGTGGAGATGACAGCGATGGTGGTGATGATACGGGGGGGGGGGGGCAGTGATGCAGTGGGGGGAGCTTCCTCCTTTCTTCCGCAGTCACGCTCTTACAGATTGCCTACAACTCTGCCCTTCAAAATGACCTTTTCCAAATGAACATGCCACTCTTTCCAGTGCAGGCGGTGGAAAACAAGTAAGGTACCTCGTTTTCAACGGGAAAAAACGTCCGTCCAGCCAAGCAACAGGCTGCACCCAAGGCTGCACAGAATCCCGTAAAATGAGCTGCTTCTGCCTTTGTGGCATTTATGTCTTAGACTAACCCTCCACGATAATCAACCCAAGCTACTGCCTGTGTAGACGTGGAAAACCACCAAACTTTGTCATGTCTGGGGGCCGGGGCTCAGAAACGGTGTCCTGACGTGGAGCTTCCACGGCAATTTCTGGCTGTGGTGCCGCCTGCAGAGGTCACCAGGGGAGACTGGCCATCGCTATGAAATACTGCAGTGTGGATGGATTCCTGCCCCCTCCTCGCCCTCTTCTGGAGTACATATGTAGACTAGAAGATGCTACACACACAAGCCCGCCTACATCAGATCCGATTACCGCACGAGTTTCTCTCACACCCCAAGCCCCATTTTTTAAGCTTAGGGGCATGACTACAGGGCGAGATAATACCTGGTCTCCCAGAGCCTGACCATTCCCAGGAGGGAAGGGCTCAAAGGACGCTCGACAGAATGAACCGCACATTACTAAAACAAGACCGGTACAGTATCTTTGACCTTCTGCCTGGCGTGCTCCGGCCCCATCCTGGGGGCTCTGCATTCCTCACGGGATAACCAGCCGAGGCCGGCGCGACCCACGCAGCCCCGCCGGCGCGACGGCTGCGGAGCGGCCCGCAGACCCTGCGCAAGGATGGCTGCGCCGCCCGAGAGAGCAAGGCGCGGGGGTGAGGGCTGCGGACCCCGCACTTACACCAACTGCCGCCGGTCCTGCCCAAAAACTCCTTCTTCTCCGAGTTCCAGATGAATTTCTTCCAGCTCCCCTCCTCCTTGGCTTTTCCCCGGGCCATGGTGGCGGGTCAGCAGCTGCCACGGGGGCTGAGGGTGGGTGGCTGCGGCGAGCGTCCGCGCGTCCTCTCCGGCGGCCGGTCGCGTCCCCGGCCCGGCTCTCCCAGGCTGTGCCGGCCGCTGCGGCTGCGGCTGGTGGAGTGCGAGACGCGCGGCGGAGGCGCCGAGGCAGCGGCGGAGGCGGGGAGCGGCGGGGGCGGAGGGAGGGACGGCGCGGCTGGGCGGTTCCGAGCCCGCACCGATTGGTGGGCGCACGGCCGCTCGCCCGGCTCTCTTTGGTGCGCCACGCGCTCCTCACGCTCTGGGGGCTCGGGGGCTCCGCGAACCCGCAGCTGCGGCTCCCGCTGCCCCTAGGGACGCGTGCTCGGCCTCCGCCTCCTGTGACCTCTGCGGTGAGAGGCCGGAGGCAGGAGAAGGAGGGAAGGACGGACTGAGCGGCCGCAGGCCCGCCACGCGCGCCCGCCGCGAGCCGAGGACTAGGCTGAGGACGCACGCCTTGCCTTTACTATATACCGCGCCGCGGCGGCCCGGGGCCCCGCCCGCCAGCGGCCCGGATGGCCAATCGCCGCCGCGGGGGGCGGGGCCGAGGCCCGAAGGGCGGGCGCGGGGCCGGCACAAAGGGCCGCCGGGGGGGGGGCGGTGGACGGGGGCGCGGGGGCCGGCGAGGAGCGCGCACCGGCCCGCGCGCCCCCGCCCCGCCGCCGGCGCCGACCGCCGCTTCCGCGCTGCCGGGCCTGCAGCCGAGTCGCCTAGGGCCCGCTCTGGCACAGCGGCCCGCCGCGCGGACGCCGGGGACCCGGGGCGCCTGTCCTGGTGCAGCCCCGCCCGCCCGCGCCCGCGCTCCCGGCCTCCCTCTGCGGCGGGTCCAGCCCTCTGAGGCCCTGGCGGGTGGGGAAGGTCACTCCGGGACGCCCGCGAGTCGGGACTCTGCCGACTCCGCCCCGCCGCTCGGCTGCTGCACCTGCCGCCCTCGGCGCTCCCCCGCTGCGGTTGCAGTTCCAGCCCTCCCCGTCGTTCCAGGCCAGCCCGACCGGCAGGCCCGCCTCCTGATCGCCTGCCCTTGCTCCTCGTGGGCGACCTGAACCACCGCGAGCAGGACGGCTGCCCAACCCTGAGACTTCGCCCTCCCACCCGGTGCGAGCCTTGGGAAGGGTAGGCGCTGTAGGAGGCAGTGCAGCGCCAGTGAATCCTCCCATCGGAGACCGGTCGCACTGCGTGGCAGCTCGCGTCAGCCTAGACCCCGGGCGACAACGTCTGCACGTGACCCAGCCACTGAGGGCTCTCCTCGGTGCCGGGCCGACCGCTGGTGTTCTCCTTGGTAGGCTTTTATGCCCCTTTTTGGGTATCAACCACTTCATTCTGCTGTGAAACCCCGGGAGCAAAAGGGCCTTTGGGGAGCCCTAACTCATGTGGCAAGAAGTCCCACGGCCGTCGTAGTCACGCAGTCCCCTTTTCCATCCTTTATCCGTTGTTGCTGATAAACCAGACTGCTTGGTTTCATCCCCCTGCAGCTAGCCCCTGAGCGGCTTCACACAAGCCGGTCAGAGCAATGACACAGCAGAAAACGAGGGGTTCCTCTGCAGTCACCACAGAAGGGGCAAGGTGACCCTTCCTGGGAAAAGGGGATTTCCCAGCCCCATATCTAGGAATTAGCCTGTACAGGACGGTTGTTACTCCAGGCCACACCTCTGTCCCCAAGGTTAAGCTGCAGGCCCAAGGTCAACCTTGCACTGCTAAGAATGAGCTCTCTCCCACCAACCCTTCTCAAGGGCCAGGCCAGACGTGGGCAAAGCTGCAGGACCCTGTCATGTGCATGGTGAGAACCCAGTGCAGAGAACCAAAGCCACCCCTGCTTAGCCTCTGCCCTGTTTATGTTGGAAGAGCCCGAGTCGGTGGTAGGAGACCTGCAGGCAGAGGCCACACCTGCAGATTTGATGCCCCTGCTCCCGTCAGCACAGGTTTCCTCATGGAGGAATTTCCAGCAGGACAGGTCACTGGGAAGGACACTACATAAAAGGAAGGAAAGCCTGTGGGACAGAATCAGCAAGAAGGGATGAGTAGGGTGGGGAGGTAGCGTGGGAAGGGAGGAGGGAGTTGGAGGGAAGGTAAGGTGCTCCTCCTTGCACCCACCCCCAAAACACAAAAAACCCATTGGGTCCAGGCAGATTCCCGCTCATAGCGGCCGTATCCCACTCCATAATTTTCTCCTCTCCCTCTTTCCCTTATCTCTGTCTGTCTTTTCCTCTTCCAGGAGAAGCGTGTAGAAACACCATGTAGGGAGAACCACGTGCTTTAGAACCCCCTTTTCTCTTAAAGAAGTGTCCTGTCTCAGCTCTCCAGGGCTGTTGCAAATGCTAAGCCGTCTGGTTCTGTCTGCCAAGGATAGGCCTCCATTGTCCTTGACCTAGTCTTCCTCCTTGGGATACTGCCTTCTCAAATTTTAGCTCCCACGCTTTGCTCATTCTCCCTCTGCTGCGTGTAAACCCTTCCCAGGCTCTGACGAGGGCCTAAGAGTCATGCCTGCACAGCCAATGCAGCCCCTCATTCTAGACCAACTGCCCCATCCCCACCCCAGGCTTCCTAGAAACCTCCATGTTTCCACCAAAACCTGGTGCAGCTGCTGGAGAACATCTCAGCCCTCATGAGACCCAGATTTCTCTCAATGGCTCATCTCAAATTCTACCTGCCCCACCACCATCACGTAGACTATTTTCACCCATAACCACCTGGCCACAGACAGCCATATGGTTAAGAGGATGTCACTTGTACTTGTACTTCCAGGGTCACCACTTACTAGCTTTGAGACCTTGGGCAAGTCCCTTGTTCTCTGCAGGTCTGTTCCCCCAGCTGTGTGAAACTGGAGTAACACAGTGTTTGGAGGATGAAATGAGGAGACGGGGAAGGTGCCAAGCAGGATTTCTAGTGCATAGCAAGAGCTGTGAAGTAGCTAGCTTAATTATAGTTAGCTGTTTCCATTTGACCTTGTCTAACCTTGGGGCTGTTGCTATGACTTTGCCACCTTCCCACTTTGATACCCACCCCCTTCCCAGTGGCCCCTAGAAGGTGGCCCTGACCAAGTCCCCACCCTCTCTGTCACCTTTCCCTTTGGTTTCCAGAGTGCTTCCTGCTCTGTGACCTCCTCTAACTCTAGTAATGAATAACTCAAGCACACCATGTCCCTTTGAGCTGTGCTGGGCTGGGCTTTTGTCCTGAGGCCCTTTCTGTGAAGGGTACATAGCAGCAGGTTGAAAGCGGAAGGCGTGTGGTTCCCCAGAGGGAGGGGAGAGGCTGGGAGGTGGAGTGTGTGGCTGGGTGTAGGGGGAGGTGGGGACCATGGGGAACTAAGAAGCCTGCTCGGTACATGCCTGCGGAGGTCCAGTGTTTCCCTGCAGAAAGAAGGAGGAAGAAATTCTTCAGCTCAGCTTAGAGGCTCAAGGCAAAGAACCATTTTTTCATTCTTTTTTCTACGCAGACTAGGGGAGGGATGGTTCTGGAGTCCTGTGATTGGTTCTGCCCAAGGCTGGTGCTCTGTGTGGGGGCGGACAGAGAAAAGGCAGAGAGCAGGAGTGGCAGAAGGCAGGGATCTCCGTCCAGGTGACGATGACAGGTTCCAACTCCGGAAACAGCTGGCTGCTATTGTGATTGAAGCTGAGTCTCCCCTGGGGCAAGGACAGGGACCCGCAGGTGAAAACAGGACAGGGCAGTCCTGTTTGCAGCAAGATGGCGGGACAAAAGCCAGGCTGAGAGAAAAGGCAAAACAAGTCAACCTCCAGCAGTCCGGTACCTTTGCTGGAGATCAGAGAGGCTAAAATGGAGTTTCACCTGCCTGCAAAAAAGAGGGTGAACTTGGCAGGCAGCTGTGAAACAGAGCCCGTGGGCCAGACACAACGCGGTCTGCTGCAGAGGGCTCCGAAGGCTGTGTGGCCAAGCCCACATTCACACACATGCTGGTCATGCACAGTGGGGCTCTGTTCCACCAGCCCTGGAGTATTTTAAGTACAGAGGAGAGGGGGTGTCGCATGGTGACTCATGCCGGCAGCAGAAGCTGTGTGCAGCGCTGAGGAAAATGGCTCAATGGCAGGCTCTGTTTGCAGCGGAAAGCAGCCGGAATGCACAGCTCTGCAGTGGAGGCTGTGCGTTGGAGAGCAAAGAGGGCTGGGTGAGGCGAGCCCTGGAAAATGCTGCCGGACCAGATGCTACAGTGGGGACTTAGGTGGATGCCTGGATCGCATCTGGCACGGGGGCTGGACTGAGCGCCCAGCCGTCATTCACGGATGTTTGATTCCCCACAGGGCATCCTTCTGTACTTCACAGTGGACCCTATGGGTTTGATAGCAAAACAAATCGTTCTTCAGGACAGTTCTGCTTTTTTAGAGAAACCAGAGACTCTGAGTGGGGACAACTTGAAATTTCCTTTCACTACTTTCATTTAGAGTGTCTTGTCTCACTGGGTCTGGTATTGAGTCTTTGTCCTGGGTGAGGGCAGAATATGAAAATGGCAGAAAAGAGCCTTTGCAATGAGGCCCACTTGGTGAGTTGAATGATTCCTGCAATCAGTGGCAGTGACAGGCTACCTGTTCCTCACCTGCTTACCAGGCCTGACTGGCAGACTTCTCAAACTGCTTTCTGCTGCCCTGTTTCCTCACTTGTGTGTCAAGACGTGTATGGAGACATGCTGCCATTCCTCTCTACCGCCCCTGTCCTTTGCCAATTTGTTATGAGGCATGTGGACCAGGGAGGCAATCATGAGGGAAGAGGACCACAGAGGATGACTTCTGCTTATTTCTTCTGGCAGGACTGCAGAGGCGCATATGCCTGGATGCACGCCAGTGAGGGACAGCACTAAACTACTGGGGGACCTCTTGGAGCCAGTGTACCTGCTCCTTTGTACTTTCCCAGTGGGAGTTAGTTGATTTAATTTATTTTTTCTTGGAAAAATGTCTGGCACCAACCAGAACACCCTCTAGGCTTAAAAAAAAAAAAAAGCTCCTTTCCAGAACTTTCCATTTGCTTAAATGTGACAGGGAACATCTCCCTGAGACTGTAAGCTTAGTGAGGGGGCCCCTACACCACTCCACTGCAGGGAGACATGGTCTTGTCAGCCCAGGGACAGATGGGGTTGAGACATGGATCCGGGCATTTTCTGAGCCCTTTCTCGCTGGACCACTTGAAGTCACCTAGAGATGAGAGGGAATATCTGTTTTATGGTCTGCTTAATCTTCGACTGCTTTCTGTGGTCTTAGGGAGGGTAATGGATTTCATTGTAAATAGGGTCATTGTGCATAGTGCTGAAGATGCTATCTGAGATCCTGTAGTCCAAACTCCCATCTTCCTGGGGACCCACGGGGTTGGTCCACTAGCTCTATTTGAATACCTCCGGGGGTTGTTTGCTCCCCACCTTAAAAAGGAACTTTCCATTGTTGGGCAACTCTAGGCATGGCACCGAGCTAAAACTTAGCACCTTATAACTTCTGTCTAATCCTAGTTCTAGCCTTTGGAGGCTAGGAGCTCTGGTGGCGCAGTGGTTAAAGCACTCGGCTGCTAACTGCAAGGTCGGCCGCTCGAACTCACCAGCCACTCCATGGGAGAAAGATGTGGCAGCCTCCTTCCAAAAAGATTTACAGCCTTGGAAACCTTTGGGGCAGTTCTGTTCTGTCCTACAGGGTCTCTATGAGTCTGAATCAACTTGAAGGGTAACAGGTTAGCATTTGGAGCAGCATGCTGCAGGGACGGATTATACAATAAACAAAGTACGCACGAGCTCACTTGTGCTTACTTACTAATCTGTAGTGCACAATTTCAGAGCCACATGTGAAACTGAAATCCTAGTGGCTCAGTGGTTAAGAGCTACAGTGAGCTACAGCTGCTAACCGAAAGGCCTGCAGTTCAAATTCACCAGGCGCTCCTTGGCAACCCTATGGGGCAGTTTTACTCTGTCCTATAGGGTTGCTATAAGTTGGAATCAACTTGATGGCAATGATTTTTTTTTTCTTTTTTTTTTTGGATCTTCCCAAAGCTACGCATGAGCCAGTGAGCTGCCACCATGATAGTTTTGAGCCAAGGACTCAAGATAGGTATTTTAGAAAAAGCTCTTGTACTTGCAAAAAAAAAAAGAGGCCTCCCTCCCCCACAGTCTAACTGTAATAAACTAGATACAGATGGAGCAATGGGGAGAGGGGGAACCAATGTCTGGACTCCAGGACAAGGCTCTACAGTATACTAGTCTTATAGGGACTGTTCTGGGGGACGTGCTGGACCAGAGTCTGGAGCTCTTTATTCCGGCCTTCACCCACTGACAGCATTCTGCTGTACATGGTGTGTTTGCCTCTTCCTTCTGACCACCACCCAGCTTCCTCGGCTCCCTGCAGTGATTACATGCCTTTGTGGTTGGTCTCTCCTGGGCTCTCAGCTGCAATTCCCATTGCTAACTGGCAAAGTCTCATTTTGCTTTCAGTCTGAATCCCAGGCAGAGGGAATCAGATGGGCACGGTTCACATTTTCCTACCAGGTCATAGATTGCTGGGAAGCTTAAGCATTGACTGTCTTGGCCTGGGATTCTCCCTTCCATGTAGCCAAGAGAGAGGGGAGCGAGTTACGCAGATGAAAATAGCTGCCTAGCTGTTGACTAGCACAAGACAGACAAGCAGACACTCAGGTAAGCAGGCAGACAGGTAGGCACATAGAACAAAGAACCATGTACACCCTATAAAATATGCCTACTTTTCTTCTTCATGAGGTGATGTAGCATTCCATTTCATTTGAGAAAATTACATATTAATGTAGCCAGTTTGTAGGGATTAAACCAAAGGGAAGAAATGCAAAAAGACTGCATTTATTTTACTTTGAGAAGAAGCTGGGAGGCAAGGTATTTAAAAATGCAAAAAAAAGAAAAAAATTTACATAAACTGGATTACAATTTAATTTATATTCATCTTAATACAGAGTGATGAGAAAGATTTTATGTTCTCAAAAGGTAAGTTCCATAGGCAAACTGGTCACTTACAGTAACTATATCCTAGCCGGGGAAACCCTGGTGGTGTAGTAGTTAAGTGCCACGGCTGCTAACCAAAGGGTCGGCAGTTCGAATCCACCAGGTGCTCCTTGGAAACCGTATGGGGCAGTTCTACTTTGTCCTGTAGGGTTGCTATGAGTCGGAATCAACTGATGGCAAAGGGTTTGCTTTTGGTTTTCTACACTAATAGGGTCACATTAACATAACAAAGAAAATCCGTTTCCAAATGGGATTTTACCCACAGGTATAGGGATCAGGATTTACAACACATATTTTGGGAGGGCACAATTCAATCCATAACAGATGCCTATTAGACATCTAAATGGAGATGCCAAGTTAGCAGTTGGGTACATGAGTCTGAAGTTCACAAAGGTGTCTGGGCTGATATTTAGATGAAGAAAAGAATCCCTATTATGGCTTTATCATTTACAGTTAGGTTTGGCTGTGAGTAACAGAGACCCAAAATAACAGTGGCTCCAACCACATGGAGTTTTAGTGTCTTATCATTAATGTCCAGGAGTAGGGGTCTAGGACTTGACGATGGCTCTCTTCCATGAAGCCCTCAGGGACCCAGGCCCCTCCAGCTCACATTTTTGCCATCCCTCATATGTGACCCTTAACCCTTGTGCCACCAGGGCTCCTGATTATCTGGGTAGGGCCCAGGAATCTGCATGTGAACAAGCTTCTCTCTTGGGTACGTGTTACGCACAGTAAATTTGAGGGCCCTCGAAGATAGTGAGACAGGGTTAACTGTGCTGGCAGCTGAATAAAAGAGGTGTTCAAAGATCACCATCTAGAAGTTGGGTAAAGAGGAACCCACCCTGTCAACATGAGATAAGGTTGAAACGACCTTAATGTTTTTCTAGTCCCCTTCTCTTTTTTTTTTCTCCTTTGCAGGCTCCGTATGTGCAGAACAGTGTGACCGCTGTTTAAGCTTCTTTAGCCCTCCGAAGATGGCGATATAGTGCCGAAGATCAAGTGCACTTGCACTATATCCCATAATAAGTGATGCCAAGGCATGCTGAGAGGACTCCATCTTGGATTCCAGATGTGCGTGCAACCTAATTAGTATACACGGCCATTTTGAGAAGTACCCGCCCCTGGAAAGAAGCCCACTAAATACTCATTATTCTGTTGTCTCCACCGAACCCACATAAGCCCTAGCCTTGCTTCCTTTTTCGAGTCAGTCTTTTGGAGAGGCTTAGATCCCTGCTGACTACTTTTGCTTGACTCAAGCAAAATAAAGCTTGCTGAAGATAGAGTTTGTCTTTTTCCTGTATTCTTACTTGGGAAAAGACAAGGACCCTTTGTGTCAGATTGGCGATTGGTAACAATAGCACAGCACGGTGTTATTAAAGCCCATATTCCTAATGCTAGGCCTACTTCCAGAAGAAGCAAAAACAAGAATGCAAACAGAAACCTGTACACTAATGTTCATTGCAGCACTTTTCACAGTAGCTGAAAGGTGGAAAAAAACAAAATGTCCATCGGCATGTGAATGGATAAACAAAATGTGGTATATGCACACAACGAAATGCTACCAACTGAAACAAAAATGAAGTTTTGATGCATGCCACAACATGGATGAATACTGACAATATCAGGCTGAGCAATCTGTCAGTCACTGAGGGTAAATACTATATGACCTCACTTACATGAAATAAGCAAATATATAGAAACCAAAGATTAGTAGTAGTTACCATGGGTGGGAGGGAAAGGGGAAGTTTCTGCCTGGGGGCATTGAGTTCATATTAATCGTGGGAGAATGATTTGGAAAAGGATAGTGAGAATGTTTGCACAACTGAAGATTGTAATCTATGTCACTGAACTCTACATGTAGAAATTGTCGAGATGGTGTTATGATTTGTTACGTATGTTTTCAACATACATACACACACACCAAAAAAAGGCCCCTATGCTGGGCACAGGAGTCCCTGGGTGGCGCAACAGTTAATTACTTGACCAGAGGGTTGGTGCTTCAAGTTCACCCACAGCCCCTCGGAAGAAAGACGAGGTGATATACTTCAAAAAAATTCAGTCATGGAAAACCCTATAGAGCACAATTGTAGCCTGACACAAAATCGACTTGATGGCAACAGATTTGGTTTGGTTTTGGTTATGCTGGGCACAGGAATGAGCGTTTAGGAAGGATGAGATGGTTGCATCAAAAACTACCTCAGCATGCTTGAATTTAGAGAGAAGAAATTTACAAGACAACTTTGTTCTTTGAGATTTGAAAATGCCAGGGAGAATTGAGAGACAGATTAGGGAGTCAAGGTTACAAGGAAACAAAACAATGGTGTGTTTAAGGTAGGATCTTAGCACAACGAATTTTTAAGACGTAAACAAGGGCTTGATTGTTACCACTGACTTGCTATCTCCCCCTCCCTGCCCCCAGGTGGGGTGGAGACACAACGTTCTTGCTGAAAGGCTTTATGAATCGGGGGCTGAGCTCACCAAGGAAACTGGAGTCTGATTTCAAGAGTCCAAACTTAAGACTCCTGTGTTTACCTGCTAAGGTTATCCAGACGTGCTAGCTGGCAAACTTTAATCCTTGTTTTCTTAAAAGAAAATGGAGTATACTGTGCCCAAAAAGTTGAAAATGCACATGATAAGTCCCACTTAGTGAAGTTTAAACATACAATTCAATGAAGGCTGTGAAGGCCACGTAAATCCAGTTACCCTGTTGCCATTGAGTTATAAAAAAAAAATTTGAGTTATAGGAGCGTATAAAAAATGAAAAAAACCAAACCCATTGCTATCGAGTGGATTTGGACACAGATAGCGACCCTATAAGGAAGTGTTCTCTTCTTCTTTTCTCTCTGCCCACCCCGTGTGCTTGTTTTACCTCCCTCCAAATGTCTCCTCTTTCTCTTCTAAGATTCATTTTCCTTCTCTGCCTCCTTGAGGGCCGATTCCTATCTTCTGAAAAGGATCATAGGTTCTTTACCTTCCAAGGATTTTTTTTTTCTCCTTTCTTTCTCCCTGGTAGGACTGAACTGTGTCCCACCCAAATATGTGTCAATTTGGCTACGTCCTGATTCCCAGTAGTGTGTAGTTGTCCTCCATTTTGTGATCTGATGTAATTATCCTCCGTTTTGTGATGCGTTGGAAATCCTAGCCTCTGCCTGTGATTATGGTCCCATTTGAGAGTGAGCTGTTCATTATGTTAATGAGGCAGCATTGTTGTTTTGTTAGGTGCTGTCCAGTCAGTTTGGACTCATAGAGGCCCTATGTACAACAAAACAACCCAGTCCTGTACCATCCTCACGATCATTGTGCTTGAGCCCATTGCTGCAGCCACTGTGCCGATCTGTCTTGTTGAGGGTCTTCCTCTTTTGCAATGACCCTCTGCTTTACCAAGCATGATGTCTTTCTCCAGGGACTGGCCCTGTCTGATAACGTGTCCAAAGTACGTGAGACCAAGTCTCACCATCTTTGCTTCTAAGGAGCATTCTGGCTGTACTTCTTCCAAGACAGATTTGTTTGTTTTTCTGACAGACCATAGTATATTCGATATTCTTTATTAACACCATAATTCAAAGGTGTCAGTTCTTCCTCAGTGTCCCTTATTCATTGTGCAGCTTTCGCATGCATACGAGGCGATTGAAAACACCATGGCTTGGATCAGGTGTACCTTATTCCCCAAAGTGACATCTTTGCTTTTTAAAGTGTTAAAGAGATCTCTTGCAGCAGATTTGCCCAATGCAATGCATCACTTGATATCTTGACTTCTGTTTCATGGGTGTTGATTGTGGATCCAAGTAAAATAAAATCCTCGACAACTTCAATCTTTTCTCCATTTTTCAAGATGTTGCTTATGGGTCCAGTTGGGAGGATTTTTTTTTTCTTTTTTTATTTACTGCTCAGCAGGGGCATGTTATGTGAGATGTGATCTGACATCCAGGTGGGGAGGATGTCGAGCAGGAGGTGGCTCTCCAAGTCTGCGGAAAAGTATAGCCTAAAGATAACACGACTCACCAGATTCAGTGTAGAGATGAAGTTTAAAGCCTTCACGTAGGATGGCATCATCAAAGAGATGGATCCTGGACAAGAGCACTGGGGAGAAATTACAGCTCCTCCAACCCAGTGCTCATGTTTCACAGGAGCAAAAGTTTCAGCCCAGAGAGGGGAGGTTACTGGCCCAAGGTCACACAGCCAACTGTTGGCAAAGTTAGGAATAAGCCCTAGATTTCCCAGTTGCCAAAATCAGTTCCCTTTCCTACACCCAGTGTGCAATTACATTCTTATGACGAATAAGGCTGAGAGTGCTCTGATGCTTTGTCATCTGACCACCATGGTCAGCTCCTGAGGTCACCCAACAGAGAGCTGAGATGACCTTCCCCCCATCACATGCCACAGAGTGCTTTGGACTTGGGAATTCTGACTCCTAATCCAGTGCTCTTTGCTCTCCAGCTCCTGTCTGTGCTGCCTCCTCCAGGAAGCCAGCTCATCCTCTCATGCCCAGATCATCCCTGGACCATCTTTCGTCCTCTCCACATCTCAGCAGACTCTGGATTCTGGGAAGCTGAGGCTGAGGGCTTTGCCACTTGGTGTCCTGCAGCCCAGAGCTCAGCGCCTAGTCGATGCTTCATGTCTGTTGCCACGTGCAATCTTGTAGAAGGGGAGTCTGAGCCTGTGACTGTCCTCCTAGTGAAAGAACCTCCCTGGGGCAGGAACCCTGGTGCTCCATCATATCTGCAAGCTGCCTTGGGCCTAGCCCAGCACCAGGTGCTTGCAAATGGCCCAGTGAAGGTCTGTCAGGTGGTGGATGTATGGCTCTACTCCCCCAGCCAGTCTCATACCTTTGCAATGACACATCCATGACCAATGGGTAAGAGAGGTGATGCCCACTGGCCATCCCCACCCCAAAGGCTAGCATTTAGGTGTGAGGGTTAGGATTTTTGCCTCTCACCATGAATTGTTGTTGGCATCAGTTGCTCTTGAGTCCATACCGACTCATGGCGACCCCACATGTATAGAGTAGAACTGCTCCATGGGGTTTTCATGGCTGTGACCTTTTTTTTTTTTTCCTTTTATTGTGCTTTAGGTGAAAGTTTACTGCTCAAGGTAATTTCTCATGCAAAAATTTAAACAGATATTGTTATGTGACATTAGCTGCAATCCCCTAATGTGACAGCACACTCTCCCTTTCCACTCTGGGTTTCTTGTGTTCATTCAACCAGTTCCTGTCCCTTTGTCCGTTCTTGTCCTGCCTCCAGACAGGAGCTGCCCATTTGGTCTCTTGTATATGACTGAACTAAGAAGCATGCTCTGCACGTGTGTTATTTTTTGTTTTATAGTCCAGTCTAATCTTTTGTCTGAAGAGTGGGCTTCAGGAATGGTTTTAGCTCTGGGTTAACCGAGTGTCTGGGGGGCATGGTTTTGGGGTTCCTCCAGTCTCTGTCAGACCATTAAGTCTGGTCTTTTTACTTGGATTTGAGTTCTACTCCACACATCTCTCCCGCTCTATCCAGGACTCTCTGTTGTGTTCCCTTTCAGGTGGCCATTGGTAGTAGCCGGGCACCATCTAGTTCCTCTGGTCTCAGGCTGATGGAGTTTCCGGTTTATGTGGCCCTTTTGTCTCTTGAGGTAATATTTTCCTTGTGTCTCTGATGGTCTTCATTCTCCTTTGCTCCAGGTGGGTTGGGACCAATTGATGCATCTTAGATGGCTGCCCAAAAGCTTTTAAGACTCCAGACGCCGCTCACCAAAGTGGGATGCAGAACATTTTCTTAATAAAATTTGTTATGCCAGTTGACCTAGATGCTCACTGAAACTATAGTTCCCAGGCCCCAGCCCCAGCTATTCTGTCCCTCAAAGTCTTTGGATGTGTTCAGGAAACTTCTTAGCTTTTGCTTTGGTCCCGTTGTGCTGACTTTCCTGTGTTGTGTGTTGTCCTTCCCGTCATTCATTTTCTTTATTGAGGTATATTCCATATGGAAAGCTGTAGTTTTTGATCTTTGTCAACAAATGTTTCAAGTCTTCTTCACTTTCAGCAAGCAAGGTTGTGTCATCTGCATAACTTAGGTTGTTAATGAGCCTTCTTCCGGCCCTGATGCCCCGTTCTTCTTCACAGAGCCCAGCTTCTTGGATTACTTGCTCAGCATACAGATTGAATAAGTATGGTGAAAAGATACAACCCTGACACACAGCTTTCCTGACTTTAAACTACACAGTATCCTGTGTTCTGTTGGAACAACTGGCTCTTGACGGCAGGGTTAGGTCATGGTAATGAGGATTAGGTTATATTTGTTATGTTACTGAGGCCCTTCACCTCTCTGCAAGAGTTAAAAGCAGACAGAATCAAGCAGAGAGAGAGGGATCTCCTAACACCAAGAAGTAAGACCCAGGAGTGGAGTGCATCATTTGGACCTGGAATCTCTGTGCTGAGAACCTCGTATACCCAAGAGAAGATTGATGCCAAGACACATATAGATCTCTAAGGAATGCCTGGCCCACAGATGTTGAAAGGAGACAAGGACCTTCCCCAAGTGCCAACAGAGACAGAAAGCTTTCCCCTAGAGCTAGAGCCCTGAATTCAGACTTCTAACCACCTAAACTGTGAAAGAATAAATTTCTGTTTGTTAAAGGCATCTGCTTGTGGAATTTGTTACAGCAGTACTAGATACCTAAGACACTTCCATTGCTTCAGGACCCACCTCCTCTTTTAATATCTTTCTAATATCTTGAGTAATCCTTGACATTTCTCTTAAAAAAAGAAAATCATATTGTCTCGTTAAATACCCAACTCTTAAATATTAATTCCGGTTGCCATTGAGTCGACTGGGACTCATGGTAGCCCCATGTGTGTCAGAGTAGAATTGTCCTCCCCAGGGTTTTCAATGGCTGACTTTTCAGAAGTAGATTGCCAGGCCTCTCTTTTGAGGCACCTTTGGGTATGCTGAACCACCAACTTTTCGGTTAGCAGCTCAGCGCATCAGCGATTTGCACCACCCAGGGACTCCTATGTATTAATATCTCTACTAAAAAACAGTATAAGCTGGTGTATGAATTGGGATTTTGGATAAAAACAAAAGTTTAAATCATTACAGATTCAAAACATAAGAAACAAAGAGGATCCGAAATGCAGTCCCTGGAGGAAAACTAGGCAGAAGTAGCTACACTTAAGTTGTGAGCTCCTTGAGAGCAGGGACAAAGTCTTTGTCTCTGAGTTCTCTGCAGTTCCCAGTACAGTGCCTGGCACACATGGGCTTTCAAGACGTATTTGTTGAATACAGGATTAAAGGAGGAAAGATCCCTAGTTTTAAGCAGGTGCCTCCTACTTTTAATAGAAGGTTGATGTTTAAAGTGTTTAAATTAAAAGTCCCACAACATTAAACTAGTATGCGAACTTTGTTTTTTACAATTCATGAATTGGGGAAGTGTCTGGTCTGAACGTCAGACAACAGCCCCCAAGAGTGGTACAAAGTGGGAGGGCTTCTGTAAGTTCAGACATATGGGAGCAAAGAATGTATACTGGGCAAATTTTGGATTGGCTGGTAGACGTTTTCTTTCCTTATTTGTGATTAAGGGGAAATTTTGAACTAAGTTAAACTGAGTGGGCAAGTCCTAATTGGCTAGCTTCTGTTTCTGTTTCTGGGAAAGGCAATTGATGGACTTGGATTTTCACTCCCCGGGAGGTTGAACATTTACAAGAAGTAGAAACTTAGATTTCAGTTTGCTGAGGTAGGACTCAGCACAAGTGACTCCATTTTGGGCATAGGATAATCAGGTTAACAGAAGTAAACTTCGTCTGAACCCAAACAGTTGTGCCCAGCAGCTCCTTAAAGGCCGGATGGTTCAGAAAATGATTGTGGCGGAAAGTTAGGGAAACTGTCCCCTCTTTGCAGTCTCGCCCCTCCCTTCCCAACCCTCTTCTCAGCGTCTTGCCCTCGAAGGCCCTTCTCAACCCTTCGAGGTCCTTTTCAGGTCATGGTAGTGAAAAACACACTCTTCATTGACAAAATGTAGGGTATTTATGTTAAAAGTCCCTTTGTAAAGTTAGCTGGTTACGTGTCACTGTGGGGCCATGGAAGGTACGTGGGCTTTGGATTCCCAGTTTGTGCTGCTGTGAGAGCTAACTATAGGAGGCTCAACCCTCACACCTTCAAAATGGTGATAACAAAGCCCATATTTTATTATCTTTGTGGAAACCTGAGGTAATCACTGTAAAGGGAACATAACAGGAACTCAGTGAACGATAGCCGTTCCCACTGGAATTTAAGCTCTGTAGGTATTTTTGTCCGCTTTGTCATTGCTGTCTTCCCAGTGCCTGACACAGAATAGGCTCTTACAAATATTTGTTAAATAAATTATGTATTTGTTTACTCACCAAGCTACAGGCAGGAAACACATCCTCACATTTCGAATATGCTAAAATAGTATGGTGTTCAGTGTTTCTACTAACATCTGGCTTTAAGGCTTTGTATAGTATGTCAGGAAACCCTGGTGGCACAGTGGTTAAGTGCTACAGCTGCTAACCAAAGGGTCAGCAGTTTGAATCCACCAGGTACTCCTTGGAAACACTATGGCACAGTTCTATTCTGTCTTATAGGGCCGCTATGAGTTGGAATCGACTCGATGGCGCTGGGTCTGGTTTTTTGGTGGTATAGTATGCCAGAAGGAGCCCTGATAATGCAATGGTTAAGTGCTTGCCTGCTAACTGAAAGAATGGCAGTTTGAACCAACCCAGCAGGCCTGCAGGAGAAAAGACCTGGAGATTTGCTCCTGTAAATATTACAGCCAAGAAAACCCTATTGGGGCAGTTCTACCATGTCATATAGGATCTCTGAGTTGGATTCAATTCAACAGCACCTAACAACAACATAGTATGCCAGACAGTCGTGTGCTTTCAGCACAACTTGTGGAACTGCAGACAGATGCTATGTGTCAATGGTTCTAGAAGCGTGGTTCCAGACGACAGCATCAGCATCACCTGGGAGCTTGTTACAAGTGTAAGTTCTCAAGCCCCGCCAGAGGTCCACGACTCAGAAACTCCGGGCACGGGCCAGCAATCAGGTCTAACAAGCCCTCCAGTGATTCTGATGCATGCTGAACTTTGGAACCACTGATGCAGTGGTTAAAGTGCTCAGCTGTGAACCAAAAGAAAGGTCGGCAGTTTGAACCCATCAGCGGCTCTGCAGGAGAAAGACGTGGCAGTCTGCTTCCACAAAGATTCCAGCCTTGGAAACCCTCTGGAGCAGTTCTACTCTGTCCCACCGGGTCGCTATGAGTCGGCATTGACGCCATGGCAATGGGTTTGCTTTTGGATTGGTTTATATAAACTCTCCTATGCAGTAATTGTGAAGAACCTGAGCGCCCAGTGTCTGAGAAGACATGACTCGTACCTAGAAAACATAATCCATTGGAGGTTTCAGAATATGATGCTTGCAGAATTAATATCCTTCCGGTAGAGAAGTTTCAGGAACCTAAGCTGAGCCAGAGCTTGTGGGTTCACTTAACTGTCCCTACCACGTGATCTATGGATGGGCGCTGCTGGAGCTGACTAAACTACCTTGCTTTTATAATGGTGTCCCCTTTGCCTCACTATGGCAGAGTGGACCAGGGTGGGCAGTGGGCTCAAGGAAAACTCCAGCTGCAGGCTAGCCCTCAATTCTTATATTACTTAACAATGCAAACCAAATGCCTCTAATAGAGACCCAAATACCCAGTGGTTTAAAGAGAATAGCAGCCATTTCTTTCTTCCGTAACAGTCTAAGGGTGAACCATCCAGGCTGCGTGAAGTTATTTCCAGACCCTGGTTCCTCCATCTTGCTAGTCTGCCATCCCTCAGCATGTTGTCCCCCTTTACGTGACCAGGGCTGGGTCAACACCACATCCGCATTTCAGCTTACAGAAAGGAGAAAATCCAAGACAATTGGCTTTGTCTTTAAGGAGATGATGCCAGATTTGCCCATCTCACTTCCATTTACATCCCATTACTCACAGTCATGCCCAGCTGCAAAGCCAGCTGGGACTACGGTCTGCAACAGGTGTCTGCGTGCCTGCATAAAGCATAGAGGGTTCTAGCGCTACAACATGGATGAACCTGGAAAACATCAAGCTGAGTGAAATAAGTCAGGCATAAAAGGACAAATGCTGTATGATCCCACTCATATGAAATATCTAGAATATCTAGAGACCAAAGTTTATTAGTGGTGAGCTGGGGTGGGAAGGAGGGACTTCAGGCATACAGAGCTTCTGTCAAAGGGACAGGAAAAAGTGGAAATGAATAGCGGTGATGGTTGAACATGATAAATGGATAAGTTAGTGTTCCTAAATTGCAAAAAATGTTGAAATGGCCAGTGCTTTGTTACATACATATTTTCATCAGTAGCTATGGGCTTGATTCTGACTCACGGCACCCTGTGTGTGTCGGAGCAGAACTGTGCTCCTTAGGAGTTTTAATTGCTGATTTTGGGGAAGTAGACCATCAGGCCTTTCTTTTAAACATCAGGCCTTTCTTTTGAAGTGCCTCTGGGTGGACTGAACCTTCCAGCCTTACAGTTAGCAGCGGAGCATGTTAACCATTTGCACCACTCAGGGACCCACATAAATATTTACCACAAAAAAAGAAAAAAAAAATGAAAGGGAAAATGAACTCTGCCAGTGTCCCAAATAGCTAGCTACTCAATTCCTCTTCTCACGGTGCCCAGCTGTTCCATTCACCCCTATTCTTGGGTTCCTGATACTTCTGTATCCTTAGGTTCAAACCCCATTCCTTGAATTAGCTTGAGTAGGAACCTGTTCTTTATAACCAAGTGTGCTAGATTACAACAAGTTCACCTCAAATTCCTCACATCTTATTTCAAAGGCTGAAATAAACATAGTCGTGGCAAGTGGTGGGCTCAGACTAGGCGCCAAACACAGGGCTAATTGAGAAGGGCTGGGCTGTCCTGAGAAGGAGCCCTGGTGACATACTGGTTAAGTGCTCAGCTGCTAATAGAAAAGTCTGTGGTTTGAACCCACCAGCCGCTCCACAGGAGAAAGATGTGGTAGTCTGCTTCCATAAAGATTACAGCCTTGGAAACCCTAGGGGAAAGTTGTACTCCATCCTACAGGATCGCTAGGCATCAGAAGAGACTCAACCATAAGGGACTTTTTTTGGGGGGAGGGGGCTAGGGCAGTCCTGACTACAAAGATAGCCTTAAAATAAGATGAGGGACTTCTCCTGCAGGGCAGTTCTGAGCTATCCTGAACGCCGTAGGCAGTGGTGGTTCAGTGGTAGAGTTCTCGCCTTCCACGTGGGAAACCTGGATTTGATCCCTGGCCAGTGCACCTCGTGCACAGCCACCACCCGTCTGTCACTGGAGGCTTGCGTGTTGCTGTAATGCCAGCCAATGGCAGCTAACAACGTCCCGAACACTCTGTTGCCTGCAGCGAGAGCTGAGCTAAGACAAAACCTGGAAGTGCGTTAACTGGTCTTTGGCAGCTTTCATTCTGTTTCTGTGTTGTGGGTTTTTTTTTTTGCCCCCAGGATCCCTGCCACCAGAAAGCCACCCCCGTGTCCAGGCCTTCAGTGTTCCATGTTCTGTTGTGGGCATACGTGCCGGGGGCTTCTCAGGCCTTAGTACCTTAACATTAAATGTGACTTGCCAGAAGTGGGGAAATTTTAGGCCAGTTTGGGGGTTAGTCCTGGTTTGTTAGGGGGTTTTGTGGTCTGCAAATAATGCCCCAGCAGGGGCATTCTGACTGTGTTGTAGCATCACCTCTCTGTCCTCATTCTGGGATAATTGTCTGATGAGAGAAATAACACCCTTCTTCTTCTTTTAATTTCAGTTTTTCGTTTAGGATGACTGGTGACGATATAACAACTCAGAAGTGCTTAGATCTGTTCAGGGCATCTATTTCCTGGAAGAAAGAAGGAGAACCCCTGTGTCTCTCCTCTCTCATCCTTGTTTACTTCTCCTCCTCTTAAAGTTGGCCATTTTGACCCTGCCGTACAAATGCTTGGAGCCCTGGTGATGCAGTGTTTAAGGTTGGCATTTTGAATCTGCCAGGCGCTCCTTGGAAATGCTGTGGGGCAGTTCTACTCTGTCCTACAGTGTCACTATGAGTTGGAATCAACTTGATGGCAACTTTTTTTTTTTTTTTTGGTACAAATGCATAATGATACTTTTGGTGAGGGGTCATAATATACTAAGGTGAATCAGAAGAACCCCTCCATAAGATTTTGTACAAAGCTGAAAATAAAGACAATGTTTAAAGTTGATCGGCTCAGCACCTGTCCTTAGGCTCATTTATCCTGGGTTTCTTGACTCCACCTCTGGGTAGTTTTCCCTCTCATGGGGCATGTTTTGATATTCCATAATTTTCAGTGAAATAATGGGACCATTACAGTTCCATGATATTCTGTTCATGGTAGGCTGTTTGGAAGAAAGGGAAGAAGGAGGAGGGGGTAGGGAGAGGGCATGGTATCAGTAAACGGCCGTTATGTGCCCAACACTGCCAGATGCTTCTAATTCTTAGCAACTTGAGAAAGAATTGCTATGCCAACTTCTGAGAAAATTGAGACTCAGAAATGTTATGCAATTTTCCCAGTCACCAATAGCTAATAAGTGGTAAAGGCAGAATCTGAACAAGGTTTTTTTGGTTCTAAAACCTGTACTCAAAAATTGGCTTCAACCATTTTATGTAGAGCATCTTCCATTAGTAGCTGTACCTTGGAAACTAGGAAAGGACTATGGACATCTTAATGGTAGTTTGTATTGTGGATAGGGGTGGAGGGACAATGAGGACTACAGTGAACAAATTCAGTAGTTTATCATGGGGGGGCCACATCTGCTACAGCCTCTTACTGTTTGACTCGAGGAGAATTTATTCCCTTCCCTGTTACTTAGTTTTACTACCAGATTAAAAAAGATAGAGAGAGAGACAACGATCACAGTGGACTCAGTAAAAATAAACAAACAAACCCCAGTGCAGTGTAATGGATCACTTTTTTTTTTTAATTAACTTTTATTGAGCTTCCAGTGAACGTTTACAAATCAAGTCAGTCTGTCACATATAAGTTTATACACATCTTACTCCGTACTCCCACTTGCTCTCTCCCTAATGAGTCAGCCCTTGCAGTCTCTCCTTTCGTGACAATTTTGCCAGCTTCCAACTCTCTCTATCCTCCCATCCCCGCTCCAGACAGGCAATGCCAACACAGTCTCAAGTGTCCACCGGATATAATTAGCTCACTCTTCATCAGCATCTCTCTCCTACCCACTGTCCAGTCCCTTTCATGTCTGATGAGTTGTCTTCGGGGATGGTTCCTGTCCTGTGCCAACAGAAGTTTTGGGGACCATAACCGCCGGGATTCCTCTAGTCTCAGTCAGACCATTAAGTATGGTATTTTTATGCGAATTGGGGTCTGCATCCCACTGATCTACTGCTCCCTCAGGGGTTCTCTATTGTGCTCCCTGTCAGGGCAGTCATCGGTTGTGGCCGGGCACCATCTAGTTCTTCTGGTCTCAGGATGATGTAGGTCTCTGGTTCACGTGGTCCTTTCTGTATCTTGGGCTCCTAGTTGTCGTGTGACCTTGGTGTTCTTCATTCTCCTTTGCTCCAGGTGGGTTGAGACCAATTGATGCATCTTGGATGGCCGCTTGTTAGCATTTAAGACCCCAGACGCCACATTTCAAAGTGGGATACAGAATGTTTTCATAATAGAATTATTTTGCCAATTGACTTTAAACCATGGTTCCCAAACCCCCACCCTTGCTCCGCTGACCTTTGAAGCATTCATTTTATCCCAGAAACTTCTTTGCTTTTGGTCCAGTCCAATTGAGCTGACCTTCCATGTATTGAGTGTTGTCCTTCCCTTCACCTAAAGCAGTTCTTATCTACTAATTAATCAGTAAAAAACCCTCTCCCTCCCTCCCTCCCTCCTCCCCTCGTAACCACAAAAGTATGTGTTCTTCTCAGTTTATACTATTTCTCAAGATCTTATAATAGTGGTCTTATACAATATTTGTCCTTTTGCCTCTGACTGATTTCGCTCAGCATATGGATCACTTTTATAAAGCCTTTCTCACTATGGTTTTGTAACTCCCACCAAATGGTTGGGTGGGACTATGCGTTTAAGGTGCTTGTGGCCCACCAAAGGGATTGGACACCTTGCTAATAATGCAAAAGAGGTGTATGGCACCCTCGTGGTGGTGGGGCTGTGCAAATAAAGTGTATGGAACCCTAACGAGGGGGTTGGTCAGTTTTGCAATCACACTCGGCTTAAAATGAGTCATTCCAGAGGTAGAAAGAGGAGACCTGACTACTACCAAGAAGGAGACGGGAGTGGAGTGTACCCATTGGACTTGGGATCCCTGCACTGAAACCCTCCTAGACCCAGGAGACAGAGAGAGAGAGAGAGCTGTAACACCAAAGATGACAAGAAGGTGAGAAGCAGTGGGAGAGAAATGGCAGCAGCAGAAGCATCCGAAACAGGAGACTGGCAGGAGATGGTATGGTGAGCTTCCCAGTCCATGGAGGGAGAAAGCTAAGAGCCTTCAGGCAGAAAGCTTGCTGGTGGAGTAGGGTGCTTCTGGGCATAGGGTGGAGCTAGCCTTCCTTACCCACATAGAAAGAGAGCTGAGTGCTTTCGAGCTGGGACTTACTGGTGGAGTGGGGTGCCTTTGGGCACTTATCCATGGAGCTAGAGAGCTTTGTAACACTTGCCTGAGCAGGGCAGAAGTCAGGCTGATGGATTAGGCCGAGGGCCAGAGAGAGGCCTGCCTGCAGGCATAACTGAGTAGAGGCTGTCTTGATCAAAGAACTGTATCCTGAATTGTAACCTGTTACTTCTCTAATAAACTCCTAACTGTGAGTATGATCTGGGAGTTCTGTGTTGCTACTGCCAGGAATTATTGAACCCAGCAGAGAAGTAGAGGGTTCTGTGGGAGGGATGGCTGTGTCAAAATTGGTAAAAGGGTTGGAGAGAGGAGGTATGTCTGACCTCCACCCAATAGGAATCAGTCTTGGGTTGTTGATCTTGATTATCCTTCCCCCTTGAGAAGTTAGAGGAGGTCAGATGTCCCTGCCATGCTATTTATATGCTTAGCAAGTAGAAATACATACATATGAATATAAGTAGATTATAAATAGATTATAAACACTCCTTAAAAAGCGTTCAGTATAAAAAAAACTTTTAATTTCTGTTATGACATTAGTCTTAAGTTTTTGAAGGTAGAGACCATGTTTTAGTCAAGAAATTCTAAAATGTTAGAACTGAAAGAAACTTCAGAGATGAACTAGTCTAACCTCGTTTTTATGGATGAAAAGAAAATGTCTTTTCCTGGTTCCCTTAAATGGCCTAGTGAGATGCCTTGTGTAAAAATGGCGTGGGGGTGGTATCTGACCTCCTCTAACTTCACAAGGTGGAAGGAAACTCAAGGTCAACTGCCCAAGGCTGATTCCTATGAGGCAAGGTCAGACATACCTCTTCTCTCTGCCATCTTTACCAATTCTGACACCAACCGTACCTCCCATGGCACTCTCTACTTCTCTGCTGGGTTTGATAATTCTTTGCAATGGCCACACAGAATTCACAGACAATGCTCACAGTTATGGGGTTTATTAAGGAAGTAACAGGTTACAATTCAAGTTCAGGAATGCTCAGGATACAGTTCTCCCATCAGGACACACTCTTCCCAGCCATGCTTGCAGACATGCCTCTCCTTGGCCCTCTGGCTCTGCCCAAAGGCATTCAGCTTTCTCACTCTGTGAGCTGAGAAGCCCGCCACACCCTGTCCTGCTGCCGGGTCTCAGCTGCTGTATCTTTCCTACTGCTCTCACTGCCTTCAGTGTTACAGCTCTCTCTCCTCTCTCTCTGTCTCCTGGTTCCAGGATCTTCTCAGTGCAGGGATCCTGGATCCAAAGGACATGCTCTCCGCTCCTGGCTGTTCTTCCTTGGTGGTGGTAGGATCATCTCCCTCATGCCTCTGATATGGCTCATTTCAAGCCCAGCATGATGGCAAAATTGACCAATCCCTTTCATGGGCCACAATTACCCTATCACACATTATCGCCCAATCACTTGGGTGGGAGTTATAAGACCATGGCTGGAAAGGTCACACAAAAGTGATCCATTGCACCACATCTTGTATAGAGTTGTTGTTGTTAGGTGTCTCTCACGGAGTGAGAGAGCTGAGTGCCTCTGTGCAGGAGGCTTCCTGGTGAAGTGGGGCGCCCATGGGCACTTATCAGTGGAGCTAGGCTTACTGACACAATGGAGCAAGAGGCTAAGTGCCTTCCAGCTGAAGTTTACTGGTGGAGTGGGGTGCCTCCAGGCACTTGTCAGTGGAGCTAAAGAGCTTTGGGACACTTGCCCAAGTAGGGCAGACACAGGCAGTGAGACCTGAGGGACTGAGTGCCCAAGGAACCAGGAAGCAGAAGCTGAAGAGACAAGGAACATAGGAAGCAGAGCTGCCTCAGTCTCGTAGGGTAGAACCATGACCTCTGGGGTCTCAAAGAGTGAAGCCACCACTTAAAAGGACTAGGAGAATGGGCCCATGCTTATGGAATTCACTGGCCTTACCATGTTTCCCATCATCCTGAAGCAGCTGGCTTGATAGAATGATGGACTTGTCTTCTAAAGACACAATTACAGCACCAGCTAGGTGGCAATACCTTGCAGGGTCGGGGCAATGTTCTCTACCCAGACCCTCCAAAAGAAGGCTGTATATGCTCTAAAAAAACCAGTGTCCAATATATGGTGCTGTATCTCCCACAGCCAAGATTCATGGGTCCAGGAATCGAAGAGTGGAAATGGAAGTGGTACCGCTCACTATTATCCCTAGTGACCCACTCAAAAAATTTTTACTTCCAGTCCCTGCAACCTTATGCTTTTCAGGTCTAGAGATCTTAGTTCCGAAGAAAGGAATGCTCCCACCTGGAGACACATTACTGATTCCATTGAGCTGGAAGCTAAGAATGCCACCTGGCCACTTTGGGCTCCTTATGCCTCTGGGTCAACAGGCAAAGAAGGGAGTTACCATATTGTCTGGTGTGATCGGTCCTGATTACTAAGAGGAAATTAGATTAGTATTATGTAATGGAGGTAAAGAAGAGTGTGTCTGGAATGCAGAAGATCCCTAGGATGTCTTTTAGCTCTGCCATGCCCTGTGATTAAAGTCAATGGAAAACTACAGCAATCTAATTCTGACATGAAGGTTTGGGTCACCCCACTAGGTAAAGAATCATGACCAGGTGAGGTGCTTGCTGAGGGCAGATGGAACACGGAATAGGTGGTGGAAGACGGCATTTCTAAATATGACCGTGTGACCAGTTGCAGAAAGGAGGACTGTAACTGTTATGAGTGTTTCTGCCTTGTATGTGTACATTAAATATTTTTGTTTTCTTCACTTATAAAATACAAGATATAAACAGGGCTAGTATGTATTCGGTTGTATGTGTGTTCATTGTATCATGTTAGGTGCAAGTATGACTTTATAATTGTCTTTATTCAGACATTATATAATGTTTAAGATGTTTACAGGTGCCACGTTGACAAGGGGTGGACCGTGATCGTTAAGGTTGTGTGTCAACTTGGCTGGGCTGTGATTCTCAGTGATTTGACAGTTATGATAGTTTGGCAGTGATATGATGATGTGATCACTTCCGTGATGAAATTTGGTATTTCTGTCATAGTAGCACTAGACGATTAAGGCTGGTGCCATCGAGTCCATTTTGACACAGAGCAATCCTGTAGTACAATTGCCCCGTACTGGTTTCTAGGCTGTAATCTTCATGAGAGCAGATCACCAGGTCTCTCTCCTGCAGAGCTGCTGGTGGGTTTGAATAGCCAACATTTCACCTAGCAGCTGAGTGCTTAGCCGTTGCACCACTGGGGCTTAATAAATAGCAGTTGAATAAATGAATGGATTTCCATTATATACTTTGTAGTTTGATCTCACCCGCTGTGAACAAGAACACACAGGAGCAATCTGAACCTCTGAACAATCGTTAATCTCTGCTTTGGAAGTTTACTTGTTTTTTAGCTTTTCCCTTCTGAAATGACCTTTACTGCAGTTTATGTTTAGATTAGAATATAAATTCAGGGTATTCAAGCATTTCATAGAAAACATTCCAGTGTCTTCTCTGATTGCATAAGACCTGCAGTGATGACCAAACCAGTATTTGGGGGACGCTGCTAAACTATGTAACTCTACTTATTTCACCAGTATGACCTTCTGCACCAAGGCTGAGGTCCCTGATGGCAAGGCAAGCTCATTTCTACCCCTGGCTCCAGGGCTGACTTCATGGGCTTGAGGTCTGTGCAAGTCACGCAGGCCCCCACACACCCCTCCTCCCCTGTTGAGAAGAGCCCTGCGCTTGTTTTAATGCACTGCTGTCACCTTCTTGAAATTCTTAACAGTTTTTGAACTAGTGGGTCTGTGTTCCCATTTTTCACTGGGCCCTGTGAATTATACGACAGGCCTGTCTGGCTTCCTGTTCATGCTAGAGCATTTTCCATCTCACTCCTCAAGTCCCCCAGGCTCCTCCTTAAGATAGGGCTATCACATGCCCCATTCTTGGTGGGGTCTAAAACATCTGCCAAGACTAGAATAAACTGGTTAAGTACGTTATTCAGAATGAGCTGCTTTCCTTGTGCATATTGCCAAACTAATAGAGTGGACTGAAGGCATATTAATCATTGAGCAGTACCAGTTGATATATAAGCTACTGGCTTACATTGCTTATTTCTTTTAACTATTATCTCAATCCCTTGAGATACGTGCTATTTTTCTTATTTTGCAGATGGGACAGATGAAGCTCAGGGAGATTAGCAAGTGGCAGGGCTCACATGTCATTCTGATTTTTCTGACTCCAAAAGCCCATTTCCATTTCACTGCCTGTGCTAATCTGAGGCCTGGGAAACCTGCCCCTGAGGTCACTGCATTACCTGGGGTCAAAGGACTTCTCTCACAGTTTTCACACCATTACCTTTTGCACACGACCTTCTACAGGTGTGTGGTTAACAACTGTTGTTGTTAGCAAATGTAAAGTCAGCCCCTGACTCATGGCGACCTCACACACATGGAGCAAAACGCTGCCCAGTCCTGCGCATCACCATGATCAGGTGCAGGTTCAACCATTGTGATCCACAGGGTTTTAATGGCTACTTTTTGGACGTAGATCACCAGGCCTTTCTTCCTACTCAGTCTTAGACATAAGCTCCACTGTAACCTGTTCAGGATCAGAGCAACAGGCAAGTCTCCATGGATGGATGGGTGGCCACTACTGAATCACGTGGTTAACAACTAGGATACATTATTCTAGACTCTCCCCTATCAGGCTTTCGTTGTAGCAGCTGCTTGCTCAGGCTCATCCATGGAACTAGAAATGAAGTGGCACATAGCCTTTGCTTGTGTGGGTGGGACCCAAAAGGTGCAGCACAGAGCAGCTTCAAGAATCGATGTGCTCTGGGGTCTCGAGTCCAAGGCAACATGCGCTGGCATATGCCTCACTCAGCAGCACTTTCCGCTCTGTGATAGCCAATAAAAAAAAAAAAAAATTTAATGACAACCATTTATTCATTAACTTGTTTCACAAACCTCCATACATACTTATAGCAATATGCCAGGTACTGAGGCATAGCAGTTAAGAGCCACGGCTGCTAACCAAAAGGTTGGCGGTTTGAATCCACCAGGTGCTCCTTGGAAACCCTGTGAGGCAGTTCTACTCTGTCCTTTAGGGTCACTATGAGTGGGAATCGACTTTGAATGGCAACGAGGTTTTTCGGTTTTTGGTGCTAGGCTCCACGGAGACAATGATGAGAGACACATAGTCCCTGCCTTCCAGAAAGGTACAGACTTTTATCCTCTTTACTGCAACATCTTGTCAGCCCTAGCTCTGAATTCTAGGAGCCGGAAGTCAGAGTAGATTCAGGAAGTAGATGGAATATTATTTCGGAAGCTCACTGGACTTCTCCCTTGCCTGAACTTTGCTGCAGATCAGGGCCCTGGGCTGGGTGGCACACCTCTCTCTACCATAATTTGCATCCTTGAGTAGCAGCTGGCTCTGGCTAGCTTTAAACCATCCTCTGCCTTGGCACCCAGAAACATTATCCGAAAACTGGAGTGAGGAAGAGGAGAGTAGCAAACAGATGCCGCCCTGGAGCCCCGCGCCCTGCACCTGGCTGCACAACTGTGTACAACCATTGGCTGCTCAGCTGCCTGAGGAAGCCAGCAGGGAGAGAAGGCCAGAAGGACACTCAGCAAAGGCAGGAGTGGCTTACAGTTCTCTGTGAGTGTTTCCACGGCAACAATGACAACAGCTTGTATTTATAGACTATCTCCAAGGAGCTCAAAGCACTTTACAGACACATTGTCTTTCTTCTGAGAGGGAAAGAACAGGAGAGGAGGAAGAATAGAGGACATAGAGGGAACAGGAGAGGAGGGACAGAAGGACATGGTGTGCTATTAAGCATATTTCACAGATGGCCCAGAATGCAGAAGTTGGTGACCCAAGGTGGCGCCGTAAGCCAGTGACAGATGGTAGATTGAATGGACCTAGTGGCTCATATAGCTCCTTGAACCCTTGCTGGTTGCTGGCCTTAGGCAGATGTCAGGGCTGAGCTGACATCTAGCTCTATTCAGTGTCACCTGGTGATCGGATAAACTCTGGGGACATCAAGGCAGTTTGGCTCAGCTATTATTGATGTGAAACATGGGGACAATTCGTCCATCAAGATTTGGGGGTAATGTCCAAAGTCCTTATAGCCACAGCCACCAGGCAGTCCCAGACTGTCCCAGGGCTAGGAGACTGAGATGTCCTAATAAACTCAGGCAACAAGTACTGTAAAATGTACAGAGAGACTGCCCACATGGATGGACATGGTCCCGTAAATGGAGCTTATTTCACAGCAGGAGTTTCGGGGCCTCCGGACCTAGGAAGGAATGCTTCTTGGGTCTCCCCTGAGACACATGCCTGACCTGCTGATGTGGAATGTGGCTTAGAGTTATTGTAGCTTATGAAATTGAAAATGAGGTTTGTGAATCCCAGATCTACCATTCACTGCATAAAATGCTTTGCACAAGTGAAACCAGTGTGCTCAGGTGGAGCTGGACACCTGGGGGTGGGTTAGAGTGCTCTCAAACTCCCTAGCCCTGGAGAGGTTTTTGTCCTCATTCTTCTTTAGTGAAAGTTTGCCAACCTTTGTCCCCACTTCTTACCCTCATAGATCTTCTATTTCACCCACTCCCAAGTTAGACTCTGGGAAGAAAAAAATAAAAATAAGAAAGATCTATTTTCTTTTTAAAAAGGGAGCCGTTATCTGTAGAGCACTCAGCTAATCCAGCCACAGTCCCCATGGCAACCTCGGAGACTGGGTTCATTCTCCTGCAGGTCTTCAGTGATCTTTACGAACAAATTGTGTGGGTTTCTGCAGGCTGCTTCCCCTTGGGCTGAAGGGTCAGTTATTTTTGGTTGTTTGAGTAGTTGACAGGGTGAGTCCCAGGAAAGTCAAGTGTTTGATTTACAAATAGGTGTCTGACCCTTAGAGCAAAAAAGAAAAAAAAAAAAAAAATTAAGCAAGGAACACTCTGAAGAAAGAAATGGTTTGCGAGTGCCTTCTGATTCCTAGCACCAAGTTAGGCATTTTATCTATATTCATCAGTACCTGGATGCTCACCCATCAGCACCCCTTTCACCCTCCCAGGACACACGCTGAATTTCTTTTTGTTCCTCCAAGAGACCATACTCCCTTTAAACTCCTAGCATCAGGCTCTTTGAAAGAAGGAATCTTGCGTTGTTTGCCACTGGATCCCCAGCCCCTAGTTTCTTGCCAGGTACTGACTCAGTGTTTGTAAATGAATGAATGAACCCATGTGTTATGAGTTGAATTGCACCCCCCAAAAATATCAACTTGGCTAGGCCATGGTTCACGATTCTGTGATCCAATGTGATTACCTACGTGTTGTAAATCCTAACCCCTACGATGTTAATGAGGCAGGATTAGAGGAAGTTATGTTAACGAGGTTGGACTCAATCTATAGGATTAGGTTGTATCTTGAGTCAATTGCTTTTGAGGTATAAAAGAGAGAATCAAGCAGAGAGGAGGGGGAACTTATGCCACTAAGAAAGAAGCACTGGGAGCGGAGCACATCCTTTGGACCCAGGGCCCTTGCGCTGAGAAGTTCCTAGACCAGGGGAAGATTAATAACAAGGATATTCCCCCAGAACTAACAGAAAGAGAAAGCTTTTCTCTAGAGCTGGTGCCCTGAATTTGGACTTCTAGCCTCCTAGACTGTGAGAGAATAAATTTCTGTTTGTTAAAGTCATCCATTGTGGTATTTCTGTTATAGCAGCACTACATAACCAAGACACCATGGACTGGAAAGCTTTCTGTGGCTTTTCTCTTCTTCTTTCAGTCCTCACACACTTTTCTTGGCTTAACTGTTCCTCATCCTTAAGGCCTCCATTTCCAACTAGTTGCTCTAGAGTTGATTTCAACTCATGATGACCCCATGTGGGTCAGAGTGAAACTGTGCTCATAGAGTTTTCAGTGGCTGATTTTTTGGAAGTAGATCACCAGGCCTTTCTTCCAAGGGGCATCTGGGTGAAATCCAACCTCAACCTTTTGGTTAGCAGCCGAGCTAGTTAACTGCACCACCCAGGGACTTCAATCATTTCTACAAAGTGAGCTATTACCTCAAACATTTTAAACTGTGAATTATAAATTTAATATGTATAAATTTATCTCCATAGTGGACCTCACCAGATGGAAAACACAGGAATGAAATCAACTACATCCATGGAAAGACACAATGGAAAAGCTCAATATCATCAGTCAGAAAAAGGCCAGGAGCCAACTGTGGCACAGACCATCAATTGCTTATATGCAAGTTCAAGTTGAAGCTGAGGAAAATTAAAACAAGTCTATGAGAACCAAAATACAGCTTTGAGTATATCCCAGCTGAATCTGGAGACCATCTTAAGAATAGGTTTGTCATATTGAACATTAACGACCAAAGACCAGGGAGTTGTGGGATGACATCAAGTACATAACACATGAAGAAAGCAAGAGGTCATTGAAAAGACAGGAAAGAAAGAAAAGACCAAAATGGATGTCAGAAGATAACTTCTCTTGAATGTAGAGTAGCTAAAGCGAATGGAAGAAATGATTAAATAAAAGAGCTGATGAGAAGATTTCGAAGGGTGGCCCTAGAAGACAAAGTAATGTATTACTTTGCAAAGATCTGGAGGTAGAAAAGCAAAAGGGAAGAACATGCTTGGCATTTCTCGGGCTGAAAGAAATGAAAAAAAATTCAAGCCTCGAGTTGCAATTTTGAAGGATTTTGTGGAAAAAATACTGAAAGACATAGGAAGTATCAAGAGAAGATGGAAGGAATACGCAGAGTCACTGTACCAAAAAGAATTGGTTGATGTTAAACCATTTCAGGAAGTAGCATATGACCAAGAACAGATGGTATTGAAGGAAGAAGTCCAAGCTGCATTGAAGGCATTCGCAAAAAACAGGGGCCTAGGAATTGACGGAATACCAGTTGAGATGTTTCAACAAGCAAATGCAGAGCTAAAGTTCCTCACTTTTCTATGCCAAGAAATTTGGAAGTCAGCTACCTGGCCAATAGACTGAAAGAGATCCATATCTGTGCCCATTCCAAAGAAAGCGGATCCAACAGAATGCAGAAATTATCAATCAATATCATTAATATCACACATGAGTAAAATTTTGCTGAAGATAATTCAAAAATAATTGCAGCACTACATTGAAAGAGAACTGCCAGAAATTCAAGCTGGATTCAGAAGAGGACACGAATGAGGGATATCACCGGTGATGTCAAATGCTTCTTGGCTGAAAGCAGAGAATATCGGAAAGATGTTTACCTGTGTTTTATTGACTATGCAAAGGCATTCAACTGTGTGGGTCATAACAATTCATGGATAACATTGCAAAGAATGGGAATTCCAGAACACTTAATTGTGCTCATGAGGAACCCATACATAGATCAAGAGGTAGTCATTTGAACAGAACAAGGAGATACTGTGTGGTTTAAATCAGGAAAGGTGTGCATATCAGGGTTGTATCTTTTCACCATACTTATTCAACCTGTATGCTGAGCAAGTATCTGAGAAGCTGGACTGTATGAAGAAGAACAGGGCATCAGGATTGGAGGAAGACTCGTTAATAACCTGCGATATGCAGATGACACAATCTTGCTTGCTGAAAGTGAAGAGGACTTGAAGCACTAGCTCACGAAGATCAAAGACTGTAGCCTTCAGTATGGATTGCACCTCAACATAAAGAAAACAAAAATCCTCACAAGTGGACCAATAAGCAACATCATGATAAATGGAGAAAAGATAGAAGTTGTCAAGGATTTCATTTTACTTGGATCCACAATCAACAGCCATGGAAGCAGCAGTCTAGAAATCAAATGACACATTGCATTGGGTAAATCTGCTGCAAAGGACCTCTTTAAAGTGTTCATAAGCAAAAGTTTCACTTTAAAACACTAAGATGTGTCTGCCCCAAGTCATGATATTTTCAATCTCCTTATAAGCATGAGAAAGCTGGACTGTCAATAAGGAAGGTGGATGAGGAATTAAAACCTTTGAATTATGCTGTTGGCAAAAATAATGAATATTCCATGGACTTTTAGAAGAAGGAAAAAATCTGTCTTGAAAGAAGAGCAGCCAGAATGTTCCTTAGAAGCAAGGATGGTGAAACTTGGTCTCATGTACTCGGACATGTTATCAGGGAGGACCAGTCCCAGAAGAAGGACATCATACTTGGTAAGGTAGAGGCTCAGTGAAAAAGAGGAAGATGCCCAATGAGATAGATTGACACTGTGGCTACAACAATGGGCTCAGGCAGAGCAATGATTGTGAGGAAGGCACGTGATCAGGCCATGTTTCATTTTGTTGTACACAGGGTCGTTGTGAGTTGGAACTGACTCTGCAGCAGCTAACAGCAGCCCCTCTCTGCTCACAGGGACCTTAAAGGACAGAGTAGAACCTCCCCGTATGGGTTTCTATCCTCTAATGTTTACAGGTGCATATATATCCAGTCCTTCTTCCACAGAGCTGCTGGGTGGGTTTGAACTGTGAACCTTTTGGTTAGCAGCCACGTGCTTAACCACTGCTCCACCAGGGCACCTCAAAATGACAAGATGGCACACAACAACAACCTTCCTCTCTAGAATACTGATGAATCTTATAGTTCAGGTTGCTGCTGGAACTGGAAACTCTGGTGGCGCAGTGGTTAAGAGATATGGCTGCTAACCAAAAGGTCGGCTGTTCAAATCCACCAGATGCTCCTTGGAAACTCTATGGGGGCAGTTCTACTCTGTCCTATAGGGTCACTGTGGGTCAGAATCGACTTGATGGCAGTGGGTTTGGTTTTTTTGTTTGGCTGAAACTGAAGGTTATATTCTCTAAGAGAAAAGATATTGACTGAGGGGTCCATGAGGAAAATGTGAAGTTGTTGGTTGATGGTGGGTAATCTGTGAGCTTTTTAAACCCATAAACAGTGGCCACAGTAGCCCGTTGGTTGGGTTGACAACTGGAAGCTAGTTTCTTAACTGGCAGCAAGCAAACAGGCCCACATCATAATGAGACAAAACATAAAAGAAACCACCTACCACAAATGTCATTGATAGACACAGTAAGTTAATTGATGAACGTGGAATAATAGAAATTCCAGCTGATTTCAGAACTGTATGACATATTCCAAGGCCAAAATGGCTCTGCTGACTCTTTTGAACATAGTTAACAAAAAGATACATTTGTAATTTGTTCCCTTTAAGGCAGTCATATTATCAAAAGGCACTGAAGTTGGCAGGAGAGTTTTTTTCTTGCAACGCTCTGTGTAAAGACTTCCATTCTCACTGCAGGTAGTCACCAGAGTCCTTACTGTGGCTTCCGAGGCTCCATATCTCAATGCTGGCTGCACATTCCTAATGATTTAAGGAGATTTAAAAAAATTCTCATGCTCAGGTCCCACCCAGGATCAACTAAGAATCTCTGAAGGTGGGGCCTGGGCATGGATTTTGTTTTAACTGAAGTATGCTGTTGTTGTTAGGTGCCATCGAGTCGGTTCCGACTCATAGCGACCCTATGCACAACAGAATGAAACACTGCCCGGCCCTGCACCATCCTTACAATCGTTGTTATGCTTAAGCTCATTGTTGCAGCCACTGTGTCAATCTACCTAGTCGAGGGTCTTCCTCTTTTCCGCTGACCCTATACTCTGCCAAGCATGATGTCCTTCTCCAGGGACTCATCCCTCCTGACAACATGTCCAAAGTATGTAAGACGCTGTCTCACCATCCTTGCTTCTAAGGAGCATTCTGGTTGTACTTCTTCTAAGACAGATTTGTTCGTTCTTTTGGCAGTCCATGGTATATTCAATATTCTTCGCCAACACCGCAATTCAAAGACGTCAACTCTTCTTCGGTCTTCCTTATTCATTGTCCAGCTTTCACATGCATATGATGTGATTGAAAATACCATGGGTTGGGTCAGGCGCACCTTAGCCTTCAGGGTGACGTCTTTGCTCTTCAACACTTTGAAGAGGTCCTTTGCGGCAGATCTGCCCAATGCAATGCGTCTTTTGATTTCTTGACTACTGCTTCCACGGTTGTTGATTATGGATCCAAGTAAAATGACATCCTTGACAACTTCAGTCTTTTCTCCGTTTATCATGATGTTGCTCATTGGTCCAGTTGTGAGAATTTTTGTTTTCTTTATGTTGAGGTGTAATCCATACTGAAGGCTGTGGTCTTTGATCTTCATTAGTAAGTGCTTCAAGTCCTCTTCACTTTCAGCAAGCAAGGTTGTGTCATCTGCATAACACAGGTTGTTAATGAGTCTTCCTCCAATCTTGATGCCCCGTTCTTCTTCACACAGTCCAGCTTCTCGGATTATTTGTTCAGCATACAGATTAAATAGGTATGGTGAAAGAATACAACCCTGACGCACACCTTTCCTGACTTTAAACCAATCAGTATCCCTTTGTTCTGTCCGAACAACTGCCTCTTGATCCATGTAAAGGTTCCTCATGAGCACAATTAAGTGTTCTGGAATTCCCATTCTAATTGAAGTATAGTAGACACATAATAATAGACACATATTTAAAGTATACAAATGAATAAGCTTGACCTATGTAAACACCCTGAAACCATCACTACAACCAGGATCGTGAACATATATCCATCACCCCCAAAGTTTCCTTCTGCACTCTTGTAACCCTTCCCTCCTTCCCTTCATTGCTCCCCCAAAGCAATCAGTGATTGTCATCCTGTCACTGTAGGTTAGTTTGCATTTTGTAAGGTTTTATATAAATATAGTCATACAGTAAGGAGCCGTGGTGGTGCAACAGTGAAGTGATTGGCTGCTAACTGAAATGTTGGCAGTTCAAACCCAGCCAGTGGCTTTGTGGGAAAAAGACCTGTAAAGATTACAGCCTGGAAAACCCCATGTGTTTTCTACTCAATTATATATTCAACAGTATATATTCTTTTTTTGTCTGGCTTCTTTCCCTCGGCATAATTATTTTGAGATGTTATTGCATACATTGTAAGTATTTTCCTTTAAACTCATTTTTTTTTTTTTAAATTAAAAGCAGCCAGATTGAGAGCAAACAACTCACACAATCCCTTCCAACCCTCCCCTACCTCTTGTGACCTCTTCTCCTGCTGCCCCTTCCCTTCTCCACTCCCCTCCAGGCATGCTGCCCTGCTTGGTTCAGGCTTTTGCTCTCCTGTTCTTGCCACTCTTCCCTCAGATGCCTGCTTGGCTCACTTCCTCATCCCCTTCAGGCCTTTGCTCAAATGTCACTTTCTCAATGAGACCTATCCTTCTTACTCCTTCCCTGCTTGCACACTCCCTACCCTCCACTAATCTTCTCTCATAGCACTTCTGACCTTACGTCATGTATTTTATGTGAGTATCATTTCTCCTCTCCCACTAGGAGGCCACCCTAAGAGGACAGGGGTTATAATAAAAGCTGGACACATAAAAGCCAAAAAAAAACCAGTTGCTGTTCAGTCAGTTCTGACTCAAGGTGACCCCATGTGTTGCAAAGTAGAACAGCACTCTAGAGTTGTCAAGGCTATGCCCTTTTGAAAGCAGATCGCCAGGCCTCTCTTCCGAGGTGCTTCTGGGTGAGTTCAAAGAGCCAGCCTTTTGGTTAAGTAGTTGAGATCTTAACTGTTTGTACTACCCAGGACTCTAGGCATATAATGTTGTTGCTGTTAGGTGTCCACAAGTCGATTCCGACTCATATGTGCAATAGAATGAAACACTGTCTGGTCCTGTGCCATCCTCACAATCATTGCTATGTTTAAGCCCTTTGTTGAAGCCACTGTGTCAATCCATCTTGTTGAGGGTCTTCCTCTTTTTCACTGACCTTACCAAGCGTGAGGTCCCTCCTGACAACATGTCCAAAGTACATAAAACCAAGTCTCGCCATCCTTGCTTCTAAGAACTATTCTAGCTGTATTTCTTCCAATATAGGCTTGTTCACTCCTCTGGCAATCCATGGTGTATTGAATAGTCTTCATTAACAGCAAAATTCAAAGGCGACAGTTCTTTTTTTTTTCTTTTTTATTGTATTTTAGGTGAAGGTTTACAGAACAAACTAGTTTCTCATTAAACAGTACACAAATTGTTTTATGACATTGGTTAACAGCCCCTCGACATGTCAACACTCTCCCTTCTTAACCTTGGGCTCTCTATTACCAGCTTTCCTGTCTCCTCCTGCCTTCTAGTCCTTGACCCAGGGCTCGTGTGCCCCTTTAGTCTTCTTTTGTTTTATGAGCCTGTCCACTCTTTGGCTGAAGGGTGACCCTCAGGGGTGACTTCATTACTGAGCTGAAAGGGTGTCTGAGGGACATACTCTCAGGGTTTCTCCAGACTCTGTCAAGTCAGCAAATCTGGTCTTTTTATTGAGTTAAAATTTTGTTATACTTTTTTCTCTAGTCCTGTCTGGGACCCTCTATTGTGATCCCTGTCAGAGCCGTCAGTGGTGGTAGCCGGGCACCGTCTAGTTGTACTGGGCTCAGTCTAGTGGAGACTGTGGTGGAAGTGGTCCATTAGTCCAAAGGCAAAAACCTTTAGTCTTCCTTATTCACTGTCCAGCTTTCAATCACAAGGTGATTGAAAACACCATGGCTTGGAGCAGGTGCATCTTAGTCCCCAAAATGACATCTTTGCAATTCAACACTTTAGAAAGGTCTTTTGCAGCAGATTTGCCCAATGCAATATGTTGTTTGATGTCTTGACTGCTGCATCCATGGGCATTTATTTGGATGCAGTTAAAATAAAATCCTTGACAACTTCAATATTTTCTCCATTTCTTATGATATTGCTTATTGATTCATTTGTGAGGATTTTGGCTTTCTTTATGTTGAGGTATAATCCATATTAAAGGCTGTGGTCTTTGATCTTCATCAGTTAGTGCTTCAAGTCCTCTTCATTTTCAGCAAGTAAGTTTGTGTCATCCGCATATCGCAGGTTAAGAGTGAGTCTTCTTCCAATCCTGATGCTGTGTTTTTCTTCATATAGTCCAGCTTCTCGTATTATTTGCTCAGCAAACAGATTGAATAGGTATGGTAAAAGGATACAACCCTTACACACACCTTTCCTTATTTTAAACCACATAGTATCACCTTGTTTTTTTCGAACAACTGCCTCTTGGTCTATGTACAGGTTCCTCATGAGCACAATTAAGTGTTCTGGAATTCCTCTTCTTTACAATGTTGTCCATAATTTGTTAGAATTCACATAGTTGAATGTCTTTGCATAGTCAATAAAACACAGGTAAACATCTATCTGATATTCTCTGCTTTCAGCCATGGTCCATCCGACATCAGCAATAATATCCCTGGTTCCACATTGTCTTCTGAATCTGGCTTGAATTTCTCTCAGTTCTCTGTTGATGTGCTGCTGCAACCATTTCTGAATGGCCTTCAGCAAAATTTTGCTTATGTCTGATATTAATGATATTGTTTGATAATTTCCACATTCTGTTGGATCACCTTTCTTCGGAATGGGCACAGATATGAATCTCTTCCAGTCCTTAGTTGAAGTGGCTGTCTTCCAACTTTCTTGGCATAGATGAGTGAGCACCTTCAGTGCTGCATCTGTTTGTTGAAACACCTGAATTGTTATTGTGTCATTCCTGGAGACTTGTTTCTCCCCAGTGCCTTCAGAGCAGCTTGGACTTCTTCCTTCAGTACTATCAGTTCTTAATCCTGTGCTACCTCCTGAAATGTTTGACTGTAGACCAATTGTTTTTGGTACAGTGACTCTGGGTATTCCTTCCTTTTTTTTTTTTAATGATTCCTGCATCTTTCAATATTTTGCCCATAGAATTTTTCAAAATTGCAACTCAAGGCTTAAATTTTTTCTTCAGTTCTTTCAGCTTGAGAAATGCTAAACATGTTCTTCCATTTTGGTTTTCTAACCCCAGGTCTTTGCATGTTTCATTATAATATTTTACTTTGTCTTCTTAAGCTGCCATTTGAAATCTTCTGTTCAGCTCTTTTACTTCACCATTTCTTCCATTCATTTTAGCCATTGAATGTTCAAGAGCAAGTTTCAGATCTCTTCTGACATCCATTTTGATCTTTTCTTTCTTTCCTGTCTTTTTATTGATCTTTTGCATCTTTATGAATGATGTCTTTGATATTGTTCCACGACTCTTCTGGACTTTGGTCATTAGCCTTTAATGTATCAGATCTATTCTTGAGGCCAACATGGTGTGCTAGAGAGATGTATGGTGCCATCCTTCTGCAACAAAAATATAAAAAACTAAGTAAAACAGATAGAAATGTCAATCCTGAAACCCTAACTATCAAGTAAAGGGGTAAAGAACTAGATGAAACACAAAATGGAAGAAGGAACTGATGGAAAACAGAGAACAAGGAGAGATACTGAGCAGAAGTCCCCAACCTACCAACACCACACAGCATCATCATTTTGAAGCACAGTCAGCAATGACCTGGAAGGGAGCATGGGAAGACTCCCAACAGGAGACAGAGCATCTGGTAACCAGAGAAACATGCTTTCACACCATTCATTCTTCTGGTAATTAGAAGCAAGAACCCCCCATCCTGGTCGCCCCTACTGCCACGGTCCGTAATACAAGGCCCCACCTCCCTGGGCCCATCTAGCCTTCTCCTGAGGTGCAGCTTTTTTCCCCTCTTTCTTACTTTTCTTTCTCCCTCTCACCTAGCCCTATATGCCATCTACCGCACTGCCTGCCGGCCCCCATTCTAACGTGGCAACTATAGAGCCACTGGCCTGCTCTGTCACAGGTCTGCCCCATTCCCACCTGCTGGCTCCAGTTATACCATTTTTTCCTCTCTCCCTTTGTTTCTTTCCTCCACCTTGCCCCATACACCACCTCACACTTCTAGTGGCCTCTGAGTGCTGCTGCATCTATAAAGCCAATGGCTCAGCACAGTCCCGTACACCACCTCCCCCTTCTAGTGGCCTCTGCTGTGCTGCTGCATCTATACAGCCACTGGCCCAGCACAGCCCCATACACCACCTCCCCCTTCCAGTGGCCTCTGCTGTGCTGCATCTATACAACCACTGGCCCAGCACAGCCCCGTACACCACCTCCCCCTTCTAGTGGCCTCTGCTGTGTTCTGCATCTATACAGCCACTGGCCCAGCACAGCCCAGGAACCACCACCTCACGCCTACCTGTTTGCTCACACCTTCGTGATACTTCTTTTTTGTGTCTGGTTTTTATTTTCTTTCTTTTCCTTCTCCCTCCCACCTAGCCCAGTATGTCACATTCCCTACCTTCCCACTGATGCCGAGGTCTGCATCACCATTTTCTTTTCTTTTCTCTTTCTTCCTTTTCTTTTTCCCTGCCACCTAGCCCTGTAGACAACTTCCCTCCCTTCCCACCAGCCCCTATTGCACCACCATGGCTAGAGAGCCACCAGCCCACTGCTGCCTCACATCCATCCCACCCTCACCTGCCAGCTCCCACAGTACCACTATTTTTTTTCTTCATTCTTTTTCTCCTTTTCTTTCTCCCTCCCACCTAGTCTCATAAATCACCTCCCCTCCCTTCCAACCAGTCCCCAGTTTTGCCCCCCACTCTCTGACCCCCACTGACCCACCACTTTTTTCTTTCTCTGTTTTCTTTTCTTACTAATCTTCCTCCCTTCCACCTAGCCCTGTATGCACCTCCCACCCCTTCCCACCAGCCCCCATCATACCGCCATGACTAGAGAGCCACCAGCCCACTGCTACCCTGGATCCTTCCTCCCCAGTAGCCCACACAGTGCTGCAGTTTTTTTTTCTTTTTCTTTCTACCTCCCACCTAGCCTCATATGCCTCTTCCCCACACTTCCCATTGGCCCCAAGGTCTGCCCCACTCCCTTCAGCTGGCTGCCCTTTTTTATTTTCTCTTTCTCTTTTCTTTTCTTTCTCCTTCCCACCTAGCCCCTTATGCTAACTTCCCTCCTTCTTGCTGGCTGTTGCTGCTCCATTAAGGCTAGAGAGTACAAACAGCACTCAGGCCTGCCACCATACTGGGCTCAAACCACCCCTTCCCTCCTGCCACTCAACCAGCTGATGGATGGTGGGATGCAAGCACATACTACTTCCCGTCCAACACCTCTGCCCATCTGGAGAGGGGCTGTGAACACTCCCACACCACTGGACCAACATCAGAAGGCAGACAGAGTCCAACCAATCTGTCCTCAGCTGCCTTACCAAACCAGTGTACAGTGAAGGGGACCTGTCTGCCTGCTGCCATGCCCACCTGGACAACATGGTAAGAAATATCATGCCCATAGATGAGGAAGTAGCAAAGCACATCCAGCCCACATGCCCTGACATATTAAAACAAAATAAAATAGCAGGAAAAGACAAATGAAGATACAATCAATAAATAAAGAAAATAATACATTAATGTCTCGGAGATGGCAGACAATATCAAAACATAAGAAAGCAAGACAAGATGGTTGCAGGAGGTGAGCAAAGTAAAGAATAAAACATCCTCTGGTAGAAGAAAAGGCAGGAGAACTACTTGATATGGGATTCAAAAGATTGATATTTAGGGCTTTCCAAGATATTAGGAAAGAAATTAAGGAAAACACAGACAAAAGCAAGGAAAAAATAGACAAAATCATTAAAACACAGACAAAACCCACAAAAATATAGCCTAATTAAGGAAAACACAGACAATGCAATAGAAGAATTCAGGAAAATAATGCAAGAACAAAGCATCAACACAAATAAACCATTAGAAATCACACACAAACAGCAACTAGAAATCCAAAAGGTAAACAACAAAATCTCAGAAATAGACAACTCAATAGAAGGATTTAGGGGCAAATTTGAAACAATGGAAGATAAAATCAGCGAGATTGAAGACAAATTCATAGATGCCATTTTGAGGAAAAATTAGAAAAGAATCAAACAAAATGAAGAAAACCTAAGAATTATGTGGGACACAATCAAGAGTAAAAATTTAGGTGTGATCAGAGTTTCAGGACATGGTAAGAAAACTGAAAAGATTGCTGAAGATTTGCTGCAGAAAACTTCCCAAACATCATGAAAGATGAAAAGCTGAGCACCCGAGAAGCTCAATGAATTCCAGACTCCAAAAAAAGTCACCAAGACTTTTCATAACCATAATCATACTCATACTTGCCTACACCAAAGCCAAAAAAGAATCCTAAAGCAGCTTGAGGAAAAAAAAAAAAGTCACTTACAATGGGGAAACAATAAGGCTAAGCTCTGATTACTCAACAGAAACTATACAAGCAAGAAGGCAATGGGATGACACATATAAAACCTTAGTGGGGGGAACAAACCGCCAACTAAGAATAATATATGCTGCAAAACTGCTTCTCAAATACAATAGTGAAATTAGAATATTTCCAGATAAATAGAAATTAAGGAAATTTGTAAAAACCAAACCAAATTTACAAGCAATATTAAAGGAAATCCTTCATCTAGGAAACCAACAACATCAGAAAACAGCCAGAATATAGGAGACAGGACAGCTTCAACCAGATACCGACCAAGTTAACGAACTTTCAATAATAAAACAAAGCTAAAAGACTTAAAATGGGGAAACAGAGATGTCAATCTGTAAATGATGACAACCTCAAAACAATAAAGCAGGGAAATAAATGATGTAGGTAAAGAACTTTCAAATAGACAGGATGTCAAGGCAATATCAAGTAATAAAAGACTGGTTCAACTCAGGAAGACAAGGGTAAATTTCAAGGTAACCACAAAGAAAGCTAACAAACTTACTCATCAAAATAACAAGAAAAACATAAAGACTCATTAAACGCAAAATCTATAATAAAGAAGAAAAGAAAATCCACAAACAAAAGAAACTCTTCACAGGAAAGTAAGAGAACAAAGAAAACATTGGCACCACAAAACAAAGCACACAACAGTATGACAGAAGTGAACTCATACCTATCGGTAATCACAAAGAATGTAAGTGCCTTAAATGCACCAGTAAAGAGACAAAGAGTGGCACAAACGATTAAAAAAAAAAAAAGACCCATCAATTAGCTGTCTACAAGAGACTCATCTTAGATACAAAACATAAATATATTAAAAATCAAAGAAAGGAAAAAATATATCATGCACACAGTAACAAAAAAGAGCAGGAGTGGCAATACTCATCTCAGATAAAATGGACTTTAAGGCAAAATCAACCCTAAAAGACAAGGAAGGATGTTATATAATGATTAAAAGGACAATCAACCAGGAAAACATAACCTCCATAAATATCTATGCACTCAAGAATAGGGCTCGAAAAAACACAAAAGAAGCTCTGACAGCACCAAAAAGAGAAATACACAGTTACACAATAATAGTAGGAGACTTCAACATACCACTTTTGGTGAAGGACAGACACCTAGAAAGAAACTAAATAAAGATACAGGAGATCTATATGCAACAATCGACCAACTCGACCCCACAGACATATACAGAACATTTTACCCAACAGCTGAAAAGTATACATTCTTTTTCAATGCACATGGAATATTCTCCAGAATAGACCAAATTTTTGGCCACAAAATAACTCAATAAAATCCAAAATGGTGAAATAATACAAAGCATCTTTGGTCACAATGCCATAAAAATAGAAATCAGTAACACGAAATAAGGAGAAAAAAATCAAACACATGGAAACTGAATAACACCTTGCTTACAAACAACTGGGCAATAGAAGAAATTAAAAAGGAAATAAAAAAAAAAATTCTTTGAATCAAATGAAAATGAGAACACATCATACCAAAACCTTTGGGACACAGAAAAGGCAGTGCTTAGAGGTCAATTTATAGCAGTAAATGCACACATCAAAACAGAAGAAAAGAACAAAATGTAAATATTAACCCTACAACTTGAAGAAATCGAAAGAGAGCAGCAAAAGAAGCCCTCAAACATCAGAAGAAACAAAGATTAGAGCAGAAACAAGTGAAACGGAAACTAGAGAAACAATTGAAAGAATCAACAAGACCAAACAAAAATGGTTCTTTGAAAAGATCAACAAAATCAACAAACCATTGGCCAAACTGACAAAAGAAAAATGGGAGAATAAGCAAAGAACTCAAATAAGAAATAAGGTGGGGGACATTACAACAGACCCAACTGAACTTTGAAAAACTGTACTCCAATAAATTTGAGAACCCAGACGAATTGAACAAATAATGTCCAGGAACACACTACCTACCTAAACGAACACACAGTGAGATGGAAATCTGAATAGATCCATAACGAGAGAAGAGATTGAAGATGTAATAGAAAAAACTGCCCCTGAGCCCTCCCACCAAAAAAAAAAAAGAGAAAAAGAAAAAAGCTCTGGACCAGATGGCTTCACTGGAGATTTCTATTGAACGATCAAAGAAGAGCACACACCAACACTACTCAAAATATTTCAGAGCATAGAAAAGGAAGGAATACTTCCGAATTCATTCTACGAAGCCAGCGTAACCCTGACCCAAAGCAAAAAATAAAATAAAATAACGCATGAATATATTCTCATGAATATAGATGCAAAAATTCTCAACAAAATTCTGGCCAATAGGATTCAGCTTCATATATATATATATATATATATATATATATATATATATATATATATATATCCAAAGTCTCCAGGCAGCTCTATGAGATTAACTGTGAAAAGAAATCAGATGTGATTTCCTTTGCAACTTCCCACTGTATCTGAATATATATATATCTCGACCAAGTGAGATTCATACCTGCTCTGCAAGGATGGTTCAACCTTAGGAAGTTAATCAATGCAATCCACCACATAAATAGAACAAATGTAAAGAATCACTTGACCATCTCAATCGACACAGAAAAGGCATTTGATAAAGTCCAACACCCATTCCTGATAGAAACTCTCAATAAAATAGGAATAGAAGGGAAATTGCTCACCATAATAAAGGTCACCTATACAAAACCAACAGCCAACATCATTCTCAATGGAGAGAATCTGAAAGCATTGCTCCTGAGAACAAGAGTGAGACATAGACGCCCTTTATCACCAGTTCCATTTAACATTGTGTTGGAAGTTCTAGCTAGAGCAATAAGATAATAAATAGAAATAAAAGCCATGCAAATTGGAAAGTAAGAGTCAAATTTATCCCTGTTCTTAGATGATATGATCCTATACATTGTTGTGGTTGTTAGGTGATGTTGAATAGGTTCCCACTCACAGCGACCTTATGTAAAACAGAACAAAATGCAGCTGAATCCTGTGCCATCCTCGCAATCGTTGCTATGCTTGAGCCCATTGTTGTAGCCACTGTGTCACTTCATCTCGTTGAGGGTATCCCTCTTTTTCACTGACCCTCTACTTTACCAAGCATGATGTCCTTCTCCAGGGACTGGTCCCTCCTGATAACATTTCCAAAGTATTCAACATTCTTCTCCAACACCATAACTCAAAGGTGTCAATTCTTCTTTGGCCTTCCTTATTCATTGTCCAGCTTTCGCATGCATATGAGGCGATTGAAAACTCCATAGATTGGGTCAGGCTCACCTTAGTCCTTAAAGTGACATCTTTGCTTTTTAACACTTTGTTGTTGTAATGTTGTTAAAAAATGCTGTCAAGTCTGTTCTGACTCATAGTGACCCTACGCACCACAGAATGAAACACTGCCTTGCTCTGCACCATCCTCACAATTGTTGCTGTGCTTGAGCCCATCTCCTTGAGGGTCTTTCTCTTTTTTGCTGACCCTCTACTTTACCAAGCATGATGTCCTTCTCCAGGGACTGATCCCTCCTGACAACATGTCCAAAGTATATGAGACTCAGTTGCACCATCCTTGCTTCAAAGGAGCATTCTGGTTTTACCTCTACCAAGACAGATTCGTTTGTTCTTTTGGCAGTCCATGGTATATTCAATATTCTTCTCCAACACCACAATTCAAAGGCGTCAATTCTCCTTTGCTCTTCCTTATTCATTGTTCAGCTTTCACATGTATATGAGGTGATTGAAAACACCAGGGCTTGGGTCAGGCTCACCTTAGTCCTCAAGGTGACATCTTTGCTCTTCAACACTTTAAAGAGATCTCTTGCAGCTGATTTGCCCAATGCAATGCGTCTTTTGATTTCTTGACTGCTGCTTCCATGGCTGTTGATTGTGGATCCAAGTAAAATGAAATCCTTGACAACCTCAGTCTTTTCTCTGTTTATCATGATGTTGCTTATTGGTCAAGTTGAAGAGATTTTTGTTTTCTTTATGTTGAGGTGTAATCCTTACTGAGGGCTGTGGTCTTTGATCTTCATCAGTAAGTGCTTTAAGTCCTTTTCACTTTCAGCAAGCAAGGTTGTGTCATCTGTATAATGCAGGTTGTTAATGAGTCTTCCTCCAATCCCGATGCTGTGTTCTTCATATAGTCCAGTTTCTCAGATTATTTGCTCAGCACACAGTTTGAATAGGTATGGTGAAAGGATACAACCATGACACATACCTTCCCTGACTTTAAACCGGGCAGTATCCCCTTGTTCTGTTCTAACGACTGCCTCTTGATCCATGTACAGAATCCTCATGAGCACAATTAAGTGTTCTGGAATTCCCTTTTGTTATCCATAGTTTGTTATGATCCACACCGTCGAATGCCTTAGCATAGTCAATAAAACGTAAGTAAACATCTTTCTGGTATTCTTTGCTTTCAGCCAGGATCCATCTGACATCAGCAATGATATCCCTGGTTCCACGTCCTCTTCTAAGTCCAGCTTAAATTTCTGGTAGTTCCCTGTTGAATGATCTTCAGCAAAATCTCGCTTGCATATTATATTAATATTGTCCGATAATTTCCACATTTGGTTGGGTCACCTTTCTTGGGAATAGGCATAAATATGGATCTTTTCCAGCTGGTTAGCCAGGAAACTGTCTTCCAAATTTCTTGGTATAGACAAGTGAACACTTCCAGCACTGCATCCGTTTATTGAAACATCTCAATTGGTGTTCTGTCAATTCCGGGAGCCTTGTTTTTCACCAATGCCTTCAGTGCAGCTTGGACTTCTTCCTTCAGTATGATCGGTTCCTGATCGTATGTTACCTCCTGAAATGGATGAAGGTCAACCAATTATTTTTGGTATAATGACTCTGTGTATTCCTTCCATCTTCTTTTGATGCTTCCTGTGTCACTTAATATTTTCCCCTTAGATGCGCTCAGTATTGCAATCTGAGGCTTGAGTTTCTTCTTCAGTTCTTTCAGCTTGAGAAATGCTGAGCGTGTTCTTCACTTTTGGTTTTCTATCTCCAGGTTTTTGCACATGTCATCATGATACTATACTTTGTCTTCTCAAACCGCCCTTTGAAATCTTCTGTCCAGCCCTTCTACTTCATTATTTTTTCCTTTTGCTTTAGCTTCTTGGCATTCAAGAGCAAGTATCCGAGTCTCTTCTGACATCCAGTTAGGTCTTTTCTTTCTCTTCTGTCTTTTTAATGACCTTGCTTTCTTCATGTATGATGTCCTTGATGTCATTTCACAACTCTTCTGGTCTTCAATCATTACTGCTCAACAGGTCAAATCTATTCTTGAGATGGTCTCTAAATTCAGGTGGGATATGTTCAAGGTCGTACTTTGGCTCTCTTGGACTTGTTCTAATTTTCTTCAGTTTCAACTTGCACTTGCATATAAGTAATTGATGGTCTGATCTCCAGTCAGCCTCTGGTCTTGTTCTGACTGATGATATTGAGCTTTTCCATCATCTCTTTCCATAGATGTAGTCGATTTGATTCCTGTGTATTCCATCTGGCAAGGTCCACGTGTATAGTCACGGTTTATGTTGGAGAAAAAAGATATTTGCAATGAAGAAGTTGTTAGTCTCGCAAAGTTCAATCATGCGATCTCCAGCATCTTTTCTATCACCAAGGCCATATTTTCCATTACCAGTCCTTCTTTATTTCCAACTTTTGCATTCCAATCACCACTAATTATCAGTGCATCCCGATTGCATGTTCAAGCAATTTGAGACTACAGAAGATGTTAAAAATCTTTAATTTCTTCACCTTTGGCCTTAGTGGTTGGTGTGTAAATTTGAATAATAGTCATATTAACTGATCTTCCTTGTAGGCATGTGGACATTATCCTATCACTGACAGTGTTGTACTTAAGGATAGATTTTGAAATGTTCTTTTTGACATTGATTGCAATGCCATTCCTCTTCAAGTTTTCTTTCCACGTAGTAGACCATATGATCGTCCAATTCAAAATAAACAGTACCAGTCCATTTCAGCTCACTAATGCCTAGGGTATTGATCTTCATGTGTTTCATTTCATTTTTGACTATTTCCAATTTTCCTAGATTCATACTTCGTGCATTCCAGGTTCCGATTATTAATGGATGTTTGCAGCTGTTTCTTCTTGTTTTGAGTAGTTCTACATCAGCAAATGAAGGTCCTGAAAGTGTGACTCCATCCATGCCATTAAAGTTGACTCTATTTTGAGGAGGTAGCTCTTCCCCAGTCATATTTTGAGTGCCTTCCAACCTGAGGCACTCATCTTCCGGCACTATATCAGACAATGTTGTGCTGCTATTCATAAGGTTCTCACTGGTTAATTCTTTTCAGAAGTAGACTGCCGGGTCCTTCTTAGTCTGTCTTAGCCCGGAAGCTCAGCTGAAACCTGTATGCCATGAATGACCCTACTGGTACTTGAATACCGGTGGCATAGCTTCCAGCAGCACAGCGACACACTAGCCCCTGCAGTAAAACATACTGACAGACAAGTGGGGGTTTAAAGCTTTAAAGAGTTCTTTTGTAGCAAATTTGCCCAGTGCAACGTGTCTTTTGATTTCTTTCCATGAGTGTTGTTGACTGTGGATGCAAGTAAAATGAAATCCTTGACCACTTCAATCTTTTCTCCATTTTTCATGATGTTGCTTATTGGTCCAGTTGTGAAGATTTTTGTTTTCTTTATGTTGAGATGTAATCCATTCTGAAGGTTGTGGTCTTTGATCTTCATCTGTAAGTGTTTCAAGTCTTCTTCATTTTCAGCAAGAGAGTTGGTGTCATCTGCATAATGCAGGTTTTTAGTGGGTCTTCCTCCAATTCTGACCCCATCCTTCTTCATATAGTCTAGCTTCTCAGATTATTTGCTCAGCATACAGATTGAATAGGTATGGGGAAAGGATGCAATCCTGATGCATACCTTTCCTGACTTTAAACCATGCAGTATACCCCTGTTCTGTTTCAACGACTGCCTCTTGATCTATGTACAGGTTCTTCACAAGCACAATTAAATGTTCTGGAATTTATTATGATCCACACACTTGAATGCCCTTGCATAGTGAATAAAATACAGGTAAACAGGATCCATCTGACATCAGCAGTGACACTCCTGGTTTCTTGTCTGATCCTATACATACAGAGCCCAAAGATTCCACAATAATACTATTGGAACTAACAGAAATATTCAACAGAGTAGTAGGACACAAGATCAACATACAAAAATCAGTTGGATTCCTGTATACCAACAAAGAGATCTTTGAAAAGGACATAAGAAACACAATACAATTTATAACAGCCCCTAAAAAGATAAAATACTTAGAATAAATCTAACCAGGGACCTAAAAGAGCTCTACAAAGACAACTAAAAAACACTATTGCAAGAAACCAAAAGAGATCAACATTAATGGAAAAACATACTATGCCCATGTATAGGAAGAGTCAACATTGTGAAAATGTGAATTCTTCCCAAAGCAACCTACAGATGTAATGCAATCCTTATCCAAATACCAACACTATTCTTTAATGAGATGGAAAAACTAGTCACCAACTTTACATGGAAAGGAAAGAAGCCCCGGATCAGCAAGGTACTATTGAAAGAAAAGAACAAAGTAGGAGGCCTCACACTACCTGATCTCAGAACGTAGTCTACAGCCAAGGTAGTCAGAACAGCCTGGTACTGGTACAACGACAGACACAATGACCAATGGAACAGACTCGAGAACCTCGATGTCAGCTGATCTATGATAAAGGACCAAAGTTCATTAAATGAGGGAAAAGTTAGTTTTTTCAACAAATGGTGCAGGCATAATTGGATGTCTATCTGTAAAAAAAGGAAACAAAACTCATACCTCACACCATATTCAAAAACTAACTCAAAATGGATCAAGTCCCTAAATATATAACCTGAAATAATGAAGATTATGAAAGAAAAAATAGTGACAATGCTAGAGGCCCTAAAACATGGCATAAATTCAATACAAACCATAACTAACAATGTACAAACACCGGAAGATAAACTAGATAACAGGGAGCTCTTAAAATTTAGACCTTTACACTCATCAAAAGAATTCACCGAAAGAGTAAAAAAAGTACCTACAGACTTGGAAAATTTTTTTGGCTGCGACATATCTGATGTGGGTCTAATCTCTAAAATCTATAGAATACTTCAGCACCTCAACATCAAAAAGACAAATAATCCAATTAAAAAATGTGCTAAAGAATGAACGGACACTTCACCAAAAAAAGACATTCAGGCAGCTAACCAACATATGAGGAAATGCTCGTGATCATTAGCTGTTACAGAAATGCAAATAAAACTGCAATGAGATAACATCTCACACAGATACTACTAGCACTGATAAAAAAAAAAAAAACAGAAAATTATAAATGTTTAAGAGGTTTCAGGGAGATTGGAATTCTTACGCACTGCTGGTGGGAATGTAAAATAGTGCAACCTCTACGGAAAACGATATGGCTTTTCATTAAAAAGCTAGAAATAGAAATACCATAGGATTCAGCAATCCCACTCCTAAGAATATATCCTAGAGAAATAAGAGCCCTCACAGGGATAGACATATGCACACCCATGTTCGTTGCAGCATTATTCAGAATAGAATAGCAAAAAGATGGAAACAACCTAAGTGCCCATCAACAGATGATTGAATAAAAAATTATGGTACATACACACAATGGAATACTATGCAACGAAAAAGAACAATGGTGAATCTGTGAAGAATCTGACAACATGGATGAACCTAGAGGACATTATTCTGAGTGAAATAAGTCAATCACAAAAGAAGAAATATTACACAGGAGGAAAAAAATCTTTGATGGTTATGAGGGAGGGGAGGGGTAGGGAGAGAAAATCACTAACTTGATAGTAGGCAAGTGTTAACTTTGGTGAAGGGAAAGACAATACACCATATAGGGGAAGTCAGCATAACTTGACCAAGGCAAAGTCATAGAAGCGTCCTAGACACATTGAAACACCTTGAGGGGACAGAGTTACTCGGGTGAGGGCTGGGGACCATGGTCTCAGGGGAAATCTAGGTCAACAGGCATAACATAGTTCATAAAGAAAATGTTCTACATTCTACTTTGGTGAGTAGCATCTGGGGTCTTAAAAGCTTGTGAGCAGCCATCTAAGATACATCTACTGGTCCTATCCTATATGGAGCAAAGGAGGATGAAGAAAACCAAAGACACAAGGAAAGTACTAGTCCAAAGGGCTAAAGGACCACATGAATCACAGCCTCTAGTAGCCTAAGCCCGAAAGAACTACATGGTGCCTGGCTACCACCACTGACCGCTCTGACAAGGGTCACCATAGAGGATCCCAGACAGAGCAGGAGAAAAAATGTAGAAATAAATTCAAATTCACAAAAAAAGACCAGGCTTACTGGTCTGATAGAGGCTGGAGGAACCCCTGAGACTATGGCCCCTGGGCACTCTGCTAACTCAGAACAGAAGCCACTCCTGAGGTCTACCTTTCAGCCAAAGATTAGATAGGCCTATAAAATAAACAGTAACACATATGAAGAATGTGCTTCTTAGCGCGACCAAGTATACGAGACCAAATGGACAACACCTGCCCAAAAACAAAGGCAAGAAGGCAGAAAGAGACAGGAAAACTGAATGAATGGCCTTGGGACCCCAGGGTGTATAGGGAAAGGGGGTAGTGGCGATGTATTGTGGGAATTGTAACCAGTGTCACAAAACAATTTGTGTATAAATTTCTGAATGGCAAAATAATTTGCGCTGTAAACTTTCACCTAAAAAAAAAAAAATAAAATCTCTTTGATAGGGTCTCCAAGTTCAGGTAGGATATACTCAATGTTGTACTTTGGCTCTAGCAGAGTTGTTTTAATTGCCTTTAGCTTCAGTTCTGTTCTGACTGATGATACTGAGTTTTTCCATCGTTCTTTCTACAGATATAGTTGATTTGTGATCTCCGGTGTCATTTTTATTACCAAGGCCATATTTTCTTTGTTTCCAGCTTTTGAATTGCAATTACCATTATCAATACATCTTGATTGTATGTTTGATCAATTCCAGACTGCATAATTTGGTTAAACAAAAAAAAAAAGCATCAATTTCTTCATTTTTAGTATTAGTAGTTGGTGCGTAAATTATCTTATGGTCTGCTATGCTAGGAATGACAGATTGAGGAAGAACGACATCTCATTCATCGTCAGAAAGAACATTTCAAGATCCGTCCTGAAGTACAATGCTGTCAGTGGTAGGCTAATATCCATATGCCTGCAAGGAAGACCAGTAACTATGACTATTATTCAAATTTATGCACCAACTATGGCAAATAATAATATAAAAACAAACCCGTTGCCGTCGAGTCGATTCTGACTCAGAGTGACCCTACAGTAATAAAAAGTAATAGACACTCATAAATATTTTCATGGAGTAAATAAATGTGGAGACCCACGAAGCATTGTGTCTTAGTGGACAGTCCATAGAGATGTAGGTATAATAGCTGTGTTATAGGATTAAAAGACATCGTATGCAAAGCAATCTCTCAGGGTGCTTGGCATATTATAGTCAGTTGTCGTCAAGTCAGCTCTGAGTCCTGGTGACCCCACGTATAACAGAATGAAACATTGCCTGGTTGTGCTCCATCTTCATGGCCATTGGTATATTTGAGTCCACAGTTGCAGCCATTATGCCTGGCACATAGAGGGGCTTTAATAAATGCCAGCATTATAATTACTTAGAAGAACAGAGCTCAAAGCCCCATATGGACTTGATGTCATGGCTGGACTTTTCTGTATTTATCTTGCTTCTGCGTTGCCCTGGGGACAGAGGAGAGCGACAACGCTCAGGGGTATCTGATCACTTGACTCCGTTTTGACTTTTGGCTGGTTGCTACAAGAACTCGGCCTCACTCATTCCTACCCACTCCCTGATCCAGCCCAGCCTGAGAGCTGCTGGAGGGAATTCTATAGATCTGGACACAGACCAGAGGACACTGAGAGTGATGGCAGCTGGAAAGATTTTATAGGGAAAGTTCTTTTGGGACTGGGCAAGACCTACCCCCGTGGATGTTAGTGAGTTCTAGACTTTTCTGTACCTCACGAAGACTGAGCGGCTCTGAGAGAGGGCTCCCCTGTAGGCTGGCTCAGTCTGGACCTTGGGGCAGCTCTAGGTAGCCCAGGTTCCTGCTCCCAATACACCTTCTTCAGGCTCATTGGGCCATTAAAACAACAACAAAAGTGACATCAAATCAATTTGTCCTCATGGCAACCAAACATGTTTCAGAGTAGAACTGTGTTCCATGGGGTTTTCAATGATTATGATCTTTTGGAATGAAGTAGGTCTTTCTCCCAAGGTGCCTCTGAGAAGATTCTGGCTGCCAACCTTCTGGTTAGTTGCTGAACGCTTAACTGTTGTACCGCTGAGGCACTCCTCCCTGGGCCCTAGGGAATAGTTTATACAGGGCCTCATTACTTGATACCTCTCTCTGCTTCCTCCCTCAGCCATCTCCAACATGCAGCTTTCAGTATAGCAATGTTCTAAGTTTTGGAGTCTGGGGAGCAGACTGCGGTGCCCAGTGAATAAATAACTGGTGCCTAGTGAGCACTTGCCCTCTTTCTCTACCATACCAGCTCTTTTTTATCCTTCTCTAGAATAGCTTCTCCACCCCTAGTTGCTGGAGTCAGCAAAGCTGGCACAGACCAGGCTCTCAGCCTCCTGCTTTTTACTTGCCAAAAATATTTCTGCTGCTGGAATAAAATGTGGTAAATGTTTTACAAATAGAATCTCCTGGGAGATTTTAATAACCCCGATCAAAGTATGATGTGCTATTCTTCTGGGTAACAGCTCTCAATGCTTTATTTAGCAAATAGAGATCCTAATTGATTAATCTTAGTCCTTGATTCCATCCCAGTCCCTTAATTTGTATAGGAATTCAAAAGGCACCAGGGAAAAAGGTGACAGTCTGCTTCCATAAAGATTACAGCCTTGGAAACCCTATGGAGCAGTTCTCTCTGTCATGTGAGTAGGAATCAACTCAGCAGCAATGGGTAATGGCTATGCAAAAGGTGGACAAAGAAGAAGGAAGACAGAAGAAGAATTGATACGTTTGAATTGTGGCATTGGCAAAAAATATTGAATATCCTGTGGACTGCCAAAAGAATGAATAAGCCAGTCTTAGAAGAAATACACCCAGAATGTTCCTTAGAAGTGAGAATGGCTTATGTAGGGCATGTCATCAGGAAAAAACAATCCCTAGAAAAGGAAATCATGTTTGGAAAATGAGGGAAATCCTTAATGGAATGGATTGTTACAATAGATACAAGAATGGACTGAAGCGTACCAAAAGATCATAAAGATGGTGTAGAACCAGGCAATGTTTTGTTGTTATACATAAGGTCTCCACCAGTTAGGTCCAAGTCAGTAGCAACCAACAACAAGACCAGAAAAGATCCAAAGCTTAAGGAGACTTGAAGTGTACAGAAATACTCAAGATCCTGTTTTTGCCCCAAGGCCATTTACTGGGGAGGGGGAGTCCAGGGCTGGACTCTTTGTGTCTTCTTCTCTCCTGAGGAGTCTGTCCCCTACGTCTCTCACCTGCCACATTGAGTCACTGTGGAAATGTAACTTTTTGAAGGAGTACAGCCTTTAGAAGGTAAGAAAAGGAATGATCTGTCTATCTAGCTGGATGCGTGGATATCTTGTCATATAAATGATATTGTTTTTGTGTTATTAATAATGATTGCCCCTCCTTTGAGAATGCTTATTAAATCTACAGAATAATAAAGAAGTATTTTATTATACTTTGGTCTTTAAATTAAATTACAGTATGTCTTTAACAGCAACAAAAGACCAAAACACAAAAACTTTCTTTAGAAAGACTTTTGGAACAAATAAGCAAATTGCTAAGAGGCAGAAAAATAAGTAAGATTTAATGGTCGATTCATTGTTGGTGAACATTGGCCTGTTTATAGGCTTAAGTTTTAATGTTTATATGAATATATTGAGGGCAAAGTATAGAATCCAACGTGCAAGGATCCTGGAATGATGGGTCGTGAACTGTCCTGTGAGTTAAGACACCTGAATTCTGATCTTACCTTAGTTAATTGTTAAATGCTGACCTGGAGCAAAACATGAAAAAACAAACAAACAAAAAGCTATCCAGGTTTCCATTTTTGTAAAATAAGGGGGATTATACTGGTAGGTTCCTTATAGTTTAAATATTCTAGATTTTGTATGTTCAAATGCGGTGTCAGCCACTTAATGAAAGAAGTTCACAGAAAAATAACTATAATTAGTGTATGCTGTCACCAGGCTTTGGGTCACCAGGTGACAACTCCAAACAGAAAGGCTAATGCCATAGCTGTGGTGTATCTGAAATATATGTTAAACATTCCCAGCTTTCACCACTCCCCCCCATTTAAGACAAATGTTTGTTTAAATGGTTAGCTTAGCCATTATCACAATCTTACTGGGTAGTATGAATCGTGTTCTGTTTGTGATCTGATTTCATCAATTGTCTGTACACGCTTCTTGGCCTGGCAGCTCAGGCTGGGCTCCTGGTGATAACAATGCAGTGTATTTCTGTGCCGCTAATATCATAAAATTAAAACTTGTCCAACCAGAAAAGTCATTTCCTTGTTTCTTCTAAGTGGAGGTACTTTGTAGGTAGATCCTAGATACTAATAGCTCAACTAGGTTGTTTACCAAGAATGCAAATGTTATGGCAGGATTTTTTGATAAGGAAATTTTAGGTCGTTTCCTTAAGTAACACCTTTTACTTTAAAAACCTGTCCAGGAAGTAGACTATCCTAACAATATCCTGTCTGAAAACATGCGTTCACTTTTATTTATTGTGAATTCTATGTTAAACAAAATAAAAGTATAGAAGTTCACAAAATTTTCCAAGATAAGGTAAAGAGGTTTTACGGGAGAAGACTATCACCAAAAGTTTGGAGTAAGGGCCCCAAATTTAATCCTGTGACCGTCAGTGGACGATCATAACCACAACATGTGGCAGCTGGAGACCAAGAAGGACATTAGGAAACATTTGGAGGACAGAATGTCTGGCATAAAATCCCGCATTTAGCACCAAAACCTGCCTTAGGCAAACATCTCTAATATATTGACTTTGGCAATGTGTCCACCTTGTCAGGCCAATAAAGTTAACCGAAGTTGAAAATTCACCAGATAACAACCAGTCCCCTGTCTCTCCCTGCACTGCGCTGGGTTTGGCTTGGCTGGCTGTGGCCAGCGTGCTTGTCCTCCCCTCTGGGCCAAGACCTGTGCAGCTCCCTGCCCTGGGACAGAGAGGCTGCCTGAGGAAGTCATTCTTCCTGACTTCACACATTCGCAGGGCCTTGATTTCTGTTTAAGGAAAACTGAATTTCTATTTACTCTGCAAAGTGTATTTAATAGTGTTCTGTCTACAGACGTTTGTGTGCCTAGTTAATGTAGTTGCAAAGAAAATTAACAGCATCAAAAATCTAACATGACTGTAGCTAAATAGAAGCAGCAACAGGGAAAGTTGATCAGCACCTGCTTGGGCGGCTCATGGGCCATTCCTCTGGCCTTGCACAGCTTGGAAGACGAGGGAAACCCCCAAGGAGATAGATTGACACAATAGCTGCAATAACGGGCTCAAATATACCTATGGTCATGAAAATGGTGTGCTCAGGGGAACCAAAGAAGGAGACAGGGTGCAGAAGCAAGAAAGCCCATCAGACAGGAACCTGAGAGGGTGAGGAAGGGAGGGGTTGTGAGCTACATAGACCTACAGGTTGTTTGAGCTGGGGCGGGGGGAGAAAAAGAAGCAAACCAGTTGCCGTCAAGTCGACTTTGACTTATGGCAACCGCATATATGTCAGAGTAGAACTGTGCTTCATAGGATTTTCGGAGGCTGATTTGTCAGAAGTAGATTGCCAGACCTTTCTTCTGAGGCACATCTTAGTGGACTTGAACCTCTAACTTTTCAGTTAGCGGCTGAGTGCATTAACCATTTGCACCACCTAGAGATCTGGATCTGGAGGGACCCTTCCAGGACAACCTTCTCACGTTACAGGTAGGATGCACAGTCCCTGAAAGGGTAGGTGGCTGCTCAAAGACACATGGATAATTAACTGACAAAACCCACCCTGAAACCCAGGTTTCCCGACTCCTAGCCTACAGTCTTTTCATTACCCCTCACAATCTCCTTTTACTAGCTCCTCCGGCATTTTTGAGAGACAAAGGATTCTAATCATAGCCTCTTACCGATTTTTGGCATGATTTGGGCGAATTGCCCTCTCTGAGCTTCAGTTTCACTCTCTCTTCAAATGAGGACAGGGCTGTCTCAGTGCTGGGCCAAGGTGACCGGAGTCTGCTGAGCTCAAGCTCTCTGGGGAAAAGTGCACTCTAGATGTTATTTCTCGTGAGGTCCTGGGGAGGAATGCTCTGAATGGTCCGTTTTGTTCAGATGAGCCTGCTGTCTTTGTTTTTCTCCTACATATTAATGTTTCCTGATCAGAGTCGGTTAGAGGCAGCTTTATACACGTTTCAGTAATTCCGGAAATCAACCAAACTCCTTAAGCGTGTGAATTCTTCCCACTCAGGTTGTCCATAGAATTGCAAGATGGTGATTGCTCCCCGTAATCCAACTGTATGGATTGAAATGTGTCCCTCCAAAATGTGTATCAACTTGGCTAGGCCACAATTCTCACTATTATGTGGTTGTCCATCATTTTGTGATCTGATGTAATTATCCTATGTTTTGTAAATCCCAACCTCTATGATGTTAATGAGGCAAGATTAGAAGCAGTTATGTTAATGGGGCAGGAGTCAATCTACAGGACTAGATTGTATCTTGAGAGCAAGCAGAGAGGAGAAGGACCTCATATCACCAAGGAAGAAGAGCCAGGAGCAGAGCACGTCCTTTGAAACTGGGGCCCTGTGCTGGGAACCTCCTAGAGTAGGGGAAGATTGATGACAAGGACCTTCCTCCAGAGGCGACAGAGAGAGAAAGCCTTCACCTAGAGCTGGCACCCTGCATTTGGACTTCTAGCCTCCTAGATTTTGAGAGAATAAATTTCTGTTTGCTAAAGCCATCCATTGTGGCATTTCTGTTATAGTAAGCACTGGATAAGTAAGACAGAATTTGATACCAGAAGAATGGGGTGCTGCACGAAAATGTGGAAGAGGTTTTGGAATTGAGTAATGGATAGAGTCTGGAAGGGTTTTAAAGCACCTAATTGTAAAAGCCTAGATTGCCTTGAAGAGAGTATTGGAATTACGGACATCAAGGACAATTCTGATCGGGACTCAGAAGGAAGTGAGGAGAGCTGTAACACAGGAGATGGAGTAGGTGGCAAAGAAACAGCAGCAGGTCCAGGAGACTGGTGTGAGATGGTGTGTGAACTGACGCGTGGTATGAGAGAGCTGAGTGCCTTTGGGCCAGAGAATTCCTGGTGGAGTGGGGTGCCTCCAGGCACTTATCAGAGGATTTAGGCTTGCCGATTCACAGAGCAAGAGCTGAGTGACTTTGGGCCAAGGCTTACTGGCAGAGTGGGGTTCCTCTGGGCACTTATCGGCAGGGCTAAGGAGCTTTGTAACATTTGCCTGAGCAGGGCAGAGGCTGGGTGTCCCAAGAGGCCTGAGAGACTAAGAGGTCAAGAGGCCAAGGAACAAGGAAGCAGAAGCTGCAGAGGCAAGAAACACAGGAAGCAGAGCTTCCTCAGTCTCAAAGGGTAGGGCCACGACACCTGGTGTCTCAGAGGCTGGAACCACAGCCTGCTGGGCCTCAAAGGGTGGGGACTCCTAGGTTTCAAAGAGTCAGATCTTCACTAACTCAGTTCCAGAGGGGGGGCTGCCATTCATGAGCACCATGAGGATGGGGCTGGATCTGCTGCCTGAAGCTGAGGGGGCAGGGCTGCCATAGCCAATGGGCAGATGAATAGGGCCTGCCAGGCCTGAGGGGATAGGTTCACCATTCAGATGGACTAGGAGAATGGGGCTGCCCAAATCCAAGGAAGCAGAGTTGCTGTCCCAGTGGGCATGGAAGGCTGAGCTGAAGCCCAGTGCCAAGGGGCCCCCACCCAGAATTCAGAGGGTGTGGCCAACACTTGAAGTCTGGAGGGCAGGGCCATTGCCTAAATGGTCTCAGAGAACAGAGGACTATTTTCAAGCCTTGAGAGCTAATGTAATGTGTTGCGCTGACTTGCTTGGTGCCTGTTATTCCTTCTTTCCCTCCAATTTCTTCCATTTGTAGTGGAAATGTCTCGCTTGTGCCTATTCCACCATTGTACTTTGGAAGCAGATGACTTGTATTCTAGATTTCACAGATGAAGAGAAATTTTTTTGGAATTTGGACTTGAAATTGATATGATGGAGTGAATGTGTTTTACATGGGGCAAGGACATGAATTTATGGGGGCCAGAGGGTGGAATGTTATGGATTGAATTGTGTTCCCCAAATGTGTGTGTCAACTTTGGTAGGCCACGATTTCCAGTATTGTGTGACGGTTCACCGTTTTGTGATCTGATGTGATTATCTTATGTGTCGTAAATCCTAATCTCTATGATGTTAATGAGGCAGGATTAAAGGCAGTTATGCTAATGAGGCAGGACTTAATCTACAGGACTAGGTTGTATCTTGAGTCAATCCCTTTTGAGGTATAAAAAAGAGAATTGAGCAGAGAGGAGGGAGACCTCATGCCACCAAGAAAGCAGCACCAGGAGTGAAATGTGTCCTTTGGGCCCAGGGTCCCTGTGCTGAGAACCCCCACACCATGGGAAGATTGATGACAAGGACCTTCCTTCAGAACCAACAGACAGAGAAAACATTCTCCTAGAGGTGGTGCCCTGAGTTTGGTCTTCTAGCCTCCTAGATTGTGAGAGAATAAATTTCTTTTTGCCAAAGCCATTGACTTGTGTTATTTCAGCTACAGCAATACTAGATAACTAAGACACCAGGAAAGTAAAAACACAACAGAGACCCAGGATTTCTTAAAATGGTAGAGATTAATAACTTGATCAGGATATTACAAAAGAAAGATTTTGGTGTCTTCTGCTTTAAGTAAATCTGAAGGTTGAAATGTGTGAAAATGGTGCAGTGGAGGCATCTGACCTCCTCCACCTTTATGAGGGGGAGAATCACTATCAGTCCAAGGTGGACTCCTGTGAAGTGGAGGTCAGACATACCTCCACCCTCCAGCATTTTTACCAGTTCTGACACTGGCTCTCCCTCCCATAGCATTCTCTACTCCTCTGCTGTGTTTGATAATTCAATGCAATGGCCATACAGAACTCACAGATCATACTCACAGTTATGGGGTTTATTAGGGAAGTAAGAGTTATAATTCAGTGTACAGTTTTTTAATCAGGACAACCTCTCCTCAGTCATGCCTGCAGGGAGGCTTCTCTTTGGCCTTTGGCCACTCGGCCCAGCCTCTGCTCTGCTTGGGGAAGTGTTACAAAGCTCTTTAGCTATGCCGATAAGTGCCCAGAGCAACCACACACTGCCAGAAAGTCTACTGCCTGAAAGTGCTCAGTTCTCTTACACCATAGCAGTTACCCACTGTAACTGCCTTGCTCTATGGGCCAGAAAGGCCACTGTGCCACCTCATGCTGGTCTCCTGGTTCTGCTATCACCACTTCTCTGCTACCACTTCTCACTGTCTTGCACCATCTCTGGTGTTACAGCTCTCTCCCTCTGTCTCCTGGACCCAGGAGGTTCTCAGCCTAGGGATCCTGGGTTCAAAGGACACACTGTGCTCCATCTGTTCTTCTTGGCGGTTTGAGGGCCCCCCTTTCTGTCTCTGGGATGGCTTGCTTTAAGACTAGTTGGATGGCAAAACTGACCAAATCCCTTGTTAGTGTTCCATATCCTTTATTTGCATGGTCCTACCCCCACAATTGTGCCATGAACCTTATTTGCACAATTAGCACGCTGTCCAATCCCTGGTGGGCCACAAACACCTTATTTGCCTAGTCTCATCCAATCATTTGGTGGGAGTTACAAGACCATGATGAGAAAGGCCATATACAAATGATTCATCTCACCGGAAAATGATTCAAACTTCCAAAACTGAAACATGAGGAAAGAGGTATTCATATTATCAAATGATTCTTTATTTTCTTTGCAAATTTTTTTCATTAACATGATGAAAAATATGATTCAATTTTTACAAGTCTATTGATGCAAATGTTAGTTAAGTGCTCGACTCCTAACTGAAAGGTTGGGGGTGGGAACCCACTCAGAAGTGCCTGGGAAGTAAGGCCTGCTGGTCTGCTTCCAAACAGTCACAGCCCTGGAAACCCCGTGGAGCAGTTCCGCTCTGCACACAAGGGAGCACCACGGGTCACAGTCAGCTCATTGCACACAAGGGGGCACCACGGGTCACAGTCAGCTCATTGCACACAAGGGGGCACCACGGGTCACAGTCAGCTCATTGCACACAAGGGGGCACCACGGGTCACAGTCAGCTCCCTGGCAACTAACAACAACGTGGCGGGAAACAGAGCGCACTCCATTTCCAGAGCTCACCAGGGTCCCGCAGCTTGCTCTCCCTTACCGTATTTTACTACAATTTTGGCTCTGTCTTCTTCTATTACCACTCATTTTAAAGATTACTCTGAAAATTTTTTTAAAATTGTATTATTTGGTAAAAGGCACATGTAATTCTTATGAGAGAGTAGAAGTTCACCCCTTGCTATGGATTGAATTGTGTTCCCCCCAAATATGTGTGTCAACTTGGCTAGTCCATGATTCCCGGTATTGCTTGCTTGTTCACAATTTTGTGATCTGATGTGATTATCCTGTGTGTTGTAAATCCTACCTCTATGATGTTAATGAGGCCTGATTAGAGGCAGTTATGTTAATGAGGTAGGACTCAATCTACAAGATTAGGTTGTGCTTTAAATCAATCTCTTTTGAGAGGTAAAAGAGAGAAGTGAGCAGAGAGACATGGGGACCTTATACCACCAAGAAAAAAGAGCCAGGAGCAGAGTGTATCCTTTGGACCCGGGGTCACTGTGCTGAGAAACTCCTAGCCCAGGGGAAGATTGATGACAAGGACCTTCCTCCAGAATGGACAGAGAGAGAAAGCCTTCTCCTGGAGCTGGTGCCCTGAATTTGGACTTGTAGCCTATTAGACTGTGAGAGAATAAATTTCTCTTTGTTAAAGCCATTCACTTGTGGTATGTCTGTTATAGCAGCACTAGATGACCAAGACACATTTATAATCATACCACCCAGAGGTAACTATTCTCATCACCTTGGTGTATGTCCTTTAGGAACAATACATGTAATAATAATTCTATGCAATACTAATAGTATTATGTAATAGTACTACCCATGCCGTTTTTCTGCCGATTATCTCTAACTTGTTTTTTTATTAACATGTTGTAAACAGCATATTAATTTACAACATTATTATAGTTCTTAACACTTTGTATATGTATTCATACATGTTTATTTTACCAATGCACTGGTAGTAGGCATCTCAGTTGCTCCCAGTTCTTATCTATTACAAATGGCACTTCAATTTACATTTTTTGCACGGTCTCAGTCATTTTCTTATGGTAAGTTCCTAAAGTGGAATTGCTTGGCCGGAGGGTATGCTTACTTTAAGGCTTTCGATATACATCACTAAACCTCCCTGGAGAAGAATTGTACCCAGAAGTCTGAGGGTGATTATCTTTCTCTGCACTCCAATGGGCTTTATGAGCATTATCTTTTTATCTAAGCGTATTGAGGTATAATTGGCATATCATAAAATTCACTCATTGTAAGTGAACAGGTCAAAGATTTTAAATAAATTTAAACAGCTGTGCAACCATTGCCACAATCTAGTTTTAGAATGTTTCCACCATGCGCCAAATTTCCCTCAGCATTACCTTTAAAATTTGTTTGGTTCATTTATGTATACATTAAGATATAAATGAAGAATGAAATGGTCAGATCTTAAGTGTACCTACTGCTTAGTCAGTTTAGACAAATACGTATCAAGACACAGAACATTTCAATCATCCCAGAAAATTTTCTTGTGCTCTGTCCCAATCAACCCTCCACCCCTAAAAGCAACCACTGAGCAGATTTTTATCAGTATAGACCCTAGTCAAAAACCCAAACAAAACTTGTTGCTGTAGGTTTGGTTCCAACTCATGATGGCCCCATGTGTGCAGTGTAGAACTGCTTAATAGGGGTTTCAAGTCTGGAAAACCTTGGAAGCAGACCTCCAGGCCTTCCTTCCAAGGTGCCTTTGGGTGGGTTCAAACCTCCAACCTTGCACCACCCAGAGAGAATTGTTGTTAGGTGTCATTGAGTTGATTCCTACTCAAAGTGACCCCGTGTGACAGAGCAGAACTGCCCCATAAAGTTTCCTGGGCTATAAATCTTTTATGGAAGCAGGCTGCCAAATCTTTCTCTCGAGGAGAGGCTGCTGGGTTTGAACAGCTGATCTCTCGGTTAACAGCTGAGTGCTTAACCACTGCGCCATCAGGACTCCTTTCCAGAGATAAAAAACAAAAAACAAAAGCCCATTGTTCTCAAAGTCCATTCCGACTCTAGCAACTCTATATAGTAGAACTGCCCCATAGAATTTCCAAGGCTGAAATCTTTATGGAAGCTGATTACTGCATCTTTCTCCCACAGAGGGGCTGTTGGGTGCAAACCGGGGACCTTTCAGTTAGCGGCTGAAAGCTTAACCCCCTGGGCCACCAGAGACCATAGGTGCTTATTATTTTCTGTTTGCAAGCATACTTCACTGTACAAATGTCTTAAGTAGGAACACAGCTAAAACTAGAAATTGCGATCATTACTTAGCATTTCTGCGGAAGATTTACACTTCACACTTTGGTGTGCTTTATCTCAGGTGACTCCACAACATCCCTGCAGGCAAACGCTATTAGCTTAAATTTATATATGAGAAAACTGATACTTAAAGAGGTAAAGAATGTTTCCCAAAGCCACAAAGCTAGAACAAAGAGAAGGCAGGACTTTCTTTTTAAAGAAAACAGTCAAATTTATCAAAATCAAACAGTAAATATTTCTGTTACTCTAATGGGAAAACTTGATGTAGTTTTTCCATATTCAAATACAGAGGACTTCTTAAGCACACAGCTTTTTGGAACGTGAGCGTCCCCTGGACCACTCTTTGAAGTTTGATCTTTATTTCTCTTTGCCCCGTGTGCTGACAATGCTAAAATACCACCCCACCTTTTTTTTCTGGTTTATTAGAAATCTTACCACTTCTCATAATACTGACTACCGTGTATTGAGTGCTTACTGAGTGCCAGGCGCTATACCCCAAAAAGCCCAATCCTGTTGCTGTCCGGTAGATTCCGACTCATAGCAACCCTATATGGTAAGCACGTTTCTTGAACCACCTCAATTATTTCCTTCAAGGACCCTAGAAGGAAGCCAGTTAGGACTATTATCTCTTTTTTACAAAATGAGAAACTAAGCCTTGGTGAGGGAGGTTACAAACCTTGTCCAGGTCCGCACAGCTAAGAGGGGGCAGTGCCGGGGATGAAATCCAGCTTTGTCTCGCTGGAGAAGCCAACCTCTTAACAACTGGGAAATAAGCTTCAGAAATGTCTCTGGTCTCCTTTCCTGGGCATTCCCTGGATGCTCTGTCTGGAGCAGGGGGTGTCCTGCTGAACCTGAGATTCTTCATCCCTGGTCACTGACAAGACCTGAGTAGCTCAGCCTGAAACTAATCCTCAGGTGACAGCTGGTATTTCACTTAGTTTGTTCCATGTGTTGTTGTTGTTGTTTGTCCCTTTCTCTTTGCCAATTTAAGTAAGTGCCAATCAAAGATCATTGGATAGTAAACAAGGGCCAATAAAGCTACTATAGGAAAAAACCCAAACCCACTGCCGTCGAGTCAATTCCGACTCATAGTGACCCTATAGGACAGAGTAGAACTGCCCCATAGAGTTTCCAAGGAGCGCCTGGTGGATTCGAACTGCCGACCCTTTGGTTAGCAGCTGTAGCACTTAACCGCTATGCCACCAGGGTTTCCTATAGGAAAGTGTCCTCAATAACACTACTCTGTGCTTGGCACATGGTATTTGAAAACCTTTAAACACAGTGCAACCCTCAGGTACCTGAGTCACATGTTCACCCTAAAAGGGATCTCATCGAGTGCCAGGAGAAGAAGGTGAAACCCAGATGGTATTCCCAAAGTCTCCCCAAGGCCATAAAACGAAATTGACAAGGAAGTGTTTGTTCACTGTAGTTATCATTCTCCTCCTTGCCTTTGAAATAAACAAAGGCATGCAAGAGGCATGGGCTGGCCACTGGGGAAAGTCTGCACAGAAAGCCTCTACCAGCGTCTGCCAAAGTAATTAAATGCCCAGGTTCTAGAGTCAGGCTTATCGGCTGAAACCTCAATAATTCAAAAAACTTTATGCCTCAAATTCCTCATTTGTAAGATGTACGTAACAAGTAAGTGTCTGGTTTTTTAGGATTATTGTGAATTGTGAGGTAGTACTAGAAAGATGCTTAGCAAAGTGGCACACAAGGTCCCAATGGAAAGTTAATGTCACATGTAGGTATAAATCTCCAGTGGGAATCAACCACTTTTAGCATAAATTGTTGGCTACTAAAGAGGCAACTCTATGGGGCAGTTCTTCTCTGTCCTATAGGGTCACTATGAGTCAGAATCAACTCAACGGCAATGAGTGAAGAGGAATCACAAAGCACTAAGAAGGGGAGGCCTCCTGCTGTTCCAGGGAAAGCGTATTACTGAGCACGTACTCTACGTAAAGGAGCCCCGGGGGTGCAGTACTCAACATTTGGCTGCTAACTAAAAAGTCGGCAGTTCGAATTCACCAGGTGCTCCTTGGAAATCTTATGAGGCAGTTCTACTCTGTCCTGCAGGGTCACTGTGACTTGGAATCAACTTGACAGCAACAATTTTTTTGTTTTTGAGTACTCTATGTAAGACACAGTGGTAGATTTTTAGACGGAGAGACTTAATGTATAATTGTCTACATTTTATAAGTGAAAATATGGGAATTCAAGCAATTTACTCAAGGTCAAGTGGGAAAACCATGCTTTTAGCTCACATCAGTCTGGCTTTTCCACTTTAAGGTATCATGTTCCAGGTGCACTTTTTCCAGACTTGAGACACAAGCAGTTAAAATGTTTCCATGAGCTAACACCTGAGCATGACTTAGCCCTGCTCCTGCCTGCTTCCCTGGAGTAAGGAAACTGAGTCTATAAAAGTGGACGTCAGAGAAATCCCAGGGGAAGCTGGCTAATAGGTAACAGAGAACCCTGAGCCTAGGCAACAGGGAGACAATAGGGGTGTGAGAATGGAGTCAGCTGGTCAGTGTGTGCCTAAGCTTGCGTTGCAACTGTTGCTCTAAAAAAATTAAGCTTTGTTTTTTGATCATTGTAGATTTACAAGTAATTGTAAGAAATAATACAAAGAGGTCCTTGAGGGGGTACAAAGGGTTTACTCATGGTTCTAACCTAGAAGTTGGTGGTTCAAGTCCAACCAGCAATGCTGTGGAGGAAAGGCCTGGTGATTTCCTTCTGTAATGATTACAGCTGAAAAAATCCCTGTGGAGCAGTTCTACTCTGCAGCACATGGGGTCACCATGAGCCGGACTCAATAGCAGTGGGTTTAGTATTTTTTTTTCTCTTGGCAGTTTGACATTGATACAGTCAAGATATAGAACATTCCATTATCACAGGAGCTCTTATGTTTCCCTTTTATAGCCACATATACACCCCTCCTGCTCCCACTGCCTTCTTAATCCCAGAAAACCACTAACCTGTTCTCCGTTTCTATAATGTTGTCATTTCTACAAGGTGAAATTGTAAAAACGGTGTGGTGGAGGCATCTGACCTCTAACTTCACAATGGGGACAGAGAATCTACGTCAGCCTCAATAGCCCAAGGCTGATTCCTAAGAAGCAGAAGTCAGACATACTCCTCTCTCCAAACTTTATTAGGGGAGTAACAGGAAGAAATACACAGAGTCACTAAGCCAAAAAGAATTGGTTGACTTTCAACCATTTCAGGAGGTAGCATATGATCAAGGACTGATGGTATTGAAGGAAGAAATCCAAGCTGCACTGAAAGCATTGGTGAAAAATAAGCCTCTAGGAATTGACAGAGTATCAATTGAGGTGTTTCAACAAACAGATGCAATGCTGGAAGTGCTCACTCATCTATGCCAACAAATTTGGAAGACAGCTGCCTGGCCAACAGACTGGAAGAGATCTATATTTGTGCTCATCTCAGAGAAAGATGATCCAACAGAATGTGGAAATAATTGAACAAATCATTAGAATGTGGAAATAATTGAACAAATCATCGAGGAGTGCAGCACCTCTAGGCACTTGTTAGCAGAGAGAGGCTTGCTGACCCACAGAAAGAGAGGGCTGAGTGTCTTTGGCCAAGGCTTACTGGTGTAGTGGGGTGCCCCTAGGCACTTATTGGTGAAGCTAAAGAGGTTCGTAACACTTGCTTGAGCAGGGTAGAGGCTGGGCTGTTGGGGCTGAGGGTCTGAGATACTGAGAGAGAGAGGCCTCCCAGCAGGCATGGCTGAGAAGAGGCTCTCTGATCGAAGAACTGTATCCTGAATGGGGTAGATTAATCAGTAAGCCAGGTACAAACCAATTTACACCACACCAAACCCGTATCACAAAAATATCACACGCAAGTAAAATTTTGTTGAAGATAATTCAAAAATGGTTGCAGCAGTACATCAGCAGGGAACTACGAGAAATTCAAGTCAGATTCCGAAGAGGACAGGGGATATCATTGCTGATGTCAGATGGATCTTGGCTGAAAGCAGAGAATACCAAAAAGATGTTTACCTGTGTTTTATTAACTATGCAAAGGCATTCGACTCTGTGGATCATACCAAATTGTGGATAACACTGTGAAGAATGGGAATTCCAGAACACTTAATTGCGCTCATGAGGAAACTGTACATAGATCAAGAGGAAGTCATTCAAACAGAGCAAGAAGATACTGAGTGGTTTAAAGTCAGGAAAGGTGTGCTTCTGGGTTGTATCCTTTCACCATACCCATTCAATCTGTACGCTGACCAAATAATCCAAGAAACTGGACTATATGAAGAAGAACATGGCATCAGGATTGGAGGAAGACTGATCAACAACCTGCGATATGCAGATGACACAATCTTGCTTGCTGAAAGCCAAGAGGACTTGAAACACTTACTGATGAATATCAAAGACTACAGACTTCAGTATGGATTATCCCTTAACATAAAGAAAAGAAAAATCCTCACAACTGGACCAATGAGCAACATCATGAAAAATGGAGACAAGACTGAAGTGGTCAAGGATTTCATTTTACTCGTATCCACAATCAGCACCCCATGGAAGCAGCAGTCAAGAAATCAAATGAAGAAATCTGCTACAAAAGACCTCTTTAAAGTGTTCAAAAGCAAAGATGTCACTTTGAGAACTAAAGTGTTCCTGATCCAAGCTATGATATTTTTAATCACCTTATCTGCATGCAAAAGCTGAACAGTGAATAAAGAAGACCAAAGAAGAATTGATGCTTTTGAATTATGCTGTTGGTGAAGAATATTGAATATACCATGGACTGCCAGAAGAACAAATAAATCTGTTTTGGAAGAAGTACAGCCAGAATGCTCCTTAGAAGCGAGGATGGCAAGACTTCATCTCATGTACTTTGGACATGTTATCAGGAAGGACCAGAGCCTGGAGAAGAACATCATGCTCGGTAAAGTAGAGGGTCAGAACAAAAGAAGAAGACCCTCAATGAGAGGGACTGACACAGTGTCTGCCATAAAGGGCTCAAACATAGCAATGATTGTGAGGATGGCACAGGACTGAGCAGTGTTTCACTGTACTGTACATAGGCTTGCTATGAGTTGGAACTGACTCATATGTGGGGAAACCCATGTGAAATTGTTCACTACCAATTAGTAAGTAAACACTGGTAAGTCCGTGCATACCTTGCTTAATGTAAATTGGTTTGTACCTGGCTTACTGATTAATCTACCCCATTCAGGATACAGTTCTTCGATCAGAGAGCCTCTTCTCAGCCATGCCTGCTGGGAGGCCTCTCTCTCTCAGTATCTCAGACCCTCAGCCCCAACAGCCCAGCCTCTACCCTGCTCAAGCAAGTGTTACGAACCTCTTTAGCTTCACCAATAAGTGCCTAGGGGCACCCCACTACACCAGTAAGCCTTGGCCAAAGACACTCAGCCCTCTCTTTCTGTGGGTCAGCAAGCCTCTCTCTGCTAACAAGTGCCTAGAGGTGCTGCACTCCTCGAGCAAGCTTCCTGCCAGAAAGTGCTCCGCTTTCTTGCTCCATGGGCTGGGAAGTCCACTGGTTCTGCTGCCTCTGTTGCCACTGTTTCTCTGCTGCTGCTTCTTGCCATCTCTTGTGTCTCCTCTGTTTCAGCTTCTCTGCCTCCTGGGTCTAGGAGTTTCTCAGTGCAGGGATCCTGGGTCCAAAGAATGTGCTCCATTCCTAGCTCTTGTTCTTGGTGGTAGTGGGTCACCCCTCTCTGCTTGCTTCTTTCTCCTTTTATCTCCTGGAAGATAAAAGGTATAACTCAAGTAAGGATGTGACTTGAGTAAGGGTGGAAAGGGTGATAACTGGTCACCTTCTAGTAAGTTGGTGACTCAAGTCCCACCCTAATCCTGCCTCATAATGTAACAGACAACTGATTCCCAGATGAGGCCATAACCACAGACATGAGCCCAGTCCAATAGAGGCTAGGATTTATAATACATCACAAAACGTAAGATAGTTAAATCAGATCACAAAATGGAGGATGACTACATCATTATATAAGTGCCAAACCACTGAAAATCATGGCCCAGCCAAGTTGACACGAAACCTTAGCCATTAGAGGTTCCATACACCTTCTCTGCAGAGCCTCACCCAATCATTGTGGAAGTCCCAAAGACTATGGCTCAAAGGGCCATGTTTAAGTAATTCACTGCACCACTCATATAAATGGAATTATGCAATACGTAGCCTCTATTGACTTTTTTTCTCTTGGCATAATATCTGGATATTTATCCAGGTTATTGCATGTATCAGTAGCTTCATTTTATTATTTTTATTTTATTCATTGTCCTTTGTATTCTGTGGTATGGCTATATTATAGTTTTTTTGTTTTTTTTTTTTTCCAGCTATTCTTCTTCTATGAAAATTTCTGTACATGTTTTTGAGTGAACATAAATCTTCACTTCCCTGGAATAAATGCCTGGAATACAATTGCTGGGTTGTATAGTAATTACATTTTTAAAGAAGCTGCCAGACTGGTTTCCAGAGTGGCTGTACTGTTTTATGTTCCCACCAGCAACATGGGAACATGCAATTTCTTCGCATCCTTGCCAGCATTTGATATCACTAGTTTTTTTTTAATTGTTAACCATTATGATAGGTATGCCCTGATGGTGTAGTGGTTAAGAGTTCAGCTGCTAATCAAAAGGTCGGCTGTTCGAATCCACCAGGTGCTCCTTGGAAACCCCATGGGGCAGTTCTACTGTGTCCTGTAGGGTTGTTATGAGTCGGAATCAACTTGAGGGCAACGGGTTTTGTTCTGGCAGAGGGTGGTAATATTTTTACAGTGGTTTTAATATGCATTTCCCTGATGGCTAATGACGTTGAACATCTTTTCATGTGCTTATTTGTCATCGGTATATCTTTTTCAGTGAAATGTTTGTTCATATCTTATCTTTTGCCCATTTCCTAATGGAATTTTTTTGTTTTTTTACTTTTGAATTTTGAGAGTTCTCTATTTTAGATACTAGTCCTTTGACAGATGTGTGGTTTGCAAATATTTTCTCTGTAGCTTCACTTTTCATCCTCTTAACAGAGTCTTTAGCAAAGAAAAAACTTTAATTTTGAAGAAATCCAGTTTATCAATTTCTACTTTTATGGATCAAAACTTATTTGCCAAGTCCTAGATCTTAAAGACTTTCTCCTACTTTTTATAAAGATAATTATGTAGTTTTCCATTTTACTTTTAAGCCTGTGATTCATTTTGAGTTAATTTTTGTGCAATGTGTAAGACTTAGGCTGAGATTCATCTTTTTGCTTACAACGCCCAAATGTTCCAACACTATTTGTTGAAAAGACTGTATTTCCTCCACTGAATTGTTTTTACACCTGTATATGTTAGGCACATTTGTGTGGTTCTATTTTCTGTATCATTGATCTATATAGGTGTCTATTCTTTTACCAACTGTTAATTTAGATCTTTGATATTTTTAACCAGTGTTATGTAGTTCTCAGTATACAAGTTTTATATAGGTTTTGTTAGTTTTATACCTATTTTATTTTTTTTAGCAATTGTAATGGTATTTTTTTAATTAAAGTGGTTTTTTTTAATTAATTAACTTTATTTTTTAGAGCAGTTTTAGGTTTACAGAAAAATTGATCAGAAAGTACAAAGAGTTCCCATATATTCCCTTCCTTCCACACGGTTCCCCCTATTATTAACATTTTGCACTAGTGTGGTATACTTGTTCTAATTGACGAATCAATAAACCTGTTCTGTTGAGTCAATTTCCACTCATAGTGACCCTTAGAACAGAGTAGAGCCGCCCCATAGGATTTCCAAGGCTGTAATCTTTATGGAAGCAGACTGCCACATCTTTCTTCCTTGGAGCAGGCTGGTGGGTTCGAACACCAACCTTTTGGTTGGCAGCCGAGTACTTTAACCACTGCACAACCAGGACTTCTTTTGGGGAACCCAGTGTTGATACATTATTGTTAACTAAAGTCTATAGTGTACATTAGGGTTCACTGTGTTGTACGGTCTTATGGGTTTTGACAAATGTATAAAGTCACATGCCCGCAATTACAGTAGCAGAGAAAATAGTTCCACTGCCCCCCAGGTCCCCTGTATTTCATCTATTCATCCCTCCATTCATCTTCTTGAATCTTGGGCAAACACTGATTTTTTTTTTTTAAATTGTCTTCTCAAGAATGTCCTATAGTTGGAATTATACGGTATGTAGCAGCCTGTTCACACTGGCTTCTTTTACTTAGCAAGGTTCATTTGAATTCTTTGTGTCTTGTTTCTTTTTATTGCTTAATAATACTCCATTGTATGGATGCACCATGGTTTGTTTATTCATTCACCTGTTGAAGGATATCATGGTTGTTTACCATTTTTAGCAATTATTAATAAAGTTGCTATAAACATTTGTGTGGACATAAATTTTCAGTTAATTTGGGTAAATACCTAGGAGCATGATTGCTGGATTGAACGGTAGGCCTGTATTTGATGCTGTCAGTATTCTGGATTTTGTGTTCTTGGCTGTAATCATTATGTAAGCAGATCACCTGTCCTGTCTTCCAAGGTGCTGCTGGGTGTGTTTGAACACCAATCTTTTGGTTAGTAAACCAAAACCAAACCTACCGCCATCAAGTGGATTCCAACTCATAGCTACCCTATAGGACAGAGTAGAACTGCCCCCATAGGGTTCCCAAGACTGTATCTTTACTGGAACTAGACCATCACATCTTTCTCCTGCAGAGTGGCTGGTGAGTTTGAACTGTCAGCCTTTTCTGTTAGCAGCCAAGCTCTTAACCTCTTCACCTCCAGGGCTCATTAGTAGTCCAGTGCAAATCGTTTGGCCACTCAGGGACCTTCAGAACCTTGTCAATACCTATTTAAATGATTTGAGTGATAAGATTTGGGACTTTTGAGCTAATGAGATAAGAGTTTAGGCTTTGAGTTGATGCCGTAATTAATTGAGTCTTTTGGGAACCTTGAGATAAGGTGAGTGCGTTTTACATGGGGGACAGAAGTGAGTCTTTGGTGGCCAGAGGGCAGACCGTTGTAGGCAGAATAATGGCCCCTCACCAAGATGTCCATATCCTAATCCCTGAAACCTATGAAAGCCCCTTACAGATCTTGGGATGGGGAGATTATCCTGGTGAACACAAGGTCATAACAAGGGTCCTTTTAAGTGAGAAAGTCCCTCAGTGGCTGTTAACCAAAAGGTTGGCTGTTCTAGCCCACCCAGAGGCCCATTGGAAAAAAGGCCTAGTGAGCTACTTCTGAAAAATCAGCCATTGAAAACCTTGTGGAGCACAGTTCTACTATGACACACATGGGGTTGCCATGAGTCAGAATTGACTCGACGGCGACTTCTTTTTTTTTAAGTGTTAGAGAGGCAGGAGAATCAGTGTCAGATGATACGATGTTGGAAAGGCTTGACTGGTCACTGCTGGCTTTGAAGGTGGAAAGGTTCCATGAACTAAGGAATGTAGGCAGTCTCTAGAAGCTGGAAAAGCAAAGAAATGGTTTCTCCACTACAGCCTCCAGGAAGCAACATAACCCTGTCATATCTGGATTTTAGCCCTAGTGAGGCCCATTCACACTCTGTGTTGGTTTAATCCATTAAGTTGGTAAGAATTTGCTTCAGAGCAATAGGAAACCAGCACAAACCCATGTGAGGAGATTTTTATTTCAATTATCATATTTTTCAGTTTTAAAATTTCTACTTGGTTCTCCTTCACATTTTCTATTTCCTTGCTGAGACTTCGTATTTCTCTGTGAAAGCTTTCTTTTGGTAATGTTTCAAGGGTGTTCATAATTGCTTTTTGAAGCATTTTTTTTTTTTTATCATGGTTGCTTTTAAATTTTTGTCAGAAAATCTATCATTTTGGTATCAGCATCTGTTTGAATTTCAAAGTCTATTATTCATTCCGTTTGAGATTTTCTTGGTTCTTGGGATGATGCGTGATCTTTGGTTGAAACCTGGACATTTTTGTATTATGTTCTGATCTTTTTCAAACTTCTGTTTTAGCTGAACTCCTCTGACACTATTCCAGCAGGGAAAGGTGTTGGTAGTGGGGGTTGGGAGTGCCACCTTTTTACTGTCAGATGGGGTAGAAGCCCAGGCACACAATTTAGCTCCCATCAAAACTGGAGCAGGGGGGATTGGAGGTGTCCTCATTACCACTGGGCAGTGGTCAAAGTTCTGATTCTCCATTAGGTCTCCTCTGAGACCATGCCCATGGGGAGTGGGAAGTGTGTCTTGTGACTGCTGGATGAGGGTGGAATATCAGGTTCCTCATTAGGGAAGCCATACAGGCTGTAGTGGATGAAAGTCCTGCTCTCTACTTGGCCTTCTCTGGCACTTCATGGCGTGGTTGGGTGTCTTGTTTTAGGCTTGTGATCGTGGAAATCTAGGTTATCCACTCAACCTTTGCTGGCATGCGTGGAGTGGGGCCACAGTTTTTACTGTGTTGTTTGGCTGGAGTAGAGCAGTTATTGTCTTAAAGTTTTCTGTCTTGCTAGGCTGCCCCTTTCTACTTCCTTTGGCTAGGGAAACCAGTTGTTATTGAGTCAACTCCAACTCATAGTGACTCTGTGTGTATCATAGTAGAACTACTCCATAGGGTTTTCAATGGCTAATTTTTAAGAAACAGATTGCCAGGTCTTTCTTCCAAATCCCTTCTGGGTGGACTTGAACCTCCAACATTTGGTTACCAATCGAACCTATTAACCATTAACACCACTCAGGGACTCCCTTTGGCTAGGGAAAGTAGGCTTTTCTGTACTGTGTTGTTCCTCAGGTCTCAAAGTCCCTACCTAATCTGCCTTTTTCTCTCTACTTTTCAGAATCTTATGTATGTCATATATATAACACTCAGGATTTTTAGTTATACTCAGCTGGAGGGATAGGGGAAATAGGTCTAATACATCTTCCCGGAAATGGAATTCTCTTCTTCTTCTTTTAATGTTGGCAAATAACTAAAAACAAAACTAAAACATTTACAAAAGAAAAGACATCTAGAGACCCTATTTGGTCTGAGTGCTGTTGGTTTGTGATTTGTTAGAAACCCTGTTGGTGTAGTGGTTAAGAGCTACAGCTGCTAACCAAAAGGTCGGCAGTTCGAATCCACCAGGGGCTCCTTGGAAACTCTATGGGGCAGTTCTACTCTGTCCTATAGGGTCCCTGTTAGTCAGAGTTGACTCAACAGCAGTGGGTAAACCCTTCATCCAGATACCACTGTTAACATTTTGGTGTGTTTCCGTTGTCCAGCCTTTTTGTCTATCTATCCATCTCTGTAAACAAAGTTGTGGCTCCCCCCACTTTAATTGTATCCTGAATCTATTGCCCTGTCATTGAATATTTTGGAAAACATTGTTTTGAGAGCTCCATTGTATTCCCTTATTTGGAATTTAGCAACAATTCTCCTATTGTAAATGTCTTCTTGTTTGTAATTTCTGACTAGTGTAAATAGTGCCGTAATGAACATATTTCTAAGAAATGGTTGACCACATATCTTATTATTTCCTTAGGATAATTCCTAGAAGTGGGATAATTTGAGCAAGGCTCTTGATTCATATCATCAAATCGTTCTGTAGAAAACCCACCAAATTACATTTCCACTGGAGGTTTTGCTAAATTCTTGGCTAGCTGTAGTCTTATATGCATTGAGTAATATCATTTTAAAAATCTTTGCAGGTAAAAAGTCATTTTTGAAGGAAAAAAGGTATCTTATTGTTATCTAATGTGTCTTTTTAAAAAAAAATTGCTAGTAGTGTTAAACATCTTTTTTCCCTTTTTTTCTTTTGATAACGGTTTTTTACTATTTGTACATTTTTTCTATTTTAGCGTAATAACGTTTTCTTCTTAATTGTCTGTTTGATGGGATACAAGACTATTTTTCTAGTTTGTCGTTTCCTTTTAATTTTGTATATGATGATAATTAGAGCAGTTTACAGTTTCAAATCTACTATTATTTTGATTCCTACCAAGGTTTTGTTTGGAAAGTCCTTCCCTACCTGTTCCAGCAATCTACTGCTGCATACCAAACTACCTCAAAACTTCGTGGCTTAAAACAACAACAATTTTATTGTATTTATAACTTCTGTCGCTCAGGGATTTGGACAGAGCTCCACTGGATGATTTTTCTGTTCTCATGGTGTTGACGGAAGTCTTCAGTGAATGGGCTGACTTGGAGAGTCCAAGATGTAGGGAGCCTTGGTGGGGTGGCTGGGGGGCTGGGCTCAGCAGAGACTGTTCACCTGGTGCTTACTTGTGGCCTGTCCAACACAGTGGCCTTGGGGGTGGTTGAAATTCTTACAATGCAGCTGAAGGCTCCAAAAGGGGATGTTCCATCAAACACCGGAAACTGCAAGGCCTTTTATGACATAGCCTTCGAAGTCACGTACTCTGTTGGTCAAACCAGCCTGAAGGCTGCCCAGATTCAAATGCGTTCAAGGGAGGCATATCAAAGAATTTGTGGCCATGTGTTTAAACTGCCACACTATCCCAAGATCAGTTATAAGCACTCTTACATTTTCTTCTAGTTTGTTTATACTTCTTTTTTACACATTAGATCCTTAATTCAACTATAACATGTAGCCCCTGGGTGTGGTGCAAACGGTTAAGGCTCGGCTACTAACCAAAATGTTGGAGTTCAAGTTTACCCAGAAAGATCTAGTGGTCTACTTCTGAAAAATCAGCCATTGAAAACCCTATGGAGCACATTTCTACCCCGACACACGTCGGGCTGCCGTAAGTCGGCAATGACTCAGCAGCAACTGGGAGAAAACCAAACACCAAACACCCCAAGATTAGTTATAAGCGTTCTTACATTTTCTTCTAGTGGGTTTATGCTTCTTCTTTTTTTTACACATTAAACCCTTACTCAGTCTAGGGCATATTTTTAATACCATATTGAGGTTCAAATTTGTATATATTTTCCTCTAATAGCTGATTTCACTATAACCTTTTTTTTGTTTTTGAATAACCACCTCTTTACAGATGGCTGCTAACTTTTATAGATAACATGGATCTGTGTGAATATTGTGTTAATGGAGGAAAAACACAACCCATGTTTCTCCTGACTTCTGTAAAACTCATCTGCCCAGGAGGAAAGTGGGACCTCCTGGCTAAATTCGGCTTCTCAGTCTGAGGAGTAGCCACCTGCACCACTGATGCTGGGCTGGCCAGTGAACCCTGGGCGTCTTGCTTTCTGGATGTTCTGTTGTGGCCTGAGGGGCTCCGTGACTTGATGACCTAACTCAGAGGGGCTCCTGCTTCTCAGGCTAGTTTTCAAAACAGCAGGCTCTTCCACACTGCAGAGCTGTGTGCCTTGGGCTGCTGCCTGGGGTGTGCCTGAGGTGGTTTTCTTGTTGTGATTCTAAGTGTAATAATTCTTGGGGAAGATTGCTTCCGAGATGAAGTAACCTGATTGCTTCTAGTGGGAAAATCATGAGCTCACTTTTATTAACAAACTCAGCTCAGCTCAGCAAGGAGGGAAACTCCAGGACCACAGGATTGTTTCCCCACAACCTAGACATCTATCTCAGTGTCTTATCTCACCCTGACTCCACCCGACGTTCCTCCACCCCAGCCAGCTTCCTCATCCACATCTCCACTTCCGCCTTGCTCTCAGGAAGAAGTATAGACCTAATCCCTGTGTAGTGGCTCTCACAGGCTGTATTCTCCTGCTTGGTCGTCCATGTTATTTTATTAATAACAACCAACTACTTGTATATGGGTTCCTGGTGGCACTGTGATTAAGAGCCCAGCTGCTAACCAAAAGGTTGGTAGTTCTAATCCACCAGCTGCTCCTTGGAAGCCCTATGGGGCAGCTCTACTCTGTCCTACAGGATGGTTATGAGTCAGAATCGACTCAATGGTGGCAGGTTTGGTTTTTGGATTGGTTAATTACTTTTATACTTTAAATAAAGAGCCCCGGTTGCGCAATGGTTCAGTACTCAGCTGCTGACCAAAAGGTAGGTGGTTTGAACCCACTAGCTGCTCTCATTATGTCCTGGGAAGCCCTATGGGGCAGTTCTACTCTGTTGTATGGGGTCACTATGAGTCAGCACACAACAAGAACAGTATTGCTGCTGCTACCTACTTTTATATCTGATACTGTGTTCGCTTCACTGTTGCTGTTAGTTGCCATTCAGTCGATTTCAACTAACGGTGACCCCAGTGTGACAGAGTAGAGCTGCTCCATAAGATTTTCTTGGCTGTAATCTTATTAAAAGCAGATCGCTGGGCCTTTTCTTCTGCAATACTGCTGGGTGGTTTTGAACCATCAACCTTTAGGTTAAGAGTTGAGTGCAAACACTACCTTATTTAATGCCACCCAACAGTTTAAGGTAGCCACTATTATTTTTATTTTAGAGATAAGTGGATGGTGGTGGCTTACAGATAATAAATAATGTACCCAAACCATAGGGTTAGTAAGTGGTGAAGCAGAAATTTTAACTGTGGTAGTCTGCTTAATGGAATTTTTTAAAAAATTAACACCCTTAATTTTTTAGAGCAGGTTTAGGTTTACAGAAAAATTGCACAGAAAGTACAGAGAGTTCCCAAATACCTCCTCTCCAGGTGGCATACCATTTTCCCTACAGTTAACATCTTGCATTAGAGTTGTACACTTGTTGCAATTGATGAGCTAATAGTTATACTTTATTTAAAAATTATTTTGGTAAAATGTGTATAAAACGGAACGTTTACCATTTCAGCTGTTTCACATTTTTACACGTACACCCAGTGACATTAATTATGTTCACCACGTTGTGCAACCATCACCACTACCCAGTTTCAATTTTTTTCATCACCCTTAACAGAAGCTCGGCTCCCTGGGTGGCACAGATGGTTAAGCACTTGACTACTAATCGAAAGGCTGGCAGTTCAAACCCACCCAGAGACTCCTCAGAAGGCAGGCCTGGAGATCTACTTCTGAAAGGTCACATCCAAGAAAATCCTGTGGAGCAGTTCTACTCTTCACACGTGATGCTGCCATGAGTCAGAATTGACTCGAGGGCAACTGCCATGGATTGATTCTGTCCCCCCAAAATGTGTGTATCAATTTGGCTAGTCCACTTTTTCCAGTATTGTGTGATTGTCCACCATTTTGTCATCTGATATGATTTTCCTATGTGTTGTAAATTCTACCTCTATGATATAAAATGGGATTAATGACAGTTATGTTAATGAAGCAGGACTCAATCTACAAGGTTGGATTGTGTCTCGAGCCAATCTTTTGAGATATATGAAAGAGAAAAGTTAGCAGAAAGATATGGGGACCTCATACCACCAAGAAAGCAGTGCCAGGAGCAGGACATGTCATTCGGACCTGGGGTTCCTGCATGGACAAGCTCCTAATCCAGGGGAAGATTGATGAAAAGGACCTTCCTCCAGAGCCGACAGAGAGAGAAAATCTTCCCCTGGAGCTGACACCCTGAATTCAGATTTCTAGCCTAGTAGACTGTAAGAGAATAAACTTCTGTCCACTTGTGGTATTTCTGTTATAGCAGCCCCAGATAACTAAGGCAGCAACTAACAACAACAACAGAAACTCAGTGCCCCTTATGTAATAATTACCCTTCTTCCCCACCCACCCATCTCTGGCAACCACTAATAAACTCTGGTCTCTATGCATTTCTCTATCCTAGATATTTCATATAAGTGGGATCATACAGTATTTGTTCTTTTGAGTCTCATTTCTGTTACTTAGCATAATGTTTTCAAGGTCTATCCTTGTCACAGCATGTGATACGTTCTTATGAAAGTCCGTAGTTTACACTAGAAGTCACTTTTTTTGTTGTACAGGTCTATGGGTTTGACAAATGAATGCCATGTATCTACCATTCTGGTGTCATTAATCTGATTAATTTTTAAACACTTCGTGATCTTGCTTCTCTTCTCACATCTTAGGACACACTTCTTAACTAGGAGCTGATATTTTCACACAGCTGACACAATGGTCATAGAAGAAAGATGCCTGCTTGAAGTGATACATCCCTGTCTGGCAGGGACCCACATTAGAAACTTTTTGTTGTTGTTAGGTGCTGTCGAGTCAGTTTTGACTCATAGCAACTCCATGCACAACAGAAGGAAACACTGCCCTGTCCTGAGACATCCTCACAATCATTGCTATATTGCAGCCACTGTGTCAATCCACTCATTGAAGGTCTTCCTTTTTTTCACTGACCCTCTACATCCTTCTCTAGGGACTGGTCACTCCTGATAACACATCTAAATTATTGCCATCTTTGCTTCTAAGGAGCATTCTGGCTGTACTTCTTCCAAGACAGATTTGGAATCTTACTTCTCCTGAAATTTCACTTTCCTGCTCCTTCTGTGGAAAGCCTGGTGGCGTAGTGGTTAAGTGCTACAGCTGCTAGCCAAAAGGTCGGCAGTTCAAATCCACCAGGCACTCACTGGAAACTTTATGGGGCAGTTCTACTCTGTCCTATAGGGTTGCTATGAGTTGGAATCAACTTGACGGCAGTGGGTTTGGTTTTTTGGTTTGGCTCCTTCTGCCTCCAGCCAACTCTTGCTGGCACGTAGAAGCCTCACTCTTTTAAACAATAGACAGAGGAGGTGACCATGCTTTAGTTATCTGGCCTGGCTTTTGAAAACTCCCAGCTGTTTTGTTGGGTGAGTTTTCTGCATATCATAAGGCTGTAGCTACATGACTCACTTTGTTTCCAGGCTCTTCCAGAGGAAATTGGCTTCTGTGGTCGGAGCCCAGAACACATCTCAGCCTTTTCTGTAAAGAAGTAGAGTCAGAAGAGGAAGAGATTTCATAATGTGGGCTTGTTCACTGTTCATCACTGAGGAATCCAAGTGTCAGCTTGCACTCATCATGGGTGGAACGCCCAGCAGCTGGGGGAGGGTCAGCTGCAGTGGGGAGGGAGTACTGGGTGGGGTGAACTACCCTGGGTAGGAGGAGGTGGAGCAATCAGAGGAGACATGGCCCTTCTGAGACTACCTTGGTAGTGGTGGAGACCTGAGTTTTCAGCACCCAAGGTCCTGCCAGACCCCAGAGAGCATGAATTGGAGACATAACTGGCCAACCTAAAGTCAACCCTTTCATGACTCTTAGAACATACAGTATCCCATCCACTTTTTATGCCCCTGGAGTTCTTTGGGAATATGCCTTTCCCACTGAAAGTATTTGATCCCCTCCAGTGGGGACTTGTGCGATGGTGAAAGTGAAAGAAACATATATTGAGGCAAAATAGTTGGGGTATTAGACAAAGCCAGAGGTGATCCATGTACCCAAACGGATGGCTCCCACAATAAAGCCTGCTACCCAAGACCAGTGGGCCAGACAGACTCCTACAAATCATGTATTTTCACATAATATTTCTCAAAATCTATATTACCAACAAAAATTTAAACACACTCAATGTCTTAGCATGCATTCCACTACTGAAAACACATAGAATCAACAAAAAATTCAAAGCAGAAAATCATTGAGTCTTGAAAGGGTAAATGAAAAGATAATGAATTATCAGTGAAATAGCACTTGATCATCTAATTTTATGTTTAATATAAGGGAAACTTATAGTCATGTCTTTAAGATCAAACAGTCACCTTACCTATTTCTTTTTCAAAAGTGCTATATATATATATATATATTTTTTTTTTCCATGAAGAATAGAATATAAAGCCCTTACTGTAGTCTCCGGAAGTTGTGAATTTTTTTCTTGCCTGTGGAACAGAAAAAAAAAAAGCATTTTGTTCTCCAGAGGGAGGCATTGGTCAATTTTGTAACAGAGACTGAAATTGAGTCTTGATGTTTATCTGAATCAGAATGTGTGCACATCAAACCACGTGACTCGACATTATGAGGAGATTTTGTTTCCTTTGGATGGGCAAGCCTACTGTAGTATTTGGTATACTATGGCAGCCATATGGAAAATGGCTGTAAAGCCATCTTGAGTTAAAGATTTTGAAAGAGCCTACTCTCTTCAACCAGATTGCAGCACTGAGTGAGCAAGATCTTTGCCTTACAATGATTTGGCTTCCCCACATATAAAATTAGTATGATTTTACTCCTCTACTTAGAGAAGAGGAGCCCTGGTGGCAGAATGGTTAAGAGCTATGGCTGCTAACCAAAAGTTTGGCAGTCCCAATCCACCAGCCGCTCCTTGGAAATGCTATGGGGCAGTTCTACTCTGTCCTATAGGGTTGCTATGAGGCGGAATCGACTCGACGGCAATGGGTTTGTTTGCTTTTGGTTCTACTTAGAGAGGCCAATGGGGCCAGTTTTCTCTGTGGCAGAAACTGTTGGTTGCCTACCTGGGAGTTAGCTTCCTCTCTCTATCTTGCTATTAAAATCTTGATTTTGGTTACCTTCTTCTGAGGGGTCTTGTCCTTTTTAGGAACTTGGCCTCTACCCAACCCTGGAGGGTGAGTCTTCATTGGTCTAGGCCAATTGTGGTGGCCTCCTCTTGCAGAGTGATTATTTATGATTGTGCTGTTTCTGGCCATTGAAGCATAGGGTCGAGTCTGATAGAAGATGAAGACATTCTCTTTTACTGCCTTCGAAGATTGTTGACAGCATGTGAAACCTGAACTACTATAGATTTTGGGGACTGTGAGAGACAGCTGCAGAGAAGCTGAACTAGATTCATGATGTTTCTGTGACAATGGAATAACTGACTCTGAAGCTTCTCTATCTCCAGACTTCATGTTATGCAAAATAATAAATACCTTTATTGTTTAAGCCACTTTTAGTTAGATCTTCTATTATTTACTGTACAAAGACTCTTACCCAATCTCCCTTTGGGAAGGGGAAGTTGATGTTGGTTAGGGAAGCCAAGGTAAAAGGCTCATTCCTCTATCACATATGAAAAGAGAAAAGAGGAAGCCATGTTCAACTGGCAGTTCTGGTTGCTCTGTTTCCTAAGGAAGCTTCTCTGCTGATATTCTTCAAAGACCTGGGACTGGTGGGAAAACTATTTCTAAGTTTGAGCTGGTTCAAAAAAAGAATACTTCTGATCAAAAGGGGAAAAATGCAGAATAGAATTTCAAATCCTCATGGAATCCAGACTTTCTGGAGTCATGGAGACTGAAAGAACCCCCAAAACTATTGCCCTGAGATAATCTTTAAACCTTAAACCAAAAATATCCCCTAAAATCTTCTTAAAACCAAACACTAGCTTAACTAGTAAAGAATGTTTGCCTTAAGCATTAAGCTCCTTTAAGATCTATCTATATGGGGTCAGACTGACAGCAGCAACTTTAAAAACATAGATAAGAACCTTAGGGAGCAATGAGTTTATGTTAATGGGGGGAGGAACAACTCAGAAAAGGAGGGTGAGAATTATCGCAAAGCTTGAAGAATGTAGTCAATATCACTGAATTGTACCTGCAGAAACTTGAATTGGTGTATGTTTTTGTTGTGTATATTCTCAACAACAACAAAATTAAAATAAATTATTTTTAAAAAAGAATACATTCAAGAGGTAGCAAAGAAGGATTTTCTCCTGTCTGACAGGCAGCAGGAACGTTGTTGGTACCTTTCTGGACACCAAGAAAAAGATTGAAGCCAAATGCGCGTTAACTGCTTGTGGCTTTTTTTGTACACATATGATTTCAAAGTGTGACCCTCATCTTGCCAAGCTGAGACTGAGGCAAGGATCTGGCCAGAAGTGGCGAGTATCTAGTAATGTGGGGAGATGGAGGCTAGCTCTGTAGCCTGGGGGAGGGACATGGTGGTAGGCACACATCTCACACTAGTGGGCAATGGGAACTGCCTATGTTGGGGTCTCAACTATTAATACATTCATTAATTGGTAGATATTGAGCCTCTGATATGTGTCAGGCACTGTGCCAGGTGTTAAGAAGGTATGATCTTTGCCCACAAGCAACGTACAGTCTGGTGTGGAGCCCAGCCTTCAGGAAACCCCCACCCCCCTGCTGCCTGTCTGCTCCAATCTTATTGCCTTGATGGCTTGAAAACTCCTCCCACTCTTAGATGATGTCATCACTGGGGGTGTAAATGCATGCATGCCAGCTGTTTTTACACATACTCCCATACGATTTCCTTGTTGCCAGGATTAAGAAATGTATTCAGTTTAAGTTGGTGACTAGTTACTGAGCACCCATGAGCTGGATGGTGTGGGGCATACAAAGGTGAATGGGATATTCTGTGCTTTCAGGAAACAACAGCCCAGTTAGTGCTATGTGACTTACACATTAAAAGTCAGAGCAAGCTAGTAAGTGACCAGCGGCATCTGAGTGGCACAGATAATAAGTACTGGAGGAATTCAGTTCAAATCATCCTGTATTCGGTGTGCGCCTTCACATGTCAAGTGCTGAATTAGGTCCACGGGACACAGGGATGAACTACCTCTCCTCCAGGAGCTCTGTTGTTGAATTACATGACATGGTAGTATTAATAATATCAGCTAACATTTATTGGCACTAATTATTATTAAACATTTTTATGTGCTTTTCAAACAATAGCTCATTTAATCCTTAAGCGAACCCTATGAGGTAGATACTAATACTATCCCCATTTTACAGATAAGGGTGTTAAGTAACTTTCCCAAGATTACAGAGTTAGTATGCTGGTAAGAGAATAATACAGAACCTATCTATCTACTCGCCCACACATCCATCCGTCCATCCATCCATCATCTAAACTATACTAGGTATAGGTACAGAAAAACTAGGATTTTAGGTAGAGGAGACATGATACTAGCCCGCTAACCAAGCAGAAAGAGTATACCCCACCAGCAGTGCCTGAAACCAGAGAGCCCCAGTGATGTTGCTCCCAGACGGTTGTGACTGACACTAGTGAAAATAGGGGAAGAAAACCATGGTAGAGCAGTAGCCTTTTTCTGTCCACATACACTGAGCTGAGCTGAGAACATTTGGTTCTGGGACACCTGGAGTTAGAATCCCATGGAAAATTACGGCTGAAACAGGGAGTAAATCTCCCTTATTATACAATCTAATTAAAACCGTCAACAACAGCCAATGAACACCAGCAGGGTTGCTTTGAATCCTACTCTGGGCTCAACCTCCCAGGGACTTTTAGGTGGACTAGGAAGTGTGGAGAAGGCTGTTCCTTGATTGCATTAGCTTCTCTGCCTGAGGGATCCAACAAATCCCTTCTGCTAGGCAGGTACTAAGTCATCTTTTAAAAATGGTGCAATCCATTACCCGTCTTACTTTGGGGTAGCATATGACCTTTGATAGGGGTTACAATCTGTCATCTATTAATCTAAGTGCAGCTCTGAAATGAGATTGTAAGGACGTATTTCTACTCTGGGAGTTGGGCTTTTGAATTCAACATGCCAAGCATTCTCCATTCTGTATATTTTCTTTATTCATGGTACATGTCATATTTCATTCTGCTGATAAGAACCAATTAGCTATTCCCCTCCACAAACTAACGTATTTATTTATATCCCTAGATGTTTCTAGAACACACTGATTAGAATAAAATGCTCCTCAGCCTTCAGAAAGGACCTGAGAAGGGCAAATGGGAGAGCCAGAAAGAAAGCGATAAATCTCCTTTAAAGCATTTGCTCACTCATTCATTCATTCAACAAACATTACCAAAGCCCAACTTTGTGATCAGCTCTGTGCTGGGCACTAGAGACACACTGATGAAGATGATAGACATGGTTTCTGCTCTTAGGAGTTCAGTCTAGTGAGGGAGACAGAGAAGATGACAAAAATATACGATTATAAATTGAAATAAGTGTTACAGAAGATGAGAAATGGATAATATGAAAGAGATGCAAGAGGGAGGATAAACATACTTTATTGTTGTGGTCAAGGGCCCGTTGCCGTTGAGTTGATTCCTACTCATAATGACACTATATGACAGAGTAGAACTGCTCCATAGAGTTTCCAACAAGTGGCTAGTGGATTCAAACTGCCGACCATTTTGATTATCACTATGCCACCAGTGCAAAGAAGGAAGTCACATTTAAGCCAAGACCTAAAAATTGAGGAATCTGCCATGGGGAGAACAGGATGAAAATCTTGCCAGGCAGAGGAAAAAAACTTGGAGATTATACACTAAGAACAGACTCGTAGGTTCACAGGGTTAAAAGACAGGTCATGTGGCTGGAATATTGAGAAGAAGGAGGTAAGAATCAGGAAATGGAGTGGAGAGGTGGGCGTGGGCTGTGGGGAGTCGCAGGAAGTCTGCATGTAATGGTGACTTCCCTTTCTCTTCCCTGAAACTACACAACATTGCCTCTAGAGTGAAGGAAGGGAACTTGAGTGGTGAGCTGTAAGGGAAGAGAATTTGATTTCCTCTGAAATCTCTAGGCTTTTGAAAGAACTGTGCCTGCCTATGAATTATGCTATTTCAAGTATGGGACTGACATTTTCAGGATTAATACCATTAACATAATAAAATGGCCTTCAAAGGAGGACTAGAAGAACCAAAGTGTTTTAAAGGGAGATTCTGATTGGAATAATTGTGAAACCTTTGGATGTAACTCAGTTTCCCACTGAACTTCCTCTAGTGATACAGTCAGAGTGAGACAGGTAAAAATAAACACTTACTTATTGAGAATTCACTCCTTGCTGTGAAAGAAGCTGTGGGGGCTGCAGAGACATAGAAATGGTCCCTGTCCTCAAAGACTTTACTATATGTTATAGTAAGGATGACAGAAAAAGTACATCAGAACAACCCCATAACAATTAAGAGTCAAAATGTGTATAACCAGGATTTATAGCTTCCTTCATTTTGGGTTTCCGATTGACACATCACACTCAGAATTCAAACTGCCCAAGGGATGAGGATTTGGAAAGAGAGTTTGGAAATCATTAATAGGCTTGGCAAAGCAAACAGATGAACAACAATGCTGAGATTCTTCTTGCATGGTGCTACTTCTTCCCACAGGATTATTCCAGATACCTGGAATAGAATAGCTAACTGGGATGGTCCATCCTTGTTCATCCTGTGCTTCTTTTCAGTGGCAGGAAGCTTGTGCAAACATTGGGAACCCTGGACACCAAGGCCATTTCCCCAAACCTTGAGAGTCCAATGGAAATAATCACTTCAATTTCCTGAGAGAGGTGAGACCCCAGCCCTTGTCCCCCATGCTGTTCTGCTCGTTTCTAATACCAAGTATGGACTAGGTAGAAGGGCATATAACTTGAGTAGAGAAAACTTGGATGTTTAGGTCTAGTGGCTTGGAATGTAAACACCTCTGAGGTTATAGGCTAGCATGGTAGAGTCTAGACTCTTCCCTGTCACCTTGAGCGAGACATTTGATCTCATTCTATTCACATGAACTGGTCAGACTTGATGAATTCTAGGCAATGAGGTGCCACCCCAACTTGTTGACCCCACTTTTCCTGGAAGCAAGGGGCCTCAGCTCCCCCTGGTGGAGTGCCATTTTGTCCAATAAGATAGAGCCCATCAGAAGATCTCTATTGTCCTGTTTAGATGCTACTGTGAGCTTAGCAATGCATTTAGTTTAAGAAGAGTCCAGTGCTGTATCCCAGGATATGGCTGTCCCTAAAAACTCATTTCTTGGATCAGCCAAGCATAATGCATTTTCTTACGTTTCTCTTTGGTTTGATTTTTACTAGAAAAGGCCCTGGCATGGTGGTACTGTAGGTAATGTCAGAATCTAGTGTGGACTGGATGCACTGGGGGGCGTCCCTGTTTTATTAATTCATGATTCTATTCTTCATTCCACATGCAATGTATGGTTAATTTGGACATTGTGCCGGACACAGGCCTTTGAGATCTCAGGAGCCAGGATAACCATTATGCAAGACAGGATGACTACCTCAAATGATCTCTTAGATCAGCACTCAAACTGATTCATCCTTCATGGGTTCAGGCCTTGAGTCAAAGTGTTAGTTGTGTATCCAACCATTCATCTTTTGTTCTGTGGAAAACACCGTTCAGAACAGGATGCCTCCTTAATTCCCTTAAGAAGGTTTTCCAGGCAGTATGGTTCCTCTCCCTCAGGCTTCTCACTCCAGTGGAGCCTCATCCAAAGGGCTCAGACCTTGAGGTGGCTTTGTCCCTCTCGCAGTCATGAAGTAGAAAGCCTAGGAGAAGGTTGTCATCACGGAACTGAAGACAGCTTGTTGTGGTCCAAGATGCATAGTGATTGAGTCATAAAACCTGTTTTTGAGTGTGTAATCCTTCACTTATTCATTGTGTGATGTTAAACAAGTTAACCTTCCATCACTTCCTCTATGTGGCATCACAGGGTCTAAAGACCTTATTTTACCCATTTGATGCTGTCAGCATTGGATCTAGAGCCCATTAAAATATTTGAGACATGGAATGGGAGAAAAATGTAGAACGAAACTCAAATTCCCCAAAAAGGCCAGAACTACTGGAAAAATAGAGATTAGAGGAAGCCCTGAGACTATCACGTGAAGATATCCTTTGAATTTGGAACTGAAGTCACTCCCAGAAGACACCTTTCAGCCACACAATAGATTGGTTTATAAAATAAACAGTATTACCCATGAGTAATGTTCTCCCTTAAGCAATAAACTATATGACACCAAATGGTCAACATTTGCCCAAAAGCAAAGATGAGAAGGCAAGGAGGAGAAGGGAAACTAGATAAATGGGAACAGAACGAACAGAATAGAAATAATGAGAATTCTGACACATTGTAAAAGTTGCAACAAATGGCATGGAACAATTTGTATAAAAATAGTTAAGAGGAACCTAATTTGCTGTGTAAACTTTCATCTAAAACAAAATAAAGGGGAGGTGGTCCAAGATGGTCCACAATCAGGATGCAGCAAACACACATACAATAAATAAATAAATAAATATAATAACATCTTAATGCCTCGACAACAGCAGGCAATATCAAATCACATAAAGAAGCAGGACAAGATGGCTCCAACAAGTGACCAAAATAAAGAACCAGAATATCTTCTGGAGGAAGAAATGGTAATGGAACTATCTGATAAGGAATTCAAAAGATTAATATATACTATTCTCCAAGAGATCAAGGAAAACACAGACAAAACCAAGGAAAGTGCAGACAAAGCAATAGAATAATTAGGAAAACAATACAAGAACAAAAAGATAAAATAAATAGACAATTAGAAACCATACAAAAACAACTAGAAATCCAAAAGATTAACAATAAAATATCAGAAATAGACAACTCAATAGAAGGACATAGCAAAAGAATTGAATCAATAGATGGCATCTGTGAACTAGAGGACAAATCCCTTGATTAATTTGTTTGAGAAAAAATCAGAAAAATGAATGAAGAAAAGTGAAGAAAGCCAAAGAATTATGTGAGACACTATCAAGAGGAAAAATCTACACATGATTGGAATTCTAGAACAGGAAGGGGCAAAACACACATGAACACAAATTGTCAAAGACTTACTAGGAGAAAACTTCCCTAATATCATGAAAGATGAGAAGAGGTACACCCAAGAAGCTCAACGAACCTCATACAGGATAGACTCCAAAAGAAAGTCACCAAGACATATCATAACGAAACTTGCCAAAACCAAAGACAAAGAAAGAGTCCTGAAAGTAGCTCAGGAAAAATGAAAAGTCATCCACAAAGTGGAACCATGCAGGCAAGAAGGCAATGGGATGACATATATAAAACCTTAAAAGAAAAAAAATAACCAATGAAGAATTATATATCCAGCAAAATTGTGTCTTAAATACAATGGTGAAATTAGGACATGTCCAGATAAAAAGAAATTAAGGGAATTTGTAAAAACCAGATGAAACTTGCAAGAAATATTGAAGAGAGTCCTTTGGGCAGAGGACCAACAACATCAGACAGCAACCTGTGATTAGGACACAGGAAAGCATCCACCAGATATCAACCCAGGTGAAGAATTCCTAAAAATAAAACAAAGCTAGAAGACTGAAAACAGGGAACCAGAGATGTCAATCTGTAAATGACAACATCAAGACCAAAAAAAAAAAAAAAAAAAGGAATAAATGGTATAGTTACAGAACTTTCATAAGGAGAGGAAGGCAAGGCAATATCAAGAAATAAAAGATACTTCACTCTAGGAAAAATAAAGGTAAATTTCAAGATAACCACAAAGAAAGTCAACAAATCTATTCAATAAAATAAAAAAGAGGAAAAACATAAAGACTCAGCAAACACAAAATCGGCAACAATGAAAAAATGAAAAGAAAATCCACAAAAAAGGAACTCAGCACAGAAAATTAAGCCAAACAAAGAAACCATCAACATTCCCAAAAAATCACAACAAAATGACAGCAGTAAACTCATACCTATCAATAATCACAATGAAGGTAAAAGGTTTAAATGCACCAATAAAGAGACAAAGAGTGGCAGAATTGTTAAAAAAACAAAAAACAAAAAAACAGGACCCGTCAATACACTGTCTACAAGAGAAACACATTAGACAAAAGTCAAAAACTAAAACTGAAAGAGTGGAAAAAATACATCAAGCAAACAATAGCCAAAAAAGAGAAGTGGCAATATTAATCTCTGATAAAAACAGATTTTAAGGCAAAATTCACCATAAAACATAAGGAAAGACATTATATAATGATCAAAGGATCAATCCACCAAGAGGACATAACCATAATAAATGTACACGCATGCAACAACAGGACTCCAGATTGCATACAACAGACTCTAACAGCATTGAAAAGAGAAATAGACAGTTCTACAATAATAGTAGGAGATTTCAACCCACCATGTTTGGAGGACTGAACAACCAGAGGAAACTCAACAAAGATATAGAAGATCTATATGCCACAGTCAACCAACTCCCCGTCATAGAACAGTACACCCAACAACAGGAAAGTATTCTTTTTCAATGCACCTAAATTGTTCTCTAGAATAGACCACATTTTAGGCCATAAAGCAAGTCTCAATAAAATCCAAAACATCAAAATAATGCAAAGCATTTTCTCTGATCGCAATGCTATAAAAGTTGAAATCAATAACAGGAAGACCAAGGGAAAAAAATCAAATACACGGAAACTGCATAACGCCTTGCTTAAAAACCACTGAGTAATGGAAGAAATCAAGGATGAAATAATAAAAAAAAAAAACTGGAATCAAATGAGAATGAAAATACAACATACCAAAATCTTTGGTACACAAGAAAAGCAGTGCTCAGTGGTTGTAAAAATGGTGCGACAGTGGTATCTGACCTCTTCTAACTTCACAAGGGGAAAGGAGAATCAAGATCAACAGCCCAAGGCTGATTCCTATGAGATGGAGTTCACACATGTCTCCCCTCTCCACTGTCTTAACCAGTTCTGACACCAACAATCCCTCACTCTGCTGGGTTTGATAATTCATTGCAATGGCCACACAGAACTCACAGACAATACTCAGGATAATGGGGTATATTAGAGAAGTAACAAGTTACCATTCAGGTTCAGGAACACTTAGGATATGGCCCTTCCATCAAGACATCCTCTTCTTAGCTATGCCTGCAGGCACACCTCTCTCTGGCCCCTCGGCCTCTGCCTTGTTACAAAGCTCTTTTAACTTGCTGATAAATGCCCAGAGGCCACCCACTCCACCAGTATATCTCAGCCTGAAGGTGCTCAGCTCAAACTCCATTGGTTGGCACCCTTCTCCACCAGTGAGCCTCGCGCCCAAAGGCACTCAGCTTTCTCTGTGGGCTGGAAGCCCACTATAGCATCTCCTGCTGGTCTCTCCTGCTTCTGTTTCTCTGCCACTGCTTCTTGCAGTCTTCAGTGTTACAGCTCTCTCTCTTTCTCAGTCCCTTGGCTCTAGGAGCTTCTTAGTGCAGGGATTCCAGGCCCAAAGGACATGATCTGCTCTTGGCTCTTCCTGCCTGCTGGTGGGAAACCCTCTGTTTTGCACCTCTGAGATGGCTCGTTTTAAACTTAGCAGAATGACAAAACTGATTCCCTTGGTGGGCCACAATTACCTTATTTACTTGGATAGGAGTTACCAGACAATGACGAGAAAAGCCGTATAAATGCAATCCATCATACCGCAGAGGTCAATTTGTAGCACTAAACTCACACACACAAAAAGAAGGTCCAAATCAAAACATCACCCCTACAACTCAAAGAAATAAAAAGAGAGCAGCAAAAGAAGACCACGGTCACCAGAAAAAGGAAATAATAAAAATGAGAGCAGAAATAAAAGAAACAAAAGAGAAAAATGACAGAATCAACAAGACCAGAAATTGGTTCTTTGAAAGGATCAATAAAATTGACAAAAAACCGGCCAAACTGCAAGAGAAAAGCAGGAGAAGAAACAAATAACTCAAATAATAAATAAGATGGGTGATATTAGAACAGTACCAACTGAAATAAAAAGAATCACAACAGAATACTATGAAAAATTATATTCCAACAAATTTGAAAGCCTAGAGGAAATGGACAAATTTCTAGAAACACCCTACCTACCTAAACTAACACAAACTGAGATAGAAAATCTAAACAGACCCATGACAAGAGAAGAGATTGAAGAGATAATCCCCCCAAAACAAACAAATGAACAAAAACTGTGGGCTGAGGGCTTCGCTAGAGAATTCTCAAAACATTCAAAGAGGAGCTCACAACAGTACTATTCAGACTATTTCAGAGCATAGAAAAGGAAGAAATACTCCTAAATTCATTCTATGAAGCGAGCAGAACCCTGTTACCAAAGCCAGGCAAAGACACTACAAAAAAGAAAATTATAGACCAGATACTTCATGAATATAGACAAAAATTCGCAACAAAATTCTAGCCAATAGAATTCAATAGCACATCAAAAAAAAAAAATAATAATACATCATGATCAAGTGGGATTCATACCACGTGTGCAAGGATGATTCAACATTAGAAAATCAATTTGGGTAATCCACCACATAAATAAAAGGAAAGAAAAGAATCATTAACCCTCTACTTTACCAACCATGATGTCCTTCTCCAGGGGCTGATCCCTCCTGACAACATGTCCAAATGTAGTCTCACAATCCTTGCTTCTAAGGAGCATTCTGGTTGTACTTCTTCCAAGACAGATTTGTTCATTCTTTTGGCAGTCCATGGTATATTCAATATTTTTTGCCAACACCATAATTCAAAGGCATCAATTCTTCTTCAGTCTTCTGTATTCGTTGTCCAGGTTTTGCATGCATATGAGGCTGTTGAAAACACCATGGCTTGGGTCAGGCATATCTTAGTCTTCAGACTGACATCTTTGCTTTCCAATACTTTAAAGACATCTTTTGCAGTGGATTTGCCCAATGCAATGCATCTTTTGATTTCTTGACTGCTGCTTCCATGGGTGTTGACTGTGGATCCAAGTAAAATGTAATCCTTGACAACATCAATCTTTTCTCCTTTTATCATGATGTTGCTCATTGGTACAGTTGTGACAAATTTTGTTTTCTTTATGTTGAGATGTAATCCATACTGAAGGCTGTGGTCTTTCTTTGATGTTCATCAGTAAGTTCTTCAAGTCCACTTCACTTTCAGCAAGCAAGGTTGTGTCATCTGCATAACGCAGGTTGTTAACGAATCTTCCTCCAGTCCCGATGCCCTGTTCTTCTTCATATAGTCCAGCTTCTTGGGTTATTTGCTCAACATAAAGATTGAATAGATATGGTGAAAGGATACAACCCTGACGCACACATTACGTACACCTTTCCTGACTTTAAACCATGCAGTATCTCTTTGTTCTGTTCGAACAACCACCTCTTGATCTATGTACAGGTTCCTCATGAGCACAACTGAGTGTTCTGGAATTCAATTCTTCACAATATTATCAAAAATTTGTTAAGATTCACTTAGTTGAATGCCTTTGCATAGTCAATAAAACACAGGTAAACATTTTTCCATAATTCTCCATCTTCAGCCAGGATCCCTCTGACATCCTCAAAGATATCCCTTGTTCCATGTCCTCTTCTGAATCTGGCTTGAATTTCTGGAAGTTCCCTGCTGATATAATGCTGCAGCTGCTGCAGCTGTTTTTGAATGATCTTCAGCAAAATTTTACTCACGTGCAATATTAAAGATATTGTTTGATAATTTCTCCATTTGCTTGGATCACCTTTCTTGGGAATAGGCATAAATACGGAACTCTTTCAGTTGGTTGACCAGGTAGTTGTCTTCCAAATTTCTTGGCATAAACAAGAGAGCACTTCCAGCACTGCATCTTTTGTTGAAACATCTCAATTGGTATTCTATCAATTCCTGAAGCCTTGTTTTTTTTTTTTGCCAATGCCTTCAGTGCAGCTTGGACTTTTTCCTTCAGTACCATTGGTTCCTGATCATATGCTACCTCCTTAAATGGTTGAACGTTGACAAATTATTTTTGGTATAGTGTCTCTGTGTATTCCTTTCATCTTCTTTTGATGCTTCCTGTGTGGTTTAACATTATCCCCATAGAATCCTTCGATTATGCAGAGCAAGGAAAAAAAAATCAATTACATGGAAACTGAATACACTCTGTTTAAAAGCCACTGGGTAATAGAAGAAATCAAAGGTAGAATAAAAAAATTCTTAGAATGAAAACACAGCATACCAAAACCTTTGGGACACAGCAAAGGCAGTCCTCAGAGGTCAATTTATAGCAATAGATGCACATATCAAAAAAGAAGAAAGGGACAAAATCAAAACATTAGCTATACAACTTGAACCAATATAGAACAGCAAAAGAAGGCTTTAGGCACCAGAAGAAAGGAAATAATTAAGATCAGGGCAGAAATAAATTTAGAGAATAGAAAAACAATAAAAAGAATCAATAAAACCAAAAGTTGATTCTTGGAAAGTATCAACAAAATCTACAAACCACTGGCCAAACTGACAAAAGAAAAGCATGAGAAGACGCAAATAACCCACATAAGAAATGAAATGGGAGACATTACAACAGACCCAACTAAAATAAAAAGGATCATCGTAGAGTATTATGAAAAATTATACGCCAACAAATTTGAAAACCTAGAGGAAATGGACAAATTTCTAGAAATACACTACCTACCAAAACTAACACAAAATGATGTTGAAAATCTGAACAGACTCATAACAAGAGAAGAGATTGAAAAAGGTTTTTTTTTTTTTTAAAAAAAAAAACAAAAAAAAAACCCTGGCCAGATGGCTTCACTGGAGAATCCTACCAAACTTTCAGAGAAGAGCTTATACCAGTACTACTCAAACTATTTCAGGACATAGAAAAGAAAGCAATACTGCCAAATTCATTCTATGAAGCTGGCATAACCCTGATACCAAAGCCAGGCAAAGACACCAAAAGAAAAGAAAATTATAGACCCATGTGTCTCAAGAATATAGATGCAAAAATTCCCAACAAAATTCTAGCAATAGAATTCAGTATTGTTTCAAAAAAATAATGCACCACCAACACGTAAGATTCATACCAGGTATGCAAGGATGGGTCAACATTAGAAAATTAATCAACATAATCCACCACATAAATGAAAGAAAAGAATCACATGATCATCTCAATAGACACAGAAAAGGCATTCAACAAAGTCCAACACCCACTTATGATAAAATAGGTATAGAAGGAAAATTTCTCAAAGTAATAAAGGGCATCTAGGCAACACCAATGGCCAACATCGTTCTTAATGAAGAGAGGCTGAAAACATTTCCCTTGAGAACAGAAACAAGACAATAATGCCCTTTTTCACCATTCCTATTCAACAATGTTCTGGAAGTCCTAGTTAGAACAATAAGGCAAGAAAAAGAAATAAAGGGCACCCAAATTGGTGATGAAGAAGTTAAACTGTCCCTATCTGTGGATGATATGATACTATATGTAGAAAATCCAAAGGATTCCACGAGAAAATGACTGGAACAAATAGATTCAGCAGAGCAGCAGAATACGAGATAAACATACATAAATCAGTTGGATTCCTATACACCAATAAAGAGAACAATGAAAAGGGAATCAGAAAAACAATACCATTTATAATAAATAGCCCCCCCAAAATAAAATAAAAATAAAATACATAGGAATAAATCTACCCAGGGATGTAAAGGACCTATACAAAGAAAACTACAAAACACTACTGCAAGAAACCAAAAGAGATCTACATAAATGGAAAAACATACTGTGCTCGTGGACAGGTAGCCTCAACATTGTGAAAATGACAATTCTACCCAAAGGAATTTACAAATACAATGCAATCCCAATATCAACAACATTCTTTAAAGAGATGGAAAAACTTATCATTAACTTTATATGGAAAGGGAAGAAGCCCCAGATAAGTAAAGCACTGTTGAAGAAGAAGAATAAAGTGAGAGGACTCACACTACCTGACCTCAGAACCTACTACATGATTATGGTAGTCAAAACAGCCTGGTACTAGTACAATGACAGACACATTGACCAATGGAACAGAATTGAGAACCCAGGTGTAAATCCATTCACCTGTGGTCACATGATCTTCGACAAAACCCAAAGTCCATCAAATAGGGAAAAGACAGTCTTTTTAACAAGTGGTGCTGGAAAAACTGGATGTCCATCTGCAAAAAAATGAAACAGGATCCATACCTCACACCATATAGAAAAACTAACTCAAAATGGATTAAAGACCTAAATATAAAGCCAGAAACTATGAAACTCATAGAAGAAAAAATAGGATCAATGCTAGAGGCCCTAATACACAGCATTAACAAGAATCAAACCACAACCAACAACACACAAACTGCAGAAGATAAGCTAGATAACTGGGGTCTTCTAAAAATTAAACACTCATGCTCATCAAAAGACTTGACCAAAAGAGCAAAAAGACGATTTACAGAGTGGGAAAAAATTGTTGGCTATTACAAATCAGACAAAGGTCTAAACTCTAAAATCTACAAGAAAACCCAACACCTCTATAACAAAAAGACAAATAATCCAATTAAAAAAATGGGCAAAGAAAATGAACAGACATTTCAGCAAAGAAGACATTCAAGCAGCCACAAGGCACATGAGGAAATGCTCTTGATAACAAGCCATTAGAGAAATGCAAATCAAAACCATAATGAGATACCATCTCACCCCGTTGTTACTGGCACAAATCAAAACAACAGGAAATACCAAATGCAGGAGAGGCTGCAGGGAGATCAGAACTCTTATGCACTGCTGGTGGGAATGCAAAATGACATGACCATTTTGGAAAATGACATGGTGCTTCCTTAGAAAGCTAGAAAGAGAAATACCACATGATCCATCAATCCCACTCCTAGAGAAATGAGTCATCACACTAATAGACATATGTACACCCATGTTCATTGCAGCATTGTTCACAATAGAAAAATGATGGAAAAATCTAGATGCCCAACAACAGATGAATATTCAAATTGTGTTACATACACGCAATGGAGAATTACGCAATGATAAAGAACAACAGTGAATCTGTGAGGCATCTCATAACATGGATGAACCTGAGTGAGATAAGTCAGTCACAGGACAAGAATTGTATGAGACCATTACTGTGAAAACTCATGAGAAGGTTTACCCACAAAAAGAAACTATCTTTGATGGTTATGGGGGTGGGGTGGGGATAAGAAAGCACTAAATAGACAACAGATAAGTGGTAATTTGGTGAAGGGTAAGACAGTACACAATACTGGGTAAGCCAGCATAACTTGTACAAGGCAAGGTCGTGGAAGCTCCGTAGACACATCCAAACTCTCTTGGGGATCTAATTGCTGGGCTGAGGGCTGTGGGGACCATGGTCTCATGGAAAATCTAGCTCAATTGGCATAAAATAGTTAACAAATCCCCCAACGGTCTGTCAGTTTGTCGTACTGTGGGGGCTTGCGTGTTGCTGCGATGCTGGAAGCTATGCCACCGGTGTTCAGATACCAGCAGGGTCACCCATGGAGGACAGGTTTCAGCTGAGCTTCTAGACTAAGACAGACTAGGAAGAAGGACCCAGCAGTCTACTTCTGAAAAGCATTAGCCAGTGAAAACCTTATGAATAGCAGCAGAACACTGATATAGTGCTGGAAGATGAGCCCCCCAGGTTGGAAGGCACTTGAAAGATGACTGGGGAAGAGCTGCCTCCTCAAAGTAGAGTTGACCTTAATGATGTGGATGGAGTAAAGCTTTCGGGACCTTCATTTGCTGATGCAGTGTGACTCAAAATGAGAAGAAAGACCTGCAAACATCCATTAATAATTGGAACCTGGATTGTACGAAGTATGAATCTAGGAAAATTGGAAATCTTCAAAAATGAAATGGAACACATACACATTGATATCCTACACATTAGTGAGCTGAAATGGACTGGTATTGGCCATTTTGAATAGGACAATCATATAGTCTACTATGCTGGGAATGACAACTTGAAGAGGAATGGTGTTGCATTCATCATCAAAAAGAACGTTTCAAGATCTATCCTGAAGTACAGCGCTGTCAGTGATAGGATAATATCCATACGCCTACAAGGAAGACCAGTTAATACAACTATAATTCAATTTTATGCACCAACCACTAGGGCCAAAGATGAAGAAATAGAAGATTTTTATCAGCTGCTGCAGTCTGAAATTGATCGAACATGCAATCAAGATGCATTGATAATTACTGGCAATTGGGATGCAAAAGCTGGAAACGAAGAAGGATCAGTAGTTGGAAAATATGGCCTTGGTGATAGAAACAATGCCAGAGATCGAATGATAGAATTTTGCAAGACCAATGACTTCTTCATTGCAAATACCTTCTCTCACCAACATAAATGACAACTATACACATGGACCTCGCCAGATGGAACTCACAGAAATCAAATTGACTACATCTGTGGAAAGAGATGATGGAAAAGCTCAATATCATCAGTCACAATAAAGCCAGGGGCTGACTGTGGGACAGGCCATCAATTGCTCATATGCAAGTTCAAGCTGAAACTGAATAAAATCAGAGCAAGTCCACAAAAGCCAAAATATGACCTTGAGTATATCCCACCTAAATTTAGAGACCATCTGAAGAATAGATTTGACCCATTGAACACTAGTGACCGAAAACCAGATGAGTTGTGGAATGACATCAAGGACATCATACATGAAGAAAGCAAGAGGTCATTGAAAAGACAGGAGAAAAAGAAAAGAACAAGATGGATGTCAGAGGACACTCTGAAACTTGCTCTTGAATGTCGAGCAGCTAAAGCAAAAGGAAGAATTGATGAAGTAAAAGAACTGAACAGAAGATTTCAAAGGGCATCTTGAGAAGACAAAGTAAAATATTATAATGAGATGTGCAAGGAGCTGGAAATGGAAAACCAAAAGGGAAGAACACACTCGGCATTTCTCAAGCTGAAAGAACTGAAGAAAAATTCAAGCCTCAAGTTGCAATATTGAAGGGTTCTATGGGAAAATATGAAACGATGAAGGAAGCATCAAAAGAAGATGGAAGGCATACACAGAGTCATTATACCAAAAAGAATTAGTCCATGTTCAACCATTTCAAGAGGTGGCACATGATCAGTAACCGATGGTACCGAAGCAAGAAGTCCAAGCTGCTCTGAAGGCATTGGCGAAAAACAAGGCTCCAGGAATTGATGGAATATCAGTTGAGTTGTCTCAACAAACAGATGCAGCGCTGGAGGTGCTCACTCGCCTATGCCAAGAAATACGGAGGACAGCTTCCTGGCCAACTGACTGGAAGAGATCCATATTTATGCCTCTTCCCGAATCGAATGTGGAAATTATAGAACGATATCATTAATATCACACACAAGCAAAATTTTGCTGAAGATCATTCAAAAATGGCTGCAGCAGTATATCGACAGGGAACTGCCAGAAATTCAGGCTGGTTTTAGAAGAGGACATGGAACCAGGGATATCACTGCTGATGTCAGGTGGATCCTGGCTGAAAGCAGAGAGTACCAGAAGGATATTTACCAGTGTTTTATTGACTACGCAAAGGCATTCGACTGTGTGAATCATAACAAATTATGCATAAGATTGTGAAAAATGGGAATCCCAGAACACTTAATTGTGCTTATGAGGAAACTTTACATAGATCAAGAGGCAGTTGTTCAGATAGAACAAGGCGATACTGATTGGTTTAAAGCCAGGAAAGGTGTGCATCAGGGTTGTATTATTTCACCATACCTATTTAATCTGTATGCTGAACAAATAATACAAGAAGCTGGACTATATGAAGAAGGATGGGGCATCAGGATTGGAGGAAGACTCATTAACAACCTGCATTATGCAGATGACACAACCTTGCTTGCTGAAAGTGAAGAGGACTTGAAGCACCTACTAATGAAGATCAAAGACCACAGCCTTCAGTATGGATTGCACCTCAACATAAAGAAAACAAAAATCCTCACAACTGGACCAATGAGTAACATCATGATAAATGGAGAAAAGATTGAAGTTGTCAAGGATTTCATTTTACTTGGATCTACAATCAACACCCATGGAAGCAGCAGTCAAGAAATCAAAAGATGCATTGCATTGGATAAATCTGCAAAGGACCTCTTTAAAGTGTTGAAGAGCAAAGATATCAGCTTGAAGACTAAGGTGCGCCTGACCCAATCCATGGTATTTTCAATCACATCATACGCATGTGAAAGCTGGACAATGAATAAGGAAGACCGAAGAATTGATGCCTTTGAATTATGGTGTTGGCGAAGAATGTTGAAAATACCATTCACTGCCAAAAGAACGAACAAATCTGTTTTAGAGGAAGTACAACTAGAATGCTCCTTAGAAGCAAGGATGAAGAGACTGCATCTTACATACTTTGGACATGTTGTTAGGAGGGATCAGTCCCTGGAAAAGGACATCATGCTTGGCAGAGTACAGGGTTAGTGGAAAAGAGGAAGACCCTCAATGAGGTGGATTGACACAGTGTCTGCAACAATGAACTCAAGCATAACAATGATTGTAAGGATGGCTCAGGACGAGACAGTGTTTCATTCTGTTGTGCATGGGGTCGCTATGAATCAGAACTGACTCAACGGCACCTAACAACAATAACAGTTTATAAACAAAATGTTCTACATTCTACTTTTATGAGTAGCGTCTATAGTCTTAAAAGCCTGTGAACGGCCATCTAGGGCACTGCACTGGTCTCACCCCTTTGGGAGCAAGGAAGAATGAAGAAAACTAAAGATGCAAGGGAAAGATTAGTCCAAAGGTTTAATGGACCACATTTACCATGGCCTCCACCAGACTGAGAGTCCACTGCAAGTAGATTGTGCTGGCTGCTGTGACAGGAATCACAATAGACAGTCCTGGCCAGAGCTGGAGAAAAATGTAAAAGAAAATTCTAACCTAAAAAGAAAAACCAGACTTGCTGGCCTGACAGAGACTGGAGAAATCCTGAGTATGACCCCCAGACAACCTTTCAGCTCAGTAATTAAGTCAGTCTTGTGGTTCATTCTTCAACCAAAGATTGAACAGGCCCATAAAACAAAATGAGAATAAAGGGTCACACCAGCCCAGGGGCAGGGACTAGGAGGCGGAAGGGAACAGGAAAGCTGGTAATAGGGAACCCAAGGTTGAAAAGGGAGTGTTGACATGTCATGGGATTGTCAACCAATGTCATAGAACAATGTGTGTACTCACTGTTTATCGAGAAACTAGTTGGTCTGTAAACCTTCACTTAAAGTCCAATAACAAATTAATTAAAAAAAAAAAAAGATTCCTTCACTGTTGCAACTTGAGACTTGAATTTTTTCTTCAGGTCTTTCAGCTTGCTGAACATGTTTTTCTCTTTTGGTTTTCTATATCCAGGTCTTTGCACATGTCATGATAAACCTTAGTTTGTCTTCTCTAGGTGCCCCTTGAAATCTTCTGTTCAGCTGTTTTACTTCATCATTTCTTCCTTTTGCTTTAGCTACTCGACGTCCAAGAGCAAGTTTCAGAGTTTCTTCCAACATCCATTTTGGTCTTTTCTTTCTTTCCTGTCTTTTTAATGACCTCTTGCTTTATTCATTTATGATGTCCTTGATGTCATTCCACAACTCATCTGGTCTTCTGCCATTAGTGTTCAACTCATTAAATCTATTCTTGAGATGGTCTCTAAATTCAGGTGGGATATACTGAAAGTTGTGTTTTGGCTCTTGTGGACTTGTTCTAATTTTCTTCAGTTTCAGCTTGAACTTGCATATTCGCAATTGATGGTCTGTTCCACAGTTGGCCGCTGGCCTTGTCATTTTGATCTCATATGACTGATGATATTGAGCTTTTCCATCATCTCTTTCCCCAGATGCAGACTATTTGATTCCTGTTTATTCCATCTGGTGAGGCCCACGTGTATAGTTGCTGTTTATGTTGGTGAAAGAAGGTATTTTCAGTGAAGAAGTTGTTTGTTTTGCAAAATTCAATCATTTGATATCCAGCATTGTTTCTGTCACCAAGGCCATATTTTCCAACTATTGATCCTTCTTCTTTGTTTCCAACTTTTACATTCCAATTACCAGTAATTACCAAGGCATCCTGATTGCATATTTGATTAATTTCAGGCTGCAGAAATTGGTAAAATACTTCATACACTCCACACTCCAATTATTAATGCATGTTTATAGCTGTTTCATCCCTTTTTGAGTCATGCCACATCAACAAATGAAGGTCATTAAGTTTGACTCTACTTTGAGGAGGCAGCTTTTTCCCAGTTGTATTTTGAGTGCCTTCCAACCTGAGGGACTCATCTTCTGGCACTATTATCAGACAGTGTTCTGCTGCTATTATTCATATGTTTTTCACTGGCTAGTTTTTTTCAGAAGTAGACCTTCCCAAGTCCTACTTCCTACTCTGTCTTAGTCTGGAAGCTCAACTGAAACCTCTCTGCCATGGGTTACCCCACTGGTATTTGAATACTGGTGGCATAGCTTCTAGCATCACAGCAACGCACAAGCTCCCACAGTACGACAAACTGACAGATGTGTCAGGAACAAAAGGTTTACACAAAAAGAAAAAAAAATTCTTTGATGGTTACCAGGGGTGGAAGAGGGAGGGAGGGAACATTACTACCTAGATAGAAGATACATGTTACTATTGTTGAAGGGAAAGTCAATACACAATTTGGGGGAAGTCAGCACAATAGGAGCAAGGCAAAGGAAGACACTGAGAACCCAAGAATAAAGGGCAACTTTTTTTACAGTAATTAGTATAATATAGAAAATCTTGCAACAACAGTATTAACAAACCATAATCTACTAATGGATTCATAGGTAGATAGGTATGCTGAAGAGGTTTGGAAAGGTGTAAGGAAGCACACCCACCTGCAGATATTTGTTTGGTCATGGATATTTCTCTATACATAATTGTTGGTGCTGCATGTATATCAATATAGACAATAGAGCACAAAAGAGGCACAACCATAGAAACTTCCTAGACATAACCAAACCCCTTGCCAGATGAAGTTCCTAGGCTCAAAGGCAAAGGACTATAGACTCAGGGGATATCTACATCAATTGGTACAGCACAGTTCATAAAGACAATGTTCCGTATCCTGCTTTAGTGTCTGGGGCCTTAAAAGCTTGTGAGCGGCCATTTAAATAAAACTATTGATCTCTACTATTGGGAGCAAAGAACATGAAGAAGAAAACCAAAGACTCAAGGGAGCAGTTAGTCCAAAGGACCAATGGATCACATGAAGCACAATTTACATGACCCTGAGACCAGAAGAACTAAATGGTGACTGGCTACCACTCTTGATTGATGGGCTCAGAACAGAGGGTCCTGGACAGAGCAGGAGAAAAATGTAGAATAAGACAATGAATTCACAAAAAAGACCAGACTTAGTGGTCTGACAGAGCCTGGAGGAACCCCCAAGACTATGGCCCTAAGACACCCTTCTGACCTAGAACTGAAGTCCTTCTCAGAGACCACATTTCAGCCAAACACTAGACAGGCCCATAAAATAAGCAGTAACATCTAAGAGGAATGCATTCCTTAGAACAATCAAGTATATGAGATCAAAATGACAACATTTGCCCAGAAGCAAAGATGAGAAGCCAAGGAAGTGTAGAAAATCTGGATGAAACGAAACCAGGAACCCAGGGTGGAAATGGAGACAGTGCTAACAAATTGAGGGGAATGCAACCAATGTCACAGAATGCTTTATGTACAAACTATCACATGGGAAACTAATTTGTTCTATAAACATTCACCTAAGCAAAATAAAAAATTTTTAAAAAAACCACAATAAAATATTTAAAATAAAAATAAAAAAGCCAATCTCAAAAAATATATTTATTTGGTATATGGAAAAATGTAAACTCACATCATAAAAAGAAAATGGCAATATCAAAAAAGGAAAATGAATATTTTAATAAGCATCTACAAATTATTTCTTTTCAATTAGTCAACTGCTATACATTTTAATTGTTACCATTGTGTATCAATTATTTTTCACATGTGTTATGGTTGCATCTTGGAGTACCTGCGTAGTGCAAATGGTTAATGTGCTCAGCTGCTAACCGAAAGACTGGTGGTTTGAGTCCACCCGGAGGCACCTCCGAAGAAATGCCTGATGCTCTACTTCTGAAAAATCAGCCACTGAAAACTCTGTAGAGCACGGTTCTACTCTTTACTCATAGTCAGCTGGATAGCAACTTTTTTTTTTTTAAATTGGGTGCATCCTAATATGCTTAATATGATAAAGGGTTGGACCTCCAAGAGGAAGAGTGCTTAGAGCCGTGAGCTACTCTGGTGGTGCTGTCTATATCTTGGGGAATGTGAACCAGGAACAAAGGCCTTTTCTCTTTGTGTGGTTTGTTGTTGTTGTTGTTAGGTGCCTTTGAGTCTATTTTCCACTCATAGATAGCCCATGTGACAGAGTAGAACTGCTCCATAGGGTTTCCCAGGCTGTAATCTTTACGGAAGCAGATCATCATGTCTTTCTCACATTGAGCCAGAGGTGGGTTGGAATCGCCAACCTTTCAGTTAACAGGTGAGCGCTTAACTATTGCACCACCAGGGCTAAAGAAGTTGAGCAGGCTCCAGTTTTGTTCAATTCCAAGATCAGGTGTGCCAACTTGCGGTATGTTTTGAGGAATGTTTATGCTTCAGGACAAATTCTCATTCCCTTCACCCTATCTACCCTTCAGCCTCTTGTCCTTGTATTCTTGTGGTCTGTGGTGTGCCTGGGGCTCTGGATATTTGCAGATATTTATGGAATTCTGGGAGTCCTTGGGTGGTACAAATGGTTAATACACTCAGCTGCTAACCAAAGGTTGGTGGTTCAAGTCTACCCAGCGGTATCTTGGAAGAAAGTCCCCGTGATCTACTTCTGAAAAACAAGCCGCTGAAAGCCCTGTAAAGCACAGTTCTGTTCTGACACACACGGAGTCGCCCTGAGTTGGAGTCAACTTGGTGGCAGCTTATTATTTTTTTTTTTATGGAATTGTGATGAGGCTATTTGGTCTGATGGGCTTGAACTGGAGCTAAGAGATTTTGTGAAAATGGGGACAACACACCCAGCTCCCTTCCTGCCTCTACCACTCCACTGTCTCACTCTGGGCCAACACTTTCCCTCTCTGTTCTTCAGTCCTCTTGTGTGTGTAATGGATGTGGAACACCTATGACAGCAGATGATCCGTTAAGCCCAGCTTTCACCTTCTGTGCTCTGATTGCACTTGCCAGTGGCTTTGAGGTATAAGTTGTCTCTCATAACCACTCCGTAGGGAAACACATCTGTAAACTACTCAGTGAGAGGGACTTGGTTTAAGCTGGCCTTGGCTTGTTCCTTTCTTTCAAGTTGACAAAAGTTTTGTTTTCAAATTTGGAAAGCAGCCTGATGAATTGTTGCATATATTAGATGATTAAAAGCAAAAAAAATAATAAAACTTTTTCATTACAGGAGCAAAAGCGCACTTGACGTTTATTTTTCTCCAATCGATCATCCCACATTTCCTTCGGGGCTATCTGCAATGTGGATGAGGGAAGACGGATGTGCCGATTTACACACTCTGTCAGTTGCCTCCTTGACAGCCATCAGACGCACTCTACCTTGCTAACCCACCACCTGCCTGTCAGTGTGTTGTACTGTGGTGGCTTGTGTGTTGATGTGATGCTGGAAGTTACAACACTGGTATTTCAAATACCAATTGGGTCACCCATGGGGGAGAGATTTCAGCAGAGCTTCCAGACTAAGACAGACTAGGAAGAAAGGTCTGACAAGTAGCCAATAAAACCCAATGGATCACAACAGAATAATGTCCAATATAGAAACCCTGGTGGTGTAGTGGTTAAGTGCTATGGCTGCTAACCAAAAGGTCAGCAGTTTGAATCCACCAGGCGCTCCTTCGAAACTCTATGGGGCAGGTCTACTCTGCCGTGTAGGGTCGCTATGAGTTGGAATGGACTTGACGGCAGTGAGTTTGGTTTTTGTTTTTTTATAGTGCTAGCAGATGAGCCCCCTAGGTTGGAAAGCACTACATAATGGCCACAACAATGGACTCAAACATGCTAATGATCATGAAGACGGTGCTGGACTGGGGAATGTTTTGTTATGTCATACATAGGGTTGCCATGAGTCAGAACTGATTCAAGAGCAACTAACAACAACAGCCCTGCTGACATAACCCTGATTTGGTTCCATATTGGGTGGTCATACTCTTCAGGGGAAGGCAGGTCCCTCCCTAGGCCCAGGAGGCGGGAGAATCTGGCTAAATAATCTAATCCCAGCAATCCCATTTCTCTTGCCTGAAATTTTGTGCTAAGATTCTATCCAATAAGATGTGAGAGGAAACCTGTTGGAATTGAGGGTGAGAGAACCTACTGGAAAGTTTTTCTTGGTCCTTAAAAGGGATGAAAGTTTAAGAGAACGAAAAGACAAACCACAGACTGGGAGAAAATATTTGCAAAATACATATCTGGTAAAGGACTTGTATCCAAGATATACAAAGAATTCTTAAAATTCAACAATAAGAAAACAAACAACCCAATTAAAAATGGGCAAAAGATCTGAATAGGTATCTCACCAAAAAAGATATACAGATGGCAAATAAGCAAATGAAAAAGTGCTCAAAATCATATGTTATTAGGGAATTGCAAATTAAAACAACAATGAGATGCCACTACATACCTATTTGTCATGGATTGAATTATGTTCCCCCAAAAAAGTGTGTATCAGTTTGGCTGGGCCATGATTCCTGGTATTTCATGATTTTCCTATATGTTGTAAATCCTGCCTCTATGGTGCTAATAAATGAAGATGGGTGGCAATTTTGTTAGTGAGGCAGGATTCGATCTACAAGATTGGATTTTGTCTTGAGGTAATCTTTTGAGGTATAAAATAAGGAGGCCAGCAGAGAGACAGGGGGACCTTATACCACCAAGAAAGCAGCACCAGAAGCAGAGAACTTCCTTTGGACTTGGGGTCGCTGTGCCAGAGAATCTCCTAGACCAGGGGAAGACTGAGTACAAGGACCTTCCCCCAGAGCGGACAGAGAGAGAAAGCCTTCTTCCCCTGGAGCTGATTTGGACTTTTCGCCTACTAAATTTCTCTTTGTTAAAGCCATCCACTTGTGGTATTTCTGTTACAGCAGCACTAGATGACTAAGACTCTATTAAAACCCATAACCAAACGCCCTGCAGTCAGGTTGATTCTGACTCATAGCGACCCCATAGGGTTTCCAAGGGTGTAAATCTCTACAGAAGCAGACTGCCACATCTTTCTCCTGCAGAGCCGCTGGTGACCTTTAGGCTAGCAGTAGATCACTTTAACCACTGCGCCACCATCCACAGTGTCGACAGCATCAAGGCTGGTGAGGTTGTGGAGCAGCAGGAACCCATTCGCTGCTGGTAGAAATGTAGAATGATTCAGCCACTTCTGAAGACAGCCTGGCACTTTTGTTTTTACAAAGCTAAATATAGGCCTACCATTCAATCCAGCAATCATGCTCTTATATATTTGTGTAAAGAATTGAAAACTTAATATATTTTTAAGCAAGTAACGTGTGCCTTCTATGTTCGTTTGCCAATCGCACCCTCCCCCGTGAGGTATTTTTGTAAGCGCGTTATGCTAGTTTTTTTTTTTTTTACAGCAACGTATTAAAAAAATGGCATAGCAGCACTTATGAAAATACTTCACAGGGGTAGAGCTTGGTTGGCAAACATAGAAGGCTCGCATTATTTGTGTAAAAACAGTATATAAAAAAACCCCACTGCCATCGAGTCAATTCCGACTCACAGCGAACCTATAGGACAGAGTAGAACCGCCCCATAGAGTTTCCAAGGAGCGCCTGGTGGATTCGAACTGCCGACCTTTTGGTTAGGAGCCATAGCAATTAATGACTAGGCCACCAGGGTTTCCAAAAATGGTATATCCACACACAAACCTGCACACAAACGTTTATAGCAGCTTTATTAACAATTGCCAAAAATTGGAAGCAATCAAGATGCTGTCCGACAGGTGAATGAGTAAACTGTGGTGCAGCTATACAATGAAGTATTATTCAGCAATAAAAAGAAGTGAACTATCAAGCCACAAAAAAGGTCTGGAGGAACCTTAAATGCATACTGCTAAGTGAAAGAAGCCAGCTTAAAGGGTTACATGCCATATGATTCCAATTATATGACGTTCTGGATAAGGCAAAACGATAGAAACAGTAAAAAGATCAGTGGAGTCAGGGAAGAATGTTTTAGGGTAGCGAGGCTATTCTGTGTGATACCGTTAAAGGTGGACACATGACATTATGCATTTGGCATGTAGCAAATGCAAAAAAATGTCCACTCATTATTTTTGCTTCTCCATTTCCTTTTTACCTTTTGCCTAATTCGATAGCAATTTTACCTCCTCATGGGGTGGGTGTGTTTGCAGGGAGTGAAAATAAGAATGGTAGGGGACAGAGGCATTTTTTGGTTTTATTTTTTCTGAAGTCATCTGACTGAAAAAAAAAAAAAATGACACTATTTACTGAGGACCAGACATTTCAAATACTGTGGTGGCTTCAAAGCATGCCCACAGATTTTTGACACTCCTTCAACCAAAAGAAGAGTCTGATTCCTGTCCTCTTGAACATGGGCAGGAAACCCTGGTGGCGTAGTGGTTAAAAGCTACGGCTGCTAACCAAAAGGTCAGCAATTCAAATCCATCAGGAGCTCCTTGGGAACTCTATGGGCAGTTCTTCTTTGTCCTATAGGGTTGCTATGAGTCAGAATTGACTCGACGGCGGTGGGTTTTTGGTTTTGAATGTGGGCTGGGCCTAGTGACTTGCTTCTAACCCACAGAAGGCAGTGGGTGTGATGCTGTGTGATTCCCGAGGCCAGGGTAGAAAAGATGGCACAGCTTCATGAGTCTTTCTTTTTCTTGGAACATATGCCTTTGGAGCCCTGAGCTGCCCTGTAAGAAATCCAGCGACCCTGAAGGGGCCATGACAGAGGACCACATGGTGGGGCCACACACAGATAGAGGGAGATGCCTACAGGGCTCCAGTTGCTCCAGCCTCAGGCTGCTTGAGTCTTCCCAACCCAGGTACCCTCCTTGAAAGAAGAAGCCTTCACAACAACCCCAGCTCTGGCCAGTGACTGACTGAGAGCTTTTGAGAGACCCCGAGTCAGAATAACCCAGCTGAGCTGCTCCTAAATTCCTGACCCACAGAAACCATGAGAGCTAGTAAACAATTATTGCTGTCTTTAGTCACAAAATTTTGCAGTGATTTGTTATGCATTGATAGATAGCCAATATATACGTTATGAACTAATAATTGAGCCCCTAGTGGCGTAAATGGTTAAGCACTACCATTGACTACCAGTCAAAAGGTTGATAGTTCAAACCTACCCAGAGGCACCTCAGAAGTAAGGCCTGGCTATCTGCTTCTGAAAGGTTGCAGTCTTGAAAACCCTATGGAACAGTTTTACTCTGCACATATGGAGTCGTCATGAGTTGAAATTAACTCGAAGGCAACTAACAACAAAAACAAATCACCTAATAACTCTATGTAATGTAGTTACGTCAAACTTAGTCTTACAAATGAAGAAACTAATTAGGTTCCTATTGTTGTTGTTAGGGGCTGTTGAGTCGATTCTGACTTCTAGCGACCCCATGTGACAGAGTAGAGCTGCCCCATAGAGTTTTCTAGGCTGTAATCTGTTGTGCATAGGGTCGCTATAAGTTGGAACCGACTTGATGGCACCTAACAACAACAACAACCTTACAGAAGCAGATCGTCAGATCTTTCTCCCAGGAAGTGGGTGAGTGGGTTCAAACTGTCAACCTTTGGTTAGCACGGCTCCTGAAGGTTCATATAGAGCTTATGAACAGTGATATCACTAAAGGGATTGGGGGTGTGGATCACACAGAGTGACACAGTCAGAGGGGATGACACCAAAATGACCGTCTATAAAATTTTTGTGCAGTGTTTCAGCACAAATTTATTAGTTTTTATAAAAATATCCCTGTAGTTACAACAACAAAAATTTTTTTTGTAAGTCCAGCTCCCATGTATCAACATACCTACAAGGCTAAAACTCTATGCTAATTTCCCTTTTGAACCTTAGTATAATGTGCTCTGGTCAGAGCTGTCATTATTACCCAATTACAATGACGCTTCCAATCATGTGGTTTTGTCTGCATGCGCTAAAACCATGTGCTGCTGTTTTCATTGCTCCAGTGTTTTTATAGTTGCTGAGTTTGTCAAATTTTCTGGTGTTAGCTACGGTATTGTGGTAAATAGCAGGAGGGTGACAGCATAAGTTACTGCATTGCATGACACCAACCCTAGATGTTACTCCTTATGAAACACTCAAGGTGCCAGTTAGAAGGTACAGAGCTGGGGTTCAAATCTGTCCATGTGACTTCAGCATTCATGCTCTCTCCACCTCACCGTGAGGCTGCCGCACTTGATGCTGGAGGAGAAAATAGGTAAAAAAACTATTTTTCTATATCTGTTCTACCCAAACCAAACCAAACCCACTGCTGTCGAGTCGATTCCAACTCATAGCGACCCTATAGAACAGAGTAGAACTGCCCCCATAAGTTTCCAAGGAGCACCTGGTGGATTTGAACTGCCGATCTCTTGGTTAGCAGCTGTAGCACTTAACCATTACACCACAAGCCTCTCAATATTCTAGGGTTAAATACATAATCGCCTTGTTTTTGAAAGATCACCGCTTGCTCAAAACACTTTTGGCTCCGTGTAGGTAACTGGCAAAACCAGACCTTGAAGGAATTTACCAGAAGGCTCTCACTGTCATGTGTCTCCTTATAGGAACAGCGCTTTGCTCACATGAAGCTGCAGAGAAGGGCTGCCAGTTGGAGGGGTCTTTCACAGAACCAGAGGACCCAGGTTGCCCTGGCAAAGCCTGGAGATAGCTGTGAAGCCCTGAGCTCAGGGAAGGCAAGGGAGAGCCATATGGTGTACAGTGAGAAAAGGTGGAGGAAGACAGAACTAACTAGGCAGGGGAGTGGGAGAACAGCTGAGGAGGAAATGAGAAGTAGCACAATGTAACAGAAGGTCCCAAAGAGCAATGAGAGAAATATTCATGGAGAGGACTGATGAATGACCCTGACAGACAAACAACAAGGCACCCTTCTGTTGCTGCAGAGGGGAGGTGATCAGTTTGATATAGCCTCGAGAGGATGTACATGCCATGGCACTCTTTGCAATCACCATCTGTATTAGTTTCCTGCGGCTGCCATAACAAATCACAAACTGGGTGAGTTAAAACAATAGAAATGTTATTCTCTCAGAGTTCTGGGGTCTAGAAGTCTGAAATCAAGGTGTTAGCAGGGCCATGCTCACTCTGAAGGATCTAGGTGAAGATCCTTCCTTGCCTCTTCCAGCTTCTGATGGTTACTGGCAATCCTTAGCATTTCTTGGCTTGTAGGGTCGTCAGTACAATCTCTGCCCCTGTCATCATGTGGCCTTTGTCCCTGTATATTTCAGTGTCTCCAAATCTCTCTCTCCTCATAAGGGTACCTGTCATTGGATTTAGGGTTGGGTAGTGGTTAAGTGTTACAGCTGCTAACCAAAGATGTTGGCAGCTAGAATCCACCAGCCGGTCCTTGGAAAACCTATGGGGCAGGTCTACTCTGTCCTATAGGGTCGCTATGAGTCACAATCGATTCGACGGCAAAAGGCTTGTTTTTTTTGGGGGGGGGTTTTCTAACCCAGTAGACCTCATTTTAACTTGATTATATCTGCAAAGACACTACCTTCAAATAAGGTCACATTCACAGGTCCAAGGGGTTAGGACTTCAATAGGTCTTTCTGGGGGACACAACTCAACCCACAACACTGTCCAAACCTCTAAACTGCTTTACTTCTAAATGTTCCTGAGACATGGTGTCCATTCATTCAGATTAACGTCTATTGAACACCTAGTACGTGCCAGGGGCCAGTCGATGATGGGGCAAGTCCAATATAAATAGAACATATTTTCTGTGTTGGAGGAGCTTGAGGTCTGAAAAGGAATAATATTTGTTGGAGATCTAGTGTGCCAGGCCCTATGTTGAGTGATTTACTTAAATTATCTCATTTAATCTCCACAGAAATCCTATAAAATAGACATTATTACCTTTACAAGAAACTGAGTTTGAGAGATCAAATAACATGCCTTAAAGTTATATACAGTAAATGTTTGGGTTTTAACCCAGGTTAATACAGTTCTAAAGCCCATGCTTCTCAGGTTTATGGGTTCATGCTTTGAGACTACAGAGGAGGAAGTGGTTGGCTTCGTCTTAGGGGAAGCCCAGGGAGGAGACGGAGTGGTTTCACAGAGCAAGTTATTAGTTCTAGTCTGTGAAGGATGAGGAAGAGTTTGGTAGACAAATTGAAAACAAACAAAAAACAGTTGCCATTGAGTTGATTTTGACTCATGGCAACCCCAAGTGTGCAAAGTAGAACTGCAGTCCATAGTGTTTTCAAGGCTTTTAGAAGCCGATCTCCAGGCTTTTGCTCCAAGGCACCTCTCGGTGTGTTTGAAACACCAACCTTTCAATTAGTAGCTGCGCTTACCACCCAGGAACTAGTTAGAGAAGGCAGAAGGAGCTGCATGGCAGAGGGAACAGTGTGTGAGGAAGGAATGGAGGGAGATGACCTGGAAAGACAGGGCAGGACTAAATCGTGAGACACTCTGTGTGTCTTAAGAGCCCTCGTGGCACAATGGTTGAGTTCTCGGCTGCTAACCTAAAGGTTGGTGGATTGAGCCCACCCAGACAGCTACAGGAGAAAGACCTGGCAATTCGGTCCCCTAAAGAAAACCCTATGGGGCGTTTCAAGCCTGTCATATGGGTCACTATGAGTTGGAAATTGACTCGAGGGTGCCTAACAACATCTGTGTGTCTTGTTCAGGGAATATGGATTTACCCTGTGGCAATGAGCAGCACCGAGATTTTTAAGCAAGAAAGTACTTGATCAGATTCATTTTTCAAAAAGGTCATCTTGGTGGTTCTGTGAAGTATTCTTAGGGGTGGGGAGAGCCTGGGAATTTCCATTTGGGTATTGCGCTGTCCCCTGGACCTCAAAATTCCCACAATGAAATGCACGTTTCTTTTTTTCTCCTGCTTGTAAATTGTTGCCTCTTCCTGAGGCACCAACAAATGAATGCCCCACCATCTACCCAGTCGTCCAAGCCAGGAACCTTGGCTTGGACAGATGTGGGCTTATACTGATGGTCATAAAACTCAAGCTTCAGGGCAGCCCATTTTCATGGATTCTTTCCAGGCTCTGTAATTAATTTGTAGTTTTGTAGTCAAGAGTTTTGCTAATCTCTTAGTTGCACTCTTGTCTTTTAAGATCACTCTAATCAGGATTTCCCTAGTAATCTGATTATCTAGTCTGGGTCTACAAATGTCATCTACATGCTGCACTGATTGCCTGATCACTGCACTGATCCCCAGATTAGTTTGTCCTACTCCCTTCTTGACCCATGCACTGGGTTGTTTAATAAATATTGCATAATTTTAATGAGCATCTTAACCTTTTCACCCTAACTTATTCTCCCTTCATCTTTCTCCATATCAAGAAGTAATTCTGTCCTGAAACTACTGCCCTGAGATACTCTTTAAACCTTAAACCAAAGATATCACCTGAAGTCTTCTTAAAACCAGACTATAGTTTATCTTAACTAGTGAAGAATATCTGCCTTGAGCATTGTGCTCTTTTAAGAGCTATTTATATGGAATCAAATTGACAACAGCAACTTGAAAGATGAGATAGGAAACTTAGGGGGCAGTTAGTTTATGTTAATGGCGGAGGAACAACTCAGAAAAGGAGGGTGAGAATGGCTGCACAACTCAAAGAATGTAATCGATGCCACTGAACTGTACATGTAGAAACTGTTGGATTTGTGTATGTTCTGCTGTGAATATTCTCAGCAACAACAATAGCAAAATGAAATACATCATATAAAGAAAAGAAGTAATTCTACTGCCCATTAAGGTAAGTTCTAAACCCAAGAATTACCCTTGGTTCCTCTCATTTTCTGTGTCTATATCCAGTTCATCAGTAAGCCATGTTGATTCTACCTCCAAGATGTGTTCTGAGCCTCTCTTCTACTCCCACCTCCACAGCTACCACTCTGCCCCATGTGTGCCTTCACCTGGACCGCTGCAAGTAATGCTGAAACTGGGATCCCTACTTTCTCTTTTGTCTCAGCTGTAATCCAGTCTCTACACAACAACCAAAGGATCTTCTACAAATTTAAACCAGATACCACCGTTCACTGCTTTAAAATACTCCTATGGCCTCCAATAGCACAAAGAATAAAATGCAGACTCATTAGCATGGCCTACCAGTCCACATGTCCTGTCCTGCCACCTCCCTGGCCTCTTCTCACTCTACATGTCCCCTGGCTGACTACGCACCTGGGATTCTGGCCTTCTCTCTTTTCCTCCAACAGAAACAGGTTTATTCCAGCAGTAAGTCCTCTGTCCTGGCTGCTTCTTCCTGCTGAAACATTGGCAACTGACATCCTCACAGCGTTCAGACTTCAGTCTAATTCTGAATTCCCTGGAGGACGTTCCCTGAGCACTCACCTGAAAGTAGCCAGCCACCACCTAGTCCTCACAACCTCTGCCGTCCTCTATCTTTATTCTGTTTTATTTTCTTGCTGTCTGAATTTCTTTTCTCTATTTGTTTGCTGTCTACTTCTTCACTTAGAATAGAAGCTTTGTGAAAGCAGGGGTTTCGCCTGTCTTGTTCACTGCTATATCTTCTGTTTCTGAAACAGTGGTTGGCACTTCATAGGGCTCAATAGTTGATATGTTGGATGAATGAAGAACGAACACAGGGCTAGCAGAATATGCAGCTGCTAATGTGGAGGCTTCGAAAAATGGTGAAAAGGCCTTTCTTTCCCACAAAGCCTCCCCATCTTGCTACCTGCTAATGCCTGAAGTTCCATTTTTAAAGAATAACAACTGATTTTGGCTTCTGGTTATGATTTAGCTGTACCTGACTAAATCTCATGCAAAAACATATAAAACTTGGATAATATACATAAAGCAATGTTTTTTCTCCTTTTTGAGATTTTTTTTACATGTTGAATGTGAGAATTCGTGCTCTTTATCAGTTCTAGAAAAATCCTAGGCCATTATCTATTTAGATATTGCGTTTCCCTATTCCTTTACCCTCTCTGTTACTAGGCACAGGGTGAACGTTTGCATTCTGTTCTCTATGTTGTTTTCCTTCTCTTCCATAGCTCTTTGTCTCTCTGTGCCGAATTCTGGATACTTTCCTGAGATCTATGTTGTTGTTAGGTGCTGTCTAGTTGGTTCTGACCCACAGCAACCCTATGTACAAAGAGCAAAATGCTGCCTGGTCCTGCACCATTCCCATGATTGTTGTTATGCTTGAGCCCACTGTTACAGCCACTGTGTCAATACATCTCCTTAAGGGTCTTCCTCTTTTTTGCTGACTCTCCACTTTATTAAGCATGATGTCCTTTGGTTCACTAATTATCCCCTCAGAGGTGTTTAACATACTGTTTAACTTACCTTTAAGTCCAATTGCAGTGTTTTTCACTTTTGAAAGTTCAATTTTTTTTCTAAATGGCCTGTCTGTAGTAATCATCTTGTTTTCTCATGTTTTAAATTTTATCTATTTATAATTTAAAAAACAATTATTTTATAATTTAACCAATAATCACATTTTATCTTAATTCTCAGGAGTCTAATTTAGCTGTTCTGCTTTTGCTGACTCTCACTCATGGTGACTTCTTTACTCATATTCTTTATATTTTTCAGTTTTGAACTACTCAGCTAGGCTTTACATACAGGATTTCTGTGGAGCTTGTGTTGAGTATCTGTCCCTACAGATATTATTTGTGTTTACATCTGAGTTCGTTCTCAATCTAGGGCCATTTTATGCTAATTTCTCAGTTTGGGATTTCTGAGTCCACACCAAACCAAAACCAAACCCACTGCTGTCGAGTAGATTCCGACTCATAGTGACCCTGTAGGACAGCGTAGAACTGCACAGATAGTGTAAATATGAACACCAAATCCACATGAGGGCAGATAGGGGTTTTTGATTCTCAAACGAAGACTTTTTTCAAAGAGCCTTGGATAATATATGCAAGACTTTTTCATGCCTCCCTTTGCTGGTGAGCAGATTTTCTTGTTTGGCTTCACTGGGGATAGTATTTCAATGTTCCCAACTGCACGCAGGAGTCTTGGATTCAGACCACCACCTGGTGAAGTCCAAGAGCTTGTCTCCTGGACTTGTGTATTTTAATAGTTAAAGGGAATGGCAGTTCTTCTCAGGACAGTCTTGTTTTCAGCATCCTCTGGAGGATTCCCTTATTTACATACAAGATCAGTTATACATTTGAGAGGCTTTATGTATTTTATCCAGTGTTTTTATATGTATTATCTAGTACACTATATTTTCAGACGTGGAAGTCAACCACTGTCATGTAACCGACATGTTAGTTAGTGCTTTATGCCTTCATATATTGACTTTCCGAATATTGATAACAATCTTAACTCTTAAGAGAAATTTAAAGCTTAGAAATTCTTTTCATATCTATTCTACTGTAGAAATTTTTGTCTTCCTTTTACAGACAAGGAAACTGGGGTCAAAGTTAAGCGGCTTGTCTAATAATAACAGTTTTTTTTTTTAGATACTTACAACGGAATCATGAAGTCAATATTGTCATTCTGTGTCTGGGGTTAAGAGAGCTCAGAGTCTGAGTGCTGACAGCCCATCACACCCGGGCTCATCTGATTCCAGACTTTCAAAACTACCTCTCCTTGTTCCATTTCACTATGATGCTTTCCTGGATGTGGGCTCAGTGAAGACAGACACCATGACTTAGAGTTCTTCTTATTTATTTCAGTGCTAGTTCTTTCTGAGAAAGTTCTTAACTAATAAATGCTACAAGTTCATTGGTTAGTTGCAAACACGTATTTCTGTTTTTTCAATCTCATTTAAATGGGGGAAGTGGGGAGCTCTTTTGAAGCCTTACATGATCCCAGGCATTACCGTATAATGTTGTCAGATACCTAAAACTCTTTTTTTTTTTTATTGTGCTTTAGGTGAAAGTTTACAGTTCAAATTAGTTTCTCGTTCAAAAATTTATACACAAATTGTTTTGTGACATTGGTTGCAATCCCTGCAATGTGTCAGTGCTCTCCCTCTTTCCACCCTGGGTTTCTCGTGTTCATTTATCCAGGTTTCCTGTCCCTTCCTGCCTTCTCATCTTGCCTGTAAGCAGGAGTTGCCCATTTGGTCTCGTATGATTGATTTTACTAAGAAGCGTGTTCTTTACGTGTGTTACTATTTGTTTTATAGGCTTGTCTAATCTTTGGCTGAAAAGTGGGCTTTGGAAGTGGCTTCAGTTCTGAATTAGCAGGGTGCCCAGGGGCTGTAGTCTTGGTGGTTCCTCCAGTCTCTGGTTGACCAGTAAGTCTGGATGCTTAAAAATCTTGTCCAGGGTTTATCAATCTGTGGTTTCTAATCTTTCTCCCTTTGAGCCATAAATTTATAAATCAAAGAATATTTTATACAGAATCCCAATATAGATGAGATAAATCAGAGAAGCAACGACCCTTCTGAGTGGTGCATACAGGCCTAACACCAGTTTCTTTTTTAAGTTTTTTCTTTTTAAAAAATTAGTCACCTCATAAAAACATATGCAAGCAAGTAAAAATAATAATAAAAAAAACCTTGGGTTCCACAAATAAATTGAAGTACCTGCTGAAATAGCTCTTGATTTTTAGTTTCTACTTCCAACTATTCATATCCACGTAATTATGTGAGCATGGGTTCTTAAAAACCTGTATCTCTAAGAAAGAAAAAGAAATTGTCTTGACGTTGAACCTGATATGCTGTGCCAGCACTCTTTAATTCAGTCCAACATTCCTAATTTGTCGTCTCAATGAAATAGCTTAGTGTCCACTAGCCAAAGTCAGAGGTAGGGAACTTGAGACTTCAAAAGGAGTCTCTTCCTTCCAAGTAGGCCACTTTTATTCTCATGGGGAATGCATCTTTCTTCTCTGCTAATCTGGGCACTTCCATGTAAAAGTTCTGAGAGGCTCTGCCTCAGGTCACTCTAAATCCAAAGGTTTGGACTCTATCTGACATCATTCTCAGATCTATGGTTACTCCAACTTAGAGGGCCTCCCTTTTCTCCTCAGCTTTGCCAGAAAAATTCCATTTTTTATTTGAGAACCAGATTGAGTCTCTTTTACTCACAGAAGTCAGTCTAGGTTGCCTCCGTCCACTAAGAATTTTGTTTTTTTAAATTTAGAGTTAATACACTATTATAATTACATTCCAGATACATATTTCGGATCTGTTTTCATATCTATCTGCTTATCTACCTACCTACCTGTCATCTAATTCATTTCTTTAAACGCTATTTCATTATCATTATAGAATAATATTTCATTATAGAATAATTTGTTTAGGTCCATACTGATGGACTTTTCTGTTGGTGCTACATTTGGGTATTATAAACAATGTTGTAGAGAATATCATAGCACTTTTATCTAGGCATATTGATTCCAATAGATTTGCAGGGTAAATTCCTACCATGAGAAGTGTGAGATTAGAGGGCATGAATGCTACATGTTTTGATAGCTTTTATCCAATTGTATAACAGTGACTATTTTGACACAACCTCACTAACAGGGAGTATTATAAAAATTTAGATAGAATTTATTTTGTTTACACGTGTTAGATTTTCTGATGAGGCACTTAAATATGTCTGCTCCCTTTTCTTTTTTCTCTAGAGAAAAGACTTTCTAGATGTAACGCTGAGCAAGTTCTATCTTGGCAAGTCTCAATTTTCTTATCTGAAAAAATGGGGTTAAGAACGCCTATCTCATAAAATTGTCGTAAAGATTCAAACGAAGATGTAACTCAAGAACTGCGCCAGGTGCTTGACAATGCTTAGTAAATGGCAGGAACTTTCTTTTTATATTGTCCATAGCGCTGGTACAAGCAGAGCTCGATGAAAACAAGGTGAGGAAAATCCATTCGTCATACACATATCTAACATCTGGTGAATGTTGACCACATCTGGCCATCATTCTAAGTTCGGCAAGTATCGACTCTTTACTCTCACCACGAGCCTATGGTGGGTGCTATTATTATTCCTGTTTTACACGGACTTAATTTTGCAAGCTAGTTAACAGTGGGCCCGAGATTAAAATGCAGGCAATCTGAATCTAAAACTTGAGATAGTGAACACTCCATCTTTGGGAAATTAGTAGCTGTACAGCACGTTGCCCACCCCTTGTTTATCTTAGGCTGACAGGCTTCCTCAGAGCTGACATCTTGTGAAGGCTGGTGGTCATGGATTGAATTATATCCCCCCAAAAATACGTGTATCAATTTGACTGGGCCGTGTTTTCCAGTATTGTGTGGTTGTCCTACATTTTGTGATTGTAAGAGGATTAGGGTGGGATTGTGACACCCTCACCCAGGTCACAGTCCTGATCCAATGTAAAGGGAGTTTCCCTGGGGTGTGGCCTGCACCACCTTTTATCTCTCCAGAGATAAAAAAGGAAAGGGAAGCAAGCAGAGAGTTAGGGACCTCACACCACCAAGAAAGTACTGCCATGAGCAGAGCATGTCCTTTGGACCTGGGGCCCCTGCGTGGAGAATCTCCTAGTCTATGGAAAGATTGATGAGAAGGCCAACAGAGAGAAAGCCTTCCCCTGGAGCTGACACCCTGAATTTGGACTTCTAGACTACTAGGCTGTGAGAAAATAAATTTCTGTTTGTTAAAACCAACCACTTTTGATATTTCTGTTATAGCAGCACTAGATGACTAAGACACTGGTCCAGCTTTCTCAGGCAGACCTTTACCATTACTCCCCTGGCCTTGACAGTACGTTTATGAGCACCACCTGTTGTGGTTCAACAAAAACACTGTAATTAAAGAGGACACCCAGAGGAAAACAACAAGCATGTTTACTTCAACAGAACAAGACAGAAAAAAAAAATTTACAATTTTTTTAATGTATCCAAAGGCTGATATTATATATAGAGGATAATGTATATGGCCCTGTACCTAAAGATAAAGACTTCCAAGGATCTCTGGCAGGCAAAATTTTATGCTAGGCCTTTACCAGGGCAGAGGCGTAACTAGGGTATGGCAGATATGGCAGGTGTCGTACCAGTCCTGGGCGTATGGCACCACTGAGCAGTTTCTATTAACAGCAGAGTTGCCAGACTAAGATGGACTCAAAAGAAAAGGCTGGTGATCTACTTCCAAAAATTAGCCAGTGAAAACCCGATGGATCACAAAGGCTTGATTTGCAACTGATCACAGGGATGGCACAGGACTGGGCAGCTTTTCCTTCTGTCGTGCATGGGGTCGCCATGAGTTGGGGGTCAACTTCACGGCAGCTAACAACATTTAAAATGGGATTTTTAAATGAGTATAAATATTCATTACTTGACTTCACTTTTATAATTTCTACATAGATGTCAGTGGGAAAGGATTGTGGTAAGAATTGTAATCTTTTTTTTTAATAGAGAATATTCCCCAAAGCCCAGAGGATGTAGATAATTTCACTTTAAATAAAAATACTTGTACTAAGGCGGGGTGATACAAGGTGGCGATCTTATTCTCATTTTACAAATGAACATTGGAAGTGTGGGTGCCAGATAGAAGGTTTTGAACTTCTGTCATGCCACTAGGACAAGTGGAGTCAGGTGTGTGGGGTGCAGCCTTAGCCTTTCACAGGGGTCCTTCTCTGTGTATTAAAAGAAGTATATACAATCACCCAGAAAAAACCGCAAGGATACACGCACAATATTAACTCCATGTAGCAGCATCAAAGGACATTTTTACTTTTTAAACATACTTTTCCGAATTGCTTGAATTTTTTTTTGTAAGCATCTATTCTTTTTATAATCAAGAAAATTAAAAAAAAAAAAAAGTCATTTAAAAGTAATTAATAAAGAAAACCCACTGCCAGGAAATGAGGCAGTGCCTGCCTAGTGGCGATGTAAACCGACTAGGTTGAATTCCCTTCCCTCTCATGCACCTTCCAGCTTCCTCCTCGGTTTAACCCTCGGACTTGAGCTCTTCCTCTCACTCTAGCATGAGACCTGGTGTCTTGTGCTTCTGCTTCATCCTGTGATCTGACAGGTTCCTGGAGTTTCACTCAGGAGCTCCAGCCCAGAGCCCTCTGCCAGCCAGCCACAGTCTAACTCCTGTTGCTCAGCACTTCGGTGCTAATGAATTCCAGTCTGTCCGGCTGCAGTGGAGAAGACAGGGTTTAGAGTTGGACGTCTGTGGGTTCCAATCATAAATGCGATTTTGGGAGGCTATTTAACCAGTCTGAGTTTTGGTTTCCTTATCTGTAGAGTGGGGATAATAATACTGCCCTTCAAGTTTGTTTTAAGCACTAGAGATAACATACATAGAGCAATTACCAAAGTACTTAGTGTTTGCGCATTTGTCCGTTATAACGACAGTTGTTCGCTGTGCCCCTCTTGATGTCAAACACTCTTCATGCACAGGCCGTGTATTTTCTTTAGAATGATATGTATTTTTCAACTTTCATTTTGCTATAGAACATCCTGTACTTACGACCTTTCGACTTATTAATTTCCCTGGATAACCAAGCTGGCACCAGAGTTAAAGCATACCCACTCTGTCCCCAACAAGGAGGTTTTAGCAGTTATCTGTGGAATTTTAGTTTTGCCATCATTCGTTGCCTAAGATGTGTTTGTTGGGTTCTGCTTTTTTTGCAAAGCAAAACAAAAGGAACAAGCTTAAAAAGCTGTAATATTTAATACCACTTTAATGTTAGAGTCATTCACTTGTATTGAAAAGCTACTATCATTGTTCAGATTTCAGGATCCTAACAGATTTATGAAAATGTCTATACTTGTCCACGATGTGGTCTCTTATTATAAATTTTATATGTAATGAGAATAAGAAAGCCAAAATAGGAAGGGCTTTCTAAGAGAGTTGAAATAAAAAAGGAGAGTTGGAACTAATGCCATCAATATGTACAGTTCTCTGGGGACATTTAGGTTATAATACTCAAAACCCAACCCATTGCCACTGCGTTGATTCTGACTAGAAGTAACCCTGAAGGACAGAGTAGAACTGCCCCATAGTGTTTCCAAGGCTGTAAATTTTTATGGAAGCAGACTGCCACATCCTTTTCTCACAGAGCAGCTGGTGGGTTTGAATCGCCAGCCTTTCGCTTAGCAGGCAAGTGCTTAACCACTGCCCCACCAGGGCTCCTTAGGTTTTTATAGATAACTAATAATGTTGAATATTATTATCGAATACTTTGTATGTGCCAGGTACTCTTCTAAATATGTGAATTAATTTAATTTTCATGATGGGTAATCATGATGGGTAGCTATTATTATTAATACCCTACCCCATCCCAATTCTTAGAAGTAATGTAGCCAGGTCACAATTAGTAAGTGGCAGAGCTGGAATTTGAAACCAGGAAATTGGGCCCCAGAAGCTGTATATCAGTATGCTATACTGCCTATGCACATTGGTTTTTTAATTTAGCATCACTAAAGACTTAGGAGCAAATGGACTTATTAGTGGCTTTTTGAACTCTAACCTACTTGTTAGTAGAGGAACTCCTTACTAGACACTAACTACATATGTTTGTTAGGATAAGGAAGATGGAAGTTGCCCGTGGAATACTCACTGTTCTATCCTTTAAGATAGCCTTAGACTCAGAATATGAGGTGGGGGGTGGGGGGGAAAGTATTGAATCTCAGTGGGAAATCTACCTCGTAACTCCATTTTTAAAGTTTTTGTTGATTATTGAGTGATGTTCACGATAGAATTTTAAAAATATTAACAGACAAAAAGCAGCAAAGATCCTTAAAGATAGAAACTACTGAACTAATTAGTACTCTGCAAAGGAGAAAGAAGCCAGTGGAGCGAGAAGGAAGTTGTCAATTTAGTTAAGGCAATCTCTTTCTTCCACCACTCATCTGTCAGTTCATCATACTATGGTGGTTTGCACGTTGCTGTGATGCTGGAAGCTATGCCACCAGTATTTCAAATACCAGCAGGGTTACCCATGGTGGACAGGTTTCAGCAGAGTTTCCAGACTAAGACAGACTAGGAAGAAGGACCTGGCGATCTACTTCTAAAAATACTGGCCAGTGAAAACCTCATGAATAGCAGTGGAACACTGCCTGATACAGTACCGGAAGATGAACCTTTAGGTTGGAAAGCACTCAGAATGAGACTGGAAACAAAGAAGAAGGGTCAGTGATTGGAAAATATGGCCTTGGTGATAGAAATGACACCGGAGATCGCACGACAGGATTTTGCAAGACCAATGACTTATTTATTGGAAACACCTTTTTTCAACGACATAAATGGCAACTATACACACGGACCTTGCTGGATGGAACACACAGGAATCAAATCGACTACATATGCAGAAAGAGATGGTGGGGCAGCTCAAAATCATCTGCCGCAACAAGACCAGAGGCCTACTGGGGAACAGATCATCAATGCTCTCATGCAAGATCAAATTGAAGCTGAAGAAAATTAAAAAAATAAGTCCACCAGAGCCTAAGTATGATCCTAAGTGTATATCACCTGAATTTAGAGACCGTCTCAAGAATAGCTTTGACTCATTGAACACTAATGATGGAAGACCAGGCAAACTGTGGGATGACATCAAGGACATCATACAAGAAAAGGGCAAGAGGCCATTAAAAAGCGAATGGAAGAAATGAGGAAGTAGAAGAGCTGAATAGAAGATTTGAAAGGGCAGCTCAAGAAGACAAACCAAAGTATTACAATGAAATGTACAAAGACCTGGAGTTAGAAAACCAAAATGGAAGAACACACTCAGCATTTCTCAAGCTGAAAGAACAGAAGAAAAAAATTCAAGCCTTGAGTTGCAATTTTGAAGGATTTTATGGGCAAAATATTGAATGATGCAGGAAGTATCAAAAGAAGATGAAAGGAATACACAGAGTCACTGTACCAAAAATATTTGATTGATGTTCAATCATTTCAGGAAATAACATATAATCAACAACTGATGTTATTGAAGGAAGAAGTCCAAGCTGCACTGAAGACATTGGAGAAAAACATGGCTTCAGGAATTGATGGAATACCAATAGAGATGTTTCAACAAGTAGATGCAATGCTGGGAGCATTCACTTGTCTATGCCAAGAAATTTGGAAGACAGCTACCTGGCCAACAGACTAGAAGAGATCCCTATTTGTGCCCATTCCAAAGAAAGGTGACCCAATAGAATGTGGAAGTTTTTGAACAATACCATTAACATCACACACAAGTAAAATTTTGCTGAAGATCATTCAAAAATGGTTGCAGCACTACATTGACAGGGAACTGTTAGAAATTCAAGCCAAATTTAGAAGAGGACATGGACCAAGGGATATCATTGCTGAGGTGAGATGGATCTTGACTGAAAACAGAGAATACCAGAAGGATGTTTACCTGTGTTTTATTGACTATGCAAAGGCATTCAACTACATGAATCATGACAAATTACAGATAACATTGTGAAGAATGGGAATTCCAGAACACTTAATTGTGCTCGTGAGGAACCTGTACATAGACCAAGAATCAGTCATTTGAACAGAAAAAGGGGATACTGTGTGGTTTAAAGTCAGGAAAAGTACACGTCAGGGTTGTACCTTTTTACCATGTTTATTCAATCTGTGTGCTGAGCAAATGATCTGAGAAACTGGACTATATGAAGAAGAACGCAGCATCAGAATTGGAGGAAGACTCATTAACAACCTGCGTTATGCAGATGACACAACCTTGTTTGCTGAAAGTGAAGAGGACTTGAAACACTTACTGATGAAGACCAAAGACCACAGACTTCAGAATGGCTTACACCTAAACATAAAGAAAACAAAAATCCTCATAACTGGGCCAATAAGCAACATCATGGTAAATGGAGAAAAGATTGAAGTCAAGGATTTCATTTGGATCCACAATCAACATCCAGGGAAGTAGCTGTCAAGAAATCAAATCATAGACAAATCTACTCCAAAAGACCTCCTTAAAGTGTTACAAAGCAAAGATGTCACGTGGAGGACTAAGGTGCGCCTGACCCAAGCCGTGGTATTTTCAATCGCCTCACATGCATGTGAGAGCTGGGCAGTAAATAAGGAAGACTAAAGAACAGTTGATGCCTTTGAATTATGGTTTTGGTTAAGAATATTGAATATACCATGGACTGTCAAGAACGAACAAATCTGTGGAAGTACAGCCAGAATGCTCATTAGAAGCTAGGATGGCGAGACTACGTCTCACATTCTTTGGACATGTTATCGGGAGGGATCAGTCCCTGAGAAGGAGATCATGCTTGATAAAGAGTAAAACCCGCTGCCATCGAGTCGATTCCGACTCATAGAGACCCTATATATATGATGATAAAGAGTAGGGCTGGCGAAAAAGAGGAAGACTCTTAACAACATGGATTGACAGAGTGGCTGCAACAATGGGCTCAAACATAATGATTGTGAGGATGGCACAGGACCAGGCTGTGTTTTGTTCTGTTGTACATAGTCGCTATGAGTCAGAACTGACTGGTGGGCACCTAACAACAATGACAAGAATCTCTTTCTTACTGTGAGACAATCATGAGAGGAGCTGCCTATATGACTCCAAGTTCTTTACATTTCCTTCACAGCTTGAACCAATGGTAAGGGACTTATTCTAATACTGATAGTTCAGTCTCAGAGTCTACTGGTAACTTAACTCTAATGATATCAAGTGAGGAATGTGCTTCTTAGTTCAGCCAAGTACATGAGACCAAATGGGCAACACTCACCCCAAAACAAAGAGAAGGCAGAAGGGGACAGGAAAAAATGGATGAATGGAAGTGGGGAATCCTCGGTGGAAAGGGGGAGAGCGTTGATACATTGCAGGGATTGCAACCAATGTCACAAAATAATTTGTGTAGAATTTTTGGATGAGAAACTGATTTTCTCTGTCAGCTTTCACCTAATTAATGCACAATGAAAAACAAAAAGATACTTAAGAGATATATCAATATTATGTAACATGAGGACCTTATTTGGATCCTGATTTGATCAAACTAACTGTTAAATGACATTTCAAAAGACAATTTTGGAAATATGAACATAGATTGGCTAATTAAATTATATTAGAAAATTGTTAGTTTTCTTAGATGTGTTATGATTACTATTTTTAAAAATGCCCTTGGCTGTTAGAAATATACCCTGAGATGTGGCTAAAATCACACGAGAACTGTGATTTGCTTTAAAGGTCCCCACCTGTTAGGGATTAAAGTGTGTCCCAGAAAAATATGGGTTGGAATCCTAATCCCAATTCCCGTGGGTGTAATATAATGTAAGGTAACGTAACGTAATGTAATCACCTTCCCTAATGAAATCTAATGTAATGCAATCAATCAGTTGAGGTCATACTAGTGTTGGGTGGACCCAAAACCTAATCACTTTCGAGTTATGTAAAAAAGCAGCATGGACCCAAAGACATGTATGTACATACTCGGGAAGACAGATGTCACATAAGGATCACCAAGAACCAAGGAACACTTGGGTCTATGACAAGGGAGGATTTGACAAGGCTGGGACCCTGATTTGGACTTTCAGCCTCCAGAATTGTGAGAAAATAAATTTCTGTTCTTCAAAGCAAAAAAAAAAGCTGACGTAAGTGTAACCAGGTAGTCAAAGGCTTTATGACACTCATGGCAAAGCCAATTCTAAGTTTGCAGGACTTCTGACTCTAGGAAGGGACTTAGGGTCAATTTGCAGCTCAGGCCTGGGGACCCAGAAAAAAAAAAACCCCAGTGGAGATCAAATTATTCAATTTACTGAATTGTGGTCAAACTAGTGAATACAGCAAGAGAGTGATTTGACCTAGTTGTTTCTATTTCTCTAGTTCATTCTTCAGATTTTCTCTCTACGTTTATATTACGTAAGCAACTTCAGCAACTCAGCGACCCATGTTGTTGTTTTTGTTGTTATTGCCGCCAAGTTGGTTCCAACTCATAGCGACCCTGTGCACAACAGAACAAAACATTGCCGGGTCCTGCGCCATCCTCACGATTGTTGCTATGCTTGAACCCATTGTTGTAGCCACTGTGTCAGTCCATCTCTTTGAGGGTCTTCCACTTTCTCCCTGACCCTCTACTTTACCAAGCATCATGTCCTTCTCCAAGGACTGATCCCTCCTGACAATGTGTCCAAAGTATGTGAGACATAATCTCTCCATCCTTGCTTCTAAGGAGCATCCTAGTTGTACTTCTTCCAAGACAGGTTTGTTCATTTTTTGGCAGTCCACAGTGTATTAAATGTTCTTCTCCAACACCATAATTCAAAGGTGTCAATTCTTCTTCGGTCTTCCTTATACATTGTCCAGCTTTCACATGCCTATCAGCAACTGAAAACACTATGGCTTGGGTCAGGATCACCTTAGTCCTCAAGGTGACATCCTTGCTTTTCAACACTGTAAAGAGGTCTTTTGCAGCAGGTTTGCCCAATGCAACACATCTTTTGATTTCTTGACTTCTTCCATTGGTGTTGATTGTGGATCCAAGTAAAATGAAATCCTTGACAATCTCAATCTCCTCTCCGTTTTTTCATGATGTTGTTTATTGGTCCAGTTGTGAGGATTTTTGTTTCCTTTATGTTGAGATGTAATCCATACTGAAGGCTGTGGTCTTTGATCTTCATAAGTAGGTGCTTCAAGCCCTCTTCACTTTCAGCGAGCAAGGTTGTGTCATCTGCATAATGCAGTTTGTTAATGAGTCTTCCTCCAATCTTAATGTCACCTTCTTCCTCATATAGTCCAGCTTCTTGGATTATTTGCTCAGCATACAGATGTATTGACCTATACTTATATATAAATATTGTTATACTTTAAAAAGTAGTGGACATCTAATTAAAAATGTTAACTTTATCACCAGACTTAAGAGACTAGAGAAGACGATTTAAAGAAATAATTCCTAGCTATAATTAAAATTAAGTACTTTTCCCACAAATCCCAAATCCTTATTCTAACAATTCTTAATCCCACACTCCCACCCAGCCACTCTCTCTCTCTTTTTCTAATGGAAACACTCATTTTGGAAGTGTCTTTGAGACCATGCAGGTGAAACATCCATCATGACTCCAAGTGATTTCCTTACCAACTCAGAAGTTATAATGCTGGTGAGTTGCTGTGTACTTGCCACACCGCGAAACAATCAATCCTTTCCTCATTCCTTCCTGTCTTGTGGAAGAGAAGTTCCCTTTCCAACCCCTGGTGCAGGTTCTCTCTTTTCCCATACTCATTGACACAATGCCTCATGAATTATCTTTTCTCTTTCCTAGATTGTCGACCTCTCCTTTTCTGTTGGTTCTTTGCCCTGGTTTCAAGGAGACTCATCGACTTGAGGGAAGGGATTGTACATGATTTATTTTTGTACCCTCCTGCCTATCACACTGTCAGAGGTGAGTAATTGTTTTGAGAATTAAAACCCTGTAATGATAAAGATAAGATCTTTGATTTATTTTTCCTCTTCCTTGGACTTGGTGAAGAAATGTTAAACTACCCAGAGCTTGGCTATGCCATTTACTGAGTGCTCAAGTCCCTTCATGATGGGTTTACCTCCTGTGCTAGCAGAGGGAGAATTATGCTGGGGCAGGGGAGCAGAGATGGATTACCCAATAAGTAAGTTTACTTGTGCTCATTGACTCATCTGTAGTGCACAACATCACCTGTTTCTCACCACATCAAATGTGAAAAAATGATCAAAGATGTGATGAAACCCATGTGAAATTGTGTACTACAGATTAGTAAGTAAACACAATTAGGGCCATGCTTACCTTGCTTACTGTAAGCCTGTGCATATCTTGCTTATTGAGTAATCTGCCCCTGCAGGGAGGGTTCTATTAAGGCAAGAATGGGGAGAGGTAAGTTGGCAAGGTCATTCTTTTCCGTCATTCTTGCGTCTAACTTGTCTGCCTGAGGTGGACAGAGAGATAGCTACACATTGTATATCTCCGTATCAGTTGCATGAAATTCTGTGGTCTCTTACCAGTCAGTTATTAACACCCAATGTACCACCACCCTCCCTGCAAACTAGATTTCCCTAGCGGGGAGCCCTGTGAACCTCCCAGGCAACTCCGTGCAGTCCACAACTTGTTTCTGACCAGAACTGGAAGTTACAAAATCAGACTCAATTTCCTAGGACGGGTGGTATCTCTTCCAGAAGAAGCCAGTTTTGGCTGACCAGAATGTGTAACAGATTTTCTAAAACCTTTTTTATATTTAGTTTATTACACATAAAGTCACACATATGCTGAAAGCTGCAAAAGGAGAACCTGAAGGTGACCACCTCTGATCAAAAGAAGTCAAAAAAGAAAAGCTCAAACATGAGCTCTGAGTCTGGGAAGCCAATATGGGGATTGTGCTTGGTTCACGTGGGAGAGGGAGGCAGGAAATAATCTTATCTGACTCCAACAGTCCCACCTCCCCTCAAGGCCATGCAAGTACAGATAATTTTTTTTTTCTTAAGCCAATAGAACTACAGAGTCCTAAGTACTCTTTTGATTTCCACAACTCTCTGGCTAAGGCCACCTCCCCAGTCAGGCTCCCCAGGCTTTTAAGTCACAGAGGGAACTGGGGAATTGCCACAGCCATGAGATCAGGTCCAAAGGACCTGAGCTGACCAGGGGCCCCAGAGGAGTCAGCTTACTGGAATTTGCTGGAGATGGTGACATGGGGTGATAAATGAAGGAAAGGAAAACAGGTAGCTGAGAGACACTGGAGTCTGAGAAGTGTTCTGCTTCAGTGACTCCCTAAATTGGTGGTTGATCACAGTTATTCACAGCTGTGCTAATCTCTCTTCTCGCTCCCTCCCTGGCCAAACACTTTTAAAACAGCATCAAAGGAATGATAGAAAAGTGCCAGAGAAAATCACCTTGAATCCTACTGCCCTAGCACACCTGATTTCATTTTAGCTTTTGTAGATTCTCTCCTGAACTCATCTTCTAATCTATACAATAGGTGAGATAGTTAATGTATTAATATAAAAAGGGACAGAATCCTCTACCGGAATTTTCCTATTTAGTCAAGGTGAAAAAGGCATTTTCATGACGGTAGGAAAGCTCAGGAAATTTGATAATGGGTGCTTGGTGCTTTGGCTTTCTGGTTTCTATTTATCGACATAATTAACGCTTTTCTTTGTGACCTTGGGAAGGTTGCCTCTTCTCTGTGCCTTGCTGAAAGAGGATAATTAAAGTTTTGCTTTGGCAGAAGCAAAGGAATAATACGTATATGAGAGTATTGATACTAATAGTTAACATGCTACACTGTATTCTTCCTTTGTGGTTGTTAATATTTCCCTCAACTTTTCATCTAAAAAAATTCAAATCTACAGAAAAGTTGCAAGAATAGCACAATGAACATCCATTTACCCTTTATCTAGATTTACCAATTGTTAACATTGTACCGCGTTTCCTTTATCTCTTTCTCTCCACACACATGCACGTTCACACAAGTATTTTGTGGTGAGCCATTTGAAAGTCAGTTTCACAGAGAATTTAATTACTGCTACCCTAAATATCTTAATTTTTTACCCTAAATATCTTAATGGAAACCCTGGTGGCGTAGTGGTTAAGAACTACGGCTGCTAACCAAAAGGTCGGCAGTTTGAATCCACCAGCTACTCCTTGGAAACCCTATGGGGTAGTTCTACTCTGCCCTGAGGGGTTGCTCTGAGTTGGAATCAACGTTATGATTTTTTTTTAAGTATCTTAGCACAAGAACAAGGACATTTGCTTACCTTCAGGAAACCTAACATTGAAAACATACAATTATCTACCATATAGTCCAAATTCAAATGTCCCAATATATTTTTAATGTTTTCAGTATTTTTTTCAATTCAGGAGCCAGTCAAGAATCAATCATCACATTAGCTGTCTTATTTATTTAGTCTCTTTTAATCTAGAACAGTTTCACAGCCCTTTTTTCAAAGTCTGTCATCACCTTGAATTTTTGAAGAGCTCAAGCCAGATGTTTTGCAAAATGTTCTTCAATTTAGATTCAGTTAATAGTTTCCTCATGATTACATTCAAATTAACCATTTTTGGTAGTAATAATGCATATGTGATCTTGTGTCCTTCCCTGCACGTTGTATCTGGACGCACCGATGGCAAATGGTCCAGTTATGGGCACTCTTAAGTTCGCTCACTTGGTTCAGTTGGTATCTGTCATATTTCTCCATTTAAAAGCACCTCTTTGATTGTTTCTGGTTAATAAGTAATTTGTGGAGTGACACTTTGATTTGTTCATTGATGTATTTCTTGTCTGCTCATTTATATTTCATTGGTAATTCTATTCTCTTTATCTGGCAATTTCAATGTTTGCAGTACTTGGGGGTCTAAATTTTTTGTCAAGAGTGCGTTTGGTCATCTTTGTTAGTTCATTACTTAAGCTTAATCCGTGAGAATTCTATGGGTGTAACTTGGTGAAGCTTTCCTCCAGAGAGTTCGACTTTGATTGCTGTCAGAAGTACCACCTCAGTCCTCTTGGTAGCTTTTGACTTTGAATGGGAATGTCAGGCCTGGCTTCCTGACCTCATTGCTCTTCCAAGATTCACAATCCTCACTGCAGAGAGACTGTTAGAACCTTGCCGGCTCTCCGTTAAACAATAGGGCTTATGAGAATCTTGAGTATTGTCCCACAGCAACCTCACAGGGAGTTCAAGGTACAGAAAACCTGTCTTAAAGAGATTTGCGACTGTGGCTTTTTGTCTCATGGAGTAAATTATAAATTGATACACAAAGTCACAAAGTTTTTTTAAAGAATGGTATCAGCTTGGACCGAAAGGGGCAAAAACAGTACAAAATGAAAGGAGGCCTCTGGGCCCTTCAGTCACAACAAAAGAAGCTGGTTGAAAAAACTACTCAGCTGGAAAGTCAGGCCATTCTTAGTGAAAAGAGAAGATGACTCAGAGGGCAGAGCCAAGAACCTGAGGGCAAGGCCAAGAGCCAGAGAATAGGCAGCAGGCCTAAACCCCAATCAAAAACTGGCAACGTGTGTCCAGCTGGATTTCAGAGTTACTATGGACCTGTGATTGCTCTGTGCCTCTTGCTTTCCACTTTGTTGAACAGGAGTGCCTAAAGTACTTACGTCCAACCCTTGTATATTTGGGTGCAAGCAGGAGCTGGTATCTTTACTCCACTGGCATTTAGGTTGTGAGAATCTACCCCCGAGGAACTACACCTGAGGAAGTCATACATACTTGGACCTGACCTAGATAACTTGAACTGATGTCATGAGGGGTGGAATTTGGTCTTGGGGGAGAAGATGAGTATATTTTGCAGGTAGGAGGGACATGAAGCAATGTGGCCAGAGAATAGACATGGCAGGTTGTATTTTCCAGATGGCCACAACACTATTCTCTATCTTCTTATAATGTGATTTTGACACCTCTCCCATTGAGGGACAAAGTCTGAGTTCTCTTTCCTTGTATTTGGGCAGACATGTGACTACATGAGAAGTGAGGCTAGATTAAGTACTGTTACAGTTTTTTGTCTGCTTTTTTTGGAATAAAAACCTAAAAAAAACCTATACTGACTCTTAAAACCCAAGCCCTTTGCTCTTAAAAGGCCCAAGTAACCACATGGAAAGGTTATATGTAGGTGTTCCAGTCAAGAGCCCCAGCTGAAGTCCCAGACGACAGCCAGCATTGACTGCCAGACATCTGAGTAAGCCTTAGGTTGATTCCAATCTCCAGTTGTCAAGTTACCCCCAGTCTTCTAATTTCCTCACTCGAGGCCCCAGACATTGTAGAGCAGAGACAAGCTGTTCCCTCTGTGCCTTTTCTAAATTCCTGACCTACAGAATCTGTGAGCATAATAAAATATTTCCTTTGTACTTGATGTAAGTTTGGGGTACTTTCTATCACAGCAATAAAAAAAACAAACAAAAACTAAACTCGTTGCTGTCAAGTAGATTTCGACTAATAGCGACCCTGTAGGACACAGTCCCCCACATGTCCTTCAGTTTGTCATACTGTGGGGGCTTGTGTGTTGCTGGGATGCTGGAAGCTATGCCACTGGTGTTCAGATACCAGCAGGGTCACCCATGGAGGACAGGTTTCAGCTGAGCTTCCAGACTAAGACTAGGAAGAAGGACCCGGCGATCTACTTCTGAAAAGCATTAGCCAGTGAAAACCTTATGAATAGCAGCGGAACATTGTCTGATATAGTGCTGGAAGATGAGCCCCCCAGGTTGGAACGCACTCAAAAGATGACTGGGGAAGAGCTGCCTCCTCAAAGCAGGGTCGACCTTAATGACGTGGATGGAGTAAAGCTTTTGGGACCTTCATTTGCTGATGAGGCATGACTCAAAATAAGAAGAAACAGCTGCAAACATCCATTAATAATCGGAACCTGGAATGTATGAAGTATGAATCTAGGAAAATTGGAAATCGTCAAAAATGAAATGGAATGCATAAACATCGATATCCTGGGCATTAGTGAACTGAAAGGGACTGGTATTGGCTATTTCGAATCAGACAATCATATAGTCTACTATGCTGGGAATGACAACTCGAAGAGGAATGGTGTTGCATTCATTGTCAAAAAGAATGTTTCAAGATCTGTCTTGAAGTACAAAACTGTTAGTGATAGGAAAATATCTATACGTCTACAAGGAAGACCAGTTAATATGACTATTATCCAAATTTACACACCAACCACTAGGGCCAAAGACGAAGAAAAAGAAGATTTTTATCAGCTGCTGCAGTCTGAAAATGAGTGAATATGCAATCAAGATGCATTGATAATTACTGGTGATTAGAATGCGAAAGTTGGAAACAAAGAAGGATCAGTAGTTGGAAAATATGGCCTTGGTGATAGAAACAATGCCAGAGATTGAATGATAGAATTTTGCAAGACCAACGACTTCTTCATTGCAAATACCTTCTTTCACCAACATATACGGCAACTATACACATGGACCTCGCCAGATAGAACACACAGAAATCAAATTGACTACACCTGTGGAAAGAGATGATGGAAAAGCTCAATATCATCAGTCAGAACAAGGCCAGGGGCCGACTGTGGAACAGACCACCAATTGCTCATATGCAAGTTCAAGCTGAAATTGAAGAAAATCAGAGCAAGTCCACAAGAGCCAAAATATGACCTTGAGTATATCCCACCTGAATTTAGAGACCATCTCAAGAATAGATTTGACGCATTCAACACTAGTGACCGAAGACCAGATGAGTTGTGGAATGACATCAAGGACATCATCCATGAAGAAAGCAAGAGGTCACTGAAAAGACAGGAAAGAAAGAAAAGACCAAGACGGACGTCAGAGGAGACTCTGAAACTTGGTCTTGAGGGTAGAGCAGCTAAAGCAAAAGGAAGATTTGAAGAAGTAAAAGAACTGAACAGAAGATTTCAGACGTCCTCTCGAGAAGACAAAATCAAGTATTATAATGACACGTGCAAAGAGCTGGAGATGGAAAACCAAAAGGGAAGAACAAGCTCCGCATTTCTCAAGCTGAAAGAACTGAAGAAAAAATTCAAGCCTCGAGTTGCAATAGTGAAGGATTCCATGGGAAAAATATTAAATGACACAGGAAGCATCAAAAGAAGATGGAAGGAACAGACAGAGTCATCATACCAAAAAGAATTAGTCGATGTTCAACCATTTCAAGAGGTGGCATATGATCAGGAACCGATGGTACTGAAGGAAGAAGTCCAAGCTGCTCTGAAGGCATTGGCGAAAAACAAGGCTCCAGGAATTGATGGAATATCAATTGAGATGTTTCAAGAAACAGATGCAGTGCTGGAGGTGCTCACTGAAATATGGAAGACAGCTTCCTGGCCAACTGATTGGAAGAGGTCCATATTTATGCCTATTCCCAAGAAAGGTGATCCAACCGAATGTGGAAATGATAGAACAATATCATTAATATCACATGCAAGCAAAATTCTGCTGAAGATCATTCAAAAACGGCTGCAGCAGTATATCGACAGGGAACTGCCAGAAATTCAGGCCGGTTTCAGAAGAGGGTGTGGAACCAGGGATATCATTGCTGATGTCAGATGGATCCTGGCTGAAAGCAGAGAATACCAGAAAGATGTTTAGCTGTGTTTTATTGACTATGCAAAGGCATTTGACTGTGTGGATCATAACAAACTATGGATAACACTGTGAAGAATGGGAATTCCAGAACACTTAATTGTGCTCATGAGGAAGTTTTACATAGATCAAGAGGCAGTTGTTCAGACAGAACAAGGGGATACTGATTGGCTTAAAGTCAGGAAAGGAGTGTGTCAGGGTTGTATTCTTTCACCATACCTATTTAATCTGTATGCTGAACAAATAATCCAAGAAACTGGAGTATATGAAGAATGGGGCATGAGTATTGGAGGAAGACTCATTAACAACCTGCATTATGCAGATGACACAACCTTGCTTGCTGAAAGTGAAGAGGACTTGAAGCACTTACTAATGAAGATCAAAGACCACAGCCTTCAGTATGGATTACACCTCAACCTAAAGAAAACAAAAATCCTCACAACTGGACCAATAAGCAACATCATGATAAACGGAGAAAAGATTGAAGTTGTCAAGGATTTCATTACACCTCAGTGTAAAGAAAACAAAAATCTCCCAACCGAACCAAGAAGGATCATCATGATAAACAGAGAAAATATTGAAGTTGTTGAGGGTTTCATTTTACTTGGATCCACAATCAACACCCATGGAAGCAGCAGTCAAGAAATCAAAAGATGCATTGCATTGGGCAAATCTGCTGCAAAGGACCTCTTCAAAGTGTTGAAGAGCAAAGATGTCACCCTGAAGACTGAGGTGCACCTGACCCAAGCCATGGTGTTTTCAATCGCATCATATGCATGTGAAAGCTGGACAATGAATAAGGAAGACCAAAGAAGTGTTGGCGCCTTTGAATTGTGGTGTTGGTGAAGAATATTGAATATACCATCGACTGCCAAAAGAAAGAACAAATCTGTCTTAGGATAAGTACAACCAGAATGCTCCTTAGAAGCAAGGATGGCGAGACAGCGTCTTACATACTTTGGATGGACATGTTGTCAGGAGGGATGAGTCCCTGGAGAAGGACATCATGCTTGGCAGAGTACAGGGTCAGCGGAAAAGAAGAAGACCCTCAACAAGGTGGATTGACACCGTGGCTGCAACAACGAGCTTAAGCATAACAACGATTGTAAGGATGGCTCAGGACAGGGCAGTGTTTCGTTCTGTTGTGCATAGGGTCGCTATGAGTCAGAACCGACTCGATGGCACCTAACAACAACAACAACAGGACAGAGTAGAACTGCCCCATAGGGTTTCCAAGGAGAGGCTGGTGAATTCCAATTGCTGACTTTTTGGTTAGCAGCTGAGTGAAATAGTAACTAGAAAATTGCCTAGAGTTTGCATCTCACTGGGAATCATGTCCGCATAGTTTCTGCACTCACGTTTGCTTCCAAAGAGAAGCCATTTTTAAGGGTAAATGTGAGAGATACTTTCATTTTAGTAAACTAGAAGCAAGGAACCCGGTGTTCAGTCAAGGTAGTGTGCCGGATACTGCCTAAAGGAAAAAATGCTTGGAAATCGAACACTGCTGGGAGAACCAATTTTGTTCTAAATCCAGTCCCAATGAGTGCACATTAAGCACTATGCTAAGTGCCAGGGTGTGGTACAAATGGGAGGCAAGAGACCGAAAATATACAGCATCAGCATTTCAGCTTCTCTTCCTGCAGTTAACTGATTGCTTCTCTTTATAGTTCCCACTTCAAGTTCTCAAGGAAGGATCTGACTTTTCTAGGTAATTACCATCATTCCTCACTGGACAGAGTTCTTGTGCCAAGCCTACGGATTGTCTGCCCTTGGATCAGGCATCTGCAGGGGTTCTGAGGTCCCGGGGCACAGGTGATTGGAACCCAACATGGCTGCTGCTTTGGGGCTGTACCAGTCTAAATTCCCTTTCAAAGGAGACTCTGGCTGAGGCAGGCGTAAAACTTCTTCTGCATTCAGACCCTTCTTTCAAGCTTTATCATCAATTCGTAGAAAAAAAGACAAATAGATATGAAAACCAATATATGAATATGAGGTATAATTTTTTTTTAAATCGTGTTTTAGGTGAAAGTTTACAGCTTAAGTTAATTTCTCATACAAAAATTTATATACATGTTGTGATGTGACACTAGTTGCAATCCCTATAATGTGACAAAACACTCCCCCTTTCCGCCTTGGGTTTCCCGTGTCCTTCCAACCAACTCCTGTCACTTCCTGCTTTCTCATCCTGCATCGGGCAGGAGCTGCCTATTTGGTCTCTTGTATCTGCTTGAACTAAAACGCACATTCCTCACGAGTATTATTTTATGTTTTATAGTTGAGCCCAATCTCTGTATGAAGAGTGGGCTTTGGGAACAATTTTAGTTCTGGGTTAACAGAGCATCTGGGGGCCGTGGCTTTGGGGGTTCCGTCAGTCTCAGTCACACCATTAAATCTGGTCTTTTTATGTGAATTTAAGTCCTGCCCCACACTTTTCTCCTGCTCCGTCCAAGACTCTCTGTTGTGTCCCCTGTTGGGGCAGTCGTTGGTGGTAGCCAGGCACCATCTAGTTCTTCTTGTCTCAAGCTGATAAAGTCTGGTTTATGTGGCCCTTTTGTTTCTCGGGTTAATATTTTCCTTGTGTCTTTGGTGTTCTTCATTCTCCTTCGCTGCAAGTAGATTGGGACCAATTGTTACATCTTAGATGGCTGCTTGCAAGCTTTTAAAACCCCAGATGCCCCTCACCAAAGTAGGATGCAGAACATTTTCTTAATAAATTTTGTTGTACCGATTGACTTAGACCTCCCCTGAAACCATGTTCCCCGGACCTCAGCCCCATCTACTCTGTCCCTCGAAGTGTTTGGTTATGTTCAAGAAGCTTCTTAGCTTTTGGTTTAGTCCAGTTGTGCTGACTTTCTCTGTATCGTGTGTTGTCCTTCCCTTCACCTAAGATGTTCTTGTCTACCATCTGGTTAGTGAATTCCTCTCTTCCTCCCTTCCCAGCTTTGAAACCGTCAAAGAATGTTTCCTTCTGTGTTTAAACCGTTTCTTGACTTCTTATAATAGAGGTCTCATACAATATTTGTCCTTTTGAGACTGACTAATTTCACTCAGCATAATGCCCTCCGGATTCATCCATGTTATGAAAGTTTTGCGGATTCTTCATTGTTCTTTTTCTAGTCTAATTGTTCTGGCTGGGACCTCCGGCACAATGTTGAGTAAGAGTGGTGATAAAGGGCATCCTTGTTTGGGTCACATTCTCAAGGGGAAGGCTTTCAGACTCTCTCCATTTAGGAAGATGTTGGCTGTTGGCTTTATAGAAATGTCCGTTATTATTTTGAGAAATTTCCCTTCTATTCCTATTTTGCTGAGAGTTTTTGTCATGAATGCGTGTTGGACTTTGTCAAATGTCTTTTCTGCATCAATTGATAAGATCATGTGGTTCTCGTCTTGTGTTTTATTTATATGATGGGTTATATTGATTGTTTTTCTAATGTTGAACCATCCCTGCATACCTGGAATGAATCCCAAATGGTCATGGTGAATTATTTTTTGATATGTTGTTGAATTCTATTGGCTAGAATTTTGTTGAGGATTTTTGCATCTAAGTTCATGAGGAATATTGGTCTGTAATTTTCTTTTTTTGTGGTATCTTTACCTGGTTTTGGTATCAGGGTTATGCTGGAAGTATTCCGTCCTTTTCTATGCTCTGAAATACCTTTAGTAGTATGGCGTTAACTGTACTCTGAAAGTTTGGTAGAATGCTCCAGTGAAGCTGACAGGACCAGGGCTTTTTTTGTTGGGAGTTTTAGAATTACCTTTTCAATCTCTTTGTTTGTTATAGGCTTATTTAGTTGTTCTATCTCTGTTTTTGTTAGTTTAGGTAGGTAGTGTGTTTCTAGAAATTTGTCCATTTCCTCTAGGTTTTCAAATTTGTTAGAGTACAATTTTTCATAGTATCTCTGTCATGATTCTTTTAATTTCAGTTGGGCCTGTTTTAATACCACCCATCTCATTTCTTATTCAGGTTATTTGCTTCCTCTCCTGTTTTTCTTTTGTCAGTTTGGCCAATGGTTTCTTGATTTCGTTAATTTTTTCAAAGAACCAGCTTTTGGTCTTGTTAACTCTTTCAATTGTTTCTCTAGTCTCTACTTCATTTAATTCTGCTCTAATTTCTATGATTTGCTTTTTTCTGGTGCCCAAAGGCTTCTTTTGCTGCTGTCTTTCTATTTGTTTGTTAAAGGGTTAATACCTTGATTTTAGCCCTTTGTTCTTTTTAGATATATTGCTATAAATTGACCTTTGAGCACTGCTTTTGCTGTGTCCCAAAGGTTCTGGTAGGATGTGTTTTCATTCTCTTTTGGTTCTGTGAATTTCTTTATTCCATTCTTAATTTCTTCTATAATCCAGTAGTTTTTGAGTAAGGTGTTGTTCAGTTTCCATGTGTTTGATTTTTTTTTTCCTTGCTTTTTCTATTATTGATTTTTGCTTTTATGGCTTTATGGTCAGAGAAGATGCTGTGTAATATTTTGATGGTTTAGATTGTGTTAAGTCTTGCTTTATGGGCTAATATATGGTCTATTCTTTTTTTGTTGTTTAATTTTTTTTTTTATGGTCTATTCTGGAGAATGTTTCATGTGCATTGGAAAAGAAGTATACTTGGCTGCTATTTGGTAGAGTGGTCTGTAAATATCTATGAGGCCAATTTGGTTGATTGTGGCATTTAGATCTTCCATGTCTTTATTGAACCTCTTTCTGGATGTTCTGTCCTTCACCGAAACTGGCATGTTGAAATTGCCTACTATTATTGTGGAGCTGTCTATCTCTCTTTTCAATGTTGTTAAAAATTATTTTATGTATTTTGGAGCCCTGTTGTTGGGTGTGTAAATATTTATTATGGTTATGTCCTCCTGGTGTATTGACCCTTTCTTATCCTTTGTGGTGGATTTTACTTTAAAGTCTATCGCGTAAGAAATTAATATTGCCACTCTTGCTCCTTTTTGGTTGTTGTTTACTTGATATATTTTTTTCCATCCTTTGAGTTTTAGTTTGTTTGTGTCTTTAAGTCTAAGGTGTGTCTCTTATAGGCAGCAGGTATGGATTATGTTTTTTTTGTTTTAATCCATTCTGCCACTCTCTGTCTCTTTATTGGTGCATTTAGTTCATTTACGTTCAGCGTAGTTGTTGATAGGTATGAGTTTAGCGCTGTCATTTTGATGTCTTTTTTGTGTGTTGTTGACAATTTCTTATTTCCACTTAATTTTATGTGCTGAGTAGTTTTTCTTTATATATTGTCTTTTACTTTTTTGCATTGCTGTTGCTTTTGTAGTTGCTGAGTCTTTATGTTTTTCTAGTTTTTCATTTTGATGTGTAGGATCGTTAGTTTCCTTTTTGGTTACTTTAATATTTGCCCCTATTTTTCTAAGTTTAAACTAATCTTTTATTTCTTTGTATTGCCATGACTTCCTCTCCATCTGAAAGATCTATGTCTACATTTTTTAGACCCTCTTTTTTTTTAATGTCATCTTTTACATATTGATGTCTCTGCTTCCCTGTTTTAGCTTTGATTTATTTTTGTAAGTTCCCTATCTGGGTTGATATCTGGTTGCTCTGTCCTGTGTTCTAGTGTTGGGTTGTTATCTAATGTTACTGATTTTTATAAGCAGAGGACTCCCTTTAGTATTTCCTGTAATTTTGGTTTGGTTTTTGCGAATTCCCTAAACTTTTGTTTATGTGAAAATGTCCTAATTTTGCCTTCATATTTGAAAGAGAGTTTTGCTGGATATAATTCTTGGCTGGTGATTTTTTTCCTTCAAAGCTTTATATATATCATTCCATTGCCTTCTTGCCTTCATGGTTTCTGCCGAGTAGTCTGAGCTTAGTCTTATTGACTTTCCTTTGTAGGTGACTTTTCACTTATCCCTACCCAGTTTACCCAGTGCTGTCAAGTCGATTCTGACTCAAAGGGACCCTATTTATCCCTATCCACTCTTAAAATTCTCTCTTTGTCTTTGGTTTTGGCAATTTTGATTATGTCTTAGTGACTTTCTTTTGGGATCTACATTGTGTAGGGTATGATGAGCACCTTGAAAAGATACTGTCTTATCTTTCATGGTATCAGGGAAGTTTTCTGCCAAAAAATTTTCAACAGTTCTCTATATTTTCTATTATCCCCTCTTGTTCTGGTACTCCAATCACTCACAGTTATTCCTCTTGATAGAGTCCCACATAATTCTTAGGGGTTCTTCATTTTTTAAAATTCTTTTATCTGATTTTTCCTCAAATATGTTGGTGTCGAGTGCCTTATCTTCAGTCTCACTAATTCTGACTTTGATTACCTCATTTCCTCTCCTATGACTTTCTATTGAGATGTGTAATTCTGAAATTGTATTGTTAATCTGGATTTCTGTGTGCTTGTCTCTCTATGATTTCTTGTAGCGTATTAAATTTGTCATTATGCTCTTCTCTAGTCTTCTTAAGTTCCCCTATTGCTTTGTCTGTGTGTTCCTTGGCTTGTTGTGCATTTTGCCTGATCTCCTTCCTGATCTCTTGAAGAGTTCTGTATATTAATCTTTTGTATTCTATCTCTGTTAATTCCAGGAAGTTTTCTTTATCACTGAAGCCATCATGATCTGCCTTTTTATGTAATTTGATATTGACTGTTTTCTCTGAGCCATCAATAAGTTATTGTATTTATTTATTTTATTTTTGTTTACCGTGCCCTTGTTTCTTGTTTGTTTTGTTTTGATATACTGAAATAAGCTGCTTTTGTGAGCTAGTTTGATTATTCGCGCCTTTGAAGCTCTAATGTCTTATCATCAGGTGGTTAGAGCTGTTACTAGGTATGTGAGCCTAGGAGCCCATTTACTTTTCTTATATGGATTCAGTTCAAGTGTCCAGGTAGTCAGTCACCAAGTGTGTGGTGCAGGCTTTCACCTACAGTCCTAGATGGGCAGTGGTGATTGTTATAGACACAGGTATCTGTCTTCAGTAGGGGGTCATGTGCTAAGGAAGGCAGGGGGCTGACAACTGCCCTGAGTGTCTGGGAGGAAAGTGTGTCCCTGTTCTCTAGGATGCGTAGGTGCATGGGCTTTACAGCTGAACTATGGGCACCCAATGCTGTTGGCTGTAAGGGCTGGGAAGAGCCACTTATTCTTGGATTCCTGTTGCAGATGGCTAGGTGGGTCCTCAGGCTCCTGATGTGGGTAGGTGAGGACCATGCTTAATAGGCAGAGCAGTGTCAAATGTCACAAACCTATCTTTTCACCATATAACGGAAACAATTGAAGTTAGACTTCAGGTATATACCCTGTTGTACTGTGCTAATGAGGGCCTACACTGTTGAAATGGGCCCACACAGGTCCATGCAGCGGTGAAAAAAAAAAAAAAAAGACATTCAAAATCCGTGGACCCCTTATGCCTGTGCCTAGGCAAATGAACTGTTTCTGTCCTGAGTTCCCAGCTTAGGGGAGCTGGCAGATTATTTATTCCTGTTTGTTAATTCGTTCCCTCTCTAAGGCCAGGAGAATGGCTAAGGGTACGTGACAGGTCCTGCTTCCGGCCCAGGGTAGATGGCAATCTCTTAAGCCAGTTCAGACCCAGTGAAGAGTTGGAAGGGGGCAGGTAAATGGGAGAGAGGTTTTTCCCAAAGTGGAAATCCGCACAGTAGGTTAGACGCATGTATTTATCTTTTGCTGATTGAGTGCCACTTTTCACTGATTCTGGAGGCTTGAGTGGACTCTCTGCTGCTGGGTCTCTCCTGATGTGGAAAACAAGTCCCAAATGCCACTGCTTCTATCACCGTGGTTATACCAGCGGATCATGCCTGTGGGGTGCTGATTCCTACCAGGTCAGGTCTGACAACTTCTCACTGCTTCTAAATAGTCTCTCCCTCCCGCTGCCACTCAGTACGATTCCTCAACTTTGCCTTTGATGTTCAGGGCTCCTAGATTGTCATATATAATAGATTCACTGTTTTTGGGGGTCTTTGTTATAAGCGGGACCACAGGAAGTAGCTGACTACCCCACTGTCTTGGCCCTGCCCCTCACATGGTACTTCTAATTCTAGCTTTTTAGGGAAGCACCAAATTGATTTCCAAAGTGGTTGTACCATTTTACATGCCCACCAGCAGTGCATAAGTGTTCCAGTCTCTCTACAACCTCTCCCACATTTATTATTTTGTGTTTTTTGGACTAATGCCAGCCTCGTTGGGGTGAGATGGTATCTCATTGTAGTTTTGATTTGCATTTCTGTAATGACTAATGATTGTGAGCATTTTCTCATGTATCTGTTAGCCACCTGAAAGTCTTCTCTGAAGTGTCTGTTCATATCCTTTGCCCCCCTTTTTTCAGTTGTTTGTCTTTTTGTCGTTGAGGTGTTGCAATATCTTGTAGGTTTTGGAGATTAGACTCTTACTGATATGTCATAGCCAAAATTTTTTTCCTAGTCTGTTTTCTTTTTCCTCTTTTGGTGAAGTCTTTGGATGAGCATAAGTGTTTGATTTTTAGGAGCTCCTAGTTATCTAGTTTCTCTTCTGTCGTTTGTGCATTGTTAGTTATAGTTTGTATCCTGTTTATGCCATGGTTAGGGCTCCTAATGTTGTCCCTATTTTTTTCTTCCATAATCTATATCATTTTAGATTTTATATTTATGTCTTTGATCCACTTTGAGTTCGTTTTTGAGCATGATGTGAGGTATGGGTCTTGTTTCATTTTTTTGCAGGTAGATATGCAGTTATGCCAGCACCATTTGATAAAGAGACTGTCTTTTCCCAATTTAATGAACTTTGGGCTTTTGTCAAATATCAGCTTCTTATAGGTGGATGAATTTAGGTCTGGATTCTCAAATCTGTTCCATAGGTCTATGCATCTGTTGTTGTACTAGTATCAGCCTGTTTCGACTACCATTGCAGTATAATAGGCTCTAAAATCAGATAGTGTGAGGCCTCCCCTCTTTTTTTCTTCTTCAGTAATGCTTTATTTATCTGGGGCCTCTTCCTGTTCCATATGAAGTTGGTGGTTTGTTTCTCCATCTCATTAAAAAATATCGTTGGAGTTTGGATCGGGATTGCATTGTATCTGTAGATTGCTTTGGGTAGAATAGATGTTTTCACGATGTTGAGTCTTCCTGTCCATGAGCATGTTTTCCCACTTATGTAGGTCTCTTTTGGATTCTTGCAGTATTGCCTTGTAGTTTTCTTTGTACAAGCCTTTTACACCTCTGGCTAGATTTATGTCTAAGTATTTTATCTTCTTGGAGGCTATTGCAAATGGTATTGATTTGGTGCTTTCCTTTTCAAAGTTCTCTTTGTTGGTGTAGAGGAGTCCAACTGATTTTTTGGAGTTTATCTTTTATCCTGATGCTTTGTAGAATTCTTAGCTCCAATAGTTTTCTTTGGGGTTTTCTGCGTATAAGATCATACCACCTGCAAATAGAGATACTTTTACTTCATCCTTATCAATTTGAATGCCCTTTGTTTCTTCTTCTTGCCTTATTGCTCTAGCTAGGACCTCCAGCACAATGTTGAATAAGAGTGGTGATAAAGGGTATTCTTATCTGGTTCCTGTTCTCAAGGGGAATGCTTTCAGACTCTCTTCTGTTTAGGATGATGTTGGCTGTTTGCTTTGTATAAATGTCCTTTATTATGTAGAAGAATTTCCGTTCTACTCCTATTTGGCTGAGAGTTTTTATTAGGAATGAGTGTTGGACTTTGTCAAATGCCTTTTCTGCATGGGTTGATAAAATCCTGTGGTTCTTATCTTTTGTTTTACTTACGCGATGGATTACATTGATTATTTTTCAAATGTTGAACCATCCCTGCATACCTGGTATGAATTCCTCTTGTTCACTGTCTTAGTTATCTAGTGCAGCTATAACAGAAATACCACCAGTGGACGGCCTTAATAAAGAGAAATTTATTCTCTCACAGTCCAGTAGGCTAGAAGTCCGAATTCAGGGCACCGTCTCCAGGGGAAGGCTCTCTATCTCTGTCAGCTCTGGAGGAAGGTCCTTGTCATCAGTCTTACCTTTGTCTGGGAGCATCTAAGCGCAGGAACCTCAGGTCCAAAGGACGCACTCTGCTCCTGGCACTTTTTTTCTTGGTGGTATGATGTCCTCACTGTCTGCTACTTCCTTTTCCTTTTATCTCTTGAGAGATAAAAGGTGGTTCAGGCCACACCCCAGGGAATCTCTCTTTACATCGAATCAGGGATGTGACCTGCTAAGGGTGTTGCAATTCCACCCTAATCCTTTTTATCATAAAATTACATTTCCACACTAATGCTCTCTAACATAAAATTACAGTCACAAAATAAAGGACAACCACACAATATGGGGAATCATGTCCCAGCCAAATTGATACATACATTTTTTTTGGACATAATTGACTCCATGATGTGACCTGGTAAGGGTGTTGCAATCCCACCCTAATCCTTTTTATCATAAAATTACAATTCCACACTAATCCTCTCTAACATAAAATTACAGTCACAAAATAAAGGACAACCACACAATACGGGGAATCATGGCCCAGCCAAATTGATACTTACATTTTTGGGGGACACCCCCCCAAAATCACATCCTTGCAACATGCAAAACATAATTATTCCATCATGTCTTAGCAAAAGTCTTAACTCCCAGTCCAAAATCCAAAATATTTCTCTCCATCTGTCTAGTCTAAAGTTCAAGTTATCTCCTTCCAAAGTACAATGACAGAGCAGGTACAAGATAGACATTTCCATTACAAATCGGAGAAATTGGAGGGAAAGAAGGCATAACAGGCACCAAGCAAGTGAGCAGAACACATTACATTAGCCTTCAAGGCTTTGAAAATAATCCTGTGTTATCTGAGATAATTTACATAATCGCCCTGCCCTGCAGACTCTAGGTATTGGCCACACTCTCCAGGTTTTGTGTGGAGGTCCCTTAGTTCTGGTCTTCATCTCTGCCTTCCAGGCCCACTGGGATGGCATCTCTTCTCCCTCAGCTTTAGGCACAAAATTCTCCTAGTCCATCTGAGTGTCGACTCCACTCTTAGAAACACCGGAGGCCATGGATCCACCCTTTGAAGCCCCAGAGGTCCTGGCCATACCTTTTGAGACTGAAGCAGCTCAACTTCTTGTGTTTCTTGTCTCTTCAGTTTCTGCTCCCTGGTTTCTTGGCCTTTCAGCTCCTCAGGCCTCAAGCCCACATCTGCCCTGTTGGTTCAAGTGTTCCAAAGCTCTGTAGCTCCATTGATAAGTGCCTGAAGACCGCTCACTCTGCCAGTAAATTTTGGCCGGAAGGTACTCACTCCATGGGTCGGCAAGCCTAGCTCCACCTATAAGTGCTCAGAGCCAACCCACTCTGCCAGGAAGCCTCCTGCGCACAGGGACTCAGCTCTCTCACTCCATGGTTTGGCTCCAGTGCTGGCTGGCGCTGGTCTCCTGGATCTGTTGTTGCCCGTTCACTGTTGCTGCCGGTACTCTGCCACTGTTTCTCACCATCTTTGCCTTCCCCAGTGTTATTAACAGTTCTCCTCACTTCCTCCTGAGTCTTCTATCCATTCACATCTTCAAAGCTGCTTTTACATTTTAGGTATCTGTTAGAGCAGCATCCCACTATCTTAGTACCAAATTCTTAGTTATCTAGTTATCCAGTGGATGGCTTTGACAAAGAGAAGTTTAGTCTGTCACAGACCAGAAGGCTAGAAATCTGAATTCAGGGTGTCTTCTCCAGGGAAAGGCTTTCCATCTCTATCGACTCTGGAGGAAGGTTCTTATCATCAATCTTGCCTTGGTCTAGGAGCATCTCAGCACAGGAACCTCAGGTCCAAAGGAGGGGCTCTGCTCCCAGCACTTCTTTTTGGTGGTATGAGGTCCCATCTCTCTCCTAGCTTCCCTTTCGTTTTATCTCTTGAGAGATAAAAGGTGGTGCAGGCCACACCCTAGGGAAAATCACTTTACATTGGATCAAGGAAGTGACCTGGTAAGGGTGTTAAAACTCCACCCTTGTCCTTTTTATGATAAAATTACAATTCCACCCTAATCCTCTCTAACATAAAATTACAATCACAAAATAGAGCACAACCACACAATATGGGGAATCATGGCCTAGCCAAATTAATACATACATTTTGGGGGGGACATGATTCTGTCCATGACAGTCATGGTGAATTATTTTTTTGATATGTTATTAGAATTCTATTAGCTAGACTTTTGTTGAGGATTTTTGCGCCTATGTTCATGAGGGATATTGATCTGTAGTTTTCTTTTTTTTGTGGTGTCTTTATCTGATTTTGGTATCAGGGTTATGCTGGCTTCATAGAATGAGTTTGGGAGTATTCTACCCTTTTCTATGCCCTGAAATACCTTTAGTAGTGTTAGCTCTTGTCTGAAAGTTTGGTAGAATTCTTCAGTGAAGCCATCAGGTCCAGGGCTTTCTTTTTGTTGTTGTTGAGAGTTTTTTTTTTTAACCTCTTCAATCACTTCTGTTGTTTTAGGTTTATTTAGTCGTTCTACTTCAATTTGTGTTAGTTTAGGTAGGTAGTGTGTTTCTAGAAATTTGTCCATTTCCTCTAGGTTTTCAAATTTGTTACAGTTTTTCATGGTATTCTGTTATGATTCTTTTAATTTCAGTTGGGTCTGTTGTGATATCACCCATCTTATTTCTTATTTGGGTTATTTGCTTCACCTGCTGTTTTTCTTTTGTTAGTTTGGCCAATGGTTTACTGATCTTCTTGATCTTTTAAAGGAAGCTGTTTTGGTCTTGTTGACTCACTTGTTTTTCTATTCTGTATTTCATCTCTAATTTTTATTGTTTCCTTTCTTCTGGTGCCTGAGGGCTCCTTTTGCTGCTCTCTTCTTATTTGTTCAAGCTGTAGGGTTAATGTTTTGATTTTGGTCCTTTCTCCTTTTATGCATGTGTACATTTATTGCTATAAATTGACCTCTGAGCACTGCTTTTCTGTATCCCGAAGTTTTTGGTAGGATGTGTTTTCATTGTCATTTTAAAAAATTTTTATTGTGCTTTAAGTGAAAGTTTACAAATCAAGTCAGTCTCTCATACAAAAATTTGTATACACATTGCTATGTACTACTAATTGCTCTCCCCTTAATGAGACAGTACACTCCTTCCCTCCATTCTCTCTTTTCATTTCCATTCTGCCAGCTTCTGACCCCCTCTACCCTCTCATCTCCCCTCCAGATAGGAGATGCCAACATAGTCTTCTGTGTTTACTTGAGACAAGAAGCTCATTCTTCACCAGCATCATTTTCTATCCCATTGTCCAGTCCAATCCCTGTCTGAAGAGTTGGCTTTGGGAATGGTTCCTGTCTTGGGCTAACAGAAGGTCTGGGGACCATGACCACGGGGGTCCTCCCAGCCTCAGTCAGACCATTAAGTCTGGTCTTTTTACGAGAATTTGGGGTCTACATCTCACTGCTCTCCTGCTCCCTCAGGGGTTCTCTGTTGTGTTCCCTGTCAGGGCAGTCATCGGTTGTAGCCAGGTACCATCTAGTTCTTCTGGTCTCAGATGTAGTCTCTGGTTTATGTGGCACTTTCTGTCTCTTGGGCTCATAATTACCTTGTGTCTTTGGTTCTTCATTCTCCTTTGCTCCAGGCAGATTGAGACCAATTGATGCGTCTTAGATGGCTGCTTACTAGGGTTTAAGATCTCAGACGCCACTCTCCAAAGTGGGATGCAGCATGTTTTCTTAATAGATTTTATTATGCCAATTGACTTAGATGTCTCCTGAAACCATGGTCCCCAGACCCCCGCCCCTGCTACACTGGCCTTTGAAGCATTCAGTTTATTCAAGAAACTTCTTTGGTTTTGTTTTAGTCCAGTTGTGCTGACCTCTCCTGAATTGTGTTGTCTTTCCCTTCACCTAAAGTCATTCTTATCTACTATCTAATTAGTGAATACCCCTCTCTCCCACCCTCCCTCCCCCTTCTCATAACCATCAAAGAATATATTCTTCTCTGTTTAAGCTATTTTTTGAGTTCTTATAGTATTGGTCTTATACAATATTTGTCCTTTTGCAACTGACTAATTTCATTTAACATAATGCCTTCCAGATTCCTCCATGTTATGAAAGGTTCCACAGATACATCATTATTCTTTATTGATGCGTAGTATTCCATTGTGTGAATATACCAGAATTTATTTATCCATTCATCCGTTGATGGACACCTTGTTTGCTTCCAACTTTTTGCTGTTATACACAGTGCTGCAATGAACTTAGGTGTAGATATATCTGTTCATGTAAAGGCTCTTACTTCTCTAGGATATATACTGAGGAGTGGGATTGCTGGATCCTATGGTAGTTCTATTTTTAGCTTTTTAAGGAAGCACCAAATTGATTTTCAAAGTGGTTGTACCATTTTACATTCCCACCAGCAGTGTGTAAGTGCTCCAGTCTCTCTACAACCTCTCAGACTTTTGTTATTTTGTGTTTTTTTGGATTAATGCCAGCCTCGTTGGAGTGAGAAGGAATCTTATTATAGTTTTGATTTGCATTTCTCTAATGGCTAATGATTCTGAGCATTTCCTCATGTATCTGTTAGCTACTTGAATGTCTTCTTTAGTGAAGTGCCTGTTCATATCCTTTGCCCATTTTTTAATGGGTTATTTGTCCCTTTGTAGTTGAGTTTTTGCAGTATCATGTAGATTTTAGAGATCAGGTGCTGATCGGAAATGTCATAGCTAAAACCTTTTCCCCAGTGTATAGGTAATCTTTTCACTCTTTTGGTGAAGTCTTTGGATGAGCATAGGTGTTTGATTTTTAGGAGCTTCCAGTTATCTAGTTTCTCTTCTGCATTGTTAGTGATGTTTTGTATTGTCTTTATGCCATGTATTAGGGCTCCTAATGTTATCCCTATTTTTTCTTCCATGATCTTTATCATTTTAGATTTTATATTTAGGTCTTTGATCCATTTTGAATTAGTTTTTGTGCATGGTGTGAGGTATGGGTCTTGCTTCATTTTTTTGCAGGTGGATATCCAGTTATGCCAGCACCATTTGTTAAAAATACTGTCTTTTCCCCATTTAACTGATTTTGGGCCTTTGTCAAATGTCAACTGCTCATATGTGGGTGAATTTATGTCTGGATTCTTAATTCTGTTCCATCGGTCTATGTATCTGTTGTTCTACCAGTACCAGGATGTTTTGACTACTGTGGCGGTATAAGAGGTTCTAAAGTCAGGTAGAGTGAGGCCTCCCACTTTGTTCTTCTTTTTCAGTAATGCTTTACTTACCCAGGGCCTCTTTCCCTTCCGTATGAAGTTGGTGGTTTGTTTATCCAACTCATTAAAAAATGTCATTGGAATTTGGATCGGAATTGCGTTGTATCTATAAGATCGTTTTAGATAGAATAGACATTTTTATAATATTAAGTCTCCCTATCTATGGTTTATCTATGAGGACGGTATGTTTTTCCACTTATGTAGGTCTTTCTTGGTTTCCTGCAGAAGTGTTTTGTAGTTTTCTTTGTATAAGCCTTTTACATCTCTGGTAAGATTTATTCCTAAGTATTTTATCTTCTTGGGGGCTACTGTAAATGCCATTGATTTGGTGATTTCTTCTTTAATGTTCTTTTTTTTGCTGGTGTAGAGGAATACAACTGATTTTTGTATGTTTATCTTGTATCCTGATAATCTGCTGAACTCTTCTATTTCAGTAGTTTTCTTGAGGATTCCTTAGGGTTTTCTGTATATAAGATCATGTCATCTGCAAATAGAGATACTTTTATTTCTTCCTTGCCAATCTGGATGCCCTTTATTTCTTTATCTAGCCTAATTGCTCTGGCTAGGACCTCCAGCACAATGTTGAATTAGAGTGGTGATAAAGGGAATCCTTGTCTGTTTCCAATCTCAAGGGGAATGCTTTCAGACTCTCTTCATTTAAGATGATGTTGGCTATTGGCTTTGTATAAATGCCTTTTATTATGTTGTGGAATTTTCCTTCTATTCTTATTTTGCTGAGAGTTTTTATCATGATTGGGTGTTGGACTTTGTCAAATGCCTTTTCTGCATCAATTGATGAAATCATGTGATCCTTGTCTTTATTTATGTGGTGGATTACATTAATTCTTTTTCTAATGTTGAACCATCCCTGCATACCTGGTATGAATCCCACTTGGTCATGGTGAATTTTTTTTTTTTTTTTGATATGTTGTTGAATTCTATTGGCTAAAATTTGGTTGAGGATTTTTGCATCTAAGTTCATGAGGGTTATAGGTCAGTAATTTTCTTTTTTTTATGGTGTCTCTACCCGGTTTTGGTATCAGGGATATGCTAGCGTCACAGAATGAGTTTGAGAGTATTTCGTCCTTTTCTATGCTTTGAAATACCTTCAGTAGTAGTCGTGTTAACTTTTCTCTGAAAGTTTGGTAAAACTCTGCAGTGAAGCCATCCGGGCCAGAGCTTTTTTTGCTGGGAGTTTTTTGATTACCTTTTCGCTCTCTTCTTTTGTTATGAGTCTATTTATTTGTTCTACTTCTGTTTGTGTTAGTTTAGGTAGGTAGTGTGTTTCTAGGAATTCATCCATTTCTTCTAGGTTTCCAAATTTGTTAGAGTACAATTTTTTGTGGTAATCTGATATGATTCTTTTAATTTCAGTTGGGTCTCTTGTAATATCTCCCCTCTTATTTCTTATTTGGGTTATTTGCTTCCTCTTTTGTTAGTTTGGCCAATGGTTTATCAATTTTGTTAATTTTTTCCAAGATCCAACTTTTGGTCTTGTTAATTGTTGCAATTGTTTTTCTGTTTTCTATTTCATTTAATTTTGTTCAATTTTTTATTATTTGTTTTCTTCTGGTGACTGAGGATTTCTTTTGTTGCTGTGTTTCTATTTTTTCAAGGTGTAGGGATAATTCTTTGATTTTGGTTCTTTCTTCTTTTTGGATGTGTGCATTTATTGATATTAATTGACATCTGAGCACTGCTTTCACTGTGTCCCGAAGGTTTTGATAGGAAGTGTTTTAATTTTCATTGCATTCTATGAATTTCTTTATTCTATCCTTAATGTCTTCTATAACCCAGTCTTTTTTGAGCAGGGTATTGTTGAGTTTCCAAGCATTTAATTTCTTTTCCCTGCTTTTTTTGTTACTGATTTCTACTTTTTTGGCCTTGTGGTCAGAGAAGAGGCTTTGAAATATGTCAATGTTTTGGATTATGCTATGGCCTACTTTATGACTTAATATGTGGCCTAATCTAGAGAATGTTCTGTGTGCACTAGAAAAGAAAGTATACTTAACTGCTCTTGGGTGGAGTGTTCTGTATATGTCTATGAGTACAAATTGGTTGCTTGTCACATTTAGATATTTCATGTCTTTATTAGGCTTCTTTCTGGATGTTCTGTCCTTCACCAAAAGTGGTGTGTTGAAGTCTCCTACTATAATTGTGGAGGTGTCTATCTCACTTTTCAGTTCTGTTAGAGTTTGTTTTATGTATCTTGCAGCCCTGTCATTGGGTGCATAAATTTTTAATATGGTTATATCTTCCTGGTAAATTGTCCCTTTAATCATTAAATAGTGTCCTTCCTTATCCTTTATGATGGATTTAACTTTAAAAGTCTATTTTGTCAGAAATTAATATTGCCACTCCTTCCCTTTCTTGTCTTTTGCTTGATATATATTTTTCCATCCTTTGAGTTTTAGTTTGTTTGTGTCTCTGAATCTAAGGTGTGTTTCTTGTAGTTAGCATATAGATGGACTGTGTTTTTTAATCCATTTTGCCACTCTCTGTCTCGATATTGGTGCATTTAGTCCATTTACATTCAGAGTAACTATGGATAGGTATGAATTTAGTGCTATCATTTTGATGTCTTTTTTTGTGTTTTGTTGACAGTTTCCTTTTCCCACTCAATTTTTTTGTGTTGAGTATTTTATCTTTATATATTGTCTTTTCCTCATATTCATTGTTGTTGATTTTGTTTGTGCTGAGTCTCCATTTTTTTCTTGTATTTTATTTTGGTGTGTAGGATAGTTTGTCTCCTTTGTGGTTTCCTTAATATTTACTCCTATTTTTGTAAATTTAAGCCTGACTTTTATTTCTTTGTATTACCTTGTCTTCCTCTCCATATGGAGGATCTATGACTACATTTCTTAGTCCCTGTTTATTGTTTTAATGGTGTCTTCTTTTACATAATTACATCGCTGTTTCCCTGTTTTGAGTGTTTGTTTATCTTGATTTATTTTTGATTTCCCTGTCTGGGTTGACATCTGATTGCTCTGCCCAGTGTTCTTGGGTTGATACCAGAAATTATTGATTTTCTAACCAAAGAACTCCCTTTAGTATTTCTTGTAGTTTTGGTTCGGTTTTTACGAATTCTCTAAACTTTTGTTTATCTGGAAATGTCCTAATTTCACCTTCATATTTGAAAGACAGTTTTGCTGGATATACGTTTCTGAGCTAGCAATTTTTTCCCTCCAATGCTTTATATAAGTCATCCCATTGCCTTCTTGCCTGCGTGGTTTCTGCCAAGTACTCCAAGCTTATTGACTTTCCTTTGTAGGTGACCTTTCATTTATTCCTAGCTGCTCTTAAAATTCTATCTTTACCTTTGGTTTTGGCAAGTTTGATTATAATATGTCTTCGTGACTCTCTTTTTAAAATTTAACTTATGTGGAGTTAGATGAGGATCTTGGATAGATGTCTTCTTATCTTTCATGATGTCAGGGAAGTTTTCTGCAAACAAATCTCCAACAATTCTCTCTGTATTTTCTGTTATTCCTCCCTGTTCTGGTACTCCAGTCACTCGTAGGTTATTTCTCTTGATAGAGTCCCACATGATTCTTAAGCTTTCTTCACTTTTTAAAATTCTTTTCTCTGATTTTTCTTCAGATATACTAGTGCCAAGTCCTTTATTTTTAAGTTCAGAAATTCTTCCTTTACTTGCTCTATTCTGCTCCTCTGACTCTCTATTGAGTTGTTTAATTCTGTAATTTCATTGTTAATTTTCTGAATTTCTGATTGCTGTCTCTGTATGGATTATTGTAGCTTGTTAAATTTTTCATTTTGTTCTTGAATAACCTTTTTAATTTCTTCAACTACTTTATCTGTGTGTTCCTTGGCTTGTTCTGCGTATTGCCTGATCTCCCTCCTATTTTCGTTCCTGATGTCTTGAAGTGTTCTGTATGTTAATCTTTTGAGTTCTGCATCCGGTAATTCCAGGAAGGCACCTTCATCGAGAAGGTTCATTGACTCTTTGTTTTGAGAGCTTGTTGAGGTGATCATTGTTTCTTTATGTGACTTGGTATTGACTGTTGTCTCTGTGCCATCTATAAGTTATTATCTTATTTTATGTTTGCTTACTGTATCCTAGCTTCTAGCTTGATTTTGTTTGATATGCCCTAATGGGTTGATTGAGTGTGCTAGCTTGAGTATTTTTGCCTTGGGAGCTCTGACATCCTTTCCCCAGATGGCTAGAGCTGTCATCAGGTGTATCAGTCTAGGAGTCCATTCGCTTTTCTTGTATGAATTCAGCTCAGGTGTCCAGGTAGCTGATCATCAAGTGTGTGGTACAGGCTCTGTCCTACAGTCTTAGAGGTGCAGGGGTGATTGGTGTAGGTACCGGTATCTGGTTGTAGCAGGAGGTCACGCTGTGAACAAGGCAAGGGTCTAAGAAGTGTCCCCCAAATGTCTCTGAGGAAACATGTCCCTCTTCCCCACAGTGTACAAGTGGGTGGGTTCTGCAGATGGACAATGGGCACCAACTGTTTTTGGTTGTAAGTTCTGGGAGATACCAGTTATCCTTGGACCCCTGTCTTGGGTGGCTGGGTGATCTGAGTGGAGCTACCTGATGTGGGTAGGTGAGGACCCTGTTTAATAGGCAAAACGATGTCAAAGATCAAACACCAAACTCTCCAACACACAGCTGAAACAGTTGTAGTCTGCCAAGAAGGGCCTATTCTCCTGAAATAGCCCCACACAGGTCCATGCAGTGGGGAAATGTATTCAAAGTCTATGGGCCATTTATGCCTGGACAGGAGCCACTTCTCTCCTGAGCTCCTCAGGTTATTGGAGCTGGTAAATTTTCTTTTCCTCTAATTGAGTATTTATTCCTTCTCCAAGTCTGGGAGGATGGCTCCAGGTACTCAACAGGGCCTATCTCAGGCCCAGGGAAATCACCAGCTACTGAACCTGGCTAGGGGGCGGGAGCATGGTTAAATATATGCAAGTACTTAGCTTTTGCCGAGAGTGCCACTCTTCTCTGGTTCAGAAGGTGTGAGTAGGCTGTGTGGCTGGCTGCTGCTCCCCATGGAAACTGTGGCCAATTCTACCACCAGTCCGCCACAGCCTTTCCTGGGAATGCTTCATGAGGGATCCCATTGATTCAGGTCTGGCAACTCCTCTCCGCTTTGGAACTGTCTCTCCCCCTGCTGCTCAGCCCGTTTTCTAACTTTGCCTTTGAATTTCAGGGCTCCTAGGTTGTCATAAATGCAATTGTTTCACTTGTTTTTTTGAGTCTTTGTTGTAAAAGTGTTTGCAGGAAGCATCTGTCTATGCTGCCATCTTGGCCCCACCTCCTGTTTTCATTGAGAGTTGATTCTAGGAGTTTCTTTATTTCATTTGTCTTACTTATCTAAAGCTGCTGTGACAGAAATGCCACAATTGGGTGGCTTTGATCAAGAGGAATCTATTTCCTTGCAGTAAAGTAGACTGAAACTCCAAATTCAGGGCCTCAGCTCCAGGGGAAGGCATTCTCTGTCTGTTGACCTTCTTATCAATATTCCCCCAGGCTAGGATCTTCTCTGCACAGGGATCCCAGGTCCAAAGGATACGCTCTGCTCCAGGCACTGTTTTCTTGGTATTATGAGGTCCCCCATCTCTGCTCATTTCCCTTTCCTTTTTATCAATTGAGAGATAAAAGATAGTGCAGACCACACCCTAGGGAAACTCCCTTTACATCAGGTTAGGTATGAGACCTGAATAAGGGAGTTACAATCCCTCCCTAATCCTCTTTAACATAAAACTGCAATCACAAAACGGAGGACAACCACACAATTCTGGGAATCATGGCCTAACCAAGTTGACACATATTTTGGGGGGACACAATTCAATCCATGAAATTCTACCCTTTGGCCCCCCAAAATCACATTCTTGCAAATTGCAAAATATATTCACCCCATGATATCATTGCAAAAGTTTTAACTCCAAATCCAGAATTGAAAAATTCCTTTTCGTCTGTGAAATCTAGAATACAAGTTATCTCCCTCCAAAGGTACAATGGCAGAACAGGCACAAGCTAGACATCTCCATTACAAATGGGAGAAACTGGAAGAGGGATAATAGGCACCAAGAAAGTCAGTAGAACACAGTACTTTAGCCCTCAAGGCTTTGAAAATAATCCTCTGTTCTCTGACACAATTTACACAACAGCTCTGCCCTCCAGACGCTAGGTATTGGCCACTCTCCAGATTCTGACTGGAGGCCCCTTGGCCCATGGCTTCAGCTCCATCGTCCAGGCTCACTGGGACAGCAACTCTGCTCTCTTGGCCTTAGGCACACCATTCTCCTAGTCCATATGAGGGGCAACTCCACCCATAAAATTACCAGAGGCCATGGCTCCACCCTTTGAAACCCCTGAGGTCTTGGCCATACCTTTTGAGACTGAGGCAGCTCAACTTCTTGTGTTCCTTGTCTCTTCAGTTTCTGCTTCCTGTTTTTTTTTTTTTTTTTTTTACCTCTCGGCTCTTCAGGCCTCATGGCTGCATCTGCCTTGATGGGTCAAGTGTTCCAAAGCTCTGTGGCTCCACTGATAAGTGCCTGGAGGCTCCCCACTCTCCCAGAAATCCTCCTCCACATAGGCACTCAGCTCTCTCACTCTGTGGGCTGGCTGTAGCTCAGTCTTGAGCTGGTCCCCTTGTTCTGCTACTGCTAGTTCTCTGTTGCTGCCACTTCTCTGCTGCTGCAGGTTTTCTGCTGCCAGTGGTCCTCTGCTGCTGCTGCTCCTGTATCCAATCACAGTTTCAAAACCGCTTCCATGTTTTATGTATCTGTTAGAGTAGCACCCCACTCTTGGTACCAAATGTCTTAGTCTGGGTTCTCTAGAGAAGCAAAACCAGTAAAGCATATAAATATATAGATTTATGTCAAGGAAATAGCTCACACAATTGTAGAGGCTGGAATGTCCCAAGCCCTTGGATCAGGATAGAGGCCTCTTCCAATTCACACAGCTGCAGAAGGTGGTAAACCCAAGATCCACAGGTCAGAGAGCAGGGCTCATGCTCACAGGCTGTGAAGGTTGAAGAATTCCAAGATTGGCAGGCAAGACCGCAAGGTTTCTCCTGATTCAAGTAGCTGCAGGGGTTGCAAACCCAAGATCAGCAAGTTGGCAAGCAGAACTCTTGCTCACAGGCTGTGAAGATCAATGAATCCCAAGTTTGACAGGTAAGTTGCTTGCTCAAGTCCCAAGAGCCAGAGGTGAGATGACAAGAGACAGCTTCTGAATCCAGAACAAGCCAAATACCTTGACAAGGCAAACAGGAAGGAAGCAGGTTGTGGAGGGCAGAGGGATGAAGGCTGAGGGGGTGGTGAGCCACCACAAGTCCTGCCCCGACTGGAGCAACTCAGCAGATTCCATTATGGGGGTGATCGCATATCAAATTTCAACAGGGACGTGATCGCAGCATTATAAAACTGCCAAAACACTGAGAATCATGGTCCAGCCAAGCTGACACACAGTCTTAACCACCATACCATCTTTGATTTCTTGTATAACCCAGTCATTTTTGAGCAATGTGCTGTTCAGTTTCCATGTATTTGATTTTTTTCTGTTATTGATTTCTACTTTTATGGCTTTATGGTCAGAGAAGATGCTTTGTAATATTTCAATGTTTTGGGTTCTGTTAAGGTTTGGCTTGTGGCCTAATATGTGGTCTATTCTGGAGAATGTCCCATTTGTGTTGGAAAAGAAAGTGTATTTGGCTGCTGTTGGGTGGAGTGTTCTGTATATGTCTATGAGATCAAACTGCTTGATCACGGCATTTAGATTTTCCATGTCTTTATTGAGCTTCTTTCTAGATGTTCTATCCTTCACTAAAAGAGGTGTGTAGAAGCCCCCTACTACTATTGTGGAGCTGTCTATTTCTCTTTTCAGTGTTGTTAGAGTTTGTTTTATGAATTTTGGAGCCCTGTCGTTGGGTGTGTTTGTATTTTTTATAGTATGTCCTCCTGGTGTACTGACCCTTTAATCATTATATTAAAAAAAAAAGGTGTCCTTTTTTCCTTATCCTTTGTGGTGGATTTTACTTTAAAGTCTATTTTGTCAGAAATTGATATGACCACTCCTGCTTTTTTTTTCTGATTGTTATTTGAGGACATTGTTTTCCATCCTATGAGTTTTAGTTTGTTTGTGTCTTTGACCCTAAGGTGTGTCTCTTGTAGGCAGCATATAGACAGATTGTGGGTTTTTTTTAACCCATTCTGCCACTCTCTGTCTCTTTCATGGTGCATTTAGTCCATTTACATTCAGTTTAATTATTGATAGGTATGAATTTAGTGCTGTCATTTTAATGAATTTTTTTTTTGTGGTGTTGACAATTTCTTTGTTCCACTTAATTGTCTGTGCTTAGTCGTTTTTCTTTATATGTTTTCTTTTAAACTTTTTCATTGTTGTTGATTTTGTATTTGCTGAGTCTATGTTTTTCTTGTTTTTTATTTTGATGTGTAGATTTATTCATTTCCTTTGTGGTTACCTTAAAATTTACCTCTGTTTTTCTAAGTTTAAAACAATCTTTTATTTCTTAATATCGCCTTAATTTCCTCCCCATATGAAAGTTCTGTGACTACACTGTTGAGTCCCTCTTTTTTGTTTAATGTCATCATCTTTTATATATTGATGTCTCTGTTTCCCTGTCTTTAGTGTTTTAGCTTTGACTTATTTTTGTGGCTTCTCTATCTGGGTTGATACCTGGTTGTTCTGTCCTGTGTTTTAGTCTTGGGTTGTTATCTGATATTATTGATTCTCTAGTTGGGGGATTCACTTTAGTATTTCTTGTAATTTTGACTTGGTTTTTAAAAATTCCCTTAACTTCTGTTTATCAGGAAATGTCCTAATTTTGTCTTCATATTTTAGAGACAGTTTTGCTGGATATATAATTCTGGGCTGGCAATTTTTTTCCTTCAAGGCTTTATATATGTCATCCCATTGCCTTCTTGCCTGCATGGCTTCTGCTGTGAAGTCCGAACTTAGTCTTATTGACTCTCCTTTGTAGGTAACTTTTCATTTATCCCTGGCCACTCTTAAATTCATTCTTTATCTTTGGTTTTGACAAGTCTGATTATAATATGTCTTAGTGACTTTCTTTTGGGATCTACCTTGTGTGGGGTACGATGAGCATCTTGGAAAGATATCTTCTCATCTTTCACAATATCAGGGAAGTTTTCTGCCACCAAATCTTCAAAAAAATTATCTGTATATTTTCTGTTATTCTCCCCTGTTCTCGTACTACAATCACTAGTAGGTTATTCCTCTTGATAGAGTCCCACATAATTCTTAGGGTTTCTTCATTTTTTTAAATTCTTTTATCTGATTTTTCCACAAATAAATTGGTGTCAAGTACTTTATCTTGAATCTCACTAATTCTGACTTCCATTGCCTCAATTCTGTTCCTATGACTTTCTATGAGTTTTCTAATTCTGAAATTTTATTGTTAATCTTTGGGTTCCTATTTGCTGTTTCACCACTCCCCCTTAGCTGTTGCAGTTGAAAATAGACTTTATGTATACACTCAGTTGTACTGTGCTAATGAGGGTCTATGCTATTGAATGGACCCACACAGGTTTATGTAGGGGTGAAAGGCATTCAAAGTCTGTGCACCCCTTGTTCCTGTGTCTATGCAAAGGGGTAGTGCCTGCCCTGAGTTCCTGGCTTAGGGGACGTGGAGATTTTTTAAAGCTGTGAGACTGGTTCTGGCATGGTGAGTCCTGAGCACCCAGCTTAGGGGAGCTGGTCATTTCTTTCTTTCTTTTTTTTGGCTTAGTTTGTTTATTTTTTTCCTTCCCCAAAGCCTGGTGACTGGCTCGGGTGCATCGAGTCCTACTTCCAGACACAGGGGTGTGGCAACTGCTGAACACTGCCAGGCCGGCACTGGAGCAGAGCGGGGGGGGGGGGGTACATGAGTGAAAGAGAGGCACTTCTCCCTTACAAAGTCCCAGGGGAAAGGGTTATCTTGATCCCGTAGGCAGATTAGACGCTTTCACTTAACTTTCACAGATCCAGCGTTGCTTCCCAGATCGAGCTGTCTCTGGAGGCTTGTGCAGGCTCTCTGCTGCTTGGTTTCTCCTGATGTGGTAAAATGCATCCTGTGCACTACTGCTGACCTCAGCCCACATCTGCCAAACAATCCAGCCTGCAGGGTGCAGCCAGGTCAGGTCGAGCACTTCTTCACTGCTTCTGAACTGTCTCTCCCTCCCCCTGCCACTCAGTCCATCTCCTCAACTTTGTCTTTGATGTTCAGGGCTCCTAGATTGTCATATATAATCAATTCACTTGTTTTTTGGGGGTCTTTGTTGTAAGAGGGACCATAGAAAGTGTCTGACTGTTCCACCATCTTTGCCCCACCTTGAGTATTGGGAATAATTAAGTAACAAACCATATGAAGCAGAAAGTTATATGATACAGTGTTTACACTGTAAAAATTCCGAGGAGGGGGAACTCAATGTGGATTTTAGCAATGAGGGTGACCTTTATGACAATGATGGGATATATATTGTACCTCTTAAATTGGGTGGGATCTAAATAGGCTTGAGGGAGGTAAAAGGGCACTCTGGGTAAGGCTGAGTGAGACACATGGAACATCAGTGAAGAAGTGGTTCTGTGCAGGGCAGACCCAAACATGTCAGGAGCTAGTGGAAGACAAGATTGGCCAGATGAGGTAGAGTCAGGTAATGGAAAACCTTAAAAATTGGCTTGCACTCTCATGGTTCTCAGGGTTGATCTGCACAAGTTACCCTTCAAGTATCCCAAGATTCACCAATAGCAGTTTTTTTTTTTTTTTAAGCTACAGTGTGGCACAGGTATAATCATTCATTAGAATAATTGCATAATTATGGGAAAGAAAAAAGTTATATTACTATTAAAGAAGTTTCTAATTACAAGGCTGAAAATCCAACTTCTCTAGAGAAAACAGAAAATTATTCATTCACTGAATAAATATTTTTTTAAATAATACTTTATTGTGTTTTTGGTGAAAGTTTACATTCAACAAATATCTGTTGAATGCTTATTAAGGGCCAGATATGGGATAAAGAGATGAGACAGATAGTCTTTGCCTCTGGGATTCGTAGTGGACAGCAAGTATGGATAGGCAGAAAGGTAGGAGAGCATTCCTAAAGGGTAGAGTCTGATGGTGAAGATGGAGAGGAAAGAATAATGGAGAAGGGTGAGGAGATTTGCTGAAATGAAGTGGAAGGTATAGCCAGAGGGAGCAGAAGTGAGGATGCAGAAGTGGGATGTGCTAGATTACATATACTATTGGACCTTACAAGTCAGGCAGACAGCAGATTTAGTAAACTCTATTTTCCAAGGCAGAAATGTGAGCCTCATGGTTTAGAAGGATTCCATCAAAAGATAATAGGTGTGAGGGAGGTAAAAGGAACTTTATCATTTTAGAAGTTAACTTATTTATATTAAATATACCACACCCACCAATCAATTAAGACAACCAAGCTGTGCCATAGATTCGGTCATCTTCTCTTCGAAATGCTTTTAAAAAACAATATAATCTTCCTTACAAGGAATTAGAAATACTCAAATAGAAAAGTTGAATAAAACAGTGACGCGATTGTGCATAGTTGGCATTAACTTTACAGGAGGCTATTAAGCACAGAATCAGTTCTTAAAACCTTTCTTTAAAAAAAAGAAAAGCATCTCTATTGTCTAACTCTTACAGTTAGAGGATGAATATTTTGGTCAAGTTTTCAGTCTTTGAATAGAAGCATCTATCTGTTTAGATCAAGCTGGACATCAAATTCTAGGAGAATAACCCAGTTCAGTTGCCATACAGTTGATTCCAACTCATGGAAACACCATGTGTATCAGAGTAGGACTGTGCTCTGTAGGGTTTTAAGTGGTTGAATTTTTGGAAGTAAATTGCCAGACCTTTCTTCTGAGGCATCTCTCAAACTTCCACTTTTGGTTAGTAGCCAAGTGTGCTGTTTGCACCATCCAGAGGCTCCTCCAGGAGAATAGAGGAATTCTTTTAGATGAAAGGGTCCTTGGAGATTATCTAGCCTAATGTTCCACACCACAGATGTCTGTCATTCAGACAGCTTCCATTATCCTCCCAGATTCAGACAGGTACCTAGATAGCAGACAGGCAACCACTGGAGTCCAGCTTTTGCACACATTGTCCAAGGAAGTTGAGTCCCAAAGTTGGACATTAAAAATTTCAATTTCAGAGGGTAATGACCACAGAGTTTGATTTGCCACAACATGTCCTTCTAACAGCCCAGGTCAGTATTTCTGAGTATTCTTTTTTTATTGCTAACACTTCCATCAGAAGCTCCTGGGCTGATTGTTAAAAAAAATTTAGATTCCCAGAACCCTGTCCAGACCTAAGGAATAAGAACCCTGAAACAGGGACTGGGAATCTGTATCTTAATACATAGCTCATGTGATTTTTATTCACACTAAAATTTGAGAATTACTACCCCAGGGCAGGCACACCTTAGTCCTCAAAGTGACTAAGGTGCGCCTGACCCAGGCCATGATATGTTCAGTTGCCTCATATGCATGCGAAAGCTGGACAATGAATAAGGAAGACAAAAGAAGAATTGACACCTTTGAATTACGGTGTTGGTGGAGAATATTGAATATACCATGGACTGACAGAAGAGTGAACAAATCTGTCGTGGAAGAAGTACAGCTATGGTACTCCTTGGAAGCAAGGATAGGGAGACTTCATCTCACATACTTTGGACATGTTATCAAGAGGGACCAGTCCCTGGACAAAGACATTATGCTTGGTAGAGTAGACGGTCAGTGAAAAAGAGGAAGATTCTCAATGACATGGATTAACACAGTGGCTGCAACAATGGGCTCGAACATAACAACCATTGTGAGGATGGCGTAGGACTGGGCGGCATTTCATTCTGTTGTACATAGATAGGGTCACTCTGAGTCAGAATCGACTCAACAGCACCTGTCTTAATCATCTAGTGCTGCCATAACAGAAATACCACAAGTGGATGGCTTTAACAAAGAGAAATTTATTTTCTCAATATCAACAAATTAATTTTCTCACAGTCTAGTTTAGTAGGTTACAAATCCAAATTCAGGGTGTTAGCTTCAGGGGAAGGCTTTCTCTCTCTCTGTCGGCTCTGGAGGAAGGTCCTTGTCCTCAGTCTTGCCCTGGTCGAGGAGCTTCTCAGGGGCAGGAACCCTGAGTCCAAAGGATGTGCTCTGCTCCCAGAGCTGCTTTCTTGGTGGTATGAGGCCCCCAGCTCTCTGCTTGCTTCCCTTTCCTTTTATCTCTTGAGAGAATAAAGGTTGTGCAGGCCACACCCCAGGGAAACACCTTTTACCTTGGACAGAGAGGTGACCTGAGTAAGGCTGGTGTTACAATCCCACCCTAATCCTCTCAACATAAAATTACAATCACAAAATGGGGAACAACCACACGTGGCCTAACCAAGTTGATACACAGATTTTTTGGGGGATGTAATTCAGTCGAGGACAGCATCTAACAGCCACAACAAAGCCCAGAACAAGTGCAGATTTCTGCAGTGGCATCTTACTCCCTAACACCTTTCTTTTACCTATCTTTCCTTTTGGTTTCCTAGACCCAACCACTTCAGCCTAATACTGTCCTGGGTGTTCCCAGCTCACATTTCCCCTGCTGCTCTCTTTTCTGTCTCCTAACCCATTGCCATTGAGTTGACTCATAGTGACCCTATAGGACAGAGTAGAACTGCCTCATAGTGTTTCCAAGATTTTTTTAATCTTTACAGAAGTAGACTGCCACATCTTTCTCCCATGGAGTGGCTGGTGGATTCAAACCTCTGACTCTTCAGTTAACAGCCGGGTGCTTAACAACCGTGCCACCAGGACTCCTTTCTATCCCCTACTCTCCTCTATCCTTTGTTGCTCTTCATCCTTCCAATTTTCCTCTTCTTTTCTCTTTGCTGCTCTTTTGTGCTCTTACTTTTGTCTCTTCTTCTTCCTCCCCTGGAGAACACAGATATCACCCCCATTTGGGTACAGGCTGGGTTCTAAGAGGCCCAGGAAGTGCTGTTGCTGACAGAGGGTTCCATGTGGCTGTCACCTTCTCTCCCTTGTTTCTCACCCACTGTACCAATCCCGCCCCCTCCAAAGTGGTCTGGGGCAGTAAGAGGCATCCAGAGGCAAGATGGGACATGAGCGGAGCTCAAGGCCTCAGAGATCAGCGTTCTGATCAGAGAACAGACGTCATCAGGGGAGGCCAGAGACTCCAAAAGTGGGACTGAGGGGGCATGCACAGCTCCAAGGGATGGAGGGGAGGAAGGGTGTGATTTATGACCAGGAAACTCCAAGAGGAAGTGGGTCAAGGAGCCCATGGTGAAGGGGAGAGCAGGGTGGGAGCCCGGTGCACACCTGTTTCCTTCCTTCTCAGTGACTTGTATGTGGGTGAGCTAACGAGAAACGGAGAAACAGGTGTGCACTGTAGAATAGACTCTTCCTAGACATATTCCCAAGTGCTTATTCCACCTTTCAGAACGGGTCGTGTCCTCAGTCTGTCAGAATGGAGACTTTTTAAGAAAGCGGCCCACATAGCTTACCGAGGAAGAAGCTTAAGTGTGTGGGAATGAAGACTTTTCCCAGACGGGCCCTCACACCCAGAGGCGAAGGTGTCAGGTATCTAACCTACAGTTCAATGCACCATGCCCCGGGCAAAATTGAGAGGCCGTCCCAGTTAGTCTTGTTTGCACAATTCAATCTGACAAGCAGGTACTGAGCACTTATCTTCGAGCCTCAGTGTTGTTGTCAGCTGCTGTTGAGTGGCCCCCAACTCAAGGACCCCCTTTACAAAGGAACTCACACTGCCTAGTCCTGCACCATCCCCGTGATCAGTTGCAGATCAGACTGTTGTGATCCATAGGGCTTCCAGTGGCCAATTTTTGGAAGAGACTTGTCAGGACTTTCTTCCTAGTTTATCTTAGTCTGGAGGCTCTACTGAAACCTGTTCAGTGTTGTAGCAACATGTAAGCCTTCACTGATGGAAGGTGGCTGCTCCTGAGGTGCATTGGCTGGGGATGAAACCCTGGTCAGCCATGTGGAAGGTGAGAATTCTACCACTGAACAGCACTGCCCCATAGGCACTCAGTGCATGTTGGGTAAAACTATATTTTATTATTAGAAAAGAGTAGCCTTATAGCTGCTGTATGCCTCATTTGTCATAATATTCCTTTCAGAGTAGGCAGAAGGCCTGGCTTTTTGGGACCTCTCACAAGGAGGCCTCCCTGTCAGAATACCTGGCAAGACAATTGGAGGCAATTTCTTCCTCCCCTGGAGAACACAGCTGTCACCCCTAGCTGGCTGCAGGCTGGGTTCTTAGGGGACCCAGGAAGTGTTGTTGCTGATAAAGGAATTCCATGTGGTTGTCACCTGCACCTGTATGGGGCAGGACAGCACCTCAGAGGAGGTGAGAAGGGTCCCTTCCGGGAGCCCTCCCTTCTTGGTATGTAGCCCCTGACAGTGCTGTCTCGGTAGGGGTTCAGAATGGCTGTCATCTTTTATTGGTCTGAATGAGCTAGAAACCTGCTCCATTTATTTATTTCCTCTCTTTAAATTCTCAGGTATCTCCCTTCAGAGGAGTGTATTCCTTCAGCCTGGGATGCCTCTGGGGGTTGGGGCTGCCCTGCCACCCCTGGGCAGGGAATTTTGCTCGGCATTTGTTCTAGAAGCTGCGTCTGAATTTGAATCTGAGTTTCCTGATCCTTTATGAGCTGTATTCTAGAATCACAGAATGGGTCCTTGTGGTGTAGTAAATTACTTAACATGGCCCTTCGAGCCATGGTCTTTGTGACTCTCACACAATGATTGGGTGGGACTGTACAAATAAGGTGCGTGGAACCTGTGATGGTTAAGGTTATGTGTCAGCTTGGTTGGGCCATGATTTTCAGTGGTTTGGCAGTTATGTAATGATGTAATTTGGTAGTTAAGTAACAATGTGGTCATCTTCCCTTTTGTGATCTGATGTTACTATCTTCCGTTTTGGAATATGTTGTAAATACTAGCCTCTATGCCTATGGTTGTGGTCCCATTTGGGAATGAGTTGTCTGTTATGTTAATGAGGCGAGATTAGGGTGGGCTGTATCTTGAGCCACTGCCTTATTAGAGGGTATGACTCAAATCATCCCCCTTACCTCAGTCACCATCCTTACTACCCTTATTCAAGTCATGCCCTTACTTGAGTCACACCTAACAAGAGAGAAAAGGAGCGAGAAGCAAGCAGAGAGAGGGCTTATCTCACTACCACCAAGAAAGAGGAACCATGAGTGGAGTGTATCCTTTGGACCCAGGGTCCCTGCACCGCGAACCTCTCAGACCCAGGAGACAGAGGAGCTGTAACATGGGAGATGCTGAGAGATAGCAAGAAACAGCGGCACAGAAACAGTGACAGCAGAGGCAGCAGAACCAGGAGACTGGCAGGAAAAAGTGGGTGGGCTCCCTTGCCCTCAGAGTGAGAAAGCTGAGCACCTTTGGGCAGAAGGCTTGCTGGCAGAGTGGGGTGCCTCCAGGCACATGGTGGAGCTAGGCTCACCAACCAAGAGAGCCAGAGAGCTGAATGCCTTCGAGCCAAGGCTTACTGGTGGAATGGGGTGCCTCCGGACACTTACCAGGACAGCTAAAGAGCTTTGTAACACTTGCCTGAGCAGGGCAGAGGCTGGGCTGAGGGGCTGAGCGGCCAAAGGTCAGAGAGAGGCCTGCCTGCAGGCACAACCCAGAAGATGCTGTCCTGATTAAAGAACTGTATCCTGAATTGTAATCTGTTACTGCCCTGATAAACCCCATAACTTTAAGTCTGATTTGTAACTTCTCTGTGGCCATTGCAATGAATTATCAGATCGGGAAGAGAAGAAGAGAGTGCTGTGGGAGGAATGGCTGGTGTCAGAATCGGCAAAAAGGTTGGAGAGAGGAGCTATGCATGACCTCCACCTATTAGGGCTCAGCCTTGGGCTGTTGATGGGAACAATGATTCCCCCTGCCCCCACCCCTTGTGAAGTTAGAGGAGTTCAGACGCCTCCACCACGCCATTTTTTCTGTCCTACATTCCAGCTTGGCCTTTGCATACTTTGGTAGAGTCATCCTCCTCTGCCTTCCTCCACCACCACACAGTGTTACTCACCCCTCGGGCCTCCCCTTGCACTTCCATCCTTGCTTGCCTTTTTTTTCCTGCCTTTCTTCACTGCTTGAAATATTCTTGCTGAATTTCCCTTCTGTTAATATTCCAGTCAAAGCACAGCTCAAAATAAATCTCAGAAGCTTTCTGCCTGTCCCTGTTACCTTCCCCACCTGCTCCCACAGAAGTAACCTACTTGTCCTCTGTGCTTCAACTACTTCTGCACACGCTCTGTTTTATTGCATCAACAATGGATGTTTACTTCTGCGCCTCCTCTTGGGCTCGAATGTGAGCTCTACAGGTCTTTAATTGTGTCCCCGAGGCCAGCTGCAGGGCTCCAGCACGATGGGCTGTCCGGAATGACTGCATTTTATTCTGATAGTGTTGTCTTCAATCCCAGTGCTTCCGCTCTCCCTAACCCGAAAGGAAAGCAGCTGGAAGGGGGATCCTTGGATAGTTAATCTGCAGTGTCACCTCCACATAAGACCAGACTGAAGCTTCTACTGCTGGCTGATTCTGAGGTGACAGAGCCCCTCCCAAGATAGAAGGGGCCTTTGGTGACTAGACTGTGTTCTAGACTTAGCTTCCTTGTGTTTGTAATCTCACTCATTCATTCTTTCATTCATTTATTCTGCAGTGCCTCACCTGATCAAGCTTTCTAAAGTAGGATCCCCCTGCTGATGCTTATCAAAGCACTCTGTTTCTTTTCTTCATGACACACTAATAATAATCTACAATTATTTGTCTACTTGTTTATTGTCTGTCTCCTCATTAGAATACAGACTCCTTGAGGACAGAGCTCTTACCTACTTCCTTTGCTCTAGTTCCTTCAGCACTTAGCTCAGTGCCTGTTCTAATGCTTGTTGAATGGACAAGTGAATGGCCAAACATATATTTCTCCATGCCCCCGTGTACCAGACTCTGGGTTAGGGCCAGGAGGTACAAAAGAAATAAGACGTGTTTTCTGTTCTCAATAGGCTTACTCACAAGTGGTGGAGACAGATTACAACTACAATGTTGTTGTTGTTAGGTGCTGTTAAGTCAGTTTGGACTCATAGCAGCAGAATGAAACACTACCGGGTTCTGTACCATTCTCACAATTGTTATTATGCTTGAGGCCATTGTTGCAGCCACTGTGTCAATCCACCTCATTGAGGGTCTTCCTCTTGACCCTGTACTTTACCAAGAATGATGTCTTTCTCCAGGGACTGGTCCCTCCTGATAACAAGTCCAAAGTAGGTGAGATGGAATCTCGCCATCTTCGCCTCGAAGGAGCATTCTGGCTGTACTTCTTCCAAGACAGATTTGTTTGTTCTTCTGGCAGTCCATGGTATATTCAATATTCTTCTCCAACACCATAATTGAAAGGCATCAATTCTTCTTTGGTCTTCCTTGTTCATTGTCCAGCTTTCACATGTATATGAGGTGATTAAAAATACCATATCTTGGATCAGGCTCACTTTCGTCCTCAAGGAGACATTTTTGCTTTTTAACACTTTAAAGAGATCTTTTGCAGCAGATTTGCCCAATGGAATAGGTCGTTTGATTTCTTGATTGCTCCTTCCATGGGTGTTGATTGTGGATCTAAGTAAAATGAAATCCTTGACAACTTCAATCTTTTCTCCATTTTTCATGTTTCTTATTGGTCTAGTTGTGAGAATATTTGTTTTCTTTATGTTGAAGTGTAATCCATACTGAAGGCTATGGTCTTTGATCTTCATTGATAAGTACTTCAAGTCCTCTTCACTTCCGGCAAGCAAGGTTGTGTCAACTGCATATGGCAGGTTGTTAATGAGTCTTCCTCCAAGCTCGATGCCCCGTTCTTCTTCATATAGTCCAGGTTCTCTGACTATTTGCTCAGCATACAGATTGAATGGGTATGGTGAAAGAATACACAACCCTGATGCACACCTTTCCTAATTTTAAATCACACAGTATCCCCTTGTTCTGTTTGAACGACTGCCTCTTCATCTATGTATATGTTCTGGATGAGCACAACAAAGTGCTCTAGAATTCCCATCCTTTGCAATGTTATTTATAATTTGTTATGATCCACACAGTTGAATGCCTTTGCATGGTCAATAAAACAAATACCATGGAGAGCGACAAATGCTGATCTAGCAAAACAGGGGATCATGAGATCACAGGGGACTAACCCAGACTAAGGAGGAGGTGCCTGTCAGGGAACGTGACATTTGGGTTAGCCCCAAAAGTGAGGACAAGCAAAGCTGGGTAAAGGGATTGGAAAGCAGATTCTAGAGAGATGACTCCACATGTACAAAAGTCCAGGGGAAGAGAATGGAGATGAAAGGAAGTGGCTAGCACGTGATGTGTGAGGCAGGCCAGTGGAGAAACTGGCTTCTTGGCAGAGTGGTTGGCTGTCCTTGCATGGTTGGTGGCTTTACTTCCTCCTCTGGCTCTGGGTCAACCTGCAGACTTCAAGGCAGGGTAGTTCTGCCTGAAGAGAATGAAAGCTGCATATCCAGATGACCCCAGTCCCTGGCTCCACGTGTCCCTTTGTCTCTGAGCTATTACAGGGAGGCAGAGGAGAGGAAGGCTCAGGGTGGTCCTGCCTGGGGCTTCTGAGACAGGGAGCCAGGGCAGCACAGGGCAGCCCTGAGTTCACCATCTCCAGGGAGGGCTATGGCAGCCGTCTCGAGAGCTGTGCTGAGGAGGCACCGGGAGCAGAAAAAAGGGAAAAGAAGAACATAGGTTTTGGTTCCTGAAAGAAGGCAGATGACAAGCCTCAGAAAACTCCTTTTTCAAGACTCCGTGGGCACCTTTGGGCTGGAGACTTTGTTACCAATTGCCAATCTGACACAAAGGGACCTTGTGTTTTTTCAAATAAGAATACACACGAAAGACAAACTTTATCTTCAGTAAGCTTTATTTTGCTTGAGTTAAGCAAAAGGAGTCAGCGGGGTATTAAGACTCTCCAAAAGGCTGACTCGAAAAGGGAAGCAAGGCTAGGGCTTATATGGGTTTGGTGGAGACAATAGAGTAATGAATATTCAGTGGGCTTCTTTCAAGGGGCAAGTACTTCTCAGAATGGAGGTGCATGTTAATTAGGTTGTGTGCGCATCTGGAATCCAAGATGGAACCTGCTGATATTCAAAATGGAGTCCTCTTGGCAGCCCCTGACATCACTTATTATGGGATATAGCACAAGCACACTGATCTTCAGCACTACATCTCCATTTTCGGAGGGCTAAGAAGAAAGGTTAAACAGTGGTCACACTTAGTTCTTCTGCTCATGCGGAGCCTGTAAAGGGAGAAGGGACTAGAAAAACACTAAGAAAAAGTAATTCTAGGATTGTTTCAACCTTATCTCATGTTGACAGAGTGGGTTCCTGTTTACCCAACTTCTAGATGGTAATCTTTTAACAGCTCTTTTGTTCTGCCAGCACAGTTAACCGTATCTGTCTCACCTTTGGAGGTCCTGCTTGGGATGCCAGAGAGGGAGGGTGATGTACAGTCTCTTAGCCACCGTCCTTCCTTAAAGAAACAAAAAACAAATGAACCTATTGCTGATGAGTCTACTCCTATTCATGGTGACTCCATGTGACAGAATGGAACTGCTTCACAGGATTTTCTTGGCTATAATATTTATGGAAGCAGATTGCTGGGCCTTTCTTCCAAGGTTCCCCTGGGTAGGTTCAAACAACTCACTTTTAGGTTAGGTAGGTAAGCACAAACCATTTGGCCACCCAGGGGCCTTCTTCCTCCCTCTAGTGAATGCTACCGAGGGTCCGTTAGGTGAGGGTAATGTGCCAGTCCCTGGGGATGCGATACTGAGCAGTCAAAGGTTCGTGCAGTGCTCTACAGAGCTCACCTTCTGGGTGAGGGGTGGGTAGACGATGCATACGAGAAAAGGAGTCTTACAATGAACATCAGGTAGTGATAAGAACAATGGAGAGACATGAAGGCAGGCAAGGAGAAGGAGGGTGATTGGTGTGGGGTGTGTGCTATCTGAGACAGGAGTTGGGGTAGTCTCACTGAAGAGGCAACATTTGAATGAAAGTGACCTGAATGAAGTCAAGGAACAAGTGTGTGGACCTCTGGGTGAAGTGTCTGACTGCATAACACGAGGGTGCTGCACCATGAAGAGGGCCTAGTCTGGCAGGATGGGCCTCCCTTAAGTGCTCGACTACTAGTTGAAGGCTTGGTGGTTTGAACTCACCCAGAGGTGAGTAGGAAGAAAGCCTGGTGATCTGCTTCCAAAAGGTCACACCTTGAAGACTCTACGGAGCAGTTCTACTCTGCACACACGGAGTCACCATGGGTTGGAACTGACTCAGCAGAAACTATCAACTAGTTTAGCAGGGCGGTGCAAAAGTTTCAACGCTTAGCTGTCAACTGAAAGGTTGGAGGTTCAAGTCCATCCAGAGGCACCTCAGAAGAAAGTCCTGGCAATCTACTTCTGAAAAATCAGCCTTCAAAAACCCTACGGAGCGTAGTTCTACTCTTAACGCAGGGGGTAGCCATGAGCTGGAATCCACTCAATAGAACTAGTTTGGTTTATCAGGCAGAACACAGCTGAAAACAATGTCCTACTGTATATGTGACAGAGAAACCTAATATAGATTTAGATTAATCTAAATCTTTCCTCTATTTCCAATTCCTTGCAAAGCTACCCCTGGATTTACCTCTATTCACTCAGTAGCATCATTATATCAGGTGGAGATTTCAGAAACTACAGACAGCAAAGGGTCAGATTCTTGGCTTTTGTATTCTAAAACAAGCTTATTTCATTCTTATAATTTCCCTGTAAAAGTTAAGTATAAAGTCCATTTCTGAGGTGAAGTTCAGAGGCTTAGAAACTCTTGAAATGCAAAGCAGAAACAATGGCCCTAAAAGCCAAGGCTTGGATTTGCAACAGTCTAATCCCTTTTCATAATCTGCTAAAAACGAGAGATTGTTAAGAGAAGAACCCAGGCACCAGAGCCCTGGCTGAGGAAACTACCTACGCCTCTGGAGGTGAAGCAGAGATGGCTGCCCGAGCCATGGCCACACGGGCCTGAGGCGGCGCCACAGAGGCCGTTCCCCGGGGCTCCTTCAGCAGGGGGAGGGCTGCATAGCCTCTGGGCTCCAGTTACCACAGTGCTGGCCGCTATAACTTGAGACGTGGCTGAGGGAAACACAAAGACCCGAGTGGGAGCCAGATGGGGTCTGAGACTTACCAGCAAGTGCCAGTGGGGCAGGTACCCATGAGAACCAGGGCAGCATTGAAAGCCACCAACGACCAACGGCACCTTCACCCCAGGCCGTCATGCCATCTTACCAGTTGCTTTCGACTCTCATTCATGGCTACCCCATGTGTGTCAGAGTAGATCTGTGCACCATAGGGTTTTCAGTGGCTGATTTTTCAGAAGTAGATTGCCAGGCCTTTCTTCCGAAGTGCATCTGGGTAGATTTGGAACTCTAACCTCTTGGTTAGCGGTGGAGAGCATTAACCATTCACACCACCCAGGGACTCCCATCATGCCATGTGAACCCCCAGAATGTGGATGCCACACTGGGGAGAGGAAGCTGGGGAAGGGGAATATGGAAGTTTAAATTTGAAGTGACTACTGTTTTTTTTTTTTTTTTTTTTTTTACCAAAAGGCAGAATTAGTGCATGGAATAGCAGTTACAGAAGAGTAAAAAAATTACAGTTTTTTTCCCACATTTGAATCATGTAGCTTATAAACGAAGCACTTTTGCCCACTACACTAGTGTTGACTAGGTAGCCTACAGACAGATATGCAAAGAGCCTGCTGGGGCTTTTTCCAGCTCAGAGTCCATTATCAGTCTTTGTGTCCTCCGAACCCAGAGAAAGTGACAAATTCTCCTCTGAAGAAAAAAGAGGAGGCTGGGAAATAGTACTCCGCCTTGCTTTTCTGCAAATATTGCAGCTATCAATTAGACTGCCTCCGAATGGAAGATCTTGGCTAAGCCTTTGCCTTTGAAATTCCCAGTGCCGGCTCCTGTGTGATACTCTCAATGTTTCCCTCCTCAAGGGAATCCTCAATCTGGTGTTTTGGAATAAGGCAGGAAGGACGGTTCTCCTTTAAAGTGAGCGGGGCCTGAGACATCAAGTGGGGTGTCAGAGAAGAGGTTTTAGGATCAGGCAGACTTTGGTTCTGTCACTTGTTGGCTGTATGAGCTCCGTAAAGTTACTTTACCTTTTCAAGCCTCTGATTACTCACCTCAAAAATGGACTTTATACCTACTTCTCCTTCCGTTCATCCAACCAGTTGCCATCGAGTCAATTCTGACTGATGGTGACCCCATGTGTGCAAAGTAGAGCTGCTCTACGGGCTTTCATAGCTGTGACCTTTTGGAAACAGATCACCAGGCCTTCCTTCTGAAGTGTCTCTGGGTAGATTTGAACTGCCAGCCTTTCAGTTACTAGTCCAGGGCTTAACCATGTGCACCACGCAGGGACTCCTTTGGTAAAGTACACAGTGTTAAACAAACGTGAAGTGTTTACATGTTCTCCCGCTGACCTGACCTCAGAGTCCCAGGCTGTGAGAGTGGAGACACCTGACCTCAGAACCCCAGGCTGTGAGAGTGGAGATACCCATATGTTGTTAGAGGCCCAAATGTGCTGGTCTCTTGCATACTGCTTTTGTCATAGGGCAAAATCACGGAGCCTGGTTAAAATTGAGTATGAAGAGTTTTATTGAGGAAATAGAGACAGCTGCAGCACAAAAGAACATTGCAATGGGGGAACGTGGAGTCCCAGCAAACGGAACACACGAATCCAAGGGGGGACATTTGGGAGCTTGTGGTTGTAGGGCTGGAGGAGGAAGTACAAAACACAATATTCTGATTGGTTGATAGCGATTGAGGTCAGTCAAAGGCAAGACAAAGTAAAGCATAATCTTCGACATTATTGGTTACATGAGTACATTGACTGAAAGACATGCAGTCAAGGGAAGGCTTCCTGCTGGTTACAAAGCGATGACATGATGGAAAGTTTCAGGAGCGGTCTGATAATTTACTTTATTCAGAGTGTCACTCTCCAGAGGACACTGGGAACAAAGAGTTTCCACACTCTGTCACTTTGCTCTGTGTGTCAGAACTGAGGAGGCTGAGGTCAAAATTTCCATTAAGAGCTCACATTCTTTAGCCTGACCACAAAGAAACTTACTTCCTCAACAGTAATAGGGGTTGGTTCCTAGGCAGCAAAGGTAGAGTCTACAGGAAGGCTACACCGAGCTCTTAGAGTTAGCTCAGTCATTTTACAAATAGGTCAGGTGCCTCTGTTTTGATTTTAGCCCTTATCATTTTTCAGGTGACTAGCTCCCTGGGAGGAGACCCAGAGGATGCAAATAGTTAACAAGCTTGGCTGCTAACCAAAAGCTGGAGATCTAAGTCTACCCAGAAGTGACTCCGAAGAAAGGTCTGACGATCTACTGCTGAAAAATCAGCGATTGGAAATCCTATGAAGCACAGTTCTACTTTGACACACATTGGCAAGTGGCAGCGCTCTGGGATGCGGAGAAGTGGAAGGCCCTACCCAATCTCCACCGGAAGAGGAAGTTCCGGATAGCTGTTGTTCTCCAAGGCCCTGAAGGAGAAACTGGAGTGGCTGCTCTTGCTGCTTTCACATCTGTCCTGGGGAAATCAGTAAGAGAGCTGCACCAAGGCCCAGAAGCCTCTTCTCAGGCTTCCCTGTGTCTTCTCCTAAAAAGACACACAGAAGCCTCTATCTCCCTGACATCTGCCTCTGGAACTGTATCTGCCTCAGAAGCTTACATAGGTGACTGGGCCTTCTTGAAAGCAGAACCAAGTGTTGTTTTCTTTTCATATCACAGAAGCCTGTCATCACAACTGACAAATGGTTAGTGCTCCATCAAAGCTTGCTACATGGAGACTGGGCTTCCCTGGTCTGGGCTGAACTTCCTTCTAAGACAACAGGAGTCTGTCTCTCAGGTACTCACAGTTCCCAGAATCTTCTCCACCTCCATAGGGATATTGTCTTGGAGAGGGCTTCCCTCACTTCCCAGGACCCCATGAGAGTGGGGAGGGGAATTATAGTTTGTGTGTTTCAGCAAGAAACCGTGGGGGCAGGAGGTGGCCTATAGTTGCTGGGTGATCTTATTTCTTACAAAGCCAGTTTTTGTTTCTATTTTTGTTTTTCCCATGAGGCTTACTCATCCAAATGCTCTTGTTCTTGAAGTCCAGAATGTGAATCAAAAGGCTGAGCTGGGTCTACAGGGGGCTGCCCTCATTCTGTGGAGGAGAGGAGGTGTGGGAATGAGTCACTGATTCTCTCCTCCTGCTTGGAAAGCTGGCACAAAGGTTCATCAAGCAAGGACATTTAAAGGAGCTGAGTGAACAGCCCAGCTTGCCGAGGTTTTCCTCCAGTCAGCAGAGATGCTTTCAGGCTCCAGGACTGTCTGAAATGCCCAATGGCGTCAACAGGAAAGCAATCTCATTGGGCTCTTCCCTGCAAAGGAAAATGTGGTGTGTGTGTGGTATCCTGATACAGAGCTTGGTTTTTATTTTTAGAACATCCATTTAAGTTATAGTGATTCCCCTTTAATGGTCAATATTGACTTTCCCAAGTAGAGACGTGATTATTTCGATTGTTGTATTTTCTAGCACAGGAGAAGCCACATTTCTCCAGAAAGTGGGTTTGATGGAGGTGAATGTTTTTGTGTGTGATATATGCTCCTCAGGTAATAGTGCCTGACGCTGTTTTCTCACATGTATGCTGTTTGGGTTACTGCTGTGGCTAGGTGGCCCTGCTTCTTCTCTGGCTTTTTCAGGGGCCGTGGAAATGGGCATTCTTACCCTGGAAAGGAAAGGGGCTTTATTCCTACAGTGAAGATAGCCAGATAGTAATGACAGTCAGCTCCTCACATCTTAAAAAAAAAAAAAACTTAGCTCCTCACAAATAAGGAAGGATAATATTAATGTCTACGTTCCTTTTGATATATTTATTCTCACAAAAACCCTATGAGATAGGTCCTATAGATATTCCAATTACACAAATGCAGGAGCAGGCTTAGAGAGGTTTACTAAAAAATTCCCACAGCTAATATACAGCCAAGCTGATTCAAATCCAGGTCTAATCTGACTCTAAAACCTGTTTTCATAACTGCCTGTCAATTTAAGAATGATCTTACCAGGACATCCCTATAGCGGTTCTCAAAGTGTGGTCCTTGGTCCAGCATCACCTAGAAACGTGCTAGAAATACAAATTCCCAGGCTGCCCAAAACTACTGAATCAGAAACTCTGGGGACTCAAGTTTGACCTAAAGCCCTCAAACATGTTATACAAGCCTTCATGTTGAGACTTCCAGAGACAGGAGCCTTACTATCCCATAGGCCAGTCATTCTCTCTCTTCTACTTGCTTGGTTCCACTAACTGTTAGAAAGCTCTTCCTTATATTGGAGTATAATTTGCTTCTCTATGGTGTTTGTTCACTGGTTCTAGTTCTGCCCTTTGTCCCATCAGCCGATAGTTGCACGTAGCAATTGAAACTCACATGATCAAGAGCAGGAAATTGCTAAAGTATTAAAAAGAGCTTGTCTGATGGAACATGTGCAGTTTGAATGCCAGCTGCCTGTTTGGTACAGTCATCACAGATGTTTTTCCCTTTGCCCCACAAGTCAGATAGAAAAGAACATATTTGAAAAGGGGAACAAAGAAAGACTTACGAGTCAGGCGTCAAGGGTCTACTATTTCTTCTTCTTCTTTTTAATAATTTATTTTTGATGTTGTTGAAAATATACACAGCAAAACATCCACCAATTAAAAAATTTCTACAGGTACAATTCAGTGGCACTCTACTATTTCTTTAGGGAGTAGTACTTCTAGTGGCCCTGGGCCGGGCAGATATTCTGTTGCCTCCAAAATCATAGGTCAGATATAAAATTCCTCCTGGTGAACGAAATGGATTGGTGAAACCTGAGCAAGTTTTAACAGCAGGGTGAGACTAGGCTGACTAGAGTTGCCATAGGTCAGAGTGACTAAGACCAGAAATCAGATGTGATTAGTGGGTATTAAATCTGTGTCCATAGAACCAAAGGTGGGATTCATGTACTTCTGTCTTAACCAGTACACCCCAGAAAACATAGCTGGAGACAAAGAGCTTCTGTGCTACTGTGGATTAGTTGCCATCTCAGGGAAACAGGAATAAGGGAAAATGGGTATAAGTCAAGGAAACAGGGAGAGCCAACACAACAGTGCATTACTGAGTTGACTTCTGCTCAGTATGGCTGCCTGCTTGATTCTGCTGGGCCAGCCATGTAAAGCCGAAGAGTGCATCTTAGGACAGTGCTCCTGCAGGAAAAGTTTATTTACTGGTTCCAATGCCAATTGGCCAAAGATTTGCCCACAGAACATAAACTTCCCTAAACTCCTGTGTCATGCACATGTGGGATCCAAGTTGGGTCCTACAGCAACTCATGTCCTACTGTCAACAGGGGGAGACAAGAGGCATTTGGTACAGACACGAGGTGAGAAACTGTCAGAGTTTACCTGTATGAACTTGGCCAAAGCCTAGGTGGAGCTGGTAGCTACAGTGCTGTCTGGAACAAGAATCAGATGATGGTGAGAGGACCCAAAATGGCATGTAATAGCTGTCTGATACGCCCCTAAAATATGTCCCTCTTACAAATTCTAAAGTTAACACCTAAACTCTTTTCATCATTTGTTTAAATAATGGCAAAGGGTATAATTCTTGGCCAATCATACATGTTGACATTTTAAAATAAAATTAAGTTCTGCTTCCAGGTTTGGTGAGCTAAGGCCCTACTGGCTGGCCACCCTACCTCCACCTCTGTGGAAAAGAACTGTAAAATCTGGACATAAACAAAAAGCAATTACCTTGAAGGTACTGGAGAGTGAACGGAAGCACACATACTGCTAGGAAGTTCATACTTGCTTGGACAGAGGAGATTGCAGACAATACAAATAAGTTCCTGTCTCTGGGGCTGTTAGCCTGGGGCTAAGTACAGTCTGCTTGAGACTACAGTAGTGGCAGTAGCTCATATAACAAAACACCCAATCCGTTAAGCCTGGAGAACAAAAAATGTGAAACCAGTTAACTGAACACTGAAGAAGTTCTGGAAGGGAAAGAGCCATCTACCCACAACTCTGGCTGACCCCTGAATTACCCATGGACAGAACAGACTCAACGCAGCCAGTGAAAGACAAAAAATCTCAACAGTGACTGGAGGTGTCATACAGGAAACGGAGTTTGCGATTCAAGTCCCGTCAAGAAAACTACCTGCTAAGACACAGTAAACAATCCCATGTGAGGAAGATAACAAGATCCAGAATTTCCACAACATAATGTTTATAACGTCCAGGATAGACGCCAAAGTTAACTGCCGCATGAAGAACAAAGAAAATAAAGCACATTCTCAAGAGAAAAGAACGTTAAAAGGCCAGACTCCAAGATTAATCAAATGTTGGAGCTAACAGAAAACGATTTTTAAACTATGCGCAATGAAGTAAAACAAAATATGTTTTTAGTACAGGAAAATCTCAGCAGAGAAATAGAAAGTCCCACCAGAAAAATAAAAACAATAAAAAAGAGCTAAATGGAAATTTTAGAACAAAAACAACTTTCTGAAATAAAAATTTCACTGGATGGCCTTAACAGCTGAATGAACATGACAGAGAGAATAGTAAATAGATTTGAAGATAGATAAATAGGAATTATCCAAGATGAAGAACTGAAAGAAAAAGATTACAAATAAATGACACAACCTCAGAGATCTGTTAATGATATCAGACAGTCAAATGCATGTGTAAATAAAGTACCAGAAGGAAAGAAGAGGGAAAATGGAGCAAAAAAACAGAAGAAATAGTAGACAAAGATTTTACAAATTTTATGAAAGACAGGCATTTACAGATACAAGATGCTGAATGAATACTAAGCAGAATAAACACTAAAAAAGCCCAGTCTGAGGCATGTTATAATAAGATGTTGAAAGCTAAAGGAGTGAATCTTGCAAGCAATGAGACAAAAATGACATATCATATATGGGAGAATAAGAGAGTGATAAATTGTTGACTTATCAGAAACCATGGAGACCAGAAAAGAGTGAAATAACATCTTTAAAAGTGCTGAAAGGAAAAAACAAACAAACAAAAAACAACCTGCCTGCCCAGAACTCTATGACTAGGGAAGATATCATTCAACAATGAAGACAAAATAAAGACAATTTCAGACGAAAGAAAACTAAGAGGATTCATTGCCAGCAGACCTATACTACAAGAAATGCTAAAGGAAGTTCTTCAGGCTGAAGAAGAACAATAGTAGATGGAAACATGGATCAGGAAAAGTGAAGAACATCAGAAATAGTAAACATCTTGATAAACGAAAAAGATTACAGTTTTGCCATTTTCCTTTTTCCTTCCTTACAAACTATATAGCTGTTCAAAACTAAAATTATACATTGTCCTGAAGGGTTTACACCTTTTGTAAATGTATTACGCATAATACTATAACATTAAGGACAGAGGGATATAGGATCACAAGTTTGCAAGATTTCTATACTTTATGTAAAGTGATACGTTATAAGCTATAAGTGGATTGTGAAAATTAAGAATAAATATTGTACTCCCTAGAGAAACTATTATAAAAATAATGCAAAAAAAGTAAAAAGGAGACAGGAAATTAAAATGGAATTCTAAAATATAGTGAAGCAAACAAGAAACACAGGTGGCAATGGAGCAAAAAGGGAACAAAAAATAGAAAACACAAAATTAATTGGCAGATTTGAATGCAAACATATTAATAATATTAAGCATTAACGGAAAAAGGCTCCAACTGGAAGTCAGAGACTGACAGAATGAATACAAGAAACCAGACCCAACTATATATGATCGAACAGAGGTGTACTTTAAATATAAAGACACAGGTAAGGTAAACATAAATGGATAGAAAAAGATATATTATGCAATTAGTATTTGATACCTAGAATGGTTATAATAATATCAGATAAAATAGATTTTTAGACAAAATGTATTACCAGAGATAAAGAGGGACTCTTCCTAATGATAAAAGAGTCAGCCTAATGGGAAGAAATACTAGTCATAATGCATGAAACAAAAATTGACAGAACAAAAAGGAGAAAGAGGCATTCAGTCATAGTTTGATATTTTAACCCACTCTTCCTGCGTTTGGTAGAATAACTAGAAAAAAACTGATAAAGACATAAAAAATTTGAATAACACTATGAACTTCCTTGACTTAAACATATTCTTGATTTTTAACAAGATTTTTTTAATATTTAACATTATACTAGAGTGTAATAAGGGAAGAAAATACAAGGCATAAACATGATTCAATAATGTATATGGAAAATCTTAAGGAATCCATTAAAAAAGCTATTAAAATTAATTAATAAAGTTAGCAAGGTTGCAGGATATAAAGACAATATACAAAAATCAATTGTAATTTTATATGCTAGCAAAGAATAATTTGAAAAGAAAATTTAAAAAACCACCACATTCACAATAGCATAAAAATCAAATGGTTAAGAATAAATGTGAAAGATGTGCTATATCTGTTCCCTGAAGATTACATTACACAACATTGGAAAGGAAAACAAAGAAAGACCTGAATAAATGGAGGGATATACCATGTTTGTAATCTGGAATACTCAATGTTGTTAAGATGTTGAGCCTCTGAATATTTATCTATATATTCAAGACAATGCAATACAAATCCTAACAAGCTCTTTTGAAGGAACTGACAAGTTAATTTTAAATTTTCTGTAGAAAGGCAAAGGACCGAGGGAAGTTAAAACAATTTTGAAAAAGTAGAACAAAGTTGAAGGACTTAAATTACCTAATTTTAAAGCTTACTATAAATCAAAAAACCCAAACCCGCTGCCACTGAGTCAATTCCGACTCTACAGGACAGAGTAGAATTGCCGCATAGGGCTTCCAAGGCTGTAGTCTTTATGGATGCAGACTGCATCCTAAGGAAAGCCTGGTGGGTTCAAATTGCTGATCTTTAGGTAAGCAGCCCATTGTTTAACCACTGCACTACTGGGGATCCTGAACTTACTATAAAGCTATAGTAATCAGGACAGTGTGGCATCAGTTGGCCTCAACCCACCTAGAGCAAAGGAAAATGAAGAACACCAAAAACACAAGGTAATTAATTATGAGCCCAAGAGACAGAAAGGACCACATAAACCAGAGACTCCATCAGCCTGAGACCAGAAGAACTAAATGGTGCCCGGCTACTTCCGATCACTGCCCGAACAGGGAACACAACAGAGAATCCCTGATGGAACAGGAGAATAGTGGGTTGCAGATCTTAAATTCTCGTAAGAAGACCAGGCTTAATGGTCTGAGCGAGACTAGAGGGAGCCTGACGGTCATGGTCCCTGGGCCCTTTGATAGCCCAAGATTGGAACCATTCCTGAAACCAACCCTACAGACAGAGATTGACCTGGGCTATAAGATAGATAATGATGCTGGTGAGGAGTGAACTTCATGACTGAAGTAGAGACATGAGACTATGCGGGCAACTCCTGTCTGGTGATGAGATGAGAAGGAAGAGGGGGACAGGAGCTGGTTGAATGGACACGGGGAATACAGGGTGGAGAGGAGGAGTATTCTGTCTCATTAAGGGGAGAGCAGCTGGAAGTGCACAGCGGGGTGTGTATGGCTTTTTGTACGAGAGACTGACTTGATTTGTAAACTTTCATCTAAAGCACAATAAATTAAAAAAAATGGTGCTGGAACAACTGGATTTTTGAATAGAGAAAATGAATCTCAACTCTCACCTCACTGTAAATTGAACTCAAAATGGATCGTAAACCTGAATATAAGAGCTAAAACTATTAAACTTCTTGAAGAAAACAGTGTTGCTGTTAGGGGCTGTGGAGCTGGTTCTGACTCATAGTGACCCTGTGTACAACAGTACAAAACACTGCCTGGTCCTGTGCTATCCTCACAATAGTTGTTAAGCTTGAGACCCTCGTTGCAGCTACTGTGTCAACCGATTTTGTTGAAGGTCTTCCTTTTTTTTGCTCACCCTCTACCAAGTATGATGACCCTCTCCAGGGACTGGTCTCTCCTGACAACATGTCCAAAGTATGTGAGACGAAGTCTCATCATCCTCCCTTCTAAGCTGTACTTCTTCCAAGACAGGTTTGTCCGTTCTTTTGGCAGTCCATGTGTATTCAATATTCTTTGCCAACATAGTAATTCAAAGGCGTCAATTCTTCTTAGATCTTGCTTATTCTTTTGCATGCATATGAGGCGATTGAAAACACCCTCGCTTGGGTCAGGTGCACCTTAGTCCTCAAAGTGACATCTTTGCTTTTTTACACTTTAAAGAGGTCCTCTACAGCAAATTTGCCCAATGCAATATGTCGTTTGATTTCTTTTTATATAAACTTTTTTAAAAAATTGTGCTTTAGGTAAAAGTTTATAGCACAAATTAGTTTTTCATTCAAAAATTTATACACAGATTGTTTCAGGACATTGGTTGCAATCCTTGCATGAAATATATTCTTTTTTTTTAATTTTTATTGTGCTTTAAGTGAAAGTTTACAAATCAAGTCAGTCTCTCATACAAAAATTTATATGTTGTTGTTGTTAGGTGCCGTTGAGTAGGCTCCGACTCATAGCGACCCTGTGCACAACAGAACGAAACACTGCCTGGTCCTGAGCCATCCTTAACAATCGTTGTTATGCTTGAGCCCATTGTTGCAGCCACTGTGTCAATCCACCTCATTGAGCGTCTTCCTCTTTTCCACTGACCCTGTACTCTGCCAAGCATGATGTCCTTCTCCAGGGACTGATCCCTCCTGACAACATGTCCAAAGTATGTAAGACGCAGTCTCGCCATCCTTGCTTCTAAACAGCATTCTGGTTGTACTTCTTCAAAAAAAAAACAAAAAAAACAGCATTCTGGTTGTACTTCTTCAAAGACATATTTATTCCTTCTTCCGGCAGTCCATGGTATATTCAATATTCTTCGCCAGCACCACAATTCAAAGGCATCAATTCTTCTTCGGTCTTCCTTATTCATTGTCCAGCTTTCACATGCATATGATGTGATTGAAAATACCATGGATTGGGTCAGGTGCACCTTAGTCTTCAAGGTGACATCTTTGCTCTTCAAAACTTTAAAGAGGTCCTTTGCAGCAGATTTACCCAATACAATGCATCTTTTAATTTCTTGACTGCTGCTTCCATGGGTGTTGATTGTAGATCCAAGTAAAATGAAATCCTTGACAACTTCAATCTTTTCTCCGTTTATCATGATGTTGCTCATTGGTCCAGTTGTGAGAATTTTTGTTTTCTTTATGTAGAGGTGCAATCCATACTGAAGGCTGTGGTCTTTGATCTTCATTAGTAAGTTCTTCAAGTCCTCTTCACTTTCAGCAAGGAAGGTTGTGGCATCTGCATAACGCAGGTTGTTAATGAGTCTTCCTCCAATCCTGATGCCCCGTCCTTCTTCATATAGTCCAGCTTCTCAGATTATTTGCTCAGCATACAGATTGAATAGGTATGGTGAAAGAATACAACCCTGACGCACACCTTTCCTGACTTTAAACCGATCAGTATACCCTTTTTCTGTCTGAACAACTGCCTCTTGATCTATATAAAGGTGCCTCATGAGCACAATTAAGTGTTCTGGAATTCCCATTCTTTGCAATGTGTCTGTCAGTTTGTCGTACTGTGGGGGCTTGCGTGTTGCTGTGATGCTGGAAGCTATGCCACCGGTATTCAGATACCAGCAGGGTCACCCATGGAGGACAGGTTTCAGCTGAGCTTCCAGACCAAGACAGACTAGGAAGAAGGACCCAGCAGTCTACTTCTGAAAAGTATAAGCCAGTGAAAACCTTATGAGTAATAGCGGAAAAATTTACATACACCTTGCTATTTACTCCTAGCTGCTCTCGCCCTAATAAGACAGTACTCTCCTCTCCACCCTGTATTTCCCATGTCCATTCAGTCAGCTTCCGTCCCCTTCTGCCTTCTCATCTCCCCTCCAGATAGGAGATGCTCACATAGTCTCACGTGTCTACTTGAACCAAGAAGCTCACTCCTCACCTGTATCATTTTCTTATAGTCCAGTCCAATCCCTTTCTGAAAAGTTGGCTTTGGAAATGGTTCCAGTCTTGGGCTAACACAAGATCTGGGGACCATGACCTCTGGGGTCCTTCTAGTCTCAGTCAGACCATTAAGTCTGGTCTTTTTACGAGAATTTGAGGTCTGCATCCCATGGCTCTTACGCTCCATCAGGGATTTTCTGTTGTGTTCCCTGTCAGGGCAGTCATTGGTTATAGCCAGGCACCATTCAGTTCTTCTGGTCTCAGGCTGATGTAGTCTCTGGTTCATGTGGCCCTTTCTGTCTTTTGGGCTCATAATTACCTTGTATCTTTGGTGTTCTTCATTCTCCTTTGCTCCAGGTGGGTTGAGACCAATTGATGCATCTTAGACGGCTGCTTGCTAGCGTTTAAGACCCCAGATGCCACTCACCAAACTGGGATGGAGAATGTTTTCTTAGTAGATTTTATTATGCCAATTGACTTAGATGTTCCCTGAAACCATGGTCCCCAATCCTGCTCCCCTGCTACACTGGCCTTCAAAACATTCATTTTATTCAGGAAACTTCTTTGATTTTGGTTTTGTCCAGTTGTGCTGACTTCTCCTGTATTTTGTGTTATCTTTCCCTTCATGTAAAATAGCTCTTGTCTACTATCTAATTAGTGAGTACTCCCTCCCTCCGCCTCCCTCCCCCCCTCATAACCATCAAAGAATATTTTCTTCTCTGTTTAAACTATTTCTTGAGTTCTTATAATAGTGGTCTCATACAATATTTGTCTTTTGCAACTAATTTCACTCAGCATAATGCCTTCCAGATTCCTCCATGTTATGAAATGTTTCACGGATTCATCAGTGTTCTTTATTGATGCCTATTATTCCATTGTACGAATATACCATAATTTATTTATCCATTCATCTCTTGATGGGCACCTTGGTTGCTTCCATCTTTTTGCTATTATAAACAGTACTGAAATGAACAAGAGTGTGCATATATCTGTTCGTGTAAAGGCTCTTATTTCTCTAGGTTATATTCCAAGGAATGGGATTGCTAGATCTTATGGCTCTTCTATATCTAGGTTTTTAAGGAAGCACCAAATCGACTTCCAAAGTGGTTGTACCATTTTACATTCCCACCAGCACTGTATATGTGTTTCAGTATCCCCACAACCTCTCAAACATTTATTATTTGTGTTTTTGGATTAATGCCAGCCTTGTTGGAGTGAGATGGAATCTCATTGTAGTTTTGATTTGCATTTCTCTAATGGCTAATGATCATGAGCATTTCCTCATGTATCTGTTAGCTACCTGAATATTTTCTTTAGTGAAATGCCTGTTCATGTCTTTTGTCCATTTTTTAATTGGGTTATTTGTCTTTTTGTAGTTGAGTTTTTGCAGTATTATGTAGATTTTAGAGATCAGATGCTGATTGAAAATGTCATATGTAAAAACTCTTTCCTAGTCTCTAGGTAATATTTTTAATCTTTTGGTGAAGTCTTTGGATGAGCATAGGTGTTTGATTTTTAGGAGCTCTGAGTTATCTAATTTCTCTTCTGGTGTTTGTCGTCATCTGATTTCTTGACTTCTGCTTCAATGGATGTTGATTGCGGATCCAAGTAAAATGAAATCCTTGACAACTTCAGTCTTTTCTCCGTTTATCATAATTCTGCTTGTTGGTTCATTTGTGAGGATTTTTGTTTTCTTTATATTGAGGTGTAATCTATACTGAAGGCTATGGTATTTGATCTTCATCAGTAAGTGCTTCAAATCCTCTTCACTTTCAGCAAGGAAGGTTGTGTTATCTGCATATGGCAGGTTGTAAACGAATCTTGCTCCAATCCTGATGCCCTGTTCTTTTTTATATAGCCCAGCTTCTCATACTATTTCCTCAGCATACAAGTTTTTTTTTCAAAAAAGACATAGAAGAAAAAAAATCTTTGCAACCTTGTGTTATACAATATTTTCTTAAAAAAGACATGAAAAACAAAAAGTTGATAAAATGTAATTTGTTAAGTTTACAAACTTTTGCTGTTCAAAAGACATAAGAAAAGAAAAGGGGAAGCCAGAAACTGGGGAGAATTTTTGAAAAACAAATATCAAAAAAAGTGCTTGTATACAGAATATATAAAGAACTCTATGGAATCAATCAAAAGACAATGAGCCCAATTAAAAACAGGGCAAAATATTTGAACAAATACTCCACAAAAGAATATATGCAATGGCCAACAGGCACATGAAAGAATGTCCAACATCGCTACTCATTAGAGAAAAAAAATTGAAACCATAAGATACCACTCCAGATTTACTAGAACTGCTTAAGTTGTAAGTTGCAAATGCAGAGAACCTGGAACTCTCATGTAAATGGTACAGTCATTTTGGAAAATAGCATGGCAGTGTCTTATAAAATTAAAAATACATTTACCTTATGACCCAGTAATTGGACTCCTAGGCAAATACTCAAGGGAAGTGAAATCTCCATACAAACATGTGTACACAAATGTTCATAGCAACCGTATTCATAGTAGCCACAAAATGTAAGCAACTCATAGCTCCACGAACTTGAATGGATAAACAAATTGCTGTTTATCCATATATAACATCTCAGGTGAGCCTCAAAACCAATCTACCAAGTGAAGGAAGTTAAACACAAAGGACCTTGTAATGTATGATTCCATTTATACGGTACTTAGAGAATCTCATGTGGTCGTAAAGCAAATCAGTGGTTTCCTGGGGCTGGGGTCGGGGATTTAGTGCAAAGGACACAGGAAACACCTTAAGGTGAGGGAACTATTCCTATATCTTGATTGTGATGTAGTTATCCAATTGTGTGCAACAATTAAAATTTATCCAAACAGGCTTGTAATTGTGAGTTTTATTGAATATTAAGAAAACCTTAAGAAAAAACAAAATTATTACATCATTTTCAGTATATCCATTTGAATTTAAATATCATAGTGATTTAATATTTAAAAAATACTTAAACAAATCCCCCTTTAATAGTCTGAAGTTTTATATTGTTCTCTTTTCTCCTCGAAATAAAATTTTCATTTTTCTACCCCCCACAGAATTTTATCCAAATGTAAAGTAATTTTATGGTTTAATGCATCTTGTTAATCGCTCCACATAATTCTCTCTGTCTCTTTTGATAGTTAAGATTTTAGTTTTATGTACATAAGATTCTAGCTGTTAAAAAATCTATTTTAAATTGAATTACCATTCTTTATATTGTTATTACACAATTGTTCAAAACAGTGGGAATATATTATAAATGTTGATAACTATTCAAGAAAGAGTAAATTCTAATTGCAGGTGCATATCTGACAAGAGAGATGAGTTCATTTTTTCAATTTGTTTACCCCAATATTCTTGGATGAATACTAGTTATTGTTAGTATGAGCTAATGTTTCTAATTTTTTGTAGGTATAACTACTGAGAGAGTTTATTCATATAAATAAGTAGATGTAACTGAAAGCAGTTATATTAGTAGCAGTCAATAGTTATCATTTATCAAAAATGACTCCTCAGTTACACAACTTTAAGAAAGTAATCAATGTCACGGAACTGTACGGGTAGAAATTGTTGAATTGCTGTACGTTGGGCTGTCTATATTTTCACCATAATTTAAAAAATGGTTCTTAATTCATCAGCTAATATTTCCTTAAGTTTTATAGACAGCAAAGAATTGGAAACCACCTCATTCATGAGGATTCTTTTCTCTAGGTCATTGGAGACACTCACTTTCTGAGCACAGAAATAATATTTAAAATTGTCACTTTGGTGCCCTGGAGGTTTTTTTTTTTTGTTTTTTTTTTAACACTCTGGGCAATGAATTGAAGTAAGTCTTTCGTTCATTAAGTTGGACACGATGATAAAAAAAGATTCAGCAGTAAAGGAATAAACAGGATGAACAGCCATGCTCATGAATATCAATTCAGGAAAGAGTTCGGATAGAAGTTGAGGGTCTAGAAATCAATTCCTTTGAAACCATGCACTAATGCATACTCCCTGGGAAGTCTTTCTGTACGCCAGTTCACACTCCAGTTTTAAGACCAGTGACTTAGGAACTCAGGGAACCAGGAGTCACTCGTAAGAGACCTCAGAGAAAGTTTAGGGTTAAGAAGCAGCTTGCATACCTGAAAGGGTAAGAAAGGATCTCAGGCTAAAATCAGTCAGTGTTGTTGTTAGGTGCTGTTGAGTCAATTTCTGACTCATAGTGACCCCATGTGACAGGGTAGAACTGCCCCGTAGGGTTTTCTGTGCTGTAATCTTCATGGAAGCAGATCGCCAGGTCTTTCTTCCATGGAGCCTTAAATGGGTTTGAAATTCCACCCTTTCGGTTAGGAGCTGAGTGCCCAACTCTCAGGGCTCCTTCACCAGCCAAGAGTTTAATACAAAACTGGGAAACTTTGGCCAGTTCAGATTAACTTAGTGTCCAAAGTGCGGCTGATAACAGTGAAGCCTGGGTTTCCTGAGTAGGTGGGGGAAATTTCCACTCTTAGCAGCGTAATGCGATGCCCAGCTACACAACAACGCAAAGGCGCAGGGATGGGGAAGAGCAGCGCAGGGCTACAAGGAGCTGTACTGCAGTACTTGCAGGAAGGATAGAAAGCCATGTTTGTGAGGTGCTGAACTTGAGCTACTGCACTGGAGTCTGAGGGAGTCCTTGAAAGCAGCTTGCTTCTTGAGATCCTAATACCACCAGAAGAAGACCATTAGGTTCAGTGAGATTCAACTGAGGACTCAGAAGTCAAAGAAAGGAGAACACGTAGAATTGAAGTGGTGATGGCACACGATCGAGTTCACTAAGTGGTCAGTTGCATAGTTACCAAGTACAATACTGGTACAGAAGGTAGGATCCAGGCTTATACTATCACCCCTTTCTACATCTTCTTTTTGCTTCATTTCATGAGGCCTTACACATTTTGAAAGATTTCTTTTGGCTATACTCCTGATTGTCACTGTAATGCTTCAGGCAGAGCCTAATATCCCATTTACTGTCTCCGAACAGGCAAACAGAAACTATCCATTTCTTTGTTCAGCAGAGGCTGTGGAGAATAATAACAGCTACCATTTATTTGGCATCTACTGTGTACAAGGCACTGAGAAAGGTGGCATTTCCATTGTCTTAAAAAAAAAGGTGCAATATAATTCAAGCAAGTGTTATGGGTTACTAAAGCAACGAGGAGATGGACTTAGACCACTGGGAAAAATTACTCAGGTCCCTGGAGTATTGCATTCAGTTTTGGTCACAACATTTTAATGTGTAGTAGAATGAGGAGACTAAGTCCTCAACCAAGATATTTGTATGAGAATTCTTTCCATTGCATGATTGCATGTACCAAAACCTGACCCAAACTGGCTGAAGGAAAAAAAGAAAAGAAAAGAATTTGTTTCTCATGGCATTGAAGACTTCAGGGGTACGTTTGGCTGCATGTATGTCTTATCCAGGATTCAAATATAGTCACCAGGATGCATTTCTCATCTCTGCTTCCTGCTGTGCAAGTGCCAGCCTCAGCTTCAGGTCTCTTGTTGAAGTTCCCTGGTAGCTGCCCCAGTCTCACATCATGCCAAGCACAGAGCGAAGAGGAAATTCTGTTTCCCCTCATTCCCAGCAAAAGTGCACAGGTCCACTCTGATTGAATCGGCTTAGCTCACGTTCTCCATTCTTCTTCCCTCCTGCCCCACCAAACCAATACTGGGCAAGAGAGAATAAGATTTATTGGTTGACTTAGCCAGCTGGGGTTCATTCCTGGAGCTAAGAGTGAGTTCTAAGTCAGCCAAACTATAGCTGTTCCTCAAAGGAAAATTCGAGTACTGTTGGCATCTTGGAGAAGTAACCAACACATGTCCAATATGCCATGTGGAACAATGTCAAGACATATTGGGATGTTTAAAACCAAAATAAAACCCAGTGCTGTCGAGTCGATTCTGACTCATAGCAGCCCTATAGGACAGAGTAGAATTGCCCCATAGAGTTCCCAAGGAGCGCCTGTCGGATTCAAGCTGTAGCACCTAACCACTACGCCACCAGGGTTTCCATTGCGGTGTTTACCCTCACCAAATTTTAAAGTTGGAACAGACCTCAAATCATCTAGTCTAGTCTTCTTAATGTAGAGTCTGATAAAAACTCAAAATAACTACATTAAAATATTTAAGTGCTGTTGTGTGGGAAAGGAATTAAACTGTGTTCTATAGGGTTGCTATGAGTCGAGATCGACTCGATGGCAATGGGTTTTTTTTTTTTTTTTTTGCTGGCCCCAGGTGGAAGAGCTAGAACAAAATCTATGAAGTTGGAAATAAACAAAACCTACGGAAAAATGTATTTTGGCTGTCCAACACTGGACTAGAAATATGTTGTGACTATTCTAGCTGTCTAACACTATTCTTGAGGAAATAGTGAGTTTCCTGTTTTGGGAGTTATTCAAATAAGGCTAAGTATTATCTTAGGAATGTTGTGGGAGAGATTCCTAATTGTATAGAGATTGGACAGGATGGCTGCTAAGCTTTCTTGCAGCTCTAAGATCTTATGAAAGAATACTACACAAATGTTCACAGCAGCATTATTCATAATAACCAAAGAGTGGAAACAATCCACATGTCCATCAACTGATGAATGGATAAACAAAAAGTGGCATACCCATACAATGGAATAGTATTCAGCCATAAAAAAGGAATGAAGTACTGACACATGCTACGACATGGATGAACCTTGAAAACATTATGGTAAGTGAAAGAAGCCAGTCACAAAAGACCACATACTGTGTGATTCCAGTTATACGAAATGTTCAGAATAGGCAAATCACAGAGGCAGAGGTAGGTAATGGTTGCCAGGAGCTGGGAGAAGGGGCGGCAGGGGGAAAATGGCATATGGTGACTGCTCATGGGTATGGGCTTTCTGTTTGGCTTGACAAAAAGGTTCTAAAATTGTGTTGATGCTTGTCCAACTCTGTGAACATACTGAAACCACTGAATTATACACTTAAACAGGTGAATCCCATGGTCTGTGAACTCCATGGTATTAACAAAACTGTTAAAAACAAAAAAACGAACACTAAGAAAATACTTTGAAAGGAGAACAGAGCTTGGGCCCTGGTGAAATGAGACATGGGACTATTCTGTTTTTCCAGAGAGCTGAAAGGAGAGGAAGGAGAAGCAACTCAGGGAGGAGGAGCTCACTGGAATACAGCTCCGCGGGGCAGCCGGGGTGGGCAGAGGGAATGTGAGGACAGTGGGCATTGGTGGTGGGTGAGGGGGTGAAGGAGACGTCCAGAGATGGAGAAGGAAGCACAACCAGACAGCTCTAGGGAGAACTGCAGACCGACTCTGTCTGTGTCGCGCCCCGCCTGGGGCCAGATCTGCACGTGAGCATGGCTTTCTATACGGATCTCCTTGCCACTTCACCCACACCTATATCCGGGAATCTAAAGGCATGTATTTTCCCCTGGCTCTTCCTCTCACGTCAAAAAGCCTTCTTCTTTGCTGGCTTCTGTATCTTTAAACATAACGTTTCTCTCCTTTTTTCATTTGTGCTAATGTGTACTTTCTCTCTCCTCGGCATAAGGCTATTTCTTTTCTTTCCTTATTATTAACAAGCCAGTTTTTGACTTTCATATGTCATTTATTCTTCACTTGGGTTCTTTGTGACCTTATCATAAAGTTTTATTAAGTATAAATGTAAAAATTCACTAATACACTGGAAAACCAGTGTTAGCAAATGCTACTAAGATGGAAAATTCTGAGCAATGAAAATATGGACAAAACAAGCTGACATCCTATTTATTTCTGAACAATCTACACAATAAAGAGCTTCATAACCTACCTGAAAGTTTTTTTGTTCTGTATTTGCATTCATTCTTTATGGCAGCAGCGGCACAGGCTTATGTCTTATCCTGGGTTTGTCCAAAGTATCCTCTAACTTTTTATCCAGCTAAAACTGACAGTGGATTTTAAATTTATCCATTCCTTCAATCCATTCATTCATTCATTAATTCACTCATAGCAGCTACTATGTACGAGGCACCTTGCTACCTGCTGGGAATGTAGGATGAATCTGAGAGAATGCTCCTGGCTCTCATGAAGCTTATAATCTAACAGGAGAGACCAATGATAAGGAGACTTCGTAAATAATTATATAATTACAACCATGGTGTTAGAAAGAATAATATACAGAGTCTCTACTCCTACACTTACTTGTTAAAGAAGCTCCTGAAAAATATTGGCTGGGGCTGAAAGAGGAGCCCTGGTGCTACAGTGATTAAAGCACTCAGCTGCTAACGAAAAGTTTGGCCATTTGAACCCAACTTCTGCTCCATGGGAGAGAGATGTGGTAGTCTCTTTCCATAAAGATTACAGCCTTGGAAACTCTTCAAGGCACTCTGTCCTGTTAGGGTAGCTATGGGTCGGAATTGACTAGTTGACAATGGGGTTTGTGTTTAAGGGCTAAAAGAGAAAAAATGGAAAAGGGAAGAGACATTCATTCAGCATTTCAACAAATACACATTGTTCTAAGCTTGAATTCTAATTAGTGTGTATATGTCTGCACTGAGGGGAATTTAAAATTTCTGAATATTTGAAAAAATTAAAATTTAAAGCTTTCAATTGCTTTAATTAACTCCAGTAGAGGTGGCTGTAGTTTAATGAACAGATCACTCATTGTAATTAGCACCATTTTTTTTATTTTTAATTTTAGCAACTTTTAATTCAGTATAACATTATCTTAGGCTGGGTTCTCTGGAGAAGCAAAACCAGTGAAGTATATATATATATAATATATATATGTCTTAGTTACCTAGTGCTGCTATAACAGAAATACCACAAGTAGATGGCTTTAACAAACAGAAGTGTATTCTCTCACAGGCTAGTAGGCTAGAAGTCCGAATTCAGGGCGCTAGCTTCAGGGGAAGACTTTCTCTCTGTGTTGGCTCTGGATGATGGTTCTTGTCATGATCTTCCCCTGGTCTAGGAGCTTCACAGCACAGGGATCCCAGGTCCAAAGAACTCACTTTACTCCTGACACTACTTTCTTGGTGGGATGAAGTCCTCATGTCTCTCTGCTCACTTCTCTCTTTTATCTCAAAAGAGATTGATTTAAGACACAACTTAATCTCGTAGATTGAGTCCTGCCTTGTTAACATAACTGCCTCTAATCCTGCCTCATTAATATCATAGAGGTAGGATTTACAGCACATGGGAAAATCACACCAGATGACAAAATGGTGGACAATCACACGATCGGTCTAGCCAAGTGGACACACAATTTTTGGGGGACACGATTTAATCCATAAATACACACACACACACACAAGTATATATATTCAGAGAGAGAGATTTACATCAAGGACATGGCTCACATAGTTGTAGAGGCTGGAAAGTTCCAAGTCCATGGGTCAGGTTGGAGGCTTCTCCTGACTCATGTAGCTGCAGGGACTGGTGAACTCAAAGATTGGCAGATAAGATGGTAGCTCAAGTCCCAAGAACCAGAGGTCAGATGAGGATTCAGAGCAAGCAAAAGCCAGTGAACTTTGCTAGAAAGTCCACCTATATTGGATGTAGGCCACTCACACACACGGAAACTCACTTTCAACTAATTGGCTGCTCATAACTGATCTCATCATGGACGTAATTACATTATTTTATATCTCATTATGGAGGTGATTACATCATTATATAGCTTCCAAATTACATCATAACTGCCAAACCACTGAGAATCATGGCCCACCCAAGTTGACACACAACCTTAACCAATGCAAACATATATATGAAAAAAGTGTAGCGATCCCAAGTGTACAGCTAGGTGAATTTTTACAAACTGAACATACCACTATAAGCAGCATCTAGATGAATAAACAGAACCTTATCAGAACTCCAGAACCTCCATTCATCCCCCTTTCATTCACTAACAACAACAACAAAAAAACAACAAACAAACCTATTGCGGTTGAGTCGATTCTGACTCTTAGCAACTGCATAGGACGGAGTAGAACTTCTCCACAGGATTTTCAAAGCTGTAGTCTTCACAGAAGCGGACTGCCATATCTGTCGTCTGCCGAGCGGCTGGCGGGTTCCAACGGCCAACTCGGTTAGCAGCAGAACACTTTAACTACTGTACCACCGGGGCTCCCCAAGTCAGATTACAAGAGGACTAATGTTTTTGAGCATTTGTTCTGTGCTAGGCAATGTACCATATTACGTTAAGAACAGTGTTTTTCCTTTTAAGTAGGTTAAATTAGACTCTGGAAATCTAGTTGACCCATGTCAATTTAATTAGCTAAACCTTTCTTTTTGGCAGGACTTCAAACTGGCTCTTCTCGGTTCAGTCATGACCGAGGAAGCAAACCCGGAACAGACCCAAATTTAAAAAATTTGGGATGAGTAGCCCTGCTGGAAAACTAATCTTTTTTTGGAAAACAAGGCAGTGTATGCATTGCTTAGCAACCAAATCTCTTGCCTATTGGATTTTGAGCAGAGTTGGAAAGAGTAGTGCCCCACTCAAAGATGGCAGCTGATCTTACCATTTTGAATGTTTTTTACTCTCCACAGTCCAGCCGATAACCTAATCTCACGCATTAGGCTCCTGAAAGGGCTTATGCCTCTTCCCAGTCTCCCATTCCAGGGCTTTGACCCATAATTTTTCCCATTCCAGTTATCATTCCAGATCACTCAAACTGTAAAAATTTGGGTCTGTTCTGGCTTCCCTTAGTCTGCCATGACCGAACGGGGTTGTACTGGTTTGAAGTCCTGCTTTTTGGGTAGCCAGAAAGGCATGCTTCAGCCCAGCATAGCTAGAACTCTCACAATTCTACCTTGCTGGAGATTTTCCACAAGGGCAGGAAATTTCCATGATGCCAGAGGCCTGGGAGACCATGAACAGAAGCCGGGAAATGGCAGTCTCTCTGGATGGCTATGTGCCAGACCCTTGAGAAACTGGTGCAGGGATTTCTTAACTTGCTTTCTGTATCTCCTCCTCCCCAAGAGAAAACAGTCAGCCTGTATGTCTCTCCTCACTTCCCTCACCCAAAACCCTCCTTCAGGATAACTAAGACCGACTTGCTAGTTTCCATGAATTGCAAAGGCCACTGTGGGCTGAGCATTTCTTAGACTACTGTAACCATTCAAAATTCTTAAAAAACAAAACAAAACAAAACAAAACTATATCTATTACTTGGGGCATCATCACTCTGAACTTTAGGGGTTTGTGGCAGAGGACTGTAGTGGGGTCATAGGTATAGAGTCTGCTTGGGAAGAAGGGAACCCAAAAGGTCCTGGTAAAAAGAGAGACAGAAAAAGTCACCTTCTACTTAGAGAAGGCTCAGTCTTCATGCAAAAATATTAAGAGCATTTACTGGCAGTTGTTTCTTTGCTTTGAGGCCAATCTAGACCAGAAGGCAGGGTCAGAGAGCCAAGGAGTTAATATTCTTGTCAATTTTACTAGGAGTTACACAGAACAAAATGTGTATCATGAAGTTACAACTACCGTGATCTGTGCTGGTGAGACTCTGGACTGTTTAGATAATCAGGTGGCTGGGTACTTATTTTGAAGGTGCATGCTGGGTTGGGAGGGGTCATGTGATCTTTGGAGATTAAGAAAGCACAGTGGGCAGGACCTGTCTTGAGCACTCGTGAAAGGAAAGCTTCTTCAGCCTCAGATCCTTCAGGGCACTTATTCCTTTGGACCCCTAGTCGGAGCATGCCCTGTACAAAATTAGTGCGATTAATTCCATTCTGACATGAATTATCTGGAGTTAAGTCAGATTTCACAGGTTAAGGGTACAGTCTTCCACAAGCTTGTCCTCACTCCAGAGATTAGCCGAAAGCTCAAAGGTCCCCAGGCCACTTACACTTCTGACCTGCTGGCTACAAGTTCAGGGTTCTCATTACCTTACCCAGTACCCAGTGCCGTCAAGTAGATTCCGACTCATAGCGACCCTAGTTTCCATAATTTGCTAGAATGGCTCATAGAACTCAAAAAAGTGTTATATTCATGAGTATGGTTTTATTAAAGCAAAAAATAATACAAAAGAAAAGATTCACAGGGTGAGGTCTGGGAGGGTCTCAAATATGAAGCTCCCACGTCCTCTCCACATGGAGTCAGGACAGGTCACTCTCATGGCACATCGACATATTGTCAATCAAGGAAGCACATCTGAACTTTGATGTCCACAGTTTTTATTGGAGTTTCACTATATAGGTATGACTGATTGAGTTGGCTATGTGACTGAACTCTATCTCTAGTTCCCTCCCCCTCCTATAGGTCAGGTTAGCATAAACTCTCAGGGGTGGTCCAGAACCCTCCGTGAATAACGAAGACACTCTAATCATTCCAGAAATTTGAATGGTTTAAAGATTATCTAAGGAGCCCTGGAAACCCAGGTGGCATAGTGGTTAAGAGCTACGACTTCTAACCAAAGCATCGCAGTTCAAATCCATCACGCATCCCTTGGACTCTACGGCAATGGGTTTGTATGTGAGTGTGTGTATGTGTGTTAAGGAGCCCTAGTGGTGCAATGGTAAGTGCCTGGCTGCCAACCGAGAGGTTGGCAGTTCAAACCCAGCAGCTGCTCTGTGGGAAAAAGACATAGCAATCTGCTACCATAAGGATTTGCAGTCTTGGAAACCGTATGGGGCAGTTCTAGTCTGCCAGGTAGGGTCACTATGAGTCAGGACAGATTCAACGGCAATGGGTTTGGTTTTTAGCAATTACCTCCCTAGAACTGGGACAAAGATCAAATTCTATGGGTAAAGAAATTTTGATTCCACACCCTACAGTGAAGAGGGAGACAGGTCCAGAAAGGAAGGTGGAGAGATTCCACATTTTCTCTCAGACCTGATCCACAAATACAGCAGTTCCCTATACTTCTCCAGGTTTAACCAGACTGTTTCCTTAAATTAGCATCTGGGAGTGATTAGGATGGGAGGACAATGAAAAATTTCAACACAGAAGGACACTGGGAGGAAGGAGTAGTGAGCTCTTCCAAGCTCTGACCTTCGAACGCTCCTTAAATTCTCTGAGTGCCCCTCACACTAGCCCTAGAAGCCATTTGCACATTCAGACCTCTGATAAGACATGTTTACTTTGTGCCTTTGCAGCTGTTGCTCAGCTGTGCTAAAGGCAGCAGTGAAAATCTCAAAGGTGTCAGGTCAGAGAAAATTGGCCATGCTCCCCTAGCCCCTGAGAGTAATGCTGCTGAAAACGATCAAATGGTGTGGTACACTTTATTCAAATAAACACACACAGGGTCCCACTCCTGGTCATTGCTTGCTGCTGAGGGCCCAGGGGAAATTACAGACTGTCCATCTCAGGCCCAGGCCCAGAGGAGGCCAGTGAATACACCTGGGCCAGGGCTGCTTCGATGTGCACAGATGTCTCCAGCCTGGTGGTTTCCAGACTTGTCCACACAGAAAAATCTCTTTGGAGTGTTAAAAAAAAATCTAAATGCATAGAGAAACACCAAAAATTAGTAGCAGAATATATTTATTGTGAGTAGATACGATTTGAATCGGGCAGTGTCAACCCAAGATATTGGGAAGGTACTCCAAAGAGGGGACAGTAAAAACAGGTTATACAGGTGGGGTCCGGGCAGGGTAGCCTCCTGAGGGTCATTGTAAATTCCTCCCATGTCGGTTTCTCAGAGCACTGCAGGGCCTCAGGGTCAGTCAGTTGTAAAAACAGAATCATTAAAGACATGCCATACATCCTAAAACACAGCTTCCCATCAGATCCTGGAGTTCCTGATTCGCAAACTGGCTGCATGTAGATAATTCCCAAAAGAGCCAAAGCCTAAGGCCAAACAGTCTCTGAGAAGCTGCTTCCTCGGCTACTGTTTAACCTGAAGGTGACTCCAGGAAAACCAGGTCCTTAAAGGCTCAAAGTTCAAAAGGACACCTAAGGGCAAATGTTCTGAGTTGGTCACCCCGCTTCTGCCGACCCAGAAACCTGGTTTTCAGGAGAATTAAAACACTTTCTCAGGAGCCTTGTTAAAGCCTTGTCACCACACTGATTTCTGAATGTTCTGAATCTGAATCTTTGAGGCTAGAGAACACAGAAATTTGTATTTGCGACAAGTTCTTCAGGTGACTTTTTTGCAGCCCATAGATGACTGTTGGGAGCCACTGCTTGAAGTCACTCTCCTTTAGCAGCCACTTGCCTCTGTCTCTCACAGCTGGTTGAATGTGAGTAAATCCTAACCACAGATAACCTGGTCCTGTATGAGGTGGAGGTGGTGCTTCTTCCTAGTCCTGAGAACCTGTCTTTATGGAATCTCTATCCCTTGGGAATACACTGTTTATTTACTCAAGGAGTGCTCCCAGTCATCCAGTGTCCCCTGGCATGTCCCTAGGCATGGATATTTCCTCTTCGCAACAGTGGAATTCAGGGACATGTAGGGATCATCTCTGGGAAGCACCAACTGATGGGGGTCCTAAAACATGGCTGGGTGTTGACAGTTGTATTTATCAATGCTTACCCAGTCCCTGGGTGGCAAAATCAGTTAAGTGCTCAGCTACTACCAAAAAGGTTGGCAGTTCGAACCCACCCAGAGGTGCCTCAGAAGAAAGGAAAGGACTGATGATCTACTTCCTAAAGCTTAGCCGTTGAAAACCCTGTAGAGCAGTTCTACTCTGATATACATGGGGTTAACCACGAGCTGGAGCTGATTAGACAGCAAGGGGTTTGCTTGCGGGGGGTGTGAAGTGTGATTTGAAGGGTTACTTTGGTAAGGGATTTGGGGAGAGGATGACATTCTTGAGAATTGTGCTCCGGTAACAATAAGTGGTCATTCTTGAGCGTGAGGGCAAGTTTGGTTTGCTATAGTGTTTCAAAAATAAAATTCCTCTATGGGACCTCTACATTTGAGTGTGGGGTCCCCAACTCCTTCTTTGTCTTTTCCTACTCAGCATTCATCAAGTCTTTGGAAGAGATGTTGAACAAATATGATATGCCAGGAGGGTCCCAGGGGGAAGTTATACAATACTTATTTTAGAACTGATCTCACTGTCAGCTCTCCTCTGTGGCACCTTTTTTAATCTTTCCAGGAAGAATTCATCACCTCTCACAGCATTTTATGCCATCGTACTGTGGTCTTCTGCAGATTGCCTGTTACTGTAGTGGGTTAAGTACATGTCTGCCGCTCCTGCAGGTTGTGAACTGATTTATTACTTCATCCTATATGGTATTTATTGGGTATATACTATAGTCAAGTCATTGTACTTTCTGGCCTTTGGGTTCGAAAGAGTAAAACCATGGAACAGAGGAGGGGTAAGAGGACAGCAGCAACAATAATAATTAGCTAACACTAACTGAGCTTATTTACTCTTTAAATTAAAGCACTTTGCAAGTTAAATGAAGCGATCATCCCTATAATCCTGTGGGATAGTTAACTATTACTTTGTTATTTTACAGACCAGAAACTGAGCCCCGGAGAAGTTAAGAGAGCAGGGTCCCAGAAAGAGACAAGAAGCTGTCAGGCTCAAACAAAAGCAGACTGGAGCCATTTCTCTCTGGTTGTTAAGTGGAGGCTGGCCTTTGGTAGATTTGAGGGAAGAAAAGTATCTTTAAAATCAATTGATGAGGACACTTAAAATCAAAAATTATAGCAATTATAGAAGCAGAGATTCAGAATTTTCTATAAATTGCAATAATTGCTGATACCAAGAAGTTCAACCATCCTCAATTGTTAATTCCATAAAGTCTTCAGTTAAAGTACCCTGCAGATGTAGTTATAAATAGCTCTCTGGGTGTGTTGGGCTCTAGCTGAGAATTATAGTCAAGATTTTACCCCAAACGGGAAAATCAAGAAGCAGATCCACTTAGAGAAAGGTGTTTTTAAAGAAGTGTTAATCCTTTCTGGCTGTGCTCTGGGGGCCGAGAAAGTGGGCAAAGGAGCGTATAAGTCACGTACCCACGAGGGATGGAATTTTTGTTTGTTTTGTTCACTATTATGTCACCGGTTCTTAAAACAGTGCTTGGCACACAGTATGCCCTTAATGAAAAATTGTTGACTGAATGAATAAGTGACAGAGGAGCAGTATGGGTAAAGTATGGTGGAAAATATGCGTAGTAGGTGCTCAACCCCCTCATGTCATTCCTCACTTTCCTCGTGTCACATGAATTCGAGGCCATTTCTCACCCTGGTCTTTCTCCTTTGGTTCCAGTTAGTCAACGTGGCTTCTACCATGTAGTACTCAGGACAGGTACTAGGGGACCAACAAGGGCTAAGTCACTGGTATCATCCGTATGAAGTACAAAGGAAAAGACAGAGTTTACTTAGCGGTCTCACTAAGGCAGGAATTAGAATAAATATCCAAAAAAAATAAAGGAAAAAAACTTCAACAAATTAAAAGAGGTCTGCTTGACTTGTGAGCATTAGCCTGCAGTATTCTGTGGAATATTTAAGTTCTCCTTTCAGTATAGAATCCCTTTTCAGATGGCCCCTCCCCCATGCTCTTTACTCCATCTGCTACATGGTGATTCGCTTGGAAAATACCAAAAGTTTCTGCTCTCCTTTTCTCATTTCAGGAGAGGTAGGTGGTGATTCTAGAGCAGAATGAAGACACGGTCCTTGAAGAACTTAAAACAAAGCTGCTTACAGAGAGAGGTGAGAGTTTTTCCAGAAGCTCTGGCCCCTCTTCAGCAGAGGTCCATTTAAGAAACCCTCCTCTCTAATAATTACATGGTCATGCTTTTTCATGCCACCATTGCATACTTCTGCTGCTTGGCTTGCCAGTCGCGAGTGTGTATTTGTCACACTGGCATTTTCTGTTGTGTGTGAGGTTATGTCGGCACACAGAGCGACACTTCCTCAGCCTCTCCAGGTGCCTTGCATGCAGAACTCCTCTTTCTAGAATGGCTTTCCCTGGTGAAGATTCAGTCCTCTTTAAAGCTCTGGTATAGTGTCATCTCAACTTTGAGATCTTACCAACCTCCTCAGGCAGAGTTAATTATATTGTCTCCTTTGTTATCTCTGTTTCTTGTACACAATTCATTTATTGTTAAATAAATGCATAAATGAATGAGTCAAGAAATCTTATCTTACTCTTCTTGATAGCTCCAGTCCTTTTCATAGCAGTTGCTCTGATAACCAAAATATCACAGCACATAATGGAGGTTTGATAAATGTTCATCTGAACTGAACTTTACCTTCCATTTTCTCTTCTGCTCTTTGATATGATCATCAAATACAAGTGTTTGTGAGCAGTTCAGAGATCATCTGTTCCATTGTACTATGCAATGTAAAAATCATCTATAGAGAGGGTTTTATTGTCTATTTAAACATCTCCAGTGGTGGGAAGCTCACTACTGCATAATACAGCATGAGCCATCTTGGACCACTCAAATTGTTAGCAAAGTGTTCTTTAATATTGAGCTGAAAATTGCCTCCTTGTAACTCTTACCTATTGGTTTTATTTCTGCCCCCTGCCTTCCAAACACACACACTAGAAACTATCCAAAATAATTCTGTTCCCCCTCCATATGGCCATCCTCAAGTATTTGAAAATAACCATCATGTCCCATTTTGTATTCTCTTTTTCCAAATCAGACTTCAACAGTCCCTTATATCACATGGATTCTAGGCTGTTTCTCATCCTGGTCTTTCTCCTTTGGCTTCCAGTTAGTCAACGTGGCTTCTACCTTGTAGTACTCAGGACGGGAAAAGTCACAGGTATCATCCTTGTTAAAATTTTTCAGCCTTCTAAGTGCCAGGGCTGTGCTAGGGGCTGACATTCAGAGATGATGGGACCCTACCCTCAACAAACACATAGAGGAAAAGACATGCTTCACACTGAAACTCTCTCTAAGACTCTGTTCACTGGTCCATGTTGCTGTGGCAGGAGCGAGGTGTTTTCCTCTAGAACTTAGATTGCATGAAAGAGTTTATCTCCTGTTGGTCTTTCCTAGCTGAGGTGACCTGGAATAAATAAGGCTGCCCAGCAGTAGAGTAGATGAGTGGTCAATGACATCATCTAGGGCCCACAATCACTGGTAGGAATTGAGGAAAGCTATGTGTGTGAAAGAGTCCCTGGACTGTGCAAATGGTTAATGTGCTCTGCTGCTGAACAAAAGGTTGGAGATTCAAGTCCACCAAGAGGCACCTCAGAAGAAAGACCTGGTGATCTATTTTTAAAAAATCAGCCATTAAAGACCCAACTGAACACAGTTCTACTCTGACACACATAAGATTGTCATGAATCAAAATCGACTTGATGGCAATTGATTTTGTGTGTGTGTGTCTTAGGCTGAGTTCTCTAGAGAAGTAAAACCAGTGAAACACATAAATATATACATAGAGAGAGAGAGAGATTTATATGAAGGAAACAGCTGATGCCATTGTAGAGACCGGAAAGTCCCAAGTCCGTGGGTCAGGCTAGAGGCTTCTCCTGATAAAAGTAGCTGGAGGGGATGGTGAACCAAGACTGGAAGATCAGACAGCAGGCCTCTGGCTCACAGGCCACAGAGGATGATGAATCCCAAGATCAGCAGGTAAGCTGCTAGCTTGAGTCCCAAGAACCAGGGGTCAGATGAACAGGAGCCAGCAGCAGGATCCAGAGTAAGCAAAAGCTAATGAGCTTTGCCAGAAAGTCCACCTATATTGGATGCAGGTCAAACCCCCAAGGAAACTCCCTTTCAACTGCTTGGCTGCTCATAACAGATATCATCATGGAGGTGATTACATTGTATCATATCTCATTATGGAGGTGATTACATCATTACATACCTACCAAACTACATCATAACTGCCAGACCACTGACAATCATGGCCCAACCAAGTTGACACACAATCTAAACCATTACAGTGTGTGTGTGGGGCGGGGGGTGGTTGGGAGGGGAAGGACAGGGTGCGAAAGTCAGAGCATCCTGGACCGTGGAAAAGGCTGACACAATATTGTGTTGATTTCTGAGACTTGTTGGGGCTGTCGAGGTAGAGGATTGTCACTTTCAGAAAACCACCTGAATTTGTATGCACCACTCCTGTGGGGTGGAGAAGGCAGGTAAACAGTCTAGAGTAGATGGCAGGTGTTAAGAATTGAGAGATGAGTGCAGAAGATTGGGGCTTCAGTGTCTTTCCCTCCAATATCTGCAGGAGAAACACAAACACTCTAAGAGTTGCACACTCTAGACAAGAATCAACCCAATCAAGAAATGTTTTGGAAAAGGCCTTCCCTCCTTCCCCACCTCCACTTAGGATCCATCTGTCAAACATCTGGGGAAAACCGAAGAGGGCAACATTTACCCTCCTTCTTACAAAGATCCCAGTTTGTTGTCCTGAACTTATTCAGGAACATTCTGGAGCTGGCAGTATGGTTCCGAGACTCAGAGGTCATTCTCAGCTTGTACACACGTGCAATGAGATCTCCAAAAAATAAACTAAAAATGGGGTGACAGAAACAAAATGCAAACTTAAAAAACAAGAAGTAGATGAAAGGAAGCCGACTGTGGTGAATGGAGGTTCTTTGATTAACACAGAGCACAAAGGAGTCATGGGTTTGGATGGTGGGGGTGGCCTTATGCCCAGAGTAGAGCAGGCCAGGGGTTGGAGGGCTGAAGAAGAAGGAGGCAGTGGGACTCTGACAGAAGCTGTGGCAGCAGGTATTTTGGGTGTTCTCAGTGTATGTATCACTTGAAGGCAGAGGCCTATGTGACATGGCCTTTTTGGGGCTCTGAGAAGTTCTGGAAATTCCAGACTGTGATGCTGCAGAAGCAGCAGAAAAGCCTGACACTGATTTCTTCTCAGATGCTCCATAGATGGTGCAAGGGTAACCTGTTTAGTTTCAACTCGTGGATCATCACAGTAAGCTTCCCACATGTAGATTGCATGTGGCATGAAGGGCCATGGCGAAATATCAGTGACTACTTTCACTGGTAGTCTTCCAATATGGGTTGAGTAGGGTCAGTCTGATGAAAAGTCAAAGGTGGCACTGGCAGCAGGCTTCTGCTGGTAAAGGTCATGTTTAGAGCGATGCCAGTTCCTGACGAAAGACCTGAGTCCGTGTTTATACTTCTCCTTTGTCTCCAGTTCTGAGTGGATGATTCTGTGCCTGTCCCACCCATAATACAATGAACAAACATTTGTTTGGGTAGTGTGTCCCCAACTAACTTAAGTCCTCTAACTCCAGTGCTGTCACCAATTCTCTCACCTCAGTGTAATTTTATTGTTCATATCGCTAGTCCAGTCATCATCTGATATGGACACTAGTCTCCACGACCTTGGTTTTCTTTCTTTCCTGCTGGTGGTATTTCCGGACCCTAACTAATGCCATCTTACATTTCTCTTACTTACTCTGCTGCCCAAGCCAGTTATACCAGCCTTGCTCACTTCTGTTGAGGAGGGCAGAAAATAACTAAATTACCCTTCTTCAAATTCATCTGGTTTCAGACTTCTTGGGTTTGAGGACCATTTTGCCGTGTCTCACCAGCCTGCCTACCCCAGAGAGTGTTCCATTCTGCAGAGGCAGCCATTGACAGGATTAACAGGAGGCTGGCTTAGTATATATTCATTTTTCTTTCTACATACTATATACTAAAAATATACCTGAGGTCATAATTGAAAAGAATACTGCAAATAGCAAGAACAATACAATATACCTAAGAATAACCATACCTAGAAATGTGAGGGAATATATAAATAAAACTGCAAAAGAATAAAAGGAGGCTTGATTAAATGACAGTACATACTATACCTCTGAATACAAATCAATTAGGAGCCCTGGTGGTGCAATGGTTAAGCACTCAGCTGCTAACTGAAAGACTTGGTGACCTGTTCCCATTAAGATTATAGCCTAGAAAACTCTATGGGGGCAGTTCTACTCTGTCACATGGTACTCCAATTTGAAATTGACTCAATGGCACCCAATAACAATAATGAAGCTTTTGTTTCTCCCCAATTACATTTATGGGTTTATCACAAACCCAACAAAATGCCAACGGTATTCTCTTGAGAAGCTCTACAGATTTTTTGCTCTGTGATATATGAGAGAATAAAGATGTTCAAAAGTGTCTAAAACGTTTTAAGGGATCTGCCCTATAGGCACTGGGTTTGGGGCCCTATAGTAGATTGTTTCCAAAATGGTTTCCATAGTTCTCTTCATGTCCAGGCCCTTGGGTAGTCCCTCCCACATGGACACCTGGCTTGGCTAGGCGATGTGGCACAGCAGATACTTGATAAGTGCTTGCGCACTGGAGCTTGCCCTCTCTTGCTGGATGGAACCCTGAGATCATCACATGAGCAAGCCTGGGGTTGTCTCCAGGAGGAAGAGGCATGTGGAGAAAGGCTTCAGCTGTCCCAGCTGTCCCAGTGTCCCAGACAAAACACCAGCCCTGTGACTGAGGCTATCATAGATCATCCAGTTCCAGCCAGCCTGCCAAGTTCAGAAGAAATGCCTAATCAGTCCCTATTATCATGAGAAATAATAAACATTTGTTGTTTTAAGCTACTAAGTTTTGAGGTAGCTTGTTCCACAGCAATAACCGAGTCATCCAAACCATAATACACATTAATATGTATTATCAGGTTACAGCAGTAAGATTAATATGAGACTTATATGTAACAAACCCCTTCAGAAGCAGACCTTGAATTGCATAGAGGTTACTATGTGAAAGTGAAACAGGCTGCTCAGCCATATCTTGAACCGTACCCGAGCCATTTTTTCTCTTCTTTCTTCTTTCTCTCCTTTCCCTCTCCTAGCCCATCCCTGCCTCCAAGTAAGATCCTGATGTTAGCTCCCCAAATGGTTAAGTGTTAACCAATGTTTCCTCTGAGACTGTGGAAAAGAAGTGATATTGATCTGAGCCTGTCAAATAAGACAAAGGATGGTGCCAGTTACCCCCTGAACTAATGCGATAATGGCAGGAAAAAATCAACATGTTTGAGATAGGACCACCAAAACCAAACAGAAGAAAGAGAGCGCACATTCCACAAGTCCCTAAAACTTATGGCCCCTTTTCCCTTAAAAACCCAAACCCATCGGTAGTCTGGTGAGACAGACGACTTTAGGAGGAGATCATTCCCCTCTGTCTCCATACACTGGTATATCTAATAAAGCTCATGCTACCCACCTCATCCTGTCTCAAGAATTGGCTATTTGCGGCAGGCGGCTCTAACTCGCAAAATTGCGGTAACAAAAGGAGCCCTTGGGTGGTGCAAATGGTTAAGGTGCTGGGCTGATAACTGAAAGGTTGTAGGATTGAGTCCACCCAGAGGTGCCTTGGAAGAAAGGCCTAGCAACCTAATTCTGACAAATAAGCCATTGAAAACCCTATGAAATACAGGCCTACTCTGACACACATGGGGTCGCCCGCCATTAGTCAGAATCAACTTGATGGCAACTGGTTTGTTTGTTTGTTTGTTTGACTGTTAATATGTGAAAAAGGAGGTACTGAGAATTAGGCGAGAGACAGAGACAGAAAGACAGAGACAGGCAGAGGGACAAAGAGATGGAGACAGAGAGAGAGAGACACAGAGAGAAAGAGGGACAGAGACAGGGAGAGGGAAAGAAATAGAGAAAGATGAAGACAGACCACGGAACAGGGGATGAGCTGACAATGTTCTCTTTCTTCTAACTCCTTATGAATCAGATGAGTTGGGTTTTTTTTTTTTTTTTTTTTCCCCAGTGAGGAAGAGTAAGAGAAGGGGTGGAAAGAGTATTATTCCAGGGAAAGAATTCTCAATTTTTTTGTGCCAGGACCATCTTGGCCGTCTGGTGAAGCCTATGGACCTTCTTCTCAGAATAATGCTTTAAAATTCATTCAATAAAATACATAAACAAAAAATACATAGGAAGCCAATTATACTGAAATTCAGTAATAAAAATACATTTTTTAATTTGTGGTGTAGTAAAATACACCCTTCTTAATTATCCCATTAAATAGCATGACCTAGCAGCAGATCTAGTAACTACCACAATTTTGAAGCAGTAATGAGCACAAATTATATTTTGAGTTAAGTAACGTGATGAGAAAATACCTATGATGTCTACTGGTGGCAAGATCACAGGTACTGCTAATATTAACATGGTTTGTTGGCTGCGTTCAGAGCGGAAGGAAACCCTAACTTCCAGTAAATATTAATGAAAATAAAGACACAATTTCTTCCCATTTGAGTTCACAGATGCCACCCCTCCCTCCCCCATTTTCTATCCAGACCCAGTGGACCTCAGTTAAAGAATCTTTTCTTCATCATAACATCAGAAAAGCCTCACACAAGTTAACAGGAAAAGTCCCAAGGGACTTAACAAACAGATAGGCAATGATAAACATCTGAAGAAAAATTCAGCCTCAATCAAAGCAATCAGAGTAACAGAAATGAACTTTTTTGGCCTTGTAAATTGGGATAAAACACGCACTCATACAAATGTACAATAGAATAGCTGCCAAGTGGCACTGGGAAGACCATATTCACCGCTATTTAAGTTAAAAATTGGTGCAGTTGTTTTGGAAAACAGATCTTAAATTATTCACATTTTTGAATCAGTAATTTAACTCCTTAAATCAACTTAAATTGCTGTTATTTAATAGCTGGACCCTGAGATTTTTCTCGTAGAACCCAGGTGTCTTAGCCATCTAGCGCTGCTATAACAGAAATGCCACAAGTGGATGGCTTTAACAAAGAGAAATTTGTTTCTGCACAGTAAAGTAGGCTAAAAGTCCAAATTTAGGGTGTCAGCTCCAGGGCAAGACTTTCTCTGTCAGTCTTCTCATCGGTCTTCCCCTGGACTAGGAGCTTCTCCATGCAGGGATCCGGGGTCCAAAGGATGTACTTTGCTCCTGGCACTGCTTTCTTAGTGGTATGAGGTCCCCCTGTCTCTCTGCTTTCTTCTCTCTTTTGTATCTCAAGAGATTGCCTCGAAACACAATCCAATCTTGTAGATTGAGTCCTGCCTCACTAACACAACTGCCACCCATTCTCCGTCATTAATATCGTAGAGGCAGGATTTACAACATATAGGAAAATCACACCATATGGGGAATTATGATCCAGCCAAATTGATACACACATATTTTGAGAGACACAGCTCAATACATGACATTCCACGCTTTGGCCCCCCAAAATCACATCCTTGCAACATGCAAAACATATTCACTCCATCATATCATAGCAAAAGTCTTAACTCCAAGTCCAAAATCCAAAAATTCCTTTTCATCTGTGAAATCTAGGATACAAGTTATTTGCTTTCAAAGGTACAATGGCAGAACAGGCACAAGCTAGATATTTCCACTACAAATGGGAAAAACTGGAGGAAAAGAAGGGCTACGAGGCACCAAGCAAGTCAGCAGAACACATTACATTAGTTCTCAAAGCTTTGAAAATAACCCTCTGTTCTCTAAGATGATTTACGCAATGGACCTGCCCTCCAGACTCTGGCTATTGGCCACACTCTCCGGATTCTGAGTGGAGTCTCCTCTGCCTTCCAGACCCACTGGGGCAGCAACTCTGCTCCATCGGCTTTAAGTGCGCCATTCTTCTAGTCCATCTGAGTGGTGACTCCACCCTTAGAAACACCAGAGGCCACGGCTCCGCCCTTTGAAACCCCTGAGGTCATGGTCATACCTTTTGAGACTGAGGCAGCTTGGCTTCTTGTATTCCTTGTCTCTTCAGCTTCTGGTTCCTATTTTTTTGGCTTCTCTGCTCTTGGGCAAGACCCACAACTGTCCTGCTGAGGCGAGTGTTTCAAAGCTCTGTACCTCCACCGATAAGTGCCCAAAGGCACCCCACTCTGCCAGAAAGCCTTCTACTCACAGGCACTCAGCTCTCTTTCTCTGTGGGTCAGCTCCGGTGCTGTCTGGAGCTGGTCTCTTAGTTCTGCTGCTGCTGGTTCTCTGTTGCTTTCACTTCGCTGCTGCAGGTTCTCTGCTGCTGCTGGCCCTCTGCCTCTGCTCCAACTCTATCCATTCACAGTTTTGAAACCGCTTTCACATTTTACTTATCTGTTAGAGCAGAACCCCAGTCTTGGTACCAAATGTCTTAGGCTGGGTTCTCTAGAGAAGCAAAACCAATAAAGTGTATAAATACATATAAAAAAAACATATAGAGAGGTTTATATCAAGGAAACAGCTCACGTGATTGTAGGAGTTGAAACGTCTCAAGTCCTTGGATCAGGGTAGAGGCCTGTGGCTTCATGGGGAGTTCCTTATGACCAGCTGACTGAAGAAGAGAAAACTCGTGCCTGGTTTACAGATGGTTCTGCCCAATATGCAGGCATCATTTGAAAGTGGACAGCAGCAGCACTACCACACCTTTCTGGGACCTCCCTGAAGCACAGTGGTGAAGGGAAATCCTCCCAATGGGCAGTACTTCAAGAAGTGTACCTGGTTGTTCACTTTGCTTGGAAGGAGAAATGGCCAGATGTGCAATTGTATACTGGTTCATGGGCTGTGGCCAAAGGTTTGGCTGGGTGGTCAGGGACTTGGAAGGAACTTGATTGGAAAACTGGAGACAAGGATTTATGGGGAATAGGTATGTGGACAGACCTCTCCGAATGGGCCAAAGAAGTGAAGATATTTGTGTTTCATGTGAATGCTCACCAAAGGGTGATGTCAGCAGAGAAGGATTTTAACAGTCAAGTGGATAGGATGATGCGTTCTATGGAAACCACTAATTATCTTTCCCCAGCTACTCCTATCATTGTCCAATGGGCTCATGAACAAAGTGGCCACGATGGCGGGGTTGCAGATGGTGTCTGGGCCCAGCAACATGGACTTCCACTCACCAAGGCTGACTTGGCTACAGCCACTCCTGAGTGCCCAATATGCCAGCAGCAGAGACCAACTCTGAGTTCTCAACGTGGCACCATCCCTTGAGGTGATCAGCCAGCAACCTGGTGGCAGGTTGATTACATTGGACCACTCACATCATAGGAGGGGCAGTGTTTTGTCCTTGCTGGAATAGACGCTTACTCTGGATATGGATTTGCCTTCCCTACATGCCACACTTCTGCCATAACTACCATCTGTGGACTTACACAATGCCTTATCCACCATCATGGTATCCCACACAGCATTGCCTCTAATCAAGGGGGTCACTTCACAGCAAATATAGTGCAGCAGTGGGCCCATGCTCATGGAATTCACTGGTCCTACCATGTTTCCCATCATCCTGATAGAACAATGGAATGGACTCCTAAAGACCAATTATGGTGCCAGCTAGGTGGCAATATCTTGAGGGGTTGGGGCAATGTTCTCCAGGAGGCTGTATATGCCCTAAACCAGTGTCCAATATATGGTGCAAACCCTGGTGGTGTAGTGGTTAAGTGCTACAACTGCTAACCAAGAGGTTGGCAGTTTGAATCCACCAGGTGCTCCTTGGAAACTCTATGGGGCAGTTCTACTCTACCCTATAGGTTCGCTATGAGTTGGAATCGACTAGACGGCACTAGGGCCTAGGTTAGGTTTCTCCCATAGCCAGGATCATAGATCCAGGAATCAAGGCATTGTAATTGGAGTGGCATCACTCACTATTACCCCTAGTGACCTACTTGCAAGATTTTTGCTTCCTGTCCCCATGACCTTACGCTCTGCAGGCCTAGAGATCTTAGTTCCAAAGGGAGGAATGATCCCACCTGGAGACACATCACTGATTCCATTGAACTGGAAACTAAGAATGCCACCTGGCCACTTTGGGCTCCTTATGCCTCTGAATTGACAGGAGAAGAAGGGAGTTACCGTGATGGCTGGTGTGATTGATCCTGATTACCAAGAGGAAATCATACTGATATTATATAATGTAGGTAAAGAAGAGTATGTCTGGAATGCAGGAGATCCCTTACAGCATCTGTCATAGATCAAATTTTGTCCCCCCAAAAATATGTGTATATGGGTATCAATTGGGCTGGGCCACGATTCCCAGTATTGTGTGATTTTCCTATATGTTGTAAATCCTGCCTCTATGATGTTAATGAGGGGGAATGGGTAGCAGTTGTGTTAGTGAGGCAGGACTCAACCTACAGGATTGGACTGTGTCTTGAGTGTTTTGTATCTCGAGATACAAAAGAAAGAAGAGAGCAGAGAAACAGGGAGACCTCATACCTCCAAGAAAGTAGCACTGGGAGCAAAGTGCGCCCTTTGGACCTGGGGGTCCCTGTGCCTGAGAAGCTTCTCGACCATGGGAAGATTGAGGACAAGGACCTTCCTCCAGAGCCGACAGAGAGAGAAAGCCTTTCCCTGGAGCCGATGCCTTGAATTTGGACTTTTAGCCTACTTTACTGTGAGGAAATAAATTCCTCTTTGTTAAAGTCATCCACTCGTGGTATTTCTGTTATGGCAGCACTGGATGACTAAGACAGTGTCTTTTAGTACTACCATGTCCTGTGATTAAAGTCAATGGAAAACTACAGCAACCCAATTCTAACATGACTACTGATAGCCCAGACCCTTCAAAAATGAAGGTTTTGGCCACCCCACCAGGCAGAGAACTATGATCAGCTGAGGTGCTTGCTGAGGGCAAAGGGAATACAGAATAGGTTGTGGAAGAAGGTAGTTCTAAATACCAAGTCACATGACCAGTTGCAGAAACAAGGACTGTAATTGTTATGAGTATTTCTGCTTTGTATGTGTGCATCAGATATTTTTGTTTTCTTATAAAAATAAGATGTAAATGGGGCTAGTGCATTTTTGGATGTATGTGTGTTTTTTTTTTTTTTTTTTTTAGTGTGTTAGTTATATCATGTTACGTGCAAGTATGACTTTGTAATTGTGTTTACTCAGAGATCAGGAATGGTTTGGGGAGATGTGTAGAGATGCCAAGCTGACAAGAGGTGGACTATGATGGTTAAGATTGTGTGTCAACTTGCCTGGGCCATGATTCTCAGTGTTTGGCAGTTGTATAATGTTCTGATCACTTCCTTGTTGAAATTTGATATGTGATCACCCCCATGATAGAATCTGCTGAGTGGTACTATTGGGGGTGGGGCATGTGGTGGTCCACTGCCCCCTCAGCCTTCATCTCTCTACCTTCTGCCATCTACTTCCTTCCTGCTTGCACTGCCAAGGTCATTGCCTTGTTCTGGATCCAGCAGCTGTCTCTTGTCTGGCTTCTGGTTTTTGGGACTTGAGCTAGCAGTTTATCTGTCCATCTGGGTATTTGTTGATCTTCACAGCCTGTGAGCAAGAGTCCTACTTCCTGACCCACTGATCTTGGGTTTTGCCAGCCCCTGCAGGCATGAGAATCAGGAGAAATCTTGTGGTCTTGTCTGCCGAACTCGGGGATTCCTTGACCTGCACAGCCTGTAAGCAAGAGCCCTTCTCTCCGACCTGCTGATCTTGGGTTCACCATATTCTGCAGTTCTGTCCTAATCCAAGGACTTGGGACATTCCAGCCCGTACAATCAGATGAGCTTTTTCCTTGATATAAACCTCTCTCTCTATATTTATATGCCTTACTGGTTTTGCTTCTCTAGAGAACCCAGCCTAAGACACCAGGCTACCCAAATCTTAAAGGACCCTCTGGGTTATGCGTACCACTAACTTGCTCCCTCCATCACCATCAAACAAATTTTTCCCAGTTTCAAAATCATAGCATGAAAAAGCCCACCACACTCCATCCTATGTGCTTAAACCTCATAGGGCCTTACGTATGCTGAACCCTCCTTTAAATCTGCTGATCTTTCGTATTATTTCTGGAGGCATGGCAATTTGCCTAGGAGGACAGACATTTGGGCGTGCATATTTTGCCATAGTATTTATTGACTTGTGTTTAATTTTTTGCACAGAATATTTCTTTCTGTTCATGTTTTTTTTTCTATTATCTTTGTCTCATATTTGGCTTTCCTATCAGTTCATGCCTTTTTCTTTGAACTTGGCATCATTGCTTCATTGATTTAAAATGTATTTCTTGAATACAATTATGTTCCAGGCATTGTGCTAGGCATTAGAGATTCAACGGTGAATAGACCTCATCCTGTCCTCATGGGGCTTATCATCTAATTCAGGGACTGCAAATTACTGCACATGGGTCAAATCCATCCTGTCAGTTTTTGAACGATCGACAAGCTAAGAATGGTTTTTACATTTTAACATGCAATAAAAATCAAAAGAAGAATAATACTTCATGATACATGAAAATTATATGAAACTCAAATTTTAGTGTTGATAAATCAAGTTTTATTGGAGCACTGCCACACGAATTTGTTTACAGATTGTTTGTAGCCACCTTTATGCTACAGTAGGAGAATTGAGTATTTGCAACAGAAACTATATCACCACCAACTTCAAATATCTACCCTCTGGCCATTTACAGAAAGTTTGCCTGATTTAGTGGAATAAACAGAAAAGAAAAAAGAAAGTAAACAATAAATAAAATAATCACAAGTTGTGGAAAGTGCTATGAAGGGGAGAAAAGAGACCAAGAATTGGTCAGACATGTTGAGATGTGAAGAGTGGCAGTTCTGTTCCAGCAGAGGAGATGGGGGTGGGTGAGCAAATGTGCTGAGGTGGGGAAGATCTTGATATGTTTGTGGCACTGAGAAGCCACTGGAGCTGGAGGAGTAAGGCATACGGGAAACCACTGAAGGAATTTAAGAAAAGGAATTACATGATATGATTTGCATCACTTTTTTTTTTTTTTAGCTGCGCTGTGGAGAAGGGATTGCAAGAAGGAAAGTGGGGAAAGGAGGGGGTGTTTAGAAGTTTATTGCTGTACCCTCTCTGTAACACCCTCTTCCTTGTCTTTCTCCTGTTAGTAATATGTCCTCCTTATTGACTCCACAAACTGGGTGAGATAAGCTACTTCAGGACCTCGTGATGTTTTACAATCATTCTTTTGAAAGCCAGTTATTAACAAGTTTTAGACATGTAGAATAGCAACTGATAAAAACTTCTGAAAAAATAAGAATTTATTGGAAAATATTTTCTTGCTAAAAATACAGTTTTCAAATATGGTGCAACCGAACATATACAGAGTTGTTAGAAACCATAACTAATGGTAGCCACTCGAGTCTCCTGGCTAAGAGGTGTCATACTTCTCTGTAATAGTCTTTTGTCTTGCAAAATACCTTAATAAACCGTATTAGGGAAAAAGATGAGGGAAATTCCTGATGAAGGGTTAGTCTGTGGATTTTTAAGAACTCTGATTCTACACATTTTTTGTTTTTGTTTGTTCTCTTTTTTGCAAGGCTGGTTTTTTGGCATGAACGGGGGTGCTGTCTCATAAAGTCTGATACAGCACAGACAGGGGCTTGCATGTACAGGGTGGCAAGATGATCCATGAATGAAGTAGTTTGGTAGAAGCAGTAATTCAGAGCCAAGGCCAACTAGGAGAAAATTTGTCCAAGAAATATAAGAATCCCAGGGAAGATCAGGTGAGATACCATGTAACAGAGATTTTGAGGCAATTTCGTTTGACCCTTTAAGGACAATGTGGCTCCAGCTTACATTTGTGTTACATACCATCTTGCTCTGCCCTCATATTAATTATATTATTTACAGAAGATCAAGTAGTGTTGTGCTGATTTCAGAGACCAGGAAAAGCAGTCAGAGAGAGGTTAAGTGACATCCAAGGACATGGACATTGGCAGAGATAGAACCACTGTTACTTCTTTGGCCACTAGGGCCCTTGGTGAAGCCTGTCCTTCTAGCTACTTGGTGGATGAGAGCCAAGACTAAAGAAAAGCTGAAAAGAACAAAAGTAAATGTTTATGGAAAAACAAAATCCAGCATTTACAGGAAGCATTTGTTTCCTCCTATGTCTTGCTCTTTCTGAATTTAGGATTTCCCTGAAGGAAACAGTTCTATTTTGGGGGAAAAAAAACACACATGGGCCAAATTTTGCTGAGCCTCTGATAGGAAGTACTTTCCCACCAATCTGTTTCTGGGTCTGACATACCAACTCAGAAAGTGTCAAGCTGACTGGAGCCAAAGTATCCATGTTTCCATAACCTTTTCCAGTCACCCAGTGCCCAGTGGAAAAAAAAAAAAAAAAGCAGGGTGGAAGTAGGCTATTGTAATTCAAGAAAGATTGGGTGATTTAGCGTTTAGGATCCAATTAGGAATCTGCTTAGATTTGCACAACTCAAGAAATAATGGCGTGTTTAGTCAATTCAGTCTCATAAGGAACTTTTCAAATAAGCTTTTTTACTTTTATAATCTTAGAGCTGACTGAAAGGCTCTTGGAGACTCAAGTCAACGTCTTGTTACCCAAGGATCTAAGCAAATGGCTTTGGCTATGAGGTAGTTTGGTGCAATAGTATGGATAAGCTGTTAGGATTTGAAGGCTTCATGGCCTTACCTGAAATGGCCAACAAGATTGAATGACTTCATTTCCTCTTTACTGTAGAATAAGTAAGGTCTCTGGGTGGCACAAATTGTTTGTACTCAACTACTAACTTAACGGTTGGAGGTTCAAACTCACTCAGTGCTGCCACAGGAAAAAGGCCTGACAAGCTTCTTCCATGAAGTCAATAAAACCCTGTGGAGCAGCTCTACTCTATAACACATAGGGTTGCCATGAGGTGGAATTGACTTGATGGCAATGGGTTTGGTTTGGCTGTGGTGGTATAAGTTAGAGCTCCTTTTCTGCTACAAAATTTTCTTCTTCCCACGTGTCTTAGATGAAACCCTGACATAAACGCCAGGTAGAGATGGGAGCAGGCCAGAGAGAGGGCCAAAAGGCCTCCTTTCATGGACATGGAAATGGAAGTCAATGTGTAGGTTAGAAATCTACCTGGGCCTTCTGATCTACTTTTCTCCATTTTGTCAACCTTAAAAGAATTTCCTTCTTTCTTCACTCTCAGATTGCAAGAATGAATGAGATCATTGTCTACAAAGCATCTTGTGTTTCTTCCAGAAAAGTACTCTCTGGGTATAAAAGTGAATGTGCTAGACAGCTATCAAAGCTTGAAGCAAATAAGGTCACAGACTTGTGAAGAAATTTGCAAAATATAACTTAATGCCTCAAATTCAAAATTTTGTAGGAATGACTAAGTGGTATATTTTGAGGTTAAGCCAACCTGTAGGACCTATAGTTCCCACTAAACTGTGATAGCAACAACCAGCCTGTCTAGTGATTAATAGCTTGCAAAGCACGTTCACGTACATGACCTCATTTGTCACAGAAGAGACAGTGCACATGTAGCAGAAACACTAAGACAATCGTTACTATTATTTGAAAGCAAAAGAACTCAGGGAGGGTTAATTTTACTCAAAGTTCCTCAACTTCAGTTGGTAGGATCAGGCATTGAATCTAGATCTTGTGATGTCAAAGTCCATGCCATTTCTACCTTGTTGTTATTGTTAGGTGCCATTGAGTTGATTCCAACTAATAGCGGCCCTATGTGTAACAGGACCAAACATTGCTTGGTTCTATGCCATCCCAACAAAAGTAAGTATGTTTGAGCCCAATTTCCATTATTTGTTACTGTTAGGCGATGTCGAGTCAGTTCTGACTCATAGAGACCCTACGTACAACAGAATGAAGCACTGACCGGTCCTGGTTCCATCCTCACAATCTTTGATATGTTTGAGCCCATTTTTGCAGCCAACGTGTCAGTCCATCTCATTGAGGGTCTTCCTTCCTCTATTGCGCTGAGCCTCTACCTTACCAAGCATGATGTCCTTCTCCAGGGACTGGTCCCTCCTGATAACATGTCCAAAGCACATGAGATGAAGTCTCACCATCCTCGCTTCTAAGGAGCATTTTGGCTGCACTTCTTCCAAGACGGACTTGTTTGTTCTGGCAGTCCATGGTATATTCAATATTCTTCATTAACACCATAATTCAAGGGTGTCAGTTCTTCTTTGGTCTTCCTTATTCATTGTCCAGCTTTCACATGCATATGAGGTGATTGAAAATACTATGGCTCGGGTCAGGTGCACCTTAGGCCTCAAAGTGACACCCTTGCTTTTTAACACTTTAAAGAGGTCTTTTGCAGCAGATTTGCCCAATGCAATATGTTATATGATTTCTTGACTGCTGCTTCCATGGGTGTTGATTGTGGATTCAAGGAAAATGAAACCCTCAACAACTTCAATATTTTCTCTGTTTATCATGATGATCCTTATTGGTTCAGTTGGGAGAATTTTTGTTTTCTTTACATTGAGGTGTGTAAAAATGGCGTGGGGTCAGAGTCTGACCTTCCCTAATTTCACAAGGGGAAAGGAGAATCAAGATCAACAGCCTAAGGCTGATTCCTATGAGGTGGAAGTCAGACATGCCTCCTCTCCCTGTCATCTTTACCATTCTGACAGCGGTCCCCCACACGGCACTCTCTCCTTCTCTGCTGGGTTTGATGATTCATTGCAATGGCCACACGCAACTCACAGACAGTACTCATGATTATGGCGTTTATTAGGGAAGTAACAGGTTACAATTCAGGTTCAGGAACTCTCAGGATATAGTACTTCTTTTTTCAGCTGTGCTTGCAGGGTTCACCTCTCTCTGGCCCTAGGCCTCTGACCTGCTCAGGCAAATGTTACAAAGCTCTTTTAGTCCCTGCCAATAAGTCCCCAGAGGCATTCCAGGCACTCAGCTTTCTTGCTCTATAGGTCGGGAATCCCACTGCAGAGTCTCCTCTTGGTCTCTCCAGTCACTGCTTCTCACCATCTTCAGGGTTACAGCTTGCTCTCTTTCTCAGTCTTCTGGTTCCAGGAGCCTTTCAGCACACGAAGCGCTGGTGATGTAGTGGTTAACAGCTACGGCTGCTAACCAAAAGGTAGGCAGTTCGAATCTACCAGGTGCTCCTTGGAAATGGTACAGGACAGTTCTCCTCTGTTCTCTAGGGTCACTATGAGTCAAAATTGACTCCACAGCAGTGGGTTTTTAGTGGAGTTTTCAGCACAGGTATGGGGCCCAAAGGGTGTGCTGGATCTTCTTCCTTTGTGGTGGTAGGATCCTCACTTTTCTGTCTCTGGGGTGGCTCATTAGAAGCCCAGTGGGATGACAAAACTGACCAATTCCCTTAGTGGACCACAATTACAGTATTTGCACAGTTCCACCCAATCACTTAGGTGTGAATTACAAGACCATGGCGAGAAAGGCCACACAAAAGTGATCATTTGCACAGCAAGGCATAATTCATACTAAAGGCTGTAGTATTTGATCTTCATCAGTAAGTGCTACAAGTCCTCTTCACGTTCAGCAAGCAAGGTTGCGTCACCTGCATGTGGCAGGTTTTTAGTGAGTCTTCTACCAATCCTGATGGCACGTTCTTCTTCATAGTCCTGCTTCTTGGATTGTTTGCTCAGCATACAGATTGAATAAGTATAAGGATACAACCCTGACACACATCTTTCCTGATTTTAAATCACATAGTATCCCCTTGTACTGTTTGAACGACAGCCTCTTGGTATACGTACAGATTCTGCATGAGCACAATGAAGTGTTCTGGAATTCCCATTCTTCGCAATGTTATCCATTATTTGTTATGATCCACATACTTGAATGCCTTTGTGTAGTCAATAAGACCCAGGTGAACATCTTTCTGATATTCTCTGCTTTTAGCCAAAATCCACCTGGCATCAGCAATGATATCCCTCAGTCCACATACTGTTCTGAATCTGGCTTAAATTTCCTTTTTTTGAAAATTGCATTTTAGATGAGTATTGACAGAGCAAATTAGTTCCTTATTAAATGATTAATACAGATATTGTTTTGTGACATCTGTTGCCACCCCCACAACATGCCAACACTATTCCCTTCTTGATCTTGGGTTCCCTGTTACCAGCTTTCCCGTCCCCTCCTGCCTTCTTATCCTTGCTCCTGGGCTGGTGTGCCCATTTAGTCTTGTTTTGTTTTATGAGCCTTTCTAATCTTTGAATAAAGGTGAACCTCAGGAGTGACTTCAGTACTGAGTTAAAAGTGAGTCCGGGGGCCATATTCCAATCTCCATTTCTTCATTCTCTGTCAGACCAGTAAGCCTTTTTTTTTTTTTTTGTGAGTTAGAATTTTTTTCTACATTTCTCTGCAGCTCTGTCCAGGATCATCTATTGTGCTCCCTGTCAGAGCAGTTGGTGTGGTAGCCGGGCATCATCTAGATGTGCTGGATTCAGTCTGGTGGTGGCTGTGGTACTTACTGTCCACTAGTCCTTTGGACTAACCTTTCCGTTGCGTTTTTGGTTTTCGTCCTTCTTTCTTGCTCCAGATGGGGTGAGACTAATGGAGTATCTTAGATGGCTCTTTCCAAGCTTTTAAGACCCTAGACGCTATTTACCGAAAAAGGATATAGAACATTTTCTTTATGAACTATGTTATGCCAATTGAGTTAGATGTTCCCTGAGACCATAGTCCCCAGGACCCAGCCCCAATAACTTGGTCTCTCTGGTGTTTGCTGCTTTTGGCCAAAATCCATCTGACATCAGCAATGATATCCCTCAGTCCACGTGCTCTTCTGAATCTGGCTTGAATTTCTGGCAGTTCCCAATCAATGTACTGCTGCAAATGTTTTTTGAATTATCTTCAGCAAAATTTTACTTGCATGTGATGTTAATAATATTGTTCAATAATTTACACATTCTATTGGATTGCCTTTCTTTGGAATGGGAAAAAATATGGATCTCTTCCAGTTGGTTGACTAGGTAGCTATCTTCCAAAATTCTTGGCATAGATGAGTGAGCTCTTCCAGGGTTGCCTCTATTTGTTGAAACATCTCAACTGTATTCTGTCAATTCCTGCAGCCTTGTTTTTTGCCAATGCCTTCAGTGCAGTTTGGATTTCTTCCTTCAGTACCTTCAGTCCTTGATCATATGTTACCTTCTGAAATGGTTGGATGTTGACCAATTCTTTTTGGTACAATGATTCTGTGTATTTCTTTAATTTTCTTTGATGCTTCCTGTGTTTTTCAGTATTTTGCTCATAAAAAAAACATAGAATCCTTCAAAATTGCTCCTTGAGCCTTGAATTTTTTCTTCAGGTTCTCAGCTTGAGAAATATCCAGTGTGTTCTTCCCTTTTGTTTTTCTTACTTCAATTCTTTGCACATGTCATTATAATACTTTACTTTGTCTTCTGAAGCTGCCCTTTAAAATATTCTGTTTAGCTCTTTTACTTCATCATTTCTTCCATTCACTTTAGCTACTCTACGTTCAATAGCAAGTTTCAGAGTAGGAATTGACATGATGGCATTGGTTTTTTTTTTTTTTTTCAAGAGGAATATGAAATGTTGGTGTAGGGCTGGTGGTATGATGTTGCTACATAATACATGTGATTAGGGAAGGTCTCTGATTTGAGCAGATCATCCATGGAAACGAGGAAGCAAAACATGGGGTTATTTGGGGATAGAGATTTCCGAAGAGCGAGAACAGAGTGCAAATGTCCTGGGGTAAGAGAGGCTGGGCATATTTGAGAAACCTCCAGTAGAACGATGTGGCTGGAGCAAGAGAAGATAGGTAGAAGGTAAGAGAGGGAGAGGGTGGAGTGAGAAGTCCAAGGGCTTAGTGGTTTTTCTCTTTTTCTTTTTATTTTATTTTTTTTTAGGTGACAGTTTACAGAGCAAATTAATTTCTCATTCAAAAATTTATACACAAATGGTTTCATGACAATGGTTGCAATTCTTGCAATGTGTCAGCATGGAGAGTGTTGACTCTCCTTTCCACCCCAAGTTCTCCATTTCCATTTGTCCAGTTTTTTCTATCCCTTCTTGCCTTTGCTTTTGGGCCCATTCGATCTTGTATACTTGATTGATCTAAGAAGCATATTCCTCACTTGTGTTATTGCATATTTTATAGGCCTGCCTAATCTTTGGCTGAAAGGTGAACTTTGGGAGTAGGTTCTCTTCTGAGTTAGCGGGGTGTCTGGGGGCCATAGTTTTATGGTTCCTCCAGTCTCTGCCAAACCAGTTAGTCTGGTCTTTTTTGTAAATTTGAATTTTGTTCTACATTTTTCTCCCACTCAGTCCAGGACCCTTTGTTGTGATCCCTGTCAGAGCTGTTGGTGCTGGTAGCTGGAAACCACCTAGTTCTTTTCGGCTCAGGTTGGTGGAGGCTGTGGTTCATGTAGTCCATTTGTCCTTTGAACTAATATTTTCCTTATGTCTTTGATTCTGTTTGCTCTGCTTTTGCTCCAGACAGAATGTGACAGACAGGTAGATTTTAGATGGCCGCTTAGAAGCTTTTAAGACCCCAAATGCTACTCATCAAAGTAAGATGTAGAACATTTTCTTCATGAACTATGTTGTCGCAATTGACCTAGATGTCCCCTCAAGACCATGGTCCCCAGCACTCAGCCCCAGTAACCTGGTCTGTCAAGGTGTTTGGATGTGTCTAGGGAGCTTCTACAACTGTGTCCCCTTTGTGCTGTATTATACAAATGAATATATGTGCTATACATACAAATGCGTATGTAAAAATATCCACAGTCTAACCTATACACAGGCATACCTTGAAGATATTGCAGGTTCAGTTCCAGACCACCACAATAAATCGAACATTGCAATAAAGTGAATCAGATGAATTTTTTTTGGTTTCCCAGTGCATATAAAGATGATGTTTACACTATATTGTTGTCTATTAAGTGTGTAATAGCATTATTTCTAAACAACAAGTGTGCATATCTTAATTAAAAAATGCTTTAATGCTAAAAATGATAGCCATCATGTGAGCCTTCAGAGAGTCATAACCTTTTTGCTGGTGGGGGGTTCTTGCCTGGATGTTGACGGCTGCTGGCTGATCAGGGTGGTGACTGTTGAAGGTTGAGGTGGCTGTGGAAATTTCTTAATATAAGACAACAGTGAAGTTTGCTGAATCAATTGACTCTTCCTTTCACAAAAGATTTCTCTGTAGCATGCGATGCTGTTTGATAGCATTTTACCCACAGTAGAACTTCTTTCAAAATTAGAGTCAATCCTCTCAAACCCTGTCACTGTTTTATCAACTAAGTTTATGTAATAATCTGAATCCTTTGTTGTCATTTCAACAATGTTCACAGCATCTTCACCAGGAGTAGATTCCATCTCAAGAAACCACTTTCTTTGCTCATCCATAAGAAGCAGCTACTCATCTCTTAAAATTTTATCATGATATTGCAGCAGTTCAGTCACATTTTCAGGCTCCACTTCTAATTCTGTTTCTCTTGCTATTTCCACCACATCTGCAGTTACTTCCTCCACTGAAGACTTGAACCCCTCAAAGTCATCCATGAAAGTTGGAATCAACTTCTTCCAAACTCCTGTTAATGTTGATTATTTTGACCTTTTCCCATGAATCACAGATGTTCTTAATAGCATATAGAATGGCGAATCTCTCTGAAAGTTTTCAATTTACTTTGCCCAGATCCATCAGAGGGATCACTATCTATGGCAGCTTATAGCCTTATGAAATGTATTTCTTAAATAATAAGACTCGAAAGTCAAAATTACTCCTTGATCCATGGGCTGCGGAATGTATGTTGTTTACATACATTAGCAGGCACGAAAACAACATTAATTTCCTTGCATATCTCCATTAGAGGTCTTGGGTGACCAGGTGCATTGTCAATGAACAGCAATATTTTGAAAGGAATCTTTTTTTCTGAACAGTAGGTCTCAACAGTGGGCTTAAAATATCCAGTAAACCATGTTGTAAACAGATGTGCTGTCATCCAGGCTTTGTTGTTCCATTTATAGAGCACAGGCAGAATAGATTTAGCATAATTCTTAAGAGCCCTAGGGTTTTTGGAGTAGTAAATGAGCATTGGCTTCAATTTAAAGTCACCAGCTGCATTAGCCCCTACCACAGGAGTTGTCCTGTCCTTTGAAGCTTTGAAACCAGGCATTGACTTCTTCTCTCTAGTTATGATAGTCCTAGATGCCATCTTCTTCCAATATAAGGCTGTTTTGTCTTCTTTGAAAATCTGCTGTTTAGTGTAGCCACCTTTGTAAATTATCTTACCTAGATCTTATGGATAACTTCCTGCAGCTTTTATATCAACACTTGCTGGTTCACCTTGCACTTTTATGTTATGGAGACAGCTTCTTTCTTTAAACCTCATGAAGCAACCTCTCTGCTACCTTCAAACTTTTCTTCTGTAGCTTCCTCCACTCTCTCAGCCTTCATACATTTGAAGAGAGTTAGGACTTTGCTCTGGATTAGGCTTTGGCTTAACGGAATGTTGTGGCTGTTTTGATCTTCTATCCAGACCACTAAAACTTTCTCTATATCAGCAATAAGTCTGTTTCTTTTCTTGTAATTCGTGTGTTCACAGGAGTAGCCCCTTTTACTTTCCTTCAAGAACTTTTCCTTTGCATTCACAGCTTGGCTAACTGCTTGGTGCAAGAGGCCTAGCTTTGAGCCTATCTCTGTTTTTGACATACCCTCCTTACTAAGCTTAATCATTTCTAGCTTTTAGTTTAAAGTGAGAGATATGCGATTCTTCCTTTCACTTGAACAATTAGAGGCCATTGTAGGGTTATTAATTGGCCTAATTTCAATATTGTTTTGTCTCAGGGAATATAGAGGCCCAAGGAGAGGGAGAGAGATGGGGGGATAGCTAGTCAAGGGAGCAGTCAGAACACACACAACATTCATCAATTCAGCTGGTCATCTTAAATGGTGCGGTTCATGGTGTCCCCCAACCCCAGTTACAGTAGTGTCATCAAAGATCACTGATCACAGATCAACATAACAGATATAATAATAATGAAAAAGTTTGAAATATTGTGAGAATTACCAAAATGTAACATAGAGACATTATGTGAGCACGTGCTATTAGAAAAATGGTGCTGATAGGCTTGTTCAACCCAGGGTTGACACAAACCTTCAATTTGTAAAAACGCAGAATCTGTGAGGTACAATAAAGTGAAGCACAATAAAACGAGATATGCCTGTATTCCTATATGCCGTCATTACCCTACTCAGCACACATGTATGTCTAAGTATCTGTTCGTAAGTCATTATTTGCTTTTATAGTTGTAGGGGTGTATATGCTATAGTATTTACTGTGGTTGCCTGTTTTTTTTTTTTTTTGCCTTGTGTTCCTCTATGTGTTTTCCTTTGCCTTGGTCAAGTTGTGTTGACTTCCCCAATATCGTGTATTGTCTTTCACTTCACCAAAGTTAACACTTGTCTGCTATCCAGTTCCTGATTTCCTCTCCCCACTCTGCCCCCATCAAAGATTGTTTCTTTCTGTGTATAAACCTTTTGTTGAGTTTTTAAATAGTGGTCACTTACAATATTTGTCCTTTTGTGATTGACTTATTTTACTCAACATGCTGCCCTCCAGATTCAACCATATTGTGAGACATTTTGCCAATTCATCTTTGTTCTTTATTGTTGTATAGTGTTTCATTCTGTGTATGTACTATAACTTGTTTATCCATTCATCTATTGAGGGGCACTTAGGTTGTTTCCATCTTTTTGCTACTGTGAACAATACTGCAATGGACGTGTGTGTATGGTGGGATCCCTGAAGCTCTAGTCCTCCTTCTAGTACTTTCCTTCCTTAGCTTCAGTTCATGTCCTGCTCACCTTGCTTCGCTCCGGGTAAGTTGACATAGTTTCTCTGTTTTCTATTGGGATTTTCATGATGCTGCCTTCCTATGCTTCTCATCCAGGGTCACTGTTGGCTTTGTCTCAAAATGGCCCCACTTTACTGGGCTGTCTGGCAGGGCGCCTTTACTCTGTATCTCTCCCTGTCCACTGCTGTCATTCAGTTTATTTTTCCAGTTGTTGTTTGATCTAATTCTACACCCTTTCATTTGATGCTCAGGGTTCCAGGGTTGTCGTCTGTATCTGTTTCACTTTTTTCTTGGGTCTTTGCTATACGGGAATGCTTGGTGTGTCTGACTAGGCCACCATCTTGAATCCAGTCTTATAGGCCAATTTTAAGAGCATGGATTTCCAATGAATCTTCACAACAAATGGATCCTATAACTCCCATTTTATAGAAAAAGGGATGTGGAAAGAGAAATTTCATAATGAGCTCAAGACTATTATGAAATAGTAAGTCCAACCTTCATCTTAAGAAAAAAACCAAAAACCAAACCTGTTGCCATCGAGTCAATTCTGACTCATAGCATCCCTACAGGACAGAGTAGAACTGCCCCATAGTGTCCCCAAGGAACGCCTGGTGGATTTGAACTGCTGACCTTTTGGTTAGCAGTTGAGCTCTTAACCACTGTGCCACCAGGGCTCCACCTTCATCTTAACCAAGTCTTTTAAGATAATTTTATTTTCAGTTCCTTTGGCTTTCTGTGCCAGTCTTCTGCACTTCTTTCACATGTATAGTTAACCACTTTCACGTTGTATTAGATATATTTGCTTACCTTTTCTACTCTCCTTCAGCACCGAGCGCAGAGGGTCTACTCTGTCTCAGGCACTGCACTAGATTCATGACACGGATAGGCATGGTTTCTTCCTCCATACAGCTTATAGGCTAATGCTTCAAGAAAAGGGTCTTCTTTTTTTTTTTTTTTTAACTGAATATGAAACTGACAGTATATAAATATTTGTTATATTATTATTATCAATAATAAAGAGATTGAGCTCAATTTCTCACCAGAAATTTCAGCCACAATATTGGGGCAACTTTATGCTTTCACTAATTCACCAAAGAGCAAAAATAATTAATTATTAAGGTAATTTACTGACTAATGAAACAGAAATAGAGGAGCATTCTCTATAATTGTCCGATTATGGATGCAAAGTGGACAGTATTAAAATGTTATGGTCCTTATAACCTAATTTCAAAATAATCTTTTATACTTAGACAAAAATAAAAAACAAAGCAGATTTTCTTTGATTTTTCTTTTCATTGGGGCAGAATAAAATAGAAAATAAACAATGGAAGGAAATACCCTCTGGGATACATAGGAAAGTAAGAAAAATGAAAGCAAATGAAAATATCCATTCAATCAAAATTATTTACAACTGGCTTTGCATAGAAGCCTTGATGGTACAGTGGTTAAAGCACTCGGCTGCCAACTGAAAGGGCGGCCATTTGAACCCACCAGCCGCTTCATGACAGAAAGATGGGGCAGTCTGCTTCCGCAAAGATTTACAGCCTTGGAAACCTTATGGGGCAGTTCTACTAAGTCGCTATGAGCCAGAATTGACTGCTGCAGTGGGTTTTGGGGCTTTGCATAGTGGAAATAAACAGGACTGTGTTGCTTTGGGCAAGTTACTTAAACGCTCTGAGCTTCAATTTTCTTATCTGTAAAATCAGGACAATGATGCCTTCCTTACTTTATTGCTGTAACATTAAATTGAAAAAAATAAAAGTTTATTTCTGTTGTTGTTTTTGTGGGGTGCCATCCAGTCAATTCTGACTTATAGCCATCTCATGTAGTAGAACCACCCCACAGAGTTTTCTTGGCTGTAAGCTTTACGGAAGCAGATCACCAGGTCTCTCTCCTGCAGAGCCACTGGGTGAGTTTGAACCACCAGCCTTTTAGTTAGCAGCCCAGTGCTTAAGCATTGTGCCATAAGGACTCCTTTGTTTATTTCTAAGTAATTAATATTTAAATAGGAATGCATATGCCATGCAAGTACCTGGAAAGCAGTAGTCAATTTTAAAAATTATTATTATTATTAGATGGTGTTGTGTTTCTGTTTAAAATATCAGTGAAAAAGGCAACTAGGAAGGACCCAAGGCATATCATTGTTATTAGAAAACAAAAAACTCATGGCACTTGCAGTAAATTGAAAACATGAGAGGAACCAGATCATTTTTTCAGCTTTGTTCTGGTTCTGCTGATGACTTCCTAATGGAATCTTTGTCTTTTCTGATTTGGGCTAATCATTTAACTCATACTTTTGTCCTCCATGAAGCCGAGAAGTCCAGGCGTAAACACAGAAAATAAGTAGTTAAGGAGGATGCAAAAGAGCATGGCTGGGGCTTGGCTGGAGTTGACAGGTTTGTGCTTTTTTGTGACTTTTGGAGAAAGAAATTAAACATGGAACCTAAGGAACTGCACCAAGAGAGCCTACTTTTGCTGTTGTTACACACAGCATGGTGCAAGGTGGAGCCCCTACTTCACATGTAATAACAGAAAGGCTATCCTATCTTCAGTACCTCGAGGAATAATCTCAGTGGACATAAATTTGCAGAGGACTGTTGTCTTAGTTTCTTAGTGCTGCTGTAACGACATGCCACAAGTGGGTGGTTTTAAAGAACAGAAATCTATTTTCTCACAGTTCAGGAGGCTAGAAGTCTGAATTCAGGGCACCAGCTCTAATGGAAACCTCTTTCTGTGTAGGCTCTGAAGGAAGATACTTGTCTCAGCTTCTCTGACCCCGGTGTTACTTGGTTACTGGGCGATTTGCATGTAGTACCTACCTTTCCCCCACTTGTGCTGGTTTTTCTCTGTGTCTAATATGCTCTTTTATAGCTCAAAAGTCATTAAGTTTAGGACACACCCTGCACTGATAGAGCCTCGTTAACACAACAAAGAAAACCCTATGCCCAAGTGCGGTTATGTCCACAACTATAAGGGTTAGGACATCAACAAATATTTTGGGGGGACAAGATTCAATCCATAACACCTGTCTTGTTCATAACAATATCGTCAAATCCTATTGCAGTGGTTAGTATAGAGTTTCAATATAAATGACTCAGCTTTAGCGAAATTTTTTGGTTCAAATATAATGATGTAAAAACATCTAAGTAAGTTGTGAAGAAGGAGTCCTGGTGGTGCAGTGGTTAAGTACTTGGCTGCTAACCAAAAGGTTGGTGGTTCAAACCCACCAGCTACTGCGCAGGAGAAAGCTGTGGCGATATGCTTCTGGAAAGATTACAGCCTTGGAAGAAACCACAAGAGATCTGTATAAACGGGAAAACATACCATGCTCATGGATAGCAAGGCTCAACCTTGTGAAAACGTCAATTCTACCCAGAGCCTTCTACAGATATAATGCGATCCTTATCCAAATACCAACAGCATTCTTTAACGAGATGAAAAAACCAATCACCAACTGTATATGGAAAGGAAAGAGGCCCTGGATCAGTAAGCATTATTGAAGAAAAAGAACAAAGTAGGAGGCCTCACGCTACCTGATCTCAGAACCTACTATACGCCCTGGTGGTCAAAACAGCCTGGTACTGATACAATGACAAACACATAGACCAATGGAACAGAATTGAGAACCCAGATGTAAATCCATTTACCTGTGGTCAGCTGATCTGTGACAAAAGACTAAAGTCTATTATATGGGGAAAAGATAGTCTTTTTAACAAATGGGGCTGGCAAAACTGGTTGTCCATTGTAAAAAAATGAAACAGAACCCATACCTCACACCATACACAAAAACTAACTCAAAATGGATCAAAGACCTAAATATAAAACCTAAAATGATAAAGATCATGGAAAAAAATTAGGGACAACGCTAGGGGCCCTAATAAACCCAAAAACCAAACCCACAGCCTTCGAATCAATTCAGATTCACAGCGATCCTATAGGACAGAGTAGATATTCCCTATACAGTTTCCAAGGAGTGCCTGGTGGATTTGAACTGCTGACCTCTTGGTTAGCAGCTGTAGTACTTAACCACTACACTGCCAGGGTTTCCAAGGGGTGCTAATATATAGCAGAAATACAGTGCAAACCATAACTAACAATGCACAAAATACCAGAAGATAAATTAGATAACTGTTTAATTTCCTAAAAATTAAACACTTATGCTCATCAAAAGACTTCAACAAAAGAGCAGAAAGATAACCTACAAACTGGGAAAAAAAATTTGGCTATACATATCCGCCAAAGGTCTAATCTCTAAAATCTATAGAACACTTCAACACCTCAATAATAAAAAGACAAATAATCAAATTAAAAAATGGGCAAAGAATATGAACAGACACTTCCAGGGAAGACATTCAGGTAGATAACAGACACATGAGGAAAAGCTCGAGATCATTAGCCATTAGATAAATACAAATTAAAACTGCAATGAGATACCATCTCATCCCAACATTACTGGCACTTATCAAAAAACTAGAAAATAACAAATGTTGGGGAGGTTGCGGGGAGATTGGAACCCTTTTGCACTGATGGTGGGAAGATACCACCAGTATGGAAAACGATATGGACCTCCTTAAAAAGCTAGAAATAGAAATATCATATGATCCAGCAATTCTGCTTCTAGGAATATATGCTAGAGAAATAAGAGCCATAATAGGAATACACATATGCACACCCATGTTCATTGCAACATTATTCACAATATCAAAAAGATGGAAACAACCTAAGTGCCCATCGACAGATGAATGGATAAACAAATTATGTTACATACACACAGTGGAATACTACGCACTGATAAAGAACAATGATGAATCAGGAAAACACCTCACAACATGAGTGAATCTGTAGGGCATTATACTGAGCGAAATAAGTCAATCACAAAAGGATGAATCTTGTATGAGACCACTATTATAAAAAAAACCAAGGAAAAGTTTAAACACAGAAAAAAACAATATTTGATAGTCACTAGGGAGAGGAGGGTTGGGGAGGGGAAATCACTAACTAGGTAGTAGACAAGTATTAATTTGGTGAAGGGAAAGACAACACACAATACAGGGGAAGTCAGCATAACCTGACCAAGGCAAAGTCATATTGCTTCCTAGACACATCCAAACACCTTGAGGGACTGAGTTACTGGGGCTGAGGGCTGGGGACCATGGTCTTGTGGGACATCTAGGTCAATTGCCACAACATAGTTCATAAAGAAAATGGTCTACCTCCTACTTTGGTGAGTAGTGCCTGGGTTCTCAGATGTTTTTGAGTGGCCATCTAAGATACAACTACGGGTCCCCTCACATTCGGAGAAAAGGAGGATGAAGAGAATCAAAGATACAAGGAAAATATCAGTGGAAAGGACTAATGGACTACATGAACCACAGCCTCCACCAGCCTGGGCCCAGAAGAACTAGATGGCTCCCTGCTACCACCATTGACCGCTCTGACAGGGATCACAATAGAGGGCCCCAGGCAGAGTTGGAGAAAAATGTAGAACAAAATTCAAATTCACAAAAAAGGACCAGACTTACTGGTCTGACAGAAACTGGAGGAACCCCAGAGGCTTTCTTTTGAGGCACCTCTGGGTGGATTCAAACTTCCAATCTGTCAGTTATCAGTCGAGTTCATTAATCATTTGTACCTCCCAGGGACTCCTAAGCAAGCCTCTTTACAGAAGGAAAATATCTTACTCCTTAATGAAGCCTTTTTCTCTAAGTCTACAGTTTCCTAAAGTAAAGTCCCTTTGGAAGAAGGAAGACAAGGTGTACAAATATTTCACACATTGTGTGTTGAAGGGATAATCCCAGGCCTTGTTTTCTTTTGAACAACATATTACTTTCTTCTCATGTCTTAACGTACCTTTAAGAAGGCCTGTGAAGTTCAGAGAGATCTAGGTTATGGCACTTACCGTTTTGTGAACTGGGGTAAGTTACTCTGGGGCTTTAATTTTCTCACAAGTACAATGAGAGTCATCGAATGTGACAGGGAAGGGGAAGAAGTCCAGCAAAGATGATCCTGCAGGGGAGCTTGAGAGTATTAAGTAATGCCTCAAAGTTTATTCACACTCAGGATGCAAATCAGTTGACCTTGGCTCATGGGGTCCCTGGGTGGTATAAATGGTAATGTGCTCAGCTGCTAACCAAAGGTTGGAGGTTCGAGTTCATTCAGAGGCATCTGGGAAGAAAGGCTTGATGATCTGCTTCAGAAAAATCAGCCACTGAAAACCCTATGGAGCACAGTTCTACTCTGACACATATGGGGTTGCCATGAGTTAGTGCCCACTTGGCAACTGGTCTGGAGGCAAAAGTGAGACCAGCAGCCCACCCGCCATCTTGAATAGGCAAGGGGTTGTGCCTACCATCTTCTGTGATATAGGAACTAACTCCCTGCCCTTAAGCTATCTTCTTATTATGTATGTTTTCGGTTGCCAGCTCAGTTGAGAAAAACAAGAGACTGGGGTGGCAGGACCAGCAGAAACTGGCAAGAACCAGACGTGGCTTGCCTGACATGTGTAGCACCAGCAACTGTGTCCTTTGGATGACCTATTGACATCAGAGGACAAAAAGCACACCCCAGTCTACATCCTGGATGTGGGAAAAACCCATCTTTGCAATGTCCCTTACAGACTGAGCAGGTGCAGAAGACCAGATTGCCCTGGGAACGCCTTTTCAAACCAGACCAATCAGCAAGCTAGCTCCACCTTAAGGAGTTCCTGAAGACCCCAGACCCAATTTACTTTACCCACATAAACTCCTTGAGCTATTGTTCGAGGAGCCATCTCAGTGACAGGAGTCCCAGTGTGCCCCTTTACTTGGCGACCTAAGTACAACTTCTTTCACTTTTATCGGCTTGGCACCTTTATAGCCACTCTTAGCAGACCTGAACAGTCTGGTTACAAAGGAGCTTCTGCTCCTGTAATCATTTGGTCCTTCGTGGAAGGGATGAAATGATCAGGCACCAGTAGCCCCAAGTCAGCTTGCTTAGAAGAGTTGTGAGTGCCCAGTGTAGACGCATGAGCACACAGAAGCTGAGGAATACACAGAACCTGTGGAGATTTGAACAGAACCCCAACAGCATTTGCTTCAGTCTGCTTTGAAGGTCAGATGGTACAACGGATATAACGCCCTGAGCACAGAATCTAGAGCAGAGACTGCACTTACTGGATATTACCTACTATAATTAATATCTTTATTATCTTCTCTATGGTATTAGAAACCCTGTTCCCCCACGGCTTCATTTCAAACAGAGGCCATAAACCCAAATGCTTTCGGGTAATGTAAATTAGAGAAAATGCCAGGTGGAAGACCAGGAAGAGGCAGTGCAGTTTAACTGGAGCACATCTGCTCCATCAAAAATAAGGCATTTAAATCAAGTGTTGATAAAACACTGATCACTTAAAGTCAAATAAATCAAACCAAAACAAAAACACATCTGGCTGGTGGACTGTCAGTTTGCCAGGGCTAACTCTAAGCCTTTCTCATAATCTCCACCCTGCAAGTATCTGCTTCCTCTCATGGACTGTGTTTGGTTGCATGCACACTGATGAGGGCTTCTTGACAGGCTTTCTGGGAAGCTAGGAGATCCTGGAATAACTTATTTATTTTTTTCCTGGGAGGTCTGTCCTCTCCACCCTGGACAGCAACTTCTCGTGAACTCCTTTCTCCAAGTGAGGGCTCTGAACTTCACGATGATGCCTTCTCCTGCATGCTTAGTGTGTTCTCTAATATGAATCAGGGTCTGCAATATCATCTTCAAATGTAGGGGGTGGCACAATACAATGGTGCGTGGTTGTCCATTTTTTGTTCATTCAGGAAGTATTTATGGAACACTACAAAGTTCTGTGAGTCGGAATCGACTCAACGGCAATGGGTTCGGTTTTTTGGTTTACCAAGTTCTACGGAATCCCTGGGAGGTGTGAAAGTTTAAGCACTCAGCTAGGTACTAGCAAACCTCTAAAACTGAAGCAATTGCATAATAAGACGACTGACATAACCTCTGAATCAAAACTCAGTTTTGTTACAAGTTCTTACTTTGGCATTCCTGAGAACGTAACCTTGACTTCTTCTCATTCATGTGCACATGGTGTTGGGCCTCTGGCTGGGTGGGACCAGAAGACGCTGGCCCCCTATCAAATCATCCTCCTTAACTGGCCTGGCTCTTGCTCCAAGCCACTCTTAAGTAAATAAGGGTAGGAATTAGGAATGCAGTTTAGCAGCTCTTAGTAAGAGAATTTGGGGGTCCAGAATGTGATTGTAGACAAAGGAGTTTACTCCAGATGTTCTAGGAAAAAAATGAAACCAAACCCGTGCCGTGCGGTTGACTCCTACAAGACAGAGCAGAAGCGCCCCGTAGGGCTTCCAAGGCTGCAGTCTTCACTGGGGCACACAGTCACATCTGTCTGTCGCGGGGCAGCTGGTGGGTTTCACCTTTAGTTTAGCAGCTGAGGGCTTAACAACTGCACCACCAGGGCTCCTTCCAGGAAGAAGGTAGCTGCAGAGTTGATGATGTACCCACCTTATGACCACCATGCACCCCCCTTCCCCATCCTTACTATAAAAGGACACCTCTCCCTCTATCCTTTGGAGCACTTGGTAGATTCCTCTCTGTCCTGTATTACCCCAGTTCAGGAATTATATTACCCGTGATAAATCTCTTTGCTTTTACTTTAACAGAGTGAGTGCTCTTAATCTTTGACAGCTACTCTCGGAAAGGTTGGCAGTTTGAACCTACCCAGAGGCATCTCAGTACACAGGCCTGGCACTGTATTTCCAATAAAATTAGCCATTGAAAATCTTACGGAGCACAGATATACTCTGACACACGTGGGCTCTGATGAGAAACAATGTGTGTTGTGTGTGTGTGTGAGAGAGAGACTGAGCGAATGACACGGTTGAGAATAAGTCATGGTTTAGAAAAGCCCCTCACTTCCCTCCCAGGGAATATAAAGAATCAGGAATACAATACATTGCTTATCTATCCTCTTCTTTGGCCATTTGACTCACTACTTTGCTAACACCTGATTTAGGAGATAATATTGGAGCCCTTATTCCCCGTCCTAGAACGTGGCCAGCTGGAGCTGGACTCACAGGGACACATCAGCTGGGCTCTGAGGTATAAACACCATAGCTAGGACAATCTTGGAAAACATCTTTTAGGGAAACTTTCACATAAACTGGAAACCCCGGTGGTGTAGTGGTTAAGTGCTACAGCTGCTAACCAAGAGGTCGGCAGTTCAAATCTGCCAGGTGCTCCTTGGAAACTCTATGGGGCAGTTCTACTCTGTCCTATAGGATCGCTATGAGCCGAAATCAACTCAACGGTTGTGGGTTTGGTTTGGTTTTAGGTTCACATAAACTAATCATAAATGGAGCACAAAAGACCCACATACCTTCCATTCTTATCTTTTTCTACTAGCATTTAATGAATAGTAAGAATTATTGGACCAATGAAGACCCTCCTAACTTAAACCTCTACCAGTGATTATTAAGAAAGACAATTCAAAATGTAGGGTTAAGATGATTTGGCAGTCTCTAGCCAATCTGTGAAAAAGTGAAGCTTTCAATGGTTCTGCCCATTTGTAATGTTAATATACACTGATGATTCTGTAGCATTCCTCGAACTCGGACAGACATGGCTGTGGCAGTATACTTGTTGGTTTTCCCACTCTTGTCTGTTCTGTAATATTCCCGGGACTTGGGCAGACATGGCACTGGCAGCATGCTTGTCCATTTCCCACTTTTGCCTCTTCGAATGTGTGCTGAATAAGATTTTTCTTTTTGCTTTACTCTAACTTTGTGATGTTTTTACTCTAGAACACACATTTTAACATACCCTTCTCACATGAACTCTGGCCCTGCTAAGCTGACCAATCAACCTCATGCCTGCTAATGAGTATAGCTCTATGCTTAGCACTCAGAAGTGGGGGTTTAGGTACAAGAGAAAACTAAGACACAGCCCTGAGGAAATAGGACACACATTTGGTGACTCATCAAAGGTCTAGGACAGTGTTTAATAGACTGTGAAGTTGTAAAGGTGGGGCTATAAGGGTGGCAGATGGAGAGAAGCCTGATGGCTGAGAGATGTGACATCAGGGAAAATGTAGTCCTAAGCTGGCACTATACTCATCCAATTTATGCATTATAATTCTCTTTACATATTTTTATCTTATTCTATATTCACTTCACTTTTCTGATCAAAATTTAACATGTTTTTCACAGGAAGCTTGAAAGAACATAAAAACAAAGAATGAAAAACTGCTCATAATCCTATTATGCAAATGTAGCCACAATTCAGTAGTTTTCCTTCTGGAAAGGAAAGATTATTGGCATAATCCTATTTTGCAATGTATTTTTTTTTTCATTTAACAGTTTATCCTGAACTTTTCCCCATATAATTAAGTACTCTCATATGACTCTTAATGGCTATGTAATATTTCATCTAAAAGATATACTATAATTTATGCAAACTCTCATTCCTTGCTCCCTTTCCCCCACCCCCAAGATCTGTCTCCCTGTTCCGTGTTCTAACTAAAACCAGACTTTTAAGGATACCCTCAGGGTCCCACAAGCCAGCAATAGTTGGTTTGCCCTATTCCTTCCCAAGAACGTCAAAGAGCTGCAAGAGATTAACTGCCATGTTCTATTTCCGTATTTAGTGAAGTGACAGCTCAGCTTGAGGCTACTACATAGGTGAGGTTGGGGTTGGGGAGGGGTGGCTGGGAGGCAGGGTGGGTTTGGGATTAAAAGATGGTCAATAGCCAGAGAGATAGCAGCATTAAAGCCTTCTCATGCAGGCTTCTTTCAGAAAGCAAAAGATACCAGCCATACTCTCAGGATTGTTTTGAAAGCCAAGGAGGAATGGCAATGGTACATTTGAGAACTGAAACGGCTCCGTTTGTTCAAGTGGAGGTGGGTGGTTTCAGCTGCCTAGGAAACAAGGCTTTGAATATGTGCTTCCTGGAATTCTTTATGCTTCTCTCCTGAAAGGGTTCCCAGTGTTCCTGATAAAGGATTCTTATTATTTGGCATTTGCAGGCAGCCTAGTTTTGGCAACAGTCTGCTCAATCCTTTATGTTAGTTCTTCTAAAGGCCAGTGTTCCTTCAGGGCTAGGCCAGAATTGTTAGGCTCCATGCGCCTCCCTCTCCTCCCCTCCCTGCCTTACTCCACCACCAGCCTTGCCTACACCTTCCTTTCATCTCCACTTTGAAAGCTGAAACCTTGGCACAGTTAGGTGAAGCTACACAGATCACCCGCTCCAGCATCTTCAGCATTTCAGGATGCTGTTTAGAAAAGTAACAGCAAGTGCGGGGTGTGGGTGCTGAATCGGACGTGGGTGCTGCATTGGACGTGGGTGCTGAATCTGACTTGGGTGCTGAATCGGATGTGGGTGCTGAATCGGATGTAGGTGCTGAATTGGATGTGGGTGCTGCATTGGATGTGGGTGCCGAATCAGACACCGGTGCTGAATCAGACATGGAGCAAACATCGCCATTACCAGTGGAATGTTGACCATAGAGGAGGCATGACACAGAACATGTGGTCAAAGCCTGCCGGACTTTGCACCTAAAGGAACAAAAACATGCACGGCCTGCCCTTTCACTTCATCCAGATGTAAGGGGTGGAAAACAAAAGTGGAGGACAAAAGAAGGTCTAGAAAGGAAAGCTTCATTCATTCACCTGCTCATTCATTCATTCACTTGTTTCTTCAGCAAACCAAGCTTAAGCATCTGTTTCAGTATGGTTCACCTATGAGAAGCTGAGTAATGGCGAGGTATACTTCAGTTAGATGAGATAATGTATTGAAGTGTCCTGCAGAGTGTTGGGCACATAGTAGGCATTCTATTTATATTAATTATGGCCAACTTACCCTGAGCTTTCTATTTGCCAGACACTATTCTAAGCATATATGTTTATATAAACAACATATTTAGTCATTAAAGCAATCTTATGGGATAGGTACTACTAGTACCTCAAATTTACAGGAGATGTTAATCAATGTATCCAATATCATTTGCTTGACTTCTTTTTCTTATCTATGTATAGTTTTATTCCAAGAGTCCTGCTCTTCTCAGCAAAGATTAGCTGAGCTCTTAACCAGACTTGGGAAGCTAAACTTCCATGGAAAGACTGGGATGAGAAGAAAGGAAAGGATGAAAAGGGGAGACAGAGCTGTGAGATTAAGAGCTTATTCTGGGATAGGATTCTCACCATAATTCTATTGGTTCAGCTGGCATTGGAAGCTTAGCCTAAGCAAGCAGCAATAGGGGCCTAGCCTAGGGAGACTTCTGTCTGGGGATCCTGTTACCCTTTTATTATACACACACACACATACAGTTTCTGCATTCAAGAATCTTGAAATCTTTTATGGATGTAAATCAGACCCCGCTCTGCCAGCTCTCCTGTCCCACACATAGGACAGAGTGCAGTCTGGAACACATACATGGACTCTTCTCCCCAGTTCATCCAAGACACTCGCTATGAGGCTGGTGGGTGACAGGAGAGGAGAGATAGGGCCCCGGACACTGGCTTTTAAATCCACTCAACAGCAATGGGTTTGGGTTTTTGGTTTGGTATCACATACACAGTGGATTCACAATTGACACTCTTGGGAGCAGCAGTCAAGAAATCAAACGTGTTGCATTGGACAAATCTGCTGCAAAGGACTTCTTTAAAGTGTTAAAAAACAAAGATGTCATCTTGAAGACTAAGGTGTGCCTGACCCAAGCAATGGCATTTTCAGTCACCTCATATGCATGTGAAAGCCGGACAATGAATAAGGAAGACTGAAGAAGAATTGATACCTTTGAATTATGCCGTTGGTGAAGAATATCGAATATACTATGGGCTGCCAGGAGAACAAACAAATCTGTCTTGGAAGTACAGCCAGAATTCTCCTTAGATGTGAGGATGGCAAGACTTCTTCTCAAGTACTTTGGACATGCTATCGGTAGGGATCAGTCCCTGGAGGAGAGCATCATGCTTGGTAGGGTAGAGCATCAGTGAAAAAGAGGAAGATCTCCAACGAGATGGATTGATGCAGTGGCTGCAACAATGGGCTCAAACATAGCAACGATTGAGAGAATGGCTCAGTGTTTCGTTCTGTTGTATGGGGTTGCTGTGAGTGGGAGCCAACTCGATGGCACCTAACAACATTACACGTGGGGCAATTTTAAACACTTCTTTCAGGGAGGGACTGCATCTCCTCCTAATGTGATAGCCCCATGTTCTAGAGCAGCGTCATTCCCATGGGTGTTGATGACGAAAAGAAGGTCAAAGGCAGAACTGAGAAACAGAGCCCTCGGCCCAGAAACATGACATTGTGTTTGTCAGAAAGGTTTTTTGACAAAAAAAGAAAAGGAGAGAATTTCAGAAATCTGACCTCAGAATTCCATAATTCCAAGTTAAGGGACCAGATTTTCCATGATAGATTTTGGGGTTTTTTTGGGAAAGGGGGTGGAAGTAGAGATAGGGCATGACAACTTTTGTAATGAATAATTTGAGAAGCCTTATTCTGGGGCAGCTGAGGAGAAATGATGGATCTTCACACATTACATGTAAACTTGTCACTGTGTGACTCAAAATCTGGAAGGTAGAGAAGCTCCAAGCAGCCAGGACAAGGACAAAGCAGGCAGGGAAGAGGATCCCTGACCTGAGTCCTCTGATTGGATCACTCAGACACAGAGGCGGCAGGAGAGGTGTCCCCAGCTGCTCAACGGCCCTGTCGCTGCAGAACTATCATCCTAATTAAGGGAAAGCCCTGCAGATTTGGCTGCAAAAGGAAAGGTGCTGTACACTTCTTTGTGGTCCAGCTAGCTGAGTAAAGCAGAGTGAAGAATGCTCAGAATGAAGCCAAGTTGTGCTAAGAAGCCCACTGATGGTTCAAAAGTGTGGGGTGGGGTGGGAGTTGAAGATGAGCAGGGAAAGAGAAATCAGGAGGATGGAGAAGAAACAGGAAAAGGAAGGAGGGGGAAGGAAGTTTTATGCTAAGCTTTGTCAATATCTAAATTGGGTGTCTCTGTTTAGACAGCCAATAATTTATTTCAAGGCCTGTGAAATCACGTATTCTGCTCTGCTGTCTATGTGAAATCTCATACACACTTCACAGAAATGAATTCAATCCCTGTGGGGTGGGGGTGGGGATTTGAACCCACGCTCCCTGGCAGAACCAGTATTTCTGTGTAAGATGTACTCAGGGTTGGTGGTTTAGCTGGAAGAGGGTGTTAGGCTAGGAGACTTGCATTGAGTCTGTGTTTGAGTATTGAGCACATTTTTTAAAGCTTGTATTGTGTGCTTGTTTGTTATGGCCCAGGAAGGGAATTAAAGTTTCCCTAGTCCCCCAAATGCCCCCTTCCCCTGGCAACACTAGGGGCATGTAGGAGATGCGGACAGCACCGGGTGATGCTGTCAGAGGGGGTGATACCAAAATACCAGGTGGTGCTGTCAGAGGGGGTGATACCAAAATGACTGTCTATAAAATTTTTGTGCAGTGTTTCAGCAGAAATTTATAAAAATATACTTGTAGTTTATTATAACAACAAAAACGTTTTTCATAAGCCCAGCTTACATGTATCAATATACCTACAAGGCTAAAGCCCTATGCTAATTTACTTTTTGAAACTTCTAATGGGCTCCATTCAGAGCTGTCATTATTACCCAATTACAATGATGCTTCTAATCTCGAGATTTCATCTGCACATGCTACAAGCGTTATTGCTTTCATTACCGTCGGTGTTTTTTTTGTCACGGATTTTGTGACTACAATACTACAATATTGTGGTAATTAGCATGGTGAGGGTGACACCATAAGTTACCACACTGGGTGACACCAGCCCTAGTGACACCACTTCCCCTACCTCCTGTGGCATCTCTGCTCAGAATGGGCCACTGCAATGGTCAGGCTGTGAGAGGGGCTCCCTGTGTACCTGGCCAGGTGTTCATAGGACTGTGTGGTGAGCTGACCACAGACTGGCAGTCAACCCCACTGGCACCCCCAGGATCTTTGTAGGCTCCTGAATTCCCCCTTCATCTAGTCACCTGAATCCTTTATCCAAGCCACCCATTTGTTTTCCTCCTGATTCCTTAGCTGTGTTTCTACCATAAAAAAAGCGAAAAACCCCAGCTTCTGCACTAGTTTCACTTCTGTGATTTTAAAAGGCCCCCAAGTCTATGTTGTATCTAAGACAATGGACAGTTCTTATTGGCCTGTCTCCATCCTTCTGGATTCATACTCTAAAGTAATGCTACTGGAAGTGTGGTCCTGGACCTGGATGGATCAGCATCACCTGGGAGCTTGTTAGAAACGCAAATTCTGAGATCCCATCCAGATGTGCTGAATCAGAAACTGTCAGTATGGGCTCCAGGAATCTGTGTTTAACCACTTTTCCAGGTGATTTTCATGCCACACTAAAATTTGAGAACATAACAAAAGTGATGGAATGTCACTTTTGAGATTAGGTTACAAAAAGACTCTGGCTTCTGTCTTGCTCTCCCTCTTCTGCTCTCAGTTGTTTGCTGTGATGAAAACCAGCTGCCATGTTGTGAGCTGCCCTATAGAGAGTCCCTTGTAGTAAGGAACTGAGGGAGACTTCTAGCCAACAGCTATTCTAAGGGACTCCATTTGTCACTTTATATTTTTTTCTCTTCCCAGTATTGGTACTGTTTATTACTGATTAAAATTTACCTTTGAATATGACTGAAAATTTTATTTTGATTATTAAATATCTGTTAAAGCAAAGCAATTTGAAAGATGCCACAACATTTTACATGCTTAAGAGATATCCCTGAAACATGATGCTGTCTTCGCACTGCCTGTGTTCTTATTCCCAGATTGTGAATGAATGAAAGAGAATCCCAATAGGCTTTAGATATCAAATACCAGGAGGAAAGTTGGTTGTGTTATTTACGGTTTTGCTTTATCTGCTGGACAAAAAACTCATTGCCCTCAGCGCTGACTCGTAGTGACCACTGAACAGAGAGACCCAAGGTAATAATGGAAATGGATTAAACATAGTAAAAGTTCATTTCTCTCTCATGTAGAAAACGCGCAGCATTGCACCTCCACAATCATCAAAGACTCGGACTCCTTCAATCTTATTGCTCTGCAATCCTCAAGTTGCATCTTCCATTTTGTGGTCTAAAAAGGCTGCTCCAGCTCCTGCCTTCACATCTGCATTCCAACTAGTAGGAGGAGGACAAAGGGAAGGGAATCATACTTAAATTAGTAACTATGAGGCAACACGATCAGAATCACAGAGGAGACATATCCGAAGTACATGGGTGCTGTTCTAGTCTTGGGCCTCTTTGCCCTTAAATCCATTCTTCTTGCTCTTCTGTGTTTTGTCAAAGGACCATCCTTGCAGGCTACATTTCCCAGGTTCCCCTGTTGGTTGAGTTTCACCTGGATTGAACCAATGGGAGGCACTGGCGAGAAACTGTGGGGCAGGAGGAAAAGTGAAGCCAGGGCATTTCTTCCCATCTGCTTCAGTCTCATGCAATGATTCCAGTGTTGACTGCGTCTTTTCTGTGTCTCTACTCCCACTGGCCCTTAGGCTCTAGTAACACTGTCTCCCTGCTTTGTCTCTCCAGTCCAGGGGTAGTAGTGGCTTCTCGCTGTTGCTAATCTCTGTGTTGCTTCACCATCCTGTTTGTTTTTTTAGCTCTCCACTACCTGAACTCAATTCCTTGTACTAAATCCCCCACTTGTAAGTAGGTAAAGTAGTCAGATGCTGACTGAAACAGGAGGGAGTATTTTATCTAGAAGAGACTTCATAGGGGAAGTGACATTTATACTGGGTCTTCAAGGTCCTCTGACTGATTTCCATTAATTAATTCAAATTTGAGCTTTCTGGGCCTTGGGCCTAGGGAAGACACAAAGGGAGAAATAATATGGGGCTCAGATCTCTTAGCACAGAAATTGTACAACCCAGGGCTGTGGGTCACAAGTGCTTATAACCCAGGATTTCTCAACCTTGACACTATTGACATTTTGAGTCAGGTAATTCTTTGTTAAGGAGCCCTGGTGGTGTAGTGGTTAAGAGCTCAGCTGCTAACTCAAAAGTCAGTGGTTTGAATCTACCAGCTGCTCTGTGGAGGAAAGACATGGCAGCCTGCTTCGGTAAGGACTACAGCTTTGGGAACCCTATGGGGAAGTTCTACTCTGTCCTATAGTGTCACTATGAGTTTGAATTGCCTCAATTCTTTGTTGGGTGCTGTCTTGTGCATTGTATATTATTGACCCTCATTCCTTGTCTCTACCCATAAATGCCAGTAGAACCCCTACCCAGACCAAAAATGTCTCCAGACATTGTCAAATATACCTTGGGGGTAAAATCACCCCTAGTTGACAACCACTACTCTGTATTGGTGGCTTAGCACCAAAACACTAACTGGAGAACATTTTAATCCCAAAAGTCAGAAAGTCACTACCTTCTGAGGAAGGCAGCTGCCATCCTACCCCTCTCCTTCTCCTCTATCTCCCTCAGCCGGTGAGTGCCTTCATTTCTTGTAAACACTGTCAACTAGAGAGCAATGATCCCATAGTCTCTCAGGGAGCACCACGGCCAAACCATTATCTTCCCGCCAAGAAGCAGTAACACAGTAAAGTGAGACTCATCATCACTATAATGTTATAATTCTTTGATTTTTGAGATGCTTGCAGAATTCTGAAGAACATTTAATTTTATCATTCACGAAGAGCCTTTTCTTCCTAAGATACATTTTCTGCTTCCCTCCCAACCCCAAATACACACCTATCCTGGTCCATTGGACAATAAAACTCAAGGAGAAGTACTAATTTTAAAAATAATAACTTCACTACTAGCACAATCAGCACACCATCAAGAGTTACCTGCCACAAGCCAGACATTTTATATTCATGTCAATATATTTTATTAATCTTCACATGAACCTTACAATGTAGATATGGTTTTCCCAGCTGAGAGCTGAAGAACCAACTTGTCTAAGGAAATATAGCTCGTTTGGTGAAGAAATCCAAGTCCTCTTATCAGTTAAAAATAATAGCTGCACTTTATGCTTGCATTGTGGTTTATGAATTTTTAACCATTACATTAACTGTCTTGCTCCCCCTCTCTTGTTTTCTCAGTTATTGCTCTGGTGAAAACTAGCTGCCATGTTGTGATCTGCCCTATGGAGAGACCTACTTGGTAAGGAACTGAGAGAGACTTACAGCCAATGGCTAGTGTGGAACTGAGGACCTAAGTCCAATAGCCCAAAAGGAACTGAATTCTGAACCATGTGAATATGCTGAAAAGCTAATCCTCCCTCCATTGAACCTTCAGATGAGATTGCAGCCCCAGCTGATACCTCGATTACAGCCTTGCAAGAGGCCGTATGCTAGAAAGCCTCACCCAGACTTCTCACCAACAGAAAGTGTGAGATAATAAATGTTTGCTATTTTCAAGTAATTGATTGATTACATTACATTAGATCACATTATGGGATAGAACTAGACCAGTGTTTGGCCAAAGAGCTGAAAACCATAGCCTAGCAAAGTTGACACATAAAATTAACCATCACAATAACCTAAATTACAAAGATAGCGTTTGATTATAAACTGTCATATTGTTTTCCTGTTGTTTCATATAGGTAGATCCCATTTTCCCAGCTGCATTGTAATGTCCCTGAGGGCAAAGGCTATGTCTTCTATTGCTTCCCCAGAGTTCTTGGTACAGTCATAGATCCACTCTTGTCACTTAATCAATACTTGTTGATTGACAGAACAATTTCCCTATGAATTTTCCTTCTTCATATTGAATGAAACAGAATGATCTCACCAAATTACAAAATCCTAGATTTAAGGGATTTTTTTAGTCAATTCCCTGCTTCCAGAGATTTAAGTGACACTAGTTAGAAACTGTTAGTTGCCTAAAAAGGAGGCTCTGCTGCTTTTCCCAGGAGTTAATATAGTAAATGTATCATCTCTAAGTCTATTTATATCTCTCTCTCTATCTACCTATCATCTATCTATCTACTATCTCTATGTCTCTCTATATCTTTTCACAAATAGATGCTCAGATCTTGGTAAGAGAAGATGCTATTTTTTTCCCCTTTGTTATCACAATGAGAAAAACCCAAGGATGTAGAAATTAACAGGAAACACAAGGAGAACAGTCCAAAAGACTCTGGAAATTCCAACATGGTTGGTAAATGTATCAATGATTTCAGTGACTGACCACAGAAACTTCCTTCATCATGCCACCTTCATCACCTTTACCTAATCCATATTTTCTGACCAAACCCTTAATTTGTCAAGCTCAAAGTCAGCCTTCAAGTACCTCTAGGATCATTCATGCTCTGCCATACCTGTTCTTGAAACTCTTCTTGAATTGAACCTCTCTGATGTCCTCATTGTTAATTAAGATTTACAATGTCCATGAGGAAAATAAATATGAAGCACTGAGGGACTTTATACCCCACAGAGCAAGGAAGGTGTGGTTCTTGCTTAGTCAGTCAAATTCACTATTTATTTGTTGAGTACCTTGTATCACCTGTGCCACGTATATTCTCTATAACAGAATACAAACAACTTTGTCCCTGCTCACAACCTAGGGAAGACAAAAGTAAGACACTTAAAACTAGATAAAAATAAAATACCCAGAGTGTGCATTCTTAAAAATAAGCACCATGGGAATTTAGAGAAGCTGTAAAATGTTTGGTGTGGTAGGAGGGAGTTTCATAAAGAACTGGGAAATGGGCTGGTCCATGAAGATGACATGTATCTGAATAGTTGTTGATGTTGTTAGTGGAGGTAGAGGTGGTAGAGGAGAGTTCGTTTTAGACAGATGACATGAGCAAGACCCAGAGTCATGGATAAGTTGGTACACAGGAGAAGCAAGCAAATAGGTTAACGTGACCAGAACCAATGGTTCTTGATGGCAGGGAAAGAGATGGGATGGATATGTCTGGCAGGATCAGATTATGCAGAGCCCGAAAATCCAGAAAGGACAGTTCACATATTATGAAACAGCCAATGGAAAACGTTTGAAGTTTGTAAGCAGAAGTGAACATATTGCATACTGTTCAGACGTCAACTCGTCAGAGGAGCATTATCAAACTCCCTCCGTGATGCCCTGCTTTGGGTGTTGTCTGAAGGTGCCCTGAGTCTTGCTTCTCTTGATAATGGCCCTAAAAGACTGTGAGCTCTGAGAACAGAGCTCTGACTTACCCATCCTTGTGTCCTCAAGGCCTGGCCTGTAGTAGGCCTTCAGTAAATGGACTGAGTGGTGAGTAAATGGACCCCAACAGAAAACCATATGCTCCCTTGACTTTTCAATGCCACTTGAGGACTAATTCCAAGGAGAAGAAGGCCACTAAGTTGAAGAGAAAAAAGATTCTGAATGTTAGAAGGTATGGAGGAGGAGTCTTAAAGCTGTCTCAGACAAAGAGTTCACTTCAGGAGAGCAGAGTTGGAGGAGAGATGAATTGAGGAAACTCTAGGCGTGGAGGACAAGGAACTGCAGATGAGAGTCACAAGTTAATAAAAATGTGTTTGAGAACCATGACCATCTTTCCCTATTCAGAAACATTGTACATTTCAGGCATTACATGGCAATAATATTAGGCATTATTACTGTTGTAACTAATGGGCAATGCTCTTTTGTAGGAAGAGTCATATTCTTAATCTGAAAAACTGAAAAATGTTTCTCCAAATACTTCCCTCTTACTGCTTCCTCCTACCCCGCATTCACATTGGCAAGTGGACATGTTCCCACCAAATGAGTCAGTCAGATAGGAACATTAGTTTATCTGAGCAGATGTCACTTTAAAAAAACATCATTGCACCATTGCACAAAGCTTACCAATAATGTCTGTCATGTAGCGATGGCACTGATATAAAGAAAACGGGTAATTTTGGTGAAATCAAAGGAGGTAAGATTACTGTAATTATAGGAGACTGCTTCTAAATAATCCTGGGGTTGGGGAGAAGAGGCTGTTTTGTGTCATGGGGAGAAGGGAGGAAGCCTGGCAAGTTGGTAGGTTGTCAGAAGGGAGGAGGTGGGGGATGGCAGTCTTTACTGGGGGTATTCTTGTGGCTGACTTACCCTGCCTTGAGCTGAACACTTCTGTAAGGATAAACAAGATCATTGAAGGTCATTGGGAAAAGACTCTAATAAGTTTGCTCAAGATAAGCTATAACTCTTTCTTCTCACAGGTTGCCTAAATCCAACACTTGTTTCAAAGCCCTGCTCAAATTCTTTCCCCTCTGTGAAACCATCCCACTCACTCCAGCCTGCAGAAGTCTCTTCCTCCTGAATGCCAGCAATACTGTCAGTACCAGTTATAGGGCAATTAATTAGGGTGGGTCTGTGGCATCAGCATTGATGAACCGATATCTTCCATAGTTATTTAATCTTCCCTGTGTTCATAGACAGGCTCCTTAACCAGGTCAGCACCTCTTGAAGGGAGGCATGGTAAAGCATACCATCCTAGGACCCTCTAGAGTGCCTTACATAGGGTAGGTGCTCAATACACGTTGGTTGGTTGATTAGTTATTTATGCAAGTGGCCGTTAGCTAAGCTGTGGTCTACCTTTGTGATGTGAGATCTGATGAATTAAATAGAGGAAGGAAATTAACACTTACTGAACACTTATCGTGAGCCAGACCCTGTGTTAGGATTAAATTCTCAATTTAACTATTCACAAACACTGAGAAATAGATATCCTCTAATTAATGATGGGGGTGGAGACTCAGGGAAATTAAAGTCAGTTTCCTAAGTTTAAAAGATTCATAAGTGACAGAAGCTGGGATTTAATTTTGGATTTGTCTGGCTCCAAAGTTTATGTCCTGTTATGAATTGAATTGTGTCCCCAAAAACAGTGTGTTGAGATTCTAACTCCTGTATCTGTGAATGGGACTTTGTTTGGAAATAGAGTCTTTCTTTGAAGATGTTATCAGTTAAGTTAATGAGGTTGCATCAGAGTAGAGTGGGTCTTAATTCCTTTTGCATGGTGTCTTAAAAAGGGAGAGGAGCCCTGATGGTACAGTGGTTAAAAGCTACAGCTGTAGTGGTTTGAATCCACCAGCTGCTCCTTGGAAACCCTATGGGCCAGCTCTACTCTGTCCTAATAGGATCACTATGAGTTGGTATTGACTCTACGGCAACCAGTTATAGAAGTGAGAACAGAAAAGAGGGCAGAGCCATGCAGGGGGAAGACATATGCTGCCATATAAAGGTGCATCTGAAAAGCCAAGGAAAGCCAAGAAATACCTGGTCTACCAGACGCTGGAAGAGACAAGGCTGGATCTTCCCCTACAGCAGATGGAGCACGGTCCTCCCGAAGCCCCAAATTCAGACTTCTAGCCTCCAGAACTGTGAAATAATCAATTTTGTTCTTTAAAAGACACCCACTTTTGGTATTTTGTTATGGCAATCCTAGGAAACTAATAACCCTTTTAGATGACGTGTCTCGTGCCCCCAGTATCGTCTCCTTTTATTTCGCAAACATCAGAATTCTGGCAATTTTATTCTGGTAGCTTGAAACTTTGAAAGCTGTCAAATTAAAGGCGCTACTAAGGTTAGGTGGTAGGCAGTAGACTATGGCCACCAAAGATGCCCATACTCTAAACCCTGGCACCTGTGATATGTTAGTTTACATGGCTTAGTGGAATAAAGGTTGCAGATGGAATGAAGGTTTTTAAATAGCTTACCTTAAAGGAGGTGGATTATACACATAGCAGTTGGGCTTAAAATATATCACTTTAAAGGTTCCTAGTTTTAAAGCAAGGACCCCTGGTGGCGTGGTGGTTATGTGCTCAGTTGCTAACTGAAAGGATGGTGCTTGGAGCCCCCCAGTCACTCCATGGGAGAAAGATGTGGCAATCTGCTTCTGTAAAAATTACAGCCTTGGAAACACTATGGGGCAGTTTTACTCTGTCCTATAGGGTTCCTATGAGTTGAAATAAACCCAACATCAATGGGGTATCCTGGATTATCTGAATGGACCCAATACGATCACAAGGGTCCTTAAACATGGGAGGCAGAAAAGTCAGTGCCAGAGCGAGGACTAGACTCGCCATTGTTGGCTTGGAGGGTGGATGGAGCACAGAAGCCAAGGAATGTTAACAGCTGCTGGAAACTGGAAAAGTAAAAGAAGCATTCTTCTCTAGAGCCTCCAGAAAGGAACTTAGCTCTGCAGACACATTGATTTTAGCCCAGTGAGACCCACATCACATTTCTAACCTACTATGAGAAAACAAATTCATGTTGTTTTAAGCTACTAAGTTTGTGGTAATTTGCTACAGCAGTAATAGGAAGCTAATATATAAAGTAACAATAAACTGGTGTCTGCTACGAACTTAGGAAGGCTTTGACAACAGGTCTGGAGGACTTGAAGGAGAGAACAAGCCATTGTCGGGCTTAGACAGTGGGGTAGAGGGAATGTTGTTGTTGTTAGGTGCTGTCCAGTTGGTTCTGACTCATAGTGACCCTGTGTACAACAGACAGAACACTGACCAGTCCTGCACCACCCTTACAATTGTTGCTATGCTTGAGCCCATTGTTGCAGCCACTGTGTCAATCAACCCCATGAAGGACCTTCCTCTTTTTTGCTGACCCTGTACTTAACCAAGCATAATGTCCTTCTCCAGGGAATGATCACTCCTGATAATGTGTCCAGAGTACTTGAGACAAAGCCTCACTGTCCTTGGCTCTGAGAAGCATTCTGGCTGTACTTCTTCCAAGATAGATTTGATTGTTCTTCTGGCAGTCCATGGTATATTCAGTATTCTTTGCCAACACGATAATTCAAAGGCATCAATTCTTTTTCAGTCTTCCTTATTCATTGTTCAGCTTTCACATGCATATAAAGTGATTGAAAACACCATGGCTTGGGTCAGGTGCACCTTTTAGATTTCAAAGTGATATCTTTGCTTTCGAACACTTTAAAGAGGTCTTTTGCAACAGATTTGTCCAGTGCAATGCATCGTTTGATTTCTTGACTGCTTCTTCCATGGGTGTTGATGGTGGATCCAAGTAAAACGAAATCTTTGACAACTTCAATATTTTTCCATTTATCATGATGTTATTTATTGGTCCAGCTGGAGGGTTTTTGTTTTCTTTGTTTCATTTCAGGAAGTAGCATATGGTCAAGAATCGATGACACTGAAGGAAGAAGTCCAAGCTACACTGAAGGGAGTGGTAAAAATAAGGCTCCAGGAATTGACAGAATACCAATTGACATGATTCAACAAACAGATGCAGAGCTAGAGGTGCTCACTCGTCTATGCCAAGAAAGTTGGAAGACAGCTACCTGGCCAACTGACTGGAAGAGATCCATATTTGTGTCCATTCCAAAGAAAGTGATACAACAGAGTGCAGAAATTATCAATGTCATTAATATCACACAAGTAAAATTTTGCAGTAGATCATTCAAAACCTTTTGTAGCAGTACATAGACAGGGTACTGCCAGAAATTCAAGCTGGATTCAGAAGAGGAAGCAGATGGATCTTGGCTGAAAGCAGAGAATACCAGAAAGATGTTCGCCTCTGTTTTATTGACTATGCAAGGCCATTCGACACAAGGATCCTATACATAAACCAAGACGCAGTCATTTGAACAGAACGAGAGAATACTGTATGGTTTAAAATCAGGAAAGGTGTGCGTCAAGGTTGTATCCTTTCACCATACTTCTTCAATCTGTTTCCTGGGCAACTAATCCATGAAGCTGGACTATATGAAGAAGAACAGAGCATCAGAATTGAAGGAAGGCTTATTAGCCACCTGCGATATGCAACCTTGTTTGCTGAAAGTGAAGAGGACTTGAAGCACTTACTGATGATCAAAGCTTATAGCCTTCACCATGGATTGGACTTCAACATAAAGAAAACAAAAATCTTTACAACTGGGCCAGTAAGCAACATCATGGTAAATGGAGAAAAGAAGTTGTTGAGGATTTTATTTTACTTGGATTCACAATCAATGCCCATGGAAGCACCAGTCAAGAAATCAGATGACATATTGCATTGGGCAACCCTGCTGCAAAAGATCTCTTTAAAGTGTTGAAAAGCAAGGATGTCACTTTGAAGAGTAAGGTGTACCTAACCCAAACTACTGTGTTTCCAATTGCCTCATATGCATGCGAAAGCTGGATAATGAATAAGGAAGATGGAAGAAGAATCAATGCCTTTGAATTATGGTGTTGGCAAAGAATAATGAATAATATCCTGTAGCCAGAAGAACAAACAAATCTGTCCTGCAGTAAGTATGGGCAGAACACTCTTTAGAAGCAAGGATGGCGAGACTTTGTCTCATGTACTTTGCACATGTCATCAGGAGGGACCATTCCCTGGAGAAGGATATCATGCGTGGTAAAGTGGAGGGTGACTGTAAAAGAGAAAAACCCTCAAGAAGATGGACTGACACAGTGTCTGAAATGATGGACTCAGGCATAGCAAAGATTGTACGAATGGTGCAGGACTGGGCAGTGTTTAGTTCTGTTGTGCACAGGGTCGCTGTGAGTTGGAACTGACTTGATGGCGTCTGACAGCAACAACAGTGTTTTCGATTCCTGTGGTTTCCATCCAGTCAGGTCCGTGTGTATAGTTGCTATTTATGTTGCTGGAAAAAATAATTTGCAGTGAATAAGTTGTTGATCTTGCAAAATTCTGACATGTGATCTCCAAAGTCATTTCTATCACCCAGGACATGTTTTACATCTACCAATTCTTCTTGGTTTCCATATTCCAATCACCAGTAACTATCAATGCATCTTGATTGCATGTTCAATCAATTTCAGTCTACAGAAGTTAGTAAAATTTTTCAGTTTTCTCGTCTTTGGCATTAGTGGTTGGTGGGTAAGTTTGTATAATATTTGTATTACCTGGTCTTCCTTGTAGGTGTATGGATATTATTCTGTTGCTGACAGGGTTGTACTTCAGGATAGATATTGAAATGTTCTTTTTGACAATGAATGTGATGCCGTTCCTCTTCACTTTGTCATCCCTGGCAAAGTAGACCACCTTGCCCACTATGGGTGACCCTGCTGCATTTGAAATATCGGTAGCATAGCTTCCAGCATCACAGCAACACGCAAGCCACCACAGCACAACAAACTAGCAGATGTGTGGTGTGTGGAGGAAATGAGAAGAGAAAATCCTAGACAAAAAAAAAGGAGTAGAGCTAAAACAGAGAATGAGAATTGGAGCTCCTGGATGACAGAGACCATTTTCATCCAACTTGGTAGCCCCAGTGCCAAGAACAGAGCTTGAGATAGATAGATGCTTCTTTAAAAAGTCACAGATTCAACAGAATGAACAGAATTCAGCAGATGGAGGAAATGATGAAGTAAGGAAGGAGAGAAAGGCTGGAGGAAAGAAGGAAGGGAGCAGAGAAGGAAGCTACATGTGTATGGGGATAAGTGGTCCCATATGAGGGGAATAGAGTGGGAGGACAGCAGACTTAAGGTTCTGAAAGACATTTATGCTATTTGGACTAGTCCTTTTGTGAAACCTGTGGCCTGGCCTGGAAACTCCATCAACAGTAAAATCCATGCAAGATTCTCACCAATATCATTGCTAGCTTTAAATTTCTCAACCCTTTATTTCTCACACGCTATTGAACAGAAGAAATAGATATATTAGGCAGAAAAATACAATCTGTCAGCATGATAGCCAAAGGGGAGTGGAGTACTGTTGGTTAAGAACAATGGTTTTGCAGGCAATGGGATTGAAAAGATGTTTTCTCTGATATCTCAGGTTTTTGCATCAAGCAATCTTCATTCAGAACATATGGTCTGAAGGATTAAGGATAATATTAGACATTTAGATTGTCTGCATTAATCTTACCCTCCTATTGGAAAGTTTTAAACATGATGTTTAAAGCAGAGTCTTCATCGCTAATTCTTTAAATCCTTTCAGTTCCCATTAAACTGGAGCCAAGAGCTCCAAATCTGACCATATCTCAATACAGGTATTAAAGTACCTGCTTCTCAGATGTCCAGGCAATGTCAAAAAATAATAATGGATAATATTTATTGTCTTGGATTATAATATGAAAATAGCTATCTACAGAACTACTTTCTATGAGCATTGAAAATATTGGTTATATAAGAATTGAAATCTCAAGTTCAGGATGTGAAAGATATTGAGTAGATTTTCCTTGTTCCTGTCTCTTTCTTCTTAATCCTTTCATATTCTCATTTTTCTTCTTTCATAGACACATATACACTCACACAGCCACCCTGTTCACACCTACATTTTAATCTACCTGCATGAAATAATTCACAGAATAACCACAGGTGGAGGTCATCTAATCCAGTCCCTTTTAACAGATAATGGGATTGTGACCACAGAGATACTAGTTAGTGGGAGCAAGAAATCCAAATTTCAAGCCTCCTGATAACCTTCAGAACTATGTGCTTTTTACTGTACCACACTGCTTCTAAGGGCAATACACATATTAGTGAAAATTCTGAAAACACCCAGAGCAACTGTGTTGTGTCTCTTCCCCCTTCCTCTGCTTGGATTACATTTTATATTTATTAATTGAGCCCATCATCAGTTTTCCCACCAAGGTGGGTGGGGAACCAAACTCTTTAATGTCTGTCTTGGAAGGAGGATGCCAAAACGATGCAGAGTAATGGCTAGGAAGAATGCTGGTGTTAGTAGAATTAAAAAATAAGTGGTAAAAAATCACAATATTCGTCAATTGGGGAAATGGTTATATAGGCTGTTACATCCATATTATGAAAATGAATGCTTCAAGTACAAAGAATGAATTGGCTTTACATATTTTGTTGTTAGTTGTTATAGAGCTGCTGTACCCAGAGTAGAACGGTTTCATAGAATTTTCAAGGCTGTGACATTTCAGAAGCAAATTGCCAGGCCTGCTCCAGATTGAGAATTCAACCAACAATGGTATTTTGTACCTTTGAACTCTATATATACCTGGTGCCTCTGGGTGGGTTCGAACTGTCAACTTTTTGGCTAGTAGTCAAGTGCTTAGCCATTTGCACCCAGCAGGCACTCCTAGCTTTACATATACTGACGTGGAAAGATGCCTCTGGGACATTCATTGAGAAAAGCAAATTATAGAATGTGATGTATAGAGTTATCATATTTTTGTTCAAATATATAGGAGAATATGTGGAAAGATACACTCCAAATTGATTTTATTGGTTGCATTTATGGGGTGGGATTGTGGGGAAGATGAACAGACACTTTTTTTTACTGTAGAGGCTCTGCGTAATTTAAATAATATTAAGAGAGAAGTGAGTTGGCCTGGAACATGGTACTTATTGGACAAAAGGTGACGGCAGACCATCACTAGAGCTGCTGCCTTGGTGACCTCCATGCACAGGCTCCCCTCACCTCACCTTCTCTGCTTTGGCGTCTTTACTAAACCCTTAGCTGCTCTCCCCTTTTCCTTTGCTTCCTGCCTCCTCATGCACTGCCTGGTAAACTCAGCCTTACTGTAAGACCCAGGTCTCAGTGGCCCAGCCTCTGATGTCTCCACAAATCTACCCTGAGAACCCGACCCTGGCTTGGAGTGAAGAGTCAAAGCCAAGGTCCAGCCCCCGCACAGCCATTGCATATGGCCATCTGCACTAGCCTTAGCTTCTGCTGATGTTCCCCTCCTTATCCTTGAACATCACCCCTCCATCCAGCCTAGCTAATGCCAGTCCCCTCATTGGGGTCAGCCTCTATGCATGGACAGATCTATTATTTACACAGTTACCACTCTCTGGCTTGTCCTATTGTTGTGCCTCTGCCCTGCCTGCATGCTGGAGTACTCTGGTGTAGTTAGTTTCTGGAATTCAACTAATAATAATATTGTGCACCCTTTGTACTCTGTACCTGGACCTTCTACTGCTTTTCCCATAGTCACTTTTTATAGGCCAGTATCCACCCTGCCCCAGGTTTTTTCTGTTCCATTGCTTTGTGATATTCTTCCCTGCCAACTCTGGACTTTTGAGTGACCACTAGGAAAAAATTAAAATTAAAAAAATTTTTTGTGTGTGTATGTGAAAATGTACACAGCGAAACATATACCAACTCAAGAATTTGTACACGTAAAATTCATTGACATTGATTACAGCCTTCCAGTTGTACAACCATTCTCACTATCCTTTTCCAAATTATTCCTCCAACATTAACATAAACTCACTGCCTCCTTCACTCTTCATCTAATCTTTCAAGATGCTGTTGTCAATTTGATTCCATATAAATAATTTTTTAAAAGAGCACAATGCTCAAGGCAGGCATTCTTTGCTAATCAAGTAAACGACTGTTTACTTTAAAGATAGTTTTCGTTTATGATTTAAGGGTTAAAGATTATCTCTGGGCAATAGCTTTGGGAATTCGGTTTTGGTTTATGATTTAAGCATTAAAGATTATCTATGGGCAATAGTTTGGGGAATTCGTCCAGCCTCAATGGCTCAAGAAAGTCTGGATTCCATGTGAATTTGAAATCCCATTCTGTAATTTTTCTTCTTTTGATTAAGATTCTTCTATAAAATCTTTGATCAAAGCATTCAATAATGGTAGCCAGGTACCATCCAGTTTTCTGGCCTCATGGCAGAGGAAATAGTTGCTCATGAAGGCAATTAAGCACACATTCCATTTCCTCCTCTGATTCCCATTAGGCTCAGTTTCACTGTGATGGATTCTTGGATTGCCTCAGCTCTCCAACTGGATAGTGCCCAAGCTTCAGGGTAGCCATTGTGTGTTGGGAGGATTCTTTAGAAGCTTTAATTTTGTCACTCTTGGGCTTGACTCTCTCCCCTAGAGGGGACTGAAGGTCCAGATGTGGAGCTGGAGGACCATTGCAGCACCATGAACCACAAGCGCCCTTCATCTCCCATTCAGGTTGTAGTGAAGCAACATGGTACTGTCCATCATGGCAGCACTAGATAGTGGAAAAGCCTCCAGCTTTGGAGCCCAGAAAACCTGGTCTTGAATTCCAGAAGCTCTATGTTATGGGACTGAGCAGTCATTTGATCTCTTTGAGCCTAAATTTCCTCAGAATAAGACTGAGGATAATACCTACTTTGCAAAGCTCTTGGGAGGACTAGAGATTATTCATGTGTAAAGCGGCTGAAAGTGGAGTTGCTGAGATTTATGCAAAAGTGGAAACCTGGGAGTTCTGCCTGCTTGGCCTTTATCTCATCTTCCATTCACATCAGCACCCCCATTTCGGGTCTGCCCAAGGCTCTGTTCAGTGAGTTACTTTTTGGGGCCCAATGTAAAGACCGCTGCTCTAGATAACATGAAGTCACCGACATTAAGCTCAGATCCAGGAGCATTAATATACCTAATACTGAGTCCACACAGATGCCTATGACCTCAAAGGTAGGTAGAGGGAGGGTGAACAACTGCTCTGGTTTTTCCAGGACTGTCTCACTTTTACCACTGAAAATCCTGCATCCCAGGAAGACCCTCACAACCAGGTGAACCAAGACAGTTAATCCCCCTAGGAGTAGAAGGTAGACACAGATGAGGGTTGAAAGACAACCCCCAAGGCACTACAGAGAAGATTTTTGCAAAGTGATGTTAATCACAACATTGATTTAAAGTAGCAAGAAACTAGAAAACACACAAAAAAGGAAGTTAAATCATTGTACATTTATCCACATGAGCATCTGGTAGTCACTAAAAACCGTATTTTGAAGTGTGTTTAGTAACAAGAGGAATTTTCATGGTGAAAATTTTCTAGGTGAAAAGTCATAATGTGGGTGTTATTATAGATGATTTTATTTTCTTTTTATAATTTCTCTAATCAGTTTGTATTATCTTTGTAATTATAAAAAAATCAGTAAAAATTACTTTAAGTTTTTTTTTTTTTTTACTACAATAATGAGAGGATTAAATTTATTGGGGGTAGTTCCACTTTCCAGCTCCAAGGGTGCCACTCCCAATTTGCTTGGGAGTAAGAGGGTTCCCAGGATGTGACACTGTCAGTGCTAAAACCAGTTAAGTCCTGGGCACACAGGGATGAGTTGGTCACCCTAATGGAGTCACATATCCTTATCCAAGCATATGCTGTAGCCTTCTCTAGAACTGGTTATTAGGCAGGAAACATATGGGATCACGCTGCTGGGTTGGCTCAGAGCCTGTGAAAAAGAAGCTGGGCTTCCCAACACAAGCATCTTTTCAAGATTGCAAAGATCTGCCTAACTGGGAGAGCCACTTCAGACTAGAAATCACGGGTCTGGATCTCTCAGGTTCTGCCAAAGACCTTATCCAGGATTTCTGTAAGAGGTGATTACAACCAGTTGGAATCAAGATGCTGAAAGCCATAGTGCAGAGATCCAAGAAAAGCCTCACCAGTCCATGAAAAAAGACTCTTTCCCAGATTAAGACTTAGAAGATCCAGGTAAAAGGAGCTGTCCTGATAATGAGTGCTGACCATTCTTTGTCAGTTTCCATGAAGTTATCAAGTTTGGCAATTAAAAAGGCACCCCATGTAAGAGAAAAGAAGCAACATTAGACTGTCTCACCTCTTGGAGATGGCCTCCAAGGACATCTCCCCTGATGCTATAGAGACATTGGTATTTGCTAAGTTCTCTGGCAGCCCCATCCAGCATCTTCAAGTCCCCACCCTCTGTGGGAAAATAACACTAACAGAATTAGACGCGGATGACCTACACCAAGGAAGCACACTGCCAACCTCTCTGAGATACTTGCCAAGCTCTTTTCCCTAAAATTATCTACTCCCACATCCCCAGATTTTCATTTTGCCAAACACTGTACCACTTGTTAGCTAAGCACTGATGACTATCTAGAACCTCACACTGACTCCAACTTCATTGGATATGTATATATATATCAGTACTTTATTGGACTATAATTTACATAATACTCAAATGCACAAATCCTAACATATATAGCTTGATAAATTTTGACAAATGTTCACACCCAAGGCAAATGCCCACATCACCAAGACCAATATACAGAATATTTCTATCACTCCAGGAAGTTCCTTTGCACCCCTTTCCAGTCAATACCCCACTTTTCACCAGAGCAACCACTATTCTGCTTTACATTAAAAAAAAAAAAAATACATTACCACAGCTCATATCTGTACCTGAGTTATTTAGTACTGGTATAACAGAAATGGAGCCCTGGCTATTAACCAAAAGGTGAGCAGTTCAAATCCACCAACCACTCCTTGGAACCCCTCTGGGGCAATTCTACTCTGTCCTATAGGGTCACTTTGAGTCGGAATCAACTTGATGGCAATTTTTTTTTTTTTTAAATAACAGAAATACCACAAATGGTTGACTTTAAAAAACAGAAATTTATTTGTACACAGTTTAGAAGGCTCGAAGTGTGAATTAAGAGCACAGGCTATAGGGGAAGCTTCTCTCTATCCACCCTAGGCAAAAACCCATCTCTCAGCTCCTCTGGCATTCCCTGGAGATCTTCCCCTTCCCCTCTATTTATGCTTCCCTGCTTCTGTGCCTAATCTTCTCTTTTTATACTTTTTGTTAGCAATTGAGTGCTTAACCACTGCACCACAAGTGCTCCTATTATATCCCAAAAGTGATTGACTTTAGACACACCCTACACTGATATGACCTCATTAAAATAGCAAAGAAAGCCCTATTTCCAAATGGGATTACATCTACAGATTTGGGGAACACAATTCAATCCATTACAATCTGACTTCAAAAAACTAAAAAATGTGGGTACAGAACTCAGGAAAGTACTTGAAATAAAAGAAAAAAAAATCAGAAATGAAGACAAAACTAGGAAGATTACAAGAACGAATCAATGAAAAGTATAATGCCATACAAAAAATAGAAGGTAGAAGAATTTAAAAATAAAAGAGAAATGAAGAATTAAATAGAACTTGAGAGAATGTTACAAACATTGAAGAGAGGCAAAGAAAGCCTAACATACGGATAGAAGTTGCGATACAAATACTAGTTACCTACTTACATAATGGGAAGACGTTTCATCTTCCCAGCTCTTTCCTCATGAGTTCCTTTGCCTTTTTTGAGTTTATCTATCATATATCGCAGAGCAGGTATTATAAAAATAGTTTCAAATTAAGAAAAGGAAGGAGAAAATAAGGAAGAGAGGAAGGAAATGGCCTGTGATGTCTCCCTACTTAGAATTCCACAGAAAGTTAGGAAATCTGAAGTATTAACAACCAAGTCAGTTTTTGCCTAGAAAAAATGTGAATACCCTTCTAACTCTGACAATAAGATTCTTGGTAGATTTGCTGTAGAGAAATAGGTTTGTGTTAACTATTCTTATAGCTCCACAGGATGTGTCCCTAGAAAATAATTTACATTTTTTATAAGAATGTTTGAGACGATTAACCTCCTAGTACACCTCATACACAGTGAGAGTTGGGCTGCAAGAGCATAAAGTTGGTGCTTTCATAGATAATGCTTCTAGTTTATAAGAAAAGCTTTGTAAGCCCACCTCTGCTCCCCTACACGGATGCAGTGGATTCTGGAGTTTGGTGGATACACACATCTCTCCTCTGAAATCATCTATTGCCCACATTGGGCTTATCTGCCCCCTGAAAAAGGGCCACCCATGTAAGAACATGTGTGATTATGTTGGTGGTCTACCCATGCTCAGGGTAAGGTCTAAGAAGAGGACCCTGGCTCCACCTCTGTTTTTCTGCTTAACTTGTTCATGTCACCTGGCCTCTCTTCTCCAAGTTATGGAAGATGCTTCCTCTGCTTAGGCTGCTGAACCTTGGGCATTCTTTTCAGTTTCCATAAAGTCCTTTCCTTCTTTTGTTTCTTTTTTCCAGCAGTTGGAACTCTTGTGCTCAGTGAATTCCATGGTGTATGATGGTGGTCTTTGAGGGTCTCTTTGAGAAGAAGCAGTATGGTGTAGAGAAAAAAGAGATCAACCAGAGCTGTAGTCAAATTCTGGATTGTCATGGAGATTAACATGCAATGGTTAAGTGCTCAGCTGCTAATAGAAAGGTTGGCAGTTTGAACTCACTGTGATTATTAGGGTTGTGTGTCAACTTGGCTGGGTCATGATTCTCAGTGATTTGACAGTTATGATGTAGTTTGGCAGTTGTATGATAAAGTGATCACTTCCATGATGAAATTTGATATAATGTGATCACCTCCATGTTGGGATCTGCTATGAGTAGCCAATCAATTGAAAGGGAATTTCTTTGAAGGTGTGGCCTGCATCAAATATAAGTGGACTTTCTGGCAATGCTTGTGGGCTTTTGCTCACTCTGGATCCTGCAGCTGACTCCTGTTCATCTGACTTCCAGTCCTTTGGACTTGAGCTAGCAGCTTACCTGTCATCTTCCCTGCCGATTTTGGGATGCGTTGGTCTTTGCAGCCTGTGAGCAAGAGCCCTGCTGTCTGCCTTGCCAGTCATGGATTCATCAGTCCTTGTGGCTACATGAATCAGGAGAAGCCTCTATCCTGACCCATGGAGTTGGGTCTTTCCAGCCTCTACAACCATTTCCTTGATATGAATCTCATTCTATAGATATTTATACACTTAAGTGGTTTTGTTTCTCTAGAGAACCCAGCCTAAGACACCCACCTAGAGGCTCCATGGTAAGAAAGACCTGGCTATCTGGATCCATAAAGATTACAGCCAAGAAAACCATTTGGGGAGGTCCTACACTGTCTTGTGAAGTCTCTATGGGTCAAAAATCGACTTGACGGCATCTAAAAACAATAACAATGCATGTGAAAGAGTCTAACACACAGTTGGTGCTCAGAAATGTTGGTTTCTTTTCTTCCTCCAGATGGACTGTGGGCTGATTGGTCTCTAGCTGAACTGATGTTTATAGGCTGACAATATCAGTTCCATCTGCAGTAATTTGGCACCAATTAGGAACTCAAATAAAGTGAAAGACAAACACGTAGCACAGATTTGCTCTGAGATTTTTGATATCCTGCTTTTGTTTAGTTTCAGGATTTTAGAAAATAAATAGACTTTGCTTTCATCTATCCTACTATTTTTAGTAAATGCAACACAAAGGCTTTAATTTAGGTGAAGGTTCAAGAGAAGAAAAATGACTTCTATTTAGGATTAATATTGATTTTTTCCACTTGATTTTTAGATAATGTGAATCTTTTGATCTGCTTCCCCCTTTATTTCTGTTTCTCTCTCACACACATCTTAGTATATTTCCAAGAGCAAAACTAGCTTTCTTCTTTAACTGATACCTTTATGCAATGACCTATAAACCAGAAAGAAAACACCTGTATTGTTTTCCACCACAATTTAAGAGATGAGCCAGATTATTAAGGCTGCTTGGGGCCTTAGTAAAAGGAGTGGTCACATAGCAGGTGTCAGGTAGGTTGGCTGTCATCAGCAATCAGTGCTGAAAATAGACAATGTCCGCATGACAGTCAGGTTGATGTCCCTGAGAGAATGGTTCCAGCTCTGCTACTAATTTTGTAATCTTGGGAAAATCACACCACCTCTGGAAGCTTTAGTTTCTTACGGAGTAAATGATGTCTAGGATCTCTTTCAGTTCTGCTGTTCAATTTTTCCTTGAACACAAAAGCAGTAATTAGACAAGACTCAGCTGCCAGGAACAACAATGGAGGCCAGATAAGACAAGCTAGAATATTGATGCATGAACCTTAAGTGGATCTGAAAATCAGTGGAAGGTACTGGAAGCCAAGAAACGGTAAATTAAAGAACAGAGAGAGGTATCGATTCAAACAGAAAAATGTATAATTGGCAAGAGGGCTGTGATGGTTAATGTTGTGTGTCAACGTGACTAGGCTGTAATTCTCAGTGGTTTGGCAGACATGATTTAATCATCTTCCATTCTGTGAAGCAGCCAGTCAATTGAAAAGGGAGTTTATTGGGGGTGTGGCCTGCCTCCAGGACATAAATGGATGTTCTGGCAAATCTCACTCTCTTTCTCGACCCTGCACTCTTCTCGTCACCTGACCTCCAGTTCTTGGGACTAAGCCTGCAGAAGGCTCTGGCCTGCCACCTGACCTGTAGATTTTGTGTTTGTTAGCCACTGTGACCACTTGAGCAGCAGAGGTCTTCAGCCAGTTGCCTAACCCATGGATTTGCCATCCCCCACAATTGAGTGAGCCATCTCCTCGTAATTGCATGAGCCATTCCTGGAATTAAATTTCTCTCTCTATGTATCTATATATGCTTCACTGGTTTTGCTCCTCTAGAGAACCCAGACTAAGCCAGGGGCTACTTCATCATAATCTTTCTTTTAGCTTTTACTCTCTTTACCTCTACTCTCCCCTTTCCCACTGACACTATTGAACCCAGCAAATCTAATGGGTGAGCATTTGAGGGTGAGCCATAGACATGCTGACAAAAGTAAAGGACCACAGAGTGGCGAGTATGGGGGCAGCAACATGTCCAAATAGAGTAATTGCAAAGAAGCATGACTCAATCCAGGTTTGGGGGGCAGAATTGTGAGCAGTAAGATGAGCCCCCCAGATTGGAAGGCACTCAGAGGATGACTGGGGAAGAGCTGCCTCCTCAAAGTAGAGTTGACCTTAATGACATGGATGGAGTAAAGCTTTTGGGACCTTCATTTGCTGATGTGGCACCACTCAAAATGAGAAGAGCTGCAAACATCCATTAATAATTGGAACCTGGAATGTATGAAGTATGAATCTAGGAAAATTGGAAATCATCAAAAAATGAAATGGAATACGTAAACATCGATATCCTAGGCATTAGTGAGCTGAAATGGACTGGTATTGGCCATTTTGAATGGACAATCATATAGTCTACTACGCTGGGAATGACAACTTGAGGAGGAATGGCATTACATTCATCCTCAAAAAGAACATTTCAAGATCAATCCTGAAGTACAACGCTTTCAGTGATAGGATAATATCCATACGCCTACAAGGAAGGCCGGTTAATACGACTATTATTCAAATTTATGTACTAACCACTAGGGCCAAAGATGAAGAAATAGAAGATTTTTATTAGCTGCTGCAGCCTGAAATTGATCGAACATGTAATCAAGATGCATTGATAAGTACTGGCAATTGGAATGTGAAAGTTGGAAACGGAGAATCAGTAGTTATACCTCCCAATACAGGCCATTTAGTTTTCACTTTTCTCTGATGATTAGAAAGTTGTTTTCTTCTGTGGGCTCAAATATGGATTGCTTTAGCAGCTAATCAATATTCTTTGTTTTATTTCCAGAGCTACAGAGGCTAGAACTCTGAGGCTCTTTGACTCTGAGGACAGCTGGTATGTACCTTTGCAATCTTCTTTTCTTTACACTTAACTGCCCATTTCCCCTTAATGGCCAATAGCCAAACTCTTCACCTTCCTTTGGGTAAGCTGGCCCCCTGTGACAGTCCTAGGTCTTCTCAGTTCAGTCTTCATGGGAATCTCTGCCCCAGGTTCTCTGCTCGAATTGCCTTGTTTGGCCCTTCCATCACATAATAAGGAATTAAAGCATCTGTACAAATGCAGCCTTCAGCCTGCGAATCACGTCTGTAAGGCTCACATCTCATTCTTCAGGCTAGGTCCTATAGCAGAGCTGATGAGAGCTGAGTGGTCACGTCCAAATGGAAAATGTTGGCCTCCCACAGCTTTCGTTCTGAAAAGTTTGTGGACACTTGGAGCCCTGGCACTGCTAAGCAGTTGCTGTCATTCCCATTGACTGCTTATTCTTTAACACTTTCACAGATAATTTGGCTGTGTAACCTCATTATGATAAGCACATCAGATACAGCATGTAGCACTAGACTCTGGGAAGAGAAATCAGAATGCCCTCCTAAAGGCAAATATGTCAATATATTGCTTCATACATTAGCCAGCTTAATATAGTGGAAAGAGCGTGGATCTGGGTTCATGAAAAACTGAGTTCAAATTGTAACTCTGCCACTTACTACTGAGTCACCTCAGGCTTTGGAAGCATTAAATTAGACGGTAATAATAAAATGTCTGGTACAGTTGATGATACCTGGTAGTTGCACAGTGTGTTGCCACCCTTAATCCTTTTCCTGGAAACCAATCCTGCATTATATTTCCTGAGACGCCTGGAAATCTCAAAGCAACATGTCTTCATATCTTTGTTTGAAAAATAACTTCCTGGCTAAGAAATATGTCCTATTAACAACTGGTTAATGTGGATTAACCAGTGAGGCAAGAGTGGATTTGCCAATAAGCAAAGTTAAGTGCTTACTTAGTAATCTGTAGTGAACAATTTCACATGGGTTTCACATGTAAGAAAGCGCAAATAAGACCCTGCTCACCTTGCTTCCTGGGGAATCCGTCCCTGCCTGTTATCCTTTTTGCAAATTTCCTCACTAGTGTGATTACCTCTCCTGGACCCCTCGGAGTGACTTTTCTCCCCTGGGCAGGTGCTCGGTGAGGCTGCCCCGCTGCACTCCTTGCCAGGGCCTGCTCTTACTCACCATGTCACTCTTGTGACTTTGAATTGACTGCAGTGGAATAAACAGAAGGTTGCTCGGAATCTGGATGAATGAGCTATTCTAATGGGGGCTAAGCTGGGGCTGCTGAACTCTCCAAGTTCTTACAAAATAAGAAAGAAAGAAAATGCCACTTTTTGATTAAGTTGAAAATCAGGAGGACTGGCAAAAAATGAACGGAGTATTTCGTTTGGTCTTTTGATGTCACAAAGGGACATGTTGTTGTTTCATGTAGACCGTGTCTTGTATCTCGTGCCACGGCACCATACAGGCGCTTTGTGTACACGGCTAGGTGCTCAACCCTGCTAACAGTGAGGCTAAACGAACAAGCTGACATCGGCAAAACTCATATCCAATGTGATCTGAACCTTACAGAATGTAGAAAGATGCCATAAAAAAAAAAAAAAATTTTTTTTTTTTTTTTCTCACATGTCCCGGAGGGTACTATGTGGTGGGGACATCACTGAGTTCAAGCACCACTTGTATGACTTTGAAAAAGTAAAGTAATCTCTGTGTCTCCATTCCTCATTTGTAAAATGGAATTAAATATAGCCTACTTCATAGGGTGGTTATGAGAATTAAGTGAAATTATTTATGTAAGACACTTTGAACGGTGCCTGGTGCATATTCAGTTTTGTATACAGGATTGCCGTTACAGTCAAACCCCGACAAAACACCTGAAGTTCAGAAGGACCATTAGCTTCCCTCCACACCTCAACCACTCTGATTGCTAGACAGTTTGTTTTTCCAATTTTTATTAATTTAATAAATATTACTGATAACCTGGAATGTTCCAGGCACTATTCTGGGTGAACAGAGGTGAGTAATACCACCAAAATCCTTTCGTTTATGGTTCTAAATCTGTCTCCTTATAAATTCTGCGTGATGGTTCTGGCTTTACCATGAGCAACAGTACCAAATAAATTTGCTCCCTTTCATGGCTAGCTGTAGGCCTTTAATTTGAGGATAGCTCTAGCTCTTCTTTAGTTTTGCCTTTTCTGATTAATTAAATGGGACAATTCTTGCCACTGTGTCTAGCGTGATAGATGATTTTAAGCCCAGCTCCTGGAGCCCTGTCTTCAGAAGCCATGGAGGAAAGAATGAGCTAAGTGGGAAGAGCTCCCGCTCTGGGCTCCACTTTAACCGGGGCAACCCTGGGACTCTAGTCCTGCTCCTGGCACCCTCCCAGGCTCCATCTGGCTTCACTCTTGCCCTGCTTGCTCCTGCTCTGGAATTGGCTAGCTCACTTTGTACCGTTAAGAGGATTTTAGTTTTAAATCCATTCTCTGGCTGTTTCTGCTCCTGCTTGTTGCGTATACCATCCTGCCACTGGCGCCCTACTCAGGATTCGAACTATCCTACCTGGGCCCAATCTAGCCTCCAACATGATGATTTCAAATTGATGCAAGTTCCTGTTTGTAGTAAATGCTTTGTTTTAGTAGTCCTAAACTCCTTGAGGAGTCCCTGAGTCGTGCAGATAGTTAAGGCACTTGGCTGCTAACCAAAAGGTTGGAGGTTCGAGTTCACTCTGAGGTGTCTCAGAAGAAAGGCCTGGTGATCTATTTCTGAGAAATCAGCCACTGAAAACCCTATGGATCAGTCCTACTCCAACACGCATGGGGTCTCCACGAGTTGGATTCAACTCAACAGCTGCTGAGTAAACTCCTTGAGCTCTGAGCCAGACCAGCTTATGTAAGCGGATGGAATAAACCGCACATGTGTTACCGAGTGCAAGATGCCCTTGGTTGTAAGGTGGACCGATATTTCAGGTACTGTAAAGAAAAGTGTGGCCAAGTAAACCGTTGCCACCGTCCTTCCTTACCACTTACAACTCTGATTTATACTTACCAAAGGAGCGCTTTTAGACTTACTTAGCAGTAGTTTTTTTTTTTCAATCTTACCTCACTTGTGCATAATTAGCAACCAAGTCCCATTACATTTCAAAAGCTTATACAGTAACTGTTTACCAACGCGTCAAGGATCCACGTGCTTGCTGGTTGTACAGAGCTCTTGGACTTCCAGCCTTACGGAGGCCTTTGGCATCCATCGGTGTTTTGTGTGTGCCTGAGCACATCTTTGAGAAGCATCTTATCCTTGGGCAGAGGTGGATCTGCTTGTAGCGAATGAAGCTTAGGTTTCAGGGCTTCTCAGCCGCACAAGTCCCTGCCTTCCTCTGAATGGGACACGATAGTAGAGAATCGTGATATGAAAAGGCGATCAAAGAGTATACAGCCACAAAATCTCGGAAAAAGTACTAAAAAGTCATGCCAAGAATTTAACTAATAAAAATATTATCTTGTCTTCAATTTCATTATATTTTGCAGGTTTTTAAAATTTATAATTCATCATGATTTATTTTCTTTTTAAAATAAACTATAAAAAAAACCACTATTGCACCCAGTTTTTATCCATACTTTTGTGTTCTCTTTGCTGGGGAGCCCATTACCGTAGAGTCACGCTGACCCCAGAGCAGAACTGTGCTCCACAAGGTTTTCAGGGACTGTGACCTTCCGGAAGGTGACTGCCGGCACTTTCTTCTCAAACATCTCTGGGTGGATTTGAACTGACTACCTTTCAGTTCGTAGACAAGTATTTAACCATTTGCGCCAGCCAGGGACTCCTCTTTGCTAGAGAGGGGATTGCAAATTGTACAAACCTAGGGCCCTGCCAAAATCTGGATTTGCCATTCTTACATACAGTGTTTTGGTTTAAATTTAAGTATGGTGGCAACTCTAGGCCACTGGTAGTACACATGCCATCACAGTGACATGCTGCTTTTCATAATTTGTGCTCATAATTTTGCTCTCTTTAGCTCCTTTTGGAAACCCTGGTGCTATGGCTGCTGACCAAGAGGTCAGCGGTTCAAATCCACCAGGCACCCCTTGGAAACTCAATGGGGCGGTTCTGTTCTGTCCTATAGGGTCTCTGTAAGTTAGAATCAACTCGATGGCAATGGATTTGGTTTAGCTCCTTTAGCATTGGTATTATTTTGAGGCATGAAGTATATCATGTTTTCATTAGCATTTTCTACTTGACTAATCTTAGTTTTGTTTTTCCTTAATTAAATCACATGTTATCAGAAGTTAAGAATCATCTGTTCAAAGTTAGCTGAAAATTTCTGGTGAATTGATGTCCTGCTCAGTAAATGAATTGGTCATACCAGCCTCTCATTGCTTTAGAATTTCTTTCATCTATTCCAAGATTTTTGGGCATTTTTTCCTTGCCTTCAGTTGATATATGATAGGTGTTATGGATTAAATTACACCCCCCCCCAAATATGTGTTTTAAGTCCTAACCTCTATGCCTGTAGTTATAATCCCATTTGGAAAGGGGTTGTCTTTGTTATGACAATGAGGCAGGATTAGCGTAGGGTGTATCTCAAGATATAACAGAGATTAAACAAGCACGATAGCAAGCAGAGATGGGGAAGAGACATGCCAAGCCACATGAAGATTTCCCAAGAGCAAAAGCTCAAAGACACAAAGACCCTCCAGAGCTGACAGAGAAAGCCTTCCCCTAGAGCCAGCACCCTGAATTCAGACTTCTAACCTCCTAAACTATGAGAAGATAAATTTCTATTTGTTAAAGAAACCCATTTGTGGTATTTCTGTTATAGCAGCACCAGATAACTTAGAATTTGGTATTGAGAAGTGGGGGTGCTACTCTAACAAATACCTACAATGTGGTAGTGGTCTTGGAATTGGGTAACGAGGGGACGCTGGAAGAGTTTTAAGGTGCTCTCTTAGGCTGGGTTCTCTAGAGACGCAAAACCAGTAAGGAGTATAAATATATATGTGGAGATTTATATCAAGGAAACATCTCACGTGCTTGTAGAGGTTGGAACGTCCCAAGTCTGTGGATTCACAGAGCCACAGAAGGTGGTAAACCCAAGATCAGTAGGTCAGAGAACAGAGCTCCTGCTCAGAGGCTGTGAAGGTCAAGGAATCCCCAAGGTTGGCAGGCCAGATTGAAAGGTTTCTCCTGATTCACGTTGCTGCTGGGGCTGGCGAACCCAAGATCAGTAGGTTGGGGAGCAGGACTCTTGCTCGCAGTCTGTGAAGATCGATGAATCCCAAGATGGGCAGTTAAGCTGCTAGCTCAAGTCCCAAGAACCGGAGGTCAGACAAGAGACAGCTGCTGGATCCAGAACAAGCCAACAACCTTGGCAAAGTGAGCAGGAAGGAAGTAGGAGGCAGAAGGCAGAGAGATGAAGGCTGAGGTGCTGGTGAGCCACCACATGGCTCACCCCCAACAGTACCTCTCAGCAGAATCCATCATGGGGGTGATCACATATCAAATTTCAACAGGGAAGTGATCACAACATTATACAACTGCTGAAACACTGAGAAATCATGACCCAGCCATGTTGACACACAATGTTAATCATCACAGGTGCTTAATAGTAAAAACCTAGATTGCATTAAAGAGACTGTTGGTAGAATTATGGATGTCAAAGGCAATTCTTGTGAGGGTTCAGAAGAAAGCGAAGAGAGCTATATAGAAAGTCTATACCATCTTAGAGAATACATTTGATGCCAGCAACAGAATGTTGCTAGAAATGTGGACATTAAATGTGCTCCTGGTGAGGCTTTAAAAGGAAATAGTGAACATATGATTGGACAATGGTGGAAGGGCGATGTTTTTATGTAGTGGCAAAGAACTTGTCTGAATTATGTTCAAATGTTTGGTGGAAGGTAGAATTTGTAAGTGATGAGCTTGGAAATTTGGTTGACAAGATTTCTAAGCAACATCTTAAAGGGGTCGGGTGGTTTCTCCTTGACACTTATCATAAAACGCAAGAGGAAGGAGATGGACTTAAAAATGAGCTGGCAAGATGAAAACAACTTAAAGATTTGGAAAATTCTATTGTACAAATTAAGGACAAATGTCCTAGAATTTTCACCAAGGATGTCGCTACACAATTTTTTTTTTAAAGGAGATTAAGCCTGTGACTGATGGATGTAACCAACTACCACAGAAGAAAACCCATCAGCTCAGACTGAAGGGGACAGAAAAAGAAGAAATAAAAAGAACACTGTCTCTTGGAATTCTACAGGCAGAGAACAGGCCAAAGGGGCTACTATATCTGTTGTCTTCCAAGAAAAGAAAATGACCATCCTTGAAGCTGCTTAGAGATAAGTAGATCTGTTGGAAAGGGCACGGGAAGCAGAACCTTCTCACTTTCAAAGGATGGGGCCACAGTCTCCTGGATCTCAAAGGGTGGGGCCAGGGCCTTCTAGGTTTCAAAGAGATCTTTGCCATCTTGGTTCCAGAATGTGGGGTTGCTATTAAGGTGTGCCTGTGGAATGCGGCCACTGCCCAAAGCTAAGGGGGTGGGACTGCCATACCCAAAGTGCAGAAGAACAGGGCCTGCCAGGGCTGAGGGTGTGGGGTCGCCACTCAAATGGACTGGGAGAATGGGGCTGTCCAAAGCTGAGGGAGCAGAGTTGCTGTCCCAGTGGGCCTGCAGGCAAAGCTGAAGCCTAGGGCCAAGGGGTCACCACCCAGAATCTGGAAGGCACAGCTGGTACCCAGAATCTGTAGGGCAGAGCCATTGCCTAGGTGGTCCCAAAGAGCAGAGGATTATTTTCAAGCCTTGTTCTGCTGGGTTATGGACTTTGTGGGTGCTTGTTATCCCTTCTTTCCTTCTAATTTCTTCCTTTTTTAATGGAAATGTTTACCTTGTGTCTGTCCCACCATTGTACTTTGGAAACAGATAACTTGTAGTCTAGATTCAGAGGTGCATAGATGAAGAGGAATTTTGCTCAAGGATGGAATACACCTGAAGTTTCACCCATATTTGATTTAGATGATTAAAAAGATGAGATTTTGGACTTGGAGTTGATTTAATACTTTTTAGATCATGTGATGGAGTGACTGTGTTTTACATGTGGCAAGGATATAAATTTTGGGGAACCAAAGGGTGGACTGTTATAGATTGAATTGTGTTCCTCAAAAATATGTGTTGTAAATTATAACCTCAACAATGCCTGTGGTTATAATCCCATTTGGAAATAAATTGCCTTTGTTATGTTAATGACATAGGAGTAGTGTAAGGTGTATCTTGAGTCAATCATTTTTGAGATATAAAAGAGATTAAACAAGCAGCCTAGAGGAGGTGGAGCCAACATGGGGCACTAAGCAGATGCATCATGCTGTCCCTCTGTAGCAAAGACTCAAAAAACTACCTAAAACAGATACAAACATCAGTCCTGGAACCCTAAGTATCAAATGAAGGAATAAAGAAATAGAACACCAAACGGAAGAAGAAACTGACAGAAAAACAAAGAAAGACGAAAGATATGGAGTGGAAGTCCCCTGCCAATTAACACGGCACAGTATCATCTTAGAGCACAGCCATCAATGACCCCAGACAGGGAGTACAGGAAGGCAACTTCCTGGAGCTCCCAACAGGAGACAGAGCACCCGGTAACCAGAGAAACACACTTCCTCACCCATCACTTTTCTGCCCTATACAACACCTCCACTCCTCCCAGTGGGCCTTGCTGAGCCACCTTGGCTACAGAGCTACTGGCCTCTACCAGCACAGGTCCACTCTACTTCCACCATTATTTTTTCCACACATTTTTTTTTTCCTTTTCCTCTTTTTCTTTCTCTCTTCCACCTAGCCTGTACCTCAGCTCTACCCCTTCCTGCCGGGCCATGCCACGCCACCTTGATTACAGAGGCACCAACTCATTGCCAACCAGAGTCCACCCCACCCCCACTTGCTGGTTCCACCCATGACATCCCCCCCTTTCTTCTTTTAATTTCTCCCTCCCACCTAGCCATATACTCCACCTCTACCCCTTTCCGCCAAACTACATCACGCCACCTTGGCAAGAGAGCCTCTTGAGCACCGCGAAACCGGGTCCACCTGACCTCACCCCCCAGTTCCTGCCATGTCATTGTTTTTATTTTGTTATTCCCCCCCCTTCTTCATTTTCTTTTTTCCCTTTCACCTAGCCCAGTGCCCCACCTCTACCCATTCCCACCAAGCACGAACGCCTCCTTGGCTAGAGAGACTGCTGCCAGCCTGGGTCTACCCCATCCCCACCAACTGGCTCCTGCCACAAAATTTTTTCCCTTTCTTCCTTTTTTTGGTCCCTCCCACCTAGTCCCATACGCCACTTCTACCCCTTTCTGCTGGGCCTCTCCACACCACCGTGGGTAGAGAACTACTAGCCTGCTACAAGCCCAGGACCACCCCAAAGCAACTTCCAGCTCCTACTGTGCCATCTTTTTTCTTTCCCTTTCCTCCTTTTCTTTCTCCCTCCCACCTAGCCCTGTCCTCACTTCTACCCCTTCCCTCCAAGCTACAGTGAGCTTCCTTGGCTAGAGAGACACTGGCCCATCACCAGTCTGGGTCAGCTCTTGCTGTGCCGTTTTTTTCTTTTTTTCCTCCCTCCCACCTAACCCTGTACACCACCTTCCCACCAGGCCCACTGTGGGTAGAGGGCTACTGGCTTGCTACCACTGCAGGTCCACCCTGCCCCCAACTACCAGCTCCTGCCACACCATTTTTTTCTATGTTATTTCTCTTCCTTTCTATTTTATTTTATTTATTCCTTTTTTCCCCTCCCACTAAGCCCCATAAGCCACTTCCCCTCTCCCCCTGGGCTGTGCTTTACCACCATGGCTAGAAAGCCACTGAACTGCTGCTTTCTACCTCCCACCTAGCCCTGTATGCCACCTCTTCTCCCTCCCCACAGTTACCCAGGTCTACTCTGCTCCCATCTGCTGGCTACCACAATTTTTTCTTTCTATCTCTTTTCTTTTATTTGTTCCCCCCACCTAGCCTTGTACCCTTTACCCCTTCCAGCTACATCTTGCTGTGCCACTGTGACTAGAATGTTACCAGCTCATGCCCACTGCCTCACCAGGCCCACAATGCTTCTCCTCTCTTGCCACTCAAATGGAGGGAAGTGAGCCTGTACCACTCCCCAGCCACCACCGTATCCTATCTGGCAAGGGGCTGTGAATGATCCAATACCACTGGGCCAACATCAGGAGACAGACAGTGCCCACTCAGTCCACCCTCAGCCACCTGGCTAATCCAGTATACAGTGAAGTGGGCTCACCCTGCCTGCTGCTGTCCTCCCCACCACAAGGTGGTGAGAACTATTGTGCCCACAGACAAACAAGCAACAAACACACCTGGCCTGCTTGCCCTGACATACCAAAACAAAACTAAGAAGCAGGGCCAAACAAATGAACATGCAATCAATATATAAAGAAAATAATATCTTAATGTCTTCAAGACAGCAGACAATATCAAAATGTATAAAAATGCAAGACAAGATGGCTCCATCAAGTGATCAAAATAAAAAATCAGATGACATTTTGGTAGAGAAAAGGCAGTGGAACTTCTGGATATGGAATTCAAAAGACTAATATTTTGGGCTTTCCAAGAGATTAGGAAAGAGATCAAGCAAAACACAGACAAAATCAAGGAAAAAATAGAGAAAATCATGGAAAACATGGGCAAAACCAAAAAAATATAGCCAAAATCAAGGAAAGACAAAGAAATAGAATAGTTCAGGAAAATAATACAAGAACAAAATGTCGAATAAAGAAACAATTAGAAATCATACAAAAATGGCATTAGAAATCCAAAAGATAAATAACAAAATTTTCCAAACGGACAACTCAATAGAAGGTTTTAGGAGCAAATTTGAAATAAAGGAAGACAGGACTAGCAAGATTGAAGACAAATCCATGAACGCCGCTTTGAAGAAAAATCAGAGAAAAGAATGAAGAAAACCTAAGAATTATGTGGGTCACACTCAAGAGCAAAAAACTGTGGGTGATTGGAGTCCAGAACAGGGGGAGAAAATGGAAAATACAGAGAAGACTGTTGAAAATTTGCTGGCAGAAAACTTCCCATATATCATGAAAGAGAAGCAGCTGACTATCCAAAGAGCGCAACAAACTCTGTATAGGATAGTCTTCAAAATAAAGTCACCAAGACATATCATAATCAAATTTGCCAAATCCAAAGACAATGAAAGAACACTGAGAGCAGCTCAACAAAAACAAAAAGTTACTTACAAAGGGGAAACAATAAGACTAAGCTCTGATTACTCAGTAGAAACTATGGAGACAAGAAGACAATGAGATGACATATAAAAAGAAAAAAACAAAACCCATTGCTGTTGAGTTGATTCCAAATCATAGAAACCCTATATGATAGCATGGGCCTGCCCCATAGAGTCTCTAAGGAGCACCTGGTGGATTTGAACAGCTGACCTCTTGGTTAGCTGTGGTAGCACTTAACCACTACGCTACCAAGGTTTCCAGAGATGACATATATAAAACCTTAAAAGAAAAAAAAAATGCCAACCAAGAATAATATATCCTCCAAAACTCTCTCTCAAACACAATGATGAAATTAGGACATTTCAAGATAAACAGAAATTAAGAGAATTTGTAAAAACTGAACCAAACTTACAAGAAATATTAAAAGGAGCCGTTCGGTTAGAGAACAACATCGGATAACAACCAGAGTCTAGGACACAGGGCAGTATCAACTAGATACCAACCTAGGTAAAGAATTCTCGATAGTAAAACAAAGCCAAAAGACTTAAAACAGGGAAATGGAGATGTCAATCTGTAAATGATACAACGTCAAAACAATAAAAGGGGGAGTGAACATTTAGGAATAGAATTTTCAAATGGAGAGGAAGTCTAGGCAATATCAAGTAATAAAAGACTAGCTCAAACTTCAGAAGATAAGGGTAAATTACAAGGTAACCACAAAGAAAGTTAACAAACCCACTAAAAAAGACTATAAAGTCTCAGTAAACACAAAATCTATAATAATGAAAGCAAATCAGTAAACAAAAGGAACTCAGCATAGGAAAGAAAGTGAAACAAAGAAAACGTCAGGGCCACAAAAAAAAAAGCATGACAATGTGACAGCAATAAACTCATACCTATCAATAATCATAATGAATGTAAATGGCTTAAATGCACTTGTAAAGAAATGGCGAGTAGTGAAATATATAAAAAAGCATGACCCATCAATGTGCTGTCTATAAGAGACATACCTTAGACACAAAGACATAAATATATTAAAAATGAAAGGACGGAAAAACATGTTGAGCAAATAATAACCAAAAAAGAGCAGAAGTGGCAATACTAATCTTAGATAAAATAGATTTTAAGGCAAAATCAACCATAAAAGATAAGGAAGGGCATTATATAATGATAAAAAGGACAATCCACCAAGAAGACATAATCTTAAAAAATATCTATGCAGCCAAAGACAGGGCTCCAAAATATATAAATTCTACAGCACTGAAAAGAGAAATAGGCAGTTCCACAGTAATTGTAGGAGACTTCAACGCACCACTCTAGGTAAAAGGCAGAACATCTGGAAAGAAACTCAGCAAAAATACAGAAGATTTAAATGCCAAAACCAACCAACTTGACCTCATAGATATATAGAACACTCTGCCCAAAAGCAGCAAAGTATACATTTTTTTCCAATATACATGAACATTCTCCAGAAAAGACCATATTTTAGGCCATAAAGCAACCCTCACTAAAAAAAATCAAAGTAATACAAAGCATTCTCTATGATCACAATTCCATGAAAGTAGAAATTAATAACAGGAAGAGCGAGGGGAAAAAAAAATCAAATATAAGGAAACTGAATAACACCTTGCTTAAAAACAACTGGGTAATAGAAGAAACCAAAGAGGGGATAAAAAAATTTCTAGAATCAAATGAGAATGAAAACACATCATACAAAAATCTTTGGGACATAGCAAAAGCAGTGCTCAGAGGTGAATTTATAGCAATAAATGCACACACCAAAAAAGAACCGAACAAAATCAAAACGTTAGCCCTACAACTTGAACAAATAGAAAGAAAACAGCAAAAGGCATCAGAAGAAGGGAAATAATAAAGACTAGAGAAAAATAATTGAAATAGAGAACAGAGAAAACAATAGGAAGAATCAACAAGACCAAAATTTGGTTCTTTGAAAAGATAAACAAAATTGACAAGCCTTTGGCCAAACTGACAAGAGAAAAACAGAAGAGTAAGAAAATAGCCCAAATAAGAAATGACATGGGGGACATTACAACAGACCCAGCTGAAATAAAAAAGGTAATAACAGAATACTATGAAAAATTTCATTCCAACAAATTTGAAAACCTAGAGGAAATGGATAAATTTCTAGAGACATAATACCTGCTTTAACACAAGCTGAGAACAAAAATCTGAACAGACCCATAACAGATGAAGAGATTAAAAAGGTAATTAAAAAAACTCAAAAAAAAAAAAAAATGCCTGGCCCAAATGGATTCAACTCTCTACCAAAAATCCAGAGAAGAGTTCATACCAGTACTACTCAAACTATTTCAGAACATAGAAAAGGAACGAATACTCCCAAATTCATTCCATCCATAGCCCTGATACCAAAGCCAGGCAAAGACATCACAGAAAAAGAAAATTACAGAGTAATATTTCTCATGAACATAGATGCAAAAATTCTCAAAAAAATCTTAGCCAATGGATTTCGGCATCATATTAAAAAAATGATACACCACAACCAAGTGGGATTCATACTAGGTATGCAAGGATGGTTCAACATTAGAAAATCAATCCACATAATCTACTACATAAATAGAACAGAGGAAAAGAATCACATGATCATCTCAATTGACACAGAAATGGCATTTGATAAAGTCTAACATCCATTCCTCATAAAAACTCTCAAAGTAGGAATAGAAGGGAAATTCCTCCACATGATAAAGGGCATCTATGCAAAACCAACAGCCAACGTCATTCTCTAAGGAGAGAGGCTGAAAGCATTCCCCCTGAGAGTGGTAACAAGGACACACTTTATCACTATTCAATAAAATAAAAAACATCAAAGTAATGCAAAGCATTCTCTATGATCACAATGCCATATAAGTAGAAATCAATAACAGGAAGAGCAAGGAAAAAAAATGCTATACTCCCTACTAAGGAGCATTCTGGCTGTATTTCTTCCAAGACAGATTTGTTCATTCTTCTGGTAGTCCACAGTATATTCAATATTCTTCGGCAACGCTGTAATTCAAAGGCATTGGTTTTTCTTCGGTCATCCGTATTCATTGTCCAGCTTTCCCGTGCATATGAGACGATTGAAAACACTATGGCTTGAGTCAGGCCCACCTTAGTCCTTAAAGTGACATCTTTACTTTTTAACACTTTAAAGAGATCTTTTGTGGCAGATTTGCTCAATGCAATGCATCGTTTGTTTTCTTGGCTGCTGCTTCCATGGGTGTTGATTGTGGATCCAAGTAAAATGAAATCCCTGACAACATCAATCTTTTCTCCATTTACCATGATGTTGCTTATTGGCCTAGTTATGAGAATTTTTGTTTTCCTTATATTGAGGTGTAATCTATTCTGAAGGCTGTGGTCTTCGATCTTCATCAATAAATGCTTCAAGTCCTCTTCACTTTCAGCAAGAAAGGTTGTGTCATCTGAATATCACAGGTTGTTCATGAGTCGTCCTCCAAGCCTGATGCTCTGTTCTTCATACAAAAAAAAAAAAAAATTTTTTTTTTTTTTTTTACTGTCTGGATTATTTGCTCAGGATATAGACTAAGTATGGTGAAAGGATATAATCCTGACACACACCTTTCTTGACTTTAAACCGCGCAGTATCCCCTTGTTCTGTTTGAACGACTGCCTCTTGGTCTAAGTACAAATTCCTCATGAGTACAATTAAGAATTCTGGAATTCCCGTTCTACACAGGAAGCATCAAAAGAAGATGGAAGGAATACACAGAGCCACTGTACCAAAAAGAATTGGTCAACGTTCAAACATTTCAGGAGGTAGCATGTGATGAAGAACCAAGGGTACTGATGGAAGCGATCCAAGCTGCACTGAAGACATTGGTGAAAAACAAGGCTCCAGGAATTGAAAGAATGTCGGTTGAGAAATTTCAACAAATGGATGCAGCAATGGAAGTGCTCAGAAATTTGGTAGACAGCTACCTGGCCAGCCAACTGAAGAGTTCCATATTTGTGCCTATTCCAAAAAGAGATGATCCAACAGAATGGGGAAATTATCAATGTGATTAAAATTACACATGAGTAAAATTTTGCTGAAGATCATTCAAAAGCAGTTTGCAGCAGTATATCAACAGGGAACTGCCAGGTATTCAAGCTGGATTCAGAAGAGGACATGGAACAAAGGATATCATTGCTAATATCAAATGGATCATGACTGAAAGCAGAGAATACCAGAAAAATGTTTATCTGTGTTTTATTGACTATGCACAGGCATTCAACTGCGGGGACCATAACAAATTATGGATAAAATTGTGAAGGATGGGAATTCCAGAACACTTAATTGCACTCATGAGGAACTAACTTCTTTTTTAAATAATCTCAAGCTTATAGAAAAGCAGCAAAAACGGTGTGAAAAACTTCTCCCAGATTTCCCAATTACCACATTTGCTTTATTATTCCCTTGTCATGGATTTAATTGTGTCCCCCCTAAAATGTGTGTATTAACTTGGTTAGGCCATGATTCCCAGCATTTCTGTGGTTGTCCTCCATTTTGTGATTGTAATTTTGTGTCAGAGAGGATTAGGGTGGGATTGTAGCACCCTTACCAGGTCACATCCCTGTTCCAATGTAAAGAGAGTTTCCCTGGGGTGTGGCCAGCACCACCTTTTATCTCTGAAGAGATAAAAGGAAAGGGAAGCTAGCAGAGAGTTGGGAACATCCTACCACCAAGAAAGCAGTTCCGGAGGCAGAGTGAGTCCTTTGGACCTGAGGTTCCTGTGCTGAGATGCTCCCAGACTAAGGAACGACTGATGACAAGGACCTTCCTCCAGAGCCGACAGAGGGAGAAAGCCTTCCCCTGGAGGTGGCACCTAAATTCAGACTTCTAGCCTACTGGCCTGTGAGAGAATTAACTTCTCTTTGTTAAAGCCAACCACTTGTGGTATTTCTGTTATAGCAGCACTAGATGACTAAGACACTCATATGTAATCTGTCTTGGAAGAAGTACAACCAGAACGATTGTACAAGCAAGGATCACAAGACTACATCTCATGTACTTTGGACATGTTATCAGGAGAGATCAGTCCCTGGAAAAGGACATGATGCTTGGTAAAGTAGGGGGTCAGTGAAAAAGAGGAAGACCCTCAACAAGATGAATTGACACAGAGGCTGCAACATAACGAGGATTGCGAGCATGGCACAGAATCGGGCAGTGTTTTGTTCTGTTGTACACAGGGTTCCTGAGGTGGAATTGACTCGACGGCATCTAACAGCAACAGCAATTATTTTGCTCAATCATTCAGGAGTAAGTTGCAGACATGATGCCCCATAATACCTTAATACTTCAGTATGCATTTCCTAAAAACAAGGACACTCTCCTACATAAACATAGGACAACCATGAAAATCAGGGTGCTGGTGTTGATACACTACCACAATTTAACACACATTTAAATTCTGCTGATTGTCCCCAAAATGACCTTTTTAGGGTCAAGGGTTTCCCTCGATTTTTACTAAATACTTAAAAGTTCCTTAGTTTTCCCTCCTCTTCCACGACTTAGATATTTTTGAAAAATCTAGGCAGGTTACTTTGTAGAATGTCCTTCAGTTTGAGTTTGTCTGATGTTTCCTTCTGATTAGATTTAGGTTTACATCTTTGCAGGAATATCACAGAAGTGATGCTTTGTTCTTTTCATTGTATAATATCGGGTGGCACACAATTTCTGGTGATGTTATTTCTTGCCACTTGGTTAACAGTCTTCTCAACTTCTCCATTTTCCACTGTAGAAAAATTAGTAAGTAGTTTCTGGGGATATTCTTTAAGACTATGTAAATATCATGCTTCTCATCAAACTTTCAGCCACCAGTTTTGGCATCCATTGAATACCTATTTTGCAAATAAAATTTTATTGGCATACAACTATGCCATCCTTTTAAGTATTTTCTGTGGTGCTTCTGCACTACAGCCACAGAGTTGAGTAATTTCAACAGAGACTATTTGTCCTATAAAGCCTAAAATATTTACTATATGGTCTTTTACAGAAGAATTTTCCAACCCTTGCTCTATGGGCCTGGTAACCAGGATTTTAACAAGTGCCGAGGTACTTAAAAACCTTGCTGCAGCGTACGTTTTTCTCTGTACTGCTGTAGTCTATACACTATTTTATTTACATGCCTGTTCAGCTCTATGGTGTTATCTTCTCTTTTACATCTTCTTTTCTTTCTTTGTTTTTGAATTTTTTGTTGTGTTTTGTGTAAAAGTTTACACAGCAAATTAGGTTCCCATTTAACAACTTTTATACAAATTATTTTGTACTAGTGGTTATGATTTTCACAATGTGCCAGCATTCTCACGTCTTATTTTTTAGTAAGGCTATGAGTTTTATGAAAGCAGAGGCCAAGACTCGTGAATCTTTAAAATGCCAACCATATAACATGTATAAAGAGTGTTAACCTGACAGGAGTTTTCAGTAGACACTCTTTGATATTATGGTTGGTTGAAAAACTTCAAAATTTTGATTAGAAAGAACCCTAATATTTTTCACAATAGTGACAATTTTGAGCCGGATTCTCTGACTTCCTATTCCTCCGATCTCTTTAAATCCTGCCGTAGGATTAGCCTTCCTAAAGGAATTAGCCTTCCTAAAGTTTCTCTTTCCTAGTTAAGAGACAAAAACAACATTTCCCAATCTCTCCATGCCCTAATGAACAAGGCTTTCATTCCTTAGCATGGCATTCATGAATTGTCATGAGCTGGACCCAACCTACCTTCCAGCAACACCTCCCACTCCTTGCATTCTCTCTCTCAGTGCTTCAGATTACTCGAAGTACTACCTCTTTACCATATGTAACCCACATTCAGGTTGCACTTTATATCACATGCATACACTCATCACATTCCTAGCTTGTAGTCTCTGCTGATACAGTTCCCAGGACCTATCCTTTGAAACTGTCTCTGTTGGTCCAAATCTCTATTAGCTCCAGTTAAAATTCCACCCCTTTAAGAAAGCTCTTCTTTATATTAGTAGATTTGAAGTAATCTTTCGCCCCTTTGGACATGATTTGTACTTTATCTATGCTTCTCTCATGGAATGTGTCACTTTCTATCTTGAATTACAGCTACCTCGGTTCATGCTTTATCTGTATCACAATTCTGTAAAAAGGTAAGGATAAGCTTTATTTGTGATTTGTCTTTTTAATACAGCCTTTTAACCTTAATCCTCAGTAAAGAGTGAATGAGTGATTCATAGGTCTGTCAGGGTGTCCATCTTCCCCAGAACACCTGGTTGTGAGTAGAATAGCTGCTGGGTGCACCTAAGTACCTGATATCTCTCTTGGGGCCTTTGAGTTCCATTTGCTGTGAGATCTGAGAGGTGCTGGGCCAATTTGCAGTCCTGCTTCCTGTTACTCCATGTCCAAAAGTATACAATGACAGCATTGAGGAGGTGGGAGGTGATGTCCCCCCTGTCCAGTTTACTCTTCATTAACTTTGGATTCCGTAAGGAGAAGACAGACTGGGGTCAGCCTGGGTATTACTGACTCCTTCTATTCCAGCATCCAACTTTCCCCTTTACCTTTCCAAGGATTCTCCCTGCCGCTATCACCAATTCCTTAACTTGACTTTTTCTAGACATAGAGAGAGGATTAGGGAAAGGGTGACCAAGGCTAAGTAACAAAAGAAAAAGACATATTTCAGTGTAGGCAGACCTAGGTTCCAATTCTAAATCTGCCACACTTAGTGTCGAATGTTAAGTAATTTACTTTAGTCTTTCTGAGATTCAGTTTCCTAATCTGTAGAATGGAAATAATAATTGCTACCTCATGTGGTAGGTGCTAATTTATGTAAAGCACTTGGTAACACGGTACCAAACCAAAACCTGTTGCCAGTGAGTCCATTCCAACTCATAGGCTCAAGAATTTCCTGCAGTTATATGATGCTGTGGAGAAACTAGCCAAAAGAAAAGAAATCAAAAAATAAGAAGTGGCCATGTCAATTATGAATACATTAATTGAAGGCTCTGCATATATGATGATGTTACTTTTTCTTAAAAAAAAAAAAAAAAAAACTTTTTTTTATGAAAAACACATCTAAATGGGATGGAAGGTATGAGATCCAGAGTATAGGTAAAGGACTCAGACAACTAGAGAAGCACAACTCCTGCACTGGAGAAGCAATGAAGCAACAAGAATGGGCACTGATTGATGCAGGCTTGGTTGTAGACGAGATGACAGGAAGTTGAAGGTGTTTCCATTTCATGGTTTTTATTTTCTCCATTAAGTAGTAGAGGCCAAGGTCATCTGGTAAGAGTGAGAGAGATGAGAGGTGAGGTAGATGATTTGATGTAGGCTACAGAAGGTTAAATAAAAGGTGATATGGGTTAAGTCAAAGTTAAGTAATCGCGATGTGAGGACACTGAAAGGATAGTGAGGCAAATAGCAAGAGTTTTGGCAAGATGGTCATTCAAGTGTTGGGATATGGAGTCTACACTGGATAAGAAAAGGTGTGAAGACAAAAGTAGTCTGAAACAGAGAAAGATTGGAGGGTTTTGAGGTCTAAGAGCAGGTAAGGTGGGAGTAACTCAGTGAAAGAACCAGATAGAAGATTGTGCTTGGAAAGTAATATGTCTAAACTGAAGATTTCAAGGATGAAATAGTTACAAGTTATGACAAGGTCCAGAATGTGGCCACTGGAGTGGGTGACTGAAGTGGGGGGTGAAGGAGAAGGTCCCTAGAGATAGTGAGGCAAAGAAACTGATTTGGAAGCACTGACTATGTAGACACAAGTCTTCCAGAAGTACTTTGGCATAATAAAAAGGTTAACTAAATATTAAATCTTTAATGATTATTGGGTGTGGTGACCAAAAGATAGCAGCAGATGAAACAATGAGGACTACTTACACAGGTCAAGAGTCAATTGGATTTTTAGCAGAACAAAATCTGGATCTTTTAAATGACCTTTCATCCCTAAATGATAAAGTCCTTATGTTGTTTGACTTTAGAATGTTGGGTAGAACCTGCCATCACTCTGTATCTTGCCTCTATTTTGAAAACAGGTGTTTTCCCTCATCCCAGAGATTATAGCTGATAAATTTTCCTTCCTGGATCTTGTTCCTGAAGCAATAGCTTGTTGGTTTTTGATTTCTCCCTGTCCCTTATATTAAACAATATGTTTAATTCTATTTTCCACTTACAGCTTATGTTTAACTAGAAATCCCAGTGGCTTGCATTTGTTTCATCCTAATAAAAACAAAATAGTCTCAAAACAAGACTTTTGTAGAAACTGGTACAACACAGAATTCAACAAATCCTTCTCTTGCAATGAAAAGTAAGGACTCATCAATATTTACTGGAGTTAGAAAACACTCCCCAGCAGGTGCATAACTACATTTTGAATGATGCCTGTGACTCATTCCTGCCCTGACTATTCAGGATGTTTTCTATTCATTAGCTTGTGATATTATCTGTCTTAGTATGAAAGTCATTTTGAATTTAATGGCCAAGAATATCAAATGGAAAAATTACTGGAAGAGCCCCCACGCATGTATTTGTTAACATGATAAAGTTCAAATTAGCAATTAAACAGCACTTTGGTGTTTCACTCCTTAAAATAATATTAATTTGCCTGTGGGACTCTGTGTATATATTTTCTTAAGGTGACTTTGTTCCATATTGAATATCTCTTTTTTATAAATGACTATGGTATCCTTGAAGACAGAAATAAGTGCTGGGGCTTTGGATAGAACACCTTTATGATGGCTCAAAAAAAAAAAAAAATTTTTTTTTTTTTGGTGTGTTAATAGTTTTGAGAGCACTCAGGAGCTCTACACAATGGACTAATTGATTTAAATGCAATCTTTTCCCTGTTAAGTGCTCTACTCCACAAGAGAACTAGCTTCTCAACTGTAGGGTCTCATGGATTGACAAGAATGGCTAATTTTCATCCTCTCCATCCCCAGGGAGGCATATAAGTGCCTTTCAGACAGGACATATAGTTTAAATACGCATAATCATTATTAAAATATCATTTTTAATTTAAAAAAAGCTATTATTTTTATAATTTAAGCTTCTGAGAGAAAAACCCAATAAAAGCCTTTTGGCTGGCAAGGCCCCATCAACACAAGACTATATTGTTCATGTATCAGTTATTTTCATAGACAAAAAAAAAGGTCTTAGTTTACTTACGATTTCTGTTCTTGACTATGGATTCCATTTTTTCTTTGGCATCAGCCAGACCTATAGCTAGATGGGGATTTTACCTGGCTGAGTAAACCAAACCTTTATTCTTTCGTGGTATCATCTGTATATGATCATTGTAGTTTTCTATTAATATTCAGTAGATCCAAGTTTGTGCTAGCAGAAGAGTGTCAGGGAGGGAAAACAAATCCAAATAAATAATTATTCTAGTAAGGCTAAATTATTTCCCCCTCAATGCAAAATGACATTCAATGTGATCAACCTGCTACCAACCAGCTGACTGGCCAGCGCCCACTGTATGGCTCCATATTAGTACTTAGAGTTGATCAAAGCAGTTGGCAAATTGGGCACTCAACTGTGGTAGTAGCTTGATTCAATTCCATAAAAATTCCTGTGGTAAAGACTTTGACTTGTTTCTAGACCGGCCACCATGTCTTACTTGTTTAAAAGATTGTTGAACAAGCTCCAGGGTATGCTTTAAGGGCAAGTTTACAAATCAAGTCAGTCTCTCATACAAAAACTTATACACACCTTGCTATGTACTCCTAACTGCTCTGCCCCTAGTGAAACAGCACACTCCTCCTCTCCACCCTGTACTCCCCGTGTCTATTCTACCAGCTTCTGTCCCCCTCTGCCTTCTCATCTTGCCTCCAACAGGAGCTGGCCACATAGTCTCATGTGTCTTCTTGAGCCAAGAAGCTGACTCCTCACCAGTTATCACTTCTGTCTTATAGTCCAGTCCAATCGCTGTTTGAAGAGTTGGCTTCAGGAATGGTTCCAGTCTTGGGCTAACAGAGGATCTGGGGACCGTGACCTCCACGGTGCCTCTAGTCTCAGTCAGACCATTAAGTATGGTTTTTTTTAACAAGAATTTGAGATCTGCATCTCACTGTTCTCCTCCTTCCGCAGGGATTCTCTGTTGTGTTTCCTGTCAGGGCAATCACTGGTGGTAGTTGGGCACTATCTAGTTCTCCTGATCTCAGGCTGATGGAGTCTGCTCTAGGTGAGTTGAGACCAATTAATGTATCTTAGATGGCTGCTTGTTAGCGTTTAAGTCTCCAGACACCACTCACCAAAGTGGGATGCAAAATGTTTTCTTAATACATTTTGTTATCCCAATTGACCTAGATGTCCCCTGAAACCATGGTCCCCAGGCCCCCGTCCCTGCTACTCTGGGCTTCGAAGCATTTGGTTGTATTCAGGAAACTTTACTTTTGGTTTAGTCCAGTTGTACTGACCTCCCCTTTATTGTGTGTTGTCGTTCCCTTCACCTAAAACACTTCTTGTCTACTATCTAATTAGTGAATACCCCTCACCCTCCCTCCCCACCCTCATAATCATCAAAGAATATTTTCTTCTGTGTTTAAACTTTTCTTGAGTTCTTATAATAGTAGTCTATTACAATGTTTGTCCTTTTGCAACTGACTAATTTCACACAGCATAATGCCTTCCAGATTCCTCCCTGTTATGAGATGTTTCATGGATTCATCATTGTTCTTAATCATTGTGCAGTATTCCTTTTTGTGAATATACCGTAATTTATCCATTCATCTGTTAATGGGCACCTTGATCGTTTCCATCTTTTTGCTATTGTAAACAGTGCTGCAATGGATATGGGTGTGCATATATCTGTTCATGTGAGGGCTCTTATTTCTCTAGGATATATTCCAAGGAGTGGGATTGCTGGATCGTATGGCAGTTCTATTTCTAGCTTTTTAAGGAAGCGCCAAGTTGATTTCCACAGTGATTGTACCATTTTACATTCCCACCAGCAGTGTAGAAGTGTTCCAGTCTCTCCACAACCTCTCCAACATTTATTAACTTGTGTTTTTGGTTTAATGTCAGCCTTGTTGGGGTGAGATGGTATCTCACTGTAGTTTTGATTTGCGTTTCTCTAATGGCTAATGATCCTGAGCATTTCCTCATGTATCTGTTAGCCGCCTGAATATCTTCTTTGGTGAAGTGCCTGTTCATATCCTTTGCCCATTTTTAATTGGGCTATTTGTCTTTTTGTTGTTGATTGTGCAGTATCACATAGATTTTAGAGATCAGACACTGATCAGATTTTTCATAGCCAAAAACATTTTCCCAGTCTGTAGGTAATCTTTTTACTCTTTTGATGAAGTCTTTAAATGAGCATAATAACTATTTGATTTTTAGGAGCTCCCAGTTATCTAGTTTCTCTTCTGGTATTTGTGCATTGTTAGTAATGTTTTCTATACTGTTTATGCCATGTATTAGGGCTCCTAGCGTTGTCCCTATTTTTCCTTCCATGATCTTTATCATTTTAGATTTTATATTTAGGTCTTTGATCCATTTTGAGTTAGTTTTTGTGCATGGTGTAAGGCATGGGTCATTTTTTTTTTTTTTTTTGCAAATGGATACCCAGTGATGCAAGCACCATTTGTTAAAGAGACTGTCTTTTCCCCATTTAACAGAATTTGGGCTTTTGTCAAATATCAGCTGCCCATATATATGTAGATGGATTAATGTCTGGATTCTTAATTCTGTTCCATTGGTCTATGCATCTGTTGTACCAGAACCAGACTGTTTTGACTACTGTAATGGTATGATAGGTTCTAAAATCAGGTAGTGTGGGGCTTTCCACTTTGTTTTTCTTTTTAGATAATGCTTTACCTATCTGGGGCCTCTTCCTTTTCCATACGAAGTTGGTGATTTGTCATTGGAATTTGAATCGGAATTGTATTGTATCTATACATCACTTTGGGTAGAATAGGCATTTTCACAATGTTAAGTCTTCCTATCCATGAGCAAAGTATATTTGTGCACTTATGTAGATCTCTTTTGGTTTCTTTCAGTAATGCCTTGTAGTTTTCTTTGTATAGGTCTTTTAAGTCTCTGTTTAGATTTATTCCTAAGTATTTTATCTTCTTGGGGGCTATTGTAAATGGTACTGATTTGGTGATTTCCTCTTCCAAGTTCTCTTTGTTGGTATAGAGGAACTCAACTGATTTTTGTATGTCTATCTTGTATTCTGATACTCTGCTGAACTCTTCTATTAGTTTCAGTAGTTTTCTTGAGGCTTTTTTTTAGGGTTTTCTGTGTATAGGATCATGTCATCTGCAAATAAAGAGACTTCTTTCCCACCAACTAGGATGCCCATTTTTTCTTTTTCTAGCCTAATTGCTCTGGCTAGGACCTTCCAGCACAATGTTGAATTAGAGTGGTGATAAAGGGCATCCTTGTCTGGTTCCTATTCTCAAGGGGAGTGCTTTCAGACTCTCTCCATTTAGGGTGATGTTTGCTGTTGGCTTTGTATAAATGCCCTTTATTATGTTGAGAAATTTTCCTTCTATTTGTATTGTACTGAGTTTTTATCATGAATGAGTGTTGGACTTTGTCAAATGCCTTTTCTGCATCAATTGATAGGATCATTTGGTTCATGTCTTTTGTTTTATTTATATGACAGATTACACTGATTGTTTTCCTAATGTCGAACCATCCCTGCATACCAGATATGAATCCCACTTAGTTATGGTGAATTAGTTTTTTGATATGTTGTCAAATTCTATTGGCTAGAATTTTGTTGAGGGTTTGCATCTAAGTTCATGAGGGATGTTGATGTTGTTGTTGTTAGGTGCCATCGAGTTAGTTCCAACTCATAGTGACCCTAGGCACAACAGAACAAAACACTGCCTGGTCCTGCACCATCCTTACAATTGTTGTTATGCTTGAGCTCATTGTTGCAGCCACTGTGTCAATCCACCTCGTTGAGGGTCTTACTCTTTTCCTCAGACCCTGTACTTTGACAAGTATGTTGTTCTTCTCCATGGACTGATCCCTCCTGACAACATGTCCAAAGTATGTAAGACACAGTCTCACCATGAGGAACCTTTACATAGATCAAGAGGCAGTTGTTCCGACAGAACAAAGGGGATACTGATTGGTTTAAAGCCAGGAAAGCTGTGCGTCAGGGTTGTATCCTTTCACCATACCTATTCAATCTGTATGCTGAGCAAATAATCCAAGAAGTTGGACTATATGAAGAAGAATGGGGCATCAGGATTGGAGGAAGACTCATTAACAGCCTGCATTATGCAGATGACACAACCTTGCTTACCGAAAGTGAAGAGTACTTGAAGCACTTACTAATGAAGATCAGAGACCACAGCCTTCAGTACAGATTGCACCTCAACGTAAAGAAAACAAAAATCCTCACAACTAGACCAATAAGCAACATCATGATAAATGGAGAAATGATTGACATTGTCAAGGATTTCATTTTACATGGATCCACAATCAACAATGGAAGCAGTTGTCAAGAAAATCATGAGGGATATAAGCCTGTAATTTTCTTTTTTTGTGGTGTCTTTACCTGGTTTTGGTATCAGAGGATACAACTTTCTTGCACACCTTTGAATTGTGGTGTTGGTGAAGAATATTGAATATACCATGGACTGCCAAAAGAACGAACAGATCTGTCTTGGAAGAAGTGCAACCAGAATGCTCCTTAGAAGAAGGATGGCAAGACTGTGTCCTATATACTTTGGAAATGTTGTCAGGAGGGATCAGTCCCTGGAGAAGGACATCATGCTTGGCAAAGTACATGGTCAGCGAAAGAGAGGAAGACCATCAACGAGGTGGATTGACACAGTGGCTACAACAATGAGCTCTAGCATAACAAAGATTGTAAGGATGGCGCAGGACCGGGCAGTGTTTTGTTCTGTTGTGCATAGGGTCGCTATGAGTTGGAACTGACTTGAAGGCATCTAAGAACAACACCTGTTGTGGTATCACGCATCTAATTTCTTATTTGGATTATTTGCTTCCTCTCCTGTTTTTCTATTATCAGTTTAACCTGTGGTTTATTGATTCTGTTAATCTTTTCTAAGAATCGGTTTTTGGTCTTGTTAACTCTTTCAATTGTCTTTCTGTTCCCGATTTCATTTAATTGTGCTCTAATTTTTATTATTTGCTTTCTTCTGGTGCCCGAGGGCTCCTTTTGTTGCTCTGTTTCTATTTTTCAAGTTGTAGGGATAATTCTTTGATTTTGGCCCTTTCTTCTTTTTGTATGTGTGTATTTATTGCCCTAAACTGACCTCTGAGCGCTGCTTTAGCTGTGTCCCACAGGTTCTGATAGGAAGTGTTTTCATTCTCATTGGATTCTATGAATTTCTTTATTCCATCCTTAATTTGTTCTGTAACCCATTAGTTTTTGAGTGAGGTGTTGTTCAGTTTCCATTTGTTTGATTTATTTTCCCTGCTTTTTCTGTTATTGATTTCTACTTTTACGGCTGTATGGTCAGAGAAGATGCTTTGTAGTATTTCAATGCTTTTGATTCTGTATGTGGTCTATTCTAGGGAATGTTCCATATGCACTGGAAAAGAAAGTATACTTGGCTGCTCTTGGCTGAAGTGTTCGATATATGGCTATGAGGTCAAATTGGTTGACTGTGGCATTTAGATCTTCCCAGTCTTTATTGAGTTTCTCTAGCTGTTCTGTCCTTCACCGAAAGTGGTGTGTTGAAGTCTTCTACTATTATTGAAGAGTTGTCTATCTCACTTTTCAACCCTGTTAGAGTTTGTTTGATGTATCTTGAAGCCCTGTTGTTGGGTGCATAAATATTTAATATATCTTCCTGGTATATTGTCCCTTTAATCATTGTATAGTGTCCTTCTTATCCTTTGTGGTGGATTTAACTTTAAAGCCTATTTTGTCAGAAATTAATATTGACATTCTTGTTTTTTTGTTGTTGTTGTTTCCTTGATATTTTTTTCCATACTTTGAGTTTTAGCTTGTTTGTGTCTTTAAGTCTAAGGCGTGTCTCTTGTAGGCAGCATATAGATGGATCGTGTTTTTTAATCTGTTCTGCCACTTTCTGTCTCTTTATTGGTGTGTTTAGTCCATTTTCATTCAGTGTAACTATGGATAGGTATGAGTATAGTGCTGTCATTTTGATGTCTTTTTGTGTGTATTGTTGATAGTTTCTTTTTTCCACTTGTTTTTCTCTGCTTAGTAGTTTTTCTTTATAAATTGTGTTTTCCTCTTTTTCATTGTTGTTGCTTTTGTTTTTGCTGAGTCTTTATGTTTTGATGTGCAGGGTTGTTAGTGTCCTTTGTGGTTACCTTAATATTTACCCCCATTTTCCTAAGTTTAAACCAAGCTTTTATTTCTTTATATGGCCTTGACTTCCTCTCCATATGAAAGATCTATGACTGCATTTTTTTAGTCCTTCTTTTTCCATTTAATGTTGTCATCTTTTACATAATGACATTGCTGTTTCCTGTTTTGAACATTTTTTTTTTTAATCTTGATTTATTTTTGTGATTTCCCTATTTGGGTTGATATCTGGTTGCTGTGTCCTGTGTTCTAGTTTTGGGTTGTTATCTGACGTTATCGATTTTCTAACCAGAGGAGTTACTTCAAAATTTCTTGTAATTTTGTTTTGGTTTTTGCAAATTCCCTAAACTTCTGTTTATCTGGAGATGTTCTAATTTTTTCTTCATATTTGAGAGAAAGCTTTGTTGGTTATATGATTCTTCCCTGGCATTTTTTTTCCTTCAAAGCTGTATGTAACTTATCCCATTGCCTTCTTGCCTACCTGGTTTCAGCTGAGTAGTCTGAACTTATTGACTCTTCTTTGTAGGTAAAATTTTGTTTACCCCTAGCCACTCTTCAAATTACTTTTATCTTTGGCTTTGGCAACTTTGATTATAGTATGTCTTGGTGATTTTCTTTTGGGATCTATCTTGTGAGGGATTTGATAAGCATCTTGGATAGATATCTTCTTGTCTTCCTTGATATCAGGGAAGTTTTCTGCCAACAAATCTTCAACAATTTTCCTGTATTTTCTGTTCTCCCTCCCTATTCTGGTACTCCAGTCACTCGTAGGTTATTTCTCTTGATAAAGTCCCACATGATTCTTAGGGTTTCTTCATTTTGTAAAATTCTTTTATCTGATTTTTCTTCAACTATACTGGTGCCAAGTGTTTTATCTTCAACTTGACTAATTCTGACTTCCATTTCCTCTGTTCTTCTCCTGTCTTAGTTATCTAGTGCTGCTATAACAGAAATATCACAAGTGGATGGCTTTAACAAAAGAAGTTTATTGTCTCACAGTCCACTAGGCTAGAAGTCCAAATTCAGGGTACCAGCTCAAGAGGAAGGCTTTCCCTCTATGTCGGCTCTGGAGAAGGGTCTTTGTCCTCAGTCTTCCCTTGGTCTTGGAGCATCTCAGTGCAGGAACTCCAAGTCCAAAGGAGCAGTGCTCCCAGCAGTGCTTTCTTAGTGGTATTAGGTTCCCATGTCTGCCTGCTCACTTCTCTATTTGTATCTCAAAAGAGATTGCAGCAGGTGGTCACACTCTGAGCAAGGCAGGTGGTTGACAATTGTCCCCTGAGTGTCTGTGAGGAAAGTACACCTCTGTTCCCTAGAGCTTACAGGTGGGTGGGCTGTGTAGCTGGACCATGGGTACCCAATGCTTTTGGCTGTAAGGAGTGGGAGGCACCACTTATCCTTAGACACCTGTCACGGGTAGCTAGGTAGTGTGCATGGAGCCACCAGTCCTCAGGCCTCTGATGTGTGTAGGTGAGAACCTTGCTTAATAGGCAGAGCAGTGTCAAATGTCAAAAATCTGGCTCTCCATCTCACAGCTGAAATAGTTGAAGTCAGACTTCAGGTACATACACCATTGCACTGTGCCAACAAGGCCCTAAGCTGCTGAAATGGGCCCACAGAGGTCCATGCAGGGGTGACAGGCTTTCAAAATCTGAGGATTGCTTGTGTCTGGACAGGAGCTGCTTCTGCCCTGAGTTCCTAGCTTACTGGAGCTCGCAGATTATTTTTTCCCCATTTGTTAATTTGTTCCTTCTCCAAGGCCAGGAGAATGGCTTAGGGTGTGCAGCACAGCCTCCCTCATGCCCAGGGAAATCGACCACCACCGACACCATCTTGGGGGCTAGGGCAGAGGGAGGGAGAATCAGAGTTGTTTTGCAAGGGCTGCTTTTTGATCTGTGTGGTAAATTAGACACAAGTACTTATCTTTTGTTGAGAGTACTATTCTTAGCTGATTCCAGAGTCGTGAGTAGCCTCTGTGCCTCTTGCTGTGGAAAATGTGTCCTGAATGTTACTTCCAGCCCTGCCACAGCCACACCATGGGCTCGTGTCTGAGGGGCACCAGTTCCACCCAAGTTAGTTCTGGCAACTCCATGACGCTTCTGAACAGTCTCTCCCTCCCCTTGCTGCTCAGTCTGATTTCTTAACTTTGCCTTTGAGGTTCAGGGCTCCTAGCTTGTCTTATGTATAATTGATTCACTTGTTTTTTTGGGCCTCTGTTGTAAGAGGGACAACCAGAAATGTCTGACTACTCTGCCATCTTGGTCATGTCTCCTCTACTTGCTTTTATTACTCCATAGGGGAGTATTCTGCAAGAGCATTCATATCACATGGAACATAAATGTTCTTATACTCTGGGACAATTCCAAGAAGACCATATATATAAAAATGTTCCCCAGACTTTTTGTAATTAATCCTCATGTTCTACTCCTTTGAAGACTCTGACCAGTAAATGCAGATCCTTACCAAAGCCAAAAAACCAAACCCATTGCTGTTGAGTCAATTCCAACTTATAGTGACCCTATAGGACAGAGTAGAACTGCTCCATAGGGTTCCAAGGAGCAGGTGGTGGATTCAAACTGCCAATCTTCTGGTTAGCAGCCAAGCTCTTAACCACTGCACCATGAAGGCTTCACATCATGCTAAGCCATCTGTAAATGAGACTCAAAATGTGGTCCTGAGGGAGCTCTTCATGAAGTCATGACTGTGGTGGGAAAAGGTAGGGTGTTGCTGGTGGCTAAAGTAGGCATACTGGGAGTGTTAGCCCTTTGCTTGTCCAACTTGGAGACTTGCTTGGGCCATATTCTGGAGATACTATTTCCATTTGATAATGCAGCACTTATGGGTATGCCTGACTTTATGATTAGGTGGATCAGAAAACATCCAATTCATAATATGTATAATCATTCCTGTGGCTTTTTGATCTCCCATGGCCATGCATTAACATTCTTGATGAACTACTCTACCTCTACTAGTTTTATAGCTATACATTCAATTTCTTTAAGTGTGTTTCTTAAAATTATAATATTCACACTTCTATTAACAAAGTAAATAATTAATCACTCTCTTCTGTCCATTAGAAAAACAAAAGAACCTGGGAACACTGGAACTCTAATCATCCATTCTGTCTTACATATTTTAGTTTGACCTTGATTTTGTACCTCTAAAGTTAATAATCATTATTGTGTTATAAAATTCAGTAGTTGCTTAGAATTACTGATATTTGTCAATTTCTTTGCTCAAAAACTCTGGTATGGTTTCATAAAAAAACCCCTATTTCCAACCAGGGTCATATTCCAGGTATAGGGTTAGGATATCAACACATATTTTGGGGAAACATGATTCAACCCACAACAGCTCTCTCACCTAATGTCCACCCATGCTCTCACTCTGATCCACTGACTGTGTTGCTGTTCCTTGGAAATGTCAGGCATGTACCTGCTTCAGGGATTTTGCACCAGCTGTTCCCTCTATGAGCAACACTCTTCCCTTAGATAGCCACATTGTCTGTTCCTTCACATAATTCAGGTCTCTACCCAAAGGTTACCATCTAGCAGTCACTAGGAATGGATAAGGGACTTAAAATGCTTTTCTATTTAATATCTTGTCAAGCTCTTGCAAATACTAGGGCTAACAGGAACTTTATCCTAGTTGTGTTTTTCAGTGTATGTAACAGGCTAAATACTTTTCAGCTAAGTGTAGCAGCATAATTGGGCCTTTTAGCTTAATGGGTGAGGCATAGTACTGAGACCTTGGCCAAGATTGTGAACCTCATGCAGACTAGTTTGCCTCATTCAGAGGTAAAGCCATGTTTGTTCTGTTTCCTGGAGTTTTCTCCCTGTCCTCAGCAAACCATTTGGGATGTGTGCATCATTGGACCCAACACAGTGGTCTTGGCACTGGCACTGACCCCTCACAAAATTAGGAGGAGAGAGGAGTAAGTTTTGGTGCCTTCCAACTCCCCTGTCCTCTTAAGTGTCATCTGCTGTTCCTTACACCTATCTGGCACTTTATTTTCTTGTGGTCTATGATACTGTAGATGTTATGATGTTGTTAAGTTGATCCCATCCAAGACAATTATATACAACAGCTTAAAATGTGGGTGATTGATTCATTTTCTTTTCCAATAAATAACATTTGAAGATAAAACACCTATGCCAGAAGGTGAGAAGTCTGAATCTCTAGACCACTAACCGAGCAGTTTTAGATGTGTCAATATTGATGACATTTTAGATGCCCCTCAAATCACACCATACTCATAAAAATTCTTTGATCATATCTAGGTTAGTAGTATCACAGTCACCCCATTCATTATCCCAGGAGTAAGTTCAGATCCTCAGAAAAGTAAGGATCTTATTTTTCCTGCTTTGGGGAATTATCTATTGGTCAGTTATGATTGCCCTGTGAATTAGTTTGAGAAAGAGACTTAGTTTATCCCTTCTCTAGTTTTTTTTTTTTTTTTAGAGAACATAGTAAAATTATTTGTCTTCCATGTAATTTTAGGAAGAGCTATGAAAGTCTGAGATCCCCACGACCTGGCCTGATATTTTATAGTCTTTTGTTGTTGTTCTTTGCCATCAAGCCAACTCTGATTCATGGCGACTCAATGTATGCAAAGTAGAACTGCTCCACAAGGTTTGTTTTCAAGACTGCGACCTTTTGGAAGCAGGTTGACAGGCCTGTCTTCCAAAGAACATCTGTTTGGGTTTGAACTGGCAACCTTCAGCTAGTAGAGTGCTTAACTGTTTGCACCACCCAGGGACTCCTTTATGATCCTTAGCATATTGTTAATATGGCACACATTTTATTTATAAGGCATATACCATATAGTGAAGTCCATGATATGGGTGATCCTCATGCTTCATGATTTGTGATGATTTAGGTGGTGTGGTGGTTAAGCACTCGGCTACTAGCAGAAAAGTCAGAGGTTCAAACCCACCAGCCACTCCATGGGAGAAAGATGTGTCAGCCTGCTTCCATAAAGATTTATAGCCTTGGAAACCTACGGGGCAGTTCTACTTTGTTTTATAGGGTCACTATGAGTTGGAGTCAACTTGATGGCAATGGGTTTGGAATTTTTTTTTTTCTTTCTTTGGAAGAAAAGACAACTTGTAGAGAAAATGAATTTGATTACTAATAAACCCTGGTGGCATAGTGGTTAAGTGCTACGGCTGCCAACCAAAGGGTCGGCAGTTCAAATCCACCAGGCGGTCCTTGGAAACTCTATGGGGCAGTTCTACTCTGTCCTGTAGGGTCGCTATGAGTCGGAATTGACTCGACGGCACTGGGTTTTTTTTTTTTTAAAACATTTTAATGAAATTTTATTGAAATATGATGTGAAACACAAAAGCACACAACACTTTTACTTACATCTGTGTCAAAAGGAAAGAGTTCAAAATAGTTGTTTATTCACTTTGGGAAATGAAAGCAAGTGGATGATTTTTCATTTCTATTTTTTTTTATTTATTTAGGGAAGTGAAGGCTAGTGTAGCTGGTGCTATTGTGTAAATGGCCAGCTCAGCAGTCAAAAGTTTGCTGTATCAATGGCATTCTTTACAGGAAAGTCTGTATCTAGGTGTAATAAAGTAAGAATTAAGTGTTATTTTTATTATAATAATAGATACTGAGTGAGCGCTTGGAACCTGCTTGGCATTGTAGAAGGATGGATAAGCTCTATGTCTACTAACTCTCAGTGGTATGACACACAGGTTTTGTGGACCTTGAAACATATCGTGGAGGAGGCCTTCTCAAAGAAAAAAATGCAAGATTCGGCAACTTTTGAAATTTTACAACATATGACCACGTGAACATGATGCTAGGGCCTCAGCCAAGGCTTGGAAAAGCCTGTACAAATGCAGGGCCCTGACACTTACGCTTCATTCACTTCAAGGTAAATCTGCCTCTGGCAATCCTTAAGAAAAGCAGGGACAACATTATGTTTTCAGGGTAGAAAGAGAGGCTTGGAGGATCCTGAACTCCAAAGGTCTCCAGCAGGAGCCTATAGTGTGCATACGTTCACACGTGAGGCATATGGAGAGTCACTTGAGGGAAAATGGAAAATCCATCACTGAAACTCTAGACAGGTGGGGTGGACTTCTCTTGTCCTTCTCCAAATTCTCCAAAAAGATACATTAAAGGCAGGCTGGGTATCCCCACTGACCCCTTTTCTCTGGACCTACCTGAATCCTAATCTCAACCCTGGATATCTCACTTCTCTGGTGGGGAGAAGCAAGACAGAAAGAAAAATGCAGAAGAGAGAATTTCTTTCTAAAATCAAAAGAAGTGCCTCAACACCTTCTCTCTAGACCTTCCCAGGTAAAGTGGTCCTTTTCTAAAGGGGGAGGTGTTAGGGTTTAAGTTTTGTGCCCCCAGAAGTTACATTGAAGCCCTAGCTCCTGGTACCTGTGAACTCAGTCTTGTTTGGAAATAGGATCTTTAAAGATGTTGCCAGTGTACTAACATGAGGTCATACCAGAGTAGGGTGGGTTCTAAGCCAAGAGAGACAACAGAACAAGGACGGCTACATAAAGATGCATCTACAAGCCAAGGGATGCCTGGGGCTGCTGGAAGCTGGGGGAGACAAGAAAGGGTCTTCCTCTAAAGGCTTCAGAGGGAGCATGGCCTTGCCAGTGTGTTGATTGAACTTGAAGCCTCCAGAGTGCGAGACAATACATTTCCTTCTGGCTATGAAAAGCCCCACATGTCTCTGTGTAACACCAAACATTAGGGTGCCCAGAAGACACTTCACATTTGAATGTTTCCTCCCACAATGTTCGGCCCTTGTACATTAAAATCTGGTAGATTATGTAATTCTATTCACCAGGGGCCCTGGTGGCACGGTGATTAAGAACTCTGCTGCTAACCAAAAGGTCGGCAGTTTGAATCCACCAGCCAGTCCTTGGAAACACTATGGGGCAGTCAATTCTTTCCTATAGAGTCTCTATGAGTAGGAATCAACTCGATGGCAGTGGGTTAGGTTTAAGTTATTCAGCAAATAAAGGAATGACAGTAAGATAGAATTGCCCGTCTGTACAGTAATCACACAGGGACTATGACTAGAAAAAAAAGAAAACCAGAGTCCTCTGTATTCTTTCCTACAAATTTAAAATTAAGTAGAGAATGTGGGATAATATAATGTCTGGTATGAAAGCTTCAACTAGGAAAGCTGGTAAGACAACAAAGTTAGAGACTGTTTGGCATCCTTGTTATTCAGCATGGAGGCTTTTAGTTAGTTAGGACAGGAAGGGAGAAATCCTGAACCCTTCCAGCTGGGAGCCCAGTTAAGGCCATTGTAATTCTGATTAAGCATTGCCCTTTGAAACTCCTCCACAGATGCCAGGTACTATCTGGATACTCTTTTCCTAAGGACCTCCAAAGCACAAGATCCACATGCTTTCTTGACTTACTAACTCACTTATTTGAATGATACGGCTTCGTTTTCTTCATCAATAAACCCTTGTTTATTCCTATCACAGAAAGTGCCACTACCCAAAATGTTAACAGACTGATCCATTTCTAATAGTTCTGAAATTTGAGAAATTTAACTCTAAAAAAGTGTAATGGTTGAAAAAAGATGCTTTAGTATGTTATGTGCGTGAGTGTGTGTGTGTGTGTGTATACTTGAAATTCAATGCTTTAAAATAGTTGCTATTTTTGAAATACAGAAACAAAGAATCTTCATCTAATCACTTGCCAATGAGACTGTTACAATGCCCTTGCAGTTGTACTTGACGTTCTGCATCATCCAGTCTGATCGTCAGGCAGGTTGGCCTCTAGAATCACCAACCGGTCATTCTTAGCCCAGCAGATTCTATTTTTACTGTGCACTGTGTCTTAGCAAATCACATTTCACCTGTTAAATTGGCATAACTTTTAAAGTGGGTGATCATAAAAATAGCCCTTTCAGAACCATTCTGTGGTTGAATACTTCTGGTGCTTTCACTCCCAGATACATGACATTTGACACTATTATTATATTCAGTCTGTGAGTTTTTGTAGCCAGTTTTTCTTTATGTCATTATTATGTCTGTGTTGTCTGCTAATCATATGTAAGACCCTCGAGGGCAGAAGCCCAAGTTTTAACACCTGTAATGCTGGCACAGTGTCTAGCTCAAGGTTCATGTTAGGTCAGGCCCTTGATGGCATGGGGTTTTCTGGTGCTCCTAGCTTGAGGAGGTGGGAAGGAAGATTGAGCTATTCAGGAGACCAGGACCAGGGCTGGGAAGGGCAGAGATCAAGGAGTCTTAGAATTAGGAAACTTTTGAGGAGGAACGAAAAAGGGAAAAAATTGGAAGCCAAAGTGGGCCCATTGAGAGGAGAGTCAGAGGAAATTCTGGGCTTTCATGGAGCCGAGAGCACAGGAGAGTCCCTCTGGACTGGGCTGAGGTTGAGGGCAGGAATGGAAGCCAGGGGCCAGAGCTCATCAAAAAGGTCATGGAGGAAGGCAGGATTAGGTAGGCCCAAAGGCTGAGATCACAAAGGAGGAGGCTTGAAACTGTGGAGATGGAGTGGGGTGTGAAAGAGAAATGACAGTGAAACACAAGCAGGGTCCCCGGGGAGAGGGGATATCTGGGTGCTAGTTCAGTTACGTTTACTCCTGACCATCACATGTGTCTGACCCCAAGTATTAAAGGAACCAGGCAGGGCTTCTGGCAAATACTCTTAATCAAATATGGTTTCTGCCTCCGTCTCTGGTCTTTGCTTGTCCTCAATTGCACTCTCTCTTTCTTTCTCTTTAGCTCTCTCTTATTCTATAAGATCACAAAAATACAATTAATGTGCAATTCGAATTATTACTAGCATAGACGCCAAGAAAAGGACACCAGTAGGTGCAGCAAAACACATGAAAAACAGTAGTATGGTTATGTGATACATGGCTTGGTCCAGGATTATAACAGGGATAAGGAAAAATGGAGGAGTGGTGAAGGCAATTTGGAGAGGATGTCCAAAGGAATGAATGATAGCTCCTGGGAATATCTTTACCATTTATTTTACACTTACTAAAAAAATAAAAAATAATTTTTTTTTTTTTTTTTACAGGCCAGCCACTATGCATCTGTCAGTTTGTTGTACTGTGGTGGGTTGAAGAAGAATGTGGCATCAGAATTGGTGGAAGACTAATTGACAACCTGTGTTATGCGCATGACATAACTTTGCTTGCTGAAAGCAAAAAGGACTTGAAGCACTTACTGATGAAGATCAAAGACTTCAGCCTTCTGTATGAATTACACCTCAACACAAACAAAACAAAAAATCCTCACAACTGGACCAATAAGCAACATCACGATAAAAAGATTGTCAAGGATTTCATTTTACTTGTGTCCACAGTCAATGCCCATGGATGCAGCAGTCAGGAAATCAAAAACATATTCCGCTGGGCAAATCTGCTGCAAAAGACCTCTTTAAATTGTTAAAAAGCAAAAATGCCACTTTCAAGAATAAGGTACTCTTGACCCAAGCCATGATATTTTCAATCACCTCATATGCATGAGAAAGCTGGACAATGAATAAAGGAACCAAGAAGAATGATGCCCTTGAATTATGGTGTTGGTGAAGAACCAAGAAGTGTCTTGTTCTGTTGTACATAGGGTCACTAGGAGTCAGAACTGACTTCATGGCACCTAACAACAACAACAACAACACGGATCAGACACCAATTCTCTCTGCATATTCATTTTCATCCTTGAGTAGCGCTCCAAAAAACAAACAAACCAACCAAACCCGATGCCTTGGAAATGATTCTGACTCCTAGCGACCCTATAGGACAAAGAACTGCCCCATAGGATTTCTAAAGAGAGGCCGGTGTATTCGAACTGCTGACATTTTGGCTAGCAGCCAAGCTCTTAACTACTGCACCACCCGGGCTCCTGAACAGCGCTACAAGACAGATGTTATCTTCATTTTTAGAATAAGAAAACTGTAACACAGAAAGGTGGAGTAATTGCCCAAGGTCACGTAGCTCTGTGGCCAAACTAGTATTCAAATTCGGGTCCTTCTGACCCACAGTATTCTTTCTGCTTCCCTCCAAGAAAATTCTCTACTTTGGAAAGACCCAGTGGCTTCTGGATCCCCCAGAGTCAGCGCATTCTTGGTGTCCTTTTCCCTCATGTTGATGAAAGGTACAGTCGTGTACCACCTTTTAGATTTACTCCTGGGCATTCTGTAATATTCTTCAGAACATTTTTTCTTGGCATTTTCTTTCTCTCTCTTGCTTGAATATTATTGGTGAAATAGAACAAATGAATAAAACAGTTTTTATCAAAAATAATGTGACTCAAACTGTTTACGTTATGGGTCTTAAATACTTGGTCTGTTACTTACTCACCGGAGCTGGATTTAATTCTTAATTCTTCTGTAGTTGCAGAAGGAGAATTTGGATAAGTGCTATTTGTCTCTGTGCCTCAGGCTACTTGGCTTCAGCAGGAAGGACATTCTAGAATCTTCAGGAGGGTGAGGAAACCGCATCCAGACTCCCCGTGGTGGCAGAGCCTGGGGTCGGCAGCTGTGAACTGCTAGGCAATTGCCAGGTACTATTGAGATTTCTGTGCCTGATCCAAGAAGCTGTTTACTCACTAGGACCCAATTTTTCTGGTCTCAGGAAATATAAGTGATCCTTGGCTGAAGTCAATGTCCCAAAAAACCCTAAGAAAATTTTTTCAGAATCTCATTTTGAAATCTTCCCGTGGGGAAACAAGGAAAGCCAAGCACTGACACTGTATGGAGAAGATAAGGCTGGGATAAAAACCACCATGGACCCAGATGTTATCTGGTCCACCTCCTCAGTGATACTCCGGAGTGTGTGCTTCCTGAGGAGAGACGTGCTGTTGGGAGTTGATTCCTGATTCTGAGTGCTCCCACTGGTCCTGCAGTCATGCTGTCTTTATTCACATGGGGTGGCTTGTTTACCTTCTGATCATATCTGTTTAGGATACGTGTGTTCATTCACTGAACAGACATTAGTTGAACACCTACTATGTGTCAGGCTCTGTGTAGGAGCTGGGAACACAACACTGAGCAGATGCAAACCCACCTCTTACACTCACGGAGCTTACAGTCTAGTAAAGGAAAACCAGAAAGAAAATAATCACAGCAATACGTAATTTCTAACAGTGGTGAATGGTCTATAGAAAATGATAGCCAGGTTTTGAGAGTATATGACATGGATGGATTCTAGCATGAAAAATGCAGTAGACATCCCTGGAAAATGATGTTGGAGCTGAGATTTGAAAACCATGGACAACTTCACAGACCCTTGGAATTGTAATGAGGTAAGATTAGGATTTGACAAGCCACAGAAAGTGTGCACACATCAATGTCTGCGCAATCTTGGGTTTTAACTCTTAAGAGGACAGCATGCTTTGGCAAAGGGAGGAGGGGCCCAGACTTGTGCAGACTCAGCCTCATCCAAGTGAGGGCTGTCTCCTTTCCCCAGCTCACCCCGAGACAACTGGCTTGGTTTGACTCGGCTAGTCATCTATTTCCTCTGTTTGTTGTACAATGTCAGAGTCAGCTGATTGACCCTTTGTTGAAAGCCTTGTGTGTCATCCCTAACTATTGAGCTGGTTCCACAATTTGCCTTCTTTCTCTCCCACCTTCCTGTGTTCCAGGCCACCATTCTGACTCTCCTCCATTAGTATGCTGGTTCTCATCTTCCCTCTCTCGTCTCCTTCCTGTCCTTGGCCTTCTAGGATGCAACTGTGACACTGGAATACCGACAAGACCAATTCCTGTGGCATGTGCTTTCATAGTTACGGTGAAAAATTCACACATTGCGTCAGCTCATGTGATTTTCCCTGCCATCTGCCACTGATCTGAGGGGAGTTGAATCACTTTTATGATGACATTTGCCCAAATCCATCCTTCTCCTGTGAATTATCTTTACATGGGAAACAATGTGCTCTAGAAGGTTTGAATAAAAGAACCGTTGTTCTCTTCTGTTACCGTGTTCCACCCAGGCTGGAAGAGGTGTTATGCATAAGCTGAAAGTAAATTTAACAGGAAAATTGGATTTTATTTCCTTAGCAATGTTAATTCAGGCCCCTTACAAATGGCAATGACACTGGAGGCCTTTGTTTCTGCAATCCCAGCTCTAGAGAGCAATGTGTCACGCTGAGCACTCTGCAGACTGCGCTGGAGAATTCCACCACAGGTACTTTAGAATCTTCCCTCACTAAGTTCCATACAAGCTCTGGGCCTTGTGCTGCACCTGCTAGTCACACTGCTTGGCTGCTGGAAGAATGGGGCAGAAGAATATCTAATGCCGTGACCTAGTATACAGGGAGTGCACATCAACAAGGCAAGGTGCCTCACACAATGGCAGGATAAGGAGTTTCGTGATTCAGGAGCAATCACGGCTAGAAGGATCTCCGTCCTGTGCCAGGGCACAGTCTACAAGTCTACAGTGTCTAGTAGTTCAGGTCGTTCAGGGCTGGACCACTGTTGTGTAGGAACATAACCACACTGCACACTCAGTCACTCATCCTCACTTCCCACATCTATCCTGAACGTTTTATAAATGCAAAGGGTGAGTTTCAGTAAAAATCCTGAATGACACAGTAATCCACGCTCATCCATTTGAATACTTTGCATTCAAGAGGCTTTGATAAAATTTGGTCTATTTTCTTCATCCAGGAGGTTTCATGGGTGGGTTTCTACTGGGAGGCTTTATAATGCAGTGGTAATTGTCCAGGGCTCTAGGGATGACTGTCAAAATTTAAAACTTGGCTTCACTGCTTACTAATTGTGAGACCTAGGCAAGCTGCTTACTTTGTGAACCTCGGCTTCCTCATTTGTAAGATAGTTACAGTTACTGTAAAGGGTTGTGGTGATGGTTAAATGAAGATATCCACATAAAGCACTGTATTAGTTTCCTGGGGCTGCTGTAACAAAGTACAGTAGTCCCCCATTATCCACAGGGGACATGTTCTGAGACCCCTGCAGATGCCTGAAACCGAGGATGGTACTGAACCCTAGAGATAATATGTTTTGTCCTATACATACGTACCTATGATAAAGCTTAATTTATAAATTAGGCACAGTAAGAGATTAACAACAATAACTAATAATAAAATAGAGCAATTATAACAATATACTGTAATAAAAGTCATGTGCATGTGGTTCTGGGCAGGATGGAGCGGGACAGTGCGTGATTTCATCATGCTACTCTTTCTGGCTGTGGCTGAAACCGTGGAAAGTGAAATCACTGATAAGAGGGGAGTAGGTACAGTGGTTAAGAGCTCAGCTGCTAACCAAAAGGTCAGTAGTTCGAATCCACCAGCCGCTCCTTGGAAACTCTGCAGGGCAGCTCTACTCTGTCCTACAGGGTTGCTATGAGTTGGAACCGACTTGATGGTACCTAACGACAACAACTGTACCACAAAGTGGGCATCTTTAAACAGCATGCATGATATTCTCTCATAGTCCTTCAGGCTAGTAAACCAAATTCAGGATGTCGGCAGGGCTATGTGGTCTCCAAAGGCTCTGTGGGAGGATCTTTCCTGTCTCTCTCAGCTATTGGCAGCCCCAGTGCCCCTTGGCTTTATAGAAGCATCTTCCCACGACCGTCCTCCCTCTGCCTGTCTCTCTGTGTCTCTTCTCCTCTTTTGAAAGGACACCACTCAGATTGGATTATGACCCATCCTACTCCAGTATGACCTCATGCTAACTTAACTGATAACATTTTTAAAGACTCTATTTCCAAACGAGGTCACATTCACGGTTACTGGCGAGCGGGAGGTTAGGACTGCAACAGATCTTCTTGGGGGACGTAGTTCAATGCATAACTTGCACTAAGAGCAATGCCTACCCATTGCAAATAGTGCTTAGTATGTGTTAGATAAAGGTCCCTGGGTGACGCAGTTTACACTCAACTGTTAACCTAAAGGTTGGTGGACCCAACCCACCCAGTGGTACCATGGAAGGAAAGGTCTGGCGATCTGCTTCTGTTAAGATTACAGCCAAGAAAACCCTACGGAGCAATTCTACTCTCTAACACATGGGGTCGCCATAAGTTGGAATTGACTCCATGGCAACAAATGCCAACAATACATGTTAGATATTGAACTTCCCCACCTTCCCACCCATTTCCCACAGGAAGAGACAGCACTTGTCAGCTGTTAGTCCTTTGGAGAACATATTCCCAGAAATGACTAAATTTTTGCCTTCCTAATTCCATGGGAATTTGACTGTCCTTTTTTTTTTTATTTGTAGCTAGGAGTCCCTGGGTGGTGCGTACAGTTAAGCACCGAAAGGTTGGTGGTTTGAACACGCTCAGAGGTGCCCTTGGAAGAAAGGCCTGGTGATCTACCTCTGAAAACTCAGTCACGGAAAATCCCATGGAGCACGGTTCTGCTCTGACACATGTGGGGTGGTCATGAGTTGGAGTCGGCTCGGTAGCGACTGGTTTGTTTTTTCTTGTTTTTATTTTGTGGCTATTCCTTTAACCCTGTGGTGGGGCAGGAGGAGATGGAGTGGGGGGAGGAACAGGAGGCGATGAGAAATCCCACGATTTCAGTGCTGCAGGCTGGTGCTTACATACCTCCTTCTTCCAAAAATGTTTGCTAATTCCCAGAAACTGGAGACCTTGCTTGCGACTAGGAGTTGCTTTTATCCTGATCTCAAAGAGCCAAATCTGAAACACAACCCCTCAGTGTGAAGTCACTCACAGGTTATTAAGTAGCACTGCGTCTTGCAAACAGAAAACAGGCTCAGCACAGCCCTGGATTCTGTGTGGGCGTGCAGATGTGAAAGGTTTATGTATTCATTTCTTTTTCTCCCTTAAGGGTAAGCTCAGAAAGAGCAATAAGGATTAACCCCCCCTGTTTTTACCTGTCTTTCTTAAACATTCAACTTGCAGTTTTAGAAGATGAGAGGGCATGGTATTCACTTAAGTAAGATGGCGTTAAGACCAAGATTAGCAAACGTCAGGCAGGAGAGCAAGGGCCACACGTTCTCTTTTTGCTTGCCAGGAGGCTAAATGTTACCTTATTGCACTTATCATTATTGGCACTCCTCCTCCTCCCATCCCTCCACATTCTCCTGTTCCTGAGAGATGTGAGAGGACAGGAGACATGCTGCCCATCCCTGGAGAGAAATTCTGTCCTAAACTCAGACCCTCGGAAGGGCATACTCAGCTCCTCGGGATCCGGCCCCCACCTTCCCAGGCATCTCCCAGCCTTTCCCTTCTCGTACCCTGCTTTATTCTTCAGCAGCACTGAACCTCTGAGAGTTCTCTCCCACCCTCACCCCTTGGCTTATGCTGATGCTTCCTCTCATCCCATACACTCACTCTCAACTTACATTTTTGCAAACTCTTGCTCCTTCCCTTGGAGTCTCAACACAGTCTTGACTTGTTCATAGAAAAGGTCATATTTCTGAAATCCGAGTACTATTATCCACATTAATGGTCAACAGGAGCTTGCGGAAAACCCTGGTGACATAGTGGTTAAAGTGCTATGGCTGCTAACCGAAAGGTCTGCAGTTCAAATCTGCCACGTGCTCCTTGGAAACTCTATGGGGCAGTTCTGCTCTGACCTATAGCGTCACTATGAGTCAGAATCGACTGGTTAGGAGCTTGTGATTAAGTCCCAGCTTATGATCGGTGCCTAACTGAGGCTGATTAATGAATTCATTTGCTCTCTGCTTTTCCCTGGTACCAGTGACATCACTGTGGGATGAGTATTCTGCAGCAAACATATGAAATTTAACATCTTAATCTCTGGATTTGTAGACATAAGCGAGAGTGAAATTCAAGGATACAGAGGACAGAATTTATCAGTCAACATGTGCTTTTTCCCCTCTGATTTCCCTGACTTTTACCAACCTTTTCAGAAGGTGTTGGGGGAGGAGGAGAAAATCACATAGCTTCTCCCCTTCCCCTTCATTTCTCGCTAAGTAAATAGTGTTACATTACTGGGTCTGGAAGGTGCAGCCCCGGTGGGTTGGATAAAAACCTAGTGCCGTTGAGTCGATTCCGACTCATAGCGACCCTTTAGGACAGAGTAGAACTGCCCCATAGAGTTTCCAAGGAGCGCCTGGTGGATGTGAACTGCTGGCCCTTTGGTTCACAGACTATAAACCCTGAATGCTATGTGAAGAGCAAAACAGGAAGGCTTTATGGAACAGACTCCAGTGTGAGCAGCTCCCTCTTTGTCTCTGCATTGGCCGGGGTGAGACAATGGCAATAGCTGACAATTACTGATACTCACAGTTGAAGAAACTGAGGCTTACATGGGTAAACAACACGTCAGAGTGGGAGCTCAAACCTACCTGTTGCCTTCGAGTCAGTCCTGACTCATGGCAACCCCATGTGTTACAAAGTAGAACTGCTCCACAGGATTTTCTTGGCTGTAATCTTTATGGAAGTAGATTGCCAGGCCTTTCTTCTGCAGTGCTGCTGCATGGGTTTGAACTGCCAACCTTTATTCTATTTTAATTTTTTATTGTGTATTAGGTGAAATTTTACAGAGCAAATTTTAGTTTCCCATTCGATGGTTTGTACGTAAAGTGTTCCATGACATTGGTTGCATTCCCCACACTGTGTCAGCGCTCCCCCCATTTCTGTCCTACGTACCCCGTTTCCTTTTGTCCTGGTTTTCTATCCCTTCCTGCCTTATCATCTTGGCTTTTGGGCAAATGTCACCCTTTTGATCTTATCTAAAGGATTGTTCTAAGGAGAACATTCCTGTCAGGTGTTACTGCTTATTTTATGGGCCTGTCTATGGTTTGGCTGAAAGATGGTCTCTGGAAATGACTTCAGTTCAGATTCAGAAGGGTGTCTTAGGGCCATATCTCAGGGGTTCCTCCAGTCTCTGTCAGACCAGTAAGTCTGGTCTATTTTGTGAATTTTTTGTTCTACAATTTTTCTCCCACTCTGAGACCCTCTATTGTGATAAGAGTCAAAGCAGTGGGTAGTGGTAGCTGGGCACCATCTACTTCTTCTGGTCTCAGGGTTGCAGAGGCTGTGGTTCATGTGGTCCATTAGTCCTTTGGACCATTTGCTCCCTTGAGACTTTGCTTTCCAATAGATGTATCTTAGATGGCCACTTGCTTTTAAGACCCCAAATGCTACTCATCAAAGTAGGATGCAGAACTTTATCTTTATGAACTATATTGTGCCAGCTGATATATTATGGTCCTTCACCTTAGGGCCTAGGAACTTCATCCCACAAGATGTTTGGTTATGTCTAAGAAGCTGCTCTGTGGCTCTTGTGTGCTCTATTGCCTATATTAATATATAAGCAGTTATGTATGTAGATAATCTTATCTTTTCCTTATCAATTTGAGTGCCCTTTATTTCCTTTTCTTGCCTTATTGCTCTAGCTAGGACCTCCAGTACGAGGTTGAATAAGAGTGGTGATAAAAGGCATTCTTTTCTGGTTCCCATTCTCAAGGCGAACGCTTTCAGTCCCTCTCCATTGAGAATAATGTTGGTTGTTGGTTTTGTATAAATGCCCTTTATTATGTTGAGGAATTTCCCTTCTATTCCTATTTTGCTGAGTTTTTATCATGAATGGGTGTTGAACTTTGTCAAATGCCTTTTCTGCATCAATTAATAAAATCATGTGATTCTTGCCTTTTGTTTTATTTACGTGGAGGATTATGTTGATTGATTTTCTAAAGGTCAATCATCCTTGCATACTTGGTATGAATCCCACTTGGTCATTGTCGTGGGTTGAATTGTGTCTCCCCAAAATAAGAGTCAACTTTGTGTGGTATGCCATGATTCCCAGTATTGGGTGGTTGTTCTCCATTTTGTGATTGTATTTATGTTAAAGTGTTAAAGAGGATTAGGGTGGGTTTGTAACCCTTACTAAGGTTACGTCCCTGATCCAATGTAAAGGGAGTTTTTCTGGAGTGTGGCCTGCACCACCTTTTATCTTACAAGAGATAAATGGAAAGGGAAGCAAGCAGAGAGGGGGGACCTCATACCACCAAGAAAGCAGTGCCAGGAGCAGAAAGTATCCTTTGGACCTGGGCTTGCTGTGTGGAGAAGCTCCTGGTCCAGGGGAAGATTAATGACAGAGACCTTCCTCCAGAACCAAAAGAGAGACAAAGCCTTCCGCCAGAGCTGACACCCTGAATTTGAACTTCCAGCCTACTAGACTGTGAGAAAATAAATTTCTCTTTGTTAAAGCCATCCATTTATGGTATTTCTGTTATAGCAGCGCTAGATGACTAAGACAGTCATGATGTATTACTTTTTTGATACGTTGTTGAATTCTATTGGCTAGAACTTTAGTGAGAATTTTTGTGTCTGTATTCATTAGAGATATTCAGCTTAATTTTCTCTTTTTTGTGGTGTCTTTGCCTGGCTTTGGTATCAGTGTTTTGTTAGCTTCAGGAAATGAATTTGAGAGTATCCCTTCCTTTTCCATACTTTGAAATAGTTTGAGTAGTACTGGTATGAGCTCTTCTCTGAATGTTTGGTAGAATTCTCAAGTGAAGCTGTCCAGGCCAGGGATTTTTTGTTGTTGGTAGTTTTTTTTTTTTTAAATTACCTCTTCAATCTTTTCTTTCATTATGGATCTGTTCAGCTTTTCTACCTCAATTTGTGTTAGTTTAGGTAAGTAGTGTGTTTCTAGAAATTCATGCATTTCCTCTAGGAGTACAGTTTTTCGTAGCGTTCTGTTGTTATCCTTTTTATTTTAGTTTGTTCTGTTGTAATGTCACTTATCTCCTTTCTTATTCAGGCTATTTGCTTTCTCTCCTGGTTTCATTCATTAGTGTGGCCAGTGGTTTGTCAATTTTGTTGAACCTTTCAAAGAACCAACTTGTCAATTCTATTGTTTTTCTGTTCTCTATTTCATTTATTTCTACTCTAATCTTTATTTCCTTTCTTCTAATTATTGTGGGCTTCATATTTATCTCTTGCTGCTCTCTATTTTTTCGAGTTGTTGAGTTAATATTTTGATTTTGGCCTTTTCTTCTGTTTTGATGTGTGCATTTATTACTATAAATTGACCTTTGAGCACTGCCTTTGCTGTGTCCCAAAAGTTTTGTTGTAATGTGTTTTCATTCTTATTTGATTTTAGGAATTTTTTAATTCCATTTTTTTGTTTCTTTATACCTAGTGGTTTTTAAGCAAGGTGTTATTCAGTTTTCATGTATTTGATTTTTTTTTTCCTTGCTGTTCTTGTTATTGATTTCTGCTTTTATGGTGTTGTGATCAGAGAAAATGCTTTGTATCATTTCAACATTTTGGATTTTGTTAAGGCTTTCTTTGTGGCCTAAAATGTGGTCTATTCTGAAGATTGTTCCATATGCATTGGAAAAGAATGTGTACTTTCCTGCTGTTGGGTGAAGTGTTCTGCAGATGTCTATGAGATTGAGTTGGTTGATTGTGGAATTTAGATATTCTGTACCGTTTTTTTTTTTTTTTTGTACCTTAGTTCTATTTTGCCCTTTATAGTTGCTATGAGTTGGGATTGACTCAACAACAGTGGGTTTGTTGTCTCTTTTATTTGGTATATTAGATTTTTTGGTTTTCTGCAATAATTCAGTTCAATCATTCTGGCATGCTTATAGGGCTTTCTTTTATATTCTACAGTTTGAAAATTCGAGAACATTTACCTGGATCTTATAACAATCGTAATATGTTTCTTATTTCTCCTTTTTAAATCAATAAATGGTTGGGTTTCTTAGTAGGAATTCAAATTTTACCTAATTAAGGAGTTGATGTTTTCTGAATGTGACATTGTGACCCTATGACTCAGCTACCTGGGTTTCATCTCCATAACTGGGCCACCTAAATTATTCTGAATCAGATCCAGTAGATGGCTATGGGGCCCTACTATGTGCTGTGAACTTCCCATATGTTACCTTGCTTAACGCTCACAACAACCCCATCTTATGGATGGGACTTGACATTTGGGACTCTGAGGCTCAGGGTGACATGGTGACCTGTGCAGTGTGATTTCAGCAGCTGAGATTGTGACTCAGGTTTCAAACTTTGCACCAAGAACAATGCTTTTTACTATATCAGATTTGCATTACCTGTTTCCCAATGGATGCACCTCTTATTTCTCTAAAAAAGTCACTGAATGGCATACAGAATTTTTAAAAAGACAATTACATGAAAACAAATCAGGTTTTACCTTATGTGTTGACATTTTTAGCCTTTATCTACAACATGACGTTGGATCTGTCATGCCCGTTATTTGAGCTTGGTAATTATGAGCAGATTGCTTTGTTTCTGGCCCAAAATGAATTTGGGGGTAGAAGGCTTTGTGGGTGGCTTGGGTCCTCTGTCCCTCCTATCCCCATAATTATCCCTTTGAGTAATTGCTTTGTGCCCTTTGGGAGAGAAAAACAGTAACCACATTGAAATAAGCTATTTGTGAAATGATGGTAAGATTTTTTTTTAAGCTTATTTTTAACCTTTGTTTTTTTTTTTTGAACAGAGCACAGTTGAGAGAACATCTAAAACTGAGACCCACATTTAACTGAACTGAAAATCTACCCAACTGGATAATGATTTTTTAAAATCATGTCAAAACTCCTGCCCTTGCTGTCTCTTTTTTCAGAATCCCACAGGATCCAAAGTGCTCTTGGCAACTGCCCTAGGAGTGGGTGCCAAGGGAGGGGCGGAGATCAGGAGTGTAAAAGACAGGCTCTCCCCAGGGCTCCCTCCTGAACTGCCAGCATTGCAGCTATTTGAATACCCACAGAGAGTGGGTGCAATTTGATACATTATTTGGCAAGGAGTACAATAAAATGTGCAAATGAACACACTGTGTTCTCCATTCTGAGTTCCCGTGTAACTGCTTTCTCTTTTGCACATAAACTTGATTTCAGGGCTATTTGGGTGGGTTTACTTGACTGATTAATGCTGCAGTTGACCAAGCCAAGCTTGTACATTCGATCCTGATAAGAGCCACTTAAGAATCCCTGGATATTTCAAATGATTAAGGACCCAAATACTAGCCAAAAGATTGGCAGTTTGAACCCATCCAAAGGCACCACAGAAGGCAGTCCAGGTGATCTGCTTCTGAGAGATTCCAGCCTTGAAAACTCTTTGGAGCAGTTCTACTCTGCACATGTGGGGTCGCCATGAGTTGGAATCAACTAGACAGCAACCAATAACAAGGGTCACTTAGCTTTGCTTTTTTACTGTGCCAACAGATTGCATCCCCAAACACCATATACCTAAGGCCTTGATCGCCAGGCTGGCCATTTAGGGCGCTAGCCATTCCATCACTCGGACTGGTAAAGTAACACAATTCACCTGTCTATCTAATGGGGACCTCTCTTTGAATATGACAAGTTGGTATCTTCAGAAGCAATTCCAGTGCTGCTCTAAATCACTGCAAAATGTACTGAATTGTCATTCTAGCTAAGCACCAGGCTCTGTGTTCTTTCTTCTATTCAGTAATTGTATGCATAACCTTGAGAGGCACTGGTCATGGAACCCTGCCACACAGAGACGGAGAGTGCGTGTGTGGGGGGGGGGACTTTAAAGGCACAGTGTCTGTTTGGCCACTGATGTACCTTGCTTTGAATTCTGGCCCTAACCCCTTGCTAGCAATGAAACCTGGGGTAAGCCTCTTCACTTTCTTAAGGCTCAGACTCTTCATCTAGAAAACAGGGATAACAAGGAGTCAGTACGTGCCTCATAAGGCCTTTTTAAGGACCAAACAAGATAATCCATGCAAAAGCAGTCACCCTAGTACTTTGTAAATAATAAATACTTAAATAAATGTTAACTATGATTAATATTTTAATTTCCATTTTATGGAGGGGAAAATGAGGACTCAGTAGATGAAATAACTTATGAAATTATCTTTTGGAGCTTGGTCTGGATTGATAAGATATTAAAATAGACTCTGTACAAAAGTTAACTTTCTGCTGTTGCAAGGCAGGTTCCAATAATTGGATAAATAACATATTTAACATATGCGGGACATGTGGAAAAGAAGAGCCAGAATCGTTCAATTTTCATTTTTATTTTAACCTTTTTGGCAAAAACCACCACACCAACCAGCATTCAGAGGTTTCTTTGGCAGCGGGACAGATCAAAGGATTCCTGGGTTCAAAATGGACCATTGAGCAACTAGAGCTCACAGCAAGCCTTAGATGGCTAAGCATTCCCGTTATAAAAAAGGGTCAGAAATCTTAGTTCACCGCGTTCTCAAGAGCACTGAGTAGGATAGTGCATATGAAAGTACTTCCTAATCCACAGAATGCCTTAAAAGGTAAAAAGCATTATAATTACTAAGTAGCATATTACTATAACAAGTATTATTATCTTCTATCACTGAAGAGTTAAGAGACAAGGAAGTTACTCAGTCCCTTGAATACAGCCCAGAGAGTGAAGAATCTCCTTTTTCTATACCCATGTTTATTGATCACCAGCCTGGCAGATAGCATTGGATTACATGTGCCTGATCTAAAACCTCACTGATGGTGCCTCCGCTTCTCTGCTCTCTGTCCTTGCTGGCCACGCATCACAGAACAACTCACAGGCTCAAAAAACCAAAACCAAACCCATTTCCATCGAGTCAATTCCAACTCATAGCAGCCCTACAGGACAGAGTAGAACTGCCCCATAGGGTTTCCAAGGAGCGCCTGGTGGATTCAAACGGCTGAGCTTTTGGTTAACAGCCATAGCACTTAACCAGTACGCCACCAGGGTTTCCCTCACAGGCTCAGGGAGGGCTAATTCCTTCCTTGTGGCATTTTGATCTTTTTTCAGGGAAGGCGTCTTTCTCCTTAAGAATCTGAAATCCATTTTTCGAAATGGAAGTTATGTACCTTGTTGGGAAAAAAAAAAATCTATTTGCAAAGAAAGTCTTACAAAGAAAACAATGAATCCAATGGTATTATTCCTTCAGATTCATGGTCTGAAAATGGTTATCTGTAGGCAGAGCTGTGGCAAGTCCCCAGTCGGTGATTATAAGGGAAAGTGAAGTGTCACTGGAAGAGATTTCTTTTTCTTTTTAATTGAACTTTAGATGAAGGTTTCCAGAGCAAACTAGTTTCTCATCAGTTAGTACACACATTGCTGTATGACCTTGGTTAACAATCCCACGGCACGTCAACACTCTCCCTTCTCAACCCTGAGTTTCCTATTACTGGATTTCCTGTCCCCTTCTGCCTTCCAGTCCCTGTCCCAGGGCTGGTGTGCCCCTTTAGTCTTGTTTTGTTCCATGGGCCTGTTCAATCTTTAGCTGAAGGGTGAACCTCAAGAGTGGCCTCATTACCAAGCTGAAAGGGTATCCGGGGGCCATACTGTAAGGGTTTCTCCAGTCTGTGTCAGGCCAGCAAGTCTGGTCTTTCTTTTTGAGTTAGAATTTCGATGTACGTTTTTCTCCAGCCCTGTCCAGGACTCTCTATTGTGATCCCTGTCAGAGCAGTCAGTGGTGGTAGCTGGGCACCTTCTAGTTGTATTGGACTCAGTCTGGTGGAGGTTGTGGTAGATGTGGTCCATTAGTCCTTTGGACTAATCTTTCCCTTTTGTCTTCAGTTTTCTTCATTCTTCCTTGCTCCTGAAAGGGTGAGACCAGTGGAGTGGCCTAGATGGCTGCTCACAGGCTTTTAAGACCCCAGATGCTACTCACAAAAGTAGAATGTAGAACATTTTCTTTATAAACTCTGTTATGCCAGTTGAACTAGATGTTCCCCGAGACAATGGTCCCCACAGCCCTCGGCCCAGCAAGTCAGTCCTTCAGGGGGTTTGGATGTGTCTATGGAGCTACTGGGGCCTTGCCTTGTACAGGGTTTGCTGGCTTCCCCAGTATTGTGTACTGTCTTACCCTTCATCAAAGTTGCCGCTTTTGTCTATTAAGTGTTTTTTCATCCCCACCCCTACCCTCCCTCATAACCATCAAATATTCTATTTATATGTAACCTTTTCATGAGTTTTTACAGTAGTGGTCTCATGCAATATTTGTCCTTTTGCAATTGACTGATTTCTCTCAGCATGATGTCTTCCAGATGCATCCATGTTATGAGATGCTTCACAGATTCATCTGATTTTTTCTTTGTTCCTCTTACTGTCCTGTGCTGAGTTTCTTTAGTTTGTGGATTTCCTTTTCATTTCTTTTGTTTCTGTAGATTTTGTTTTTATTGAGACTTTATCTTTTTCTTCTTTATTTTGATGAGTAGGTTTGTTGACTTCCTTTGTAGTTACCTTGAAATTTACCCTTATCTTCCTAGGTTTGATCCAGTCTATTATTACTTGGTATCACTTTGCATTCCTCTCCTTTAGAAAGTTCTATACCTATACTGTTTATTCCCTCTTTTATTGTTCTGATGTTATTGTCGTTTACAGATTAACCCCTCTGGTTTGCTGTTGCAAATGTTTTGCTTTTGGATAGTCCTCGAGAGTTCATTTCCTAGGTTGGTATCTGACTGGTACAATCTTGCATCCTAGATTCAGGCTGTGGTCTGAGGTTGTTTGTTCTCAAACTGAAAGACTCCCTTTAATAATTCTTTTAAGTTTGGTTTGGTTTTTACATACCCCCTTAATTTCTATTTACCTGGAAATGACCTAATTTCACCATCATATTTGAATGAAAGTTTTGCAGGGTATATTGTTCTTGGTTGGCAATATTTTTCTTTCAAGGTTTTATGTATGTCATCCCATTGCCTTCTTGCCTGCTTGGTTTCCTCCAAATAATCAGAGCTTAGTCTTATTGTTTCTCCTCTGTTTGTGACTTTTTGTTTTTCTTGAGCTGCTCGTAGGATTTTTTCTTTGTCTTTGGTTTTCTCAAGCGTGATTATGATGTGTCTTGATGTTTTCCTTTTGGGATCTATCCTATATGGGGTTCGTTGAGCTTCTTGTATGGTCAGCTTTTCATCATTCATGACATTAGGGAAGTTTCTGTCAGTAATTCTTCAATGATCCTCTCTGTGTTTTCCATTTTCTCTCCCTCTTCTGGAACTCTGATCACTGGTAAATTTTTGCTTTTGATTGTATCCTACATAATTCTCAGGGTTTCTTCATTTTTCTTCATCCTTTTTTCTGATTTTTCCTCAAACAGAGTTGTACCCAAGTGTTTGTCTTCAATTTCACTGATTCTGTCTTCCATCATTTCAAACCTGCTCCTCAGCCTTCTATGACACTGTCCATTTCTGAGATCTTGTTATTTATCTTTTGGATTTCTAATTGTTGTTTTTGTATGATTTCTGGTTGTGAATTTATTTTGGTGTTTTGTTCCTGTATTACTTTCCTGAATTGTTCCTTTTTTTTTTTGGTCTGTATTTTCCATGAGTTTGTCTGCCTTTTCCAAAAATTTGTCTATTTTTTCCTCATTTTTTCAGCTTTTTGCTTCAACTCTTGGATTGCTCTGAATATTAGAGATTTTAATTCCCTGTCAGGTAGTTCTAGTGCCTTTTCTTCTACTGGAAAGTCATCTGGTGTTTTATTTTGGACACCTGCTGGACCCATCCCATCCTGTTTTTTAATATGTTTTGATATTGTCTCCTGTCTTTGGGACATTCAGTAGTTATTTTCTTCATTTCTTGATTGTAGATTTTTTTTTTGTTTCATCCTGCTTTTTTGTTTTATTTGGTTATGTCTGAGCAGGCAGGCTGTGTTTTCTCTGTTGTTTGCTTTGTCTGTAGTCACAATATTTTTCCCTGCCTTGTCCAATGGGCAGGGCCGGTCACTCAGCTACGGTGCAGCAGGGCAGGTCCAGCTGAAGGGGAGGGTCTGGGATGGGTTGTTTGTGGCATGTACTAGGCCGACAGGGTGGGCCAGGAATCAGTGATCAGCTGGTTCCAGGAGGCTGTGCCTGTGCTGCTCAGGGGTGTGATGTTCAGTGCAGGTAGGCAGGAAAGAGGGGGAGGTTGTGATGTGTGGAGAAAATAGGGGTACAGGAAAGAGGAGAGAAAGGAGAGAAAAAGAGGAGCCAAAAGCAAATACTCAAAGAGAAAGAAAAAAAAAGAGTGCTAAGGGAGCTTGCCATCGGAGTTGAGAGCTGAGAAACTGAGAAATGGAGAAAAGCAAAAAGAAAAAAATAGAAAAAGGGAAAAAGAAAGAGAAAAAAACGAGATAAAAAATTGGAAAGAAAGAAAAGCCTTCAGGAGCCCCAGATTCCCACTGGTGGGGCTGCTAAAACCAGGAAGTAGCTCCCAGGCTATGCAGTATAGCCTGGCTAGAAAGGATATAGATGTCACACAGCACCAGGTATTTAGGAGACAGGAAAAGAAGATAAGTGTCGGGAGACAAGAACTGAGAAAAGAAGACAGAAAGGGAAAAAGAGACAGAGAAAAAAGAGATGCCCCCAGGGATTCCAGTGATGGGGCTGTGCAGATTGGGGGAGTGGCTCCTAAGCTGTGCAGTGCAGCCTGGCTAGAAGGGGCTCCCAAGCTACGAAAAGGAAAAGAAAACAAAGAAACAGAACAAAGCAAAACAAAGAAAAAAAAAAAAGCTCCAGGGATCCCACCAGCATGGTGTCACAGGCCAGGGGAGTGGTTTCCTAGTTAAGCGTGGCTTCACAGCCTTTCACGAAGAAGCAAAGATGGCACACAGAGCCTTGTGTTCCAAAAAAAGGAGGGGGGGAGGTGGTAGGAGGCACAGAAGAAACCAAAAGAGATAGAAAGAACCAAAACCAGCTCAGGCACCTGGCCAGTGTGGGCAGGGTGAATCCAAGCAGCCTGAGGCCAAAGCAGTTGCCTCCTGGACAAGAGACTGTTGCTGGCAGGAAGCAGAGGAGGCCGACGGCAGGGGTGTGGGGGGAGGGGGTGGGGGGTTCCTAACGAGGATATCACTTGTTACCAGGTGCTCTGTCTCCTGCTGGGAACTTTGTGAAGCAGCTTTCCTGTACTCTCAGCCTGCTGATCTCCAGTGGTGGTGGTGGTGGTGGGGACAAATCTAAATGGCACAGATGCTGCACTTCCCAGCCTGCCAAGCCACTGCAGCCAGCCAGGAAGCTCAGACATAGAGTAGCAGGGAAAGAATGGGGGGTAGGAAAGCATGTATCACTAGTCATCGGGTGCTCTGTCTCCTGCTGGGAGTTCTGCACAGCTCCCTGTCTGTGAATCCCCAACTGGAGTCCAAGATGGCAGATCCATGCTGCGTTACCTGATGGGGCCCTCCACATGTATGTCTCCTCGCTCTCTGTCCTCTGTTAGTTTCTTATTCCATTCAGTGCTTGGCTGAGTTCTCTATCTCTTCATTTGGCACTTCAGGTTCCAGGAATGACGTTTGTCTTTTTACTTAATTTTTTCAGTCTTTGCTGTGGAGGGACAGCGTGATACTTCCATCTATGGTGCCATTTTGGCCGGAATTCTCTCACTGGAAGAGATTTTATTTTTACATCCAGAACTTTTCTGTTTAAAAATGAGAGAAGTGAGGCCTGGAGTTGTTAAACCTACCACTTAGCTATTCAGTTTCTTCTCTCAGTGCATCCCAGCTTTTATTTTGTGTTTTAGCCATGCAGCTTTGTGTTCCTTATACTCCTGGAAATGCCTTTTGCACGTACCTACCTCTAGGCCTTTGCACATGCTGTTCCCACAGCTTAAACAGTCTCTCCTTCTCCCCTATCATGTCTCGTGACAGCAGCTTACTCCATACTGACTGACATTAATAAAAAAAAAAAAATGACATTAATAGCACTTGTAATTTATCTGTCTGTATCAACACTTCATCAGATTTTAAGTCTTAAGGGAAAGGATCATTGCATTTTCCCCAATGTATTTCTTTTGTTTTGCCAAAAGCCTTGCTCATTTTCGGTGTTCAATAAGTATCTGCAGAATGAATAAGTAAATGAAGCTATGTCACTATTTTTATATTTAATATTTTAATCTCTGGGGGACATTTTTAATGAAAATTCTCACAACTGGACTGATAAACAATATTATATAAAAGGAGAAAAAATCGAAGTTGTCAGTGATTTCATTCTACTTGGGTCAACAACATCCATGAAAACAGCAGTCAAGAAATCAAACAATATATTGCATTGGAAAAATCTTTGGCAAAGGATATCTTTAAAGTTTTAAACAGGAAAGATGTCACTTTATGACTAAGGTGTACATGACCCAAGCCATGGTCTTTCAATCACCTCATATACATGCAAAAGCTGGACAATGAATAAGGAAGACCAAAGAATAACTGATGAATTTGAATTACGGTGTTGGCAAAGAATATTGACTATATCATGGACTGCCAGAAAAATAAACAGATCCGTTTTGGAAGAAGCACAGCCAGAATGCTCTTTAGACGCGAGAATGGTGAGACTTTGTCTCACTTACTTTGGACACTTCATCGGGAAAGACCAGTTGCTAGAAAAGGACTTCATGTTTGGTAGAAGTTCAGCAAAAATGAGAGAAAGCCTCAATGAGATACAATAGCCATAGCAATGGACTCAAACATACCTACCATCGTGAAGATGGGACAGGATCAGACAACATTTCATTCTGTTGTACATAAGGTTGCCATAAGTCAGAGCTGACTTGGTGGCAGCTAACAACAACAAGGACACTTTTATAGTCTGCAAGGAGTGTAAGGGCCTAGGATCCTTAAACCTGCGGTCAATGACAGGATAAAAAAAAAAACTAGAATTTGCTACTTAAGCCTTAGCAAAAATCCGGTAACAAGTGAAAATATATTTCTTGGTTGGCAATGTAGTATCTCAAAGATTTACATATAATAAAAAATGGAATAAGTGGGAAATATTGGGGAAAAAGTTTATGGATGACAAGACTTCTCTTTGGGAATAGCTCTAGGTAAATGAAGGGAACTGAAGTCCTAGAGTTGGAATAGTTAATTGGCGAGAATCCATCCTGTGTGGAAGAATTGTCAGCTGAGGAAGATCCACTGAGTAAGAAACACTCTACTGCGAGAGCTTTTGAGTCAGGGCTGGGCTATGGTTCAGCTCACATACGAAGCCTTTTTTTAGTTGAGGGCACAGTCCTGGACTGTAGGTAGCCACATGCGAGTTTCTTTCTTTCTTTCTTTCTTTTTTTTTTTTAATATTTCTCTTCCCTGGTCTCAAAAGGGACTGCTCCAACGGGAAGGGGCTTGTCTCAGTTATCTCTGAATCCCACAGGACTTGCACAGAGTCTGGCACAGAGTGGGATCTCGTGAATATTTTTGAATAACTGACTAAATAAGTGGGAGGAGACACAATTAGTCTAGATATGCACATCCAACTGTACGTTCTATTGACTCAGCAATGTAGGAAGAATGGCTGGTTGCTTACAGCTGGCAGCGTGGACAGTAAGCCCTTCCTCTGGCATCCAAGAGGGGACATAATCAGTGGGGTCAAGTGAGGAACTCAGGCCTGGGCTCAATACTACTGCTGCTGCTTATTAACTGTGTGACCTACGGTTAGACATCTAGGCACAGTGACCCCTAGGACAGTCATCTTTTTATTTATTTATTTATTTATTTATTATGTTTTAAGTGAAAGCTTACAGTTTGTCAGTCTCTCATACAAAAACTTATACTTGCTTTGCTAGGCAATCCTAGCTGCTCTCCCCCTAATGTGACAGCACCCTCCTCCTCTCCACCCTGTATTCCCCATGTACATTCAACCAGCTCCTGTCTCTCTATGCCTTCTCATCCAGGCAGAAGCTGCCCACATAGTCTCATGTGTCTGCTTGAGCCAAGAAGCTAACTCCACACCAGTATCATTTTCTGTCCTATAGCCAGAACAGTCATCTTTAAAAGAGCTTAACAGTATTACTTATAGCTTAGGTTGCTTGTGAGGAATAAATGAGTTTATGTATGTAAAATGCTTGGCACCCTCCTGGTGCATAGTGAGCAGTCAATAAGTGTTAGCGAGAATAACAATGTCCATTTATTGAGGACTACCATATGTCATTTTGATGACTAAAGTGTGCCTGACCCAAGCCATGGTCTTTTCCATCATCTCATATGTATATGAAAGCTAGACAATAAAAAAGGAAGACCAAAGAAAAATTGACACATTCAAATTTTGGTGTTGGTGAAGAATATTGACTACGCCATGGACCACCAGAAGAATGGGCAAATCTGTCCCAGAGGCAGCACAGCCAGAATGCTCCTTAGAAGTGAGATTTCTTGCTTACTTTGGTACCAATCGCTGGAGAAGGACATCATGCTCGGCAAAGCAAACAGTTGGGAGACCCTCAATGAAATGGATTGACACAGTGGCTGCTATAATGGGCTCAAACATAGCAACAGTTGTGAGGATGGTGCAGGACTGGGTAACGTTCTGTTATACATAAGGTCACTATGAGTCAGAGCTGACTCAATGGCACCTAACGATAATCACCGTGTGTGTGTGTGTGTGTGTGTGTGTGTATGCACATATACACGTAGATATACACAGTGGAAACTATGAGAGCCAGAATTCAACGGGACTGCCTTGGTTTTCCCAGTCTTGCAAGTTTTCTGCCTTTGACAGGGTGTAGTCTTACCACTTTTCTAAAAATATTTGAGTTCTCCTCTTCTGACAGATTTCTGCCTTACACAGGTTCCAGCTTTTGCAGGTTTTATTGTATATAATTATCTATTTTCATATCATAAAAACAAGCATGAGAGAACAGTACTACTACTATCCATGTTTTACAGAAGAAGAAAGTAATGTTAAATAAGTTTCCTGAAGTCAGTTTGACAGAGTCAAGATTTGAACCCCAGAACCTGCCATCATAACTTCCATGCCCTCTAGTGCTTCTTTGCTATTGGCATTTCAGATTTAAAAGGGCGGGTGGGTGGGGAGAGGTGGGAGTCTTTGCTCAGAGTCACGGATGTCATTAGGCTCTGCATAAGGCAGCTTAGTTACCTAGCCAAAGTGATAAACAATATTTTTTTCCCATTCAGGTGTCACTTTTATCATTTTCTTCATATGGTCCAGAGGCCTAGAAATTCACTGTTTAATTACCACAATTATGTTAAGAAGCTATTTTAGAAGGTGAAAAAGCACACAAAGAAAGAGGCATGAAACTGTTTTTGGCAGAGATTTACCTCATTGGCCATAATCTCGGTGTTACTGAAAGCAATGGGTTCATCACCTGTGCTCTTGTGATTTTAAACCATGGCATGGTTTATTACTTGCAGCAAGCAAGGAGACAGGGAGATCAGTCTCAAAGCACTGTCTCTCTGAACAAAGGGCTGGAGGAAGTTTTATGCTACATGGGAAAGGGGAAGTCATATATATTCATTAAATTCTTGGGAAGTGGCATGTGTATTTATTGTGGGACCAGGCTAGGATTAGCACAGAAGTAGCTGATGGACCTCTGCTTCTGAAATGGGCTCGGCTGCCGCTGCTGATGTAAGTCTGGTGATTTTTAGTTCCTTGGCGTGAGTCTTTTGGTTCCTTGACATGAGTTTCAGAGCTCAGGTTCAACTTCAGATCACTGATTGTCTCACAGCACATGTGTGGGGGTCTGGTTTCAGCTGGTTTGCCTGAAAAACATCTGCAAGCAGGGAGATTAGAAGGAAACAGAATGGGAGGGGTGCCTCGTAATCTTGACTGTAATCTGCTGTTTAAAGTTGTTTTGTAAAATTCTTCATTGGCACAGCTTTCAGCTCAAGGCCTGTCTGTTTCCTAACTGGTCTCATTAGGAGTGGCCTGAGTTTATACTGTTCACTTTAGAGAAATTTTATCATAATGGACTTTTCTTAGAGAAGACTAAGTCATGGCCAAAATATCTTTAGAGTTAGGAAGAGTTTGTACTGATGACACATGGAGAAATAGGAAGGGGGAAAAGAAAAAGGGTAGTCAAGGCGCATTTCACCTGAGGGATGACAAATAGTTATTTTTAACACATCAAATATTAGCATACAGATTACTGCAACGGGATCATCTAGTTTCTTCTGAACGTGGCCTACTTTACTGCTGAGAGCTCCAATTCTCAGTCAAATGGTAGTAAGAATTATCAGTCGAGAACGTCTACCACACATGTGGAGTGGGTCAATCTCCAACTGGGGTTTTCTATTACCTCCTTGGCGTGGACGTCATTGAAAGGGGGCTGATGTTGACACCTCTCTGTTACCTAACTTCTCAATCAGCCTGTCAAGCTGCTCCCAAGAAATGCCTGGGAGGGAGCTGCTGGGATTTATGTATGTATATGAGCTGGGAGTAGGATATGGGGGGAGGAGAGAGAGGGCAGGGAAGTCTGGAAGGTGGCAATGGCAACGCTTTATCAGGTGGCTCTTCTCCGCTCTCATGCTTCAAAATCAAACAGATTAAGATCTCAGGTGACATGGTTGTGTGGGAAGCCTGGCCTGGTGGACGTCTTAGTCTCCTAGCACTGCTGCAACACAAACACCACACCCAGGTGGCTTTAAAGAGCAGACACTTATTTTCGAAGAGTTATGGAGGCTAAAAGTAAAATCAAGGTGTCCGCCAGGTCGATTCCTTCTTTGCCGGTGGCCCCAGGCATTCCTTGGTTCCTCAGCTTGTAGAAGATCCTCGCAAGGCCTGTCTCCCCCTCCTCACCCCTGGGGTGTGCGTATCCCTGTGTCTAATCTGCTGTTTTTATAACTCAGAAGTGGTTAGACTTAGAATCCACCCTACTTGGGTATGATCTGATTAGAATAACAAAAATCCTATTTCCAAACAGGATTACATCCACAGGTACAGAAGTTAGGATCCCAACACATATTGGGGGGGCCACAATTCAAACCATAATAGTGGAGAATGCTCAGGAGGGGTGTGGGGGTAACACTGGCTGCAAGGCTCCTCAAATTGAACCTAAAGAAACTGTACAGCCAGTCACATACCAACACACCTACCTGATGCAGACACGTGGCTCCTGGAATTAGGGTCCTTATACATTCAACCCCAGCAGTGATAGTGATGTACACCTACTCTGTGAGAGAACTCCAAGGAAACCATGGCAATGGAAGGAGGCAAGAGCAGAGAAATTACTACACAGCACACGGCTCCTTTGTTAGTTTAGGCAGCAACAAGGAGGCTCTGGAGCCCTTGAATTGCCTACTGAAAGCTCTAATGTGGTACTCCTACCTAGGGTCCTCAGAGCTCCTCTGGGGCACAGCCCTTAGAATAGATGTGACAGTACCATGAGGAAAAAGCAAAAGAAAGCAAAATTTAAAAGGGCATAATCAAACCAGAGTTTGATGAGTAATATTTGCCTAGTGCTTTTAAAAGAAACATGTAATCAAAGAGTGAATTATTAGGATAGTACAAAAAGCAGGTGGCTGGCTAGCATTAGGCTTTCAGATAACCCCAAATCTAAGCTCCAGTGTCCAAGAACAAGCAGGCTATTGAAAGGATTTTGTCATTTATTTTGAAAGGATCTCAGGTTTTAAGGAAAGGACCATGATGGACTTTAAAGGTGAGCAAACACTCAAAAGTGCATGGCCATGAGATCAGAAGTAACTGATAGAATATTAATTCATTATTCCCTAATACTGAGTGAGAGAAAGGAAATAAAAAGCCACTCAAGTTAGAGGCTGTGGCTTACTAACACAAGGAGAAAATCATCATTTCTACTCCGTTGCTGTCTGAGTTGCTTCTGATTTATAGCAACCCTACAGAGTAGAGCTGCCCCACAGGGTTTCCAAAGAGTGGCTGGTGGATTAGAACTGCTGACCTTTTGGTTAGCAGCTGTAGCTCTTAACCACTATGCCACCAGGGTTTCCTTAAATTCACGTAGCAATGAACAATTTGTAATATGCTGTTTATTGAAGTTGGTGGTTTTGAGTATTGCAGCAAGAAAAAGAATGGGCATACATATCCCCAATTATATATGAAGGAATGGGGGCTCAGGCTCACATTTCAGAATGGGTTTCTCTCCTTCCAAGTCGAGACTCCTCCATTGTGTTATGACTACCTCACACCCTGGGTACAATGGAAATAAACCGATACCACCAACAGGGTCTGCCCAAGTTCCATCCCGGCTGCCACAAGGTAGGCTCGCTGGTTGGTTGGGGCTGTCCTAAAGAAGGGAGGCACAGGGAGTGGTAATACTGGGGCTGTGCCATGTGGTGTGTTGATTATGTAATAACTGGCAAGTGTTGAACACTTACTGGCACAGTTCTGAGACCTTTTCATGTACTATCTCATTTAATCCTCAGAATAATCTATGAAATTTGTATTGTTATAACCTGCATTTACAGACAAGGACACTGAGGCGCAGATATCAAATTGCATAAAGTCACAGTAAATTCAAATTGAGTCCAGTCTAGTGGGCTTGAACAGTTAATACTTTGTCATTAATGTTGTTGCTAACGTCATTCCTAAGTGCTTGAATGAATTTAGAAGAGCAATTAAGTCGGGGAGAAGGAGCATGTTCTTGGAATCAGGAGGCCTCAGCAGGGTTCCAACTAGTCCCAAGGCTGTTACTGATTACCTTGTGTCTACATCTCACCTTCCTCATCTGAAAAATGCATAGAGATAACCATATGTTATCTCTGGGGTTCCTTAGAAATCTAATGGGTATGTTCTACTAAAGATTCTTCCCTAGTCGGTCCTCAAGGGTCTTCCTTTCAAAACTTAAACTAAGACCTGAAGGTACTCCCTGGGCTTCTGAAACTCTGAAAGGCTATACAAATTACCTTGCAAAAACTGAATTTATTCTTTTGTTTTATTTAGCGTTTGAGCTTTGCTGAGCTCCTACAAATGTTATAACTCACATTTTCCTGCTGCTGTCTGGAGTTTCCCTGGGGTGTGGCCTGCACTGCCTTTTATCTCTCAAGAGATAAAAAGGAAAGGACCTCATACTACCAAGAAAGCACTGCCAGGAGAAGAGCGCGTCCTTTGAACTCTGGGTCCCTCTCCAGAAAAGCTCCTACTCTGGGGGAAGATTGATGAGAAGGCCAACAGAGAGAGAAAATCTTCCCCTGGAGCTGACACCTTGAGTTTGGACTTTTAGCCTACGAGACTGTGAGGAAAGAAAAGCTTCTCTTTGTTAAAGGCATCCACTGTGGTAGTTCTGTTATAGCAGCACCAGATGACCAAGACAGCTTCTAAAGCTCATTTTTGTCTTTTAAACTCAGCTTTAAAAAGTAAACTCACAAATGATATAATATGTTAGTCAGGCTGCTCCCTCAGGCATTAAGTTCAGAAGTGTAAACTCTAATGGAAACTCAAGCATTGGAACATCTATATTCTGCCTATACCGCTGTGTCCCTGGTAAAACATTTATCCATTCTCAATTTACAGTGTAGTAAGAAAAAGATGGATGCCCTAACAGAGTAAATAAGTCTCAGAGCTAGATTTCCCAACTTTTTTTTTTTTTAATTAATTTTTATTGTGCTTTAAGTGAAAGTTTACAAATTAGGTCAGTCTCTCATATAAAAATTTACATACACCTTGCCATACATTCCTAATTACTCTCCCTCTAATGAGATAGCATAGTTCTTCCCTCCACTTTCTCTCCTCATGTCCATTTGGGCAGCTTCTGGTCCCCTCTGCCCTCTCGTCTCCCCTCCAGACAGGAGATGCCAACATAGTCTCATGTGTCTACTTGATCCAAGAAGCTCGTTCTTCACAAGTATCATTTTCCATCCCATATTCCAGTCCACTCCCTGTCTGAAGAGTTGACTTAGGGAATTGTTCCTGTCCTGGGCTAACAGAAGGTCTGGGGTCCGTGGCCTCCGGGGTCCTTCTAGTCCCAGTCTGACCATTAAGTCTGGTCTTTTTAAGAGAATTTGGGGTCTGTATTCCACTGCTCCCCTGCTCCCTCAGGGGTTCTCTGTTGTGTTCCCTGTCAGGGCAGTCATCGGTTGTAGCCAGGTACCATCTAGTTCTTCTGGTCTCAGGCTGATGTAGTCTCTGGTTTATGTGGTCCTTTCTGTCTCTTAGGCTCGTAATTACCCTGTGTCTTTGGTGTTCTTCATTCTTCCTTGCCCTAGGTGGTTTGAGATCATTTGATGCATCTTAGATGGCTGCTTGCTAACGTTTAAGACCCCTGATGCCACTCTTCAAAGTGGGATGCAGAATGTTTTCTTAATAGATTTTATTATGCCAATTGACTTAGATGTCCCCTGAAACCATGGTCCCCAAACTCCCACCCCTGCTACACTGGGCTTTGAAGCATTCAGTTCATTCAGGAAACTTCTTTGCTTTTTTTAGTCTGGTTGTGTTCACCTCTCCTGTATTGTGTATTATCTTTCCCTTCACCTAAAATAAAATTTATCTACTATCTAATTAGTGAATACCCCTCTCTCTCCTTCCCTCCCTACCCCCTCTTGTAACCATCAAAGAATATTTTCTTCTCTGTTTAAACTATTTCTCGAGTTCTTATAATACTGACTCATACAATATTTGTCCTTTTGCAACTTACTAATTTCACTCAGCATAATGCCTTCCAGGTTCCTCCATGTTATAAAATGTTTCATGGATTTATCATTGTTTTTTATCGATGCGTAGTTCTCCATTGTGTAAATATACCATAATTTATTTATCCATTCATCCGTTAATGGGCACCTTGGTTGCTTCCATCTTTTTGCTATTGTAAACAGTGCTGCAGTGAACATGGGTGTGCATATATCTGTTCATGTAAAGGCTCTTATTTCTCTAGGATATATTCCAAGGACTGGGACTGCTGGATTGTATAGTAGTTCTATTTCTAGCTTTTTAAGGAAGTGCCAAATTGATTTCCAAAGTGGCTGTACCATTTTACATTCCCACCAGCAGTGTATAAGCATTCCAGTATCTCCACAACCTCTCCAACATTTATTATTTTGTGTTTTTTGGATTAATGCCAGCCTTGATGGAGTGAGATGAAATCTCATTGTAGTTTTGATTTGCCTTTCTCTTAATGGCTAATGATCATGAGCATTTCCTCATGTATGTTAGCTACCTGAATGTCTTCTTTAGTGAAGTACCTGTTCATATCCTTTGCCCATTTTTAATTGGGTTATTTGTCTTTTTGTGGTTGAGTTTTAGCAGAATCACGTAGATTTTAGAGATCAGGTGCTGATCGGAAATGTCACAGCTAAAAACTTTTTCCCAGTCTGTAGGTAATCTTTTTACTCTTTTGGAGAAGTTTTCGGATGAACATAGGTGTTTGATTCTTAGGAGCTCCCAGTTATCTGGTTTCTCTTCTGCATTTTTAGTAATGTTTTGTATACTGTTTATGCCATGTATTAGGGCTCCTAACGTTGGGCCTATTTTTTCTTCCATGATCTTTATTGTTTTAGACTTTATGTTTAGGTCTTTGAGCCATTTTGTGTTAGTTTTTGTGCATGGTGATTTTTCCAATTTTTTATATTTCTTGTTGTACACATTTAGTTAGAAACAGAAATTTTTATTTTGACCACCATCCTTATTTTTCAGTTCCAGAAGTTAGGTACCCTACTGGTTTGCCACCTGATTATCACAGTTGGTTTCTGGTGTTGGGAAAGGGAAGGCAGACTATCATTTATTGACCTACTAAATGTGCAAGGCCCTCTTTTGCCCTGCAAAGGAGCTTGTGGAGCTGTGCAGTGCTATCTGGCCCAGAATCTGTGGTCTGCACTTCATCTTACTGCCTGTCAGGACTCCTTTGTCTTCTTTGTCAAGGTCTCTCATGAACCAAGGAAAATGAAGATTGTTTGTCAGCAAGTTCAAGATCTTGTCAACTGCAACAATCTCTGTTAGAAAAGGAGAGTGGTGTCTTGTCCTCTACTGCTTTAACAAACAGAAATTTATTCCCTCACAGTCTAGTAGGCTAGAAGTCCGAATTCAGGATGCCAGCTCCAGGGGAAGGCTTCCTCTCTCTGTCGGCTCTGGGGGAAGGTCCTTGTCATCAATCTTCCCCAGTTGAGGAGCTTCTCAGTGCAGGGACGCGGGGTCCAAAGGTCACGCTATTCTCCTGGTCCTTGTTTCTTGGTGCTGTAAGGTCCCCATGTCTCTCTGCTCGCTTCTGTCTTTTATATCTCAAAAGAGATTGGCTCAAGACACAATCCAATCTTGCAGATTGGTCCTGCCTCATTAACATAACTGCCAATAATCCCATTTTATCAACATCATAGAGATAGGATTTACAACACATAGGAAAATCACTTCAGATGATAAAATGGTAGACAATCACACAATACGGGGAATCATGGCCCAGCCAAATTGGTACACATATTTTTGGGGGACACAATTCATTCCATGACAAGTGGGAATGCATTCGCCAAAGGAATTCTCTAGTTTAGGAGATGCAGGAAAGCACAGGAGGAGGGTCGGGATCAGGAGACCCGGGTCTATGTTCCGGTTCCATCACCATGTCCCTTTGAGAACTTGGGTAAAGACTAAACATTTTCTGGGTCTTGGTTTCATCTTGCATTAAAGGAAAGGTTTAAAATAATAAATCACTAAGGTCCCTCCCAGCTTAGAGCTGGGATCTTATGGACTAAAGTGAGCCTTCTTATGTGACTGTAATTATGGTAAAACAATCCAAGCTTAAGAACAGTATGATAAATACGCTAAGTTTTTAAGTGCTCAATTTTGGTTATATATAATAATGGTTTTAACAAAAAGTAAAAATGTGGAAGATTGGTGGTTGAAACCCTCATTTACCCTCTCCCTACACAAGGAGGTTGGCAGTTTTTCAGACAAAGTTTCTTTCTCAGTATAATGCCAGGAGAACAAAATGGGTTTTGTAGCATAGATGGTGCAGCTATCTTGGGATTCTTGCTTCCATGACATAGGCAGATTCTCATAATCTCAATGGGCACAGCTTGAGAGCTGTGTAGGTGATCTGAAAGCCGTCATCATCACCTAGGTTTAAGCTGAGATGCTTACTATGCAAGGTACCTCCTGCCCAGTGATCAATGTGTTGCACAGATAGGTTTGGCTATTGGGAGGCAGAGGAGACAATAATCTCTCAAGGGTAAGGATGTTGGAGAACGCTATAAGGAGGTGACTGGAAGACTCTTCTTTAAAGGTTGCATTAAAAAAAGCAAGCAGTTATTGTAAAGTAGATTCTGACTCATTGTGACCCCATGTGTGTTACAGTAGAACTTTGCTCTGTAAAGTTTTCAGTGGCTGATTTTTTAGAAAGATTGCCAGGCCTTTTTCTGAGGTGCTTCTTGGTGAACTCGGATTTCCAAACTTTCAGTTAGCAGCTGAGCAAACCACCCAGGGACTTCAAAGTTTGGATAGGACCCAGACAAATAGAGAAGAGTTGAGGCTAGTTGAGCAGAATGAAATAAAGTACAAAGTGCCATGGGGGCGGGAGACGAATGGGTCAGTTTTGCACAGGCAGCTCAGATACAGAGTTCTTCCAAACCAAGCAGAATATCTAGGCTCTAAAGAAATGCAGAGTTATGTAGATGAGTCACAATAAATCAGACAGGTCAGACATTTCAATTCTATCCAGTTTTTCTTTATTTGAAGTGAATTTTGTTCACTATCTGTGATGGTTAAGTTTGTGTGTCAACTTGGCTGGGCCATGATTCTCAGTGGTTTGGCAGTTTTATGATGCTGTGATCACTTCCATGATGAGATTTGATATAATGTGATCACCTTCATGATGGAATCTGCTGTGAGTAGCCAGTCAGTTGAAAGGAAGTTTCCTTGGGCGTGTGGCCTCCATTGAATATAAGTGGACATTCTGGCAAGGCTTGTGGGCTTTTGCTCACTCAGGATCCTGCAGCTGGCTCCTGTTCATCTGACCCCTGGTTCTTGGGACTTGAGCTAGCAGCTTACCTGCAGTCTTGACTGCTTATCCTGGGATTCATCCAGGATTCTCTACAGTCTAGTGAGGTATTTCCTTGATATAAATCTCTTTCTCTATATATGTATTTATACACTTTACTGGTTTTACTTCTCTAGAGAACTTAGCCTAAGACATTATTCATGTTATTTTTTTCTTCTGAAGTGAACTTGGGTAGTTTGTGTCTTTCAAGAATTTTTTTCCATTTTTCTAAGTTATTGAATTTATTAGTATAACACTGTTCATTAATGCTTCCTTATTTTCCTTTGAGTGTCTGTAGGATCTGTGATAATATTTCCTCTCTCATTCTTGATATTGGTTAATTGTGTCTTCTCTCTCTGATTCCTGATTACTTTGGCTTGAGATTTATCAGTTTTATTGATTTAATTATTTTAATCTGTTTTATATTTTATTGTTTTCTGTCCTTTATTATTTCCTTCTTCCTCTTACTTTGGGCTTAATTTGCATTAAGCAAGTATAACTTAGCCAAGATATACTAAAATTATCTCCCTTTTTTAGATATTAAAGTGAAGGTTTTTGTTTAACTAGAAGATTAATGTCTTTTTCAATCAATTCCTCTTCTAGGACCATTAGCAGTTCAACTAAAATCAAATAAGACATAATTGCTTTCCTATAGAAAAAATTGCAACAAAAGAAAGAAGTGGAATCAAGAAAAATAGTTTATTTTACTTTCTCATGTCAATTTTTCATACTGCATATTTTTAATAAACCTCATAACATCACCATATTCAATTAATGAAAAACAAATGACAGGAAGTGGTCTTTATAACTCACCTTTTGAGAATATCTTGTAAAACTGAACAATTATGAAGTACCCCTATGAAAACAGCTGTGAAGTGTAGTTGCCAATATGCTAACTAAAAATTCATCAAGAGTGTCAACATACTGACATTGAAAATTTCCAATTTATCTAAGAATTACTATGTTTCATAATTGAGATGATGTTATCATTGGCACCCAAAGCAACAAATGTTTACAGGATGTCTGCTTGTGCAGGACACTGGGTTAACAAAAAAGTGCCTGCTCTCAAAGAGTTTCTATTTTCATTGGGACTCCAAGTCATACATAAAAAGATAAGAGGTATAGTGAGTGATGCAGAACTTGAGAAATTCAGAGTGTCACTAAACGCAAGGGCTGTAATCACAGAAGACAAGGGCTGTAGGAGAAAGCTTTATGTCAAAAGAAATGAAATTTATTTGGACCTAGAAGGAAAAAACAAACTGAAACAGAAACAAAGGAAAAAAAGAGAAGAAACAGCAACTCATTCAGATTGTGAAGAGAAAAAAAAATGCTTATAATATATTTTTGAAACAAGTAGAACAGTTTTGTGAGAGTGCACAGTTTGTGAAAATGAGTAGAGGAAAAACTGGAGATGAATCAACAACACCCTAAATTGTGTTTGTATGTACTTTGCACATAATTGCTGTTCCCATGCTATCCTTGTTAGCTTGGAAGGATTATTACCCTAATTTCACAGCAGAGAAAGCTGAGGCTCAGAGAGGTGAAGTGATTGCCCCAAATTCTGAGTCAGGATGGCAGTTTCTGTCTTTCGACTCAATCCCAAGCCATGTTAGGCTGGCCCTAGCAACACAACCGAAAGGAATTTGGATCTTATTGTGTAAACAATACAGGCTCACTGGTGGTTTGAAGGCATGGGACGATGAGCACAAAGCAGAGTTTCAGGAAGGTTAGTAGGCAGAGTGTATCAGATGCATTGAAGAGGGAACATGGAGGCAGGGTGAAGGTCTGTGCAATAGTCCCTGTACAAAAAAAAAAGTTTTTTTTTTTAGTCCCTGTGCAAGGTACTTCAATTAGAGAGAAAGCAGTGAGAGTGAGAGGAAATGGTAAGACGCTTTTCCAAGTGACTTTAAAAGGTATGTTTTCAACACACTTTTAAAAAGTAAATTTTCTTGATCTTAAAATGAAAAATAGGGAAAATTTTGTTACATATAGGTAAGAAGGATGAGGAAGAAGGGAAAATAAATAATGATTCAAATATTTTAAGATAGGGTAATTGAGACAGTAACAAAACACAGCAGGGGTGGGTCTGATTAGGAGAAGAAAGATAATATGTTCTTTTTGGGGCAGGTTAAGTTTGAGGAGTAGGTGAGGCATCCAGCAGAGATCTTTTGAAGGGCACAGAAGTCTAATATGGTGCTGAAATTGACAAGTAACCAGGAAGTGAACATATACTTAGAGGTCAAGGTTAAGGCTCTTTCTGTAATTCTCCTCTTATAGCCATCTTTTCCCCTAGAGGGCAGTTTTAATCTTACACTCCATACTTAAAGAGAAGTCTAGTATAATGTTCTAGAAAATTGATGAAAAACTTTGGAAAAGTAGACATAAGGAGAAAGGCTTCCCAACAATAGCAGCAGCAGTAGCCAGAAATGATTAAGTCTGGTACTATGAGGAACTTAAGGAGCCCTGGTGGCACAATGGTTAAAAGCTGCTAACTGAAATGTAGGCAGTTCAAACCCACCAGCTGCTCCACGGGACGAAGATGTGGTGATCTGCTTCCATAAAGATTATAGCCTTGGAAACCCAATGGGGCAGCTCTACTCTGTCCTATAGGGTTGCTATGAGTTGGAATTGACTCGACAACAATGGGACAAGGAACTTACATTTGTTGAGTGCTTACTATGAGGATGCTTTCCAGATGCAGCCTTGTGTGACAACGTTGACAAGCCAGGTAGATAAAGTAATGGAGGAATCTTGTGATAGAATTACAGAGCTGAAAAGAACCCTGGAGACTAGACTGAGCATTCTTTTTATTGATGAGGAAATTTGGGCCCAGACAGGTTAACTGATTTTTTTTCTGAAGTTTGAAAAAGAAAAAGCATAATCAATCATTTTGACTTAATTACAATTCTTGTTTAAAGCTGTTAAGAAGAGCTATGCACCCTTACAAAATCCCTCTTGAGTGTGTCAATCTGTTTTGGAATTACATTTAGTAAGGATGATCTGAGTCATGACTCAGTCTGTGGCTGTGTGTCTACTCTCTGGAGTGACCGGGGCACCACCAAGTATATGGCCTCTTCTGGTACCTTGAATGCAACCACAGTGACCAAACATTTCTACTGTTCTAAACAATGAGCAGTTTTCTCCAGAGGCCCTGTAGGTCAGTCCCACATAGCCTATTTTGAGCTATTTAAACTACTTAAGCTTCTTTTTTCTCCCAGATTAACATTTTCCAGAGTTTGATTAGCCCTGAAGAAAATTATTTTGGGAAATTTCTAAAGAAAATTTGTTCAGCTATTTTTAAGTTTTCAGAGCGAGAAAAGTCAATAGTTTATTGCTGCAAAAAAAAAAAAAATGTTTATGCTCTGGATCCCTAGACAATTTTAAAAACTGTCTTCTAATGGAACGCTCTAACTCAGTGTGCTCACAGCTCTCCACAAAAACCAGCCACTATGCAGAGTATGACAGTATTGGATTCTGTTTTAGTTTTCTATTGCCATGTAACAAAATTGCCATAAACTTAGTGGCTTAAACAACTCATTTATTTTCTCACAGTTTAGCTGGATCCACTAGTCAGGCCTCAGAAGGCTGTTGTCACGGTTTCAGCTGGGGCTGCAGCTCACATGGGGACTCAGGGTTCTCTTTCAAGTTCTTTAAGATTGTTGGCTGTGTTTGGCTTCTCATGGTATTGTCCCTGAGGTCTGTGCTTTCTTGTTAGCTGTCAGGGGCCACTCTCAGCAGTCAGAGGTCCTCCTTTCCACAGGCAGTTCACGACAAGGTGGATTGCTTTCTTCCTCTAAAGGAGCTGAGAAAACGCTCTGCTTTTAAAGGGCTTACCTGGCCAGGTTAGCCAACCCAGGTTAAAGCCAGCTGATTTGGGATCTTGATTACGGCTGCAAGATCCCATTTGCCATGTAATGTGACATAATCAGAGGGTGATAGAGCAACATATTCACAAGCCCCACCCGCATATAAGGGAGGGGTGATTCAAGGGTAAGAGTCATTGAGGCCATCTTAGAATTCTGCCTTCCACAGGTTGCTTCAAATGGGTAAACACCCTCATATGTTATTTTATCAATTTCTTCATCAAGATATTACAGTCAGGTTTGATTGCATAGCTGAAAAGAACCATGAATTCATCATACTTTCTTGTTCCCCTTCTTTGTAGTGTTAGAAAGAGCAAGAAAGCTAAACCAAACCCATTGCCATCCAGTCATTTCCGACTCATAGCAACCTAAAGGACTTAATTATGGGGGTGGGGTAAGGACAAGGGAAGGGTCTAGGAAGATGTTCAGGCCCTGGGCAATGGTATTATAATTTCTTGATATTATCACAATGATTTGAAACCGATCATGGGTATGGTACCTAACCGGGCAGTATTTTGTTCAGTTGTGCATGGGGCCACCATGAGTCAAGGTCCAACTCACTGGCAGCTAACAACAACGCTGCCATTATACTCCAGGTGGTTATCTAGGCACTTTACATACATTGACTCAAATCCTTATGCATTTTTGCAAGGTAGGTATTGTTTTTCTGTTTTACTGATGAAGAAACAGAGGCAAGAAGAGGTTAAGTGACTACCAAAGATCTGGCTAAGTAGAGGAAGAAGTCAGATTCAGTTCAAAATACTCACGCATTACAAAGTCCTCACATTTTTCTGTATGCTGAAGACATTATTTTTGTTGAGATTTAACCTCTTTTTTTTGATAGCCTCTTCTGCCCTTCCAAACCCATTATCCTTTCTGCACTCTGGGTGCCCACTTAACTCCTGTTGATCCAGACTTTTTTTTTGTGCATCAAGGGGAGAAACTACGAAGCACATTTGCAAGGTGTTAAGTGGCTTATGTGTTATGTTCCCTGGATCTTTCGACTCCACAGCAGATAAGAAAGAGAAGCAGAACATGAAGATTTGTTTTTTGTAGCCCCTGATGAAGGTGTGTTATATCAATTTGTCTCACATTGCACTGACCAGAACTCAGTCTTATGGCCCCACCTCTTTAAGGACAGCCAATAAAGGTGGTTGAACTCTATGCCCAAGATGATCCCTGTCAGATCACTCAGGTATAGCAGAAATATGCACAGGGAGATATCATACTTCAATATGATAGTCATATAGAGAGGCACTATTTTACAGATCAAATGGAAAGACTAGTGGGAATGATCAGAGAGAGAGGCCAGGTGGTGATCCTGAGCTCAGAGAAAGGATTTACTATAATCCTGATTTTACATGCAAGGAAATTATGACCTAGGTAACTAAAGTGACCTGTTCAAGTCACCAAAAATCAGCTACTGAGCTGAACTCCTAGGACGGTGTACTTCTTGTCATTCGTGCAGTACAATCACAATGTCAGCATTCTTTGGAGAAAAGCTTACTGGCTCTGGTTCAAGATCTAAGTTATCAACCTTAGTGTTTTTTTAATGGAACTAATAATAAAAAAAAAAAAAAAAAAAAGGAAGGACTTTGAGTTCTGGAGACCTGTTGCAAGCCACTGAATGTGTGTGAGTACAGTGTAGGCATTTAATCACGAGAGAGAGAGAGAGAAAGCCAAAAAAAGAGCCAAAGGTCAGTTAAAGAACTGCCCTTTTGATGATTCACCTGAAATTACTGATCTTTCTGTTTAACTCTCTTTGATGTCTTCACCAAACCTAGGGTGGTGGCTCAGGTCAATCCACTTTGATGATCCTGAAGATTTATAACATGAATTTTACTTCCTGATTTGAAGTTCTAAAGAAAGCCAGCCCCTAAGCAAATATTGAAGAAAGCAAAGACTACCTTTGGGCTCTTTTCTATCCTTCTAACATTCTAAGTTCTGTTGCTGTCTCCTCTCCCCTCACCAGGCAGCAGTGCCCTCATTCCATTTCCTGCTCACTTTGATCACCCATTGTCATCCCCAAACAGACCTGTCCTGGCTGCTGGGCTCCAGGACTGGTGACTCCCAGACCTGGCTCCTGCAACACTCACGTCACACCTTATTGACTAAATATTACGTTTCCATTGGGAAAGCAGCCTACTCACCACCTGCCTGCAATAGTGGCTGATAAAGTCTTCACGGGAACAATAAAAATTACCTATAAAGTCTCGTTATATGTGCACTCATTGCCTCCTTTAGTCCTCACACAAACCCTGCTGTTGTACACTATTGAGTCAGTTTTGACTCATATTGGCCCTAGATAATAGAGTAGAACTGCCCCTGTAGGGTTTCCTAGGCTATAAATTTTCATGGGAGCAGGTCATCAGGTCTTTTCTCCCACAGAGCCACTGGTGGGCTTGAACCACTGACTTTTTGGTTAGCAGCTGAGTAATTGACCATTGCATCACTGAGATGCCTACATAAACCTTAGGGGGTAAGTTTTATTATCCCAATTTTATGCATGGGTAAACTGGCACCCAGAACTACCAATTGTTGAGCACCTACTATGTGCCACAAGTTTTATATACACTATCACATTTCATACAACCATCTGGTTAAACATTATATCCTTTCATAAGATGAGGAATTGTTTATGGATTGAATTGTGTCCCCCCAAAATGTGTGTCTACTTGGCTAGCCCATCATTCCCAGTATTGTGTGCTTGTCTGTTTTGTGACCTGATGTGATTTTCCCATGTGTTGTAAACCCTACCTCTATAATGTTAATGAAGCAGGATTAGAAGTAGTTATGCTAATAAGGCAGGACTCAATCTGCAGAATTAGGTTGTATTTTGAATCAATCTCTTTTGAGATAGGAAAGAGAGAATCGAGCAGGAAAAGGAGGGACCTCACGTCATAAGAAAGAAGCGCCAAGAGCAGAGCTTGTCCTTTGGACACAGAGTGCCTGCGCTGAGAAGCTCCTAGCCCAGGGGAAGATGGATGACAAGGACATTCCTCCAGAGCCCACAGACAAAGTCTTCCCCTGGAGCTAGCTACCTGAATTCAGACTTCTAGCCTACTAGGCTGTGAGAGAATACATTTGTGTTTGTTAAAGCCATCCACTTGTAGCATTTCTGTTATAGCAGCACTAGATAACTAAGACAGAACTCAGTATCAGAGATATTATATAATTTTCCCAAGATCACCAAGCTAGCAAGACGAAGAGCTGGGATTTAAACCAAGATCTCTCTGATTCTAAAACCTATGTTTTCCATGAGGCCTAAAAATAATTACAATAATAATTATTTTAGTATATTTATTATTATACTTTATATTTTTATCATTTTTGTTGTTATGAACTTTTTATTTCACAGCCTTCCCAGAGAAAATTCACATTATGTGGTAGGATTGTTAGAGATGCAATGCTTTAAGCCCACTGAAAGCAGTAGTTCAATTTATCAGTTAGGATGATTTGGCTGCAAGTAATGAAAATCCAACAACAAATGACATAAACAATAAGGCTATTTATTTTCACACTTAATGAAAAGTCCAGAGATGAAGAAGTTCCAAAGCTGGCTCATTTCACAGCTCAGTGGTGTCATCAAGGATGCAGGATCCATCCAGCTTTCTGCTCTGTTGTCCAGGGCAAATTGGTATGTCCTCTTAGGCTGGCTCCCTGATGGTACCAGACTGCTGTACCATTGCATGTGTCGTAAGTAGGTGACACTATCCAGTGGCAGAAATTCTAGACTCGTGTCCTGTTTTAAGTGTGGGAAGGACACTCCCAGAGCCTCACCAGTTGTCTCCCCTTGACATCTCTTCAGCCCAAACTGCATCACACACCCATTCCTAAGCCAGTCACCTTTCAAGGGGAACAGAGCTACCATGTTTGACTTAATCTAAGCAAGACTCACCCCCTAGGGCTTTGGCCAATATCTGAACAAAATTATGGTTCTAGAAAGAAGGTGCAGGGCAAATGACTAGTGGGTAGAGAGCAATAGGGCTGATCGCATGTAGGCACCAGGACTTAGTGGGATAGAAGCAGACAGTGGTAGAAGTAGCAGTTTTCAAGTCCACCACAGAGGTTTCTTGCCTTCCCGTGAGCCCAACCCTGCTATCGGCCTTGTTACAGAAATAAATACTCTAAGTGGGAAAGAATTTTCATGTTGTTATAATGTGCTGTTTTGAAATTACAAAGATCCCAAGTTAATTGGTTGTAAATCATATGAGAAAAAGAAAAAATCAAATTCTGATTCTTTAAGGGTTTCTTGTGTTACTGTATTGTGGACTCATGAATTTTAAATAACAATAGAGTCATTTAGTTCAACACCCAAAACTCTGTTATAATGCTTGGCTTCCTTCCACAATGTCTTTTCCAACTGATTATCTAGCATCTGCTTAAATATGTGTTGTGGCAGGGAGCTCACTACTTATTAAGGTGTTCCATTTTGGGGCAAGGTATTTCACCTTTTAGACTGAACTTGTCATAATTAAATAAATATATCTTTTAAATAGACACATATGTGTTGCATAGAAAAGACATGGTTTGGAGGCAGACAGACCAAGGTTGGTGTTTCTGATTTGACAGTGACTTGTTAAAGGGTTGGGAGCCAGACTACCAGTATTCAGATCCCAGATATGCAGCCCTGGTGATACGATGGTTAAGAACTTGGCCGCTAACTGAAAGGTTGCTGGTTCGAACTCATCCAGCAGCTGTGTGGGAGAAAAACTTGGCCTGCTCCCTTAAAAATTACAACATAGAAAACTCTATGGGGCAGTTCTACTCTGTCACATGGGGTCACTATGAGTCAAAATTGACTCAATGACAAATAACAACTACCTTAGGGAAAGCACTTAACTCGTCCTCAGCCCCCATGCCATGGTTTTAGCTGTACCATGAGCTCTGCAGTGAGATCTAATTAATAGAGCTAAGTGAGTCAGTACAAATAAAGCTTAGTGCTGAAGACAATAAGTGTTGCTTATTATTCTTAAAATTAGCTGTGAAGACTTATGAAAATAATTGCAGCTCTCTGAGACTCAGTAAAATTGATATAATCATACCTACCTCTGAGGTTTACTATGATTAAATGAAACCATGAATTTGGAGAACTCAAAAAAAAAAAAAAAAGTTAGTTCTTCTTCCTGCTGCACTTACCCAATGCCTGCTTGGAACATAGGAGACACCCTATAACCCTATCTGCTGCATTAGTTCCCTTCTCCCCATGAAACAAGGCAGGTGAAGGTCACAGAGTGGATGAGTCTCAGTCCTCCGTGCAGACCCCATGTTCCTGAGGAGGGCAAATCTGTTCTCAGGGCTCAGGTCTCACCATCATTGGCTTTTCTTTATCCACTACAACATAAGCTTCTCAAGTGTGGGGCCAAATCTTATTCATCCTCCTACCTGCAGTGCCCAGAACAATAGCTGGGGCAAAATTAGTGATCGATACATATTTATATCTCAATTAACTTTTCTCTGTGACTGTCTGTAAAGCTGAGTACAACACCTTGTACACATAGTGTCCAACAAATACCCAAAGCCACTGCTGTCAAGTCGATTCCGACTCATACTGACCCTATAGGACGGGTAGAACTGCCTCATAGAGTTTCCAAGGAGCGCCTGGCAGATTTGAACTGCCAACCTCTCGGCTTATCAGCTGTAGTACTTAATCACTACGCCGCCAGGGCTTCCATCCAACAAATACTAGCTATTAAATCGTTATTATTATATAACAAACACAATTGTCCATGCAGCTTAATGGGACCTGGGGATAATAGGAAATACAATTGTTCCAGGGTTCTACGGTACCATTTCCTTTCTTCCCTAGCCAGAACATCAAATGCTGACTTTTCCTATCCCAAGAGGCAAGTCATACCCACAAAGATCAGCCAGTACAGTGGGCAGAGGACTGAGTGTCTCGTGGGCCTGCTTCCTGCTTTTCTTAGCCCTGGCTGGGGCTACATTTTCAGCTCACCATGAAGTCTGGGGTCATGCAAATTGTATTTTAAGGAGAATGACTGAAATCAGTGTTTGATGCCTGCTGCCCGCGAACATGCTTTATCTAAATCACTCATTTTTGCTCTTCAAATGGTAACCTAAATTCCGTATGAAATATGGCGTGTCTCACATTAATTCAGAGCATAAATCCACTCAACCCAACATTCTGTCCCTGATACAGTCTGGGCAGAGCACAATACTTCCATGGCATTAACTTAAAAAACAAGAGCAATTCTTCATAACCTTTTAGAGATGCATCATCATAGATTTAGCTTAGTGTTTCTTGAAGTTCTGTCAGGGAATGCCAAGGTCTAGTTCTTGGGATCAAGTTTGTGTTTGCACTATGGTCTTGTGGAGTCCCTGGGTGGTGCAATCTTAGAGCGCTTGACTGCTAACACAAAGGTTGGTGGTTCGAGTCCACTCAGGGCTATCTCAGAAGAAAGGCCTGGAAATTTTCTGCTGAAAAATCAGTCATCGAAAACCCTACAGAGCATAGTTCTACCCTGACACACTTGGGGTCACCATGATTCAGAATCAACTTCATGGCAACTGGTGGTATGGTCTTGTAGATGCTGATCATCTTCCAACTTCAATCTTAGCAGACCTTAGAGGCCTGGTTTGCACAATGCTTTACTTGGCTTTTTGTGACCCCTGCTTTAATCTTTCATACATTTGAACCCTAAATAACTTTCTTAGAGTCTCCCTCCCTGGGAAAGAGACTCAAACCTCTTCCACTCAAGACACACCTTCCAGGGTAGGAGAAACCTGTTTACCTAAGGAGCTGGAAGTTCAGAAGCTTTCCTGAACTATTGTTTCTTTGGGAACGAAGTCAAAAGTCTGATGATGAGTTGACTCCTATTTCATTTTAGCTGGGATGCGACGTCCTTATAAACAAATTTTCTTATGACAATTTGGCAATTCAACTTCTGGTCAGGAAGAGGAGAATCATTTCTTAGTCCCCGTCCTCACCCACCCTCCGCTTCACTGACCTTTCTCTGAACCAAGACTAGAGTTTGACTGGGGCTTTGTTTTGTGCCTTGGGCAAAAAGTGCAGGTCAGCTGAGGTCAGTTCTGATTTAATCTAAATCAGTTTGCCTTTCCCCATTCTCAATGGAAAAACTTCAACAAAAATACATTTACACGTAAGTCTTAGTTTTCATTGAGTTCTGTGTTGGCAAAAGAGGCAAGATCATTATCCCTGGGGACACTTAATCTCTAGAACAATGTTTTATTAATTTTTTTTTCTGAGAACTTCTACTTAATGACAGCTAAGTTGGCTCCTCTTCTCCTAATGCTGACTCCAGAAGCCTGTGGGTTTTGGGGTTTTCTGTAGCTTTAACTAGACATTTTCACACATATGTAGTAAGGAGGCAGCATCATGGAATGGAGATGAGAGGATTGTGGTCAGGAAACCTGGATTTTGATCTTGGCTTTGTCAATAATTAGCTAGGTATGACCTTGGGCAAGTTCCTAGGCTTCTCATCTCAATAATGAGAAGCCCAAATAATACATAAGGTTTCTCTAGATTCCAAGATTTCATGATTCAACTGAGAGAAGCTGAATGGAAATCCAAGACAACTTAGTATATGAAAAGATATTAAATTTAGATTAAAACTCACAATATTATATGTTGCTGATTAAGTAAAGAATATCATGAAAGATGAGAAGATCTCTATCCAAGATGCTCATCCAACTCCACAAAAGGTAGATGTTAAGAGAAAGTCACCAAGACATATTATAATCAAACTTGCCAAAACCAAAGATAAAGAGAGAATTTTAAGAGCAGCTAGGGATAAATGAAAAGTCATCTATAAAAGAGAGCCAGTAAGAATAAGCTCGGACTATTCAGCAGAAACCATGAAGGAAGAAGGCAATGGGATGACTTATTTAAAAAACTGAAGGAAAAAAAAATTGCCAGCCAAGAATCATATATCCAGCAAAACTGTCTCTCCAATATGAAGGTGAAAGTAGGACATTTCCAGATAAATAGAAGTTTAGGGAACTTGTAGAAACCAAACCAAAACTGCAAGAAATACTAAAGGGAGTTCTTTGGTTAGAAAATCAATAATAACAGGTATCAACCCAAGACTAGAACACTGGGCAGAGCAACCAGAAGTCAACCGAGACAGGGAAATCAAAAAAACAAACCGAGGTTAAAAAAAAAAAAAGCTCAAAACAGCGTAACAGCGATGTTATTATATAAAAGAAGACAACATTAAAACAAGAAAGAGGGACTAAGAAATGTAATCACAGATCTTCCATATGGAGGGGAAGATATGGCGATACAAAGAAATAAAAGTTAGGTTTAAATTTAGAAAAATAGGGGTAAATAATAAGGTAATCACAAAGGAGACAAACTATCCTACACATCATAATAAAATATAGGAAAAAAATGGAGACTCAGCAGAAACAAATTTAGCAACAATAAATATGAGGAAAGGAAAATATATAATCTACTCAACACAAAAAATTAAGTGGGAAAAAGAAACTGTCAACAACACACAAAAAAGACATCAAAATGATAGCACTCAATTCATACCAATCCATAATTACGCTGAATGTAAATGGACTAAATGGATCAATAAAGAGACAGAGAGTGGAAGAATGGATTAAAAAACATGATCTGGCTTTATGCTGCCTACAAGAGACACACCTTAAACTTAGAGAGGCAAGCAAACTAAAACTCAAAGAATGGAAAAAAAATATATCAAGCAAACAACAACCAAAAAAAAGCAGGTGTAGCAATATTAATTTCGGACAAAATAGACTTTAAAGTTAAAACCATCATAAATGATAAGGAAGGATACTATATAATGATTAAAGGGACAATATACCAAGAAGATATAACCATATTAAATATTTATACACCCAATGAGAGGCCTGCAAGATACATAAAACAAACTCTATCAGCATTGAAAAGTGAGATAGACAGTTCCACAATAATAGTAGGAGACTTCCACACACCAATTTTGGTGAAGGACAGGACATCCAGAAAGAAACTCAATAAAGACATGGAAGATCCTAATGCCACAATCAACCAACTTGACCTCATAGACATATACAGAACACTCCACCCAACAGCAACCAAGTATACTTTCTTTTCTAGTGCACATGGAACATTCTCTAGAATAGACCACATATTAGGTCATAAAGCAAGCCTCAGCAGAATCCAAAACATTGAGATATTACAAAGCATCTTCCCTGACCATAAGGCCATAAAAGTGGAAATCAATAACAGGAAAAGCAGGGAAAAGAAATCAAACACTTGGAAACTGAATAATACCCTGCTCAAAAAAGACTGGATTATAGAAGACATTAAGGATGGAATAAAGAAATTCATAGAATCCATTGAGAATGAAAACACTTCCTATCAGAACCTTTGGGACACAGCAAAAGCAGTGCTCAGAGGTCAATTTATATCAAGAAACGCACACATCCAAAAAGAAGAAAGGGCCAAAATCAAAGAATTATCCCTACAACTTGAACAAATAGAAAGAGAGCAACAAAAGAAACCCCCAGGCACCAGAAGAAAACAAATAATAAAAATTAGAGAAGAACTAAATGACATAGAAAACAGAAAAACAATTGAAAGAATTAAGACCAAAAGCTGGTTCTTTGAAAAAATCAACAAAATTGATAAACCATTGGCCAAACTGACAAAAGAAAAACAGGAGAGGAAGCAAATAACCCAAAGAAGAAATGAGATGGGTGATATTACAACAGACCCAACTGAAATTAAAAGAATCATATCAGATTACTATGAAAAATTGTACTCTAACAAATGTGAAAACCTACAAGAAATGGATGAATTCCCAGAAACACACTACCCTCCTAAACTAACACAAACAGAGGTAGAACAACTAAATAGGCCCATAACAAAAGAAGAGATTGAAAAGGTAATCAAAAAAACTCCCAACCAAAAGAAGCCCTGGCCCAGACGGCTTTCCTGCAGAGTTCTGCCAAACTTTCAGAGAAGAGTTAACACCACTACTACTAAAGGTATTTCAGAGCATAGAAAAGGAAGGAATACCACCAAACTCATTCTCTGAATACCACCATATCCCTGATACCAAAACCAGGTAAAGACACCAGAAAAAAAGAAAATTACAGACCTACATCCCTCATGAACTTAGATGCAAAAATCCTCAACAAAATCTAGCCAATAGAATTCAACAACATATCAAAAAAATAATTCACCATGACCAAGTAGGATTTATACCAGGTATGCAGGGGTGGTTCAACATTGGAAAAACAATTAAAGTAATCCACCACATAAATAAAACAAAAGACAAGAATTGCATGATTTTATCAATTGATGCAGAAAAGGCATTTGACAGAGTCCAACACCCATTCATGATAAAAACTCTCAGCAAAATAGGAATAGAAGGAAAATTCCTCAACATAATAAAGGGCATTTATACAAAGCCAATACCCAACATCATCCTAAATGGAGAGAAACTGAAAGCATTCCCCTTGAGAAGAGGAACCAGACAAGGATGCCTTTTATCACTGCTCTTATTCAATGTTGTGCTGGAGGTCCCAGCCAGAGCAATTAGGCTAGCTAAAGAAATAAAGTGCATCCAGATTGGTAAGGAAGAAGTTGAATTATCTCCATTTGCAGATGACATGATCTTATACACAGAAAACCCTAAGGAATCTTCAAGAAAACTACTGAAACTAATAGAAGAGTTCAGCAGAGTATTGGGATACAAGATAAACATACAGAAATCAGTTGGATTCCTCTACACCACAAAAAGAACATCAAAGAGGAAATCACCAAATCAATACCATTCACAGTAGCCCCCCAACTAGATCAAATACTTAGGAATAAATCTTACCAGAGATGTAAAAGACTTATACAAAGAAAACTACAATACATTTCTGCAAGAAACCGAAAGAGACCTACATAAGTGGAAAAACATACTTTGCTCATGGATAGGAAGACAACATTATAAAAATGTCTATTCTAACAAAAGCGATCTATACATTTAATGCAATTCTGATCCAAATTCCAATGAATTCTTTAGTGAGATGGAGAAACAAATTACCAACTTCATATGGAAGGGAAAGAAGCCACAGAAAAGTAAACCATTACTGAAAAAGAAGAACAAAGTGGAAGGCCTTGCTTACCTGATTTTAGAACCAATTATACCACCCCAGAAGCCCTGATGGCATAGTAATTAAGTGCTATGGCTGCTAATCAAAAGGTCAGCAGTTTGAATCTGCCAGCCAATCTTTGGAAACTGTACGGGGCCTTCTACTCTGTCCTATAGAGTCGCTATGAGTCAGAATTGACTTGACAGCAGTGGGTTTGTTTTTTTTTTTTTTTTTGGCTTTATACTGCCACGGTAGTCAAAACAGCCTGGTACTGATACAACAGATACATAGACCAATGGAACAGAATTGAGAATTCAGACATAAATCCACCCACATATGAGCAGTTGATATTTGACAAAGGCCTCAAAACAGTTAACTGGGGAAAAGGCAGTCTTTTTAACAAATGGTGATGGCATAACTGGATATCCATCCGCAAAAAAATGAAACAAGACCCATACCTCACTCCATGCACAAAAACAAGCTCAAAATGGATCAAAGGCCTAAATATGAAATCTAAAATGATAAAGATCATGGAAGAAAAAATAGGGACAAGGTTAGGATCCTTAACACATGGCATAAACAGTGTACAAAACATTACTAACAATATAGAAGAAAAAGTAGATAACTGGGAGCTCCTAAAAATCAAACGCCTATGCTCATCCAAAGACTTCACCGAAAGAATAAAAAGATTACCTATAGACTGGGTAAAAGATTTTAGCTATGACATTTCTGATCAGCGCCTGATCTCTAAAATCTCCATGATAATGCAAAAACTCAACTACAAAAAGACAAATAACCCAATTTAAAAATGGGCAAAAGATAAGAACAGACACTTCACTAAAGAAGACGTTCAGGTAGCTAACAGATACATGAGGAAATGCTCATGATCATTAGCCATTAGAGAAATGCAAGTCAAAACTACAATGAGATTTCATCTCACTCCAACAAGGTTGGCATTAATCCAAAAAACACAAAACAATAAATGTTGGTGAGGCTGTGGAGAGATTGGAACACTTATACACTGCTGGTGGGAATGTAAAATGGTACAACCACTTTGGAAGTAGATTTGGCACTTCCTTAAAAAGCTAGAAATAGAACTACCATATGATCCAGCAGTCTCACTCCTTGGAATATATCCTGGAGAAATATACCCATGTTTATTGCAGCACTGTTTACAATAGCAAAAAGATTGAAACAACCAAGGTGCCCATCAACGGATGAATGGATAAATAAATTGTGGTATATTCACACAATGGAATACTACACATCAATAAAGAACAGTGATGAATCTGTGAAACATTTCATAACATGGAGGAATCTGGAAGGCATTATGCTGAGTGAAATTAGTCAGTTTCAAAAGGACAAATATTGTATAAGACCACTATTATAAGAACTCAAGAAATAGTTTGAGCAGAGAAGGAAATATTCTCTAATGGTTACCAGACGGGGGAGGGAGGGTGGGAGAGGGGTATTTCCTAATTAGAGAGTTGATAAGAACTACTTTAGGTGACAGGAAAGACAACACACAATACAGGCGAGGTCAGAACAACTGGACTAAAACAAAAGCAAAGAAGTCTCCAGAATAACCTGAATGCTTCAAAGGCCAGCATAACAGGGAGGGGCTTTGGGGACCAGGGTTTCAGGGAATATCTAAGTCGATTGGCATAATAAAATCTGTTAAGAAAAGTTTCTGCATCCCACCTTCGAGAGAGGCGTCTGGGGTCTTAAATGCTAAAAAGTGGGCATCTAAGATGTATGAGTTGGTCTCAACCTACCTGGATCAACGGAGAAGGAAGAACACCAAGGACACAAGGTGATTACGAGCCAAAGAGATAGAAAGGGCCACATAAACCGGAGACTACATCAGCCTAAGACCAGAAGAACTAGATGGTGCTGGGCTACAACAGATGACTGCCCTGACAGGGAACACAACAAAGAACCCCTGAGGGAGCAGGAGAGCAGTGGGTTGCAGACCCCAAATTCTCATAAGACCAGACTTAATGGTCTGACTGAGACTGGAATGACCCTGGTGGTCATGGCCCCCAGACCTTCTGTTGGCCCAGGACAGGAACCATTCCCGTAGCCAACTCTTCAGACAGAGGTTGGACTGGACAATGGGTTGGAGAGGGATGCTGGTGACAAGTGAGCTTTTTGGATCAAGTGGACACTTGAGACTTCGTTGGCATCTTCTGCCTGGAGGGGAGATGAGTTGGTGGAGGAGGTGAGAAGCTGGCGAAATGGACACGAAAAGAGAGAGTGGAGGGAGGGAGAGGGCTGTCTCATTGGGGAGAGAGCAATTGGGAGTATGCATCAAGGTGCATATAAGTTTTTGTGTGAGAGACTGACTTGATTTGTAAACTTTAACTTGAAGCACAATAAAAATTTTTTTAAAAAAGGAAGAAAATAAATTAAAATACTACCCTGTGTGAGGCCATCTGAATACCATGTCTTTCATCCTTTTTGTTGGTTCTAAGTATGGTAATTATCTAGTGAATTCATGCCTGAAAAATACTTTCTTTACACAATTATCCAAAGACTACTTTTATCCAAGTTACCTGGGTACCTGAAGTCCAAGTTTATTTCAGAAATATGAATTAACAGGATTGTTGACTTTGGTAAGTTTATATATCACATTACAGAGTACAAGAGCATAGATTTTTTTTTTTTTGTCCAAATATCCCCCCAAATTTTATATTCCAGTATTCCTCAGACAATCAGGACAAGTCCAGGACCTCAAACTCTGAAATTCTCCTCTTTGTAGCAGACCTAGGCTTCTTGTTATTGTACCTAGTTCATTTCTTCCCTTACACTCCCTAACCTTTCTGTCATCACAACTCTCAGGCCTCAGGTATCTCTTTCTCTCTCTCCTTGCTTTATTATCCCTTTCCAGCTTCACTTGCCATCCTGGACTCAACAATGATCAGTCATGTCAACTACTCTCTTCTTGACTCCTAACCCAAGGGTACGTAACCCAAGGTCTTTCTCTCTGTTTTCTACCTTAATTATTCCACATCTGATTAAACAGCATCAAGATTCAAATGGTCTACTTTTATTCCTAAACTGGCAGTGTTGCAATATAACGTAAAATAATCCTGAGGCTAACTGATTCCTCTACAAATTTCTGCGCATCACTCTCAGCTAGGCCCCTAGATGCTTAGCAAATTTTCATGTGTGTCCAACTGACACACTACTGTATACCCAGGATTTTCACTTTCCTTGTATTTATTTTTGTCTTTAGCCCTGCCGTTGTCTCCTTATTCACTATAGATGACTTTCCATTTATTCACGCACAAATAATTTAACGGATTCACTCATTCATTCAACACTCATTTACTGAGAATCTAGTATGGACCTTATCATACATTTATCTAATTTTTTAGGCCTTCTAATAAGAGGGTAAGGAGCCCTGGTTGCAAAGTGATTGAAGCACTTGGCTGCTAACCGAAAGGTTGGCAGTTCAAATCCGCCAGCCACTCCACAGGAGAAAGATGTGGCAGTTTGCTTCTATAAAGATTATAGCCTTAGGAACTCTGTGGGGGCAGTGCTACTCTGTCCTATATGGTTGCTATGAGTTGGAACTGACTTAATGGCAACGGGTAATATGAAGGAATAGACTTGATAGCAACAGGCAGTGGGTAACTTCCCCTTGATTTCAAAATGTCTTTGTATCCTCTTACCTCTCTGCTTCTTTCCTGTCTCAGAAAAAAAACAAAAATCCCTCCTTATTCCTTACACTTGTGTATTAAATCTTATCCATTTTCTCTCTCGTGGGAAACACTTATGAATTTTTCATTTTTTGTTCTGCGTGTTCAGCTCTGAAGTAATGCTTTCATATCCTCTATTAGTGTTGGGCTGCTAACCAAAATGTTGGCAGTTCAAATCCACCAGTTGCTTCTTGGAAACGCTATAGGGCAGTTCTACTCTGTTCTATTGGGTCACTATGAGTTGGAATCAACTTGACAGCAATGAGTTTATGCTAGAAAAGCAAACCCTTCTCTCGATGCTACTACAGCTTAGAGAAATATCTTCCTCCCCAATTTTTTTTTCATAAAAGCTGTTTTGTATATTTTACTACAAGTTAACACTTTAATTTCTAGAAATCTGGTGGCTCAACTCTGCTACTGAAATCGTTCTCTTAAAGTTTACTTTTGACTTACTTATTACTAAAGATGATCTTCTTTTCTTAGTTCTTATTTCCCCTAATCTCTATTTACCAACTTTTAAAAGTAATATTATACTAAAAAAAAAACTGTACAAATCGTAAGTGTCTTTACAGTAAGTCTCAATTCTGGTAGTTTAAGTGTCCCAACTTTGACATCTTCAATGTTTTTTTGGCCAATCTGGTCCTTTGAGTTTCCATATAAATTCTAAAATCATATCATCAATTTCCATGCACCCCCATACTCAAACACAGACTGCTAAGATTTTTGTTTTGACTGGGATTTTATTAAACGTTTTTTTTTACAGATCAATTTGGAAAGAATTGATATCTTTATAATATTGAACCCTCCTCTCTATAAATATGGTATATCTATTTAAGTCTCCTTTCAATTCTCTCAGTAATGTAGACTTATTCCTAGGTAATTGATGCTTTTGCTGTTGTTGGTTTTTAAAACCTTAGTTTCCAATTGTTTATTAGTGATATATAGAATTACTGTAAAAAGACTTCCCCTAAGGGAGAAGGAGAATCAAGATCAATAGGCCAAGGCTGATTCCTAGGAGGTGGAGGTCAGACTTTTTTTTTTTTTTACCAATCCTGACACCACGTGTTCCTCCCATAGTGTGCTCTACTTCTCTGCTGGACTCAATAATCATTGCAGTGGCCACACAGAACTCACAGACCATACTTGGCAGTTATGGGGTTTATTAGGGAGGTAATAGGTTACAATTCAGGAGCAGGAACACTCAGGATACGTTCCTCCATCAGCCATGACTGCAGGCAGATATCTCCCTGGCCCTTGGCCCCTTGGGCCCTCAGCCTGGCCTCTGCCCTCCTTGGGCAAGTGTTACAAAGCTCTCTTAAGTGCCTAGAGACATCCCACTTCACCATTAAGCCTCCCGCCCAAAGTCACTCAGCTTTCTGGCTCCATGGGTCAGGAAGCCCATTGTACCACCTCCTGCTGGTCTCCTGCCAATCTCCTGGTTCCACTGCTGCCGTTTGCCACTGCTTCTGTCGCTGGTGTTACAGCCCTCTCTCTCTAATTTTCATGTTACAGCTCTTCTTCCCTCTCTCTGTGCCTCCCTTTATGCCTAGTGGGATGGCAAAAGTAATCAATCCCCTTCTTAATGCTCCGTACATGTCATTTGCATAGCCCCACCCAGTCATTTGGTGGGAATTACATTTTATGGCTAGAAGGGCCACATTAAGTAACTTACTGCACCGCAGAATTCAATGTATTTTTTTTATTGATCTTGAACCCAGAGAACTTGCTAAATTAATTTTTAATTCTAATCTTTTATCTGAAGATTCTTTTGAATTATAGATAGATAGGTAGATAGTCGTGTTGTTTTTGAACAGTTACTATTTTGCTTCTTTCTTTCCAAGGCTTATTCCTTTATTTCTCTTTCTTGTTTTACTGAGGAAAGCATCGAGTAGAATGTTTAAATGGTGATAGCAAACATCCTTAAAGACTTTCAATATTTTAGCAGTAAATATTGTACTTTTTGTAGATGTTTTATAGATGCTTTTTATCAGGTTAAAAAGATAATTTTCTATTTCTAGTTTTCAAATAATTTTTTATTTTGTATTTTTAGATCTCGAATGGGTGTTGAATTTTGTCAAGCAACTTTTCTTCATCTATTGCTGACAATGGAAATCCATGGGTGGTACAAATTGTTACTGTGCTTAGCTGCCAAATGCAAGCAAGGTTGGAGATTCAGGTCCACCTGGGGTGCCTGGGAAGAAAGGCCTGGTGATCTACTTCCAAAAAACCAGTCAGTGAAACCCTCCAGAGCACAGTTCTACTCTGACATGTGTGGGGTTACCACAAGTCAGAATCAACTCCATGGCAACTGACGATTGTAATAATATATTCTTTTCTCTTTTTTTCCTATTAATATTGGGAATCATATTGGTTGGTTTATAAATGTTAAATCAACTTTATATGCCAGGATTAAACATAACTTGGAGATAAAATATTATGCTTTTGTATATTTGCTAATATATTATTTGGGACTTCTGCATCTAAATTCATGACTGGCCTATAAGTTTCTTTCCTTGTAATTTGCTTTTCAGTTTTAGTATCAATATCATTTTGGGCTTATAAAAACATTTGGGAAGTGGTCATTCTTTCATATTCTCTTGGAGAGTTTATATGGGGTAATGTTATTTCTTTTTAATGTGTTTTAGAAGAATTTCTGCTGAAGTCACTGGAGATTTCTTTGTGGAAATCTTTTTAAATTACAGGCTTATTTCCTAATAAATATAGTGCTATCCTGACTTTCTGTTTTCTTCTTGTGTCAGTTTTGAAACGTACATTTTTTCCTAGGAATTTGTTTATTTTATCTGTATTTTCAAATAATCATTGCCATAAATTGATAAGAAAGTTTTTATATTTTTAATGTCTATGGGACATGTGGTGATGTCTCCTTTTTTTTCTTGATATTGGTTATTTATGCTTTATCTCTTTTTTCCTTGATCGGTCTTACTAGAGAGTTATCAACACTATTAGACTTTTCTAAGGGCAAACTTTTTGCTGTGGTTTATTATCTTTATGAACCCTTTCCTATATAATTATTTTCTGTTTTTATCTTTATAATTTCCTTACTTCTACTTTCTTTGAATTTAATTAGCTGCTGTTATTTTTCTTGCTTCTTTAAATGGGTATTTAGATGTGGTTTTTCAGTCTTTCTTCCTTTCTTATATACCTATTTAGGGCTATAAATTTACCTCTAAGTGTTGCTGTGGTTTCATCTCACATGTTTGATATGTTACATATTTTTAATTTTTTTGAGATTTATTTTTTGAACTATGGGTTATTTCATAGAATATCATTTAATATACATTTGAGAAATGTCTAGTTATCTTTCTGCTTTTTTTCCCCTCAGTTTAATTCCACTATGGTCTGAGAAGATTCACTGACTAAGATCTTTTGAAGATATTTTAGACATATTTTATGTCTCAACACATCTGGCCAATTCTGGTTAATGTTCTATGTGATTTGTAAAGAATATGTGTTCAATTATTGGGTGTGTGTATGTGTGTGCATGTAGAGGGAGAGAGAGCGGAGCAATGGTTAAGTGTTCAGCTGCTAACCAAAAGGTGGTAGTTTGAACCCACCAGCCACTCCATGGGAGAAAAGACCTGGAGATCTACTCTTGTAAAGATTATAGCCTAGGAAACCCTACCGGAAAGTTCTACTCTATCACATGGAGTTGCTATGAGTTGAAAATCAACTCAACAGCACACAAAAACAATACACAGTGAAACCTGTGAAAGCCAGGCCTCAATGCAACTGCCTTGTTTTTCCAGATCTCACAAGTTTTCTGCCTTTGACAGGGTACAGTTTTATCACTTTTCTTTCTCTCCTTTTAGTGGAAAATACTGGGGTTTTCCTTCTGTGATGGGTTTCTGCCTTACAGAGTTTCTGTAAGTGTGTGCATGTGTGTGTGTATACACAGACATATTGTTTAAATCTTCGTTATACTTACTGGTTTTATGTCTGTTTCTCCCATTAATTATTCAGAGAATTTTGTTAAATAGCACGCTATGATTATGAATTTGTCTGTATCTCTTTTTCAGTTTTGTCAGTTTTTGCTTCATATTTTTAGATTACATTATACGTGCATATAATTTTAAAGTTATTATTTATTCCTGATAGATTCACTGTTTTGGCATTTTAAAATAGTCCCCTTTATTGCCAATTTTTTTGGATGTAAATTTTACTTTATCTGATAATTATAGCCATACCAAAACCAAACTCACTGCTGTTGAGACAATTATAGCCATAGGTGCTTTTTTTCGGGTTAGTGTTTACAGAGTGTATCATTTTTTATATTTTTACATTTCTGTGTCTTTATTTTTAAGGGATTTCTCTTGTAAAGAACGTATACTTTGCTTTGTTTTATTACCCAGTCTAACAATATTGATTTTTTTCATTGTACTAGTCTATGTACATTTAATGCAATTTTGGGTAAAATACACCATTTTAATATGCATCCTCTGTTTTTACCCACTTATTTCACTTTCATATTGACCTTTTTCTTTGTTTTGCCTTCTTCTGAATTAACCAAGCATTTTTTTTTTAATTTGCAATTTTCCGTCCTCAGTGTTGCTAGTTATACATTCTTTTACTATTCTTTTGGTGATTACCATAGAGATTACACATACATTTATGACTAATATAAATTAGTACTTTTACTACTTCTTTGAGAATTCAAAGATTTAGAAACTTTAGCTATATCTACCCTCTCCCCTTTCGTGTTATTAATGCTATGATTTTAATTATACATATGTCTGCAACTCTACAAGCATGATGTTTATTGTTTTATGCAGCCAATATTTATTTATGTTCACCCACATATTCCCCTTTGTATCCCTCTTCATTCCTTTCTGCATCTTCATATTTAGGATCATATTTCTTTTTCCTGAAGTACTTTTTTTTAGTATTTCTTTTCACCCATGTCTCCTGGCCATAAATAAACTGAGATTTGTAGAGGAGTGGAGGTGGGAGAAGATTACAGATGTCTTTATTTCACTTTTATTTTTGAAGGTTCTATTCACCAAACATAGAATTCTAGATTGGCAGTTATTTACTTTCAGTGCTTTAAATATGGCATTCAGAGGTGGAGCCAAGATGCTTCTGGCAAGCTCCCTTTACAACAAAGATCCGAAAAAACAAGTGAAACGAATATATTTACGACAAGCAAGGATCCCTGAGCATCAAAGGCAAGCTAAGGAAATGAACCGAGGGGCAAGGGGAGGAAGAGATGGTTCAGAAGTGGAGAGGAATTACCAGACCAGAATTTCGGGGAGCCCTAAGGCACCATTCCTGGGAATGGTGGCAGTGGGCTGGTACTAGAGTTTGGCCACAGTTTCCTCAGGGAGAAGCAGCCAGCCACACAGCCTACTCACACCTCTGGAACCAGAGAAGAACAGCGCTCTCAGGAAAAGCTAAGTACTTTACGTATATTTTGCTGCACCCTCCCCCCCCCGCCCCCAATCCCAAGCCAGCTTCAGCAGCTGACTTCCCTGGGCCTGAGATAGGCACTGTTGAGTGCCTAGAGCTGTCCACCCAGCCTTGGAGAAGGAATAAATTTGCAACTGGGGGAAAAAGTTAATTTGCCAGCTCCACTAGCCTAGGGAGCTCAGGACAGAAGCAGCTCCTGTCCAGGCATAAATAGTCCGTGAACTTTGAGTACCTTTCCCCTCTGCATGGACTTCTGTGGGCCTGTTTCAGGAGAATAGGCCCTTGCTGGCAGACTCAGACCATTTCAGCTGTGCGGTGGAGAGGTGTGTGTTTGATGTTTGACATTGCTTTGCCTATTAAACGCGGTCCTCACCTATCCACATCAGGGGCCTAAGGACTGGTAGATTCACTCAGGTCACCCAGCCACCTGTGTCAGGGATCCAAGGATAACAGGAACCTCCCAGTCCTTATGACCAAAAACACTGGATGCCCATGGTCGGCCTGCAGAACCCACCCACCTGTATGCTACAGGGAACAGGGACACACTTTCCTCAGAGACACATGGGAGATGATTCTCAGCCGCCTGCCTTGTTCAGAGTGTGACCCCCTAGGGCAACCAGATACCAGTACCTAGACCAATCACTCCTGCCCCCTAAGGCTGTAGGACAGAGCCTGTAGCAAAAATTGACACCTGAGCTGAATTCATACAAGAAAAGTGAATGGACTCCTAGACTGATATACCTGATAATGGCTTTAGCCTTCTGGGGACAGGATGTCAGAGCCCCGAAGGTGGAAAAAATCAAGCTAGCTCACTCAAGCAACCCATTTGGACATATCAAAACAAAACATAGCAAGAAGCTATGACACAGTAAGCAAATAAAAATAAATTAATACAATAGCTTATAGATGGCTTGGAGACAACAGTCACTATCAAGCCACATAAAGAAACAGATCATGATAGCCTCAAAAGGCTCTCAAAACAAAGAATCAAGGGATCTTCTAGATGAAAGTACTCTCCTGGAATTACCAGAGGCAGAATGCAAAAGATTAATATACAGAACCCTTCAAGACATTGGGAAGGAAATGAGGCAATATGCAGAACCAGCCAAGGAACACAAAGATAAAGCAATTGAAGAAATTAAAAAGGTTATTCAGGAACATAATGAAAAATTTAATAAGCTGGAAAAATCCATAGACAGACAGCAATAAGAAATTCAGAAGATTAACAATAAGAATACAGAAGTAGACAACTTGATAGAAAGTCAGAGGAGCAGAACTGAGCAAGCGGAAGGCAGAATTTCTGAATCTGAAGATAAATCACTTGGCACTAATATATTTGAAGAAAAATCAGATAAAAGAATTAAAAAAAATGAAGAAACCTTAAGAGTCATGTGGGACTCTATCAAAAGAAATAACCTAAGAGAGATTGGAGTACCAGGACAGGGAGGGATAACAGAAAATAGAGAAAGAATTGTTGAAGATTTGTTGGCAGAATACTTCCCTAATATCGTGAAAGATGAGAAGATATCTATCCAAGATGCTCATCCAATGCCACAAAAGGTAGATGTTAAAAGAAAGTCACCAAGACATATTATAATCAAACTCGCCAAAACCTAAGATAAAAAGAGAATTTTAAGAGCAGCTAGCGATAAACGAAAGGTCACCTACAAAGCAGAGCCAATAAGAATAAGCTCGGACTACTGGGCAAAAACCATGCAGGCAAGAAGGCAATGAGATGACTTACATAAAAAAGTGAAGGAAAAAAATTGCCAGACAAGAATCACATATTCAGCAAAACTGGCTCTCAAATATGAAGGTGAAATTAGGATATTTCCAGATAAACAGAATTTTAGGGAATTCATAAAAACCAAACCAAAACTACAAGAAATACTAAAGGGAGTTCTTTGGTTAGAAAATCAATAATACCAGGTATCGACCCAAGACTAGAACACTGGGCAGAGCAATCAGAAGTCAACCCAGACAGGGAAGTCCAAAAAGTAAATCAAGATTTAAAAAATGCTCAAAACAGGATAACAACGATGTCATTATGTAAAAGAAGACAACATTAAAACAATAAAGAGGGACTAAGAAATATAGTCATAGATTTTCCATATGGAGAGGAAGATAAAGTGATAGAAAGAAATAAAAGTTAGGTTTAAATTTAGAAAAATAAGGGTAAATAATAAGGTAACCACAAAGGAGACAAACTATCCTACGCATCAAAATAAAATAGAGGAGAAAACAGGGATTCAGCAGAAGCAAATTCAGTAACAATGAATAAGAGGAAAGGACAATGTATAAAGATAATCTACTCAGCACAAAAAATTAAGTGGAAAAAGAAACTGTCAACAACACACAAAAAAAGACATTAAAATGATAGCACTAAATTCATAAAAAAAAAAAAAAAAAATTACCCTGAATGTAAATGGACTAAATGCACCAATTAAGAGACAGAGAGTGGCAGAATGGATTAAAAAACACAATCTGTCTATATGCTGCCTAAAAGAGACACACATTAGACTTACAGAAACAAACAAACTAAAAGTAAAAGGATAGAAAAAAGTATATTAAGCAACAACAATCAAACAAGAGCAGGAGTGGCAATATTAATTTCTGACAAAATAGACTTTAAAGTTAAATCCATTACAAAGGATAAGGAAGGACAGTATGTAATGATTAAAGGGACAATATACCAAGAAGATATAACCACATTAAATATTTATGCACCCAATGACAAGGCTGAAAGATACATAAAACACTCTATCGGGATTGAAAAGTGAGATAGACAGCTCCACAATAATAGTAGGAGACTTCAACACACCACTTTCGGTGAAGGACAGGACATCCAGAAAGAAGCTCAATAAAGACGTGGAAGATCTCAATGCCACAATCAACCAGCTTGACCTCATAGAATATACAGAACACGCCACCCAACAGCAACCACGTGTACTTTCTTTTCTAGTGCACATGGAACATTCTCTAGAATAGACCACATATTAGGTCATAAAGCAAGTCTTAGCAGAACCCAAAAGATTGAAATATTACAAAGCATCTTCTCTGACCATAAGGCCATAAAAGTAGAAATCAAAAACAGAAAAAGCAGGGAAATGAAATCAAACACTTGGAAACTGAACAATAAAAACAATACCCTGTTCAAAAAAGACAGGATTGTAGAAGACATTAAAGATGGAATAAAGAAATTCATAGAATCCAATGAGAATGAAAACACTTCCTGTCAGAACCTTTGGGACACAGCGAAAGCAGTGCTCAGAGGTCAATTTATATCAAGAAACGCACACACAGAAAAAGAAGAAAGGGCCAAAATCAAGGAATTATCCCTACAACTTGAACGAATAGAAAGAGAGCAACAAAAGGAACCCTCAGGCACCAGAAGAAAACAAATAATAAAAATTAGAGCAGAACTAAATGAAACAGAAAACAGAAAAACATTGAAAGAATTAACAAGACCAAAAGCTGGTTCTTTGAAAAAATCAACAAAATTGATAAACCATTGGCCAAACTGACAAAAGAAAAGCAGGAGAGGAAGCAAATAACCCGAATAAGAAATGAGTGGTATTACCACAGACCCGACTGAAATTGAAACAATCATATCAGATTACTATGAAAAACTGTACTCAAACTAATGTGCAAACCTCGAAGATACGGATGAATTCCTAGAAACACACTACCTACCTAAACTAACACAGAGGTAGAACAACTAAATAGACCCATAACAAAAGAAGAGATTGAAAAGGTAATCAAAAAACTCCCAAAAAAAAAAGCCCTGGCCTGGACTGCTTCACTGCAGAGTTCTACCAAACTTTCAGAGAAGAAATAACACCACTACTACTAAAGGTATTTCAGAGCATAAAAAAGGACAAAATATTACCAAACTCTTTCTATGGAGCCACCATATCCCTGATACCAAAACCAGGTAAAGGCACCACAAAAAAAAAAATTACAGACCTCTATCCCTTGTGAACTTAGATGCAAAAAATCCTCAACAAAATTCTAGCCAATAGAATTCAACAACGTATCAAAAAAATAATTCACCATGACCAAGTGGGATTCATAGCAGGTATGCAGGGATGGTTCAACATTAGAAAAACAATTAATGTAATCCATCACATAAATAAAACAAAAGACAAGAATCACGTGATTTTATCAATTGATGCAGAAAAGGCATTCGACAAAGTCCAACACCCATTCATGATTAAAAACTCTCAGGAAAATAGGAATAGAAGGAAAATTCTTCAACATAATAAAGGGCATTTATACAAAGCCAACAGCCAACATCATCCTAAATGGAGACAGCCTGGAAGCTTCTGCTCTTATTCAACATTGTGCTGGAGGTCCTAGACAGAGCAATTAGGCTAACTAAAGAAACAAAGAGCATCCAGATTGGTAAGGAAAAATTAAATTATCTCTATTTGCAGATGACTTGATATTATACACAGAAAATTCTAAGGAATCCTCAAGAAAACTAGTGAAACTAATAGAAGAATTCAGCAGAGTATCGGGTTACAAGACAAACATACAAAAACCAGCTGGATTTCTCTACACTAACAAAAAGAACATCGAAGAGGAAATCACCAAACCAGTACCATTTACAGTAGCTCCCAAGAAGATAAAATACTTAGAGATAAATCTTACCAGAGTTGTAAAAGACTTATACAAAGAAAACTACAATACACTTCTGCAACAAAACAAAAGAGACTTACATAAGTGGAAAAACATACCTTGCTTGTGGATAGGAAGACTTAACATTATAAAAATGTCTATTCTACCAAATGCTATCTATAGATTTAATCCAATTCTGATCCAAATTCCAAAGACATTCTTTAATGAGATGGAGAAACAAATTACCAACTTCATATGGAAGGGAAAGAGACCACAGATAAGTAAAGCATTACTGAAAAAGAAGAACAAAGTGGAAGGCCTTACTCTACCTGATTTTAGAACCTATTATACTGCCACAGTAGTCAAAACAGCCCGGTACTGGTACTACAACAGGCACATAGACCAATGGAACGGAATTGAGAATGTAGACATAAATGAATCCACATATGAGCAGTTGATATTTGACAAAGGCCCCAAAACAGTTAACTGGGGAAAAGGCAGTCTTTTTAACAAATGGTGCTGGCATAACTGGATATCCATCTGCAAAAAAATGAAGCAAGACCCATACCTCACTCCATGCAAAAAATGAGTTCAAAATGGATCAAAGACGTAAATATAAAATCTAAAATGATAAAGTTCATGGAAGAAAAATTAGGGACAACCTTAGGAGCCCTAAAAAATGGCATAAACAGTACACGAAACACTACTAACAATATAGGAGAAAAAGTAGATAACTGGGAGCTCCTAAAAATCAAACGCCTATGCTCATCCAAAGACTTCACCAAAGAGTAAAAACATTACCTACAGACTGGGAAAAAGTTCTTAGCTATGAGATTTCTTATCAGCAGAAATCTCTACAATCTACACGATACTGCAAAAACTCAACTACAAAAGGACAAATAACCCAATTAAAAAATGGGCAAAAGATATGACCAGACACTTCACCAAAGAAGACAGATACATGAGGAAATGCTCACGATCATTAGCCATTAGAGAAATGCAAATCAAAACTACAATAAGATTTCATCTCATTCCAACAAGGCTGACATTAATCCAAAAAACACAAAACAAAAGATGTTGGAGAGGCTGTGGAGAGATTCAAACACTTATACACTTCTGGTGGGAATGTAAAATGGCACTACCACTTTGGAAATCGATTTGGCCCTTTCTTAAAAAGCTAGAAATAGAACTACCATATGATACAGCAATCCCACTCCTTGGAATATAGCCTAGAGAAATAAGAGCCTTTTCACGAACAGATGTATGCACACCCATGTCCATTGCAGCTCTGTTTACAATAGCAAAAGGATGGAAGCAACCAAGGTGCCCATCAATGGATGAATGGATAAATAAATTATGGTATATTCACACAATGGAATACTGCATATTGACAAATGTGAAACATTTCATAACATGGAGGAATCTGGAAGGCACTATGCTGAGTGAAATTAGTCAGTTGCAAAAGGACAAATATTGTATAAGATCACTATTATAAGACTGAGAAATAGTTTAAACAGAGAAGAAAATAATCTTTGACGGTTACGAGAGGGGGGAGAGAGGGAAAGTGGAAGAGGGGTATTCACTAATTAGATAGTTGATAAGAACTGCTCTAGGTGATGAGTAAGACAACACACAATACAGGGGAGGCCAGCACAACTGGACTAAACCAAAAGCAAAGAAGTTTCCTGAATAAACTGAATGCTTCGAAGGCCAGCGTAGTAGGGCGGAGGTTTGGGGACCATGGTTTCAGGGGACATTTAAGTCAATTGGCATAATAAAATCTATTAAGAAAACATTCTGCATCCCACTTTGGAGAGTGGCTTCTTGGGTCTTAAATGCTAGAAAGTGGCCATCTAAGATGCATCAATTGGTCTCAACCCACCTGGACCAAAGGAGAATGAAGAACACCAAGGACACAAGGTAATTACGAACCTAAGAGACAGAAAGGGCCACATAAACCAGAGACTATATCAGCCTGAGACCAGAAGAACTAGATGGTGCCCGGCTGCAACCACTGACTGCCCTGACAGGGAACACAACAGAGAACCCCTGAGGGAGCAGGAGAGCAGTGGGATGCAGACCCCAAATTCTCATAATGAGACCAGACTTAATGGTCTGACTGAGACTAGAAGGACTCTGGTGGTCATGCCCCCCAGACCTTCTGTTGGCCCAAGACAGGAACCATCCCCAAAGCCAACTCTTCAGACATGGATTGGACTGGACAATGGGTTGGAGAGGGATGCTGGTGAGGAGTGAGCTTCTTGGATCAGGTGGGCACTTGAGACTATGTTGGCATCTCCTGCCTGGAGGGGAGATGAGAGAGTTGAGGGGTTAGAAGCTGGTGAAATGGACACAAAAGAGAATGTAGAGGGAGGGAGAGAGCTGCCTCATTAGGGGGGAGCAACTGGGAGTATGTAGCAAGGTGTATATATTTTTTTGCTTGAGGGACTGATTTGATTTGTAAACTTTCACTTAAAGCACAATAAAAATTAAAAAAAATATATGGCATTCATTGTTTTTGTTGAGAAGTCAGCTGCCAGTTTTACTGTTGCTTTTCTGAATGTAATAAATCTTTTTTCTCTACCTACTATTAAGATTATCACCTAGTCTTTGGTTTTCAGCAGTCTTTAACTGATGTGCCTAGGTGTGTGTGTATCTGTGTGTGTGTGTATTTTGATTGAGTTCTGAACTGATTCTAGAAGGCGTGCTTGCCGCCTTGTTCCTCTGAATCCATCCTCAAATTTGCAAACAGAAATGCTGTATAAAATGCAAATTTGACCATGTTATTATCTTTTAAAAACTTTCAAATATGTATACAATGAAGCCTAGGCCCTTGTCCTGGTCTACAAACCCTCTATGACCTTTACGTAACAGTGAATTCTCATTTCACGTCCTTTCCTGGATCTAACCTTACCCTTGACAAATAATAAGGTGCATATACTAAGCCCCGTGCCCAAACTTTCATACTTCCATGGCTTTGCTTTTGCTATTCCGTTTGTTTGGGATATTTTTCCTTTACCTCCACCCTAAAGGAACCCTTATGGCTCAATGGTTAAGTGCTTAGCTGTGAACCAAAGGTTCGTGGTTTGAACCACTGAGTGGCTCCACAGGAGAAAGACCTGGTGATTTGCTTGGGTAAAGATTACAGCCTAAGAAACCTGATGAGGAGGTTCTACTCTGTCACACGGGGTCGGTATGAGTTGAAAATTGACTTGATGGTCCCTAACAACAACTACAGCAACGATCCCCACCCCCACACACATCGTACTTCAGTTAAACCCTAAGTATCCTTCAGAATTCATCTCAGATATCAGTCTTCCAGGCAACTTCTCTGTGCCCAAGACTGGGCCGTGCGTGCCTGGCACACCCTTCACAGACCTCCTCACTGACCATGCTAGACTCAGAGCTTCTTAGAACCTGGAACCAGAGATGACTCACGCTTTCACGTCCAACGCTTAACCCAGTGCGTGGCTTATTGCAAACAAACATTTATGAAATAAATGAGATAAAGTACAAATAAGTAGGCCTCAATGAATATCAACTTTTCCCAACATTTATTGAGCCCTTCTTGTGTACTGGCCACTGAGCTAAGTCCTTACACTTGTGTTCTTCAATTCTCCATAGAGACTCTGTGAAACGGCTGCTATGTTATCCCTTCTTCACGAATGAGCTACACAAGTTGAATAACGCTTTATGGAAGTTATACAATTTGCTCAAAAGTACACAGCTAGTAAATGACAAAGCTGAGTTTCAAACGAAGCCTTTGTAACTGCAGAACCCAAAGGCTTACCCAGAAAAACAGGATGACTGTTTCCCTCAACAGCCAATTTCTGATAGCATCACCCACCCTTTTCCTAGCCCTCACTACCATCCCACCAACAATTTCCTAGATTTGGAAACTAATTTGTATGTTACCACCAAAGCAAGGAATTTTCTGGAACATAGTAGCCCTTAATAAATGCTTATTAAGTAATTAAATGAACAAATGAGAAAATAAAATTTTCATGAGTCCTGAAATTTAGCAGGCTTTGTTTTCAGCCATCCGATATTCCTGGGGCATTGAGATTGGAAGGGATGAGGTAACTTAAAAGAATGCGATTCAAATTCTCAAAACCTACATGTGAATTAGAATCTTAGAGACAGAACCTGGAGTATTTTATATTTCAGGCCATTTATACAGCATTTTTTTTTTAATTAACTTTTATTGAGCTTCAAGTGAACATTTACATATCAAGTCAGACTGTCACATATAAGTTTATATACACCTTACTCCATACTCCCACTTGCTCTCCCCCTAACGAGTCAGCCCTTCCAGTCTCTCCTTTCATGACAATTTTGCCAGCTTCCAACTCTCTCTATCCTCCCATCCCCCCTCCAGACAGGAGATGCCAACACAGTCTCAAGTGTCCACCTGATACAAATAGCTCACTCTTCATCAGCATCTCTCTCCTACCCACTGTCCAGTCCCTTTCATGTCTGATGAGTTGTCTTCGGGAATGGTTCCTGTCCTGGGCCAACAGAAGGTTTGGGGACCATGACCGCCAGGATTCCTCTAGTCTCAGTCAGACTATTAAGTATGGTCTTTTTGTGAGAATTTGGGGTCTGCATCCCACTGATCTCCTGCTCCCTCAGGGGTTCTCTGCTGTGCTCCCTGTCAGGGCAGTCATCGGTTGTGGCCGGGCACCAACTAGTTCTTCTGGTCTCAGGACGATGTAGGTCTCTGGTTCATGTGGCCCTTTCTGTCTCTTGGGCTCTTAGTTATCGTGTGACCTTGGTGTTCTTCATTCTCCTTTGATCCAGGTGGGTTGAGACCAATTGATGCATCTTAGATGGCTGCTTGTTAGCATTTAAGACCCCAGACGCCACATTTCAAAGTGGGATGCAGAATGTTTTCATAATAGAATTATTTTGCCAATTGACTTAGAAGTCCGCTTAAACCATGGTCCCCAAACCCCCGCCCTTGCTCTGCTGACCTTTGAAGCATTCAGTTTATCCCGGAAACTTCTTTGCTTTTGGTCCAGTCCAGTGGAGCTGACCTTGCATATATTGAGTATTGTCCTTCCCTTCACCTAAAGCAGTTCTTATCTACTAATTAATCAGCAAAAAACCCTCTCCCTCCGTTCCTCCCTCCCCCCTCGTAACCACAAAAGTATGTGTTCTTCTGAGTTTATACTATTTCTCAAGATCTTATAATAGTGGTCTTATACAATATTTGTCCTTTTGCCTCTGACTAATTTCACTCAGCATAATGCCTTCCAGGTTCGCCCATGTTATGAAATGTTTCAGAGATTCGTCACTGTTCTTTATCGATGCGTAGTATTCCATTGTGTGAATATACCACAATTTATTTAACCATTCATCTGTTGATGGACACCTTGGTTGCTTCCAGCTTTTTGCTATTGTAAACAGAGCTGCAATACACATGGGTGTGCATATCTCTCTTTGTGTGAAGGCTCTTATTTCTCTACGGTATATTCCGAGGAGTGGGATTTCTGGGTTGTATGGTAGTTCTATTTCTAACTGTTTAAGATAACGCCAGGTAGATTTCCAAAGTGGTTGTACCATTTTACATTCCCACCAGCAGTGTATAAGAGTTCCAATCTCTCCGCAGCCTCTCCAACATTTATTATTTTGTGTTTTTTGGATTAATGCCAGCCTTGTGGGGTGAGATGGAATCTCATCGTAGTTTTCATTTGCATTTCTCTAATGGCTAATGATCGAGAGCATTTTCTCATGTATCTGTTAGCTGCCTGAATATCTTCTTTAGTGAAGTGTGTGTTCATATCCTTTGCCCACTTCTTGATTGGGTTGTTTGTCTTTTTGTGGTTGAGTTTTGACAGAATCATATAGATTTTAGAGATCAGGTGCTGGTTGGAGATGTCATAGCTGAAAATTCTTTCCCAGTCTGTAGGTGGTCTTTTTACTCTTTTGGTGAAGTCTTTAGATGAGCATAGGTGTTTGATTTTTAGGAGCTTCCAGTTATCTGGTTTCTGTTCGTCATTTTTGGTAATGTTTTGTATTCTGTTTATGCCTTGTATTAGGGCTCCTAACGTTGTCCCCGTTTTTTCTTCCATGATCTTTATCGTTTTAGTCTTTATGTTTAGATCTTTGATCCACTTGGAGTCAGTTTTTGTGCTTGGTGTGAGGTATGGGTCCTGTTTCATTTTTTTGCAAATGGATATCCAGTTATGCCAGCACCATTTGTTAAAAAGACTATCTTTTCCCCAATTAACTGACACTGGGTCTTTGTCAAATATCAGCTGCTCATATGTGGATGGATTTATATCTGGGTTCTCAATTCTGTTCCATTGGTCTATGTGTCTGTTGTTGTACCAATACCAGGCTGTTTCGACTACTGTGGCTGTATAATAGGTTCTGAAATCAGGTAGAGTGAGGCCTCCCACTTTCTTCTTCTTTTTCAGTAATGCTTTGCTTATCCGAGGCTTCTTTCCCTTCCATATGAAGTTGGTGATTTGTTTCTCTATCACCTTAAAAAACGACATTGGAATTTGGATCAGAAGTGCATTGTATGTATCAGATTGCTTTTGGTAGAATAGATATTTTTACTATGTTAAGTCTTCTTATCCATGAGCAAGGTATGTTTTTCCACTTAAGTATGTCCTTTTTAATTTCTTGTAGTAGTACTTTGGAGTTTTCTTTGTATAGGTCTTTTACATCCTTGGTAAGATTTATTCCTAAGTATTTTATCTTCTTGGGGGCTACTGTGAATGGTATTGATTTGGTGATTTCCTCTTCGATGTTCTTTTTGTTGATGTAGAGGAATCCAAGTGATTTTTGTATGTTTATCTTATAACCTGAGACTGCCAAACTCTTAGTTTCAGTAGTTTTCTGGAGAATTCCTTAGGGTTTTCTGTGTATAAGATCATGTCATCTGCAAATAGAGATAATTTTACTTCCTCTTTGCCAATCCGGATGCCCTTTATTTCTTTGTCTAGCCTAATTGCCCTGGCTAGGACTTCTAGCACAATGTTGAATAAGAGCGGTGATAAAGGGCATCCTTGTCTGGTTTCCATTCTCAAGGGAAATGCTTTCAGTCTCTCTCCATTTAGAGTGATGTTGGCTGTTGGCTTTGCATAGATGCCCTTTATTATGTTGAGGAATTTTCCTTCAATTCCTATTTTGGTGAGAGTTTTTATCATAAATGGGTGTTGGACTTTGTCAAATGCCTTTTCTGCATCAATTGATAAGATCATGTGGTTCTTGTCTTTTGTTTTATTTATATGGTGGATTACATTAATGGTTTTTCAAATATTAAACCAGCCTTGCATACCTGGTATAAATCCCACTTGATCGTGGTGAATTATTTTTTTGATATGTTGTTGAATTCTATTGGCTAGAATTTTGTTGAGGATTTTTGCATCTATGTTCATGAGGGATATAGGTCTATAATTTTCTTTTTTTGTAATGTCTTTACCTGGTTTTGGTATCAGGCAGATGGTGGCTTCATAGAATGAGTTAGGTAGTATTCCGTCATTTTCTATGCTTTGAAATACCTTTAGTAGTAGTGGTGTTAACTCTTTTCTGAAAGTTTGGTAGAACTCTGCAGTATAGCCATCTGGGCCAGGGCTTTTTTTTATTGGGAGTTTTTTGATTACCGTTTCAATCTCTTTTTTTGTTATGGGTCTAATTAGTTGTTCTACTTCTGATTGTGTTAGTTTAGATAGGTAGTGTTTTTCCAGGAATTCAGCCATTTCTTATAGGTTTGCAAATTTGTTAGAGTACAATTTTTTGTAATAATCTATTATGATTCTTTTAATTTCAGTTGGTTCTGTTGTGATGTGGCCCTTCTCGTTTCTTATTCGGGTTATTTGTTTCCTTTCCTGTATTTCTTTAGTCAGTCTAGCCAATGGTTTATCAATTTTGTTAATTTTTTCAAAGAACCAGCTTTTGGCTTTGTGAATTCTTTTCAATTGTTTTCTGTTCTCTAATCATTTAGTTCAGCTCTAATTTTTATTATTTGTTTTCTTCTGGTGCCTGATGGATTCTTTTGTTGCTCACTTTCTATTTGTTCAAGTTGTCGGGACATTTCTCTGATTTTGGCTCTTTCTTCCTTTTGTATGTGTGCATTTATCGATATATATTGGCCTCTGAGCACTGCTTTTGCTGTGTCCCAGAGGTTTTGATAGGAAGTATTTTCATTCTCGTTGCATTCTATGAATTTCCTTATTCCCTCCTTAATGTCTTCTATAACCCAGTCTTTTTTCAGGAGGGTATTGTTCAGTTTCCAAGTATTTGATGTCTTTTCCCTAATTTTTCTGTTATTGATTTCCACTTTTATGGCCTTGTGGTCTGAGAAGATGCTTTGTAATATTTCGATGTTTTGGATTCTGCAAAGGTTTGTCTTATGACCTAATATGTGGTCTATTCTAGAGAATGTTCCATGTGTGCTAGAAAAAAAAGTATACTTTGCAGCAGTTGGGTGGAGAGTTCTGTATAAGTCAATGAGGTCAAGTTGGTTGATTGTTGTAATTAGGTCTTCCGTGTCTCTATTCAGCTTCTTACTGGATGTCCTGTCCTTCTCCGAAAGTGGTGTGTTGAAGTCTCCTAGTATAATTGTGGAGGTGTCTATCTCACTTTTCAGGTCTGTTAAAATTTGATTTATGTATCTTGCAGCCCTGTCATTGGGTGCATAAATATTTAATATGGTTATATCTTCCTGATCAATTGTCCCTTTTATCATTATGTAGTGTCCTTCTTTATCCTTTGTGGTGGATTTAAGTTTAAAGTCTATTTTGTCAGAAATTAATATTGCTACTCCTCTTCTTTTTTGCTTATTGTTTGCTTGATATATTTTTTTCCATCCTTTGAGTTTTAGTTTGTTTGTGTCTCTAAGTCTAAGGTGTGTTTCTCGTAGGCAGCATATAGACGGATCGTGTTTCTTTATCTAGTCCGAGACTCTCTGTCTCTTTATTGGTGCATTTAGTCCATTTACATTCAGCGTAATTATAGATAAGTAAGTGTTTAGTGTTGTCATTTTGATGCCTTTTTATGTGTGTTGTTGATCATTTCATTTTTCCACTTACTTTTTTGTGCTTAGACTTTTTCTTTGTAAATTGTGAGATCCTCATTTTCATAGTATTTGACTTTATTTTTGTTGAGTCGTTACGTTTTTCTTGGTTTTTATTTTGAGTTATGGAGTTGTTATACCTCTTTGTGGTTACCTTAATATTTATCCCTATTTTTCTAAGTAAAAACCTAACTTGTATTGTCCTATATCGCCTTGTATCCCTCTCCATATGGCAGTTCTATGCCACCTGTATTTAGTCCCTCTTTTTGATTATTGTAATCTTTTACATATTGACTTCAATGATTCCCTGTTTTGAGCATTTTTTTTTTTTAAGTAATCTTAATTTGTTTTTACGATTTCCCTATTTGAGTTGATATCAGGATGTTCTGTTCTGTGACCTTGTGTTGTGCTGGTATCTGATATTATTGGTTTTCTGACCAATTTCCTTTAGTATTTCCTGTAGCTTTGGTTTGGTTTTTGCAAATTCTCTAAGCTTGTGTTTATCTGTAAATATCTTAATTTCACCTTCATATTTCAGAGAGAGTTTTGCTGGATATATGATCCGTGGCTGGCAGTTTTTCTCCTTCAGTGCTCTGTATATGTCATCCCATTGCCTTCTTGCCTGCATGGTTTCTGCTGAGTAGTCTGAACTTATTCTTATTGATTCTCCCTTGAAGGAAACCTTTCTTTTCTCCCTGGCTGCTTTTAAAATTTTCTCTTTATCTTTGGTTTTGGCAAGTTTGATGATAATATGTCTTGGTGTTTTTCTTTTTGGATCAATCTTAAATGGGGTTCGATGAGCATCTTGGATAGATATCCTTTCGTCTTTCATGATGTCAGGGAAGTTTTCTGTCAGCAGATCTTCAACTATTTTCTCTGTGTTTTCTGTCCTCCCTCCCTGTTCTGGGACTCCAATCACATGCAAGTTATCCTTCTTGATAGAGTCCCACATGATTCTTAGGGTTTCTTCATTTTTTTTTTTAATTCTTTTATCTGATTTTTTTTCAGCTATGTTGTTGTTAATTCCCTGATCCTCCAGATTTCCCACTCTGCATTCTACTTGCTCGAGTCTGCTCCTCTGACTTCCTATTGCATTGTCTAATTCTGTAATTTTATTGTTAATCTTTTGGATTTCTGCCTGCTGTCTCTCTATGGATTCTTGCAACTTATTAATTTTTCCACTATGTTCTTGAATAATCTTTTTGAGTTCTTCAACTGTTTTATCAGTGTGTTCCTTGGCTTTTTCTGTAGTTTGCCTTATTTCATTTCTGAGGTCATCCCTGATGTCTTGAAGCATTCTGTAAATTAGTTTTTTATATTCTGTATCTGATAATTCCAGGATTGTATCTTCATTTGGGAAAGATTTTGATTCTTTTGTTTGGGGGGTTGTAGAAGCTGTCATGGTCTGCTTCTTTATGTGGTTTGATATTGACTGCTGTCTCCAAGCAATCACTAAGATATTGTAGAGATTTATTCTATATTTGCTTACTGAGTCTTATCTTGTTTTGTTTTCTTTCAATATACGTGGATGGCCTACTAGATTGTGCTGTCTTGTTTGTTGTAGTCCTTGACTTACTTATGACCTATTACTAGCTGGTTTGGGCTGTGGCCAGATATATATGCCTGACTCTATTCAGTATTCTTGAGAAGAATCTGATTTTGGGTCATCAAGTGTGCTGCACCCTAACACCTATCCACCTCGAGAAGTAGTGGTGATAGTTGTGTGCACCAGATTCTATTAGCAGCTGGGGTTCACACTCCAGGGGGGGCAGGATGCTGACAGGCTTCCCCCAAGTGTCAGTGAGGTAGGTGTGTCTCTATTCCTAAAGCACCTTGGTGGGAGGGCTCTGCAGCTGTACCTTGGGCCCCCAATGCAAGTACCTCTACTGATTGGTAGGTGTCACCCTCCTTAGACCCCTAAGGCAAGAGGCTAGGTGGTCTGTGGGGAGCTTCAGCCCTCAGTTCCCTGTTGTGGGTCAGTGAGGGCTCTGTTGAATAAGCAGAGATATCAGACCTGGGAAACTTGTTTTTCCAGTAAATCCGCTAAAAAAAATGCAGTCAGATCCCTATCAGAAATGCCTTTGCATTATAATAGCCACCTTGTTCTCTGTTGGGATGAAAGCCCGAGATATGGATCATATATGCTTGGCTGGAGCTGGTTCTGTGTTTTTAGTCCAATTAGGGAAGGATTTTTGGTCCCTGGGTTTTTTGTGGTTGCTTCTCTCAGGCCGGAAGAATGGGTTAGGAAAAGACCAAAAAAAAGGGGGAAAAGCAAAGCCGCAGAGCCGGAGCTGTTCTCCCTCTGGCTCAGGAAATTCCAACGTTAATGAAGCCGCCTGGGAAGGGGAGGGGAGGGTTCAGAAAAACTGGAGAGAGTAGCACCCTGGAATATAGCCAAAGTTGCTTATCTTGCTTGGGATGACTATTTTATCTGAGATTCCCGAGGGGCGTGTCACCTATGTGTGCTGGCTGTGTAGAGATTGCCCCCGAGGGTCTGGCCCACTGAAGCCGCAGTCACATCCTCAGCTGCCAGTCCAAAGCCCAGCGTCAAGGTTCCCCTGCTGGGTCGCTGCACTCCCGGCTCCAAAATCAGTCGCTGCCTCCCGGGGACTTCTCCTCCCACCAGCCGTGTCGCTGCGCTGCCCGCGTGGACCGGCTGGGCCCCCTCCCGGTCTTAGTTCAGGAGGTAGGGCTGCGCCCCATGTTTGCGCTGTCTCCTGTGCCCAGTCCAAAGCCCAGCGCCAAGGTTCCCCAGCTGGGATGCTGCACTCCCAGCTCCAAAACCAGTCACTGCCTCTTGGGGACTTCTCCCACCAGCCGCATCGCCACGCCACCCACGCGGACTGGCTAGGCCCCCTCCTGGGGTCAGTTCAGGGGGGTAGGGCTGCGCCCCGTGTTTGCGCCATCACAGGTTGTTGTGTTCACCTCCCCTGGGCCCAATCCTAAGCCCGGCGCCAAGGTTATCCGATTGGGACCCTGGCTCCAGGCTCCAAAAACAGTCGCTGCTTCCCCGTAGTTGTTCTTTCTCTGTCTCTGTCACTCAGGTCAACTCTTTAAGTCTGTGTTTGTTGTTCAGAGTTCGTAGATTGTCATGTATGTGATCGATTCACTTGTTTTTCCGAGTCTTTGTTGCAAGAGGGATCCGAGGTAGTGTCTACCTAGTCAGCCATCTTGGCCCCCCTCCCCTATACAGCATGTTTTAAGTGAGTTCTTTAGACTGCTGATTGCGTGTAATCGTGCACATTCTGTAAGTACAAGACAAAGTGAAGTATGCTAAACCTGGTGGTCTCCGTTTTCTGAAAGGTTCACAGGGACGCAATCCTCTACACACAAGTTCACTGTGCCCTGAAGGAGTTGATGAATCTTTCAGAGGAGCCTGATTCGAAGCCAGGGTACCAACTAGCCCTGAGAGGCTGAATCTCCTTCCTTCCTCCTGGCACTGGGGTCCCGCCTGTTTTGCATTACAGGCTGCAGTGTACGCATTGGTTGTCTCTCGGTGGTTTGTTAGTGCCCAGTGGGAATGCTCATCACTGGAAAATATGCGCATGTTCTGTGTCTGGGGCACAGGAGGGGCACAGTCTGTCCTTGGGCAAACCCTGGGCTGCCTCACCCTGCAGCCTGGGAAGGCATCCCTTGGCTTCCATTGAGGGGCAGATGAATGTGGGAGGGATGGATGTTGTCCTTTCCGTTTGTCCTTGTCTTCATAGGTTGTTGTTGTTAGCTGCCAGCAACAGCTGCTGTCCAGCAGGCCCCTGACTCACGGTGACCCCATGCACAACAAAATGAAATTCTGCCCAGTCCTGTACGCTCCCTATAATTTGTTGTTCATCTGACCATTGTGATCCATAGGGTTTTCGATGGCTGATTTTTCAGAACTAGATCACCTGGCCTTTCCTTCTAGTCTGCCCTAGTCTAAAGGCTCTGCTGAAATCTGTTCAGCATTCACTGACAGACGGGTAGTGGCTGCGCATGACTGCATGAGTCTCCCAAATGGAAGGCAAGAATTCTACCACTGAACCACCACGGCCTCATCTTAATAGTTCCTGCCTTCCATGTTCAAACCTTTTAGGTTCAATCTTCAGCCTCCCTGAAGTATTACTCTCCTTATTCAAAAAAGACAGGAGGTGGGTGTCCCAGAGGGTACAGTCGTGAACTGCTGTTGTTCAGTGTGAGTTACACAGTGCACCAGGTGTGAATGTGAGAGCGCTTTATACACCAAGAGGTGCTCCGCAAATATAAGAAGTCATTATATTATATATTGTCCTGTGATTTGAGGGGAGAATGTTGGATAGCAAAGGAGTCATCTGTGGCTGCCTGGAATGATGCCTGTGACAAAGTCAGCCCTGCATATTAGCCCTGTTAATTTAATAGGAATTTAGACTGAACCTAAAGGTAATGGAGGGGTAAAAAAAAAAGCAATTGAAGGAGGGATGCATTTTGTTGCTTTTAGCAGGCAGTTAACTCAGAGTGATACCTCCAATTTGCACAGCAGGGTGCATTTTTCAAAGCACATTCCCCTCATCTGATTTGATCCTCACAGTAACCGTATAAAGAGAATAACAATACTGCCCTTTTATTCAAACCAAGAAACAGTTACTCAGATGTTTGTCTGTTGTCCATTACCTGTCATCCATGGGGAGTCAGGGTAGAGCTGGGAACTGAGACTGGATCTCCTGATTTCAAATTCTTGGTCCTTTCCAAGGCAGTGGGTCTAGGACTATGTACATCCATGATCTAAAATCCCCATGGCACTTGGAATATGATTCTTTTATTAAACTGACTTTCTTTCTACTGTGCTACTGACACCTGGTAACGTAGTGATTAAGAGCTCAGGTGCTAACCCAAAGTCAGGAGTTCAAATTCACCAACTGCTACTTGGAAACCCTATAGGGCAGTTGTACCCTGTCCTATAGTGTCGCTATGAGTCAGAGCTGACTCGACAGCATCTAACAACAATAACAACCTACACCTTAGACAAAATGGGGGCAGTAAAATTTGTGTAAGGAGCCCTGGTGGCACCAACAGTTAAGCACTTAACTGCTAACCAGAAGGATGGTGGTTCAAACCCACCCAGTGGCTTTGCCAAAGAAAGATCCTGCAATCTGCTTCCATAAAGATCACAGCCAAGAAAATCCTATGAGGCAGTTCTACTCTGTCATGTGGGGTCACCATGAGTTTAAATAGATTCAATAGCACTCAACCACAGCAACAGCACAAAGTTTGCGTAGACTTGAGGGGGTTTTGCAATTGGCTTTGAGTTATTATTATTGTTTTTTAATTGTGGTAAAATACATATTTATAACACATTTGCCAATTCAGCCTATTACACGTACGATTCAGTGACATTGATTACATTAATCATTTTGTGAAACCACCATTTGACTTTGAGTTCTTGTGTCGATGGTATCACAGAGTAGTGTTCTCTCTGGGATTCTGTTTAATCAAGCAATTGTGAAGGGAGTCTGCCCCATAGGCTGACCCGCAGACTCCACAGGGACGATGCTGCCCATATTCAGCCTCACCCTTCCTCTCCCACAGTAGAGTAGCAGATTTCGTCAACAAGCATGCTTTGTGCACTGTGCTGGACACCATAGGGGATACAGTAGTGGTGTATTAGATCTTTTCTCCCAGGAGCCTAAAATCTAGACTAAACAAATGTACACAAAGAAGTATGCATTGCCAGCTCTCTTTGAGATAGTATTTCAGAGAAAGGGGAGGCCAGTGAGAGCAGGAGCAGCTGCAGGAAGGTGCTGTCATTTAAAGCCAACCATGATGTAGCTGAGTTATAGAGTAGATTGTTGGGGGAAAGTAACTACTTTCAAGTGGAGGGACCACATGAGCAAAAGCTTAGAGGAAGGAACAGATAGGATGTGTGCGTGAGACAGTAAAGAGGTCATCTGGATTGGGGCAGAAGGAGGGTAGAACACTTGCCCAATCTTTTAGGAGAAACGCTGACTACCAGGCCAAGCCTGAGGCAGGAGCAGTGAGCACAGGGTTAGGAGGGACTCCTCCCCTTTCCAGTTGTAACTGCCCTTGACCTGGATGATCCTCAGAGTGGTGGGCTGCCTATGCTCATTGTGGGTGTGAATTGTTTTGAATGAGGGAGTGTAGGGACACAGGAGAGAGGGGAAAGAGTGCTTTGAGGTGGAGGAGATATAGGTTTCTACCTGAGCACGTTGCCCCATGGGGAAAAGGCTTTCCACAAGATAACCCCCCTTGCTTGTGTTTGTAGCTGATTCCTGCCAACCATTTTCCTTTGGGAGATTTCCCTTCTTCTCTCTCGTTTCCCGCTTGGTGCATACTTTTTCTTCTCATGGCGGATTCTGTATTTTTAGCTCAGGCAGTTGCTGTGGCAACCACTAGGGCTGAACATTTTGTCTCCCAAGAACAAATGCATGTTTAAATATTCAAGCAATTTTCCGTTGTTCAAAAGAGCTGAGATTTCAAGCATATTATTCAGACCATATGAGAGACACTGAGTTTCTGTAAGGGTTATTATTTGTAAGGGTTCCCACGGTGCTTGTGCTTGTCCAGGGTTAGAGCGAAGGTCAGGGTTCATGTTTACATCAAATGTATAATTCAGGAAGGAGAATAAAGAATAATTGTATGCTATTATCCTCCTTCCCACTCACTTTTTTTGGGACATCTTAATCATGAGTACTTGTTATGGATTAAATTACGTCCTGCCAAAATATGTGTTGGATCTGAATCCCTAAACCTGTGGATGAAACCCTGTTTGGAAACGGGTTCTTTGCTGTGTAAATTCGATCACACCAGGTAGAATAGTTCCTAAATCTAATCACTTCTTTTTTCTTTTCTTTTTACTTTTCATTGTGCTTTAGGTGTAAGTTTACAGTGCAAATTAGTTTCTCATTCAAAAATTTATGCACATTTTGTGACACTGGCTGCAATCTCGCAATGTGTCAGCAATCTCCCCCTTCTGTTTACGTCCTAGGTTCCCTGCGTCCATTTGTCCAATTTCCCTGTCCCTCCCTGCCTTCTCATCTTTGCTTTTGGGCAGGTGTTGCCCATTTGATCTCGTATACTTGGAGAGTATATACTTGGAGAGTATACGAGATCACATTCCTTAGAGGCACTTTTCTCAAGTGTGTTATTGTTTGTTTAATGGGCCTGATTTTTGGCTGAAAAGTGGACTTTGGGAGGAGCTTCAGTTCTAAGTAAGCAGGGTATCTGGGAGCCACAGTCCCAGGGGTCCCTCCAGTCTCTGTCAGACCAGTAAGCGTGGTCTTTTTGTGCGTGTGTGTGAATTAGAATTTTGTTCTACATTTTTCTCCCGCTCTGTCTGGGACCGTTTATTGTGGTCCCTGTCAGATTAGTTGGTACTGGTAGTCTGGCACCATTTAGTTCTTCCGGGCTCAGGCTGGTGGAGGCTGTGGTTTATGTGGCCCATTTGTCTTTTGGGCTAATATTGTCCTTGTGTCTTTGGTTTTCTTCCTTCTCCTCGGGACCAAGGGATGTGTCTTACATGGCCACGCAAAAGCTTTTAAGATCCCAGATGCTACTCGCCAAAGTAGGATGTAGAACATTTTCTTTATGAACCATGTTATGCCAATTGACCTAGATGTCCCCTAAGACCATGGTCTCCAGCCCTCAGTCCCAGTAACTCCTCAAGGTGTTTAGTCATGTCTAGGAAGCTTCTATGACTTATAGTCATATTTTTTTAGGAAGCTTCTATGACTTAGCTTTGGTCAAGTTGTGCTGACTTCCCTTAGGAAGCTTCTATGACTTATAGTCATATTTTTTTAGGAAGCTTCTATGACTTAGCTTTGGTCAAGTTGTGCTGACTTCCCCTATATTGACACTTGTCAACTAAACTATCTAGTTAGTAATTTTCCCTCCTTCCCCCGCCCTACCCTTTTAACCATCGAATACTTTTTTTTTCTGTGTGTAAACCTTTTCTTGAATTCTTATAATAGTGCTCTCATACAATATTTGTCCTTGTGTAACTGACTTATTTTATTCATCATACTGCCCTCCAGATTCATCCATGTTGTGAGATGTTCTGCAGATTCATCATTGTTCTTTATCGTTTCATATTATTCCATCATGTGTATGTACCATCATCTGTTTATCCATCCATCTATTGGTGGGCACTTAGGTTGTTCCCATCTTTTTGCTATTGTGAACAATGCTGCAATGAACATGGGTGTGCATATGCTTATATGTGTGAAGGCTCTTATTTCTCTAGGCTATATTCCTAGGAGTGGGACTGCTGAGTTCTATGGTATTTCTATTTCTAGCTTTTTAAGGAAATTCCATATTGTTTTCCAAAGTGGTTGTAGCATTTTACATTCCCACCAGTGGTGCATAAGAGTTCCAATTTCCCTGCAACCTCTCCAACATTTGTTGTTTTCTGTTTTTATGATTCTTGCCAGTAATGTTGAGGCGAGATGGTATCTCATTGCAATTTTGATTTGCATTTCTCTATAAATCTATTCTATAGATTTTAGAGATTAGATCTTTGCTGGATATGTTATAGGCAAAACTTTTTCCCCAATCTGTAGATTCTGTTTTAATGCTTTTGGTGAAGTCCTTTGATGAGCACAGTGTTTAGTTTTCAGGAGCTACCGGTTATCTACTTTCTCTTCTGGTGTTTCTGCATTGTTAGTTATGGTTTGCCTTGAATCTATGCCATGTATTAGGGCCCCTAACATTGTCCCTAATTTTTCTTCCATTATTTTTATCATTTTAAGTTTTATATTTAGGTCTTTGATCCACTTTGAGTTAGTTTTTGTATATGGTGTGAGGTATGAGTCCTGTTTTATTTTTTAAGAGATGGACATCATTTTGCCAGCACCATTTTTTAAAACGAATATCTTTTTCCTATTTAATGGACTATAGTCCTTTGCCAAAGATTAGTTGACCATAGGTGGATTAATTTACATCTGGGTTCTCAATTCTGTACCATTGGTCTGTGTGTCTGTTGTTGTACCAGTACCAGGCTGTTTTGACTACCGTGGTTGTATGGCAGGTTCTGAGATCAGGTAGTGTGAGGCCTCCTACTTTGTTTTTTTCTTCAATAATGCTTTGCTTCTTCAGGGCCTCTTTCCTTCCCATGTCAAGTTGGTGATTATTTTTTCTGTCTCAATAAAGAATGCTGTTGGTATTTGAATCGGGATTGCGTTATATCTGTAGATCTCTTTGGATAGGATTGACATTTTTACAATGTTGAGTCTTTCTATCCATGAGCACGGTATGGTTTTCCATTTATGATGGCCTTTTTTGGTTTCTTGCAATAATATTTTGTAGTTTTCTTTGTATAGGTCTTTTACATCCCTAGTTAGATTTATTCCTAAGAATTTTATCTTTTTAGGGACTGTTATAAATGGTATTGTTTTCCTGATTTCCTTTTCAAAGTTCTCTTTGTTGGTGTATAGGAATCCAACTGATTTTTGTATGTTGAATCTTTCTATTAGCTCCGGTAGTTTTCTTGTGGAATCTTTGGGGTTTCTCGTGTACAATATCATATCATCCACAAATAGGAATAGTTTTACTTTTTACTTTCCAATTTGAATGCCCTTTATTTCTTTTTCTTGCCTTATTGCTTTAGCTAGAATTTCCAGCACAATATTAATTGGAGTGGTGATAAAGGGAAACCTTTTCTTGTTCCTGTTTTCAAAAGAAATGTTCTCAGCCTCTCTCTGTTGAGAATGATGTTGGTTGTTGGTTTTGTATGGATGCCCTTTGTTATGTTGGGGAATTTCCCTTCTGTTCCTATTTTATTGAAAGTTTTTACCAGGAATGGGTGTTTTTCTGTGTGGATTGAGATGGCCATGTGATTCTTTTCTTTTATTCTATTTATGTGGTGGATTACATGGATTGATTTCCTAATGTTGAACTATCCTTGCATACCTAGAATGAATCTCACTTGGTCATCGTGTATTATTATTATTTTGATATGACGCCAAATTCTATTGGCTAGAATTTTGTTTTGAATTTTTGCATCTACACTCATGAGAGATATTGGTCTGTAATTTTCCTTCCTTCCTTCCTTCCTTCCTTCCTTCCTTCCTTCCTTCCTTCCTTCCTTCCTTCCTTCCTTCCTTCCTTCCTTCCTTCCTTCCTTCCTTCCTTCCTTCCTTCCTTCCTTCCTTCCTTCCCTCCCTCCCTCCCTCCCTCCCTCCCTCCCTCCCTCCCTCCCTCCCTCCCTCCCTCCCTCCTTCCCTTTCTCCCTCTCTCCCTCCCTCCCTTCCCTCTTTTCTTTCTTTTGTAGTGCCCTTGTCTGGCTTTGGTATCAGAGTTATGCTGGCTTCATAGAATGAATTCGAGAGTATTTTGTCTTTTCTATGCTCTGAAATAATTTGAGTAGTACTGGTGTGAGCTGTTTTCCGGATGTTTGGTGGAATTTTCCAGTGATGCCATCTGGGCCACAGCTTTTTTTTGTTGAGAGTTTTTTTGTTTGTTCATTTGTTCTACCTCCTCAATCTCTTCTGTTATGGGTCTGTTCAGATTTTCTATCTCAACTTTTGTTAGTTTAGGTAGGTGTCATGGATTGAATTGTGCCCCCCAAAATATGCATATCAATTTGGCTAGTCCATGACTTCCATTATTGCATTTTGTTACCCAATGTGATTTTTCTATGTGTTGTAAATCCTATCACTATGATGTTAATGAGATGGATTAGCAACAGTTACGTTGATGAGATCTATGAGATTAAATTGTGTCTTAAGCCAATCTCCTTTGAGATATAAAATAGAGAAGCAAGCAGAAAGACAGGGGGACTTCATACCATCAAGAAAGCAGCACCTATAGCAGAGGGCATCCTTTGGTCCCTGTGCCTGAGAAGCTTCTGGACCAGTGGAAGATTGATGACAAGGACCTTCCTCCAGAGCTGGCAGAGAGAGAAAGCATTCCCCTCGAGCTGGCACCCTGAATTCTGACTCGTAGACTACTAGACTCTGAGAGAATAGATTTTCTCTTTGTTAAAGCCATCCACTTGTGGTATTTCTGTTATAGCAGCACTAGATGACTAAGACAGTATTTATTACGAGGAGTGAGGTGCTGCTCAAACAGACACCTAAAATGTGGAAGTGGTTTTGAAACTGTGAATGGATAGAGGACTCAGAAGGAAGTGAGGAAAACTGTTAACACTGAAGACAGGCTAGATGGTGAGAAGCAGCAGCAGAGAACCAGCAAGAGCAAAGAACCAGTAGCAGCAGAGAACGAGCAGCAGCAGAACAAGTAGACCAGCACCAGACAGCAATGGAGCCAACCCATGGAGCAAGAGAGCTGAGTGCCTTTGTGCAGGAGGTTTCATGGTGGAGTGGGATGCCTCCGGGCACTTATCGATGGAGCTAGTCCACAGAGCAAGAGAGCTGAGTGCCTTCCGGTTGAAGATTACTGGTGGAGTGAAGTGCCTCCAGGCACTTACTGGTGAAGCTACAGAGCTTTGGAACACTTGCCCCAGTAGTGCAGACTAGGGCGGAGAGGCCCAAGGGGCCGAGAGACCAAGGAACAAGGAAGCAAAAGCTGAAGAGACAAGGAATACGGGAAGCTGAGCTGTCTCAGTCTCAAGGGGTATGGCCATGACCTCTGGGGTTTCAAAGGGTGGAGTCATGGCCTCTGGTGTTTCTAAGGGCAGAGTCACCACTCAGATGAACTAGGAGAATGGTGCCTCTAAAGCTGAGGGAATGGAGCTGCAGGTCCAGTGGGTCTGGAAGGCAGAGCTAAAGCCCAGGGCTGAGGGGTCTCCACTCAGAATCTGGAGAATGTGGCCAATACCTAGCATCTGGAGGGCAGGGCCAATGTGTAAATTATCTCAGATAACACAGGATTATTTTCAAAGCCTTGAGTGCTAATGTAATGTGTTCTGCTGACTTGCTTGGTGCCTGTTATCCCTTCTTTTCTTCCAATTTCTCCCATTTGTAATGGAAATGTCTGGCTTGTGCCTGCCTGTTGCACCATTGTACCTTTGGAAACAGATAACTTGTGTTCTAGATTTCACAGATGAAGAGGAATTTTTGGATTTTAGACTTGGAGTTGATTTAAGACTTTTGCTATGATATACTGGGGTGAATATGTCTTACATGTGGCAAAGACATGAGTTTTGGGGGCCAAATGGTAGAATGTCATGGATTGAATTGGGTCCCCCAAAATATGTGTATCAATTTGGCCAGTCCATGACTCTTAGTATTGTGTGACTGTCCACCATTTTGTCACCTGATGTGATTTTCCTGTGTTGTAAATCCTTCTCTATGATGTTAATGAGATGGATTAGCAGCAGTTATGTTGATGAGACCTACAAGATTAGATTTTGTCTTAAGCCAATTTCTTTCAAGATGTAAAAGAGAAAATTGAGCAGAAAGACACTGGGACCTCATACCACCAAGAAAGCAGCACCAGGAGCAGAGCAAGTCCTTTGGGCCCTGGGGTCCCTACACCTGAGAAGCTCCTTGACCTGAGGAAGATTGATGACAAGGCCCTTCCTTCAGAGTCAACAGAGAGAGAAAGCTTTCCCCTGGAGCTGGCACCCTGAATTTGGACTTGTAGACTACTAGAGTGTGAGAGAATAAATTTCTCTTAGTTAAAGCCATCTGCTTATGATATTTCTGTTACAGCAGCATTAGATGACTAAGGTAGTAGGGAATGTGCTCCTAGAGTTTTGTCCATTTCCTCTAGGTTTTCAAATTTTTTGGAGTACAGTTTTTCATAGCATTCTATTCTGGTCCTTTTTATTTCAGATGGTTCTGTTATAATGCTTCCCCCCAAACCCATCTCATTTCTTATTTGGGCTATTTCCTTCCTGTTCTGTTTTTCTTTTGTCAGTATGGCCAATGGTTTGTCAATTTTGTTGATCTTTTAAAAGAACAAAACTTTTGGTCTTATTGATTGTATTGTTTTTCTGTTCTCTATTTCATTTTTTTTCTCCTCTAATCTTTATTGTTTCCTTTCTTCTGGTGGCTGTGGACTTCTTTTGATGTTCTCTTTCTATTTGTTCTAGTTGTAGGGCTAAAGTTTTGATTTTGGCCTGTTCTTCTTTTTTGATGTGTGTATTAATTACTATCCCCCACATGTCTGTCAGTTTGTTATAGTGTGGGGGCTTGTGTGTTGTTGTTATGCAGGAAGTTATGCCACCAGCATTCAAATACCAGCAGGGTCACTGTCTTAGTTATCTAGTGCTGCTATAATAGAGATACCACAAGTGGATGATTTTAACAAAGAGAAGTTTATTTTCTCACAGTAAAGTAGCCTAAAAGTCTAAATTCAGGGTGTCAGCTCCAGAGGAAGACTTTCTCTCTCTGTTGACTCTAAGAAAGGTCTTTCTTTCTCATCAATCTTCCCCTGGACTAGGAGCTTCTCTGCACAGGAACTCCGGGTCTAAAGGATGTGCTCTGCTCCTAGTGTTTCTTTCTTGGTGGTATGAGGTCCCCAACTCTCTGCTTGCTTCCCTTTCCTTTTATCTCTTTACAGATAAAAGGTGGTACAGGCCAAACCCCAGGGAAACTCCCTTTACCTTGGATCAGGGATGTGACCTAAGAGAGGGTGGTGTTACAATCCCACCTCAATCCTTTTAACATAAAATTACAATCACAAAATGGAGCACAACCACTCAATACTGAGAAGCATGGCCTAACCAAGTTGATACACACATTTTTGGGGGAACATACTTCAATCCATGACAGTCGTCCATGGCAGACAGGGTTCAGCTTAGTTGCCAGACTAAGACAGACTAGAAAGAAGGACCTGGCAGTCTACTTCTGAAAAGAATTAGGCAGTGAAAACCTTATGAATAACAGCAGAACATTGTCTGATATAGTGCCAAAAGACGAGCCCCTCAAGTTGGAAGTCACTCAAAATACGACTGGGGAAGAGCTGCATTCTCAAAGTAGAGTTGACCTTAATGACATGGATGTAGTCAAGCTTTTGGGACCTTCATTTGTTGATGTGGCAGACTCAGAATGAGAAGAAACAGCTGCTAACATCCATTAGTAATCAGAACATGGAATGTATGAAGTATAAATCTAGAAAAATTAGAAATTGTCAAAAATGAAATGAAATGCATAAACATTGATATCCTAGGCATTAGTGAGCTGAAATGGACTGCCACTGGCCATTTTGAATCAGACAATCATATGGTCTACTATGCCAGGAATGATAACTTGAAGAAGAATGGTGTTGCATTCATTTTCAAAAAGAACATTTCAAGGTCTATCCTGGAGTACAATGCTGTCAGTGATAGGATAATATCCATACACCTACAAGGAAGACCAGTTAATACAAATATTATTCAAATTTACACACCAACCACTGGGGCCAAAGATTAAGAAATTGAAGATTTTTACCAATTTCTCCAGGCTGAAATTGATCAAACATATAATCAGGATGCATTGACAATCACTGGTGATTTGAATGCAAAAGTTGGAAAAAAAGAAGAAGAATCAATAGTTGGAAAATATGACCTTGGTGATAGAAACTATGCTGGAGATTGCATGATAGAATTTTGCAAGACCAATGACTTCTTCATTGCAAATACTATTTTCAACAACATAAACTGTGACTCTACACATAGATCTCACCAGATGGAATACACAGGAATCAACTCAACTACATCTGTGGAAAGAAATGATGGAGAAGCTCAATATCATCAGTCAGAAAGAGGCCAGGGGCCAACTATGGAACAGACTATCAATTGCTCATATGCAAGTTTAAGTTGAAGCTGAAGAAAATTAGAACAAGTTCAGGAGAAATAAAGTACAACTTTGAGTACATTCCACCTGAATTTAGAGACCAACTCAAGAAGAGATTTGATGCATTAAATAGTGAGGACTGAAGACCAGACAAGTTGTGGAATGACATCAAGGACATCATACATAAAGAAAGCAACAGGTCATTGAAAAGACAGGAAAGAAAGAAAAGACGAAAATGGATGTCGGAAGAGATCTTGAACTTCAAGTAGCTAAAGCAAATGAAAGAAATGATGAAGTAAAAGAGCTGAACAGAAGATTTCAAAGTGCAGCTCAAGAAAACAAAGTATTATGACGTGCAAATACCTGGAATTAGAAAGCCAAAAGGGAAGAACACGCTTAGTATTTCTCAAGCTGAAAGAATGGAAGAAAGAATTCAAGCCTTGCGTTGCAATATTGAAAAATGCTGGAAAAATGTTTCACTGCTATTCATAACCTTTTCATTGGCTAATTCTTCTCAGAAGTAAACCACTGGGTCCTTCTTCCTAGTGTTAGTATGGAAGCTCAGCTGAAACGTGGGTGACGCTGGTATTTGAACACCTGCATCAGAGCCACAGGAAAGCCTCCACTGTACAACAAACTGACAGACACATTTAACAAATTATGAATAACATTGCAAAGAATGGGAATCCCAGAACACTTAATTGTGCTCATTAGTAACCTGTACATAGATCAAGGGGCAGTCATTGGAACAGAATAAGGGAATACTGCGTGGTTTAAAGCCAGGAAAGGTGTGTGTCAGGGTTGTATTCTTTCACTGTACTTATTCAATCTGTATGCTAAGTAAGTAATCAGAGAAGCTGGACTGTATGGAGAACAGGGCATCAGGATTGGAGGAAGACTCATTAACAACTGTAATATGTAGATGACACAACCGTACTTACTGAAAGTGAAGAGGAATTAAAGCACTTTCTGATGAAGATCAAAGACTACAGCCTTCAGTATGGATTACATCTTAACATAAAGAAAACAAAAACCCTCACAACTGAACCGATAAGCAACACCATGATAAATGGAGAAAAGACTGAAGTTGTCAAGGGTTTCGTTTTACCTGGATCCACAACCACTGCTCATGGAAGCAGCAATCAAGACATCAGAGGATGCATTTCATTGGGCAAATCTGTTGCAAAGGACCTCTTTAAAGTGTTAAAAGCAAAGAAGTCACCTTGAAGACTAAGGTGCCCCTGACCCAAGCCATGATATTTTCAATGACCTCATATGCTTGTGAAAGCTGGGCAGTGAATAAGGAAGACTGAAGAATTGATGCCTTTGAATTGTGGTGTTTGTAAAGAATTTTGAATATACCATGGTCTGCCAAAAGATAAATCTGTCTTGGAAGAAATACAGCCAAAATGCTCCTTAGAAGCAAGGAAGGCAAAGCTATGTCTCACGTATTTTGGACATGTTATTAGGATGAATCAGTTCCTGGAGAAGGACATCATGCTTGGTAAAGTAGAGGGTCAGTGAAAAAGAGGAAGACTCTCATTTTTTTTTTTTTTTTTTTCTCAATGAGATGCATTCATACAATGCCTGCAACAATGGGCTCAAGCAAAACAACTATTTGTGAGGATAGCGCAGGACCAGGAAGCATTTCCGTCTGTTGTACACAGGGTTGTTATGAGCTGGAACCGACTAGACGGCACCTAACAACAACAAAAATTTATTAATATAAATTGACCTCTGAACACTGACTTTGTTGTGTTCCAAAGGTTTTACTATGATATGTTTTCAAGCCCATTTGATTACAGAAATTGTTTGTTCCCTCTTTGATTTCTTCTATTGCCCAGCTGTTTTTAGTAAGGTCTTATTAAGTTTCCATGTTTTTTATTTTTCCTTGCTCTTTATATTATTCATTTCTACTTTCATGGCTTTGTGATTATAGAGAATGCTTTGTATTATTTCAATGTTTTTAATTTAATTGAGGGTTGGTTTGTGACCTGAAATATGGTCTATTCTGGAGAATGTTCCACGTGCTTAGAAAAAGAATGTGTATTTTGCTGCTTTTGGGTGGAGTGTTCTAAATATGTCTATGTGATCAAGTGGGTTGATTTTGTCCTTTAGATCTTCTGTAACTTTTCTGAGTTTCTTTCTAAGTGTTCTATCCTTTCCTAAGAGTAGTGTGTTGAAGTCTCCTATTATGACTGTGGAAATGGCTAGTTCTCTTTTCAGGGCTGTTAGGGTTTGTTTTACGTATTTTGAATCTCTATCACCGGGTGCATAGAAATTTATTAAGGTTATGTCTTCTTGGTTGATTCTCCCTTTAATCATTATATAACACCCTTCCTTGTCTTTTATGGTTAATTTTGCCTTAAAGTCTATTTTCTCTGAAATTAGTATAGTCACTCCTGCTCTTTTTTGGTTACTGTTTGCTTGATATACTTTTTTCCATCCTTTGATATTTAATATATTTATGTCTTCGTGCCTAAGGTAAGTCTCTTGTAGACAGCATATTTAAATGAGTCTTTATTTTTTTTTATCCAATGTGCCACTCTCTGTCTCTTTATGGGTGCATTTAAGTCATTTATATTCAGTGTGATTATCAGTAAGTATGAGTTTTTTTATGAGCTTAGTGCCATCATTTTGTAGTGCTTTTTTTGTGGAGCTGATGTTTTCATTGTTCCTCATACTTTCCTGTGCCGAGTTCCTTTTGTTTGTGGATTTTCTTTTCTTTTCCTTCTTTATTACAGATTTTGTGTTTACTGAGTCTTTGTTTTTCTTCTTTTTTATTTTGATGAGTTGGTTTGGTAATTTCCTTGTGGTTACCTTGAAATTTACTCTTATCTTCCTAATTTTGGATCAGTCTTTTGTTCCTTGGTATCGCCTTGACTTCCTCTCCATTTGAAGGTTCTACAGGTACACTGTTTATCCCCCCCTTTTTTTGTTTTGACATTGTCATCATTTACAGATTGACATCTCTGGTTCCCTATTTTAAGTCTTTCAGCTGTGTTTTAATACTGACAGTTCTTTACCTAGGTTGGTATCTGGCTGATGCTGTCCCGTGTCCTAGACTTCACTTGTTGAATGCTGTTGTTGGTTCTGTAAGTGAAGGACTACCTTTTATATTTCTTATAAGCTTGGTTTTGTTTTTTACAAATTGTCTTAATTTCTGTTTATCTGAAAATGTTCTAATTTCTCCATCTTATTTGAGAGTTTTACAGGATATATTATTCTTGGCTGGCAGTTTTTCCCTGCCCCCCAAGGTTTTATGTATGTTATCCCATTACCTTGCCTGCATGGTTTCTACTGAGTAATCAAAGATTAGTCCTATTGTTTCTTATTTGTAAGTGACTTTAGTTTTTCTTGAGTTGCTTTCAGGATTCTTTCTTTGCCTTGATTTTAGCAAGTATGATGATGATATGTCTTGGTAATTTTCTTTTGGGGGTCTATCCTATATAGGGTTCATTGAGCTTCTTGGATGGTCAGCTTTTCATCTTTCATGATATTTGGGAAGTTTTCTGCCAGTAAATCTTGAACAACCTTCTATGTGTTTACCATCTTCTATCCCCTGTTCTGGAACTCCGAAATCACATGAAAATTTTTGCTCTTGATTGTGTCCCACTTAATTCTCAGCTTTTCTTCATTCATTTCTCTGATTTTTCCTCAAAGAAATTAGCATCCATGCATTTGTCTTCAGTCTTGCTCTTCAGCCTTCCATTGTTTCAAATTGGCTCCTAAAACCTTCTATCGAGTTGTCCATTCCTGAAATGTTGCTATCTTTTTAATTTCTAGGTGCAGTTTTTGAATGATTTCTAATTATTTATTCTGATGTTTTGTTCTTGTATTATTTTCTTGAATTCTTCTATTGCTTTGCCTCTGTTTTCCTTGATGTTGGCTATGTTTTCATCTCTGTTTTCCTTGATCTATTTCCTGATTTCTTAACCAAAAAAAACCATTTCCATCAAACCGATTCCAACTCATAGTAACCCTATAGGACAGAGTAGAGCTGCCCCAAAGTGTTTCCAAGGAGTGTCTGGTGGACTTGAACTACTGACCTTTTGATTAGGAGCCAAATTCCTAACCACTGCTCCACCTAATCTCTTGGAGAGCCCTAAATATTTGTCTTTCGTTTCTGTATCAGGTACTTCCACTGCCTTTTTTTCCTATCAGAAGGTTATCTGATTCTTTATTTTGGACACTTACTGGAGCTATCTTATCCTGCATTTTTATATGTTTTGATATTGTCTGCTATCTCTGAGACATTAAGGTATTATTTTCTTTATTGACTCTATTTTGTTTGTTTCATCCTGTTTTTTTGTTTTATTTCATGATATGTCAGGGTGTTCAGGCCATGTGTTCTTTGTTGCTTGCTCTTCTTTGGGCATGATAGCTCTCACCACCTTGTCTGGGTGGGCAAGGCAGCAGTAGACAGGGTGAGCCCACTTTGCTGTATGTTGGTTTGGCAAGGTGTCTGAAAACGGACTGTGCGGGAACTGTCTGCCTCCTAATGTTGGTCCAGCAGTGTTGGAGTGTTCACAGCCACTCACCAGATGGGCAGGTGTGTTGGACAGGGAGTTGTACAGGCTGACTTCCTACCATTCAGCAGTTGGTCGGGCAGCAGGTGGTGTGGTGTGGTGTGGACCTGTGGCAGTGGCTGGCTGGTGTATCCATTGTAGCGCAGTGAGGTGGTGGGAAGAGAGTAAAGGTGGCATATGGGGCTATGTAGGAGGGAGAAAGAAAAGAAAATAGAAAGTAAATTATAGGGTAGCCAGCAGGTGCAGCAGGGCAGACCTGGGAGCCAGTGGGAAGGGGTGGATATGGCGTACATGGCTAGTTAGGAGGTAGAAAGAAAAGAAAGCAAAAGAAAAGAGAAATAAAATAAATGGCAATATGATGGGAATGAGTGAATAGGGGCAGGGCAAACACATGGCAGCAGGGGTCTGATGGCTCTCTAGCTGTGGCAGTGCAGCAGAGTCTGGCAGGAAGGGTGGGGATGTGGTGTACAGGGCTAGGTGGAACAGAGAAAGGAAACGAAGAGAGGAAAAAAAATGGTGTGGTGGCTGCTGGCAGGTTGGAGTGGGGTGGACCTGGGGCAGCAGTAGGCCAGTGGTTCTCTACCTGCCATAGGGACTGATGGGAAGGGATGGAGGTGGCATACTGGGTTAAGTGGGAGGAAAAAAGAAAAGGAAGAAAGAAAAAAATAAAATAAAAAATCTGGCAGTGCAGTGGAATCCAGCAAGTTGAGGCGGGGTGGACCCGAGAGCCAATGGGAAGGGAGAGAAGGTGATGCATGGGGCTAGGTGGGAGGGACAAAGAAAAGAAAGAAGAGAAAGAAAAAAGCTAATAAAAAGTTTCAGCATGGCAGGAGCCTATGGGTGGGGAGGGGCAGACCTGGGGCAGCTGTGGGGTGATTGCTCTCTTAACCACAGTGGTGAGGTGGGGCTGGTGGGATGTGGGGGAGGTGAAGTATGGGGCTAGGTGGGAGGAGAAAGGAAAGGAAGAAAGGGAAACAAAAAAAAATGACATGGTGGGAACCAGCTGGTAGAGGCAAGGGGGTCAGGGTAGACCCTGAGTGGTGGCAACCTGTGGCTCTCTATCCATGGCAGCATGTTGGAGGCTGGTGGGAAGGGGGAGCTAGGTGACTGGGAGACAGAAAAGGAAGCAAGAGAAAAAAGAAAACCCATGTGGTGGGAGGGGTGGGGTGGCCACACAACTCAAAGAATATAATCAATGTAATGAATTGTACATGCAGAAATTGCTGAATTTGTATTATGTTCTGCTGTGTATATTCCCAACAACAACAAAAAGAAAATAGATTATTATTAAAAAACAAAAAAAGAATCAAGTGCTCACTTCTTCCCTCCTGGAAGGGAAGATTCATAAAGGAGTTTCTTCTCCAGCCTTTTAATAAACAGACACCACCCCTCTCTTGTCTAACTTATATGCTGGCAGTGAAAAATGGCTTTTTGTTAAATCTTTCGAACTTTGTTTACATTGGAGAAATTGTACAAATCACTTTTACAGTATTTGAGTAATCATCCCCTCCCCCTCCCCCAAGGAAATTCCATATACGCTTTACAGATTATGGAATGAAAATCTGGTCCCTATGTTGACAGGTGAGAGTCAGGTGACAAACCTTGAGTACGGGGCTGCGTGGGTCGGTGTCCGACAGTGATCTCGTGTGGCAGGAACAAGAATGATGGCAGCTGAGCAAGGGCTGCTTGAGGAAGAGTGGGGTGCTAGGAGAGGCAGGCACTCCTGTGGGGGCGGGCCATGGGACCAACCCCTGGAGAAATCCTCCCATTGGTATCTAATGTCCTGAAGATTATGCCAGGCTCCAGTTTCCCTCCAAGCACATTAGAGTGTGAAAATGGATCTCCCAAACAACTAGAATAGGGATTGTTAAACTCGGGTCCATAAACTTGGATGGAAAAAAATTATACCACTATTTTTGCTAACTTCTACCTGCAATTTATCATTTCCTTCAATTACGAATGTAGGTAACTGCCTTAGTCTGGGTTCTCTCTAGAGAAGCAAAGCTGGTGAAATATACACACAGAGGCTGATGAATAGCAAGATCAACAGATAACCTGCTAGCTCAAGTCCCAAGAACTAGAGGTCAGATGTAGAATCCAGAGCAAGCAAAAGTCATCTAGCTTCACCAGATAATCCACATATATTGGATGTAGGCGACGCCCCCAAGGAAACTCTCTTTCAACTGATTGGCTGCTCATAGCAGATCTCATCATGGAGGTGATTACATTATATCATATCTCAATATGGAGGTGATTACAACATTACATAACTCCTAGACTATATCATTAGTGCCAAACCACTGAGAGCCATGGCCCAGCCGAGTTGACACACAACCTTAACCATCACAGTAACCAACAACAAAATCACCATTAGAAGCACCATCACGTTACAATTATTGCAGATTTATATAAGAATGTTGTGTATACTCATCACTACTTTGAATTATAATAGTTATTAGACATGTAGCACAGGTTGATCTTGTTGCTTTTGTCAATAAAGAAGAGTATATGTATTCATATTAAAAATTGGATTTTTAATATTTTGAGAACTGTATTTCAATATAATTGCCTTCCTTTTTAATCCATTATGTTTTGTTTTATGCATTTAAAAGCACTATTCCAAGAAGGGGTCCATAGGTTTTCCTCACGACCAAAGAGTTCATGGCACACAAAGGTTAAGAACTCCTGTTGTAGATGTTGCAAGATAGCATTACCATCTCTGCATCTATGATTAGATGTGCTTAATGAAATGTTTGACACATCTCCTTGGTTTCTATTCACTAAGATGACTGAAACATTAAGCCATGTTTCTCAGTAGCATGATTTTGACTTTGACAAAGAAGCCCTGGCTCTTTTTAGAGAGCAGCCTTTGAGGAGCTATCGGCAATGATTCACCATCACTTGCAACATGCTCTGCACTCTGTTCACCTCTTTGAAATCCACATGTGCAACCGATAATTTAGAAATAATGCTGCAGGAAGAAAAATACTGCCATCAGGGTACAGCCCGTAATCAGAAACTATTCTGGGTATTTCAAGAAGAGAGAGATTGAATATAGGGAGTTAGGGGTTGCGCAGGGGAGGGAAAGTTAACCACTAGTGTTCAAGAAGTAACAAAGTTTAAGGAATTGCAAGAAACCATCCTTGACATTCTCAGCTGCTGCAGCATTAAAGCGTACGATTTGCAGAAGGACACCTGGAAGCTGCTGGACAGTGTCACATCTACTATCTTCTGAAGCCCACATAGCTCACACAACTGCCTGTTGCTGCTACAGGGACATTAATGGTTTCTGCTTCTCCTCTGATTTCCAGATTTTGCGCTTGCTTTTCATTGTCAGAACCTAACCCAGAACCTCACTGGTTGGAATTCTGAGAAAGATAGATTTCAGACCTCCAGCCTCTGGAATACGGGAGAAGCACAAGGGTAGGGGTGAGGAGCAGGGAAAGAAAAGTGCTCGGTTGCCAATAGACGATCCAGCACACAAGCCGGGAGAATGATGGTGCAGTGAAGAGTCTCAGGTTTGAACGCTGAGACACCTGAGCTCCAACGTTGGGTCTGTGCCTTGGGGTACCTCCTACTTGCCCTCTCTGGAGTCAGCGTTTACATTTAACCAACCAGTTGCCATTGAGTCCACTTCAACTCATGGTGACCCCATGTGTGTCAGAGTGGAAATATGCTCTATACAGTTTTCAGCGGTTGGTTTTTGCTATGCACAGGAATCAACTCGATGGCAACGGGTTCGGTTTTTTGGAAGCAGATCACCGGGCCTTTCTTCTGAGGTGCTTCTACTTGAACTTGAGCCTCCAGATTTTGGTTAGCAGATGAGTGCATTAATTGTTTGCACTACCCAGGCACTCTGTTTTTACGTTTACAAACATTTAATTTTTAGACTGAAATAGATTATGGCTAAGGTCATTTTTGGTCTTGATCTCTATGGTTCTGTGAATGTAGCTTCTTGGAATTCAAATCTTTGAAAGGAAGATTGATTTCTTGGCATTGATGAGCGAATGGGTCTGTGATAAGAAAACTCTGTCAAACAATAGGCTGAGGGCTTCCTGAAGGATTCCTCTGGTTTGCTTGTGCTCTACAGTGCAGATGCCTGTCCACAGCAGCACTCTGTAGATCTGAAAACCCACCTGCGTTTGTGGCCTGACATCTTTATGCTGCCGCTTAGGTAACTTGCCAGGCGGAAAGCAGGGAGACTAACTCCACAAGACACACCTGATTGCTTCATCTGAGTGTCTCATCACTTACGTGCATTCTTATGAGAATATTTTGGAGATAATTTCTGATTAATCCAGAGGCATTTCTGTGCGATGCAGTCAACCACTTTGAAGAGTCTCCTGCTAATCTTATATGTATTCACCTTCATCACTTCCCCGACTCACTCCATCCCCCATCATCTCGCCAAGTGAAGAAAAAAACAGATTAAGAGTCCAAATGTTTCAATCACTCCAAACAAGTCAAAGCAGTATGGATTGGATAAGGAGCCCTTGCTACGGGTCCATAGCTCCTGTCAGCTTGCTAGTAAACGTTCTCTTCTTTCCAAGTGTACCCAGGAGGCCAGGGCCACTGTGCTCAGGACGCTAAGCTCATTGTCCAGACACCCCAGTGGTGCCATGCTGCCTGCCACCAATCTGAACTGCCAAGGGGAGAGGTTTTGAATGGCCAACATTAATTTCAGAGCTTAAGGCTTATGTGCGGCTGAGAGAACTGGTTTAACAGGAATTATCAATAAGGAAGGGACTTAATATTTAATTTCTTGCTTTATAAAGGGCAAGCATTGGTTTTCACAAGCATGTCAACTTTCTATTCCTTTCCTGAGAATGGACAGGCCTCCAGGCAGAGGTGGGGCAAAGCCAGAGGCCTAGGCTTCCTGGAACCCTTGGCTGTGTTGAGCAGAGATAAGCTAGCCAGAGAGCTGAGGAAGAAAGAACTTTGGAGACCTCTGCTTTCCACTGCATACCTACTTTCAGCCCTTGGATGACTAAGAGAAAAATCAACTGAACTCACTTTTAAAAAGCAACTATTCATCACCTATGTGCAGAGTTGGATTCTGGAGCTATTGGGGATTCAGAGGTAAAAAAAGTACATGGTTTCTGAAAACACATCTAAATAACTTGGATGTAACTCTGTGCTGAGTCCTAAAATATGGTTACAAACGTCTTTTATGGGAGTGGGAAGTATGATTACTTTCTCCACAAATCTGAGAAGGCTTCTTAGAAGATACAAGGTTTACATGGGACCTTGAAGGTTGCAGAGGGGTTTCATATTTAAATTTGCGATTGGGGAAGATCAGCAAGAAGGAGGAAACCTGTCAAAAAAAAAAAATTTTTTTTTTTGCAGAACCCAAAATTTGAACTGAGGTCCAGTGTGGAAGGGTGAGGGACGTTTGCTCTTTGAGAAATATGGCATTGTCTCAGGCGAATTTGCTATGTCGGGGGTGGAAGAGATGGAATTGTATAGTTAGAGACCAGCTCGTGGAAGGTTGAGCTGAGTGGTTTGGAGTTCACCCCACAAATGGCGAGGGAGCGGGTCACTGAAGGTTTTTGAGCTGGGGAGTGATACGATCAAAGCGTGTTTAAGGAAGATAATTCTGGTACGCACGTGTGGACTGAAATTTGAGAGACGGAAAGACTGAAGCTTGAACTAAGGGTGGGAGGTATGAACGGAAAAAGGGAGATAGTCTGAGAAACATTATGGAGATGGAGTTGACAGGAATGGAGTAATGGCTCCCAACCTAATCTTGAGTTTATGTTATCTGATAAACTATAGAGTCTTAGACTTGTTTTGTGAAACATTAGAGCTGACATAGTTTTAGACATAATCTCGCCTTTGCCTTATTTTACCAATAGGTAACGTGAGACTCAGAGAGGTGAAGTACCAAATTGTAATTTCTTTTGCTACAAGGGTCCCTGGTGGCTCAGGGGCTACGAGTTTGACTGATAACCAGGAGGTTGGATGTTCGAATCCATCAGCTGCTCCTCGGAAACCCTATGGGGCATTTCTACGCTGGGTTGCGGTTAATCGGAATCTACTTTAAGGCAGTAGGTTTTGGGTTTTTAGCTAAAAGGCTTAAATATTCATATGAACTTTTCAGATAATCTAGGAAAGTAGTTTCTAACTCAAAATGTATCCTCACCTTATAAAAAGCCACCTGAAGCATGAAGACACAAAATGGAGCTTCCAAACATATCCGAGGAATTCAATAGTGCTGTCGTTCTACCATGCCATCCCTCAGTGGGGAGAGTTCGATTTGATTCTCAAACATTAAAAACAATTCTCTCCCCTATTAACTTTCTCTTCTCATCTTGATGTCTACTGTTTGACTTTGTTCTTCATCCTCAGAAATATTACGAGGCCACAACTGGAAGTGTGTGTAGTTTTGGCCCATTTGATTCCAAACATCAGTCTCAGTGGGTTCAGCTGAGAATACCTGACTGAAAAACCCTAGGCGGGGCCTTAGAGATATTCTGGCCCAGTCTCCTTAGAAATTAAATTAGATTATGTCTAAGGACTCTTCAAGAGGAAAATTCTAAGCTGCTATGATCTTTGATCAAACTGTCACTTTATATACTGTCGTCTCCATAACCTGGGCCCAGCTCTCATGTCCTCACCCTGCCAAGGAAGACAAGGGTTGGCCAGGATAGGAGACCATGGGATCTTTCAGGTTTGCCCTATCCAAGGAGGAGAACTATGTTACGCACTTTCATTTCTGTAAGTTTTATTCTGAGGCCCAGCTCAGATGAGTGTGGGAAGAGGAGGGGAAGATGCAATTCTAGCAGCTTCTGGTTTTATGGGGGCTGAAACACTCTTAGAAAAAAGCAGAAATAAGAACTTCTTGGTGAAAAAAAAAAAACCGAAAAACTCTTGTCTGTGTTTCAAGATTAAGAGGAACACAAAATTTATAGGCAAAGAGAAGCAGAAAGAGTAGAAATTTTACAGGACTCTAGGCTCTGTGACATGACCTTAAAAGCTCAGTAGGACTTAGAGTGGTACACTGGCCCAAACACTGTCTTTGAACTTGTAAGACTAAAAACAACTACAGTGTACACGTAGGGAGCATTCTCTAAGTACCAGACAATCAATGCTCTCCGCAACTCTGAGGTAGGTCCTGTTAATATCCCCATATTTTCGGATGAGGAAACCAAGGCTCGGAGAACTGAAATAAATGGCTCAAAGTTGTAAGTGGCAGAGCTGGGGTATGAAACCAGGCAGGCTGACTTCAGAACCCATTCTCTAACGCACTACACTATATTGCCTCCACACTGAATGAATGAATGGGTAGATGAAGCATTTTGCTCACGTAACAAAGTCTTCCTTAGGCATGGAATGGCAATGAGGCATGGCTGAAGGCTTGCCGGATATTTGTCATCCTTGGGTTAGACAACCATACTATGAACCAAACCAGCTGCCATCAAGTCGATCCCAACTCCTGGTGACCCCGTGTGTGTCAGAGTAGAACTGTGCTCCATAGGGTTTTCAATGGCTAATTTTTTAGAAGTAGATCGCCAGGTCTTTCTTGTGAGGCACTTCTGTGGGTGGACCTGAACCTCCAACCTTTCAGTTAGCAGCTGCGTGCATTAACTGTTTACATCACCCTGGGACTTCTGATTAATTACTACGTTATCAGGCGCTGTTTTGGTGTTAGACATACAGCGAGGAAAGAGACACAGTTCACCCTCAAGGAGTTTATAGTTCAGGGGAAATACGGGCACTAATATACTCATTATGAGGGGATGGGTGTTCTGAAAAGGAAATTATGGCATGCCACGGGAGCATATAAAAAAAGGCCCTAATCTACAGGTAAGTATTATTATTCTCCCTGCGTGAAGAACCTGGGGCACAAAATGGTTAAGTAATTTGCCCCATGTTCCCTCTCCCCATTTTGCACGACCTCCTCTGGGGGTGGAAAAGCTGGCAGGTTGAAAAGCAGAAGTGACGAAGTTTCTTTATTGAAGGAAGCTTGGTTCTACGCGATTCACTCTAAATTCCGGGGCAGAGAAAAGCAGCTCCAGGGGCCTCTGCCAATGAAGACACCGCACGGCTTCCGTTGCGATGGCAGTCAGCGAGACATAGTCAGCTCTCTAAGCATTTCATTATTCACAGCTTTGCAAGGGTAAGTCTGCTGCATAAATCAAGGTGGTTCTTTGCACATCCATTCCAGTCTCTAAAATGTCATAGAGAAACATTTTCCTATCTCCTTTCTCCTCCTCCCCCTGCTCTGGCTCTGCGCTTCTCTCTCAAGGTCATGGTTTCTCAACTTCGCTGTATCCAATTTTCTGATTAAACTCAGTACACTGTTGGTATTCTGTAGTTCCTGAGAGTAAGAGAATAGAGGAAAGAGAAGCAAGTGGCAAGTGGCTTTCTCTCATTTCATTCTCACTTTCTAGAGATTTAATTAGTTCCTGGCAATGGGTAACAGCTTCTCAGGGACCTTGGCGTACATACGGTAGAAGTGGAAAAAAATCTATAGGGAAACACACGTTTTTCTTGTCTGTGTAAACATACCAGCACTCCTCTGGCCTTGGGCTAAAGAAAGAGGCATTTCCCAGTGACCAAGTACACACACACACACACACACACACACACATCACACACACACAGACAAATCAGTTGCCAGCTGAGTTGATTTCAACTTATAGAGACCCTCTGCGTGTCAGGGTGGTACTGTGCTCCATAGGGTTTTCGGTGACTGATTTTGGGGCAGTAGGCCACCAGGCCTTTGCCTGGATGAACTTTTGGGTTAGCAGCTGAATGGATAATTCTTTATATTACTCAGAGACTCCACAAGTACAAAAGAAGGAAGGGAATAAAGGGTTCCCCTTGGGGGGGGGGCCCATGGTGGGTGTCAGGGAGCGGGTGAAGCATTTATTCGGCGGAGACCTGACAAAGTAGCATCAGTTCCCGACAAAGAACAGCCACTTTAGGTTGCTTCAACAGGGTGCAAATTAAATTCCTTTCCCGGTGGTACATATCCCAGTTCTACTTTCTGTGTTTTGTAAACCTTTGTTGCTTCATTGAATGTACGATGCCTTTCTACTTCCCACCATTCCTTCACATCACAGCCGTCCCTGCAGTGGGTGGGAGTGATTACTCGTAGTTTTTCTGATGGGAAACAGACCCTCGAGAAAGAAAATGACTTGTCCAGGGCTCTCCAGCCCATAAGTAACAGCTGTGACTTAGAGCCTGTAGCCATTAGAGGCCACAGAAAACCAAACCCAAACCCATTGCCAGTGAGTGGATTCTGACTCATAGTAGGACAGAGTAGAATTGCCCCATAGGGTTTCCAAGGGTGTAAATCTTTACGGAGGCAGACTGCCACATCTTTCTCCCTGTGGCACACCACTGCACCACCAGGAATCCTTCACAGAAAAAATCCTTAGCAGCCACAGAGCAGACAGAAAATACCGGCAAGAAAATGTCCTTCTCTGAAAACTAACCTGCAAACTTACCACTTGCTGAGGGCTCAGTCATCTTTCTCTTAAAACCAGCTGACTTATAGGAGCCTACTAGATGGCATCTAACAACAGCAACTTTTACTGAAAATCTTACACTCTGCTGAGGTTTTAAACATGGCTTATTAAATCCAAAAACAGACAAATTTATATGAAAATGAGGTTCATACTTCAATTGCAAGAGTGAACTGTTTGATTACAAAATCCCAAATGCCTTGATCAGGGATTCTATGTGAAAATAAAGCTGAGTTTAGCTTTCTGATTTAAAATAGGACACTAGCAACACTGTAACACACATATAGGAGATCTTTCAGAGGTGGCTATCATCGGGCAAGCTGGAAAAGGTGGATCCAGTGTACGGTTGCCAGATAAAATGCAGGACACCCAGCCAAATTTGAATTTCAGATGAGCAACAATTGTTTTTTTAGTATAAAAAAATAAGGATATCCCAAATATTTCATGGGATACCTGTACTAAAAAAAATGATTCATTGTTTACGTGAAATTCAGATTTAACTGAGAGTCCTACATTTTTGTTTACTAACTATGGCAACCCTAATCCAGCATTTTAAAATTAACACCTAGTCCTAGATATTAGAATTGTAAATAGAATTATGAAAACAATGCCTTTCCAAAACATATGCTCAACAAATAATTATATAAGACTAATAAAGTAGAGAGCTCTGGTGACACAATGGTTAAGCACTCAGGTGCTAACCAAAAGGTTAGCAGTTCCAACCCACCCAGTGGTTCCACAGGAGAAAGACCTAACAATCTCTTCCGTAAAGATCACAGCCTAGAAAACCCCGTGGGGAAGTTCTACTCTGTCACATGGAGTCTCTATGAGTCAAAATTGCTCAACAGCACCTAACAAAACCAACAACTTCCTATATAGTAAATCTATCTGTTTGCTTGGTTCCAAGACTTTGCTGCACATGGGAATCACCTGTGGGTATTTAGAACCACTGCTACGTGGTTCCCAGCCCCACTCCTCCACATACACACAGTCTGATGTATCGGTATGGAGTGCAACCTGATCACTGGCACTGCAATTGCTAAAAGCTCCCCACCCAAAACCAAACCCATTGCTGTGGAGTCAATTCTGACTCACAACGACCTCATAGGACAAAGCAAGGCAAGATTGCCCAGTAAGCAAGGTTAGTATGGGCCTACTTGAATGTAGTGAACAATTTCACCTGTTTTCATTTGAATTTCAGATAAACAATGAAAACCCATGTGAAATTGGGTTACACAAGTAAGCCCATGAGTATTTCACTTAATGTAAGTTGGTGTGTACCATGCAACAGAGTAGAACTGCCCATAGGGTTTCCAAGGCTGTAATCTGTACAGAAGCAGACTGTCATATCTTTCTCCTGTGGAGCATTGGTGGGTTTGAACCGTGAACCTTTCAGTTAGCAGCTAAGCACATAACCACTATACCAGCATATTGTAATATGCTGCAAACCATGGGTTTATATGGATGATTTGTAATAGGTATTCAATAAATGCCATTGAATGAATGAATGAATGAATGAATGGAAAAAGAAAACAGAGAGAACTCCACTTCTATAGACATTTATCTTCCCATTTAGCACTCCATCTCTGACAAGGAGGCTGGGTGGGGCATAAACAGGGCCTGGTAACCCTTTGTGCTCTGGTTATTATCACTGTGTAACAAAATACCCCAAAACATAGTGGCTTAAAATAATAGTTAACTTTATCCTATTATAATTTTGTGGGTTGCCTGGGCTCAGCTGGACAAATCTTACTTAGGGTCTTTCATGAGATTGCAATCAGATAGTGCTGGGGCTGAAGTCATCTGAAGGCTAAACTAGGCTGAACATTCTAGATGGCTCATTCACATAGATGGTAGTTGGTGTTGGTTTTGACGGGGAACTTACCTGGGGCTATCAAATGAAGAACCTACATATATCCCCTCCATGTAGTTTGGACTTTCCACAGCATAGTGACTGGTCCTGGATATAAGCTTTAGGGGGCTGGTATTGGGTTTTTAATGGTTACAAAGGACAAGTGATTACATCTAAAGGCATTTGAGGTGAACAGTTGTAATAGAGTCTGTGATGGTTAAGGTTGTGTGTCAACTTGCCTGGACTATGATTCTCAATGGTTTGGCTGTTATGTAATGATATAGTTTGGCAGTTAAATAATGATGTCATAATGTATATAGTGATACAATGTAATCGCTTTCATGATGTAATCGGACAATCAGTTTAAAGGGGAGTTTCCTCTGGGGTGTGGCCTGCATCCAATATATGGAAATTCTGGCAAAACCCCTGGCTTTTGCTCACTCTGGATCCTGTATCTGGTTCATCATCATCTGACTTCCAGTTTTGGAAACTTGAGTCAGCAGCCTGCTGTATTGCCTGCCTGTCTTGGGATTTGTTGCCTTCAGCAGCCTGTGAGCCAGCAGCTTGCCATCTTACCTGCCAATCTTGAGTTCATCAGCCCTTGCAGCTATGTGAGTGAGGAGAAGCCTCCAACCTGATGCCTGACCCACAGACTTGGGACTTGCTAGCCTTTACAACCACATGAGCCATTTCTTTGAGGTAAATCTCTCTCTCTATATATACATATACACACTTCACTGGTTTTGCTTCTCTAGAGAACCCAGCCAAGACAGAGTCTCCTACTTATTGCTGAGATGTTTGAAGGCATACCCTGTCCATGAAAAAACAATTGGTAGAAGATCAATCAATGTAATCCATCACATAAATAAAACAAAGCAAAAGAACCACATGATCATCTCTATTGATGCAAAAAGGCATTTAATAAAATCCAACATCCTTTCTTGATAAAAACTGTCAGCAAAATAAGAATAGACGGGAAATTCCTCAACATAATTAAGGGCAAACAGCCAACAGTCAATATTATTCCTAATGGACAAAGGCTGAGAGTCTTCCCCTTGAGAACAGGAACAAAACATTTATTCAATATTCTACTGGAAGTCCTAGACAGAGAAATAAGACAAGAAAGAGAAATAAAGGGTATCCAATGAGTAACGAAGAAGTAAAACTATTTCTACTCACAGGTGACATGACCCTATACACAGAAAATACCAAAGATTCCACAAGAAAGCTACTGGATCTAATAAAAGAATTCAGCAATATTGCAGAGTATAAGATCAGCACACAAAAAATTAGTTGGTTTCCTTTACACTAACAAGGAGAATTCTGAAAACGAAATCAAGAAAACTATATCATTTGCAATAGCTCCCAAATGATAAAATACCTAGGCATAAACCTTACTAGAGACATAAAGATTTCTACAATGAAAACTATAAAACACTACTACAAGAGACTAAAAGAGACCTACATACATAGAAAGACATTCTGTGCTCATAGATTGAAAGACTTAATATCGTGAAAATGGCTATTACTACCCAAAGCAGTCTATAGATACAATGCAATCCTGATCCAAATACCAACAATATTCTTCACTGAAATGGAGAAACTAATCACCAACTTTACATGGAAAGGAAAGAGACCCCAAATAGCCCAAGCAATATTGAAGAAGAAGAACAAAGTAGAAGGCCTCACATTTCCCAATCTCAAAACATACTATACAGCAACAGTAATCAAAACAGCCTGATGCTGGTTCAGTGATAGACACATAGACCAGTGGAATAGAAGTGAGAAACCAGAAATAAATCCCTCCATCTATGGACAACAGATTTTCAACAAGACATAAAAGTCAATATAATGGGGAAGAAGCTCTTTATTAAATGGTGCTGCAAAACTGGATAGCCTCGTGTACTTGCAGGACCCATACTTCACACCATATACAAAAATCAAATAAAAATGAAGACCTAAATGTTAAAGCTAAAACTATAAAGTTCTTGGAAAAAAACGTAGGTACAAACTATGGAACCTAATTAAAAAAATATATACACATATATTTATAATCAAACTCAACTATAAATGCACAGACAGTAGAAAACAAATAATGTAACTGGAATCTCATAAAAATTAAATACTTATACTTATCAAAATACTTTATCAAAAGAATAAGAAGACAACCCCGTAGACTGGGAAAAAAAATCTTCAGAAACGACATATCCAATAAAGGTCTAATCTCTAAAACATATGAGAACTCCAGCAACTCAACAACAGAAGACAAACAACCCAGTTAAGAAATGGGCAAAGGACATGAACAGACACTTCACCAAAGAGGACATTCACATTCAAGTGACCAATAAATGCATGAAAAGGAAAGATCCTTGCAATCATTAGCCATTAGAGAAACAAAAATCTAGACGGGAGTACATGGGAACTGTATTTCTGTGCAAATTTTCTGTAAACCTAACATGACTGTGAAAAAATAAGTTCTGATATTTGTACAAATAACAACAAATTTTTAAAAATCCTGCTAAAATGTCACCAAGAAAACCCAAAAAACAAAAAACAACAAATGCTGGTGAGGATGTGGAGAGATTGAGATACTCCCACAAACCATCAGAATCCCCAGTGAAAACTACCTCCATTAAAGATTAACTTACAGGAGTGGGGCCAAGATGGCAGAGTAGTCAAACACTTCATGTCGATCCTCTCACAACAAAGGCCTGGAAAAACAAGTGAATCTGATATATATGACAATCTAGGAACCCTATGCCTCAAAGACAAAGCTGAAGAATAGGACTGAGTGACAGGCGGAAGGAGAGACAATTCAAAAACTGCAGAAAGGGGAATTATGGATTGCTGGATTGCCAGTGTCCTACTAGCTGAATCTGCATAGCACATATATATTGAGGCAAGCAGCAGCATCCCAAGCCAAAATCTACCCCATCTGGTTCAGTTAAGCAGGAGTGACTTTGCACATACCTCCAGAATCAGACAGGAGGGACACCGGACCTGCAAAAGTTAAGTGCATGCTCCCAACCCACAGTATGTACCACAGCCCTACCCTCACCAGAGCTTCATGGATTAAGGAGCATTCCTGTTCCCTCATTCATCCCCCTCCCATTCCAACACCAGTCCATCAGCATTCAACACCACCACACCCTCTAAGCAGGGAGCTCAAGGCCCTGGTCCTGAGGCACACGCCCCTTCACCCAGCCATAGGCACAAGGGGTCCTTGGGCCTGCAGTGACCTCTATCCCCTCTGACCACCTGCACCAGTGCCATGCCGGCCAACTCAGCACAGCACCCACATGTAGGCATAAGGTGGGCAAGAGTTCTCAGCTGAAGCCCATTTTCACCAGCAGTAGCCAAGTTGGAGCTGCAGATCTGTGACATTCAATACCACCCCACCCCCTAAACTGGTAGCTCTAGGCCAAGCCTGAGGCTCTCAGCCTGGTTTAAGCCAAGCCACTGGCATAGGGGATTCACGGACTTGCAATCCCCTTCACCCCCCTCGATCACCCACACCAGTGCCTTACTGGCCACCCCAGCAGGTCAGCCCTCATTAGGACAAAGTGGGCTGGGTTCCCAGCTGAAGCCCATTTTCACTTGCAGCAGTCAGGTGGGAGCTACAGATTTGTGGAATTCAACACAGCCCTACCCCCTCAGAGGGGTCTCAACCAGCCACACCAGAGGTCTGAGGGTCAGTGGTAACACCCACTCCATTCAGCCATCCTCAACAGGGACCTGAGAACAAGTGGTGCCCTCCAATGCCACCAGGCAATGGCACCAGGTGCCTAAGAACCAGCTTCACTACACCTCCCGCAATGAGCTCTAGAGGATAGGTGCATGCCCCCTACCCGGATACCCAGGGACATCAACAGCCCCCTATCTTCCACCCCACATCGCCCTACTGAAACCTGTGCCTGCTCCAAACACTCTGAAAACCCCCATACAGTCTTGCCCATCCAGGACTGTATGTGCGTCTCCAGACTGCCCAATCAGTGACTAACTACACGGGCACCTACACCCCAATCGACTGCAAAAAGCAGAGCACACACACAACACCAAACGCAATGACCAGGGAGAACACCCCTTCTCCCACAGCCAGGTGAACAGCAGGACAGATTTATTGCCTCCGAAGTTCCGCCTATATCCTCAGCAGCCTCACAAAAATAGTAAACAGACTCCTGGTTCACACATCTAGTATCTGCTCCACCCACCTGGAGACAAGAGGTGAGAGCTGCAATGTGGCCAGATTAACAACCAGAGCAGCATACATGTCCAGCCTACTTGGATATATCAAAACAAAAATTCAGGATGCAGTAAACAAACATACAATAAATAAATAAATATAATAACTTCTTGATGTCTCAGAGACAACAGTCAACATCAAATCACATAAAGAAGCAGGAGAGGATGGTTCTAGTAAACAACCAAAATAAAGAACCAGAAAACCTTCTGGAGGAAGATATGGCAATGGAGCTACCTGACAAAGAATTCAAACTACTAATATACAGAGTCCTCCAAGATATCAAGAAGGACATTAGGAAAACACAGATCAAATCAAGGAACACATAGATGAAGCAATTGAAGAATTCAGGAAAACAATACAAGAACAAAACAAGAGAATAAATAAGCAACTAAAACCATACAAAAACAGCAACTAGAAATTTAAAAGATGAACAATAAAATTTCAGAATTAGACAACTCAGTGTAAAGTCGTAGGAGCAGAATTACGACAAAGGAAGTCAGAATTAATGAGATTGAAGATAAATACCTTGACATCCATTTGTTTGAGGAAAAATCAGAAAAAAAGAATGAAGAAAGCCTAAGAGTTACGTGGGATACTATCAAGAGGAAAAACCTATGAGTGATCAGAGTGTCAGAATAGGGGATTGGGGAGGAATGGAAAACACAGAGAGAATTGTTGGAGGTTTGCTGGCAGAAAACTTCCCTAATATCATAAAAGGTGAGAAGATATCAATCCAAGAAGCTGAATGAGCTCCATACAGGATAGGCCCCAAAAGAAAGTCACCAAGACATATAATTAAACTTGCCGAAAGCAAAGACAAAGAATCCTGAGAGTGGCTAGGGATAAATGAAAAGTCACCTACAAAGGAGAACCAATAAGACTGAGCTCTGATTACTCGACAGAAACCATGCAGGCAAGAAGTCAATAGGGTGACATATATAAAGCCTTGAAGAACAAAAATTGCCCACAAAGAATTATACCTCCAGCAAAACGGTCTCTCAAATATGATGGCAAAATTAGGTCATTTCCAGATGAACAGAAATTAAGGGAATATGTAAAAACCAGACCAAAATTACAAAAAATATTAAAGGGAGTCCTCCAGTTAGAGAACCAACACCAGACAACTAGGGCACAGGACAGATCAACCAGATAGCAACCCAGATAGGGAATTTACAAAAACCAAATAAAGCTAAAAGACTGAAAATAAACCAAAAAAAACAAACCCACTGCTCTGGAGTCAATTCCGACTCATAGCAACCCTACAGGACAGAGTAGAACTGCCCCATAGAGTTCCCAAGGAGCATCTAGTGGATTCGACCTACTGACCTTTTGGTTAGCAGATGTTGCTCCTAACCACTATGCCACCACGTTTTGAAAATAGGGAACCAGAAATATCAGTATGTAAATGAAGACAACATCAAAACAAAAAAGAGGAAATAAACAGTGTAGTCATAGAACTTCCATATGTAGAGTAAGACAAAGTGACATCAAGAAATAAAAGACTACTTTAAACTTAGAAAAGTGAAGGTAAATTTCAAGGTAACCACAAAGGAAGCTAACAAAGCTATCCACCAAAATTAAAAAGGAGAAAAACATAAAGTCTCAGCAAACACAAAATCAACAATAATGGGGAAAAAATCCATAAACAGAAAGCCCAGAAAATTAAGTGGAACAAAGAAACCATCAACATTGCACACACACACACATACACACAACAAAATGACGGCAGTAAACTCATACCTATCAATAATTAAACTGAATCTAAATGGCCCAAATGAACCAGTAAAAAGACGGAGTGGTAGAATGGATTAAAAAACATGATCCATCTACCTGCTGTCTACAAGAGACAAACCTTAGCCACAGAGACATAAACTAAAACTCAAAGGAGGGAAAAAAATATATCAAGCAAAGAATAACCAAAAAGAGCAGTAATGACAATACTAATCTTCAATAAAATAGACTTTAAATCAAAATTCACCAAAAAGGATAAGGAAGGACATTATATAATGATTAAAGCGTCAATACGCCAGGAGGGTATAACCACAGCCAATGACAGGGCTCCCAAATACAAAAAACAAACTCTAACAGCATCGCAAAGAGAACTAGACAGTTCTACAAAATAGTAGGAGACTTCAACACACCACTTTGGTGAAGGACAGAACATTTAGAAAGAAACTCAATGAAGATACAGAAGATCTAAATGCTGCGGTCAACCAATTTGGCTTCTTAGATGTATACAGAACACTCCACCCAACAGCAGCAAAGTACACATTCTTTTCCAATGCACATGGAACATTCTCCAGAAAAGCCTACATTTTAGGCCACAAAGCAAGCCTTAAAAAAACCAAAAACATCAAAATAATACAAAGCATCTTCTCTGATCATAATGCCATCAAAGTAGGAATCAATAAAGAAACATCAAGGAAAAGAAATCAAATATATGGAAGCTGAAAAACACCTCATTTAAAAACTACTGTGTATTAGAAAAAATCAAGGATGGAATAAAAAAATTATAATACCAGATGAGAATGAAAACACATCTTACAAAACTTTTGGGACACGGCAAAAGCCATTTTAGAGGTCAATTTATAGCAATAAACACATCAAAAAAGAAGAAAGGGCCAAAATCAAAACATTAACCCTACAACTGAGAAAAATAGAACGGGAGCAGCAAAGAAGCCCTCAGTCACCAGAAGAAAGGAAATAATAAAGATTAGAGAAGAAATAAATGAAAGAGAGCAGCAAAACAATACAAAGAATCAGCAGTACCAAAACTTGGTTAATCATAACAAAATACTATGAAAAATCATACTCCAACAAATTTCAAAACCTAGAGGAAATGGACAAATTTCTAGAAACACACTACCTACCCAACCTAACACAAACTGAGGTAGAAAAACTAGAAAAACTAAACAGGCCCATAATAAAAAAAGAGATTGAACACGTAATAATAACAAAAACTCCCCCCCCCCCCAAAAAAAGCCCTGGCCCAAATGGCTTCACTGGGGAATTCTACCAAACTTTCAGAGAAGAGTTCACACTAATACTACTCAAGCTATTTCAGAGCATAGAAAAGGAAGGAATACTCCCAAATTGATCGTATGAAGCCAACATAACCCTGATATCAACACCAGGAAGAGAAATCACAAAGAAAGAAAATTACAGACCAACATCCCTCAAGAACATGTTCTGTTGTTCGGTGCTGTCAAGTCGGTTCTGACTCATATCGACTCATATTTTTTTCCCTCCTTTGAGTTTTAGTTTATGTCTCTGTGGCTAAGGTTTGTCTCCTGTAGACAGCAGGTAGATGGATCATGTTTTTTAATCCATTCTACCACTCTGTCATATCGACCCTGTGTACAACAGAATGAAACACTGCCCGGTCCTGCGCCATCCTCACAATTGTTGCCCATTATCGCAGCCACTATGTCAACCTATCTCCTTGAGGCTCTTCCTCTACTTCACTGACCCTCTACTTTACCAACCATGATGCATGATGTCCTTCTCCAGGGGATTGATCCTTCCTGTTAACCTGTCCAAAGTATGTGAGATGTAGTCCTGCCATTCTTGTTTCTAAGGGGCTTTCTGGCTGTGCTTCGTCCAAGACAGATTTGTTTGTTCTTTTGGCAGTCCATGGTATGTTCGGTATTCTTTGCCAAAACCATACTTCAAAGGCGTTAATTCGTCATGTTGCTTATTCATTGCCCAGCTTTTGCATGCATATGAGGCTACTGAAAGCACCATGGCTTGGGTTAGGTGTACCTTGGTCTTCAAGGGGACATCTTTGCTTTTTGACACTTTAAAGAGGTCTTTTGCAGCAGATTTGCCCAACACAATGCATCATTTGACTTCTTGACTGCTGCTTCTATGGGTGTTGATTGTGGATACAAGTAAAATGAAGTCCTTGACAACTTCAATATTTTCTCCCTTTATCATGATGTTGCTTATTGGTCCAGTTGTGAGGATTTTTGTTTTCCTTATGCTGAGGTGTAATCCATACTGAAGGCTGTACATATATGCAAAAACATAGATGCAAAAATTCTTAACGAAATTCTAGCCAATAGAATTCGATAAAAAAATAAAAATTTGATAGCATATCAAAATAAAATAATACATCATGACCAAGTGGGATTTATACCAGCTATTTTTTTTTTTTATGCAGGGATGATTCAACATTAGAAAATCAATCCATGTAATCCATTACATAAAACAAACAAAAAAAATCACATGATCATATCAATCAATGCAGAAGAGGCATTTGACAAAGCCCAGAACACATTGCTGATAAAATCTCTCAGCAAAATAGGAATAGAAAGTAGATTCCTCCACATAATAAAAGGCATTTATACAAAGCGAACAGTGAACATCATTCTAAACTGAGACTGAAAACAATCCCCTTGAGAATGGGAATCAGACACGGCTGCTCTTTATCACCACTCTTATCCAACATCGTGCTGTAAAACCTAGCTAGAGCAAAAGGCAAGAAGAAGAAATTAAGGCCATCCAAATTGGTAAAGAACAGGTAAAACTATCCCTATTTTCAGATGATATAATCTTATACACAGAAAACCCCAAAGAATCTACAACAAAGCTACTAGAACTACCAGAAGATTTCAGCAAAGTAACAGGAAACAAGATTAACACCCCAAAATCAGTTGGATTCCTCTACACCAACAAAGAGAACTTTGAAAAGAAAATCACTAAATCAATACCATGTACGATAGCCCCAAGAAGACAAAGTACTTAGGAATAAATCTAACGGGGACATAAAAGACCTATACAAATGAAACTACAAAACACTAATGGGAGAAAAATGTAGAACAGAATTCAAATTCATGTAAAAAGACCAGGCTTACCGGTCTGACAGAGACTGGAGGAACCCCAGAAACTATGGCCTCCGGACACTCCACTAATCCAAAACTGAAACTATTCCTGAAGCCCACTTTTCAGACAAAGATTAGACAGGCCAGTAAAACAAAAAAATAGCACACGTGAGGAACATGCGTCTTAGTTCAATCAAATATACAAGACCAAATGGGTAGCTCCTGCCCAAAAGCAGGACAAGAAGGCAGAAGGGACAGAAAATGAATAAACTGACACAGGGAACCCAGGGTGGAAAGATGGAGCATGCTGTCACATTGTGGAGATTGCCACCAATATCACAAAACAATGTGTATAAATTTTTGAATGAGAAATTAACTTGAGCTGTAAATTTTCTCCTAAAGCACAATAAAAAATAAAATAAACGTCTGTGATGAGGAAATTCAGTCTATGATTAGCAAACTTTGCCTGAAAGTACCTTTATTTCACCTTAACCTTGAAATAATAGTTGATCATTTTCAAGATGTTTTTGGTATTACTCTGTGAATAATCTGCCTTTTCTTATAAATTTATTCTTCCTCATCTTTGTTATTCTTTTGTTTCACTTTACCCTCCTTCGAATTTCTGGAGAACATTTAATATAAGGACTCATATCTTTATTTAGTTCTGGAAAATTCTAAGCCAGTATCTTTTTAAATATTATCTCACTCTCACTCGCACTAGCAGGCGTATATTAAATCTTCTCATTCTAATCTCAATTTATCTGACTTTCTCTATAGTATAGCCCATCTATCATTCTTTGTTGCATTCTGAATGCATTATTCAGATCTAGCTTCCATTAATTAATTGTCTTCAGGTGCATCTAATTTTCTGAGTTTTCAATGTAATGACCATATTTTTTATTTCTTCAAATTCTGTTTTTTTTTCTGCTTTTTGTCTCATACTATTAAGTGCTTGTCTTCTGATTTCTACACTTTCTTTTAATGCTCTAAAATAAACTCTAGTACATGTATTTTCTCATTCTTTTTTTTTACAGTTTTCCCAAATGAACATTTTCCTGTCTGTGCCATCTGCTAAGTCTTCCTCAATATTCAAGCAAAAACACATTTACTTGTGCTAATTATAATTTTAATCATAAGCTAATCTTTTTTTTATATATATATAATGCTTTAAACTACCCAAACCAAACCCACTGCCGTGTGTCAGGGATTGAATTGTGTCCCCCAAAATATGTGTCAACTTGGTTAGGCCATGATTCCCAGTACCGTGTGGTTGTCTTCCATTTTCTGATTGTAATTTTATGTTAACATAAAATTTTCTATTTTGGACCTGGGGTCCCTATGTGGAGAAGCTCCTAGTCCAGGGGAAGATTGATGAGAAGGGCAACAGAGAGAAAAAGCCTTCCGCTGGAGCTGACATCCTGAATTTGGACTTTTAGCCTACTTTACTGTGATGAAATTAACTTCTCTTTGTTAAAGCCATTCACTGTGGTATTTCTGTTATGGCGGCACTAGATGACTAAGACATCGTAGAGTTGATCCTGACTGTTAGCAACCCTATAGGACAGAGCCGAACTGCCCCATAGAGTTTCCAAGGAGCACCTGGTGGATTTGAACTGCTAAACTTCTATAGTGCTTTAGGTGAAATTCTACAGCTCAAGCTAATTTCTCTTTCAAATATTTATATGCATATTGTTTTGTGATGTTGGGTGCAATCCCATAATGTGATAGCATACTCCCCTTTCCACCTCCAGTTCCCTGTGTCCATTCATCCAGTTCCTGTCCCTTCCAGCCTTCTCATCTTGCTTTTGGGCAGGAGTTGCTCATTTGATCTCATATATTTGATTAAACTAAAAAGAATGTTCCTCAGTGTGTTATTGTTTCTTTTACAGGCCTGTGTAATCTTTGTCTGAAAAGTGGGCTTCAGGAGTGATTTTAATTCTGGATTAGCAGAGTGTCCAGGGACCATAGTCTAGACGGTTCCTCCAGTCTCTGTCAAACCAATAAGTCTGGTCCTTTTTTGTGAATTTGAATTTTGTTTTACATTTTCTCCTGCTCTGTCCAGGACTGTCTGTTGTGATTCCTGTTAGAGCCATTGGTGGTGGTAGCTGGGCACCACCTAGTGCTTCTGGTCTCAGGCTAGCGGAGTCTCTAGTTCATGTGGTCTTTTAGTCCTTTGGCCTAGTATGTTCCTTGTGTCTTTGGTTTTCTTCATTCTCCTTTTCTCCGGACATATTGGGACCTATAGGTGTATTTTAGATGACCGCTTGCAAGCTTTGGAGACCCCAGGCACTACTCACCAAAGTGGAAGGTAGAACATTTTCTTTATGAACTTTGTTATGCCAGTTGAACTAGATATCCCCAGAAGCTATGGTCCCAAGACCCCGGCACCACCTACTTGTTCCCTCAAACAAGGATGTATCTATGAAACTTCTATGCTTTTGCTTTGATCCAGTAGTGCTCACTTCCCCTACATTGTGTGTTGTCCTTTCCCTCACCGAAGTTGACGCTTGTCTACTATTTAGTTGGTGATTTCCCTTTCCCAGCACTCCCCACCCTTGTAACCACCAAAGAATTTTTTTTTTTTCTGTAGGTAAAAGTTTTCTTGAGTTCTTATAATAGTGATCTCATACAATATTTGTCCTTTTGTGATTGACTTATTTCAGTCAGCATAATGCCCTCCAGATTCATCCATGTAGTGAGCTGTTTCGCGGATTCATCATTGTTCTTTACCATTGCATAGTATTCCGTTGTGTGTATGTATCACAATTTGTTTACCCATTCATCTGTTGATTGGCATTTAGGTTGTTGCCATCTTTTTGCTATTGTGAAAAATGCTGCAATGAACATGGTGTGCATATATCTATTTGTCTGATGGTTCTTATTTCTCTAGGGTGTATTCCTAGTAGTGGAATTGCTGGGTCCTATGGTATTTCTATTTCTAGCTTCTTAAGGAAGCATCACATCGTTTTCCAAAGTGGTTGTACCATTTTACATACCCACCAGCAGTGTATAAGAGTTCCAGTCTCACCACAACTTCACCAACATCTGTTATTTTCTGTTTTTTTGGTTAGTGCTGTTGAATCTCATTGTAGTTTTGATTTGCCTTTCTTTAATGCGTAATGATCGAGAGCATTTCCTCATGTACCTGTTAGCTGCCTGAATGTCTTCTTTGGCAAAGTGTATATTCATATCCTTTGCTAATTTTTTAATTGGATTATTTGTCTTTTTATTATTGAGGTGTTGAAGTAGTCTATAGGTTTTAGAGATTAGACACTGATCGGACTTGTCATATCCCCAAATTTTTTCCCAGTCGGTAGGTTGCCTGTTTACTCTTCTGGTGAAGTCTTTTGATGAGCATAAGTTTTTAATTTTTAGGATCTCCCAGTTATCTAGTTTCTCCTCTGCTGTTTGTGCATTGTTATTTATGGTTTTTTATACTAATTACGCCATCTTTAGGGCCCCTAGCATTATCCCTATTTTTTCTGCCATGGTCTGTATCATTTTAGATTTTATGTTTAAGTCTTTGATCCATTTTGAGTTACTTTTTGTTTATGGCATGAGGTATGGGTCTTCTTTCATTTTTTCATAGACGGACATCCAGTTATGCCAACACCATTTATTAAAGAGACTGTCTTTTCCCCATTTAATGGACTTTGATCCTTTGTCAAATATCTACTGCTCATAGATGGATGGATGTACATCTGGGTTCTCAGTTCTGTTCCATTGGTCTATGTGTCTGCTTCTGTACCAGTACCAGGCTGTTTTGACTACCATGGCTGTATAATAGGTTCTAAGATCAGGTAGTGTGAAGCCTTTCATTTTGTTCTTCTTCAATAATGCTTTACTTACCTGGGGACTCTTCTCTTTCCATACACAGTTGGTGATTTTTTTTCTCCATCTTGCTAAAGAATGCTGTTGGAATTTGAACCAGGATTGCATTGTATCTGTAGATCGCTTTGGGTAGTATTGATATTTTCACAATGAATCACTCCTGCGAACAGAACCATTAGCCCCTCCACTCCCAACTAATGAGCTGCATCTAAAGCACCTTTGTCTGGGACATTACCTGAGGTAGAAGTTTTACAAGACAATGCTGAATGTTCTCAGAACACTTCCCCACCGATTTTGACTTCTAGACCTATAAATAGACTTAAGTCCCAGAGTGCCCCAAAGGGTGAAGTACAAAGTGTAACTCAGGAGGAGGTACACTATACTCCAAAAGAAATTCTTGACTTTTCTAATATGTACAAACAGAACCCTGGGGAGCATGTGTGGGAATGGTTATTAAGCGAGTAGAATAATGGTACAAAGGAACATAAAGATGGATCAGTCTGAGTTCACTGATATCGGCTCACTAAACACACATTCTTCATTCAATATTTCAGCTCGAGAAGTTAGGAAAAGATCTAACAGTTTTTTTGATTGGGTTGCTGAAGTATGGATTATGCAGCAGCCTAAAATAAACCAAGTTGAAGTGCCAGACCTGCTCAGGTATACTGTAGAAGGCATCCAAAGCCTTAGGGAAATTGGCATGCTAGAGCAGATTTATCAGGTTAGGCCCACAGGCCCACACATACAGTACCCAGAGGACACACCTTTTACCACAACCGAGAGGATCATATTTGCAAAGAGAGCTCCAGCATCCTTGAAGAATGCTGTGATTGCTATATTACGTAAGTCAGATTTGACAGTGGGAACTGCCCTAACTGAAGTGAGATACCTAATTGCAATGGAGCTGATTGGAGCCCGTGGTGGTAGGGGCCAAGTGGAGGCACTCGATCGAAAAAGACAAGGTGGGTGTGGTTACCATAATGGACCGCAGAATCAAAGTAGTAATCAGAATACTCTGACTCGTATGGACTTACCGCCTTGGCTACTTAGTCATGGTGTCCCTAGGAGTGAAATAGATCAGAAATATACTAAATATTTCCTTGTCTGTACAAGCAGGTAAATTCTAGGTCACATAAATAGCAGTCTAACTCAAATCACCAGAATAGAGAGTCACAGCCCCTCAATCATTTCCCAGACTTGAGCAAGGTTACAGACCCACAGCCCCTTGATTGAAGGGAAGGTGGGGTCCCCTTGAGGAAGGCCTCCAATACACTGCCAAAAAGATGTACTATTAATCTTTCTCCCAGCCTTCCCCAAAGGGATCTATGGTCTTTTACATGTGACTGTTCACTAGGGAAAAGGGAATAATCAGACTTTTCCAGAATTACTGGATACTGGCTCTGAACTCTGGGCTCTGAACTGACACTAATTCCAAGAGACCCAAAACATCACTGTGGCCCACCAGTCAGAGTGAGAACATATGGGGGTCAGGTTACTAATGGAGTCTTAGCTCATGTTAGTCTCAGGGTAGGTCCAGTGGGTCCCTGAACCCATCCTGTAGTGATTTTCCCAGCTTCAGGGTGCATAATTGAAATAGATACACTCAGACACCAGTAGCACCCCCACGTTGGATCCCTGATGAAGGGAGTAAGGGCTATTATGGTAGGAAAAGTCAAGTGGAAGCCATTAGAACCATCCCCTACCTAGGAAAATAGTAAACCAAAAGCAATACTGCATTCCTGGAGAGATCGCAGAGATTACTGCTGCCATCAAGGACTTGAAGAATGCAGGGGCGGTGATTCCCACCACATCCCCATTCAGCTCACCTATCTGGCCTGTGCAAAAAATAGATGGATCTTGGAAAATGACAATGGATTATTGAAAACTTAACCAGGTGGTGACTCCAATTGTAGCTGCTGTTCCAGATGTAGTCTTATTGCTTGAGCAAATTGATACATCTCCTGATACCTGGTATGAAGCTATTTATCTGGCTTATGCCTTTTCTCCACACCTGTTTTGAAGGACCATCAGAAGCAGTTTGCCTTTAGCTGACAAGATCAGCAATATGCCTTTGGTTGCCTACCTCAGAGATACATCAAATCTCCAGCCCTATGTCATAATTTAGTCCACAGGGACTTTGATCACCTTTCCCTTCCTCAAGACATCACACTGGTCCATTACATTGATGACATTATGCTGATTGAACCTAGTAAGGAAGAAGAGTCAATGACTCTGGGCTTATTGGTAAAATAGTTGTGTCCTAGAGAGTGGTAAATTAGTTCCACAAAAATTCATGCTCCTACTACCTCTGTGAAATTTTTAGGGATCCAATGGTGTGGGTCATATCAAGATATTTCTTCTAAAGTGAAGGAAAAGTTATTGCATCTGGCTCTTCCCACAACTAAAAAGGAGGCACAATACCTAGTGGGCCTCTTTGGATTTTGGAGGCCGCATATTCCTCATTTGGGTGTGTTATTCCTCATTTCCGCCATGTGTCTGTCAGTTTGTGGGGGCTTGCATGTTGCTGTGATGCTGGAAGCTATGCCACCGGTGTTCAGATACCAGCAGGGTCACCCATGGAGGACAGGTTTCAGCTGAGCTTCTAGACTAAGACAGACTAGGGAGAAGGACCCAGCAGTCTACTTCTGAAAAGCATTAGCCAGTGAAAACCTTATGAATAGCAGCAGAACACTGTCTGATATAGTGCTAGAAGACGAGCCCCCCAGGTTGGAAGGCACTCAGAAGATGACTGGGGAAGAGCTGCCTCCTCAAAGTAGAGTCAACCTTAATGATGTGGATGGAATAAAGCTTTTGGGACCTTCATTTGCTGATGTGGCATGGCTCAAAATGAGAAGAAACAGCTGCAAACATCCATTAATAATCAGAACCTGGAATGTATAAAGTATGAATCTAGGAAAATTGGAAATCATAAAAAAAGAAATGGAACGCATAAACATCAATATCCTAGGCATTAGTGAACTGAAATGGACTGCTATTGGCCATTTTGAATCAGATAATCATATAGTCTACTATGCTGGGAACGACAGCTTGAAGAGGAATGGTGTTGCATTCATTGTAAAAAAGAACATTTCAAGATCTATCCTAAAGTACAATGCTGTCAATGATAGAATAATATCCATACGCCTACAAGGAAGACCAGTTAATACGCCTATTATTCAAATTTATGCACCAACCACTAGGGCCAAAGATGACGAAATAGAAGATTTTTATCAGCTGCTGCAGTTTGAAATTGATCGAACATGCAATCAAGACGCATTGATAATTACTGGTGATTGGAATCCGAAAGTTGGAAACAAAGAAGAAGGATCAGTAGCTGGAAAATATGATCTTGGTGATAGAAACAATGCCAGAGATCGAATGATAGAATTTTGCAAGACCAACCACTTCTTCATTGCAAATACCTTCTTTCACCAACATAAACGGTGACTATACACATGGACCTCTCCAGGTGGAATGCACAGAAATCAAATTGACTACATCTGTGGAAAGAGACGATGGAAAAGCTCAATATCATCAGTCAGAACAAGGCCAGGGGCCGACTGTGGAACACACCGTCAACCGCTCACATGCAAGTTCAAGCTGAAACTGAAGAAAATCAGAGCAAGTCCACGAGAGCAAAAATATGACCTTGAGTACATCCCACCGAAATTTAGACACCTTCTGAAGAACAGATTCGACCCACTGAACACTAGTGACCGAAAGCCAGACGAGCTGTGGAATGACATCATCCATGAAAAAAGCCAGAGGTCATTGAAGAGACAGGAAAGAAAGAAAAGACCAAGATGGATGTTGGAGGAGACTCTGAAACTTGCTCTTGAGCATCGAGCAACTAAAGCAAAAGGAAGAATTAATGAAGTAAAATAAATGAACAGGCGATTTCGAGGGGCGTCTTGAGAAGACAAAGTAAAGTGTTACAATGACTTGTGCAAAGAGCTGGAGATGGAAAACCAAAAGTGGACAACATGCTCAGTGTTTCTCAAGCTGAAAGAACTGAAGAAAAATAAAAGCCTCGAGTTGCAATAGTGAAGGACTTGATGGGGAAAATACTAAAAGATGCAGGAAACATCAAAAGAAGATGGAAGGAATACACAGAGTCATTATACCAAAAAGAATTAGTTGATGTTCAACCATTTCAAGAGGTGGTATATGATCAGGGACCAGTGGTACTGAAAGAAGAAGTCCAAGCTTCTCTGAAGGCATTGGTGAAAAACAAGACTCCAGGAATTGATGGAATATTAACTGAGATGTTTCAACAAACAGATGCAGCGCTGGAGGTGCTCACTCGTCTATGCCAAGAAATATGGAAGACAGCTTCCTGGCCAACTGACTGGAAGAGGTCCATATTCATGCCTATTCCCAAGAAAGGTGATCCAACTGAATGTGGAAATTATAGAACAATATCATTAATATCACATGCAAGCAAAAGTTTGCTAAAGATCATTCAAAAATGGCTACAGCAATATATCAACAGGGAACTGCCAGAAGTTCAGTCCGGTTTCAGAAGAGGACATGGAACCAGGGATATCATTGCTGATGTCAGATGGATCCTGGCTGAAAGCAGAGAATACCAGAAGGAGGTTTACCTGTGTTTTATTGACTATGCAAAGGCATTCAACTGTGTGGATCATAACAAATTATGATAACATTTCGAAGAATGGGAATTCCAGAACACTTAATTGTGCTCATGAAGAACCTTTACATAGATCAAGAGGCAGTTATTCAGACACAGCAAGGGGATATTGAGTGGTTTAGAGTCAGGAAAGGTGTGCGTCAGGGTGGTATTCTTTCACCATACCTATTCAATCAGTTATTCAACCTGTATGCTGAGCAAATAATCCGAGAAGCTGGACTATAGGAACAAGAATGGGGCATGAGGATAGGAGGAAGGCTCATTAACAACCTGCGTTATGCAGATGACACAACATTGCTTGCTGCAAATGAAGAGGACTTGAAGCACTTACTAGTGAAGATCAAAGACCACAGCCTTCAGTACGGACTGCACCTCAGCATAAAGAAAACAAAAATCCTCATCACTGGACCAATGAGCAACATCATGATGAACGGAGAAAAGTTTGAAGTTGTCGAGGATTTCATTTTACTTGAATCCACAGTCAACAGCCATGGAAGCAGCAGTCAAGAAATCAAAAGATGCACTGCCTTGGGTAAATATGCTGCAAAGGACCTCTTTAAAGTGTTGAAGAGCAAAGATGTCACCCTGAAGACTAAGGTGCACCTGACCCAAGCCATGGTATTTTCAATCTCATCATATGCATGTGAAAGCTGGACAATGATTAAGGAAGACTGAAGAAGAATTGATGCCTTTGAATTGTGGTGTTGGAGAAGGTTATTGAATATACCATGGACTGCCAAAAGAATGAACAAATCTGTTTTGGAAGAAGTACAACCAAGATGCTCCTTAGAAGAAAGAATGGCGAGACGGCGTCTTACATACTTTGGACATGTTGTCAGGAGGGATCAGTCCCTGGAGAAGGACATCATGCTTGGCAGAGTACAGGGTCAGCAGGAAAGAGGAAGACCCTCAACAAGGTGGATTGACACAGTGGCTGCAACAATGAGCTCAAGCATAACAACGATTGTAAGGATGGCTCAGGACAGGGCAGTGTTTCGTTCTGTTGTGCATAGGGTTGCTATGAGTTGGAACTGACTCGATGGCACCTAACAACAACAAGAACTCCTCATTTGGGGTAGCACACCCAAATGAGGAATATGTTTGAAAAGCTGCCAGTTTTGAGTGAGGCCCGGAACAAGACAAGGCTCTGCAACAGGTTCAGGCTGTTATGCAAATTGCTGTGCCACTTGGGCCATATGATCCCACTGATCCAATAGTGCTTGTAGTGTCAGTGACAGATAGAGTTGCTATTTGGAGTCTCTGGCAGGTCCCTATTGGTGAATCATGGCACAGGTCCTTAGGATTTTTGAGCAAAGCCTTGCTATACTCTGCACGTACCTACTCTTCTTTTGAGAAACAGCTTTTGGCTTGTTACTGGGCCTCAGAAGAGACAGAATGCTAAACCATGGGCCACCAAGTCAACTTTCAGCCTGAACTGCCTGTCGTGAACTGAGTGTTGTCTGACACTCAGAGCCATAAAATTGCACGTGCACAGCAGCACTCCATCATTAAAAGGAAGTGATATACAGGACTTGAAGGCACAAATAAGTTGCATGAGGAAGTGGCCCAAATGCCCATGGTCTCTACTCCTGTCACATTACCTTCCATCTCCCAGTCTGCACCTGTGACTTCATGGGGAGTTCCTTATGATTAGCTGACTGAAGAAGAGAAAACCCATTCCTGGTTTACAGATGGTTCTGCTTGATATGCTGGCAGCACTTGAAAGTGGACAGTGGCAGCACCGTACTCCCTTTCTGGGACCTCCCTGAAGGACAGTGGTGAAAGGAAATCTTCCCAATGGACAGAACTTTGAGCAGTGCACCTGGTTGTTCACTTTGCTTGGAAGGAGACATGGCAATATGTGTGATTGTATACTGACTCATGGGCTGTGACAATGGTCTGGCTGAATGGTCAGGGACTTGGAAGGAACATGATTGGAGACTAGGAGACAAGGATTTATGGGGAAGAAGTATGTGGAAAAACCAAAAAACCAAACCCATTGCTGTCGAGCAGATTCTGACTCATATCAACCCTATAGGACAGAGTAGAACTGTCCCATAGAGTTTCCAAGGAGTGCCTGATGGGTTCGAGCTGCAGACCTTTTTGTTAGCATCTATAGCTCTTAACCACTATGCCACCAGTGTTTCCAAGTATGTGGCTAGACCTCTCTAAAAGGGCCAAAGAAGTGAAGGTATTTGTGTCTTATGTGAATGCTCACCAAAAGGTGACCTCAGCAGAGGAAGATTTTAACAATCAAATGGATAAGATGATACATTCTGTGGAAACTACTTATCCTCTTTCCACAGCTACTCCCTTCATTGCTCAATGGACTCATGAACAAAGTGGTCAGAGTGGCAGAGATGGAGGTTATGCATGTACTCAGCAACATGGACTTCCATTCACCAAGGCTGACTTGGCTACAGCAGCTGCTGAGTACCCAATCTGCCAGCAGCAGAGACCAACACTGAGTCCCCAATATGGCACCATCACTAGAAGTGATCAGCCAGCAACCTGGTGGCAAGTTGATGACATTGGACCACTTCCATCATGGAAAGGGCCGCATTTTATTCTTACTGGAATAGACACTTACTCTGGATATTGATTTGCCTTCCCTGCACTCAATGCTTCTGTCAAAACTACCATCTGTGGACTTACAGAATGCCTTATCCACCATCCTGGTATCCCACACAGCATTGCTTTGGAACTAGGGACTCATTTCACAGGAAATGAAGTGTGGCAATGGGCCCATGCTCATGGCATTCACTAATCTTACCATGTTCCCCATCATCCTGAAGCAGCTGGCTTGATAGAATGGTGGAATGGCCTTCTAAAGACACAATTATGGTGCCAGCTACATGGCAATAACTTGCAGGACTGGGGCTATGTTCTCCAGGAGGCTTTATTTGCAATAAAACAGCATCCTATACATGGTGCTGTTTCTCCTATAACCAGGATTCATGGGCCCAGGAATCAAGGGGTGAAAGTGGAAGTGGCATCATTCACCATTACCCCTAGTGACCCCCTCACAAGATTTTTGTTTCCTGTCCCTGCAACCTTATGTTCTGCAGGTCTGGAGGTCTTAGTTCCAAAGGGAAGAATGCTCCCATCTGGACACACATCACCGATTCCATTGAGCTGGAATTTAAGAATGCCACCTGGCCACTTTGGGCTCCTTATGCCTCTGGATCAACAGGCAAAGAAGAGAGTTACCATACTGGCTGGTGTGATTAATCCTGATTGCCAAGAGGAAATTGGGTTGATATTATGTAATGGAGGTAAAGAAGAGTATGTCTGGAATGCAGGAGATCACTTAGAGGGTCTCATAATACTACCATGCTCTGGGATTAAAGTTAATGGAAAACTATAGCAACCCAATTCAGACATTACTACTAATGGCCCAGACCCTTTAGGAATGAAAGCCTGAGTCACCCAACCAGGCAAAGAACCATGACCAACTAACGTGCCTGCTGAGGGCAAAGGAAATATGGAATGGGTGGTGGAAGAAGGTAGTTCTAAATACCAGTTATGGCCAAGTGACCAGTTTTGGAAACAAGGATTGTAATTGTTATGAGTATTTCTGCTTTGTATATGTGAATCAAATATTTTTGTCCTCTTTACTTATAAAATATAAGATGTAAATGGGGCTATTGCATTTTCTGTTGTATGTGTGTTTGTTGTATCATGTTAGGCCCAAGTATGACTTTATAATTGTCTTTATTCAGAGATTATATATCGTTTAAGGAGATGTGTACAGGTGCCAAGTTGACAAGGGGTGGACTATGATGGTTAAGATTGTGTGTCAACTTGGCTGGGCCATGATTTTCAGTGTTTTGGCAGTTGTATAATGTTGTGATCACTTCTCTGTTGAAAATTTGTTAGGTCATCACCCCCATGATGGGATCTGCTGTGCGTTGGTAGTGGTGGGGTCTGGGTCTGGTGGCTCCCCACCTCCCTCAGCCTTAATCTATTCCCCCTCCTAGCTCTTTCTTCTCTCCTTGTCAGGGCTTTTGCTTGTCCTGAATTCTGCAGCTGGCTCCTGTTTGTCTGACCTCTTGTTCCTGGGACTTGAGCTGGCGGCTTACCTGCGGCCTTGACTGTGGATCTTGGGATTTGTTGATCTTCACAACCTGTGAGCAACATCCCTGCTCTCTGGCATGCCAATCTTGGGTTCACCAGGCCCTGTGGCTACATAGTCAGGAGAAGCCTCTTTCTTATTCCACGGATTTGGGATGTACAACATCTTTAACTGTGTGAGCAATTTCCTTGATATAAATCTCTCTGTGTATACATATTTATAGGCTTTACTGGTTTGCTTCTCTAGAGAACCCAGCCCAAGACAACCATATTAATAGATTCAAGGAGAAAAATCATATAATAAACAACTTGATGCATTACCAAACTAAACTTGTTGCCATTGAGTTAGTTCTGACTCGTATAGGACAGAGTAGAAGTGCCTCATGGGCTTTCCAAGGTTTTAATCTTTATGGAAGCAAACCGCCCCATCTTTCTCCCTCAGAAAGGCTGGTGGGTTCAAACAACAGAACTTTGCGTTAGCAGCCAAGCGCTTCACCATTGCACCACCTTAAATAACTTGATAGATGCAAAGAAAGCATTTTATAAAAATTTTATAAAATTTCAACACCCTTTGTGATGTGAAATAGCAGCAACACCTATCAAAATATCAAAGAGAAGTTCTTTAACTTGATTAAGATAATCTAACAAATCCGTACAATGAATACCATATTTATAACCTTGTAAGTTTTTCCTTTGATGTCAGAAATATGGCAGAGATTCCCACTACTATTGTTTCTATTCATCTTTGTACTGGAGGTCTTTGGCAATGCAACGAGGCTAGAAAATGAAATAAGAGGAAAAAAGGTTAGATAGGAAGAAATAAAATTTTCCATGTCCAGATAAGCTATTAGAACAAAAATTTGAACATCTTTTAAGTTATAGGGTCAATATTCAGAAATATCTTAGAGGATGAGGAGAAGGGATCTGTTTTCAGAATGTGAGTTCCATTATGTAGGCGTGTAATGGTCCACACACTCCCCCTCCAGCTGTTCCTGCTCCAGACCTCACTTTAGTTATTATAAGCAACTGTGGTGTCACCCTGGTGGCACAGTGGTTAAAAGGCACCCCTGCCAACCAAAAGGTCAAATCCCCCGGCCACTATTTAGGAACTGCCCTTAGGCAGTTCTGCTCTGTCCTGTAGGGTCACTATGAGTCCGAATCTACTTGATGACAACTGCTTTGGTTTTATTTATTTATTTGGTTTATTATGCAGTCAAATTTTCTGTGATATATTCTTTCTTTGGTCAGATTCCCTTCACTGACCACTGGATTGTATCTTTCCATAACACATTTCTCCTTGTCCGTTTGGTTACAGATCCATACCATAATTACACCATAGGCTGTTAGGGATATTTTGAGGCTGTATAAAAAATATGGCAGAATTTCATATAACAGTTAATCCATACTTTCAGTCAATACAGTGAAGGATTTTTAGATTCCTATAGTTTTTTCACAAAACAAATTTTACCAAACATCATAGGAAGCTGAATGTTTTGATGCTTCCCCGTTTCAGTAACTAAAAACAGAAGAATTTACAACCTTTTTATCCTACTATGTATCCTGAGGCAAAGGACCCAGAAAATGCAAATCAATTACACTGGTAGTTGCACTGATTGAATGACTGTCACAGCTTGGGTGATATGCAGGGAGGAAAACACCACATCAAAGGAGGGTATGCGGGGGTGAGGGGTAACATCATGTCACGATAGGGTATGCAGGGAGGGGGACTTCATGTCACTGGAGGGTATGAGGAGAAGACATCACATCACAGGAGGGTATGCAGGGAGGGGGACATGATGTCTCAGGAGGGTATACAGGGAGGAAGACAGAATTTCGCAGGAGGACATGCAGGAAGGAGGATATCACATCACAGGAGGACATGCAGGGAGGAGGAAATCACATCACAGGAGGGCATGCAGGGAGGACATCTCATCACAGGAGGGTATACAGGGAGGAGGGCATCATGTCATAGAAGCACATGCAGGGAGGAGGACATCATGACACAGGAGGACATGCAGGGAGGACATCACATCACAGGAAGACATGCAGGGAGGATATCATGTCACTGGAGAGCATACAGAGAGGAGGAGGACATCATGTCACTGGAGGGCATACAGGGAGGAGGACACAATGTCAAAGGAGGATATACAGTAAGGGGTACACGACTTCACAGGAGGGTATACAAGGAGGAGGACAGCACGTCACAGGAGGAGCTTCACAGAGGACATTTCATCACAGGATGACATGCAGGGAGGGGACACCACATCACAGGTAGGTATGCAGAGAGGACATGAGGTCACAGGAGAACAAGTAGTGAGGAGGACAAGTCAAAGGAGGCCATGCAAGGAGGACATCATGTCACAGGAGAGTATACAGGGAGGAGGATGTCAAGTCACAGGAGGGCATGCAGTGAGGAAAACATGTCACAGGAAGGCATGCAGGTTGGAGGACATCAAGTCACAGGAGGGCGTGCAGTGAGGACATCACATCAGAGGAGGGTGAATAGGGAGGAAGACATCACATCAGAGGAGGACATGCAGGAAGGACATCACACCAGAGAAGGACATGCAGGGAGAAGGACATCACGTCACAGGAGGGAATGTAAATTGATATTAAAGATCATTGGGATGCAATTACCACTGATTCAGGTGGCACATATACTGGGAGTTTTTTTTTTTTTTTTTTTTCTTCTTCTTTTTCAGCGTGATTTTATTCTTTTGCTCCTAGATTCTTTTATGTTCTTCATGGCCCGGGGAATATGTGCCTATGCAAAATAGCATTTAGAGTCTTATAAACAATAGCATACCTGACATGTACAAAATGTCTCATAGTTTACATAGTTTACACTTTCACATATAGTATGTCCTTAGATACTCACAAATCCCTGTCACTGAGGTGTGATGTCATTTCCACTTGGTAAGGATGTATTGGACACTGCTCAAAGTCACACAGCTCACTTCGTGGCAAGACCGGATTCAAGCCAGTAGGCTGTCTGATTCCAAATTCAGCGTTCTTTCCACCACACTTTGGAACCCAATGACTGATATAATGAGCGGCAGAAAACACTGCTCAAAGTCACACAGCTCACTTCGTGGCAAGACCGGATTCAAGCCAGTAGGCTGTCTGATTCCAAATTCAGCGTTCTTTCCACCACACTTTGGAACCCAATGACTGATATAATGAGCGGCAGAAAATAGGGTATCAGAAGCCATCTGTCGGTAGGTAACAGTTTTTCTGGAATTTCAGGTCTCTGCCAAGGACAGACGGTACAGAAAATTGTCTTTGGGAGCTATGCCATGCCTTCTTAGTGCTCCAAAGATTTCACCCACTTCAACGGACTCTAATCAGGTCTCTTGAATTTTAGTCTTGACTTTTCCATTAAGTTTGGAATCTTGGGCAATTGATTTTATCTCTGTGGTCTTAGTTTTCTATTCATTAAATGTAATTAAAAATAATTAGCCTAATAACCTTGGGAATTAGAGAAATAATAAATAACATCCCAGGAAGATTTAAGTGCAATATAAAAGTGAGAAAAGTATCATTATCCTTGTCAGTAATGATGTAATAAATAGCATGGCAAGGCTTTGGTTTCAGTTAGCATTCCACATATGTCCATAAGCCACAAGGTAAATCCCGAAGGAGCTGACTGGTATTGCATGCACTTATTTTTCTAATTTAAATTAGTAAAACATATATCAACATAAAGTCATGCATATATTCAATACTGAAAATTGATATAAAGTAAAAACTTAAAATTTCCTGCCTTCTCCTCACCTCCACCCTCACTATTGCCTCTCCATCCTACCTCTAGAGTTAATCACTTTTTCCTGCTCCTTGTTCTCTTTCCTTCAGTTTCTTGATTTTCATAAAATGCAATACAGTCAGAAACAGTATTGTTATACAAATAATGACAATACTTTACAATCATGCGTGACTTTGTAGTTTATGAAACGCGAGTCTGAGCATTGTCTCTTTTGGGCCTCTTAACAGCCCTTGAGAAGTGCTTGTTATGAACCATGTTGAGGTTCAGCCAGGCTAGTACAACATTTAGTGAGTGTGCACATGTCTGTCAGTTTGTCATACTGTGGGGGCTTGCATGTTGTTGTGATACTGGAAGCTATGCCACCAGTATTCAGATCCCAACGGGGTCACCCATGGAGGACAGGTTTCAGCTGAGCTTTCAGACTAAGACAGACTAGGAAGAAGGACCCAGCAGGCTATTTCTGAAGAGAATTAGCCAGTGCAAAACCTTATGAACAGCAGCGGAACATTGATATAGTGCTGGAAGATAAGCCCCCCAGGTTGAAAGGCACTCAAAAGATGACTGGGGAAGAGCTGCCTTCTCAAAGTAGAGTCAACCTTAATGATGTGGATGGAATGAAGTTTTCGGGACTTTCATTTGCTGACGTGGCAAGACTCAAAATGAGAAGAAACAGCTGCAAACATCCATTAATAATTGGAACCTGGAATATACGAAGTGTGAATCTAGGAAAATTGGAAATTGTCAAAAATGAAATGGAACACATAAACATTGACATGGTACTAGACATTTTGAATCAGACAAATATATAGTCTACTATGCTGGAAATAACAACTTGAATGGTGTTGCATTCATCGTCAAAAAGAACATTTCAAGATCTATCCTGAAGTGCAACACTGTCAATGGTAGGATAATATCCTACAAGGGAAGATCAATTAATACGACTATTATTCAAATTTATGCACCAACCACTAAGGCCAAAGATGAAAAAATTGAAGATTTTTATCAGCTTCTGTAGTCTAAAATGCAATCAGGATGCATCGATAATTACTAGTGATTGGAATGCAAAAGTCGGAAACAAAGAAGAAGGATCAGTAGTTGGAAAATATGGCCTTGGTGATAGAAACAATGCCGGAGATGGAATGATAGAATTCTGCAAGACCAACGACTTCTTCATTGCAAATACCTTTTTTCAACAACATAAGTGGCGTCTATACACATGGACCTCACCAGATAGAATACACAGGAATCATATCCACTATATATGTGGAAAGAGACAATGGAAAAGCTCAATATCATCAGTCAGAACAAGGCCAGGGGCCGACTGTGGAACAGACCATCAATTGCTCATATGAAAGTTCAAGCTGAAACTGAAGAAAATCAGAGCAAGTCCACGAGAACAAAAATACAACCTTGAGTATATCCCACCTGAATTTAGAGACCATTTCAAGAACAGATTTGATGCATTGAACACTTATGACTGAAAACCAGACAAGTTGTGGAATGACATCAAGGACGTCATACATAAGGAAAGCAAGAGGTCATTGAAAAGACAGGGAAGAAAGAAAAGACCAAGGTGGTTGTCAGAGGAGACTCTGAACTTGTTCTTGAATGTCAAGCAGCTAAAGCAAAAGGAAGACTTGATGAAGTAAAAGAAATGAACAGAAGACTCCAAAGGGCAGCTCAAGAAGACGAAGTAAAGTATTAAAATGACATGCGGAAAAAGCTGGAGATAGAAAACCAAAAGGGAAGAACACACTCGGCATTTCTCAAGCTGGAAGAACCGAAGAAAAATTCAAGCCTCGAGTTGCAATGGTGAAGGATTCTATAGGGAACATATTAAATGACTCAGGAAGCATCAAAAGAAGATAGGAGGAATACACAGAGTCATTATATCAAAAAGAATTTGTTGATGTTCAACCATTTGAAGAGGTGGAATATGGTCAGAAACCGATGGTACTAAGGGAAGAAGTCCAAGCTGCACTGAAGAAAAAAAAAAAAAATTTTTTTTTCTTTTTTTGGCATTGGCAAAAAACAAGGCTCCAGAAATTGGTGGGAAATAAATTGAGATGTTTCAACAAACTGATGCAGCACTGGAAGAGCTCACTCATCTATGCCAAGAAATATGGAAGATAGCTTCCTGGCCAACTGACTGGAAGAGATCCATATTTATGCCTATTCCAAAGAAAGGTGATCCAACAACGTGGAAATTATCAAACAATATCATTAATAAGAGAAGCAAGCAAAATTTTGCTGAAGATCATTCAAAAGTGGCTGCAGCAGTATATCGACAAGGAACTGCCAGAATTTAGGCTGGTTTCAGAAGAGGACATGGAACCAGGGGTATCATTGCTGTTGTCATGTGGATCCTGGGTGAAAGCAGAGAATACCAGAGAGGTGTTTTATTGACTATGCAAATGCATTCGACTGTGTGGACCATAACAAATTATGGATAACATTGCAAAGAATGGGAATTCCAGAACACTTAATTGTGTTCACGAGGAACCTTTACATAGATCAAGAGGCAGTTGTTCGGACAGAACAAGGGGATACTGATTGCTTTGAAGTTGGGAGAGGTGTTCCCCAGGATTGTATCCTTTCACCATACCTATTCAATCTGTATGCTGAGCAAATAATCTGAGAAGCCAGACTGTATGAAGAAGAATGGAGCATCAGGTTTGGAGGAAGACTCATTAACAACCTGCATTATGCAGATGACACAGCCTGCTTGCTGAATGTGAAGGACTTGAAGCACTTACTGATGAAGATCAATGACCACAGCCTTCAGCACGGATCACACCTCAACATAAAACAAAAATCCTTACAACTGAACCAATGAGCAACATCATGATAAACAGAGAAAAGACTGAAGTTGTCAAGGATTTCATTTTTCTTGGATTCACAGTCAACACCCATGGAAGCAGCAGTCAAGAAATCAAAAGATGCATTGCCTTGAGTAAATCTGCTGCAAAAGACCTCTTTAAAGTGTTGAAAAGCAAAGCTGTCACCTTGAAGACTAACGTGCACCTGACCCAAGCCATGGTATTTTCAATCGCATCATACGCATGTGAAAGCTGGACAATGAATAAGGATGACTGAAGAAGAATTGATGCCTTTGAATTGTGGTGTTGGCAAGGAATATTGAATATACCATGGACTGCCAAAAGAACAAACAAATCTGTCTTGCAAGAAGTACAACCCAGACGCTCCTTAGAAGCAAGGATGGTGAGACTGCCTCTTAGATATTTTGGACATGTTGTCAGGCGGCACCAGTCCCTGGAGAAGGACGTCAAATAGAAGGTCAGCAGAAAAGAGGAAGACCCTCGACGAGATGGATTGACACGGTGGCTGCAACAATGGGCTCAAGCATAACAAAGATTGTAAGGATGGGACAGAACCAGGCAGTGTTTTGTTCTGTTGTGCATAGGGTCACTATGAATCAGAGCCAACTTGACAGCACCTAACGAAAGCAACGCTATAAGTTAGATGCTGGGCAGGGAGGGCCTGGGGAGTCCCAGCCAGGAGTCCTGCAGGATCCAGAGTTAAGTGAGGGAAATAAAAATGTATGTATGTGCATATAATTCCATGCTATGCACAGGACACAAGTCAGTACAAAGTGTAGAAAGACCACAGAAGGAGTAAGTTAATTCTGTCTGGGTCTGCAAGAATGATAGCTAGGGAATCTTTCATAGAGGAAATTATAATAAGGCACAGGTTTGAATGATACCGAAATCTAGAGAAGCTGTGCTACGCAAGGTGAAGCCACTAGAATGACTCAAGCCCAGAGATAATGGTTCCAAGTCCAGGGTTCTTTCTCCCAGACTCTGCTGTACAGTTTATGGTTTGCTCATTCAAAGCAGGTATGTATTACATAGGAATTTACCAGCTTCAAAGACATTTAGTACAGTTGACAAAGACATGAGATTGCCAGAATGGGTTCTAAAGTTCATAGAATCACCAGTTATTTTAAGAATAACCTTGATTTATCAGGATATGTATACTGCAAAATAGAGACATCAGTACTTTACTTTTATACTATTTTTCCTCGCATCATTCATATATCAGGCTTCCCAGAGGCCCCCACTGTGGTAACACAATCAGGGCTGCCTGGCTCTTAACCTGGGCCGATTCCTAAGTTATTCACTAGCACTGACTAGCCAGTATCTTATAATGGTATTGATCAGGCTACAGTGAAATCTGGTGTGAGTTTATTACCACGATGTTATCAATAAATAATAACCATTTGAGGTGATTTAATTGTGCATAATGAATAAGGAAGACCAAAGAAGACTTGATATCTTTGAATTATGGTGTTGTGAAGAATATTAAATATACCATGGACTGCCAGAAGAAAAACAATTTTGTCTTGAAAGAAGTACAGCCTGAATGCTCCTTAGAAGGAAGGACAGCCTACTTACCCAACTTTGGACATATTATCAGGAGGGACCAGTCCCTGGAGAAGGACATCATGTTTGGTAAGGTAGAAGGTTAGAGAAAAAGAGGAAGACCCTCAACGAGATGGATTGACACAGTGGCTGCAACAATGGGCACAAACATACACAGATTGTGAAGATGGCACAGGACTGGGCAGTGTTTTATTCTGTTGTACACGTGGTCACTATGAGTCAGAATCGAACAACAATGTTTAGCACAATTAAGCATGGGGTTTGCAGAAACTACAGTTCCTCAGTTCAAAGGGATAGGTTTTCAAAGTAGAATTTGGGATATTGTGTTGCCTGTGGGGGAATATTATTTGCGGTTGACAGTAAGGCATTAGAAACCACCAACTCAGCTCATATGTGATGCTGGATCTCAAAAGAAGTAATTGTGACTATGTTTAGCTTACTCATTTGTCTTCCATGCTGGTGGTGATTGCTATTTTGGTGGGAAAGGAGGAATTATGATTTTGTTTTTCTAAAACAGAAGAAAATATTTGGTGTGCTCAGCCCCGAGGGACTAGCCCCCCTTGGCCTTGGGTCTTATCACCCCTGCGGCAAGAAGGAAGAAGCCTGCTGGGGTTGAGAGCTTTGGCAGGGCTACCTCCGGTTTCCCGTTCTTTAGGCTGCCATGGTGGCAGGGGGCAGGTAGCAGGGGGGATCACTGGCTGCCAAAGGAAGGGTAGTTTAAAGAAGTTGATAATGGTTCAAGAATTAGGAGAAAAAAAAAAAAAAGCCCTAAACATGACCTGCTGGTTTCCACCAAGAAGCCTGTTATCAGGACCACAAGTGCCCAAAGACGCTTCCAACACCAGCATTCAATGGCTTCATGAGCATTGTGGGGGGCAGGGGGGAGGTGGGCAGGGAGGACAGAGTGAGTGGTGGTGACAGTTCTTATTGAGGGACCCAAAACTTTGGTTAGGCCTTTGCAGGTCTCCATGCCACACCTTTATTTCCAGTCCTTCACATTTCCATAGTGACCTGCATGGGAAGGCACTTGGTCTATTGTGTTTACTGCTCTATTACAGTGCTTAGCACAGTGCCTGGTACATAGCAGAAAATCCATAAACATTGTTGAGTGGCCTTTATAATCATTTATTTGAGGAGAAATTCCAAACCACTTAGTTCTCTCTCAACTAAAAATTGTTTGGGTTTACACTCATGTTAAGCAAATAAATAAAATGTGCATAGAAAGAAGGCTAGAAGGACACAACCAGCATATTATCAATAGCTATTTTTAGGAAATAGGAATATATTTTTCTTTCTTTTGCTTTTATTTCACTTTCTGCTTTGCTAACTTTCTATAATAAAAATGTGTTACTTTTATAATGAAAAAATATTTAGCAAAATTTATTTTAAAATGTTAAATGTTTCTGTGGAATCCATCTATTTTCTGAAGCCGAAACAAATGCCTACATACGTCTTACAGTGTTTGGGTCGGGTGTATCTATGGGTGGCTTTATATACATGGGTATACATTGCTCCAACACAGGTGATGAGTCATTCTTCAAAAGTTCACTGTAACCTAATAAATAAGACAGGGAATGAACTTGGTAAGTTCTTCCAGAATGATAGCATTACACACTTCCTCCGTGAACATTTATAGAAGTGATTCCCCAGCTGATTAGTTCTAGTCTCATCTCTTGCGGGGCCCATCTCCCCATCACCTTCTCCCTTATCTTAAGTCATACAGAAGTGCTTGTAACTCCTTGATGAAGAGGCTAGTTCTCTCTTATCTCTGTGTGTATTAGGGACTGCCATACCAGAGTGCTACAAAGTGGGTGGCTTGTAAGAATGGAAACTTTTTGTCTCTGAGTTCTGGAGGCTAGTAGTCTGAATTCAGGGTGTCTGCTCAAACGATACCTCCTCCTAAGATCCTTCCCTGACAAGCCCTATTGAAAATAATCTTCCCCATCAATCTTTATGCCTATATTCTGATTTACGTGTTTTTATATCACTATTTACTGCCTAATTCTATGTATTCACTCATTTGCTTGTTCATATTTCTCTTCTCCACTATAATAGAAGATCATTGACACTATTCTCCATGGGTCTCTCATGTTTCTGCACATCTTTCAGGCAGGAACTACCTTTGTTCCAGACAATTTTTTTTGATATGTTTGAACAGTGAACAGTCTTGGAAGACAAAGATAGTCTCTTCTTCTAAAGTGAAGGGCTGGGAGGTTTACTCCCCATTAAAAAATATTTGGATTCCCTAAACTCAGAGTTCCTTTCCTATAAGGCATCCCACTGTAAGTCCAACTGACATCTGAGTCCCCAAGCCCTAATCACCACAGGGTGACACCAGGGCAGGAAAGTCCTCTAAGTCTGCATCTATGAAAATGTGGCAGGCTAACTTGTTAGTTTTCAAATGGAGTAAAATGCTTTCCTTAGGTAAACTCTTTCAAAGAGATAAGACTCACCTATTTGTTATATCTTGGCAAAGAGCCCTACCCCCCCACCCCAACCACCAATGCTTATCACCCCTATTCTGTTTGTTAGAAACTCTCAGTGTCTGGAGAACACAAGATGTGAACCTTCAGTGAAACATTCTAAGATCAAACCAGGGATCCTTATCCAGCTTTTGCACGCATATGAGGCAATTGAAAATACCATGACTTGGGTCAGGCATATCTTAGTGCTCAAAATAACATCCTTCTTTTTCAGATTTTTAGAGATTTTTGTTATGCAGATATGCCCAGTGCAATACATCACTTGATTTCTTGACTGCTGCTTCCATGGGCATTGATTGTGGATCCAAGTGAAATGAAATCCTTGACAACTTCAATATTTTCTCCATTTACCATGATGTTGCTTATTGGTCCAGTTATGAAGATTTTTGTTTTCTTTATGTTGAGGTGAAATCTATACTGAAGGCTGTGGTCTTGGATCTTCATCAGTAAGTGCTTCAAGTCCTCTTCATGTTCAGCAAGCAAGGTTGTGTCATCTGCATAACGCAGGTTGTTAATGTGTCTTCCTGAAATCCTGATGCTGCGTTCTTCTTCATAATTCAGCTTCTTGGATTATTTGCTCAGCATACAGATTGAATAAGTACGATGAGGATGCAACCCTGATGTACACATTTCCTGATATAAAACCAGGCAGTATTCCCTTGTTCTGTTTGAACAATTCCTCCCATTTTTCACGATGTTATCCATAATTTGTTATGATCCACACAGTCAAGTGCTTTTGCATAGTCAATAAAACACAGGTAAAGACCTTTCTGGAATTCTCTGCTTTCAGCCAGGATCCATCTGACATCAGCAACGATATCCCTTGTTCTACATCCTCTTCTGAATCCAGCTTGAACTCCTGGTAGTTCCCTGTCAAAGTACTGGTGCAACCACTTTTGAATGATTAGCAAAATTTTAGAGTGTGATATTAATGATATGGTTTGATAATCTCTGCATTCTGTTGGATCACCTTTCTTTGAAATGGGCACAAACATGGATCTCTTCCAGTCAGTTGGCCAGGGAGCTGTCTTCCAAATTTCTTGACATAGATAACTCAGCATGTACAGCACTGCATTCATTTGTTGAACCGCCTCAGTTGGTATTTTGTCAATTCCTGGAGGCTTGTTTTTCGTCAGTCCCCTCAGTGCAGCTTGGACTTCTTCCTTCAGTGCCGTTGGTCCTTGATCATATGCTACCTCCTGAAATGTTTTGGCACAGTGACTCTGTGTATTCCTTCCATCTGCTTTTGATGCTTCTGGCATCATTCAACATTTTTCCTGTAGAATACTTCAGTATTGCAACTTGGGGCTTGAACTTCAGCTCTTTCAACTTGAGAAATACTGAGCATATTCCTTGGTATTGGTTTTTTTACTCCAGGTCTTTGTACATGTGATTGTAATACTTTACTTTGTCTTCCTCAGCTGCCCTTTGAGATCTTCTGTTCAGCTCTTTTACTTCATTTCTTCCACTCACTTTAGCTGCTTTATGTTCAAGGGCAAGTTTCAGAGTCTCTTCTGACATCCATTTTGGTCTTTTCTTTCTTTCCTGTCTTTTTAATGATCTTCTGCTTTCTTCATGTATGATGTCCTTGATGTCATCCCACAGCTCCTCTGGTCTTCAGTCACTAGTATTCAATAAGCCAAATCTGTTCTTGAGATGTTCTCCAAATTCAGGTGGGATATACTCAAGGTCTTATTTTGGATCTTGTGGGCTTACTTTAATTTTCTTCAGCTTCATCTTAAACTCACATAGGAACAATTCATGTTCTGTTCCACAGTGGGCTCCTGGCCTTGTTCTGACTGATGATATTGAGCTTTCCATTGTCTCTTTCCAAAGATGCAGTCAATTTGATTCCTGTGTATTCCATCTGGTGAGGCCCATGTGTTTGGCCACCATTTATGTTGTTGAAAAAGGTATGTGTAATGAAGAAATCATTGGTCTTGCAAAATTCTAACGTGGGATCTCCAGCATCATTCCTATCACCAAGGCCAATGTTTTCCAACTTCTGATCATTTTTCTTTGTTTCCAACTTTCACATTCCAATCACCAGTAGTTACCAATGCATCTTGATTGCATGTTTGATCAATTTGAGACTGCAGAAACTGCTAAATTTCTTCAGTTTTCTCATCCTTGGCATTAGTGATTGGTGTGTAAATTTGAATAATAATCATATTAACCAGTCTTCCTTTTAAGCATATAGACATTTTTCTACCACTGGCAGCACTGTACTTCAGGATCGATCTTGAAGTGTTCTTTCTGTCAGTGAATGTGACGTCATTCCTCTTCATTTTGTCATTGCTGGCATATGATTGTCCAGTTCCAAATGGCCAATACTAGTCCATTTCAGCTCACTAATGCCTTTTTTTTTTTTTTAATGCCTAGGATATTGATTTTTGTGTGGTCTATTTCATTTTTGAAAATTTCCAGTTTTCCTAGATTCATATTTCATACATTCCACTTTCTGATTATTAATGGATGTTTGCAGCTATTTCTTTTCATTTTAAGTAATGCCACCTCTGCAAATGAAGGCCTGGAAAACTTTACTCTCTCCACATCATTAAGGTGAACATTACTTTGAGGTGGCAACTCTTTCCCAGTCATATTTTGAGGGCCTTCCAACCTGAAGAGCTCATATTCTGGCCCTATCCCAGACAATGTTCTGCTGCTATTCATAAGGTTTTCACTGGCCAATTTTTTCAGAAGTAGACCTCCAGATCCTTCTTCCTAGTCTCTCTTAGTCTGGAAGCTCTGCTGAAACCTTTCCGCCATGGGTGTTTGGAACACCAGTGACATAATTTCCAGCATCACAGCAACATGCAAGCCACTACAGTACAAGAAACTGGTAGTTAGAGAAATTCCCAACTAGTGGGTCAAACCTCAAATCCTTCTACCCACCCCACCTTTACATACAGAAAGTCAGTTTAGGTAATCTCTGACTTTTGCCTCAGCCTCACAGAGTCTGGATTTTATTTATGAGCATTATTTACAGAGAGTTTTCTTTGTGCACAGACAAGGCTGAGAATTTACAAGGATGTTTTGATGTCTGCCTGACTCTCAGCTGTCTTGAAAGCATTTCATTCATAGTCGAGCACTATTGCTAATGCTAGAGGGTCCATTTCTGAGCCTGGATTGCTGTTTTGCAGAATTAGCCTAAGCATATTTTTTAAAGAGACACAGCTATTCATCTACATTACTAATAGAAGCACACACAACAAACATTATCCCCAAAGGTCATATGTAATGGAAATTTTATAGATAAAATTGTATTTTCTCATTCAATTACATTATAATTTTAGAGATAATAATATTTATTTTTATTCCTTATTGGTCTACATCTGGAAGTGATTACAGCCTCTATTTTCATTTTCCAAATATTTACTGAGCACCTTCTATATCCAAAGGATAGTGTCAGGCTTCCAATTAAGTAGACATGTGCAGAGTTCAGGAGTCCCCAAGAGTATTTGCACTTCTGACACAAACTTTAAAGCTTGGATGTCCCCAAGACCACCCTCAGGTTTAATAATTTGCTAGAATTCACAGAATTCACTGAAAGCAGTTTTACTCATGGTTGTGATTTATTACAGAGAAAGGATACAGATTAAAGTCAGCCAAGGGAAGAGACACATAGGGCAAAGTCCAGGAAAGTTCCAAGCACGAAACTTCCAGTTGTTCTCTCTGGTGGAGTCACGGACAGTGCTTTCTTTTCTTACCAATGATGAGTGACAATACTTATGGAGTATTGTGTACTCATGGAGTATTGTGAACCAAGGAAGCTCAATTGATTCTTGGTGTCCAGAGTTTTTACTGGTGATCAGTCATGTAGCCATCTTTGACCACTTGGGTGACTGACCTTTATTTTCCAGCATCTCCAGTGGTTGAGCTGATGGGCTCAAAGACCCCATCAAAAATCACATAGTCAATATCTGGAGAGGCTGAAAGCACCAGGTAAACAAAAATATTGTTATCAGGCAGGACATTCCAAGTACTTAGAGGGGCGCTGGTGGTGCAGTGGTTAAGTGTGGTTGCTAACCAAAAGGTTGTCGATTCAAACTCACCAGCTGTTCTATGGGAGAAAGATGTGGCAACCTGTTTCTATGAAGATTACAGCCTTGGAAACCCTGTGCGGGTAGTTTTGCTCTGTCCTATAGGGTCCTATGAGTCAGAATTTACTTAAGGGAATTTTTTTTTAAGAGATCACCTACCAGGAGGTAAGAGCAAAGGCTGGACCTCTCTTTGAGTAAGGTTAATTTGTCACTACACAGCATGTAAGACAAGTACACCATAATCACACTAGAACACCATACATGACTTAAAGTATAACTCAAATGTGAGGGTTTCAGGAAAAGGAGTGATCCAGAGTGGGTACAGTTCTTACAGCATCAAGCACAGGGTCTGATTTAAAGTAAGCTCTTGGTAACTGCTTGTTGAATTGAATGCAAGATAGGGAGTGTATCTTACTGCAAAAGTTAATAGTTTTAGAGAAGAAATGTTATTTCATGGGTAGACTGATATAAACTCTCCGGAGACAATCCCAACATTTTAGTAAATATATATGAAGGAAAGAGACAGTGTTCTGCCTTTGGTCCCTTGTACTGATTTTATTCACAACTTTAATCTCACCTTCTCTGCTTTATTAATAATTAGCATTAATAAACACCACACGCCTGTCAGTTTGTCATACTGTGGTGGCTTGTGTGTTACTGGAAGTTTTGCCACTGATATTTCAAATACCAGCAGGGTCACCCTTAGTGGACAGGTTTCAGCAGAGCTTCCAGAGTGAGACAGGCTAGGAAGAAGGACCTGACAGTCTACTTCTGGAAAAATTGGCCAGTACAAACATCCATTAATAACCAGAACATGGAATGTACCAAGTATGAATCTAGGAAAATTGGAAGTCATCAAAAATGGAATGGAATGAATAAGATCAATATCCTAGGCATTGGTGAGCTGAAATAGACTGGTATAGGCCATTTTGAATCAGGCAATGATATGGTCTACTATGCCAAGAATGACAAATTGAAGAGGAATGGTATTGCATTTATGGTCAAAAAGAACATTTCAAGTTCTACCCTGAAGTACAACACTGTCAGTGATAAGAAAATATCCATATGCTTACAAGGAAAACCAGTTAATATGACTATTATTCAAATTTATGGAGCAACCACTAATGCCAAAGATGAGGAAATTGAAGATTTTTACCAACTTCTGAAGCCTGAAATTTATCAAATATGCAGTCAAGATGCATTGATAATTATTGGTGATTGGAAAGTGAAAGTTGGAAACAAAGAAGAATAGGTAGTTGGAAAATATGGCCTTGATGATAGAAACAATGCCAGAGACCATGTGATAGAATTTTGCAAGACCAACGACTTCTTCGTTGCACATACTCTTTCTTCAACAACATAAACGGCAGCTGTAGACATGGCTTTCACTGATGGAAAACACGAATCAAATCAACCACATCTATGGAAAGAGATGATGGAAAAGGTCAATAACACCAGTCAGAACAAGGCCAGGAGCCCACTGTGGAACAGACCATCAATTGTTCATATGTGAGTTCAAGATGAAGCTGAAGAAAATTACAGTAAGTCTACGAGATCCAAAATAAGACCTTGAGTATATCCCACCTGAATTTGAAGACAATTTCAAGAAGAGATTTGACTCAGTGAACACTAATGATCAAAGACCAGAGGTGCCATGGATCAAGGGCATCATATATGAAGAAAGCAGAAGATCATTAAAAAGACAGGAAGGAAAGAAAAGACTAAAATGGATGTCAGAAGAGACTCTGAAACGTGCCCTTGAACATATAGCAGCTAAAGTGAGTGGAAGAAATGAAGTAAAAAAGCTGAACAAGATCTCAAAGGGCAGCTCGAGAAGACAAAATAAAGTATTATAATGACATGTGCAAAGACCTGGAGTTAGAAAACCAAAAGGGAAGAACATGCTCAGTATTTCTCGAGTTGAAAGAACTGAAGAAAAAATTCAAGCCTCGAGTTGCAATATTGAAGTATTCTACAGGGAAACTGTTGAATGATGCAGGAAGCATCAAAAGCAGATGGAAGAAATACATACTCACTTTACCAAAAAGAGCTGGTCACTGTTCAACCATTTCAGGAGGTAGCATATGATCAAGAGCCAATGTCACTGAAGGAAGAGGTCCAAGCTGCACTGAAGGCATTGGTGAAAAACAAGGGTCACAAACTGATGGTGTACCAATTGAGAAGTTTCAACAAAGGGATGCCTCACTAGAAGTGCTCAGTCTTATATGCCAAAAAATTTGGAAGACAGCTGCCTGGAAAGAAAATTGATCCAACAGGATGCAGAAATCATTGAACAATATCATTAATTTCACATGCAGGTAAAATTTTGCAAAGATCATTCAAAAGCATTTGCAGCAGTACATCAACAGGGAACTGCCAGAACTTCAAGCCAGATTCAGAAGAGGACATGGAACAAGGGATATCATTGTTTATGTCAGATGGATCTTGGCTGAAAGCCGAGAATGCCAGAAGGATGTTTATCAGTGTTTTACTGACTATGCAAATGCGTTCGATTGTGTGGACCATAACAAATTATGGATAATATTGTAAAAAATGGGAATTCCAGAACACTTAATTGTGCTCATGAGTAACCTGCACAAAGGCCTAGAGGCAGGTGTTTGAACAGAGCACAGGGATACTGCATTGTTTAAAATCAAGAAAGGTGTGTGTCAGGGATGTATCCTTTTGCCATACTTATTCAATCTGTATGCTAAGCCAATAATCTGAAAAGCTGGAGAATATGAAGAAGAATGTGGCATCAAGGATGGCAGGAGACTCGTCAACAACCTGCAATATGGAGATGACAGATCCTTGCTTGCTGAAAGTGAAGAGGACTCAAAGCACTTCCTGATGAAGACCAAAGACTGGGCAGCCTTTAGTGTGGATTTCACCTCAACATAAAGAAAACAAATTCCTCACAACTGGACCAATAAGCAACAGCATGCTAAATGGAGAAAAGATTGAAGTTGCCAAAGGATTTTGTTTTACTTAGATCCACAATCAATACCCATGGAAGCAGCAGTCAAGAAATCAAAGTATTGCACTGGGCAAATCTGCTGCAAAAGATCTCTTTAAAGCATTAAAAAACAAAGATGTCACTTTGAGGACTAACGTGTGCCGGACCCAAGCCTTGATATTTTCAACTACCTCATATGCATGGGAAAGTTGGACAATGAATAATGAAGACCGAAGAAGAATAGATGCCTTTGAATTATGGCGTTGGTGAAGCATGTTGAATATACCATGGACTGCCAGAAGAATGAACGAGTCTGTCTTGGAGGAACTACAGCCAGAGTGCTCTCTGGAAGCAAGGACAGAGAGGTTTCATCTTACGTACTTTGGTCAAGTTAACAGGAGGGACCAGTCCCCGGAGACTGACATCATGCTTGATAAAGCAGTGGCTCGGGAAGACCCTAGATGAGATGGATTGACACCATGGCTGCAACAATGGGCTGAAATATAGCGACGATTGTGAGGGGACACAGGACTGGGCAGTGTTTCATTCTATTGTACATAAATAGGTGGCTAGGAGTTGGAACTGACTTGATGACACCTAACAACAGCACTAGTAATTATACTAATAGGAATTATTGCTCTTTGGTGAGGTTTCTCTATCATTAAATGTTTCTCATTGTTGTCTTCTCTACTCCAAAGAAATGATTTTCATGGTAACTAGTGCCTTTTTACATTTTAAAAATAAGTTTAAACCCAGGGCCGCTCTTGTCAAAACTGTGAAGCAAGAGGAGTTTGTCATTAGCTTTTCCTTACTAGGTAACACTTATATTCTGAAACACCATATTTATATTAATCTAAACCATTTGGATCCCAATTCTTTAAGAGTTCACTGTCTGTTAGTCTACAGGTAACTTGCTTAATAAACAAATGGCCAAAAAAAATTATAATATAATGCGTTGCTTTTCTCTTATCTTACATATTTAGAGATGACAACATGGGACCAATTCATGATCTTAGAGCCGTGGTTCAAGTGGTGGAAATTTTGGTCACGCTGCTACATTCACGTGTCTCCTTTGAAACCATAGAAATCTGAAAGCTGAGAAAAAAAAAACCTTAAAAATCACCTAGTCTGATACTCTTATTTTCAGATAAGAAAACTGAGGCCTAGAGGGGTAAAAACAAGTTAGCAAGCAAGCCAATCAACGGAATTTACCATGCGTTAAGAAAGCAGCAAGCTTACAGCACCGAACTGGGTGAAGCTAGAATTCAGGCCCTTTGATGTCTAAACTAGGGTTCTTAGCAATTTTAGGAATTGTCACTTACCTGTTGTTCTGATACAACTTATCCTGTAATCAAGAACTGATGTCTAACTGATAGTTACTTTGTTGTACTATATGAAAGGAAAAAAAAAACCTGAATATTAATTATGGATTCATTATATGTTATAATTTTAAGTTACATCAAAGGGACAGCAAGTTCCGCTCTGCAAAATAGAAAAGTGAATAGTTTCAAGGTAAAGTTACTGATACAAAAAAAAAAAAAAGTTATGATACAAAGTCATACAAAATGGTGGCTTAGCTGGACCTGGGACTCAGATTATTGTCCTCATGAAAACCTTTGTCTTGAGCCCCCAGATCCCTTCAGGAAGCCCTTATTTCATACAAGATTCTTACCTGGATTTTTTTTTTTTTAATTCTTATTGTGCTTTAAGTGAAAGTTTAAATATCAAGTCAATCTCTCATATAAAAATTTATATACACCTTGCTATATACTCCTAATTGCTCTCCCCCAATGAGACAGTACACTCCTTCCCTCCACCCTCTTTTTTCGTGTCTATTCTGCTAGCTTCTGACCCCCTCTGCCCTCTCATCTCCCCTCCAGATAGGAGATGTCAACCTAGTCTCATGTGTCTACTTGATCCAAGAAGCTCATTCTTCACCAGCATCATTTTCTGTCCCATTGTCCAGTCCAATCCCTGTCTGAAGAGCTGGCTTTGGGAATGGTTCCTCTCCTGGGCTAACAGAAGGTCTGGGGACCATGACCACCAGAGTCCTTCTAGTCTCATTCAGACCATTAAGTCTGGTCTTTTTACAAGAATTTGGGGTCTGCATCCCACTGCTCTCCTGCTCCCTCAGGGGTTCTCTGTTGTGTTCCCTGTCAGGGCAGTCATTGGTTGTATCCAGGCACCATCTAGTTCTTCTGGTCTCATGCTCTGGTTTATGTGGCCCTTTTTGTCTCCTGGGCTCAAAATTATCTAGTGTTCTTCATTCTTCTTTGCTCCAGGTAGGTCGAGACCAATTGATGCATCTTAGATGGCCACTTGCTAGTGTTTAAGAATCCAGATGTCAGTCTCCAAGGTGGGACGCAGAATGTTTTCTTAATAGATTTTATTATGCCAATTGACGTAGATGTCCCCTGAAACCATGGTCCCCAAACCCACACCCCTGCTACGCTGGCCTTTGAAACATTCAGTTTATTCAGGAAACTGCTTTTGATTTAGTCCAGCTGTGGTGACCTCTGCTGTATTGTGTGTTGTCTTTCCCTTCACCTAAAATAGTTCTTGTCTACTATCTAATTGGTGAATACCCCTCTCCCACCCTCCTTCCCTCCCTCCCCCCTCTCGTAACCATCAAAGAATATATTCTTCTCTGTTTAAACTATTTCTCAGGTTCTTGTAATAGTGGTCTTACACAATATTTGTCCTTTTGCAACTGACTAATTTCACTCAGCATAATGCCTTCCAGATTGCTGCATGTTATGAAATGTTTCACAGATTCCTCACTATTCTTTATTGATGCGTAGTATTCCATTGTGTGAATATACCGTAATTTATTTATCCATTCATCTGTTGATGGGCACCTTAGTTGCTTCCATCTTTTTGCTATTGTAAACAGTGCTGCAATGAACATAGGTGTGCATATATCTGTTCATGTAAAGGCTCTTATTTCTCTAGGATATATTCCAAGGATTGGGATTGCTGGATTGTATGATAGTTCTATTTCTAGTTTTTTTAGGAAGAGCAAAATCGATTTCCAAAGTAGTTGTACCATTTTACATTTCCACCAGTAGTGTATAAGTGTTCCAATCTCTCCACAACCTCTCCAACATTTATTATTTTGTGTTTCTTTGATTCGATGGCATTGGGTTTCTGGGGTTCTTTGATTAAAGCCAGCCTTGTTGGGGTGAGATGGAATCTCATCGTACTTTTGATTTGCATTTCTCTAATGGCTAATGATCCTGAGCATTTCCTCATGTATCTGTTTAGCAGCCTGAATGTCTTCTTTAGTGAAGTGCCTGTTCATATCCTTTGCCCATTTTTTTAATTGGGTTATTTGTCCTTTTGTGGTTGAGTTTTAGCAGAATCATGTAGATTTCAGAGATCAGGCGCTGACTGGAAATGTCATAGCTAAAAACTTTTTCCCAATCTGTAGGTAATCTTTTGACTTCTTTTGATGAAGTCTTTGGATGAGCCTAGGTGTTTGATTTTTAGGAGATCCCAGTTATATAGTTTCTCTTCTGCATTGTAGGTCTATTATCCATTTTGAGTTCGTTTTTGTGCATGGTGTGAGGTATGGGTCTTGTTTCATTTTTTTGCAGCTGGATATCCAGTTATGCCAGCACCATTTGTTAAAAAGACTGTCTTTTCCCCATTTAACTGATTTTGGGCCTTTGTCAAATATCGACTGCTCATATGTGGATGGATTTATGTCTGGATTCTCAATTCTGTTCCATTGGTCTACGTATCTGTTGTTGTACAAGTACCAAGGTGTTTTGACTACTGTGGCAATATATAGGTTCTAAAATCAGGTAGAGTGAGGCCTCCCACTTTGTTCTTCTTTTTCAGTAATGCTTTACTTATCTGGGGCCTCTTTCCCTTCCATATGAAGTTGGTGATTTGTTTCTCCATGTCATTAAAGAATGTTGTCGGAATTTGGATAGGAATTGCAACGAATCTACAGATGGTTTTTGGTAGAGTAGACATTTTTACAACACTAAGTTTTCCTATCCATGAGCAAGGTATGTTTTTCCACTTATGTAGGTCTCTTTTGGTTTCTTGCAGAAGTGTTTTGTAGTTTTCTTGGAGTTTACATCTTACAGCTCTGGTAAAATTTGTCCCTAGGTATTTTATCTTCTTGGGGGCTACTGTAAATGGCATTGATTTGGTGATTTCCTCTTCGATGTTCTTTTTTGTTGGTGTAGAGGAATCCAACTGATTTTTGTATGTTTATCTTGTATCCTGATCCTCTGCTGAATTTTTCTATTCATTTCAGTAGTTTTCTTGAGGATTCCTTAGGGTTTTCTGTGTATAAGATCATGTTATCTGCAAATAGAGAATACTTTTACTTCTTCCTTGCCAATCTGGATGCCCTTTATTTCTTTGTCTAGCCTAATTGCTCTGGCTAGGACTTCCAGCACAATGTTGAATAAGAGTGGTGATAAAGGACATCCTTGTCTGGTTTCCCATCTCAAGTGGAATGCTTTCAGACTCTCTCCATTTAGGATGATGTTGGCCACTGGCTTTGTATAAATGCCCTTTATTATGTTGAGGAATTTTCCTTCTATTCCTATTTTGCTGAGAGTTTTTATCATGATGGGTGTTGAACTTTTTCAAATGCCTTTTCTGCATCAATTGATAAAATCATGTGATTCTTATCTTTTGTTTTATTTATATAATGGATTACAATTAATTGTTTTTCTAATGTTGAACCATCCCTGCATACTTGGTATGATTCCCACTTGGTCATGGTGAATTAATTTTTTGATATGTTGCTGAATTCTATTGGCTAGAATTTTGCTGAGGATATTTGCATCTAAGTTCATGAGGGATAGTGGTATGTATTTTCTTTTTTTGTAATGTCTTTGCCTGATTTTGGTATCAGGGGTATACTGGCTTCATAGAAGTAGTTTGGTAGTATTCTGTCCTTTTCTATGCTCTGAAATACCTTTAGTAGTAGTGGTGTTAACTCTTCTCTGAAAGTTTGGTAGAACTCTGCAGTGAAGCCGTCTGGGCTGGGCCTTTTTTTGTTGTTGTTGTTTTGGGGAGTTGTTTGATTACCTCTTCAATCTCTTCTTTTATTATGAGCCTGTTTAGTTGTTCTACCTCTGTGTGTTAGTTTAGGTAGGTATTGTGTTTCTAGGAATTCATCCATTTCTTCTAAGTTTTCAAATTTGTTAGAGTACAATTTTTCATAGTAACCTGATATGATTCTTTTAATTTCAGTTGGGTCTTTTGTGATATTGCCTATCTCATTTCTTATTCAGGTTATTTGATTCATTTCCTGTTTTTGTTTTGTCAGTTTGGCCAGTGGTTTATCAGTGTTGTTAATTTTTTCAAAGAACCAGCTTTTGGTCTTGTTAATTCTTTCAGTTGTTTTTCTGTATTCTGTTTCATTTAATTCTGCTCTAATTTTTATTATTTGCTTTCTTCTAGTGCCTGAGGATTTCTTTTGTTGTCTCTTTCTATTTGTTCAAGTTGTAGGGATAATTCTTTGATTTTTGGCTCTTTCTTCTGTTAGTATGTGTATGTTTATTGATATAAATGGACCTCTGAGCACGGCTTTCGCTGTGTCCCCAATGTTCTGGTAGGAAGTATTTCCATTCTCATTGGATTCTATAAATTTCTTTATTCCATCCTTAATGTCTTCTATAACCCAGTCTTTTTTGAGCAGGGTATTGTTTGGTTTCCAAGTGTCTGATATCTTTTGCCTGCTTTTTCTGTTATTGATTTCTACTTTTATGGCCTTACGGTCAGAGAAGATGCTTTGTAATATTTCAACATTTTTGATTCTGCTAAGGCTTGCTTTATGACCTATTCTAGAGAATGTTCCATATGCAGTAGAAAAGAAAGTATACTTGGTTGCTGTTGGATGGAGTGTTCTGTAGGTGTCAATAAGGTCAAGTTTGCTGATTGTGGCATTTAGGTCTTCCTTGCCTTTATTGAGCTTCATGTCCTTCACCAAAAGTGATGTGTTCAAGTCTCCTACTATAACTGTGGAGCTGTCTATCTCACTTTTCAATGCTGTTTATGTTTTATGTATCTGGCAGCCCTGCCATTGGGTGCATAAATATTTAATACGGTTATATCCTCCTGGTATATTGTCCCTTTAATCATTATATAGTGTCCTTCCTTATCCTTTTTGATGGATTTAACTTTAAAGTCTATTTTGTCAGAAATTAATATTGCCACTCCTGCTTTTTTTGATCATCATTTGCTTGATGTATTTTTTTTTCCATCGTTTGAGTTTTAGTTTGTTTGTGTCTCTAAGTCTAAGGTTTGTCCCTTGTTGGCAGCATATAGACGGCTTGTATTTTTTTTATCTACTCTGCTACTCTCTATGTCTTTATTGGTGCATTTAGTCCATTTACATTCAGTGTAATTATGGATAGGTAAGAATTTAGTGCTGTCATTTTGATGTTATTTTGTGTGTGTTGTTGACAGTTTCTTTTTCCCACTTAATATTTTGTGCTGAGTACTTTATATATTGTCTTTTCCTCATATTCGTTGTTGTTGTTTTTGTTTCTGCTGAGTCTCTATTTTTTTCTTGTGTTTTATTTTCATGCGTAGGATAGTTTGTCTCCTTTGTGGTTACCTTAATATTTACCCCCATTTTTCTAAATTTAAACCTAACTTTTATTTCTTTGTATCACCTGTCTTCCTCTCCATATGAAAGATCTATGACTGCATTTCTTAGTCCCTCTTTATTGTTTTAATGTTATCTTCTTTTACATAATAACATCGCTGTTTCCCACTTTTGAGCATTTTTTTATGTTAATTTATTTTTGTGATTTCCCTGTCTGGGTTGACATCTGATTCCTCTGCCCAGTGTTCTGGTCTTGGGTTGATAACTGATATTTTTGATCTTCTAACCAAAGAACTCCTTTTAGTATTTCTTATAGTTTTTGTTTGGTTTTTACGAATTCCCTAATCTTCTGTTTGTCTATAAGTGACCTAATTTCACCTTCATATTTGAGAGGCAGTTTTTCTGGATATATGATTCTTGGCTGGCAATTTTTTTTCTTTTGATATTTTATATAAGTTATCCCATTACTTTCTTGCCTGCATGGTTTCTGCAGAGTAGTTGGAGTTTATTCTTATAGACAGTCCTTTTTAGGTGACTTTTCATTTATCCCTAGCTGCTCTTAAATTTCTCTCTTTATCTTTGGTTTTGGCAAGTTTGATTATAATATGTTTTGGTGAATTTCTTTTCAAAGCTACCTCATGTGGAGTTGGATGAGCATCTTGGACAGATATCTTCTCATCTGTCACGATATCAGAGAAGTTTTCTGCCAACAAATCTTCAACAATTCTTTCTGTATTTTCTGTTATCCCTCCCTGTTCTGGTACTCCAATCACTTGTGGGTTATTTCTCTTGATAGAATCCCACATGATTCTTAAAGTGTCCTCATTTTTTAAAAATTCTTTTGTCTGATTTTTCTTCAAATATATTGATGCCAAGTGCTTTATCTTCAAGTTCAGAAATTCTGCCTTCCACTTGCTCAATTCTGCTCCTCTGACTTTCTATTGAGTTGTCTAATTCTGTTATTTTATTGTTAATCTTCTGAATTTCTGATTGCTGTCTCTCTATGGATTCTTGCAGCTTATTAAATATTTCATTATGTTCTTGAATAACCTTTTAATATCTTCAACTACTTTATCTGTGTGTTCCTTGGCTTGTTCTGTGTATTGCCTAATTTCCTTTCTAAATTCATTCCTGCTGTCTTGAAAAAAAAAATTTTTTTTTTTGAAGAGTTCTGTATATTAATCTTTTCAATTCTGCATCTGGTAATTCCAGGACAGTGCCTTCATCCAGAAGATTTGTTGATTCTTTGTTTTGATAGCTTGTTGAGACAATCATGATCTGTTTCTTTATGTGACTTGATATTGACTCTTGTCTCCAAGCCATCTCTAAGTTATTTTATTAGTTTATTTTATGTTTGGTTACTTATCCTAACTTCTTGCTTTGTTTTTTTTGATATGCCCAAATGGGTTGCTTGAGTGAGATAGCTTGATTATTTTTGCCTTTGGAGCTCTGACGTCCTGTTACCAGATGGCTAGAGCTGTTATCAGATATATCAGTCTAGGAGCCCATTCACTTTTCTTGTATGAATTCAGCTCATGTGTCCAGGTAGCTGATCATCAAGTGTGTGGTACAGGCTCTGTCCCATAGTCTTAGAGGGGCAGGGAAGAATGGTGTAGGTACCGGTATCTGGTTGCAGCAGGAGGTCACACTTTGAACAAGGCAGGGAGCTGAGAATCATCCCCTAAGTATCTCTGAGAAAAGCATGTCCCTCTTCCCTAGAGTGTACAGGTAGGTGGGTTCTGCAGATGGACCATGGGCATCCAGTGTTTTTGGTTTTAAGGACTGGGAGGTACCAGTTATCCTTGACCCCTGTCACTGGTGTCTGGGTGACCTGAGTAGAGCCACCAGTCCTTAGGCCCCTTATGTGGGTAGGTTAGGTCCCTTTTTAATAGGCAAAGTGGTGTCAAACATTGAACACTCACCTCTCCACCTCACAGCTGAAATAGTTGTAGTCTGCCAAGAAGGGCCTATTCTCCTGAAATAGGCCCACACGGATTCATGCAGTGGGGAAAGGTATTCAAAGTCCACGGACCGTTAATGCCTGGGCAGGAGGCGCTTCTGTCCTGAGCTCCCCAGGTTAGTGGAGCTGACAAATTAGCTTTTCCCCGATTGCAAATTTATTCCTTCTCCAAGGCCTGGAGGGTGACTCTAGGTACTCAGCAGGGCCTATCTCAGGCACAGGGAAATCAACAGCCACTGAAGGTGGCTGGGAGTGGTGGGCACGGTAAAATATATGCAAGTACTTAGCTTTTGCTGAGAGCTCTATTCTTCTCTGGTTCCGGAGGTGTGAGTAGGCTGTGTGCCTGGCTGCTTCTCCCTGTGGAAACTGCAGCCAAATGCTACTACCAGTCCAACACATCCATTCCCATGAATGGTGCCTGAGGGATCCCCGTGATTCAGGTCAGCAACTCCTCTCTGCTTCTAAACCATCTCTCCCCCCGCTGCTCAGTCTGTTTTCTAACTTTGCCTTTGTTGTTCAGGGCTCCTAGGTTGTCATAAATATAATTGTTTCACTTGTTTTTTGGGGGGGCCTTTGTTGTAAAAGGGTTCACAGGAAGCACCTGGCTATTCCACCATTTTGGCCCTGCCTTCAAGTTTTGAAGTAATAAATCATCACAGCTCAAGTATTTATGAATGCCCCAAAGAAATTGCCAGCTGAGCTAGAAGGAAGCAGGATCTCTGTCATCAAGGAGTTTACAACTGGCTGCGAAGAGACAGAGGTATGTTTCATCCAGGAACAAGGAGGTCAAGACTCATTTAGATGACGATATGGTTTGTAAGTTTCTGCGGGTGATTTTAGGCTTAGTAATCTTGATCTGTATACCTATAAACAAAAGATAATAACAGTAAAATAAACAAACCATGGCAAAACTTTTACTCAAGGCCCTAGGCGCTCACAGATTTTTCTGTCTGGAATTTTTCACTCCTTGCTCTCTTCATATTGAGGTCAAACATCCAAAATATGTCTTACTGGGCCAAACTCAATGTGCTGGCAGGCCTGCATTCCTTCTGGAGTCTCTTTTAAGTAATTTGATTCTGATAATGGATCAGTTCCTGGAGAAGAACATCATGCTTGGTAAAGTAGAGGGTCAGTGAAAAAGAGGAAAATCCTCAATGTGATGGATTGACACAGTGGCTGCAACAATGGGCTCAGGCATAGCAATAATTGTGGGGATGGCACAGGGCTGGACAGTTTGTAGCTCTGTTGTACATGGGGTCACTATGAGTTGGATCTGACTTGATGGCACCTAACAACAACAACAATGGCACAGCAACAGAGCTCAAAGTCTGACAGCCTGATAAGCCAGTCAGGGAAGTAATTACTGCTTTCATCTAAAGAAGAACTGTTTGTGCCTCTATAGACAGCAAATTCCATATCAAGTAGGACCTCCATCATACCTACCATGCTGCATCCATCATTTTCTGTGGGTTTACATCCCAGACCTCAGGACAACTGGCTGTCTCTTTGGGTCTCCAGATGTCATAGACACATTGGTAGCCATTTAATTTGTCATTGAATCTTAGAATTGAAAAGGCTCATATCAATAATCTCCTCTAACTCTCTACTCTAGGTAGTATTAATCCTAAAAAAGGAACCCCTGTCTACTTGGGTGTTTCAGTGATGGGAACACAGTCTTTGAATCAGTCTACCAAGGATCTCATGCATCTACACTCTCGAACAAGGCATTCAAGATAACTTGTGAGTAGATCACAGAACTATAGCCTAAGCCTTAGTTTGCTTGCCTTTTCCAACTTCTAGAGGCTGTCCACATTCCTTGGGTTACAGCCTTCTTCCATCTTCAAAGCCAGCAACATCAGATGAGTCCCACGCTGTCATCAGTCTGGTTCCTTTTCCCAATTCTCTCTTTCACATATAAGGACCTTTGTGATTACATTGAGCCCACCAGATATTCCAGAATAATCTCTTTATTTTAAGGTCAGCTGATTAACAAACTTAACTCCATATACAACGCGCATTTCTCTTTGCCATGTGTTATGTATGAAATTATGTCTCCCCAAAATATGTATTGTAAATCCTAACTTCCATGGCTGTGGTTATATTTCCAATTTGCCATAGGTTGTTTTTGTTATGTTAAGGAGGCAGGGTTAGTGTAGTGTGTATCGTGAATCGATCTCTTGAAATACAGGCATGCCTTGGAGATGTTGTAGGTTTTGTTCCAGACCACTGCAACAAAGCAAATATCACAATAAAGCAAGTCACACAAATTTTTTGGTTTCCCAGTGCATATAAAAGTTATGTTTACACTATACTGTAGTCTATTAAGTGTGCAATAGCATTATGTCTAAAAAAAAAAAAAAGAAAAACAGCATGCATACCTTAATAAAAAACACTTTTTACTAAAAAATGCTAACCATCATCTGAGTCTTCAGCAAGTTGCAATCTTTTTGCTGGTGGGAGGACTTGCCTCAGTGTTGATGGATTCTGACTGATGAGGTTGATGGTTGCTGAAGGTCGGGGTTGCTATGGCAATTTCTTAAAATAAGACAACAATGAAGTTTGCCACAACAACTGACTCTTCCTGTCACAAAAGATTTCTTTGTAGCATGTGATGCTGTTTGATAGTATTTTACCAGCAGTAGAACTTCTTTCAAAATTAGAATCAATCCCCTCAAACCCTGCCACTGCTTTATCAATTAAGTTTTTGTAATATTCAAATCTTTTGTTGTCATTTCAACGATGTTCACAGCATCTTTACCAAGAGTAGATTCCATCTCAAGAAACCACTTTCTTTGCTCATTCATAAGAAGCAACTCCTCATCCATTAAATTTTATCACAAGATTGCAGCAATTCAGTCATAACCTCAGGCTCCACTTCTAATCCTAGTTCTCTTGCTATTTCCACCACATCTGCAGTTAGTTCCTCCACTGAAGACTTGAACCCCTCAAAGTCATCCATGTGCGTTGGAATCAACTTCTTCCAAACTCCTGTTAATGTTGATTATTTTGACCTCCTCCCATGAATCACAAATGTTCTTAATGGTATCTAGAATGGTGAATCCTTTCCAAAAGTTTTTCAATTTACTTTGCCCAGATCCATCACAGGAATCATTAACTATGGCAGCTATAGCCTCACAAAATGTATTTCTTAAATAATAAGACTTGGAAGTCAAAATTACTCCTTGATCCATGCAAAATTGATGTTGTGTTAGCAAAATTAATCTCCTTGTACATCTCCATCAGAGCTCTTGGGTGGCCAGGTGCACCACCAATGAGCAATAATATTTTAGATGAATCTTTTTTTCTGAGTAGTAGGTCTCAACAGTAGGCTTAAAATATTTGGTAAACCATGTTATAAACAGATGTGCTCTCATTCAGGCTTTGTTGTTCCATTTACAGAGCAAAGGCAGAGTAGATTTAGCATAATTCTTAAGGATCCTAGGATTTTTGGAATGGTAAATGAACATTGGCTTCACTACCTTCATTATCCCCTGACAAGAGAGTCAGCCTGTCTCTTGAAGCTTTGAAGCCAGGCATTGACTTCCCCTCTTTAGCTATGAAAATCCTAGATGGCATTTTCTTCCAATATAAGGCTATTTTGTCTACACTGAAAATCTGTTGCTTAGTGTAGCCACCTTCATCAATTATCTTATCTAGATCTTCTGCACAACTTGCTGCAGCCTCTTCCTCAGCACTTGGTGCTTCACCTTGCACTTCTATGTTATAGAGATGGCTTCTCTTCTTAAACCTCATGAACCAACCTCTGCTAACTTCAAACTTTTCTTCTGTAGCTTCCTCACCCTTCTTGGCCTTCACAGAGTTGGAGAGAGTTAAGGCCTTGTTCTGGATTAGGCTTTGGCTTAAGGGAGTGTTGTGGCTGGTTTGACCTTCTATGTAGACCACTGAAACTTTCTCCATATCAGTAATAAGGCTGCTTCATTTTCTTATCATTCATGTGTTCACTGGAGCAGCACTTTTAATTTTCTTCAAGAACTTTTCGTTTGTGTTCACAACTTAGCTGTTTGATGCAAGAGGCCTCGGTTTCAGCCTATCTCAGTTTTCAATATGCCTTTGATATTCCTTAATTATTTCTAGCTTTTGATTTAAAGTGAGAGATGTGTGACTTTTCCTTTCACTTGAACACTTAGAGGCCACTGTGGGGTTATTAATTGGCCTAATCTCAATATTGTCATATCTCAGGGAACAGGAAGGCCCGAGGAGAGGGAGAGAGATGGGGAACGGCCAGTTGATGGAGCAGTCAGAACACACAAAACATTTATCGATTAAGTTCATTGCCTTATATGGGCAGTTCGTGTTGACCCAAAACTATTACAATAGTAACAGTAAAGATCACTGATCATAGATCACCATAACAGATATAATAATAATGAAAGTGTTTGAAATATTGCAAGAATTGCCAAAATGTGACACAGAAACATGAAGTGAGCACATGCTGTTGGAAAAATGGCTCCAATAGACTGGGTTGCTGCGAACTTTCATTTGTAAAAATGCAGTATCTGCAAACTGCAATAAAGTGAGGTGTCATAAAAAGAGTTATGTCTTTATAAAAGAGATTAAACAAGCAAGCACAGCAGAGATGAGGGAAAAGTGATGCAAGAGACGTGAAGATGGCCTGGGAGCAGAAACTCAAAAGAAATAAGGACCTTCCCCCAGAGCCAACAGAGAGAAAAAGCCTTTCCCTAGAGCCATCACTCTGATTCTAGCCTCCTAAACTGTGAGAAAATACATTTCTGTTTGTATAAGCCATCTACTTGTGGTATTTCTGTTATAGCAGCTCTAGATAACTAAGACACCATGTAACCTAAAATATTCACAAGTTCTGAGAAATGTTGTTTTTGTTAGGTGCTGTCAAGTCAGTTCTGACTCAACGGCCCTATGTACAATCTTTGGGTGTCGTTGTTATGCCTGCCACAGGGATGTTACAAAAAAAAAATTTTGTGCCCCAGTTTGATCACGTTGTCAATGAGGCCCACTGGTTTACAAGCTGTTCCCATGCAGAGAGAGCTTCCAAGTGGCTTGTTAGAGCTTTACCCTTATGTACAAATAAACACACAGCCAAGGGCCATCAGGCATTAGGCAACCACTTAGAGAAATACAGACAAATGCATGCATGCACGCATACCACCATCACACTCAACCACATTTACACTCACATCCCCACTTCCATAGACAACCCTACTACAGATAGAACAGGATTGGGCATTAGGCACTCAGGTCATTCTAGAAAGAATGAGGCTTCTTGATATATTCTCTCTCTTCCCCTAGAGTGACAACAGAAGGAAGGCCAGAAACACCATTTATCAAAGGACAGATTAAGCTGGGTGCCCTTTGACCTGGGTGTCTGGGCCCTGTGGCCCCAGGCTGGGTATAGGAAAAGTCCTTGGATATCTATGAAAGAAATTTTCTGGCCATAAGGGACAGGGTCAGGGTCTGGGGCAGAGCTGGAGTGGCTTGTTCCACTTGGCTCCAGACAAAGCGGCAGAGTCAGGAAAGGTCCTTGGGTTGTCAGGTTTGCAAGTAATACAAGAATGGCTGAGGGACTGGGCAACATCCACTGTATGAATTTCATCCCAGCTCTCACTCTTCCCGTTCTTCCCCTACTCTTTGCCTTCCCTAATCCCCTTATTTCTCTCTTTCCTCTATAACACTTCCCTTTAATCTGTTTTTTCCCTTCTTCTTCAGTTTCCCCTGCATTTATTTCTTTCTCTCTACCTATGTAAGACCTAAAATAGCCAAACTACGACAACTCTCACTTATTCCATATACAAACCTACCAGAGTCAACATACTTTCCTTAGTTTTTCTGAAAATTAGTTTGATAGAATATTGCCACTGGTGCATATTCTCTTCCCTGACTTCCCAAGGTTCCTAGGAATAGCTGAAGCATGGAAAGGACTTTTAGCAAATGTAATAATTGCCTTCCTTTCATAACAGTCTTTCATCAGATGCACTCTGAGAAAGTGTGCTAACAGAAGAGGTGGAAGTTTCGTGGTGTCCAGTAAGGCAAAAAACCTAATTAAAACCTCCTAAATACTCCTCAGTTGTGTCCTGGGTTAATACAATCTCTTTGTTGCAGTCATTTTGGTAGTGTTGATGGCATCAGTGAATGCTAAATGCTAGTGGAGACGTTGGGGTGAGCTCATAATATCCTGCTCCTACATTGATGACTCACATCCAAGTGTTCTAGTTTCCCAAGCTAAGCACTTCCTAGAGACATCAATGACATCCCAACAGGTGAAGGAATAAGGATCAGGGTGTATGATTTCTCTTAAAAAATGAAAAGAAGAAAATTACATGTTTCTTAAATATATGGTGTTTTGTACATAATCATGCCCAAATTGATAAAAATGAAAAAGAAAGAACTAGCATCAAAACTTCTTAAAACTCTATACCATTAACTTTTCACATGCTTAATTTGCTTTAAAATTTTTAAATTAATTTTTAAATTTTTATCAAATAATACACGTACATAGTTTCAACATTCAAATAGTGCTAAGTTTACCAAGGAGTCCCCGGGTGGTACAAATGACGTGTGCACTCGATTGGTAACCAAAAGGTTGGAGGTTCAAGTCCACCCAGAAGTGCCTTGGGAGAAAGGTCTGGCTATCTACTTCTGAAAAATAAACTATTGAAAACCTATACGGAGCACAGTTCTACTCTGACACACATGGGGTTACCGTGAGTCAGAGCCAACTCTAAGGCAACTGGTTTTAAAATAGATCATGAAACACAACAGCTCTCAGCTGCACCCTTTTCCACTCCTGGTTCCTACTCTTAAGATGTAATCATTGCTTCTGTTGCACTGGCTTTTTTCGCAGCAAAAAAAAAAAAAAAATTTTTTTTTTTTTTTGCTAAACAGCTGTCACCTGGACTCTCTCTTTATCAAAAACCAAACCCAACCCATTGCTGTCGAGTCAATTTCAACTTAGAGTGAACTTAGAGTGATCCTACAGGGGCTTCACAAAGTAGAACTGCCCCCACCCCAGGGTTCCCAAGGCTGTAATCTTTCCGGAAGCAAACTGCCACGTTTTGCTCCCACAGAGTGGTTGGTGAGTTCGAATTGCTGACCTTTCATTTAGCAGCCAAGTCCTTAACTTGGCTCCTTCTCTCTTCGTCCTTACCCCAAAATGTCCCTTGTCTTTCACCTAAGTTGATCTTGTCTCTTGGATTCTATGATCTGGCCCTCCTTATCTTTTGTTTATCCTCCTTTTGGTGCAAAATAACCTTTAGAAACTTTCTAAGAAAGGGTATAAATGTTTTGAGACTTTGCATGTAAATGAAAATCTTATTCTACCTGGATATTTGAGTGATAGTTTATCTTGGTATTCATCTATAGGTTGGAATTGAATTTTTCCTCAATATTTTAAAAGCATTTCTTCACTATCATCGAGGTTCTAGCTTTGCTGTTGGATAATTTAATGCCATTCTGATTTCAAGTCATTTGGATATGACCTGTTTTTCCTTTCCTCCTTCAAAAAACTTTGAGCATGTGTTATATAGTCAGTGCTTTGTAATTTCATAATGATGTGCTTTGGCATGAGTCTTTTCATCCATCATAAAGGGTCATTACAAATGTTGTGCTACATATATTTTTACAGCTATAAAAAATTGGAGAAAAGATTGAAGTTGTCAAGAATTTTATTTTACTTGGATCCACAATCAATAACCATGAAAGCAGCAGTCGAGAAATCAAAAAACGCATTGCACTGTGCAAATCTGCTGCAAAAGGCCTCTTTAAAGTGTTGAAAAGCAAAGATGTCACCTTGAAGATTAAGGTGCGCCTGACCCAAGCCATGGTATTTTCAATGGCATCATATGCATGTGAAAGCTGGACAATGGATAAGAAAGACTGAAGAAGAATTGATGCCTTTGAATTGTGCTGTTGGTGAAGAATATCGAATTTACCATTGACTGCCAAAAGAATGAACAAATCTGTCTTGGAAGAAGTACAATCAGAATGGTCCTTAGACGCAAGGATGGCGAGACTGCGTCTTACATACTTTGGACATGTTGTCAGGAAGGATCAGTCCCTGGAGAAGGACATTATGCTTGGTAAAGTAGAGGGCCAGCAGAAAAGAGGAAGACCCTCAGTGAGATGGATTGACACAGTGGTTGGAACAATGGGCTCAAGCATAGCAACGATTGTGAGGATGGCTCAGGACCGGGCAGTGTTTCATCCTGTTGTTCACAGGGTCGCTATGAGTTGGAACCAGCTTGATGGCACCTAACAACAACACAACAACTTAAAATTAGTGACTGGACTCTATAGACAGTGATACCATAAAAGGGAATTTATATCTTTTTTCAAAATAGATAGTATTTCTATTTACATAATTTTCCAGGTCATCAAAAAAGAGTGATTAAAATAAAGATTTGTATAAAGGGCTATTAGTGAGGCTTTCAGTTTCAGACTTCTGTCCTTCAGTTCTTGGAAGTTTTCTGATATCATCATTTCCTTAATAGTCTTCTTCACACATCCCTGCCCTTCCACCCTTTCCCTGTCTTCGGTTACTGGATCTTCTGGATCATTCTCTGATTTTCCTAGTTCCTATCTTCTATTTTCCACCTCACTGATCTTTTTGTTTTATTTTTTGAGATAGTTCCCTTAACTCTATCTTCCAACCTATGCATTGACTTTTTTTTTTTTTTGGAGGGGTGTAAATTTCTGCTATGTTTAATTTTCCAAGATCTTTCACGTTCTCTCAGTGCTCCTTTTTAGTATTACCCTGTTTTTGTCTTACTGCTATAAAATCTTAGTTAAATCAATTAATTTTTGGTGTTCAAAGTTGTCATTTTTTGCTAACCAGGAGTGTCTCCATTTCTCCTGAGTTATTCTTTCTTTTTGTCTTATATCTTTCTTCTCTTTCGTGAAGTGATACCTGTCAACTCATAATGAAATTAGAGGCACAAAAAGCTGATTGGGGAACTTGGGTCAAATGGGGCTGCATTTGAGTGTCAGGGTTCTGGGAGTCAGACTGGGAAAGACTGCAGTGTGTTCCACTGTCCAACCTGCAGGCTTTTACTCAATTCTTTGATGCTTCAGTATGGTGAACCGGGTGGTCCTGGTATCCTCAGGTGGGCCTGGTGTTCTCACACCCGGTGTTACTCTATTTTAACCTCTTTAGAGAAGAAACCTCTCTCCTTTCCCAAAGTGGGAGAAGGGCAGCCTCCTGCCTATGGAGGATGAGTAGAGAGAATCTGTAGGACTAATCTCTGTATACAAACTTACAGACGCTCTTATTTTTCTCAACCTTCCATCCCTATTGCCCCCCCCTCCCCCCCCGCTGGAAAATCTGTCATTTCTAAGCCTTTCTGGGAATCTGGGACTTGAACTGGCTTGCTTTTTCCTTGACTTTCCTCCTACACACTTAGGTTTCAGCTTTATCAGACCTACTTGGTCGGTTGCCACTGGTCCTTTCCTTTTCCATCTTCCAAAATTTTCTTGGCATTTCTTACTGATTGTTGTCTCCCTTTCATTTATCTTTTTCCTTATATATTTATAAATTTATAAAATCCTTTACTATAACTTTAGTATGGTTCCAGGATGGAGTGGTGGTCAGTCCACCACACTTAACTGATGTGATAGAAATAAACTGAACTTTCAGTGAGAAACCTGAGCATGAGACTTGATTCTGCTACGTCTTAACTTGAATGATTACAGTCAAGTAAATTAGTTTCTTGAGTCCACCCATGTAGTCGTCCAAAGATAGGGAACCAATTTTACATCTGTGTAATGCAAAGTACCAATCTCCAAAGGGTTGCCGTGAACCTTTGTGAGGGCGGGTGTTGGTCAGTCCTGTTCAACAGCATGTCCCAGTACCTCGTTCAGAGCGTGATGCATCTCAGGCACCTACTGCTGTTACTGAATGTGAAATTGCTGTGTGAAGTGTAAAATGCTGAACATGTGTAGGGATTACCAGTAGATATCATGCAAAGGTTAAAAGGCAATAGAAGGGAATACTGGTTAAACTCACAGCTCACTATTAACTTCTAAGGAATTTTCCCTCCAAACGATCACGAAGTAAATTTCTCATCAAGGCTGTTTCTTCTGCTGCTGCTATCTTGAAATACTAATCATTCACAGGACCTACTTTTCTGGTTTTCCCAGGACAATCCCAATGTATGTTTATTATCTTGGAATTCCTTCTCCTTTCGAAGAGTGCTTGGATCACCATATTCCTTCCTGCTCTCAACCGGCCCCCAGGGTCTACATGGAATCCCTTTGATGTCCATTTCCCCAACTTTGTCACCTCTTCCAGGGATACCACCCTTGCCTTATGGCTCTTACCCATCAAAATTAATTATTAAATTCCCAAGCCTGGCTAGATGATAGTATCTGTGAGTCCCCAAGAGTAATTGATTTCTGGAATTCAAAGAAAGCAGTTTGCTAAACTGTGAGTTCCGAAATCATGGATTCTGCATGTTTTATTCACCAAGGTATCCTCAAAACTGAGCAAAGTGTCTATCCCTTGCTTTAAAATAACTTCTTGAATGAATTGAATAGAGAATACATGGAAGAGCATGACCTTAAGTCATGCAGCTTGATTTACTCCAAGCCTTATATGTCCAGCCCAGTACTTGGCATCTCACCCTTCTCTGACAGTGGAAGCCAACCATTCCAGATGCTGAGAGTTGGATTCTCCTTCCAATGTGGCATTTCCCATTCATATAGCTTGTTCACCCATCTTCAACCTCAGTGACACAGGCAGTTGCCCTTCTAAACATACCCCTTTTAAACACTGCTTCAGGGAACTCCATGCTTAAGCCTAATTCATCAGGGGACAAGGTAGCTTACCTTCCAATCTCATGCAATATATACATGAACGTGCCTGTTACTCTTTTCTTGCCAAAAATAGCAGAACAATCCATTGCATCTTGTAGTCCCCACAACATTTTAATGGTTTTCTATTTATCCTTAAAATTCTTAGCAGGTGACTGATTAACAAATATAATACAATAATTCATTCTGAGGAATTGATGATTTTTAATGATTAGTCCTCTCAGATAACATGTTTATGTTTGTTGAGATCTTCAGTCCCCAGCTCAGAAATTTTTCAGGTGGCCAGTGGATGAGGTGTCTGTGGCTGGATTTTCCATTAGATGTTCCTCCAATGTTATCATATTGACAGCCTCATACTCTGCTTATCCTCAAAGTCTAAGTGGCTGAGCCATCTCTGTTAGGGTGCCTGAGCCAGCTCTGTGGAGATGCAACCAAGGGTTACCACAGAGAAGTTGACACGCACCTTCTGAAGAGAGCTGCATTCAACCCAGATCCTGGCTCCATTAAACTGAGCACATCCACTGAATGGTTTGTATAACTGAGGATTACTTTGCAAGCAAACACTGCCACTAGGATCCCCAGAGTAAGGAAGATTCTGTTCATTCCTGGGATCATAGCCTGATTTGATCCTTCATCGCTCAAAGTGACTTTGGAGGAGGTGTGCTTGTCCTTACTGGAAGTGACCAGAAGTTCAGGTAGAAAGATGGTGTATTTAGTAAACCTGAAGAACAGGATAAATGAAAGGTATTCAGGCCTCTGAAGGCCGAAGAGTTAGGTGTTTGGAAAGTACCGGCATTTCCTAGTTTATTGATCCATACACTGACACCAACCTACAGCATAATTTTCACCTATCTGCTAAATGCTTCCATTTACACGTCTTAATTTCTAAAATCTGAAAATTGCGTGGCAAAGTGAATATATCCTAATTCAATGTGATGAGTGTGATTTTTTGTTTCACTTCAGTTATAAAAGATAACTGAAAATTTATTTAAAATAACTACTTTGAAAAGAGAAAGAGATGTATGGGAATGCTTTTTCTGTAAACCTAAAACTGCTCTAAAAAATGAGGACTATTAAAAATTACATTGACGCATTCCCTCTCTCTTTCTCTATATGCATACGTATGTTAATGCCTATGGCCTTTTTAACGGTTTGAGTAGATATTTTCTTGTCCCACAGTAAAGTTTGAATTGGGACAAGTAATTTAGATCGGTGATTCTCAATCTTGGCTGCACGTTGGAATCTTCCAGATAGTCTTATTTCATAGATGTGAGGTGTATGCTAGGCACCTGGATATTTTAAAACTTCCCAGTCACTCTTGTGTACTCAGAGTTAAAAACCACTGATCTAAATCATCCTTCTACTTCCACAATGGCGCTGTCACTGCTGTCATTGTGACCAGCTGTAGAGTCAGCCCCCGACTCAGGCGACTCCATGTACAGTAGAACAAAACATTGCCAGTCCTGTGCCATCACCCAATAGAACTATTAATGACTGTATATTGCACATATACTATGTGATATCATTACTACAATATTTTAAATTGTAAGATTCATAATCCTTGCTGCAAACATGAAAGGCACGTGTTATCATTTCCATTGAACAGATAAGGAACACACACACACACACACACACACAAAACTATCCTTGAATCTCCACCACCCATCCCTCTCTGAGCACACTAGCGTGCCGATAAATTTGGACTTTCAAATGACATGGGCAATTTTCTGTAAAAACAAACGACCAAATTTGTCTTCAGAAGGAGGTTTAGAAATTTTCCAATTTTTTTACTTTCTGACTTAGATGCAATACCAACAGCACTCCTATTCTGCTCCTGCACTTTATTTTTCTCCAAAGCACTTCTTAGTTTCTAACATAGTATAGATAACATATTTATTTATTTTACTTATTATGTGTTCTCACCCGAACTAGATTAAATTTGCACAAGGTCAGGGTTTTGTTTTGTTTTGTTTCAGATCATTCTTTGCAGGGCCTAAGGTTCTCAGAACTCATCACCTCCTTCTAACTGACTCAGGTGGGCCCTGTATTTCATACCTTTTAGTACCTCTCTCTGTCTGGCTTTAAAAATGAAGCAAAAACAAAATACAATAAAACAAACACATACCACACTTCAAATATATAATATTACCTCTGAGTCTTGCTAGGTGATTGGTTTACTACCATGATTAAGATATTACTAATATAATTTATATAGTAATAATAAATTTAAGTAGTAATTATATAGTTAACAATTAAATTGTCTTATTTATTTAATTCCCTATTTGTACATGTTTGGTGTATGATGTGTTCATTTGGTATCATTAAACTTCTTATAATGAGGCATGTTTACTTTTTTATTGTGGTAAATACCTATGTAACAGGACGTTTGCCATTTCAGCATTCTTCACATGTACAATTCAGTGACATTAATTATGTTAACATGTTGTTCAACCATCACCATTATATATTTCCAAAATTTTCTATCATCCTTCACAGAAGCTCGATGTCCCTCACGCTATGAGTCCCCCTTTTCCCCTTCCTCCCACTTGCCCCAGAAACCACTAATCAACTTTGGTCAGTGTACACTTGCCTAGTCTAGGTATTTCATATAAGTGGCATCATACCGTATTTGTCCTTTTGTGGTTGGTTCACTTCACTTAGCATAATGTTTTCCAGATTTGCTCATGTTATGACATGTGTCAGGACCTCTTTCCTCTTTAGGGCTGAGTAACAGTCCATCGCATGTATACACCACATTTTATCTTCCCATTCACCTGTTGGTAGATATTTAGGCTGTGTCCACTTTTTGGCTGTTGTGAAGAGTGCTGCAATGAACATTGGTGTATAACTATCTGTTTGCTCTCTTGTCTTTCACTCTTTGGGTATATACAAGGGAGTGTAATTACTGGAATACATGGTAATTCTATGCTTAAATATTTTGAGGAACTGCCAAACTGTTTTTGATACATCTACTTTTAGTAACTCTTGTCAACGACTCTAAGTCAACTTTTGGAGACTTCGGGCCCTAAGGCAGGCAGATGTGTTTTGAACAATGGAAGTGAGTGCAGCACATTCAGTGTGATACAGGAGATGAGAAGAGGGGGAAGTGGGACCCAGTTAAACAGGCCTTCTGACAAAAACACCTTCATCTAATGCAGGTGTGCTTAGGCTGGGTTCTCTAGAGAAGCAAAACAAGTGAAGCATATATGTATAAATATACAGAGAGATTTATCTCAAGGAAATGGGTCACACAGTTGTGGAGGCTGGCAAGTCCCAAATCCATGGGTCAGGTGTCAGGCTGAAGGCTTTTCCTGACCAGCATGGTTGCAGGGGCTGATGAACCCAAAATTGGCAGGTCAGGTTGAAGGCTGCTGTTTCACAGGGTCGTGGAGGCTGGTAAATCCCAAGGTCTGCAGGTCAGATAGCAGGCTGCTGGCTCACAATTCAAGAAATGGTGGTCAGAGGATGATGAGTCAGATGCAGGATCCAGAGGACTCTGAGGATTCTGACTGGTAACTTTGCTCTAACCTTTCATAACAACTGAGACATATAGGCCCCAATTACACTTTTTGCCTCTCTGGTTTCTTGGGATGTTTTGTCCCACTTCTACTACATGCTGCCATCTGGTAGGGACATAAATGTATCTCAGTAAAACTGAAGAAACTTTCGTTGGCACCAAATCCCTGTGTGTAGGTTATTGTATGAGGTGGCACATCCTGGAGGTTTGATTGTGTAAAACTTTTGTCTCTTTTGGCTTTGGTACAGCAAGATAAACCTTGTAGGTATAATTATAGTTTCCTGTGTGTTATTTAACCCAGTCAGAAGTGGGTTTTTCTGGGTGCGTTATTTGCAAGTGGCATTTTTTGTGATGACTTAATTTTCACGTGAATAATTTATTTTCAGGCACAATACATTACAAGCGTGTGTTGTAGTGTCCTTGATGCACTGTATGAACATTTCATGTAACTGTCGAGGACCTCTCTTCTGGCTTATGAGCTGTAAGTAGGTCATTTGTGATAAAAATTGATTGATTATAGTAGTGCTTTTCTCACAACACCAATTCCTTCTCGTGCTTTTATTTTTACAGGAGGCTGGAATTACACAATATCTCCTCTTGTGTATTATCATATTGGTTTGGAGGTATGGTATTTGTGTTATCTTGGTTTTGCTTACCCTGGGATTACTTTTTTCTGAATAATTCCTCTTTTTCAGAAATGGGCTCTTTGAAGGACAAAGCAAATCTAGATTATTTCTTTTCTGTACCCAAGAATGAGGATGATTCTGAGGAGAAGTATGATGAAGATGCCTCAGAGGAGCTTACCTGTATTCTGGAATCTGAAGCTCATTTTGTTTGGAACAACAGGATACTGACAGGGGATTAGGGCATGATGAAGTGTTGATGTTGCAGAAGAAAGGGTGCACCAGATGACGATGCCTGTGATGAAAGTGGAAAAAAAAAAAAAGGTGAAACTCAAAAGCCGTGTATAAGGAGAACCTGGCTGTGATGATCTTCACAAATTGCACCCGATTATCAGTACTCTCAATAGCTGCCCAAAAGAAGCGTATGTGGCATCAAGTGTCGTGGCAGTCAATGAACACATGATGCTATTCAAGGGCCATTCGTCAATAAAACGATATGTGCCAATGAAGCCCATCAAGCGTGGGTACAAAGTTTGGTGCTTGCCTGACTCATGCACTGACTTTGTAAGTCACTTCGATATCTATTCTGGAAAGAAAGGCATAGACCATGACTCCTCTTTCTCCCTTGGTGAGAGTGTTGTACTTGGACTATGTCATTCATGCAACCATTCTCATAAGCTCATTGCCTTTGACAGTTTCTTTTCTTCCTATCGCCAGATGAACAGTGTGAATGAAAGGGGACTTGTAGGCACAGTATGAGCAAGTAGGAAGTGGCTACCAGAGATGATGAAGACTAAAGATAAATTACAATGGGGAGAATTTCTGCTTTGTATGAAATAATGTATGTCAGCAGTAAAGTGACCAGACAATAAACCTGTGACAGTTCTATCCACAGACGGTCCAAGGGACATCACTAGTGGAACAAAAACAGTTCCTCCTCATTAATCCCTTGCCTGAGAGCAGTCACAGAATAGAACACCTGAAGGGAGCTGTACTGCTTTGTGGGCCACTTTGACCAGAGACATGAGAGGTACACAATTGGCAGGCACTCTCTCAAATGATGACATCGATTGCTGTATTTCCTTATTGACTCTGGTTTGTAAACAGTTTTACAATGTGGAACTGTAAATATCAGGGCAGATGTGACCAAATTTACTTTAGCTTCACTCTCATTAGACAGCTTACTGGAGGCTGGAAGACCCTCCTGTCTTGTGAGGAACAAGCCAAGAGTAAGCAGGGTGCCAAATGGCATATGGCCCTGGCAAGTTGGGAAGCATTTACCAGTCAAGGGATTTAGAAGGCAATGCATAGAATGCAGTACTAAAAAGGAGCCTCGAACCACAACTATGTGCAGCCATTGAAAGGTGCCTTTACGCATTACCTCGTGTTTTTAAAGGTTTCACTCAATAAAATAAAATTGCTAAGATAAAACAATTTTTTCTATGCCTCAACCCACTTATCCTAGCACCAGTGTTTAGTAGGACATACGTGTCCCACATAATATTTATCAAAACCTGTCTTGCCTAACAAAAATTTAATAAGACTCAAAGATTTAGCATGTATTCCATTACTGAAAAAACATATCATAAAAAACTTAGTAACAAAAAATAATTTGGCCATGAAAGGGCTAACTGCAGGAAGCCCTGAGAGATAATTCATAAAGGCATCGAAAGTCTGCCCGGGTTGGTGGTTGCAAGTGAGGATGTGGTGGAACATCTAGAAACTTTGGACTTAGCATCAGAGCCTCTGGGTTTGAACCCTAATTCTGTCAGATACAGTTGGGTGGATATCTGTGTTTTATTTGCATAATGGAACGAACACTACCTCTGAGGATTTCTGTGAATACTAAACTCTGGTGTATATGTGAAAAGAACCAGTGTCAGAACCAACCCTATGGTAGGTGATCAATAAATGTTAGTCCTATCTGGACCACAAACCTGAAATTTTCACTTTGGCTTTTCAAAACTGTGAAGCCACACAATAATGACATTGGTTTGGAAAACTGGGGAAACCTTCATTCTTTTCTTTGTGCACCTGCACAGGAGTGACAGTTCTTAACTCATCAGAGCCAACGCTCAGAATTTGGTCCCTCAAATCTCACATGTTCATTGATCACGTGGATAAAGAGAAGGAATCAGCCTGTGTTTCTCGGCAAAAGTGAACATGAACAGTGAGTTCTGTATCTGTAAATTAATATGCAGAGATTTACATAGAAGAGAATGATGTCTATGTGTTTCAAGTCAAAGGAAAATAAAGCAGACCTTTAGTTGCCCTATTGATGCTGTTGGGAAGGGAAAAGAATATTGATACATGATGAAGAATATTAAAGACCATTCTAGGTAGATGGTGACAAAGCAGCAGAGCCAAAGGAGGAAAAATGTGAGAGGATCTTGTTTCTGTACTTCTGCTGAGTCACTATGTCCTGAAAAATCGTGTGTAAATGGAATCAATAAGGTGAAAGAACCTCTTTGTATTTAAAGGAAAACTTTGGAGGAGCTATATATAAAACAAATATTCTCCTTTTAGTTGGCAATTTGTGAAAAAGGAATTTTTGAAATTTAAATGTGTTTTAAGCAGGTGACTCCTCTGTATGCATACAGAGAAGAATAATTATTTCTGTACTTATGAACCACAGAAGGTACGCACCAGCATTTTTGGAACAAACCACCATGACATACTATAGCTTACACAGAAAAGACTAATATGAATCATGGAAATTGAGGCAAAACTAGCAGTTCTTTGACAAATGCAGTACATTTATGACTCTAAATTACTATAAAGCTAAGTTTTGAAAATGTTAATTTGACCAACAGTTACAATAATTTAAGAAACAAAAGTTAGACTCTATTAGGAGGGTTAATAGACTCAAGATGTCTCTGAAAAGAAGACAGAGGATGGTTTAGCCACTTTTCTTCACTGATACAAACAGGGTTACCAGGAACCTGCCATTCACTCTGAATCTTCACAGAACAAGGTGAGAAGAACTGGGTATAAACTGTATTGTGGGAATTTGCTTAGATATAAACAGCTCTGCTCCCCTAGTTGGTGTTTGAACATTGAAACATGTGAGAAAGAGAGTTTGCAAAGAGCTCCCCTGAAAAACCCAAATGAGCAAGGCAGGCACTTATAAATGGATGCTTCTGGTCTTGACACAAACTTGTTTGAATGAGAATCTGGGGCTATCTGACTGTGAAAGCTCCTTCTGACCCTAACACTCACTGGTCACATCTATGTGTGACAAAACACTCCATGAAGAGTGAAGAACCCAAAAGGCATGAGTATGTTTGGTCTATAACCATCTCTGGAGAGCTGAAGGGAAAACTCTGAGATCTGCAGCATTTTCCTCTCTCTTTGTGCTCTTCTTCCTCCCATGTAGTCATATCTCCTTGGGTTGCACCACTCCCTGTCGTGTATGGGCATTATTCCTTGGGTCTGTGCACTCCTTACACTTCTTGAGACATAGCCAGCAAGCAAGACTGCAGGAGATACTTAAACAAATGAGTGAATGTATGAATTAATGGGTACACTCTCTCATAGAGCCTTGCCTTCTCTAAATAGTGTCTCAGGTCCTAGATCCATCTTTTTACCCTTTTATTCATCAAAACAGAAACCCTGGTGACATAATGGTTAAGTGATACAGCTGCTAACCAAAAGGTCAGCAGTTCAACTCCACCAGGTGCTTCTTGGAAACTCTATGGGGCAGGTCTACTCTATCCTTTAGGGTCAATGGCAACAGGTTTGGTTTGATTTTGGTATTCATCAAAGCGTACTAACTGTCTTTATCCTCTCCCTTCCTCCCTTGCACAGATACTTTGTGTTCCCAGCAGTGGAAAACAATATAAGGAACAATTGTGCCAGGATATGTGACCTCTCAGGTGCCATTTCCATTTTAACAAGAGGTTTCTGGATATGCAAACCAGTTAAGTCAAAACAACAAACCTCTAATGACTGAAGAGGAGTCATTTAGGGCTCCCCAAAATAAACCACCTAGGGATTGTTCAGTCAGTGCATTGGGGTAGCTCTTTCTAGAACACTGAAGGTCTAAAAAAAATCCCTAATTAGAATCATGAAGACTGTGGTAGTTATCTAGTGCTCCTATCACAGAAAGACCACAAGTGGATGGCTTTTAACGAACAGAAGTTTAGTCTGCAGTTTAGGAGAAGTCTGAATTCAGGGGGCCAGCTCTAGGGGAAGGCTTTCTCTCTCTGTTGGCTCTGGAGGAAGGTCCTTGTCATTAACCTTCCCCTGGTCTAGGAGCTTCTCAAGTGCCGTAACCCTGGGTCCAAAGGATGTACTCCGCTCCCCGCTCTGCTCTCTTGGTAGTAGGAGGTCTCCCTGTCTCTCTGCTAGCTTCTCTCTTTTATATCTCAAAAGAGATTGACTCAAGATACAACCTAATCTTGTAGATTGAGCCCTGCCTCATTAACATAACTGCTTCTAATCCTACCTCATTAACATCATAGAGGCAGGATTTACAACACACAGGAAAATCGTATTAGATGACAAAATGGACAATCACACAATAGTGAGGATCATGGCCTAGCCAAGCTGACACACATTTTTTGGACACAATTCAACCCATGGGAAAGACCAATCAAGGCTAATCAATTCATTGAATATTTGCTATTTAAACTCCCACCTTTATAAAATGTAAAACAAAACAAAACAAAAAACCTATGAGTTGGAATTGACTCGACGGCAACAGGTTTGGTTTTTTACAAAACGTGGGGACTGAATGAAGCCTTTGGTTACAGGGTTTCACCATGCATTCAGCAAATATTGTGCCCCTGCTGCCTGACAGGTACTTCTCTAGGCTCTCAGGATACGTTAGGGAACAAAACAGACAGTAAGGTAAATGCCACAACTTGGATGAACTTTGAAAACATACTGAGCAAAATAAGTCAGCTGCAAAAGGACAGATACTGTATTATCGCAGTTACACGGACTAAGTAAATTTATAGAAACCAAAGACTACTAGTAGTTACCAGAAGTGGGGGGAACCTTGGTGGCACAGTGGTTAAGTGCTATGGCTGCTAACCAAGGGTAGGCAGTTCAAACCTGCCAGGCGCTCCTTGGAAGCTCTGTGGGGCAGTTCCACTCTGTCCTATAAGGTCGCTATGAGTCGGAAATGACTTGATGGCACTGGGTTTTTTTTTTGTTTTTTTTGGCTACCAGGGGTAGGAGGGAGAGGGAAACAGGGTTTTTGCTTAGGGGGCATTGAGTTTATGTTAATAGTGGTGAAATGATCTAGAAAAGGATAGTGAAAATGGCTGCATAACTTGAAGAATGCAATCAATGTCACTGAATTATACATGTAAAAGTTGTTGAATTGTTGTATGTTTTGTTGTGTGTATTTTCAACAAACAGACAATTAGTTCTGCCCTTAAGGAGCTTATATTCTAACTGGGTGAGACAGACAATATATAATATGCTAATAAATTAACTTATTAATGTATTAACTAACTATATGGCAGAAAAGAAGCATAACAGAGCAGGGTGAGGAAGCTTGAGTGTGCAGAGGGGTGGTGAGGGTGTGGGTGGCAGGCTGTGGTATTAACAGGGTGGCCAAGTTAGGTTTTATTGAAGAGGTAGGTTGAGGGAGTTGGTCAATAGATGTCTGAGGAAAGAAGACAGTAGCCAAACCACACCCTCAAAAATAGCCCAGGAAATAGGGCACCTTGCAATATCTAGTCATCCTTCACTTCCCCTACAATTGATTAAAATCCTCAAATAAATTGAACCTCCTTCCATATGTTTTTAAACTAAATCTTTCTTTGAAGAGCTCTCTTCTAGTAAAACAGCTACAGATTATAGAACACCTTTACAGATATAGGTAGTATATTTGCAAAAAGAAAACAAGTAACCATGAAAATGACTGACCAAAAAACAGGGCTCTGGAATCTGAGGAACTCTTCTGAGGGAAGGAAAGACACTGTATCAGCCAGGGTGCTCCAGAGGAAGAGAACCGGTAGGCAATAGACAGAGAGTCAAACAGACATTGTTGTTGAGTGCTGTTGAGTCGATTCCGACTTTATTTTTTCTTGGTTGTAATCTTTCTGAGGAAACCCTGGTGGCCTAGTGGTTAAGTGCTATGGCTGCAAACCAAAGGGTCGGCAGTTCAAATCCCGCAGGCGCTCCTTGGAAACTCTAGAGGGCAGTTCTACTCTGTCCTATAGGGTAGCTATGAGTCGGAATTGACTCGACGGCACTGGGTTTGGTTTTGGTTGGTTTTAATCTTTATGGAGGCAGATTGCCAGGTCTTTCTGCCGCAGAGCAACTGGTGGCTTCGAACCACCAACCTTTTGGTTATAGCCCAGCACTTAGCCATTTGTGCCATCAAGGATAGACAGATATCGATAGATTTATTTCAAGGAATTGGAGTACACAATTTTGGGAGCTGGCAAGCGCAAAATCTGAATGACAGGCCAGAAACTTGAGCAACTGCTGACGCTGCAGTCTTGAGGCAGAATTTCCTCTTTCTTAGGTAAACCTGCTTTGCTCTTGTCATGTGCCATCGAATCAATTCTGGCTCAAAGCAACTCTGTAGCACAGAGTAGAACTGCCCCATAGCGTATCCTAGTTTGTAATCTTTACAGGAGCAGATTGCTAGGCCTTTCCTCCTGCAGCGACACTGGGTGGGTTCGAACTGCTGACCTTTTGGTTAGCAGCCGTAGTTCTTAACCATGTATTTATAGTACATGTATTATTGTAACCCATTGCCACTGAGTAGATTCTGACTCACAGTGACCCTATATAACAGAGCAGAACTGCCCCCATAGGGTTTCCTAGGCTGTAAATCTTTACAGAAGCTGACTACCACACCTTTCTCCCGTGGAGCGGCTAGTGAGTTTGAACCACTGACCTTTTGGTTAGCAGCCACCAGGGCACCTTTGTACTATTGTAGTGATATATTATTATGTATTTTATAAAACATACACAAAACAAAAATTAAATATAGTAATTTCATCCTGCACCCCAATGGATCATCTTTATCCCTGGAGTGAATGCCCCCAACTTGGAAAACCACTGAATTTAGCCATGAAAGTGCTATAGGGAAGTTTTCAGCTAAAGGCAGCCTCTCTGTCTCAGTCCCCATTCTGCTTCAGCTCTGGATTGCTGCCCTGCCCCATCTAACACAGAACCGTGGGCACCCTAAGCCTTCAGTGGGCGGGATATAAATGTCACAGTACCAGCCAGCCTTTGCCAAGTTCAGACTATGCCAAGTCTTTTGCAGAATCTTTAGTAATTTTCATTGCTCTCCATCCCTACCAACAGCAATATGAAAATCGCTCCTCTCAGAAGCAGTGCACAAGGCAGTCTCTCTCCTAGGCAGGCTTTCCTCCCAGTCTTCTGCAGATCCCTGGCAGTTCGCTTTTTAATAATATTTTATTGTGTTTTCGGTGAAAGTTTACATTGTAAATTAGGTTCCCATTTGACAATTTTTATATGTTTTGTTCAGTGACAACAGTTACATTTTTCACAATGAGTCAGCATTTTCTTTCATTGCAGTCTCTTTGTTCCATTTCCAGTACTCTAGTTTCCCTTCCCCCTTATCTTTCTTTTAGAATAATTGCTGACCTTTAATGGCGTATAGATTTTTTTTTTTTTAATAGAGCACCATACTGATAGGTGATATCCTTTATTTTGTGTGCCACTCTGTTATTTTGCTAAAAGGTGATTTCAGGGGATAGTTTCAGTTCAAGGTTTAAAGAGTATCTCAAGGTGATAATCTCAGGGAGTCCTCCGGTCTCAATTGGTCCAATAAGTCTGAACTTATTAAGAAATTGAGTTCTGTTCCATGTTTTTCTTCATTCTATCAGGATTCATCTCTATGGCCCTTATTAGTACGGTCAGTATTGGTAGCCAGGTACCATCTAGCTCTTCTGGTCTCGAGGTAGATCAGGCTGTGGCTCGTGTAGGCTGTTAGACCTGTAGACTAGTTTCTTCTCTGAGACTTTAGTTTCCCTCTTTCTCCTTTGCTTCTGACAAGTGGAGACCAATAGTTGTATCTTGGATGGCTGCTCACAAGCTTTTAAGACTCCAGCCACTACTCATCTCACTAGAATGCAGAACATAAACTTTGTGATGCCAATTGACTGCACTGTCTCGTGAGACTAAGGCCCTAAGCTTTCAAACCCAGAAAAGCTATCTCCTAAGATGTTTGGTTATGTCTGGGGGTATCTGTAATTGTGTCCTCTGTGAATAAATGTGCCTGCACACTCATACCTTTATTTATACACATATATAGTTTCTTCTATCTATGCACTTGTATGTATACACGTGAACCTACCCTTAAACCTGTACGCCTATACACATACATAGGTTACCATACGTATGTTTTTTTTTTGGTCATTGTTGGTGTCATTGCCAAATTATATACATCAAATTCTTTAGTACAAACATCCTTTTCTCTTGAGTGCTTCTCAGTGACATCATTTACTTCGGTCAAGCTGTGCTAACTCCACCCACACTGGGTGCTACTCTTCCCATCTCCATAAGTAACAAGTATCTGTGATCTAAGGCATGATTCCCCTTCCTGCCCTCCTCCTGGTAACCGCCAATGAACATTGGTCTCTGTATATATTTATCTATTCTTGTCTTCTTATAAAAGTGGAATCATACAATATTTGTCCTTACGTGATTGGCTTACTTCACTTGGCATTATGTCCTCCAGGTCCAACCATGTTATAATATGTTTCACAGATTCATTACTGGCAGTTACACCTCCAGGTCCATGTGGTTGGTTGGTTTCCACCATGGATTCCTCACATTGAACTTACTCTCTTTTCTCATGGAAATTCTGTGTGTGTGTTTCAGTCCACGTGCACCCACCCACATCTATGCATGCTGTTCAAGAAAAACTGCTTTTAAGGCTGAGCTGACACCAAGAGAAGGAAATAAATGATCATGTGTTCATTATCGACAGTACAGATGGACAACCTAGATAATTTAACCATCCTCTCACCCCATTTCTTTTTATGATGGAATTATTGAGGGCCCCCTTTGCAAGAGAACATATACACACCAAGTCACTGACAAGGTGTCACATCACTGATCACAAGAAAGTGTCATGGTTAGTCATTTATTTTGTCCATTTTAATGCTTTGGATGGCTAGATAGTGAATCTGATCACCTGAGCCAAAACCATCTGATCACATGACCAAAGACCACATAGTTGAATTGTTGTAGATGGTTTCATTTGCAGGTAAAGCAATTAGAGCCCCTCTATGGCTCTGCAGGAGAGAGGCCTAGCAATCTGCTCCCATAAAGATTAAAAAAAAAAAAAAAGATTAGAGCCTAGAAAATCCTACGGGGCCGTTCTACTCTGTCATATGAGGTTGTTACGAGTTGAAATCAACTCAAAGGTACCTAACAACAACAATATGAATGCCCTTAAAGAGAAAGAACAATCTGCAATCATAAATTATGGTCTTGTTTACACTTCAGTATGGAGGATAATCATATGTCGACTTCAGCAAGTCCTTACGTTACTACCAGCTGTCAGTGAATCGAGTTTTATCTTAACTCTTACTACCTGCTATGAAATTTAGAATAATGAAAATCAGTTATGCTCTTGAAACATTGTCATTTTTAACAATAAACACCTGTTTTCTATTCTAATAAAATATTAATATTGAAAATTTAAATGCTAATAGAATTTTAGCTCAAAAAATCTGAGTTTTTTCTTTGACTAAAGCCATTAGCTGGTTTTCACCTTTTGCCAGATACGAATTCAATCAGAGCATCTTTCAAGGAAAAATAAAGGAGGAAATTTTAAAAATTTAAATAAGTTAAAAAATTAGACTTGACTCACTATATTGGCACATGAAGGTATTCTGGATGGTTCAGTGTCTTGGCATATTTATAAATGTATTATGCACTATTCAGTGCCAGTAGCTTATGTGTGTTGAAATCTATAATGTTCAAGTTGCAGATTTATGAGGTTAAATTATCATACATAATCACACTGATTATCCTACTCACACGCACAGAGATAAGATATATAAAAGTATTTATGTATCTGTTTCCATTTCCCTTAGAAAACTAAGAAAATGTTAGAAGGATACAAATTGTTTCATAGAACTTTCATGCTTAAACAGAATTAAGGCACCATCTTTTCCAGTCCAATAGTTTTATGGCTGGGGAACCTGATCCTTGTTCCAATGTCTCACAGCTACCCAATAGCAAAGACAAGACTAGAAGAGATAACACCCAGTTCTTTCTGATTTTTCCTAGTCTTTAAGCAAAAATGGGCCCAACCATGGCTTCCTTCAAGTAAATAACAAAGGAGAAAATATTAAAGTTTAATGAAGATTTATAAAAGTTACAATTTCCTTTGTGTAGTCAAGTTTTTCAATTGCTGCATATGCATGAAAAGATGGGCAATGAATAAGAAAGACTGAAGAATTGTGGCGCTGGCGAAGAACACTGAATATATTGAGGAATGCCAAAAGAACAAACAAATCTATCTTGGAAGAAGTACACCCAGAATACTCCTTAGGAACAAGGATGGCAAGACTGTGTCTCACATACTTTGGACATGTTATCAGGAGGGATCGGTCCCTGGAAAAGGACATCACGCTTGATAAATGAGAGGGTCAGCAAAAAAGAGGAAGACCCTCAATGAGATGGATTGACACAGTGGCTGCAACCATGGGCTCAAACATAGCAATGATTGTGAGGATGGCACCAGGCAGTATTGTTCTTCTGTGCATAGGGTCACTAAGAGTTGAAACCAACTCGACGGCACCTAACGACAACAACATTCAATTCACTATTTGTGCATATTTTTATCGAAAGCTATACAGTAGCTTATTACACTGATAATAAGGACACTTTTGTTATGCTTAAATTTAGAATGCTAATGACACGGATGTCCTAACTGGTTGCACAATTCCAATCATGTCCCCCCCACCTCGTGCCACCAGACTATCTAAATATATGAACTATATAAACTATAAACCTAACCATGTCTTCCCCTGACTAAAGTTCTTCAGTGGCCTCCCTTCCATTGACACAGGTCGAAGAAAAGCGACTTCATTCAGCCCTGTCCACATCTTCAGCCTCATCTCTTACACTGCCTGTCTCAGTCTTTATCCCTTTCAAGAGCCAGTTATTTTTCTCCTTTGAATTTTTTAATGATACTATACATTTTCACTAATGGAAGCATGCTGATTAACCAAAACCCACCAAACCCGTTGCCATCGAGTTGATTCCGACTCATAGCGACCCTAGAGGACAGAGTAGAACTGCCCCATAGAGTTTCCAAGGAGCACCTGGGAGATTCGAACTGCAGACCTTTTGGTTAGCAGTCATAGCATTTAACCACTATGCCACCAGGTTTTCCATGCTGATTAACCAAAAAAAAAACCAAACCCATTGCCGTCGAATCGATTCCGACTCATAGCGACCCTATAAAGGACGTAGTAAATTCTACTAATATGAGTCAATAATAATCTTTTTTGTAACTTCTTGAAAGTTTGCAAAACATAAGGTGAAACATGAAGGCACCTGGCAATAACTGCACATACGTTTTATTCTAGTCTCCTTCTTATTTTTCATGACACTTTTCAAAACATGGTACAATGTATTTTTCCTTACTGCAAAAGCGGTACTTACAGTCCAAATAAACATAGCCACGGAATTTTTTATCTCAGGAAAATTACCACTACGAGGCATTCTTCATTTCTGCAAAAGCAGTACTGACAGGCCAAGTAAATAAAACTAAAGGATTTTGAATCTCAGAAAAATGACTACTACTATGTACTCTCCACTGTGACAGAAGTAGTTCCAACAACGAAGGAGCAGAAGCAGTCGCCCTGGAATACTGCAGACCTGCTCACAGTGGCGCATCCCACCTGCTATACGGGGAAGGAATGACTGAGTCCGAAGATTTAATGTAGGGCAAGAATAACCTACAGGTGTTCCGATTTCTCAGAAAGGACCAGCGCAATGCATTATTCTCATTTCAAAGGCATCGTTTACTGTTCAGAAGCTAGAAAAGCAGAAGCCAGTATCACCTGAAAGCAACGAATGGCGTCAAGGAGAAAATGGTCACGATGACTGACTGAAGACTGGCAACAGTTTGTTCTCACATTAAGTGCATTGTCACAAGAACCTAGTAACTAGGAAACAGAGTGAGCGGGCTTATTTCACAGAAATAAAACAATCCCACCAAAAAGTTTAGAAAATTCACAAATCCAGGAGGTTTCACCTAAGGCAACACTTAATCTACACAAAAATGAGGCTCCAAGTTGTGGTTCTTGAATTTCACGCATCTCAAAGGCTCCCACCTTGAGGCTAAACATGTTAAAGGCAAGCTACCTCCTTTCCAAAGAACTCCCTCCGGAGACATAAAAAGTAGGGGGGCTACAGCTTGTCCCACATGTTTTGAAGGGGTTTTACTCAGTATCACTGAGCTGGTTGTGGCTTCCAGACAGCGCACACTGCTCAACTCCTCCATGCATTTGTTTCTGCTCACCTCTCTGCCTGAAACATCCTACTCACCACCACCACAGCCCCATCCCACTCTATCTGGCACACCTTTCATCCACCCTCAGCCTCAGTTCACCCTTGAGACTCAGCACTCAGATGACATCTTCTTCAGGAGATTCTCCCTAACATCTCCCCTGGACGCTGTTTACTAGACTAGGTATCCTTCCTCCATGGTTCTGTATCTCTCTCTTCATAACTAATCACCACCTTTAGACACAGAGATGATTATAAAGCATTGTGTTATATGTCTGCCGCACCTAACTTACTCTGAGTTCCTTGAGGGAAGGGAGTATTTGACAGCAAGCATGCTATATGATAACTGCTTGGGAAGACCTCAATGAGAGTTATTGGAATATATAATTAAAGGAGCTAATACATGTAAAGGGCATAGAATAGTGGTTGGCATACAGAACATAAAGAGTGCACTCTTAGTTATCTAGTGCTGCTATAACGATACCACAAGTGGGTGCTTTTAACAGGAATTTACTTTCTCACAGTTGAGGAGGTTGGAAGTCCGAATTCAGGGTGGCAGCTCTAGGGGAAGGCTTTCTCTCTCTGTCAGCTCTGGGGAAGGTCTTTGTCTCTTTAGCTCCTGTTTCCCGGTTCTTTGGAGATCTCCATGTGGCTTGGCAGCTATCTTCCCCTACCTCTGCTTGCTTAACCTGCTCCTTTTGTATCTTACAAGAGATTGACTCAAGACACATCTTACACTGTTCCTTCCTCACTAACTTAACAAAGAAAACCCATCCTCAAATGGGATTACAAACGCAGACATAAAGGTTAGGATTTACAATACATATTTGGGGGAGGGGGGGTTCAATTCAATCTATAATGAAGGCCCAAAAAGGATCTGAATGAGCTTTGGGTTCTGCTCCAGTCTGTGTTCCTCTTTGTGAACATTGTGTTTCAATAGGAGTTAGCATGTAGGTAGATGGAGATGGCTTTGAATTTGCCAGTGGGATTGAGAAATCCGATTTAGACAGTGCCCATGAAGAATCTTCATGTGTGAGCATATTGGCCCTGCAGGCAGTCTTAAGAGTGAACTGCAGCACGTGAGACTGTGCGGACAACTCCCGTCAGGAGGCAAGATGAGAAGGCAGAGGGGGACAGGAGCTGGCCGAATGGACATGGAAGTAGAGGGTGGAGAGGAGGAGTGTGCTGTCTCATCAGGGGAGAGCAACGAGGAGTACATAGCAATTTTCGTTTGAGAGTCTGACTTGATTTATAAACTTTCTCTTAAAGCACAAAAAAAGAAAAAAGCGAACTTCGGAAAAATCAGCCTAACCAATAGTTTCATGCAAGCTCTTTCAGGATACAAAGGAAATGACAGACTCCTGAGGCTTTAAAGCAGACCTGCTTCCTACCTCTTTGGCATTCAATAGTCTATTAGTCGGAATCAACTCCGTCTCAATGGGGTTTTTTCTGGTTTTAGTCTTCCATTAGGTTGTGACAGATTTTATGCCTGATTTATCCACTAGAGGTCAAACTTTTAAATACAGTATATCAACAGCATTGCTGGCTGCAGGGGGGAAAATAGCTCATTTTTTTTCTTGACTGGAGTCAAAATTGCTGTTCTCTGTGCGTGGATTACATCATTAATCAATCAAACTCTTATCACAATTTGGGGAGTAGGAATAAATTAAACCTTTTAAAGAATGTAGTTTTACCTCCTGTCCTAGGTCATGGCTTTGCTCTTAGCAGTGATGGGCGACGGTGACATTGGCAATTCGAAGATGAGACCCATCCGCAGGGTGGTGTACACAGGTCTCCACCTACAAGCAGCGGATGGACCCAGTCCTTACTAGCACTGATTTAACTTTTGTTTGTTTTATCTGGTGCATGCTATAAATTCAGACATTTTCCACACCTCTCTTTGCTCCTGTCCCCCTCTTGTCATCGTAGGAGTTTCACAAGCTCTGGATTCCATTCTAGGTTTCCATTCCCACTCAAAGTATGATGTTGACAAAGTTATTCACCCCAAGTGTCCATAAGGGCATTCATGAGCCTCCACTTCCTGTTTAAGTTACACTAACTTAATTCATTTAGGAAAAACTAAAATTAATATTTGTATAATTGTCTATAGTTGACGAAGTATTTTCACAAGCACTGTGCAATTAGACCCTTGTAATACTCCAGTTAGTTGGACAGGAACAGTAATGTAACCACATTTATTTTTATGGTGGGAGAAACTAAGGCTTAAATGGTTAAGTGACTTGCTCAAGGTCACAAAGATAGAATGTAGCAGGGCTGGAATGAAAACTCTGTCTTTGGAAAGATACCTGTGTTTTTACTCTCTGGAAGTCCACTTAACGTAGCAGACTGTATCAGGTTTTTAGAGCCATTAGGGTACCCTAAGAAATATGTTTTCACATCTGTTTGTCTGCATGAGTTGAGAGATTCTCAAAGAGAAGTGTTCATGAGATGAAGCGGTGTAATCCACAGCCTCTGGGAGGTGAATGTCTACAAACCGGTAGAGATCACTCATTTTCTACTCGAGGGGTTTAGGTACTAAGCTTTTTATTAGTGTATTTCATCACACTGATAATTAAAAAGTTGCTTTTTATGTAAAATGAAAATCTATCCTGAAGAACATTTTTTGTTCTTTCAAACAATTTTTCTCAGGTTTGCACTTTTGATACAACAGCAAACCGAAGCATCCATCTTTGTTTTGGAGAGGGGAAAATATTCTCTCATCTTCTATTTCCTCTTTCTTTTCTCTCTTTTGTATCCCAAACCTTTGCTGGCTATATTTCTCATCTAATTTCCATATGACTGCTATAGCCTTCCTTGTGTCATATGTGGATTGTATCACGCATCATATTTTACCAGGTCTTTCTGATGACAGACTTCTCCTCTGCAAGTCATAACTGAATTGCTTAAAAACAGCAATAATGAGAAAAACCTAGAAACATCCATAGAACAAAAATATACTTATGTACAGAGAAACAAATTTAAGAACAGTTAGACTTTTCATCAGAAACAATGCAAGAAAGAAGAAAGTAGAGCAAATCTTCACAATACCAAAACAAAAATAGCACAAAGGTTGGGAGGGGAGAAACAGAAGTGCATCATTGGAAGGTTCTTACACTTTATGTGAAGTGTTATAATATTATTTGAATGTATATTGTGATCATTTAAGTATGTAAACCTCAACCCTAAAGCAAATAAGTAAAGTAATAATAACAAATTTTATGTCTAATAAACTAAGAAAGGAGACAAAATTGAACCTTAAAAAATAATAATCAATTTAAAGGAAGATTAAAAAAAAAAAGGACAAGAGAAAAAGGAACAAAGAACAAATGAGACAAATAGAAAACAAGTAAACCAATGTTATATTTAAATCCAGCTTTATCAACAATCACATGAAATGTAAATGAGCTGGACACAATGATTTAGAGGCAGTGATTGCCAGGCAGTGAGTGTCAGATTTTTGCTTTTTAAATAAAAAGCAAAAGGACATAAAAACCCTAAACATTTAGGCACCTAATGACAGACATCAAAATAAATGCAGTGCTTCAAAAATCAATAAAACTACAATGAAAAAATAGACAAATCCACAAGTATAGTTAGAAATTTCAATAATACCCTTCTCTAAGTTATTGATAGAACAAGTCCAAACCCAAAACCCAAACCCACGGCTGTTGAGTCAATTCCGACTCATAGCAACCCTACAGGACAGAGTAGAACTGCCCTATAGAGTTTCCAAGGAGCGCCTGGCGGATTCAAACTGCCGACCTCTTGGTTAGCTGCTGTAGCACTTAACCATTATGCCACCAGGGTTTCCGTAGAACAAGTAGGCAGCAAAAAAAAAAGAATGTCAATTCTTCCACACTGATCTATAGATTTCATAGGATTCCATTCAATTCTCACCAGGCATTTTTGCAGAAATTATCAAGCTGATTCTAAAATTTATATAAAAGTTCAAACAACCTAGAATAGTCAATACAACGTTGGAAAAGACAGACACAGCTGGAAGGCTTACTCTAGCTCCTGGACCTGACAAAACTGCAATAATCAAGACAATACAGCATCGAAGACAAGACAAACAGTCAATGAAACAGTAGAGAGTCCAGAAACAAACCCAACCTTCCTACTGCATACCATCCAAAGAAATGTGGCGACGTGACTTCCTCATTAAAATGAAATCAACCTGCTTTCTTTTTAAGTACGTTATTAAAAGATGCACATGCATACACACAATACCACACAACATACACATAAACACACATACAGAGTTTCCCAGGTCTGATCACAACCACCTTTGTCATTTCTTCAAACATTGTCAATTTGGACGTGATACTTCCGCCACACTGTTTATTAAACTAATGAGCTGTGATGGACGTTAATACAAAAAGGTTACCCTGTTTACCGTTTAAATGGTTACACCATTGTTGTTGTGGACTTAGAAATCACAAAGACCAAGCTTTGAGCTTGGGTTCTACCACAGCCTAATAATGTGACTCTGAGTAAATTCTTAAGAATGTTTTTAGTGGTAGAATTCTTGCTGTCCCCGTGGGAGCCCAGGATCAATTCCCGGCCAATGCACCTCAAGGACAGTCACTGCACGTCTGTCAGCGAAGGCTTCGTGTTGCTATGATGTGGACAGGCTTCAGCGGAGCTTCCAGGCTAAAAGGGACTAGAAGAAAGGCCTGGTGGCCTATTTCTGAAAGTTGGTCAGTGAAAACCCTATGCTTCGTAATAGTCCAAATCACTTCGTACGTGGGATTACCATGAGATGGGGGCCAAGTTGAAGGCAGCTAACAGCAGCAACAAAAAGAGTGTTTTACTACCTGTAAAACACATATATGATACTTTCTTGACCCATTTCAAACCTTGATGTAAGGATTAAGTGAAATCGTGTTTCTACATGTGCCAGCATCCAAACAGAAACACATTACACTCAGTCAATATCTAACTGCTGCTCTTCTGACTGCCTTGGACCCAGGGACTCAATCTCCCTCCAGTTTCTCTCTTTTCTCGTGTCTCAGAATCTTCAAGTTCAGTTTGTTTCGTGGTGGGATGAGTCAGCACAGCTCAGCACCTCACACAGAGAGCTCACCTCATTGTCCTTAAGTCTGTCCACCTGTCTTCAAGTCTGATGAGCATTTCTAGGCAGCACTAGTCCTCCCACGTCGGCCTGAGGACACTCACAGCTAACAAACAATGGGAGCCCTGGCTCATGCAGAACTTTTGAATATTTTCTCATTCCTAAGGCCCAACTCAATTACTGGTGTCTCCCTAAAACATTGATTTCTTTAGAGTAATTTAATCTCACATTTTTTTCACGCTGTCTTCCCTGCCATCAATCAATAAATGAAATAAAATATAAATAAAAAACAAAGGCTTCCTCCTGTAGCACCTATCATGTGCATCTCACAGAACCCGAGCACAAAACTTCTATTGCGATATTCTCTTGGATTAGTCTCATTTTTTATGTTTATGTTTTTCCCCAAACTAGACAATCTTTAAGGCCAAGAGCCATTTTCTTTTGAATTATATAAGTACTAATATAGTGTGCAACGTATATTTGCTATATTAAGTATGATAGTGTTAATTAGAAAGTCATAGCTACCTCTGACAACTTGTATGTCTGTCTTCAAAGATTTCTTTACTCATATATTTTTTCTCTTTCTGGAGTTCCTTTCCTTCTTACCTCTGTTCCAGAAGATTGAGTGCCAACTTATATCACTCTTCCTTCAGGAGGCTTCCCCTTACTGCTTTGACTTAAATTTTAACTTTCCCCTTCCCTCGTCCTTCCATTGTACTGAACTGGGATTTGAAAGATCTGTATGCCAATAACAATCTGTTGGAACATAGGCAAAACATTTAATCTTTGTGAGCCGTGGTGATCTATAACTCTAAAATGAGGATAATAACACCTATCTCACAGGGCCATTGTGAGGATCAAATGAGGTAACGTATATAGACATTCTTTGTGAACTGAACCCTGGATAAACTAACTAAAGGGGCGATTATCTCTTCTACAGCTCTTATCATGCCAGCCTTGTATTGTAGTTACATGTCAGTGGATCTAAATTGGTTTGTGAAATCCTGAGAGCATGAAGACTGTTTAAGTCACTCGTGTAGCTCCCACTATGCCTTGCACACAGTAGGTGCACGTTAGAAGGTGTTGAGTTGAGTGTGCTGAGTGCACATATTGAGCCAGGTTCTTCTTCCTCTAGAGAGACAAATGTCTATCAAACTATTTGTAATTCTATAAATAGCCAAAACAAAAAACAAAAAAACAGCAGCCACATGTGGTTTTTTTTTTTTTTTTCCTAATGCACCAAAAGATGATTTTCAAATGGCAGAGGGGAATCATTTCCCCTGACAAGTGCCACGTGTTTAAAGCTTGCAGAAAGAGTAACCGACACAATTCGTCAAATGAGATTATAGGAATTCAGGAAACAGCAAGTCCTAATTAAACCAAAACAACAGTTCAGCCCAGACGCACATTCTGTTTTCAAGTCATGACCTCGGATTTCATTGTCCCACAGGGCTCTGGAGGCAGGACTTGTGACAGAGGGGCTGAGCTGGGGGCCAAAGAGGATGATACTCCAGCTCTTGTGGAGGCGCCTCACTTAGAATGTAAGATGTTGATATGGAAAGTCAGGGATAGATTCCAGCCAATGGGGGGATGGTACTCTTAACTTACCAACTGACTTCCTGGAACCAAAGTGGGACAAACCACGCTGCGAATCTCCTTCTAAACATCCTCCTTTTATATAACTTCCTTGAGAGGTTTTATCTGACCCTGCTTGTAGAGTTAGCCACTTTCTGACTGTGCTCCCATCATTCTGTGCTCTGTTTGGGAACAAGATGGTCACCTGATCCATATATGGCCGAGCAGAATGTCTTTATTACGAGGCTTAGAACACAGAGACTGAATTAGTCAGACAGTGTTAAGCTTGAAATGCCCGTAAGTCCTCCAAGAGGAAATGTTGACTAGGCCACTGGATGTGACTTTGGAACTCTGAAGAGAGTTGTAGGCTGGAAATATTACATTTGGAAGTCATCACTATAGATGGTAAAAAATGTAGGTACAATTTCCCAGGGTAAAAGATTACCACAGAAGAGAAGACAAGAGGAGGGAAAGGAAAAGGAATTTAAGGCAAGGAGGGAAAGAAGGGAAAGGGAAGTGAGGCAAGGAGAAAAGAGAGGGCAGGGATGGGAAGGGAGAAGAAGGGAGGGGAAGGAAATGGAGGGAAGAGGAGGAGAGGGGAGGGGAGGGAAGGCAATGGAGATCTAGTCTCAGATTTACCATTTATTTACTTACTGAGAGACTTCAGGAAAGGCTTTTGATTATCCTAGGTGACAATTATATCTTCCATAAAAAAGTTATTCATTCATTCACTTGACAAATAATTTATTAAATGCTTTTTATAGGCCTGACACTGTGTAAGTTGTTGAGGAGACACTGGTAAACATGACATGGACCTCATCTCAAAAAATGTATATCATCTAGAGTGAGACAGAGACAAATGAATGCTAGGCGAGGGTGTTGCCTGGATGACCTGGTACTCTTCTGAGCAGCAACCACCCCAGTCACCTCCAGGAGAGGTGTATGGAGAAATGATGTCTAAAAGAAGACCTGGGGAATAAACAGCAGTTACCCAGGTGAAGGTATTATAAGTTACCCGGGTGAGGAATTATAAGCATTTTAATATGTCTTAGAGAGTATGCAATGAGGAGAGATAATTGAGGTAGGCAGGGTCCAGATTATGAAGCATCTAGGAGGCCAAGTTAAGAAGATAGACTTTCATCCTGAGGAAAGTGGAAAGCCATGGAGTTTTAACCAAGGAGATTCTAATAGATTCTACCAAGGGAATCCGTGTTTCATCATGGAGACCAGATTGGAAGCAGGAAGGTCAGTTAGGAAGCTGTTGAAGTAATGTTGAGTAATGTTGACAAACGAAAATGTCCTGAATCATATCAGTGGCTGTAGAGATGAAGAAAAAAGTTTGGATTCTAGAGGCAATGAGAATGTAGATTGCAAAAGCAACTAGGGTTCCTGGGTTGAGCAGAAATCAAGAAGAACTGGACTTCAGTAGCAAGGTGGGTGGCATTTTGCTGTCAGCTTGACAACGAGAAGCAATTAACTCAACCGTCACGAAGATCTCTGACCTCTGACTGCAAAACATATGTGTTTATGTTCATGCGTGTATATATATGCATATCCATATCTATATATATTTGCCCTGAGAAGCCATCAACAACACCACCCTCAATTTTCAACTGTCAAGACACTTACCTAGACCAGCACCTATCCTCTCCTCCTTTCCTTTATTAGAAGTCGAGAACTTGTCCATCCAATCCAACACTCAGTGCCTCCTCCTGTGCTTTGGGCCCTTCTGCTTTATCTTCTTATGGAAGTTTTCCCTTCTCTTTCTTGCATATGACAACTCTGCCTCTCAATTGAACCCTTCACTTTGGCATTTAAACATGCTCAAGTGTTTCCCGATAAAGTGCAAATGACTCAACCCACATCCTCCTCCCAACCTCTCGCCTCTTTTTTACTATCAAATGTCTTGAAGGAATAGTCCAAATTCACTGTTCCTCTTTTCTCTCTTACACCTCACTCCTCAGCACACACTTCAGTCTGCTGTTTACTCCATTGATTTTCCAGGTACAGCTCTTGTTGTGGTTTCCAAAAATTTTTAAATGTTAACATTGTTACAATGGCTTCAGTCCTATTTTTTCAAAAAATAAAACATTGCTGCTGTTAACACCACCGGTCCCATTACCTTCTTCCTCTCTCCGCTGGGTCAGCCTTTGTCAGAACTTTAATGTGCAGCCCCCACCCCACTGTGCTCTGCTCACCATTGTATCTCCTGGGCTTAGCACAGTGCCTGGCATTTAGTAGGAGCTCAATAAATGTTGTTGAGTAAATAAATTAATGGAAATAAAAGAATCAATGGCATATTTCAATACTTCAAGGGAAACAGAGAAATTTACTATTTTTCTGAGATTAAGACTGGGGAGGAGCAGCTACATAGGGCAAGTACCTTGTAGAAAAGAATAGGACCAAGAACTAGTCTTCAGGACCTGGGGAAGTGGGGGGCCAGTCTGCAGACATTTTTCTGGCACAATTATAAAATGTTAGAAAATCCAAGCTTTATGGTATACACTTCCAGTGACAGGTGATGTGTTGCTTAAGGCAACTCATCTCATTTTCATGTCTTGCTAGTAGAAAATATTAGTTTTCACTTTAATATCTCTTCAGATATTTTATTTCAGTATTTCACAGCAACAACTATGCATGGCTCATGCTTAGCAGAAACAGAGAGGATTTCCTCGTTTGAAATAATGGTCCTTTCAAGAGGGGGGTACTTGAAAGGGTCGTTTCCACTTGGCAGACCGTGGTAGAATGGACGCATACGAGAGACAGAAAAGAGAAGAGAGAAGTGTGAAGAGTCTTCTCAACAAACAAAAAAAGAAAAGTAAACGAGGATTAGCTGCAGAACCATCAAACTATACTCCTGTATACATACAACTTGCCCACACACACACATACAAGTATACAAGTAAAGAAAACACGCAATTGGGGTTCCGGTTTGGGATTCTATAACCACCCCCAATCCCAGTGTTTTCATAAAGCAGCCTTCGTGTCTTCAGTTGCTGTGGACACATTGTAAGGAACCGGCCACTTGTCTTGTGTCCATGTCCTGTAACGACATACGCACTTTATTCTGCCAGCTACGAAGAAGTACTAGAGGGTTTAGTCAGGGAAGAGACATGATCAGACCTATGGCGAGTAAGATGAGGATTTTGGGTGACTTTTTTTTCCCATTCGTGGAGAAGATCACGGTGTTATTAACTGTGGCTATAGGAAGAAGGGGCATCGGTCTTGGAGAGGAAGACAATGAGCCAACCCAGGACATGCAGAGACCTACAGATGGAGACTCTCACTTACCCTAGAAGAGGAACCCACCCCCAAGTGTTGCCTGTGTAATTTTCCCACTTTCCCTAAGCTTTTCCCATAATGTCACTAATTTTATTGATCTATTTTATAGAATTTAGAACTACTAAAAAAATTTTTTTAAGTTTAATTAAAATGTGCCCTTTGATTGTCCTTTTTCTTTCAATTTACTATCAGAAAAGGCTTTCCCTGACAGAAAACAGGCTGCCTTTCTCCCAGGAGATTATGCTTGCTTAAGTCTTCAAAGTCTTCTTCATTTATCAGAGATTCCATGTCCTTACTCAATATGGAAGGACTAGTCCCTTGTTTAGGAGCCCTGGTGACACACTGGTTAACGAGCTTGGGTGCTAACCTAAAAGTCGGAGGTTGGAATCCACTAGCTGCTCCACAGGAGAAAGATGTGACAGTCTACTTCCATACAGATTTACAGCCTTGGAAACCCCGTGGGCAGTTCTACCCTGTCCTATAGGGTCACTAAAAGTCAGGATTGACTCAATGGCAGTGGGTAGTCCCTTGTTTATCATGATGTTGTTTATTGGGCCAGTTGTGAGGATTTATGTTTTCTTTATGTTAAGGTGTAATCCATAGTGAAGGCTGTGGTCTTTGTCTTCATCAAAGTAAGTGCTTCAAGTCCTTTTAACTTTCAGCAAGCAAGGTTGTGTCATCTGCATATCGCAGGCTGTTAATGAGTCTTCCGCCAATTCTGATGCCCATTCTTCTTCATATAGTTAAGCTTCTCGGATTATATGCTCAGCATACAGACTGAACAAGTATGGTGAAAGAACACAACCCTGGCGCACCCCTTTCTTTTGACTTTAAGTCATGCAGTATCCCCTTGTTCTGTACAAACAACTGCCTCTTGGTCTATGCACAGGTTCCGTGTGAACACAACTAAGTGTTCTGAAATTCCCATTCTTCGTGATGTTATCCATAATTTGTTATGATCCACACGGTCAAATGCCTTTGTGTAGTCAATAAAACACAGGTAAACATCTTTCTGATATTTTCTGCTTTCAACCAAGGTCCATCTGGCATAAGCAGTGAAATCCATTGTCCCATGTCCTCTTCTGAATCCAGCTTGAGTTTCTGGCAGTTACCTGTTATGTACTACTGTAATTGTTTTTTTTTTTTAATAATTTTTATTGTGCTTTAAGTGAAAGTTTACAAATCAAGTCAGTCTTTCACATATAAACTTATGTACACCTTACTACGTACTCCCATTTACTCTCCCCCTAATGAGTCAGCCCTCTCCCTCCTTCCAGTCTCTCCTTTTGTGACCGTTTTGCCAGTTTCTAACCCTCTCTACCCTCCCAACTCCCCTCTAGACAGGAGATGCCAACACAGTCTCAAGTGTCCACCTGATACAAGTAGCTCACTCCTCATCAACAGCTTTACGTAGACCAAGCAAGAGGCAGTCATTGGAACAGAACAAGGGGATAACTCATCGTTTAAAATCAGAAAGGGTGTGCGTCAGGGTTGTATCTTTTCATCATACTTTTTAATCTGAGCAAGTAATCTGAGAAGCTGGACTACATGAAGAAGAATATGACATCAGGATTAGTGGAAGACTCATCAACAACTTTGCTTGCTGAAAGCAAAGAGGATCTGAAGCACTTACAGGTGATGATCTAAAGACTATAGCCTTCAGTATGGATTACACCTCAACATAAAGAAAACAAAAATCCTCACAATTGGACCTATAAGTAACACTTCATGATAAAGGGAGAAAATATTGAAGTTGTCAAGAATTTATTTTTACTGGATCTACAATCAATGCCCATGGAAGCATCAGTCAAGAGATCAAATGACGTGCTGCATCTGGCAAATCGCCTGCAAAAGACCTCTTTAAAGTGTTGTAAAGCAAAGATGTCACTTTCAGGACTAAGGTGAGCCTGACCCGAACCAGTATGTTTTCAACCACCTCATATGCATGCAAAACCTGGACAATAACTAAGGAACACCAAAAAAGAATCGATGTCTCTGAATTATGGTATTGGCAAAGAATATCGAATATACCATGGATTGCCAGAAGAATGAACAGATCTGTCTTGGAAGAAGTACAGCCAGAATGTTCCTTAGAAGCAAGGATGGTGAGACTTATTCTCACATATTTTGACATGTTATCAGGAGGGATCAGTTCCTGGAGAAGGACACCATGCTTGGTAAGGTAAAGGGTCAGCAAAAAGGAGGAAGACTCTGGACAAGATGGATTGATGGCTCAAACATAGCAACAGTTATGAGGATGACATAGGACCTGGCAGTGTTTCATTCTGTTGCACATAGGGTCACTATGAGTCACAACCAACTCAATGACACCTAACAAAAACAACAACAAGGAGGCAGTCCTGGCAGTCTTTTGTAAGTGGTTTCACTCCTGATGTTGTTTGGGGAGCTCTCAAAAGATTTTTGATGTTTAATAAGTTTTTTTTTTCCTCCTTTCCAGAGGAAGGACATGCTGCTCCTATTATCATCTTTGGGACTGAACATAAACTGACAATGACAATTCTGTGTTCTTCACCAACATACAAGCGGCCAGGCACCTAAAGACCAATCATTGAACCAGGCATAGAGTCAAGGTAAACACTGGCTTCATTTCATGTTATGGGGCAGTTGTATAGGTAGGAAGAAGTAGGATTTTGGGCAGAATAATGAACAGGACTTTTAAGTCATATGAACACAAATTTTTAAAAAAAGGTTTGCTTTATTCTGACATTGTCCAAATATGTTAACCCATATTAACATGGGTTAATATGTTATATTTACTGATTTCCAATGTGCTATCCTGCCCCTGCTTCACACTCCATTATGAAGACCTAGTTATCTGCCTGTATTGCTAACTAGGATGGTCTGGGTGGACCAGCTCAGAAGCTGAGGAACTACAATAACTGACAATGGGATGTTGTGGAAGGGTTCAGGAGACCTGGATGTAATGCCCAACTCAGTCACCTACTGGTTCTAGGATTCTGATTTGTGTTTGTATGTTTATATTCATACATATTTATCGAACCATTGTAATAACTATTATAAAGTAAGCTCATAATAAATTATTGTCTAACTTTTCTTCCTCCTGAAATAACTGCTCCATTTCTAACCTCCAAATAAATATAAAAGGAGCTTACACTATCTTCCTCAATAGACATAAGTGTGGAGTTTTGGTATAAGAATGAGACTGATAGTTAACTTTAACCTATCCGAAAGCTCTTCCCACTGTTGTAAGAGAAAAACAAGTTTTCACCCACTATATTCTCAGTTACTAGGTTATCTTCTTCATGGAAAAAAACTCCTGTAATTATGGTAGTTGTGATCAAGGGAATAAAGATAATCAGGAGAAAAGAAATGGTCTTTATAGGGTTTGTCTAGCAATCCATCTGTAATAAGTAACAGCAAATGACATAATTCATTCCTCAAACTGGGGCCCAAAAGATGTTTTTTAGTAAAACTCAACCATCTGCTGAGTCTTTCCCTTTGTGTCTTTTCCACTCCTGTTTCCATCTAACCCACACACCTGGATTTTAAGGGGCTCTGGATCAGGAATCCATACTCCAGACAATAGAAAACCAATTACTAAAAAGAAATCTTTAATATGAATGTTATCTGCAAATTAAAAACTCAGCTTCTGTAAATACCATGAAAGCATACACAATTTATGGTTGTAGCTCTAAATTATTTTAATCCCTGAAAAAGATCCTCAAGAGGAAGATATGGAGATATTCACAAGAAGGATTGGTTTAAGGCCAGGACCCATCTGTCATGGATTGACTTATGTCCCCCCCAAAAATGTGTGTGTCAATATGGCTGGGCCATGATTTCTAGTATTGTGGGGTTGTCCTCCATTTTGTGATTGTAATTTTATGTTAAAGAGGATTGGAGTGGGATTGTAACATACTTACCCAGGTCACATTCCTGATCCAATGTAAAGGTGGTTTCCCTGGTGTGTGGCCCGCGCCACCTTTTAACTCTCAAGAGATAAAAAGGAAAGGGAAGCAATCAGAGAGATGAGGACCTTATACTATCAAGAAAGCAGCACGAGGAGCAGAGCTCATCCTTTGCACCTGGAGTCCCTGCACCTGAGAAGCTGCTTGATGAGGGGAACATTGGTGACAAGGAATCTTCCTCCAGAGCCTACAGAGATAAAGCCAACCCCTGGAGCTGACACCCTGAATTTGGATTTGTAACCTACTAGACTGTGAGAGAATAAATTTCTCTTTGTTAAAGCTATCCACTTGTGATATTTCTGTTATTAAAGCACTAGATGACTAAGACACTACCCTAGGTACATTTTTTTTTTCTTGATGGGAGAAAGAGAGCTTCCTTTTAAATTCTACCTTTTCTTTTGCTTTCTTTCTTTAAAAAATGCAATATTTTATTTGAGAAAGTCAACTGATGAATTTGTTTTTACTCATCAAAACCTTACCACAGATTCTTTTCTCAGAGAAAGAGACAGCCAGATCCTGAAAAAAGAGAGAGAGAAAAAAGGAGGTGTTTGAGAATTATAAGATAAACAGTATCACCCATAAGTCCTGTTCTCCTCTTATATATATATATATACATATATTTTAAAATCATCTATCTGAGACCAAATGGTCAATATTTAGCCTAAAGCAAAGATAAGAGGTTCAGGAGGGGCAGGTAAGAAAGAATAATGGAACTGGAACAAGCAGAACAGAAAAAATGAGAATGTTGATGCAATGTAGAAAATATAACCAGTGTCACTGAACAATATGCATAGAAATTGTTAACTGGGAATCTAATTTGCTGTGTAAACTTTCACCAAAAATGCAATAAAATCCTTTTTAAAAAAATAAAGAAATAAAAAAAATAATAAATGAGAACCTATCACACTTTTCTCAGTTGTTTTAAAATGGGAACAAAATAGTTCTATTAAAATTCTTTAACACAGATTAGTGAATAATGTAAATGATGTCGAGAGCAATATTTCCTTACAAACAAAGGAGTTACATACAAAAAAATTAAAAGAGTATTTGGGTAGTGTGTTCTGAAGGAAATTTCATAGCCCTTTCTTCTACTATCATCCAAAAAGAAAAAAAGCTTCCTCACTAGGTGCCATGGTGTTTGAAATGCAACTATTAGAAATATGTCTATTTCAGTGATATATTGTCTTCTCCCCTTGGTCCATTTGTTTGTTGTTTTTATAAAAAAAAAATACCCTGGAGAGCAATCATAACTGAGTCACTGATACTTTAGTATAAATTAATCACAAAAATTTTTTCAGTCTTAGGAGAATTTTTATGAGCACTCTAGCTTCTGGGTTGGGCATGCATCCAGGAAGAAATTGACAAAGGAGAATAAGAAGAAAAGGACAGACACAGAAATGGTTAAATCCTTACTGGTTTAACTAGATCTCTAACCCTATGGCCCGCAACACCCTTCAGATCTCTTCCTCTCTTTCGTGCCATATTTTCTGAGGCCATTATCAGTCATTGCACATGTGAGAGCACACGCATGCCTGTGGGTGGGTATATATGTCTAGATACCAGTATCCAGTCTTATTATGAGTATGATTTTATCTATGATCACTTGGAAAGGGTGTCAGAGAAAAAGAAGAGCTCAGAAATTCAGTGCAATGATTAAGGTTATATGTCAACTTGGCTAGATCATGATTCTCAGTGGTTTTGCAGATATTGTGTAATCATCCTCCTTTTTGTGATCTGATGTGAGCAGCCAATCAGTTGAAAGGGGAGTTTCCTTGGGGGTGTGGCCTACATTCAATATATATATAGATGTTCTGTCAAAGCTTGCCCACTCTGGATCCTGCATCCAACTCGTCATCCTCTGACCTCTGGTTCTTGGGATGTGAGCCAGCAGCCCACCAACTGACCTGTAGATTTTGTAATTCTCCAGCTACCACAGCCCCCTGAGCCAGCAACCTGCTATCTGTCCTGCACATTTTGGGTTCATTAGCCCCTGCAACCACATAAGTCAAGAGAAGCCTCCAGTCTGACATGTGACCCTGTGGACTTGGAACTTTCCAGCCTCCACAACTCTGTGAACCATTTCCTTAAAATAAACCTCTCTCTCTCTCTCTATATATATATGCTTCACTGGTTTGGCTTCTCTAGAGAACCTAGCATAAGACATCTGGTACTGGGAGCAAGGAGAAGATGGCAGAAGAGTCAGACTATTCATGTTGTCCCTCTTACTACTAAGACCTGAAGAAACAAGTGAGTTGGATATATATGACAATCTAGGAACCCTCATCATCAAAGACAAAGCTGAAGAATCAGACTGAGTGTCAGGTACCCCAGAGCCCAGTGCCGTCGAGTCGATTCCGACTCATAGCGACCCTATAGGACACAGTAGTGGCAGGTAGAGGGAGAGAAATTCAAAAACAGTGAAAATGGGGAATTACAGACTGTGGAATCACTGGTGTCCTGCTAGCTGAATCTGCACAGCACACACAGGCTGAGGCAAGCGGCAACATACCAAGCTGAAACCCACCCCATCTGGGGCAGCCATGCAGCGGTGAATCTGCACACACCTCCAGAGCCAGAAGGAGTGAAACAAGACCTGCAAAAGTCAAGTGCAAGATCCCAATCCACCATGTGCCCCTCCCCTACCAGGGCTCCACAGCCAGGGAGCATTTCCCTTCCTCCACCAATCCCCCTCCCAGGTCCAAAGCCAGTCCTGTGGCATTCAACAACTCCACACCCTCTAAGCTGAGAACTCATGGCTGGATCCAGAGGCACCAGCTCCTTCACCCAGCCACTGGCATAGGGTGTCCATGGACTTGCAGTGCTCTTTACCCCCACCCCTGTGCCTAGTGGGCTGATCCAAACACTTCATGCCTTCATTAGGATAACATGGGCAGGGCATCCATCTGAAGCCAAGTGGGAGCTGCAGATTTGTAATATTCGACATCATCCCACCACCTAAGAAGGGGCTCACCAACCCACACCAGGGGCCTGAGAGCCAGTGGTACAACCCACTCTATCAAGCCACCCACCATAGGGGCCTGAGAATTAGTGGTGCCTCCTAATCCCTCCAGCCAACTGCACCACCCGGGAACCAGCTGCACTATGCCCCCCACCACTATGTGCTGTAGTGGACAGGGGCATGCCCTCCATCCAGGGACTTAGAGACAGCTGGCAGCTCGTTGCCTTGCCCCTGTATTGCCCCCCATTGCAACCAGAGACCAGTGTCTGCTCCGAACACCCCCAAGCAACCCTGCCTACATAAGACTATAGATGACAGTTTCCACACCACACACTTGGTGACCAATGACCCAGGCACCTGTGACCTGAACAACTGCACCTCTGCAAGAACAGTGAACAGACTCCCAGGCTCACACACCTAGTATTTGCTCTGGCCACCTGAAGACAGGTGGTGAGGGCTTCACTGATGCCAACAATCAAAGTAGTGCACACACTCAGCCTACTTGGACATATCAAAACAAAACAAAAATATAGGATGCAGTAAACAAAAATACAAGAAATATGTAAATATAATAACTTATTGATGCCTCGGACATACAGTCAATATCAAATCACATAAAGAAGCAGGACAAGATGGCTCCAGCAACCAACCAAAATAAAGAACCGGAAAAACTTCTGAAGGAAGATAAGGCAATGGAACTACATGATAAAGAATTCAAAAGACTAATATACAGAGCTTTCTGAAAGATCAGGAAGGTGATCAGGCAAAACACAGACCAAACTAAGGAACAAACCGATAAAGCAATAGAAGAAATCAGGAAAACAATACAAGAATAAAACAACAGAATAAACAGTCTGTTAGATATCATACAGAGACCCAAAAAACCCAGTGCTGTTGAGTCCATTCTGACTCATAGTGACCCTATGGGACAGAGCAGAACTGTCCCATAGAGTTTCCAAGGAGTGCCTAGTGGATTTAAACTCCCAACCCTTTGGTTAGCAGCCATAGCACTTAACTACTATGCCACAAGGGTTTCCCCATACAGAGACAGCAAGTAGAAATCTAAAAGATTCAAAAATTTTTTCAGAATTAGACAACTCTACAGAAGGTCATAGGAGCAAAATTGAGATAATAGAAGTCAGAATTAGTAAGACTGAAGACAAATCCTTCAATCAATTTGTTTGAGGAAAAATCAGAAAAAAATAATGGGAAAAAAAAATGAAGAAAGCCTAAGAATTATGTGGGACAATTTCAAGAGAAAAGTCCCACAAGTGATTGGAGTACCAAAACGGGGAACAGGGGGGAGTAATGGAAAACACAGAGGAATTGTTGAAGATTTGCTGGCAGGAAATTACCCTAATCACTAAAGATAAGAAGATATCTATCCAAGAAGCTTAATGAACCTCATACATGATAGACCCAAAAAGAAAGCCACCACACATATCATAATTGAACTTGCCAAAACCAGACAAAAAGAAAGAATTCTGAGAGTGATTAGGGATAAACGAAAAGTCACCTAAAAAGGAAAAGAAATAACACTAAACTCTGGTCACTCAGCAGAAACTATGCAGGCAAGATGGCAATGGAATGACATATACAAAACCTTGAAGGAAAAAAATTGCAGCCAAGAATTATATATCCAGCAAAATTGTCTCTCAAATATTATGGTGAAATTAAGTCACTTCCAGATAAACAGGAATAAAGGGAATTTGAAGAAGAAGGAAAAAGAAAAAAAGACCAAAATTACAAAAAATATTAAAGGGAGTCTTCCAGTTTTTTTTTTAACAACCAACATCAGACAACAATCTAAGACTAAGGCACAGGACAGATCAACTAGATATCAACCCAGATAAGGAATTCACAAAAACAAATCAAAGCTAAAAGACTGAAATTAGGGATGAAACTAGAGACAAGAATATGTAAACAATGACAACGTCAAAACAAAAAGAGGGAATAAATGGTGTAGTCATAGAACTTCCAAATGGACGGGAAGTCAAGGTGAAGCAAGAACTACAAGACCAGTTTAAACTTAGAAAAATGAAGGTAAACTTCAAGGTAAACACAAAGGAAGCTAACAAATCTGTACATCAAAAGAAAAAAGAAGAAAAACATAAAGACTCAGAAAACACAAAACCAACAGTAATGAAAGAGATGAAAAGAAAACACATAAACAAAAAGAGCTCAGCACAGAAAATTAAGCGAAACAAAGAAGCTGTCAACAACACACACACACACAAAAAACTTAAAAAGGACAGCAGTAAATTCATACTTATCAATAATTACTCTGAATGTAAATGGCCTAACTGCACCAGTAAAGAGACAGACTGGCAAAATGGATAAAAAAGCATGATTCATCAATACACTGTCAATAAGAGACACACCTTAGACACAAAGACATAAACAAACTAAAACTCAAAGGATGGAAAAAAAATATATCAAGCAAACAATAACCAAAAAAGAGCAGGAGTGGCAATATGAATCTCTGACAAAATAGACTGTAGAGGAAAATCCACCATAAAGATAAGGAAGGACACTGTACAATGATGAAAGGGCCAATATACTAGGAAGACATAGTCATAATAAATATATATGCACCTAATGACGAATCTCCAAAATACATAAAAAACTCTAACAGCATTGAAAACAGAAGTAGGCAGTTCTACAATAATAGTAGGAGATTTCAGCACACCACTTTCAGTGAAGGACAGAACATCTAGAAAGAAACTCAATAAAGGCACAAAAATGTCTAAATGCCAAAACCAACCATCTCAACCTCTTAGACATATACAGAATACACCACCCAATAGCAGCAACATACACATTCTTTTCCAGCACGCATAGAACATTCTCCGGAATAGACCACATTTTAGGCCACAAAGCAAGCCTTAAAAAAATCCAAAACATCAAAATAATACAAAGCATCTTCTCTGATCATAATGCCATAAAAGTAAAAAGAAGTAGAAACCAATAATAGAAACATCAAGGAAAAAAAAAATCAAATACATGGAAATTGAACAACATCTCGCTTAAAAACTACTGGGTAACACAAGAAATCAAGGATGGGATTAAAAAATTCATAGAATCAAATAAGAATGAAAACAATTCCTATCATAACCTTTGGGACACAGCAAAAGCAGTGCTTAGAGGTCAATATATAGTAATAAACACACATATCATAAAAAGAAGAAAGGGCCAAAGTCAAAATATTAATCCTACAACTTGAACAAATAGAAGGAGAGCAAACCAAAGGAGCCCTCAGGGACCAGAGGAAAGAAAACAATAAGATTAGAGCAGAAATAAGTGAAACAGAGAATAGAAAAACAATTGAAAGAATCAACAAGACCAAAAGTTGGCTCTCTGAAAAGATCAACAAACCATTGTCCAAACAGACAAAAGAAAAACAGGAGAGAAAGCAAACAACCCATATAAAAAATGAGACAAGTGATATCACAACAGACCTGATTGAAATAAAAAGGATCATAATGGAATACTATGAAAAATTGTACTCCAAAAAAATTGAAAACCTAGAAGAAATGGACAAATGTCTTGAAACACACTGCCTACCTAAACTAACAGAAACTGAGGTAGAAAAACTGAACAGACCCGTAACAAATGAAGCGACAGAAGGGGTTAAAAAAATAAAAAACCTCCCAATCAAAAAAAGCCCTGGCCTGGACAGATTTACAGGCGAATTCTACCAAACTTTCAGAGAAGAACTAACATCAATACTACTCACTGTATTTCAGAGCATAAAAAAGGAAGGAATATTCTTGAACTCAGCCAGCATAACCCTGATACAAAAGCCAGACAAAGATAACACAAAAACAGAAAACTACAGACGAATATCCCTCATGAACATAGATGCAAAAATCCTCATCAAAATTCTAGCCAATACAATTCAACCACATAAAAAAAAAAATAAAAGATCATGACCAAGTGGGATTAATAGCAGGTGTGCAGGATGGTTCAACATTAGGAAATCCATTAAGGTAATCCACCACATAAATAAAACAAGAGAAAAGAACCACATGATCTTATCAATCGACACAGAAAAGGCGTGTGAAAAAGTCCAACACCCATTCCTGATTAAAAACTCTCAGCTAAATAGGAATGGAAGGGAAATTACTCAATATAACAAAGGGCATTTATACAAAGCCAACAGCCAAAATCATTCTAAACAAAGAGAGACTAAAGGCATTCTCCCTGAGAATGGGAAGCAGACAAGGATGCCCTTTATCAGCACTCTTATTCAACTCTGTTGGAAGTCCTAGCTAGAGCAATAAGGCAAGAAGAAGAAATAAAGGGCTTCCAAATAGGTAAGGAAGAGGTAAAACTACACTTATTTGTAGACTATATGATCTTATACACTGAAAACCCCAAAGAATCCACAAGAAAGCAACTGGAACTAATAGAAGATTTCAGCAAAGTAGCAGGACACAAGATTAACATGCAAAAATCAGTTGTATTTCTCTACACCAACAAACAGAACTTCAAAAAGGAAATCACTAAATCAATATCATTTACAATAGTCCCCAAGAAGATAAAGTACTTAAGGAATAAATCTAACCAGGTATGTAAAAGTCCTACACAAAGAAAACTACAAAGCACTATTGCAAGGAACTAAAAGAGAGCTGTGTAAGTAGAAAAACATACCATGCTCATGGATAGGAAGACTCAACATTGCGAAAATATCGATTCTACCCAACATGATCTACAGATACAATGGAATCCTGATCCAAATTCCAATAGCATTCTTTAACAAGATGGAGAAACAAATCACCAACTTTATATGAAAAAGGGAGAGGTCTCAGATAAGTAAAGCATTACATAAGAAGAACAATGTGGGAGGCCTCACACTACCTGATTTTAGAACTTATTATACAGCCATGGTAGCCAAAACAGGCTGGTACTGATACAACAACAGACACATAGACCAGTGAAACAGAATTGAGAGCTCAGACGTAAATGCATCCATCTATGAGCAGCTGATATTTGACAAAGGTATAAAGTCAGTTAAATGAGGGAAAAGACAGTCTCTTTAACAAATGGTGCTGGCATAACTGGATCTCCATCTGTAAAAAAAAATGAAACAAGATCCATATCTCATGCCATACACAAAAACTAACTCAAAATAGATCAAAGACCTAAATACAAAATCTAAAATGATAAGGATCATTGAAAAAAAAAATAGGGACAATACTAGGGCAGAAAATATGGCATAGTTAGTATATGAACAATAACTAACAATACACAAATACCAGAAGAGAAACTTGATAACTGGAAACTCCTAAAAATTAAACACTTATGCTCATCAAAAGACTTGACCAAAAAAGTAAACAGAAAACCTACAGACCTGTAAAAAAAATTTGACTATGACATATCCTACAAGGGTCTAATCTCTAAAATCTACAAGATGCCACAACACCTCAATGACAAAAACTTAAATAATCCAATTTAAAAATGGACAAAGGACACGAACAGAAATTTCACTGCAGACATTCAGATGGCTAACAAGACATACAAGGAGGTATTCTCAAACATTAGCCATTCTCAAACATTAGCCATTAGAGAAATGAAAATCAAAACGACAATGAGATACCATCCAACAGGACAATAATGGCACTAATTCAAAAAACAGAAAATAACAAATGTTGGAGAGATTGAGGGGAGATTGGATAAGACGTTTGTGTGTTTGTTGTTGTAATTAGGTGCCATCCAATCGGTTACGACTCATGGTGACTCCACGTACAACATAAGGAAACACTACCTCGTCCTGCACCATCCTCACATTTGTTGCTATGTTTGAGTCCATGTTGCAGTCACTGTGTCAGTCCATCTGGTTGAGGGTGTGGCTTTTTTTCACTGACCCTCTACTTTAACAAGCATGATGTCCTTCTCCAGGAACTGGTCCTTCCTGATAACATGTCCAAAGTACATAAGACAAAGTCTTGTCATCCTTACTTCTAAGGAGCATTCTTGTTGTACTTCTTCCAAGACAGATTTGTTCGTTCTTCTGGAAGTCTGTGGTATATTCAATATTCTTCACCAACACCGTAATTCAAATCATCAATTCTTCTTCATTCTTCCTTATCCATTGTCCACCTTTCACATGCATATGAGGCAATTGAAAATAGTATGTCTCTGGCTAGGCACACCTTAGTCCTCAAAATGACATCTTTGCTTCACAACACTTTAAAGAGGTCTTTTGCAGCGGTTTTGCTCGATGCACATTGGTCATTTAATTTCTCGACTGCTGCTTCCAAGGATCCAAGTAAAATGAAATCCTTGCTTCCAAGGATCCAAGTAAAATGAAATCCTTGACAACTTCAATATTTTCTCCATTTATCATGATGTTGTTTACTGGTCCAATCGTGAGAATTTTTGTTTTCTTCAGGTTGAAGCGCAGTGCATACTGTAGGCTGTAGTCTTTGATCTTCATCAGTAAGTGTGCCAAGTCCTCTTCACTTTCAGCAAGCAAGGTTGTGTTACCTGCATAATGCAGGCTGTTAATGAGTCTTCCTCCAGTCATGTTGCCACATTCTTTTTCATATCATCTAGTTTCTCAGATGATTGGCTCAGCACGAATAACTATGGTGAAAAGATACAACCCTGATGAATGCCTTTCCTGATTTTAAACCCTGCAGTATCACCTCATTCCATTTGAAAAATAATGCTATCAGTGATAGGATATTATCCATAAGCCTACAAGGAAGTCCAGTTAATATGACTATTATTCACAGTTACACACCAACCATTAATGCCAAAGACGAAGTAAATCAAGATTTTTACCAACTTCTGCAGTCTGAAATTGATCAAACATGCATTCAAGATGCATTGAGAATTACTGGTGATTGATGCAAAAGTTGGAAACAAAGAAGAATCAGTAGTCGGAAAATATATTCCTGTTGATAGAAATCACGCTGGAGATTTCATGATAGAATTTTACAAGATCAATGACCTATTCACTGGAAATACCTTTTTTCAACAACGTGTTTTTTTTACACACGTGAACCTCACTGGAGTACACAGGAATCAAACTGACTGTATCTGTGGAAAGAGACTATAGAGAAGCTCAATATCATGAGACAGAACAAGGCCAGGGGCTGACTGGGGAACAGACCAGCAATTGCTCATATGCAAGTTCAAGTTGAAGCTGAAGGAAATTAATACAAATTCACAAGGTCAAAGTACAAAATTGATTATATCCCATATGAATTTAGAGAGAATCTCAAGAATAGATTTGACATAGATTTGTGTGCTGGAGTGTGGGAAATTAATCAAATATCTTGGCTTTCTCCCGTCTTTTATTCCATTACCAAGCCAAACCAACACCACAGCCGCGAGGTGGATTCCTACTCACAGCTACCCTGTGGGACAGAGTGGAACTGCCCCACAGGGTTTCCAAGGCTGTAAATCTTTACGGAAGCAGATGACCACATCTTCCTCCTGCAGAGAGGCTGGTGGGTTTGAACTGCAGACCTTTTGGTTAGCAGCCAAGTGTTTTAATGATTGTGCTACCAGGGTTTTTCCTTATACAGTACTTATTATAAAATAAGATGTAAATCCATCTAGTGAGTTTTCAGTTGTACTCATGTTAGTTGTATCATATTAGGGGCAAGTATGACTTTATAAAGTTTATTTATAAAGACAATTATAATTGTCTTTATTTAGAGATTACGTACGGTTTAAGGAGATGTGTACCGGCAGTTTCCCCTGAGACTCACTCTTGCTCTCACAGCTTCAGGAAATCAAGCTTTCCTTTGTTAATTTGATGCCACCATAAGAATACTGGGGGGAACCCTTGTGGCAGAGTGGTTAAGTGCTATAGCTGCTAATGAAAAGGTCAGTAGTTTGAATCCACCAGGTGCTCCTTGGAAACTCTACGGGACAGTTCTACTCTGTCCTGTAGGGTCACTATGAGTTGGAATCGACTCAACGGCAATGTTATAAGAACATTGTATGACCCTATTAAGGGATAGAAAGCTTCCTACACAATGTTTTTGTTAGGTGCTGTCAAGTCAGCTTCAACTCATAGTGACCCTATGTACAACAGAATGAACTGCTGCCTGGTTCTTTGTCATCCTCATAATTGTTACTATGTTTTAGCCCAAAGTTGTAGCCACTGTGTCACTCTATCTCATTGAGGGTCTTCCTGTTTTTTGCTGAACCTCTACTTTATCAAGCATGATGGCCTTCTCCAGGGACTGATTCCTTCTGATGATATGTTCAAAGTATGTAAGACAAAGTTTTGCCAGCCTTGCTTCTAAGGAGTGTTCTGGCTGTACTTCTTCCAAGACGGATTTGTTTGTTCTTCTGGCAGTCCATGGTACATTCAAGATTCTTTTCCAACAGGACAAGAAAGCTCCTAGGGAGCCCTGAATTGTCTAGGTGACCCTGGCTGTAGTTTTTTTAAAAAAAAAATTAATATAGGCTGTAGTTTAGGTTATATTAATTCACTTTTACCACACACTCAGGTCATATAGCTCTAGTGATTTGATCTTAACTTTTTTAAGTTTTTTGTTTCTGTCTTAGGCTGTATGCTCTAGAGAAGTGAAACCATATATAAACGTAGAGAGAGAGAGAGAGACAGAGGGAGCCCTGATGGCACGGTGGTTAAGAGCTACCAAGATGAATTTGAATCCACCAGCCGCTCCTTGGAAACCCTGTGGAGAGAGAGATTTATATCAAGGAAATGGCTCACACAGTTGTAGAGGCTGGAAAGTCCCAAGTCTGTGGGCCAGACTGGAGGCCTCCTCCAACTCATGTAGCTGCAGGTGCTGGTGAACCCAAGATCCAGACAGCAGAGGCCAACAAATCCCAAGATCAGTAGGCAAACTACTAGCTCAAGCCCCAAGAACTAGAAGTCAGATGAACAGGAGCCAGCTGGGTCCAGAGCAAGAAAAAGCCAGGGAATCTTGCTAGAAAGTTCACCTGTATTGGATGTAGGCCACACCCCCAAGGAAACTCCCTTTCAACTGATTGGCTACTCATAGCAGATCCCATCGTGGAGGCAGTCGCATTATATCAGATCTCATTGTGGAAGTGATTACATCATCCTACAACTGCCAAACTACATTATAACTACCAAACCACTGAGAGTCATGGCCCAGCCAAGTTGACACACAACATTAATGATCACAGTTTCCCTACAGATATTAACATGTCCCTTCACAGATTCAATGATATATCTCAATATTACTATATGAACTCATCTGTGCTGACTTCTTAAATATTTCAGTCTATGTTCAAACTCTGTACTTTAGTGTTCTAAATAACAGAGTTTTGTTAACATTGTCAACAACTTCATAACTAATCTCTAGGTTCTGTCACGCTGAAGCTCAATATTTGCTTTTTCCAAAAGGGAGAGAGTTGAACCTAAAGGTTGGTGATTTTCTTTTAGAATAAAAGACTCTTCCCCAACTCCTACTTCAGACATTGCTTAGTATTTACAGGGCCAGCAGTAGGTTCTTGCCTTTTAGGCCCACTGGATGCTGAGGTTTGAAATAGTAGAGAAGGCTGAATGGCGGACAGTGGAAAGAAATGCTCTGAGGCATTCCTTTGTAGGACAGGGCTTGCTCAGGATGGCTCTCACCCAGACTGAGCATTTCAGAAACACAAATCACCTACTTAAAATGATTGAAACAATTGAGCATCCAAATATATACTGGCTCATAACTTGTGTTACACCCTATTTAGATCGTCAGGCACTTAACCCACTAATAGATATCCTTACAGAGGAAAGCTATGTAATCTGTATCAGTGATTCTCAAACTATCAGTGGGAAAGGGCCTGTTTTTTTCCTTTTTTTTAAGTGATTTTCAAATTATTGCCAAATTATTGTCAACAACTTACAGATGTGTAAAATACACTAAAAATAATCACGAGGAAAAATTTATTTTAAAAAGATAGACAAAACACTAGCCCCCAATTTTAAATTTATTATTACTCCATTTTTTAATTTTTATTATTAAATTCAACATAAATTACATTTCAGTAAGTATAATCAGAATAAACATAGCATAGGGAAAAAGAATTTTAAAAAACTGTATCTTTTGCATTGAGAGTATGCACATAGGTCTAGGGCCCACACTTTGAGTAGTACCGACGTAGAAGGCTTGGCTTTGGAGTCAGAGCTACCTGGTTTTGTGTTGGTCTTTTACTGGCTGTGTGACCTGAGACAACTTACTTCTCTTAGCCTCTGTAAAGCGTGAATAATAATAACACCACGAAAGGCTACTGTGAGGATCAGGTAAGGCAATGACCTTACCAGTGTTAAGGTCTGGGAGGAAATTCTCAAAAACAATAGCCAGGATATTCGTGAAGGGATCGGCATGGGAAAGGTCCAAAGTGGTTTGGTGAAAAGTATAAAGAGCACCCATGCACCTAGCTTCAGTGTACCATCCAATAAAAGAAGTCAGATATACATCGAAAATTCACAGAGCAATGCACTAAAAAATTAGTAAGAGAGTTCAGCAAGGTTGCTAGGTACAAATTCAATTTACACTATCAATATCCAACAAGAAATTGAAATGAAAACGAGATGCCATTCATAATGTCAAGAATCTCTAAAGTTTCCAGGAATAGAAATAACAAGGAATATATAAAAACATACTGTTAAAACTTTTAACTCTGTTAAAAGCCAATGAAGAAGACATGAATAATGGATAGATGACTGAATTAATGGAATTAGTTGGTATTATGTCTGTCAATTCTCCAAATTAATCTAGATATTCGATGTGTTCCAGTGAAAACTCAAGCTGGATTTTTTTTTTAAATAATTTTTATTGTGCTTTAAGTGAAAGTTTACAAATCAAGTCAGTCTGTCACATGTAACCTTATATACACCTTACTCCATACTCCCCACCTACCCTCCCCCTAATGAGTCAGCCCACTCCCTTCCTCCAGTCTCTCCTTTCGTGACCCTTTTGCCAGTTTCTAACCCTCTCTACCCTCCCATCTCCCCTCCAGACAGGAGATGCCAATACAGTCTCAAGTGTCCATCTGATACAAGTAGCTCACTCTTCATCGGCATCTCTCTCCAGCCCATTGTCCAGTCCCTCCCATGTCCGATGAGTAGTCTTCGGGAATAGTTCCTGTCCTGGGCCGACAGAAGGTTTGGGGACCATGACCACCGGGATTCCTCTAGTCTCAGTCAGACCATCAAGTCTGGTCTTTTTATGAGAATTTGGGGTCTGCATCCCACTGTTCTCCTGCTCCCTCAGGAGTTCTCTGTTGTGTTCTCTGTCAGGGCAGTCATCAGTTGTGGCCGGGCACCATCCAGTTCTTCTGGTTTCAGGATGATGTAAGTCTCTAGTTCATGTGGCCCTTTCTGTCACAGGCTTATAGTCACCGTGTGACCTTGGTGTTCTTCATTCTCCTTTGATCCAGGTGGGTTGAGACTCATCGATGCATCTTAGATGACCGCTTGTTAGCATTTAAGACCCCAGACGCCACACTTCTAAGTGGGATGCAGACTGTTATCACAATAGAGTTTATTATGCCAATTGACTTAGAAGTCCCTTTAAGCCGTAGTCCCCAAACCCCCACACTTGCTCCACTGACCTTCGAAGCATTCAGTTTATCCTGGAAACTTCTTTGCTTTTGGTCCAGTCCAGTGGAGCTGACCTTCCCTGTATTGAGTATTGTCCTTCCCTTCACCTAAAGTAGTTCTTATCTACTAACTAATCAGTAAATAACCCTTTCCCACCCTCCCTCCCTCCCCCCTCTCATAACCACAAAAGAATGTGTTCTTCTCAGTTTATACTATTTCTCAAGAACTTATAATAGTGGTCTTATACAGTATTTGTCCTTTTGCATCTAACTAATTTCACTCAGCATAATGCCTTCCAGGTTCCTCCATGTTATGAAATGTTTCACAGATTCGTCACTGTTCTTTATCGATGCGTAGTATTCCATTGTGTGAATGTACCATAATTTATTTAACCATTCATCTATTGATGGACACCTTGGTTGCTTCCAGCTTTTTGCTATTGTAAACAGAGCTGCAATGAACATGGGTGTGCAGATATCTGTTCGTGTAAAGGCTCTTATTTCTCTAGGGTATATTCCGAGGAGTGGGATTTCTCGGTTGTATAGCAGTTCTATTTTTAACTTTTTAAGAAAATGCCAGATAGATTTCCAAAGTGGTTGTACCATTTGACATTCCCACCAGCAGTGTATAAGAGTTCCAATCTCTCCGCAGCCTCTCCAATGTTTACTATTTTGTGTTTTTTGGATTAATGCCAGCCTTGTTGGAGTGAGATGGAATCTCATCATAGTTTTAATTTGCATTTCTCTAATGGCTAATGATCGAGAACACTTTCTCATGTGTCTGTTAGCTGCCTGAATATCTTCTTTAGTGAAGTGCGTGTTCATATCCTTTGTCCACTTCTTGATTGGGTTGTCTGTCTTTTTCTGGTTGAGTTTTAACAGAATCATATAGATTTTAGAGATCAGGCGCTGGTCAGAGATATCATAGCTGAAAATTTTTTCCCAATCTGTAGGTGGTCTTTCTTCTCTTTTGGTGCAGTCTTTAGATGAGCATAGGTGTTTGATTTTTAGGAGCTCCCAGTTATCGGGTTTCTGTTCGTCATTTTTGGTAATGTTTTGTATTCTGTTTATGCCTTGTATTAGGGCTCCTAGGGTTGTCCCTATTTTTTCTTCCATGATCTTTATTGTTTTAGTCTTTATGTTTAGGTCTTTGATCACTTGGAGTTAGTTTTTGTGCATGGTGTGAGGTATGGGTCCTGTTTCGTTTTTTTGCAAATGGATATCCAGTTATGCCAGCAGCATTTGTTAAAAAGACAATCTTCTGCCCAATTAACTGACACTGGGCCTTTGTCAAATATCAGCTGCTCATATGTGGATGGATTTATATGTGGGTTCTCAATTCTGTTCCATTGGTCTATGTGCCTGTTGTTGTACCAGTACCAGGCTGTTTTGACTACTGTGGCTGTATAATATGTTCTAAAATCAGGTAGAATGAGGCCTCCCACTTTCTTCTCCTTTTTCAGTAATGCTTTACTTATCCGGGGCTTCTTTCCCTTCCATATGAAGTTGGTGATTTGTTTCTCCATCACTTTAAAAAATGTCATTGGAATTTGGATCGGAAGTGCATTGTATGTATAGATGGCTTTTGGTAGAATAGACATTTTTACTATGTTAAGTCTTCCTATCCATGAGCAAGGTATGTTTTTCCACTCACGTAGGTCCGTTTTAGTTTCTTGTAGTTGTACTTTGTAGTTTTCTTTGTATAGGTCTTTTACATCTTTGGGAAGATTTATTCCTAAGTATTTTATCTTCTTGGGGGCTACTGTGAATGGTATTGATTTGGTGATTTCCTCTTCAATGTTCTTTTTGTTCGTGTAGAGGAATCCAACTGATTTTTGTATGTTTATCTTGTAACCTGAGACTCTGCCAAACTCTTCTATTAGTTTCAGTAGTTTTCTGGAGGATTCCTTAGGGTTTTCTGTGTATAAGATCATGTTATCTGCAAATAGAGAAATTTTACTTCCTCCTTGCCAATCCGGATGCCCTTTATTTCTTTGTCTAGCCTAATTGCTCTGGCTAGGACCTCTAGCACAATGTTGAATAAGAGCGGTGATAAAGGGCATCCTTGTCTGGTTCCCATTCTCAAGGGAAATGCTTTCAGGCTCTCTCCATTTAGAATGATGTTGGCTGTTGACTTACAAAAAAAAGACTTATAGATGCCCTTTATTATGTTGAGGAATTTTCCTTCAATTCCTATTTTGGTGAGAGTTTTTATCATGAATGGGTGTTGGACTTAGTCGAATGCCTTTTCTGCATCAATTGATAAGATCGTGTGGTTTTTGTCTTTTGTTTTATTTATATGGTGGATTACATTAATGGTTTTTCAAATATTAAACCAGGCTTGCGTTAAAAAAAAGAAAAAAATTTTTTTGGTTGTGGTGGATTATTTTTTTGATATGTTGTTGAATTCTTTTGGCTAGAATTTTGTTGAGGATTTTTGCATCTATATTCATGAGGGATATAGGTCTGTAATTTTCTTTTTTTGTGATGTCTTTATCTGGTTTTGGTATCAGGGAGATGATGGCTTCATAGAATGAGTTAGGTAGTATTCCATCATCTTCTATGCTTTGAAATACCTTTAGTAGTAGTGGTGTTAACTCTTCTCTGAAAGTTTGGTGGAACTCTGCAGTGAAGCGGTCTGGGCCAGAGCTTTTTTTTGTTGGGAGTTTTTTGATTACCTTATCAATCTCTTTTTTTGTTATGGGTCTATTTAGTTGTTCTGCTTCTGATTATGTTAGTTTAGGTAGGTAGTGTTTTTCTAGGAATTCATCCATTTCTTGTAGGTTTGCAAATTTGTTAGAGTACAATTTTTCGTAATAATCTGATATGATTCTTTTAATTTCAGTTGGGTCTGTCGTGATATGGCCCATCTCGTCTGTTATTTGGGTTATTTGTTTCCTGTATCTCTTTAGTCAGTCTGGCCAATGGTTTATCAATTTTGTTAATTTTTTCAAAGAACCAGCTTTTGACTTCATTAATTCTTTCAATTGCTTTTCTGTTCTCTATTTCATTTAGTTCAGCTCTAATTTTTATTATTTGTTTTCTTCTGGTGCCTGATGGATTCTTTTGTTGCTCACTTTCTATCTGTTCAAGTTGTAGGGACAGTTCTCCGATTTTGGCTCTTTCTTCTTTTTGTATGTGTGCATTTATCGATATAAATTGACCTCTGAGCACTGCTTTTGCTGTGTCCCAGAGGCTTTGACAGGAAGTGTTTTCATTCTCGTTGCATTCTATGAATTTCTTTATTCCCTCCTTAATGTCTTCTATAACCCAGACTTTTTTGAGCAGGGTATTGTTCAGTTTCCAAGTATTTGATTTCTTTTCCCTAATTTTTCTGTTATTGATTTCCACTTTTATGGCCTTGTGATCCGAGAAGATGCTTTGTAATATTTCGATGTTTTGGATTCTGCAAAGGTTTGTTTTATGACCTAATATGTGATCTATTCTAGAGAATGTTCCATGTGCACTAGAAAAAAAAGTGTATTTTGCAGCTGTTGGGTGGAGTGTTCTGTATAGGTCTATGAGGTCAATTTGGTTGATTGTAGCAATTAGGTCTTCTGTGTCTCTATTGAGCTTCTTACTGGATGTCCTGTCCTTCTCCGAAAGTCGTGTGTTGAAGTCTCCTACTGTAATTGTGGAGGTGTCTATCTCACTTTTCAGTTCTGTTAAAGTTTGTTTTATGTATCTTGCAGCCCTGTCATTGGGTGCATAAATATTTAATATGGTTATATCTTCCTGGTCTATTGTCTCTTTAATCATTATGTAGTGTCCTTTTTTATCCTTTCTGGTGGATTTAACTTTAAAGTCTATTTTGTCAGAAATTAATATTGCTACTCCTGCTCTTTTTTGTTCGTTGTTTGCTTGATATATTTTTTTCCATCCTTTGAGTTTTAGTTTGTTTGTGTCTCTAAGTCTAAGGTGTGTCTCTTGTAGGCAGCATATAGACGGATCGTGTTTCTTTATCCAGCCTGAGACTCTCTGTCTCTTTATTGATGCATTTAGTCTGTTTAAATTCTACGTAATTATAGATAAGTATGTGTTTAGTGCTGTCATTTTGATGCCTTTTTGTGTGTGTTGTTGACAATTTCATTTTTCCACTTACTTTTTTGTGCTGGGATGTTTTTCTTTGTAAATTGTGTGTTCCTCATTTTCATAGTCGTCCAATTTATGTTTGCTGAGTCGTTATGTTTTTCTTGGTTTTTATTTTGAGTAATGGAATTGTTAGACCTCTTTGTGGTTACCTTAATATTTGCCCCTATTTTTCTAAGTAAAAACCTAACTTGTATTGTCCTATATCGCCTTGTTTTCCTCTCCATATTGCAGTTCTATGTGTCCTGTATTTAGTCCCTCTTTTTGATTATTGTGATCTTTTACATAATGACTTCAATGATTCCCTGTTTTGAGCATTTTTTTCTTTTTAAAATTAATCTTAATTTGTTTTTGTGATTTCCTTATTTGAGTTGATATCAGGATGTTCTGTTCTGTGACCTTGTATTGTGTTGTTCTCCGGTGTTATTGATTTTCTGACCAATTTCCTTCAGTATTTCTTGTAGCTTTGGTTTGGTTTTTGCAAATTCTCTAAGCTTGTGTTTATCTGTAAATGTTTTAATTTCACCTTCATATTTGAGAGAGAGTTTTGCTGGATATATGATCCTTGGCTGGCAGTTTTTCTCCTTCAGTGCTCTATATATGTCATCCCATTGCCTTCTTGACTGCATGGTTTCTGCTGAGTAGTCTGAACTTATTCTTATTGATTCTCCTTTGTAGGAGACCTTTCTTTTATCCCTGGCTGCTTTTAAAATTTTCTGTTTATCTTTGGTTTTGGCAAGTTTAATGATAATATGTCTTGGTGATTTTCTTTTTGGATCAATCTTACATGGGGTTCGATGAGCATCTTGGATAGATATCCTTTTGTCTTTCATGATGTCAGGGAAGTTTTCTGCCAACAGATCTTCAACTATTCTCTTTGTATCTTCTGTTATCCCTCCTTGTTCTGGAATACCAATCACACGCAAGTTATTCTTCTTGATAGAGTCCCACATGATTCTTAGGGTTTCTTCATTTTTTTTTAATTCTTTTATCTGATTTTTCTTCAGCTATATTGGTGTCAATTGCCTTATCCTCCAACTCCCCCACTCTGCATTCCAGTTGCTCGATTCTGCTCCTCTGACTTCCTACTGAGTTGTCTAATTCTGTAATTTTACTGTTAATCTCTTGGATTTCTGAATGCTGTCTTGCTATGGATTCTTGTAGCTTATTAATTTTTCCACTATGTTCTTGAATAATCTTTTTGATTTCTTCAACTGTTTTATCAGTGTGTTCCTTGGCTTTTTCTGTGGATTGCCTTATTTCATTTCTGAGGTCATCCCTGATGTCTTGAAGCATTCTGTAAATTAGTTTTTTATGTTCTGCGTCTGGCAATTCCAGGATTGTATCTTCATTTGGGAAAGATTTTGATTCTTTAATTTGGGGAGTTGTAGAAGCAATCATGGTCTGCTTCTTTATGTGGTTTGATATCAACTGTTGGCTCCGAGCCATCTGTAAGATATTGTAAGGGTTTATTTTATATTTGCTCACTAAGACTTATCTTGTTTTGTTTTCTTTCAATGTATGTAGATGGGCTACTAGATTGCGCTGTCTTGATTGTTGTAGGCTTTGAATCACTTATGTCCTCTTACCAGGTGGTTTGGGCTGTTACCAGAAATATAAGCCTAAGAGTCCAGTCACTATTCTTGAGTAGAATCTGATTTTGGGTCACCAAGTGTGTGGGGTAGACTGTCACCTATTCACCTAGAGGAGTAGTGGTGATAGTTGTGTGCACCAGATTCTAGTAGCAGCAGGGGGTCACATTCCAGGAGGGATAGGATGCTGGCAGGCTTCCCCCAAGTGCCAGTGAGGTAGGTGTGTCTCTATTCCTAAAGCACTTTGGTAGGTGGGCTCTGCAGCTGTACCTTACGCACCCAATGCATGTACCTCTACAGATTGGTAGATGTCACTATCTTCAGACCCCTATGGCAGGAGGCTAGGTGGTTTGGGTGGAGCTTCAGCCCTGAGTTCCCCGTTGTGGGTCAGTGAGGGCTCTGTTTAATAGGTAGAGATATCAGGCCTGGGAAACTTGTCTTTCCAGTAATCTGCTAAAACAATTACAGTCCGATCCCTATCAGAATTGCCTTTGCATTATTATAGCCACCTTGTTCCCTGTAGGGATGAAAGCCCAAGACTGTGGATCTCAGATGCTTGGCTGGAGCCAGTTCTGTATTTTTAGTCCAATTTTGGGAAGTCAGGGAAGGATTCTTGGTCCCTGGGTTTTTTGTAGTTGCTTCTCTCAGGCCAGGAGAATGGATTAGGAAAAGACAAAACAAACAAAGAAAAACTGCAGAGCACTTCACTGTCTGGCCCAGGAAATTCCAATGTTAATGAAGCCACCTGGGAAGGGGAGGGGAGGGTTCAGATAAATAGAAGAGAGTAGCAGCCCAGAATATACACAAAGTTACTTATCTTGCTTGGGATGACTGTTTTATCTGAGATTCCCGAGGGGCGCATCGACTCTGTGTGCTGGCTGGGTAGAGATTGTCCCCGAGGGTCAGGCCCGCATCCCGTGCTTGTGCTGTCTCAGAAGCCGTGGTCAGTTCCTCCGCTCCCAGTCCAAAGCCCAGCGCCAACGTTCCCCAGCTGGGACACCGCACTCCTGGCTCCAAAACCAGTCGCTGCCTCCCGGTGACTTCTCCTCCTGTCAGCCACTTCGCTGCGCTGCCTGCGTGCACTGGCTGGGCTTCCCCCGAGGTCACTTCTGGGGGCTAGGTCTGCCTCCTGTGTTTGCGCCGTCTCAGGATGCCCTGCTCAGCTCCCCTGCGCCCAGTCCAAAGCCCCACGCCAAGGTTTTCTGACTGGGACGCTGGCTCCAGGCTCCGAAAACAGTCGCTGCTTCCCTGTGGTTGTTTGTTCTCTCATTAGCCCCATCAGCTTGCAGTCTGCTTGCGCTGGCTGAGTCTCTGAGGAGGTTACCCCAGGGGGCTAGGGGTTAGGGCTGTGTCCCGTGCCTACCCCACCTCAGCAAGCCACAATCAGCCCCGCCACTTGGCACCAGGGAACCGTCGGGGCTCAAGGCTGTGGGGTGGGTCACGGGTTCCAGAAGCCGTTGCTGGTTCAGGATGCAGCTTTTCGCTCACCTGTCACTCAGGTCAACTCTTTAGATCTGTGTTTGATGGTAAGTGTTCATAGATTGTCATGTATGTGATCGATTCACTTGTTTTTCTGAGTCTTTGTTGCAAGAGGGATCCGAGGTAGCGTCTGCCTAGTCAACCATCTTGGCCCCCTCCCTCCAAGCAGGAATTTTTGAGAAGCTTAATAGACTGATTCCAAAGCGTACATGAAGAATTAAGATTGATAAATAACTGAGACAATTTCGTAAATAAATGGATGGACAGATAGATAAATGCGAATTGTCCCTACAAATAGAGAATAGACTCTACTAGCACAGCAGCAAACAAATAAAACACAGAACAGATGAGAGTGTCCAGGAATGGAACGTGTGTGTAAGAAAATGATACACAATAGCATGGGGACAGATAAATTATCTAATAGAGAGTGCTGGGAAAGCTGGCTTCATTATATTGAAAATAAAATGTAGATTCCTCCCTTCATGCTGCATGTACATTGGACTCCAGATGGCTCGATGACCTGAATATGAAGGAAACAACTTTAAACTTTAAAGCTAATGAGAGAAAATATGACATTGGGGTGGAAAAGGATTTTTAAACAAGACTCCAAAACACAAAGTATAAGGTTGAAAATTGTTGGAGTTGAGTACATAAAAATTAAGTATTTCTGCTGAACATGAGCATAATAGACAATGTTAACAGATGCGTAAAATACCGAGGGAAGATATTTGCCAAGCTAAAAATCAACCAGGAATTAATATTTAGATTATAAAAGGAATTCCTGCTAACCATCGAGGGAAAAAAAAAAAAAAAAAAGGAAACGGGCAAAGGATATGAATACACAATTCACGAAAGGAAAAGCCTGGACAATTAAACTTGAGTAAAGAGATTCTCAACCTCATCAGGAGTAAGAGAAATAAAATTTAAAACAGCAGTGATATGCCATTAATATCTGCTCAATTGGCAAAAATTTAAAAGTTAGAAAACTCAGAGTTTTCAACAAGTCAGGAGAAACAGGAATCCCCAGGCACAGCTGGTAGGAGTGTGAACTGACCCACCCTTTCTGGAAGCACTCTGGCAGTTTTTAATGAAATTAGGTATCTGCGTATCCTGTAATACAGCAACCTCTCTCTTGGCAACATGCCTGAGAAATTCTTGCTTAGACCCGTAAGGAACCATATAGAAAAATTCACATAGCAACGTTATTGGTAGCAGATAGTTGCCTGTCATTAGACGGAATATTAATATTATGCAGCGCTTAGAAGCAATAAAGGAGCCTTGGTGGCGCAGTGGCTAAGCATTCGGTTGCTAACTGAAAGGTCAGCGGTTCCAGCCCTCCAGGCGCTCCACAGGACAAAGATGTGGCAGTCTACTCCTGTAAAGATTACAGCCTTGGAAATACTATGGGACAGTTCTACTCTGTCCTAAAGGTTGCCATGAGTCAGAATCGACTCAATGGCAATGGGAGAAGCAATACTAGCAAGTTTACATACAGCATAGCGTTGAGTGAAAAGGTAAGAAATATGATGAGACACTGTCATGGAAACTAAAAAGTATTTACATACACAAAATACTACTGTGTATTTTTCAGGAATATATGCACAGAGATATACATTAAACACCTTAGAGTGGATGCCTACTCAATGTTCAGGAGTGGTAATGAGAGATGGAGGATGAAGTGAAAAATTAAAATAAGACAAGACAGGGGTTTAGGAGATCAGACATGACAGTGTGCCCTGAATTGGGATAGCAGTATGATTAAATCAAACATTTACTCCTAAAATCCATAGTAAAAAAAAAAAAAAGGCGTACACAGTATGGAACAGGGAGTTACAGGAAGGCAGACTTGGGCCCCAATAGAAGCTTTTCCTAAACACGTGGACACATATGAGCCCCACAAAGATGGAATATGCAGATTGAGACCTTGTTCTTAAATTCAGAAACTGAGATTCAGATTTCTCCATCTGGGTGATTCACCTTCAATATCCTGAAGCTCTTTTCAGTTCAGCAACACTAGTGATGATCAGCCAAGGGGGGAGGCTAAGACATGGCTTCTCTTTCCTGAGAATCCGCTGACGAAGATTCCTCCTGGCTGAGGTATCCTGGAAACGCGTGATTGTGTTCCCGCCTGAGCGGTATTTTCCATGTTTCTCCTCTACATGCTGGCGGGAGTAAGTGCCTTTGTCATGGCTGCAGTCCAGAGATTTCAAGGCCAGAGCTTTGCTCTGGGAGATTTTGCGGAGGAGGGATTTGGATTTCACAGCTGAAGAGTCCGGAACTTTAAGGAGGACCAAGAGGCTATGCTGAATGTCTCCTCAAGCCTTTATAAGTAAAAGAAGGAAAAAGGTTGAAACCCCTCAGTCATTCTCAAAGCTGTGTGCTTGCCTAACTTTGATTTTCATCAGATGTTTAGAATTTTTTCAAGAGTCCGGGCATTACCCAGTATAGACGGTCTGAATTGGAATGTTGTTGTTAACAGTTGTTAGGTGCCAACTCCTAGCGACTCTACCTGCCACAGAATGAAACACTGCCCGGGCATGCTCACAATCGTTATACTTGAGTCCATTGTTGCAGCCACTGTGTCAGTCCATCTCATTGAGGGTCTTCCTCTTTTCCACTGACCCTCTACTTTACCAGCATGATATCCTAATCCAGGGACTGATCCCTCCTGACAACATGTCCAAAATATCTAAGATGCAGTCTCACCATCCTTGCTTCTAGGGAGCTTTGTAGTTGTACTTCTTCCAAGACAGATTTGTTCATTCCTTTGACAGTCCATGGTATGTTCAATATTCTTCACCAACACCACAATTCAAAGGCCTCAATTCTTCGGCCTCCCTTATTCGTTGTCCAGCATTCACATGCATATGATGCGATTGAAATACCATGGCTTGGGTCAGGTGCACCTTAGTCTCCAAGGTGACGTCTTTGATTGGAGCGGGATTACATATTTGTGTTTTAGGTCTTGCCCCTTCCCCAAACAAGGGAAAGAAGATTGGTTGGGTAGAATTTTCCTCATGAGTGCTGTATTCATGTCTAGACAGAAGTGTGTTTATCTTTTCGGTGTGGAAGCAATACCATCCACTGAGAAAGAAAGCAGATACCTACATAGGATGACACAAGGTGTCCACAGTCCTTCCCACCTAACATCCAACATTCTCCTGGGCTCCAAAAGCCCCATTGCTCTTAATATCAATAACTACCCTCTTTAGTACCTACAGTTTTCTAGACTCTTTATAAACAAAATTTCATTTCATAATTTTAGCAACAGAGCTAAGTAGCTATTACCATTCCCATTTTATGATGAAGAGTCACAGAGAGGATACCTGCCTTGGTCAAGGTGGCAACCTCGGAGGTGGGAGAGGCAGGCTGCAACCCATGCCTATATGGATCCATGCCTATGGCTTTCCACCATAGTAAAAGAAAAACAAAACGACACAAACCCCATTGCTGTCAAGTTGATCCCGACTCATGGTGACCCCATGCATTACAGAGTAGAATTGCTCCATAGGGTTTTCTTGGCTGTAATCTTTACAGCAGCAGATCACCAGGCCTTTCTTCTGCAGCTCAACTGGATGGGTTTGAACCACCAACCATCAAGGTTAGTAGCTGGTGGAAAACCGCTTATGCCTTCCAGGGGCCCACAGCACACCAGTATTGATAGTAAAAGCTTCTGTTAATATACAGGTATGTTTTTATGAAGCAGATTGGGACCAAGCCATCCTCAATACCTCAGTATTATTAATTGATTCTGTTTAGGCAGCTGTGGCTGAGAAAGCGGGGCCTTAGGAGAACAAAACACAGAAAAATAAAAGTGTTCCCAAGTTTCAGGACACCTGCTACCTGGAGAGAGCAAACTACCCAGCGCACAGGAGAGGCCTAATCAGCACTAATCCCCTCAAGTCTTGTCCTGTCTTGCATGAGATGTCACAGTGGAGTGCTAGGGGAAGAAGGCTGGACACCAGAGGTCCTGGATTCCAGGGAAGGGGGAGCTAAAAACTGAAGGTGCTCTGAAAGGGTGATAAGAGGCTCCCCAAGGCCAAAATAGCCTATTTTTCCAATCACACCGAAGGTCAGGACTCTCACTCCGTTTGCACAAGGGCTGATTTCTACCCCATTTTCTAGCTGAAGCTGATGGTCCCTAAGCAAGTGTGAGGTTTTGGTTCTTTCTCATCTCCTCTGAGTCCACCTGTAGATTCTGCCGAAAGAGAGCCTGTAAAATGTGTCATTGTATGTACCAGGCATATCGACTTTTATTTGATAGCCGAAATGCCCCATGCTAACAGGTAATAATTATTGTAGTTGCAGTGATAAAAGCAAAAAAAAAAAAACCAAACCCATTGCTGTTGAGTCGATTCTGGCTCATAGCAACCGTATAGGACAGAGTAGAACTGTCCTGTAGGGTTTCTAAGGAGTGGCTGGTAGATTCGAACTACTGACCTTTTAGTTAGCAGCCGGGGCAACCAGGGTTCCCAGTTGCTAATTAAGCATTTAGTACGGGTCAGATGCTGTGCCAAATGATTGATATATATATGTGTGTGTGTGTGTGTACATATACAGATATATATAATTTTATTTGACCTTTAAACAGCCCTCAGAAGTTAATAACATTACTCCTATTTTAAAATTAAAAACAGAATAGAGAGTTCATATAATTTGCCCACGACCACCCAGCTAATACATGGTGGCACTAGATTCATTTTGTTTCAGACTCCAAATGCCATATTCTTGACCCTTACTTTGTACCCTTTGTCACTATTACTGTCATCATGAGCTGGGGACACTGAGGCACAGAGTGTTAATTCATCAAGGTAAGAGTTTGGATAGATTTGTGATTTAAAAAATATAAAAAATGGCAAAAAATAAATACTAAATATAATCATAACTGTTCTTTCCTCCACAATGTATTACTTTCTACTTAAAAGCCTCTTGAATTTCCTTTAAACCAGGGATTCTTAATCCGGGGTCCCAAAGGATTCATAGATAGACTTCTGGAGTGTTGAGGGATGCACACGGAATGGATAGGAAAAAAATGACATTTTAATTTTAGTAACCTCTAATTGAATTTTAGTATTTTTAAAATTACAAATATTGGCAACAAACTATTGCGGTATTTAGGAATACCTGTAACTTTGTCCCCAACAGAAATGACAGATTTCTAAATATCGTTTTAAGGTGTTACAAATATCTTGAAATATTGTTTTTGTTCATCTCTACTTTGAGATCACAATAGTTATTAGATCCACTGTTAAATCTTTTATCTAATACTTTAATAAAGAAGCGTTTATGTTACTATATTACAAACTTTGAACATTTTCATGACTGCATTTTAATATAATTTGTTTCTTTTGTAATCCTGTGTATCTTATTTCGTGCGTTTGAAAACATCATTCAGAGGAGAGTCTGTAGATTTTCCGTAGAAAAGTCTGAGAAGCCCTGTTGTAAGCCACGCGTTCCAGTTTACCAGTTGCTGTCAAGCCAGCTCCGACTCCTGGCAACCCCATGTGAGTCAGAGGAGAACTGCGAGCCGCAGAGTTTCGATGGCTGAGTTTTCAGTAGATCACTAGGCCTTACTTTTGAGGTGTCTCTGAGTGAACTTGAACCTCCCTCCTTTGGTTTAGCAGTCAAACATGTTAACCTTTTGTACCCCCAGGGATGCGTAAGCCGTGCATTGCATTACAAATGGGACCTGGGGTACAGAGACGGCACCTGTGCCCCTGCAGAGCAAGGAGTCCTGAACCCGAGGCCATTGCTGCAAAACTCCTTCCCATACACCCCGCTCTGAGCAAGGAATGTGCAGAGAAGTTTCCTTCTTTAGTTAGCTTACTTCCTTGTGATCACAGAAAGCAAGTCCTTACAGACAAAAAGCTCAGCAACTGGTGTTTCTCCAAACGCTGACTAAGGCCCAGGGACCTGCAATGCTGGCTGGTCATCCGGGAGCTCGGTATAGACCCCTGGGTTCTTACTGGGCCTTCCTGGGTGGTCCTGCACAAGTTCTTCAAGATTCTGAGCCTCAGAAACATATAAAATGGGGGTAAGACTTGGTATTTCTTAAGTGCTTTCCAACTTTGCATAATTCCTTCAATTCTCAGAACAATGCTAGTAGGCCGGACAAGCATTATCACTCTTACATCACAGAGGACAACGTGCCCCCGACAATGCACAGTTTCCCACCCTGTGTGGTGCTCCTCGTGGAGTCTCAGGCCTGCCACAAATGAGCTGGCTGACCTTGGACAAATCACGTAAGCTTTTGAACCTTTGCTTTCTCTTCTATATATGGAGGATAATATCAATTTCAGAGATTTGTTGTGAAAAGAGATAAGATACTGTATGAAGATGCCTTTGTGGAACCATAAAGTGCTGTATAAACTGTCACTTGATGCTTTAAACAACCAATGGGAAGTAGACGGGAGTCGGTGAGGTTCAGTGAGTGACTCAGAGAAAAGTCTGGCTGAAGTCTTGGCTATGATATTTCATTCTTGTATAACTCCAGGAAAATTCTTGTATAACCCCTCCCTTACTGAGCCTTAGCTTATCGTTGTTGATAGATTTACTTTTATCTTCCTATTAAAGTTTTTGAGATGATAAAATGAGACCACGCATCAAAGTTCTTAACACAATGCCTGGTACTCAGTGAACTGTGTTGTTATAATTTTCTCCTTTTCGCATATATTTTGTGTCCTACAGCATTAAGCATAAGTGCTTTGCAAACAATGTTGCTGTTGTTAGGTGCCGTTGAGTTGTTTCTGACTCATACCAACCCTGTGTGCAACAGAACCGCCCACTGCCTGGTCCTGCACCAGCCTATGTTTGAGCCCATCATTGCATTCACTGTGTCAGTCCATCTCGATGAGGGTCTTCATCTCCTTCACTTCCAATCCTCCACTTTACCAAGCATGATGTTCTTCTCCAGGGACTGGTCCCTCCTGATAATTTATCCAAAGTATGTGAGACAAAGTCTTGCCATCCTTGCTTCCAAGGAGCACTCTAGCTGTGTTTATTCCAAGACAGATTTGTTCATTCTTCTGGCAGTCCATGATATATTCAGTATTCTTTGCCAACACCAGAATTCAAAGGTATCAGTTCTTCCTCAGTCTTCCTTACTTATTTTCCAGCTTTCGCATGCATATGAAGTGATTGAAGATACCATGGCTTGGATCAGGTGTACCTTAGTCCTTAAAGTGACATCTTTGCTTTTTGATACTTTAAAGAGTTCTTTTGCAGCAGATTTGCCCAACACAATGGCAAATAGTAAGTGCCAGAAAATAATTTTTGAAGTAATGATTGAGTTTTGAAGATGATAAGAAGTAAGAAAAAGATGGATGTTTGCAGCTGTTTCTTCTCATTTTGAGTTGTGCCACATCAGCAAACTAAGGTCCCAAAAGCGTGACTCCATCCATGTCATTAAGGTTGACTCTACTTTGAGGAGGCAGCTCTTCCCTATTTGTATTTTGAGTGTCTTCCAACCTGAGGGGTTCATCTTCCGAGACAACGTTCTGCTGCTATTCATAAGGCTTTCACTGACCAATTGTCTTAGAAGTAGATCGCTAGGTCCTTCTTCCTAGGCTGTCATAGTCTGGAAGCACTGCTGAAACCGGTCCACCATGTGTCCTCTGCTGGTATTTGAAATATCAGTGGCAGCTTCCAGCATCACAGCAACACAGAAGTCACCACAGTATGACAAACTGACAGACGAGTGGTGGTGACAGACGAGTAGTGGTGACAGACGAGTGGTGGTGACAGGCGAGTGGTAAATAGGGGGTCAGCGGAAAAGGGGAAGACCCTCAATGAGATAGACTGACACGGTGGCTCTGACAATGGGCTCAAACATAGCAAAGATTGTGAGGGTTGAGCAGGACCTGGCAGTGTTTCATTCTGCTGTACATAGGCTCCCTATGAGTAGGAACTAACTTGATGGCACCTAATAACAACAATAAAAAGATGGGAGCCACTGTAAATTTTTTTCAATAGACTGTTTTTTAGAGTAGTTTTTAGTTCAGAAAAAAGCTGTGCAGAATGTACAGAGAGCTCCCATCTGCCCCCTTTCCCTCTACACGGTTTCTCCTGTTTTTAACGTCTTGTAGTCCTGTGGTACATTTGTTACAATTGATAGGCTAATATCGATACATCATTATTAACTAAAGTCAGCAGTTTACCTCAGGGTTTACTCTTGGTGTTGAATAGTACTGTGGGTTTTGGAAAATGAATAATGTCATGTGTCCACCATTACAGTGTCATGCGGAACAGTGTCACTGCCCTAAAAATGCCCTGTGCTCTACCGATTCCTACCTCCTCCCCTCAGCATAAGCCCCTGAAAAATTTAAAAAATATTTTTATTCGCATATCATGTCTTACTACTTTTCTGTGGTCGGAGACACCATGTTATAGAGCAGAGTGAACAGGATGAAATAGAAATCCAATCCTAGGGTTTATCCTGGCCATCTCTTCCTCTTATAGACTGTAGGGTATTTTACCCACACAATACTTCCCGCTCCTTAGTGTCTGCTCCACTGCACATGCAGCTTTTAACAGCTCCATCTCTCTCATGGGAAACCCTGGTGGCGTAGTGGTTAACTGCTACAGCTGCGAACCAAAAGGTTGGTGGTTCGAATCCATCAGGCAATCCTTGGAAATGCTATGGGGCAGTTCTACTCTGACCTATGGGGTTGCTATGAGTCAGAATCAACTCAACAGCAACGGGTTATCTCCCTCATTAGATGCTCCTTAGTGGGTGCTCCATTGCAAACGCAGCTTTTCACAGCCCCATCTCCCTCAGTAGATGCTCCTTAGTGGGTGCTCTTTTGCACGTGCAACTTTTCACAGCTCCATCACCCTCGTTGAGGTGAGCTCCACAGGAACTGAGTCCATATTTCCAGCTCTTTGAATTTTCAGTGGTCAGCATAACACAGGGCAAGTGGGATACCCCCACTGAATGACTGTTGCAGACTGTAATGGCTCTGTCCATCCCATGGCCCAGGGCCCAGGCTAAGGCTTTGAATATAGGACCCTTTCTACTGTCACCTTATATGAATTCTTTTGTAAAAAGAAGCCCTTAGTCTTAACATAAATAGAAAACCAAAACACCCATGAAGCATGACATGATTTTTATTACAGGTGCTAATTGTCAGCTCATAGATGAATAAAGAAAGTTTTTTTTTAGGCATTTAATGTGAAACTAATTAAATAAACATCTGGGCACTGCAGCATTGCCCCAGCAGATATATTGCAGTTAACTCTGTACCTCTAGCCTGTTAATTCTAGACTGTCATGATCCACACCACCCATTGCTGTCAAATTGATTCCGATTCATAGCGACTATACAACGGAGTAGGACTGTCCTCCAGGGTTTCTAAGGCTGTAATGCTTTCGGAAGCAGATAGCTGCATCTTTCTCCCGAGGAATGGCTGGTAGGTTGGAACCTTTCAGTTAGCAGCTGAACGCTTAACCACTGTGCCACCAGGGCTCGATCTCCTGATACTTACCACTAAACAATTAAGACTGAAAAGCCATCTAACTAAATTATGATAGTTCTGGGATGGATGTCTTCCTTTTACACAGCACCTTACTGTGCATGAATAGCTTGTATTTGCATCCTATCATTTGATTCTCATGACAACTTTGTGGGCTGGGTTGTATTATCCCCATTTTTACAGATGAGAAGATTGGAGTGTGGGGATGAAATCACTGTTTTTGACTACACAGTCAGTGTGTATTGGTTGTCTATTGCTTTGTAACCAATTACCTCAAAATGTGGAAGCTAAAAAGAAGAAAAAATGTTTATTGTCTCATAGTTTCTATCAGTCAAGAATCAGCTCCAAGCTTAGCTGGATGCCTCTGGGTCACGGTCTTTCATGAGGTTCCAATCAAGCTGCTGCTGAAGGCTCAGCTGAGAGAGAATTCACTCCCAGCTCACTCAGGTGGTTGATGGTAGGATTGTTTCTTTGAGGCTGTTGAGCTAAGGACCTCAGTTCCTCACTAGCTGCTAGCTTCGGGCTTCCCTCAGTTCCTTGACACATGAGCCTCTCCATAGGGCAGCTCACCACATGGCAGCTGGCTTCCCTCACAGTAAGCAAGTGAGAGTGAGAGAGAGCACCCAACATACAAGCCACAGCCATTTCACAACCTAATCTCAAATGGGATATCCCATCACTTCTGCTGTATTCTGTTAATAGAGGCGAGTCAGTGAGTTTAGCCAAACTCAAGGGGAGGGCATAACAGAGGTGTGTGAATACCAAGAGACACGGGTCATTGGGGGCCATCATAGAGGCTGGCTGCCGTAGCTAGTTAGCAGTAAAATTTAGATTAGCATTCTTTCTGACATTTCACAAAGTGCAAATCGCTTTGTATAACTGCAATTTATGGTGCCAAAAGGCAATCAACCATGTTGAGACTGGAGATTTAAGCTGCACGTAGTGCCTCTTGACTCTGCTTACATTAAAACCACCTGGAGGGTTTTTAAAAATATGCCTTAAGTTAAATTAACTGCATCAAAATCTTTGGGGGTGGAGCCAGGACGTTGGTATTTTTTTAATCGGTGTTGTCTGGTTGAGAACTAACAGGTTAGATCACAAAAGAGCCTTGTATACTATGCTAAGAAGTTTACATTTTTCTTGAAAGTAGCAAGGGAAATTTAAATTAGGGTAGTGAGTTGATAAGATTTGTATTTTTAAATTATCATTCTGTCTATACAGTCTGAAGATAAAATAAAGAAGGAACTGAAAAGCAGGAGTCCAGCTAAGAGCCTGTTGTAATAACCCAGATTAGAAATGATGCACATTAGAAATCATGAACCAAAGGAGAAGCAGTGAAGACGCAGGGAACTTGATGATATGAAAGCAGTCAACTGATTGCAATGGGGAGGGAGGAACTACAGACGACCACAGGTTTCTGGCTTATAACAATGGAGAGACAGCAGCAGGATTCCCTAAGAAAGGGGATGCAGGAGGAGCGGCAGAGATGAGTGAGGAAAGGGAAGATATATAAGTTTCGTTTGAACAGGACATCCAGGTGGAGATGCCCAGCACACCACTGGAATTATTGTCAGGCTCTGAAAAGAGAGGTGTCAACTGGAGATAATTACTTCAGGGTCATGAATCCAAGGGAGTGGATAGGATCAAGAAAGGAGAAGGGTAAGGATGGAACCCTGAGGCACAGTGAGGTTTAGGGGACAGAGAAAGGGAAGCTGTCCTTTGAGACTAGAGAAGAAAACCAGAAAAAAAAAGTATTGGCACTTAAGGCAAAAGAGGAGAGACTTTCATTAAAAGGAAGTGATCAACAGGGCCAAATGCTACAGAGAGGTGAAAAATAATTAAAAGTTATGATGAGTTCTTTTTTGAGGGGTAGGCATTTCACAACTCTTTCAATGAGGAAAATTTGGGCAATAAATACAAGAACAGCCCTGATTTACATAATAAGAGCATTATGATTTTGCACATCGAGGAGTCTACAGAGAGAGAAGACTCCCAGAAGTGTATTCCGAGGATCAGGGTTTACCCCTCAGCTGGCATATGGTCATCCTCCAAGAGGGTGGCCACCTGTGCAAATTTTACATCTCTGTTAACGAGTTGTTGCTGTTAGTCGCCATGGAGTCGGCTCTGACATATGGCAACCTTACTTTAGGTATAACAGAACAAAGCGTTACCAGGTCCTGCGCCATCTCCGTTACCATAGGTATGTTTGAATCCGTTGTTGCAGCTGTTGTATAATGTCTTCCAACTTAGGGAGCTTATCTTCCAGCACTATATATCATACAGTATTCTGTTGTGATCCATAAGGTTTTCATTGGTTAATTTTTAGAACTAGATCGCTGGGCCTTTCTTCCTAGTCTGTCTTAGTCTGGAAGCGCTGCTGAAGCCTGTCTCCCATGAGTGTCCCTGCTGGTATTTGAAATACCAGTGGCATAGCTTCTAGCATTGCAGCAACACGCAAGCCACCACAGTACAAGAAACTGACAGGTGGGTGGTGGGTTAATGAGCAGAAAGGAAGAAATGGGTGTTGGCTAGTAAACCAACAGTGCCTGCTACATAGGAATTTCTTCATTCATCCATCACAATAATTGTGCAACGCAGAGATTATTACCTCCTTTTTAAAGATGAGAAAATCAAAGGAAGCAGAAATAAGAACCTGTCCAAGAGTACATGTCTAGAAAGTGGAGGACCCAGGATTCAAATGCAAGTCTGTCTTATTCCAAAAACTGTGGTTTTCAAACAGCTTATAATGAAAGTTCCTTCTATAGCTCTCCATAAAGGGGCACTCAGTCCTTTCTTAATGTATTTTTCTTAGGCATTTATTTCCTCATTCATGTATTTGTGAAGGTGTTCTCTCTAAATAAACTACTGTGACCTTACAGATCTGTGACTTCATCAGCTTATAACTAATAACTTCTCTAACTTGTTAGGATTACTCAGAATTCTATCCTTATTCTGCAAGGTGTCAGTCATTTCTTCTGACTCTGAATTACCTGGAGAGAGACGCACGCCCTCAGCATCTTTCCAGCTGTGACCTCAGCCTCCAATGTGTGCTGGGTGGCCAGGACTGCTCCTGAGAGGGATTAGTGGGGCATCCACCAACAGTGAAATGGCTTCTGGGACTGTGCTTTCCTAGTTTGTTTAGCATTTGCTGGGGCACAGAGTGATATGTCTTATTGAAGATAAGATAGGCCATATTTATTACTTATTTTATCTCTAGCACATCCCATCAGTCTGCCACAGAAGAATATTAAATCAGTTTACATGAAATGGTTTCAAAGCAAGTTTGTTAATACAAGCAGCTGTGATCGTCCATGTGTTAGCAAATTCGTCATCTGACTTTCTCTAGGGTCTTTCCAGGAAGCCAGGTCACAATGGTTGATCAACCATGTCCATTAAATTTTTCTTTACTTTGCTTTTTTACCTACATTTTTTTACTTCCTCTGACACTTGCCTCTACCCTTTTATTCGTTCCTCTGGATTCCTTTTCCGCAGAGATTCGGCTTATTTAGCCTTGGCCTTAATCTCAGTGATGAATAGGCACAGACTGGAAAAATACTTCATTGTTGATGGATTATTAACTCTCCAGCTTCTACACTAATGCCATTTGTGCACAAGTCTATTCTACATTCCAAAGGGGAAAGAGAGCAAATAAAATGAGCGGGCCCCACATCTAAGACAGTCTTAAGGCAGAAGAATTTGCTTAGATCTCCAAGGCCCCCATTGGCCAGTGACTTACTCTTTCCACTCCATGAAGGCCGCCAATGAGATGTATGGAAGGCACACTCCCTCAATCTCCCAGCGCCAACGTAACAGAAATACCACAGGTAGGTGGGTGGCTTTAAAGAATAGAAATTTACTTTTTTCACAGCTCTGGAGGCTGAAGATCCAAATCAGGGTCGTGGCTGTGTCTATTCCTTCCTTGTAGGTTCTTCGGATTGTGTATGATCCTCGCATGGTGTCTCTCTTCCCCTTGCACATTTTTGCTTCTAATCTTCACGTTCTGTAATTCAGAAGTTAACAGATTTAGAATCTACCCTGCTCTCGTATGATTAACACAACAAAGAAAACCCTATTTCCAAGCAGAATTACATCCACAGGCATCACGGATTGAATTACGTCCCCACAAAAATGTGTATATCAGTTGGGCTGGACCATGATTCCCCGTATTGTGTGATTTTCCTATAAGTTATAGATCCTGCCTCTACAACTGCCACCCATCCTCCTTCTTTAACATCATACCCAGAACCCTTTGCTGAGTTCTGGGTATGATGTTAATGAGGGAGGATGGGTGGCAGTTGTATTAGTGAGGCAGGACTCAACCTATAAGATTGGATTGTGTCTTGAGGCAATGTCTTGAGATATAAAAGAGTGAAGGGAGCAGAGAGGCAGGGGGACCTCATACCACCAAGAAAGCCGTGCCAGGAGCAGAGTGCATCCTTTGGACCTGGGGTTCCTGCACAGAGAAGCTCCTAGTCCAGGGGAAGATTGTTGAGAAGGCCGACAGAGAGAGAAAGCCTGGAGTTGACACTTTGAATTTGGACTTTTAGCCTACTTTACTGTGAAGAAATAAATTTCTCTTTGTTAAAACCATCCACTTGAGGTATTTCTGTTATAGCAGCACTAGGTAACTAAGACAACAGGTATAGGGGTTAGGATTCCAACACATATTTTGAGGGGACACAATTTAATCTGTAACACCAACACATGGCTGGAATGTTGGTAACAGCAGAGTTGATGATAATAATAATAGCTATATTGATCGAGTGCTTACTATATGCCAGGCACTGTGCTGAGCACTTTTCCATACCATAACTCTTTTAATCTTCGTAGTAAAAAAAAAAAAAAAAAAAAGCTGCTGTAAATACCCATATTGTACAATCAAGAAAACTGAGGGCTGGAGAGGTTAAATAATTTGCATAAGGTCAGAGTCAGGAAATGATAATCTGAAATTGCAGCCCAAGTTTTTCTGTCTTCAAAGAAGGGAATTCTTAACCATTCTGCTATTCTATCTTCCAAATGTTAAAATAAGTAATACCATACCACTCTTTTTTTTAATAATTTATTTTATTTTTGTTGTTGATAATATACACAGCAAAACATACGCCAATTCAATAGTTCCTACATGTACAATTCAGTGTCACTGATTACAGTCTTCCAGTTGCGCAACCTTTCTCACCTTCCTCTCCTGAGTTGTACCTCCCATCAACATTATCTCACTGCCTCCTAAATTTCCTGTCTAATCTTTTGAGTTGCTATTGTCAATTTGATCCTGTATAAGATAGACCTTAAAAGAGCACAGTGCTCAAGGCAGTCATTGTTTACTAGTTAAGCTAAACAGTTGTTTGGTTTTAAGAAGACTTCAGGGAATATTTTTGGTTTAAGGTTTAAAGATTATCTCAGGGCAATAATTTCAGGGGTTCATCTACCTCCATGTCTTTTCAAAGTCTGGATTCCACCATTCCCACCATGTGTTGGTGTTACAGATTAAATTGTGTCCCCTCAAAATATGTGTTGGAATCCTAACCCCTATACCTGTTGTCTTAGTTATCTAGTGCTGCTATAACAGAAATACCACAAGTGGATGGTTTTAACAAAGAGAAATTTATTTCTTCACAGTAAAGTAGGCCAAAAGTCCAAATTCAAAGTGTCAACTCCAGGCTTTCTCTCTCTGTCGGCCTTCTCAGCAATCTTCCCCTGGACTAGGAGCTTCTCTGCGCAGGAACCCCAGGTCCTATGAAATTTTATTCTGTATTTTTCCCTTTTTGGTCAGGATTCTTCTAAAGAACCTTTGATCAAAATGTTCAATAATGGTAGCTGGGCACCATCCAGTTCTTCTGGTCTTACAGCAAAGGAGGCAGCTGTCCATGGAGGCATTTAGCCACACATTCCATTTCCTGCTCCTATTCCTGACTCTCCTTCTTCCTCTGCTGCTCCAGGCAAATACAGACCAATTGTTGTGCCTTGGATGACCACTTGCAAGCTTTTAAGACCCCAGCAAGCCTCTCTTTACTCGTTCATTTAATACATATATACTAAAATCTTGCTATTGTGTGATAAAAGGACTTTTGTTTAAAAAGTGAATTACACTTTAATCTCTTCTGTTGGATAAATTCTAAAATACCCAAATTTACCTCCACAGAGAGGGTAAAACCCACCCTGCTCTATAGCAGAAGTGAAAGGTGTAGGGAAGGTTTTTTGAGGGAAGTGCTGACTTAGTGCTCAACAAGCCCAGACTTGTCTGAGCTGGAGAGGGTTCTTCCAGGAGTGAAGGTTGGGGCACTGACTCACCTGTGGCAGAGCATAGGTAGGGATACCTAATATGTGTGTAAGAAGGCAGCTAAATATTTTTTTTAATAATTTTTATTGTGCTTTAAGTGAAAGTTTACAAATCAAGTCAGTCTCTCATATATAAACTTATATACACTTTAGTACATACTCCAACTTACTCTCCCCCTAATGAGTCAGCCCACTCCCTCCTTCCAGTCTCTCCTTTCATGACTGTTTTGCCAGCTTCTAACCCCTCTACCCTCCCATCTCCCCTCCAGACAGGAGATGCTAACATAGTCTCAAGTGTCCACCTGATGCAAGTAGCTCACTCCTCATCAGCATCTCTCTCCAACCCATTGTCCAGTCCGATCCATGTCTGATGAGTTGTCTTCGGGAATGGTTCCTGTCCTGGGCCAACCGAAGGTTTGGGGACCATGACCGCTGGGATTCTTCTAGCCTTAGTCAGGCCATTAAGTCTGATCTTTTTATGGGAATTTGGGGTCTGCATCCCACTGTTCTCCTGCTCCCTCAGGGGTTCTCTGTTGTGCTCCTTGTCAGGGCAGTCATTGGTTGTAGCTGGGCACCATCTAGTTCTTCTGGTCTCAGGATGATGTAGTCTCTAGTTTGTGTAGCCCTTTCTGTCTCTTGGGCTCATAATTACCTTGTGACCTTGGTGTTCTTCATTCTCCTTTGATCCAGGTGGGTTGAGACTCATTGATGCATCTTAGATGGCTGCTTGTTAGCACTTAAGACCCCAGACACCACACTTCAAAGTGGGATGCAGAATATTTTCTTAATAGAATTTATTTTGCCTATTGACTTAGATATCCCCTGAAGCCATAGTCCCTAAACCCCTGAGCTAAATATTTTTTAGCAAACTTCTAAAGGCCAAGTGTAAGCTACTGTCAAAGATGGAATGCTGGCAGCCATAGGCACAAGAGAAATTGCAACCACTCAGAGGTTCTTCACTGTAGATATCTATCGAGTGCTCATGAGGAAGATCAGGGGCAGGCCAGATACCAGAGAAACCCTTCCTTGATGATGCTGGTCAGGTGGTGCAGTACTGTTGCACTAAAATATGAAACACCACCCAGACCCTTTTCTTCTAAGACAGCTAACCCTGATAGCCTAGGTTAAAAATGAAGACCCACTGGGGCTAGAGGAAGTTAAAGGAGAAAAAACGGGACACTGTACCCCTGGAAGAGGGGCAGGGAATTGCCCTGGGCCAGATCATTAGAAGTATCTTAGTACTGGGGTGGAGTCCCTGGGTTGTGCAAACAGTTGAGCGCTTGCTTGCCAACTGAAAGACTGGTAGTTTGAGATGCCTCAAAAGAAAGGCCTGGAGATCTACTTCCAAAAAGTCAACCAATGGAAACCTTATGAATCACAGGTCTACTCTGACACACATGTGGTCACGAGAATCTCAAATTGACTCAATGGCAACTGTTTTTTTTCAGTGCTGCGGTGGGGTAGCATCAGAGAGGAAGGCACAACCCAATAACCTGAGACATAGCACAGGCCTAAAACCAGACTTGCAAGCAACAGCAGTCTAATGCTGGAGACAGACGAAGGAGCAGGGAAAGATCCTCTCAGATGCACAAATGCACAAGGAGAGTGAGGGTGTGGGTGGGGGAGCAGGGACATTGAGAAGACAGTCAGGCAGTAGACCCTCACCAAAGGAAGTGCTAGAGGACTCTGAGGCTGGTGGTGCACTGAAGACAGCCTACAACCAAGGCCAAACTCTGCCTGAGTGTCTGAAACGGAGGGTTTATGTCAGTAATTGATGCTTACCACGGCCTTCCAGTATCTTCTGAAATGTCGCCTTTTCTCCATTTTCATTCTGAATTCTGATTAGGCCTAAGTTAGTCATCTAGTCCCCAGTGTCCACATTTTTTTTTTGGATGAATTCTTATTTGATTTTTCTTTATGTGGAAAAGACTTCTGGCATTCTTGTATGAAGATTTGTGTTTACTTTAGCCAGATGATAAGAGGCAACTTAGATGACATCATCTACACATAATATTTTGACTAGCAGCTTTTTTTAAAAATCTGAATAGGTAACATGAATTTGGTACACAAACCTACATGAAGGCCAACTTTTAGTTAAAACTTCTCAGAAGATAATATTTTATTTCCTTCTCCACCTATGGCCAAGTTTAAGACAGAGACTTTTCCTTATTGTCCTCTGTGTGATTTTTTTGTTTGTTTGTATAGAGTTTATTTTTTTAGAGTGTAACCAACCAGTTGCTGCCAAGTCAACCCCAATTCATGGCAGCCCCATGTGTGTAAGAGTAGAACCGTGCTCCACAGGGTTTCCAGTGGCTGATTTTTTGGAAGTAGATCTCCAGGCCTTTCTTCTAAGGTGTCTATGGGTGGAATCAAACCTCCAACCTTTCAGTTGGCAGCGGAGTATGGTAACCATCTGCACCATGCAGAGACATCTTCCAGAGTGCAGTTGGCCCTTTACTGTTCTGGTTTTATTTACTATCCCTATTTGATTGAATTCCTACAATATGGATGGTCACCAAGGTCAAAAGAAATGAGCTGACTTCTCTAGGACAGCTGGGGGTTTAAAAGCTTACTCACCTTTTGAATTCCTACTTTCACTTTGTTTTTGTCAAGTTGAAATCACATAAAAAATGAAGGCACAGAATATCCTAGTGGTGCCTGTTAGTCTATTCCTCAGTTTGAATTGCAGGTCTGCTATCTTAATCACTGTGCAGTCTTGGGTAATCTATTTGCTTTTCTGAATTTGCTTTGTCTTTCGTAAGACTTGAATAACTCTTATCTAATTATCTGACTCTCACAAAGACTCAAGATAATGAATGTAAAGGGCCTACTACAGAGGAGAGAACATGCCAGGCACTAAACCAGTGACAGCTCTTATGAGTTTTGTTAGCAGAGTCACTTGAGAAAAATGTCCTAAAATCTTAAAAAATGACAAACCAGTCATTTTACAGCCAGGAGTTCTGCCCAATTATCCCAGAGTGGTAGTAACAAAGAAGACACATGAGTTGGAGTCCTTGGAACTGTTATATTGTGGGTGAGCACGGTGGAAAAGACAGTTTCCCTGTGTTATGGATTGAATTGTGTTCCTCCAAAATTATGTGTGTCAACTTGGGTAGGCCAAGATTCCCAGTATTGTGTGACTGTCCATCATTTTGTCACCTGACATGATTTTCCCATGTGTTGGAAATCCTGCCTCCATGATGTTAATGAGGCAGGACTCAATTTACAAGATTAGGTTGTATTTTAAGCCAACCTCTTTTGAGAGATAAAAGAGAGAAGCGAGCAGAGAGACATGGGGACCTCATATAACCAAGAAAGTAGTGCCAAGAAAAGAGCACATCTTTTGGACCCTGAGTTTCTGCACTGAGAAGTCTTTTGTCCAGGGGAGGATTGATCACAAGAACCTTCCTCCAGAGCTGACAGAGAAAGCTGGCACCCCGAATTTGGACTTCTAACCTCCTAGACTGTGAGAGAGTAAATTCTCTTTGTTAAATCCATCCACTTGTGGCATTTCTTTTATAGCGGCACTAGATAACTAAGACACCCTGTTTGTCCATTTTCTATGTCAACATTCTCCCTTTCTCGAACTTGGGTTCCCAATTTCGGTTCGTCCAACTTTCCTGTCCCCTCCTGCCTTCTCATCCTTATCCCTGGGCTGGAATGCCCTTTTAGTCTCTTATACATGGTTAAGCTACTGTATCATTGTCTGTTTCATGGGTCTGTTTAATCCTTGGCTGAGGAGTGAACCTCAGAAGTGACTTCAGTACTGAGTTAAAAGGGTGTCCAGGGGCCAAACTCTCGGGGTTTCTCCAGCCTCTGTCAGGCCAGTAAGTCTGGTCTTTTTTTGTGAGTTAGAATTTTGTTCTACATTTTTTCTCCAGCTCTCTCTAGGACCCTCTATTGTGCTCCCTGTCAGAGCAGCTGGTGGTGTTAACCAAGCACCATCTAGTTGTGCTGGACTCAGTCTCATGGAGGCTGGGGTAGTTGTGGTCCATTAGTCCTTTGGACTAATCTTTCCCTTGTATCTTTGGTTTTCTTCATTCTCCCTTGCTCCAGATGGGTTGGGACCACTGGAGTATCTCAACTAGCCGCTCGCAAGCTTTTAAGATCCCAGATGCTACTCACCAAAGTAGGTTGTAGAACATTTTCTTTATTTACTATGTTACGCTAATTTAGCTAGATATCCCCAAGATATTTTTAATAATACAGAGATATCTGGCTCTAGAGATTCTGATTTAGCAGGTCTAGATTGGGCCCTGGCATCTGTAATTATAAAAAGATCCCGAACTTGTTCCTATGCATTTGAAGTTTGAGAAGCACTGCTCTATTCTGTCTGCTTTGTCGCTCTGTGAGACTCCTCCCCTCACTCAGATTTACATTCATGACTTGAATACTTTTATCCTCTGGTGAAATTCTGCACTACTCTAAAGATGGAGCTCAAGTGTCACCACCCTGTTTAAGAACAAAGTGGAACTGTGACTGCACGTGGACTCTGGAATCAGACATAAGAAATTAAATATCAACTACTTAGTGGCACATAGGATTACGTTTTATTACAGAATATCCTTGAGCTTCAGTTCCTTCATCTGTCGTATGAGGATGATAATACTATTTATGCATAGGGTTGTGACGAGGATTAACTGATATATTACCTGCAAGGTGTTTAGTACGTAACCAGGCACATGCCAGGCAGGCACATGTCACTTCCCTGGGTGCAGATAGCACAGTGATTATGAGTGCAGGTTCTCTGTCCACAATGTGGTTAGAAATGTGACCTTGGACAATGACCTTAAGTTCTCTGAGCCTCAGCTGCTTCTTTTCCAAATTGGAGTAATAATATCCATCCCAAAAGATTAATGTGAGGATTAGAGAAGATAATGCATAAAAGTGCTTTGTACTTTCCTGGCACTTAGGAAGCATTTCAGCAAATACCTATTACTATTATTCTACGAAGACGTTCTGTCCTCCCACTCAGGAGGCAGAATTCATTTTTCCTCTTTGGCACTTCATAAAACTCTGTTCATACCATTATTAAAGTACTCATATTACTTAACAAATATTTCCATGTTTTTCCGTTAGGTCTTGTTATGGTGTGTGTATATATATATATATATGAGCCCTGGTGGTGCAACGGGTAAGTGCTCAGTCTCTAACCAAAAGGATAGTGGTTCAAATCCATCAGCTGCTCCGCAGGAGAAATGACCTGGAATCTGTTGATAAAGATTAGAGCCTAGGAGACCCTATGGGGCAGTCCTACTCTATCCTATAGGGTTCCTGTGAGTTGGAACTGACTCAATGGCACACAACAACTCTTAGGGTTTCCAAGGACTGGCGGGTGGGTTTGAACTGCCGACCTCTTGGTTAGCAGCTGTAGCACTTAACCACTACTCCACCAGGGTTTCCATATATATATATACACACACACACACACATATATATATATACATATATAACCCCCCAGAAATATATATATATATATATATATAAAATATGACTAGTACCAGGATGGGCACCAGTCTGGCTGATGCCCAGGCATCCTGAACCACGGACTAGAAGGTCATGGTGTACAAAAGGAAAACAGCACTGGCTTTTGAAAGATTCATAAGCATAAGTTTCAGAGATTCAGAAAATCATGCACAGAATATGAATAAAGGTGAATTTAGTCACTGGTGAGGGCTTCTATAAAACTAGGTGTTCCTAGATCAAAGAATGTTATTAAGGCGCAAAGGGAAGTGGACAGGAGAGGAAAGAGCTTAGGAGTTCTGACAGACTCTGGAATGAGTAGAAAGGCGCACATGGGAGAGGTTGCAAGGTAGTGTGGTGTAGGGGAAAGCGTCAACCTCGCAGCAAGAAGATTTAAACTGAGGTTTCAATTTCAGTTCTGATGTTCTCTAACAGAGTGCCTTGGGTATGTTACTTTACCCAGCTGAGTTATGGCTTCCCAGTTATAACTTAGAGATATGAAGACCTACTTCGCAGCAATGTGATGACAATTAATAAGAACATATGTTTAAAGTGCCAGTTGCAGAGCAGGCTTTTGATAATCAGTAGCTATATCTGTTAGCAAGATATGAGTCCCACTTCTGATCTTTCGGTTTTGGAGAGGTTAGAAGGCAGAAAGTGTTCAGAAAGCCAGGCCGCTTCACTGGGGGAGGAGATGTGGCCCAGGGCAGCCTTGGCTGGTTGGGTGTTGCTAGTACAAGCCAGACCTTGCCTTTATTGCTCTCCAGGAAGGAATGAGGGGATGGTTCAGGTTCACTGGCTGGTGACAGGCAGTTTCCACTGGCTTAGAAGAATTGAGTACAGGAACTGCTCAAGGCAAGGTTACCTCCCTAGGGAAATGCCACCAAAGAGCCGTGCTCTGCCCAGAAAGCAGCAACATGCAGGCACCAAGCCTTTCAGTTTGTAGAGTCCCAGGTACTGGGAAGGGGGAGGGAAGAAATAGAGGACTAGCAAGGTCACTTGCAAGCAGGGCTGGACAAAGATATTTTTGTGCTCTGTGCCAGGATAGAGAGCATTGGGGATGCCCTAGCACCAGAAAACAAAACAAAACAAAAACTCTACTTATTTGTTCATTTTATTTCAAATAACAAATTGAGGAAAATAATGTAATGAAAATACATGCAGGGGAGATGGCTCATGATGGTGACTTAGTGACACATGCTATGTCAATCCCCTCCAGCAAAGAACCGAGAAACTAAGTGAAACAGATACAGATGACAATCTGGAAACCCAGAACAGCAAATAGAAGGATGAAGAATTGGACCAAACACCAAAGGGGAGGAGAAATTGAATGAAAACAGCAAAGGAGGAGACTTATGGACTGTAGGTGCCCTGCCAGCAGGCCCGGTGCAGAGTGGCCATCTTGATACAAAGTGAGAAGTGTTACCAGGTGAGGAGCACAGGATGGCAACTTCATGGAATTCCCAATAGGAGACAGAGATACTGTGAGACGAACCTAGAGCAAAGCAAGGGATCTAAAGAGAGAAAGTACAGGAAGGTGGGCAAGAGCTCTAGGGACCCAGGGGATCATAGAGCAGGGAGGGAGCCATAAAATAGGGACGGAACTACTCACCAGGTCCCTAATCATTTGGGCAAGTAGCGCTTGCAGAGTGGAACATCCATGGAGCGGCGACTAGAGATCTCCCACTTGGCTAGACTCTGGGCAGCACCCCCCTCCTGGAATTTGGTTGGGGTCAGTCCTGATTGCCAGCTGCTGCAGGGAGGGCCCCAGTGCCCACATCAGAGACTGGGGGAACATACTTCCCCCTTCCTCCCCCACGACCCTCCCAGTGACCAGTGTCGTGCTCCCCTCCTTCACGCAGTGATCTGCGGTGTGCACTCCTGCACTGTTAGATAATCAATTGCAGGCTCGCACTCACCCCACCCACCCCCACGCTGTCTTGTCCACCTAGCAATCTACAGCATGAGCTCCCAAGCCATTGGGCCTGTAACCAGAGGCTTGTATCCACACTACCAACCCCTGCATCACCACATGCTCCAGGCTATCCACAGCACACCCTCCTGCACTGTCAGACCAGCAACTGGAGGTTCATGTTCATGCAACCCCCACTCCCAGCACCCTGTCAACCCAGCAACTGGTGGAGCAAGCTCCCTTGCCACCCACCTGCTGACAGGTGACGAGTGCATCCTCGCTTCAACCACCTGGCAACTGGCAGTGAACACACGGCACCCAACCCAGCAACCAGCAAGAATGCTCCCTGTGCCCATGCCTGGTGACCATCGGATAGAAACACCACCTCACCAGCAACGCCAGTCACATCCTGACAGATGCTATCTGCACTTCTGCCAGACAACGAGCAGGAGAGCCTGGTAACCTCATCCAACACCCACCCAGCTGCAATGTCCAACATTCCACACCCAAACAGTTCCTACAGGCACTGAAACCCCTTGATACCCTACTACCTAATGAGACACCAATTTGTGCATGCACAGTGGACCTACCCCATCCATTTGGGTAGCACTCCCTCACAGCAAATGTGGAAATATCCTGTCCTGACCTCCAGAAAACACACTAACTGCTAGCTTACACTGACCCAGAAGGATCCCACCATGCAACGAGGGCTGTGGAGGGACCCTGACCACTCAACACTTGTCACTCAATTATCAGGGAAAGAATCTGCTCTCCCACCTCCACTCAATCCAGTAAGAGAAGACATACAAGCCTAACCACAGAGGACTCGCATGTGGATTTAACCCACCATACCCACCATACCCACTAGTGAGCGAAAATCACACGCAGTCAACAGATGCCACAAAATTAACAGACCAGAACCACAAAACAACAATAAAAATAATACAAAGACAGACATTCTAAGGAGAAAGAAGTGAAGCTCCTGATACACCAAAACAAACAAAAAAACAAAACAAACATATATACAATCAATAAAGAAATACATAAATAAGATAATGAGACAGCAAACAACAACAAATCATATGAAGAAACAGCATAAGATGGCTCAAACAAGTGAGCAAAATCAAAGGGCAGGAAACCTTCCCAAAGAAGAAATGGGAACAAACTACTTGATAAGTAATTCAAAAGACATATATAGGATATTCAAAGAGATCAAACAAAAACACAGATGCACTCTAGAATAATTCAGGGAAACAATACAAGAACAAAATTACAAAATAGATAAACAATTAGAAACCATAAAAAAAAAACCCTAGAAATCCAGAAGATTAACAATAAAATATCAGAAATAGATAACTCAATGGAAGCAGAATTGATCAATGGAAGAAAGGATCATCAAAATAGAGTACAAAATCCTTGCTACTAATTTATTTGAGGAATAATCAGAATAAAGAATGAAGAAAAATGAAGAAAGCCTAAGAGCTTTGTGGGACACTATCAACAGGAATAATTTATGTGTAATAGAATTCTAGAAGAGGAGAAAAAAAAAGAGAATTAAAAAAAAATTTTTTACTGTGCTTTTAAGTGAAAGTTTACAAATCAAGTCAGTCTCTCATACAAAAATTTACATACACCTTGCTATATACCCCTAATTGCTCTCCCTCTAATGAGACAGCCCGCTCCTTCCCTCCACTGTCTCTTTTCATGTCCATTCTGCCAGCTTCTAACCCCCTCTACCCTCCCATCTCTTCTCCAGATAGGAGCGGCCCACATAGTCCCATGTGTCTGCTTGATCCAAGAAGCTCACTCCTCACCAGTATCATTTTCTATACCATAGTCCAGTCCAATCCCTGTCTAAAGAGTTGGCTTTGGGAATGGTTCATGTCTTGGGCTAATAGAAGGTCTGGGGACCATGACCTCTGGGGTTCTTCTAGTCTCAGTCAGACCATTAAGTCTGATCTTTTTATGAGAATTTGAGGTCTGCGTCCCACTGCCCTCCTACTTCCTCAGGGGTTCTCTGTTGCATTCCCTGTCAGGGCAGTCATCGGTTGTAGCAGGGCACCATCTAGTTCTTCCGGTCTCAGGCTAATGTAGTCAGTCTCTGGTTTACGTGGCCTTTCTGTCTCTTGGGCTCAAAGTTACCTTCTTTCTTTGGTGTTCTTCGTTCTCCTTTGCTTGAGGTGGGTTGAGACCAATTGATGTATCTTTGATGCGTGCTAGTGTTTAAGACCCCAGCAGCCACTCTCCAAAGTGGAATACAGAATGTTTTCTTAGTAGATTTTATTATGCCAATTGACCTAGATGTCTCCTGAAACCATGGTCCCCAAATCCCCGGCCCTGCTACACTGGCCTTCTAAGCATTCAGTTTATTCAGGAAACTTCTTTGCTTTTGGTTTAGTCCAGTTGTGCTGACCTCTCCTGTACTGTGTGTTGTCTTTCCCTTCACATAAAATACTTCTTGTCTACCATCTAGTTAGTGAATACCCCTCTCCCTCCCTCCGTCCCCACTCTCGTAATCAACAAAAAGTTCTTCTCTGATTAAACTATTTCTCGAGCTCTTATAAATATTTGTCATTTTGCAACGAACTAATTTCACTCAGCATAATGCCTTCCAGAATCCTCCATGTTATGAAATGTTTTACGGATTCATCATTGTTCTTTATTGATGCATAGTATTCCATTGTGTGAATATACCATAACTTATTTATACATTTATCCATTTATGGGCACCTTGGCTGCTTCCATTTTTTTGCTATTGTAAACAGTGCTGCAGTGAACATGGGCATGCATATATCTGTTTATGTAAAGGCTCTTATTTCTCTAGGATATATTCCAAGAGTGGGATTGCTGGATCATTTGGTAGTTGTATTTCTAGCTTCTTAAGGAAGCACCAAAACAATTTCCAAAGTGGTTGTACCATTTTACATTCCCACCAGCAGTGTATAAGCATTCCAGTATCTCCACAACCTCTCCAACATTTACTATTTTGTGTTTTTTGGATTAATGCCAGCCTTGCTGGAGTGAGATGGAATCTCAGTGTAGTTTTGATTTGCATTTCTGTAATGGCAAATGCTGACTCGACGGCACTGGTTGTTTTTTTTTTTAATGGCAAATGATCGTGAGCATTTCTTCATGTATCTGTTAGCTACTTGAATGTCTTCTTTAGTGAAGTGTCTGTTCATACCCTTTGCCCATTTTTTAGTTGGCTTTTTTTTTTTGGAGTTGAGTTTTTGCTGTATCATGTAGATTTTAGAGATCAGATGGTGATCGGAAATGCCATAGCTAAAAACTTTTTCCCAGTCTATCGGTAATCTTTTGACTCTTTTGGTGAAGTCTTTGGATGAGCATAGGTGTTTGATTTTTAGGAGCTCCCAGTTATCTAGTTTCTCCTCTGCATTGTTAGTAATGTTTTGTATACTGTCTATGCCATGTATTAGGGCTCCTAACATTGTCCCTATTTTTTCTTCCATGACCTTTATTGTTTTAGATTTTATATTTAGGTCTCTGATCCATTTTGAGTTAGTTTTTGTGCATGGTGTGAGGAATGGGTCTTGTTTCATTTTTTTGCAGATGGATATCCACTTATGCCAGCACTGTTTGTTAAAGACTGTCTTTTCCCTATTTAACTGACTTTGGGCTTTGTCAAATATCAACTGCTCATATGTGAGTGGATTTATGTCTGGATTCTCAATTCTGTTCCATTGGTCTATGTATTTGTTCTTGTACCAGTACCAGGCTGTTTTGACTACTGTGGTGGTATAATAGGTTCTAAAATCAGGTAGTGTGAGGCCTCCCACTTTGTCCTTTTTCAGTAATGCTTTACTTATCCAGGGCCTCTTCCCTTTCCATATGAAGTTGATGATTTGTTTCTCCATCTCATTAAAAATGTCATTGGAATTTCGATCAGAATTGCATTGTATGTATAGATTGCTTTTGCAAGAATAGACATTTTTACAGCGTTAAAACTTCCTATTCATGAGCAAGGTATCTTTTTCCACTTATGTAGGTCTCTTTTGGTTTCTTGCAGTAGTGTTTTGTAGTTTTCTTCGTATAAGTCTTTTACATCTCCTGTAAGATTTATTCCTAAGTATTTTGTCTTCTTGGGGGCTACTGTAAATGGTATTGATTTGGTGATTTCCTTTCGATGTCCTTTTTGTCGGTGTAGAGGAATCCAACTGATTTTTGTATGTTTATCTTGTATTCTGATTCTCTGCTGAACTCTTCTATTACTTTCAGTAGTTTTCTGGAGGATTCCTTAGGGTTTTCTGTGTATAAGATCATGCCATCTGAAAATAGACATACTTTTACTTCTTCCTTACCAATCTGGATGCCCTTTTTGTCTTTATCTGGTCTAATTGCTCTGGCTAGGACCTCCAGCACAATGTTGAATAAGAGTGGTGATAAAGGGCATCCATGTCTGGTTCCCGATCTCAAGGGGAATTATTTTAGACTCTCTCTATTTAGGATGATGTTGGCTGTTGGCTTTGTAAAAATGCCCTTTATTATGTTGAGGAATTGTCCTTCTATTCCTATTTTGCTGAGAGTTTTTATCATGAATCGGTGTTGAACTTTGTCAAATGCCTTTTCTGCATCAATTGATAAGATCGTGTGGTTCTTGTCTTTTGTTTTATTTATATGAGGGATTATATTAATTGTTTTTCTAATGTAGAACCATCCCTGCATACCTGGTATGAATCCCCCTTGGTCATGGTGAATTTTTTTTTGATATGTTGTTGAATTCTATTGGCTAGAATTCTGTTGAAGATTTTTGCTTCAAAGTTCATGAGGGATCTAGGCCTGTAATTTTCTTTTTTTGTTGTGTTTTTACCTGGTTTTGGTATCAGGGATATGCTGGCTTCATAGAATGAGTTTGGGAGTATTCCATCCTTTTCTATGCTCTGAAACACCTTTAATAGTAGTGGTGTTAACTCTTCTCTAAAAGTTTGGTAGAACTCTGGAGTGAAGCCATCTGGGCCAGGGCTTTTTTTTTTTTGTTGTTGGAAGTTTTTTGATAACCTTTTCAATCTCTTCTTTTGTTATGGGTTTGTTTAGTTGTTTACCTCTGTTTGTATTAGTTTAGGTAGGTAGTGGGTTTCTAGAAATTCGTCCATTTCTTCTAGGTTTTCAAATTCGTTAGAGTACAATTTTTCATAGTAATCTGATATGATTCTTTTAATTTCAGTGGGGTCTGTTGTGATATTTCCCATCTCATTTCTTATTGGAGCTATTTGCTTCCTCTCCTGTTTCTCTCTTGTCAGTTTGGCCAATGGTTTATCAATTTTGTTAATTTTTCAAAGAACCAGCTTTTGGTCTTGTTAACACTTTCAATTGTTTTTCTGTTCTCTATTTCATGTAATTCTGCTCTAATTTTTATTATTTGCTTTCTTCTGGTGACAGAGTGTTTCTTTTGTTGCTCTCTTTCTATTTGTTCAAGGTGCAGGGATGGTTCTCTGATTTTGAGCCTTTCTTCTTTTTGTATGCGTACATTTATTGATATAAATTGCCATCTGAGCACTGCTTTTGCTGTGTCCCAAAGGTTCTGATAGGAAGTGTTTTCATTCTCTTTGGATTCAATGAATTTCTTTATTCCATCCTCAATGCCTTCTATGACTCAGTCTTTTTTGAGCAGGTATTATTTGGTTTCCAAGAGTCTGATTTCTTTCCCCTTCTTTTTCTGTTATTGATTTATACTTTTATGGCCTTATGCTCAGAGAAGATGCTTTGTAATATTTCAATGTTTTGGATTCTGCTAAGGCTTGCTTTATTACCTAACATGTGGTCTATTCTAGAGAATGTTCCATGTGCACTAGAAAAGAAAGTATACTTGGTTGCTGTTGGGTGGAGTGTTCTGTATATGTCTATGAGGTCAAGTTGATTGATTTTGGAATTTAGATCTTCTGTGTCTTTATTGATCTTCTTTCTGGATGTTCTGTCCTTCACTGAAAGTGGTGTGTTGAAGCCTCCTACTATAATTGTGGAGCTATCTATCTCACTTTTCAATCCTGTTAGAGTTTGTTTTATGTATCTGGTAGCCCTGTCATTGGGTGCATAAATATTTAATATGGTTATATTCTCCTGGTATATTGTCCCTTTAATCACTATGTAGTGTCCTTCCATATGCTTTGTGGTGGATTTAACTTCAAAGTCTATTTTGTCGGAAATTAATATTGCCACTCCTGCTGTCTTTTTGATTGTTGTTTGCTTGATATATTTTTTTCTATCCTTTGAGTTTTAGTTTGTTTGTATCTCTAAGCCTAAGTTGTGTCCCTTGTACTCAGCTTATAGACAGATCTTTTTTTTTTTTTTTAATCCATTCTGCCACTCTTGTCTCTGTATTGGTGCATTTAGTCCATTTACATTCAGTGTAATTATGGATAGATATGAGTTTGGAAACCCTGGTGGCGTAGTGGTTAAGTGCTGTGGCTGCTCACCAACAGGTTGCCAGTTCAAATCCACCATGTGCTCCTTAGAAACTCTGTGGGGCAGTTGTACTTTGTTCTATAGGGTCGTTACAAGTTGGAATTGACTCGACGGCAATGGGTTTGGTTTAGGTTTTTTTTTTAATGGGTTTAGTGCTGTCATTTTGATGCCTTTTTTTGTGTATTGTTGACAGTTTGTTTTTCCCACTTAATTTTTTTGTTCTGAGTAGTTTATCTTTATATATTGTCTTTTCCTCTTATTTGTTGTTGTTGATTTTTTTTCTGCTGAGTCTTTATTTGTTTCTTGTATTTTATATTGATGAGTAGGGTTGTTAGTCTCCTTTGTGGTTACCTTAATATTTACCCCTATTTTTCAAAGTTTAAACCTAACTTTTATTTCTTTGTATCACCTTGTCTTCCTCTTCATATGAAAGATCTATGAATACATTTCTTAGTCCCTCTTTATTGTTTTAATGTTGTCTTCTTTTACAAAAGGACATCACTGTTTCCCTGTTTTGAACTTTTTTTTTTTAATGTTGATTTATTTTTGTGATTTCCCTAACTGGGTTGACATCTGGTTGCTCTGTCCTTTTTTGTAGTCTTGGGTTGATACCTGATATTATTGATTTTCTAAGCAGAGAACTCCCTTTAGTATTCTTGTACTTTTGGTTTGGTTTTTAAGAATTCATTAAAATTCTGTTTATCTGGAAATGTCCTAATTTCATCTTCATATTTGAGAGACAGTTTTGCTGGATATATGATTCTTGGCTGGCGATTTTTTCCTTCAATGTTTATATAAGTCATCCATTGCCTTCTTGCCTGCATGGTTTCTGCCGAGTAGTCCCAGCTTATTCTTATTGACTCTCCTTTGCAGGTGACTTTTCATTTATCCCTAGGCACTCTTAAAATTGTCTCTTTATCTTTGGTTTTGACAAGTTTGATTGTAATATATCTTGGTGACTTTCTTTTAAGATCTACCTTATGTGGAGTTCAATGAGAATCTTGGATAGATATCTTCTGATCTTTCATGATAATCAGGAAAGTTTTCTACCAACAAATCCTCAACAATTCTCACTGTATTTTCTGTTATCTCTCCCTGTTCTTGTACTCCAATGAGTTGTAGGTTACTTCTCTTGATAGAGTCCCACCTGGCTCTTGGGGTTTCTTCATTTTTTTTTTTTTATCTTTATCTGATTTTTCTTCAAATATATTGGTGCCAAGTGTTTTATCTTCAATCTCACTAATCCTGCCTTCCACTTCCACAATTCTTCTCCTCTGACTTCCTATTGAGTTGTTAATTCTGCAATTTTATTCTTAATCTTCTGAATTTCTGATTGCTGTCTCTTTATGGATTCTTGCAGTTTATTAAATTCTTCATTGTGTTCTTGAATAACCTTTTTAATTTCTTCATCTGCTTTATCTATGTGTTTCTTGGCTTGTTCTGTGTATTGCCTGATCTCTTTCTTCATCTCATTCCTGATGTCTTGAAGAGTTGTGTATATTAATCTTTTGTGTTCTGCATCTGGTAATTCCAGAAGAACACCTTCATCCAGAAGATCCCTTGATTCTTTGTTCTGAGAGCTTGTTGAAGTGATCATATTCTGCTTATTTGTGTGATTTGATATTGACTGTTGTCTCTGAGCCATCCACAAGTTATTGTATTAGTTTATTTTATGTTTGCTTACTGTATCTAGCTTTTGCTTTGTTTTGATATGCCAAAATAGGTTGTTTGAGTGAGCTATCTTGATTATTTTCACTTTTGGATCTCTAATGTCCTGTCACCAGATGCCTAGAGCTGTTATCAGGTATATGAGCCTAGGAGTCCATTCACTTTTCTTGTATGGATTCAGCTCAGGTGTCTAGGTAGTTCGTCCTCAAGTGTGTGGTACAGGCTCTGTCCTACAATCTTAGAGGGGCAAGAAAGATTGGTGTAGGTATGGGTATCTAGTTGTAGTAGGGGGTCACACTCTCAACAAGGCAGGGGGCTGACAACCATTCCCCCAGTGTCTGTGAGGAAAGTGTATCCCTTATTCCTACAGCACATAGGTGGGTGGGTTCTGCAGATGAGCCAACAGCACCCAGTGCTTTTGGTTGTAATCACTGGGAGGTACTAGTTATCCTTGGACCCCTGTTGCAGGTGGTTGGGTAACATGAGTGTAGCCACCGGTCCTTAGTCCCCTGATGTGGGTAGCTGAGGACCCTGTTTAATAGGCAAAGTGGAGTCAAACATCAAACACCCACCTCTCCATGGCACAGCTGAAACAGTTGCAGTCTGTCAACAAGGGCTTATTCTCCTGAAACAGGCCCACATAGCTCCATGCAGGGAGGAAAGGTATTCAAAGTCCACAGACCATTTATGCCTGGACAGGAGCTTCTTCTGTCCTGAGCTTCCCAGGTTAGTGGAGTTGGCAGATTATCTTTTCTCCCAGTTGTGAATTTGTTCCTTCTCCAAGGCTGGGAGAATGGCTCAGCACACTCAGTAGAACCTATCTCAGTCCCAGGGAAATATATGCAAGTACTTAGCTTTTGCCAAGAGCGCTGTTCTTCTCTGGTTCTGGAGATGTGAGTAGGCTGTATGGCTGGATGTTTCTCCCTGAGGAAACTGCAGTCGAACGCTACCACCAGCCTGCCATAGTCACTCCTGGGAACGGTTCCTGTGGGTTCCTGGCGATTCAAGTCCAGCAACTCCTTGCCGGTTCTGAACCATCTCTCCCTCCCCCACCACTCAGTCCATTTTCTAACTTTGCCTTTGATGTTCAGGGCTCCTAGCTTGTCATAAATATAATCATTTCACTTGTTTTTTGTGGGGTCTTTTTGTAAGTGGGAACACCAAAAATGTCTGACTACTCCACCATCTTGGCCTCACCCTCCAGAGAGAATTTTTGAAGAATTATTGGCAGAAAACTTCCCTAATATCATGAAAGACAAGAAGGTTTCCATCCAAAAGGCTCGATGAACCCTATATAGGATAGATCTCAAAAGAAAGTCATCAAGACATATCATAATCAAATTTTCTAAAACCAGAAACAAAGGAAGAATTCTGAAAGCAGCTTGTGAAAAATGAAATTTCACTTACAAAGGGGCACCAATAAGATTAAATGCTGATTTCTCAGTGGAAACCATGCAGGCAAGAAGGCAATAGGATGATGTATATAAAACCCTGAAAGAAAAGAATTGTCAGCACTTAGGGGTTGAATTGGATCTCCCAAGAATGTGTGTCAACTTGCCTAGGCCATGATTCCCAACATTTTGTGATTGTCCACCATTTCGTCATCTGATGTAATTTTCCTATGTGTTGTAAATCCTACCTCTATGATGTTAATAAGGCAGGATTAGTAACAGTTATGTTAATGAGGCAGGACTCAATCTATAAGGTTAGGTTGTGTCTTAGTAAATCTATTTTGATATATAAAAGAGAGAAATGAGAGAGAGACAGAGGGACCTCATGCCACCAAGAAAGCAGCACCTGGAGCAGAACCTGTTATTTGGACCCAGGGTCCCTGCTCCTGAGAAACTCCTAGACCAGCAGAAGATTGATGATAAGTACCTTCCTCCAGAGTCAACAGACAGAGAAAGCTATCCCCTGGAGCTGGTGCCCCAAATTTGGACTTCTAGCTTACTAGGCTGTGAAAGAATAAACTTCTCTTTGTTAAAGCCATTTACTTGTGGTATTTCTGTTATAGCAGCACTAGGTAACTAAGAAGCCCTGGTGCTGCAGTAGTTAAGATCTTGGGTGCTAACCAAAATGTCACAGTTCAAATTCTCTAGCCACTCCATGGAAACCCTATGGGGCAGTTCTACTCTTTCTTACAGGGTTGCTATTAGTCAGAACCAACTTGATGGCAATGGGTTTTTAGATAACTAAGACACCAACCAAGAATCATATATCCAGCAAAATCACCTTTAACCCAAATAGGATGGCAAAACTAGGACATTCCCAGATAAACAGAAATTAAGAAAATTTATAAAAACCAGACCAACCTTACAAAAATATTAAAGGGAGTCCTTTGGACAGAGAACCAATAACATCTGACCTGTGATTAAGACCATGACAGCAACACTCAGATACCAGCCCAGATAAAGAAATCTCAAAAGTAAAATAAAAGTACAAAACTGAAAACAGGAAACCAGAGATGTCAATCTGTAAATAACAACTTCAAAACAAAAAAAGGAAATAAATGATGTAGCTATAGAACTTCCCTACAGAGGGGAAGACAAGGCAATATCAAGATATAACAGACTGTTTTAAACTTAGGAAGAGAAAGGTAAATTTCAGAGTGACCACAAAGGAAATAAACAAATTTTACTCAACTAAAATAAAGAAAAAAAAGACTCAGTAAACACAAAATCAACAACAAAGAATATGAAAAGAAAATCCATAAACAAAAAGAACTCAGAGCAGAAAATTAAGTGGTACAAAGATACTAATAACACCACAAAAAAGCATAACAAAATGGCAGCAGTAATTCATACCTATTGATAATCACATTGAATGAAAATGTTTTAAATGTGCCAGTCAAGAGACAGAGAGTGCCAGAAGGGATAAAAAACATGGCCCACCAATATGTTGCCTACAAGAGACACTCCTGAGCTACAACCATATAAACAGGTTAAAAATCAAATGATGTAAAAAATATATATCAAGCAAACAGTAACCAAAAGAGAGCAGAGTTGCAATAATAATCTGATAAAATAGACTTTAAGTGAAAATCCATTATAAGAGACAAAGAAGGGCATTATATAATGATTAAAAGGTCAATCTACCAAGAGGACATAACCATATTATTATGTACCAAATTTCAGAGCTCCAAAATACATGAAGCAAGCTCTACTAGAATTGAGAAGAGAAATAGACAGTTCCACAGTAATAGTAGGAGGCTTTAACACACTACTTTCGATGATGGACAGAACAACTAGAAAGAAACTCAGCAAAGATACAGAAGATCTAAATACCACGATCAGCCAGCTGGACCTCATAGATGCATACAGAACACACCACCTGTGATGGTTAAGGTTGTGTGTCAACTTATCTGGACCATGATTCTCAGTGGTTTGGCAGTTAAGTAATGATATAGTTTGGTAGTTTTGTAATGATGTAGTTTTGCAGTTATATAATGATGTAGTCATCCCCCATGATGTGATCTGATGTGATCAGCCAATCAATTGAAAGAGGAGTTTTCTTAGGGGTATGGCCTGCATTCAATATGTATATGAATGTCTGGCAAAGCTTAATTGCTTGCTCTGGATTCTGCATCTGCTTTGTCCTCATCTGACATCCGGTTCTTGGGCCTTGAGGCAGCAGCCTGCTGTATTGCTTTCCAATATTGGGATTCCTCAGTCTCTGCAGCCTGTGAGCTAGCAGCCTGACGTCTTACCTGCTGATCATGCATTCATTAGCCTCTGCAGCCCATGAGCCAGTGGCCTGCTGTCTGACCGGCCAATCTTGGGTTCGTCAGCCCCTGCAACTACATGAGGCAGGAGAAGCCTCCACATTTGATGCCTAATCTATGGACTTGGGACTTCCCAGACTCCACAACTGTGTCAGCCATTTCCTTGAGATAATTCTCTTTTATATATATATATAAGCTCAGCCTAACACACCACCCAACAGCAGCACAGTATACCTTCTTCTCCAATGCACATGGATCAATTTCCAGGACACACCATATTTTAGGCAACAAAGCAAGCCTCAAAAAATTCAAAAACATTGAAATAACACAAAGCCTCTTCTTTGACCACAATGCTATAAAATTAAAAATGAATAACGAAAGAACAAGGAAAAAATTAAATGCATGGAAACTGAATGGCACCTTACTTAAAAACTATTGGGTAATAGAAGAAATTAAAAATGAAATTTAAAAAATTCTTAGAATCAAATGAGAATGAAAACACAACATACCAAAACAGAAAAAGCAGTGCTCAGAGAATTTAGAGCAATAAATGTGCACATCTAAAAAGAAAAAGGGGCCAAAATCAGTAGCTTAATCTGACAACTTGAACAAATAGAAAAAGAGCAGCAAAAGAAGACCACAGTAACCAGAAGAAAGAAAATAATAAAGATCAGAGAAGAAAAAAATGAAATAGAAAACAGAAAAATGATAGAAAGAATCAATAAGACTAAAAGTTGGTTCTTTGAGAAGATCAATAAAAATGACAAACCACCAGCCAAATTGACAAAGGAAAAAAAAAAATGAAAAGATGCAAATAAGCAAAATAAGAAATGAGATGGGTGACATTACAACAAAACCAACTGACAGAAAAAGGACCGTAACAGAATATTATGGAAAACTGTACTCCAACAAATTTGAAAACTTAAAAGAAATGGAAAATTTTCTAGAAACACACTACCTACATAAGCTAACACAAATAGAAGTAGAAAATTTGAACAGACCCATAACAAAAGAAGAAATTGAAGATGTCATAAAAAAAAAAAACTCCCAGCAAAAAGAAGCCCCAGCCCAGGTGGCTTCACTGGAGAATTCTACTAAACATTCTGAGAGGAGCTCACACCAGTACTACTCAAACTATTCCAGAATATAGAAAAGGAAGGAATACTCCCAAATTCATTTGATGAAGCCAGCATAACCCTGATACCAAAACCAGGCAAAGAGACCAAAAAAAAAAAAAAAAAGAAAAGAAAATTTCAATCCAATATCCAGCATGAATATAGACACAAAAATTCTCAACAAAATTCTAGCCAACAGAATTCAACAGGATATAAAAAAGTAATAATAATACATCACAATCAAGTAGGATTCATACTATGGAGGCAAGGATGGTTCAGCATTAGAAAATCAATCAACATAATTCACCACATAAATAAAAAAAAAGAAAAGGATCACATGATCACCCCAATTGATTCACAAAAGGCATTTGATAAAATCCAACACTTGTTCCTGATAAAAAATCTCAGCAAAACAGGAATAGAAGGGAAATTCCTTAACATAATTAAGGGCACAGGTGCAAAATCATGAAGAATGGGGCATCAGGATTGGAGGAACTCATTAACACCCTGTGTTATGCAGATGACACAACCTTGCTTGCTGAAAGTGAAGAGGACTTGAAGCACTTACTGATGAAGATCAGAGACCACAGCCTTCAGTATGGATTACACCTCAACATAAAGAAGACAAAAATCCTCACAACTGGACCATGATAAACGGAGGAAAGATTGAAGTTGTCAAGGATTTCATTTTACTTAGATCCACAATCAACATTCATGGAAGCAGCAGCCAAGAAATCAAAAGATGCAGTGCACTGGGCAAATCTGCAGCAAAAGACCTCTTTGGAGTGTTGAGAAGCAAAGATGTCACCTTGAAGACTAAAGTACGCCTGACCCAAGCCATGGTGTTTTCAATCACCTCATATGCACGTGAAAGCTGGACAATGAATCAGGAAGACCAAAAAAGAATTGACGCCTTTAAATTATGGTGTTGGTGAAGAATATTGAATATATCATGGGCTGCCAAAAGAATAAACAAATCTTTTTTGGAAGAAGCACAACCACAATGCTCCTTAGAAGCAGGGATGGTGAAGCTATGTCTCACATACTTTGAACATGTTATCAGGAGAATTCAGTCCCTGGAGAAGGACATTATCCTTGGTAAAGTAGAGGGCTAGCAAAAAATCAGAACAACCTCAAGGAGAGGGATTGGCACAGTGGCTGTAACAATGGGCTCAAGCATAACAGCAATTGTGAGGATGGTGCAGTATTTCATTTTGCTGTACATACGGTCACTATGAGTTGGAACAAGTTGATGGCACCTAAAACAGCAATATGCAAAACCAACAGCCGACATTATTCTCAACAGAGAAAGATTGAAATCATTCCCTTTGAGAACAGAAATGAGACAAAGATGCCCTTTCTCACCACTCTTAGTAATGTACTGAAGTTTAGCTAGAGCAATAAGGCAATAAAGGGAAATAAGAAGTATTCAAATTGGCAGGAAGAAGTAAAACTATTTTTATTCACACATGACATAATCTTGTACATAGAAAATTCCACAGACTACACAGAATTACTTGAAGTTATAGAAGGACTCAGTTTAAAGTGGCAGGGGTGTAAGACCAACACTTAAAAATCTCTTGGGTCCCTTTACACTATTGAGGACGATTCTAAAAGAAATCAAGAAATTAATACCATTTACGATAGCCCCTAAAATGATAAAATACCTGGGAATAAGCCTAACCATGGATGTAAAATATTTATACAAGGAAAACTGCAAAAACGCTACCGCAAGAAACCAGAAGAGATCTACATAAATGGAAAAACATTCCATGCTCATGGTTTGGAAGACTTAACATTGAGAAAATGTCAATACTACTAAAAAGTGATCCATAGATATAATGCAAGCCCTGTTGAATCCCGATAACATGCATTAATGAAATGGAAAAACTAATCTCCAACTAGGAGACCCCTAATTGCTAAAGCAATATCAAAGAAGAACAAAGTAGGAATTCTCACACTTCCTGATCTCAAAACTTACTATACAGCCATGGTGATCAAAACAGCATGGTCTTGTTTTGTTGACAGACACACAGATGAACAGAATAGAATTGAGAACCCAGAAGTAAATCTATCCATCTACTGGCAGCTGATCTTCATAAAAGGGTAAAATTATGTTCAGTGGGGAAGAAATAGTCTTTAACAAATGGGGCAGACAAAACTGGATATCCATATGCAGAAAAATCAAACAGGATCCATGCCTCACAACATACACAAAAACTCACTTAAAATGAATCAAGACGTAATGTTAAAGCTAAAAATATTAAGTTCCTGGAAGACAACATAAGTTCACAACTACGGGACCTAATTTCCAACAAAAATAGCTTATCAAACAAAACTAAAAATTCACAAATGACAGAAGATAAATTAGAGAGCTGGGATCTCCTAAAAATTGAATACTTAAGCTCACCAAAAGACTTTACTAAGAGAGTAAAAAGAGAACCTACAGACCAGGAAAAAGTCTTTGGCAATGACATGTCTGATAAAAGTCTAATTAGTCTCTAGAATATATAAGAAAACTTCAACAACTCAACAATGAAAAGACAAACAATCCAAACAAAAATGGGCAAAGGACATGAACAGACACTTCACCAAAGAGGACATTCAGGCAGCCAACAAATACATAAAAAGATGCTCTAAATCATTAGCAATAAAATCATTAGCTCTAAATCATTAGCCAATAGAGAGATGCAAATCAAAACTACAATGAGATATCATCTCACCCCTTCAAAAATGGCAATGCTAAAAAAAAAAAAAACAGCTTGAGAGGTTGTAGGGAGATTAGAACTCTTATACATTACAGGTGGGATTATAACACGGTACAACAAACACTAAGGAAGACAGTATGCACTTCCTCAATAAGCTAGAAAACGAAATTCCTTATGATCTAACAATCCCATTCTTAGGTATATATCCTAGAGATATGAGAGCAGTGACATGAATAACCATATGCACACCTATGTTCATTGAACCATTATTCACAATAGCAAAAACATGGAAACAGCCTGAGTGCCCATCAATGGATAAATGGATAAGCAATTATGGTACATACATACATTCAATGGACTACTATGCAACTATAAAGAATAATGAGGAATCCAGTAAACACAACATGGATTAATCTGGAAGACATTATGCTGAGTGAAATAAGTCAATCACAAAAAGACTAATTTTGTATGGTCCCGCTTTTCTAAAAAGTCAAGAATGGATATACACAGAGAAAGCAAAGTTCTTTGACGGGAGGGAGAGGAAAGGGAAATAATTTTCTAGATAGTAGACACTTGTTACCTTCGGTGATGGGAAAGGCAATCCCAAATATGGCTGAAGTCAGCGCAAGGTATTGACCAAGGTAAATAAAGACACTAAGAAGTACACACAAAAACGGGACAACTTCAGTAAATTCTAAAATTTGACAACAACAGTAAAAACAACCAAAAAAAAAATGTGTGCAGTTACATAGGTAGATATGGTGCATATATGCATATAGGAGCCCTGGTGGTAGCGTAGTTAAAAGCTATGGCTTCCAACAAAAAGGTCAGCAGTTCAAATCCACCAGCCACTCCTTGGAAACCCTAAGGAGCAGTTCTACTCTGTCTTATAGGGTCGCTATGAGTCGGAATTGACTTGACAGCAACAGGTTTATATGTGTATAGGAAGGCATATTCTTGTAAATGTGTGTGCATGTATAGTTGTGTCTGTAGGCATATATGTATAGATGGTTGTGTGTGCTGCACATACATCCACATACATAGTAACTACATAGCGGGCACAGTTACGGAGGCTTCCTAGACATAGCCAAACAACTCACAGGATTAGTTCACTGTGGTAAAAGGCTTGGGACCATAGTTTTGGGGGACAACTTAGTCAACTGGCAAAACTCAGTTCACAAAGATAATGTTCTACATCCTAGTTTGGTGATTAGTGTCTGGAGACTTAAAACCTCACAAGCAGCAATCTAAGATACACATACTGGTCTCTACTCATATGGAGTAAAAGAGAACGAAAGAAATGAAAGGCTCAAAAAAGAAATTAGTCCATGGGACTAATAGCCCACACGAACCACAGCCTCTTCTGACCTGAGGACAGAAGAACTAGATGGTGCCCAGCTACTACTACTGACCATTCTGACCAGGGACACTGTAGAAGGTCTTGGATAGAATGGGAGATAAATGTAGAACAAAACCTACATTCCTAAAAAACGCTGGACCTGCTGGACTTATAGAGACTGGAGAAACCCTAAGTCTATCACCAGAAGATAGCCTTTGAATTTGGGATTGAAACTATTTCTGAGGTCACCTTTCAGCCAAATAATAGATTGGCTTATAAAACAAACAATTTCACCCATGAGTAATGTGCTCCCTAAAACAATTAACTATACGAGACCAAACAGAAAACATTCACCCAAAAGCAACAATGAGAAGGCAAGCAGGCGAAGGGAAGCTAGATCAATGGAAATAGAACAAACAGAACAGAAATAAAGAGAATGCTGACACATTGTAAAAATTGTAACCAATGGCACAGACCAATTTGTATAAAAATTGTTAAAGGGGAGCCTAATTTGCTACTATATTAGGTTCCTCTTTAACTATATCTGTACATACACTCAGCTCCTTGTCATGTCAATTAATTTTCACCAACTGACTGTGGTCCAGTGACATACTGCTTTTGTCCAAGTTGTTTCCAGGGCTTCTTACAGGGCTGCCTACAGGGCTCCCACGGGTGATGCACAACTCCTAAGTTCTCTGGAGTCGTCCTCGCATAGTGGTGAACTTACCATGCGAGATTAGAGCACTAATTAGTTTCTTAATTATGGAAGTGTTTTCTACAGCAGGGTTTCCTACACCCTATTCATGCCACTGTCCCACAGCCCATACAATGGGAACGTCTATATAAACAAATGTGTCTGTCAGTTTGTCGTACTATGGGGGCTTGTGTGTTGCTGTGATGCTGGAAGCTATGCCACCAGTATTCAGATACCAGTAGGGTCACCCATGGAGGCCAGGTTTCCGCTGAGCTCCTAGACTAAGACAGACTAGGAAGAAGGACCCGGCACTCTACTTCTGAAAAGCATTAGCCAGTGAAAACCTTATGAATAGCAGTGGAACATTGTGCTGGAAGATGAGCTCCCCAGGTTGGAAGGCACTAAAAAGATGACTGGGGAAGAGCTGCCTCCTCAAAGTAGAGTCGACCTTAATGACGTGGATGGAGTAAAGCTTTCGGGACCTTCATTTGCTGATGTGGCATGACTCAACATGAGAAGAAACAGCTGCACACATCCATTAATAATAGGAACCTGGAATGTACTAAGTATGAATCTAGGAAAATTGGAAATCATCAAAAATGAAATGGAATGCATAAACATTGATATCCTAGGCATTAGTGAACTGAAATGGACTGGTATTGGCCATCTTGAATAGGACAATCATATAGTCTACTATGCTGGGAATGACAACTCGAAGAGGAATGGTGTTGCATTCATCGTCAAAAGAAACGTTTCAAGATCTATCCTGAAGTAAAACTCTGTCAGTGATAGAATAATATCCATATGCCCAAAAGGAAGACCAGTTAATACGACTATTGTTCAAATTTACACACCAACCACTAAGGCCAAAGATGAAGAAATTGAAGTTTTTATCAGCTTCTGCAGTCTGAAATTGATCAAAGATGCAATCAGGATGCATTGATAATTACTGGTGATTGGAATGCAAAAGTTGGAAACAAAGAAGAAGGTTCGTTGGTTGGAAAATATGGCCTTGGTGATAGAAACAATGCTGGAGATTGCATAAAATTTTGCAAGACCAACAACTTCTTCATACCTTTTTTCACCAACATAAACTGCTACTATATACATGAGCCTCATCAGATGGAATACACAGGAAATGAATTGGCTACATCTGTGGAAAGAGACAATGGGAAACCTCAGTATCATCAATCAGAAGAAGGGCAGGGGCTGACTGTGGAACAGACCATCAATTGCTCACATGTAAGTTCAAGCTGAAACTGAAGAAAATCAGAGCAAGTCCACGAGAGCCAAAATATGACCTTGAGTACATTCCACTTGAATTTAGAGACCATCTCAAGAATAGATTTGACCCGTTGAACACTAATGGCTAAAGACCAGACGAGTTGTGGAATGACATCAAGGACACCATACGTGAAGGAAGCAAGACGTCATTGAAAAGGCAGGAAAGAAAGAAAAGACCAAGATGGATGCCAGAGGAGACTCTGAAACTTGTTCTCGAACGTCAAGCAGCTAAAGCAAAAGGAAGAAATGATGAAGTAAAAGAACTGAACAGAAGATTTCAAAGGGCGGCTCGAGAAGACAAAGCATTATAATGACATGTGCAAAGAGCTGGAGATAGAAAACCAAAAGGGAAGAGTGCGCTCGGCATTTCTCGAGCCGAAAGAAATGAAAACACTCAAGCCTCAAGTTGCAACAGTGAAGGATTCTATGGGGAAAATATTAAATGACGCAGGAAGCATCAAAAGAAGATGGAAGGAATACACATAGTCATTATACTAAAAGGAATTAGTCGACATTCAAGAGGTAGCATATGATCAGGAACCGATGGTGCTGGGGGAGGAAGTCCAAGCTGCACTGAAGGCATTGGTGAAGAACAAGGCCCCAGGAATTGACAGACTATCAACTGAGATGTTTCAACAAACGGATGCAGGCTGGAAGTGCTCACTCGTCTATGCCGAGGAATTTGGAAGACAGCTACCTGGCGAACTGACTGGAAGAGATCCATATTTATGCCTATTCCTAAGAAAAGTGATCCAATTGAATGTGAAACTATTGAGCAATATCATTAATATCACACGCAAGCAAAATTTTGCTGAAGATCATTCAAAAGCGACTGCAGCTGTATATCAACAAAGAACTGCCAGAAATTCAGGCCAGATTCAGAAGAGGACGTGGAACCAGGGACATCATTGCTGATGTCAGATGGATCCTGGCTGAAAGCAGGGAATACCAGAAGGATGTTTACCTGTGTTTCATTGACTATGCAAAGGCATTCAACTGTGTGGGTCATAACAAATCATGGATAACATTGCAAAGAATGGGAATTCCAGAACACTTAATTGTGCTCATGAAGAACCTGTACACAGATTAAGAGACAGTTGTTCAGACAGAACATGTGGATACTGAGTGGTTTAAAGTCAGGAAAAGTGTGCGTCAGGGTTGTATCCTTTCACCATACCTATTTAATCTGTACGCTGAGCAAATAATACGAGAAGCTGGACTATATGAAGAACAGGGCACCAGGATTGGAGGAAGGCTCATTAACAACCTGCATTGTGCAGATGACTCAACCTTGCTTGCTGAACGTGAAGAGGACTTGAAGCACTTACTAATGAAGATCAAAGACCACAGCCTTCAGTATGCATTATGCCTGAACATAAAGAAAACAAAAATCCTCACAAGTGGACCAATAAGCCACATCATAATAAGTGGAGAAAAGATTGTAGTTGTCAAGGATTTTATTTTACTTGGATCCACAATCAACACCCATGGAAGCAGCAGTCAAGAAATCAAAAGACACACTGTATTGGCCAAATCTGCTGCAAAGGACCTCTCAGAAGTGTTGAAAAGCAAAGATGTCACCTTGAAGACTAAGGTGAACCTGACCAAAGCCATGGTGTTTTCAGTTATATCATATGCATGTGAAAGCTGGGCAGTGAATAAAGAAGACCGAAGAAGAACTAACACCACTGAACTGTGGTGTTGGTGAGAAATATTGAATATACCAAAGAGTGCCAAAAGAACAAAGAAATCTGTCTTGAAAGAAGTACAACCAGAATGCTCCTTAGAAGCAAGGAAGGTGAGACTGTCTGACATACTTTGGACATGTTGCTAGGAGGGATCAGTCCCTGGAGAAGGGCACCGTGCTTGGTAAAGTAGAGGATCAGTGAAAAAGAGGAAGACCCTCAACACGATGGATTGACACAGTGACTGCAACAATGGGCTCAAGCATAACAACGATTGTAAAGATGGCACAGGGCAGGGTAGTATTTCATTCTGTGGTAGATAGGGTCTCTATGAGTTGGAACCAACTCGACTTGACAGCACCTAACAACAACATATAAACTTATGTTAGCCACTTGGTATTTAGTTTATTTTGCAGTATTTTCATCCAATTAATTTCTTTGATACATATCGAATATGGTGCTCCTTTAAGCCTAGCGCCCTGGGCGGCACCCATGTAGCCTGCCCCTTAATCCCATGCAGTTGGCGGGCCTCAAGTTTTTCTACACCTCACACAGCTTTCGGCAGAGACAAGGGCAGCTCCACCCCTTGCCAGGTCACCTTCTGTTTTGCTTGCTGACCATTAGGCTCTCAGGGGCAGGGCTTTTAGAAGAGTAGGTGCTTTCTAATTGCACATAATGGAGTCTGCAAGGCAACAGGGCCTCAGTGTTTATTATTCCTCAGGAGACTTTTGCTACTTTATTTAATTTGCAGTCAATATGGTAAACTTTTTCTCACTGCCAGCAACCTTGACAAAGGTTCTCTCACTGTGGAGTAGGGGCTACATAGCACAGGAGTTAAGAGCCCTGACTTTGAAGCACACAATGCAGGATAGTAACCTGCTCCAGCCACTGCTTACTGACTCAATTGTCCAATCTATCAAATTGGAATAATGATAATGTACACCTGATATAAATAACTAATACATTGTAATATGCTTACTCTAGTGCTGGCACATGTTAGATGCTCAGTAAATGTCATTAATATAACTAGTAGCGGTAGCCGCAACAATGGACTCAAACATGACAGTGATCGTTAAGATGGCACAGGATGGGGCCAGGCTTTGTCTGTTATACATAAGGTCCACTTGAGTCGGAGCTGGCTGAATGGCAGCTAACAACAGTATTGATAGTTGTGTTATCAATGTGGCCACGAGGAAAAGCAGAAGAAATATAACGGAATGAAATACATATATCCCATGCGTAGAAACATAGAATGCACAACTATGGAGAATGACCTTAAAGGCATTATTCAATACGGATGGCCACACCGTTACCAATAAAAGTCAGTTGGCTCTAAGGGAGCCTCAGCTTTAGAACTCCATTTCAATGAGAAGGATTTTTAACTTTGTTATCATATGGCTCAGGGGTGTTGGTGATAATTTCATTCATTCCACAAATATTTTTACTGCCTACCATGTGCAAAAGTTTTCAAAATAAATCAACTGACACATTCAGACACGCATGGTACATATAATTTCTTGTTAACTGATTGGAATTATTTGGGGCAGAACTGAGAAGAGGGTGAAGTTTGCCCTGTGCGTTCTCCATATTCTTCAACACTCTTGCTTCAGTCCCCACCCCACGCCAACCCCGCCCCCACCACGCCTCATCTCAGTTGTTTCTTAGGGTCTCCCCTCTTCTGACGCAAATCAAAACTTATCTGACCTTGTTCATCCTATCTTTGGTTTCTTCGGTGCCCTAGTCTCTGCTAGTTCTAAAAACCTGAACTGGAAACCAAAACCAAAAACCAAACCCAGTGCCGTCGAGTCGATTCCGACTCCTAGTGACCCTGTAGGCCAGAGTAGAACTGCCCCATAGAGTTTCCAAGGAGCGCCTGGTGGATTCGAACTGCCAACCTTTTGGTTAGCAGCCGCAGCACTTAACCACTGTGCCACCAGGGTTTCCTAAAATGGAAACCAGTCACCTTATATTAATGTGTTACAATCCCATTAAAGTGTTAACCATTCTAGAAATATTTACAGTTTAAAAGGCTAACAGCTGAGAGTTTGCCCCTTGGCACAAAGAACAGAGTCTAATAGAGCTGCAGACATTCCATGAGGAGGTAAGACACACACAAATATTCCTGGTGTCCTCAAATCCTACTCCCTGCTCTGACATTTTTGCCAAAAGATGGGAGGAAGGAAGAGAAGAATGTGTGGAAGGAACAATGAGCCAGATACTGCCTTGGGCTTTGTAAATGCATGAGTGAATCAGACAGTCTAGATAAGTTTTTTAAGTAGGAAAAGTTTTGTGATCTAAAGGATGCTAAGATACCCAACACTTTCACTCCAAATGGAGATTGTAGCCATTATGATGGTGACACTATCTTGACATTTTCCCCTCTGTTGAAATCTCTGAGGCTTCATGGCTCTCACCTGCCACCCAAAGTGTCTCCTGCCTGGCCTGTTGGTGCAATCCTTAAAACGTCCCAGTTCACTGTGCAGACTTTTTCTTTTTAATTTTTATTGTGCTTTAAGTGAAAGTTTACAAATTAAGTCAGTCTCTCACACAAAAACTTATATACAGCTTGCTACATACTCCCAATTGATCTCTACCTAATAAGACAGCCCGCTCCCTCCCTCCACTCTCTCTTTCCCTGTCCATTCTGCCAGCTTCTAACCCCCTCTACGCTCTTATCTCCCCTCCGGACAGAAGATACCAACATAGTCTCAGGTGTCCACCTGATCCAAGAAGCTCACTCCTCATCAGCATCCCTCTCCATTCCATTGTCCAGTCGAAACCTTGTCTGAAGAGTTGGCTTTGGGAATGGTTCCTGTCCTGGGCTAACAGAAGGTCTGGGGTCCATGACCAATGGGGTCCTTCTAGTCCCAGTCAGACCATTAAGTCTGCTCTTTTTACCAGAATTTGGGGTCTGTATCCTGCTGCTCCCCTGCTCCCTCAAGGGCTCTCTGTTTTGTTCCCTGTCAGGGCAGTCATCGGTTATAGCCGGGCACCATCTAGTTCTGGTCTCAGGCTGATGTAGTCTCTGGTTTATGTGGCCTTTTCTGTCTCTCGGGCTTGTAGTTACCTTGTATCCTCGGTGTATCCATTCTCATTTGGTCCAGGTGGGTTGAGACCAATTAATACATCTTAGATGGCCGCTTGCTAGTGTTTAAGACCCCAGGTGAGTCTTTCCAAAGTGGGATGCAGAATGTATTCTTAATAGATTTTATTATGCCAATTGACGTAGATGTCCCCTGAAACCATGGTCCCCAAACCCCCGCCCCTGCTACACTGGGCTTCGAAGCATTCAATTTATTCAGGAAACTGCTTTTGGTTTAGTCTGGTTGTGCTGACCTCACCTCTATTGTGTGTTGTCTTTCCCTTCACCTAAAGTAATTCTTATCTACTAATTAGTGAATACCCCTCTTCTACCCTCCTCCCTCCCCCATCTTGTAACGATCAAAGAATATTTTCTTCTCTGTTTAAACTATTTCTAGAGTTCTTATAATAGTGGTCTTATACAATATTTGTCCTTTTGCAAATAACTAATTTCAATCAGCATAATGGCTTCCAGATTCCTCCATGTTATGAAATGTTTCACAGGTTCATCACCGTTCTTTATTGATATATAGTATTCCATTGTGTGAATATACCATAATTTATTTGTCCATTCATCCGTTGATGGGCACCTTGGTTGCTTCCACGTTTTTGCTATTGTAAACAGTGCTGCAATAAACATGGGTGTGCATATATCTGTTCGTGTAAAGGCTCTTATTTCTCTAGGATATACTCCGAGGAGTGGGATTGCTGGATCGTATGGTAGTTCTATTCGTAGCTTTTTAAGGAAGTGCCAAATTGATTTCCAAAGTGGTTGTACCATTGTTACATTCTCACCAGCAGTGTATACGTGTTACAATCTCTCCACAGCCTCTCCAACATTTATTATTTTGTCTTTTTTGGATTAATGCCAGCCTTGCTGGAGTGAGATGGAACCTCACAGTAGTTTTGATCTGCATTTCTCTAATGGCTAATGATCGTGAACATTTCCTCATACATCTGTTAGCTACCTGAATGTCTTCTTTAGTGAAGTGTCTGTTCATATCTTTTGCCCATTTTTTAATTGGGTTATTTGTCTTTTTGTAGTAGAGTTTTTGCAGTATCATGTAGATTTTAGAGATCAGGGGCTGATTGGAAATGTCATAGCTAAAAACTTTTTCCCAGTCTTTTGGCGAAGTCTTTGGCTGAGCATAGGTGTTTGATTTGTAGGAGCTCCCAGTTATCTAGTTTTTCTTCTGCATTTTTAGTAATGTTTTGTATACTGTTTATGCCATGTATTAGGGCTCCTAACTTTGTCCCTATTTTTTCTTCCACGATCTTTATCATTTCAGATTTTCTATTTAGGTCTTTGATCCATTTTGAATTAGTTTTTGTGCATGGTGTGAGGTATGTGTCTTGTTTCATTTTTTTGCAGATGGATATCCAGTTATGCCAGCACCATTTGTTAAAAAGACTGTCTTTTCCCCATTTAACTGCTTTGGGGTCTTTGTCAAACATCAACTGCTCATATGTGGATGGATTTATGTCTGGATTCTCAGTTCTGTTCCATTGGTCTATGTATCCACTGTTGTACAAATACCAGGCTGTTTTACTACTGTGGCAGTATAATAGGTTCTAAAATCAGATAGAGTGAGGCCTCCCACTTTGTTCTTCTTCTTCAGTAATGCTTTACTTCTCCAGGGCCGCTTTCCCTTCCATATGAAGTAAATGATTTGTTTCTCGATCTCATTAAAAAATGTCATTGGAATTTGGATCAGAATTGCATTAAATCTATAAATCGTTTTTAGTAGAATAGACATTTTTATAATGTTAAGTCTTCCTATCCATGAGCAAGGTATGTTTTCCCACTTACATAGGTCTCCTTTGGTTTCTTGCAGCAGTGTTTTGTAGTTTTCTTTGTACAAGTTTTTTTACAACTCTGGTAAGATTTTTTCCTAAGTATTTTATCTTCTTGCGGACTACTGTAAATGGTATTTATTGGTTTGGTGATTTCCTCTTCGTTGTTCTTTTTGTTGGTGTAGAGGAATCCAACTGATTTTTCTATGTTTATCTTGTATCCTGATCCTCTGCTGAACTCTTCTATTAGTTTCAATAGTTTTCTTGAGGATTCCTTAGGGCTTTCTGTGTATGAGATCACGTCATCTGCAAATAGAGATACTTTTACTTCTTCCTTGCCAATCTGGGTGCCCTTTATTTCTTTATCTAGCCTAGTTGCTCTGGCTAGGACTTCCAGCACAATGTTGAATAAGAGTGGTGATAAAGGGCATCCTTTCTGGTTCCCGTTCTCAAGAGGAACGCTTTCAGATTCTCTCCATTTAGGGTGATGTTGGCTGTTGGCTTTGTACAGATGCCCTTTATTATGTTGAGGAATTTTCCTTCTATTCCTATTTTGTTGAGAGTTTTTATCATGAGTGGGTGTTGAACTTTGTCAAATTCCTTTTCTGCATCAATTGATAAAATCATGTGATTCTTTTGTTTTTTTACATGATGGATTACATTAATTGCTTTTCTAATGTTGAACCATCCCTGCATACCTGGTATGAATCCCACTTGGTCATGGTGAATTATTTTTTTGATATGTTGTTGAATTCTATTGGCTAGAATTTTGTTGAGAATTTTTGCATCTAAGTTCATGGGGGATATAGGTCTGTAATTTTCTTTTTTTTGTGGTGTCTTTACCTGGATTTGGTATCAGGGATATGCTGGCTTCATAGAATGAGTTTGGTAGTATTCTGCCCTTTTCTATGCTCTGAAACACCTTAGTGTTAACTCTTCTCTGAAAGTTTGGTAGAACTCTGCAGTGAAGCCATCCAGCCCAGGGCTTTTTTTTGTTGGAAGTTTTTTGATTACCTTTTCAATCTCTTCTTTTGTTATGGGTCTATTTAGTTGTTCTACCTCTGTTTGTGTTAGTTTAAGTAGGTAGTGTGTTTCTAGAAATTCATTCATTTCTTCTAGGTTTTCAAATTTGTTAGAGTACAATTTTTCATAGTAATCTGATATGATTCTTTTAATTTCAGTTGGGTCTGTTGTGATATCTCCCATCTCATTTCTTATTCAGGTTATTTGATTCCTCTCCTGTTTTTGCTTTTTCAGTTTGGCCAGTGGTTTATCAATTTTGTTGATTTTTTCAAAGTACCAGCTTTTGGTCTTTTTAATTCTTTCAATTGCTTTTCTCTTTTCTATTTCATTTAGTTCAGCTCTAATTTTTATTATTTCCTTTCTTCTGGTGCCTGAGTGTTTCTTTTGTTGCTCTCTTTCTATTTGTTCAAGTTGTAGGGATAATTCTTTGATTTTAGCCCCTTCTTCTGTTTGGATGGGTGCATTTATTCATGTAAATTGACCTCTGAGCACTGCTTTCGCAGTGTCCGAAAGCTTCTGATAGGAAGTGTTTTCATTCTCAATGGATTCTATGAATTTCTTTATTCCATCCTGAATGTCTTCCATAATCCAGTCTTTTTTGAGCAGGGTATTGTTCAGTTTCCAAGTATCTGGTATCTTTTCCCTGCTTTTTCTGTTATTGATTTCCACTTTTATGGCCTTATGGTCAGAGAAGATACTTTGTAATATCTCAATGTTTTGGATTCTGCTAAGACTTGCTTTATGACCTAATACGTGGTCTATTCAAGAGAATGTTCCATGTTCACTAGAAAAGAAAGTATACTTGGCTGCTGTTGGGTAGAGTGCTCTGTATATTTCTCTGAGGTCAAGTTGGTTGATTGCAGCATTTAGATCTTCCGTTTCTTTATTGAGCTTCTTTCTGGATGTGACCTTCACTGAAAGTGGTGTGTTGAAGTCTCCTATTGTTATTGTGGAGCTGTCTATCTCACTTTTCAATGCTGATGGAGTTTGTTTTATGTATCTTGCAGCCCTGTCATTGGGTTCATAAATATTTAATATGGTTATATATCCTCCTGGCATATTATCCCTTGAATCATCATATAGTGTACTTCCTTATCCTTTCTGATGGATTTAGCTTTAAAGTCTATTTTATCAGAAATTAATATTGCCACTCCTGGTCTTTTTTGATTGTTGTTTGCTTGATATGTTTTTTTCCATCCTTTGAGTTTTAGTTTGTGTCTCTGAATCTAAGGTGCTACTCTTGTAGGCAGCATATAGAAGGATTGTGTTTTTTAATTCATTCTGCCACTCTCTGTCTCCTTTTTGGTGCACTTAGTCCATTTACATTCAGTGTAATTATGGATAGGTTATGAATTTAGTGCTATCATTTTGATGTCTTTTTTTGTGTGTTGTGGAAAGTTTCTTTTTCCTGCTTAATTTTTTGTGCTGAGTTGATTATCTTTATATATTGTCCTTTCCTCATATTCGTTGTTGTTGATTTTGTTTCTGCTGAGTCTCTATTTTTTTATTGTATTTTGTTTTGATATGTAGAATGGTTTGTCTCCTTTGTGGTTAGCTTATTATTTACCCCTATTTTTCAGTTTTTTAAACCTAACTTTTATTTCTTTGTATTGCCTTGTCTTCCTGCCCATATGGAAGATGTATGACTACATTTCTTAGTCCCTCTTTATTGTTTTAATGTTGTCTTCTTTTACATAATAACATCGTTGTTTCCCTGTTTTGAGCGTTATTGTATCGTGATTTATTTTTGTGATTTCCTTGTCTGGGTTGACTTCTGATTGCTCTGCCCAGTGTTCTAGTCTTGGGTTGATACCTGATATTATTGATTTTCTAACCAAAGAACTCCCTTTAGTATTTTTTATTGTTTTGGTTTGGTTTTTATAAATTCCTTAAGCTTCTGTTTATCTGGAAATGTCCTAATTTCACCTTCATATTTGAGACAGATTTGCTGGATGTGATTATTGGCTGGCAATTTTTTACCTTCAATGTTTATATAAGTTATCCCATTGCCTTCTTGCCTGTGTGGTTTCCCCTGAGTACTCTGAGTTTATTCTTATTGACTCTCCTTTGTAGGTGACTTTTTGTTTATCCCTCGCTGCTCTTAAAATTCTCTCTTTTTCTTATGTTTTGTCAAGTTTGATTATAATATGTCTTGGTGACTTTCTTTTAAAATCTACCTTATGTGGAGTTCAATGAGCATCTTGGATAGATATCTTCTCATCTTTCTTGATATCAGGGAAGTTTTCTGCCAACAAATCTTCAACAATTCTCTCTGTATTTTCTGTTATTCCTCCCTGTTCTGGTACTCCAATCACTCATAGGTTATTTTCTCTTGATACAGTCTGACATGATTCTTAAGTTTTCTTCATTTTTTAAATTCTTTTATCTGATTTTTCTTCGAATATATTAGTACCAAATGCTTAATCTTCAGTTCACAAATTCTGGCTTCTACTTGCTCAATTCTGCTTCTATGACTTTCTATTTAGTTTTCTACTTCTGAAATTTTATCGTTAATCTTCTGAATTTCTGATTGCTGTCTGTCTATGGATTTTTCCAGCTTATTAGATTTTTCGTTATGTTCCTGAATAATCTTTTTAATTGCTTCAATTGCTTTATCTCTGTGTTACTTGGCTTGCTCTGCGTATTGCCTCATTTCCTTCCTGATGTTTTGAAGGGTTCTGTATAGTAACCTTTTGTATTCTGCCTCTGGTAATTCCAGGAGGGCACTTTTATCTAGAAGATCCCTAGATTCTTTGTTTTGAGATCTTGTTGAGGTGATCATGGTCTGTTTCTTTATGTGACTTGATAATGACTGTTGTCTCTCAGCCATCTATAAGTTATTGTATTATTTTTATTTTATGTTTGCTTATTATGTTGTAGCTTCTTGCTTTGTTTTGTTTTGATATACCCAAATGGGTTGCTTGAGTGAGCTAGCTTGATTATTTTCACCTTTGGAGCTCTGACTTCCTGTCCCCAGGTGGCTCGAGGTGTTATCAGGTATATCAGTCTAGAATTCCATTCACTTTTCTTGTATGAATTCAGCTCAGATGTCCAGGTAGCTGATCATCAAGTGTGTGGTACAGGTTCTGTCCTACACTTTTAGAGGGGCAGGGGTGATCAGTGTAGGTACTGGTATCTTGTTGCATTAGGGGGTCACACTCTGAACAAGGCAGGGGGCTGAGGATTATCCCCCATGTGTCTCTGAGGAAAGCATGTCCCTGTTCCCTAGAGCATACAGGTGGGTGGGTTCTGCAGATGGACCATGGTCACCCAATGGTTTCGGTTGTAAGGGCTGGGAGGTACCAGTTATCCTTGGATCCCTGTCATGGGTGGCTGGGTAACCTGAGTGGACACACCAGTCCTTAGGCCCCTGATGTGGGTAGGCAAGGACCCTGTTTAATAGACAAAGCAATGTCAAACATCAAATACGCAGCTCTGTGCCACACAGCTGAAACAGTTGGAGTCCGTCAACAAGGGCCTATTCTCCTGAAATAGGTGCACACAGGTCCATGCAGAGGGGAAAGGTACTCAAAGTCCACTGACCATTTATGCCTGGACAGGAGCTGCTTCCGTCCTGAGCTCCCCCGGTTAGTGGAGCTGGCAAATTATCTTTTTCCCCAATTGCAAATTTATTCCTTCTCCAAGGCCAGGAGGATGACTCTAGGTACTCAACAGGGCCTATCTCAGGTCCAGGGAAATCAGCTGCTGAAGCCAGCTTGGTAGCAGGGTGTGGGGGGCATGGTAAAATATACACAAGTACTTAGCTTTTGCCAAAAGCGCCATTCTCTGGTTCCAGAGGTGTGAGTTGGCTGCTTCTCCCTGAGGAAACTGCAGCCAAATGCTAGTAACAGCCTGCTGCCACCGCTCCCAGGAATGGTGCCTGAGGGCTCCCGGCGATTCAGGTCTGATAACTCCTCTCCGCTTCTGAACTTGCTCTTCCTTCCCCTGCCCCTCAGTTTGTTTTCTAAGCTTGCCTTTGATGTTCAGGGTTCCTCCAGTCATAAATATACTCATTTCACTTGTTTTTTCAGGTCTTTGTTGTAAGAGGCTCGCCAGAAGCATCTGTCTATTCCACCATCTTGGCCGTGCCTCACACTGTGAAGATTTTTAAAAGGGCATTCATGATTGTCATAAGGCAGTACTTATGTTCAGTGGTCCATCCTTAAGTTTGTTTTCCTGACATTCTGAAACAATGGTCCCATCAGAGGTTCTCCTTAAACCTAATTAAGGCAACGAGGTCTCTTAAGTGAATAGTAGTTCTAATCAAAATGGGATTATTTTATTTGTTTATTTTCACCATTTGGGGTCAGTTTTTTCCCCCAGGGACGTGTCTTTGAAATCATAATGCAAGGAGAAAGTTTGATTCATTGCACAAGTTTAATTTTACTTACGAATACACAGAAAGAAACCTAAGGCTTGTAATTGAGGTCATTTGATTAAATTTTTATAATACTATATGGATTAAAAGTCAGGAGAGATCAGATTTTTCATTTTTAATCTGATACTCTCTGGAATATTGAATTTAAAATTGGTATCTTTAAAGGTAGGAGCAGTGCCCTTATGTTTTACCCCCTATTGGTATTAACTCAGGAAACCCTGGTGTTGCAATAGTTAAGAGCTATGGATGCTCACCAAAAGGTCTGTAGTTCAAATCCATCAGGTGCTCCTTGGAAACTCTATGAGGCAGTTCTAGTCTGTCCTATAGGGCTGGTATGGGGTTCCTATGAGTTGGAACCAACTTGACAGCAACAGGTTTATTTTTTTCTCTTTTTGGTATTAACTCCTAGTCTATAAAATATCAGGAAAGGATCCTCTAGAGCACGGATTGTTAACCCATGGCCTGTGGATGGATTCAAGTTGTCCATAATTTCTCTGAAAATGTAGGAGCCCTGAGCTCGGCTGCTAACCAAAAGCTAGACAGTTCCACTAGCCACTACTTAGAAACCTTAAGGGGCAGTTCTACATGGTCACTGTGAGTTGGATTCGACTCCACTACAACAGGTCTGGCTTTTTTTTTTTTTTTTTTTTTTTTTGGTGTTCTGATGGCACAGTGGTTAAGAGTTTGGCTGCTAACCAAAATGTCAGCAATTTGAATCCACCAGCTGGTCTTTGGAAACCCTATGGGGCAGCTCTACTCTGTCCTATAGGGTCACTATGAAAATGTGTGATAAATGCTGAATATATGTGGTTCCTCAGAAATGTTTACAGTTTTCATTTGGTTCTCAAAGTTGCCTCTGATCTTCAAAATGTTAAGAATCACAGCCTTGGAGATAAACCCATTGCCATCTAGTCAATTTTGACTCATAGATAAACTACACCAAAAAAACAGTTGCCATCAAGTGAATTCAGACTCATGGTGACCCCATGTGTGTCAGAGTAGAACTGTGCTCCGTAGGGTTTTCATTGACTGATTTTTTTGAAAGTAGAATGCCAGGCCTTTATTTTGGCGGCATCTCTGAGTGAACTTGAACCATCAGTCTTTCGGGTAGCAGCCGTATGTGTTAACTATTTGCACCAAACAGGGATTCCCTAAACTACACCAACTGCCTTATTTTACCAATTGGAAAACTACACCTTCACACCCCAAACCTGAATAGTTAAAGTGTCCTGCCTGACATTCTCCCTGAGAATGAGGCAGAGCACAGTACCAACTGCCTATGGACTTCCAGGAGCCTAAGAATCAGAACCACCAACACCAACATCCCCAACCCTGGGCCATTCAGGCAAACCATGAGGAGGAGCTGGGATTGCATTATTTCAAGTTCATCATAACCATCTTTGGCTCTGATTTAGGATGAAGCTGAACAGTGCTTGAACAAACCCTGACTCCTTCCTGGCCTCTCTCACTTCATCCTGCTCATATGTTTGGTGCCTGAGGCTAGTGTTTGGTTTCCTTTGATGAAGCTTTCCCATCAGGAAGGTGCTGTCTGCTTTTCTTTCATGGAAAAGTACTCCGCTATCTAGCCCTTATATCTGAAACCTCACACCACAGTTCTCATCCAACAGGTCTTTCAGGTGTGAGGAGTTTGCACAACTGCCTCTTGGACAATAATGGAGAAGATAAAATTGCACAGATAAGGAGGAAGCAGTGTGAGTGGAAACCTGCAGAGGTTTAATTTCCATCCTTTTCTCCCCACATCCAGTTCCCCCCAACCCCTCTCCTGGTCTCTTAGTGGGACATTTGTCTGTACATGTAACCACAGATTTTAGACAGGCCACAAGAGTAATTATGAATGACCCACCAGTTATTATTTATTCTATATATACAATGTACAAGGAGCCCTGGTGGCACAATGGTTAAGTGCTCAGCTACTGTCCAAAAGATCAGTGATTTGAACTCACCAGCCACTCCTCAGTAGAAAGACTTGCTGATCTGCTTTCACAAAGATTACAGCCCAGGAAACCCTATGAAGGAGTTCTATTCTGTCCCCTAGGGTCACTATGAATTGAAGTGGACTCAATGGCACACAACAACAACAACACGTGTAATCCACTTTGTCTTTAGCTAAGTGGGAGTAAGGTTGGATTTGAAAGGATAAACTGTCAGCAGTTGAGTAACCTTGATTCCTTTTCCTGGCAAACCTGGAAAAAATTGCCCAATTCTTCCATTTCAATGCTCTCCCAACAACTTGTTAATAGCATTAACTGTAAGAGTTGATTAACTCCTTTGATTCCAATACATAAATATTTTTCTCAATTATTTCCCTTGTAAAATGAAATTTTTATTTGCATGATTCAGTCTCATCTTCTCACTGTAGCCTGACCCTATGATTGCCAGTAAATTTCCATTAGTCCTTAAACTAGCCCAGGCCAGATTTGGCCTGCAGAAGGGCTAGCTGTGAGCACTAATTGACTTCAACAGAGGACGCAGCAATAGGTAGAATCAATCAGAAGGAAAATCGCACACAGACTCTATTCTGAAGCGAGAGGCCCGACAAGAGCCACATCATCTCCTGCTTCCTGTCCGCCTTCTAGAATTTTACGCCTGCAAGGCCACCATCTTGCTACCCAAATCACATATAAGCCCTGCTTCCCCTGCTTGGGGAGCCGAATCTGAGGCACTTCCTCCCTGCTCCTTGGTCTGTGTATTGCAATAAAGTTACTTTCTCTTTCTCAAAGGCCAGTGTCCAGATTATTGGCAAGTCTGAGCATTTGGACAAAGACCCACCTTCTAGAGTTCGGTAACATCACTCTCAACCAATTTCTTGACCACCATCTCAGGGGGTTGTTCAGCTTTTTTTGTTTCTTACTGTTTTAGTTGTTGTTTGGGGGGAGGGGTATGTAGCATCTCTAATCTAGTTATCATGGTGGGCAAAAGGAGTTTTCCTTTTTAATTCATCGTTTTAGTTTAGTTGAGAAATGACTGTTGAGCCTTTATTCTGTATGTTCACAGATGATGAGGCACACACGGCTGAGAGAAGCAGTCTTTATCCACGAGGAGCACATGGTTTTGTATGGGAGTCTCACGTAAGCTGCTAATTATAACATAGGCAGCATGGCAATTTCAGGTTGGAAAGAAATACAGGCAAAATGATGTGACAGCCCAGGGAGTAATCACATCTTAGTTGAGTGATCAGGAAACTCTTCACAGAGGAGGACACATTTGAGTAGAGCTCTTAATGCTGAAAGTAGCTAACAGGTATAATTTATTGAGTGCTTACTACGAAGCAGCGTGCTCACTACCAACCAGCGTGCTCAGCAATTTCCCATGCGTTTTCTCATTTCATACAACAATCCTATGAAGTAGACACTGTTATTATCCTGACTTTACAACTGGGCAAACACAGGCTTAGAGTTCAAATTACTCTAGTTCTTTCTAACTTCAGGGCCCCTGCCCTGTCCATGCTACCGCACGCCTGCTTATTTGAGTAGGTTTTCTAACTGGCAGAAGGTGGAAGGCTTTCCAGGCTGCCCTTCCACGCTCATTGACCAAGCAAGGAAATGAGGAAATGGAGTCTCAGAAGGCAGCCCTAGGGCAGCCTAGAAAAATAGTGTAGTAACGGTTCTCATTATCAAGCAGTTACTATATGCCAGGCATTGCTGGAGCATTTTACAGACATGCTTTCCTCACAATAACCTTGAGAATTCAATATTATTATCCCAATTTTTATACTCGAGAAAATTCAGAGAGGTTAAGCTTACTTGCCAGAGGCCTTACAGAAAGTTGAAGAGCAGAGATTGGATCTGAAGTTTGCTGATTCCTTTCCAGCTCTGTATATAATCCATTAGAGAGGAGGCTCCACGGACCTAATCAAAGACTCTCTGGGTGTTTAGCCATAACTGTGCCTTCCCTTCCTTCCTTTCCCCAACCCAGAACCTGAAGACAAATTAAGGGAAAAGGAAAAGAAAATTTCTAAATACCTTCCAAGTAGTCTTTGTCCTTAAGGAACACACGATTTTATATAAGAGTCTCATGTAAGCTACTAATTATAAGACAGGCAGCATGACAAATTCACTTTGGAAAGAAATATGGGCAATGTTTTATTATGACAGCCCAGGAGCAACTACATCTCAGCTGGGTGATCAGGAAACTCTTCAGAGAAGGGAATGCATTTGAGTCAAGCTCTTCTCTTCTTCCCGTTATCTTCTCCTCCCTATTGTCAGCCAGACTATTAGCCGTTGGACTGTAAACTGACATAAAAAAGAAATGGGAGTAGAGTAATTCTCACCACAATCCCCAAAGCTGAGTACTACTATCCCTATTTTACAAACTGAAAAACTTAGAGAATTAAGAACCTTGGCCAAAGTCAGACAGCATTTAAGTGGCAGAAGGGGTGATGGCTCATTGGTTAATATTTACAAAGCTTGCTTATCAATCTGTAAGACACATTGTATTCAGATATTTATATCTGGCTATTCTGGACCATTCTTTTAAAGGATTCAAAGTCATGGTTTGTAGATGGCTTCAGTGGTGTCACTAGGGTTGGTGTTGCCCAGTGCAGTAACTCATGGTGTCACCCCTCTCCCATACCAGACCATACAGAATCCTTAGTAATGTTTTCTGTTTTACTAAGGTTACTCATAAATTGTAATTCTCATGTATCACTGAATATAATGGCAATAGTAGTGACATTACAGCTTTAAATTATATCGTATGCACAGCCTAAATGTATTTCCATTTATATCATTTCCTGTGGTTAAAGTGAAAATTTGGTAAGAAAACAACAGAATTCAAAGTAAAAATGTTTAAGAACTACATCAAAATTACGTTAAACGTTATCTTTACATGAGATACATTAATGGATTAAGTTTGCATGAGTAACAACCCAAATAATACAGAAGTTGTGGACAAATGCATATGGAAATATATTCCTAAATGAAATAATATCATAAAAATAAACAGGAACATTTCAACAAGCATTTCGGCACTTAGTGAACAACAACAACAACAAAAAACCCACTGCTGTAGAATCAATTCCGACTCATAGCAACCCTGTAGGACAGAGTAGAACTGCACCATAGAGTTTCCAAGGAGCACCTGGAAGATTCGAACTCCCGACCTCTTGGTTAGCAGCCATAGTACTTAACCACTACCCACCAGGGTTTCCACATCTCAACTAAATTAGAACTTTCCTTTGCTGGCCTTCAAAGCTACAAACTTGGGAATGAATAACTTCATTGAAATCAGTGCCTTTTGCCAATTCACCTTTTTTTTTTTTTTTTGAACATTTTATCGTGATTTAGGTGAAAGTTTACAGATAGCATGAGTTCTTCCATCAATATTTAATCACAAATTGTTCTGTGACATTGGTTGCAGTCCCCACAGTGTGGCAGCACTCTATTTCCTCCCCCGTTTCCCCGTTTCCATTTGTCAGGTTTCCCTGCCCCTTCCTGCCTCCTCAACTTTGCTTTTGGGCAAATGCTGCCTTTTGGTCCTACACAGTTGATTATTCTAAGAGCTGTCATTGTCACCCAATCACAAGGATGTTTCCAGTCACTTGGTTTCCTCTACACGTGCCGCAAGCATGCGCTGTTGTTGTAGTGGCTGCCCATGTTTTTATAGGCTCTGATTTTGTCAGATTTTCTGCTGTTTTAGCTACAATACTGTGGTAATTAGCATTTGTGAACCTATATTTATAATTTTTTGATAATGAAGTAGTAATTAAAGGAAAAGGAGAAAATCAGAAAGGGCTTCCACTCAGTCACTGATAATCTTGTAACTAATAATGTCGTAATTCAATGTAGAAATATATATAAAACTGTTTTGTTATTATTCATATAATCTAAGAAATATTACATTTAAGTAATATACAGCTATATTTATCAATATTATTCTATTATTAAAATTGATAATAAACTTATATGTATAACAGTTATTGATTATGTAACTCTTCGATAGCTAAATAGAGAAACTGCCAGTTTAAAACGTGAATTGGAGATATGCTTGTCTCTTGATACGTGTTTAGGAATAAAATTTAAACCTTAAATTCAATTTTTAAATAAATTTTAGTCTTTTAAAACTTTTCTTTAAAAACATCACTGTCTTGCAAATGTAAATCTGACTTTAATGTAATTTTTAGGGTTAAATTTCGAATAATGGTTTAAAAAAATAGTGACTCATCAAAAAGTGAGGCTGGTCTTACAAGCCCATGAGTGGCCGTCTATGCCACAACGTGGTTGAACCTGGAAAATATGCTGAGTAAAATCAGTCAGCCACAAAAGGATAAATGCTGAATAATCCCACTTATATGAAATATCTAGGATAGGCAAATGCATAGAGACAAAAGTTTATTAGTAGTTACCAGGAACTAGGGGAGTTTGTTTGTGGGTCACTATGAGTCGGAATCGACTCAATGGTGCTGGGTTTGCTTTGGGTTGGGGTACTAAGTTTTTGTTTGGGGTGATGAAAAAAATTGGAAATAGTGGTGATAACTACATAACATGGTGAATGTAATTACTGTCACTGAACCCTACACACAAAAAAATGCTTAAAATGGCAAAGGTTTTCTATATGTATTTTACCAAATAATACTTAAACAAATAGGCAGGCTTGGTGAAGCGTGGGGAAGTGCCACAACAGGGGCACATACATTGTGAAACGGGAAAGCACACGAGGGGCACTATCTACATGGGAGGATCGGGGAAGGCTTCCCCGGGAGGTGCTGTCTAAGCTAAAACCTGCAGGGTGAGCTGGGCTGAGCTGGGTGAATGGGGAGGAGAACACGGCGGGTGATGTGTGCGATGGGCAGAATGTGCAAAGGCCAGGGAGTAAGAACCATCGTGGTGTTTTTAGGTACCTGAAAGTCATGAATGTGGCTGAATCACGCGGCTCTGGAGAAGCAGTAGGGGCAGGTTTCTAACCTTTCTCAATAGCCAAATCTTTTCCAGAACCAGTAATTGAATGATAACCTCCAGGTGTCAGAGACTGAAGTTTTGTCAACACCAAAGAAGATTTTTATTTATTTTTTTCAAGAATATATTTTAAATATAGAATCACTAAATATTAGAGGTGAAAAAGACCTCACATCATCTAATCCAGTTCCCTTGTTTAACAAATGAAGAGACTGAGGCTCGGAGAAGTTTGGTGACTTATCCGAGGACCCCCAGCAAGCTTTAACAGTGCTTTTGCTTTAATTAACGTACGGGCATACAACATGCTAGGAAACCCTGGTGGCTTAGTGGTTAAGAGCTATGGCTGCTAACCAAAAGGTAAACAGTTCAAATCCACCAGGTGCTCCTTGGAAGTTCCATGGGACAGTTCTACTCTGTCCTATATGGTCACTATGAGTCAAAACTGATTTGACAGAAATAGTTGTTTTTTTTTTTTTTTTCCTACATCCTAAGGAGCCCTGGTGGCAAAATGGCTAAGTGCTCGGCTACTAACCAAAAGGTCAGCCTTTCAAACCCACCAGAAGGAAAGACCCGGCTATGTGTTTCCATAAAGATTTCAGCCTAGGAAACCCTACGGGGCAGTTCTACTCTGTCCTACAGGTTTTTACGCATTGAATCGACTGGACAGCACACAACAACAACACACTATGTTCCTGGCTGGGAAGAACACATATTGTCAAGGTGAGGACTTTTTCCACATCTAAGTACAATGTCCATACAACTCCAATTAAGATGACAAAAGGATTACTTATAGACAACCCAACAAAATCATTCTAAAATTCATTGAGACTTAAGTGTTTGCATTGTTCACAGTAATTGTCTATTCAATAGCACATTCTAGACAAAAGGGAAGAGACAGGGACCCTTTCCCCCTAACATACAATACAGCTCAGCCCAGCTCACCCTGCAGGTTTTAGCTTAGATGCCACCTCCTGGGGAAGCCTTCCCTGATTCTCCCATCTGCATAGTGCCCCTCGTGTGCTTTCCTGTGCTGTGCTGTGCTGTGCTGTGCTGTGCTGTGCTGTGCTGTGCTGTGCTGTGCTGTGCTGTTATATCCCGGTTTTAATGAGTATGAATATATTTTAAGGCCATGCCTTCCAGGGAAATATTCTTGTCCCTAATGCTGCTCATCAGTCTGACTGGTGGCCAGCAAGCTGATTTAAAGCTAAGCCGTGTGCTGATGCCTGTAATGAAGGGAAACCAGCAAAGGCATGGGAAGTCATCGCTGACTCAAAGCCTTCCATTCCAGCCCCTAAAAATACTTACCTGGCTTAGCTCTTCTTCCTTCCAAGTGCAATAATAACCAGTGTTTACGGAATGTCTGTTATTTCAGGGGCTTTAAGGGATTTACTAACAGTACAGTGCTTGGCTCCCCCCTGATTAGCCTTGTCACTCAGGAAAATTACTACCCTTCCCAATTTAAGGTACCACACATAGCCTAATTTGTCATCCTCACGCCAGGAGAGAGGGGTACTGGTAAGAGAGGGGCAGACTGAGACCCAGACAAGGCAGGGGCTTAGTCAGGGACCTAGGATGCTGTATTGCTGAGATGGCAGTGTTTACAGAAGGCACTGACTCCCCCATGTAAGCAGTGCTGTGGAAATTCTGTGTTCCAGAAGCCATTCACTCTCTGCATGGTTGTTCCTGGTTTACTGCACTGTATTTTAAGTAGTGTAGTTTGAAATCATAGGCTTCCTATAAGCCACTCTTTAATGTTTCATGGGGATATTTCAGAGGCTAAGAGGGGTGTGTGTGTGTGTGTGTGTGTGTGTGTGTAGCTCCTAATTACTATGATTAATCAGTGGACTGGGTAGCAGAGTGTAGGGCACCCTCCTCCAGAACCAGCACTCTAAGTTGGGAGTGTCCAACTAGCTAGAGAAAATATATTATTTTCATGGGACAAAGGAGCATTTTATATTCCTTTTCCATCATTATAATAAGCAACAGGCTATCTCACACTAGAGAGAAGGGTGAGACCCTGAACTCTGAAGTCAGAATTCTTGACTGCAAATCCCAGGTGCTCTACAACCTGGCCATGTAACCTTGGGCAATTATTTAAATTCTTTCTGTGATATAGTTTTCTCATTTCTAAAGTATGTATGATCTATCTCAAAGGGTTGTTGTGAGGACCAAGCATGAGAGTAAACAAAAAACTTGGCATGGCAGCCAGCACACAGCATGCAGATGGCAACTTTCGTTATACCCATAAAATGGTTGCTGCTGACATACTTGCTCCTAGAGCTAAGCCAAGTACCCTTTCGCCTTTGTAAAGAGGAATGAGAAACAGGAAGCCATCGGGATCTTTTCCTGCTTCTACGGTAATCAGGTTTTTTTTTTTTTTTTTAAGATTTATGAACTGAGACCTGGTAAAAACAATACTTTCAAAGGCCACTTTCCACTAATACCTCTCCCTCCACATGCTGACTTCTTTTTATTGCTCATCTTTTTAAAATAAGGTATTTATACAATTATCAGCTTGTTCCCAAAGGATTCGTGTATAACAGAGAATTTTTATTAACATTTGATATCAGGCAAAACCAAAACCTCCTTACACTATCTCATAGTTACCCCTATTGATTACTTAGTATGTGCCCCCGCCACTCATCTGTCAATTTGCCATACTGTGCTGGTTTGCATGTTGCTGTGGCGTTGGAAGCTATGCCACCAGTATTCAAATACCAGCAGGGTCACCCATGGTGGACAGGTTTCAACAGAGCTTCCAGACTAAGACACACTAGGAAGAAGGACCTGGCAATCCATTTATTAAAAAAATTGGCCAGTGAAAACCTTATGAATAGCAGTGGAACATTGTCTGATATAGTGCTAGAGTATGAGCCCCTCAGGTTGGAAGGCACTCAAAAGATGACTAGGAAAGAGAGGCCTCCTCAAAGTAGAGTCAACATTAATAATGTAGACAGAGAAAAACTTCCAGGACTTTCATTTGCTGATGTGGCATGACTCAAAATGAGAAGAAACAGCCGCAAGCATCCATTAATAATCAGCACATGAAATGAATGAAGTATGAATCTAGAAAAATTGAGAATCATCAAAAATGAAATGGAACAAATAAAGATCAACATCCTAAGAATCAGTGAGCTGAAATGAACTGGTACTGGCCATTTCGAATCGGATAATCATATTGTCTACTACACCGGGAATGAAAAAAATGAAGAAGAATGGCATCACAGTCATCATCGAAAAGAAGATTTCAAGATCTGTCCCGAAGCACAACACTGTCAGTGACAAGAAAATACGCCTACAAGGAAGACCAGTTAGTACGACTACTGTTCAGACTTATGCACCAGCCACTAATGCCAATGATGAAGAAACTGAAGATTTTTACATTGACCAAACATGCATTCAAGATGCATTGATAATTTTGGTGATTGGAATGGAAAGTTGGAAACAAAGAAGGATTAGTGTTTGGAAAATGAGGCCTCGGCAATACAAACTACACTGGGGGATCACATGATAGAATTTTGCAAGACTAGCAACTTCATTGCAAATATCTTTTTTCAACATAAACAGCAAATATAATCATGGACCTTGCTGAATGGAATACACAGGGATCAAATTGACTACATCTGTGGAAAGAGATGATGGAGAAGCTCGATATCATCAGTGACAACAAGGCCAGGGGCAGACAGCTGAATAGAGTATCATTGCTCATTTGCAAGTTCAAGTTGAAGTTGAAGAAAAAAATAAGTACACAAGAGCCAAAACACAACCTTGAGTATATCCCACCTGTTTTGGAGACCACCTCAAGAATAGATTTGACACATTAAACAGTAATGAACAAAGACCAGATGACCTGTGGAATGACATCAAGGACATCATACATGAAGAAAGCAAAAGGTCATTAAAAAGACAGGAAAGAAAGATAAGACCAAAATGGATGCCGGAAAAGACTCTGAAACTTGCTCTTGAACACAGAGTAGCTAAAGTGAGTGGAAGAAATGATGCAGTAAAAGAGCTGAACAGAAGATTTCAAAGGGCAGCTCGAGGAGACAAAGTATTATAATGAAATGTGCAAAGACTGGAGTTAGAAAACCAAAAGGGAAGAATATACTTGGCTTTTCTCAAGCTGAAAAAACTGAAGAAAAAATTCAAGCCTTGGGTTGCAATTTTGAAGGATTCTATGGGCAAAATATTGAACAAGGCAGAAAGCATCAAAAGAAGATGGAAGGAATACACAGCGCTGTACCAAAAAGAATTGGTTGACGTTCAGCCATTTCAGGAGTAGAATATGATCATGAACTGATGATACTGAAGGAAGAAGTCCAAGCTGCACTGAAGGCATTGACGATAAGCAAGTCTCCAGGAATTGATGGAATACCAACCGAGAAGTTTCAACAAACAGAAGCAAATCTAGAAGTGCTCACTTGTCTATGCTAAGAAATTTGGAAGACAGCTACCTGCCCAACCAACTGGAAGAGATCCATATTTATGCCCATTCAAAAGAAAAGTAGATCCAGCAGAATGCAGAAGTTATCAAACTATATCATTAACATTACATGCAAGTAAAATTTTGCCGAAGATAATTCAAAAATGGTTGCAGCAGTACATCGACAGAGAACTGCCAGAAATTCAAGCTGGATTCAGAAGAGGATGTGGGACAAGGAATAGCATTTCTGATGTCAAATGGATCCTGGCTGAAAGCAGAGAATACCAGAAAGATGTTTACCTATGTTTTACTGATTATACAAAGGCATTTGACTGTGTGGATCATAACAAATTATGGATGATATTGTGAAATGCTGCACGGTTTAAAGTCGGGAAAGGGTTGTATCCTTTCACCATACTTATTCAATCTGTATACTGAGCAAATTATTTGAGACTATATGAAGGAGAGCATGGCATCAGGATTGAAGGAAGACTTATTAACAACCTGCATTCTGTGATGACATAATTCATAAAGAGAAAGTGAAGAGGACTTGAAGCACTTACTGTTGAAGATCAAAGACTGCAGCCTTTGGTGTGGATTACACCTCAACATAAAGAAAACAAAAATCCTCACAACTGGACCAATAAGTAACATTATGATAAATGGAGAAAAGGTTGACATTGTCCAGGAGCTCATTTTACTTGCATGCACAATCAATGCCCATGGAAGCAGCAGTCCAGAAATCAAATGACATATTGCATTGGGCAAATCTGCTGCAAAAGACCTCTTTAAAGTTTTAAAAAGCCTGACCTAAGCCATGGTGTTTTTGATCACCTCATATGCATGTGAAAGCTGGACAAAGAATAAGGAAGACTGAAGAACTATTGCCTTTGAATTATGGTGTTGGAGAAGAGTATTGAATATGCCATAGACTGCCAGGAGAATGAACAAGTCTGTCTCGGAAGAAGTACAGCCAGAGTACTCCTTGGAAGCCAGGATGGCAAGACTTTGTCTCACGTACTTTGGACATCAGGAAGGACCAATCCCTGGAGAAGGACATCATGCCTGGCAAAGTAGAGGGTCACGTAGAAAGAGGAAGATCCTCAACAAGATGGATTGACACAGTGGCTGCAACAATGGGCTCAAACATAACAACAATTGTGAGGATGGTGCGGAACTGGGCAGTGTTCCTTCTGTTTTACAAAGAGTCAGTATGAGTCAGAATTGACTCAATGGCACCTCACAACAACAACAACAACATATTTGCCCAGCACCTTTCAAATGAAATTAATTTTCTCATACTTCTGGAGGTTGGAAGTCTAAAATAAAGGTGTCAGCAGCACCTCGCTCCCTCCAAAGATTGTGAGGGAATCCTTCCTTGCCACTTCCATTGTTGGTGGATCCAGGCATTCCTTGGTGTTCCTTGCCTTGTAGCTGCATCACTTCAATCTTTGCTTCATCTTCATGTGACCTTCTCCTCTGTGTGTCTGTGCCTGTTTCTCTTTTTGTCTTCACGAGGCCTTCTCTGTGTGTCAGTGTCTCTGTATTTTCTCTTCTTTGTCTTCACATGGCCTCCTCCTGTGTGTCTGTGTCTCTGTGTCTTCTCTGTCTTCACATGGCCTTCTCCTCTGTGCCTGTGTCTCTGTGTCTTCTCCTCTCTGTCTTCATATGGCCTTCTCCTGTGTGTCTGTGTCTCTATGTCGTCTCTTTTTGCCTTCACATGGCCTTCTCCTCTGTGCCTGTGTCTCTGTGTCTTCTCCTCTCTGTCTTCATATGGCCTTCTCCTGTGTGTCTGTGTCTCTATGTCGTCTCTTCTTTGCCTTCACATGGCCTCCTCCTCTGTGCCTGTGTCTCTGTGTCTTCTCTTTTTTATAAAGACACCACTCATTTTGGATTAGGACCCCACTCTACGATGAATCAGAATCGACTCAATGGCAAACAGGTTTGGTTTTTTGGTTTTTCTACTCCTGGATGACCTCATGTTAGCTATTTAAATCTGCAAAGACACTATTTCCACATAAAGGCACATTCACAGGTACTGGGGGTGATACTCAGGACATGATCAATCTGAGTCTGGATTTCTCTGGAAGGTTTGCAGGGACTGCAATCATACCTTGGAGAAGTCCATGGAAGGCAGAAAGGAGGCATGTTTATCCAGCCATTTCCCTTCACTCTCTGCTTTGACTTGGCTTTACCAAACCCCCAGTTTGTTGTCCCGTATCTCGTATCTCCAGGGTGGGTTATGCAGCCCCTCAGTGGCTGCTCAGGAAGCCAGAGAGCACACCCACTGTGGCATTTCATCCAGGTTAAAATGAGAAGAGGAAGCTTGGTGCAGCTGGGATTTGTGTGAAAGAGAAAGAAGGAGGTTGAGAGAAACTGAGGAGACTATCAAGGATGGTGTCTGATACACTCGGGTGTGACTAGAACCGTATCATGCCAATTGTGGAGCCTCCCCAGCCTAGGCTTTCAGAAACCAGCACTGCTATTGGCTGTAGTGAAACAGTGAGTAGGATCCTGCAGAGAGAGAGCAAGGACCCCTGGTGCCTATGTCAGACATCGAGTCAAGATTCTTAAAATCAAAATGTCTCAGAATGTGTCAATAATTTGGTTTACTGAACTTATCAGAAATCGAATCACTTGATAGCTGCTAATGATTTTGAATTAAAGTGTATTTTCCTTAAGAGGCTCAATTCAAATGGGCTGTCTGATGTAGGCACACTCTCACAAAAGTGGGTGCATTTCAAGTAGAAGCCATCTAAGTGGATCATGGACACATATAGACAAACACAGGCACACACGCAGACACTGGCACGCAGGCATGCACATACACACACGTAGAGAGCAAGAAAGAGTAGGTTTTACGTGCCATTATTTACGGTGCTGTTCTAGAAAAGACCACAAATTCTCTGAATTGTTGTGCAGTTGGAGGGTTCTCTTTCTTTTCTTTCAGTTGAAGCTGTTGTTTCCTTGGCTTATAAAGTGTGCCTCTTTTTGCATTATCACCTCTTCGCTCCACGAATTCTGTATTTTCTAAAGCCATCTAACTGTGGATACTGCCACATTCTGTGCTGTTTATTGATCATTTCCTCGGTACTGTCACTAGCCAGAAGGCTACACTATCACAAGTCTTGCTTCACCGACTCCTGGAAACATTTTTGAGGGAAGAGGAGTATATGAATTGAGAAAGGAGTAGTGAAGAATACAACTTATTCATTCAACACAACATTGATTCGACACACACAGTCAATATACCAAACCCTGCGCTGGGACCTGGAAACACAGTGGTGAACACAACAGGCATGTTTCTGCTTTCAGATGCCTTATTGTTTAGTTCACCAGGCAGCTACTTTTTGGATATCCTGCAGTCATCTGTCAAACAATAAGTTAGAGAAGCCATTGTCTGAGCTAATTCTTGATCTGCATTTGATGTCTTGGGAGGCACCAGACAGAATTTACCCTCTGCCCCTGAAGTTAGTATGTACAGGGTCAAAAGAACAAAAGGTTTAAAGTTAAAAGATTATCTCAGGGCAATAGTTTTGGATGTTCACCCAGCCTCAATGCCTCCAAAAAGTCTAATTCCATTAAGAACTTGACTTCTGTTCCACATCCCTCCCCCCTTTTGGTCAGGATTCTGCTATAAAATCTTTGACCAAAACATTCAGTAATGGTAGCCAGGCACTATCCAGTTCTTCAGGTCACCTGGCAAAGGTGGCAGTTATTCATGGAAGCAAGCAGATATGCATTCAGTTTCCTCCTCTGATTCCTGACTCCTTCTTCCACTGTTGCTTCAGGTGAAAAAGACGAATGGTTGTACCCTGGATGGGCGCTTGCTAGCTTTTAGGACCCGTCACCACACAATGAACTAGGAGGTAGAACAGAAGGGTAAGAAACAATATTAGGCCAATTGATTGGAATGTCCCTCAAAATCATGACCCTAAACCTCCAAACCAAGAAAACAAATTAAAAAAAATAGCTTATCGTAGTTAGTAAAGTACATCTGCTTTGAGCATTGTGTTCTTTTGAAGAATTAGCTATGTGAGATCAAACTGACAGAAGCAACTTGAAAGGTGGAAAGGAAGCTTAGGGGGCAGTATGGTGGAATAATTTAGAAAAGAATAGCAAGAATGTTAGCACAATTTGAAGAATGTAATCAATGTCACTGAGCTGTACATGTAGAAATTGTTGAGATGGTGTATCTTTGGCTATGTATAATTTACTTAAATTAAAAAAATAGATTTTTAAGTCAGAAAAATAAAAAAGAAATGAACAGCCAAAAGGGATCTCAGGGGACATTGGGGGCAGTCTCCTGGTTCCAGTCAATAAACATCTGGTGTTTACTGAACGTCAACCCTTACCAGGCACTGTACTCTAAACTGAAAAACAACAGGAAGTAAAAACAAATAGAGAACCGGCCCCTTAGCAGGCAAGTCAAACGTTATTGAATAATTATACAAATACACATAAAATTACACTTGTGGTAAGGACTATGAAATAGGTTATGAGATGGGAGATTTGTCTGAGTCAGGGGGATGAGGAAGGCTTCCCCAGGAGCTGAAGCGTAAGTTGAGATTTAAATGAGGAGAAATTATGCAGGAAGTGGTGGGGGAGGGGAGACAGTGGCGGGGGGCGGGGGGCAGGGGGCGGGAAGCATTCCAGGCAGAAGGAACAGGCAAGTTAGTTGCCAACTCCCACTCCAGATCTCCTTCCTCAGTCTGTGAAGAGGTATGGGGGGCAGGAACCTGCAGTTTTTGCTAGCCCTCCAGGTGACTCTGATCCTAATGCAATCTTGACTGACCCCTCATTTTGAGAACACAGGCTTTGTTTTCAAATAGAACTTGAATTCTGCGTCTCCACTCTCTTGGTGACCTTGGGCAAGCTTCTCTCTAAACATCCGTTGCCTCATTTGTGAAACTGGGATAACATGTCCTTCAAGGAGTATGGGAGTCCCTGGGTGGGTTAAATGGTTAATGAGCTTAGCTGCTAACTAAAAGCCTGGAGGTTTGAGTCCACCCAGAGGCACCTTGGAAGAAAGGCCTGGTAATTTACTTCCTAAAAAATCAGTAACTGATAACAACCCTATTGAAAACTCCGACATACATGGGGTTGCCATGAGTCAGAATTGATTTTTTCAAAGAGTTTGAGAATGACATTAGACATGATGAGAATAAAAGCATGTGCCTCAGTTAGACAAGCCATGTAGCATGCAGGCTGGAGAGACTCGCTCAGGAGGAACTCCAGGGACAGAGACTGTGTGGCCTAGTGTAGAAGACTAACCTACATGTAAGGACAAACCAGAGAGATTCCCAATGCGCTTTCAGAAGATTTACCTCTCCTTTCCTGAAGAAAATGTTGCAGAGGTGGGCACCTGGACAGGAGGATATGAGCATGGTAGGTTTGTGGGTGGAAGCGGTGCTGGTTTTACATTGCAGATGGAATCACAACGATGCTCCCTAATATCCCATGGCTGGGGAATGCATTCTTCTCCCCATGAGTCAGACCAGGAGAGGAAGAAGACAGGCGTCCAGTCCTAGGGCAGGCACATTGTTTCAGGATTTCAATGTACCGGAACCAGCCCATCATCACTTGTATCAGTCAGGTCCCGGCAGGAACCTGGTGCATACTCAAAAGAGATGACTGGAAAGAATAACAAAGAAACTACTTCCAAAAGGGTGCCCAGGGTTAAGAGGGAACACCCAGACTAGCTACAGCTGGGAATTGCTGAAACACCAGCCCGAGGCCTGAAGTGGAGAGGTGAGAGGCTGGGGTCATGGAATCCAGAAGGAGCTTTGGCCTTGGAGGAGGAGCCAGCCAAGAGATGGTGACTGCTTGGGGAGAGACCGGAGCCACTGCTAAGTGGGGCTCAGCAGGGAGGGAGCAGGAGAATTAGTGCTTTGAAGGCTCTCATCCTTCAACACTCTGCTCATGCTTCTCATCGGGTCATCACAACCAGAACCAAAAACAGGAGAGCCCACAAGTGCGGTGCGTGAAGTCTCCCAGGGCGGGAGAGAGACGAGACTTCGAATGTGAAATGGAGAACATTCAGTACAGCACCTTGCAAAATAATTTCACTCATTTTTTCTTTTTTTTGAGCACCAGGCTCTATTCTAAGCACTTTACAGGTATTATCTCATTTAATTTTCATGAAAGATTACAATGTACATGTATGTATATGTGCACGTCATGCCTGCGTGTACATCACATGCACACATGCACAAAACACACACACACCCTGCAGGGCTTTGGAACCACACCAGCAATGCTGCAGCCTCTGTCTGTGCTTCTGCTCCGGTGGACCAGCCCACTGCCAAAAACCCAAAACCACTGCTGTCCAGTCAGTTCTGACTCACAGTCACCCCATAGGGTTTTCAAGGCTGTAAATCTCTGTGGAAGCAGACTGCCACATCCTTCTGCCTGTGAGTGCCTGGTAGTTTCGAACCTTCACTGCCAAAGAGAACTGAATAATTTTGGTAGGTGTTAATATTACACCGTTTAAAAAAGCTGGGGTAGAAAATAGTACTAATTAGCGTGCTCAGCTCCGGGCAGTTGACGGGGAAGGGAGGAAGGCTGAGCTGCTGCTGTCTTGGCTGCAGTTCCCAGTTCTGCTCTGTCACTGTGCACGTGGGCAGTGTGTGAGCAGGAGGCAGGCGCCAATCATGAAAGCAGGATTAGCGACAGAGCCCTCTGAGCAGCCCACGTGCCTGAGCCAGGAGCACACCTGGCCTTTGACCAACACCCAGGTTGTTAGCAGAGGACACCTTCTTGGTTCTGCCTCATACTGGGGAAGAATACAAAATCAGAAGCAGTCTCGGGAATAAGTGTGCACTTCAGCCTGTGGTTCTAGACTTCGGTATGCATAACGGCCACCTGGGAAAGCTTAAAAATGTAGATCCCAGGGCCCAACCTCCAGAGATTCCACTTCAGTAGGCCTGATGGTGGACCCAGGAACCTGCCTTTCAGCACACTCCTCCATGGCTGATGCAGGTGGTCTATGGCTTTGCTTTGAGAAGTACTAACTAGCAGTGGGGGTGTGTTTTCAGACTTGGTGGAGACGAAAGGCTTTTTAGGTAACTTGAGTCCCAACATCTGAAACCCACTGATGTTAAGTGATTGTACATTGCCACAGGGAATGCAAGTGTGTACAGGAATGGGAGCAAGAGCAGGAATCTTAGAGTAGGCCAGGTGTGGTCAGTGGAAGCAGCAGATAGAGTACTGGAGAAGCCAGCTAACAGGGACAGTGGAAATGTTGGCTCTCTAGAGAGGAAGTAGCTAAAATCACTTTCAGGGAGGCTAGGTCACTTTCAGGGAGGCTAGGTCCCTGGCTAATAACTGGCCTCCACGGCCTTGCCTTCAGGGCGGTCAGAGGAAAGGGCTAGGGAATGCGTATAAAATGGTTTTTCCAACGCACGCTAAGACTGGACACCTTCTTCCCTAAAGGACATGCTCACCAAATCTCTCCATGCCAAGTTCTCCAGATCCTGCAGACACCTGGCACGGTTGCCTGGGGTCGGCGTCAAAGCAATGTGCTATGCTACAAGATCCTTGGTTTGGAGCTGGGGACATGGCTGTGCCTGTCACACAATATTTCTGTAACTGGACATCACTCTACTACTCAAAGCCTCAGCTTCCAAATTGGTAAAATGGAAATAGTAAAGCTAGCATTACTACCTCCATCAATGAAAACACAAACTGAGCTCATGTTAAACCCTTTGCCTTTGAGTTGATTTCTGACTCCTGGCGACCCTATAGGACAGAGTAGAACTGCCCTATATGGTTTCCAAAGCGTGGCTGGTGGGTTCAAACTGCTGATCTTTTGGTTACCAGATCAGTTCTCAACCACTGTGCCACCAAGGCTCCAAGATCATGTTGAAGCCCTGCAAATGGAAGGAAGCAAGTTTTATTGAGTGCTTACTATGTGCTGGAGCAGGTGGTTTAAACACATTATGTAAAATGTTACACAAATGGAAAAAAAAAAGTTGCTATCAAATTGATTCAGACTCATGGCAACTCCATGTGTATCAAAATAGAAATTGCTCCATAAAGTTTTCAGTGGCTGACTTTTCAGAAGTAGATCACCAGACCTTCCTTCCAAAGCCCCTCTGCGCAGACTCAAACCTCTAACCTTTCAGTAAGCAGATAAATGTGTTAACCATCCTCACCATATAGGGCCTCCATCCCCATTTATAGGTGATAAAAACAGAGGTTACACGTCTTGTCTAACTGAGTGACTCTTAAACATGTCATTTTGCCCTCTAAGGGATATTTTGCAATGTCTGGAGGCATTTTTATTGGTTACAAACGGGTGTGGTTACTACTGGTATCTAGTGGGTGGAATCCAGGAATGCTGCTGAACATCCTACAATGCATAACATAGCCCTCACAACAAAGAATTATCCTTCTCAAAACAGGAATGTTTTTGAGGTTGAGAAGCCCTGGTCTAAGGTCATTTACGTTACTTGCAGAACCAGGATGCTAACCCGGATGTTTGGATTCTAGAGCTCCCTGCTCCACTCAGGACCATCTGCCACCACTCTGAGGCCTGACATGGCCATCTGACACCTCGGGTAATAGGATCTCCTTACTAAGAGACACAGGTGAATTCCAGACCCTTTTGTGCCCTGCGGAGCCCTGGCAGCACAGTGGTTAAGAGCTCAGCTGCTAACCAAAAGGTTGGCAGTTGGAATCCACCAGCTGCTCCTTGGAAAACCCTATGGGGCAGGTCTACCCTGTCCTATAGGGTTGCTATGAATCAGAATCAACTCGATGGCGACAGGTTTGGTTTGGGTTTTGTGACCCGTACTAGCTGTGAAAATTTGGATATTACTAATCATCTCGTAACCTCTTTTTCTTCAACCATAAATGCTTATCCTTGGACTGTTTAAAGATTAAATGAGCACTTAGTAGAGCATGTAGCACACAGTAAGTGCAACTTATTCTACTTCTGTCAATCTTCTCTCTTCCCTCAACTTCAGCCTTCACTTTCTCTTGCTGCCTCCAGTATGAGCATGTTAACCTCACTAGTACTCCTCAGGGCTAACCCCAAATGGCACAAAGATTTGAGGAAAGCAATGGACTGTGCAAAGGGTGGTGAGCTTGAGGAAAGGAAGGACACCCTGGACATGCAGAGGCTACTCAAGGCCTCACTTGGCTAAACTGTGAAACCAGAAACATTCTTTTTGGATGGAGAACATGGATAGGTCAGCAGACACTTGCCAAGCAGGTCCTGACAGTACATTATATAAAGACCCAGTACTTTACCCACATAGTAAAAATCCTGATTATACACAAGTAATTAAAAAGGAAAAAAAGCATGCAAAGATGGAATCCTCCAATAATTCCCAGACAGTATTTTCAGCTAAATTTCTGTTCATAAGGGGTTACCAGCTTCACGGTGGCACTAAGAACAGCCATGTCCTCTGCCCTTCCAGTAGTTTGTTCACGGAGCCAACAGGTCTCAGTCAGAACGCTCCCGTGGATTTAGATCTGCCCTCTGGTGACCCCTTGGGTCTATATTTTTCCCTGCCAACATACAACACGATCTGCCCCAATCCTGAAAGTGTAGAAGTAGCTGGGAGGAATGAGTTGATTCTAGGGCCAATATGGGAGTTCCCCATTGAGATCAGGCCAAAGCAGTATATTCAGCATCTCTAGAGAAGGGATGTGGCTCTGAGGAAGATGCCAGACAGGAGTGGATCCAGTTCCCAAAAAGTCTCTCCAGAACGGCTGTTGGTTTCCACAGCTTTCAGAAGAACCCATATCTTAGTGTTGGCAAGGATGTGAAAAACTTGAAACTTCCTTGCACTTTTGGTGGGAATATAAAATAGTGCAGCTGCTTTGGAAAATTGTTTGGCAATTCCTCAAAAGGTTAAAAAGAGTTACCATATAGCCCCGCAATTCTACTTCTAGGTATATAAACCAAACCAAACCCAGTGCCGTCAAGTCGATTCCGACTCATAGCAACCATATACCCAAGAGAAATGAAAAGATGCATCCACAAAAAAAAAAAAAAAAAAAAAACTTGGGCACAGATGCTTATAGCAATATTATTCATAATAGTCAAAAGAGAGAAACAACCTAGATATCCACCAGCAGATGAGTGGATAAGTAAAAGAGAAATGAAATGCTGTATACAATGGGAGATTACCTGGCAATAAAAAGGAATGAATTACTGACACATGCTACAACATGGATGAACTTTGGTGAAAATACTGTGACTGCTAATGGCACAGGGTTTCTTGTTGGGGTGATGAAAATGTTCTAAAATTGATTGCAGTGACTATACTTGTCATGGATTGAACTGTGTACCCCAAAATATGCACCCACTTGGTTAGGCCATGATTCCCAGTCCTGTGTGGTTGTTCTCCATTTTGTGATTGTAATTTTACGTTAAAGAGGGTTAGGGTGGGATTGTAACACCCTTACCCAGGTCACCTGATCCAATGTAAAGGGAGTTTCCCTGGGGTGTGGCCTACACCACTTTGGGAGTTGAGCAGAGATGGGGGACTTCATACCACCAAGAAAGCAGTTCCGGGAGCAGAGTATGTCTTTTGGCCCCAGGGTCCCTGCCGAGAGAAGCTCCTAGTCCAGGGGAAGATTGATGAGAAGGCCGACGGAGAGAGAAAGCCTTCCCCTCGAGTGGATGCCTTGAATTTGGACTTTGAGTCGGAATCGACTCGATGGCACTGGGTACCGGTTTTTTAGCCTACTTTACTGTGAAGAAATAAATTTCTCTTTGTTAAAGCCAACTACTTGTGGTATTTCTGTTACAGCAGCACTAGATAACCAAGACAACACTAAAAGCCATTGAATTGTACAATTTAAATAAATAAAGCTATTATGGAGAAGAAGGAGGAGGAGGAGCGGAAGGAGGAGGTGGAAAAAGAGAAGGAGAAGGAGAGCGAAAGGGAGAAATGACTCCTGGGATTTGGACAGTTTTCTGAGTTATCTCCTACACAGTGGTTCTCACTTTACTGTGTCACCTGAGGCCCATCCCTAGAGTGAATCAGCAGGTTTACATTATAAGGTTGTGAGGAAGGTAACGCGATAACCTAACCAAAAATACATGGCAAACTGTAAATTTCCTAAACTTACATTCTTTTTCTCACTGTAGTAAAATATATATACCAAAACATTTTCCATTTTAACCATTTTAAGTGACATTAATTATGTTCACCATGTTGTCTAACTATCACCACTCTCCGTTTTTAAATGCTTTTCATCCCCCAAGACAGAAATGCAGTACCCCGGAACTAAACTTAGATTCTTAACGGCTATTTAATGGTAGCCATTTTTTTTATTCTCTGTGAGCCCTCCACAACCTCACTCAGAGGCCTGGGCAGTTCCTCTAATCCCCTGAGTCACTGCATGAGTTTGGATGGCTTTAGCTCTAAGTAACAGGAATCTGACCAAACTAGCCTGAACTAGAAAGATGTTTACAGGGACTTCACTCAGGATAGCTCCAGCTGTAGGATGAGAGGTCTGCAGAGAGCAGGGACCAGGAGGGACCTGGAGATTGTTGTAAAGTAATAAAATGTAAATGATACAATCAGTGAGAACAATGATTTCATTGTCTCTTGGAGCTTGTTAAGCTTTGAAGTTACTGATAAGTCCCCCAAGAATGCAGGATACATCTCCAGAGCCACAGAATGATAAAAAAAAAAAAAAAAATTTCTAGAGTAGTGGTTCTCAATCTGGCTGCACATGACAATCATACGGGAAGGTTTAAGAGAATACTATCGGCTAGATCTCACCCAGAAGATTCTAATGTGATAGGTTGGGGGTGAGGCTCAGGCACTGGCGTTCTACAAAACTCCTTAGGTAACTACAAGTCTGAATGGTAATCCTAAGCTTGGAGGGCTCCAGTACTGGGAAGATACTTAGAGATAGAATTGGCAGCGGGGGGGGGGGTGGTGGCGGGAAATGGTGCTAAAAACAAAATTGGGACGCAGATACCTGTTCAACACAGGGCCTATCCTCCTTCCTTCAGTAGCCACCATTATCAGAGCAAATTGCACCCTCAAAATACACACACAGAGAAATACACACCACTCTCAAAATACACACATACATACTACATACACTACACACACACTACATACACTACACACACACTACATACACTACACACACTACATACACTACACACACTACATACACTACACACACTACATACACTACACACACTACATACACTACACACACTACATACACTACACACACTACACACACTACATACACTACACACACTACATACACTACACACACTACTTACACTACACACACATACTACATAGACTACACACACACTGCACACACATACACACACCACACACATACCCCCCCCACACACACCCCACATGCCCCCCCCGCCACGGTTGCTTTATCCCCATGTGTGACTTTCTTCTTCAGGGTCTCCTTGATGTTTAATCTAGTCTGACTCTGATCACAGCGTTGGTAGGGGAAGGGTTTATACTGTGCTTTTTCCTTACACCCGCATTCCTCTAGAAAAGTGGTTGTTAAAAACTTTGGTGTGAATAAAAATCACCTGGAAAACTGTTTTTTTTTTTCCTAGCATAGATTTCTAAGCATGCCTTCTGGAGATATGATTTAGCAGGTCTGGGGTGGAGCCCAGGAGTCTGCATTTTAACAAACTTCATATAATACAATGGTCTACAATCTGATATAATTGGTCTACAATCAAAATTTTAAGAAACTTCCTTAAAGGCAACCCTGATGAAAAATGGAAATACTATGTACTTTAGAGACCCCCAACAGGTTCAAAAAATTTGAACAAGTCACATCGACAAAGAAGAATATATGGATAGAGAATAAGCACATGAAAACATGTTCAATATCATTAGACATTATGGAAATTCAAATCAAACCACACTGAAATACCACTACATAGCTATTAAAAAAAAAAAAAAGAATGGCTTTAAAAAATAACAATAATTTGCACAATGGTACAGCCACTTTGGAAATCAGATTGGTAGTTTCTTATAAAGTTAAAGATATACTTACTGTGCAATCAGTAATCCCACCGCTACGTGTTTTCCCAAACAAAATAAAGATGTGTTCACACAAAAGCCAGTGAACTGATGTTTATAGCAGCTTTATTCATAATTATGAAACTGGAAACAACCCAAATGTCCTTTAACTGGTGAGTGGATAAACGAACTGTGGTGCATCTGTACCATGGAACACTATTCAAAAAAAAAAAAAAGAACGAACCACTGATATACACAATAACATAGATGAATCTCAAAAAAGTTATGCTAAATGAAAGACAGACATAAAGACTATGTACTGTATGATTCCATTTACTTGGCACTCTGGAAAAAGCAAAACAGAAAGTAGATCTGTTGTTGACTGGGGCAGGGTGCAGGGTGAAGGGTTGACTATAAAATGGCATGATGGGATTTTTTGGGTTGATGGATCTGTTCAGTGTCTTGATTGTGGTGCTGGTTACATGACTGTATGCTAAATATTTAAAAAGATAAATGTTATTACATACAAATTACACCTAAATAAAATGAAAATTCAACAAGAAAGAAAAAAACAGGTGGCGCTAAGATGGCAGAGTACTCAGATGCTTCCAGTGGTCCCTGTTACAACAAAGACCAAAAAAAAAAAAAAAGTGAATCCTTTATATATATGACAAGCTAGGACCCCTGAACATCAAAGACAAAGTTAAGAAATTGGACTGAGCAGCAGGAGGAGGTAGAGATGGTTCAGAAGCTGTGAAGAGTTGCCGGACCTGACTTGGCAGGAACCAGTGCCCCTCAGGCCCGATACCCTGGTGTGACTGAGGCTGGGCTGGCAGTAGTGTTTGGGACGCATTTTCCATTGCGAGAGAGAGCGAGTGGCACAGAGTCTACTCATGCTTCTGGAATCAGTGAAGAACAGTGCTCTTGGCAAAAGCTAAGTACTTGCATCCAATTTACCACACAGATAAAAATCACCCCTGTGAAAGAACTCTCGCCCATTTATCTGATCCATCCTTCCCCTAGCTGGCTTTAGTGGCGGTCGATTTCCCTGGCCCTGAGATAGGTACTGCTGCATTCCCTGAGCCATTCTTACAGCCTTGGAGAAAGAATAAATTAACAAATGGGGAAAAAATAATCTGCCAGCTCTCCTAAGCTGGGAATTCAGGGCTGAAGCGGCTCCTGTCCAGGCACAAATGGTCCACGGACTTTGAATGCTTTCCACCTCTGTGTGGGCCCATTTCAGCAGCTTGGCCCTTTTTGGCAAAGTGCAATGGTGTACGTGCCTGTGGTATGACTTCAACGATTTCAGCTGTGTGGTGGAGAGGCAGATTTTTGATGTTTGACACAGCTATGCCTATTAAGCTGGGTCCTCACCTAGTTTTTTTTTTTCTTTTTTCACCTAGTACCATCAAGGGTCTGAGGTCTGGTGGCTCCACCCATGCCAACTAGCCACCTGCAAAAGAGGTCCAAGGATAAGTCGTGCCTCCTAGTCCTTACAGCCAACAGCACTGGGTGCCCGTGGTCCAGCTGCAGAGCCCACCCCCTGTGTACTCTAGGGAACAGTGACATGCTTTCCTCACAGACACATGGGGGATGCTTGTCATCCCCCTGCCTTGCTCAGAGTGTAACCCCTGCTGCATTCAGACACCTGTGCCTATACCAATCACCCTGCTCTTCTAAATCTGTAGGTGAGAGTCTGCACCACACACTTTATGACCAACTATGTGGACACATGAGCTGAATCCATGCAAGAAAAGTGAATGGACTCCTAGGCTCATATACCTGGTAACACCTCTAGCCGTCTGGTGACAGGATGTTAGAGCTTCAAAAGCACCAATAATCAAGCTAGCTCACTCAAGCACCCTATTTGGGCATATCAAAACGAAACAAAGCAAGAAGCTAGGACACAGCAAGCAAACATAAAAATAAATTTTTATTTATGTAGATGGCTTAGAGACAAGAGTCAATATCAAATCACATAAAGAAGCAGATCATGATCACTTCAACAAGCTCCCTAAACAAAGAATCCAGGACTCTTCCAGATGAAGAGATATTTCTGGAATTTCCAGAGGGAGAACACAAAAGATTACTATACAGAACTCTTCAAGAGATCAGGAAGGAGATCACGCAAAACACAGAACAAGCCAAGGAACACACAGATACAGCAGTCGAGGAAATTAAGAAGGTTATTCAGGAGCATAATGAAAAATTTAATAGGCTGCAAGAATCCACACAGAGACAGCAAACAGAAATCTAGAAGATTAACAATAAAATTTCAGAACTAGACAACAGTCAGAGCAGAATTAAAGAAATGAAGTCAGAATTAGTGAGACAGAGGATAAAACACTTGGCACCAATATATTCAAAGAACAATCAGATAAAAGAGCCAAAAAAAAAAAAAAAAACCCTAAGAATCATGTGGGACACTATCAAGAGAAATAACCTACAACTCCTTGGAGTACCAGAAAAGGGAGGGGAAACAGAAAACACAGACAGAATTGTTGAAGATTTGTTGGCAGAAAACTTCCCTCATATTGTGAAAGATGAGAAGATATCTAGCCAAGATGCTCATTGAATCCCACACAAGATAGATCCCAAAAGAAAGTCGCCAAGACATATTATAATCAAACTTGCCAAAACCAAAGACAGAGAATTTTAAGAGTGGCTAGGGATAAATGAAAAATCACCTACAAAGGAGAGTCAATAAGAATAAGCTCAGACCACTCAGCAGAAACCATGCAGGAAGGAAGGAAATGGGATAACATATATAAAGTCTTGAAGAAAAAAAAAAAAAAAAAACACAACTGCCAACCCAGAATCATATATCAAGCAAAACTGTCTCTCAAATATGGAGATGAAATTAGGACATTTCCAGATAAACAGAAGTTTAAGGAATTTGCAAAAACCAAACCAAAACTAAAAGAAATATTAAAGGGAGTCCTTTGGTTAGAAAATCTATAACATCAGATAACAACCCATGACTAGAGCACAGGACAGAGCAACAAGATATCAACCCAGAAAGGGAAATAAAAAAAATAAATCAAAGCTAAAACACTCAGAAAAGGGAAACAACAATGTCATTATGTAAAAGATGACAACATTAAATCAATAAAGAGGGACTAAAAAATAGGCATAGATCTTCTATAGGAGAGGAGGTCAAGGAGACATAAAGAGATAAATGTTTGGTTTAAACTTAGAAAAAAAGGAGTAAATATTAAGGTAACCACAAAGGAGACTAACAATCCTACACACCAAAATAAAATACAACAAAAACATAAAAGACTCAGTGAAAACAAAATCAACAACAATGAAAAAGAGAAAAAGACAATTTATAAAGAAAGACTACTCAGCACAAAAAATAAAAGGGAAAAAAGAAACCGTCAACAACACTAAAAAAAAAAGACATCAAAATGACCACACTGAACTCATGCCTATACATAATCACGCCAAATGTAAATGGAATAAATGCACCAATAAAGAGACAGAGAGTGGAAGGATGGATCAAAAAACATGATCCGTCTATATGTTGCCTACAAAAGACACACCTTAGACTTAAAGACACAAATAAGTTAAAACTCAAAGGATGGAAAAAAATATATATCAAGCAAACAACAATCAAAAAAGAGCAGGAGTGGCAATATTAATTTCTGACAAAATAGACCTTAAAGTAAAATCTACCACAAAGGATAAGGAGGGACACTATATAATGATTAAAGGGTCAATACACCAGGAGGACATAACCAGAATAGATATTTACACACCCAATCACAGGGCTCCAAAATACATAAAACAAACTCTAACAGAATTGAAAAGTGAAATAGAAAGCTGTACAATAATAGTAGGAGACTTCAACATACCACTTTTGGTGAAGGACAGAACATCCAGAAAGAAGCTAAACAAAGCTATGGAAGACCTAATGTCACAATCAACCAACTTGAACTCATAGACATACAGAACACTCCACCCAACGGCAGCCAAGTGTACTTTCTTTTCTAGTGCACATGGAACATTCTCTAGAAGAGACCACATATTAGGTCATAAAGCAAGCCTTAGCAGAATCCAAAACACTGAAATATTACAAAGCATCTCTTCTGACCATAAGGCCATAAAAGTGGAAATTGATAACAGAAAAAGAAGGTAAAAGAAATCAAACACATGGAAACTTAGCAATACCTTGCTCAAAAACTACTGAGTTATAGAAGAAATAAAGTACAGAAAAAAGAAATTCATGGAACCCAATGAGAATAATAACATTTCCTATCAGAACCTTTGGAACTCAGTTAAAGCAGCGCTCAGACATCAATTTATATCGATAAATGCACACATCCAAAAAGAAAAAAGGGCCAAAATCAAAGAATTATCCCTACAACTTGAACAAATAGAGAGCAACAAAAGAAACACTCAGGCACCAGAAGAAAGCAAATAATAAAAATTAGAGCAGAATTAAATGAAATAGAGAACAGAAAAACAATTGAAAGAGTTAATAAGACCAAAAGCTGGTTCTTTGAAACAATCAACAAAACTGATAAACCATTGGCCAAACTGACAAAAGAAAAACAGGAGAGGAAGCAAATAACCTGAATAAGAAATGAGATGGGCGATATTACAACAGACCCAACTGAAATTAAAAGAATCATATCAGATTACTATGGAAAATTGTACTCTAACAAATTAAAAAACCTAGAAGACATGGATGATTCCTAGAAACACAATACTTACCTAAACTAACACAAACAGAGGTAGAACAACTAAATAGACCCATAACAAAAGAAGAGATTGAAAAGGTAATCAAAAAACTCCCAACAAAAAAAAAAGCCCTGGTCCGGATGGCTTCACCGCAGAGTTCCACCAAACTTTCAGAGAAGAGTTAACACCACTACTACTAAACGTATTTCAGAGCATAGAAAAGGACGGAATAGTACCAAACTCATTCTATGAAGCCAGCATATTCCTGATACCAAATACAGGTAAAGACACCACAAAAAAAGAAAATTACAGACCTATATCCCTCATGAACTTAGATGCAAAAACCCTCAACAAAATCCTTGCCAACAGAATGCAACAACAACATATCAAAAAAAAATTCACCATGACCAAGTGGGATTCATATCAGGTACGCAGGGATGGTTCAACTTAGAAGAACAATTAATGTAATCCATCACATAAATAAAACAAAAGACAAGAATCACATGATTTTATCAATTGATGCAGAAAAAGGCATTTGACAAAGTTCAACACCCATTCGTGATAAAAACTCTCAGCAAAATAGGAACAGAAGGAAAATTCCTCAACATAATAAAGGACATTTACAAAGCCAACAGCCAACATCATCCTGAATGGAGAGAGCCTGAAAGCATTTTCCTTGGGAACAGGAACCAGACAAGGAAGCCCGTTATCACTACTCTTATTCAACATTGTGCTGGAGGTCCTAGCCAGAGGAATTAGGGTAGATAAAGAAACAAAGGGCATCCAGACTGGTAAGGAAGAAGTAAAAGTATCTCTATTTGCAGATGACATGATCTTATACACAGAAAACCCTAAAGAATCCTCAAGAAAACTACCAAAACTAATAGAAGAGTTCAGCAGAGGATCAGGATACAAGATAAACATAAACAAATAAGCTGGATTCCTATACACCAGCAAAAAGAACATCGAAGAGGAAATCACCAAATCAATACCATTTAAAGTAGCCCCCAAGAAGATAAAATACTTAGGAATAAATCTTACCAGAGATGTAAAAGACTTACACAAAGTACAATACACTTCTGCAAGAAGCCAAAAGATACCTATGTAAGTGGAAAAACATACCTTGCTCATGGATACGAAGACTTAATATCATAAAAATGTCTATTCTACCAAAACCGATCTATACATTTAATGCAATTCTGATGCAAATTCCAACAACATTTTATAATAAGCTGGAGAAACAAATCACCAACTTCATATGGAAGGGAAAGTGGCCCCGGATAAGTAAAGCATTACTGAAGAAGAAGAACAAAGTGGGAAGCCTCACTCTACCTTATTTTAGAACCTATTATACAGCCACAGTAGTCAAAACAGCCTGGTACTGGTACAACAACAGATACATAGACCAATGGAACAGAATTGAGAATCCAGACATGAATCCATCCAGATATTTGACAAAGTCCCCAAAACAGTTAAATAGGGAAAAAACAGTCTTTTTAACAAATGGTGCTGGCATAACTGGATATCCATCTGCAAAAAAATGAAAAAAGACCCATACCTTACTCCATGTACAAAAACGGGCTCAAAATGAATCAAAGACTTAAATATAAAACGATAAAGATCATGGAAGAAAAAATAGGGACAATGTTAGGAGCCCTAATACATGGCATAAGCAGTATACAAAACATTATTAAGAATACAGAAGAAAAACTAGATAACCGGGAGCTCCTAAAAATCAGACACCTATGCTCATCCAAAGACTTCACCAAAAGAGTAAAAAGACTACCTACAGATTGGGAAAAAGTTTTTAGCTATGACATTTCTGGTCAGCGCCTGATCTCTAAAATCTACATGATACTGCAAAAACTCAACTGCAAAAAGACAAAACACGCAATTGAAAAATGGGCAAAAGATATCAGCAGACACTTCACTAAAGAAAACATGAAGGTAGCTAACAGATGCATGAGGAATTGCTTACGATCATTGGCCATTAAAAAAAAATAGAGATACGCAAATCAAAACTACAATGAGATTTCATCTCAGTCCAACAAGGCTGGCATTAATCCAAAAAACACAAAATAATAAACATTGGAGAGGCTGTGGAGAGATTGGAACACTTATGCACTGCTGGTGGGAATCTAAAATGGTACAACCACTTTGGAAATCGATTTGGCGCTTCCTTAAAAAGCTAGAAATAGAACAACCATACGATCCAGCAATCCCACTCCTCAGAGTTTATCCTAGAGAAATAAGAGCCTTTACATGAACAGATATATGCACACCCATGTTCACTGCAGCACTGTTTACAATAGCAAAAACATGGAAGCAACCAAGGTGCCCATCAATGGATGAATGGACAAATAAGTTATGGTATATTCACACAGTGGAATACTACACATCTATAAAGAACAGTGAGGAATCTGTGAAACATTTCATAACATGGAGGAACCTGGAAGGCATTATGCTGAGTGAAATTAGTCAGTTGCAAAAGGACAAATATTACATAACACCACTATTATAAGAACTTGAGAAATAGTTTAAACTGAGAAGAAAACATTCTTTTGTCATTACGAGAAGGAGGAGGGAGGGAGGGTGGGAGATGGGTACTCACTAATTAGATAAAAAATAGTAGATAAGAACTACTTTCAGTGAAGGGAAAGACAACACACAAGACAGGGGATGTTAGCACAACTGGACTAAACCAAAAGCAAAGAAGTTTCCTGAATAAACGGAATGCTTCGAAGGCCAGTGTAGCAGAGGCAGGGGTTCGGGGACCATGATTTCAGGGACTTCTAAGTCAATTGGCATAATAAAATCTATTAAGAAAACATTCTGCATCCCACTTTGAAGAGTGGCGTCTGGGGTCTTAAACGCTAGCAAGTGGCCATCTAAGATTCATCAGTGAGTCTCAACCCACCTGGATCAAAGGAGAATGAAGAACACCAAGGACACAAGGCGATTACGAGGCCAAGAGACAGAAAGGGCCACATGAACCAGAGACTACATCCTCCTGAGACCAGAAGAACTAGATGGTGCCCGGCTACAACCAATGACTGCCCTGACAGGGAACACAACAGAGAGCCCCTGAGGGAGCAGGAGAGCGTGGGATGCAGACCTCAAATTCTCATAAAAAGACCAGACTTAATGGTCTCAGTGAGACTAGAAGAACCCCGGTGGTCATGACCCCCAGACCTTCTGTTGGCCCAGGACAGGAAACATTCCCAAAGCCAACTCCTCAGACATGGATTGGGCTGGACAATGGGTTGGAGAGGGATTCTGGTGAGGAGTGAGCTTCTTGGATCAGGTGGACACTTAAGACTATGTTGGCATCTTCTGCCTGGAGGGGAAACGAGAAGGTACAGGGGGTTAGATGTTGGCGAAAGGGACACAAAACGAAAGAGTAGAGGGAGGGAGCGGGCTGTCTCATTAGGCGGAGAGTAATTGGGAGTATGTAGCAAGGAGTATATAAGTTTTTGTGTGAGAGACTGACTTGATTTGTAAGCTTTCACTTAAAGCACAATAAAAATTCTTAAAAAAGACACATTTAATAAAATATTTGTCATTAATAAAAAAAAGAGCCCTCATGCAAAAAGATATATGCACCCCATGTTCATTGCAGCACTGTTTACAGTAGCAAAAAAATGGAAGCAACCAATGTGCCCACTGACAGATGAATGGATAAATAAATTATGTTATATTCGTATAATACTACACAATGATTAAGAACAATGAATCCATGAAATATCTCATAACATGGAGGAATCTGGAAAGCATTATGCTGAGTGAAATTAATAGTTGCAAAAGGACAATACTGTATGAGCCCCACTATTATAAGAACTCATGAAAAAGTTTAAACACAGAAGAAAATATTCTTTGATGGTACGTGGGTGGGGAGAGAGGAAGGGGGTACTCACTAATTAGATAGTAGACAAGAACTATTTTAGGTGAAGGGAAAGACCACACACAATACAGGGGAGGTCAGCACAGCTGAATACAACCAAACACTTCAAAGCCCAGAGTAGCAGGGATGGGGTTCTGGGGACCACAGTTGCAGGGAACATCTAGGTCAATTGGCATAACAAAATGTATTAAGAAAACGTTCTGAATCCTACTTTGGTGAGCTGCCTCTGGGGCCTTAAATGCCAGCAAGTGGCCATCTAAGATGCATCAATTGGTCTCAACACACCTGGAACAAAGGAGAAGGAAGAACACCAAAGACACAAGGTAATTATGAGCCCAAGAGACAGAAAGGGCCACATAAATCAGAGACTACATCAGCCTGAGACCAGAAGAACTAGATGGTGCCCGGCTACAACAGATGACTGCCCTGACAGGGAACACAACGAAGAATCCCTGATGGAGCAGGAGAACAGTGGGATGCAGACCCCAAATTCTCATGAAATGACCAGACTGAATGATCTGACTGAGACTAGAAGGACCCTGGAGGGGCATGGTCCCCAGACCTTCTGTTAGTCCAAGACTGGAACCATTCCTGAAGCCAACTCTTCAGACAGGTATAGGACTGTACTATAACACAGCAAACGATACCGGTGAGGAGTGAGCTTCTTAGCTCAATTAGAAACGTGAGACTATGTGGCAGCAAGGCAAGAGGCAAGATGAGAAGGCAGAAGGGGACAGGAGCTGGTTGAATGGACATGAGGAATACAGGGTGGAGAGGAGGAGTATGCTGTCTCATTAGGGGTACATAGCAAAGTGGGTATAAGTTTTATATGAGAGACTGACTTGATTTGTAAACTTTTAAACTTTTTAAAGCATAGTAAATAAAAAAGAAAGAAAAAAAACACCAAAGTATAAGAAGTGTGGTTATTCGATTAAACCCCGTTGCCTTGTGGAGTGAAGAGCACAGTGTCTAGGCTTGGCTGGGTCCATTTTCAGCAGCTGGAAGGACACTTACATATGGATGATGCCCAGCTTGTCTCCCCATGAGCCCACATGCACTTCCACGATGCAACTAAAGGGTTCTCAGAGCAGGCCTGCAAACTGGCGTGTCCTTGCTTATGTTCCGGCATTACAAGATGCCAGGCTGAGAACGTTGAGGAAACGCGGAGACCAGCCCAGCAGAAATCCAGATGGCTGTGTTCCTCATTCTGTTATTTTGGCATTTTGATTTCTCTGTCAGGGTATTTGTGCAGTCGTGGCAGGGTGGTTTGCAGAACAGAGGGGCTTGCTAGTGGGGCACAATGTGGGGTGGCTGCTGAAAGGTGAGGGGCAGATATGTTGCAGAACCTTTTTCCCAGGTGAAGGTTTCTAAGGGTGTGAAAGCAGTTTGCTCTGGTATCCTATCTGTGAAATTCCTCTTTCTCCGGGGAAGTTTCTTGATCTTGCATGTTCTCTGCATGTTGCTAGAATTCCACCTTAAAACAAGCCACGTGTACTTGTGGCCAACATCCCCGCTCCGAAAAGCTTTGCCTAAGAGATGACACACTGCAGTTGGAGCCTGCTCACCCACATCTGGAAGCCACATGTCAGGGGCAGCCGTACAAAACGGCCAGCCCAGAAAACCCAGACTGACATATCTTGCCAGAAGCCAGGCAGCATGGACCTCACTCTTCTGTGGGTGCTTCTGCCACTGGTTACTGTGGCCTGGGGCCAGTACGGCGACTACGGGTACTCCTACCAGCAGTACCACGATTACAGTGACGACGGATGGGTGAATCTGAATCGGCAGGGCTTCAGCTACCAGTGTCCCCATGGGCAGGTGGTGGTGGCCGTGAGGAGCATCTTTAGCAAGAAGGAAGGTTCTGACAGACAGTGGAACTACGCCTGCATGCCCACGCCCCAGAGCCTCGGGGAGCCTTCCGAGTGCTGGTGGGAGGAGATCAACAGGGCTGGGATGGAATGGTAAGGGGTAGCCCTCTGGGCTGGGGTGGGGACACTTCTGCACAGCCCACCCCTGTGGGCTGCTTTACCCCGGGTAATAGCAGTGCCCAAAATCTGGGCAAGTCCTACCAGGAGCCTTACCAAGTTACCATGCAAAGCTACCGTGCATGCTGTGGGTGGGGCAGGGCTGCTGCCAGTGGGCCCTGCTATAGGAGAAACCCCAGGATGGGGTGTCCAGGGCAGAAGGACTCCTTTGTGCTTTGTTCCTTCTAGAAGCAGCCCTACTCTTAAGTTTGGTCTGGAGACTGGGATGAGTCTGTAAAATGTTTATCATCCTGCAACAAGATAGGTACAAAACTTAAAAGTGTTCCAAAACTTCTATAGCCATTTAGCAGGTGACATGTCTTTGTTATCTAGTGCTGTTGTAACAGAAATACCACAAGTAGGTGGCTTTAAAGAATAAAAATTTATTTTCCCACAGTTCAGGAGGCTAGAAGCCTGGATTCAGGGCACCAGCTCTATGGGAAGGCTCTCTCTCTGTCAGCTCTGGGGGAAGGTCCTTGTCTCTTCAGCTTCTGTAGCCCCAGTATTCTCTGGTTTCCTGGTGACCTTCATGGGGCATCTATCCCCCTCCCTCTTTGTGCTCTCATCTGTGAAATCTGCTCTTTTTATAAATCAGAAATGATTGGGTTAGGACACACCTTGGATTGGTACGGCTTCATTAAAATAACAAGGAAAACCCTATTCCCAACAGGATTATATCCACGATAGGGATTTTTTTTTATATAGAGATTAGGATTCCAACACGTTTTCGGGGAGGAAAACAATTCAATCTGCAACAATATCCAAATGACATTTTAGTTTTGTAGTAACTTACTTTTACTGTTTTATAAAAGTATTGGTCTGCAAAAGTTTGAGAAAAATAAGCAACTGGTCCCACACCACAAAGAGTCGGAGAAATAAATAAAGCAAGGGAATGGAGGAGAGAGGACAAAGAAAATAGGCAAGAAACTTGAAATTAAGTAACTCTCTGCTCCCTGTATTAAATGTGCTCGCTCAGTTGTGAAGGTCCTTATCTCTGTCTGCATTTAAAAAGGGTTCCAGTGCTGGAAAATAGTGTACTAAAGGCTTTTGTAGCCGGGCGTGGCCCTCACCTAGCTGAGCTCGGCCCTGGTCAACCACATAGCCAGGTCCCAGCCCAGTGCCATGTCAGGAGCCTGTCCCGGCAGCTACTGACTGCCAGGCTATTGGGACTTACATTTGAGACTCTTCATTAATCTGCTTTGACATTGGGTGTGGGGGGGGGGGTCAAGTTAGCTGATTGAGATCTGTCTTGCCCTTCCAAGGAACGGGCCAAACCACCAGCTGCCATGGAGTCAATTCTAACTGATGGCGTCCCCATGTGTGTCAGACAAGAACTGTGTTCCACAGGGTTTTCAATGGCTGAGTTTTTGGAAGTAACCCTTTCTTCCGAGGTGCCTCTGGGTGGATTCAAACCTCCAACCTTTCAGTTAGCGGTCAGCCTTAAATGTTTGCACCATCCAGGGACTAAACAGGGCAGGCCAAACCCGTTGCCATCGAGTTGATTCCGACTCAAAGCGACCCTGTAGGACAGAGTAGAACTGCCCCCATAGAGTTTCCAAGGAGCGCCTGGTGGATTTGAACAGCGTAGCACTTAACCACTATGCCACCAGGGTTTCCACAGGGCAAGCAGGACCTGGTTTTTCACAGCACCTGGGTAGGGCCAGGCCCCTGGGTGGCGTTATGCGGTGGGTGTAGAGGCCGGCCCTGGGGGAGGCAGGCCCAGCAGGCAGGTTGCCCGTGGTGTCTGTGAAGGGGGCTCTAGTGCGATTCCAGCAGGCACTTGGTGGAGAGGGGGAACGGGTCACCGAAAGGCATAAAACCTACGGGGTCGCTCTGTTACCAGACACAACAATGGTAAGTCCAAAGAAAAAGACACTAGGAGTGGAGGGATCCAGGCAGCAGAGGAGACCTCCGAGGAAAAAAACAGCGACCGTTTGTGGAGTGCTTACCCCAAGCAGGCACCATGTTAAGTGCGTGCGTTATATCAGGTAATGCTCAGAACAAATCTAGAAGTCAGTGATAAGTGGACAAACTGCAGCCTAGTGATCAGGTATTTTCTCAGCCAGAGCGTCTAGAGCCGATTGTTTGGGTGCAGCAAGTCTTACCTCCCAAGCGTCTGTGCTGCTTAGGAGCCGGCTGCCTCGGCCGCCTGAGCTCTGAACCATGGCGGTTTCTCTGTCAGCAGAACAGGCCGCAGTGCTGGTCGGAGGCTCCCGGCCCTGGGAGAGGGTGCGGCTTGGTGAGGTCGCTGCAGGGGTGGGGCCAGAGTGGTTACTACCGTCGGGGGGTGGGAAGAGGGGCCGCGGGGTGGCTGCACGTGGGGGGCCGGGGCTGCCCAGTTGCTTAGACCTTTATTGGGCCCTCATCTGCCCCCACTGTTTGTGGTGAGTGGATTGAATTATGCAAAACCCCTTCTGACAGATGGCTGCCTGCCTCAGAGTGTGGGGCGCCGATGACTGTGTGGAACGAGACGGAGCTGGAATTTTCTAGGGAGGCAAAGCTGTAGAGTAGTGGAAAGAACTCTGGTCTTGTGACCAGGTAATCTGGATCCACTCACACCTTCTTTCCATGAGCCTTAGCTCTGCGGCCGTGGGCAGCGATGCTCACCTCACAAGCTGTTAGGGGCTGTGACTGTGTTGCCTGAATCCGTGTAAGTGAAAACAGCTGCCACATCGTAAGCAGTCAGTAAAGGCTTTTAGTGAGTCTGGGATTGGAGGAGGCCAGTTTGGGGCCAGCCAGCTCTAAGTCAAGTCTGAATTAAGACAAAGGCTGCTCTGTTTATTGTTTTTTTTTTCCTGGGCTTCAAAGGATCCTAGAAGACATTTTAAAATGGCAGCTTTTATTAGAGCTGGCTATTTGAATTTATGAATTCACCAAAGGCAAGCCACTAGACTGAGAACAGGAGGCAGGAGAACTGTCCCACCAAGCTATGTTAGCATCAAGGTCAATCTGAAGCTGGATATGTTGGGCAGGAAGCCTGACTGCAATTAAGAGCAGGGCTCTGTATAGCTCAGAGCAGGCCCTCCTGATCCATGGTTCTTAGTCTTCATTATACACACACCTGCCTGCTCAGAAAGGCCTACCCAGACCACAGCTCTAAACCAGCATCCTCACTCAACCTGCTTTATGCTTCCTTCAGTGCACTTGCCATTACCTGTTTATAGTTGTTTAACGTTTGTCTTTCACATCAAATGTAAGCTTCCTGAAGGTAGGGGCTTTGTCTCACTCACCACTGTATCCCCACTGCCTAGAAGAGTGCTTGGTATATAGTAAACAAACAAACAAACAAACACAACAAAAAACCCACTGCTGTTGACTTACAGTGTCCCCATGTGTTCGGAGTAGAACTGAGCTCCACAGGATTTTCTTGACGATGCTCTTTACTGAGAAAGCCTGTAGGCGGCACAAACTGTTAAGTGCTCAACTACTAACCAAAAGGCTGGTTGTTCAAACCCACCCAGAGGTGCCTTGGAAAAAAGGTCTGGCAATCTGCTTCTGAAAGATCACAGCCTTGAAAATGGGTTTGTGGCATTTACCTAGATAGCCTTTTCACATTTCCTGAGTTATCTCTAAATTGTAATGCAGACACACTGGGCTGACACACTTGGTTCCCTCAGGATGAATTATTAGACATCCATTTTCCCAATAACCCTCATGTCTATATAAGCTTACAAAATAGAATATTGAACTCTTCATTTTCAAAAGTCACAGCCTGCAGCATATGGGGTCACTAGGAGTCGGAGTCAGCTCAGCAGCAACCGATACGGTTTTTGGTTTAATCTTTACAGAAGCAGGTTGCCAGGCCTTTCTTTTACAGTACCACTGGCTGGTCTTGAACCAACAAAATTTTCTTCTGTGGCCAATTGCAAATTGTTTGTGCCACCCAGGGGCCTTTGGTACATAGTCCAAAAACACTGGGTAACGAGTATTGCTGTCAGGTCAATTCCGACTCATAGTGACCCTATAGGACAGAGTAGTGTTTCTAAGGAGTGGCTGGTGGATTCAAACTGCCAACCTTTTTGGTTAGCAGCCACTGTGCTACCAGGCCCCTTGGCATATAATAGGCCCCCAATAAATATTTAATGAAAAAATAAGTCAGACTTATAAGTTAGTGCTTCAGTCAGTTCAAATCCCAGCCCATGTCCCTACTTCCATCAACAGTTAGCCTACAGGTTTCCCATGGGGTAAGCCATTTTGTCTACATCTTTGACTCTCAGTACCCGGTGCCTATCATGTGGGGCTGACCTTCACTGACTACATCTCATTTTGGTTTGTGGCATTTACCTAAATAGCCCTTTCACATTTCCTGAGTATCTCTAAATTGTAATGCAGACACACTGGGCTGACACACTTGGTTCCCTCAGGATGAATTCTTTATTAGACGTCCATTTTCCCAATAACCCTCATGTCTATATAAGCTTACAAAATAGAATATTGAACTCTTCATTTTCAAAAGTCACAAGGATTAAATGAAACATGGTACTCTGGTTTGGATACTGGGACAGAAAAAGGACATTAGTGGAAAAACTGGTGAAATCCAAATAAAGTCTGGAGTATAGAGTTGTATCAACGTTAGTTTCTTAGTTTTCAAAACACGCCATGGTTATTTAAGACAACATCGAGGAAGCAGGGTGAACAGTATACACGAATCCTGTGTACTACCTTAGGGTCCCTCTGAGCTGGAATCGACTCGATGGCAACAGGTACTGGCATGTACTATCTCTACAGTTCTTTTTTAAATAAAAAATTATTTCAAAATAAAAAGTTAAAAAAAAAAAAGCTAAGAATGCAACCAGTGGAGTGAATATTGGGAGTTTAAAGAGTAAATAACCAACAGAATCAAAGAGCAGCAGCCCTGGACCAGGTCTTGGGCGTCAACTAGAGCAGCCTCCTTGCTAAATAGACTAGAAAGTAAGGCCGAGAGAATGAAGTAAGTAAAACCAGTGAAAAATCAATGAAATTTTTACCTTGGGTGCAAGTGCTTTGCCCCTAACCTTAGTGGTGATTTTCAGTTTATAAAGTGTTCTCATTGCCTTTATTTGTCATTCATTCTTTACCAAATGCTTATTACCACAAACTTTACCAGGCTCCAGGTGAATAGCACAGTCTGTGTCCTTGAGTTACTCATAAACCTAGACTCATTGTCATCAAGTCTGTTCTGACTCATGGTGACCCCAGGTGTTACAGAGTAGAACTGCTCCATAGGGTTTTCTTGGTTGTAATCTTTACAGAAGCAGATTGCCAGGGCTTTCTTCTGTGGTGCTGCTGGGTGGGTTCAAACTGCCAACCTTTCGTTTAGTAGTTGAGCTCAAACCTCTTGCATCACCCAAGGACACTGAATTACTCATAGTCTGATCTTATCTGATATCCTCAATAATACCGAGAGGCAAGCAGGAATGATGCTATTGCCCCCACTTTGCATACGAGGAGACTGTGATTCAGAAGCTCTAGGAGATTTGCCCACTCACAGCTAGTAAACGGCAGAGCCAGAACTCAAGCCAGTCTGTCTGATGTCACATTGCTGCAGGTGAATATTAAATGTTGGCATTGTTTTTGTTCTTAGATAAAGCCATAACGAGTGCTGGGCTAAAGAAGATAGCAAATCCACATAAGAGTGACTTCAGAGTCCAAGAAGGCTGAGTGCAGAGAACAGGATTAGGGCAGATCCAGGACTCCTGCCAGCCTTCTATCTAGGGCACTCTTCTAAGTTCTAGGAATCGGTTGCCTGGGGAAACTTGAACTTTGCAAAAATGGTTCTTGGCACAACCTCAACAAGGCAAGGCCATGGAAGCTCCGTAGACACTTCCAAACTCCCTGAGGGGCCGAATTACTGGGCTGAGGGCTACGGGGGACCACGGTCTTGGGAAACATCTAGCTCAATTGGCTTAACACATTTTATAAATAAAATGTTCTACATTCTACTTTGGTGAGTAGCCTCTGGGGTCTTAAAAGCTTCTGAGTGGCCATCTAAGATACTCCACTGGTCCCACCCCATCTGGAGCAAGGGAGAATGAAGAAAACCAAAGACATAAGAGAAAAATTAGTCCAAATGACCGATGGACCACAAGTACTACAGCCTCCACCAGACTGAGTCCAGCACAACTAGATAGTGCCCTGCTACCACCAATGATCACCCTGACAGGGAACATAACAGAGAATCCCTGATGGAGCAGGAGAAAAGTGAGATGCAAAACTCAAATTCTAGTAAGAACGCCAGACTTAATGATCTGACTGAGACTGGAGGAACTTCAGAGAACATGGCCCTGGACTCTCTGTTAGCTCAGAACTAAAACCATTCCTGAAGCCAACTCTCCAGACAAAAATTAGACTGGACTATAAGACATCAAATGATACTGGTGAGGAGTGTGCTTCTTGGCTCAAGTAGACACATGAGACTATGTGCACAGCTCCTGCCTGGAGGCAAGATGAGAAGGCCGAGAGGGACGGGAGCTGGTGGAATGAACACGGGAAATACAGGGTGGAGAGGAGAAGTGTGCTGTCACATTGTAGGGGGAACAACTAGGATCACATAACGTGTGTATAAGTTTTTGTATGAGAAACTGACTTGAATGGTAACCTTTCACTTAAAGCACAATAAAAAAAAAGAATTGTCACCTCAATTTGTGGAAGTAGACATAAATGCTAGTAGAAAGGGCAAGATGCACTGTAGAATCATTCTTCTGGGGTTTAAGAGAGAAATCCAGGATTTAAAAGCTCTTTTGAACCAGTGAACTTGCCCCAAACTGGGTTTGTCTCTGCGCCTTGTCACTTCAGTGCGCCACTGTCCCCACCCAGACTCCTATTTCTCTGCTCCTCTCTCTTTGGTACCAACCTACTTCCTTTCTCAAATATCTGTGTCATCGTAGTATCTGCCAGAGCAAGTACAGCACTGGGCAAAGTTGTTGCATGCCATCGAGTCAATTCTGACTTGTAGTGACCCCGTGTGACAGAGCAGAACTCCCCCATAGGGTTTCCCAGTCTATAATCTTTTTAGGAGCAGATGGCCAAATTTTTCGCTCATGGAGCAGCTGGTGGGTTTTAACCATCAACCTTTTGGGTAACAGCCAAATGCTTATAGGTCCAAAATATACTTGGTGAAAGACTTAATGAACATTCTAAAATTCTGTGGACTATGTTATAAATGCCTAATAGCAGCCCAAAGGATTATCCTGGGAGAAATAGAATCAACAGGAGTCAAAGTTTTAACCTAAAAGAAGGGATCGCTTTCGATAGAATTTAAGCCCTCATCCAGTTGGGGGTGGCATTTTGTGGCGTTATGGAGGCTATACTACACGGTCTTGCCAACCCAGGGAGGTAGTCAGTGGCTCCCCCAAGCTGCTCTTAGGTCCATGTTTGCAGTGGGGTTGGAGACTCTGGCCAGTAGCCCTGGAAACGCATCTGTACATTTGTGGAGCTGAGAGGTAAAAGACCAGCACAACCAGCCCCATCCATTTTAGGAGGCCTTGAAAGCTCTTGGTCAAGATGGTGCTGTTTTTCTCTACCTTATGCTACCCCTGACCGTATGTCATTCCCAACATGCTTGGACCTCCTATGTTGTTTGAACTGAGACAGCAGAGACTGGAAGGAGAGACTAAAACTCCAAAGAGAAGTTCACAAACAAAACCAGATGCTCCTACACCTCCTCATTCTGGCCTTCGTTGTCCCGCCTGTCCAAGAGCCTCGGGCTTGGTCAGGGCGATGGAAAGCAGAAAGAAGGCATGGCAGGACTATGGACCTGTAGCCAAAGGATAACCTTGAAACTATTTTTTGTGCTCCATGAGAGCTCATGAACACGAGCTTTGGCCTCCTATGAATGAGTTTGGGTCATGGCTTGTCCATCTTCTTCTGTCTTGGCCAAGAGCCTCGCAGTGACGTAAGTGAGGCTCGAGGGTCACAATGCATGTTCAGATCAGAGCTAGGACTAGAACTCACAGCATCCTGTGTCCCGCTGCCTTTATGTCCCACTGTCACAGATGTAGCAGAAGGTTTTCTGTCTTTGCCTTCAAAATGATGGCCCCGAGATAAACCATTTTCAGAAAGGCTACTTCCTCAGAACAGATACATGAATGTTGTTACCAGAGGAAGAGTAACTGCTTTGCGATTTTCCTTCCAGAAATTTCCTAGTACTAGGTGAAACAGTGGTGGTTCAGTGATAGGATTTGCGCCTTCTGTGCGGGAGACCTGGGTTTGATTTTTGGCCAGTGCACCTCGTGTGCAGCCACCACCCACCTGACAGTGGAGGATTGGGTGTTGCTATGACACTGAACAGATTTCAGCAGTGATTCCAGACTAAGACAAACTAGGAAGAAAGGCCAGGTGATCTATTTCTGAAAATCAGCCAATGAAAACTCTGTGGATCACAACAGTCCGATCTGCAATGTAACTAATCATGGGGATGAATGGCTGAAGACCAGGCAGCGTTTCTTTATGTTGTGCATAAGGTCCCTTTGAGTCTGGGGGCCGACTGGATGGCAGTTAACAACAACAACAACTGCCGTCGATTCTTTAGTTTGTTAAGCTTTCAATGGGATGGTGAGAAAGGAAACGTGGCTTCTCAAATGAAGAGAAGATTGTCTCTAAAGCGGGGTACCAGCACTCTCATGCTTCAAGGGAATGTTCTTTGGGAGTCTGAGCCTTTGGCTCCATGGGATCACATCACAGTTCACCAGAAAATCAGCAGTTTGGGCTGATAGTCAGTTCTACAGACTGCTCAGGAGTGATAACCAAGGTGCTGTGAAGATGAATCAGGGCCACCAGCCTTGTCTTCTGGCTGCCACCCATTTTTTTATCTTATTTTTAAAAATTAAATTTGAGTAGCTTTACCAAGGGAAAACCTCTCTGGCTCCCCTGTCCCCTCCCATTCACAGGTGCCCTCACACCCCTCCTCACCTGCCTGGCTCCTGAAGTCTCCTGTGTTTTAATCCTACCGTTTGTGGTCAGTGTTCAGGTGAGTTTTATTAAATAAAATTCTTAAAAATATATATGTGTGTATATCTATGGTTAACAGTGAGAAGAACGGAGTAGAGGGGTGCCCAAAGCTGTTCTCATTTTCCATTCTTATCCTGGAGCAGGATTTGTTCTGCGCTCTGTGTAAGAGAAGGCCCAGGCGCTGAGAGAGATGGTGCAAGTGTGAATAAGAGCTGCTTACTCAGGCTTCACGGAAACCACTTGCGGGGACCCTCAGGCCCTTCAGAGGTTTGAGTGATGGTCTCTTAAAAGTCAATTCTGCCTCTGGTAATAGATGACCTGATCATTCATTCATTATTATGCCCATTTTACAGATGAGGGCTATTATTATGTCCATTTTACAGATGAGGGCTATTATTATGCCCATTTTACAGACAGGAAACTAAGGCCATTTAACATTTGCTGAACACTAGGCACTGCGGGGGAATATAAAGATGATCTTTCCCCTCAAGGACTTTACCATCTACTGGGGATGAAAGACATACAAAAGTAACAATGCTGCAAAGCAAGTGGGTGTCAGCAGCTAAGATAGGCCACCTCAGTGAGCTTAGTTTTAGAGAAGCAGCAGCTCAGAAAAGCAGATGAGTCCACAGGTCTTCTGCCTAGAGACTGGGGAGCCGAGAGAGGTTTCCACAGACTACAAAGATCATCGTATGGATGAAATGAAAGTAGGACGACAAAGGTAAACAATTCATTAAGCACTGGAGGTGGCTATTCCAGGTATTTTATATGCATTGCCTTATTTGGTCTCCACAATGACTTTAGTGAGTAGGTGCTATTATTATGACCATTTTACAGATGAAGAAACTAAGGCCATTAGTGGTTAAGAAGCTCAGCTAGGAGAGGTGAAGCACGCAGTCCGACTGCAGAGCCCGTGCTCTTAACCACTCTGGTATCCTGCTCCATACACGAGTGTGAAGATCCAACTCCAGAAGGAACGATTTCAGTGTTGGGCATATCTACTCCCAAACTCCCTAACCAGACTCTTTATACCAAAATGTGAAGGCAATCTGTGCCCAGCTCACATTACTGAACTTTTTGAGCAAGGATTCTGTAGAGGAATGGAGACTGGGTGAACCCCTGAAAATACTGCCCTAAGATAATCTTTAAACCTTAAATGAAAAATATCCCCTGAAGTCTTCTTAAAACCAAACAATAGTTTAGCTTAACTAGTAAAGAATGTCTGCCTTGAGCATTACGGTCTTTTAAGAACTATCTATATAGGATCAAAGTGACAACAGCAGTTCGAAAAATTAGATAGGAAACTTAGGGTCAGTGAGTGTATGTTGTCGGGGGAGGAACAACAAGAAAATGAGGGTGAGAACTGTTGTACAACTCAAGGAATGTTCTCAATGTCACTGAAGTGTATATGTAGAAACTGTTGAATTGGTGTATGTTTTGCTGTGTATATCCTCAACAACAGCAAAATACACTAAAAAAATTCAAATATCTTGAAAAAAAAAAAATGTGAAAGCAGCCTGACCAAAGCCGAGAGAAAGGGGTTACATTCAGTTATCTAACGTTGACTGTACGTTCTTAAGCTTTGGGCCTGTAAATGTCCAAATAGTCTTCACAGGACAGAGTTATCTGAGGTGGTGTGTGGGAAAGTGATACACACTTCCCACACCGTATTGTGGGGCGGCCGCCTGGCTGACAGCCGGCAGGGAATTCCGGGAACTTGGATGGCCTTCAGAACTTGTACCCTGTGAAACATGTCAGCTTATCTTACTATACTTATTTTTACTCCAGGGAAGTCACTACCATGGGCACCCTGTCCCCTGTGGTGGTCTGAGTGCCCGGGACAAACCAAAACAATGAAACCCACAGCTCCAGGGAAAGTGAAGCTTGGCTCAGCTCCCTCCTGAGCAGGCTGCACTTCAGAGGAAGGCAGTATCTCAGTGACGCTAAGAGCGAAGGGTGCAGAGAAGGTGCCTTCTCTCTTGGGACAAATGCGAGGTTTGTTTTAGACTCTTAGGGGGTTACTTTGAAGTTATCTCTCAGCCACAATTACAAGGATATAGAATATAATAGACCATTCTACAAAATCAGGTGCTACCCTCCCACTGTACCATAACCCTAGAATTCCTTTCCAATCTTGTGGCCACCTGAAATGTGCCAGGCATTTTCCAATTGGCAATGCTCCTGATGAGATGGGCACAATGGTACAGCAAAGAAGGCTAGATAATCAAAGTAGCATAGGTCTCAATTTACATTTTGATTTGCGTTATTGATCGCCTATAGCCTGAGCTCTTTACAGTCTGTAAGAGCTTCTTAAAAGTCCTGGGAACAGGGAATGCATGTTAATTTGCATGGTTGACTATGTACCAAGCCCATCTCTCTATTCATCTTTCAACACAGTAGCACACTGATTGGTACAGAATAGTAGCAAAGTATAATTTTGTTGAATGGATGAATGAATAAATAAATGCATATTTGAATGCATGTATAAATGGATGACTAAATGAATGAGGAGAGATGCTTTCCTATCAGAGACATGCAATATATTTAATATCTAGTTTTTTCAGGTACTCAAGTTCATGTCCAGCAATAAAAGGAACAAAATAAAATCCAGTTGCTGATGGTGTTACCCCCAGTTTGTGTGTCAGTGAGGTTTCTGCTGCAGGTTGGCACAGGGCACTTATTCTTTATCTATTTTGTTTTCTGGAAACTCATCTTTACTTGGAAAATGGTGGCATATTTCCAGCAGCTCCCTTAGTTGTGCCATACAGACAGCAGCCTACTCTGCCCACTCATAAGGAGGCATGACCCATGTCAGTGGAGGGCAGGAAGTACAAACGAATCAGAGGTAGCTAACGGCCTGTTTTCGAAGGGCTTGTGAAAGATGTCATCCATGTGAGGTGGAAACCCGCTGTTCTCCAGGTGGAAAACAGCATCCTTATTATCATTATAGCAAAATGTGGCAAGTCTTAAGGCACTGGTAGGGTAGAGGAAGGAACCCTAGTGGCGCGAATGGTTAAGTGTTCTGCTGCTAACTGAAAGGTTGGCAGTTCAAACCCACACAGCAGCTCTGCAGGAGAAAGACCTAGCAATCTGCTTTTATAAAGATTAGAAAACCTAGTGGGGCAGTTCTACTTCATCACACGGGGTCTTTATGAGTCAAAAACTGATCCAACAGTACCTATCAACAACTACAGGGTTTAGGGGCAGTGATACCAGCAACAGAAGAAAGGAAGACAATTTATCCTGTTCTAAGCCAACATGGTGGGGTCAGGAAGAGACGCTAGGCTAGTTAGAAAGGTCTGTGAAGACAAAAGGGGCTAATTCCTAGACCAGCAACTGCATGAAAGAGAATGAAAATTCATGTGGCCCTAAGGAGTCTGTGGATGGCAGCGGGGGGTGGTTAAATGTTTTTGGAGAATTAGCACTGAGCAGCTAGAACAGGTAGAGGGAACTTGAGGTGTTCAGTCGGCCTGCCACAACTCTGAACGGAGTGCATCCATTTGCCAGGACCCATGGTGGGCACTGGGAATAGGGTTCTGAGCAAAATACTCCCTGACCATGAAGCTGTTACAATAGAGTGGGTAGGTGATAGATTCCTGGATAAGAAGCTGTTATGAATTGAATGGTGTCCTCTCAAAATGTGTGTCAACTTGGCTAGGCCATGATTCCCAGGATTGTGTGATTGTCCACCATTTTGTCATCTGATGTGATTTTACTATGTGATATAAATCCTACCTCTATGATGTTAATGAGGCAGGACTAAATCTACAAGATTAGGTTGTATCTTGAGTCAATCCCTGTTGAGATATAAAAAAGAGAAGTGAACAGAGAAACAGAGGGACTTCATATCACCAAGAATGACAAACCAGGAGGGGAGTGCGTCCTTTAGACCGGGGTCCCTGTGCTGAGATGCTCCTAGACCAGGGGAAGGTTGATGACAAGGATCTTTCCCCAGAGCCAACAGAGAAAGAAAATTTAGACTTCTAGCCTCCTAGACTGTGAGAGAATAAATTTCTCTTTGCTAAAGCCATCCACTTGTGATATTTCTGGTATAGCAGCACTAGATCGTTAAGACAGAAGCCCAAGACTGGGATTGTAGTCACAGCTTCCTCCAGATTACCTGGTTGGCCTAGACAAATCACTGCACCCATGTGAGCTTCATGTGCTGTACAGGGGTAGGCTCACATTAAATTTCTGGGGCTCATTCTTGTGCTAAATTTCTAGGGCTCTGCTCTCAAGCAGAAGAAACATTTCTTTGATATTCATCAATTCATAGTGTTTCTCATTGGCCTCTTTTTTATTTTAAAATTCAGGTAAACTGAATTCTGTTATCTTTTATTTTAAAATGGAATGAATAACACAATCCTGCATTTATAAAATTTTATGTCTTCACATCCATCCATTTATTCATTCTTCCATCTAATTATGTCTTCATAGATATTAAGAACAGTGTTCCCCACGTTTCCTTCATTTGAAGGATTCTCAATTGTTTGAATTTTAATGGTGAGCATGTCATTTTTACAAATATAACAAGGTCTTTATTATTTAAATAAAAATATAATGAAGTGTTAGGTCACTATGAGTTGGAACCTACTTGACAGCAGTGGGCTTGGCTTTTTGGTTAGGATTCTAGAGCCAGTGGAATAGTGGCATGATTCAGTAATTGTGGGAAGCTGGGTCTTGGGAAGGGGCCTGTTTGTGTATCAATGTCCTCATGCTCCTCGGGTTGTTCTCTTCAGGTACCAGACGTGCTCCAACAATGGACTGGTTGCAGGGTTCCAGAGCCGATACTTCGAGTCGGTACTGGATCGGGAGTGGCAATTTTACTGCTGTCGCTACAGAAAGAGATGCCCATATTCCTGCTGGTAAGTCTGGCAGCCACCCCAACCCCACACAGATTCTTCGGACAGGAGGAGGGGATGATAATGTTCTGCCTTCAGATAGGCCTAGGCTGTTGCAAACAAGCCAGGAATGCAGCAGCTACCATATAAGGGGGCGAATGAGCTAACGGATGAATGAATGAAAGGAAAAGCTAGAAGAATGTTCACACTGGGAAAGACCTTAGAGGCTATCCTACCTGATGCTCCCAAACCCCTCTTGTGACAGAAGAAGAAAAGAAGAGCAAGGGAATGACTTGCCTAAAGTCACCCAGCTATTTCAAGGGTATGCCAAGTCTAACGCTGACGTCTGTTGGCTCCTGTTCAATCTCTCTGCACTCTACCATTCTAATTTCTCATAACATGATAGAAACCTTCTTTGGGGGAAACCAACCCTTTCCTGGGCCTGAGTCTCAACCATAGCACATAGACAGAAAAAGACTACTGTTTTCTAGATCAATTTATAATGCCAGGCTGGGAGGTTTTGTTCCTGTCCCTCTCTCAGGGCTGGTGCACAATATTCTCTGACCCAGCTTCGTAGTTGACTACAAACCCACTGCCGTCGAGTCAGTTCCCACTCACAGCAACCCCACGGGACAGAGGAGAACTGCCCCTTAGGGTTTCCAAGGTTGTAATCTTTAATCTTTATAGAAGCAGACTGCCACATCTTTCTCTCAAAAATTGACTACCCACCAAACCAAACCAAACCCATTGCCATCGAGTCCATTCCATGCCTTCGAGTCCAGACCCTTTAGGACAGAGTAGAAGTGCCCTATAGAGTTTCCAAGGAGCACCTGGTAGATTTGAACTGCTGACCTTTTGGTTAGCAGCCATAGCACTTAACCACAATGCCACCCAGGGTTTCCAAATTGACTACAAGAAAGTGTATATATTTATTTACCCCGGTAACTTACACTGGGTGTTGACTACATAACTTGTCCCAAGTTCTTTCATCTGCAAACAAATTAGGCATTTTGGCCTTCGACAATGGTTTCCAACAGCATCAACATTCGAAGGTTGGCTCGCTCTAGTGATTTATCTCTTTACAATGTGATGCTTGGAAGAGCAGCCTCAAGGACTATGCCTGCTCTCTGTAATCAGCATTACTCCACAGATGCCAAAGCGGGGCACGGTGTCTCTAGGGATAAAAAAAAGGATAAGCAGGTCCAAAAGCATGGTGTTTTTTTCTTTTTTAAATGATAAATAGTAAACTCAGAGTTGAAAGTCAGCTGATATCAGAAGCTGTGAGATGGAGCAGGCGCCTCCTTCAGCTCTCCGAAATGACATCCACATAGCCATTCCTACTTCACCGTGGCGACGGCGCAGGCATGACTCCGGCGTGCAGTGCATCTGCGGTAGCTCCGGCATCGAAGGAGCTTAAAGACCTCCGCGGTGAAGGGAGTGGGTGAGGCGTGATGTAGGCGACAGGAAGCTGGAGCTCCTTCCTGGCCCTGCTCCCTTCACATCTGCCTCGGCCTGTAACTGCTGTCTCCGGTCAATCCCTTGACTTCTCCAAAAACAAACCACCTGGCTGTCACTGAGCCAGTTCTGATTTATGACGACCCCTATGTTACAAGGTGTAACTGCTCCAGGTTTTCCTGGTTTTGGGGCTGTAATCTTTATGGAAGCAGGTCCCCAGGACTTTCTTCCACGGAGCCACTGGGTGGGTCCGAACTGCCGACATTTAGATTAGCAACCAATGGCAAACTGCTTGTGCTACCCCAGGCACACTTACTTCCCTGAGGAGCTTCAAATCCATCACTTAAAATCATGGCAATCTTTACTGGGTCTCTGAAATTTTTAAGAATCTGATGAAAGCTGTAGGACTTGTCTTCAGGGAGAAAAAACACGCTTCATCATGTTCACATAAATGTTTGCAGAGAATGTCAGGAGTTGTCACACTCCCTGAAGGCCATTCATGGACACCCTGCCAGGAACCCTGGATCACACGTTCAAACCCTCAAGACTAGAAGATCTTTGTGGGCGTTTTGAATCCTAAAAATTTCTTAATTCCGAAGATGCTTCTGCAAAGGACAATCCAGATGCCCAGAACTGAATGAAAGCTCCTAAGATGAGTCAGCCAGGATGAAAGAGGAGAGTTGGTGAGAGCTGCCTACTGCAGCTTGAGAAGCTTGGCCTCCCCAGCCTTCTATTCATCAATCCGCGAACAGAATGGCATGTCCCACAATGAAACCTGCCTCCCTTTGATGCAAGACATTAAAAGCGACTTCAAATGTAAAGGAATATCTGAAAGGGCAATCAACAAACTAGTATCCAAAACCAAAACCAAACCCATTGCCGTCAAGTCGACCTTTTGGTTAGCAGTCGAGCTCTTAACCAGTGCACCACCAGTGCTCCAACTAGTACCCAGTTCATCTATTTGCCACATTAGCCAGGCTCGCCCTTAAGCTCCAAAGGAGATCAGGGTTGAGTTACCCTGGGAGGCCAAGAGGAGTGTGTTCAGGAACAGAAGAGGGAGTGAAAGAGAAGTCACCCTAGGTGGGCTGCAGTGGGGACGCCAGGAAGCCTGGGGCAGGAGGTGACTAGGTGTGGGTGTCTGTCCACTGCCTTTCACAGAAGTCTCTGTCACAGCACACAAAGCAATGTGGCTTAACTACCTGTGTACAGCTCCCTCTCTGCCAAAGATGGGGCTTATTGATCTTTGTGTCCCCAGAGCCTAGTACAGTGTTCGGAACACAGCAGATGCTTGATAAGTATTGAGCGAGTGGTTGGATAAATGATTCTGGAAGGACCCCAGAATAAGATAAGTTGGTCCTGAAAATATAATTTCCTTACTTATAAAGTTTTCTTTAATCTCCACCCACCATGTCAACTGTGCCCTAGAATATAAGCTCTGTACAAGCAGAGTTCTCACTATTGATGTATACCAAGCCCCTTAAATAATACCAGGCACATAGTAGGTACTCAGTAATGTTTGTGGAATGAATGAATGAATGAAAAACTTCAGCCAACTTCCTAGCTGTGTCCTGGGGATTAAATGAGATAATCTTACATGCCTGGCATTTAAACCTCAGCATACATAGACGGTCACCACACAGAGCTGGCCCATCCTTGGACAGGGTCCACTTTACCCTCCCAGCTGCATGAGAAACCCAGCTTCCTCACTGACTCACTGGCCCTTCAGCCAGCCAGTCAGCCCATCAAGGGTCAGATGGTCCTGCAGGAAGCAGTCCTGGGACTGGAGTTGATCCTGCAGAGGAATGGGAAAAGTGTCCACTTGGACAGTCTGTCAGGATGTGCGTGAAGTCATTCCCCCTGGGCTGCAGAGGCAAGAGCCGGGTTAGCTGCCTTCCTCATTGCTGGGGTCCGGGGTCTCTGCCAAGGCCCATGGGAGTGGCTGCTGCATCTGTCAGCTGCATGGTTACCGGCCAGGGGACTGGCTCCTGGCCAAAGGGAACAGCAGCAGGGAGTGCTGAGGGTCCAAGGCTTTTGGTGATAAGGCCACCAAGATTCTGAAGCTCCCTGTCAAACAGCAGAGGTGGAAGATGGGTGGTGGTGAGGGTGGGATAAAGAGAAAAACATCTAAATCTCACCCGGATCCACATCCTCTGTGGACATCTGTGGTTGGTGTCCGAACCTTGCTGTTTAAAGTTTATCCCGTTTATTTGGATACTGAGACCTGGGTTCTGGGTTACTCCTGCTTCCTCTTCCTGAGATGCAGCCCACCAAGAAAGACGCTAAGAATTTAATGAGCACGGAGCTTTATAATCAGGAACACATTCCCGAGGTTAATAATTGACAGAGATTAGCAACTTCTCTTAAATTGCCTGAGACATTCAGATCCCCGGTGAGCACGGCCAAGATCTATTCCTGCCCTTGGTCTGCAATGGCATTCCCCCTTCCTCCTCCTCCAGACATCCAGACACATCACTCGGGGAGAGAATTACTCAGAAAAATATGGCAAGTCAACTTTGAAGCAAGTCCCTCTATGGTAGGCTTTTCCTTGGATGGCTTCCACTTCAGATTGCTTGGTGCTAGAGCTGAAAACATGGGGACCTTGACAGTTCACTGGTAGAATTCTCTCCTTCCATGCAGGAGACCTGGGTTTGATTCCCAGCCAGTGCATCTCATGCACAGATGCCAGCCATCTGTCATCAGTGGAGGCTTCTATGTTGCTATGATGCTGAACAGATTTCAGCAGTGCTTCCAGACTAAGATGGACGAGGAAGAAAGGCCTGGTGATCTACTTCTGAAAATTAACCAGTGAAAGCACTATGGATCAGAACAGTCCAATATGCAATTGATCACGGGGATAGCACAGAATGGGGCAGCGTTTCATTCCATTGTGCGTGGGTCGCCGTGAGTCAGGGACCTACTGGAAGGCAGCGAGCAACTCTAACAGAGCCGAAAGCTATCACTGTTGTCAGAGGAAAGGGTACTTTTTCAGAGGGAAACTTTGAGAAGCAGCAGAATGAGCTGGAAGTGTAAGGAGCGTGTGAGTCACCACCCCACTGGTATGTCTAGATGTTTTAGTGGCATCTTTACATTACCTGAGTCATGCCATTATATTATGTGCCTTTTTAGATTGAATGAAGCCTCTAGGTTTAAATGAGGTTTTATTCCTTCAGCCTCAGCGTATCGCCTGGCACAAAATAAAATAAAAACCAAACCGACCCCATTGTCATCTAGTCGATTCTGACCCATAGCAATGCCTTAGGACAGAGCAGAACTGCCCCATAAGGTTTCCAAGGAGCTGCTGGTAGATCTGAACGGCCCGCCTTTTGGTTAACAGCCTGAGCTCTTAACCACTGGGCCACCAGGGCTCCTGGCACAAAATAGGCCCTTCAGAAATTTGTGGAGTTAGTAACTGAATGTTGCAGGTCCCTAGGAACAGTAACGATGGTGAAACCTGGACTCGCATGATGATGTTTCGTGGCTGATAAAGACTGCCTCCACCTGCATTGTTTTATGTGATCCTTCAACAGCCCCATGGAGTGGGAACTGTTTTTCCACACCTTCCCACAGTGAATACTTTTGATAACTGTCCTATTTGAAACCTTCCCTTGCATCTCTGTGTTGTTGTTGTTGTTTTTCTTAGTTGCTGTCAAGTTGATTCCAGCTCAGGAAAACCCCATGTGTGCAGAGTAGAACTGTGCTCCGTAGGGTTTCCAAGGCTGTGAACTTCCAGAAGCAGTTCGCCGGGCCTGTCTTCCAAGGTGCCTCTGGGTGGGTTCAAACCACCACGTTTGCGCTACTCGAGGACTCCTTACCTCATTTTAACTAGCCTGATTACCTCCCAGAGAGCTGGACACATGTGGACGGGGGCAGCTCTTTCCCTCCCCTCTTTGAAGGCCGTTCTGCAGTAGTAAGCCTGTGCCGTTTTGAGTTAAGCGAGCTTGGAGCGTCTCCGCACCTGCAAACATTTCAGGATTCAGAAATGTCGCACTCTGTGCAGGAAAAAAACAAACCATCCAACTGTCTCCCACGCCAGCGTGGGGTTTATTTGTTTGGCGGGAACCAAGGTGCCGGCCTCATTTCAGTCTGGACGGCTTCTCGTTAGAGATCATACCATCACTGAACTCTGGCAGAAAAGTGAATTCCTGATAGATGTGGACATGCCATTACTGAACGGTCCCCACTGGACTGGATAAGTATGTGAATTTTACACTCATTTATTTATATAGAGAGAGTCCGACTGCTTAGCGCAGTGGTCTGCAAACCACAAACACATGTCACAGAAGTAGCCACAACCCTTCAGAGACCATTTGCAATAACTCCCCTGTCCAAACAGCTCCAGCTGCTGCGTGTCACACACCAGACTGTTTTCCAGCAGGGCTGGGGCTGTCCTGGCCGAGACCCAGGTTCCCGGCCGTGACCCAGGAACTGGCAGTTTTGAATTGAGCACCTATTTCCTTCTTAAGATAGCTTTTTCCAGATTCATGGCCTTCCGTTAGGTTCATCAGATACTATATTTTACTGAAAAAAAAAAAAAAAAAAAGCCTTTCTTTAGAATCAGCTCAGATGACCTTCATGCTTTCCTTCAGTGCTGAGACCCTGACTTGGCCCTGTCTCCTGCCTCACTCCCCTCTCCCTTGCGCTCAATTCAGAAGCTACGGAGTTTTTCTTCTTCATTCCTACCTGGCTGTAGTTAACAGCAGCAGCAGCTTGCCCCCACGACAACGCACTCAATCAAGGGCATTCTCTCCTACCCTTGCTTTTCAGAAATTAAGAAAAGATGGGGAGTGGTTGCATGTCCACTCCCTGCGAAGTCCTGACTGGGGCAGGAATGACCTCACAGGCCCCTCAGTGTGGTGTCCAGCATCCCAGGCCTGCCCAGATGGCCCGCTGCGGCACCTCTCCCAAAGGCTCTCCTCTGAGCATGCTGGTAGCTGTTTTTACCGAGGTGGAGGCATGTACACTTTGAGCACACGGGACTGGATGTTCCACTTTAAAGCAGCTTGCTATGGCTCTCGCTGTTCCTGGGTCCTTCTAACAGCCGTTTCCCTGCATTTCACGATGCACAGCGCACTCATTCTGCAGACAGCAACCCCTCTGAACTTGAGCAAAATCATTCGTCCCTTTCATCCATTGGAGTGGCTGTCGCAATTACTGTGCCATATTTATAATTTAGACATAGATTTGCTGCCTGCCTGTGGGTGATGCCCCCCTCCCTATGCTCAAACTTCAAAGGCAGAAATCTCAGAGACGTGGCTGGTATGCATTGGCTAATCCAAGGCCAGCAACTTAAAACAGAGTAAATGTTTCGACTGTAGACAGAATCTGTTGCTTCAGTCTATGTAGTCGGCCCTCCTCTGTTCGGTTCTAGGGGCGATCATTCATTCCTTCATTTGTTACTTTATTTAATCAGCCAATTAGTCAATGCGTGTCAGCAGATACAGAATAAGTACAGTTCATGGCACTTCACTGAGCTTCTAGGTGTGATGCTGACACTAACGACAACAACAATAACAACGTTTACTTATTCAGCTTTGTGCTTTGTGCTGTGCTTCGTGCTTCACGCTTCGCGTTTGCTCATTTAATCCTCACACACAAAATTATGATACTGTCATACAAATGAAGGAACCGAGGCCCAGAAGCTGTCACTCGTCCAAAGGTCCAAGCTTGATTCAGACAAGTCCTTCTGCCTTCAAATCCCAGGCTATTTGCATAGTGTTGAGCATCAACCCAGGTGAGGAAATAGGACGTATACAGGTGAAGCATTAGAAAACAGCACGGTAGGTGCCTAGTGGGGAAACGGAGAAGGAAGTGATTATTTTTGTTGCTGGAAGATGTTGGGGGTGGAGCTGTCCCATCAATGTCCAGGCCCAGGGCGACCATGATGTAGCATTGCTGGTGAAAGCCAGCGTGAGTCAAAACAAATGTGCTTTGGGCCTGGGCAGTGAGCAGGAGACTCAGCTCTTTAGGGAGAAATGTGGAAAATTTAAGCCAGAAATATCCCTGGGGCTATGTTGTCCTGTGTTGTGATACATATTTGGACGATTAAGTTATAAACACTCACAATGCCAAAAGAGAAGAGATGTGAGCACTGGACTCCCCTCCATGCACCCCCAGGTTCAGCTGCCTGCAGAGGAGGGCGCTTCGGTGCTAGCAGAGCTGCTTGTCATTCAGTTCCCCTCGGCCAGCTTCCTCAGTTCCCGGGAAAGGAAGCCAGGGTTCCTGTTCCTATGTGGATGCCTTCCTTTACGCATAACTGCATTTGGGCTTTATTCTCCCTATCTTTGCAGCAATAATTCAAACAGGTTCTGATGTAGCACCTACTGAGGATACCATGCCACGGACAAAGTAGTCCAGACTGAAATATTCTCATTCCTTGTACCTCACCTAGAAAGGCATCATGCAAAAGGGTTGGTCACAAACATACTCTTTTTTTTTTTTAATTGTGAGTTAGGTGAAAGTTTGGAGAGTGAATTAGTTTCTCACAAAATAGTTAATACACAAATTGTTTTGTGACATTCGTTGCCAACCCAACGATGTGTCAACACTCTCCCCTTCTCCACTCCAGGTTCCCTGTTTGCATTTGTCCAGTTTTCCTGTCCAACGGGTTTTTATAGACCTGTCTAATCATTGGCTAAAGGGAGAACCTCAGGAGTGACTTCAGTACTGACTTAAAAGATTGTCCAGAGGCCATACTCTCTGGGTTTCTCCAGTCTCTGTCAGACCAGCAAGCCTGGTCTTTTGTGTGTATGTGTGTGTGAATTTGAATTTTATTCTACCTTTTTCTTCAGCTATGTCCAGGACCCTCTTTTGTGATCCCTGCCAGAGCAGTCAGTGGTGATAACCGGGCACCATCTAGTTGTTCTGGGCTCAGTAAGGCGGAGGTTGTGGTAGTTGTGGTCCATTAGTCCTTTGGACTAATCTTTGCTTGTGTCTTTGGTTTTCTTCATTCCCCTTTGCTCCAGCCGGGATGGGACCAGTAGATAATATCTTAGATGGCTGCTCAAAGGCTTTTAAGACTCCAGCTGCTGCTTACCGCAGTTGGATGTAGATCATAGTCTGTATGGACTATGTCATGACAGTTGAGCTAGATATCCCCTGAGACCATGATCCCCAACCCTCAGATCAGTAGTTTGGTCTCTCAGGGTGTTTGGATATGTCTGTGAAGCTTCTGTGACTTTGCCCTGGCCAAGTGGACTTCTCAATGATTTGACTGTCGGGAAGGGACATCCTCTATTTACCTCGATGTAGAATGTAGGCCAACATCAGCACATCAGTTCCACAAACGCTGAGTTCCTCCCCCATGCCCACTGCTGATCTGGGTCATAAAACCCAAATTACCAGTTGCTGTTCAGTCAGTTCCGACTCATGGTGACCCCATGTTTGTCAGAGTAAAACTGCGCTCCTTAGGGTTTTCAGTGGCTGACTTTTTTGGAAGTGGATCACCAGGCCTTTCTTCCAAGGTGCCTCTGGGTGGACTCAAACAGCCAACCTTTCAGTTAGCAGCCAAGCACATTAACTGTTTATACCACTTTGTACCACTAAGGAACTTCCATCCAGATCATAAAAGGTACATATGATGCAAAAACCTCAATATATTGGTCATCATCATGAAACAAGAGGTTATATAGTATTCTATTTTTTAAATAAAATGCTAAATATGTGATGCTGACAAATAATAGGACATCAGAATAAGATAATGAAAATAAGGTGATAATTGGGTAGTAGAGATAATAGGAGCAAAACAGAATTAAGAAATGGGATCATCCAGAAGCAGCTTTTCAAGATGTTGTTTGAGCTTGAGCTTAGCTCTTAATAATTTAGAAAACATTCTCATTCTATTGTTATTAAGAAACAAAAACCTCAAGTATCCTATTCTGGTTTGTTAACATACAAATGCTGAGTTTTTTTTTCCAGTTTTTATGGTAGAGAGCCTGCATGTGTGCTTCTCTGGTATTCCCATAAAGTAGGATGAGGTTGAGGATGTGACACTTGTTGACTTGGGACATGAAAGCTTCCTCTCAGAGACAAGGTCCAGTTGTCCATGGCACACCAGTCGCGGCACACATCCAGCAACATAGGTCTCCAGGATGACTCTCGGTAAACCACTTGTCCTAATTTCTGGCAAGAGTTCCTGGGTGATGCAAACAGTTAACACGCTTGGCTGCTAAATGAACAGTTGGAAGTTCGAGTCCACCCAGAAGCACCTCGGAAGGAAGGCATGTTGGTCTGCTTCCAAAAATCAGCCATTGAAAACCCTGTGGAGCGCGGTTCTACTCTGACGCACACGGGGTCGTTACGAGTCAGAATCAACTCAATTGCAACTGGTTGAATTGCTGGCTCGTCAGACAATTGTAACAAACAGATCCCAGAGCTATGAAATTTGGCTTTTGGGGCAACCACTTAGTAATCAATAGGGCTTATGCGAGACGAGTTTTCGCTAAATCTTAAACTGAGTCACTTTCTGTTGAGAAATAGATTAAAATACCATTGCCTTTAATGATTAAAAACCTAATCTGTTCTCAGGTAGACCTCTGATGGTGAGTAAAATTGGCCTCCGCATGTAACTAGACTGTATCTGTATTCTTCTTTTTAAAATGAATGTGGTGGCACATGTCAGGGCTTGGCTCTGTGCTCCCTTATCCTCATCACAAAGGAGCTAGGACATCGATCAGCAGCCCAGTCTGTGCGATTGTATTGGTCAGCAAACATTTATTGAGAGTCTAGTTGGATCTGTTGATAATTTCTGTGTTTTAAGAATCTTAGGTGAGAAAATCCTATGTCAATCTTAAAAATTTATTTAATTCGAATGGGCCTTTTTCAGCTTATAACTAAGATATTACTTAAAGTTGTTCCATCTTGTTCAACCTCATTTGACCCAAAGAGTTGTACCAGTGGTTCTATGTTATCGTTCTCACTTAGCTTTGGAAATTATCTATCTATCTGCCTATCTGTCTTGCCTGTGGAAGAAAGAAAAAGGATTGTGAAGTGAGAAGTTTCCCCCGAATAGCCACTCATCCAAAAGTGGAAAGAGGAATGGATACAGAGAGAGAAAGAAAGGGAGAGTAGTTTTTTGAAAAGGAATTAATAAGGCTCAGGATAAATGAGCTTAAATAATAGACTCATTTGAATAAATCGAATAAAGTCACCTTCCTGATCTGCCCTACCCTTCACTGTGCCAAGCTGAAGGCTCGTTTGATTGTTTTAATTGGTCTAGGAATGTGTGGTAGAGCTCAGTATGAAAAGTGTTTTGCCAAAAAGCTGCCCGAAGTGGCCTAGTAATTTCACAAGGAGCTACACCCACACTGAAACCTCCCCATCCACCCTCAGAAAGTCCAGGGGCCTGGGGTGTGAAACCCTGGTTGTTCTGCTCCCTCCTAGTCTCTTTGTTTCCTGGCAAGTTCCTAGGCCCTTACCTCAGTGTCTAGTTCTGAAAGTTTAAATTCTGTTGTCTCTGAGGAACTCTTACTAGGAGCTTTCACTTATTGTGACTTTTTTTTTTTTGGTCATATCATCAAGATGTCAGTGGAGACACATCTATCTAGTTCTAAGACACAGAATCCTGGGCCATATTGAACAGCAGTTTTTGCTAAGGATGGTATTTGGGACATTCACTGTCTGTCAATGAATGGGGTCATTTCTGCCCGTATATTTTTGGTTTCACAAAGTAAAGGTGATTTCCATCAACATCCAACCTCTCCCTCCGTCCCCCTTAATCTAGGGTTCAATAAAACACTATAAACTTGATGTCATGGTTTTATACCACAAACAAATCAACAACAAAAAACAAACAAACAAAACAAAAACTTGACTGGGACCCAGATAGACATGTACCACACCTTCTCAAGAATGTTCTGGAAATGCCCTGAATAGCAATCCTCCACAGAGAGGCTTCACAACACAAACTGTCCAACTGGGCAAGGGCCTGTGTCTGGTTACCACCAAAAATGAAGAATAGAGAATGCTAGTAAAGGAGAGCATTGGATAACTCTTCCCCCTTTGAAGTTTAAAGTTGCCTGATGTTTTAAAGAAATGCAATTCTTTCCCTCTCTATTTCAAATGTGTTTAACTGGCTAGGTAATCTGAGGGCAGATCAGAGTGGTGAAGAAAACTTAGAAAATAAAAACCTAGCCTGACTGTTTCTAAATAGATTTGCTGATTGCATTTAGCCTACTGCAGCACTGCCATGTGTAGATGCTGTCTTAGCAGAAATAGAAATGTTTGCTCCTTAGCTTTTTTATACTGTCTCCAAAGATGGCTTAAAAAGTTATGGAAAATGTTTTGCACTCTCTGAAAAGGAAAACGCACCCCAGCCCAATCTTTTGCAATCCTATTTACATTATTCATGTTCTCAGCAAACTCCTCTTTCTTCTCTGGATAAGTAGATCACAAACCAATGGGAGCCCAAGTGAGGCCCTAAACCAAAACCAAACCAAACCCAGTGCCGTCTAGTTGATTCCGATTCATAGCGACCCTACTAGGTCCAATTATGAGATATTTCTCTGACTTTTCACTTGAAAGAGGAAGTCCTGGCTCTTGGTCTCTTTAGAAACACAAAATGGATTTCGGAACTTTTTTCCCTTCATGGGCCTTATTTCCTTTCATGGCCACATTAAGCAAAAACAGAGGCAGCTCACTCTGGTTGGACTTGGCACCCCAATATAGCATAACCATGTCTTAAGGAAAGGTAGAGATGCATGATACTGAAAAAGGAACACTTACAGATCAAGAGAGTGAGGTTTTAGTCCAGGGTTCTAGCTAACTCCAGGTGTTCTTGAGCTATCCATTGATTTCCCTTAAATCCTCCATTGAGCCCTTACAGTTTAAAAATCTATCATTTCTAGATTTTATGACAATCTTTACAATAAAAGAAAGATTATTCAGTCTTCATAGGGGAAGATCTTTCTATTATCAATACATAATGACTTGGTGAACCCAAATTAGATAAAACTGCATTCGTTAAGTAGTTGTTTTCAGAGCAGCCTGGGGGATTCAGTTTAAAACTTCGGGAAACCTTTTTGGTCCTCAAAAGGACTATTTTGATTCTGAAGGTCCTCAGTGCCTTATGGAAACCATGGAATTTTGGGAAGAGCTAGATGGGTAGATTTACTCCAGGATGGATCACCATGGACCTACTCATTGGGAGGCCCAGGACTGACTATAACCTCCGAGGAGAAAGAAGGAAGGAAGAGGAGAAGAAAGAATAAACAAAATAGCTCCTAACGTTTCAGTACCTACCACATACCAGTATATTACACGTATTTGTGTTAGTCCCAACAATAAACCTGTAACGTCTTGGGCTGGGTTCTCTAGAGCAGCAAAACCAGTGGAGCACACACATAAATAGATAGAGAGGAATTTGTTTCAAGGAAATGGCTCATGCGATTGTGGAGGCTGGCAGGCTAGAGGCTTCTCCTGACTCACGTGTTTGCAGGGGCTGACAAACCCAAACTCTGCAGCTCAGTCAGTAGGCTGCTGGCCGACAGGGTTGCAGGAGCTGGTGAATCCAAAATCTTCTATAGATCAGTAAATTGAGATTATGTGACTCTCAAGGTCATTTATTTATTCAGCGGACACTTCCTATGTCCCTATTACTGTTTCAGGTGCCAGAGAAACAATAGCAAAGGGTAGATCCCTTCCCTTACAGAGCTCACATTTTCCTTATAATATTTTTCAAACACTTTTTTGATCATGATGTACAGTAAGAAATAGATTTTAAACTACCACATGATATGTACATTATATAAACACACTTTGTTTATACACACACACAAATTTAGCCTTCTTGCATGCAACACATTCTGATTTCTTTTTTCTTCTTTTTTAAAGCTAGATGTAATGAATTAAATTGATTTCATGATCCACTAATGGGTCATAATTCACAGTCTGAAAACACCATTGTAGTTGATTTCAGCGGAATGAGGCTAATACTGATATTGACTTTAATCAATATTTTCCTCAAGGCCTGGGAATTATCTGCACCTTTTTCAGTGCGGAGTTTAACAGCAGGAAAAAGGTGAGAAGCTGGAGGAGAGCTGTCAGTCTTTTCACAGCCTGGAATGGTGGAGGCCATATAACCCCAGTTTGGGTCTCCCAAGACGTTCAAACTTTCCCTCTGCTACATTCATGTTTCCTGGTTGCTCCCTGCAGTCATAAGGTGTTTTATCTTCATCCTCTAATGCTTTGTTCTCTCCATATAGGCTGACAACAGAGTACCCAGGCCACTATGGTGAGGAGATAGACATGGTTTCCTACAATTATGATTATTATATCCGAGGAGCAGCGACCACTTTCTCTGCAGTGGAAAGGTACGTCTTTCTCATGGGTGTGGGCTTAAAGGATCCAGAGACTAACTCCACGTATGGAATTTTGATCTCAGGTTCCCTAATTTATTTTTCTATTTGGTCTGGAACTAACTTGGGGTTTGGCAACAACGGGAAGCGAAGGGGAGTGAGCAGGTCTCATGAGCCCACCTCACGGAGCAGTCACCCCTGGAGATGAGGATGGACCTTAGGCCTGCTCCAGAGCAGAGAATCCTAAATGTGGTGTCCCATCATGCTCTAAGCTCATCCCCTCACTCATTTCCAAGAGCGCTTTGTCCTCAGAAAGAGAAGACAAGAACTTTCTCTGGTCTCCTGGCCCTGTGTGACCCCCACTTTGGGTTGTAGGAGGGGAGAGAGAAAAGAAGGGGAGGAGGCTGGGGAGAAGGAACCCATAAAACTTACTAACCATATTTAGGAGCGAAACGGGAGAATTTAAATTATCTAAAAAATAAACAGCATCAGCTCTTTTCCTTCCCTTTTCTTCGCAACCAGCTCCCAATCCTATCTCAGGTACAAAACAGTAAGAGAAAACAAGGGTTCCACCTGTCGGTGTAGAGAAAGGCCTGGGTAAGTACAGGTGTTAGAGGCTGGCTTGGCCTACTTTTTGTCAGGTGGCAATCACTTCACACTGCAAATGAATTCTTGAAAAGTTATAGAGAATGTCTTGCCGGCCGAGTAGGATTTACACCAGCTCGTTAGATAGTGGAACGGGGTGAACTTGAGGGAGCCTGGTCGTTGGTGCACAACGTCTTTCCATACGAAATGCCATCTTACTCAGTGGGAGCTAATGTATTTAATATGGCCTAGAATTTAAAAACAGCACTAAATAGCCTCGAAGTGCATCTCCACGAAGAATCCGTGTGAGGGTTAAGGCGAGGCAGCTAGTGCGGTGCCGGCCTTATTGGAGGTGCGCAGTGACCAGTTGTTAGAGCCATTGTTGTCATGGCTGTTATCATTATTAAACAAGGCGAGGACGCAGGTGGGCCATGCAGAGAAGGCACTCAGTGTGTTTTTTCTTCAGTGAATGAGTAAAGAACATATACTTGCCCTTAGCGAAGAGCATTCCTTGAAATGTAGCCACACCACGTTATTCAAAATTGAGCAACCCTGTGCACCCCCACCCCCATCCTGCCCTCTGCAACAGATACGCAGTCCAATTCCTGCTGTGCAAAATGGCAGGCAGTTTCTTTTCCATGTTAAGAGATATTAGAGTTGTTTCCCCTCACTTCATTTCTCTGTAATGGTGCTTTCTGAAGGGAAACATATAGTGCATAATGCAGAACTTACCTCTTGGTAAATACTCAGTAAAGAAAGAATACATGAGCAAACGGGGAAAAAAAAATAAAACAGTTGCTGTCAAGCTGATTCTGACACATGACAACGAGTGTGTCAGCAGAACTCCGTTGGATTTTCATTGGCTGAAGCTTTAACTGTCTGCCTCACCCAGGGAGGGCCTATTTAGAAAAGGGCTCTTAAGAATGAAATGGAGACCATGTTAAATAAATTTCTCCAAGCTGTTAACCTGTATGCCCTCGGGGCACCTCGGGGAGGGAGCAGTGGTGAACTGAGCCCTAGTGATGAGCAGGGATCTCCACACCCATCACCTAGTCACCTGAACAGGGTGAGGAGGTGTCCAGGACTCCTGACCTCCCAGCTGATGGTCTGTCAGGTGTCTTCTAAAAGCAAAGTGAAGTTTGGTGTCCCTTTAGTTCCTGCATCCTCCAACTGTCCTTCGTTGCTTTTCCCCCAGCAGGCGTCCTTCCTTTGGTGTCTTTTCTCGCTGACATTAGCTTTCTGACTCTCTCCCCACAGGGATCGCCAGTGGAAGTTCATAATGTGCCGGATGACTGACTATGACTGTGAATTTGCAAACGTTTAGGTTTGCCTCGAATCAAACCTGGGTGAAGAAAAAGGGGGCAGGGGACCTGAAGGTGTCCATATATGTTCGCAGCAGTTGGGACACCTATAGCTGTTTCTGCTGCTCTCTTTTCCTCTCCCTGAGCTGGTAGCTGCAATGCCAGCTTCCTGGGCCTTCCTGATTAGTATTTCACTTATAATAAAATCCACAATTAAACCATGTTTCTCACTTTCAACACGTTCCATAGCAACCATTGTATATGACTGACAATGGCTTCCTTGCACATCACATATCCGGGGTGAATGCCCACAGCTAGGGAAAAGCCTGGCTCCAGGAGCGCCTATCACAACTTTGCTCCTCCCTTCATGGCAAAATGAGCTGCAAGTAGGCCTGATGCTGAGCTGTGCCTTTGAAAAGTGTCAGTGTGGTGGGGCACAGGGCCAGAGCCTGGAGAGGGGTGCCTCTAGGTTCTCCAGAGCTGTATCTGTTAAATGAAACCCAGAGTCTTCACCAAGGGCAGCTCCCCTGCCTTGAGGGGACATGCTTCTATATCCCCCTCCACACGAGGCTTACATGCTTAGAAGTTCAAGTGCGGACCTCTGTGGTCTAGCAACAAGGGCTATGGGAGGTGCAACGTGGAGGTGGAAGTGTTTGGAAGCAGAGCTGAGAGGATTGGAAGAATTTCCTCAATCAGAGAAAGAATCTTCATAAACCCAGTAATGAAAATGTGTGCCGGAGCCAGAGGAGCCTGTGAGAATCAGTCTCAAGTAGGATAAAAAGAAGAAAGAAGAGAAAGGATCAGAGCACCGAGCTCAGATTGGGAGCTTGGAGAGAAGAGAGTGCTAGGTTGCTCCGGGCAGCAGAGAAGGGGGTTTGGTTGCCACCTGGAGAAATGCCTAGGACTCCTAGGAAGGCTGGCATATGCCCTGTAGCCATAAGGAGCTACTGGCAAACTCAACCTGGATTGGTCCTGACTGGCTGGGTAGGGAAGACTGCCCTGGGATTCCAGTTTCCTTCTATGTGTAGCTTAGGGGTGTTTTGGAAAAAAGTACACTCTCTTTCTTCATCCTGTGATTTCTCTGTTCGCAACCCTTTGTACTCTCTTCATCATAAAAAGAATAAAAATATCGACATTTATTATGCTGCAAATGTTAAGGGTCAGTTGTTGCTCTTTACCTTTGCCCTTTCCAATTATTCATCCATTCATTTAGAAAATAGAGCTGAACTTTGCGATCTGTGCCATGCACTGTGCAAAACACCAGGGGTACATTGATGACAATGACAGAGTGTGGTTGGGAAATCATATGATTAAAACATATAGTGCTAAGTGCTTTGATGAAGGACTGAACAAAGGAGGGAAACTCAGTTCTTTGCATTTGAGGCTATCTGGGTTTTTTTCTTAACATCCTTCAGCCCTCTTCCACCACCATGTCACATGAACTATTAATTACAGGAATCCCCTGTTCCCTTTATCCACATGGCTTACTTTTGTTTTCTGGTCTACCTGCCCTTCCCTCCTCCTCTTATCCAGTGGACCCCACTTGGCAAAGCCACACAGCTCATCTGCCTTGTTATCCATCCCATCTACCCGGTCAAGATGGTGAATATATTTTCCACTGTGAGAGCCCAGCGTTTTGATGGGGAAAGCGGAGACAAGGGTATCCTCCTTTGCTTTAAAATTTTGATTTTGCTTTATTTCCTCTACATCATTGTTTCCATCTGTCTGGCAATTTTAATTTACAACAAGAGTCTTCACCGTGCTATTTTTCACAAAGGGATACATTGATATTTTAGCAGTTGCAGAGCTGGTTCACCACAGCAGCCAGGAAGTGGCCTTTTTGTGTGGAGCACAGCTGGAATGAAGACAAGCAATCCTGATTGGCTGACTTGGTAGCCTTGAGGAAATGAAAGGCTGGTGAGAGGCTGTCAGAGGGCAAGGGGGTAGGGTGGGTGGGGGTGGAGAGGCCTGCTGCTGGGAGAAGCAGTCCAGGAGACTGCAAAAGAACACAAGTCAAGAACAATGATAAAGTAATTCAGTAAGGGATGTCTGGGCCAATGGATGAAGCTGGGTGGTGCAGTGGTTAAGCACTTGTCTGCTAACCAGAAGATCAGTGGCTTGAACCCACCAGCCACTCCACAGGACAAAGATGTGGTAGTCTGCTTTCATAAAGATTTACAGCCTTGTAAACCCTAGGGGCTTTTGACACCCTATGGGACTACTACCGTGTCCTATAGGATCTCTATGAGTCAGTATCAACTTGATGGCGATGGGTTTATTTGTTTGTTTGTTTGTTTTGGGGGAAGGGCGTCAAATGGGATAGAGAAGTTTTTAGTGAGGAAAAAACTATTCTTTGCATATAGGCCAAGGACAATGACAGTAAAGAGAGTATCAACTTGGTTTATGCTTTATATTATGTATCAGTCAGTAAGAACTAAATGTCAGGGTGAGGACTAAATCCCAAGCGCTCTCTGTGCTTTTATGACTCAAATCTGTTTTTCTACTAACCTGCTCCACAACTTTGGATAAGCCATTTCCCCTCTCTAGGTTTGATCTCAAAAATGAGAACATTTGTCTAGGTAATCGTTGCAGCTTCTTGCAATTCCATGAACACTAACATCTGCCCTGAATTATTCGTAAGGGGCTTTGTCAAGGTGAAGGACCCTGGGACTGGGCTGAAGACCCGGGTCTTAGCCCGGACTGATAGAGAGTGCGTGTGTGATACTAGGCAAGTCCCCAAGCCACAGCTTCCTCGTCACCCAGTACAGACAGACAGGAATTCCTTTCCCGATATCTTTGCCAGATGGTAGCCGCAAAAAGATGAGATCATGGGCAGAAAAGACAGGACACCTGGCTCACAGGGCCTGCAGTCTAAAGGGGCGAGACGAGGAAGGCAGACTGCTGCAGAATGTGCTCCAGCACCACGGGGCTGCTGCCAGCATTAAATGTGCATTGCTTAGGTCTTGCACTTAAGTACCCAAGAAACATAGTAAGAGGAATGGCGGTATTCATAGGATATGTTAGAAATGAAGTTAATCAGCTAAGATGGATTATAAGCATAGGTCGATAAAGAGAAAATTTACGAAAGAGGCGGGAGTTAAATTTGGCTTTCATCCATTCATTTATTCCTTTGTTCAGTCACTAAATCAACAAATGATTAAGTGCTTATTTTGCGTTAATCAATAAATTACTGAGTGCTTTTTGGAAACCCTGGTGGTGTAGTGGTTAACAGCTATGGCTGTTAACCAAAAGGTCGACAGTTCAAATTCACCAGGTGTGCCTTGGAAACCCCATGGGGCAGTTCTACTCTGTCCTATAGGTTCGCTGTGAGTCGGAATAGACTCGATGGCAATGGGATTTTTTTTTTTTAATTGTATGCCAACCACTGAGCTAGCCACAGTCCCTGCATCCCAGGGAGTCATCAACTAAGAGTCAGACAGGTAAATAAGCCATCGCAGCACAATCTGGTAGGTATGTGACAGGTATAATTTCAGTAGAAGGTGATGATCGGTTAGGATGGGGAAGGAGATGGTGGTATTCCAAGCAGTCGAAACAATATTATCAAAGGCATAAAAGGATATGTTGGTTTCAGGAAGGTTTCCCAGGTAACACAAGGTGGTCTGGGAGGCCCAACAGGAAATTCAAATAGCCTAAGGAGGGATTGGTAGCTCACATGAGCACGATGCCATTTCACTATTTTTACATTTTAATTGTAATTCACTGTATCTATCTGGAGGTCACACTTTAGCTGGAGCCTCCTGGCCTTAAAAATCTATGGGGGATTCCATGAGTCCCTCAGTTCTATGCCTGGGGAAGTCCTCCTTCTGTCCTGCATCTTCGTGCACAAAGCAGCTTGACTACCAAAAGAGTCAACACTGTTTTGAGTTCCTTCAGAAAATTCTATCCTCACGAAAGCATCAGTAAATGCACAAACTCAGAAAAAGAACTTAAAAATCCACATTGGACGTTTCCGTTCTTTTAAGTTTTTTTGTCGTTGTTGTTTTTCACATGCAATCAGTTGTTTCCCTGTCTCTGGGCGGTCACCCATGTGGCCTCCAGCCTACTTGGCTCTCTTCTCCTCTTCCTGAACTCTTCTCCCCCTATTACTCAGGGACGGTGCTGCTCAATGGAGCCTGCTCCCAAACTTTTGTGCACATCAAGGACAGTAATAGAAGAGAGGCCATGTCACCAGCAGCATGCACTCACCTTATAAAGTCTCGATCAACTTTCATGAAGCGACTTTTGTTACTGTTAAGGAGTGGTACCTAAACCAGGTTACCACCCTGGTGTCTGGAATTGGTGAGGCCAGGTAAACAGGACCTTTTACAAAACAGTACCTAAACCTACGTGGGTGTGTTGTCCTTTACACGTTAACATGTTGGATCTTTTTTTACTCAACTTACTCTTTTGTAAACAAGGGTAAGAAAACACACTCACCTCTAAAGTCATCATAAGGGATAATAATAATATGTTCATACATGGCTCAGACTTCCATGGGGCTCGTAGCTTTTCACAGACTGGAACATCCATTAGCTCACAGAAACTGAAAACCGACTAAACCTCCACATTAGCTTTAAAACATTTATTAGATGCCACCCTGCAAGTGTTTAAAACACCTACTCAGGCACTGGAAATCTCCCAGTGTGCCACTTCCTTCTTCTCTTTGCCCTAACAAAGGCCCTATGGACTGGAAGGGGCCCAGTTGTCAGTGTGAATGTGTGCGTATGTACCTGTATCAGTGAAAAATGTTGAAGAGAAATATTCCAGAACGTACTCTGGATGGTAACTTTCCTGTTTACTTCTTTGTTCTTAATTCTTTTCTGCCTTTCCCAACTTTTAAAAACAATTACCATTGATTATGTTTATAAACAGAAAAGAAAAGTAATTTTAATTTCACGGAACAAAAATGGCTACCAGCTGCCAAGCAGCTCAGCTCCGGAATGGTGTTCTAGCTGAAAAGTGAGCATATGGTGACTTCATGGAAAGAGAGATTGTAGAGCCAGACCCTTTCATCTAACGGCCGCCTAGTGGGTTATAATTTCATATGCAGAATTACCTGCTCTTTCCAACATCTCTCACCATCCCCAGAGACAAGGGAACAGATGTTCGGCCTGTCATATGGCCAGCGAGAAACGAGTCCATGAAACAGTACCTGGAGATCTGCCTTTCCACCCCCTCCACTCACTGGAGAAGTCTGACTTGTAAGCTCCACTCGAAACCTTCCCTGAGCCACTCCACCCGCCCCCCAAGACCAGTTAGAGTGCTCGGCTGCTAACCCAAAGGTTGTCAGTTCAAACCCACCAGCCATTCAGCAGGAGAAAGATGTGACAGTCTGCTTCCATAAAGATTTACAGCCTTGGAAACCCTATGGGGCAGTTCTACTCTGTCCTACAGGGTAGCTGTGAGTTGGAATTGACTCGACAGCAGTGGGTTTGTTTTTTGTTTTGTTTGGTTTGGTGCGGGGGTGGCTGTTGGATGATGTATCCAAAGCAAGCAAGTCAGGCAATAGTCTGTTCTGATCCATAGGGTTTCACTGGCTAATTTTCAGAAGTAGATTGCTAGGCCTTTCTTCCAAATTTGGCTTAGTCTGAAAGCTCCGGTGAAACCTGTCCACCGTACGTGACCCTGCTGGTATTTGAAATGCTGGCCACATAGCTTCCAGCATCACCGCAACACACAAGCCACCACAGTATGACAAACTGATAGAGGTGTTCACAGTAGTCACTACACGCTCAGAAAGTATTAGGTCATCCTACTGCAAAACTGAATGCGAATTTTGGTGTTTTTATTACCAACGAACCTGTATTGAAATCAACATCTAAGCAAAATTAGCACAGTACTAGGTACTTGGTAGACACAAGTTAAATCCTTGTTGACTAGCCCCGAGCAGACTGGGGACTAAGGGACAGAGCTTTAGTTGGTAAAATAGGTGTAAGCCTATATTAATTTGGATACTGTTGTTAAGTCTTAACCTGGCATGTGAGTTCTAGGGGGCATGGATTTTTGTCTGATGTATCCCCTGCATCTAGAAGAAAGACTGACCCAGAGTAGGTATTCAACAAATATTTCACAAATAAGTAAATGTAGAGGCCCAAGATAAACCCAAACACGGTGTCTTAGTCATCTAGTGCTGCCGTAACAGAAATACCACAAGTGGGTGGCTTTAACAAAGAGAAGTTTATTTTCTCACAGTAAAGTAGGCTGAAAGTCCAAATTCAGGAGGGCATCAGCTTCAGGGGAAGCCTTTCTCTCTCTATTGGCTCTGAAAGAAGGTCCTTTTCCTCAATCTTCCCCTGGTAGAGGAGCCTGCTCTGCTCCTTGTGCTGCTTTCTTGGTGGTATGAGGTCCCCAACTCTCTGTTTCCCTTTCTTTTTAACTCTTGAGAGATAAAAGTGGTGCAGGCCATACCCCAGGAAACTCCCTTTACCTTGGATCAAGGAGGTGACCTGAGTAAGGGTGGTGTTATAATCCCCGCCCTAATCCTCTCAATATAAAATTACAATCACAAAATGGAGGACAACCACACAGTACTGGGAATCATGGTCTAACCAAGTTGATGCACACATTTTTGGGGGGACATAATTCAATCCATGACACATAGCTTATGACTTCATAACCCTTTCATTACCACTGGTATAATGGTATATGAGCTACTTTTTATGCCTCTGGACCTCTTAAAGCCAAAACCAAACCTGTTGCTGTTGAGTCAATTCTGACTCATAGCGAACTTATATGGCAGAGTAGAACCGCCCCACAGAGTTTCCAAGGAACAGCTGGTGGATTCAAACTGCCAACTTTCGGTTAGCAGCTGATCTCTTAGTAATACGTTATTCCAGTTCTAATGCATTTAGCATCAAGGTGAGTCCCTCTGGAAGTGCGCAAAGCTCAGTAGACCAGATTTAGAGCCTCACTGTTGCGTAGGTTGAGCATTCTGTTAGGTGGTGCTACCTGGATGTGTTAGTCTTATAAACTTTTGCCTTTTTTCCTTCATTTCTGTGAGATGAGGCTTGCAAGTATAATTATGGCTTCCCTGTGTGATAGGGAGCCCTGAAGTGTTTTTTTTTTTGTCTTGTTTTTTCTGTGTCATATTTGGAAAACCAAAGGTTCTCCATGCAACTTAATGGAAAGGCACCCACAATAAATTTTCTGTTTAATTCTTCTTGGTATATTGTCCTACTACCACAGATCAATGGCCTCAAAGTGCCACTAGCCTCACTGGTGGATTGTATTCCTAGTCCATATTTCTCCAAATCCATATTACCAACCAAAAACATAAACACATTGGATGGTGAGCATGTATTCCCACACTGAAAACACCTGCTGTCAAAAAAATCAAAATGCGTCAACTAAAGGGATAAATATAGGTTTTACGTCCCTCTTTTTTTTTTTTATAGGGTCACTGTGAGTCAGAACCAACTCGACAACAATGGGTTGGGTTTGGTTTTTCTCTTGGTACTCCCACTGAGTTTACATGCTCATTCCAATCAAGTCCCAGTAACTTTATACTGTCTGCAGAGGTAGGAAGATGACAATGGGCCAGTGAAATAGAAGAGATTAGGAGAGGTAGAAAAGAGAAGGACATTTATGCCAGTAGTAGCAGAGACTGTCTGAGCAAATATGGGAGCGAGGCTGCTTAGGTGTGCTTCAGGACGGTGAACAGGGTCACAGCGCCAGGAGACCCTTGGTGCTCACGGATCCACTTCTCACAGCTGGAGCCCACTGGGGCAAGTGGCTTACTCAAAGACACCCTATGAGTAAGTGCCAGAGCCAGGTCTAGAACTCAGGACTCTGACAGGCACTGTCCAGTGGTTTAGTGAGGCAAAGGGCAAGGGAGCTAGCCTGCATTGTGACCCTTGCACTCCATGCTCTACCTGCTTTCCCACTGAATGCTTGGCAGGTAGTCTGGAGAAGAACGCTTACTGCCATTTTATAGGTTGGGTCCAGCATTTCTGAAATAGTAGGTAACTTGCCTAAGGCCACACAGCTAGTGGAATTTGAACTCAAGCCTGGCTGTTTTTAAAGCCCAGGTTTCCTCTGCAATGTCAGCCTAAAGTCAAGGGTTCCCACTGGGAATACAAAAGTTAAAGTTTCTACCCTCTGCATTTACAGTTCCATAGTTAAATATTGCACCAAGTGAAGGAATTATTCTTAGGTTTATTCCGGTCTTTTAAAGATTACCTTTGGAGAGAGAGATGATAATGTAAGGTCAGCTGGAGATTGTTGTGAGAGGCCTGAAATGCCAGGCGAGTGATCGGAAAAATCATCGTGTTGCTATTCTACTTTTTCGTATTAACATAGATCTTACTCATTGTAATAAAATCAGGCACAGATTCAACATCTCCTACATTTACAATAGCTCTTCTTGTCTGCTTTCTGAAACAATTCCTAAATAACAAACCCTCAGTTCCATAAACTCAATCTAACCCAACTAAGCAGACTTGCTCTGACAACCAAGACTGTATTGCTTTTGCTTGGTCCCTTGGGCTCCACAATTATTTCAGTACTGCATCAGGGACACAGCCTTGCCCATCTTTGCTATGTATGCGCTGAGTATCTTCCTACCTAGTTAATCAGCATGTTCAATACATGCTACTGTTTTCTTCAGTTGACCGAACCCTAGGATACTTGGTCCATTAGCAGAAATGTGCTGGGCTGATATCAGAGCTCTAGCCCAACTCATCTCATGAGGCTATTTTCCAACGTTAGCTCAGAGCGTGAAGGTCACCTGCACCATAAACCAATTCATCACTGGAGTTTGGTAGTTATAATAGATTCAATAGACATATAAATTATTTTTCATTAAACTCCCAGTGAAAGAATTTGAACACCTAATCTAAGAAATTGGAATAACATAGCTCGGCTCTATTTAACCGAAAAAACCCAAACCTATTGCCATTGAGTCAATTCTGACTCATAGCAACCCTATAGGACAGAGTAGAACCAACCACCCTATAGAGTTTCCAAGGAGCACCTGGTGGATTCGAACTCTCACCCTTTTGGTTAGAAGCTGTATCACTTAACCACTATATCACCAGGGTTTCCTCAGCTCTATTAGACATTGTAAAGATTCCATTTGCTAAGCAAAAAATTTTTTTCCTTTTAATTTAAACCTGGAAGACAGCTACCTGGCCAACCAACTGCAAGAGATCCATATTTGTACCCACTCCAAAGAAAAGTAATCCAACACATTGCAGAAATCATTGAACAACATTATTTATATCACACACAAGTAAAATTTTGCTGAACATCATTCAAAAGCTATTGCAGCAGTACATTGACAGGCAACTGGCAGAAATTCAAGCCAGATTCAGAAGAAAACATGGAACAAGAGACATCATTGCTGATGTCAGATGGATCCTGGCTGAAAGCAGAGAATACCGGAAGGATGTTTACCTGTGTTTTGTTGACTATGCAAAGGCATTCGACTGTGTGGATCATAACAAATTATGGTTAATGCTGTGAAGAGTGAGAATTCCAGGCCACTTAATTGTTCTCATGAGGAACCTATACTTAGACCAAGAGGCAGTTGTTCAAACAGAACAAGGGGATACGGCATGGTTTAAAGTCAGGAAAGGTGTGCATCAGGGTTGTATCTCTCACCATACCTATTCAATCTGTATGCTGAGCAAATAATCCAAGAAGCTGGACTATATGAAGAAGATCAGGGCATCAGAATTGGAGGAAGACTCATTAACAACCTGCGATATGCAGATGACACAACATTGCTTGCTGAAAGTGAAGAGGACTTGAAGTACTTACTGATGAAGACCAAAGACCACAGCCTTCAGTTTGGATTCCACATCAATATAAAGAAAATAAAAATCCTGAAACTGGACCAATGAGCAATATCATGATAAACAAAGACTGAATCTCTAAATCCACACTCAATGTCCAAGGAAGCAGCAGCCAAGAAATCAAACAACACATTGCATTGGGCTAATCCACTAAAAAAGATCTCCTCAACCTGTTAAAAAGTAGTCACTTTAAGGACTAAGTTGCACCTGACCCAAGCCATAGGGTTTTCAATCACCTCATATGAATGTGAAAACTGGACAATGAATAAGGAAGACCAAAGAAAAATCGATGCCTTTGAATTATGGTGTTGGCAAAGAATATTGAATATATCGTGGACTGCCAAAAGAATGAAGAAATCTGTCTTGGAAGAAGTACAGCCAGAATGCTCCTTAGAAGCAAGGATGGTGAGACTACATCTCACATGCTTTGGACATGTTATCAGGAGGGATCAGTCCCTGAAGAAGGACATCATACTTGGTACAGAAAAGGGTCAGTGAAAAAGAGGAAGACCCTCAATTAGATGGATTGACACAGTGGCTGCAGTGATGGACCCAAGCATAACAATGATTGAGAGGATGGCACAGGACCAGGCAGTATTTTGTTCTGCTGTACATAGGGTCGCATGAGTAGGAACCAACATGACAGCACCTAACAACAAACAAATTTTATTTTTTTATAAAAATAGGAAGATAAGCAAATTCGTAGTATCTGCATCCCAAGGTGCCCTTCTGCGTGAGGTCAATATGAAGGTAGCTGCCTCTGACATTATGTGCAGCTTCAACCCACACTGGCCTCAGTGAATACAGAGCAGGTCTCTATCTCCTGGAGTGGCCAGGTCTTTGATTCAACCGTGGCTGTAAGTGTATACACCAAGTGATGATGATGACAATTATTTTTGTGCGTACCCTGAGCCAGGCACTTTATTCAGCCTTTGTATATACCTCATTTGAATACTCACTGGAGCCTTACAAGGTGGCTGCCATTATCTTCATCTTACAAATGAGAAAACTGAGGGTCGGATAGGTTAGGCTCCTTTCTCAAGGCCACACACCTACACAATAGAGCAGAATCTAAACTCAGGCCTGGCTGACTCCAGAGCATGGGTGCTCTGGTGTAGACTATGTGTGATGGTTAAGATTGTGTGTCAACTTGGCTGGGCCATGATCCTCAGTGTTTTGGCAGTTGTATAATGTTGTGATCACTTCCCTGTTGAAATTTGATATGTAATTATCCCCATAATGGAATCTGCTGAGTAGTACTTGTGGGGATGGGGCCTGTGGTGGCTTACTGCCCCCTCATCCTTCATCTCGCCACCTTCCACTACCTACTTGCTTCCTGCTTGCCTGGCAAAAGTTGTTGGCTTGTTCTGGATCCAGCAGCTGTCTCTTGTCTGACCTCTGGTTCTCAGGACTTGAGCTAGCAGCTTACCTGTCCGTCTTGGGATTCGTAGATCTTCACGGCCTCCAAGCAAGAGTCCTGCTACCCGGCCTACTGGTCCCCCTGCAGCTACATGAATCAGGAGAAACCTTGCAATGTTGCCTGAAGACGTTGGAATTCCTTGACCTTCACAGCCGTGAGTGGGAGCCCTGCCTCTGCTTCTGTGGCTCCATGAATTGGGAAAGGCCTCTATCCTGATCCAAGGACTTGGGACATTCCAACCCCTACAATTGCATGAGCTGTTTCCTTGATATAAATCTTTCTTTCTATATATATTTATACACTTTACTGGTTTTACTTCTCTACATAACCCAGCCTAAGACGCTATGTGATCCTGAGACTCCAGTATGTTGCTGTTCCTGTTGTTAGTTGCCAAGTTAGTCCCCAGCTCATGGGGACCCACGTACAATAGGACGAAATACTGCCCAGTCATGTACCATCCCCATAATCAGCCAGTGGTGGGTCAGGCTGTTGTGATCCATAGGATTTTCATTGGTCGATTTTTGGAAAATCACCAGGGCTTCTTCCTAACCTGTCTTAGTCTGGAAGCTCCCCTGTTCAGCACCATAGCAGCCCACAAGCCTCAACTGACAGATGGGTAGTGGCTGCACGTGAGATGTATTGGCCGTAAATTGAACCCAGGTCTCCCCCATGGAAGGCAAGAATTCCATCACTGAACCACCACTACCCTGTGAGACTCCCTTCTATAGGCAATGCCATGGGCTGCTATTGCTGTGATCTTTTCTGTCATTGCCTGAGGCCTCAGCCGGCATGGACATCATGAGTTGAAGTTGCTGTGGATTTGCTTACCTTCTTACTTTTTTTAGCAAGTGGAATTTTTACTTAACATCAGAGCTTATTTGGTACACATGGTTCATCACTGTATCTCCAGCACCTAGCAGAGTCCCTAGTACATTGTTGGTACTCAATAAACATTTGAGTAAATGAATGACTCAGTTGATTATTCTTGGCTGCTGCTCTACGTGGCAGCCCCTTCACTCATCTATTCTCTTCCATACCCTTCATCCACATTCTGCCCATGATATTCTTTCACTGTTGCTCTCATCCTCACATATCCAAACTTTAACATGTGTCTTTAGAATTTCTATCCCATGATTTCAAAAAAAGGCAGGGGGAGAGACTAACCATACACATTCGGTCTTTTCGTAGACTCCTGCCTCACCTCTTCACCTTAACTCAACCATGTTTTCCTGTGATGGATTGAACTGTGTCCCCCAAATATATGTGTTGTAAATTCTAACCCTTATACCTAAGGTTATAATCCCATTTGGGAATGGGTTTTCTTTGTTATGCTAATGAGGCAGTATTACTGTAGGGTGTGTTTTAAGTCAATCTCTTTTGAGGTATAAAAGCAGATTAAGCAAGCAAGCATAAACGGAGGGAAGACAGATGCCATGCCACATGAAGATCCCCAAGATACCCAGGAGCAGAAGCTGAAGAGAGACAAGGACCTTCCCCGAGAGCTGAGAGAGACAGAGTTCCCTTAGAGCCAGTACTCTGAATTCAGACTTCTAGCCTTCTAAAACGTGATAAAATACATTTCTGTTTGTTAAAGCCACCCACTTGTGGTATTTCTGTTATAGCAGCACGAGATAACTAAGACACTTTCCCTGCAGTCTTCTTTGGGGGAAGGGCATGTGTTTATACGTGCTCTGAGTACTATGGAATCACTGGGTGTAATTTTCACCAAGTAATTCTTAGTAGCCCTGGTGGCCCAGTAATTAACAACTAAGCTGCTAAACAAAAAAGTCGACAGTTCAAATCTACCAACTGTTCCTTGGAAACCCTATGTGGCAGTCTACTCTTCTAATTGACATGATGGCAATGAGTTTGGTTCTGGGTTTTAAGTAATTGTTGAATTTGAACTCTAACCATTCTACAACTACCACCTTTAAATCAGACTCTTATCATTGCTTCTCCATCTCCCTAGCCCAGTCTTTTCCTCAGAAAATCCATTCATCTGCTGGGGAAAACCTTTTGAAAACACAAACTCAATATTGCATCCCTGCTTAAAACTTTTTTGTAATTCCTAAACACCTTCCAAGGAAAAACACACATTGCTTTGAACGGCATTGTGCTCTCCATGCTCCGCCCCCACGATGCATGCCCCAGCCAGGGGGGTTATTTACATTTCACTGAAAAGACCAAGTCCCTTTATGTTTATGCTTTGGATATACCATGGTCTGCCAGAAGAATGAATAAATCTATCTTGGAAGAAGTGCAGCCGAAATGCTCATTAGAAGCAAGGATGTCGAGACACTATTTCAAATACTTTGAGCATGTTTTCAGGAGTGATCAGTCCCTGGAGAAGGACGTCATGCTTGGTAAAGTAGAGGCTCAGTGAAAAAGAGGAAGACCCTCAATGAAATGGAATGACACAGTGACTGCAAAAATGGGCTCAAGCATAACAACAATTGTGAGGATGGCGCAGGACCAGTTGTACACAGGGCCACTCTGAATTGGAAGTGACTCGACGGCACCGAACAACAACAACATCCCCGTGCCCAGATACCTCTGTGTCTTCTGTGTCTGTACCTTCTTTCCCTGGCTAACTCTCAGGGCTGTATTCCCTGGTGCCGTCAGAACACCTAAGCATTTGATTGTACCTACATCGTAGCACTTGTCCTACTTTTCTTTTTCCCTGTGTTTTGACAGTAATTAAATGTTCTCTTTATTCCTTTGTACTCAGTGCCCAGCATATAGCTAGCATTTATTAACTATGAACTATTTAAATATTTAAAGAGTGAAAGAAGTGCTTTCCAATATCTGAAAATCTGTAATCCCATGAAAAGTAACCACAGCTGAACTCATCATCTCTCTCTACCAGACTATTGCAACTGCTTTTGAACTAGTCTTCATTCTGTGTAAGTAGGATTTGAGTAGAAACAAAAGCACATACAAGAGCTGTCAGAGGAATTATTCTAGCATAGATACCTTCAACTCTTCCATAGTGCATCGGTTTAAGTTCAACGTCTTAACAAAGAGAAATGCCCTCCATGGTGTAGCGTTGGTGCCTTCTGTCTCCCTATTCCCTGGCTTACTTGATCTCTTTAAGACTGGGCTAGATGGCCTTCATGAGTGACCCTGCAACATCATAACTTCTTTTGCCCCTGTGTTTTATGCTAACTATTTTTTTTTTAAATCTGCAAATATGAAACTTAGAAGCTAAGTACTGCAGATCTGATGAAAGGCTTAATTGCCAAAGGCTTAATAATGGAAGATGTGGAACTCAAATAGTTTTTGAAAAAGAAAATATTCCAGATAGCTGGGAATAGAAGGAAAGCTTTTCCAGGATTTGAGAGACAGTGTACTTTTCATTTGCTTGTCTCTTCATTCGTTTGTCAAATATGTATTGAGCTTGAGGTTCCAACCCAAATCCACCTCCATCTCCAAGGCCAGTTCTGCCCCAGGACAGGTAAGTGACACTTGATTTTTACCAATGAATGTGATTATAGCAAACAATAGCTTCAATCTTCCACTAACTTGGGTGGTAGATATCGTTGCTCCCCTTTTACAAATGAGAAAGTAGGTACCAAGAAATTCTGACCTGCCCAAATTTGTGTAGCTATAAGGGCTAAAACTAAGACTTGAATGCAAATCTTCTAACCCCAATACCCAAGCTCTTTCCAGTACCTGCAAGAGCCATATGTCACATTTTGCCAAAAGTTATCATTACCTGTTGCCATAGAGCCATTTCCAACTCATAGCCATCTTATAGGACAGAGTAGAACTGCCCTATGGGGTTCCCAAGGCTATAATCTTTACGGAAGCAGACTGCCACCTCTTTCTCCCACAGAGTGGCTGGTGGATTCAAACCACTGACCTTTTGGTTAGCAGCTGAGCACTTAACCACTTTGCTACCAGGGCGCCTTTAAAAAAAAAACAACAAACTTGTTCCATCAAATCAATTCCAACTCATAGCAATCCCAGAGGACAGAGTAGAACTGCCTCATAGAGTTTCCAAGGAGCAGCTGGTGAATTCAAACTGCCAACCATTTGGTTAGCAGCCAACCTCTTAACCACTACACCACCAGGGTTTCCCACCAGTGTAACAGCTCTCCTTATTTCCTTCCTCTCCATAGCTCTTAACTACTGTGCCACCAGGGCTCCTTAAGTCCTTCCAAACTCCCTCCAGGATGGGTTTGGTTATTGTTGTTGTTGCTTTATTGTGGCAAGTATATATAACAAAACATTTACCATTTCAACATGTTTTGCATGTACAATTCAGTGACACCAATTACACTCCTTATGTTGGGCAACCATCACCACTATCCCTTCCAAATGTTTCCATCACCCTAACAGAAGCTCAGTGCCTTCTCAGCAATGACCCTTCTTTTCCTCTCCCTCCCACCCCTGGTAACTACTAATAAACTTTGATCTCTATACATTCATCATTAGTTGGTAGACTAGCTGTGTTCAGGTAGTTTTGATTACATATTATTTTGTCCTTGAATCAGGAAATCTATAAAGTGTCTTCTGACCTGAAAAGTAGATAATCTTCTCTAACTGGCGTATATGGCACCATCAATTCAGCCATAATTCAGCCACTGCAATCGAGTTGGTCCATCAAACAAACAATCAGGGTGTCATGGATTGAATTCCATCGACCAGAAATATCTGTCAGCTTGGCTAGGTCATGATTCCCCTTTTGTGATTGTATGATTGTCTAACCTTTTTATCTTCTGATGTGATTTCCCTATACATAGTAAATCCTACCACTATGATGTAATGAGATGGATCAGTGGCAATTATACTGATGAGGTCTACAAGATTAGGTAGTGTTTTAAGCCAATTTCTTTTGAGATATAAAAGTGAAAAACGAGCAGAGAGACATGGGAACCCCATACTACCAAGAAAGCAGTGCCAGGAGCAGAGCGCATCTTTTGGACCTGAGGTTCCTGTGCTGAGATGTTCCCAGACCAAGTGAAGGCTGATGCATCACAAGGAGATGCCAACACAGTCTCAAGTGTCCACCTGATATAATTAGCTCACTCTTTATCAGCATCTCTCTCCTACTCACTGTCCAGTGCCTTTCATGTCTGATGAGTTGTCTTCGGGAATGGTTCCTGTCCTGGGCCAACAGAAGGTTTGGGGACCATGACCGCCGGGATTCCTCTAGTCTCAGTCAGACCATTAAGTATGGTCTTTTTGTGAGAATTTGGGGTCTGCATCCCACTGATCTCCTGCTCCCTCAGGGGTTCTCTGTTATGCTCCCTGTCAGGGCAGTCATCGGCTGTGGCCGGGCACCAACTAGTTCTTCTGGTCTCAGGATGATGTTAAGTTCATGTGGCCCTTTCTGTCTCTTGGGTTCATGTGGCCCTTTCTGTCTCTTGGGCTCATAGTTGTCGTGTGACCTTGGTGTTCTTCATTCTCCTTGGATCCAGGTGGGTTGAGACCAAATGATGCATCTTAGATGGCCGCTTGTTAGCATTTAAGACCCCAGACGTCACATTTCAAAGTGGGATGCAGAATGTTTTCATAATAGAATTATTTTGCCAATTGACTTAGAAGTCCCCTTAAACCATGGTCTCCAAACCCCCGCCCTTGCTCCGCTGACCTTTGAAGCATTCAGTTTATCCCGGAAACTTCTTTGCTTTTGGTCCAGTCCAGCTGAGTTGACCTTCCATGTATTGAGTATTGTCCTTCCCTTCACCTAAAGCAGTTCTTATCTACTAATTAATCAGTAAAAAACCCTCTCCCACCCACCCTCCCTCCCCCCCTCGTAACCACAAAAGTATGTGTTCTTCTCAGTTTATACTATTTCTCAAGATCTTATAATAGTGGACTTATACAATATTTGTCCTTTTGCCTCTGACTAATTTCACTCAGCATAATGCCTTCCAGGTTCCTCCATGTTATGAAATGTTTCACGGATTCGTCACTGTTCTTTATCGATGTGTAGTATTCCATTGTGTGAATATACCACAATTTATTTAACCATTCATCCGTTGATGGACACCTTGGTTGCTTCCAGCTTTTTGCTATTGTAAACAGAGCTGCAATAAACATGGGTGTGCATATATCTGTTTGTGTGAAGGCTCTTATTTCTCTAGGGTATATTCTGAGGAGTAGGATTTCTGGGCTGTATGGTAGTTCTATTTCTAACTGTTTAAGATAACGCCAGATAGATTTCCATAGTGGTTGTACCATTTTACATTCCCACCAGCAGTGTATAAGAGTTCCAATCTCTCTGCAGCCTCTCCAACATTTATTATTTTGTGTTTTTTGGATTAATGGCAGCCTTGTTGGAGTGAGATGGAATCTCATCATAGTTTTCATTTGCATTTCTCTAATGGCTAATGATCGAGAGCATTTTCTCATGTATCTGTTGGCTGCCTGAATATCTTCTTTAGTGAAGTGTGTGTTCATATCCTTTGCCCACTTCTTGATTGGGTTGTTTGTCTTTTTGTGGTTGAGTTTTGACAGAATCATATTGATTTTAGAGATCAGGTGCTGGTCGGAGATGTCATAGCTGAAAATTCTTTCCCAGTCTGTAGGTGGTCTTTTTACTCTTTTGGTGAAGTCTTTAGATGAGCATAGGTGTTTGATTTTTAGGAGCTCCCAGTTATCTGGTTTCTCTTCGTCATTTTTGGTAATGTTTTGTATTCTGTTTATGCCTTGTATTAGGGCTCCTAAGGTTGTCCCTATTTTTTCTTCCATGATCTTTATCGTTTTAGTCTTTATGTTTAGGTCTTTGATCCACTTGGAGTTAGTTTTTGTGCTTGGTGTGAGGTATGGGTCCTGTTTCATTTTTTTGCAAATGGATATCCAGTTATGCCAGCACCATTTGTTAAAAAGACTATCTTTTCCCCAATTAACTGACACTGGGCCTTTGTCAAATATCAGCTGCTCATATGTGGATGGATTTATGTGGGTTCTCAATTCTGTTCCATTGGTCTATATGTCGGTTGTTTTACCAGTACCAGGCTGTTTTGACTACTGTGGCTGTATAATAGGTTCTGAAATCAGGTAGAGTGAGGCCTCCCACTTCTTCTTTTTCAGTAATGCTTTGCTTATCCAAGGTTTCTTTCCCTTCTATAGGAAGTTGGTGATTTGTTTCTCTACCACATTAAAAAATGTCATTGGAATTTGGATCGGAAGTGCATTGTATGTATAGATGGCTTTTGGTAGAATAGACACTTTTACTATGTTAAGTCTTCCTATCCATGAGCAAGGTATGTTTTTCCACTTAAGTAGGTCCTTTTTAATTTCTTGTACTAGTAGTTTGTAGTTTTCTTCGTATAGGTCTTTTACATCTTTGGTAAGGTTTATTCCTAAGTATTTTATTTTCTTGTGGGCTACTGTGAAGGGTATGGATTTGGTGATTTCCTCTTTGATGTTCTTCTTGTTGATGTAGAGGAATCCAAGTGATTTTTGTATGTTTATCTTATAACCTGAGACTCTGCCAAACTCTTCTATTAGTTTCAGTAGTTTTCTGGAGGATTCCTTAGGGTTTTCTGTGTATAAGATCATATCATCTGCAAATGGAGATAATTCAACTTCCTCCTTGCCAATCCGGATGCCCTTTATTTCTTTGTCTAGCCTAATTGCTCTGGCTAGGACCTCTAGCACAATGTTGAATAAGAGCGGTGATAAAGGGCATCCTTGTCTGGATCCCGTTCTCAAGGGAAATGCTTTCAGGCTCTCTCCATTTAGAGTGATGTTGGCTGTTGGCTTTGCATAGATGCCCTTTATTATGTTGAGGAATTTTCCTTCAATTCCTAGTTTGGTGAGAGTTTTTATCATAAACAGGTGTTAGACTTTGTCAAATGCCTTTTCTGCATCAGTTGATAAGATCATGTGGTTTTTTGTCTTTTGTTTTATTTATATGGTGGATTACATGAATGGTTTTTCTAATTAAACCAGCCTTGCATACCTAGTATAAATCTCACTTGGTCATGGTGGATTAATTTTTTGATATGTTGTTGAATTCTATTGGCTAGACTTTTGTTGAGGATTTTTGCATCTATGTTCATGAGGGATATAGGTCTGTAATTTTCTTTTTTTGTGATGTCTTTACCTGGCTTTGGTATCAGGGAGATGGTGGCTTCATAGAATGAGTTAGGTAGTATTCCGTCATTTTCTATGCTTTGAAATACCTTTAGTAGTAGTGGTGTTAACTCTTCTCTGAAAGTTTGGTAGAACTCTGCAGTAAAGCCATCCGGGCCAGGGCTTTTTTTTGTTGGGAGTTTTTTGATTACCGTTTCAATCTCTTTTTTTGTTATGGGTCTATTTAGTTTGTTCTACTTCTGATTGTGTTAGTTTAGGTAGGTAGTGTTTTTCCAGGAATTCATCCATTTCTTCTAGGTTTGCAAATTTGTTAGAGTCCAATTTTTCGTAATAATCTGATATGATTCTTTTAATTTCAGTTGGGTCTGTTGTGATGTGGCCCATCTCGTTTCTTATTTGGGTTATTTGTTTCCTTTCCTGTATTTCTTTAGTCAGTCTGGCCAAAGGTTTATCAATTTTGTTAATTTTTTCAAAGAACCAGCTTTTGGCTTTGTTAATTCTTTCAATTGTTTTTCTGTTCTCTAATTCATTTAGTTCAGCTCTAATTTTTATTATTTGTTTTCTTCTGGTGCCTGATGGATTCTTTTGTTGCTCACTTTCTATTTGTTCAAGTTGTAGGGACAGTTCTCTGATTTTGGCTCTTTCTTCTTTTTGTATGTGTGCATTTATCGATATAAATTGGCCTCTGAGCACTGCTTTTGCTGTGTCCCAGAGGTTTTGGTAGGAAGTATTTTCATTCTCATTGCATTCTATGAATTTCCTTATTCCCTCTTTAATGTCTTCTATAACCCAGTCTTTTTTCAGGAGGGTATTGTTCAGTTTCCAAGTATTTGATTTCTTTTCCCTAATTTTTCTGTTATTGATTTCCACTTTTATGGCCTTGTGGTCTGAGAAGGTGCTTTGTAATATTTTGATATTTTGGATTCTGCAAAGGTTTGTCTTATGACCTAATATGTGGTCTATTCTAGAGAATGTTCCATGTGCGCTAGAAAAAAAAGTATACTTTGCAGCAGTTGGGTAGAGAGTTCTGTATAAATCAATGAGGTCAAGTTGGTTGATTGTTGTAGTTAGGTCTTCCATGTCTCTATTGAGCTTCTTACTGGATGTCCTGTCCTTCTCTGAAAGTGGTGTGTTGAAGTCTCCTACTATAATTGTGGAGGTGCCTATCTCAGTTTTCAGTTCTGTTAAAATATGATTTATGTATCTTGCAGCCCTGTCACTGGGTGCATAAATATTTAAAATGGTTATATCTTCCTGATCAATTGTCCCTTTTATCATTATGTAGTGTCCTTCTTTATCCTTTGTGGTGGATTTAAGTTTAAAGTCTATTTTGAGGATAATGACTTTTTTACAGTATGAAGACCTTTGTAGTGTAGCATGATCAATGGGACTGCCCCATTTTAGCATTGAAATTCCCATGTCTCTGCAAATCCTTCTCTGGAATGCAAAATGTCCTAATGGTGATGGGTGTAGAAGATTGGGGAAAAATACAAACTCATACAGTGGCCCAAAAATTATGGACTGAAAGCAACACTTTTTAGTGTCAAGTGTATACAACATAGATTATCTACCTTTTATAGTCACTGTTGTTGTTTTCTCCCCTAATCACTGATGTTGGCAACCATTATTTGTAGTTCACAATAATGGGTCATTCATTGCTTCATTACTTCAAGTATAAGACTGAAGTGTGCAATTTAATGTATTATAATCACAAGTGTTAACAGTCCATGTTTTACTTTGCCTGTGGATTACTAGTGTGCTTTGTATTGAGATACTGTTAGTTTTATTTGTTAACACTGTGCCTTTTGTCACCATGTCTTCTAAATGTTCAGATAATGAAAATGAGAATGATTCCAATACCTGTCAACATGACACACTGAAAAAGAAGGCTAAATAACTGTGTTATTTTAATGACAGATGAGAGGACACATAAAACTGGATTAGGGAAGAAAATAGCCAAAAGAGAATATTGTACAATATGGGGAAAAGAATTTAGAATTGGGGGTGGTGGAGAAAGGAACCTGAAAGCACAGGGACCGAATTTCACACATTTAAGATTATATACAGACAGGTACTTCTAGATCAATCAAAAGGTTTATTTATTTATTTATTTATTTATTGTCTCCCAAAAAGACACCAGTGTTCATTGACAATACCAGCTGCTGGATTAGCTTGGGCATACCACATGAACAAATATACATTATCATATTGTTCCCTTGCTTTCTCCAAGAAACTAAGTAAAATTGCCTTTTCTGGTTCAGAGGTTACAACTAAAATGTCCTATGAGCACATAAAAGAGGAGAGGTTGTTAATAGGTGTGTTGGCCCCTTACAGGAGCGCTGATTCTGTCAGGTGTTACCACTGATCATGCTCTGTACAGCGTGTATAATGACGGGCCCAATTAAGGCAACAACAACAACGCATGTTCCCCTTAGCTCTTAAAATGGCGTTTCAAATCATCTTCTTGAAAATTATGAAAACTTTAGTGAAGCCACAAAAAAACATAAAACAAAAGGTTTTTGATATCTTGTACAAATATAACCTAGACTTTTCCCATCTGTTTGTGTATTTGGCAGGCAGTACAAATGTAAACTTTGGCAAATTCCATTGAGTCTAACTTCTTACCAAAGGAAAATGAAAAGATCTTATCTGCTAATTGTCTTGCATAACTCGTACCCAACACTGCCAAACAGGGGTGATACTGAGGCCTTTGTAATGAAAGTTTTGAGTCACTTTGACTTTCCTCAAAATATGCACAAACATGTCATTAACATATTTTACTTTACAGAAATGGAAGGAGGGGGCCTCCTTAGTAAAAAAAAAAAGTACCTAAATGATGGATATCATTGTTGTAGGACATAGAAAAATATAATTTTATGGCAAGTCAATATTTTAAAACCTTTTTTGTATGGTCTCCTTTTGGCAGATGAGGTAGATGTGGTACTTTTAAAAATATGTCCAGAAAGTCTTCGATACTCTTCCATTCAAGAAGTAGAGGTTAGTTGCCTTCTTCTTGAGTATGGATTGGATTCCCTTCCAAAGAATAGAATCTGGCAGAAAATGATAGTGTGTTACTTATGAGAGTTAGGCTCTTAACACCTAAGCCTGTGGTTTTGACCTGGGGTGCTCTGTCAGACTCCCTCTCTTGAATCACTCACTCTGGAGGAAGCCAGCAGCCATGTCACATGGACTCTCAGAATGACTACGGAGAAGCCCATGGGATGAGGACCTGAGGCCTGCCAGCAACCACGTAACAGAGCTTGGAAGTGGATTCTCCCCCAGTTAAGCCTTGAGTTGACTGCAGCCCAGTCCAGCAGCTTGATAGCAATCTTATGAGAGACCCTGAGCCAAACCGCCAGCTAAGTTAGCCCCAGGTAGAAATTGTGAGATAGTAAGTGTTCATTATTTTAACTGGCTACATTTGGGGTAATTTGCTACATGTCAATAGATAACTAATACAACGGACTTCTTTCTCTAAGAGAAAAACTACTACAGTTCCCTGTCATTCCTCCTGCACACTTGCTAGCATCTACAGCCCATCCTCCCCTGCTTCCCTCCTTCACAACAGAAGAGATGCCCCACTTGTCTAAGGCTAATCATCCCACCAACACTGTGAACCCATTTCCTTCTGCCTCCTCAGGGACCTCACCCTACCAACCAGTTCTTGCCTCTTTCCTGAATCTTTACCACCTCCAACTCTGCTTCCATTGTCACAGCATTTCAAGGTGTTCAAAATTTTCCCATAGCAAACCCACTCTTAACTGGCATTTCTCTCTAGTTACTTCTCTAGCTCTTACTCTTCAGGGTTGGACCTACTTAAAATAAGTATCTTTATTTCCTGAACTTCCATTTACCTCACCATCTCTGTTTTAGTTCATATCTCTTTCCTGAGCTTCATAAACTTAACTTCAGTAGCTTATTTTCCATCTTCCTTTGGATGTCCTACATGTATCTCAAACCCAAAATATTCAAAACTGAAATCATCTTCCTTCAGAAACCTGGTATTCCTGTTCTGTCTATCTCAGGAATAGCTCACCAGTTAAAGTGTCTGACACTTATTGTCATCTTCTTTGTCGGACATCCTGTGCCAACCCAAACTATCATCAAGCCCTGCCCCATGTACTTTCTTACTGTCTGGTGACACCATCATGTCCAGGACTAAGACATGATGAGCTACCCACAGTTCCTCGAACAAACCCTCCATAGTCTCTTACTCCTGAGGTTTTGAACATCTCCTCTCTTCACCCTACACTCTCCCCCAGCTAACTGAGAGGGCTTCCCTGAGCACCCCGGACTGAAATGGGTGCACTGCTCCTCATTCCCATAGCTTGTGGGGCTTACCCTTATCATACAACTTATCACGTTGTGTGATAATTATTTTATTTTGTTTGTCTGGTGTATTTTGGTTTGAGTTGTGTTCACTGCTATATCCCAACACCCAGGACAGTGCCTTTTACACAAAACAGATACACAATAAATGTTTATTTTTATTTATGAATAAGGTCATACCATTAATTAGGTACAGAGTTGCATGAAAGATTTAGTTCTCACTGGGTTACACAGTCCTTTATTTGATATCATAAAGGTATTGAGGAAAAGTAATAATTTATTCGACTGCCAAATCTGCTAGGAAAAATAATTACATGCACGGAAATGCACATTTTATGATTTTGGTCATAAAAGAATATAGTGAACCCTCAAAGAATTATCACTTATACTATTGTTAGCACTTTGCATTTCTTGCCCTGACTAGACAATTAAAAGACCTTGGGGCGAGGGAAGACTCATGTTTTACTTGTCAGTTCCTTGAAGCTGGAATACGACATCCTTTGCCTTGCTGCCCAGAGCACTGCAGCTGGAGCACTTCTTTAAATTCAGACAAACCCCATTGACAGTGCACTTCCATATTTCTCAAAATTATAGCTGGAAGTACTAAAATATATATATATATTGTAGTCACTAAAGCATTGTCTTAAGAATATTTCAGAGATGTTTTGCAAAGAAGACTTAAAGAATTGGGCTAACATTAGTATATACTATGTGAGCAAAGATACTTTTATTAGTATTAGTGGTTTCGCCTTAGAACTTTCCTAAGAAATATCTGATTTTAACTTGATTATCAGGTCAACTTAAAGTACATGGGCTAAGTAGTGCTCCCGATATATTTAAAAAAGTATTGTCATAGAAAGGAATTTTGGATAAGTTGGCCACTTTTCACATAGCATAAGCCAGTTGATTGCCCTCACAGATACTCAAAAAATTTTTTTTGGTGTTGTTATTGTTGTTAGGTGCCTTTCATATCAACCCTACGTACAAAAGAACAAAACACTGCCTGGTGCTGCGCCATCCTCACAATTGCTGCTCTTTGAACATGTTGTTGCCACCACTGCGTCAACCCATCTCATCAAGGGTCTTCCTTTTTTTTGCTGACCCTCTAGTTTATCATGCATGAAGTCCTTCTTCAGGGACTGGTCCCTCCTGATAACATGTCCAAGTAGGTGAGATGAAATCTTGCCACCCTCACTTCCAAAGAGCACTCTGGCTGTATTTCTTCTAAGACAGACTTGTCCATTCTCCTGGCAGTCCGTGGTATATTCAGTAGTCTTCACCGACACCATAATTCAAGGGCATCAATTCTCCTTCGGTCTTCCTTATTCATTGTCCAGCTTTTGCATGCATATAAGGTGACTGAAAATATCCTGGCTTAGGTCAGGAGCACCTTAGTCCTCAAAGTGATGTCTTTTCTTTCTAACACTTTAAAGAAATCTTTTAAAGCAGATTTACCCAATGCAATATATCATTTTATTTCCTGACTGCTGCTTTCATGGGCATTAATTGTGGATCCAAGTAAAATGAAATCCTTGACAAAGTCAATCTTTTCTCCATTTATCATGATGTTGCTTATTGGTGCCATTGTGAGGATTTTTGTTTTCTTTATGTTGAGGTGTAATCCATACTAAAGGTTGTAGTCTTTGGTCTTCATCAGTAAGTGCTTCAAGTCTTCCTCACTTTCAGCAAGCAAGGTTGTGTCATCTGCATAACGCAGGTTGTTAAGGAGTCTTCCGCCAAGAAGAATGATGCCACATTCTTTTTTATATAGCCCAGCTTCTCGGATTATTTGCTCGGCATACAGAATGAATAAGTATGGTGAAAGGATACTACCCTGACACACACCCTTCTTGATTTTAAACCATGCATTATCCCCTTGTTCTGTTCTAACGACTGCCTCTTGGTCTATGTACAGGTTCCTCGTGAGTACAATTAAGTGCTCTGGAATTCCCATTCTTAGCAATGCTATCCATAATTTGTTATGATCACACAGTCTAATGCCTTTGCGTAGTGAATAAAACACAGACAAATATCCTTCTGGTAAAGAAAGATCCTTTGGTGAGTTCTCTATAGTCCAATGTCTAACCCTCAGTGAACAGTCTCAGGAACTCCGTCTGTCTGGTACTCTGGCATTGATTTAACTTAGGAATTTTATTCAAGTTAAAAAAAAAAAAAAAAAAGCTCACAAAAAGCCAGCTTCTAAAACCAGAATGTTGTTGTAGTAATACTAAATAAAAGAAACAGTAATTGTACTGGATATTTCTTTCTTTGTAGAAAAACCTCATGGAAAGCCTAATTCTCAAGAGGTTGCTTGGTGACTATGGAATGGGATCAAGCAAAATGAAAGGATCAAATATTTGGTGGGGATCAGGTTCTGCTAATGGACGCTTTCATCTCTACAGCACAGGTTTACCTGTCAGAAGAACTGACAGGTCCCTTGTCTAAGGTCCCCTTCTTCAGAAAGAACTTCCATGACATGTTGCCAGTATCTGAATCTATGACTCTTCTATTTCTATGTTACCAAGGTTGATGCCCTTCGTGTACAATCTAATGCACATATTCTTCAGATATGTTAACTTTTTTAATTGGTTACAGTCACTAGTCATTTTGCCCTGTGAACAGTTTTCTTTAAGATGGTACAGTAGTCATTATATTGTCCCTTCTAGGCAAATAGTAGAATTGCACTTCATGGCCTTTTGGAGTTTGGTGAGGCTATGGGACTAGCTCTGACAAATAAATTGCAAGTAGAAACGACAGATGTCACTTTCAGACTAGAATATTTAAATATCAAATGTAGGGCTTTCGGCCAATATGGCACCATAGACAGAAGCACCACGCTGACTCTCTACAGCAAAGACCAAAAAAACTAATAATACAGAGATAAACATCATTCCTGGAGCTTGAAGCGTCAAATGAAGAGAGAAAGAACAGCCAAGCACTGAATGGAGTAGGAAACTGACAGAGGACAGAGAGCGAGGAGAGATACCTGTGGAGGGCCCCATCTCTAAAGCAGCACAGATCCGCCAGCTTGGACTCCTGTCAGGGACTGGCAGACAAGGATCACAGGAAAGCAGCTTCATGGAACTCCCAGCAGGAGACAGAGCACCCAGTAACCAGCGATACACACTTTCCCACCCTCCATTCCCTCCCTGCTGCCCTACCTCTGAGCTTCCTGGCTGGCTGCAGTGCCTTGGCAGGCAGGGAAGTGCAGCCTCCGTGCCACCTGGATTCACCCTACCCACGTTGGAGATGGGGGACAGGGATACAGGAAAGCAGCTTCACAAAGTTCCCAGCAGGAGACAGAGCACCAAGTTAGGAGAGAAATATGCTTTCCTAACCGCCCCCACTGCCTCCCCTTTTCGGCCTCCTCTGCTTCCAGCCTGCCAGCCACAGTCTCTTAGCATTGGCTGGGCCCCTGAGCTGGTGTTGGTTCTTTCCATCTCTTTTGGTTACTTCTGTGGATCCTACCACCTCCCCCTCCTTTCTCTGGAATACCTGGATCCCCGTGCCATTTTTGCTTCTTCTTGCAAGGCTGTGAAGCCATGCTCCACTGGGAAACCACTTTCCTGGCCCTACACCACGCTGGTGGGATCCATGGGCTTTTTTTTTTTTTTTGCCTTGTCTTGCTTTGTTCTGTTTTGTTTTTCTTTTCACAGCTTGGAGGCCCCTTCTAGCCGGGCTCCACTCCCCCAATCTGTGCAGCCTCATAGGTGGTATCCCTGGGGGCATTTCTTTTTTTCCTTCCTTCTTTCTTTTTTTTTTCTTTTCTCTTTCTATCTTTCCTCATTTCCCAGTTCTCATCTCTCTACACTTATCTTCCTTTCCTGTCTCTGAATACCTGATGCTGTGTGACATCTATACCCCCTCTAGCCAGGCTATAGCATGCAGCCTGGGAACCACTTCCCTGGTCTTAGCAGCCCCGCAAGTGGGACTCCGGGACACTTGGGGGCTTTTCTTTTCCAAATTTTTATCTAGTAATTTTTTTTCTTTCTTTTTCCCTTTCTCCATTTCTCGGTTTCTTTTCTCTCCACTCCAACAGCAATCTCCCTTAGCACTCTTTTTTTGTTCTTTCTTTCTTTGCTTGTTTGTTTTTAGATCTTGTTTCTCTCTCCTCTCTCTCCTCTTCCCCATACCTCTATTAGCTCCACACATCACAACCTTACCCCTCTTTCCTGCCTACCTGCACCATCCACTGAACATCACACCCCAAGCAGCACAGACATGGCCTATTGGAACCTGCCCAGCACCAAATCCTGGCCTGCACTGTCAACCTTATTACTTGCCACAAACAATTCATCCCAACCCCTCCTCTTCAGCTGGACCTGCCATGCTGCACCATAGCTGATTGGCTAGTCCTGCCCATTGGACAAGGAGGTGAAAAACATTGTGACTATGGAGGAGCAAACAATGAAGAACACACGGCCTGCCTGCTCAGACATAACCAAATAAAACAAAAAAAGATGGACAAAACAAACAAATCTACAATTAAGAAACAAAGAAAACAGCTACTGAATGTTCCAAAGACAGCAGACAATATCAAAACATATAAAAACAGGACAGGATGGGTCCAGTAGGTGTCCAAAATAAAACACCAGATGACTTTCCAGTAGAAGAAAAGGCACTAGGACTACCTGACAGGGAATTCGAGTCTCTAATATTCAGAGCAATCCAAGAGTTGAAGCAAAAAAGCAGGCAAAAATGAGGAAAAATAGATAAATTTATGGAAAAGGCAGACAAAATCATGGAGAATACAGAAAAAAAAATGGAACAATTCAAGAAAGTAATACATGAACAAAATGCCAAAATAAACTCATAACTAGAAATCACACAAAAACAACAATTAGAAATCCAAAAGATAAACAACAACTCCTCAGAAATGGACAGTGTCATAGAAGGGCTAAGGAGCAGGCCTGGAATGATGGAAGACAGAATCAGTGAAACTGAAGACAAACACTTGGATAAAACTCAGATTGAGGAACAATCAGAAAAAAGAAAAATGAAGAAACCCTGAGAATTATGTGGGATACAATCAAAAGCAAAAATTTTCGAGTGAGAGTTCCAGAACAGGGAGAGAAAATGGAAAACACAGAGAAGATCATTGAAGAATTGCTGACAGAAAACTTCCCTAATATGAATGATAAAACTCTGACCATACAAGGACCTCAACGAACACCATATAGGATAGACCCCAAAAGGAAAACACCAAGGCATATCATAATCACACTTGCTAAAACCAAAGACAAGGAAAAAATTCTGTGAGCAGCTCGAGAAAAACAAAAAGTCACAGAGGAGAAACAATAAGACTAAAAAAAAAAACTAGTTTTTTTTTTTTTTAAGCATTGATTATTTGGCAGAAACCAAGCAGGCAAGAAGGCAATGGGATGACATATATTTAAAAATGAAAGAAAAAATTGCAAACCAAGAATAAAATATCCTGCAAAACTTTTGTTCAAATACGATAGTGAAATTAGGACATTTCCAGATAAAAAGAAATTAAGGGAATATGTAAAAACCAAACCAAATTTACAAGAATTTTTAAAGGGAGTCCTTCAGTCTGAGAGCAAACATCAGACCACCGCCTGAATCTAGGATGCAAGATTGTGCCAGCCAGATACCAACCTAGGAAATGAACTCTCAAGGACTATCCAAAACCAAAAGAATTGCAACAGAGAACCAGAGAGGTTAATTTGTGAATGACAACAATGTCAGAACGATAATCTCTACAGCCTACAAGAAAATCCAACACCTCTTCAACAAAAAGACAAATAATCCAGTTAAAAAAGGGCAAATGATATGAACAGATACTTCACCAAAGAAGACGTTCAAGCAGCCAACAGACACATGAGGAAATGTTCATGACCTCTAGCCAACAGAGAAATGCAAATCAAAACCACAGTGAGATACCATCTCACCCCTGCATTACTGACATGAATCAATAAAACAGAAAATAACAAATGTTGGAGAGGATGCGGGGAGATCAGAACTCTTACGCACTGCTGGTGGGAGTGCAAAATGATACAACCATTTTGGAAAATGATATGGTGCTTCCTTAGAAAGCTATAAATAGAAATACCATATGATCCAGCAATCTCACTCCTAGGAATATATCCTAGAGAAATAAGAGTCATCACACGAATAGACACATGTACACCCATGGTCATTGCAGCATTGTTCACAATAGCAAAAAATGGAAACAACCCATCAACAGATGAATGGATAAACAAACTGTGATACATACGCACACAGTAGAGTATTACGCAAAGCTAAAGAACAAAGATAAACCTGTGAAGCATCACATAACATGGATGCATCTGGAGGGCATTATGCTGAGTGAAATAAGTCAATCACAAAAGGGCAAATACTGTATGAGACCACTACTGTAAAAACTCATGAAAAGGTTTACACACAAAAAGAAACAATCTTTGATGGTTACGAGGGTGGGGAGGGGGTTAAAAAAAAAAAAAAAAAGAGGGGCAGGGATGGAAAAACACTAAATACACAATAGATAAGTGGTAACTCTGGTGAAGGGTAAGACAGTACACAGTACTGGGGCAGCCAGCACAACCTGTACAAGGCAAGGCCATGATAGCTCCATAAACACAGCCAAACTCCCTGAGGGACCAAATTGCTGGGCTGAGGGCTGTGGGTGCTATGATTTCAGGGAACGTCTAGCTCAATTGGCATAACAGAGTTTATAAAGAAAATGTTCTACATTCTACTTTAGTGAGTAGCATCTGAGGCCTTAAAAGCCTGTGAGCGGCCATCTAGGACACTCCACTGGTCTCACCCCTTCAGGAGCAAGGAAGAATGAAGAAAGCACAAGGCAAAGATTACTCCAAGGGACTAATGGACCACATCTACCACAGCCTCCACCAGACTGAGTCCAGTACAACCAGAAGGTGCCCAGCTACCACCACTGACTGCTCTGACAGGGATCACAATAGAGGGTCCTGGACAAAGCTGGAGAAAAATGTAGAACAAAATTCTAATTCAAAAAGAAAGACCAGACTTGCTGGCCTGACAGAGACTGGAGAAACCCTGAGAGTATGTACCCTGAACGCCCTTTCAGCTCAGTAATGAGGCCACTCCTGAGGTTCACCCTTCAGCAAAAGATTGAACAGACCCATGGAATAAAACAAGACAGGGTGCACCAGCCCTGGGTCAGAGACTGGAAAGTAGGAGAGATCAGGAAAGCTGGTAATAGGGAACCCAGGGTTGAGAAGGGAGAGTCATGCAGTTGTTATCAGTGTCATAGAACAATGTGTGTGCTGTTTGATGAAAAACTAGTTTTTTCTGTAAACTTTCATCTAAAGTTAAATAAAAATAAATAAATAAATATCAAATATTAGTTCTCATTCTCTGCCAAGATATTCAACAATAGACAGTGTTCCAGGCCGTGCCACTCCGGGTCCCAAAGAGAAGAAAATGTGGAACACAGGTCTCCAGATAACTTGTGAAGAAAATACACCACAAGCAGAAAGCAAACCTTAATATCTAAGCTACAGAGATTTTTGGAGTTGTTTTTCACTATAGTAAAACTTACCCTATCCTAACTAGTAAAATGGCATTATACAGTAAAACTTGAAAAAGCTGGAAACTGTGTAAGGCAGAAACCTGTCAGAGAAGGAAAACGCAAATATTTTCCACTAAAACAAGTGAGAGAAAAGTGATAAAACTGTCAAAGGCAGAAAACTTGTGAGGCCTGGAAAAACAAGGCAGTCCTATCAAGTTCCACCTGTCACAGGTTTCAATGTGTATTTTACCAGTGTTATTTAGGTTATCTCTGAAAGCAGAGGGCACCACTAAACTTCTTCAGTTTTTGGCAAATACCTCACTATTGTTTGTCTCCATGTATCACCTACAAAGTCATAAATAAAGAGTAAAATTCTATACACTTTTTTATGAAGATAGAGGACACTGACCCACCTGACCTCAGCTCTGTGTATATACTCCAAACTGTCACAAAAGACTCATTGCTTCAACCATTCTCCTCAACTTGTTACTGCCAATTAAGTCAGAATTCTCAAACAGAATCTCATCTGCCATGTTGTTTTATCAAAGGATTTAAGGGTCAGGGCTCTGGCTGAGACCGGGTCAAATGAGTGTTTGTTGACTGTTTGGCTAGAGAGGTTTGTAAAGCTGTTGGGCTGGTACCTTGTATCTTGTATATGGCATAGTGTATCTTTTCCTTTGACCACCAGCCTTGACCATCAACCCAGACTCAGATTTTAAAAAACCCGTTGACATAGGGTGGACTCCAGTCACCGTGACTACTCACGTATCAGAGTGTAACGGTGCTCCACAGGGATTTCAATGATTGTGACTTTTGGAAGCGTATCACCAGGGTTTTCTTCCAAGGTGCCTGTGGGTAGATTCCAACCACCAGTCTTTTGGTAGTAACCAAGCTCTTGACCATCTGCACCACCCAGGGACTCCAAGTACCTGAGTAAGAGGCAGGCTGTGCAGCCAGCTTCCTGGGGCACTAGGCTTAATGGGGCACCAGGCTTAATTGGGTGCCAAACTCTATATGTTTCAAAAATTAATCTGATGAACATACTATCAAAACAAGCTAAGTGTTCAGTAGTTAACATAAGTTTAATATAGGTGGTCCCCAACTATGCGAGGTGACGCATTGTCGTCAGTAGAGTGTGAAACTCTGCCGTAGAAAATACCCTAGTATGTAAGCAACTAATTACTGCTCCAACCTCGCATGGAAAGTTCACCACTAGGACTCCAGAAGACTTAGAAGTCGTGCGCCCCCGTGGAAGGCCCGTGAGCACCCTGAAAGCAGGTGGGACGGGAGCCGGGCGCCACTGGGCTACAGTGCTGGTCGTGGCGGGAGTTATTGGGGAACGTTCAGTGACAAGGGTCTGTATTTTATTACATTCTTTCCCTCAATTCGCCAATTTGTTATTTGAAATAAAGCAAACAAATCAGTAGGCTTTTTCTGGTGCTCTTTTATTAAAGTATTTTTATTATTTTATGAAAGGGCACAGCGGACGCCCTCTGCTGGGGGTGAGAAAATATCTTCCCCTGGCCCCTCCCAGGCCCTCTGACACGGGGCAAGGTTCAGTCTTCCGTGAAGGAGAATTCTGTGTGCCTGGAGATAATTAAGCAAGGTCGCTGGAGTTGTCCACTCCCCGTCCCCGAGTGGCACCTCAGCAGCCCCATCGTTTTCTCATCTGTCTCTGTGAAAGAAATGAGAATGGGGAAGATATCTTGAAGGGGACCTTCCAGATCAAAGACTCCCAAATTGCTACACTTGAGTCAGGATGCTGCTCTCACTGACTTTGTGAGAAAGCTTTAGCTCCCTAGAGATACAGAAGTAGATTAGCAGGCATTCTGGATAAAGCACTTTAAAGCTGTGAGCACTACAGAAATGTATTTCTCAGTTTTAAAACCAGTGAACCCAGTGCCGTCGAGTCAATTCCGATTCATAGCGACCCTATAGAACAAAATACAACTGCCCCATAGAGTTTCCAAGGACTGGCAATTCATAAATTAGAAGTGTAATCAAGGTATACATTGTCTTTGATGTATGATTTTCAATGTGATTGTCTTCAATGTTATAATTATATAAGAAAAACTAGCTTCTTTGTCCTTGTGGCTTCTTGCTTTTCGTTAAATTCCTTTGAGGTGACTTACTTAGATGCTGCAGAAATTAAGGCTATAAATAACATTCACTGCAGAAGAGAGAACTGCTGGGCTTAAGGCCTTGGGCAAATTGTCACCAAGTACAAAGCCCTTCACCTGGATGTCTCTGGTCACCATCCAGCCATGCTGGCAGCCTGCACAAGACTCAGCACCTTGTCCCATCACCATTCTGTCCCATCACCACTCTGTGTAAGGGATGACTTGAGGATTGCTTTAACATTTGTCAGGGGATTCACACAGTAAAAGCTACTGTTTCATGACTGTAATAGAAATTTAGGGCTACGGTGGACCAAGGATCCAGAAAATCTTGAATTACAGGGGAACTTAAAAATAATCTAGACTAGCCTCTAAATCCATGAGAAATCTGTTCCACAGTATCCCTGACAAGCAATATGTTGAAGGAATTGGGTCTTATAAGCAATAGTTAACAGCCATGATGGCTAACTTAATTAACTGCTTATTATGAACCAGGGAATGTGGTCAAAATTCTCATCAAAATCCTCTGATGAAAATACTTTCAGGGTCCCCTAGGGCCTTGAGGATTAGAATAGCTAAATAATTTACCCGTGAGCTTAGAACACTTGGATCCAACTCTATGTCAGTTTCCAAATTTCACGATCATCATTTACGTTGCTTCCACCAAGTAACCATTTAAGATTTTGAAGATGAGAGTTTTTGTTTTAAGAAGATGACTTTTGTAGCATAGAAGTAAGAGTTTATAAAAAGCCAGAGAAAGCCCTAATGTAAAAAAGAGAGAAGAAACAGAACTAAAGCATCTTATCAAAGTCTAGGTAGAAAATTAATTTGAAAATAAAATTTGCACAAAATTTTAACATTTGAGTTTAACAGTGAGTAAAGGGAACTCTCACTGAAATTCATGTAATTGATTTTTGTAATTACTCTGCTGTGCATTTCCCATTGACTTCGTACCTTTACATGATAGATTTCTTTATAAATAAGATGTTTGTGCTTTTTCATCAACTGGTTTTTTATTATTCCTTGGTGGTTCAATTTATTTTATCAGCATTCCATTTACTTCAAGGAATCCTATATTCAAGGCTCACCCTGACCAAATGTCACCCTCACTGACAATTTTAAAGAATATGCATTTCATTTTAATCTCATAGCTGCCAAAGTTGCTATGTTGAGGATAAGTATTTTTTAAAACGCAGATTTGAGCTCTTCTTGTTGATGACAACGGATAAGTTAGGAGCACTGCTAGTGGTAAGGAGAGGCTGAAAGTGCTCCATCCCTTGGGCAGTGAGTGCCGTATCCCTCCAAGGGACAGACAGATGGCTTTACCTGGTTCCTTTAAATCAACTATTGGCCCTCAGCAGAGATCTCTCTCTCTCTCTCCTTCCTTCTCTCCTTTCTTCCCTCTCTGTTTACCACCCTCTCTTACTCTCTCCCTCCCTCCCTTTCTCTCTCAAATGTCATATCAAAGAAGGATAAGCAGTAGTAAATGGCTCAGTTCAGGGGAAGCATTCACACACATCGAGTTCAAAGAATAGGCCCTTTTGACATGGGATCAGTATTGTCATCTCAGTTTTAGGACAGGAAATATGATGGACTTGGTTTTCACGCATGATACAGACAGGCAACCAGCACGGTTAACTTTTTAAATGAAGTACGGCAATGATTTTTCATGGTGTTAGTCTGCACTGTTTGGAAACAAGGTTGGATAAACGCAAATTCTCAAGACAGAAGTCAGGCAAAGATTCTAGAATCACTAATAAATTGTGAGTCACTCAATTTATCTTTAAATAGTAGTCATGGTGTCTCAGGCTGCTGTGATATCATATAAACCCAGAGAGAAGAGTGGGAAATTGTTTCTTGGCTGGGGCATATTGGAAACTGATACCTTTTGGGACCCATAAGAAATAAATAAATGCCTCTCCAACTGTCTTTCCACTAGTAGGTCAAATATATAAGAGACCATGTGAAACTATATTACTACAGCCAGCAAATACTTGGTTTTGTCCTTATGAGTTGTTCCGCTGTCTTCATATTTTAAAAGAAATGTTCGCTTTTCCTAAATAAATCCAAATATAAATGACTCCTTTGACCTGTTCAACCAACCAGCAAACTTAGTGAGAAAATAATATCTCAAAAACCACTTGAACAGATAATGAAGATACCTGTGATACTATCCAGGAATTTCAACCCCAAAATCCTTGCCTAATCCACAGGAGTATGGGAGGAAATGGACAGGGTTGGGTTCAAGTATTCTGAGCTCTCAGGTAAATCATTTAGCTGTTCTAACCCTCAAGGCCTCGTTTGTAAAATGGGGACACTCCCAGCCACAGCTGATGGGCACAAGGGCAACAACTGACCTAAGTCCACAAGCTCATTTCCTTGTGTACTCTATGAGACAGAGTTAACCCAGGCCTACTCTGGTGGCCGACATTCTCAACTACAAAACTAAATGCTGTCCACAGTCCTATATTCTGATGTGCAAAAAAGATAATCTATGGCGAAAAAGAAAAAAGAGGCCGAAAAATGTGGGAAAGGGGAAAAAAAAATCAGTGGTAGACCAACAGAGCCCTGAGGCATGTCGGTCTTCAATTTCATTTGTTTCCGAGAGTCAGATGCATCCAAGCAAGCCCTTCAATGGTTTTGGTTATTCAACTTTTTCTTGAAACCTGTTAGATAACCCAGAATGCATTCAATAAAATGCCCTTTTAATTTAAGCTCTTTGTAGTTTGGTTCTCCTAGCCTCCAATAATAGTTTCAATTTTTGTGCCCATTAGAAAGTTTAGATTTTGTTGAAGTAACAAAGGAACTTCAAATGGCTTTTAACTACTAAGTTTTATTTCTTAATACTATACAAAAAAAAAAAAGTTGTTTTTTTTTTTTTTTTATACATCCGGTGTGGATTGGTTTAGGGCTCTGCTTCTCATCATCTTGCAACACCAGAATTTCTAATACGTTAGATTATGGTTATTACGTATGTTACACAATTTTCAACCTTGCTATTGTGCTGTTTGCACATTAACCACTTTGGTGTCAAAACCCAAAAACTTAAATACATTTATCTTCACATTTAACCTTGGCATTAGGTTCATTCAAATATGTGGGAAAAATTCACTGCTGCAACCATCTCGTTTTCCTAACTAGTACACTCTAGCCAAGAGTGTGATGGTGCCGTTACACCAGGACTGTTCAGCACGGCTGACCTAACTGCTGAGGGGCTGAGCATTTGGACCACACGACAAAACTAGTAGCACAAGAGATTTCTCCTTGCTTCAGTACTATATCTGATCAATATATAAACCTAACCCATAGGCCATCGAGTAAATTCTGACTCACAGAGACCCTATAGAATGGAGGAGAGCTGCCCCATCGGGTTTCAAGGCTCAAATATAGCCACGATTGTGAGGATGGTACAGGATCGGGCAGTGTTTCATTCTGTTGTATATAGAGTCACTGTGAGTCGGAACCAACTCGACAGCTCCTAATAAGGACAACCATCTTTACAGAAGCAGCCTGCCACATCTTTCTCCCTTGGAGCAGCTGGTGGGTTCAAACCACTGACCTTTTGGTTAGCAGCCAAGCATTTTAACCACTGTGCCTCCAGGGGTCCTTTGATCAATATATACCGAAGTTGATTTTGGTAACATTGAAATGTGGGTGTGGTAATTATTAGAGCTATTGCCCAAATATTCCTAGCTTTTTTTTTTTTTTCTACATTCTAGCCACATGGTAGAATTTCACTTCCAGGCCCCTTTGAAGTTGGGTAGGCCTGTGACTGTTTCTGGACCCTAAATTGTAAACAAAGTGAGACCCTCAAGAACATTCTTTCTCTTTGTCACAGTGACCAGCAACATTGAGATGGGGGCTGCTCAACCAGCCTGTTCCACAGTGAGGAGATGAGAAGCAGACTCTCCAGCCAATCTACATAGGACCTACAGAGTGAGCAAGAAATGAAACTTCGCAGTCACAAGCTATCTGAAGTTCCTTTGTAACTTAAGCAAAATCTATACTTTCTAACTGATACAGAAATTGAAACTGAATGCCAGTGGGTCAAGATGAGTACATCTATAGCCAACGCGGACACCACTGTAACCAGACCTCGTGTCAATACCACTGCATATCATCACCTGATATAGAAAAAAAGAGATGACCTCAAATTACCTAGAGACCCCAGACTTTTAGCTTCAGGAAGGCCATGTCCAAATAAAAGTTTTGGTTTGTCTCCCATGAGGAAGCACAAGACGACCTTGTCTTTTGGGAGGGGGAATAAGCCAAATATTTGCTCACCAGAAAAGTGCACTGTGGTGGCCATTAGTGCTGTTGGCCAAGTATTACTTGCACTCAAGTTTCGGGTCCACAGTAGGATTTCATCCCTTGGCCTCCTCGTGGCTGGGTGGGCCCATATAAATAGTGCCAACCAATGAGTTGAGAGCAGAAATGACTTTGCCATTTCAGGTGTGGGACAAACACAGTACCACCAGTGTTTGAGATGGTGGCTGCTCCATGAGCCTGGGCCCCAGGGTGAGAAGATTAGAAACAGAGCTCCCAACCTACCTGTTATAGATATATAAATCTTTGCTGATATCAGACAGCAAGAATTGTTTTGTTGTTGTTACTAATGCAACATAACCAGTCTTCCTGGCTGATACAATTTTAAAGATTCAAAACCTCAAACGAGCACCTACTATATATTGGGCACTGTGAGCAGATAGAAAGATGAGCTACTAAAGATTAAAGGCACTTAATTTTTTCAAGGAATTTCCAATCTTATAAAATTGAGAGCCATATAAAGCAGTGGTTTCCATACTTGACTGTGCATCAGAATTACCCATGGAGATTGTGCACCCTGCCCCAGACCTACTGAATCAGAATCTTGGAGTTAGAGGGGGATGAGTTACAAACGGAAATGTGTGTACATTAATAAGCCCCACTAGTGCTGTTGGTACACCTAGGATTGAGAGCCTCTGATTGAGATCCATGATGAAATGCTTTTAGCCACAGAACTCCTTCTTCCAACAGCATCCTATTCAGAATCTCAAGATGTAAAACGCAAACGTAAATCTACTGTGGTTGAGTGGAGTATGAGACCCATTGCCCCAACCTCACAACTAATGAGGAGTACACAGAAAATTGAAATACCTGTCTCCTTGCAGTGCTTTTTCCACGACAACATTTGGAGTGGAGGGAGTTTTATTAGATGTTCAAGGGCTAGAAGTGGCAGTGGGAGTAGAAGAGGATAAGAAATGAGTTTATTAGAAAATATCATTCCAGAGTGTCCCAGGCCTTCTAGCATAACCATTTGGTGGCTTTTAGGACCTCAGTCTCACACTAGGAGAGCAGGGTTTCTAGGGCACTGAACTGCATCCACTTCTCCAGCCAAGAGCATGAGTCAGCCCACAGCAGAGAGCACTACCGGCCGAGACTGCAAGACAAGCCAGCTATGCAGGTCTTTTCCTTTTTTCTGCTCTGAATTTGCAGGTTGATCAGCATATTTTTCAACAGAAGAAAGGTTCTGGAGTCTGGCAGGCAAAATCTACAGAGATTAATGGCCCTTTTAGGCTGGGACCTAATTAATTGACTAAAATGATGAATGTGTCCGAGAGCTGCGGTTTGCTGCTCCAAGGCTCACCGAACACACCCACATCAAGGTAATCATCAAGTCATCTGGCTCCTTGCCCCAGTGGAGAGCACGTTGCCCTTACTCTCCAATTCACAGGATAGACATTCCATTGAAAAGCTCAGAATAGAAGAAGAGCCTCTGACTAGACTTCAGAGCTTCCTGTCCCCAGGGGAGTCTGAGGAAATGGGAAATCTTCAGCTTGGCTCAGGGCTAACACAGTGCATATCAATGAGGCAACCGCTTATATCTCTGAGCTCCCACAGTGCCATGTGTACCTGTCCACGGGACTCATTCACGTCAAGTGACTGACTATCTGAAGTTGAAAGAGCACTGGACTAGGAGTCAGGGCAACTGGCTTAAGTCCTAAGGCTCTTAAAACAAACTTGGCAATTCATTTGACACCTTTGGACCTCAACTTTCTTACCTGTGAAATGAGGGCCTGGCACTAACATCTGGGACTCTACATCCAGGTATTTAACATGATCAGTACCAAAACATCTGGACAGATGCACACATCCATGCCCGATTGCATCCTTCAGGTCCAAAAGGCATTAGGTAAACAGAGACTGGATGTTCTCATACATGCGACTGGAGTATATTGACACAGTGTCCCCTGCCTTGCAGGTATTTGTAAATTGCATGATTTTTGTGAATGCTTATTTATCTGTTACTTCCTGGCAGAGCTGGGCTGCAGTGTGAATCATAAATTCTGGAGGAAGCATCTCTCTGCTCTGATGGAAGAGAGAAAAGAGATCAGCATGGTGGAAGAGGTCAGGCAGTCATTTATTTCTTTACATCGTGGCCTCCAGAAAATACTCCTGCTTGGATCCTAACTCCAATGCTACTGCCTGTTTACCAAGAGCCTTGGTTGAGGGACCAGTTATCTGGTCTATGGGAAGGCTTCACGACAGGCTTTTACAGTAATGATACACCATTCCTCCAGGTGATTCTGGCAAGGCCTGTTTCAAGTGCTAAGCTTTGCAACTATTCCTACTGAAGCTTGAGTACACAATAAAGGAAAACACCAGATATTTCTTTCTCTAGAACTTATAGGTAGGAATGTGATTGTTAGATAATTGCCATTTTTCTGTGACCCTCATATAACTGCAAGGAGCTAAAGGTGAAGATTACTGCTCTGGGAATAGATTTCAAAATTCATCAAGCTGGTTGGTAGGTCTACACGTGCTTGTTACATCAGACTTTATAAATTTTTTGAATGCTTAAAATATTTCTTAGAACATTTTTAACCCTTTGAGGATAGTATAGACAATGCCGTTGAATGAAAGGTCACAGAAGAAGAAACAATTAGAAAAAGCAGTTGAGGCAATTAAAAAAAGCTTATGAGAGATGGATGCATTTAAGATGGGCTTTGTTTGATAGATGTCTGGTAGGAGGAAGTCTGAGCATGGAGGCATCCAGGTGAATAGCCTGCTAAGGGAATGGGAAACAGAAAACCTCACTGGAAGAATGGATAGCAGTCTAGTTTGGTCAGAGTTCAGAACATACAAGGCACTCACAAAACAGAAATAATAGTGTCAATAACAATGAAGACATTTTCTGGTTTATCATTATTACTATTCTAAAACACAAAAGTGAGTAAAAATTTAAGTATGGGTTTCTGTTAGAGAGTTAGTTACTCACACAGGTTTAAAAATGGCATATTTCATTTAACTACCTCAAAATGGCTCTTCTTCCAATCTTTTCGGTCTGAATTAGAGGTGCCACCATTCACCCATTGTTCAAACCAAAACAAAAGAATCACTCCAGATTCCCCTTTTCCCTCCCCTCTTCCTCCCAACACATCCAACCCATCAGTCAGTCCTGTCACCTCCATGTCTGAAATATTTTCTGAATCCAACCACTTCTCACAATCTCCTAATCCAGGGATGGCAAAATTTTTCTATAGTTTGCAGTAATTTGTCTACACACTTCTAATCCAATCCTTCATCATTTCTCGTCTTTAATATTTGCATACTCTCATAAAGTAGTCCCCCGACTCTAATTTTCCTCCTCTAAAAAAAAAAAAAAATTTTTTTTTTATGGCCCATTCTGCTCACAGCAGCTAGAGTGATACTTTTGAAATAAAATCAAATTACCTTGCTTAAAAACCTACAAGGACTTCCCATTAAAATAAGAAGATAAGAATCCCATGATCTGGCCCTGCTTTCCATTCCCACCTTATCGGCTCCAGTCTCCCCTTTGCTGATAAGGACACTCTCGTTACACTGCACACGTTCCTGTTCTCTGAACAATCTAAGCCCTTTCTTGACTGAAGCCTTAGCCCTTGCAGTTCTCTGGGCTGATTGTCCCCTATCATTTACACCAAATATCACCTCCTCAGAAAAATCTGGTGGCCAGCTTGGTGAAAAGACTCCTTTGCACACCTACCCCTCCCAATTGCTTTATGGCACATTAACCTGGTTAATTTTTTCATAGCACTTAACAACAGTCTGAAATAATTTCATTTCTTTATTTGTTTACGTATTAAAGTATCCTCTGTGTCTGTAAACTCCACAAGGGAAAGGATTTTGCCTCATTTGTTGGTTTATCTGTAATGACTGTGGTAGTACTGGACACTCAAAAATATCTCTTAATGAAAGGAAGAATGAATGAATGAATGGTATTGAATGTTTGAGGATGAGACTCAATACCCAAGCTTCTCTGTATCCTCTGTGTCCTTTCATAATTATTCTACACTCTCATTGTCAACAAATGTTTGAAAACCTTTTTAAAGGCATCGGGAGCTATATTGGACACTATGAGATTTTAATCAGGAAAAGGAATATGTGCTAATAACTTAGCTGTCTAATTAATGCTTCCCTTCCCAGTATCATGGCTAGGAGTGATTCTAACCTCAACAAGGTCAAACCCTGGGACAAGTGGAAGTGGGGATTTTTCTTTTTTTGGTTGCTGTGAGTCAGAATCAACTCAGTGGGAACAAGTTTTTTTTTTTTTGGTTTTTATAAATCTTTGAAGATCATTCAAAATCAACAGAGGGTGGACCATGATGGAGTAGGAAAAGGTCAAGTAAATTATATGTGACGCATGTAAGTTATAGTTTATTGTACCAGACCTGGTGTTCCAAATCTGGCTAAAGGATTGCTTTAATTTGGCTGGAGTCTATTGGTAAGTGGTAGAATTAATTTCAGGTTGAGAGAACTCTCTTTGTTTCTCTGTGCCCTTTCTTCCAAAGGGAGCTTAATTGTTCCTTCTAATTTATTTCTAACTATATATACTTAGCAAAATTAAAAACAAGTAGGTGTGCTATATAAGGAGACCTCAGATGAGCTACAGCCTAAAATAGCATTCTTTATTTCAAAGGCAGTGTTTTGAGAGGCCTAAGCAAATCTCAGATGAGTCCATAATAGAGAAGAGGAAACAGTGAAATCTGGACTGGCCTTAAAGGTCCATAAGACATCTCCACCACTGGCGATAGGTCAACAGGGCCCTCTAACGGCACTGACGGTGGTGTACCTGCTCAGTCTTACCAGGAAACCTGGAGCATAGCAAAGGAGCACAGTTTCTCATTAAGAGCCAAAGATCATGAATTACCAGGTCCTGGGATAGAAATGAGAAATGTCTGGTTTGAATTGAGTGAACAGTATGCTTCAGGGCTTTGCACCTCAGGTTGTCAATGGCAGTGACATATTTCAGGTTGTCCCAAGCTGTGAGCAAAATTCCCCTGGAAGAACATTTGTGTACTTAGGGTCAGCTACTTCAGGTGAGTCCTTGTACTAGATATGTCCCCAAAATACCTCCACCAGGTAAGCTTCTGTGGTTACATCTCCATAGAGCTAAAAAAGGAGTTTTGTTGACTGAATCATCCCAGTAGCTGCCTCTGATCTACTTGGAAAGGGGGATCTGTGTGGTGGTTTCTGAAGTGTCTGGTTTTTTTTAACTGCTTTAATGAGGAACTTAGAAAAGAATTACCTCAAGGAATGGTCTTTTCTTCATCATATACAATTCCTAATGTCATGCTGAAATAATACCCCCAAATTGGAGGGTACAAATCTGTTTTTTGGCTATGTTTATGCAACAAGAAGCCTGGTGTTCTATGCAGACTTCTGGGCTGCAGGCTGGGAGCCTCAATGTCAGGACTTTGTCCCTTCCTGTGCTAAGACCAGAGTTGGCAGAGGAGTTCTACTATTTATCAAAGGCACCGACCTCTTAAACGTGCCACGCAGACATCTAAATCTTATTCTCTCTTAAATTTCTAACGTGCTACTTCAGATGTGATTCAAAGGTGGAAGTACACAGGCAAGAAAGAGCAATGGTGCAAACCATCTGAATGCATTTATTCTATTCACTTACTAAGATTAGATAATGATTCATACTCATAAAAACAAAATTCAAACAATGCAAAAATCAGTCTCCTTCACACACTAGTCTCCTAATTGCCCAATTTTTTCCTCTGAGAAATCCAATATTATCAGCTTCTTGTGTGTCCATGCAGAGAGAGCCTGTGCATATAAAAGCATTATTTAACAATTCAGATGGTAGTATAATGTACACACTCTTCTGCGCTTTGGCTTTTCATTTAATAATATACCTGGAAAATAATTTTATGTCAATAGGAGGTCTACTTTATCATTTTTAATGGGTGTATTGCTGTACAGATATATCTGTTGTATGGAAGTATCGATTTATTTAACTAGTCTCCTATTGATGCACAGTTAAATTGTTTCTAGTATTTTGTTATTACAAACAATGCTGCCACTTCTATATCACAGCGGGTATAATTTTGAGTCACCACCTGTCTGTCAGTCTGTCATACTATAGTGGTTTGCGTGTTGTTATTATGCTGGAAGGTATGTCACTGGTATTTCAAATACCAGCAAGGTTACCGATGGTGGACAGATGTCAGCTGAACTTCCAGACTAAGACTAAAAAGGAAGATCTGGAAATCTAATGAAAACCTTATGGATCACAACAGAATATTGTCCAATATAGTGCTGGAAAATGAGCCGCCTAGGATGGAAGACACTCAAAATACACAGTGGCTTCAAGAATGGACTCGAGCATACTAGTGATCGTGAACAGTGCAGAACTGGGCAACATGTCTGTCTGTTGTACATGGGGTCACCATGGATCAGAGCCAACTGAATGGCAGCTAATAATAAAGTAATTTTGAGCAAAGATGAAAGTGGTCGGGATCTCAGCAATCAAATCTTTGGTTACTTGCCTGTCACTATAACCCTTCAGTAGCACAGGAGGTACTCTAACAATGGGTATACTCTATCACTGGTGGAATAAATTGCTTGCAAAGATGGCTGCACTAATTGTGCCCATCCCGTATGATTGTTCTTTTGCAATGTCATTTCCCTCCCCCTTGAATCTGGCCTAGCCTTGGGATTTGTTTTCTACAACAGAATGTGGCAGAAGTGACATTTGTGAAAGTTTCAAAGCCTTGGCCTCAGAAAGCCTTGCAGCTTCTCCTTTTGCCCTCTTGGAATGCTGCCTGAGACCATGAGAAGAAGTCCAGTGTGGCCGTCTGGAGGAGAAAGGTCTCGTGGAGAAGAGCAGAGGTATCCTTCCCAATGGCCAACACCAACTCTCAGATATGGAAAAGGCTACCTTCAACAATCCAGCCCCAGCCAAGCAGCCAGATAACTGTAGCTGCACAAGAGACCCCAGGCAAGGCCAGCTGATTCTAGCCCACTCTGCTGAACCACAGAATCATCACACAAAAAATGGCTGCTGTGTTAGTATATGTGCTGCCAAAACGAGCACAAAAAAAGCTTTGTGTTGTTTGTTAAGTAGCAGCAGACAACTGATATAAGTGGTTAAAGATTTGGCCCAAATTTTTACCTCAGGGCTTTTCATATTATGGGCTCAGAAACTGCTGTGCCAGAACCACCTGGAGTTTTTTTAAGTGCAGACTCCCAGCCCTGTATGAGAACTCCAGGGACACAGCCAAAGAATGTGTACTTTCACAGGCTCCCCAGATGATTATTTTTGTGTAATATCTGAGGAATAACTTATGTATATGCTAATGTTATATATGCAATATTTGAGATTATGACGCAGAATAATAAACACCCATGAACCCATTACCATCTTAACAACTAGAAATTACCAATACCATGAAATCTACCTATATGCTCCTTCCTGTCCCATCCCACCGCTTCCCCACTAGAGGTAACAACATCCTGAATTGGATGCTCATCATTCCCTTGTTTTTGTATACACATAATGTACAATAAACAAATACATATTAAATACAGAGATAAACTTTATAAAAAAAATTATATCATGTTGTTGTTAGCTGCCATTGAGTCAGCTTCTGACTCATGGTGACCCCATACACAAAGGAACAAAACATTGCCTCGTCCTGAACCATCCCCATGATCAGTTGTACATCGAATGTAATCCAATGTACAGTATTTGTTCACCTTTTATGTTTTCTAAAAGCTGATCAATAAAAACAGACATTGAGTTTTGATGTGTGATCACAGGCGATGTCAAAATAGAGGTTCTCTAACATTCACTGATTTATGCTACAACAGAATGCCCAGCCTGAAAATAGCACTAGACAAAGATTAAGGCCTATTTGCAAAAGAACATAGCAAGGGCATTTTAGAACTCTCTGTAGTAAAGGTAGAGCAAGGGAGCAAGGAAGGTGGAGCTCTAGGTCTTTCAAAGTTTGATTTCTGCAAATCCGTTTATGAATGATTACAAACCACCATGGAAGTTTTTTCCTGCCATCATCTACCATTTCTCCTGTGTTCACATTTTTTCTCTACTTAATTTCCCCCCTTTTTCTGTTTTCCCCATTTTTTTTAAGTAGAAAAGAAAAATCAATCCATTTTTCAACAAAATACAACACAAGGAATGAACTAAAAAATGTCCTCTACCCAAGAACCATATCTTCTTAGACCAACCCTTGCTCCTTGTGATAATCACAACTTTTTTTTTGCTACATCCTACTTTTTTTTGTCTTAGCACATTTAGCCAGTTGGGCATTTCTTTCTGAATCACTAGGGTTACAACCAAAGAAAACGCAGTAATTGGGAGGCAGGACCAAGAAGGCAGAGTAGTCAGACATTTCCTGTAGTCCCTTTTACAACAAAGACCTGAAAAAACAAGTGAATTGAATATATATGACAATCTAGGAGCCCTGAACATCCAATGCAAAATGGAGGAATCAGACTGAGCAGCAGGGGGAAGGAGAGACAGTTCAGAAGCAGCGAGGAGTTGCCAGACCTGATCCAGCAGGAACTGGCACCCTGCAAGCTGGATCTGCTGACCCGAGCATGGTGAGGAAAGCAGTGGCATTCTGAACTTTTTCCCACATTGGGAGAGTCCGAGTGGCAGGGAGTCCACTCATACCGTGAGAATCAGTGAAAAATGGCACACAATCAGCAACAGATAAGTACTTGTGTTTAATCTACCTTGAGGATTAAACCCCTTTGGAAAAAAACTCTCCCATACCTGTCTCCTCCCTGCTCTGCTCTGGGTCCCAAGTCAGCTTCAGTGACAGCCACTTTACCTGGGCTGGAGGTAGGACCTGTCACACACCCTGAGCCATTCGCCCAGCCTTGGAGAAGGAAAAAAAAAAAAAAAAAAACAGGGAAAAAATAATCTGCTGGCTCCCATAAACTGGAAAATCAGGGCAGAAACACCTCCCTTGCCTAGGCACAGGCAAAAGGGGTCTGTGGACTTTGAACGCCTTTCAACCTTGCATAGACCTGTGTGGGTCCATTTCAACAGTGTAGACCCTCATTAGCACAGTACACCAGGGTATATGCCTGAAGTCTAACTACGAGTGTTTCAGCTATATGGTGGAGAGGTAGGTTCACGACATTTCATACCACTCTGTGTATTAAGCAGAGTCCTCACCAACCCACATTAGTGGCCTGAGGACTGATGGCTCTACTCACACCACGCAGACACCCTCAACAGGGATCCAAGGATAAGTGGTGCTTACCAGTCCTCACAGCCAACAGCACTGGGTGCCCATAGTTCAGCAGCAAAACCCATGCTTACATGCTCAAGGAAACAGGGACACACTTTCCTCACACACTGTCAGGGGCGGTTCTCAGCATCCTGCCTTGCTCAGTGCATGACCCCCTACTGCAGTCAGATACTTGTGTCTACACGAATCACCCTTGCTCATCTATGACTGTAGGTGAGAGGCCGCGCTACACAGTTGGTGACTGACTACCTGGACACATAAGCTGAATTCATACAAGAAAAGTAAACAGGCTCCTGGTCTTATATACCTAAAAGAAGCTCTAACCATCTGGTGACAGAGTTTCAAAGGTGACAATAATCAAACTAGCTTACTTGGGCAGCCTATTTAGAAGCTAGGACACAGTAAGAAAACATAAAACAAATAAATACAAAAACTTACTGATGGCTCGGAGACAGCAGTCAACAACAAGTCACATAAAGAAACAGACCATGATTGCCTCAACAAGCTCTCAAAACAAAGAATCAAGGGATATTCTAGATCAAAGTGCATTCCTGGAATTACCAGAGGCAGAATACAAAAGATTAATATACAGAACACTTCAAGACATCAGGAAAGAAATGAGGCAATATGCAGAACAAGCCAAGGAACACACAGATAAAGCAATTGAAGAGATTAAAAAGATTATTCAGGAAAATAATGAAAAAATTAATAAGCTGGAAAAATCCATAAACAGACGGCAATCAGAAATTCAGAACATTAACAATAAAATTACAGAACTAGGCAACTCAGTAGAAAGTCAGAAGAGCAGAATTGAGCAAGTGGTAGCCAGAATTTCTGATCTTAAAGATAAACCACTTGGTAGTAATATATTTGAAGAAAAATCAGATAAAAGAACTTTAAAAAATGAAGACACCGTAAGAATCATGTGGGACTCTATCAAGAGAAATAACCTACGAGTGATTGGAGTACCAGAACAGGGAGGGATAACCGAAAATACAGAGAGAATAGTTGAAGATTTGTTGGCAGAAAACTTCCCTGATATCATGAAAGATGAGAAGATAACTACCCCAGATGCTCATCGAACTCCACATAAGGTAGATGTTAAAAGAAAATCACCAAGACATATTATAATCAAACTTACTAAAATCAAAGATAAAGAGAGAATTTTAAGAGCACCTAGGGATAAACAAAAAGTCACCTAAAAAGGAGAGCCAATAAGAATAAGCTTGGGCTACTCGGCAGAAACCATGCAGGCAAGAAGGCAATGGGATGACTTATACAAAAAAGTGAAGGAAAAAAACTGACAGCCAGTAATCATATATCCAGCAAAGCTGTCTCTCAAATGTGAAGGTGATATTAGGACATTTCCAGATAAACGGAAGTTTAAGGAATTCATAAAAACCAAACCAAAACTACAAGAAATATTAAAGGGAGTTCTTTGGTTAGAAAATCAATAATATCAAGTATCAGCTAGAACACTGGGCAGAGCAATCAGAAGTCAACCCAGACAGGGAAATCAAAAAATAAAGCAAGATTAAAAAAAAAAAAGCTCAAAGCAGGATAACAGTGATGTTATTATGTAAAAGAAGACACCATTAAAATAATAAAGAGGGACTAAGAAATGTAATCATAGATCTTCCATACGGAGAAGGAGATAAGGTGATACAAAGAAACAAAACTTAGGTTTAAATTTAGAAAATTAGGGGTAAATAATAAGGTAACCACAAAGGAGACAAACTATCCTACTCATCAAAATAAAATACAAGAAAAAATAGAGACTCAGTGGAAACAAAATCAACAAAAACGAATATAAAGAAAGGACAATATATAAAGATAATCTACTCAGCACATAAATTTAAGTGGGAAAAAGAAACTGTCAACAACACGCAAAAAAGACATCAAAATGATAGCACTAAATTCATACCTGTCCATAATTACCCTGAATGTAAATACACCAATAAAGAGACAGAGAGTGGCAGAATGGATTAAAAAACACAATCCATCTATATGCTGCCTGCAAGAGACACACCTTTGACTTAGAGACACAAACAAACTAAAACTCAAAGGATAGAAAAAATACATCAAGCAGACAACAATGAAAAAAGAGCAGGAGTGGCAATATTAATTTCTGACAAAGTAGACTTTAAAGTTAAAACCATCATAAAGGATAAGGAAGGACACTATTTAATGATTAAAGGGACAATATACCAAGAAGATATAACCATATTAAATATTTATGCATCCAATGACAGGGCTGCAACATACATAAAACAAACTCTAGCAGCTTTGAAAAGTGAGATAGACAACTCCATGATAATAGTAGGAGACTTCAACCCACCACTTTCAACACACCACTTTGGGTGAAGGACAGAACATCCAGAAAGAAGCTCAATAAAGACATGGAAGATCTAAATGCCACAATCAACCAACCTGACCTCAGAGACATATACAGAACACTCAAAACAACAGCAGTCAAGTATACTTTCTTTTCTAGTGCACATGGAATATTCTCTAGAATAGACCACGTATTAGGTCATAAAGCAAGCCTTAGCAGAATCCAAAATACTGAAATATTACAAAGCATCTTCTCTGACCATAAGGCCATAAAAGTGGAAATCAATAACAGGAAAAGCAGGGAAAACAAATCAAACACTTGGAAACTGAACAATACCCTGCTCAAAAAAGATTGGATTATAGAAGACATTAAGGATGGAATAAAGAAATTCATAGAATCCAATGAGAGTGAAAACACTTCCTATCAGAACCTTTGGGACACAGCAAAAGCAGTGCTCAGAAGTCAATTTATATCAGTAAATGCACACATAGAAAAAGAAGAAAGGGCCAAAATCAAAGAATTATCCCTACAACTTGAACAAATAAAAAGAGAGCAACAAAAGAAACCCACAGGCTCCAGAAGAAAACAAATAATAAAAATCAGAGCAGAACTAAATGAAATAGAAAACAGAAAAACAATTGAAAGAATTAACAAGACCGAAAGATGGTTCTTTGAAAAAATCTACAAAATTGATAAACTATTGGCCAAACTGACAAAAGAAAAACAGGAGAGGAAGCAAATAACCAGAATAAGAAATGAGATGGGCGATATTACAACAGACCCAACTGAAATTAAAAGAATCGTATCAGATTACTATGAAAAATTGTACTCTAACAAATTTGAAAACCTAGAAGAAATGGATGAATTCCTAAAAACACACTACCTACCTAAACTAACACAAACAGAGGTAGAACAACTAAATAGACCCATAACAAACCAAGAGATTGAAAAGGTAATCAAAAAAACTCCCCCCCAAAAAAGCCGTGGCCCAGACAGCTTCACTGCAGAGTTCTACCAAACTTTAAGAGAAGAGTTAACACCACTACTGCTAAAGGTATTTCAGAGCATAGAAAAGGACGGAATACTACCAAACTCGTTCTATGAAGCCAGCATATCCCTGATACCAAAACGAGGTAAAGATACCTCAAAAAAAAGAAAATTACAAGCCTATTTCCCTCATGAACTTAGATGTAACACTCCTCAACAAAATTCTAGCCAATAGAATGCAACAACGCATCAAAAAAATAATTCACCATGACCAAGTGGGATTCATGCCAGGTATGCAGGGATGGTTCGACATTAGAAAAACAATTAATGTAATGTATTATTTTTTTTATTACATAAACGAAACAAAAGACAAGAATCACATGATTTTATCAATTGATCCTGAAAAAGGCATTTGACAAAGTTCAACACCCACTCATGATAAAAACTCTCAGCAAAATAGGAACAGAAGGAAAATTCCTCAACATAATAAAGGACATTCATACAAAGCCAATAGCCAACATTGTCTCAAATGGAGAGAACCTGAAAACATTCCCCTTGAGATCAGGAAGCAGACAAGGATGCCTGTTATCACCACTCTTATTCAACATTGTGCTGGAGGTCCTAGCCAAAGTAATTAAGGCTAGAAAAAGAAATAAAGGGCATCTAAATTGGTAAGGAAGAAGTAAATTAACTATTCCCAGGTGATATGATGTTATACACAGAAAAGCCTAAGGAATCCTCAAGAAAACTACTAAAACTAATAGAAGAGTTCAGCAGAGTATCAGGACACTAGATAAACATAAAAATCAGTTGGATTCCTCTACATCAACAAAAAGAATATCTAAGAGGAAATCACCAAATCCATGCCGTTCACAATAGCCCCAGGAAGATAAAATACTTAGGAATAAATCTAACCAGAGACGTAATGGACCTATGCAAAGAAAACCACAAGACACTACTGCAAGAAACCAAAAGAGACCAACATAAGTGGAAAAGCACGCCTTGTTCATGGATAGGAAGACTCAAAATCGTGAAAATGTCTATGCTACCCAAAGCAATCTACAGATAAAATGCAATCCTGAACCAAATTCCAATGGCATTTTTTAATGAGATGGAGAAACAAATCACCAACTTCATAGGGAAAGGGAAGAGGCTCCAGACAAGTAAAGCATTACTGAAAAAGAAGAGCAAAGGGGGAGGCCTCACGCTACCTGATTTTAGGACCTATTATACTGCCACAGTAGTCAAAACAGCCTAGTACTGGTACAACAACAGATACATAGACCAATGGAACAGAATTGAGAATCCAGATGTAAATTCATTCACTTGAACTTATGAGCAGCTGATATTCGACAAAGGCCTAAAGTCCGTTAATTGGGAAAAAGGCAGCCTGTTTTACAAATGGTGCTGGCATAACTGGATATCCATCTGAAAAAAAAATGAAACAAGACCCATACCTCATACCATGCACAAAAACTAACTCAAAATAGATCAAAGACCTAAATATAAAATCTAAAACAACAAAGATCACGGAAGAAAAAATAGGGACAATGCTAGGAGCCCTAATATATGGCATAAACAGTATACAAAACATTACTAACAATGCACACCATAAAAGAAACCATAAATCAAACATTTGTGCTCTTCTAAAGCCTTCCCCAAAAGAGTAAAAAGGCAACCTACAGGCTGGGAAAAAAATTTTGGCTATGAGAAATCTGATCAGTGTTTAGTTTCTAAAATCTACAAGATACTGCAAAACCTCAACAACAAAAAGACAAATAACCCAATTAAAAAATGGGCAAAGGATATGAACAGATACATCACCAAAGATGACATTCAGGTGGCTAACCAAAACATGAGGAAATGCTCACAATCATTAGCCATTAGAGAAATGCAAATCAAAACTGCAGTGAGATACCATCTCACCCCAACAAGGTTAGCATTAATCCAAAAAACACACAATAATAAATGTTGGAGGGGATGTAGAGAGACTGGAACACCTATACTCTGCTGGTGGGAATGTAAAATGGTACAATCACTTTGGAAATCAATTTGGTGCTTTGGTGAAAAGCTAGAAATAGAACTACCGTATTATCCTGCAATTCCACTACTTGGAATATATCCTAGAGAAATAGGAACCCTCACGCAAATAGATATATGCACATGTATGTTCACTGCAGCACTGTTTAAAATAACAAAAAGTTGGAAACAATCAACGTGCCCATCAACAGACGAATGGATAACCAAATTTTGGTATATTCACATGATGAATAGTACGCAACTATAAAGAACAATGAATCTGTGAAACAGCTCATAACGTGGATGAATCTGGAAGGCATTATGCTAAGTGAAATTAGTCAGTTGCAAAAGTATAAATATTGTATGAGACCACTATTATAAGAACTCAAGAAGAGGTTTAAACGCAGAAGAAAACATTCTGTGGTGATTATGAGGGTGAAGAGAGAAAGAGAGGGGTATCCACTAATTAGATAGTAGGCAAGAATTATTTTAGGTGAAGGGAAGGTCAACACACGATACAAGGGAAGTCAGCACGACTGGGCTAAACCAAAAGCTAAGAAGTTTCCTGGATACAACCAAACACTTCGAGGAAGGGAGTAGCAGGGGCAGGGGTCTGGGGACCATGGTTTCGGGGGACGTCTAGATCAATTGGCATAACAAAGTGTGTTAAAAAAAAAATTCTTCATCCCACTTTGGTGAGTGGTGTTTGGGGTCTTAAAAGCTAGAAAGTGGTCACCTAATATGCATCAATTTGTCTCAACCCACCTGGAGCAAAGGAGAATGAAGAACACCAAAGTCAGAAGGACTTTGTGCCCAAGAGACAGAAAGGGCCACACAAACCAGAGACTCTATCAGCCTGAGACCAGGAGAACTAGGTGGTACCTGGCTACCACCAACGACTGCCCTGTCAGAGAACAGAACAGAGAATCTCTGATGGAGCAGGAGAAGAGCGGGATATAGTAAAAAAATCAGACTTAATGGTCTGACTGAAACTGGAAGGACCCCAGAAGACATGGAACCTGGACTTTCTGTTAGCCCAAAACTAAAACCATTCCTGAAGCCCACTCGTAGACAAAGATTAGACTGAACTATAAGACATAAAATGATACTGGTGAGGAGTGTGCTTCTTAGCTCAAGTAGGCACATGAGATTATGTGGGCAGCTCCTGTCTGGAGGCAAGATGAGAAGGCCGAGAGGGACAGGAGCTGACTGAATGGACTCAGGAAATACAGGGTGAAGAGGAGGAGTGTGCTGTCACACTATAGGGAGAGCAACTAGGGTCACATAACAATGTGTGTGTAAGTTTTTGTATGAGAAACTGACTTGGATTGTAAACTTTCACTTAAAGCACAATTTTAAAAAAGAGGAATAAAGAAATGCAGTAATTACAGTCAAGTTTCCAAACTACAGACTTTTAAAAAGTATGATTTGTGAATTGAGGTGAAATTGGCATTACATACAATTCACCTTTTTAAAGTGAACAGTTCAGTGACATTTAGTACATTCACGATTTTGTGCAGCCACATTTATCGAGTTCTAAAACATTTTCACCACCCCAAAATAAGACCCTCCATTCATCCCTTTCTCCAGCCCCTAGCAACTATCTTGGTTTTTTTTTGGTATCAATGAAGTCATATAATGTGATCTTTTTCATCTGACTTCCTTCATTTAGCATAATGTTTTTGAAGTTTATACACATTGTAGCATGTAGTAGTATTTCATCCCTTTTTATGGCTGAATAATATTCCATTGTATGGATATTCCACATTTTGTTTATCATTTAACCATCGATGGACTTTTGTGTTATTTTCCCCTATAGAATATTGAGAATAATGTTGCTATGAATATTCGTGTACAAGTATTTGTTTCAATACTAACTGTCTCGCCTGTTTTCAATACTTTTGGGTATAGACTTAGGACTGGAATTGCTGGATCATATAGTAATTGTATTTCTACCCCTTTGAGGAACTTCCAGACTGTTTTCACAGCAACTACACCATTTACATTCCCACCAGCAATTCACAAGGGTTGTGGTTTTCCCACAGAAGCAAAAATATTTTGTTGACTTGCCACATTCCAAAAATACACTGACTAGAACAACACTTCAAGAACTCTCTTGAATTACTCTTTTCTACCTGTTGCGAATGTGACCACTAGGTACCATTTTGTTTCTCTATGACCAGTACAATAATCTACCTGGTTAACTTGTTCTCTACAAGGACAATTCAAACTCCTTTAAAACAAAACCTGTTGTAGTTTCATACTACGGTTACCTGTTCAGGCTTTCCAATTCAGCATTTATCTCTGCTCTGAGAGGCATATCTACTTAACAACCCAAAGTGGTGATCAACATTTTTTAGTTTTTTAGGATACCATTCTGGACTCAATAGAGTCTTAGGATTCTTCAATCAAGTAGGAATACCAGTATTTGACAAATATTTCTGTATGCTAAGTGATATAAAAGGAGTCTATGGAGAGTTATAGGAACTTATAACAGGGAATCTAATGTAGTTTAGGAAATCAAGAAAGATTGTACTGTGAGAGAAACATAATTTGAGTAGATAGCAGTCAGATGAAGAGGAACAAAAGAGTATTTTGGGCAGAGGAATAGCATGTTTGAAGGCCCGGAAACAAAATGATGTGTCTCATTGGGGGAACCACACAGTCCCACAAAGCTGAAGCACAGAGCTTCATCGCAGAGTTCCGTGGAGGTGGGAACAGGGGCTGGGAGGCAGGAGAGAAGGAAGGGGTAGTGATGTAAAATGACAGACAAGGGCCAAATAATGATGTAAACCACCTTAAAAATATTGAACTTTGTGCTAAGGACATAGGGAAAACATCTAATAACTTTAGGGACAAGACCAGATTTATGGTTGGAGGAGGGCAAGAGTAGATGTAGGGACTCATGGTCTGCTTTGGATACTTGGTAAAATCACAAGTAGAAGAGATGATATTTCTCCCAAGTGTGTTGTTAGCTGCTGTTGAATCAGCTCTGACTCATGCCAACCTTATGTACAACAGACTGAAATGGTATCCGGTCCTACACCGTCCTCACAATCTCCAGCATGTTCGAGTCCATAGCTGTGGCCATCATGCCAGTCCATGTCACTGAGGGTCTCTCATGCCTCTTCTGGCCCTCCACTTCACCAAATATGATGTCCTTCTCCAGTGATTGATTCCTCCTGATGACTCCTCCAAAACAAGCAAGTTGGACAATTTTCTGTTGTGAATCATAAGATTATTATTGGTTAATTTTCAGAGGTAGATTGCCAGGTCTTTCTTCCTAGTATGTCTTAGTCTAGAAGCCCTGCTGAAACCTGTCCACCATTGGTGACCTTGCCGATACTTAAATACTGGTGGCATAGCTTCCAGTATCATAGCAACACTCAAGCCACCACAGTATGATAGACAGACAGATAGAAGGTGGTCTCCGAAGAGACTTGGTCTCTGAGAGGATACAATAATTTAAAAAAAAAAAAAAAAAAACACTGCTTTCAAATCAGTTCCAACTCACAGGAATGCACTTACTGAGAACAGGTACCATTCATTCATTCACAGTTATTTACTGAGCACCAACTTTATGCCCAGCACCACTGTAAGTGCTCAGGCAGCAACAGTTAACAAAAATACACAAAAATGTCTGCAGTCTCATAGCTTACAGTCAAGTGCCAGGTGCTAACTAAGTACTTCACAGGTATTAACTATGGACCCTGAGAGCCTGGTCCTGGGACTCTGATGACCATTCAGTTTCCAGTATCATCATAGTACTGCAGTGTAAACTATCAGATTATTCTCATGTCGCAAATAAGGAAAATGAGAAGTGAAGTGGTCAAGGATGGCCCAAGATCTGCCCACAGGTCTGTTTGGCCCCAGAGCCAGTGCCTCTCTGTGGGATAAATATACGGAAAAGACAGCAGAACTCAAGGGCAGAAAGTCTAAAGCATAGTATCTGGTAACTGCAGTGGTCGGAGCAGCTCAGAGTCCAATGAGGGCCAAATGCTCAAGTTCTTGTTTCCACCTTGATAATGACTCTTTTTAAAGCTTTATATGAGCTTTTATGTTGTTCTTACAAAAAACCATGATTGCCCTTTAATTACAGTACCTCTATTGAGTAAATTCTATTTTCTACTTGGCACAGAAATTAATTATGCTCTGTGGAGGCAGCATATTCAATAGCTAGGCTCCATGGGCATGAAGTAGTGATGGATCAGTCTGGGGAGCTCTGGCCAGGAAACAATGCCTATAGCGGCTCTATTGATTGCTGTTTCATCTCACTCCTACATCCTCCTCCTTCAGCCTACTTCTTCCCTTAGTCTTTAGTGAAGGAATCTTTGCTTTGCTTCGGCCAGGAACCAGACCCCCCGTTTTGCTCTTCCTGTGTAGTGTCTTCTTAGTTCATTGTTGTTGTTTTTAGGTGCCGTCAAGTCAGTTCCGACTCATAGTGCCCCCATGCACAATAGAACAAAACACTGCCCGGTCCTGCACCATCCTTACAATCATTGTTATGCTTGAGATCATTGTTGCAGCCACTGTGTCAAGCCACCTTGTTGAGGGTCTTCCTCTTTTCCGCTGACCCTGTACTCTGGCAAGCATGATGTCCTTCTCCAGGGACTGATCCCTCCTGACAACAACAACAGGATGAAGAGGCCATCTTAACATTGGCTTCTAGAAGAAGTTACTTCAGGAAAGTTCTTATGGACTCCTGGTAAATATACTAACAATGAGAAGATGGCAGACTAGTCAGACACACCAAGCTATCCTGCTGCAACAAAGACCCAAAAAACCAAGGAAAACAGATAAAGACACCCATCTTAGAACCCTGGCCCTTAAATGAAGAGATAAAGTATTAGATTGGAAGTCACTGAGGAAAAGAAACAGAAAATGAAGAAGGAACAGAGATACAGAGTCAAGTTTCCTGACCAAATGGCATGACTCCGCATTGCCATCTTGGAATAAAGCCAACAACCCTGCACGCAGAAAGGCAGGAGATATAGAGATACAATGTGGACACACCCAGGACTAAGCAAGACCATGTTTGCTGGCTGCAACTCAAGGAGAAGCCCAAACTCTCTCACCCAGTAATTGCAGGAGCACATTCTTACAACCCCCATCCCTCTGGTGAACAGCAACTATAACTGCCCCATTGTGGCAACCCCAACTGGCTTTTATCAGAATACCAACCCACCCTATTGGCCTCTTACATTTAGCCCCCTCTGCCCCTGCCTTCAGCCTCCTTCCATCCTCTCTGCTGTCCCAGACCTCGGGGGACTTGGTCCAGACCCCAGACCCCTTCCCGCTAACTCCAGACCCCTCCTGCCACCACCCATGGTGACCAGGGGACCTGACCCGAATGCCAGGTCCCTTCTTGTTGGCTCTGGACCCCTCTCACTGGCCGCTGTGGCAACCAGGGGACTCAGCCTGGACCTTAGGCCCCTTCCTGCCAGCTCTGGACACTTCCCACTGCCCACTGCAGCTCCCAGGGGACCTGGTCCAGACCCCCCTAGGCCCCTTCCCACTGGCTCCAGATACCTCCCACCACCACCAGCACCCCTGAGGGGACCTTGCTTGAACCATAGCCCCTTTCTGCTGGTTCTGAATCCTTACCACCACCAACTGCAGCAACCAGGGAACTTGGCCCAGAACCTAGGGCCCTTCCTGTCAGCTCCAGACCCCTCCAGCTCCCCATCATGGCACCCATGGCACATGGCCCAGACCCCAGACCCCTTTGTGCTGGCTCCAGAGACCTCCCACTGCCCACCACAGCAACCAGGGGAACTGGCCTGGACCCCAGGCCCCTGGCTGCTGGCTCTGGACCCTTCCTGCTGGCTCCATACGACTCCTGCTGCCCACTAGGACACCCAGGGACTCATCTCAGACCTCAGGCCCCTTCCCACCAGCTAAGGACCCCCCACTGCAGCAGCCCCACTCCAGCCCCTCAGCCTCCTTCATGCTGCAGACAAACTACCGATCTCTGCCCCTTCCCTTCCTGTTGGACAAGCTCTGCTGCACCATAGCTGAGTGACCAGCCCTGCACGCCAAGACGAGGTGGTGAGACTACTGGGCCCACAGATGAGCAAGCAAGAAGGCACGCCAGGCCTGCCCCCAAACATAATCAGACAAAACAAAAATCAGGATGAAACAAACAAACCTACAATCAATAGATAAAGAAAATAATACTTAAATGTTTCAGAGACAGCAGACAATATCAAAAAGTATCAAAAAAAAAAAAAAAGTATAAGATGGCTCCAGTAAGCAATCAGAATAAAGCACCAGTTGACCTTCCAGCAGAATAAAAGGCACTGGAACTATGCGATAGAGAATTCAAGAGTATAAAATTCATGGTTCTCCAACACATTAAGAAAGAGATCAAGGAAAATGCAGACAAAATCATGGAAAACACAGACAAAGCCAATAAAAACAGCCAAAATCAAGGAAACACAGACAAAGCCATAGAAAAAGTCAGGAAAATAATACAAGAACAAAGTGTCAAAACAAATAAACCATGAGAAATCATACGAAAACAGCAAATAGAAATCCAAAAGATAAACAACAAAATTTCAGAAATGGACAAAGCAATAGGTTTTAAGAACAAATTTGAAACAATGGAAGACAGAATCAGCAAAATTGAAGACAAATCCAAGGATGCCATTTTGTTTTAGGAAAAATCAGAGAAAAGAATGAAGAAAACCTAAGAACTATGTGGGATACAATCAAGAGCAAAAATCTGCACATGACCAGACTTCCAGAACAGGAGGAGGAAATAGAGAGGATCACTGAAGATTTGCTGATAGAAAACTTTCCTAACATCATGAAAGATGAAAGCTGAATATCCAATAAGCTCAATGAACCCCATACAGGATAGATCCCAAAAGAAAGTCACTAAGACATATCATAACCACAGCCACCAAAAACAAGACAAAGAAAGAGTCCTGAAAGCAGCTCAAAAAAATAAATAAATAAATAAGTCACATACAAAGGGGAAACAATAAGACTAAGCTCTGATTACTTGGCAGAAACCATGCAGGCAAGATGGCAATAAAGAAATAGAAGGATGGATATATATATACATAGCTTTGAAAGAAAAATATTGCCAATCAAGAATAATATATCCTGCAAAGCTCTCTCAAATATGATGGCAAAATTAGGACACTTCCAGATAAACAGAAATTAATGGAATATGTAAAAATCAAACTAAAATTACAAGAATTATTAAAGGGAGTTCTTGGTTAGAGAACCAACAACATCAGACAACAATCTGAATCTAGCACACTGCTCAGTATCAGCCAAATATAAGCCTGGGTTAAGGAGTCTAAAGGATAAAATGAAACTAAAAGATTCAAAACAGGGAACTAGAGACACCAATCTGTAAATGATGACAATGTTAGGACAATAAATGGGGTAATACACAGTATAGGTACAGAATTTTCAAATGGAGAGGAATTCAAGACAATATCAAGTAATAAAAGACTGGTTCACACCTAGGAAGTTAAAGTCACAATCAACCTTCTCAACCTCATAGACATATATAGAATACTCCACCCAACATTAGCAAAGTATGCATTCTTTTCCAGCACACGTGGTACCTTCTCCAGAACAGACCACATCTGAGGGCACAAAACAACCCTCAACAAAATCCAAACCACTGAGATAATACAAAGAATTTTCTCTGATCACAATGCCATAAAAGTAGAAATAAATAACTTGAAGAGCAAGGAAAAAATCAAATACACAGAAATTCAGTAACACCTTGCTTAAAAACCATCAGGTAATATAAAAAAAAAGATGGAATAAAAAAAATTCTAGAATCCAATGGAAATGAAAACACTGCATACCAAAACCTTTGGGACACAGTAAACGTAGTCCTCAGAGGTCAATTTATAGCAATAGACACACACGTCATAAAAGAAGAAAGAGACAAAATCAAAACATTAGCTATACAACTCAAAAAAATAGAAAGAGAACAAGAAAAAAAGGCCACAGTCACCAGAAGAAAGGAAATAATAAAGATCAGAGCAGAAATAAATGAGCAAATAGAAAAACAAAAGAAATGATCAACAAAACCAAACGTTGGTTCTTTGAAAGGATAAAAAAAAGTTGATAAACCACTGGCCAAACTGACAAAAGAAAAACAGGAGAGGATGCAAATAACCCAAATAAGAAATGAAATGGGGGAATTACAACAGACCCAACTGAAATAAAAAGGATCATAACAGAGTACTATGAAAAACTATACTCCAACAAATTTGAAAACCTAGAGGACATGGACCAATTTCTAGAAACACACTACCTACCTAAACCAACACAAACTGAGGAAGATAATCTGAACAGACCCCTAACAAGAGAAGAGATTGAATTTGGCAAAAAAGAAAAAAACTCTCAACAAAATAAGTCCCGGCAGAGATGGCTTCACTGGAGAATTCTACCAAACATTCAGAGAAACTTGCACCAGTACTACTCAAACTATTTCAGAACACAGAAAAGGAAGAGATACTTCCTCATTCATTCTATGATGCCAGCATAACCTGATACCTAAAGCAGGCAAATAAAACCCCAAAAAAGGAAAATTACAGACCAATATCTCTCATGAACATAGATGCGAAAATTCTCAACGAAATCCCAGTCAAAAGAATTCAGCATCATATAAAATTAATTACACACCCCAAACAAGTCAATTCATACAAAGTATGCAAGAATGGTTCAAAATTAGAAAATCAATCAATGTAATCCACCACATAAATAAGACAAAAGAATCACATAATCATCTCAATTGACACAGAAAAAGCACCTGATAAAGTCCAACACCTCTTCCTGATAAAAACTCTCAATAAAATAGGTATAGAAGGGAACTTTCTCAACATAATAAAGGGAATCTATACAAAACCAACAGCCAACATCATCCATAATGGAGAGATGCTGAAAACATTCCCCTTGAGATCAGGAACAAGAGTGCCCTTTATCGCCACTCCTATTTAACATTGTTCTGGAAGTCCTAGCTAGAGCAATAAGGCAAGAAAAAGAAATAAAAGGCAGCCAAATTGATAAGGAAGAAGTAAAACTGTCCCTATTCGTGGATGATATGATACTGTACATAGAGAACCCAAAAGATGCCACAAGAAAACTACTGGAACTAATAGATTCAGCAGAGTTGCAGGATACAAGATAAACATACAAAAATCAGCTGGATTCCTATACATCAATAAAGAGAATTATAAAAAGGAAATCAGGAAAGCAATGCCATTTATAATAGCCCCTAAAAAGAGGAAATACTTAGGAATAAATCTAACCAGGGACATAAAAGACCTATACGAAGAAAACTACAAAACACTACCACAAGAAACTAAAAAAGAACTACATAAACCAAAAAACATACCATGCTCATGGATAGGTAGACTCAACATTGTGAAAATGTCAATTCTGCCCAAAGCAATCTACAAATACAATGCAGTCCCTATCCGAATACCAATAGCATCTTTTAATGAGACAGAAAAACTTCATATGGAAAGGGAAGAAGCTCTGGATAAGTAAAGCACTATTGAAGAAGAAGAATAAAATAAAAGGACTCACACTACCTGACCTCAGAACCTACTATACAGCTATGGTAGTCAAAACAGCCTGGCACTGGTACAACTACAGACACATTGACCAATGGAACAAAATCGAGAACCGAGATGTAAATCCATTCACCTACAGTCACCTGATCTTTAACAAATGTCCTAAGTCCATTAAGTGGAGAAAAGACAGTCTTTTTAACAAATAGTGCTGGTAAAACTGGATATCCATCTGTAAAAAAAATGAAACAGAAATCATACCTCACACCATACACAAAAACTAATTTAAAATGGATCAAATATAAAACCAAAAACTATAAAGACCATGAAAGAAAAATAGGGTCAACGCTAGGGGCCCTAATACACAACATTAAAAGGATATAAACCATAACTAACAACACACAAACACCAGAAGATCAGCTAGGTAAATTGGATCCCCTAAAAATTAAACACTTATGCTCATCAAAACACTTCACCAAAAAAGTAAAAAGAGAACCTGTAGACTGGGAAAAAATTTTTTGGCTATGACATGTACGATGAAGGTCTAATCTCTAAAATCTATAGGAAAATCCAACACCTCTACAACAAAAAGACAAATAATCAATTGAAAAAATGGCAAAGGAAATGAACAGACACTTTATCAAAGAAGACACATGAGGCTAACAGACATGTGAGGAAATGTTCACAATCGATAGCCATTAGAGAAATGCAAATCAAATCTACAGTGAGATACCATCTTGCCCCATTACTGGCACAAATCAAAAAAGAGAAAATAACAAATGTTGGAGAGGTTGCAGGGAGTCTGAAACTCTTACGCACTGCTGATTGTTGTTGTTGTTAGGTGCCATCGAGTCAATTCCGACTCATAGCGGCCCTATGTACTACAGAACTGCCCTGTACTGCGCCATGCTCACAATCTTTGTTATGCTTGAGCCCATTGCTGCAGTCACTGTGTCAATCCATCCCATTCAGGATCTTCCTCTTTTTGCTGGCCTGTACTTTACGAAGCATGATGCCTTTCTCGAGGGACCAATCCTTCCTGACAACCTGTCCAAAGTATGTAAGATGTAGTCTCCCCATCCTTGCCTCCAAGGAGCATTCTGGTTGTACTTCTTGCAAGACAGATTTGTTCATTCTTTTGGCAATTTTCTTCGCCAACACCACAATTCAAAGGCATCAATTCTTTTCCACCTCCCTTATTTATTGTCCAGCTTTTGCATGCATATGATGCAATTGAAAATACCATGGCTTGGGTCAGGCACACCTTAGTCTTCAAGATGACATCTTTGCTTTTCTACACTTTAAAAAGGTCCTTTGCAGCAAATTTGCCCAATGCAATGCGTCTTTTGATTTCTTGACTGCTGCTTCCATGGGTGTTGATTGTGGATTCAAGTAAAATGAAATCCTTGACAACTTCAATCTTTTTTTCATTTATCGTGATGTTGCTTATTGGTCCAGTTGTGAAGACTTCTGTTTTCTTTATGTTGAGGTGGAATCCACACTGAAGGCTGTGGTCTTTGATCTTCATCACTAAGTGCTCCAAGTCCTCTTCACTTTCAGCAAGCAAGGTTGAGTCATCTGTTGTTAATGAGTCTTCCTCTAATCCTGTTGCCTCTTTCTTCTTCATATAGCCCAGCTTCTCGGGTTATCTGTTTAGCATACAGATTGAATCGGCATAGTGAAAGGATACAACTCTGACTCACAACTTTCCTGACTTTAAACCACACAGTATCCCCTTGTTCTATCCGAACAACTGCCTCTTGATCTATGTACAGGTTCCTCATGAGCACAATTAAGTATTCTGGAATTCCCATTTTTTCAAAATGTTATCCATAAATTGTTATGATCCACACAGTTGAATGCCCTTGCATGGTCAATAAAACACATGAAAACATCTTTCTGGTATTCTCTGCTTTCAGCCAGGATCCATCTGACATCAGCAATGATATCCTTGCTTCCACATCCTCTTCTGAATCCTGCCTGAATTTCTGGCAGTTCCTTGGTGATATACCGCTGCAGCTGCTTTTGAATGATCTTCAGTAAAATTTTACTTGCTTGTGATATTAATGATATTGTTTGATAATTTCTGCATTCGGTTGGATCACCTTTCTTGGGAATAGGCATAAATATGGATATCTTCCAGTCAGTTGGCCAGGAAGCTGTCCTCCAAATTTCTTGGTGTAGACAAGTGAGTACTTCCAGCGCTACATCTGTTTGTTGAAACACCTCATTTGATATTCTATCAATTCCTGGAGCCTTGTTCTTCACCAATGCCTTCAGAGCAGCTTGAACTTCTTCCTTCAGTGCCATTGGTTCCTGATCCTATGCTACCTCTTGAAATGGTTGAATGTTGACCAATTCTTCTTGGTATAATGACTCTGTGTATTCCTTCCATCTTCTTTTGATGCTTCCTGCGTCGTATAATATTTTCCCCATACAATCTTTCACAATTGCAGCTCGAGGCTCGAATTTTTTCATCAGCTCTTTCAGCTTGAGAAATGCCGAATATGTTCGTTCCTTTTGGTTTTCTATCTTCAGCTCTTTGCAGATATCATTATAATACTTTACTTTGTCTTCTCAAGCCTCCCTTTGAAATCTTCTGTTCAGTTCTTTTACTTCATCTTTTCTTCTTTTTGCTTTAGCTACTGGTCGACATTCAAAAGCAAGTTTCAGAGTCTTTTCTGACATCCATTTTGGCCTTTTCTTTCTTTCCTGTCTTTTTAATGACCTCTTGCTTTCTTCATGTATCATGTCCTTGGTTTCATTCCAAAACTCATCTGGTCTTCAGTCATTAGTGTTCAACACATCAAATCTATTGAGATGATCTCTCAATTCAGGTGGGATATACTCAAGATGGTACTTTGACTCTTGTTCTAATTTAGTTCAGTTTCAACCTGAATTTTGCATATGGGCAATCAATGGTTTGTTCCACAGTCAACTGCAGCCTTGTTTTGACTGATGATATTGAGCTTTTCCATCCTCTCTTTCCACAGATGTAATTGGTTTGATTCCTGTGTATCCCATCTGGCAAAGACCATGTGTATAGTCGTCATTTATGTTAGTGAAAAAAGGTATTTTCATTGAAGAAGTCATTGGTCTTGGAAAATTCTATCATGTGATCTCTGGCATCATTTCTATCACCAAGGCCATATTTTCCAACTACTGATCCTTCTTTGTTTCCAACTTTGCATTCCGATCAGCAGTAATTTTCAATGCATGCTGACTCTATGATCAATTTCAGACTGCAGAAGCTGGTAAAAAATCTTTAGTTTCTTCATCTTTGGCTTTAGTTATTGGTGCATAAATCTGAATGATAGTCATATTGACTGGTCTTCCTTGTAAAAAAAAAAAAAAGGTGTATGGATATTATCCTATCACTGACAGCATTGTACTTCAGGATAGATCTTGAAATGTCCTTTTTGACAATGACCGTAATGCCATTCCTCTTGAAGCTGTCATTCCCAGCATAGTAGAACATATGATTGTCTGATTCAAAATGGCCAATACCGGTCCATTGTAGCTCACTAATGCCTAGGATATCGATGTTTATGCATTCCATTTCATTTTTTACAATTTCCAATTTTTCTAGACTCATACTTTGCACATTCTACATTTCAATTATTAATGGATGTTTGCAGCTGTTTATTCCCATTTTGAGTAATGCCACACCAACAAATCAAGGTCCTGAAAGCTTGACTCTACCCATATCATTAAGGTCAGCTACTTTGAGGAGGCAGCTCTTGCCCAGTCGTCTTTTGAGTGCCTTCCAACCTGGGGGGCTCATCTTCCAGCACTTTATCAGGCAATGTTCTGCTGTTATTCATAAGGTTTTTGCTAGTTAATTCTTTTCAGAAGTAGACTGCTGGGTCCTTCTTCCTAGTCTGCTTACTCTGGAAGCTCAGCTGAAACCTATCCACCATGGAAGACCCTGCTTATATCCTGAATACTAGTGGCATAGCTTCCAGCATCATAGCAACATGCATGCCTCCACAGTATGACAAACTGATAGATACGTGGGGGTTGCACTGCTGATAGGAATGTAAAATGGTTCAACCATTTTGGAAAAATATGGTGCTTCCTTTAGAAGCAAGAAATAGAAATACCGTGTGATTTGCAAATCCCACTTCTAGGAATATATCCTAGAGAAATAAGAGCCATCATGGGAATAGACATATGCACACCCATGTTCATTGCAGCATTATTCACAATAGCAAAAAGATGGAAAAAACCTAAGTATCCATCAACATATAAATGGATAAACACACTATGGTGCATACACACAATGGAATACTACGCAATGATAAAGAATGATGGAGAATCTGCAAAGCATTTCACAACATAGATGAATTTGGAGGGCATTATGCTGAGTGAAATAAATCAATCACAAAAGAACAAATACTGTATGAAACCGCTATTGTCAAAACTCATGAAAATGTTTCCACCCAGAAAGATACAATTTTTGAAGTTTACCAAGGAAAGGGGGATGCGGGGAGGAAATCTAACTAGATAGCAGATAAGGGGTAACTTTGGTAAAGCATAAGACAGTACACAGTACTGGGAAAGTCAGCACAACTTGATCAGAACAAAGTCATAGAAGCTTCACAGGCACATTCAAATGTCCTGAGAGATCCAGCTACTGGCCTGAGGGCTGGGGTCCATAGTCTCAGGGGACATCTAGCACAACCGGCATAACATAATCTATTGAAAAAAAAAATTCTACATCTGACTGTGGTGAGTAGTGACTGGAGTCTTAAAAGCCTGTAAGCAGCCATCTAAGATACGTTTCCTGGTCCCATCCCGGATGGTGCAAAAGAGAATGAAGAAGACAAAAACATAAGGGAAAGATTAGTCCAAAGGACTACTGGGCCACAATTACCACAACCTCCACGAGACTGAGCCCAGAACAGCTAAATGGTGCCCAGTTACCACCACCGACTGCCTGGCAGGGATCGTAATACAGGGTGCTGGACAGAGCGGGAGAAAAATGTAGAACAAAATTCAAATTCACACACACACACACCTAGAAAAAAACAGGTTTGCTAGTCTGACAGAGACTGGAGAAACACCAAGAGTATGGCTCCCGGACTCCCTTTCAATCCAGTACTGAAGTTATTCCTGAGATTCACCCTTCAGCCAATGATTAGACAGGTCCAAAAGGCCAACTACAACACATGTGAGGGACGTGCTTCATAATTCAATCACACATAGGAGACTAATGGGAATGCTGGCCCAAAAGTAAAGACGATAAGGCAGGAAGGGACACAAAAACTAGACAAATTGAATCGGGGAACCTGACATACAGTGGAATTGATGCAGGAAAGGCACTTGACAAAGTCCAACACCCATTCATGATAAAAACTATTCATAAAATAGGAATACAAGGGAAGTTCCTCTACATAAAAAAAGGCATTTATACAAAGACAACAGCTAACATCATCCTAAATGGAGACAGCAGGATAGCATTCTCCTTGAGAACAGGAACCAGACAAAGATGCTCTTTATCACCACTCTTATTCAACATTCTGTTGGAGGTCCTAGCCAGAGCAATTAGGCTAGGAAATTAGTAAGAAAGAAGTAAAAGTATCTCTATTTGGAGACAATATGATCTTATACACAGAAAACCCTAAAGAATCTACAAGAAAACTACTAGAACTAATAAAAGATTTCAGCAAAGTATCAGGATACAAGATAAACATACAAAAATTAGTTGAATTCCTCTACACCAACAAAGAGAACATTAAAGAGGAAATCATCAAATCAATACATTTTACAATAGCCCCCAAGAAGACAAAATACTTAGGAATAAATCTAACCAGAGATGTAAAAGGCCTATACAAAGAAAACTACAAGACAGTATTGCAAGAAACCAAAAAAGACCTAAGTAAGTGGAAACGCATACCTAGCTCGTGGATAGGAAGACTCAACATTGTGAAAATGTCTATTCTACCTAAAGCAATCTATAGATACAATGCAGTTCCCATCCAAATTCCAATGGCATTTCTTAATGAGATGGAGAAACAAATCACCAACTTCATATGGAAAGGGATGAAGCCGCAGGTAAGTAAACCATTACTGAAAAAGAAGAAAAAAGTGGGAGGCCTCACATTACCTGATTTTAGAATCTATTATACCACCTTTTTATTATACCACCACAGTAGTCAAAATGGTCTGGTACTCGTACAACATCAGATGTATAGACCAATGGAACAAAATTGAGAATCCAGACATAAATCCATCCACATATGAGCAGCTGATATTTGACAAAGACCCAAAACCTATTAATTGGGGAAAAGACAGTCTTTTTAACAAATGGTGCTGGTGTAACTGTACATCCATCTGCAAAAAATGAAACAAGACCCATACCTCACACCACGCACAAAAACGAACTCAAAATAGATCGAAGACCTAAGTATATAATTTGAAACGATAAAGATCATGGAAGAAAAAATAGGGACAATGCTAGGAGGCCTAACACACGGCATAAACAGTATACAAAACATTACTAACGATGCACAAACACCAGAAGAGAAACTAGATAACTGGGAGCTCCTAAAAATCAAACACTTATGCTCATCCAAAGACTTCACTGAAACAGTAAAAAGGCAACCTACAGACTGGGAAAAAATTTCTGGCTATGACAAATCCGATCAGCGTCTAATCTCTAAAATCTACAAGATACTGCAAAACCTCAGCAACAAAAAGACAAATAACCCAATTAAAAATTGGATAAAGTATATGAACAGGCACCTCACCAAAGAAGACATTCAGGTGGCTAAGAGATATGTGAGGAAATGCTCATGATCACTAGCCACCAGAGAAATGCAAATCAAAACCACAATGAGATACCATCTCACCCCAACAAGGCTGGCATTAATCCAAAAAACACAGAATAAAAAATGCTGGAGAGATTGTATAGAGACTGGAACACTTATACACTGCTGGTGGGAATGTATAATGGTACAGCCACTTTGGAAATCAATTTGGCACTTCCTTAAAAAGCTAGAAATAGAACTACCATAAAATCCAGCAATCCCACTCCATGGAACATATCCTAGAGAAATAAGAGCCTTCACATGAGTAGATATATGCACACTTATGCTCATTGCAGCACTGTTTACAATAGCAAAAAGTTGGAAACAACCAAGGTGCCTATCAACAGATCAATGGATAAATCAATTACGGTATATTCACATAATGGAATACTATGCAATGATAAAGAACAACGATGAACCCTTGAAACATCTCATAACATGGAGGAATCTGGAAGGCATTATGCTGAGTGAAATCAGTCAGTTGCAAAAGAGAAGTATTGCATGAGATCACTATTATAAGAACTCAAGAAAAGGTTTAAACACAGAAGAAAACATTCTTTGATGGTTACAAGTGTGGGGAGGGAGGGAGGGAGAGTGGTATTGACTAATTAGATAATACCAAATTTTTTTTTTTTAATTAGATAGTAGACAAGATTTTAGGTGAAGGAAAGGACAACACACAGTACAGGGGAAGTCAGCACAACTGGACTAAACCAAAAGCTAAGAAGTTTCCTGAATCCAACCAAACACTTCTAGGAACAGAGTAGCAGGGACAGGAGCCTGGGGACCATAGTTTCAGGGGACACCTAGGCAAATTAGCATAATAAAGTGTGTTAAGAAAATGTTCTGCATCGCACTTTGGTGAGTGATGTCTGGGGGCTAGAAAGTGGCCATCTAAGATGCATCAATTGGTCTCAACCCACTTGGAGCAAAGGAGAATGAAGAACACCAAAGACACAAGGAAAATAAGAGCCCAAGAGACAGAAAGGGCCACATAAACCAGAGGCTCCACCAGCCTGAGACGGGAAGAACTAGATGGTGCCTGACTACCACCAATGACTGCCCTGACAGGGAACACAACAGAGAATCCCTGATGGAGCAGGAGAAAAGTGAGATGCAGACCTCAAATTCTAGTAAAAAGATCAGACTTTAATACTCTGACTGAGACCGGAGGGACCCCAGAAGTCATGGCCCCCAGACTCTCTGTTAGCCCAAAACTAAAACCATTCTTGAAGCCAACTGTTCAGGCAAAGATTAGACTGGACTATAAGACATAAAATGATACTGGTGAGTAGTGTGCTTCTTAGCTCAAGTAGACACATGAGACCATGTGGGCAGCCCCTGTCCAGAGATGAGATGAGAAGGCAGAGGGGGACAGGAGCTGGTTGAATGGACATGGGAAATACAGGGTGGAGAGATGGAGTGTGATGTCACATCGTAGGGAGAGCAACTAGGGTCACATAACAATGTGTGTATAAGTTTTTGCATGAGAAACTGACTTGAATTGTAAACTTTCACTTAAAGCACAATTAAAAAAAAAGAAGCTCACTGTGTAGTCTACGGGCTTCAAATTTAAGTCTGATTTATTTATAACAGTTGGTTGAGAATTACCAATTCACTGGGGATATAAACAAGAAAAAAATTATTTTGTTTCTTTCAATAATGGTCCCCAACTGTGCTATGTTGAATCCCCCCTCCTTTCCAACTTGGGGGTGGGTCCCTTAATAACATTGTGGCTTAATTTCATAGCTTCCTTGAATACTGTGGTTATTAAAACAGCCTGAGTTTGGCATTTAAGACTTAGTCCTTTTTATTTATATACCTTTTATGTCAGAATTTAATTCAAAGATCACCTCCTGCTCTCACAAATGTTGGTGCTGGCTAGAGCTGTCTATGGCTCTACTCTCTCAGGATAAAGCTGCTACCCACTCCTTGTAGCTGCTCCAGCTCATTGTCTACAGGCTGTGTCCTGATGTGTGATAGCTCCAACAGGTCCCAACTGCAAGTCTAGCTCCTGTGCAGCTCTCCTAAGCATTAGTGATCCCCTGTGAGACTTGGCCCTTATCAAGCCGTCCTGTGACTTTGTGCTGTAACCCTCAGATGTGCATACGCGTTTGTCTGCATCCCCACCCCCAAAGCCTGTTGAGGTTCCTCAATATCATCTGTCTGCTGCAGTCCATCCCAGGACTTGTGGGCATGTGCAGGCTTCATCTTTCGTACTTCCTAGGAACTGGGAACTTAAAGGATGCATCTTGCTGTCCTTCTTGGGCAGACCATCCTGCATGCCATTTTCCTCCAATTCTGTTTTTGGTACAGGAAAGGTCAGAAAGTTAGCTGGTTAAGCAGAAACCAAAGAGGAATGAAATACCAGTCTCCCTTCTTAATGAAACCTCCAATCTTTACAAGTGATTCTCTTGGGCAGCCTGCATCACCAACTTTGGCTTCATGGGCAAGGAGGACTGCGCCTCTCTCCATGTACTCTGTATCCCAAGGTGACTCTTCTCTATTTTCAATCCTCTGGGCCTCTTCTTATATTGACAAGGAGGAGCAGGGTTTGGTGGGAGAGGTGGTCCTGAAGTGGTGCTTCTCTGATAAGCCCATGTAGGAAGGTTGCTGGCCTCCACTCCCGGAGGACCCTGGAATATAGAATGTTGGGTACTTGCATTCTTTTGTCTTCATCTTTGGGCTTTAGCACCTTTTCAGGTTTATAGGAAAAAGCTCATCAATGTCTGATCACATTTACCATGAAGGCAGAATAGGCAAGGAATGTGACCTTGAGTAGATCAAGCAATAAGCGCTTATGTCCATTTCAAAGTTTCTCAGTTCTTATGTCCATCCTCTCTTCATTCTCACGTGGATCTGAAGTAGAGGAGTTCTCTTTTCTCCAAGACTAATCCCTCCAGTCAAACTGATTCTTTCAGTTAGGAGATGGAATTCTTCTTCTGACCCTACAGAAGTACCTAAGTGTTTCCTATGTTGGTACATCTTAATTCAAATCTTCCTGCTACCTTCATCAAATGACCTCCCTAGCTCTCTCCTTCCTTTCAACCAAATTGTCAAGTTTATCATTAACTTGATTTCCAATTCTACCCACTACCCAAGTCTTTCCAATTTCCTTTCAGATTCTGCTTCTATCTTGAAACTCTTTTTTTTTAAGGTCACCAGTGGCCTAGCTAGCAAATGATGCCTTTCCCTCAGTCTGTAGGAAGATACTGAGAAAAATTTGTATGAAGACAAAGGCTAGATTAGTCAGAGATGGGGTTGAGGTTGAGGATATAGTAAACAAAAATTCTGAGCTAAGCAGAGATGGGAATAAGAGCAAAAGTGTGTCAAAAACAAACAAGGAAGTGCCCTAGGAAAGTGTCTGTATGACCAGCTGGTGATATACCCATACTTGTCCGCAACTGTGTGCATGCAGGTGGTTGATTGGCTTACAGGACAAGGACAAAGGCATCCCTCTGAGCCCTCAGATTCTGTAATTCTTGTAACTCCATCCCTGGAGGATATTTGCAGAAACCAAAACAAGATAAAAGCCCACAGCTCTGATAACTAGCCATAATTTCACACATTTACACATCTAAAAAGAAACCATATATCCCCGAATTTTCCCTCCTTATTTTCTTTTTTTTATAGCAAATGGATGGAACTCCTTGATCAGTGTCTCCCAAAGTGTGTCCCATGACACATCCCTATTTAGCAAGCATCACAAGGGCAGGAATTTGCCTGTTGTAATCCCCAGTGCCTAGAATAATACCTGGCACAAAATAAGTGCTCAAAAAATATCCGAGTCATAAATGGATGAATAAATGAATGTTACATACATACACATACACCTTTCAATGTTTCTCTGTTAAAATTTAGAAAAGACTGGGCTAAACAAAATTTCTTTACTGCAGGACTGCTTAGCGCCTTTCGTACAGCAGTGTGATACAATATGGAGTCCCTGGGTAGTGCAAACGGTTAATGGACTCAGCTGCTACCTAAAAGGTTGTAGGTTAAAGTCCAGCCACAGGCCCCTCGGAGGAAAGGCCAAGTGATCTACTTCCAAAAAAATGCATGGGCCGTTGAAAGGCCGACGGAGCGCACTTCCGCTCTGATTCACACGGGGTCGCCGTGACTCCAAGCTGGCGCAACAGCAACTGAAACCTGAAAGATGTGGCGCTTCTCCGGTGCGTTTAAGCAGGGAACCATTTTTCCTTATATAACTTCCCAATGTATACATTCTGGGAAAACTTCCCTAAATAATTCCTGGCATCTTAGTGCTGGGGCCAACACTCTGCCATCCTCAGCTCATGTCCACCCTCTCCCTTTACATACCACTCGCCCTGGTCTGCCAACCTCTGGCGATGTCCCATTCTTCAGATGCAAAACACACACAGTAGCTAAAACTAGTGAATTCAAACAACTATTAGGGCGCTGTAAGAAGACGGTGCACACACGAGGGTTTAAACTGATGGCCTGTTTGACTAAGCCAGATCGCCTGTTTGCCTGCGACTATGCAAAAATAGACTAAAGCACTCGCCCCAGACAAGAGTACAAACGCCATTTCAAATGAGTGTTTGTTTTGAATGTTTATTAGCATTTGAAGTAGATGGCTGGGGAGTAAGTGAAAATGTCAGAAGGCTGTTGCAAGAATTAGATTAGATTATACAGGTGGTTCAGATGGTTTGCGTAAAACTAACCTAAAGGTTGGTGGTTTGAACCCACCTGGTGGTGCCACTAAAGGAAGGACTGGCAGTCTCCTTCTGTTAAGATTAAACAAAAAAACAAACAAACAAAAGCCATTGCTGTCAAGTTCATCCTGGCTCATAGCAACCCTACAGGAAAAAGTAGAACCACCCCATAGAGCTTCCAAGGCTATGATCTTTACGGAAGCAGACTGCCACATCTTTCTCCTGCAGATCAGTTGGTGGGTTCGAACTGCCAATCCTTCTGCCAGCAGCTGAGCACCTTACCCACTGCACCACCAGGACTCCTTTTCCATTAAGATTACATCCAAGAAAACCCTATGGAGCAGTTCTACTCTGTAATATATGGTGTCGCCATGAGTTGGATTTGACTTGAAAGCAGTAAGTGGGTCTTTTTTTAGTACCTAGTAGGCCTTCAGAGGAGGCCTGGTGGCACAGTGGTTATGAGCTACAGCGAGCGTCACCAGTTCGAATCTACCAGCCACTCCTTGGAAAGCCTATGGGACAGTTCTACTCTGTTCGATAGGGTCACTGTGAGTCTGAAGCGACTCGACGGTGACTGTTTTTTGTTTGTTTTATTTTGGCCTTCAGAAACCATGTATTAAGGCTGAAGAGATCCATAGGTCATTTGTGGGAGATTATGAGAAAGGTTTCTAAAAATATGAAAATTTACTTTATCATTGTTTTATAAGCCTTGATTCAGTTGAGATGAGAAATCATGGCTAGAGGGAGGTCAAAGGAATGTCATTACATCACTATTTGGTCAAATGTCAACGAGATAGAACCATGGATTTGTCTTTGTCAGAAGCCAGAGATGGAGCACTTGATTTATTTTAAGTGTTGCTTGGGAAAGCCGAAAAAAGATAGTTGTTGATGACAAATCTCTGTTTTTAAATCTTTTGTGTTATAAATATTTGTGTCTTTGACTTTTGCTTAGTCATATTACATTAGTCAGAGGATCTAGGCATTTGAGCCCAACTTGTGCAACCTTCAAGACTTACTAAAGTTGGCTCGTTTATTCAACAAATATTTAATTGCTCAACGAACTCTTATTTTGAGCATTTACTAAAGACAAGATTATCATGCTAGTTATTCTGGGGATACAAGGATGAATCAGACATGGATTATTAACTTTCTCAAGGGTTTTACAAACTAGGAGATTAGAAAACCTTGCACAGATTGACTATTCTACTAAGTAAAGATCTATGTATGTCAAAACCAAGGTGCTGACAAAGTTAGAGGAACTCTGAGTATGAAAGATATCATTGTATTTTAAGTTTAAATTTACATTTCTGTCTCACTTTGAGAGAGGGATGGGTTTATTGATCTATATATCAGAGAGGCAGACATATAATAGGTATCAACAACGTTTATTGAAGGGGTGAGTGAATGAATGAATGGCATGTTTATTTTTTAAAGTCATACTACTACAGAATCATCTTTCATATGTACATTTTCTATGAAATAAATTATTTTCTCCTTGAGACAAAGATCCATGCCATGTCTCATTTTATTTTCTTCACAGAACCTGGTTTGCACAGTTAATATGTAATAAATATTTTCTGAACAAAATAAATGAACTAATCAGTTCTTAGCAATGCATAACAGAAAAACAGTTCAAATGCATTCGTCAACACTCAGAGCTCCGCAAAAAAAGTGTATTTTAATATATGCAAATTTATCTCAGTAAACCTAAAAAAAAACTGAAAGAAGGTTTAAACACTGAGAAAATCCTCACGCTGCATAGCAGGAACTCTAGGATAGGGTGGCTCTGGGGTTGATTTAACAGCTTAACAACAGCATTAAGGGCCCAGCTTCTTTCTCTCTGTTCTGCCATTTTGGGTGGATCATTTTGTCCTGATCCTTCTCACCATTTTATGATTCTACAGTACTTCCAGCCATGACATCCAAATGTGAAAATATCCAGAGAAAGTAAAAATGATTTTTTCTCTGTGTATCTTTTTAAAAGCAAGTTACCTTTTCCCAGTAGCCCCCAGCAGACTTATCCTCATGCTTCAAAGGCCAGAATTGTCACTTGCCCATGTCTGAACCAAAAATTACTAAGGAGATAAAACCACAAGTCTTGGCTTAAAACACCAGTATCCACTTCTCCACTCTCCACGCCTCCAGGCTGGCCCTGGGACCAGCCTTCCCTAGACACAGGGCTGTCCAGAGGAGGCTGTATACTAATGAAATCAGGTCCGTTAGGATGGAGAAGTCAAGGGAAAGAGTGGATGATAGGTAAGTAATCAACAATAACGATACAACAAATGGACTTTCTAAGTATTAAAAACTAAATGTTCATTTATGATGAGACCAGATACCAGGACAAATTCTCAAGAGAACTTGCACCCAGGTAAGGTGCGTCTTTGACATTCCTCCTCAACACTTTTCACGACCCTCTCCTTCCCATAGACACCACTTCCTGTCCACATATTGTGCCTTCAAACTAACTCCCAGTTGTCCAACCGAACCCATTGCTGTCGAGTCAACTCTGACTCATAGTGACCCTTTAAGACAGAGTAGGACTGCCCCATAGGCTTTCCAAGGCTGTGAATCTTTACGGAAGCAGACTGCCACATGGTTCTCCCACAGAGTGGCTGGTGGGTTTGAACCACCAACGTTTTTGGTTGGTAGTCGAGTGTTCTAACCGCTACCCACCACCAGGGCTCCCTCCCAGTTGTCCAGGACCCCGAAGATATCCTATTCAGACCTTTACTTCTAGAGCCAGGCCTCATTCACAACTTTTAGCCATTATTTTTCTTTGCATCAAAATTTATTTAGACTCCTATTTCTCAGGATCCTTTCCTTGGCAATGATAGCCTATAGTTTCTCTCTCTCTCACTTCCTTTTAAATTGTTCTCAGGAATACTGGACTTACTGTCTGACCAAGAATATGTGCAATTTTTGCAATCTCCTAAATGGAGTCCCTGGGTAGTACAGTAATACACTCAGATGCTAACTAAAAGGTTGGAGTTTGAGTTCACCCAGAGGCACCTTGGAAGAAAGACTTGGTGATCTATTTCCAAAAACTCAGCCACTGAAAACCCTGTGAACTGTTCTACTCGACACACTTGGGTCACCATAAGTCAGAGTCGACTCAACAGTAACTGGTTTTTTGTTTTTATAGAGTAAAAATAGCCTCAACTCAGAAATGAATCTCATCCTAAGACAGGGAACAGAGCCCCCCAAATCTGCAATTCACATAAACAAATTAGAGTAACAAATTTACGGGAAATGGGCCAGGGTGCAGAAACGAAGCCATTCCCCAGAACATTGGGGCAGGGTATCAGAAAACACCCCGGAAACTTCCTTAAAGTTGTCTTTCAGAAGCAGCCGTATAAAACCAGCGCCAAGGACATGCACAGAATATCCGCCTGTGACCGCTGTGTGACCTTCCACCAGGGGCAGTGAGGGGCTGCAGCCGCCGCTGGGGAATCAAACCCAGGGAGTGAGAGACTGTGCAGGCGCCACACCCTGTAACAAGTCCTGCTACGAATTCCAGAGGCCTCTGGGACAGGAGCCATCTTAAAGCCATCTTAGAAAGCTGCTGCGCGCACTGTAGTTAACATATCTCCATCCAGATGGGCCACCTCCTGGAAGACCCTGCCTATACCTATGAATAAACATAAATCTTTTCCCACCCAAAAACCTTTAAGAACCCATTCAAATCCTTTGTTCTGGGAGATGGGGGTGGGGGGGGCGGTAAGCATTGCCTAGGCCCTCCTCGTCTCCGCTTGCAAGCCTCTTTAACAAAGCTTTGCTCATGTGGAAAATTCTCCGTGCCTTACCTGTTCATTCTTGACCAGTGAGAGGCAAGAACCTTATGTAATTAATGGCACAGAAGTACCAGCAACAGTCTTTTAGAGCAGCGTCTATGACCTTGAGACATGTTGAAAGGGAAAACCTCCTAGAGGCCTTCTAACGTGCGCACAATCATCTCTCTTCACAGTCTTCCTACTCTGAGCTTCGTATAGTCTCTTCTTCTTGTATCAGGAGTAGCTGAGAGAAGTGGGGAGTCCTTTACATTTAGGACAGCTGGAAAGCTGTTGGGAGAGCAGGGGTGAGGAGGGCCAGTTGTGGGAAGCAAAAAGTCTCACTGCCTAAAATGCTGCAGCTAAAAGCTGTGGAATGAATCAGCTCCCCCTACAGGACACCACAGAGCACACACTTGGAAGGTGCTATTCTGGTAATCCAGCCCTTCAGTTTCACTCTGCCTGCATTATCCTACCTAAACCTACAGTCGTGAACACCACCTCCAGCCTTCCTCCCCCCAAATCATTTCCTGACCTTCCTTAACCTTTGATTAACTGTTTTGCAAAATTAAAGAAATGAACTCCAAAAATCCCCAAGTGGGAAGTTGAACTGAAAAGTTCCAATGTCCCCTTCCAACTTCAAAATACCACAGTCCTTCTTGCCAAATTACAAGCTGTTCACAGAATAGGCTCTGGCCTTAGTGCATGTATGACCTATTTTAAAAAAAAGAAAAAACCTTTAGCACCTCTGCTGTTTGAGGGAAAAACAACTCCTGTGTAGGACATAGAGTAAATGCGTGTGTGTCACCTTCTGTCGAAGCCTTCGGACAGCCCAGGGCTAGTGACTGCCAATTGTCTATTCAAAGAAAAATCTCAGTAAGAAGAAACACAGGGTTTTGCCATGGGATGAGTGTGTGTGTGCGCGAAAGACAGCAAGAGCGAGAGAGAGAATGAGAGAGAAGAGAATGATCTCTGTTTTGTGTTATACTGTCTTAGAGATAACACGAGCAAGGCAGGGCTGAATTTCTTACTCCAGAAAACTTTGGTCACAGTTAAGCTGTTTGTAATTGGGCAGCTGACAGAACTGCACTCTAGTGCCATCTAGCTCTCACTACCAAAGCCTGCAACCTACTCCCAGCCTGGTAAAGCGGTTCGGGGCTAGTCACCCACTAGTGAAGCTCAGCTGATTGCTGGTATTCGTTGGTGAAAGCAAGCAAAATCCCCAAAGGCAGTTTATATTTTAAAATAGTTTATGTTTAAATTATGTTACTGACATTCCAAACAAGTTTTTCCTTAAAATCCTCAAAATTTAGATCTTAATTGTTGAGCATAGGTATGTTGCTCTGGGTTGTTAACCAAATTTTCACAGAGTTTGTATTGACTGCCTTTCATCTCCTTAATAAAACTGTCAGTGTTCAGTGCTATAGCCAATAGATCTGAGGTCACCAGGTCACTGGTTTTTGCAGCCATTGTGGCCAATTCCCAGGACATTTACAAATATCCTTAAAAAGGACAAATGGTAAAATTTCACTTTAATTCACTTACAGTGACTAGTTAAGTTTTGGGGTAGTATTTGCAATGAGAAGAAGTGAATGGGGTTCATATAAAAGAAAATACCTGAAGGAGATCCTTACTATAGGCACCATCTAGAAGAAGTCTAAGCGCCTTATCTGGTGGTGGTTACTTCCCGGGTGGTGCAAAAAATTAATGTTCTCAGTGGCTAACTGAAAGGCTGGAGGTTCAAATCCACCCAGAGGCACCTCGTAAGAAAGGCCTAGTGATCTACTTCCAAAGACTCAGCCAGTGAGACCCCGTTGGAGAACCGTTCTACTCTGACACACGTAGGGTCGCCATGAGTCAGAATCAGCCAACAGCAATTTGCTGATTTTAGGGATTATAAATTCTCTACTAAAGTCCCCAGTTGTGGGCAGTTGAGCCTGCTTCCCGTTGCTAGTGCTGGCTGAAGTAAGATAATTAGTGGCAAAGGGGAAAAAACACAGAATTGGATTTCTCTCCTCTAATAAACAGTATCTTGGTGGAAAGAACTTAGCCTTTGGCTTGGAGGCTTGAATTCAGATATTCACCAGGCACTATCTAGATGTTTAGGGAAATTACCTTCCCTGAGCCTTTCACTGTGACTACAAAAAGTAGCAGGGATAACATCTGTAAAATAGCTAATACTGTGTCTTTTCTGGGTAATTAGTCTTTATTATTCTATGTAAATACGGTTAAATCATCAAAGACAAACATAACTGTGTGCTGCCGTCTTTACTGGCATCGCTGGACAGTACATATTTGGATCCCTGGTAATCTGGTTATGATTCGAGTCAATGATTTATGAAGGGCAAAATGTTCCCTATCATGTTACCTATCTTCTGTGTCATCTGGCTTCCTAAAATAGAGACAGTACATCTTTTGGCAGAAATAGATGTTGAAATAGCTGTTAAACTGTTTATGAGTGTCAAAGTCGTAAGTACAAGGTAAATTAACCCGAAATAGAGCTGTAGCAGAAAAGAGCCACTGCACTCGGCAGCAGAGAGGCTGCTCCCACAAGGATTTCCTCTGGCTTCAGAGGACGTGATTTGGCAGAGAAATGAGCAACGGACCCATCCAAGTTTCCCATACAGCGCTTCCATTTACTAGCTGTGTGCATAGAAACAAATTTTCTACTTTCTCAGAGGCTAGGTTTCCTTATTCGTAAAATAGGAATGATATTTTAAATACTTCACGCAGATTATTGCAAACCAAAAAGAAATAATGTATTTGAAAGTTTTGTGCAAATCATGAAGTTATATGCAAATGTGTTCCCCTATCGCAATGATCAATCTACCCTCATCCAGTGACAGCTTAAGAAAAAATATGGCAGTTGTCTCTAAATCCTGTCTCTTTCCCACCACACCCAATCCATCAGCAAGTTCAATCAGCTCTACTTCTTTAACATAACCTACATCCCAGTGCCATCGAGTCGATTCCGACTCATAGCAACCGTATAGGACAGAGTAGAACTGCCCCATAACCTACATGGTCCACCTATATCTGTCTCTAGTGGTACCATCCAAGGCACCAATATTTCTTATCCCAGCCACTGCAATAGTTTCCTTACCTATCTCCCTGTTTATATTTTGGTCTCACTAAAAACCATTCTCCAAACAACAGCCAGAAGGACCTTTTTAAAACATAAATCAAGAGACAACCAAACGTTATGTACCTCTTTCTGGGAGTACTCAATGACTCTATGAAACATTCTTAACAAAGAAGTTAAACCTGAAACTGAGTAGTCTTCGTATGACTTTCAATTCACAAGAAATACAGGGGACATGTTGTTGTTATTGCTGTTGTTAGATGCCATCGAGTCAGTTCCAAATCATAGCAACCCTATGTACAACAGAATGAAACACTGCCTGGTCCTGTGTTGTCCTCACAATCGTTGCTGCTTTTGAGCCCACTCTTGCAGCCATTGTGTCAGTCCCAACTCCTTGAGGATCTTCCTCTCTTTTGCTAAACCTCTGCTTTACCAAACGTGATGTCCTTCTTCAGGGACAGGTCCCTCCTAATAACATGTCCAAAGTACCTGAGATGAAGTCTCACCATCCTCACTTCTAAGGACCATTCTGGCTGTACTTCTTCCAAGACAGATTTGTTCATTTTCTGGCAGTCCCTGGTATATTCAATATTCTTTGCCAAAATCATAATTCAAATGCATCAGTTCTTCTTTGGTCTTCCTTATTCATTGTCCAGCTTTTGCATGCATATGAGGCTATTGAAAACACCATGGTTTGAGTCAGGCGCACCTTAGTCCTCTAAGTGACATCTTTGCTTTTTAACACCTTAAAGAAGCCTTTTGCAGCAGATTTGTCCAATGCAATACGTTTTTTGATTTCTTGACTGCTGTTTCCATGAGCATTGATTGTTCATCCGAGTAAAATGAAATCCTTGACAATTTCAATCTTTTCTCTGTTTATCATGATGTTGGTTATCTGTCCATTGTGAGGATTTGTGTTTTCTTTATGTTGAGGTGGAATCCATACTGAAGCCTGTGGTCTTTGATCTTCACCAGTAAGTGCTTCAAGTCCTCTTCACTTTCAGCAGGCAAGGTTGTGTCATTTGTATAACGCAGGTTGTTAATGAGTCTTCTTCCACCAATCTGGATGCCATGTTCTTCGTTCTTCATTTAGTCCTGCTTCTTGGATTATTCACTCAGCATACAGATTGAATAAGTATGTTGAAAGGATACAACCCTGAGGCACATCTTTCCTGATTTTAAGCCACATAGCTCCCCTTTGTTCTGTTCAAGTGACTGCTTCTTGGTCTATGTACGTTCCACATGAGCAGAATTAAGTGTTCTATAGAGGCATAGGAATATATTAGAGTAGACCATGCTAATGCCATCAGTAAAATTCAGACTGGGAAATGCAATAGGACAAAAAATTCAAAGTCTTCAACAAGTAAGTCGTAAGACAAATAAAAAGATGGATAAGTAAACATATAAACTGGAAGAGTTAAGAGACATAGCAACCAATTCCAGTGTATGGATCTTATTTAGACCTGAACTGAAATAAACAAACTGTAAAAACTGAGATAAGCAGAGAAATTTAAATACTGGCTGCATATTGGGTGCTGTTGTTAGGTGCCATCCAGACAGTTCTGACTTATAGCAGCTCTAGGTACAACAGAATGAAACACTGGCCAGTCCTGCACAATTGTTACGCTTGAGCCCACTGTTGCAGCCACTGTGTCAATTCTTCTCATTGAGGGTCTTCCACTTTTTCACTGACCTTCTACTTTACCAAGCATGATGTTCTTCTTCAGGAACTGGAACCTGGTCATAACATGTCCAATGTGTATGAGACAAAGTCTTGCCATCCTTGCTTCTAAGGAGCATTCTGGCTGTACTCCTTCCAAGAGAGATTTGTTCATTCTTCTGGTAGTCCATGGTGTACCCAATATTCTTCACCAACACCATAATTCAAATGTACCAATTTTTCTTTGGTCTTTATTCATTCTATAGCTGTCACATGCCTATGAAGCGATTGAAAACACCATGGTTTGGATCAGGCACACTTTAATCCTTAAAGTGATATCTTTGCCTTTTAACCCCTTAAAGAAGCCTTTTGCAGCAGATTTGCCGAATGCAATACATCATTTGGTTTGTTGACTGCTGCTTCCACGGGCGTTGATTGTGCATACAAGTGACATGAAATTCTTGACAACTTCAGTATTTTCTCCATTTATCACGATGTTCCTTATTGATTTAGTTGTGAGAATTTTTGTTTTCTTTATGTTAGGGTGTAATCCATATTGTAGGCTGTAGTCTTTGATCTTAATCAGTAAGTGCTTCAAGTCCTCTTCATTTTCAGCAAGCAAATTTGTGTCATCTGCATATCTCAGGTTGTTAATGAATCTTCTTGCAATCCTGACGCAGCTTTCTTCTTCATATAGTCCAGCTCAGCATACAGATTGAATAAGCATGGCAAAATGATACAACCCTGACACACACCTTTCCTGATTTTAAACCACGCAATCCCTTTTTCTGTTCAAATACAGGTTCCTCATCAACACGATTAAGTGCCCTGGGATTCCCATTCTTCACAATGTTACCCATAGTTTGTTATGATCCACCCAGTCCAATGTCTTTTCATAGTCAATAAAACACAGGTAAACATCTTTCTGGTATTCTGTGCTCTTAGCCAAGATCCATTTGATATCAGCAATGTTATCCCTCGTTCCACGTCCTCTTTTGAATCCAACTTAGTTCCCTGTTGATGCACTGCTGCAACTGCTTTTAAATGATCTTCAGCAAAATTTTACTTGCGTTTGATATTAATGATGCATATTGGATAATAGGAAGAATTTACTGTTATTTTTAGGTGTGATAACAATATCATGGTTATGTTGTTAAAGGAGACTTTATCTTTTAGACATTCATACTAATATATGTATGGATAAAATGATATGATGTGAGAGATTTGTTTCAAATCAATCCAGTGAATTTGAATGCTGGGGTATAGATAAAATTAGCTACAACTTCGTAATCGTTGAAGCTATGTAATGGTTACCTTGGGGATCATTATCCTGTTCTCTCCACTTTTTACATGTCTGAAATCTTTCACAACACATTTTTTTTTTTTGATTGTCTCACATCACTCCTTTGCAAAGGCTTCCCATCACATATAAAATCCAAATTCCTGATCCTGACTCCCCAAATCCTATAGCGACAGTGCCCATCATTGGCTTCATACAGAATCATCTGGGTAGGCTTAAAAAACACTGATAACTGGTTCCCACCAAGAGATCCCAATTTAATCACCTGGGATGGGTCAGGAGACTTGGTTTTGGGTAAATCCCCCTGGGCGATTTTCATGGAGGCCAGACGCCGGAACCATTATCCTACATGATCAGCCTGCCCCCTTTTCCATCTCTCTAGTCCCTCTCTATGCCTCACTCACTGGGCTTCAGGCTCCCAGGCCTACCGCAGGCCACTAAGGTTTTCTTCTGTGTTTCCTTCTAGGACTTCTATAGGTTTAGCCCTTACACCCAGGTCTATGATTATCCAAATCAAGTTAATTTTTATATATGGTATACGGTATGAGGTAAGATTTGAAGTTTTGTTTTTAGCTTATGGCTATTGGTTTTTGCACCATTTCTTATAAAGATTATCTTACCCTATTGAATTGCTTTGGCACCTTTATCAAAAATTATTTGACCATCTATGTATGGGTCTATTCCTGGATTTCATTCTCTTCTGTTGATATATATGATTTTGCTTTTTTAAATGCTGATACCACATTGTTTTGATTACTTCAGCTTTATAATAAGTCTTGAAATTAGATAATGTCAGTCCTTAAACTTTATCTTTTTTCAAAAAATATTTTAATTGTTATAGCTCATTTGTATTTCCATATAATTAAACCTGTCAATTTCTAAAAAAAAAAAAAAAAGAAAGAAGAAAATCTTATTTTCACTCAGCCACTTGCTATCCCATTGACTGATTTTAATTCTCTGCATAGCACTTAGTTTTTAAAATTATTGTGGTTAAAGTGACCGACTGCTAACCAAAAGGCTGACAGTTCAGAAAGATGTGGGAGTCTGCTTGTGTAGACATTTACAGCCTTGGAAACCATATGGGGTCATTATGAGTCAGAAATGACTAGCTATACTGAATTTTTGGTTTACTCCCACTAGGATATAAGCTTTACGAGGGCAGAGACATTATGTATTGTTTTCTCTACTTTATCTTAGCTCCTTAAATAGTACCTTTCATATAGTAGATTTTCAGTAAATACTTATTGGATAAATGAATTCATCATTCTCAGGTGGTATCTTCTTAGGACAAGCTCTGTTGTATAGGGAATCTCTTCCTTCCAGTTGAAGAATTCAGGGGTTGGTACATTTTCCTTAGTATCTTTTTGAATTAGAAGAATTTTCAAGGCCACCACCATTTCTTCTGTGCCTAGAGAAATTGAAAACAGTAAAAAAAAAAAAAAAAAGTACATTGGCCTGAAAATTAGAAGATCAAAACGTCTAATTCTGCTCTGCCACTGATCTGATATGATCTTGGAAAAGTCACTTAACCTCTCCAGGCCTCCTTTTTGTTTTTTTAATAATCTGCAATTGGGGCTACTAATTGTACTAATTGTTATGAGGATTTAATGGGTTGATTGTACCTATATGGATGTTATGAGGATTTAATGAGATAATAATATATTTTGGTACATTGTATCTCATACAACTACTGATCGATGAAGCAGCTGGCTGGAAGGGTACAGAAGCTCGGCACTGCAGTCAGGATGCAGTAGACGTGATTACTGGATAAGTTCATCCATTCTTTGGCTGAAGCATTTGGCCTCAGCTAGGAACAGGTGTCCACAGCATGGGGTGGGATGGCCAGCTGAGAAGCATTCAAGTGGTGTGGAAACAGGGACCGTCTCTCCCAGGTTCAATGAACTCTATTGACCTTCACTATTTGAAGGGCTCAAATGGGTAATGGCAATCTCCCCCCTTCCCAAGGCTGTAGAGGTGAGAGATTGGGCACAAAGCCCTGTTACAGGAACCATTCAAACCGCTCAAAGGAATCACAGCTCCTGCTAAGCATTGATAAATGGCAGCAGACAGGTGGGGACTAGCTGAACCTCAGAGGTGAACAGGAAATGTGTGAGACAAGGTGATTCCTGGCCCTCGGTAGGCAAGTGGTAGCTGCTACCCACTGCTGTGTTCAGCCTTTCAGGAAGAATGCAGAGTGCTGCAGGACAGGGGCATGATTCCTACCACTCTGAGGACACAGAGGACCGTAGGACAGCAGCTAAGAATAGGGTCAGTTTCCTCCACAATGGATCATACATGGGTTTAACCAGCCAGACTAAAACAATGGGCTTCTTCTGACAGGGAGGGGCCGCGGGGGGTTAGGTTTATCTTTAAGGTGGCCCTGTTCCTTTAACTCCCGCTTGCAAATTACTGGTTCAGCACATTCTACTGCTTGCTTTCTCTGGTAGAGAGGGTGCTAGGCAAACTGGGAAGACACACCAAAGAAAGAGAAGGCATGAGGAACTAGCAAAAACTAGCCACCACAAGGCACCTTCAGGGAAAACTGGAAAATACAGTACTTTAGGGGAAAGATGTCAGGAGAGTCCTTTCAAAACTGAAAATCATAAGGCTCAAATGAACATCCCCATGTTGTAGATAGAACTGTTTGCAAAGCAATTTTAACAGGAGAGCTTAAAGCAGATAGAAAAGCAATCCCTGAATCCTCCCTAGTTCCTACAAGGTAGAAGAAAGCAATTATCCCCCAATGTTCAGGAAGGAAAATGTAAGGAAAGCAAGTAAAAAGGAAGGAAGCTTGTGAATCCTCAAGGGCCTCTTCCCACCCAGCACAGGAATCCTACCAACACCACCTGCAGGTGCTTATCCTATCTGTGCTTGAACACACCACTCCATCAGGAAGCCCACACCATTATGGGCAGCTCTTCCTGGTAGAACGATCTCTCCTACTGCACCAACATCTGTCCCTTACAACTTGCACAGTTCTGTTCTTTGGAGCAATACAATACCCTTGCTCTACTTTCCCAAGGCTCTTACACTATTTGGAGCTGACCGTCAGCTCCGCTTTAATGTATCCTCATCCAGTCTGTTTCTTTCTCTCCTCCATTGATACTCACGTGACTGTTCTAGTCCTCAGCGGCCCACTGCCTGCCTTTCCCAGTGCAGCGCAGGCCCTGGGCAGCAGGCTAAGTGGGGAGGGGCCTTGATCGTCTTTCTGGCATCTGACAGGCATCATGTCTGAATTTTCTTCTGAAAGCTAGACACCATCTCTGTCAACCAATGTAGTTTAAAAGACTGATATAAAATTGTCTCTACTTAGAAAACAGAAAAAGAAATAATGACCTTCTCTGTGGTGGTGTTAGAGATAATTCACATGGAAGCTGCCTTAAGTTATTGTGCACAGGCAATGAGCATAAAGTTTAAAGTTAGAAGCAGTTTTTTTCCTGTCCCTCTTATTCCTGGTTATTAAAAAAAAAAAAACTCCACCAACACCCCCCCCCCAGCCCCCGGGGCCCTTGCTTGTGTAGACAAACACCCCCACAGTACTAATGCTTTAAAGCAGAGCCAGTGTCCACACTGTGCAAGCTGAGGGCACACAGAAGCTGGAGCAGGAAACACTCAGGAACAGAAGCCAGTTTTTCTAGAAGATACCTGACACCTGGAGGGAAATACTGATCTGAGAGCCTCTCAGTGCTTCCCAGCAGAGGCAAGTGGGGTTTCTCAAGTGATGACAAGAAGGTTTCCACCTTGGCTCAGGTTTCTGAGTCCAGCAAGGAAGAAAATACGATTACGTTAACTAAGAAGCTAAATACAGTTAAACGTCCTCTCTGAAGGGTTGCTTTGTGCAAGAAATCCTCCAGATCCTCTAAGCAATCAATTCTACACAACCAGAAAAATGTTAGTAATCTACCCACATTTATCCTCGTCATCTTTTTATCCACTTCTCCAACACCCACTTATACCACCTCTGCTGTTTCTCTGTTGGTAGGTTTAGGAAGGATAAGGTCTATTTTCAGCAAATCCTCTACTGCCCTCCTTCCAATGCATTATCCCTTCCTCAATGGTTCTGTTCAGGTTTCTTTTGGGTATTAAGGCTTGTGCTGTTTGTTCATGCTATCTTTCATAAGACCCATTAATTTATGTTGGCTGGGGACATCCTGAATCAAAGAAATGGTGATGTAGTTAAGTCAAAATTAAACACCAGGAACAGGACCAACAATACAGACTACTAATTGAGAAAAAACTGTGTAGCAAAGATTTCTAAGTTGGTTGCTAAGAACTGTAAGTACATTTTCTCAGGGAAACCAGGTTATGCCTAACACATGATATAGTTGAAATAATGTAATTAGTGCCCTATTTTGGATAAAAGAGGCCCTGTGAACTGGCCTGAATATCTGATCATCATTTATAATAATACCTCACGGGAAGATAAATGAGCAAATGCTTTCACTCATTCAACAGACATTCATTAAACACCTCCCATAGGTGTTAAGTTATGTGCTGAGGATGTAAAGATACCCCTTGCCCTAAAGGAGTTCACAACTGAATGGGAAAGACAAACTAGAAAACAAATAATCATAGTACTTTGTGAAGTTGTTGCTCACTGCCATCAAGTTGATCGCAACTCACAGAGACCTCATAGGCTACCAAAGTGCTCTGCACAAGGTACAGAATGGTAGTAAGACATGGACATAGATGAAATCTCAAGTGAAAGTGAGTAGAGTGAGATAAGACAGAAGGAAAGACCGTACGGAACGCCAACATTGTAGGGACTGATGGGGAAGAAGAAACAACCAGGGAAACAGAGAAGTAGATGCTGGACAGGTAGTAAGATACATGGTGTCACAGAAGCCAAATAAGGAGAGCACTTCAAGCAGTGAGTTGTAACAGTGCCTTATTTATTTACGCATTCAGTTCTTGTCTTTGAAATGTATGTTGCCAGCCTAGGGCTCTCTCCTAAACGGCTAGTGTTCATCTGGCTATTCCACATCTCCACACAGATATCTAATAGGCATCTCATAAACCAGCCAAGACTTAGAAAGAACCTTCAGAAAAGTGTAAGAAAGTATATTTTTAAATCCTATTCATAAGAGCTGGAACACAAACCTAGGGATTGAGGATGTCAGAGAAGTCTTCTTGTGGAAGGTGTGTTATAAGATTTTCCTTAGGGAAGTTGTAAAAGACAAAAGGAGAGAAGAGTGATAGAATTGGAGATATTAATCTACCTGTTCAGTAACCAAGACTTGGTAAGTTGGACGATACCTAAATTATTTAGGGAAAGACCTCAAGCAGGCAATTTGCTCAGTCCCCTTAAGCACTAATCATCCAATCTAAGGAAAAAAAAATCTTCCCTTAAATAAGATAGAATGAAGCACAGTTGATAGACAATTTCATCAAGCCTGGATAGGTCAGCTATTGGGCAAGTTTCTTAAGACTATATGAATTATTTTATTCTTCTTCAAATCATTTATTTTTACTTGTAAGGGTAAAATTTAAATAAGCCATAAGAATCTTCCTTCTCCCAGAAATGGGATGTGTGGCTAACTGCCTTCATGAATAACTACCTCCTTTGCTTTGAGACTAGAAGAACTGAATGGTGCCCAGCTACCATTACCAAACATTTTGATCAAAGATTCTACAGAAGAATCATGATCAAAAGGGGGAAGATGTAAAACAGAATTTCAAACTCTTATATAGCCCAGACTTTCTGGAGCCATTGAGGCTGGATGAACCCCTGAAAGCATTGCCCTGAGATAATCTTTAAACTTTCAACCAAAAATATCCCCCGAAGTCCACTTTAAGCCAATTATTTAGCTTATTTAGTAAAGAACGTCTGCCTTGAGCATTGGGCTTTTTTAAAGAGCTATCTATACGGGATCAAGCTGGCAACAGCACCTCGAAAGATTAGATAGGAAGCTTACAGAGCAGTGAGTTTATGTTAACGGGGAAGGAATAATTTGGAAAAGGAGGATGAGGATGGTCATACAACTTGAAGAATGTAATCAATGTCACCGAATGGTACATGTAGAAATGGTTGAATTGGTGTATGTTCTGCTGTGTATATTTTCAACAACAAAAATAAAGTAAAATAATTTTTTTTTTTTTAAAGACTCTTCCTCCTTCTTATGCATTGTCTCATAGGATAACCTGGAAACCAACAAAAACATCACTGAACCAGATGCCTCCTCCTGCAGTAGGTCAGACTCTAAGATTTTAAATTGAGAACATTGAGGAATAGCAGGAGCTGCTGGCCTTTCAAGCAGTAAGAATACCACTTCTTAGTAAATGCACTTAATAGGTAAAGAATAAAAAGACAAGTAAATTTCAACAGAACATCCTCTCAGCAGATGTTCGGCAAATCCTTTTCAATGTGAGAGACTCCAATACTAACTTTTTTAAGTGGTTTGATAAAAAAGAATAATTGCTCCTCAGGGATTCATATTAAAGATATTTTATGTGATGCCAAATGATGGAACACTCTGTCACATCATTTTTTTTTTTTTTTGACCAAAGGTTTCCTGATTTAGTCTGTTTTCAGCTAGAAGAAAATGTTTACTGTATTTTTACAAAAATAACGCACGTTCTACCTTTGTTTACCAACCGCCCTCCCCCCGCAAGGTGTTTTCGTTACTGCACAAAGGTGAAACAGCGTGTGCGTGCACACCTGTGGCTTCCACTTGGAGAACTTGCTACATCTGCCTACCTGTCCCCTTTTCGCTTCCCCTGTGGTGGCCTCCAGGGCTGGTCACAAGCAGAATTGTGAGGCATTTCAGTGCAGGTGGCTTTTCCCTGTTCTAGATCATCTTTCAGGGCCTTTGGCTCCATTTTATGGCTGTTTTAGCTTCCTTAATTAAGAGGAAAATAAATTTGATCAATTATTTCACATTACGGTGTTAGGGATTTAATACGTTGACTTCTCTCAAGAACATTAAATTTCAAAGGGATTTACTTGAATAGCTATTAAGGCATTTTAGCCCCTGAAATGTCAGACTAGAAAGGGGTTTTGGGGTTCCTAGCAAGAGCCTTCCTCCCCTCTGACCTCCTTAAATCATAACCACACTGGAGCATACAGAGATGTGGAAAGGGGGTTAGGAATAGACAGAAACTGTTCTCAAGCTATCTCAGGCACTTTATGGCAAAATTCCAGCTCTGGAGGAGGCAGAACCAACCTTGCACCCTAGAAAGACACATCATGCGTCCCTCTGCAGCAAAGATCTGAAAAACCAAGTAAATAGATACAAACGTCCATTCTGGAATGCTAAGCCTCAAATGAAGGGATAAAGAACTAGATCAAACACTGAATGGAAGAAGAAACTGACAAAAAAAAAGAATGAGGAGAGATACGGAGCAGAGGTCCACTGCCAACTAACACAGCATAATGTCACCATCTTGGAGCAGAGCCAACAAGGATCCCAGACAGGGAATACAGGAAGGCAACTTCACAGAGCTCCCAACAGAATGGAAAGCACATGGTAACCAGAGAAACATGTTTTCTCGCCACTCACCCTTCTGCCCCAAATGTCACTTCCCCTCCCTTGAACCAGCCCCTGGGTCCACCCTCCCCCCACACATCGGTCCCCACCATGCTGCTATTTTTACATAGATAATTATTATTATCAGTTTTGCTCATTTGTCCTTTACTTTCTCCCTCCCACCTAGCCCTATAAACCACCTCCACCTCCCTGCCAGTCCCCACCATGCTAAAGTGGCTAGAGAGCCACTGGCCTGCCCCTGACCTGGGTCTGCCCCACCCCCACTAGCCAGATCCTGCCATTCCACCATTATTTTTCTTTCTTTTCTATCTCCCTCCCATCTAGCACTGTACACCACTTCCCCCCATTCCTGCTAGTCCCTCCACACCACTGCAGATGGAGAGCTGCCAGCCCACCTCTGCCACACGTCTGCCCTGCACCACTCGCAGGCTCCCACCATGCTGCCATTTTCTTTTTCTTTCTTTTTGTTCTTTCCTTTCAAGCTCCCACCTAGCCACGTATGTCACTTACCCTCCCTTCCCACTGGCCCCTGGGTTCGACACAGCCCCGCTTTTGGGCCACCACTGTACCATTTTTTCCTCGACATTTTTCTTCTTTTTTTCTCTTTCTTCCTTTTCTTTCTTTCTTTCTCCCACCTAGCCCCATGTGCCACCTCCCCTGCTTCCCGCCATCACTGCCTCACCACCACAAATAAAATGCCCCTGGCACACTGGCCTGCCGCTGCCCTGAATCTACCCCACGGCCACCTGCCATCCCCTATGGCACCATCATTTTTTTTTCTTTTTATTTCTTTCTTTCCTTTACCCCACCCACCTAGCCCTGTACACCACTTCACTCCCCTCCCCAACAGCCCCAAGGTCTGCCCTGCCCCCACCCACCAGCTACGGCTGTTGCCTCTTTCTTCTTCTTCTTTCTCCCTCTTTTCTTTTCTTCTCCTTCCCACTTGGCTCCACAGGCCAACTCCAGCCCTTTCCCACCTCACTGCTGCTGCTAGAGTGTCCCTGGTGCTCAGGCCCACAGCCTCAACTGACATGCACCACCCCTCCCCTCCCACCACTCGACCAGTTGCTAAACAGTGGGAGGCAAGCTTGTACCATTCCCAGGCCAACACTTCTGCCCATCTTGTGAGGGGCTATGCATGCTCCAAAACCACTGGACCAACGTCAGAAGGCAGACAGCACCCACCCAACCCACCGTCAGCCACCTCACCAAACCAGTGTGTGGTGAGGTGGGGTCACCCTGCCTGCTGCTGCCCTGCTAACCCAGACAAGATGGGGAAAGCTATCACGATCACAGAGGAGCAAGTAGCAAAGCACATCCAGCCCACCAGCCCACCCTGACATATCAAAATAAAACAAAAAAGCAGGATGAAACAAATGAAGTTACAATCAATAAATAAAGAAAATAATACCTTAAAGTCTCGGAGACAACTGACAATAACAAAACATTAAAAAAGCAGGACAAGATGGCTCCAACAAGTGAGGTAAAATAATCAGATAAACTTCCAGTAGAATAAAAGGAAGTGGAACTACCTGATATGAAAATCAAAAGGCTAATATTTAGATCTGTTCAAGAGATTAGGAAAAGATCATGGAAAACACAGACAAAACCAATGAAAACATTGTCAAAAATCAAAGAAAACTCAGACAAAGCAATAGAAGAATTCAGAAAAATAATAAAAGAAAAAACATCAAAATAAATGAATAATTAGAAATTGTAAGAAAATAAAACAACTAGAAATCCAAAAGATAAATAACAAAATTTCAAAAAGGACAATAGAATGTTTTAGGAGTAAATTTAAAACAATAGAAGACAAAATCTGTGAGATTGAAGACATATCCATGGAATTATGGAATTATGTAGGACACAGTCAAGAGCAAAAATTTGTGTGTGATCAGAGTTCCAGAATAGGAGGAGGAAATGAAAAACACAGGGAGGATTGTTGAAGGTTCGGTAGCAGAAAACTTCCCAAACATCATGAAATACAAAAAGCTGACCACCCAAGAAGCTCAATGAACCCCATATAGAACCAAAAGAAAGTCCAAGATATACCATAATACCAAAACCACAGACAAGGAAAGAATCCTGAGAGCAGTTTGAGAAAAACAAAAAGAAATTACAAAGGGGAAACAATAAGACTAAACTCTGTTTATTTGGCAGAGACTATGCTGCCAAGAAGGCAATGGGATGACGTATATAAAACCATGAAAGAAAAAAACTGCTGACCAAGAATAATGTAGCCCACAAAGCCTTCTCTCAAGTATGATAGCAAAATTAGGTCATTTCCAGATAAACAGAAATTAAGGGAATTAATAAATATCAAACCAAATTTACCAGAAATATTACAGGGAGTCCTTGAGTTAGAGAACCAACAACATCGGACAACAACCAGAGTCTAGGACACAGGACAGCATCACCCAGATACCAACAAAGGTAAGAACTCTCACTAATAAAACAAAGTTAAGAGACATAAAACAGGGAAAACAGATACATCAACTGTAAATGACAATAATGTCAAAACAATAAAAGGGGGAATAAATGATGTAGGTATAGAACTTTCAAATGAAGAAGTCAATGTAATATCAAATAATAAAACATTGGTCCAAACATACGAAGATACAGGTAAATTTCAAGTTAAACACAGAGAAAGTTAACAAACCTACTTATCTAAAGAAAAAGGAAGAAGAAAAACATAAAGACTCAGTAAATATAAAATCTATAATAATGAAATAAAATCCACAAACAAAAGGAAAAGGAGCGAAGAAAATGCCAGCACCACAAAAAAAAAAAAAAGCAATATGACAACAATAAACTTACACTTATCGATACTCACATTGCTGAAAGTAAATGGCTTAAATGCACCCATAAAGAGACAGAGAGTGGCAGAATGGATTAAAAAGACTTATCAGTGTGTTGTCTACAAGAGACTCACCCTAGACACAAAGACATAAGCATATTAAAAATCAATGGATGGAAAATATATACCAAGCAAACAGTAACCAAAAAAGAGCAAGAATGACAATACTAGTCTCAGAAAAAATACACTTTAAGACAAAATCCATCAAAAAAGACAAGGAAGGACATTATATAATGATTAAGGGACAATCCACCAAGAAGACATAACCTTAATAAATATCTATGCACCCAATGACAAAGCTCCGAAATACATAAAACATAATACATACGAATTACATAACACATAAACAAAATACATAATACATAAAACTAATAACACTGAAAAAAGAAATAGACTGTCCCACAATAATAGTAGGAGACTTCAACACACCACTGTCAGTAAAGGAAAGATCATCTAGAAAGAAACACAACAAAGATACAGAAGATTTAAACACTACGAACAACCAACCTGACCTCATAGACATATGTAGAACACTCCACCCAACACCAGCCAAGTATACTTTCTTTTCCAATGCATATGGAACATTCTCCAAAAGAGACCACATTTTAGGCCACTAAGCAACCCCCAACAAAATCCAAAACAGAAATAATACACAACATTCTCTATGATCACAATGCCATGAAGTAGAAATCAATAACAGGAAGCACAAGGGGGGAAAAAAAATCGTATACTTGGAAACTGAATAACACCTTGCTTAAAAACAACTGGATAATAGAAGAAATTAGAGAGGGAATAAAAATTCCTAGAATCAAAAGAGAATGAAATGAGCAAGGGCGGGGGTTTGGGGACTATGGCTTAAGGGGACTTCTAAGTCAATTGGCAAAATAATTCTATTATGAAAATATTCTGCATCCCACTTTGAAATGAAGTGTCTGGGGTCTTAAATGCTAGCAAGCGGCCATCTAAGATGTATCAATTGGTCTCAACCCACCTGGATCAAAGGAGAATGAAGAACACCAAGGTCACACGATAACTATGAACCCAAGAGACAGAAAGGGCCACACGAACCAGAGACTTATATCGTCCTGAGACCAGAAGAACTAGATGGTGTCCAACGACAACCGATGACTGCCCTGACAGGGAGCACAATAGAGAACTCCTGAGGGAGCAGGAGATCAGTGGGATGCAGACCCCAAATTCTCATAAAAATACCAGACTTAATGGTCTGACTGAGACTAGAGGAATCCCAGAGGTCATGGTCCCCAAACCTTCTGTTGGCCCAGGACAGGAGCCATTCCCGAAGACAACTCATCAGACATGGAAGGGACTGGACAATGGGTTGGAGAGAGATGCTGATGAAGAGTGAGCTACTTGTATCAGGTGCACACTTGAGACTGTGTCGGCATCTCCTGTCTGGAGGGGAGATAGGAGGGTAGAGAGGGTTAGAAACTGGCAAAATTGTCACAAAAGGAGAGACTGGAAGGGCTGACTCATTAGGGGGAAATTAAGTGGGAGTACAGAGTAAGGTGTATATAAGCTTATATGTGACATACTGACTTAATTTGTAAATGTCCACTTAAAGCTCAATAAAAATTATTAAAAAAAAAAAAGAGAGAGAATGAAACACATCATACCAAAACTCTTGGGACACAGCAAAGGCAGTGCTCAGAGATCAATTTACAACAATAAATGTACACATCAAAAAAGAAGAACAGACCAAAATCAAAATGTTAGCCCTACAACTCAACAAATAGAAAGAGAACAGCAAAAGAAGCCCACAGCTACCAGAAGAAAGGAAATAATAAAGATTAGAGCAGAAATAAATGAAATAGAGATAAAGCAAATAATAATAAGAAATGAGATGGGAGATATTACAACAGAACCAAATGAAATAAAAAACATCATAACACAATACTATGAAAAATTGTACCCCAACAAATTTGATAACCTAGAGAAAATGGACAAATTTCTACAAACACACTACCTACCTAAACTAACACAAACTGAGATAGAAAATTTGAACAGACCCAAAACAAGCAAAGAGATTGAAGATGTAATAATAATAATAATAAAACCCTAGGCCAGATGACTTTACTGGAGAATTCTACCAAACATTCAGAGAAGAGCTCACAGCAGTACTACTCAAACTATATCACAGCATAGAAAAGGAAGGAATACTCCTGAATTCATTCCATGAAGCCGGCATAACCCTGATAACAAAGGAGGCAAAGACACCACAAAAACAAGAATATTACGGACAAATATCTCTCATGAATGATGCAAAATTCCTCAACAAAATATTAGCCAATAGAATTCAGCATCATATTAAAAAAAATACACCACAACCATGTGGGATTCATACCAGGTATGCAAGGATGGTTCAACATTAAAGAAATCAATCAATATAATCCACCACATATATAGAACAAAAGAAAAAAATATCACACGATCATCTCAATCCACCCAAGAAAGGCATTTGATAAACTCCAATACCCATTACTGATAAAAACTCTCAATAAAGTAGGAATAGAAGGGTAATTCCTTAACATAATCAAGGGCATCTATATACAACACGTGACAGGAACCGATGGTATACCAAGGGACGAAGCCCAAGCTGCACTGAAGGCACTGGTGCAAAGCAAAGCTCCAGGAATTGACGGAATACCAACTGAGATGTTTCAACAAACAGATACAGCAGTGGAAGTGCTCACTCCTCTATGCCAAGAAATTTGGAAGACAGCAACCTGGCCAACTGACTGGAAAAAAAAAAAAAAAGGAAGAGGTCCATATTTAAGGTGATCCAACCAAATGCAGAAATTATCTAAAAATATCATTAATATCACACACAAGCAAAATTATGCTGAAGATCATTCAAAACTATATCCACAGGGAGCTGCCAGAAATTCAAGCTGGATTCAGAAGAGGACCTGGAACCAGGGATATCATTACTGATGCCAGATGGATCCTGGCTGAAAGCAGAGTGTACTAGAAAGATGTTTACCTGTGTTTTATTAACTATGCCAAGGCATTTGACTGTGTGGATCGTAACAAATTATGGCTAACATTGTGGAGAATGGGAATTCCCAAACAATTGTGCTCATGAGGAATCTGTACATGGATCAAGAGGCAGTTGTTCAGATAGAACAAGGTGATACTGACTGGTTTAAAGTGAGGAAAAGTATGTGTCAGAGTTGTATCCTTTCACCATACCTATTCAATCTGTATGTTGAGCAAATTAGGTGAAAAACTGGACTGTATGAAGAATGGGGTATCAGAATTGGAGGAAGACTCATTAATAACCTGTGTTATGCAGATGACACAATCTTGCTTGCTGAAAGTCAAGAGGACTTGAAGCAGTTACTGACGAAGATCAAAGACCATGGCCTTCAGTATGGATTGCACCTCGACATAAAGAAAACAAAAACCCTTACAACTGTACTGATAAGCAACATCATGATAAACGGTGAAAAAATTGAGGTTGTCAAGGATTTCATTTTACTTGGATCCACAATCAACACCCATGGAAGCAGCAGTCAAGAAATCAAAAGATGCATTGCGCTGGGCAAATTGGCTGCAAAAGACTTCTTCAGTGTTGAAAAGCAAAGATGTCACCTTGAGGACTATGGTGCGCCTGACCCAAGCCATGGTGTTTTTAATTGCCCCATATGCATGCAAAAGCTGGACAATGAATAAGAAAACTGAGGAAGACCTGATGCCTTTGAATTGTGGTGTTGGTGAAGAATATTGAATGTACCATGGACTGCCAAAAGATCAAATAAATCTGTCTTGGAAGAAGCACAACCAGAATGTTCATTGAAAGCAAGGACTGTGAGACTGCATCTCACATACTTTGGACATATTGTCAGGAGAGACCAGTCCCTGGAGAAGGGCATCATGCTTGGTAAAGTAGAATGTCAGTGAAAAAGAGGAAGACCCTTAACGAGATGGATTGACACAGTGGCTGCAACAATGGGCTCAAGCATAGCAACAATTGTGAGGATGGTACAGAACCGGGCAGTGTTTCATTCTATGGTGCATAGGGTCACTGTGAGTCAGAACCAACTCGACAGCACCTAACAACAACAGCAACATACAAAGCAAACAGCCAACATCATTCTCAACTGAGAGAGGCTGAAAGCATTCCTCCTGAGAGCGGGAACAAGACAAGGATACTCTTTATCACCACACCTATTTAACATTGTGCTAGAAGTTCTAGCTAGAGAAATGAAGCAGGAAAAAGAAATAACGGGCATCCAGATTGGAAAGGAAGAAGTAAAACTATCCCTATCTGCAGATATGATATGATACAATACGATACAGAGAGATCCCCAAAAATTCCACCAGAAAACTACTGGAACTAATAGAGAGATTCAGCAGAGTAACCAGATAGAAGATCAGTAAACAGCAAGAAAAAATAGGGACAACTCTAGGGGCCCTTATACAAGGCATAAATACAATACGAACCACAACTAACAATGCCCAAACACCAGAAGCTAAACTGGATAACAGGCAGCTCCTAAAAATTAGACTTAATGCTCATCAAAAGACCACCAAAAGAGTAAAAAGAGAACCTACAGTCTGGGAAAAAGAAATATTGGCTACAACATATCCAACAAGGGCCTAATCGCTAAAATCTACAGAATACTTCAACACCTGAATAACAAAAAGACAAATAATCCAATCAAAAACTGGGCAAAGGATATGAACAGACACTTCACCAAAGAAGACACATGAGGCTAACATGCACATACGTAAATGCTCTTGATCAGTAGCCATTAAAAAAAAATGCACATAAGTAAATGCTTTTGATCATTAGCCATTAGAGAAATGCAAATCAAAACTACAATGAGATACCAACTCACCCCAACATTACTGGCACTAATCAAATAAAAGGAAAATAACAAATGTTAGAGAGCTTTCGAGAAGACAGGAACTCTTGTGCACTGCTGATGGGAATGTAAAATGGTACAACCCCTATGGACAACAATATGGCGCCTCCTGAAAAAGCTAGAAATAGAAATGCTGTATGGTCCAGCAATCCTACTACTAGAAATATATTCTAGAGAAATAAGAGCTGTCACATGAACAGACATATGTACACCATGTTCATTGCAGCATTATTCACAATAGCAAAAAGATGGGAACAACCTGTTCCCATTAACAGACGAATGGATAAACAAGTTATTAAATACACACAATGGAATACCATGTAATGATAAAGAACAAGGATGAATCTGCAAAACACCTCACAACATGAGTGAATCTGGAGGTCATTATGCTGAGTGACATAAGTCAGTCACAAAAGGACAAATATTGTATGAGACCAACATTATAAAAACCCAAGAAAAAGCTTACACACAGAAGAAAACAATTTTGATAGTTGTCTTAGTCATCTAGTGCTGCTATAACAGAAATGCCACAAGTGGATGGCTTTAAGAGAAGTTTATTCTCTGATAGTGTAGTAGGTAGAAGTCTGAATTCAGGGTGCCAACTCCAGGGGAAGGGTTTCTTTTTTTGTTGGCTCTGGAAGAAGCTCCTTGTCGTCAGTCTTCCCCTGGACTAGGAGCTTCTCCCTGCAGGAAACCTGGGTCCAAAGGACATGCTGCGCTCCCGGTGCTGCTTTCTTGGCAGTATGAGGTTCTCTTGTCTCTCTGCTCACTTCTCTCTTGTATATCTCAAAAGAGATTGGCTCAAAACAATCCAATCTTATAGATTGAGTCCTGCCTTATTAACGTGACTGCCACTAATCCCATATCATCAACATCATAGAGATAGGATTTACAACACATGGGAAAATCACATCGGATGACAAAATGGTATACAATCACACAATACCAGGAATCATGGCCTAGCCAAATTGATACACATATTTTTGGGAGACATAATTCAATCCATGAGACTGGTTATGAGGGAGGGCAGGGGTGGAGCAGGAAAATCACTAATTAGATAGTAGACAAGTAGACAAGTTTTAACATTGGTGAAGAGAAGGACAACACACAATATAGAGGAAATTAGCACAAATTGACCAAATCGAAAGCATCGAAGTTTCCTAGACACATCCAAATACCTCCAGTCTCTGAGGATACCTGAAACTCTGGCCCCTAGACATCCTGCTAACTCAGAACTGCAGTTACTCCTGAAGTCCACCTTTCAGCAAAAGATTAAAAACCCACTGCCATTGAGTTGATTAGACAGTCCTACAAAATAATATTAATAATAATAATAACACATGTAAGAATGTGCTTCTTAGTTCAATTAAGTATATGAGACCAAATGGGCAACTCCTGCCCATAAGCAAAAAATGAAAAGGCAGGAAGGAACAGGAAAACTGGACAGGGAATCCAGGGTGGAAAGGGAATGGGGGAGTGCGTTGACACAATGGAGGGATTGCAACCACTGTCACAAAACAATTTGTGTATACATTTTTGAACAGAAAACTAATTTAATTGTAAACTTTCACCTAAAGCAAAATGAAAAAAAAAAAAAGGAAAATTCCAGCTCTATGGTTGGTATTTTAGCTTGAAGTCTAACTGGGGTATTAGCGTTGCGTCCTCACCACTGACCCCACAGTGTCTCCGTCTTCTGATTTTACATCAGTTCTTATGTTTCTAGACTAGTGTCCAGAGAGACACCCAGATTTGTGTGTGCTCTACCATTTGCTAGCTAAGTGACCTAGAGTTCCTCGCTTAATCTCTCTGAATCTCCATTTCCTTGTATGTGAAATGGACAAGATAATAATAATACTCATAAGAGTATGGTGCAAGGATACAACTCTGACACATACCTTTCCTGACTGTAAACCACACGGTATCCCCTTGTTCTGTTCGAACGACTGCCTCTTGATCTTACAGGTTCCTCATGAGCACAATTAAATGTTTTGGAATTCACATTCTTTGCGATGTTATCCATAATTTGTTACGGTCCACACAGTTGAATGCCTTTGCATAGTCAATAAAACACAGGTAAACATATTTCTGGTATTCTCTGCTTTCAGCCAGGATCTATCTAGCATCTGCAATGACATCCCTGGTTCCAAGTCCTCTTCTGAATCTGGCTTGAATTTCTGGCAGTTTCCTGTGTATGCACTGCTGCAGCAGCTTTTGAATGATCTTCAGCAACATTTTACCTGTCTGTGATATTAATGATATTGTTCAATAATTTCCTCATTTGGTTGGATCATGTTTCTTTGGAATAGGCATAAATATGGATCTCTTCCAGTCAGTTGGCCAGGTAGCTGTCTTCCAAATTTCTTGGCAGAGACGAATGGGCACTTCCAGCACTGCATCTGTTTGTTGAAACATCTCAGTTGGTATTCTGACAATTGCTGGACCCTTGATTTTTTTTGCCAATACCTTCAGCACAGCTTGGACTTCTTCCTTCAATACCCCTGGCTTCTGATCATATGCTACCTCCTTCTTTTTGGTGTAGTGACACTTTGTATTCCTTCCATCTTCTTTTGATGTTTCCTGTGTCATTTAATATTTTTCCCATAGAATCCTTCAACATTGCAAATCGAGACTTGAATTTTTTCTTCAGTTCTTTCAGCTTGAGAAGTGCTGAGCATACATTGAGCAAATAGTCCAAGAAGCTGGACTATATGAAGAAGAACGGGGCTTCAGGATTTGAGGAAGACTCATTAATGACCTGTGTTATGCAGATGACACAATCTTGTTTGCTGAAAGTCAAGAGGACTTGAAGCACTTATGGATGAAGATCAAAGACCACATCCTTCAGTGTGAATTACACCTCAACATAAAGAAAACAAAAATCCTCACAACCAGACTAATAAGCAAAATCATGATAAGCAGAGAAAATATTGAAGTTGTGAAGGATTTCATTTTACTTGAATCCACAATCAACACCCATGAAAGCAACAGTCAAAAAATCAAAAGACGAATTGCATTGGGCAAATCTGCTGCAAAAGACTTCTTTAAAGTGTTAAAAAGCAAAGATGTCACCTTGAAGACTAAGGTACACTTAACCCAAGACATGATGTTTTCAATTGCCTCGTATGCATACAAAAGCTGGACTATAAATAAGAAAGACCAACAAAGAATTGATGCCTACGGATTGTGGTGTCGGAGAAGAATATTCATGGAAAACCTCAGTATTTTAGTGCTTAAGAGTTCGGCTGCTAACCAAAAAGATCAGCAGTTCGTAATCTGCCAGGCAGTTCTTGGAAACCCTATGGGGCAGTTCTACTCTACCCTATAGGGTCGGTATGAGTCAGAATTGACTTGATGGCAATGGGTTTGTTTTTTTTGCCAAAAGAACAAACAAATCCCTCTTGGAAGAAGTACAACCAGAATCCTCCTTAGAAGCAAGGCTGACAAGACTATGTCTCACATACTTTGGTCATGTTGTCAGGAGGGATCAGTCCCTGGAGAAGGACACCATGCTTGGTAAAGTAGAGGGTCAGCAAAAAAGAGGAAGACCATCAATGAGATGGATTGACACAGTGGCTGCAACAATGGACTCAAGCATAACAATGATTGTGAGGATGGCACAGGACTGGGCAGTGGTTTGTTCTGTTGTACATAGGGTTGCTATGAGTCGAAACCTACTCAACAGCATCTAACAACAACAACAACATAAGAGCATGGTGAGGGTCAATGTGATGGACGTGAGAGTATAGATTTGTAAGACTATAAAGCCCAGTGGATATGGGACTGGAGAAGAAATGGTTATACCCAAGAGATGCTAACCATCTCATGGTGATACCTGGACACAGAGACTGGACCAGGGTGGAGACATGCCTCAGGAGCAGGGTCCATAGAGTCAGCACAACCCAACAGAATGACTGTGATTCAGGATGCATTAGTGTCTATCTTGGGTAGCTTGGGGCATGTACAAACAGGTCAACACTTAAAAATGGGAAGAAGAAAACAAAAAAAACACATAGAGAGCAAACAGCTATGCAAAAGGCTATGCAGGCAGAATCTGTTAAGGAGAAAGAAGGTGGCAAAAGGAGGAACAACAGAGAGCAGCAGAGCCATCACCAAAGGGAAACACTAGAGTGAAAGCAATAGACTCTTGCTGCTGAGGGGCGTTTAGCAGCCAAATGCTTAACCACGGTGCCACCAGGGTCCCTTTTAAATCTAGCTTTTCTTTTTTTTTACTTGTTTAGTCACTATATGAATTTTTTTTTTTAATTTCAGAAGTGTAGCTTCATTTTTTTTATGCAACTATTATTAAATGGCACAAGGATTTTGGGCCAAATAAAAGAGAACCATGACCTCAACTAACAACATTTAACATTTGGCTGCAAGCAAGAAATCCACTGGGGTTTTCTCAGGTGACAGGGTTTGTTTTAAGTATACACCGCCCCATAAGAGAAAGGGGTGACAGTCTGCTTGCATAAAGATTACAGCCTTGGAAACCCTATACGGCAGTTCTACTCTGTTCTATAGGATCACTATGACTCAGAATTGACTCAGTGGCAATGGGTTTCACTTAAAATAACATTCATTCAGTTGAGAAAATCAAAGAAAAAAAAATTTACCTCTTTGTCTGACATTCAGACCTGTCTAAGGAAACTCCAGACCCATCATTATCTCAAAATAATGTATGAGAATTCTTAAAGCAGGATCTTCTAGGAGAGAGGGATCCATGGATGAGGTTTAGGGAATTTTTCTGTTCCATGGAAATCATGAAATTCTCAAATACATCTAACTGCTAGTTTACATGTTCCCAAATACTTTCTTTCTGGAAACCTTTTGACTCTTGGATTTATTTTACAGACTTACCTTTCTTTTATTGGTTACCCTATAGCTTGAGTTTCAATCCTAAATTATGACATTCCTTCCCTCAGCCAGTTTTTCCTTTCTTTTCTGTTTCTCTCCTTCTGTACTGCTATCTTCTCCTTTTGCTTAAACTCCTTCTCCAACATCCCTCTCTCTCCTACCTCTAGTTTAACATCAATTTGCTCATCTCTCAAAGCTAAAGAAGGAGCTACTGACCATTTAAATATTTTGTCTGAGTCTCAGTCCTTCTCCTCCTCCCTCCATATTCTCATACATCTATCCCTGCCCTTTTCCTCTACCAAGTGCCTGGAGAGTGCCCCCCCGTGTGAGTCACTGTGATAATAATGTTGTTCTTTATATAGGTAGATGACATCACTAATGCGCCATCAGCAGGAACTTGAGTGATGTTCTCCATAGTAGGAACAAGTGGGCATTGATGTCTTCCCACTCCCCCGTTCAATGACCCCAACACAATTTCAAAAATTTGCCAAGCTGAGATTTCGGGTGAGATGGGTGGACCCAGAATAAAAAGAAAACAACTTTACTGTGTCCTGCAATTTCGATCCAGGGCAAGAAGAGTCTTAGGAGGCCGATGGCCAAAACTAAGAGTAATCAAAATATTTTAATAGAAATTTCTTTGTTTACAGTTAGGTTAGTTTTGATTGTTCTCTAATTTGAAAGAATCAGGTGCCAGGTATAATATACAGACATTGATAATGAAGTTACCAGTTAGTGAGCATCTCTGGGTGGCACTTTTGGTTAAGCACTTGCCTACTAACAGAAAATTTGGTCATTAGAACCCATTTACAGACTGCTTGGAAGAAAGGCCTAGTGATTTGCTTCTGAAAGGTCACAGACTAGAAAACCCTGTGAAGTATAGTTCTACCTGGACACATATGGGGTCACCATGAGTCAGAATCAACTCAATGGAAACTGGTTTGGTTTTGCTTAGTTAGTGAGCACAACATGGTCTCTAATATTCTCAATAATCCTCAGGAAATGGAAATTCAGAGAGATTAAATAATGTGTAAAAGCCACATAGCTCGTTAGTGACGGACCTAGGATTTATATCTAGATTTCTTTCCTTGGACTCTCTGGGTGGTGGAATCAATTAAGTGCTCAACTACTGTCTTAGGCTGTGTTCTCAAGAAAAGCAAAACTAGTAAAGCATATAAATATATATAGAAAGAGATTTATATCAAGGAAATGCCTCATGAGGTTGTAGAGGGTGAAACATCTCAAGTCCATGGGTCAGGATAGAGGTTTCTCCTGATTCAGGTAGCCACAGGAGATGACGAACCCAAGATCAGCAGGTCAGGGAATAGGATTTTTGCTCACAGGCTCTGAAGATCTACAAATTCCAAGATCAACAGGCAAAACCACAGGTAAGCTGCTAACTCAAGTCCCAAGAACTGGAGGTCAGATCTACAGAAGTCAGCTGCAGGAAACAGAGTAAGCAAAAGCCCAAGAGCCTTGCCAGAAAGTCCACTTATATTCGATGCAGGCCACATGCCCAAGGAAACTCCCTTTCAACTGATTGACTACTCACAGCAGATCCCATCGTGGGGGTGATCACATTATATCAACTCTCAACATGGAAGTGATCACACCATCATATGACTGTCAAACTACTCAGAATCATGGCCCAGCCAATTTGACACACAACTTCAACCATCACAACTGCTGACTGAAAGGTTGGATGTTCAAGTCCACCCAGTGGCATATTGGAAGGAAGGCCTAGCTATCTAATTCCAAAAAGTTACTCATTGAAAACCCTGTGAAGCAATAAGGCAAGAAAGGGAAGTACATCGTATCCAAATAGGAAAAGAATAAGTAAAACTATCTCTATTCACAGACAACGTGATCCTATACATAGAAAATCCCAGAGATTTCACAGGAAAGCTACTAGGTCTAACAGAAGGATTCAGCAAAGTGGCAGGGTACCAGATCAACACATAAAAATCAGCTGGGTTCCTTCACACTTACAAGAAGAACTCTTGAAAAAAAAAAAAAATACCATTTACAAAGCCCTCAAAAGGATAAAATACATAAGAATATACCTAACCAGATATATAAAAGATCTATACACTTAAAATTATAAAACACTACTGCAAGAAAGTAAAAGAGACCTAAATAAGTGGAAAACCATTCTATGTTCATCCACTGGAAAATTTAACATAGTGAAAATGTTGATACTACCCTAAGCAACCTATAGATCTTGATCCAAATTTCAACCACATTCTTTACTGAAATGGAAAAACAAATCACCAACTTTATATGGAAAGGAAAGAGGTCCCAAATAGCCGAAGCAATATTAAAGAAGAACACAGTAGAAGGCCTCACACTTCCAGGTCTCAAAACATACAGCCACAGTAATCAAAACATCCTGATACTTACTGGTTCAATGACAGACACATAGATAAATGGAATAAAATTGAGAGCGCAGAAGTAAATTCATCCATCTATGAACAGCTGATTTTTGACAAGAAGTCAAAGTCCATTCAATGGGGAAGAAACAGTCACTTTAATAAATGGTGCTACCAAAACTGGATATCCTTTTACAGAAAAATGAAACAGAATCCATCCCTCACACCATACACAGAAATTAACTAAAAATAGATCAAAGATCCAAATGTTAAAGCTAAAACTAAAAAGTTCCTGGAAGATAACATAGGGACAAAATTACGGTACCTAATTTTTTTTTCAGAAATAGATTACCAAACACAACTACAAATGCATGAGCAAAAAGAAAGACAAATTAGATAACTGAGACCTCCTAAAAAATTGAATATATGTGCTCATCAAAAGACTTTATCAAAGGAGTAAAAAGAAAACCTACAGAATGGGGAAAATATCTTTGGGAATGACTTATCTGATAAGGGTCTAATCTTTAAAATATATAGAAAACTTCAACAGTTCAACAACAAAAAGAGAATTCAATTTAAAAAAATGGCCAAAGAACATGAACAGACACTTACCAAAGAGGGCATTCAAGCGACCAACAAGTGCATGAAAAGACGCTCAAGATCATTAGCCATTAGAGAGATACAAATCAAAACTACAGTAAGATACCATCTCACCCTGCAAAAATAGTACTGATTAAAAAAAAAAAAAAAAACAGAAAACAACAAAGAGGTTGTGGGGAGATTGGAACCCTTATCCACTGCAGGTGGGATTATAAAATGATACAACCACTATGGAAAATGGTATGGTGTTTCCTCAAAAAAAAAAAAAAAATACTATATTATCCAACAACTCTACTCCTAGATATATACCTTAGAGATCTAACAGCAGTGACACAAATAGGCATATGGATAGCTATGTTCATTGCAGCAGTATTCACAATAGCAAAAAGATGGAAACAACCTAAGTGCCCATCAACAGATGAATGAACAAACAAAACATGGTATATACATACAATGGAATACTACACAGCTATAAAGAATAATAATGAATTTATGAAACATCTTAAAACACGGATGAACCTGGAGGACATTAAACAAAACCCAGTGCCGTCGAGCCGATTCCAACTCTAGTGACCCTTATGCTGAGTGAAATAAATCAGTCAAAAGAGGGTAAATATTTTATGTTGCTACTTTTATAAAAAGGCAAAAATAGTTATAAACCTAAACCAAACCCATTGCCTTTGAGTCAATTCCAACTCATAGTGACCCTGTAAGACAGAGAAGAACCACACCAAAGAGTTTCCAAGGAGCACCTGGTGGATTCAAACTGCCAACTTTTTGGTTAGCAGATGTAGATCCTAACCACAATGCCACCAGGGTTTCCAAAAACAGGTATACATACAGAAATCAATGTTCTTTGAAAGAGACCAGAGATAATAGGAGGAGGAAGGAAAAATCACTCTCTAGACAGTAGCCACATGTGATGGTTAAGGTTGTGTGTCGACTTAACTGGGCCATGATCCTCAGTGGTTTGGCTGATTTCATGTGGTGTGGCAGCTGTATAACAAAGTAATCACCTCCATAATGAGATCTGATATGATACAATCACCTCCACCATGAGATCCGTTATGAGCAGCCAATCAGTTGGAGGAGAATTTCCCTGGGTGTGTGGCCTTCATCCAATATGAGTGGACTTTTGCTGCCTTTTGCTTGCTCTGGATCCTGCATCTGGCTCCCATTCATCTGGCAACCGGTTCTTGGGACTTGAGCTAGCAACAAACCTGCTGCTCTTGGGATTCATCAGCATCTGCAGCCTGTGAGCCAGAGGTCTGCTGTCTGACCTACCGATACTGAGTTCACCAGCCCCTGCAGCTATGTGAGTCAGGAGAAGCCTCCAGCCTGATGCATGGGCTTGGGACTTTTCAGCCTCTACAACCACTTGAGCCATTTTCTTGATATAAATATCTCTCTATATATGTTTATATGCTTTACTGGTTTTGCTTCTCTAGAGAGAACCCAGCCTAAGACAACATGTGTTATTTTTAGTTACGGGAAAGGCAATACCAAATGTGGGTGAAGTGTGTACAACTTGTCCCAGGTTAGTGATGACATCAAGATGTACACAAAAATATGGACTGCTATAACATATACAATTTGCAACAACAGCAGTAACAACCAAAAAATATTTGAATGGTTACACAGGTAGATATATATGCATGTAATTGTATAAGCAGGCATATGTGTACAAATAAATGTGCGTGTATAAGCGTATCTGTAGGCATATGAATGTACATGTTTTTGTGTGCTTCACATATATTCATGTATATAATAAAGCTCATGGGGGCACAGTCATGGATACTTCCCAGACATAATATATACATATTGTACCTCGCAGGATTGCTTTACTAGGTTTGAAGGCTTAGGATCATAGTATTGTGGGACGACTCAGTCAATTGGCACAATAGAGTCCATAAAGTTTACACTCTACATCCTAGTTTGGTAAGCAGCATCTTAAAAGTTTTCGAGGGGCCATCTAAGATACAACTACTCAGCCGGAGCAAAAGAGAAAGAAGGAAACCAAAGACTCAGAGAAGAAACTAGTTTACAGGACTAACTGCCTACACGAACCACAGAATCATCTATCTTGAGACCAGAAGAACTAGATGGTGCCTGCCTGCCACTACCTAAAATTCTGACCAGGGACACAATAGATGGTCCCTGATAGAATGGGAGAAAATTGTAGAACAAAACTCAAATTCTTTAAAAAAAAAAAAAAAGCCAAGCTTACTGGACCAGTAGAGACTAGAGAAACCCCCAAGACTATCGCCCTGAGATAGCCTTAAACTTTGAAATGAAACCATTCCCGGAGGTCACCTTTCAGCTAAATAACAGATAGGCTCATAAACTAAACAATATCACTCATGTGTATGAGATCAAATGTCAACATTTGCCCTAAAACAAAGATAGGAAGGCCAGGGGTGGGGCAGGGAAGCTAGATTAATGGAAACAGAACAACTGGAATGGAATTAATGAGAATACTGACAATGTGGAATGTGTAACCAATGTCGTTGCACAATATGTATATAAATTGTTAAATGGGAAACTAATTTGCTGCGTAAACTTTTACCAAAAACACAGTAAAATAGTTTTTTTTAAAGAAAGAAAACCTTATAAAGTATAATTCTACTGTGACACACATGAGGTCGCCATGAGTTAGAGCCAACTTGATGGCAACTGGTTTAGTTTGAATTTTATTTTTCCATTACAATACACTGCTGCATGTGCTATAGCCTCAGTTCTCTTCTTGCGTGCCAACAAAATGAGCCTACATAGAGGCAGAGAAGAGCCCAGCAGCCTAAGTGACTGAGAGATCTCCTCTGGCCGACCTTCCTTTATCAGTCACTTTCCTACACCACGTCTGAGATCCTTTCAGTAACTGGAGATCTGATGACTAACATTTGTCCTCAGAGTTTTAAGGATATATTTTCATAATGTGCTACCTTATCCCTGGCAAGGAAGTGAGATCCACTTTTTATTCTGCCTGTACCGGGCACTTACCTGCTCTAATTGTCTTGGTCAGCTGGCTCAGGAGGCATCTGAAACTACCTGGTAACAGTTTATTTCCTCTCTGTCCTGCCTGGAGAGTGACATTTTCTTGATTAGAACCACCTGTACTATCCTTGCGTGCCAAGATCAAGTGAAGGCTAGTAACTATCTGGTGTTATACTGTGCTCTAGTTGTTTTATGTACTTGTCTTCCTTCCCTGGCTAGATAGTAAGGGGGAACGGGGTGTGATAATGATGATGACAATGATACCTATGATGGCAATAGTAATAGATAACATATCAGCTGCTTGTGACATACTAGGCACTGTGCTATGCACTTTCCATTCATTTTATGTGGGAACAACATGGTGAAGGAATCTGTCCAAATTTACCCAGCTAGCCAGTTGCCGAGATGGGATTCCAGAACAGTCTACTGACTTCAAATACCATATATTTAGTCACTATTTCTGATATTCTGATACCAGTCCATATTCTAATAGGAAGGATTTGGGAAAAAGAGAGAAAAAAAATCCTTCTAAGTGTGAGTAGAAGATCAGCAAAAAAGAGGAAGACCCTCAAAGAGATGGATTGACACATGGCTGCAACAATGGGCTTAAGCATAACAGCAATCACGAGTGTGGTGCAGGACCGGGACGTGTTTTGTTCTGTTGTACATAGGGTCACTATGAGTCAGAAGTGACTTGACTGCATGTAACAACAAGAAATATCAGTTTCCCAGCTTTGAAGATTAGCGAGAACTCTCAGTTCTGTGGGCATTTGCTGAATGGCTACTACATTCTAGCCTTTTATGTTAAGTGCTGAGGAGATTTAGAGATGTATAGAAAAACCTTAAATCTAGTTTGACAGATAGATGTGCATGAAAAAAGACATCTATGACAAATTATAAAAAGTAAACCATGCAATCGAAGCATGGAAAAGGTACAATAGGAGTCCAGAGGAAAAAAAGAGACGAAATCTGACTAGGAGAATATGGAGAGGATTCTTGGGGAAAGTGGCATCAAGCAAGTCCTAAAAAGAGGATTTCCATACAAGGAGAAGAAGAAGAAGAATTTTCCCACCAAGGTGATCCACCAAAATTATTAATACTCACAGCTACCATTGTCAAATGCATGCTATGAGCCCATCACTCTTCAAGGTACATTATATAAACTGATTTAACACTCAAAACAATCTCAAGGGTGGATATTATCCTATTTCACATATCAGAAAAGTAAGGCCCTGGGAGGTTAAGTTGCTTGGCCCAGTGCCTAGGTCTGGCTGGGGGGTCTCACTCACCACCCCAGATCTTCCCACAACCTAAAATTACCTCCATGCCATATCTGTGGCGTGTTTCATAGGTATGGATGTCATCCTGTACAAGAACCATGTTAATCAATCTATTAATTTTTGTTGTTAATAAAGCTTTTCTTCATTATCTAAAAAAGACACAGAAATAAGAAGCAGTTTTTTCACAGATTGCCAGCTCAGCACTTGTCAAGGCATAACCATAAAATAATAATGCTAATTGATTAGTATTATTATGTTTTCTAATATTTATAGAGCTTTACTATCTGCCAGACATTGTTCCAAGTACTTTACATGTATTTAAGCCAAACTACTCTATGAAGTGATCACCATTATTATCTTCAATTTACAGAGATGGGGGATCAATATCTATTAAGGCACTGGCTAGCTTCCTATCTCATTTAGTTTGTGAGTTTTTTAGGGGGTGGGAAGTCGGGAGTGGGAAAGAACACTTTATCTGAAGTTTATTTTATTTAAGTCATATTCAAATCTTACTCTTCCTGGAGTTGCCGCTATCCCTGTCACACACCCCCCCCCCCCCCCCCATTGAAAGCTCCAACTCTCTCCACCTCTGAATTCAGTCCATTAGTGTCCCTGGGCAAATGGATTCCATTGCAGGTCAGATTAAGCTTTGTTGATTGAAAATTCCGCCTGTCCCCAAGTCCCCTCTGGAGTAAAGGGCAGCAGCTTGGCTTGCACAGAATGGCTGCCAAGCTGGCTTAGAATATATTAGAATTCTTAAAATGCCAATGAAATGCCAGCCTGCCAAATGAATGTGGACAGGCAGGAAGAGCAGACATCACAAAGAAAGTGCTGTCTCTCTTCAATTCCCCCCCCCCCCCCCGCCTTCCCACCACCTGGGATTCACCTCAGAGCTTGGAGCAAAGAGCTTAGAACTTCAGGAGTTTTGTGTGCTACAAAAGATGAGATAAGAAAGAGGGCAGATGGTGTATCCTTGTCGCTCCAGCTCAGATGGAGAAAACACAACTATGCTGAATGGTCTCACTTTCAGTGCATAGCCACTAACCAATCCGAGGCTCTTTCTTCATGGCGCTCTGCAATCCTACTCCGTGTCCTGGTTCACTTACTCTCCCAATCTTAGATAAGAACACACCTTCTCTTCTTAACTCAAACCTCCAACAACTCCTCATTCTCAGTGATGACCCTGCTTCTTATTTCCCACAGAAATTAGAAACGATCAGGAAAGAGCTTCCACACATTCCTGTCTACCAATCTACCAGTAGCTCTGCCTATTTGAGCTGCCTTATCTCCTGTTACAAATGAAAAACTGAGGTCAACCCCTGTGCCTGTACTCTTGGCCCCATCCCCTTGCTCCTCCCAACATTTCATCTCTTTCCTAAATAGTGAATTTTCCTTCCTGCATGTAAACATACTATTATTTATCCCACCTTAGCAACTGTCTCTCAACTCCACTTCTGTCTCCAGTTACTGCATTATTTCTCTGCTTCCCTTTACAGCGACAGTCATTGGCATTAGGAGTAGTCTATATTTGGTGCCTACCTTCCACTCTTTCCTTGCTCTCTTGAACCCTCTCCAAACAGACTTTCATTCCTAGTTTGCCTTAAAAACTGTTCTTGTCCTTTGGGACACAGCAAAAGCTATGCTCAGAGGCCAATTTATATCAAAAATGCACACATCCAAAAAGAAGGAAGGGCCAAAATCAAAGAATTATCCCTATAGCTTGAACAAATAGAAAGAGAGCAACAAAAGAAACCCACAGGAACCAGAAGAAAACAAATAATAAAAATTAGAGCTGAACTAAGTGAAATAGAAAACAGAAAATCAATTGAAAGAATTAACAAGACCAAAAGCTGTTTCTTTTTTAAAAAATCAACAAAATTGATAAACCACTGGCCAAACTGACAAAAGAAAAATAGGAGAGGAACCAAAATAACCCAAATAAGAAATGAGAGGGGCGATATTACAACAGATCCAACTGAAATTAAAAGAATCATACCAGATTACTATGAAAAACTATATTCAAACAAATTTGAAAACCTGGAAGAAATGGATGAATTTCTAGAAACACACTACCTACCTAAACTAACACAAACAGAGGTAGAACAACTAAATAGGCCCATAACAAAGAAGAGATTGAAAAGGTAATCAAAAAATTTCCAACAAAAAAAAAAAGCCCTGGTCTGGATGGCTTCACTGCAGAGTTCTACCAAACTTTCAGAAAAGAGTTAACACCACTACTACTAAAGGTATTTCAGAGCATAGAAAAGGACGGAATACTACCAAACTCATTCTATGAATCCATCATATCCCTGATACCAAAACCAAGTAAAGACACCACAAGAAAAGAAAATTATAGACCTATATCCCTCATGAATGTAGATGCAAAAATTCTCAACAAAATTCTAGCCAATAGAATTCAACAACATATCAAAAAAATAATTCACCATGACCAAGTGAAATTCTTACCAGGTATGCAGGGATGGTTCAACATTAGAAAAACAATTAATGTAACCCACCACATAAATAAAACAAAAGACAAGAATCACATGATTTTATCAATTGATGCAGAAAAGGCATTTGACAAAGTTCAACACTCATTCATGATAAAAACTCTCATCAAAATAGGAATAGAAGGAAAATTCCTCAACATAATAAAGGACATTTATACAAAACCAACGGCCAACATTACCCTAAATGGAGAGAGCCTGAAAACATTCCCCTTGAGATCGGGAACCAGACGAGGATGCCCTTTATCACTGCTCTTATTCAACATTGTGCTGGAAGTCCTAGCCAGAGCAATTAGGCTAGATAAAGATATAAAGGGCATCCAGATTGGCAACGAAGAAGTAAAAGTATCTCTATTTGTAGATGACATGATCTTACACACAGAAAACCCTAAGGAATCCTCCAGAAAACTACTGAAATTAATAGAAGGGTTCAGCAGAGTATCGGGATATAAGAAAAACATACAAAAATTAGTTGGATTCCTCTACACCAGCAAAAAGAACATCGAAGAGGAAATCACCAAATCAGTGAAATTTACAGTAGCCCCCAAGAAGATAAAATACTTAGGAATAAATCTTACCAGAGATGTGAAAGACTTATACAAACAAAACTACAGTACGCTTCTGCAAGAAACCAAAAGAGACTTACATAAGTGGAAGAACACACCTTGCTCATGGATAGGAAGACTTAATATTATAAAAATGTCTATTCTACCAAAAGCGATCTATACATTTAATGCAATTCTGATCCACATCCCAACGACATCCTTTAATGAGATGGAGAAACAAATCACTAACTTCATACGGAAGAGAAAGAGGCCCTAGATAAATAAGGGATTAGTGAAAAAGAAGAACAAAGTGGGAGGCCTTACTTTACCTGATTTTAGAACCTATTATACGGCCACAGTAGTCAAAACAGCCTGGTACTGGTACAACAACAGATACATGGACCAATGGGACAGAATTGAGAATCCAGAGATAAATCCATCCACATATGAGCAGTTGATACTTGACAAAGGCCCCAAAACAGTTAACTGGGGAAAAGACAGTCTTTTTAACAAATGGTGCTGGCATAACTGGATATCCATCTGCAAAAAAATGGTACAAAACCCATACCTCACTCCATGCACAAAAACGAACTCAAAGTGGATCCAAGACCTAAATATAAAATCTAAAACAATAAAGATCATGGAAGAAAAGATAGGGACAACGTTAGGAGCCCTAATACATGGCATAAACTGTATACAAAACATAATAAAGAATGTAGAAGAAAAACTAAATACCTGGGAGCTCCTAAAAATCAAACACCTATGCTTATCCAAAGATTTCGCCGAAAGGGTAAAAGACTACCTACAGACTGGGAAAAAGTTTTTACCTATGACAGTTCTGATCAGCGCCAGATCTCCAAAATCTACATGATACTGCAAAAACTCAACTACAAAAAGACAAATAACCCAATTAAAAAATGGGCAAAAGATATGAATAGACACTTCAATAAAGAAGACATTTAGGTAGCTAACAGATATATGAGGAAATGTTCACGATCATTAGCCATTAGAGAAATGCAGATCAAAACTACAATGAGATTTCATCTCACTCCAACAAGGCTGGCATTAATCCAAAAAACACAAACTAATAAATGTTGGAGAGGCTGTGGAGAGATTGGAACACTTATACCCTTCTGGTGGGAGTGTAAAATGGTACAACAACTTTGGAAATCGATTTGGCGCTTCCTTAAAAAGCTAGAAGTAGAACTACCATACGATCCAGCAATGCCACTCCTTGGAATATAGCCTAGAGAAATAAGAGCCTTTACACAAACAGATATATGCACACCCATGTTCATTGCAGCACTGTTTACAATACGAAAAAGATGGAAGCAACCAAGGTGCCCATCAACGGATGAATGGATAAATAAATTATGGTATATTCACACAATGGAATACTACACATCGGTAAAGAACAGTGAGGACTTTGAAATGTGGCATCTGGGGTCTTAAATGCTAACAAGCGGTCATCTAAGATGCATCAACTGGTCTCAACCCATCTGGACCAAAGGAGAATGAAGAACACCAAGGTCACACGACAACTATGAGCCCAAGAGACAGAAAGGACCACAGGAACCAGAGACTTACATCATCCTGAGATCAGAAGAACTAAATGGTGCCCGACCACAACCGACGACTGCCCTGACAGGGAGCACAATAGAGAACCCCTGAGGGAGCAGGAGATCAGTGGGATGCAGACCCCAAATTCTCATAAAAATACCAGACTTAATGGTCTGACTGAGGATAGAGGAATCCCTGCTGTCATGGCCCCTAAACCTTCTGTTGGCCTGGGACAGGAACCATTCCCGAAGACAACTCATCAGACATGAAAGGGACTGGACAATGGGTAGGAGAAAGATGCTGATGAAGAGTGAGCTACTTGTATCAGGTGGACACTTGAGACTGTGTTGACATCTCCTGTCTGGAGGGGAGATAGGAGGGTAGAGAGTGTTAGAAACTGGCAAAATTGTCACAAAAGGAGAGTCTGGAAGGGCTGACTCATTAGGGGGAGAGTAAGTGGGAGTATGGAATAAGGTGTATATAAGCTTATATGTGACAGGCTGACTTGATTTGTAAACATTCACTTAAAGCTCAATAAAAATTATTAAAAAAAAAAAAAAGAACAGTGAGGAATCTGTGAAACATTTCATAACATGGAGGAACCTGGAAGGCATTATGCTGAGTGAAATTAGTCAGTTGCAGAAGGACAAATATTGTATAAGACCACTATTATAAGAACTTGAGAAATAGTTTAAACAGAGAAGAAAACATTCTTTTGTGGTTAGGAGAGGGGGGAGGGAGGGAGGGTGGGAGAGGGGCATTCACTAATTAGATAGTAGATAAGAACCACTTTCGGTGAAGAGAATGACAACACACAATACAGGGAAGGTCAGCACGACTGGATTAAACCAAAAACAAAAAAGTTTCCTGAATAAACTGAATGCTTCAAAGGCCAACGTAGCAGGGGCAGGGGTCTGGGGACCATGGTTTCAGGGGACATCTAAGTCAATTGGCATAGTAAAATCTATTAAGAAAACATTCTGCATCCTACTTTGAAGAGTGGCGTCTGGGGTCTTAAACGCTAGCAAGCGGCCATCTAAGATTCATCAGTGAGTCTCAGCCCACCTGGATCAAAGGAGCATGAAGAACACCAAGGACACAAGGCAATTACGAGCCCAAGAGACAGAAAGGGCCACATGAACCACAGACTACCTCATCCTGTGACCAGAAGAACTAGATGGTGCCCAGCTACAACTGAAGACTACCCTGACAGGGAACACAAGAGAGAACCCCTGAGGGAGCGGGAGAACAGTGGAATGCAGACCCCAAATTCTCATAAGAGCAGACTTAATGGCCTGACTGAGACTAGAAGGAGCCCGGTGGTCATAGTCTCCAGACCTTCTGTTGCCCCAGGACAGGAACCATTCCTGAAGCCAACTCTTCAGACATGGATTGGACTGGACAATGGGTTGGAGGGGGATGCTGGTGAGGAGTGAGCTTCTTGGATCAGGTGGACACTTGAGACTATGTTGGCATCTCTTGCCTGGAGGGGAGATGAGAGGGTGGAGGGGGTTAGAAGCTGGCAAAATGGACACAAAAAGAGAGAGTGGAGGGAGAGAGCGGGCTGTCTCATTGGGGGAGAGTAACTGGGAGTGTGTAGCAAGGTGTATATGTGTTTTTGTGTGAGAGACTGACTTGATTTGTAAACTTTCACTTAAAGCACAATAAAAAAATTATATTAAAAAAAGAAAAGAAATAAGCCTACCTAAAACTGACCTGCGTCCAGCACCTACTGTGGTACCAGTTGAGGGCAAATACTTAACACTTCTTTCATAAGAATTATACCATTTGAAATTTGATCCTGCTTGTTTGAAGGAAGGACAGTAATATCCACCATGGATTTAATTTATTCTTTAAAATAAACACGTTTACTGCCCCCCCCCCCCGGCAAAAAAAAACTGTTCTCGTCAAGGTCTTCAATACCATCCCTTCCATACACAGCCAAATCCAGTGGTTAATTTCTATCCCTCATCTGACTTAAACTAACAGCAATATTTGACCCTAAGTATCATGGTTTCCTTCTTGAAAAAATTTTTTTTCTTTCCCTGTAACATCATTCTTTCTTGTTTCTCTGCCTATTTGATTGGTTGCTCCTTCTCAGTCTCCTTTGTTGGTTCCTACTTCTGCCCCTGCCATTTAACTGTGTGCAGAACTAAGGCTTAGTATTCAGATATCTTCAGCATATATACTTAACTCCCTTGGTGGTCTTCTCTAGTCTCATAGATTTAAATACAGCGATGTTGAGCATTCCCTAACTTCTATCTACAGCCTGATTTCTCCTATGAACACCAGCCTTATAAATACAACTGCCAGCCAATATCTCCACTTCCATTTTTAATTGATATTTCACATTTATCATGTTGAAAAACAAGTTCTTAATTTCCCACCCTATCCCCGAGACTGTTGATTCAGTAAATGGAAACTCCACTCTTTCAGTTGCTCAGGCCGAAACCTGGGAATAATCTTTGACTTCTCTTCTCCTCTTATCCTTCATATTAGGAAATTATCACTTCCTCTCTCAAAATATAGCCAGAATCTGACTACCTCTCACTAGATGGGTCTTGCCATCATCATCTCGTCCCTGCATTATCACAAAGCCATCTCACTGATCTACTTTTCTTCCATCTTTGCTCACTTTTAGTCTATTTTCTAATCAGCAGCCAGAGCAATCTTCTAAAATGTAAGTCAGGCTATGACCATTTGCTGCTCAAAAAATTTCATGCCTTCTCAAGTCACTCAAGGTAAAATCCAAAGTCCTTACCATTTGCACTGGGGAAGCAGGATAGTCTGAGTTTTTTCCCTGCAGTGGCCCAACATGAAAGAATAACATTGACTGGTATTCTCCCATTTGTTCAGATCAAAACTTTGGAATCACATTTGGCACCTCTCTTATTTTTTCACTCAATCTCTTCTCCATTTGCAAATCCTGTCAACTCTGCTTTCAAAACATGCCCAGAATCTAACCAGTTCTTATCATCTCCATTGCTATCATCTTGGTCCAAGCTACCATTATATCTCATAATACTACTTTAATAGCATTCTAGTTGGTCTCTCTGCTTTCATACATGCAACTTTAAGAGTGAACTTGATAAGTCACATCACATTACTCCTCTGCTTAGAACCCTCCAAAGGCTTCCCATCTCAGAGGAAAGTCCAAAGTCTTTACCATAAGTCAAGTGCCCTCTGAATTTGGTGATATGGAGATAATCATAATAAGATAGTTTCAGGAGAGTATTGGGGACAGAAACCTTATGTATTGGAGAGTTAATTAGAGATGATTATATGAAGACAGCTAGCATAAAATACTATTTCTAGAAACTTGGTTGTGAAAAGAAGGAATAAAATAGGATAATAGATCAAGTGGCTTGGACCTGAGGAGCAATTTTTCCACAAAATGGAATACAAGTGATTATATTTTTATGTTAAGGGTAGTTACTAGAAAGGGGGAGGTTGAAAATATAGTAGAGAGAGAGATCGTATGGCAGTAGAGGAAGCAGAAGAAGCTCTGGTGGTCAATGGTTAAGCTTTCGGCTGCAACTCAAAAGGTTGGCAGTTCAAACCCACCAGCTGCTCCACTGGAGAAAAGACCTCATGATCTGCTTCTGTAAAGATTATGGCCTAGCAAGCCAAATAGGGCAGCTCTACTCTGTCCTACGGGGTCACTATGGGTCGAAATCAATTTGATGGCACACAACAACAACAGAGGAAGGAAAAGGGGAAGAGAACTTGGAGGCTTAGCTGAAAAAGACTGTTGCAGACAGGAGTAGAAAAAGACAGGACATATATTCTACTGAAGCAGAAAAGGAGAAAAAAATTGGTGCAAATGCAGATAAGCTTGTATATGGCAAGGATAGAAGCCAAAGATAATATAGAGATCAATATGATTTGAAAGTTTCACTAATATTGATCATACTCACTGAGTAAGCTAATGCATTTTAAAATCAATATCAAGTTCTTAGCAAGCAAATACTATTGCATTAAAACAGAATGCAATTCTGGATGGACTGTTTTTCATTTAAAAAATAAGTTTTAATGTTATAGCTCTGTGGCACATATTCTAATTTGGTTCTATCACGATGTAGAATATCAATGTATCCAAAATGGTACTTTGCAAAACCTCAAGAGTTCATTTAAAAAAAAGTAATGTAATTCGTTTCCATTGCTATTTTTAAAAATCGATCAATAAAATTATTATTTAAAGTTTTTTAACGACAAACCGGAAGATTAAGAATGCTCAAGTGAGTCTTAAGTGCTAGCAAGTGGGCATCTAAGATGGATCAATGGGTCTCAACCCACCTGGAGCAAAGCAGAATGAAGAACACCAAAAATACAAGGTAATTATGAGCCCAGGAGACAGAAAGGGCCACATAAACCAGAGACTGCTTTGGCCCAAGACCAGAAGAGCTAGATGGTGTTTAGCTACAACCAATGTCTGCCCTGACAGGGAGCACAACGGAGAGCTCTGAGGGAGCAGAAGAGCAGTGGGACGCAGACCTCAAATTCTCGTAAAGAGACCAGACTTAATGGTCTGACTGAGATTAGAAGGACCCCAGAGGTTAAGGTCCCCAGACCTTCTGTTAGCCCAAGCCAAGAGCCATTCCCAAAGCCACTCTTCAGACAGGTATTGGACTGGACTATGGGACAGATAATGATACTGGTGAAAAATGAGCTTCTTGGACCAAGTAGGCACATGAGGCTACATTGGCATCTCCTGTCTGGAGGGGAGATGAGAGAGCAGAGGGGGTCAGAAGCTGGCTGAATGGACACGAAAATAGAGTTGAGGGAAGGAGTGTGCTGTCTCATTAGAGGGAGAGCAATTATGAGTATATAGCAAGGTATGTATAAAATTTTGTATGAGAGACTGACTTGATTGTAAACTTTCACTTAAAGCACAATAAAAAAAAATGCCCAAGTAATACTAAATGAGATTATATGGCAGTCAGTAAGATTCTGATGAGCATACTGGTGACTCAGTCAATCAGTTCATCACTCATTTGAATAAGGTTAGCTACTGGGGAGGTTTACACTATTACATGGATTTACATTTGTTCATTCTTAGTCATGTATTATTTCACTCATACCCACAATTAACTCATACCCACAATTAGTCATCGTGAAGACAGGCAGCTTAAGTCATGTCACTGTTAAAATATGTCAAGTTAGTAAAGAATACAAGGAATTATAAGAAGTTTGCAAGTATGCTCAAGGATAATCTTCATCAGATACATGTTTGAATGCACTGGCCAAAATCCTCTTGTATTCCTTACTGTGGCAAAACGTACCACTATCCATTCAGCCTATAGACACAGAAACCTTTGAATTTTTAATTTTTTTTCTCACTCAAACCCCGTATCCAGTCAATAAGACATGCCACCAAGATCTGCAGCGTCCTCTTGATTATTCTCTTGATTAGAATTTTTGCCCCTCCTGCCACAGTATTGGCTCAGGCCCACATCCCTTCTTGCTGGGATCACTACCCTTCCCCTTACCATGCCTGCTGTGTCAATCTCTTCCAACCTGTCAGTTGTACTGCTTCTACTGCTCTGATTCCAATCCTTTGAGAGCTTCCTAGAGCTTGGGGGGTAAAGCTCAAACTCCAAGTAAGATTAACCCATAAGACCCTTGTCTTAGTTATCTAGTGCTACTATAACAGAAATACCCCAAGTGAATGGCTTTAACAAAGAGATATTTATTCTTTCACAGTCTAGTAGTCTAGAAGTTTGAATTCAGGGTGCCAGCTCCAGGGGAAGGCTTTCTCTTTCTGTCGTCTCTGTGGAAAGGTCCTTGTCATCAATCTTCCCCTGGTCTAGGAGTTTCTCAGTGCAGGCACCCAGGTCCGAAGGATGCACTATTCACCTGGCTCTTGTTTCTTGACAGTATGAGATCTTCCCGTCTCTCTGCTTGCTTCTCTCTTTCATCTCTCAAAAGAGATGAGCTTAAATAAGACACAACCCAATCTCGTAGATTGAGTCCTGTCTCATTAACATAACTGCATCTAATCTTATCTCATTAACATCATAGAGGTAGAATTTACAACACATAGGAAGATCACATCAGATGACAAAATGGTGGACAATCGCACAGTGCTGAGAATCATGGTCTAGTCAACTTGGCACATATTTTGGGGGGACACCACTAAATCTGTGACAGCCCTGAATGACGTGATTATGCTTGACTCTGATCTTACCAGTTGCAATGTAGTTGACTCATATTCATGGGGACCCCATGTGCGTCAAATTGCTTAAGAGGGTTTTTAATGGCCGATACTTTGCAAGTGGATTGCTAGGCATCTTTTCTAAGGCAACTCTGGGTGGATTCAAACATTCAACCTTTTGGTCAGCAGCCAAACACGTTAACCTTTTACACCACTCAGGGACTCTAACTCTGATCTCATCCTCCTTATCTACTCCACCACTCATTTTATCTCAAACATATTCAAGTTTCAGTTAAGATAATAATCAATGCCTTTAGTAAAATGGTGTGAGCAAATACTATTTCCTTTGCTGGAATTCCTTCCTTCTCATTATTTAGCTATTCCCTACTTATTCTTCAAGGCAAAGTTCTGAATTTAGTATATACTTTGAGGTTTTTATTTTTATTTTTTTCAGCAGCAGGAATAAATTTGTCCTAACTAATCCTACTCTTCTCCCTGATCACCCTTGATTCAGCAGCTCATATCCAAGAATTGGGAAACAATTTAGTGCTTCTGAGAAGACAGAAGTATGATCCAAGGAAGTGGTCATGTCACAGGGAAGACTAGAGATAAGACCATATAGCTGCCCTCAAAACTGAAATGCACTGGAAGCATTGAATATCCTGCTCTGATATGACATAACATGGGTTTTTCTTCATGCTTATACTAAGCTGGGAGTCCCTTTACAAATGTTTAATACCTTTGGCTGCTAACTGAAAGGATGGAGGTTTGAGTACACCCAGAAGCACCTCAGAAAAAAGGTCAGGCAATCTACTTCTGAAAAATCAGCCATTAAAAACTCTGTGAAGTACAATTCTACTCCAAATCAATTCAATGGCAACTGATACTGGTTTATACTAAGCTACATTGTTGGCTGTGTTTGAATAATGCTACATATAGGCTAATCAAATTTTCTTCTTAAGAATGAGGTAGATGTAATTGTACACACTTTTGAAAAATAATCACAATGCCACAAAATATACAATTCAAACAATAAGGAACACAAAGTAATCTGCTTCAATGATTCAGCATGTATTAATGGTCTCTTAAGAATATCAAACATCCAGATTGCAGAGACTTCAAAAATGTATGTTCAGCTAATAGAATTCTCTGTATGATAGAATGACACACAGGTACTATATGTTACAGATTGTCTGGGACAACTCTGTGTCCCATTTCCAGGTGAAAACAAAATTCCTTGTTCAGACCATATGTCCTTACTTACAGGAACTTTTAATTTGTTTATATTTCAACTCAGGGTATATAATAATGGAGTTTAAGGATTTCAGGTATAAAGGATTGCAAGTTTTCCAGCACCAACTTGTAACACAAAGAAACAAGATTTTTCTTTTCCCAACTTTTAAGGTCTGCTTCAATTCTGCCTCTGCCACAGGGCATGCTGATAAATGTTTAACAACTGGCTTTCTGGAGAGGAAAAAATACAACCTGATTTATTCTTCTTGTTGTTAGCTGCCCTTCAGTTGGTTAACACGCACAGTAACCCTACGTACAAAAGAACAAAACAGGAATTACAGAGGTGGGGCCAAGATGGTGGAGTAGACAGATGCTTATGGTGATCCCTTTTACAACAAAGACCCCAAAAAACAAGTGAAACGATTATATTTAAGACAAGCTAGGAGACCTGAACATCAAAGACAAGGTTAGAAAACGGACTGAGAGGCAGGGGGAGGGAGAGTCTGTTCAGAAGGGGACAGGAGTTACCAGACCTGAATCGCCAGGATCCCCCAGGCATTATTCCCGGTAGTAAATGCAGCAAGCTGGTAGTAGCATTCAGCCACAGTTTCCTCAGGGAGAAACAGCCAGTCGCACAGCCTACTTGCACCTCCAGAACCAGAGAAGAATTTTGCTCTTGACAAAAGCTAAGTACTTGTGTATATTTTACCACATCCCCCACCCCCCACTCCAAGCTGGCTTCAGTGGCTGTCGATTTCCCTGGGCCTGAGATAGGTCCTGTTGAGCATGCTGAGCCATTCTCCCGCCTGGGAAAAGAAATAAATTCATAACTGGGGGAAAGATAATTTGCCAGCTCCACTAACCAGGGGAGCTCAGGACAGAAGCAGCTCCTGTCCAGGCATTAATGGTCCATGGACTTTGAATACCCTTCCCCCCCCCCCCGCCATGAACCTGTGTGGCCCTATTTCAGGAGAATAGGCCCTTTTTGGCAGACTGCAACTGTTTCAGCTGTGCAGTGGAGAGGTGGGTGTTTGATATTTGACACTGCTTTGCCTATTAAACAGGGTCCTCACCTACCCACATCAGGGTCCTAAGGACTTGTGGCTCCACTCAGGTCACTCATCCACCCACAACAGGGGTCCAAGGATAACTGGTACCTCCCAGTCCTTACAACCAAAAGCATTGGGTGCCCACGGTCCACCTGCAGGACCCACCTGTGCACTCTAGGAAACAGGGATGTGCTTTCCTCACAGACATTCAGGGGATGGTTGTCAATCCCCTGCCTTGTTCAGAGCATGATTCCTTGCTGCAACCAGATAGTGGTACATACACCAAACACAACTGCCCCTCTAAGGCTGTACGACAGAGCTTGTACCACACACTTGATGACCAACTACCTGAACACCTGAGCTGAATCCATACAAGAAAAGTGAATGGACTCCTAGGCTGATATACCTCATAACAGCTCTAGCAACCTGGTGACAGGACATTAGAGCTTCAAAGGTGAAAATAATCAAGCTAGCTCACTCAAGCAACTTATCTGGGCATATCAAAACAAAACAAAAAGCTAGGATACAGTAAGCAAACATAAAATAAACTAATACAATAACTTATAGGTGGCTCAGAGAAAACAGTTAATATCAAATCACATAAAGAAGCAGACCATGATCGCTCCAACGAGCTCTCAAAATAAAGAATTGGGGGATCTTCTGGATGATGGTGCCTTCCTGGAATTACTGGATGGGGAATACAAAAGGTTAATATACAGAACTCCTCAAGATATCAGGAATGAGATTAGGAAGGAGATCAGGGAATATGCAGAACAAGCCAAGGAACACAAAGATAAAGCAGTTGAAGAAATTTAAAAAGTTATTCAAGAAAATAATGGAAAATTTAATAAGCTCCAAGAATCCATAGGGAGACAGCAAACAGAAATTCAGAAGACTAATAATAAAATTACAGAATTAGACTACTCAATAGAAACTCAGAGAAGCAGAATTGAGCTAGTGGAAGGCAGAACTGGTGAGCATGAAGATAAAGCACTTGACATCAATCTATTTGAAGAAAAATTAGATAAAAGAATTCAAAAATTGAAGAAACCCTAAGAATCATGTAGGACTCTATCAAGAGAAATAACATACGAGGAATTGGAGTACCAGAACAGGAAGGGATAACTGAAAATACAGAGAGAACTGTTGAAGATTTGTTGGCAGAAAACTTCCCTGATACCCAAGATGCTCATCAAACTCCACATGAAGTAGATCTTAAAAGAAAGTCAGCAAGACATTTTATAATCAAACTTGCCAAAACCAAAGGTAAAGAGAGAATTTTAAGAGCAGCTAAGGAAAAACTAAAAGCCACCTACAAAGGAGATCCAATAAGAATAAGCTTGGACTACTCGGCAGAAACCATGCAGGCAAGAAGGCAATGGGATGACTTATATAAAAACTTGAAGGAAAAAATTGCCAGCCAAGAATCATATACCCAGCAAAACTGTCTCTCATATATGAAGGTGAAATTAGGACATTTCCAGATAAACAAAAGTTTAGGGAATTTGTAAAAACCAAACCAAAACTACAAGAAATACTAAAGGGAGTACTTTGGTTAGAAAATCAATAATCTCAGATATCATCCCAAGACTAGAACACCGGACAGAGCAATCAGATGTCAACCCAGATAGAGAAATCACAAAAATAAATCAAGACAAAAAAAAAAAAAAAAACACTTAAAACAGGGAAACAACAATGTTATTATATAAAAGAAGACAACATTAAAAAAATAAAGAGGTCCTTCAAATGCAGAGGAAGACAAGGCGATAGAAAGAAGTAAAATTTAGGTTTAAACTTGGAGAAATAGGGGTAAATATTAAGATAACCACAAAGGAGACTAACAAACCTATTCACGAAAATAAAATAGAAGAACAAAAATAGAGACTCAGCAGAAACAAAATCAACAACAACAAATAAGAGGAATAGACAATACATAAAGATAAACTACTCAGCACAGAAAATAAAGGGGGAAAAGAAACTGTCAACAACACAAAAAAAAGACATCAAAATGACAGCATTACACTCATACCTATCCATAATTATGCTGAATATAAATGGACTAAATGCACAAATAAAGAGACAGAGAGTGGCAGAATGGATAAAAGAACACGATCCGTCTATATGCTGCCTATAAGAGACACACCTTAGACTTAGAGACACAAACACAATAAAACTCAAAGGATGGAAAAAAAATATGTCAAGCAAACAACAATCAAAAAAGAGCAGGAGTGGCAATATTAATTTCTGACAAAATAGACTTTAAAGTTAAATCCACCATAAAGGAAGGATACTATATAATGATTAAAAAGACAATATACCAGGAGGATATAACCATATTAAATACTTATGCACCCAATGACAGGACTGCAAGATACATTAAAAAAAACTCTAACAGCATTGAAAAGTGAGACAGACAGCTCAACAATAATAGTAGGAGACTTCAAACACCACTTTCGGTGAAGGACATAACAATCAGACACAACAATAAAGACTGGGAAGATTTAAATGCCACAATCAACCAACTTGACCCCATAGACATATACAGAACACTCCACCCTAACAGCAGCCAAATATTCTTTCTTTTCTAGTACACATGGAACATTCTCCAGAATAGACCACATATTTGGGAAGAAAGCAAGCCTTATGAGAACCCAAAATATCGAAATATTACAAAGCATCTTCTTCAATCATAAGGCCATAAAAGCAGAAATCAATATCAGGAAAAGCAGAGAAAAGAAATCAAACACTTGGAAACTGAACAATAACCTGCTGAAAAAACAACTGGGTTATAGAAGACATTAAGGATGGAATAAAGAAATTCAAAGAATCTAATGAGAATTAAAACCATTCCTATCAGAACCTTTGGGACATAGCTAAAGCAGTGCTCAGAGGTCAATTTACATCAATAAATGCCCATATAGAGAAAGGAGAAAGAGCCAAAATCAAAGAATTATCCCTACAACTTGAACAAATAGAAAGAGAGCAACAAAAGAAACCCTCAGGCACCAGAGGAAAGCAAATAATAAAAATTAGAGCAGAATTAAAAGAAATAGAAAACAGAAAAACAATTGGAGGAGTTAACAAGACCAAAAGCTGATTCTCTGAAAAAAATTAACAAAATTGACAAACCATTGGCCAAACTGACAAAAGAAAAACAGGAGAGGAAGCAAATAACCCGAACAAGAAATGAGATGGGCGATATTACAACAGATCCAACTGAGATTAAAAGAATCATATCAGATTACTATGAAAAATTGAATTCTAACAAATTTGACCCCCATGTGTCTGTCAGTGGGGGCTTGTGTGTTGCTGTGATGCTGGAAGCTATGCCACCGGCATTCAGATACCAGCAGGGTCATCCATGGAGGACAGGTTCCAGCTGAGCTTCCAGACTAAGGCAGACTAGGAAGAAGGACCCGGCACTCTACTTCTGAAAAGCATTAGCCAGTGAAAACCTAATGAATAGCAGTGGAACATCGTCTGATATAGTGCTGGAAGATGAGCCCCCCAGGTTGGAACGCACTCAAAAGATGACTGGGGAAGAGCTGCCTCCTCAAAGTAGAGTCAACTTTAATGACGTGGATGGAGTAAACCTTTCGGGACCTTCATTTGCTGATGTGGCACGACTCAAAATGAGAAGAAACAGCTGCAAACATCCATTAATAATCAGAACCTGAAATGTACAAAGTATGAATCTAGGAAAATTGGAAATCGTCAAAAATGAAATGGAACGCATAAACATCAATATCCTAGGCATTAGTGACCTGAAATGGACTGGCATTGGCCATTTTGAATCAGACAATCATGTAGTCTACTATGCTGGGAATGACAATTTGAAGAGGAATGGTGTCGCATTCATCGTCAAAAAGAATGTTTCAAGATCTATCCTGAAGTACACGCTGTCAGTGATAGGATAATACCCATACGCCTGCAAGGAAGACCAGTCAATACGACTATTATTCAAATTTAGGCACCAAACACTGGGGCCAAAGATGAAGAAATAGAAGATTTTTATCAGCTACTGCAGTCTGAAATTGATCAAACATGCAATCAAGATGCACTGATAATTACTGGCAATTGGAATGCGAAAGTTGGAGACAAAAAAGAAGGATCAGTAGTTGGAAAATATGGCCTTGGTGATAGAAACAATGCCGGAGATCGAAGGATAGAATTTTGCAAGACCAATGGCTTCTTCATTGCAAATACCTTCTTTCACCAACATAAACGCCGACTATACACATGGACCTCACCAGATGGAACTCACAGAAATCAGATTGACAACATCTGTGGAAAGAGACGATGGAAAAGCTCAATATCATCAGTCAGAACAAGACCAGGGGCAGACTGCGGAACAGACCATTAATTGCTCATATGCAAGTTCAAGCTGAAACTGAAGAAAATCAGAGCAAGTCCACCACAGCCAAAATATGACCTTGAGTATGTCCCACCTGAATTTAGAGACCGTCTCAAGAATAGATTTGACGCATTGAACACTAGTGACCTCAGACCAGACGAGTTCTGGAATGACATTAAGGACATCATCCATGAAGAAAGCAAGAGGTCACTGAAAAGACAGGAAAGAAAGAAAAGACCAAGATGATGTCAGAGGAGACTCTGAAACTTGCTCTTGAGAGCTAAAGCAAAAGGAAGAATTGATGAAGTAAAAGAACTGAACAGAAGATTTCAAAGGGCCTCTCGAGAAGACAAAGTAAACTATTATAATGACATGGGCAAAGAGCTGGAGATGGAAAACCAAAAGGGAACAACACACTTGGCGTTTCTCAAGTTGAAAGAACTGAAGAAAAAATTCAAGCCTTGAGTTGCAATAGTGAAGGATTCCATGGGAAAAATATTAAACGATGCAGGAAGCATCAAAAGAAGATGGAAGGAATACACAGAGTCATTATACCAAAAAGAATTAGTCGATCTTCAACCATTTCAAGAGGTGGCATATGATCAGGAACCGATAGTACTGAAGGAAGAAGTCCAAGCTGCTCTGAAGGCATTGGCGAAAAACAAGGCTCCAGGAACTCGTGGAATATCAATTGAGATGTTTCAACAAACAGATGCAGTGCTGGAGGTGCTCACTTGTCTATGCCAAGAAATATGGAAGACAGCTTCCTGGCCAACTGACTGGAAGAGATCCATATTTATGCCTATTCCCAAGAAAGGTGATCCAACCGAATGTGGAAATTATAGAACAATATCATTAATATCACACACAAGCAAAATTTTGCTGAAGATCATTCAAAAATGGCTGCAGCAGTATATCAACAGGGAACTGCCAGAAATTCAGGCCAGTTTCAGAAGAAGACGTGGAACCAGGGATATCATTGCTGATATTAGATGGATCATGGCTGAAAGCAGAGAATACCAGAAGGATGTTTACCCGTGTTTTATTGACTATGCAAAGGCATTTGACTGTGTGGATCATAACAAACTATGGATAACACCGCGAATAATGGGAATTGCAGAACATTTAATTGTGCCCATGAGGAACCTTTACATAGATCAAGAGGTAGTTGTTCGGACAGAACAAGGGGATACTGATTGGTTTAAAGTCAGGAAAGATGTGCGTCAGGGTTATATTCTTTCACCATACCTATTTAATCTGTATGCTGAACAAATAATACGAGAAGCTGGACTATATGAAGAAGAACGGGACATCAGGATTGGAGGAAGACTCATTAACAACCTGTGTTATGCAGATGACACAACCTTGCTTGCTGAAAGTGAAGAGGATTTGAAGCACTTACTAATGAAGATCAAAGACCACAGCCTTCAGTATGGATTACACCTCAACATAAAGAAAACAAAAACCCTCACAACTGGACCAATGAGCAACATCATGATAAATGGAGAAAAGATGAAGTTGTCAAGGATTTCATTTTACTTGGATCCACAATCAACAGCCATGGAAGCAGCAGTCAAGAAATCAAAAGACGCATTGCATTGGGCAAATCTGCTGCAAAGGACCTCTTCAAAGTGTTGAAAAGCAAAGATGTCATCCTGAAGACTAAGGTGTGCCTGACCCAAGCCATGTATTTTCAATCACATCATATGCATGTGAAAGCTGGACAATAAATAAGGAAGACTGAAGAAGAGTTGACTCCTTTGAATTGTGGTGTTGGCGAAGAATATTGAATATACCATGGACTGCCAAAAGAACGAACAAATCTATCTTAGAAGAAGTACAACTAGAATGCTCCTTAGAGGCAAGGATGGCCTCTAAGGAGCATTCTAGTTGTACTTCTTCTAAGACTGCATCTTACATACTTTGGACATGTTGTCAGGAAGGATCAGTTCCTGGAGAAGGACATCATGTTTGGCAGAGTACAGGGTCAGCGGGAAAGAGGAAGACCCTCAACGAGGTGGATTGACACAGTGGCTGCAACAACGAGCTCAAGCATAACAATGATTATAAGGATGGCGCAGGACCGGGTAGTGTTTTGTTCTGTTGTGCATAGGGTCTCTATGAGTCGGAACTGACTCGACGGCACCTAACAACAACATCAGCAAAAATTTGAAAACCTAGAAGAAATGGATGAATTCCTAGAAAGACACTCCCTACCTAAACTAACACAAACAGAGGTAAAAAAAAAAAAAAAAAAAAACAGAGGTAGAACAACTAAATAGACCCATAACAAAAGAAGGGATCGAAAAGGTAATCAAAAAAACTGCAACAAAAACAAAAAAAGCCCTGGCCAAGAAGGCTTCACTGCAGAGTTCTACCAAACTTTGAGAGAAGAGTTAACAACATTACTACTAAAGCTATTTCAGAGCACAGAAAAGAACAGAATACTCCCAAACTCATTCTGTGAAGTCAGCATATCCTGATCCCAAAACCAGGTGATGACACCACAAAAAAAGGAAATTACAGACTAATATCCCTCATGAACTTAGATGTAAAAATCCTCAACAAAATTCTAGCCAATAGAATTCAACAACATATCAAAAAAATAATTCACCATGACCAAGCAGGATTCATAACAGGTATGCAGGGATGGCTCAACATTAGAAAAACAATTAATGTAATCCATAATATAAATAAAACAAAAGACAAGAACCACATGATCTTATCAATTGATCCTGAAAAAGGCATTTAACAATGTTTAACACCCATTCATGATAAAAACTTTCAGCAAACTAGGAATAGAAGGAAAATTCCTCGACATAACTGAGGGCATTTATACAAAGCCAACAGCCAACATCATCCTAAATGAAGAGAATCTGAAAGCATTCCCCTTCAGATAAGGAACCAGACAAGGATGTCCTTGATCACCACTCTTACGCAACATTGTGCTGGAGGTTCTAGCCAGAACATTAGGCTAGATAAGGAAAAAAAGGGTATCCAAATTAGCACAGAAGAAGTAAAAGTATCTCTATTTGCAGATGACATGATCTTATACACGGAAAACCCTAAAGAATCCTCAGGAAAACTACTGAAATGAATAAAATAGTTCAGCAGAGGATCAGGATACAAGATAAACACACAAAAGTCAGTTGGATTCCTCTACACCAATGAAAAGAACACCGAAGAAGAAATCACCAAATCAATACCATTTACAGTAGCCCCCAAGAAGATAAAATACTTAGGAATAAATCTTACCAGAGATGTAAAAGACCTATACGAAGAAAAGTACAAGGCACTTTTACAAGAAACCAAAAAAAACGTAAGTGGAAAAACATACCTTGCTCATGATAGGAAGACTTAACATTTTAAAAATGTCTATTCTACCAAAAGCCATGTATAGATACAATGCAATTCCGATGCAAATTCCAACAACATTTTATAATAAGCTGGAGAAACAAATCACCAACTTCATATAGAAGGGAAAGAGGCCCCGGATAAGTAAAGCATTACTGAAAAAGAAGAACAAAGTGGGAGGTCTCACTCTACCTGATTTTAGAACCTGTTATACCACTACAGTAGTCAAAACAGCCTGGTACTGGTACAACAACAGATACATGGACCAATGGGACAGAATTGAGAACCCAGACATAAATCCATCCATATATGAGCAGCTGATATTTGACAAAGACCCAAAACCCATTAAATGGGGCAAAGAAGGTCACTTTAACAAATAGTGTTAGCACGACTGGATGTCCATCTGCAAAAAAATGAAACAAGACCCATACCTAACGCCATGCACAAAAACGAACTCAAAATGGATCAAAGACCTAAATATAAAATCTAAAGCGATGAAGATCATGGAAGAAAAAATAGGGACAACTTTAGGAGCCCTAATACATGCCATAAACAGTATACAAAACATTACTAACAATGCAGAAGAGAAACTAGATAAATGGGAGCTCCTAAAAATCAAATACCTATGCTCATCTAAAGACTTCATCAAAAGAGTAAAAAGACTACCTACAGACTGGGAAAAAGTTTTTAGCTATGACATTTCTGATTAGCATCTGATCTCTAAAATCTACATGTTACTGCAAAAACTCAACTACAAAAAGACAAATATCCCTATTAAAAAATGGTCAATGGATATTAACAGGCACTTCACTAAAGAAGACATTCAGGGAGCTAACAGATACATGAGGAAATGCTCACAATCATTAGCCATTAGAGAAATGCAAATCAAAACTACAATGAGATTCCATCTCCCTCCAACAAGGCTGGCATTAATCCAAAAAACACATAATAATAAATGTTGGAGAGGTTGTAGAGAGACTGGAACACTTTTATACAGCTGGTGGGAATGTAAAATGGTACAACCACTTTGGAAATCACTTTGGTGCTTCCTTAAAACACTAGAAATAGAACTACCATATGATCCAGCAAGCCCACTCCTTGGAATATATCCTAGAGAAATAAGAGCCTTTATACAAACAGATACATGCACACCCATGTTCACTGCACCACTGTTTACAATAGCAAAAAGATGGAAGCAACCAAGGTGGCCATCAATGGATGAAGGGATTAATAAATTATGGTATATTCATACAGTGGAATACTAGGTACCAATAAAGAATAATGATGAATCCGTGAATCATTTCATAACATGGAGGAACCTGGAAGGCATTATGCTGAGTGAAATTAGTCAGTTGCAAAAGTACAAATATTGTATAAGACCACTATTATAAGAAGTGGAAAAATTGTTTAAACAGAGAAGAAAATATTCTTTGATGGTTATGAGAGTGGGGAGCGAGGGAGGAAGGGAGAGGGGTTTTTACTAATTAGACAGTAGATAGGAACTATTTTATGTGAAGGGAAAGACAACACACAATACAAGCCAGGTCAGCACAACTGGGCTAAACCAAAACCAAAGAAGTTTCCTGGATAAACCGAATGCTTCAAAGGCCAGCGTAGCAGGGGCGGGGATTTAGGGACCATGGCTTCAGGGGACATCTAAATCCATTGGCATAATAAAATATATTAAGAAAACATTCTGCATCCAACTTTGGAGAGTGGCATTTGGGGTCGGAAAGGGGCCATCTAAGATGCATCAACTGGTCTCAACCCACTTGGAGCAAAGGAGAATGAAGAACACCAAAGACACAAGGTAATTATGAGCCCAAGAGACAGAAAGGGCCACATAAACCAGAGACTATGTTAGCTGGAGACCAGAGAACTAGATGGTGCCTGGCTACAGCCAATGACTGCCCTGACAGGGAACCAACAGAGAACCCCTGAGGGAGCAGGAGAGCAATGGGATGCAGACCCCAAATTCTCTTAAAAAGACCAGACTTAATGGTGTGACTGAGACTAGAGGAACCCCTGAGGTTGTGCTCCCCAGACCTTCTGTTAGCCCAAGACAGGAACCATTCCCAAAGCTAACTCTTCAGACAGGGATTGGACTGGACTATGGGATAGAAAATACTGGTGAAGAGTGAGCTTCTCGGATCAGGTAGACACTTGAGACTAGGTGGGCACCTCCTGTCTGGAGGGGAGATGAGAGGGCAGAGAGGATAAGAAGCTGGCTAAATGGACACAAAAACAGAGTGGAGGGAAGGGGTGTGCTGTCTCATTAAGGGGAGAGCAACTAGGAGTCTATAGCAAGGTGTATATAAGTTTTTATATGAGAGACTGACTTGTAAACTTTCATTTAAAGCACAATAAAATTTTTTTTAAAAAAAGAAACACTGCCTGTTCCTATGCCATTCTCACAACTATTGTTATGTTTCAGCCCATTGTTGCAGCCACTTTATCAATTCATCTCTTTGAGGGTTTTCCTCTTTTTCCCTGACCTAGTTACCAAGCACGATGTACTTCGAGGACTGGTCCCTCCTGATAACATGTCCAAAGTACATGAGATGAAGTCTCTCTACCCCCTTTTCCAAGGAGCGCTCTGGCTGTTTTTCTTCCAAGACAAACTTGTTGGCTCTTCTGAGAGTCCATGGTATATTCAATATTCTTCAACATCGTAACTCGAAGGCATCAAGTCCTCTTCAGTATTCCTTATTCATTGTCCAGCTTTCACATGCATAAAAAAAAAAAAATAGGAAGTGATTTAAAGTATCATGGTTTGGGTAAGGCACAGTTTAGTCCTCAAAGTGACGTCTTTGCTTTTTAACACTTTAAAGAGGTCTTTTGCAACAGATTTGCCCAATGCAATATGTTGTTTGAATTCCTGACTGCTGCTACCATGGGCATTGATAGTGGATCCATGTAAACTGAAACCCGTGACAGCTTCAATCTTTTCTCTGTTTCTCATGATGTTGGTTATTGGGCCAGTTGTGAGGATTTTTGTTTTCTTTATCTTGAGGTATAATCCATACTGAAGGCTGTAATCTTTGGTCTTCATCAGTAAGTGTTTCAAGTCCTCTTTGCTTTCAGCAAATAAGGTTGTGTCATCTACGTATCACAGGTTGTTAATGAGTCCTCCACCAATCCTGATGCCACATTCTTCTTCATACAGTCCAGTTTTTCAGATTATTTGCTCAGCATACAGACTGAATAAATATGGTGAAAAGATACAATCCTGACACACACCTTTCTTGATTTTAAACCATGAAGTATCCCCTTGCTCTGTTCAAACGACTGCCTCTTGGGATATGTACAGCTTCTTCATGAGATGAGCACAGTTAAGTGTTCTGGAATACCCATTCTTCCCAATGTTATCCATAATTTGTTATGACCCACGCACTTGAATGCCTTTGAATAGTCAATAAAACACAGATAAACATCTTTCTGACATCCCCTGCTTTCAGTCATGATCGTCTGACATCAGCAATGATATCCCTGGTTCCATATCCTCTTCTGAATCCAGCTTGAACTTCTGGTAGTTCCATGCTGAGCTGCAACTGCTTGTGTCTGTGTGTGTGCGTGCGCGTGCTTTAAGTGAAAGTTTACAATCAAGTCAGTCTCTCATATAAAAATTTATATACACCTTGCTATAGACTCCTAGTTGCTCTCCCCTTAATGAGACAGCACACCCCTTCCCTCCACTCTGTTTTTGTGTCCATTTAGCCAGCTTCTTATCCTCTCTGCCCTCTCATCTCCCCTCCAGACAGGAGGTGCCCACCTAGTCTCAAGTGTCTACCTGATCCGAGAAGCTCACTCTTCACCAGTATTTTCTATCCCATAGTCCAGTCCAATCCCTGTCTGAAGAGTTAGCTTTGGGAATGGTTCCTGTCTTGGGCTAACAGAAGGTCTGGGGAGCACAACCTCAGGGGTTCCTCTAGTCTCAGTCACACCATTAAGTCTGGTCTTTTTAAGAGAATTTGGGGTCTGCATCCCATTGCTCTCCTGCTCCCTCAGGGGTTCTCTGTTGGTTCCCTGTCAGGGCAGTCATTGGCTGTAGCCAGGCACCATCTAGTTCTCTGGTCTCCAGCTAACATAGTCTCTGGTTTATGTGGCCCTTTCTGTCTCTTGGGCTCATAATTACCTTGTGTCTTTGGTGTTCTTCATTCTCCTTTGCTCCAAGTGGGTTGAGACCAGTTGATGCATCTTAGATGGCCCCTTTCCAACCCCAAATGCCACTCTCCAAAGTTGGATGCAGAATGTTTTCTTAATATATTTTATTATGCCAATGGATTTAGATGTCCCCTGAAGCCATGGTCCCCAAACCCCCGCCCCTGCTATGCTGCTTTGAAGTATTCAGTTTATTCAGGATTGCCTGATTTGAAACGGCTATTACCAGTCCATTTCAGCTGACTAATGCCTAGGATGTCAATCTTTATGTGTCCGTTTCATTTTTGACAACTTCCAATTTTCCTAGATTCATACTTCGTGTATTTCACATTTTTGTTATTAATGGATGTTTGCAGCAATTTTTTTTTTTAAATCATTTTGAGTCTGCCGTATCAGCAAATGAAGGTCCCAAAAGCTTGACTCCATCCGCATCAATAAGGTCAACTCTACTTTGAGGAGGCAGCTCTTCCCCAGTCTTATTTTGAGTGTCTTCCAGTCTCAGGGGCTTATCTTCCAGCACGATATCAGCCAGTGTTCCGCTCCTATTCAGGAAGTTTTCACTGGCCAGTTTTTTCATAAGTTGACTACTAGGTCCTTCTTTTTAGTCTGTCTTAGTCAGAAGATCTGCTGAAACCTGTCCACAAAGGGTGGCCCTGCTGGTATTTTAAAAACCAGTGGCAAAAATTCCAGTATCACAGCAACACAAAAGTCACCATAGTATGACAAACCGACAGACGTGTGGTGGACCTGATTTATAGTGTTTGCTAATTTCTATGGCATAAATATTCCCACCATGGCCAATTTCAATCTACCAAGGGTTTAACAACCAGTTCACAGTATTTCTGAATATTTAACAATTAGCTCCTGAGAGCAGGTTCGAGCCAGCTGCCACACACCACAACTTCCAGGACAGGCTAGCTTACAAAGACTTCTGATCTGAGCTACCCTACAGCAATCCTCACTCATCCACACTTAGCCATCATGCCTTACACTCGGACAGTGCTGAACCTTACCTGAGCCCTGTGCTCTTCAAAAACAGCAAATGTTAAGAAATTCCCTCACCTTTTTGTATTCCTGAAATGAAATCACTAACCATAAAGGACCACCCTGCCCTCAGTTATTCCCAATTGTCTGAGATAAGACCCTTCCATGATTCTGTCTCTACAAAACTCCAGGCCTCCTTCCTTTAACATGGTGAAAAACAGGTGAAATTGTTCACTACTGTTGTCAGGTAAAAATGTCACAAAGTTTAGTAAAGCGAAAAGAAATTTTTTATTCGGCATACATTGAAAGAGGCAAAAGTGGGAAGCGGACAAGCATACTGCCAGAGGTAATGTCTGCCCAAGTTCAAGGAAATTACAGAATAGACAAAAGTGGGAAAATGGACAAGCATGCTGCCAGAAACATGTCTGTCCAAGTTCAAGGATTGTTACACAGTCATCAGTATATATAACACTACAAATGGGCAAAACCATTGAAAACTTCACTTTTTTACAGATTGGCTAGAAACTGTGTTCCTACATTTTGAATTGTTTTCTTTCTTAACAATCACTGGTATAGGTTTCAGTAACGGCTGTCAGGAGGGTTCTCATTGATCCAACAGATCTTATTATTCGGCTAATAAAAAAAGATAAGAGTGTGAAGTGTGTGGGTCTTTTGAGCTCTGTTTTATGATTTATGTGAAAGATTGCCTAAAAGATGTTTTCCAAGATTATCCTCACTATTGTCTTTATACCTCAGGGCTCAGTTGATGTGTCCTTGTGAGTTCTTTTGAGTCCAGCTCTAGCTGGGTCACATTCTAGGACACAGAGTAATGGCTCCGATATTATCTCCTAAATCACCACACATTAGTAAGTAAACACAAGTAAGCCGTGTATACCTTGTTTATTTGGTAATCCAGCCCTGGGTGGGGTAAATAAAGACCTCCCACTTTCCTCCTCTCCCCAAGCTTCTCTCACAACGCCTTCATCCAGGAATTTATAAGCTCCGCAGCCCCTGACGCAACGTTTGGACTCGCTAAGGGCAGGTCAGCCTCTATCACTGCTGCCCAGAGCAGCCCCTCTGCTACCCTACCAGAGTCTTCCTCTCCTTGAGCCAACAGCAGCCTCTCATGGACAGTGCTTCAGGCCTGAGCTCCCTGCCAGCCTTCTCTAGGGGCCCCCAGAGGAGAGCTGGGCTGTCCTCACTCTCAGGTCCTGCCTGAGGCATCATATTCCAAGGTCCCTGGCCAAGGGCATGCCCAAGGCACCTCCCAACTCCTTGAACAGCTTCTTCAGTAACTGTGGTTTCCATTCACAAGACCAGAGTTTGATTCTAGCTTTGTCCTTGGGGGCTGTAATTTTTGGTAAGTCATTTAAGTGCTCTCAGTCTTTTTTTTCCCCCCCGGTAAAAAGATTACTTTAAACATTATGAATTAGTAATAATAACTACTTCATGGAATGGTTGTAAGGATTAAAGTAAGCAAGTTTAAAAGTTTTTGTAAACAATAAAGCCCTATACATTTCAGTTGCTGCTATTGATATCAAACCTGTTGTCATGGAGTCGATTCCGACTCATAGCAACCCTACAGCACAGAGCAGAACTGCCCCATAGGGTTTCCAAGGAGCAGCTGGTGGATTTTAACTGCCGACCTTTTGGTTAACAGCCAAGCTCTTAACCACTGAGCCACCAGGGCTCCAACCAAAATAACAGCTGAATCTTGAAGATTTTCCTGAGGAGACAGATTACTTTATTCACGAATTAAAATTATATGCTGAATGTCTGGGTGGTGCAAACGGTTAATCACTTAACTACCAGCCGAAAACTTGGTGCTTCAAACCTACCCACAGGCACCTTAGAAGACAGACCTGGTGACCTGCTTTTGGAAGGTCACAGCCTTGAAAACCCTATGGGGCAGTTCTATTCCGCACACACGGGGTCGCTAAGAGTCGACTTGATGGCAGCTAAGGACAGCTAATGACAACAACACTGAGCACCGACTAGGTGTTAGGTGCCATATTAAAGCTGGGGAGACTGCAGAGAACAAGACAGAGGAGGCCAAACCTCGCAGAGCTTACTTACTGTGGCAGAAGACTGCTACTCCAACTGAGGCATGATTAGAAATGCCTGATCTGCAGGTGGAGGGAGGGGGAAAGGAGGACTCAGCGCTTGGGGAACATTGAGCTTCCGTTAAGGGTAATGAAAAAAATTAGAAATGGATGAAGGTGGTGATTGAACGGAATGAACACGGTAATGTCACTGCCCTGTCCATGTGAGACGGTTGAATTGGCAAATGTTTTGTTGGCTCTATATTTACCACAATCCAACCAACCAACCCCCTCCAGTCAATTCTGACTCATGACGACCCATGGGTTACAAAATAGAACTGCTCCACAGGTTTTGTTAGCCATAATCTTTAGGGTGCAGACAGCCAGACCTTTCTTCCGTGATCACCGGGTGGGTTTGAACCACCAGTCTTTAGGTTAGTAGTCGTGCCATAATAAAAACTAAAAGAAAAAGAGAAATTCATGATCTGAGGCTCCTCCAGACCCTACATTGTAACATCCACAGGCAATTTGTGCACTAAAGGCTGAAGTGGCTACAGTATAGTGTGTGCTCTGGTGGGCTTTGGCCGGCTCCTAATCCAGCTTGAGGCTCGTCTCAAGGAAAGCTCCCACAGAGCTGTGACATCTAAACTAGAGCCTGAGGATTCACATCCAATTGCCGACAGTTTCAAAGGGGGCAGAATGAGTGTAGCAGGGTCCACTGGGGACTCTGAATCTTTCTGCTTCCTACCCCTCCTGCACTGCCCTCTGGAGCTTATCGCTCCCTGGCTCCAGCCTGGCCCTCCCCGCTCAGGCTTGAGGAGAAAACGCCTCTAGCCTGGTGAACTGCTCTTTCTTTGAATGGCTACTGCACTCCTCCTTTGGAAGGATTTCTGTATGTGTTGCCCCGGTGGAAGAATGACTGATGGCTTGATGAATTGCAACTTCAACTCTGACTTTTAGGCACTAAATATAGACCACGAGCTCAGTGGAAGAGCTAAATTTAGCGGCGCTGGGATGGGAGGAGGGAAGGGGCTGTGGGGGCTCTCCTGGGAGGGGATAGAAACAGCCGGAACGGTGCAGTGTGACTGCTGCAGCCCAGGGTTAATATATTATTCCTGTCACCGCAGGCGGTGCCCAGGAAATTCCATCCTAGGTTGATTTGTTTGTTAGAAGGGTTTGCTGGGAGTCGTTTTTCCGTTAAAAAATACAAATGCAGTTCTGGGAGGCGCCTGTCTGCCTCCATCTGATTAGCGTTCTCCCGACTGGGTGATAGCATGCTGCCAGCCTCCTCAGTGGAGTTCTGAGCTCCTGGTGGGTTATTTCTAATTCTGTGCGCTGCCCCAGATCTTCTTTGTTTAGTCAGATGAGAGGGTCTAATTACTTAGGTTGAAGGTCACAGTGAGAGTGAATCTCTAATCCTGGCAAACTGCAGTGCCTCCAAGCGCCCTTTCTGGTTGACAGTCCCATGCCCTGGTGCACTTCGGGGAAAGCCATTTAGCTGCCTAGGCTGGAGCTCACCTTTGTCCAGGTTGAGGTGAAGGGAGGAAATCAAGGCTCCTTGGCCCCGTGTCCCTCCCAGCAGCATGAGAAGAGAGCATTCGAGCACCAGTTGGCCTTTCCTGGCAGAAAGCTGGCAGTCGATGCAGGGCAGCACCTTTTCCAGACACAGAGTGTATCTGCTCCCGCCACCCCCACCTCCACCTCAGAGGCCGCCATGAGCATCTGCGCCTCATTTCCCTCTCCATTATCAAGAATCGTGTTCCTCTCCCAGATAAGATAAAGACAGCTTATCTGCATTTTGATTGCTGTCTTTGGGTAACGACAACTGAAAACAGGCTCCGAATTCTGCCTATAGTCACATTCTATAAATTAGACTTAATTATATGGCCCAAACAAGGAAAGAAGAAACAATCTCCTTGCATGTCCCAAAATAAATCATATTTGATTCATTCCTCTGTGTTTTCCTTCGCTTTTCCCTACCAGTTGCCATCAAGTCAATTCTGACTCATGGTGATCCCATGTGTGTCAGAGTAGAACTGTACTCCCTAGGGTTTTCAATGCCTGATTTTTTAGAGGTAGATCACCAAGCCTTTCTTCCGAGGTGCCTTTGGGTGGACTCGAACCTCCAGTCTTTTGGTTAGCAGCTGAGCACATTAACTGTACCACTCAGGGATTGCTCACTTCTCCGTAGACCCCCAAACTGAAGAGGAGCTAGAGAAGTGCTGTGGTGGACTTACCATATCACGGCACTGCTTCTCCCTAGACCCCAAACTCAACAGGAGCTAGAAAAGCACTGTGGTGGACCTACCATCACACACAGTACTGCAAACCAAGATCCCAAACTCAAGAAGAGCTAGAGAACCACTGTAGGGGACCTATCATATCGCAGTTCTGCTTCTCCCTAGACCCCAAACTCAAGAGGAACTAGAGAAACACTGTGATGGACCTACCATATCACACAGCACTGCTTCTTCCTAGACCCCAAACTCAAGAAGAACTAGAGAAGCACTGTGATGGACCACACAGTACTGCAAACCAAGACCTACTCTATCTGCCATTTCTCCCTCAGCTCTCTTCCTCCCAATAATGACTGTGAGACTGGCTGGTCTTACCTCCAGGAGGAAGAAGAGGAAACATCTGGCCCACTGACTGTTTAAAATACAGGTTCTTAGGCCTCACCCCCTCATGAGTTCTTATTCAGTAAGTTTGAGGGTAACACTCAGAGTGATTGTAATGCCTAGGTCCCTGTTCACTCTTTGAAAAATACAGCTAACTCTGCTGAGAAGTGAGGGCTGAGGAACAGAGTTTTTAATTCTCATGGAATTCAGATTTCTGAAGCCATGGACGTTGATGATTTGTACCCAGACTCTCACCCTAAGATCATCTTTGAACCTTAAACCTTGAGAAAACCTGTTTCCTGAAAGTCATTTTTAAGTCCAAAACCAAACCCTTTGCCGTCAAGTCGATTCCAAATCATAGTGACCCTATGAGACAGAGTAGAACTACCCCACAGGGTTTCCAAGGAGCGGCTGGTGGACTGATTTGAACCGCCGACGTTTTGGTGAGCAGCCCAGTTCTTAACCTCTGTGTAGCTTAATTAATAAAGAACTTTGCCTTGGCAATGTGTGCCCTTAAAGAATTATCTGTGTGCAGTCATTTTCAACAACATAAACTCCAAAGGTCGGGCTAGAAGCAGTGTATGAAGGTCAGTCGGTAATTATTTGACTTGTTCTTCAAGAAAATCCTGTCTGCATGTCCACGAACTGTTATGTAAACATTATTTTATCCCTGTTGGATTACTAGCCATAAACTGGAGTATAAAAATCTGTAAAAGATTTTCTTCTTTGGAACATTTTTGACTCTCTAGTCCAAAACATTGCCCCAATTTGAAAATCATACATTGAATAAACTTTTATCAATTAATTTTATTGGCTTCATATTATTTTTGCTTTAACAGGACAAATCCAGCCCTGAGTTCCTGGAGAAAATTTTCCAAAGCGTCTGCGTGTTGCTAACCCTCCACATTTCTGCCAGCCTGTAATTATGAACTACAGCCCTTCCCCAAACATCCAAAGTAGTTAAGAATGTCACAGAGACTTTGTGCTACTTTATGGAGACTGAAAATGTTAATATTAAGATGGCTCATGGGACATATAATGGCCAACCCGGGAGGAACCAGAAAGAGGTGAGAGGTGAGAGCAGAGAGTGCCCTGTTTTGCAGCTGAGTGGCTTAGCATTGATCAAACCTTGGTCCCCCCAGGTTTCCTGTCCCACTCCTTGGAGACTTGTGGCATCATCTCCCCTCTGATTTATCTTTAACAATTGGGGACTTAAATAATTATTTTTATCTTTTTTAAACAAATACTTCCATGTACCCATGCACTGAGGGAGCTCTGTATTTTAAGGGGACCCTTAGGAAAAATTGTCCTAGATTTGGAAATGAGCAAAAGGATGACTGGGAATCCTGGGCTTTGAGCAGACCTTCTGCGGTTACCTGATGCTATAGTAGGTGCACACTTTGTCTTCCACCCGATAAGCTATTTTACCACTCAGCAGCTGTTGGAGCTAAATCTTAGAAAACTGATAGCAATGCAAATTATTGTTGTCTATAAAAATGCAAATGAATTTTGTCTGGTAGAGATTTGATTGATTTCCATGCTGTAAAAAAGATAACGCCAAACATTATAATTTATTGCACAATAGGCTGGTGATCAGTTTTGCATCTATTAGAAAATTTATTTATTTCATCATTCCTAAGTGTGTGTATGTAAATATATATATATGTATATGTGTGTGTATACGTATATATATATATACACATTTATTTGTTCTCCTTATATTTATTTGTTTTTCATATATGTTTCTTCCTCTGTAACCAGACTGTTCCAGGTCGGCTAGCCACAGCCATAGAGACACCAAATGGGTGAAAGTAAAAGAAGCAGCTTTATTTGGTTGGCCAAGCAAAGGAGCACAGCGGGACTTGCATTGCCAAGACGGCTCCCTGAACAATGGCAGAAACCATATTTACTTGGGGAAGAGTCCTGGGCAAAGGACCAAGGTCATTTATTGGTCTGCCCCCCAAAACACCATCCCAGGGTGGTTCTGTCATCTGTGCTTGCTCAGTCCAAAAGCAGGGAGGGAGCCTCTCAAACCAGACCTTAGCCTTGGACCCCTGGCTTCTGAAAGTCCTCCCCCAATCTTGGGGCACTAAAGTTTGGTTCCGGCAGGTGGGAGAAAAGTTCTGGGGTCACCCAGAGGAGGGGGTTCATGGTTCCATGCGTGTCAGACAGGCCAGATTTGGTCTGGACTGGGTCTGTGATCTGCAGACCCCAGCCTCTTGTTTTTCCTGTCTTGGGCAGGAGCTTGGCTGATTACCAAAAAAACATCTGTAGAAACCAGCTAGAAGGGGATGTGGCTCACGCTACTCTATACGAGTCGGGGGTTGGTAATGGTGCCCAGAGGCTGGGGTTTCACCTCTATTCTCTTTTGAGCTGATTTTAACTTATTACTGGTTCCCCAATTAATAAAATCCTTGACATTCATTCATTTCATATTTGTATACGAGCCTTGATTTTGCCTTTCTGAAAATTATACTTTAGAACAGCTTTTTGATTTAATGGGCGACCTAAAAAAAAAAAAATTTTTTTTTTTTATTGTATCAGATTAATAGTCATTCCCTATACCGACTTTTAGTTTCTATTTTATTAAAGGGAAAGTGGCAAAAGGATAAAAAATTATTTACCTGCATTAGACTTAATTACACAGCACAGAATGTCTGTACAGAAATGTTCTTCTGTTGTTTCTTCGGGATAAGAAAAGGAAGGTGAAGCTCACATGTATTCATAATTTTTCCAAACACTTTCATGTATATTATCTGATTTAAACCTCCAAACAACCTTGTGATGTAATTATTATTATTGTCCTCATTATTATAAAACATGTATCCCATGCCAGCCACCATTTTAAACTCTGCTCATGTATTAACATAGTTAATCATGATAAAAACCCTGTGAAGTTGGGCACCTATTATTAATCCTGTTTTTTGGATGAGAAAACGAGGCAGCAGGTAGCTAAGCAACTTATTCAAGATCACATAGTTAGTCAGTGGATTTTGAGTTCAAACCCAGGTAGTCCAACTCCAAAGTTTGTGCTCCTAACCAATTTTTTTTAAAGCCCCATTTCACAGATGAGAAAACTGAGAGCGAATGAAGTTATTTGCCATATATCACAAAGCAACTAAATGCAGGGCCAAGATATAGGCCCTAGTCTGTTTGATTTTAAAAATAAGCTTTTTCTATCAGATCAAAAAGAGGTGAATATATTGAAGCTGAGTGGAAACTGAGACATACCTATAGCTTTTGCCCTATTGAAGACCCCATTGGATTTGCAGAGATCATACAAAATAACTCACAAATTGTTCCTCTAGAGCAGAAAATCACCTGGAAGGAAAGAGGTGTTAGGTATTCGAACCTACAGAAAAAACACAGAGCACTTTGCAGCTCCTGGAGATGTTGAGGTGCTGTGTTTAGCTGCGCAATTTATTTATTTTGGCCATTGTCCTATTTCTTCCCATTTTACTGCAAACCCCTGAGGGCAGGAACGTGCCCTGAAGGACCTTGCCCAGTCCATCGTGTGCAGAACAAATGCAAATAAATATTGTGGGATTTCACCTGACCACTCAAGAGGGCAGCCTGGAGACTGGTGCAGCATAATTTTGAGGAGAGAGAGGAGTGGAGTAAGCAGAAAAGAAACCAATGACAGAGAAACTGGACAGCTAATCGGCTACGAGGGGCTACTGCTTTAATCCCCCACCTCCAGCAGCATCAGGACCTCTTCTTCTCTGTCCTGGGGTAAAATCACCACAGAGTTACAGTAAAGCAAAAAGAAAAAGCAAAGAGGAAAAAATGGGAAATGGGCAAGCATGCTGCCAGAGCCACGTCTGTCTGAGTCCGAAGAACATTACAGAGTCATTAGTATATATTACATTACAAATGGATAAAATCATTGAAAGCCTCACAGGTTAGCTAAAAACTGCCTAATCTCCCTGATTCTACATTTTGAATTATCCTTCTTAATAATCATTGGCATGGGTTTCCCTAACAACAGGCAGGAGGGTCTTCATTGGTCCAACAAATCTTACGGTTCGCTAAATGCTAAGAGAAAAGGATGAGTGGAAAGTATTCAGGTCTTTTGTGTTATTTATGATTTGTTTACGTGAAAGTTTCCCTAAAAGACGTTTTTCAAGATTGTCCTAGCTATTACCTTATACCTCAGGGCTCCACTGATGTTTCCTTGTAAATCCTATGAGTCCAGCTCCAGCTGGGCCACATCCTTTATGCTCCAGGGCCGGGAATGATGGCTCCAATTTTAATCTCCCAAATCATCTCTCTTCTGTCTCTTCGGCAACCCTCACAGCCCCCACCGCCACACACGAGCCCCAATAAGGCAACTTTTCCCATCAGGCCCAGTCCCAACCCTTGCATTGCCAAGTGAGGCCTGTGCACCCCAGCGGGCCCAGCAGCTCCCAGGCTCCCTCCTCCGCCCTTGCAGCCAGCTGTCTGGCTGGCCTCTGCACCGCAGCCTCACAGAGGAGGGCCAGGAGCTCCGCCTGCTTTCCAAAACTCAGATCTGCTCTGCAGTGCTGAGCCTGGTCCCTGCCCCCTCTGTCTTCCCATTCTCCACTTAGCCCTGCAGCTTGCGGTTTACATAAGCCCCAGGCACACATGCAGATAAGGCGGTAAATTCATTTTCTGTTACCCAACTTCCTGGCGTGACAGTGAAAGCTGAAATGCTACTATGTCGTTCTCCGCTCCAGAGCTGTCAAGTAGTCCTGTCCTGACACAAGACACGCAGGGCAGCAATCGCCCTCTGACAGCTTAGAAAGACAGCCTTAGCCAACTGTGCACACTGGCTGTCTCCTTCTGGAGGAATCAGGACACTTGAAAAGAGGGCTTTCTGCTTGAGGAATCAGGACACTTGAAAAGACGGCTTCTGCTTAAGTGCTTTAGCTCTCTGTGTGCCCAGCGCCTCCTCTAACTTGTTAGGATGGTTAGGCCAGCTGCCGCAGGCAGAGAATCCAGCCAGTCACCAAACCTACTTTGCCAAGGGAAACAGAGGGCAAACTGGTTTATGTGGCATTACCTCATTCACAGACTGAGTTGACCTTGTAGATAATTGCTCCCCACCCCACCCCACGCCCTTTCACGTAAATGTTCCACCCAGAAAATTTGGAATTTTCCCTGGGGCAATGGGATAGTCTGAATTTCCTGCTGGGTACTGGCCCTGGCAGGAGTGAAACCAACTGCTTTTCTCATCACCAACCAGTCACAGCCACCCTCTTCCTTCCTAGGGGCCTCTCAAGTCACCTCCAAGCCAGTTGCCCTGGAGATTATTCCTACTCATGGCAACCTCATGTGTGTCAGAGTAGAAATGCTCCATAGGGTTTTCAAGGCTGTGATCTCTTGGAAGCAGATCATCTTCTGAGGTGTCTCTGGGTGGGTTCGAACTGCCATCTTTGGGTTAGTAGTGGAGCGTTAGCCATTTTCACCACCCAGAAACTCCCAGTCTCAGTCTCACCCCAGGGCCTGGAGAATCTGCTCTTCACCTTTACTGGTACTCTCCTTATCTTAAGGAGCTGTTCCAGAGCCCCACTCACTAATCCATCTGTCTTTGTTATGTAGATTAAGCCATCGGTCTTTCTAGAAAAAACAAAGTATTTGTAGGGTCTGGTTCCTCCCCTCCAGAGGCAGGGAGAGAGAACTCTTCCTGATCAACACAACCACGCCTAGACTGAGGGAGCCACACAGCCCCTTCTCCCTCTGCCTTGGGTCATCTCATGGGGTTCTCATTAGCTATTTTCAAGTCCTCCAGCAGGATCAACCTTGCCAAAATTAGTCCTAAATATAGCAATGGAAGATATATGGATTTGAGGAGGAGAGCTAATGCAGAAAATAGGGGCCATGGTAGGATGACCAGTTGTCCCAGTTTTCCCTGCCCAAAGGGAAGGACACAAAACTCTCAGTGCTAAAACTAAGGAAGTTTTAGGCAAGCCACAAACCGGACAAGCCAATCTCCATAAGCTGGGACCAGCAGTAGTAAGGCAATTTTTTTCTGGACAACTTAAACTCTAGGCTGAAGTAATTTTTTTTTTTTCCTTCCCAAATAATATGAAAGAGTATTTGCTCCCTGAGCAATGGCAAGAAAGATGGCATCTCTTCATAAACATTTTGTTGTTGTCATGTGCCATCGAGTCAATTCCAACTCATAGCGACCCTGTAGGACAGAGTAGAACTGCCCCATAGAGTTTCCTAGGTTGTAATCTTTACAGGCACAGGTCGCCAGGTCTTTTCTCCTGCGGAGCTGCTGATGGGTTCTAATCACCAAAATTTCGGTTGCCAGCTTGCTTAACCATTGCACCACCAGGGCTCCTTTATAAGCATTTTAGAAGTTAGGTGAACAGAACTTGATGGAGATTGTAAACAAGACAGTCTCCTGAGAGAAAGTGCCAAAAAATCTAATGGGTTAATGTTCAGGACATTTAATCCCCAACTATGTTCTGTCTATGCCAGTAGGAAGACATTAGCCATAAAAAAGGATTCCATACTCAAGATGGCATTCCCACACTCTACCTCTGAGTTACCCCTCACCCCTTAAACTTAGAATAGTGACTGAAGCCTTCCACATGGCATTTCTTGGGCATTGGATGGAGCCTCTTGGAAGCAGGCAGCTGCAGCATTACAGAAAGAGCCCTGGCCTCAAAGTCAGGAACCTGAACGCTATACTCATCTTTGTCTCCCCCGACTCTATGACCTTGTCGTTGGTGTTAGATGCCATCAGGTCAGTTCTGACTCATAGTGACCCTATGTAGCACAGAACAAAACACTGCCCCGTCCTACACCATGCTCACAATCATTGTTGTCCTTGAGCCCATAGCTGCAGCCACTGTGTCAATCTATCTCATTGACGGTCTTCCTCTTTTCCGCTGACCCTGTGCTTTACCAAGCATGATGTCTTTCTCCAGAGACTGATCCTTCTTGACAACATGTCCAAAGTATAACCTTGGCAAAAAAGTATGACCTTGGGCAAGGCTATTTAACCTTCTCTCGTCTGTACAATGAGCAAATAGTCCCTGCCTCACTTCCTCTCTCTTATGTTAAATGTTAAATGGGGTTAATGGGCCTCCAATGACTCTTATGGACTTAGACCCTGATTAGCAATTCCCAGGCTAACCCATGCTCTGCTTCAGGAGTCATCAAATCCTATCCAGATAAATACTTGATTTTTTTTTGGTGTGTATTTGTTACCGAACGCAAAGGGTTCACCACTTGTACTCTCATTAAGAATAACTAAGAATCAAATAGATTTAAAGCAGCCATAGTTTAATACCCACAGAGAGTAGGAGACAGGGAAATCACTTTCAAAGCACTGTCTCCCAGAACAAAGGGCTGGGAGAAGTTTTATACTATGGAGTAAAAGGGAAGTTATGCATATTCATTAAACTCCTGGGAAATAGCATACATATTTGAAAGAAGGGCTGGGCTGAGACTTAGCACGGAAGTGGGTTTCAGACCTCTCACTTCTGAATTGGGTCTGGCTTTTATCTAGTATGTCGGATGTTTTAGTTCCTTGGCACAAATTTCTTGGTTCCTAGGCAGGACTCATTATGGGATGGTGACATCCAGTGATCAACCAAATCGTTTCTGTGCCTGTGCAGGATTCTGGTTTTAGTTGGTTTGCCTGAAAAACAATCCTAAGAGGAAGCATTAAGGGGAATCTGGTTGCTTATCCTTTAAAATTTAGCCCCAGATTGCGATACTGGTTTCCTCATGTCTGGCCTACACCGTATTTTGTTTGCTTTGGAATTTTTACAGCCTCTGTTCACAAAAGGGTTAATTTTACCTCAGGACCCCAGACCTGTCTCACATCTTCTTCACGTTCATCGTCCTCTTCTTGAATAGGATACAGTGAATTCTGATGGTATCAGTTAACTCTCTTTCCAGATATCTTTGAACTGAATTTACACATCCTTAACAATCAACCCTACCACCTGGCTGTCAGTTTGTCATACTATGGTAGCTTGCATGTTGCTTTAATGCTGGAAGCTTTACCGCCAATATTTAAAATACCAGTAGGGTCACACACAGTGGACAGGTTTCTGCGGAGCATCCAGACTAAGACAGGCCAGAATCTACTTCCAAAACTTAGCCACTGAAAACCTTATGGATCACAATAGAACACTTTACAACTCACAAACTTTGGACACATCATCAATAGGAATCAATCACTGGAGAAGTAACATGTTTGGTGGAGAAGGCCAGCGAGGGCAAGGGAGACCCTCAGTAGGATGGGTTGTTAGAATAGCCACAACGATGGACTCAAACATGTCAGCAATCGTGAGGATGATACAGATCCAGGCAATGTGTCTTTCTGTTGCACATAAAGTCATCATGAGTCTGAGCTGACTAGAGTACAGAATTGCTGTCTATCTATTCATCTGTCTATCAGTTTATCTGTCTATCTAACAATCAATCATCAGTCAGAAGCTCAGATCCCAAATTAGGGGTGGGGTGGAGGCCAGTCATAACCACAGGTTAAAAGCCTACAGCAGCTTCTCAGAGTGAGAACAACTGTAGACAAACTGATCTTAGAGGAATTTCCAGGGCTTGAATCACTAAGTCATCAGCATTTGAAACTTGAGCTGGTAGCCTTAGTCTCCTAGTGCTGCTATAATTAAAAACACCGCAAGTGGGTAGCTTTAAAAAACAGACATTTATATTCTCATAGTTCTAGAGACTAAAAGTCTGAATTCAGGCTACTGGCTCTGGGGGAAGGCTCTTCTTTGTCTCGCTCAGCTTCTGGTGATTGCTGGCAATCCTTGGTGTTCCCAGGCTTATATATTCATCTGCCTCCATCTTAACATGGTATCTTCCCCCCATGTGTCTGTGTGTATTCTTCTCTTTTATAAGACACTACTCAGACTGATTAGGTTTAGGACCCACCCTACTCCAGTAAGATCTCATTAACATAACAAAAGAGAAGCCCTGTTTCCAAGCAGGGTCACACAAGGTTAGGACATGAACGTAGCATTTCAGGGGAGACAATTCAATGCACAGCAGAGTCTAAGTACTTATGTGTGAGTACTGGCTCTGCAGCTTACTATGTGAGTCCTTTGAACTTCAGGTGCATCACCATTGAAGCAGGGATGGGTGTGGGAGTCAGACAGGGATCAGGAGGGGGTATAGCAAACATTCTGCCAACTTTATGGGCTATGAGGATTAAGTGAGATGTCATGATAATACTTCGTAAAACATAAAGTACAATACTATTTCAAATTAATTACTTTGAAAGACCAAAGTAACATTCTTTTTAAAAGACACATTACAGTACATGCAACCCTCAGGTTAATACATACGTATTGAGTATCGACTATACACAAATACAGCGTGTCTTAGCTAGAGCACGTTGCATTTATATGTGGTTCAAGTCAGAGATGTGTGAGGTGAAAATAAGAATGGATGTGCAAGTAAACAGGGAAGTCTGGCCTAACCATTTGGGCAGCAGAAAGACCATTTGTCAAGTAGGTACGAATGATAAGCAAGGGCTGGGGACATCTGGAATCCATTGTAACCATTGCTTAAGCTAATATCTGTTCTTTGCTTAAGCTCACTAATACATAAACTTGTATCACAGCCTCTGCTTATCTGTCCAATAATTTATCAAACAGTATTATAATTTCTGACTGCTACACACTTGGAAATTCTTGAATAAGATATACAAGACCTATATAATGCCATAATCAAAACCTGCCTCTGTAAACTGTTCTGAGCCCACTGATACATACTTTCCATTAAAGCTCCCAGCCTGTCCAGATTTTTTTTTTTTTTAATTTGGATAATGGAGGTTATATTCATCATAAATTGAGTTGCTTATCATTGAAACCTACAGTCTTTCTTTCCTTTTTAGTTTCTTTCTTTGGTTCCTGTTGTTTAGAACACTTCATTTCTCTTCCTTCCTTCCTTCCTTCCTTCCTTCCTTCCTTCCTTCCTTCCTTCCTTCCTTCCTTCCTTCCTTCCTTCCTTCCTTCCTTCCTTCCTTCCTTCCTTCCTTCCTTCCTTCCTTCCTTCCTTCCTTCCTTCCTTCCTTCCTTCCTTCCTTCCTTCCTTCCTTCCTTCCTTCCTTCCTTCCTTCCTTCCGAAGAAATACAAAGCCACCTTCCGGGCTAACCACTTGCCTCTTGCATTTGAGTGTTTATTCTCAGATCGATTAATGCCCAGGCAGAGAGGCTGGGCTTGGGAAGAGAGCAAAGTCTGAGAAGTTAGTCATTAGAAGTCCAGAATGAATTCAAAGTCTCTCTGAAAGTGTAATTTAAGTCAAGGGGAAGCAGACTATGATCAAAAGAGAGAAAGAAGAAATAGGCTGTTATCCACAGCATTGTGTTTAGCAAGTAAAGGAGGGGTACAGGCATTCCAGGAAACAAGTAACTCATACGTCACTTAGGAACAGACACCATATGCTCACATGCCTCCAGGACATGTGATAACTATTCTTGCTGTTGTTAGGTGCCATCCCGTCGGTTCTGACTCATAGCGACACTATGTACAACAGAATGAAATGCTACCTGGCCCTGTGCCATCCTCACAATCATTGCTCTGTTTGAGCCCACTATCTGTTCTTAAACTCCTCTGATTTTTAGCTGGAAAATGATCACTTGGAATAAAGACTACATTTCCCACCTTCCTTTGCAGCTGAGTTTAGCTATTTGATAGCATTCTGGGTAATGAGCTGTAGGAGGAAGTCATCTGTACAACTTCTGGAAAGTATCCTTAAAGGGAAGGGGCATGCCTTCTCTTCCCTTTTCTCCTTCCTACTGATTGGAATGTGGATGCAAACTTGGGAATTAAAGACAGAAGGAGCCTGAATTCCCTGGGTCTCCTGCTGGCCTTCGACTGCTTGCCTCCTGATTTTGTTACTGGAAGACAGGGAGAAAACAATTTCATCTAATTGTAAGCCACTGTTCTTTTGGATTTTGTCACTCACACCCCTACAACCTCTGGAAAAACACCTTGTAAGCGCTCAACAATTACAGATGTCACATGACTAATCAAATATTTTGCAGATGTTGCCTTCCTCACACTTCTGGGAAGGTTCAGTGTTTTAAAGTCCCAAAAGTATATACGAGAGAAGGGGTTGGGGCATGATTCACTTTAATATGGTGAACAAAGCAGCCTAAAGATATTGTGGGGGGTGTGTGTGTGTAGAAAGGTCAGCAGCTCAAACCCACCAGTGGCTCCATTGAAGAAAAGGCTTGACAATCTGGTCCCATAAAGATTTGTGGCCTAGGAAACTCTCGGGGGCAGTTCTACACATAACAACAACCAATAATATATGTGTATGTATATATGTGTGTATGCACACATACACACATAATGTGGTATAATATCTAGATAGATACATAAAAACAAAAAATCAAATCCATTGATGCCAAGTAGATTCCAACTCATAGCAATCCTATAGGACAGAGTAGAACTGCCTTATAGAGTTTCCAAGGAGTGCCTGATGGATTTAAACTTCCAACCTTTTGGTTAGCAGCCATAACTCTTAACCACTACGCCACCAGTGTTTCCAGTAGATAGGGAGATAGAGAGAATGCCATTCAGTAGATGGTGCAGTGAACCAGGGTGCCAGTACTGGCTCTGCCACACCTGGTGGAAGTATAAATTGGAACGAACTTTTGTAAAAAAATTGCCAATATGTATCACAACCCTAAAATTATTTATTCCCTTTGATACAGAATTTCCCATTTTAGAAATCTACCCTGAGGAAGCCTAGGTGGTATAAGCGGTTTGCAATCAGCTGCTAATCCGAAGGTTGGCAGATAAAATCCAGTGGCTCCACAGAAGACCGGCCTGTTGAACTGTTTCTGTAAAGATTATAGCCAAGAAAACCCTATGGAGCCATTCTACTCTGTTACACACAGAGTCACCATGAGTTGGGGTGCTGACTCAATGACACCTATATAACCACAGCCCTCAGGAAAGAACCTGGACAAAGAATCATGTCCAAAACTTTCTCTGTAACAGCAGGTATGTGGAAAGTTTCTGGACTCAAGGGCTCAAACAATAAATACATGTGTCATGAAATGTCAAGTTTGACGTCTGTTTGCATGTGTTGATTTTCATCGAACAAAGAGCTTCTGAGAAGGAAGTTTGCCTTGGACACCTAGGGATAGGGATGGGGGGATAATGGAGCAGGTAATGAGGCATTTGCTTCCAACCCAGATCCATGGATCAGTCTGCCCACAATGGAAAGAGGATTACTCACAGAGGCTGAAAAGCTGTTTCCATAACCGAGACAGAGGCACAAAAAACCTCTGGCCAGTTTTTGAGAAAGAAGCGGAAGACTCAGCATACAGCATTTTTCATTTGGGGAGAGAGACTTGGTTGGGTTTAACATAGGTACACTGGAGACAAACCAAAAAAAAACCCATTGCCATTGAGTCAATTCCAACTCATAGAGACCCTATATGACCAAGTATAACTAACTGCCCTAGAGGGTTTCCAAGGAGCATCTGGTGGATTCGAACTGCCGAAATTTTGGTTAGCAGCTGAGCTGTTAATCACTGACTTTGGCAACCTGAGGTCTGCAGCTTTAGAAGGGTGAGAAGACCTGTCCTGGGAAGAGGGCTTGCATCTCCACGGGGGCACCAGCTGTGGTGGCAATAGGGCTGTGCTGCCCTCAAGTGGCTGTGTGGGCAGAAAGCAAGAGCAAGGGTCAGGCGTGGAAAAGCCAGGAAGACCTAGTTTAACTGAGTTCCTGGAGATAGCTGAGGTGGGACTGGTGAATAGGGTGGAGCCCACCTGTGAAATTTCAGTCATCACTGTCTCCAACAGCCAGGGGCAGTAACCTGAATGTCCAATGATGATGGAAAATTAAGTTATGATTATGGATTGTCTCATAACCTGTGAGCCTGGTATTGTCTATGGAGTCTCAGAACTTTCTCTGGCTTTCTCAGCTCTCCCCTGTACCATGTGGGCCAGAAGTCTGCAAACTACATTTCAGAGTTCTTTGCCAGCAGGGGTCTGTTTGCATGTCATCAGGGGATAGCACTGTGAGAGGTTTGCAAAGCAGAAGAAAAGGGGAGGCCATCATCTTCTGTAGAAGCTCTAGGCGTGTGTATGGGCCCTGGCTCCGATGAGGGGTTTTGCCAACAGCTTTCAGGTGCTGAAGGCAGCTGAGGGGGTGGCAGCAGCAGCACATCGCTGGGATACTTGTGTTTCTAGATCTAGGGTCTTTCTGGTCATTGCTCCACTCCAATAGAAGGCTTCCCCAAAGGTTGTATAATCCTTCAGTTCCCTATATTACGCCCCTTTATACCGAGAAAGCGTAGAGTGGCTTCCGTTTATGTAACCTAAACCTGACCAGTACAGCACAGCGTTATGGGGCAAGCACCTGAACTCTAGTATCACTCAGACTTGGTTCAAGCATGAGACCTGCACTTAACTGAGTGAAACCTTGAGCAAGTGCCCTAACTGACGTTTACCCAGTTTTTTCATCTGCAAAATGGGTTAATAAAGTCTCCCACCTCATAGGACTGTCAAATGGGTTAAAGTATTTATATAAACATTAGATACCATCAGTATTGAATGTTATACAACTATTAAATTACAGCAGTGTAGTATTACTTGAAAAAAGGAAGAAAAATTATATAAAGTATAATCTCAACTATCTTAAATACACAAATAGAAATATACATTTTCTTCTGTATATTTTCCTTGTATTTTAAAAATTATGCACAATACACACCTTTATATAAGAGAAGACATGTATGTTGTTAGTTACTGTTGCGTTGATCTTGACTCATGGAAACCCGTGTGTACAGAGAAGACTGCTCCACAGGGTTTTCAAGACTGTGATCTTTTGGAAGCAGGATAGGTTCCCAGGCTTTTCTTCCAAGGCACCTCTGAGTGGGTTTGGACCACCAAGCTTTCGGCTAGTAGTGAAATGCTTAGCTGTTTGCTCCACCCAGGGACTCCATTAAAATAGCCTAGAGGGAAATTATTTAGGGACATATTCCAGTCTCAGCAGCATCCACGAATCCAATGTCCCATGCAAGGAAACGCACCCAAATAATACAGTGTCCTTGGCATCTAATATTTACTGTCTTTTTTAGTTCTTTTCCCCATTAGCCCAGAGGGGCAAATAAACACTGTGATAATTCCAGATTTGGGAACAGTAAACCTCAGTTCAGGAATTTGAAAAATGTGAACTCTGGAGGTGGCAGATGAGTTGGTGGAATTATTCTGAGGTGACTGCTTCACTCTTACTGCAAATGGGACAAGTATCTTCTGGTATAGCTCTGATTTGATACTTTATTGAGGGGGAGCTTCTAGAGGTCTGCAATGTCTTTGCTTATGTTTCAGTTAGCCCTTAAATTATTTTTGTTCACGTTGACAGGAAGTTCCACAAGACAAGGGTTTCATGCTTGTAGGTCATGCCGTCTGCTGTCACAGTATACTTATTAATAGTGCCGCCTTTTGCTTGCAAAGTGTCTCGGTCCAGATAATGATGTATGTGTGTACCCTAAGTAAGACCTATGCAAAGCCACACTGTCCCTTTGAGTCTTAGTAAGTACCTGTACACAGCAATCTAGCTACCCAGGAACAGCCCCTGTGCTGGTTTTTTATGAACTGCCTGGCTTGACAGATTGCCAGCTCAATCCCAGTCCATCTGAAGTCACCATACTTTTATTTCTTCTTCCTCTAGCTAAGTCTGAGTTGGAGTCCCTTCAAAAATGAATATTTTGTTTAAGAAACTAATATTCTCTTATAGATCTATGTTCACATGTATATCTGGGTAAGATGTCCACCTGCTAAGAAATTCCAAGTGGTTGTATCAAATATATCCCGGTAACCGTGTCTTATTTTTCTTTTCAGCACCAGGGCCTAGTGCAGCAGTAATTTGTAGAAAGCAACACACCTGATGGGATTGACTGACCTTGCTACGAGTTGATGATAAACAGATGGTAGAGGAATCTATCCTTTCAGCTTGTTCACTAATCATTTTCATGTTCGTTGTTTCCCAATCAACATCTTGAGAGGAAATACTGTTTCGGTGGTGATTTTTGCTTGGTTTATAATTTCCTTTTTATTTCTCTATTGTACCTGGAATCATGTCAGCATACAGCAAATACGCCATCAATCAACTGAATCCCTGGGCTGGATGCTGGCAGAGATTAAAAAAAAAAAAACACTAATGCAGAGACCTTGCCTTTGAACTTGTAGTGTAGTACAGAAGATAACTGTATATGCACATACGCACAGCATGTTTGATTGGCTGGTACATAATCTTAATAACCTACACCTTGGAACTTCTTTCCTTTCCCATCATCTGTGCTTCCTTTCTTCGCCTTTCCTCACAAGCACGTGGACCTCTCATCAGTTTCAAGATGGAGTACTGATGTGATTAAGGGAGACATAGCAATGCTGATCTGAACTTAAATGTGATAGAGCCTGTACTGGGTTGAAAAGGTCCTTCCAAAATTCATGTCCATCCAGAAACTTAGAAAGTGAGCTTATTTAGAATAAGCCGATATAATTGTTTAAGGATCTCCAGGTGAGGTCATCCCGAATTCTGGGTGGGCTTTAAATTCAATGACTGGTGTCTTCATCAGAGAAAGGAGAAGCAGATCTGGACACAGAGACAGAAGAAGGCAATGTGAAGTTGGAGGCAGAGATTAGGGTGATGGTTTACAAGCCAGGGAACACCAGGGATTGCCAGCAACCACCAGAAGCTAGGAGAGAGGCTTGGGATAGCTTGTCCCTAAGAGCCCCCAGAAGGCACCAACCTTGTTGACATCTTGATGTCAGATTTCTAGTCTCCTGAGCTGTAACAGAATAAATTTCTCTTGTTTTAAGCAACCCAGAGCCATTTCGAAAAGAGTTCTGAAAACGCTCATCAAAATCTAAACAACAATACAATCCCTGCACGGTAAGTGCTAGAAGAATGCTATAGGATCTAAAGGGAAGAGAGAGAAAATGGGCTTTCGCGTCACAAGGATAGGTCTCATGGAGAGAGTGAGACAGGGTCTCGCCAGGTAGACATCTGTATTCCAGCCCGGACACCTCAAAAAAAAAAAAAATTACCCAAAACAAACCTATTGCTGTCAAGTCCATTCCGACTCATGGAGACCCCACCTGTTACAGAGTAGAACTGCTCTATAGGGTTTTCTTGGCTATAATCTTTACGGAAGTAGATTGCCAGGCCTTTCTACCACAGCATCTTTGAGTGGGCTCGAACCACCAACCTTTATGTTAATTATTGAATGCAAACCACTTGCACCAAACAGGCACCTCCAGGCCCCCTGAGGGAAACAAATACAACAGGATAATCCCATAGTTCAGAAGTAGAGGAGAGTCACGTGGGCATAATTGGCTAATGCCCCCATGGTGCCTTGTGTGCAACCAAGGACCGGATGGACTGACATCTCCGCGAACTTCCCCCTAGCCCAGGTGTGGGAGTGGTAGTGGGGAGAGGAAGCTCCAAATTGATTGAGGATACTTTCCCCAATTCCAGTGAAATGAGGCCTGAAATTAACGTCAGAGATTTAGAGAACAAAGGAAATTAGGTTTCTTGCACACTTTTGCTGGGAACTGAGATGTCTACCTGCCATATGTGTCTGTAACGATCTCAGAGCATTCCAGAAAAATGACGACTTATCCACTGTGCATGCTGCCAGCCTCAGAAGGGAGGGCGTGTCATCAGTCCAGCTGTCATGTGACTCACCTGAGCTGGCTCTCAAGGCGGGAGGAGGATCTTCAAGTCACAAACAGAACAACATCCATGTGGATGTGTCCCTCTCACCAAAGTGAACTTGATACAAGCTTTACCCGATCCAATTTGTCTGTAAAATTGAACCGTAAATCTCAGAAGAGCTCCCAGCATTACCCGTCAGATTGTTAACTTACTGTGTGCCTCAGCAGCTCCTGAGCCAGATGAACCATTTTCCCTCTACTGGTGAATCTGACGTTCCTGTTCCCAATCTGGAAACCCTGGTGGCATAGTGGTTAAGTACTATGGCTGCTAACCAAAGGATCGGCAATTTGAATCTGCCAGGCGCTCCTTGGAAACTCTATGGGGAAGTTCTACTCTGTCCTATAGGGTTGCTATGAGTTGGAATCGACTTGACGGCACTGGGTTTTTGGGTTCCCAATCTAAGCATGAAAGAGGAGGTGTTAGAACAGGCTGATGAGAAAGGATGGAGGAAAGACATGCATTCCAGAAATCAGCACGCCTGCTACCTTTAGTCATATGGGCCCATTGGCATTGAATATGCGTATGATCATCCAAACAAAAACCAAACCCAGTGCCGTCGAGTCAATTTCGACTCATAGCGACCCTATAGGACAGAGTAGAACTGCCCCATAGAGTTTCCAAGGAGTGCCTGGTGGATTCCAACGGCCAACCCTTTGGTTAGCAGCCGTAGCACTTAACCACTACGCCACCAGGGTTTCCATATATGATCACACATTTTAAAAAATAAATACATTTCTTTTGAGAGAAGTTCACATGAATGTATTCCTTATGCCTGTCTTTTTGCCAAAATCAAGTTGATCAGCCGAGTTCCTACATGAAATGATCCTTTCTTGCGGAGGGCAAGGGTCTACCAGTGGAATGAAGTAGCTGCAGAGCTGATCTGCTCTCAGAAACGCACTGTGAACACTGGCCCTGAGAACAGGCCAACTGTGTCGTCGTAAATCCGCTTTTCTCAATTCTCTTGAAATAGGAGTCGGCCAACGCAGTTCAAATCCCCCGTGAATCATTTTTGCAGACCTCTCCTGGGTAGAGATAAAAATCTCGCTAAAATCAGAATTACTGGGAGGCATTTATGATTTGTCCCTTCCCTAACACCTCAGGGCCATAATGGAACCTCCCAATCGTAGCGACTGGCCACATACTCACTAGAAGTGAAGGCAGAGGGCTTACATTACATTGAGGCAGGACAGAAACTGAACATAGTCAGCTTACATTGTTTTGTTATGTTGTTTTTTTTTTTCTTGTGACTGTAGATGAGGCTGTAGGCATCAGTCTCTGAAAGGGGCTCCCAGGGTTGCTCTGAAGAAAAAATCAGTAGCAGTAGACGGTTTATATCAGGTATAATATCATTTTACTTTTTCGGTTTTTATTTCTTCATTCAAATAAATCAACAATAAGATCTTCAGGAAACCTCTAGGTATAACATTTAATATTTTTAAGATCAGGCACGAAATTATGTATGATTCAAATTTTATTTTTAAAAATCACAAAGACATGGAGGGGGCATGTCTAAAGTTTCTGTCTTTAGAGATCACGATAACTCCGTGACAGCTCTGGATGGCAGGGTTACAGATTTCCTTTTCACTTTTGCATGTTCTCTAGGTTTACTATTATAATCCTTAATTCTACCTTTTGTGTTATAAAAATAAGAAAGAAATTCGTTAAGTACCTGGGAGAAAAAAACTACCTGAAAGCCATATACCCTGCAGTAACTGTGGCATGCTGGGCTACACAGAACAGACTGGGAGTAAGCTAAAGGAAGCGCATATCAAAGGAAATCTGTGGTTTACATCAAATGGAGTCACTTGGACTTAACCCATTCTGATAAAAATGATAGGAAATAAGTGTCCCTAAGTTCTCTGTGAAGGTCCCCATACTTGTATGTTAAATCATTTTACCATCTCTGTTCTTGAGCTGGAAACGCTGGGGGCGTAGTGGGGTTAAGAGCCACAGCTGCTAACCAAAAGGATGACAGTTCAGATCCACCAGGTACTCCTTGGAAACCCTACGGGGCAGTTCTACTCTGTCTGGTAGGGTTGCTATGAGTCAGAATCAACTGGACAGCAACGGGTTTGGTTTGGTTTGGATTTGGTCTTGTGCTTGCATTAAATTTCATCATCTGGTCTGCAGAGCAGAAGCATGTGGGGTGTGCCTGCAAGTGCACCCCCTTGTGGAGGTGGAAGGCACCCCTCGTCTAGGCACCTACTTTTATCCAATGACTCAAGACAATGCCAAGGAGCCTGGGGAAGGGGTCAAGTCAGAACATTGGAGAAAGGTGGGAAACGTATACAGTGTCCACAGTGGGCACCATGCAGAAATCACAGGACTCCTTTGCTTCAGCGGTCCTAGACAGAAGGCTGTCACTGAGGTCAAGTTGCAGAAAGGGCTTGCAGGGCTGCGGGAGGGAATCTGAAACTGAAGAAAGGGCTTTGGTGTGATGACTAGACCCTGAGCGGCGGGATCTCCGAGTGAAACCAGAAGTATGGTTTCCACATTCATTTTGACAACTAGTGCTTGGAACTAGTCTTAACTCTGCTACTCTGAAGCACATGTGCAAGACCTGGAGAGACAAGGGCTGTATGAACTGACTGTAAGAGTGGCCTCTCTTTAACACTGCAGGACTCAGGCAATCCTCTTATGGGGCCCTACCTTTTCCCAGCTAAGCATCAGTAGGAGTGCACATTCTCATTCTTACATCCAGGGAGCACCATGAGTCGGCACCACAGGGTGACAGAGGCCAGCAGGAGGGAAGGGACTCATCTCAGAGCACACCTCGCAGAGCACGTGGGACTAGCAGTTCTTCTGGCTCTGACACCAGCCATGCCTCTGCAGCAACAAAGGCCAGGACTTTCATGGGTATGTCTGTTATGGGGAGTCACAGAAATAGGGAAAGGGGCTTTGCAAGAGGTTGAAGGGTTGCATTAACAGGTGGGGATCAACAGCTGGCCAATCTGAACATTAATGTTAATGGAACTGAATGTTAATGTTAGAACTAAAACCCTGGCGATGTCTAGGATACCAGTGAATACAATACTATAATAAAAAGGGCTCATTCTTGGCTTTTAATTCTCTAATAGTTACATAACTGCACCCAGAGAAATTGCAACTTCGCAGTCACAGAAAAAGAAGTGGCTTCTGCCACGCATCTCATCTCCAAAGTGTGTAACCCTGAGGGAAATGACCTTTTTTTAAGTTGTTTTGTGAGTGTACTTGAGGAGTTGTGTGACCGATTGTGTGTTTCACAGTGATCCAAGAAATATTTAGGGCCATCTAAAACATACTAAAGCGTTAACATGCCTTGAAGGAGATTTGCTGCTGTTGTTGTTAGGAGCCATCGAGTTGGGTCCGACTTATGTACCCAAAGTACAGCGGAATGAAACACTACCCGGTCCCATGCCATCCACACAATCATTGCTATATTTGAGCCCATCGTTGTAGCCACTGTAACAATCCATCTCATTGAGGGTTTTCCTTTTTTTTGTGGTCCCTCTTCTTTACCAAGCATAATGTCCTTCTCCAGGGGCTGGTCCCTCCTAATAAAATGTTCAAAGTTTGTGAGATGAAGTCTCTCCATCCTCACTTCCAAGGAGCATCCTGGCTGTACTTTTTCGAAGACAGGAGATTTAGAAAAACGCAAATGCCAAGCCTCTGCAGACTTTAGCTAAGCCAATAACAGTTAATTAATTAAAAAGTAAAATATTCAGGCTTTGGCAACTTTCTGCTGCCGACTTTGATAAGGAAACGAACATTCTCAGAGTACCTGCTGTGGACCAGGCACATGACTGACATTTTGTTTCTCACACTTCCTGTACAGAGAGGCAGAGCCAAGATGGAGGACAAGTCAGAAGCACTAAGCCATCATGCTGCAACAAAGACCAGAAAAACCAAAGAAAACAGACAGTTGTGAATCCAGGAACCCTGAACCTTAAAGGAAAGGATAAAGTATTAGATTGAGAGCCACAGAAAAGAAGAAACCAATAGAAAATGGCGGAGGAGTAGAGTTATGGAATGGAGGTATCCGCTTGTTCTGTTCAACACGACTGCCTCTTGGCTGATGTACAGGTCCCTCACCAGCGCAATTAAGTGTCCTGGAATTTCCATTCTTCCCAAAGTTATCTATAATTTGTTACAATTCACAACAGTTGAACACCTTTGCATAGTCAATAAAACACAGGTAAACATCTTTCGGGTATTCTCTGTTTTCAGCCAAGATCCATCTGACATTACCCACTGAACATTAGACCCTACTGTACAGCAACGGTAGTCAAAGCAGCCTGGTACTGGTAAAATGACAGACACATTGGTCAATGGAACAGAATCAAGAGCCCAGATGTAAATCCATCCATCTATGGTCACCTGATCTTTGACAAAGGCCCAAGACCATTAAATGGGGGAAAAGACAGCCTTTAACAAATGGTGCCAGCAAAACTGGATGTCTACCTGCCAAAAAAATGAAACAGGAGCCATATGTCACACCATACACAAAAACTAATTCAAAATGGATCAAAAACCTAGATATAAAACAAAAACTATGAAGATTACAGAAGAAAAAATATGGTCAATGCTAGGGGCCCTAATATACTTGCATAAATAGGATATAAATCATAACTAACAATATGCAAACACCAGAAGATAAACTAGATAACTGGCATCTTCTAAAAATTAAGCACTTATGCTCATCAAAATACTTCACCAATGAGTAAAAAGAGAACCTACAGACTGGGAAAAAAAATTGGCTGTGACGTATCCAGCAAAGGTCTAATCTCTGAAATCTGTAAGAAAATCCAACACCTCTAAACAAAAATACAAATAAATTTTTAAAATGGGTGTCATGGATTCAGTTGTGTCCTCCAAAAGTATGTGTCAACTTGCTTAGGCCATGATTCCCAGTATTGTGTGGTTGTCCTCCGTTTTGTGATTGTAATTTTATGTTAAAGAGGATTAGAGTAGGATTGTAACATGGTTACCCAGGCCACATCCCTGATCCAATGTAAAGGGAGTTTCCCTGGGGTGTGGCCTGCACCACCTTTTATCTCTCAAGAGATAAAAGGGGAAGGGAAGCGAGTAGAGAGGGGGCACCTCATTCCATCAAAAAGCAGTGCCAGGAGCAAAGCCCATCTTTTGGACCCTGGGTTCCTGTGTGGAGAAGCTCCTTATGCAGGGGAAGACTGATGAGAAGGCCAACAGAGAGAGAAAGGCTTCCGCTGGAGCTGATGCCCTGAATTTGGACTTCTAGCCTACTAGACTGTGAGTGAATAAAGTTCTGTTTGTTGAAGCCGTCCATTTGTGGTATTTCTGTTATAGCAGGACTAGATGACTAAGACAATAGGCAAAGAAAATGAACAGACACTTTACCAAAGAAGACATTTAGGGGGCTAACAAACATCAGGAAATGTGTGCAATCACTTGTCATTAGAGAAATGCAAATTAAAACTACAATGAGATACCATCTTACCCCAGCATTACTGGCATGAATCAAAAAAAAAACAGAAAATAACAAATGTTGCAGAGGCTTTGGTGAGATTGGCACTCTTAAACACACTGCTGGTGGGAATGCAAAATAGTACAACCATTTTGGAAAAAAATATGGTGCTTCCTTAAAAAGCTAGAAATAGAAATATCATGTGATCCCCCAATCCCACTCCTAGGAAAGTGTCCTAGAGAAAAAGAGCCAGCACGTGAATAGACATGCATACCCATGCTTATTGCAGCAAAAAGACAGAAACAACCTAGATGACCATCAACAGATGAATGGATAAACAAACTATGGTACATACGCACAATGGAATAGTACACAACCATAAAGAACAATGATGCATCTGCGAAACACCTCACAACATGGATGAATCTGGAGGGCATTATGCTAAGTGAAATAAGTCAATCACAAAAGGATAAATGCTGTATAAGACCACTATTATAAAACTGAAGAAAAGATTTACACACAGAAGGAAACAATCTTTGATGGTTTCGAAAGAGGGGAGGTGTATGGGAAGAGAAAAAACAGGTAATAGATAAGTGATAACATTGGTGAAGGGTAAGATAGTACACAATACTGAAGAGGTCAGCACAACTTGACCAAGGCAAAGTCATAGAAGCCTTATAAAAAAAAAAAAAAAAAAGCCTTATAGACACGTCTAATCTCCTGAGGGACCGAGTTACTGGGCTAAGGTCTGGGGACCATGGTCTTGGGGGACCGCTAGCTCAATTGGCATAACATACTTCATAAAGAAAATGTTCTACATCCAACTGTGCTGAGTAGTGTCAGGGATCTTAGAAGCCTGCAAGTGGCCATCTAAAGTACATCTACTGGTCCCATTCTGGCTGGAACAAAGGAGAAAGAAGAAAACCAAAGACACAAGAGAACGATTAGTCCCCTGTGGTCCATAAGGACTAATGGGCCACAACCACCACAGCCTCCACCAGACTAAGCCCAGAACATCTAGATGGTGTCCAGCTACCACCACTTACTGCTCTGATAGGGATCACAACTTAGGGTCCTGGACAGAGCGTGAGAAAAATGTAGAAGAAAATTCAAATTCACACAAAAAAAGACCATGCTTGCTGGTCTGACAGAGAAACCCTGAGCGTATAGCCTCTGGATGTCCTTTTAACTCAGTACTGAAGTCACTCCCAAGGTTCACCCTTCAGCCAAACATGTGAGGAATATGCTTCGTGGTTCAATCACGTATACGAAACACGCGGCAGGGTTGGCAACCAATGTCACAAAACAATTTGTGTATTAATTGCTTTGTGAAACACTAATTTGCTCTGTAAACTTTCACCTAAAGCACAATAAAAATAAAAAAGGAGCAAGTGTCCTCCTTGCGTTTTATTCTGCAGACCACTGTTTCTCCTTCCCCTCTAAATCTCTTTCCCAGGGAGTTTAAAGATAAGACAATGAGATAATATTACCAGATACCCCCTACTTATTGCAGTCCTCATGATGTTTGAGTGGTAGAATTCTCGCCTCCCATGGGGAGACCCAGTTTCAATTCCCAGCCAATGTACCTCATGCGCGGCCACCACCCGTTTGTCAGTGGAGGCTTTCATGGTGCTATGACACTGCAGAGTTTGGCAGAGCTTCCAGCCTAAGATGGGCTGGGAAGAAAGGTCTGGTGATCTGCTCCACAAAGCAGCCAGTGAAAACACCATGAATCACAGCAGTCCAATCCTCAGCCAATCACAGGGATAGTACAGGGCCAGCAGCCTTTCCTTCCCTTGTGCACGGGGTTGCCATGAATCAACAACAAACCTTCAATACTTGAAAACTTTGGCACCTCTCTCTCTCGACTATAATTCTTGCTAATTTCAATATCCATCATGTTTTTTTTCCTACATACTGGCTTGCTCTCCTCCAATAATCTTGTTTTCCACCTTCACTCCCATGGCCATATTCTTGACATTGTTATTACCAACATATGGCATCTCTTCCATTACTTTGGTTCCCCAGTCAGCACGTCCTATTTTTGTATTATCACTATCCATCTAGTGCCTTGACTCCAACAATTCTTCTACTACTCTATGACCCCAAATACATGCATGTTACCATCTTCCCATTGCCTGTCACTCCTGAACACCCTTCTCCTTTTGAAGCTTAGATTCTATGATCATCATTACAATCACTCCCCTGCATACACCAAAAGCTATTTTGCCCTTCTCTCCCTCTTTCAATCTAACCACATTTCTCCAGCCCAATAGCTCTTCTTCTCTCCCAGATGTCAACTCTCTGCTTTCTTCTCCTCCTTTCCACTCTCAGCTTACAACCTTGGAAAATTAAGATCAATCAGAAGCAAACTTGTCTATGACCCAACCACCAAACCTCCCAATCTACATACAACTCTCCCTATAAATTTCTTGTTTGTTTTTTTTTTTACATGAACACTGGATCAATCATCCATATTCCTTTCTACAGTTGCTTGTCACTGGAACTCAGCTCCCCTCACAGTCTCAGAAATCTCACTTTTATAATCATCTCCTCTCTCTCCTGCATCAATTTTTTTCCTTTCTGTTGCAATATTTCCTGACATACATACACAAACACACACATAGATACATACATATGTATATTATATATACACGGAGAGAGAGAGAAAGAATGATCCTTGGCCCCACATCTCCCTCCAGCTACAATTATTATGTCCATTTTTCTGCTCTCCTTTATGGTTAATATCCTCAAAAGGGTAGTCCCTAATCATGGTCTGTACTTTCTCTCCTTTCACTCTCTCTTTTGCCTATTGTAATCAGACACTTGTCCTCACTACTCCACCGGAACTGTTTTCATGTGTGTGTCTGTGACCTCCACGTTTCCAAATTCAATGACCAATCCTCAATGCTATTATTTTCCTCACGCATCAGTGCACTTTGACACAGCTGCTCACTCCCCTCTTCTTGAAACAGTTTCTTCACTTGTCCCCAGAACACCTCTCTCTTTTAGGTCATCTGACACACTAGATCCCCCTTTGCAATCTCCATTCTGGTTTCTCCCCTTCTTTACATCTACTGATTTAAGTGCTCCAGGAGTCGGCCCTGGGAACTCTTTTATTCCCTATACACATTTGTTCACTGAGTAATATCATACAGACCATGGTTTTATATACCATTTTTATACTGACAGCTCCTGGATTTACATCTCAGACACCTGAGATCTAAGCTTCTAAATCTAAAGGCCTACTTTATATCCTCATGTGGGTGTTTAATAAGGACTTCAAGCTTAACTTTGTCAGAAAACTTGTGATTCCTGCTCCCTACTTGTTTCTTCCCGGTCTTTATTCACTTAGTACATGGCAACCCCATTTTTTCAGTTGCTCAGAACAAAAAATTTGGAGTCATCTTTGGTTCTCTTCTTCTCGCATCCAAATCCAATCCATTACCAAATCCTATTAGATTTACCTTTGGAAATTTTTCAAATTTCTGCATCACCAAAGAAGAAAGAAAGCTGGAAAGAGTGATTAAAATGGAGTTTGAGGATTTTGTGTGCATTTTAAGAACGCATACTACCCCTTAGCCCTCCTAACCTTAAAAAACTGATCTAGACTTAAATTCATTGATTTTTCTTTACAAAAACTCTGAGATTGATTTTCAGTGCTTCCTTTTCTTGCTATGCTGCCTTTTTTCTTCAGTTTTTCTATTGTACTTGTTTCAGAATAGGCCCTTGAGAGTAACCATGGTATTAACAGAATTAAGCAAAATACACAACAATCTCAGTTGTGTTAAAAGGCAAGATACAGACAACTAGAAGACATTCTCTCAAATGTGGATGATTTTCTTTTCTTCTTTATATTTTTCTGTATCTTCTAGAACGTCTCAAATATATTGGCATTACTTTGCATTATAACAGTAAATGTTATTATAAGAGAAAAATTCAAAATTCTTAGCTATGACACCAAAGCAGAATCCATAAAAGAAAAAAAAAAAAAGCTGAATTTATTAGAACTTTTGCACCTCGAAAGATACCATTAAGAAAATTAAAAGGCAAGCCACAAACTGGGAGAAAATATTTGCAAATCATATATCTAATAAAGGGCTTCTATTCCAAATGTATGAAGTACTCTTATAAGGCAACAATAAGGATATAAATACACAAATTAAAAAATGAGTAGAAAATTTGAATAGACATTTCACCTGGTAAGATAAACAAATGGTCAATAAGCACATGAAAAGATGTTTAACATCATTAGTCCAGGGAAATGCAAATTAAAATCCCAACGAGATATCACTTCATACAAACTAGAATGGCTATAATAAAAGAAAGAAAAGAACAAGTTTTGGTGAGGATGTGAAAAAACCTCAACCCTCACACAAACACTGACGGGAATATAAAATGGTACAATTACCTTGGAAAACAAGTTTTCACTTTCATAAAAAGTTAAATACAAATTCGTCGTAACACCCAGGAATTTCACTCTTAGGTATCTACTTAAGAGAAATGAAAACATGTCCACTCAAAGATTTGTACAAAAATATTCTCAGCAGTATTATTCATATTGGCCAAAAAGTGAAACAGTGCAAATGTCTGTCAGTTGGTAAACAGATAAACAAAACGCAGCATACCTGTGCACTGGAGTACTACTCAGCGGCCAAAAGGAACGGACTACTATACACGCTGAGGGAAAGAACCCGGCTCGGGAGACTACGTATTGTAGGGTTCCGTTTTTATTAAACGTCCAGGAAAGCCAAATCTGTACAGACAGAAAGATTAGTGGTTGCCTGGAACTGAGGGCAGGAGCAGGTATTAAATAATAACAGACACAAAGGATCTTTTTGGAATGAAGGCATGTTGTAAAACTGGATTGCAGTGATTGTTGTACAACTCTGTAAATTTACTGAAACATCAGTTGTACATTTAAAATGGGTCAAATTTATGGTATATAAATTATACCTCGACAAAGATATTTAAATATGGAAAAAAATCCTAAATATCACCGTTTTTTTTACCACTTCTTCTGCTAACCATCCCAGTCACCATCATCTGTTGCCTAGACTATTTTAATAGTCTAACTGGAATCTATGCTTCCACACTTAACACCTTGGAATTCATTCTCCACAGAGTCGCAGAAGGATCCTTTTAAAATATAAAAGATTATATCATGGCTCCTCATTCTCCTGAGAATAAACCTAACGTCCTTCATGGCCAACAAAGCCTTGTATGCTCTGCCGCTGTATGAGCTCCCTGTTCTCCCTCTCTGTCCCTCTCTGTCACTCCTCAGTCCTGGCCACACAGGCCTGCCCGCTCCTCAGCACACCCACCACACTCCTGTCTAAGGCTTTGCTTTAACTCTTCCACCTTCCTAAATGGTATGTGCTTCCTTGAGCTATATTCACAGCTGCTTTCTCACTTCATTCAGGTCTCCTGGATATTACCAGAGAAGGCAGTTCTGACCACATCCTATTTAAAATAGATCTGAACCCCTGTCTCTCTCACACACACTCATCATCATCATCCATATCTTCTTATTCTGTTTTATTTTTCTTCCTAATACTCATCACCTCCCGACACACTTTGATGTGATGTGAGTGTGCGTGTGAGTGTGCGTGTGTGTAGTCCATTGCCCACTCTCTTGCCCCCAAGCCTAAGAACGAAATCTCCATGACAGCAGGGATCTTGTCTCTTGTCTATTTTGTGCATCACCATATCACATGTGACTCCTACAAACACCACAAGACTTGTAGTGTATTATATACAGAGGAGGTTTAGCCACTAATTAAAGATCACACAGCCAACAATTACCCAAGTTGGGATTTGAGGCCAGGGCTGTCTGACTCAATGCCACGTGATTGCCACTACACCAAGACCGTCTCCAGAGAAAAGCGGTTAAACCGCACCCCACTGAACAAAGGTCGTTCGTTCTGTCCGAGTTAATGTCTTTATGGTTTTGACTTCCCTGAGTCTTTGTACATCAGCAGGATTGGTGTAGTACAAAAATAAGAGATGTAGCTTCAGTATCTTGGCTTCCTCAGGTTTGGCCCAGCCTGTAAAGAAGCCGGTCTCTCTCACTGTATAAGCTGAAATAAACACATTTCAGAAGAATTAAAAATTCCAAACCCTTACATAAATGAAATTTACCATCAAGATTAGTAGGGTAGGAATCTGTAAAACATATGACTTCATCACAATTTCTTTCTTCCTCCAGAGTGTAATACACTACTATCTTCATAGCAATCCCTGAGATTTATTAGTGTCATCTGAAGATAGCTATAAGTTTTTAAGTTGGGTTTTTGTTCAAAAGCTGTACACACATACACACAAAATGTGATCGAGAAAAGAATAAAATACGCATTTACATTTATGCTAATCTCACTGTCAAGCGACTCTGCTTTTTATAGTTTCCTTCCCTCTATCCCTTTCTTTATATCCTATAAATCTTCCTAATATACAGATGTGCTTACAGACGCAGTGATGACTCCAGGACACCTTGTGTATATTAAGGCCAAGGGAAAAAGAAAGGGGCAGAAAGAAAAGGCGGCTCCTAGGGCTGTAAGAGCATGATCCACCTCCCCTCTAAGAGCTCATTTGGGACGCTAAGTCCCCATTGTGTATTTTAGGAGCCCTGGTGGCTCAATGGGTAAGCATCTGGCTGCTAACTGAAAGGCTGGTGTTTTGAACGTACCCAGCAGCTCCATGGTAGAAAGACCTGGGGATCTGTTCCAGTAAAGATTAAAAAGAGAAAGATTACAGCCTAGAAAATCCTATGGGGAAGTTCTACTCTGTCACACAGGGTCACTATGAGTTGAAATCTACTCAATGGCACTTAACAACAACAACATTGTGTATTTAGGAGTCCCTGGGTGGTGCAAATGATTAAGAACTCAGCTACTAACAGAAAGGCTGTTGTTTCTAAGCGATCCAACAGTGACTCAGAAGACAACCCTGGTGATCTGCATCCAAAAGGTCACAGTCTAACAAACCCTATGGATCAGTTCTACTCTGCAACTCATGGGATCTCCATGAGTAGGAATCGACTCAACAGCTACTGGTTTGGTTTGGTTATTGTGTATCTATCCTTTCGCTAAATTCTTAATGTACAGAGAAAATAAAAGAAGGTACTAACCCTAAGAATCATACCAATTAATCAGAAAGACAAGCAAGAACATCCTCCTCTGTCTCCTCTCCTACCATTCCAAAGGGAAGAAAAGTGGAGCTAGGACTGACACCATCACCATGGTAACGACTGAAGGTGATAGTAAGTACCCTGCAGCCAACCAACCCCAACCACAGGTGGTAGATGAGCACAAAGCTAACAGGATGCTAAAAAATACACATCCTGACAGGGTCATGGCTGAGGGCAAAAAGCCGATTCAGTGTTTCATGCTTGCTGTGTGTACCAACGTAGAGTAGCATCAGAAAGGAGATAAGCCTTTCATTCTTAACTTGCAGCCATCTCTACAAAAGAGTTTCAAGTTCCTTGCAGAAAATCCATCTGCAAGATCCTTCCCCCAAGATATTTTAGAGTCTGCTCTGAAGGCTGTTGGTAAAAGGAGATAGTACGAACTCTAGCATCTCTCATGCATCCTTTTTCAACAAGAAGAGAAACACCATACATTTGTGTAATTAAAAAAATGAATCACATTTATTTGTTTGGTAGTAGCTGGAATGAGAAGTCATTGTATCTTCACTTTGTCCCTGTAGGTTACCCTCCGTCTATTCATGAGGCCTGAACTGATTGTGTTAATTGAACATGATTTGCCTCCCCATTATTACACTCGGACTTCCGTGCCAAATTCAGATCGTCAGAGCTTCCAACACACAATGTTTACTGGTGTCTCAGGGAGAACATTAATACAGGAGCTATTGTAGTTTTGCTTGTGGTTGGTAATCACCCCACTCCACTCCCCCCGACCCCCGCATCCAATTTTTGAGAAAGCTAAGGACCTGGCTTGGAGGAAGAGATCTCAATCAACTAGGAAGGAGCAATTGATTTTATCCTCCGATCAATGCTCCTGGTTCTCCTCTTTATATGCCATGGACACTCAATAAAGTTTTGTGACTAGTTTTTTTAAACACTTATTTATACTTTTTCCAGTTATAAAAATAAGAAATATTGTAAGTAGTATACTTAAAGAACACAGAACACAGAAGAGAGACCTGGACCAGTGTCAGGAGCTCTGGCTGACTTCTAGCCAGACTCTGCAGCCTGGGATGAGCTATTTACTTCGCTTTGTCCTTACCTGTAAACAGAGCAATTCCTGCCCTTCCCATCTCATCTCACATACCTTTTAACGTGAAGTTTCAGTGAATTAATGCAAGTAAAATTGTTCTAGAAAGGACATTTGGTGTTGTTTCTTGTTTTTAGGACATCGAGGTAATATGTCATCAGGGTATATTGGGATATTTTCATTTTTAGCAAATTTTCTCTGCCTGTTGATCTTCCTTCACAACATTTGACAAGCTAGATGAAGAAGTTGTTCACTGGTTAGGAGAAAAAAGGTTTCCAAACTCTGAATCTTTCATCTTTAGTTATGATGCTGTTCGTTACTGGAATCAAACAGGTGATCATGACTAATATTGTATCAAATCCACAAAATTAATTTTTCAAAGTGAGTGTGACTAGAAATCAGCTTTATTCTTCCATTTCAAGCCACATTAAATCTTCTACCTTTAAAACAATCTGCTATCTCTAAATTTGTCAAATTTAACTAGTGTTCCTAATGAATCCAGTCTTAAACACCAAGATAGTAAAATCAGCAATTACTTCCTTTAAACTTTTTATTAAAGTATAATATACATTTCTAAAACTTCACATATTATAAGTGAACAACTAGGTGAATTTTAATGAGCTGGACACACTTGCATAACCAGCACCCAGGTCAAGAAACTCACTCTATCAGCAAAGTGAAGAGACAACCTACAGAATGGAAGAAACATTGGGAAAACTATACATCAGAAACAACAGTGGAGACTGCATGACAGAACTTTGCAAGACCAACAACTTAATCATTTCAAATACCTTTTGTCAACAACATAAATGGTGACTATATATGTGGACCTCGCCAGACGAAATACACAGGAATCAAATCCATTATAGCTCTGGAAAAAGACTATGACAAAGCTCAATATCATCAGTCAGAACAAGGCCGGGGCCAACTGCAGAACAGGCCATCAATTTCTCATATGGAAGTTCAAGTTAAAGCTGGAGAAAATTAAAACAAGTCCATGAGAGCCAAAATACAACCTTGAGTATATCCCACCCGAACTTAGAGACCATCTCAGCAATAGATTTGACACATTGAACACTAATGGCCAAAGAACAGATGAGTTCTGGGATGACATCATGAAGAAAGTAAAAGGTCATTAAAAAGACAGGAAAGAAAGAAAAGACAAAAATGGATATCAGAAGAGACTCTGAAAGTTGCTCTTGGATGTAGAGTAGCTAAAGCAAATGGAAGAAACAATGATGTAAAAGAGCCGAAGATTTCAAAGGGTGGCTCCAGAAGACAAAGGAAAGTATTATAATAAAATGTGCAAAGACCTGAAGTTAGAAAACCAAAACCGAAGAACACATTTAGCGTTTCTCAGGCAGAACGAATGGAAGAAAAAATTCAAACCTTGAGTTATATTGAAGAATTCTATGGGTAAAGTATGGAAAGATGCAGGAAACATCAAAAGGAGATGGAAGGAATACACAGAGTCACTGTGCCAAAAAGAATTGGTTGACCTTCAACCATTTCCAGAGCTAGCATATGATCAAGAACCGATGGTACTGAAGGAAGAGGTCAAAACCACATTGAAGTCATTGGTGAAAAACAAGGTTCCAGGAAGTGATGGAATACCAACCGAGATGTTTCAACGAATGGATGCAGCGCTGGAAGTGCTTACTCATCTATACCAAGAATTTTGAAAGATAGCTACCTGACCAACCAGTTGGAAGGGGTCCATATCTGTGCCCATTCCAAAGAAAGATGTTTCAACAGAATGTGGAAATTACTGAACAATATCATTAATATCACACAAAAGTAAAATCTTGTTGACGATCACTCAAAAACAGTTGCAACACTACATCAATAGAGAACTGTCAGAAACTCAAGCTGGATTCAAAAGAGGACATGGGACTGTGGATATCGTTGCTGTTACCAGATGGATCTTGGCTGAAAGCAGGCAATGCCAGGAAGATGTTTACCTGTGTTCTGTGGACTATGCAAAGGCATTCCACTATATGGTTCATAATGGATAACATTATGGATGTAATAGATAACTTTATGAAGAATGGGAATTCCAGAACACTTAGTTGTGCTCGTGCAGAATCTGTACAGAGATCAAGAGGCAGTTTTTGGAACTGAACAAGGGGATACCATGTGGTTTAAAATGAAGAAATGTATGCAACAGGAATGTTTCCTTTCATCATACTTATTCAATCTGTATGATGAGCATAGAATCCAAGAAGCTGGACTATATGAAGAACAGGGCATCATGATTGGAGGAAGACTCATTAACAACCTACGATATGCAGATGACACAACTTTCCTTGCTGAAAGTGAAGAGAACCTGAAGCACTTGCTGATGAAGATCAAAGTATGGATTACACCTTCAGAATGGATTACACCTCAACATAAAGAAAACAAAAATCCTCACAACTGGACCAGTAAACAACATCATGAAAAATGGAGAAAAGATTGAAGTTGTCAAGGATTTCATTTCACTTGGATCCATAATCAATGCCCATGGAAGTAGCACTCAAGAAATTAAAAGCTGTATTGCACTGGGCAAGTAATTACCTTGGGTTCTTGGTGTTCTTCATTCTCCTTTGCTCCAGATGGGTTGAGACCAATTGATGCATCTTAGATGGCCACTTGCTATCATTTAAGACCCCAGATGTGACTCACCAAAGTGAGATAGAGAATGTTTTCTTAATAGATTTAATTATGCCAATTGACTTAGATGTCCCCTGAAACCATGGTCCCCAAACCCCTGCCCCTGCTATGCTGGTCTTTGAAGTGTTCAGTTTATCCAGGAAATTTCTTTGCTTTTCGTTTAGTCCAATTGTGCTGACCTCTCCATTATTGTGTGATGTCTTTCCCTTCACCTAAAATAGCTCTTATCTAGTGAAAACCTCTCTCCCTTCCTCCCTCCTTCCCCCATCATAAATATCAAAGAATATCCTCTTCTCTGTTTAAACTATTTCTGAAGTTCTTATAATAATGGTCTTATACAATATTTGTCCTTTTGCAGCTGACTACTTCACTCAGCATGATGCCTTCCAGATTCCTCCATGTTACAAAATGTTTCACGGATTCATCATTGTTCTTTATCGATGTATAATATTCCATTGTGTGAATACATCATTATTTACCCATTCATCTGTTTATGGGGACCTTGGTTGCTTCCATCTTTTTGCTATTGTAAACAGTGCTTCAATGAACATGGGTGTGCATGTATCCGTTCTTGTAAAGGATCTTATTTTTATAGGATATATTCCAAGAAATAGAATTACAGGATCATATGTTTTTTTTCTTTTTATAGTAGTTCTATTTCTAGTTTTTTAAGGAAGTGCCAAATCGATTTCCAAAGTGGTTGTACCATGTTACATTCCCACCAGCAGTGTATAAGTGTTCCAGTCTCTCCACAACCTCTCCAACATTTATTATTTTGTGTTTTTTGGATTAACGCCAGCCTTGTTGGAGTGAAATGGAATCTCATTGTAGTTTTTATTTGCATTTCGCTAAAGGCTAATGATTGTGAGCATTTCCTCATTTATCTGTTAGCTACCTGAATGTCTTCTTTAGTGAAGTGTCTGTTCACATGCTTTGCTCATTTTTTAATTGGGTTATTTGTTTTTTTGTAGTTGGGTTTTTACACGATCATGTAGATTTTAGAGATCAGAAACTGATCGGAAATGTCATAGCTAAAAAGTTTTTCCCAGTCTGTAAACAACCTTTTTACTCTTTTGGTGAAGTCTTTTGATGAGCATAGGTGTTTGATTTTTAGGAGCTCCCAGTTATCTGGTTTCTCTTCTGCACTGTTAGTAATGTTTTATATACTGTTTATGGCATGTATTAGGGCTCCTAGCATTGTCACTATTTTTTCTTCTATGATCTTTATCATTTTAGATTATATATTTAGATCTTTGATCCATTTTGATTTAGTTTTTGTGCATGGTGTGAGGTATGGGTCTTGTTTCATTTTTTTTTGCAGATGGATATCCCGTTGTGTCAGCACCATTTGTTAAAAAGACTGTCTTTTCCCCGTTTAACTGACTTTGGGCCTTTGTCAAATATCAGCTGCTCATACGTGGATGGATTTATGTCTGGATTCTCAATTCTGTTCCATTGGTCTATGTATCTACTGTTGTATCAATACCAGGCTGTTTTAACTACTGTGATGTCTCCCACTTTGTTCTTCTTTTCCAGTAACGCCTTACTTATCCGGGGCTTCTTTCCCTTCCATATGAAGTTAGTGATTTGTTTTTCCATCTCATTAAAAAATGATGGTGGAATTAGGATCAGAATTGCATTGTACCTATAGATCGCTTTGAGTAGAACAGACATTTTTACAATGTTAAGTCTTCCTATCCATGAGCAAGTATGTTTTTCCACTTACATAGGTCTCTCTTGGTTTCTTGCAGTAGTGTCTTGTAGTTTTTTATGTATAGGTCTTTTACATCTCTGGTAAGATTTATTCCTAGGTATTTTATCTTCTTGGGGGCTACCATAAATGGTATTGATTTGGTGATTTCTTCTTCGATGTTCTTTTTGTTGGTGTAGAAGAATCCAACTGATTTTTGTATGTTTATCTTGTACCCTGATCCTCTGCTGAACTCTTTTATTCCTTTCACTATTTCTTGAGGATTCCTTAGGGTTTTCTGTGTGTAAGATCATGTCATCTACAAATAGAAATACTTTTACTTCTTCACCAATCTGGATGTCCTTTATTTCCTTATCTTTATTTCCTTACCTAGCCTAATTGCTCTGGCTGGGACCTCCAGCACAATGTTGAATAAGAGTGGTGATAAAGGGCATCTTTGTTTGGTTCCCAATCTCAAGGTGAATGCTTTCAGGCTGTCTCCATTTAGAGTGATGTTGGCTATTGGCTTTTTATAAATGCCATTTATTATGTTGAGGAATTCTCCTTCTATTCCTATTTTGCTGAGAGTTCCTATCATGAATGGGTGTTGAAGTTTGTCAAATGCCTTTTCTGCATCAATTGATAAAATCATGTGATTCCTTTCTTTTGTTTTATTTACCTTAATTGTTTTTCTAATGTTGACCCACCCCTGCATACCTGGTATGAATCCCATTCGGTCATGTTGAATTATTTTTTTGAAATGTTGTTGAATTCTATTAGCTAGAATTTTGTTGAGGATTTTTGCATCTAAGTTAATGAGGGATATAGGTCTGTAATTTTCTTTTTTTGTGGAGTCTTTACCTGGTTTTGGTATCAGGGATATGCTAGCTTCATAGAATGAGTTTGAGAGTATTATGTCCTTTTCTATGCTCTGAAATACCCTTAGTAGTAGTGGTGTTAACTCTTCTCTGAAAGTTTGATAGAACTCTGCAGTGAAGCCTTGGGCCAGAGCTTTTTTTGTAGGGAGTTTTTTGATTACCTTTCAATCTCTTCTTTTGTTATGGGTCTATTTAGTTATTCTACCTCTGTTTGTGTTAGTTAGGTAAGTAGTGTGTTTCTAGGAATTCGCCCATTTCTTCTAGGTTTTCAAATTTGTTAGAGTACAATTTTTCGTAGCAATCCGATATGAGTCTTTTAATTTCAGTTGGGTCTGTTGTAATATCATCCATCTCATTTCTTATTTGGGTTATTTGCTTCCTCTCCTGTTTTTCTTTTGTCATTTTGACTAATGGTTTATCAATTTTGTTAATTTTTTCAAAGAACCAGATTTTGGTCTTGTTAACTCTCTCAATTGTGTTTCTGTTTTCTATTTCATTTAGTTCTGCTCTAATTTTTATTATTTCCTTTCTTCTGGTGCCTGATGGTTTCTTTTGTTGCTCTCTTTCTATTTGTTCAAGTTGTAGGGATAATTATTTTGGCCCTTTCTTCTTTTTGGATGTGTGCATTTATTGAAATAAATTGACCTCTGAGCACTGCTTTCACTGTGTCCCAAAGGTTCTGATAGAAAGTGTTTTCATTCTCATTGGATTCTATGAATTTCTTTATTCCACCCTTAATGTCTTCTATAACCCAGTCTTTTTTGAGCAGGGTATTGTTCAGTTTCTAAGTGCTTGACTTCTTTTCCCTGCTTTTTCTGTTATTGATTTCTACTTTTATGGCCTGATGGTCAGAGAAGACGCTTTGTAATATTTTGATGTTTTGAATTCTGCTAGGGCTTGCTTTATGACCTAATATGTGGTCTGTTCTAGAGGATGTTCCATGTGCACTAGAAAAGAAAGTGTACTTGGCTGCTGTTGGTTGGAGTGTTCTGTATATGTCTGTAAGGTCAAGCTGGTAGATTGTGGTATTCAGATCTTCCGTGTCTTTATTGAGCTTCTTTCTGGGTTTCCTGTCCTTCACTGAAAGTGGTGTGATGAAGTCTCCTACTATAATTCTGGAACTGTCTCACTTTTCAATGCAGCTAGAGTTTGTTTTATGTATCTTGTAGCCCTGTCATTGGGTACATAAATATTTAATATGGTTATATATCCTCCTGCTATATTGCCACTTTAATCATTATATAGTGTCCTTCCTTATCCTTTGTGGTTGATTTAACTTTAAAGTCTATTTTGTCAAAAGTTAATATTCCCACTCCTGTACTCTTTTGATTGTTGTTTGCTTAATATATATTTTTTTCCATCCTTTGAGTTTTAGTTTATTTGTGTCTCTGAGTCTAAAGTGTGTTTCGTGTAGGCAGCATGTAGATGGATCGTGTTTTTTAATCCATTCTGCCACTCTGTCTTTTTATTGGTGCATTTAGTCCATTTACATTCAGAGTAATTATGGATAGGTATGAGTTTAGTCTTGTCATTTTGGTGTCTTTTTTTGTGTGTGTTGTTGACAGTTTCTTTTTCCCACTTAATTTTTTGTGAGTGGTTTATCTTTTTATATTGTCTTTTCCTCTTGTTCATTGTTGTTGATTTTGTTTCTACTGAGTCTCTATTTTTTTCTTGTATTTTATTTTGATGAGTAGGATAGTTAGTCTCCTTTGTGGTTTCCCTAATATTTACCCCTATATTTCTAAGTTTAAACCTAACTTTTATTTCTTTATATCGCCTTGTCTTCCTCTCCATATGAAAGATCTATGACTACATTTCTTAGTCCCTCTTTATTATTTTAATGTTGTCTTCTTTTACAAGATGACATTGTTGTTTCCCTGTTTTGAGCATTTTTTCATGTTTTGATTTATTTTTGTGGTTTCCCTGTCTGGGGTAACATCTGATTGCTCTGTCCAGTGTTCTAGTCTTGAATTGATACCTGATATTATTGATTTTCTAACCAAAGAACTCCCTTTGGTATTTCTTGTAGATTTGCTTTGGTTTTTACGAATTTCCCGAACTTTTGTTTATCTGGAAATGTCCTAACAGGCTGTTCTTAATAATAAATATTTATTAATTACAGCATCTAAATGAATGCGAAAGACATAAAAAATAAAATACAAAAAAATTGATTCATGCAACAGTTTCTTAAAAGGCGAATATAATCTAATTAGTCCTTCAGCTGGTAAAGGGAAAGTAGCTGACTCGCTGGCAAGAGGGACAATTTGCTGGAAGGTCACTATCCGGACAGCGTCACAGCAGTGTTGGTGGATTGTTGGGCTCCTGTAGGCTCGGTCTGGACCATGTTTCTTCTGGTTGTGGACTTCTTGTCCATACTTCTAACTGCTGATTTCACCCACTTGGCTTGTGGGTCAGCACAGATTTTCAGGCCACGTTTGGTAATAAAACTGCAATGTAAGGAAGACAAAGACAGAGTTAGCCACATTCTTGAAGCCTAGGGGCCTGGAGTTGAGTTCAGACTAGACGTGATCTTGTGCAGAAACTACTGGAAGAAATAATCTTTCAGAACCACAAGACCACAAATGAACACCTTTCTTCTGCCATCTATTTTAACATGAAGGAGAAATACCTCTAAGTGATGCCTAGCTTATTTGTTCACACTAATTCATAGGTTCCTTTTCTCATCGGTGCTTCCAAACCTAGTAATTAAACTAGATTTTTGGGGTCAGCTAGTCCAATTATGGAGCCCTTGCGTGGCACGAACAGTTGAGCGCTAGCTGCTAACCAAAACGTTGGAAGTTTGAGTCCACTCAGAGGCACCTCAGAAGAAAGGCTTGGCAATCTACTTCTGAAAAAATCAGCCATCGAAAACCCTATGGAGCACAGTTCTACTCGGCACACATGTGGTCACCATGAGCTGGAATCAACTCAACAGCAACTGGTTAGTCCAATTATTATGTAACTCCTTACTTTTCAAACCTAACACATTCATTTATCTTTTGCACAAAGGGTGATTTCTTTATCTTAATTTATTAGGGCAAAGCTTACAATCATGTGTTGAGAAGGCCTGCTACTTCTGAAAATGAGATCCTGGGGAGAGAATGATGCCATGCAGGCTAGTTTTTGACACTTTCCTTGACATAGGGCATGGGACTCTACCTTACCCCAACCGTAAGGATACCATACCAGAGTGGCTATGTGGTCAAATCCTGACCTGGACCAGCCTTCTTTAAGCCTAGTCCTGAGAACTGAGCACATGTATTCATTTGGTTTCTAGTCAGATTCCTCTGCTAAGTTAAATCTTAAAGGAGGACAGAGTTCTTTATCCAGTAGCCACATTTTCATGATATTATTTATTTCATGGCATTGTATGAAGACATGGTTATTATGGAAAAATAAAGAGGATGTTGGTTAAATTGAGGTTTTCCTGAGGAGAACAGAATTTCTGTATACGGTGCTCTACCAAGCCCAGCGTTGGTGGGACAAACTCACATCACAGCTTTCATGGAGCCCTCCTTGATGGTATAGGACTTGATTTTCTGAACCGGCAGGGGCCGGGTATGTAGGCTCACACAAACGCTCCTGTCCGGGACTTCACTCCCCACACCTGGTAAAGAAAACCAGACAAGCAAAAATAAAACTGTAAGTCAACAGTTACCAAGTTAAAGGGAAACTATCATCTGCTAAATTACTCGAAGAGCATTATAAGAATACAAGGCTTCTTTCAGAAAGAGATGACCTGTATCTGCACCTTCAGTCCCTTGCACATCATAGATTCTTAGTAAATGTTTGACTAATGAAAAAATAAATGAACAGGATTGTTTTAGGAAGTGCCATGGTGAACAAAGGAATAAGTTCTTACCTATCCCCATGTATAGTCTCATCCAGAAACCATATACCTTGCAGATACCCCAATGCCATTCATTCATTCATTCATTCATACAACAGCTACTTACTGAGTGCCTGTTATATCTCAAGCACTATTTAAGGTACTAATTAAGACAGACATTGCCCCTGTTCTCGTGGAGCACGTCTTCTAGGGAGAGAGTCGGGCAACAAACAAGTAAACAGATAAGATCAATTCAAACAGTCATAAGGGTTAGCGTGAAACAAGTAAAATCACGCAGAGTGACATAATAAACATAAGGTAATTTGAGGAAGGTCACATTAAGTAAAGGGAGGGCAGCTTGTTTCAACTGGTAAAATGTGAGCTATATAAATTAGCAGGTCATAAAGTATTCATCCTCAGTAGAAATGGCTCAAAGGAATTAAACATTTAAGTTTAGAGACCAATCTTACATCTCGGAAGGGACAAATAACCCAGGAGAGACAATAAAATTAAGGGTTTGGTAAAATCTGCTCAAAATTTCTAAGTGCTGATTTTCTCCTCAGCTGAAGAGGCTGATATTTGCATCCCAGAAATACATTCAGCTAAAAAGTACCTTAAGCGTTAGCAGATAACGATAGAATTTGATTGGTAGTGTCACTGACATCAGAAAGCATTTTTTAAAACATGGAATTTAACAAAAGGTGTTCACCAACATTGTTTCCTTCGTCCCCCCTTCTCCTTGTCATCACTCTTAGTTCCCAGTCTCAGCACCTTTGCTGAACTGTCTCTTGACCTTTGTTGAACCCTTGACTTCTGCTCAACCGTCTCTCAACTGAGTGAAAGAGGAAGACCTGCTTTTGAAAATTCTAATCTGTCTCTTACTGCTTAAGCTACACTATTCCTCTGTGAAGTATCCAACACGCATTCGCAAGACCCACAGAATCCTGCAGTGCTCTAAACCGCGAAGCCCTTTCCTTATCCTCAGCATCACCGTCACTCATGCTGAAGGGGGGACAGAGCAGTGATCGCTTTTGTTCCATTTTGTGCACAAGAAGCTAAGCCCAGTGGAGCTGGTAGCACCTTACTAAAGCTGAGAACTTGGGGACCCTTACTGTCTAACAGATCATCCCTCCCACCCCCTGGCCTGGGTTTCCACCAAGCTATTGTCTAGGCCACATTCAGCCTCATTCAGCAACATTCAGCCTAATTTAGTAATCTTAAACTGTTTAGTTTCATCGATATTTTTTGTTTTGCTCACAATTTCAAGGAATTCCAGACTTTGCCACCTCTGGTCTCAGACCCCTTGGGGAGCCCTGATCAGGTTAAGACTTCCTAGTCTAAGCAATAAGTCCACAAATAAGAGGCAGCAAGGACACATGACAGAGCATTAATTAGTCCCAAAGGATATTCTCTCTTGTTACCAGAGCCACAGGAAAAAATATGCACCACCCAGTAGGGAAAAGTCACCTTTAAGAAATACATGTGAAAGCCCAGGTGAGGTTCTGTATGTCTGAGTATCGCCTGGTTATGCCCTGCAGGTTTATTTGATACGACCATGTATAAGGTGTGGATCTTATTTCTGAGCAGTAATTATCACGTGGTCTCTCACAGAGTCATGAAATTTATCATAGGTAGTAACAACATTCATGACAGTAGTAATAGACTCCCCCTCATAACGGAAGGTAATATTGATTTCCTGGATACAAAGATATGAGCTTCCAGTCATTTTCTGTGTTTGTTAATGGAAAGCATTGATTTGCTTCAGAACACTCTCCAGCTCATCCCTACAATGTGACTGAACTCTCAAGGGCTTTGAGAAGTTATCAAGATCAGTAGTAAATAGGGGAAAGCTACAAAGTCATATAATAATTGTTACCACCATTTCCTAGCTAACAATCAAGAAATTAATATTTGCAAAGAAATTGATAAGTGACGACAAAATTTATCTCATTTTAATCCCAGGTGAGAGTACCAATTATTATATTCAATTAGAGGAAGAAAGCTTGGGCCCAGAGAGGTTAAGAAAATGATCCGGAATCACCGTGTCAGGAAAGCCAGGAGCCCAGGTTCTGGATTCTGCGTCTCCAGAGTCTGCAAGTCCCCTACAGTCAAAAGGGTCACTCCCATTTTGCATATGGGGAATCTGAAGTTTGCCTTAGGGAGAGCAGTTTATTCCAGTCCAAACCCAGTCAAAACCAAGCCATGTGCCCACAGAGGCCCCATCTCAGTTCCTTATCTTCATCTTATAAAAATAACTTTCAACCTACCTTCCACAATGTAGGCACCGAGGCAGCAGATGGCGAGGACAGCCAGGATGAGAAGCCTCATGACTGAGGTGTGCTGAGCTGTGCAGGTGGAGTGAGGACACAGCTCCTCACCAGCCCCTTTTATCCTCCAGTGGTCGGCTTGCTTCCTGCGGCAACAGGGGGCTTCCGAGGTGGGTATGCACCTACGGAAAGTCTTCGCAATACTGATGTTTTTTTTTTTTTTTCTTTGAGGGGAAAAAAAAAAAGGTTCCTTTGTCCCCACTCATGCTAACCTCACATCTTGTAGCCTTTTCCCCTTCACCTGTGGTTAATGTGTCAATGAAACCAAATGTGTGCATAAAAGCAGACATGGTTGTCTCAGCTCTTGCCACCTCTAAATTCAGATCTTCCGTTGCAGACCGCCCGACGGCCGTGTCGGTGTCATGGCCCAGCACTGGACAGGCCACAGTACTGGCTCCCGATGGAGAGTGTCAAGGTGGTCAGTGTGGTCCAGCTCTCCCACCCACACCATGTAACATCCGCTGTGACGCGAGGCTTCCACAAAGTGGACCATAGAGCCCCTAGGATGCAGGGGGTGGCTTCTGCCACATTGAGCTTCTCATTCCACACCATGTAACATCCGCTGTGACGCGAGGCTTCCACAGTGTGCACCGTGGAGCCCCTGGGAGGCAAGGGGAGGCTCCTGCCACATTGAGCTTCTCATTCCACACCATGTAACATCCGCTGTGAAGCGAGGCTTCCACAAAGTGGACCATAGATCCCCTGGGAGGCAAGGGGAGGCTCCTGCCGCACTGAGCTTCTCATTCCTTGTCTTTTTCTTTTTTCCCATTTCTCTTCTCCACCCTCATTCAAGTTGCCCCTGTTCCTCAGGATCACTCTCTCCAGAAATCCAAGAAACATGTAAATAAGAGTATTTTGAGTCTGTCTAAGTGTACATGTTTGCTTTATTGCAACTTAATATATACATTTTTTAAAGCCTTGAAAAGTGTGTTGACATCAACATTTTATTTGGATGAGAGAAAATAATCATAATCTTACCATTCTGATAGTTTTCATTTTTTAATTTTTTTCCTGAGTGTCTATTTGTATACATGTGTTTGAATAGTTGTAATGATTACGAATACTAGTTTAACATCAGTTTAATTGTTTCCCATTCTCTTCATAGCCTTCATGTTTCTACTTTAAGTAAATACATACATTAAACCATTTTCTCATAACTTATCATTATACAGATAACATCAACAGTGAAAATATTCATGAACATACAGTTCAATATCATCTGAAATATTTCCCTTTAATAACCAGGAGTAGGATTACTGAATGAAACCATCTTTATAACTCTTGATATATATTGCCATACAGTCTTCCCAAAATGTAGATTCAATTTGCAATGCCTTCTACTGGGTTTGCAGTGATTGGTTGCACTTCAACTTTTCTGGCTCTCAGTATTTTGTTGTGTTTGTTTGCTTTGTCTTTAAAAGCATAGGTATCTATAAAATGTATTCATTAAATATATGTGTAGCTGAAGTTTTTTTTTTTTTCATTGCCCTTAAACCAAAACCAAACCAAACCCATTGCCATCGATTTGATTCCAACTCATAGCGACCCTACAGAACAGAGTAGAACTGCTCCATAGGGTTGCCCATAAGCAGCTGGTAGATTCGAACTGCCAACCTTTTCGTTAGCAGCCAAGCTCTTAACTACCGTGCCACCAGAGCTTCTCATTTCCATATAAATTATAGGCCAACTCCCAAGAGATTTTTCATTAATGGCATTTAATTCTCCAGCCAGACTTCACTCCTGAACTCCAGAATGTCTTTTCAGTTATCTCCATCTGGCTATACCACCTGTCCTTAAAGCCTGACCACATCTTTCTACTGAGGCAACTTCTCCTCTTATGGCTCCTTGATATAGCTAACCACCCTGACACTCAGCTGCCCACTTGCCAGCACCCACTCTGCCAAAGTGCTTTTCCAATCCGTGGACCCATTCAGCCCCACAACCAACACACCAGCCAGGATTCTATCTTCTATCCAATTTCCAAATACAGATACCTGGGGGTCATCTTAGACTTGTTGCTATGAACCCATATGTCATTCTGAACCAAGTTTTACTAAGTATATCTTTTCAGAAGCTCCTCCTAACTCAGTATGTCTCCTCTTAACTTCCCACACTGCTCAAGGTAAGCCCTCATCATCCCTTGTTAGGATCATTGCAGTAGACTAAAGTGTTTCCTTCCTTTTCAATCTGTTCTCCACAGCATTGTCAGGGTAATCACTTTAAAGCCTTAATCTGATGATCTCATTTCCCTACTGAGAGCCTCTTTGCTAACTCACATTGCCTACTGGATTTATTTCAAGTCTCTCATTGTCGTGTACAAGGTTCTTCAAGCTCTAGTGCTAGTTTTCTTTTCAGACTTACCACTCATTCACATGCTCCCAAACCTCTAGCCTTAACCTCTAGTGCAGTTGACCATCGTTTTTAACACTTCCTTACCTCCCCACTGTTGTTTCCTTTACCTGGAACACCCAGCCCAACTCCATAAACAGCTCCTTGTAAACTCCTCTCCCTGTAAGTTCAAACAGCTTTTCGTGTAAAGCCTTCCCCAGTCCTCTAGATAAGATTAAGTTGTAACATTGTCCATACTCTCCTGGAACTTTGTCCTATCTGCTGCTATATCACTTGTCGTTATCACTTCTTATTGTTCTTAGCTGCTGTCCAGTCCGCCCATACAGGATCAGACCGTTGTGATTCATAGGGTTTTCACTGGCTGACTTTTGAAAGTAGATTGCCAGGTCTTTCATCCTAGTCTGTCTTAGTCTGGAAGCTCTGCTGAAACATGTTCAGCTTTGTACCAATATGAAAGCCTCCACTGATTGATGGTGGCTATGCTTGAGGTGCCTTGGCCAGGAATCGAACCCAGGTCTATCGCATGGAAGGTGATAATTCTGCCACTGAACCACAACTGCCCCCATTATATCACTAATCGCATTGTATTCCCCCCCCCTTGGTTACATTTGTGTCATTTGCCCATTTTTTCCTTGGGTCACTTGTCTTTTTCTTATTGGTATACAAGAATTCTATATTTTTAGACTAATTCTTCATTAGTTGTGGGTGTTGCAAATATTTTCTCAGTTGTAGTTTAATGTTTCACTATCTTCGTGATGCCTCTTATGAATAGAAGTTCTCGATTTTGATGTATTCTAATCTGTCAATCTTTTACTTTATGGTTAGTGTTTTTTGTGCCTTAACAAAGTCTTCCTCTCACCAAAGTCAGAAAGTAACTTACCTCTACTTTCTACTAAAAGTTTTGAAGTCTTGCATGTGACATTTAAAATTTTAATGTCTCTGGTGTTGATTTCTGTTTGTGGTGTCAGATAAAGAACCAAATGCTTTTTTTTTTTTTTTTTTCCTCTTGAGATTACCAAATATTCTAGCTCTGTTTATTGAATGGCTTTGCTTTTCCCCACACTACCTCTGGCATACAGGTAGTCCCCTGACTTACGACGGGGTAGTCAGTTCCAACATAAGTCCAACACCTCATTTTTTTTTTTTTTTTTTTTTAGTTTTCATTATTATTGCCTTTTATTATTAGTTTCTTTATAAATCCTATCTTTATGTCTTTGGGGGTTGGAAACATTATGTATAAGCTTCCAGGTATATTTTATACACAAATCATAAAAATTGACGATGAAGATTTGGATAACACTAGCATTTTGTCACTTGCGGTAATAACTCCACGTATGGAAGGTTCTGGATCATTTAGATTATCCCTAAGAATGGGGATGGCATTTTCTAGTCAAAAAATCAGTGAGAGTTGTCTGTATGGTCCTTTTATTTTTCCCTTCATATATTTCACTGTAACATTCTCACTGCTTCCCAAATCTGCCTATTGACTTTAACAAAGCAATCAACATTTGGGTCCATGTTTTCAAGCAACTGAAGCCCCTGATTTAATTTAGAAAGAACTTGAGCTAATCCTTTCACTATTAAATTTTTTGACAACTTCCCTCCTTCCTTTTCCTCATTTTTCTTTCTTCTTCAGCGGCTCTTTCCTCTTCAAAATCCGTTAAGTCCTGATCTGTCAATTCGCCTTCCTTGTGATCTACTGGCAATATCAAGTTCTAAATTCAGTATTCTTGCCATATGGATGACTTTTCCACTGATCTCTTCCATCATATTATCCTGATCAATTGCTTGGAGCGTGTTCACATAACTTGGCAATTTTTTCCATATCTCTTGTATGTGTATTAAAAAAAAAAAAATTTACTAACGATAAAATGTACCAAAAAAAGGACATTTGCAAGTGCGGTTTGTCATGACTTGAATACATCTTAAGTCAGGGACTACCTGTATGTTAAAGTTCCATGTATGTGTGCATCTATTTCAGATTCTCTATTCTGTCCTATTGTTCAATCTGTCCATCCTGGACTAGCACTATTCTAATTTAGTTGTTATAACCTTATTACTTAGTCTTAATTTCTAGTAATACAATTCCCTCTTCCCATTGTTTTTCTTCAAAAGTATCTCGGCTTAGCTTCACTAGTGATCTTAAAAATGCAAATCAAACCACAGCGTGACTCCGTTTTAGTCCCATTCAAATAGCCGAAACTCAGAAGTCTGATAATACTACTGCAGTGGCAAGGACACAGAGCAATATATATTGTCGTCGAGTGGATTCTGACTCATGGCCATCCCATGTGTGCAGAGTAGAATTGCCCTATTGGGTTTTGAAGGGTGTGACCTTTCAGGAGAAGATCACCAGGCCAGTCTTCTGAGGTGCCGCTGGGTGGGTTCAAACTGCCAACATTTTGACTAGTAGTCGAGGGCTTAATCAAAAACTGGTATCACACTTCAGAAAGCAATTTAGCACTGTCGTGTAAAGCTGAACGTTCGCATACTTCGAAGATCCAGAAATTCCAGTCCTAGGTATACACTTGGAGAATTTCAAAGGGAAGTAGAACATAGATGTAAATTATTTGGAATGTTGAAGTCCTTAGGTTAGGGGTGGATTAACGGTGGCACATTTTACAAGTTAACTAATTGAATATCATTTTTTTAAAGGATAAAAATAAAACAAAAGTTAATGTAACTATTATTCTCTTTGAAACGTGCCCCTGGTACAATAACTTAAATTGCTGAAGGTTTTTTTCCCCTAAATTAAAATAGTTTTGTTGTATATTTCCTAATATAAATGGTAGAATTATTGTAGTAAAAATGCAGATACTATAGAAAAGATTCTAAATAGTAAAATTCATCTGAATCCCACTACTCAGAGATAACCATTTAACTACTGTTTACATTTGGTGGGTCTTTTTTCAAATATCTGCTTAGATAGATAAGCCTATGCAGGTAACATTTCACAATCTTTCTACAACACTCAATTGATACATAATAATAAGGCACATTTATTGTTTGTTAACAAAATGTGAGGTTTTGTCCTAAGCAAGTAAGGGCATTAACCTATTTATTCCTTATAACGATATAAAGAATCAAGTGGAATTATTATCACTATTTTATAGACGAGAAAATTGAGGCTTGGAGAGGTTAAGTAATTCACTCATGAGCACAAAGCTTAGTAATGGTAGAGAAAAGATTCAAACTCAGGTTTGTCAGACTCCAATGCCCAAGCTCTTAACCAGAGCCCTGTACTGCCAGATATTCTCTGATACACAGCTAATCCTCTACTGATAAACTCTTAAGTTATTTCTGCTTTTTTTTTCAACCATAAACCACACAGTGAGCATATGCATGTCTTTGTACTTTTTGTATTTATCTGCTTGTCTCTTTAATATAAGTTCCACCCAGGAAGTTGGCACAAGGCAGTCTCTTCATTTCAAATATGCTGCTTTCTTAAGGTTGTGCAAATGTTGAATATGTTAAAGTCACACTGGCTAACAGATTAATGCCACCTAAGATAACTGTAAAATGTCATTGCGTGTCAGCTTATATACAACTGTTTGTTATATGAAAGTCCATTATGAGTATTGATGTATAACGTATGAAAGTGTGGTTTGCACTGAGACCAAAGTAGAACCTAACTCACACTTCCACCCATCAGGCGTGTTTTACCAAATCTTTACTAACACTGGGTTTTATCAATCATTATAGCCATTGCAAACTTACTGCTCAAATTTTAATTGCTCATATTACTAGTGAAGTTGATAATATCTTATGCATTTTACCTTTCCATATCCTTTGCCCATTTCATTCGCATGTTTGTCCCTTTGGTTTTTATTTGTGAGAGCACTTTGTCACATTTATTGCAACAATTGCACAACTTCCACAAAGTTAGTAGTGCTAATAATACACAGAGTGAGAGTCCCAGGTGTATACATATTTATTCAATTCTGAACTTCAATTAGAATTGCATGTATTTCCTGCAAGCTTTGAGTATCTACTTTAACAGAAAACCTCAGTCTGAAAAAAAAAACAAAAGTATTTTGTTTTGCTTATTTATCTTTTAGTTTTCCTTTTTTTTTTTCCTGAGAGATAGACCAGGAGTTTCCATAAAATCAAAAAGTGTCCTGCAGCTCTGACATCTTCTTGAAGGACTTCACCAAATCACTATTGAATAGAACTCTCCTTATTACTCATAGCTCTTCCATCACGTATTCCGTATTTATTAAGGTGACTTATTAAAAAGAAGCACCACCGAAAAAGGAGGACGGGAAACTCTATGCCCTGGATACTGATCGTGGTTCCCCTGTAAACTAGCTTTGAGGGATCAGCCAATTATTTAGGTCTTTCTGTGACTCAGTGTTCCTATCTTTATATTGGCAAATAGCCTTCTCCAACCTCATGGGAATATGGTGGAAATTGGTAATATTATGTTTTCAAAATACTCAGTGCTAAGATAATGTACAAATTATAATTTTTTTTTAAATATTTATAACTATGCTCTCTCTCTTTTGCTATTAAATTAGGCCACAGAAGATATCAGACAATAATGCAATTAGGGAAATTGGGTAGTTTGTGGGTTCGTTTTTTTAACCTTCAAGTCCAGGTTAATTAAAAGAGAAAGAGAGAAAAATAGAGAATAGTATCTAATATGAATCGAGCAAGTGATCTGTGCACCCTCTTGATGGTTCCTAGGTACAGCCTGGCAGGTGTTGCCCATGAAAATAAGTTGTCTTCATATTTTGATTTTCAAATGGCCACCAAAAGCCCTCTGGCTGCCAAATAACATCCTCATAAATGCTGCATAATATCTGAAATCTTTCCATTAAAAATTATCCACTCATAAAGTTATTCATGTGTCCATCAGAAACAGTTCTTACTATGTGTAAGATCCTATATTAGAAACAGGGAAAAAAAAGAATAAGGAATGACTCACACTCTGGTGAGTGAGAAATAAATATACATATTCCTTGCAACATGACAAGAGCAATAGTAGGCTTAATCAATTACTTGGAATAGGACACTGGGTTTCTTAAAGGCACCCAAGATGGTAGGATGAATAAGGAATTAACATTTTTGTGATTAATACATTTGGTATGGTTTCACAGGTTTGACTATCATTACTCAAGGTCCAACGCAATGAACTGTCTTTACAAAAAGTTTGCAGATCCCTGTGTCCATCCTTGACTTTATTATTAAAATCAGCTGTGTTCGGTAGGATATCAACTATATAAAACATGCAGAGAGAGAAAATAGACTAAAGAAATAAATACAGAAAAACATTTACAATGGAGAATTCCCCCAGGAAGTTGCCAAGTTCATGGTCAGGCTGGGCCAGTGAAGGTGAAAATCTAGCAAGAGCTAGTTTCTGACATTTCAAGCGCCTGTATCATTTATTAGCTCTTTTATTTACTTACTCTTTGTTAATGAACGTGCTTGTGTTATTGTTGTTAGGTGCCATCACGTCAATTCCGACTCATAGTGACACTATGTACAACAGAACCAAGCACTGCCTGGTCCTAAGCCACCCTCCCAATCGTTGCTATGTTTGAGCCCATTGTTGTAGCTACTGTGTCGTCCATCTCCCTGAGGGTCTTCCTCTTTTCTGCTGACATTCTACCTTACCAAGCACGATGTCCTTCTCCGGGGACTGATCCCTCCTGACAACATATCCAAAGTACAGGAATGAAGTGTCACCATCCTAGCTTTAAAGGAACACTCTGGCTGTGTTTCTTCCAAGACAGACTTGTTCCGTCTTCCGCCAGTCCACGGTATATTCAATATTCTTCGCCAACACCATAGTTCAAATCATCAATTCTTCTTCACTTTCCCTTATTCATTGCCCAGCTTTTGCATGCATATGAGGCAATTGAAAATATCATGTCTTTGGCCAGGTGCACCTTAGTCCTCAAAGTGACATCTTTGCTTTACAACATTTTAAAGAGGCCTTTTGCTGCAGATTTGTTCAATGCAGATTTGTCATTTGATTTCTTGACTGCTACTTCCAAGGGCACTGATTGTGGATCCAAGTAAAATGAAATCCTTGACAAATTCAATATTTTCTCTGTTTATCATGATGTTGCTTGTTGATCCAGTTGTGAGGATTTTTGTTTTATGTTGAAGTGAAATCCACACTTAAAGCTGTGGTCTTTGATCTTCATCAGTAAGTGTTTCAAGTCCTCTTCATTTTCAGCAAGCAAGGCTCTGTCATCTGCATAACACAGGTTGTTAATTTAGTCTTTCTCAAATTCTGATGCAACAATCTTTTTCAAATTAGTGAAAGTACATGGTATTAATACATGCAGGTACTTTCTCATCAGATGGGTTCATATTCACTTTTGTTTTTGATAAAAATTACACAGCCACCAAAGAAGAACCCAAAGAAATTTCTAAAGAGTTTTGTGGTTATCAAAAGTTTAAAAACCACCGCTCTACATCATCACTTGGGGTCAGGAACCCACAGGCTCAAGGTTAACAGAGGAAATTCTGCACTTTGGCCGCTAAACGGAAGTTGCTTAAAAGTTAGTCTTGGTCCCACTGTTCATGAAGCCCTGGTGACACAGTGGTTAAAAGCTCAGCTGCTAACTAAATGGTCAACAGTTTGAATCCACCAGGCACTCTTTGGAAACCCTATAGGGGAGTTCTACTCTGTCCTGTAGGGCCACTATGAGTCAGAATTGACTTGACTGCAACGGGTTTGGTTTGAGTGGAACACTGTTCTTTGTCGTGCCTTGTTCTCCAGGGAAGGTTAGGTTGGAAAAGAAAAAGATACCTGATCTCTAGGATGTGAAGCCAACCGCTTCATCAGGAAATTAAAAGGAATAACCACAGAAGTATTTTTTTCGGGAAGACTGCCATTTTGCCACAGAGTCTGCCATAAACTCCAAATTCTCTGTGGTGCAGAATTCACAGCATATATGGATTTCTTAAACTGAATGTCAGACTCAGTCTGCCTGCCAAAGAAATATATATTGACCAGGGCCTGAGGCCCACCATGAGTGACCAACAGCTGCCCACAGGAGATAATCCTGAGAGGCCAATGCTGTAGTGGAAACCAAGCACTGTAGAATCTGGTCAACCCAGCTCAGCCACTGTGAGATGTGTAACATGAAGAAGAACCAAAATCATCCCACCTCACAGATGTGAGAGTTAGAACGTACAAAATGTCTGGATCATGGGAGGGACTCCATAAGTGGTTGTGATTGTAATCAAAACACAATGAAATCTCAAAGACACTGAAACTAGACCAACGTGTGCCAGAGAAGTTGGTGACAAAGGAGCAACACAGGCTTTTAATCAGAGCCTATTATTTTATTTTTATGAATAATAATGATTGATTTATTGGAGTCAGCAACACCTATAATTCTCTGCTTCACCATACCTGGCCTCTCCCCTGTGTCCCAAACACCAGCAGGAAGATGTAGGCATATCTCTGGACAGCTCTAACCTCAAGACATTGCCTTCTTTCCAGTGAAAGAATTAGTCACAAATACAGCATGTGGGTTACCTAATTTACAAATTAACTAAAATGGTCTTTTTATTTTAATTTTAACTGAAAAAGTGTACTTTTTTTTTTTTTCCTGGTAGAGCATAAAGGGGGGGAAAAAAGTAGATAGAGGCTCAGTCTACTTATTTAGTATCAGTTCCTCAAGTCAATAACCTATACCTCAGAACCTAGAATGATTCTGAGAATGCATGCATTACCTTAAAGGGGATTAATACTGGACTGAAGCTGAATGGGTCCCGAAGTTTGATCATTGAAACAAATTTGAAAAAAATGTAGTCTTATCAGAGAACTATTCTGGCCATCCATGTAGAATAGCAGCCCCTACCCTATTCCTAAAGTATCTATCTTGCCCCCTACTTTATTTTGACTCATATCTCTTATCACAACCTGACGTATTTTCCTATATTCTCTGCCTCGTTGTCTCTCCCTAATAGAATGTAATCTCCACGACCTCAAGATTTTGTTTCACTATGTATCCTCAGTGCCTATAAAGATGTAGGAATTCAGTAAATATGTATTGACTTCAATGAACATAAGCTAATTTTCTTATCATTTTCTACTTTCTTCTGAGAACTAAAAGTAGCCCTGTTCGGTTTAACTTGGTGCTAAGTACTTTACGATGATATTATCCTAGTATGAGAAACCATGTAAGATTTAAAATAATTTTCCAACATTCTGTGACTTAAGGGTAGAAAGGATGGGAAGGTCAGAGGATAAAAAAGGATGGGAAGGTCAGAGGATATAGGTGTTAAAAATAGGCCTTAAGTGTTACCTAGTCAATCCATCATCTTCTCCCCTCAGTGTTTTCAAATAGGGAAACAAATTAAAATTATGGGCAACATCAGGAAACTAACACCCATCCTGCCACATCCCTCAGGAAGGCTCAGTGAAAGTCTGAAGAAAGGCCAGCAACAACAAAACGTATGATATCCAAGGGATTAAGATTCATGTATCTGTTTTTCCAACTACATAAGACTGAGCTCTTGTTGGAAAATGGGGAATGAAACTTTCCTGTGGTGGACGCGTGCTTGCACACTAGTCTTCTCTCCGTCAGCTTCGGTGGCCCTTTTCTGCTGATCCTTTTCATAGTTCAGTGCATTTGGCTAGGACATTTATCGGGGCAAAATTAATTATAATCTGCCATGCAGCTGGGGAAATGCACACAGTTCCAGTGCATCTACTTCCTGTCATTCTGTAAATGGCATTATTTCAGTAACTTTTAAAAAAACCCAAAGCATTAGTCAAGTGTCTTCCTTTTAAGTGTTATATTTAATGCTCAAAATTTACTACACATTCTCTTATTTGTGGTATTCTTAATATCTTTGAATGTTGATGTTGTTGTTAGGTGCCGTTGAATCAGTTCCAACCCTATGTACAACAGAATGAAACACTGCCTGGTCCTGCGCCATCCTCAAAGTCACTGTAATCCTTGAGCTCATTCTTGTAGCCACTGTATCAGTCCATCCCTTTGAGGGTCTTCCTCTTTTTCCCTGACCCTCTACTTTACCAAGCAGGATGCCCTTCTCCAGGGACTGATCCCACCTAATAGCATGTCCAAACTATGTGAGACATAGCCTCGCCATCTTTGCTTCTAAGGAGCATTCTGGTTGTACTTCTTCCAAGACTGAGTAGTTCGTTCTTTGGACAGTCCGTGGAATATTCAATATTCTTCACCAACACCACGATTCAAAGGCATCAATCCTTCTTCAGTCTTCCTTATTCATCGTTCAGCTTGGCATGCATATGAGACGATTGGAAACTCCATAGCTTGGGTCATATGCACCTTAGTCTTCATGGTGACATCTTTGCTTTTGAACACATTAAAGAGGTCTTTTGCAGCAGATTTGCCCAATGCACTGTCTTGACTGTTTTTATTGTATTTTATTTTTATTGTACTTTAGATGAAGGTTTACAGAACGAACTAGTTTCTCATCAAACAGTTCACGCATTGTTCTATGACATTGGTTAACAACCCCACGACATGTCAGCACTCTTCCTTTTCAACTCTGGGCTCCCTATTACCAGCTTTCCTGTTCCCTCCTGCCTTCCAATCTCTGCCCCAGGGCTGGTGCACCCCTTTAGTCTTGTTTTGTTCCATGGACCTGTTCAATCTTTAGCTAAAGAGTGAACCTCAGAAGTGACCTCATTATTGAGCTGAAAGGGTGTCTGGGGGCCATACTCTCAGGGTTTCTCCAGTCTCTGTCAGGTTAACAAGTCTGGTCTTCCTTTTTGAGTTGAATTTTGTTCTACGTTTTTCTCCAGCTCTGTCCAGGGTCCTCTATTGTGATCCCTGTCAGAACAGTCAGTGGTGGTAGCTGGGTACCATCTCTTTGTACTGGACTCAGTCTGGTGGAGGCTGTGGTAGACGTGATCCATTAGTCCTTTTGTACTAATCTTTCCCTTGTATCTTTGGTTTTCTTCATTCTTCCTTGCTTCAGAAGGGGTGAGACCAGTGGAATATCCTAGATGGCTGCTCACAGGCTTTTAAGACCCCAGACACTACTCACCAAAGTAGAATGTAGAAGTACTCTTTATAAACCATGTTATGCCAATTTAGCTAGATATTCCCCGAGATCATGGTCCCCACAGCCAGCAATTCAGTCTCTTGGGGAGTTTGGATGTGTCTATGGAGCTACCATATCCTTGCCTTGTACAGGTTGTGCTGGCTTCCCTAGTATTGTGTACTGTCTTACCCTTCACCAAAGTTACCACTTATCTATTGTCTATTAAGTGTTTTACCATCCCCACCCCTCTGCTCCCTTGTAACCATCAAAGATAGTTTCTTTTTGTATGTAAACCTTTTCATGAGTATTTACAGTAGTGGTCTCATACAATATTTGCCCTTTTGTGATTGACTTATTTCCCTCAGCATAATGCCCTCCAGGTTCATCCATGGTATGAGATGTTTCACAGATTCATCTTTGTTCTTTATCATTGTATAATACTCCATCATGTGTATGTAACATGGTTTGTTTATCCATTTATCTGCTGATGGGGATCTAGGTTGTTTCCATGTTTTTGCTATTGTGAACAATGTTGCAGTGAACATGGCTGTGCCTACATCTATTCGTGTGACAACTCTTATTTCTCTAGGATATATTGCTAGGAGTGGAATTGCTGGATCATATGGTATTTCTATTTCTAGCTTTCTAAAGGAGTGCCATATCGTTTTCCAAAATGGTTGTATCGTTTTGCGTTCCCACCAGCGTGCATAAAAGTTCTGATCTCCCCATAACATCTCCAACATTTGCTATTTCCTGTTTTATTGAGTTGTACCAGTAAAGCTGGGGGTGAGATGGCATCTCATTGTGGTTTTGATTTGCATTTCTCTAATGGCTAGAGATCATAAGCATTTCCTCACGTGTCTGCTGGCCACTTGAATGTTGTCCTTGGTGAAGTGTCTGTTCATTTCCTTTGCCCATTTTTTTATTGGATTATTTGTCTTTTTGTTGTAGAGGTGTTGGATTTTCTTGCAGACTTTAGAGATTAGGCCTTTGTCTGATTTGCAATACCCAAAAATTTTTTCCCAGTCTCTAGGTTCTCTTTTTACTCTTTTGGTAAAGACTTTTCATGAGCATAAGTGTTTAATTTTTAGAAGATCCAAGTTATCTAGCTTACCCTCTGGAACTTGTGTGTTGTTGGTTTTGGTTCGTACCCTGCTAATGCCATGTATTAGGGCCTCTAGCCTTGATCCTATTTTTTCTTCTATGAACTTCGTGGTTTTGGGCTTTATATTTAGGTCTTTGATCCATTTCAAGTTAGTTTTTCTATATGGTGTGAGGCATGGGTCCTGTTTCAGTTTTTTGCAGGTGGACATTCCATTTTGCCAGCACCATTTGTTCCCCATTTGATGGACTTCGAGCCCTTGTTGAAGATCAGGTGACCATAAGTGGATGGATTTACATCTGGGTTCTCAATTCTGTTCCATTGGTCAATGTATCTGTCGTTGTACCAGTACCAGGCTGTTTTGACTACCGTAGCTGTTTCTGAGTTCTCCTACTTTATTCTTCAATAGTGCTTTACTTATCCAGGGCTTCTTCCCTTTCTACATAAAGTTAATAAGTTTTTCCATCTCTAAAGAATGTTGTTGGTATTTGGATCAGTATTGCATTGTATTTGTAAATCGCTTTGGGTAGAATTGTCATTTTCACAATGTTGAGTCTACCTATCCATGAGCATGGTATGTTTTTCCATTTATGCAGATCTCTTTTGGTTTCTTGCAGTAGTGTTTTGTAGTTTTCTTCATATAGGTCTTTTACTTCCCTGGTTAAATTTATTCCCAGGTATTTTATCTTTTTAGGGGCTATTATAAGTGGTATTGTTTTCCTGTTTTCCTTTTCATCACTCTCTTTATTGGTGTATAAGAAAAATCCAACTGATTTTTGTATGTTTATCTTGTACCCTACTGTTCTGAATCTATTAATTCCAGGAGTTCTCTCATGGAGTCTTTTGGGTTTTCTGTGTGTAGTATCATATCATCCACAAATCATTACCAATTTGGATGCCCTTTATTTCTGTTTCTCCCCTTTTTGCTTTAGCTAGGGCTTCCAACACCATGTTAAATAGGAGTGGTGGTAAAGGGCATCCTTGTCTTGTTCCTGTTCTCAGGGGGAATGTTTTCAGCCTCTTTCCATTAAGAATGATGTCGGCCATTTGTTTTGCATATATACCCTTTATTATGTTGAGAAATTTTCCTTCTATTCCTATTTTATTGAGACTCTTTATTAGGAATGGGTGCTGAACTTTGTCAAATGCCTTTTCTGTGTCACATGATTCTTTTCTTTCTTTTTATTTATGTGGTAGATTACTATGATTGATTTTCTAATGCTGAACCATCCTTGCATACCTGGTATGAACCCTACTTGGTTGTGGTGTATTTTTTTTTTATATGATGCTGAATTCTATTGGCTAGAGTTTTGTTGAGAATTTTTGCATCTATATTCATGAGGGATATTAGTCTGTAATTTTCTTTTTTCGTGGTGTCTTTGCCTGGTTTTGGTATCAGGGTTAAGCTGGCTTCATAGAATGAATTCAGAAGTATTGTTTCCTTTTCTATGTTCTGAAATAGTTTGAGTAGTACTGATGTAAGCTCTTCTCTGAATGTTTGGTAGAATTCTCCAGTGAAGCCATCTGGGCCAGGGCTTTTTTTGGTTGGGTTTTTTTTTTTTCTTACCTTTTCAATCTCTTCTCTTGGCATGGGTCTGTTCAGATTTTCAAAGTCATTTAGTGTTAGTTTGGGCCTTTTCTGACTTTAAATCACTCTGTATTTCCTTGTTCTGTTTGCAAGGCAGCCTCTCTATCTATGTACAGGTTCCTCATGAGCACAATTAAGTGTTCTGGAATTCTTATTCTTTGAAATGTTATCCATAATTTGTTATGACCCACACAGTTGAATGCATTTGCATAGTCAAGATAACACAGGTAAATCTTTTTTGTGTATTCTCTGCTTTCAGCCAGGAGCCATTTGACATCAGTAATGATATCCCTGGTTCCATGTCCTTTTCCGAATCCAGCTTGAATTTCTGGCAGTTCCCTGTGGATATACTGCTGCAGCCACTTTTGAACGATCCTCAACAAAATTTTACTTGTGTGTGATATTAGTGCTCTTGTTCAATAATTTCCTCATTCCGTTGGATCAACTTTCTTAGGAATGGGCACAAATATGGATCTTTACCAGTCAGTTGGCCAGGAAGCCACCTTCCAATTTCTTGGCCTAGATGAGAGAGCACTTATAGCACTGCATCCTTTTGTTGTAACATCTCAGTTGATATTCCATCAATTCCTGGAGCCTTGCTTTTCACCAATGCCTTCAGTGCAGCTTGGACTTCTACCTTCAGTACCATCAGTTCCTGATCATATGTTACCTCCTGAAATGGTTGAATGTCAACCAATTCTTTTTGGTATAGTGACTCTGTGTACTCCTTTCATCTTCTTTTGATACTTCCTGCATTATTTAATATTTTTCCCGTAGAATCCTTCAGTGTTGCAATTCGAGATTTGAATTTTTCTTCAGTTCTTTCAGCTTGAAAAATGCCAAGCATGTTCTTCCCTTTTGGTTTTCTAACTCCAGATCTTTGCACATGTCATTATAATACTTTACTTTGTCTTCTTGTGCTGCCCTTTGAAATCTTCTGTTCAGCTCTTTTACTTCATTTCTTCCTTTTGCTTTAGCTACCAGACATTCAAGAGTAAGCTTCAGAGTCTCTTCTGACGTTCATTCTGGTCTTTTCTTTCTTTCCTATCTTTTTAATGACCTCTTGCTTTCTTCATATATGATGTCATTCCACAACCCATCTGGTCATTAGTATTCAATTCATCAAATCTATTCTTGAGATGGTCTCTAAATTCAAGTGGGATATACTCAAGGCCATACTTTGGCTCTCCTGGATTTGTTCTAATTTTCTTAAGTTTCAACTTGAATTTGCACATGAGCAATTGATGGTCTGTTTTGCAGTCAACCCGTGGCCTTGTTCTGACTGATGATATTGAGCGTTTCCATCATCTCTTTGAAAAAATGTAGTAGGTTTGATTACTGTGTATTCCATCTGGTGAGGTCCAGGTGTATAGTCACTATTTATGTTCGTGAAAAAACGTATTTGCAATGAAGTAGTTGGTGTTGCAAAATTCTATCATGTGATCTCTGGTGTCATTTCTGTCACCAAGGTCATATTTTCTAACTCACAATCCTTTTCCTTTGTTTCCAACTTTTGCATTCCAATCACCAGTAGTTATCAATGCATCCTGATTGCATGATCGATCAATTTCAGACTGCAGAAGCTGGTAAAAATCTTCAATTGCTTCATCCTTGGCTTTAGTGGTTGGTACAGAAATTTGAATAATAGTCATATTAACTGGTCTTCCTTGTAGGCATACGGATATTATTCCATCACCGACAACAGCGTACTTCAGGTTAGATCTTGAAATGTTCTTTTTGATGATGAATGCATTGCCATTCCTCTTCAAGTTGTCATGCCAGGCATAATAGACCACATGATTGTCTGATTCAAAATGGCTAGTACCAGTACATTTCAGCTCACTAATGCCTGGGATATCGATGTTCATGCATTCCATTTCATTTTTTACAATTTCCAGTTTTCCTAGATTCGTACTTCCTACTTTCCACATTCTGATTATTAGTGGATGTTTGCAGCTTTTCTTCTCATTTTGCATCATGCTACATCGACACATGAAGGTCCCAAAAGCTTGACTCCATCCAAGCCATAAATGTAAAGCTCTATTCATGCTAACTTCCAGCCAATATTTTCTAGTCCTTCTGCATACCTGTAAAAGTTTTATTTTCTCCTTAGCTGTTTAGACTGAGCTTACAACTCACCTTTTCCTTCTCTTTATCATCATGATTATTTTCCTTTAGGTCTCAACCAATTCCCTATAGAAATGATAATCACCTTGACTTCACCACCCTCTACTCTCACAGAGCCTGCCTTTTTTTCTGCTCTGGTTCCTTCCTCTTATCTGCATGTTTTATGTATTATTTCTGACATAGGAATTTTCTTAATCCTCATATTTTTATTTCCATTTATAACATCCCACTCCATTAATTTCCAAGTTAGCCATCAAAATCAAAGATGGAATCATCCTCCCACAGATATAGCCAGTTGGTGATCCAAACATTAAAAAAAGAAAAGAAGCATCTTTGGGTATTTCTCCAGGATCTGAATTCTTTTCAGGTAGCTCAAATAAATCTTCAAAGGGCAGTTGCATTTATATAACTTCCATAACGGAGTTTAGTAAATGGTTAAGCTTTGCTTTAATTTGTGCTTATAATGTTGGCGGGGAGAAAATGCTACCCCTTTTAGCAAACAGGTCCTAGATGTAAATATATCAAAAACAGTTCAAACAAGTTTTAAGTGTACTTTAGGCATTTCTGATTAGGATCCAAAAAAAAATTGCATTTCTAGAAATCCAAGGAAGCAAAATAAATCCAAATAGCAAAATGGGAAAGACATGATTTCCTTCCAGTGGGGAGAAGAGAGTGAATTAATTATTGGGTCTTTTATGCCTGTAATGGGTTTTTTTTTTTTTATGCCTGTAATGGGGTTAGTTGTTGAAAAGTATTAAATTTTTTCTCCTTTCTACACTGGTGTTTGTAGTGGACATTTGCCACCATGGTGGCAGTCTGATATCCTATGTCTGTGCAAGTCCCCTACATGAGTCCTCTTCCCCAAGGTAGAATCTACAGCTCCATTTCTAACCTGTACTCACTGGCATATGGCTTAAGCTAAACCAATCAAACTGCCCCTAAGAGCTTGAATTCAGAAGATATCAACATGGAGGGAGAGGACTCTACATGGAATCCATTTTTGGAACAGTATGATGATTATGAACAAGAGTCAGAGAGTTTCAAGAAGTCACCTTTGCAGGGAGGTCCTAGGGAATATGATCCATTAAATTTCTAAGATTCACACTTGTGCCTGTGATTAGTGCCAAGAGGACTCACCTGTAGGCAGTCCCAAAGTGTGCTTTCAGAATTGTTCCTGATTAGAGCATGAATGGGAAACCCCGGTGGCGTAGTGGTGAAGTGTTATGGCTGCTAACCAAAGGGTCAGCAGTTTAAATCCACCAGGTGCTCCTTGGAAACTCCATGGGGCAGTTCTACTCTGTCCTATAGGGTCACTGTGAGTCAGAATTGACTTGATGGCACTGGGCTTTAGAGCATGAATAGGGAAACCCTGGTGCCATAGTGGTTAAGAGTTATGGCTGCTAACCAAAAGGTGGACAGTTCAAACCCACCAGGCACTCCTTGGAAACCCTATGGGGTTTGGGCTTTTTTGTTTGTTTGTTTAGACTGTCAATGGAGCCCTAGTGGTGCTGTGGTTAAGAGCTACAGCTGCTAACCAAAAGTTCAGCAGTTCAAATTCACCAGCCACTCCTTAGAAGCCCTATGGGTCAACTCTACTCTGTTCTACCCTGGTGGCGTAGTGATTAATAGCTACAGGTACTAATCAGAAGGTTGGCAGCTGGAATCCACCAGTCGCTCATTGGAAATGCTATGGGGCAGTTCTACTTTATCTTTTAGGGTAGCTATGAGTTGGAATTGACTTGATGGCAACAAGCTTGAGTTTTGTTTTGTTCTTTTTATGAGTTGGGATCAACTCGACGGCATATAACAACAACAGATCATGAATAATTGGAGCTCTGGTGGCACAGTGGTTAAGCAGTCGGCTGCTAACCAAAAGGTCGGCAGTTCAAATCCACCACCTGCTCCTTGGATACCCTATGAGGCAGTTCTACTCTGTCCTATAGGCTTGTTAGGAGTTGGAATCGTGTCAACAGCAACGGGCTTTTTGGTTTAGACCATGAATTATGGTGTTGGCATTATAGGTTTTGGACTGCCAGAGAGCAGACAAATCTGTCTTGGAAGAAGTACAGCCAGAATTCTCCTTTATAAGCTAGGATGGCAAGACTTCATCTCAAGTACTTTGGACATGTTATCAGGAGGGACCAGTCCCTGGGGAAGGACTCATGCTTAATAAAGTTGAGGGTCAGTGAAAAAGAGGAAGACCCTCGATGAGATGGGTTGACACAGTGGCTGCAACAATGGGCTCAAGCATAACGAGGATTGTGAAGATGGCTAAGGACCAGGCAGTGTTTCGTTCTGTTGTGCATAGTGCTGGTATGAGTTGGAACTGACTGGATGGCACCTAACAACAACAACAGCAATAACAAGACCATGTTCTATTGTTTACAAGCGAGAACTCAGACTGAAAGAGTGACCTTCATAGGTAGCCCACGATATGCTTTTGATGAGAAATTGCCAAATGTAGTTAGATCTTTATTATTCTTTTTGAGGCAACGTAGTACTGAGGAAAGAAATGAGATTCAGTCAACAGGCCTAGGTCTAAGTCTTGGCTTTGAAATTACTAACTTGATACTAGGAATCACCAACTTTCCCAAGCCTCCATTTGTTCATCTGAAAATGAAGACTACTTCTACCTCATGAGGTTATTTTGGATAAGTAAATGATATTAGTCAAAAAGCATTTAGCAGAGAATAGTAGACTCTCAGTTTATGTTATTTACATTTACTCTCCAAAAACATGGGATGATGTTCTTCTTACTCCAAAGTGCTTTAAAGATTTGGTAAGGCTCTCCATTTGATTAGATGCACTAGCTTAGAAACAGTGGTAACAATGGAGAAAATAGTTGAACATTTTAAGATGATAGAAACACTTTTAACAAGAATAAGCTGAATTTTTTTTGAGAAGTAGCAACTCTATGATTTAAAAATAATAATTGTATATTAGTGTTACATCCAAACAAGACATTAGTATATCTTGTGAATAAGGTAGATCCATAGAAATTGCATGTTTAGGCAAGATGATGTTGGAAGAATCCCCTATATATGTTCCAGTAAGTTAGGGATGGTTTCATTGAGGAAGTGATATTTCTAGAAACAAAAAAGTATGTAGTTTATTTCAGTTGAAAAATAAATTTTTTCCTTATATGAATATTAATTATGAATATAATTAATATATAATTAACATATAATTAATGAATATTAATTATGGAGAAAGTATTTTAAAAAACAGACAAGCAAAAATTAAAAGTTAAAATCACCTATAATTCTACTAACCAGAATATTTCATATGCATTTAGGTACAGATATACATAGATAACAAAAATGAGAAAAAACTTTACACTGTTCTTTAGCCTGCTTTTTTTTTTTTCTCACCCAAAAACATGCATGAGAATAGTCCAGACCTTTTTTAATGGCCATAGAGAATTCCCCTAAATGTGCGTAACAAAATTTATTTAACTAATCTTCTATTTGTGGACATTTAGGTAAAAAGAGGATGGCTAAAAGCAAGGCTCCAGGAATTAATGGAATGCCAATTGAGCTGTTTCAACAAACAGAGGCAGCGCTGGAGGTACTCACTCATCCATGTCAAGCCTTCTGGCCAACGAACTGGAAGAGATCAATATTTGTGCCCATTCTAAAGAAAGGTGACCCAACAGAATGTGGAAATTATCAAACAATATCATTAATAAAACACACAAGTGAAATTTTGCTGAAGATCATTCAAAAGCTATTGCAGGAGTACACCAACAGGGAACTGCAGAAGCTCCAGCTGGGTTCAGAAGAGGACACGGAACCAGGGATATCACTGCTGATGTCAGATGGGTCTTGGCTGAAAGCAGAGAATACCAGAAGGATGTTTACCTGTGTTTTATTGACTATGCAAAGGCTTTCAACTGTGTGGATGATAACAAATTATGGGTAGCATTGCAAAGAATGGGAATTCCAGAACACTTAAGTGTGCTCATGAGGAACCTTTACACAGACCAAGAGGCAGTTAGTTGTTGGAACAGAACAAGGGAATACAGCATTGTTTAAAGTCAGGAAAGGTGTGCGTCAGGGTTGTATCTTTTCACCATACTTAATCTGTATGCTGAAAAAATAATCTGAGAAACTGAAGTATATGAAGAAAAACATGGCATCAGAATTGGAGGAAGACTCATTAACAACCTGTGATATCCAGATGACACGACCTTGCTTGTTGAAAGTGAAGAGGACTTGAAGCACTTGCTGATGAAGATCAAATCCTTCAGTACGGATTACACCTCAAAATAAAGAAAGTAAAAATCTTCACAACTGGACCAATGAGCAACATCATGATAAAAAGAAAAAAGATTGACATTGTCAAGGATTACATTATACTTGTATCCACAATCGATGTTATTGAAAGCAGCAGTCAAGAAATCAAATGGCGTATTGCATTGGGCAGGTCTGCAAAAGACCTCTTTAAAATATTAAAAAGCAAAGATGTCACTTTAAGGACTAAGGTGTACCTGATCCAAGCCAGGGTATTTTCAATTACCTCATGCGCATATGAAAACTGGACAGTGAATAAGGAAGACCAAAGAAGAATTGACGCCTTTGAATTATGGTGTTGGTGAAGAATACTGAATATGTCAGGGACTGCCAGAAGAATGAACAAGTCTATCTTGGAAGAAGTACAACCAAAGCATTCCTTAGAAGTAAGCATAGTGAGACGTCATCACACGTACTTTGAACTTCCTATTAGAAGGGACCAGTCCCTGGAGAAGGACATCATGCTTGGTAAAGTAGAGGGTCAATGAAAATGAGGAAGACTCTGAATGAGATGGATTGACACAGTGGCTGCAACAATGGGCTCAAGCATAACGATTTTGAGGATGGCACAGGACTGAGCAATGTGTCCTTTGGTTGTACATGGGGTTGCTATGAATTGGAACAGACTCGATGGCACCTAACAACAACAACTTGGCTACTTTCTTTTGGAACCTGTTGACCCATTGCCACTGAGTTGATTCTGACTCATAGCAACCCTGTAGGATAGAAAAGAACTGCCCCATAGAGTTTCGAAGGCTGTAAATCTTTTTTTTTTTTTTTTTTACTGTACTAGGCTTTTCTTTTGTTTCTTTTTTATTGTACTTTAGATGAAGGTTTACAGAACAAACTAGTTTCTCATTAAGCAATCAGTACACATATTGTTTTGTGACATTGGTTGCCAACTCCACAACATGTCAACACTCTCCCCTTCTGTACATCGGGTTCCCTATTACCAGCTTTCCTGTTCCCTCCTGCCTTCTCGTCTTTGCCCCTGCACTGGTGTGCCCGTTTTGTCTCCTTTTGTTTCAGGGGCCTATCTAATCTTTGGCTGAAGGGCGAACCTCAGGAGTAAATTCCTTACTGAGCCAAAACGGTGTCCAGGGGACATACTCTTAGGGTTTTTCCAGTCTCTGTCAGGCCAGTAAGTCTGGTCTTTTTTCATGAGTTAGAATTTTGTTCTACATGTTTTCTCTACCTCTGTCCAGGACTCTGTATTGTGATCCCTGTCAGAGCAGCCAGTGGTAGCCAGGCACCATCTGGTTGTAGCAAACTCAGTCTGGTGGAGGCTGTGGTAGTTGTGATGAATTAGTCATTTGGACTAATCTTTCCCTGTATCTTTGATTTTCTTCATTCTCCCTTGCTCCAGACAGGGTGAGACCAGTGGAGTATCTTAGATGGCCACTCACAAGCTTTTAAGATCCCAGACACTACTTACCAAAGTAGAATGTAGGACATTTTCTTTAAAAACTATGTTATACCAATTGAGCTAGATGTTCTCTGAGACCATGGTCCCCACATCCCTTAGCCTAGCAATTCAGTCCCTCAGGGAGTTTAGATGTGTCTATGGAGCCTCCTGGAAACCCTGGTGGCATAGTGGTTAAGTACTACGGCTGCTAACCAAAGGGTCGGCAGTTCAAATCCGCCAGGCTTTCCTTGGAAACTCTATGGGGCAGTTCTACTCTGTCCTATAGGGTCGCTATGAGTCAGAATTGACTTGACAGCACTGGATTTGGGTTTTTTGTTTTATGGAACTTCCATGACCTTGCCCAAGGTTGTAAATCTTTAGGGAAGCAGATTGCCACATCTTTCTCCTAAGGAGCTGCTGGTGGGTTCCAACCTCTCAATTTGCAGCTGAGCACTTTAACCCCTGTGACACCAGAGCTCCTTTTGCATTTGGAGGGGGTTTGTTTTTATTACCAGGAGCAGGACCAGATTGCACAACAACAAGGTATGCACAGGCTTACCTTTGCATAATTACTAATCTGTAGTGAACTATTTCACCTGGGTTTTACCACATCTCAGATTACTACAGATTAGTATTTACCACAAGTAAACCCATGCTTACCCCGTTTACCGGGTAATCTGTCCCTGTCAAGGACTGTAAATTTGAAAAAAGGCTTTGATTCTGTAGGAAAGCACTGTGGGGTTAAGAGAGAGAGATAGATGCCAGCCATACCTAGAAGCAGAATCTTTGACGTGGTGAAAAAAACGTGAAATTGTTCACTACAGATGATCTGGTAAGCAACATAAGCACCATGCTTACCTTGCCTATTGGATAATCCACTCTTGACCAAGGTTGCAATGAATATTCTTTTGGGTATATCTTTAAGCACTAGTCCAATCATTTCTTTGGGCAAATTCCCAAAAGCACCACTGCTGAGTCCAGTGGTATCCATTGGTTTCTTCGCATCACCCACATCTGTGGATGAGAATTACACTCCCAGAACCCATCTCAGTGAAAAAAGTATAAAAACAAGTCTGGGGTTGTTTTTGATAAAGTAGCACAAAACCTGGTAGAAGTGACCCTAATAACAGCAATGGTACTCTTGCTGAAGCCTGGCTCATCCTAAAAGAACAGAAATGTTGCTGTAAATAGATTAAACAAACAGTTGCTCCCAAGGTCCGCTCATGGCGACCCCAGGTGTTGCAGAGTAGAACTGCAGTCATAGGGTTTTAAGGCTGTGGCGTTTCAGAAGCAGATCACGACGCCTATCTTCCAAGATAGCTCTGGGTGGATTTGAATCACCAACCCTTCTGTTAGTTGTTGAACACATAACTGTACCACCCAGGAACTCCCATTGTATAAAAAGATTATATGGAGGCAAATCACATCACTGCTGCTATCTTCCCATCACTTCCTCTCTCTGTCTCTCAGTCTCACAAACACACCACCCAACATGCTGGTACACACCGTGCTGAGTGTTAACTACATCACGTTAGTGGAATTCACAGTGCGCCTATGTGGTTTCTTGAAAGTAACCAAAACTGCAGTGAAATTTTGTCACCACTGGTGATGAATACTTTCAAAAAACCATTAGTCCTTAGATTCAGACCACCATCAGACGTTCCTCAGAGGCTAAACTTAGTCATATGCACTAAGCTTCTCCAGTCACCCTAATGTGATCGGGTAATCCAGATTCCTTCTCAGGTCATTGGCTCCTTCCATATGTTGCTATAAGTTCTGATGTTAGGTTGTATAAGCAGAAGTTAAAACAATCTGTTAAGTGCCAAGATTTGCTGTTGAAAGTGGAAATTAAAAAAAAAATAAAGGGGGAAAAATTGGGAAATGCATTTTAATTTGGTGTGAGAGTATGAAAATGTAGGAATTTAATGATTTGCTTTGACTATAAAAGTCCTAAGGAGCCCTGGTGGTGCAATGATTAAGCACTTGGCTACTAACCACAAGGTCAGCAGTTTGAATCCACCAGGCACTCCACAGGAGAAAAGACCTGGTGATGTTCTCCCATAAAGATTATAACTCAGGAAACCCTATGGAGCAGTTCTACTCTGTCACATGGAGTCACTATGAGTTGGAATCAACTCAACAGCACACAACATAAAATTCTTACACTTAAATCCACAGAAAAAATGTAGCAGGCCTAAAGCCCAATAGAAAAGATTTTCCTAATGTTTACCCTTCATTGCCAAGAATTGACATGGGAAGAGCAGTGCACATAGACCCACCATGAAAAGTTATAATGACAGAATTTCCATTACATAGTTCCAAGGGAACAAGTGTGCTTGTGGGCATCCTGTAAAAGACCATATTTTTTCATGTGAACATATACTCGAATTTTATGATAGGAAGTACATAGAAAACTACTACAGACAGGTTTATGCTCAAGAAGATAAAATCCATGCACAATCACAGAACTCAAACATGATCTAGTTATTTCTGACAGTTCAAAAGGAATGGTTGAAAGGGCTGGGAGTGCCTGGGCCAGAGCGAAGAAAACTTCAAGAAGACAGACTGATCTTCAACCACTGGAAGAAGGATTACTTGCAATCAATATGCTCCACTGAAATCAATCTAAGATGAGAGGAAGGAAGCCACAGAGAAGAATAACCAAGCAAACAGACTTGTCTACGCTGAGAATTTCTCACTCTAGAGGTGTCAGGCAGAAGCTAACAGAGCTTATAAAAGGTGTTATAATGTGGAGCCATTTAGTCAAGGAGTCAATAGCAGGAAGTCTATTAAAGTCATAGAATCAAATCTACAGCTTCAGACTCCAAAACACCCAGTTTATATTATTTTTATTTTAATGTGGTTTTGATTCTTCATGGAATATCTACCTCCAAGAGGAAGCATATTGTAGTGGTTCAGATGGCAGGCTCTGGAACCAGCATGCCGTGTTCCTATCCTGATTAATCTCTTACTAACTACGATCTTCCGCAATTTACTTAATACACTTAATCGCCCTGTGTCTCAGTTTCTTGGTCTATAGAAAATGAAGGCAATAATACTAATTACCACATGGGACTGTTCCAAGAATGAAAAAGTTAACACATGTAAAGTACTTAGAATCATTCCTTATGTGTATTCACTACGTATTCATTGATGCTATTAATATATTAAGATTATACAAAATCTTGTTTTTCAGAGTGCAAATTCTTAAAAGAATATTTTAGAGTTATGCTATGTGAGGATAATTATCCACTTAATCCAGTAGAGAGGGAACAAAACACTTGCTTTTGCTTAAGTGACTAAACAACTGAAGGAAAATCTTTTCTGATTTGCCTAGAAACTTAACTTTCCTTTTCATTTTTTCCTTTTCAGATTTGGAGTTTGAACCCACATCACTGACCAAGCACATTCTGTTTCTACATGATCTGTTTTTTTTTTTTTTTTTTTTTGAATAGGGAGGTTAAGAGTGCAGCATGGGAAGGAGGTGGGGAGACAGAGCCAGATCTGCTGCTCTGCAGAGCATATTTCTGTATTAAGTGCGAGCTGGACTGAATTCTTTTGAGGTCTCTTCCAAACAGTGTTGCCAGGTCTCTTCCAACTAAGGTTGCCAAATAAAATACAGAATGCCCAGTTAAATATGAATTCCAGATACATAACAATTTTTTAGCATAACTATACCCCAAACATCGTATGCTTATACTAAAAATTATTCATTGTTTACCTGAAATTCTAATTAGGCAGCCCTACTTCCAGTTGTGAGGACATGAAGCTGTGATTCACGTGTGTATAGTACTTAGCTACAAACGACAAAGGGAATATTATTTTCCTGTTAGGCTTTGGTCCCTTATCCAAAATCCACTCTAGCTACCTTTCAGTAAGATCCTATAACTGTAGTTTTATTTGTGTACCACTTTTTTAGGGCCCACTCATAAGCATGCCTGCATTTTCTAGTTTTGGGGAACATAAGCCAGTTGACTAAAAGAGAAAGCAGAATGAATCAGCTTCTATTATCTTCTGTTTTCTCTATCAAGGGGAATGATTTTCAAACTGACAAGGCTAGGGCAAACAATTAAAAGAGATTTGACGTTGAAGAAAGATGGTAAATAGCAAGAGAGAATCTAGGCACTTTAATAAGTTCAAGTCTCTATATCACGATGAATTATGTCAGTGTGCCTCAAAGCCAGACTTTGCCCTTCCCATGTCACCCTACCTGAGACCATTAATTTTCTCCTTTGTAGGCACAGCCTTACATCTGATCACTAATAAATCTGGACATAGAGTTTGGCTAACCAGCATCCACACACCTATCCTTTTGGATGAAGCCCAAGATAAATGGGAGGCAAGCCCCTACATCCCACTGTGGACATTGGAAAAAGACACACGTTTTCTCTCCCAGTCCTCTGAAAGCAAGGTAAACTTAGTCAAATGGACACTTCTCCCTAAGGGTGAAGTAGTTTGAAGATAGTCAGGGATTATTTGTGGGGGCTGTGACAGAATCAAGAATCCAGTGGCAAGGCTGTGTTGGCATCTGGCCGGTAGAGATGGTGCCAGCAGCAGCAAGCTGAGGAAACTGCTCTGTGGAGGCATCTCAATTATCCCTTGCCTGCATGTTCTGTCAGCTGGATTCTCCAGATTTTCTGACAACTCAGTGAACTATCCAACAGCTTTCTTATAAATTTCTTCCTCTTAAGTTATCCAGAGCTATTTTCTGTTTGCATCCTAGAATCCTGACCAGAACAGCCCCAAAGCCATTGCCCTCCCATAGCACACATGCCCAGTCTCCAGGACAGAGCTTCTCTTTTGCTCTTGCACTTTCTATACCTCTTGCCAAACCTCGACCTATGAACAGGAGCTCTGAGTGGAGCCCAGTTTTTCCTCTACATTCAGACCAAAAAGATATGGAATGACTTTCTGATTTTCAAAGGTATATCTTCTTCGAGTCCATGACACTCTGCTCTGCCAGCCTGTTTGTATCCTACTGTTGCTGAATCATGACAATATTTGTGCCACAATATATGAACATGGACCCACCAAGCCCACCCATCATTGAGGACATTTTACTTTTAATTCCCCGCTATCCATGTGCCCTTATGTTGCCCCAAGGAAACATGCCAGCCTGAGATACTAACAGTACATAAGCAGTGTAAGTAATACCTAAAAAATCATAGAAAATGAAACAGTGCCAGAAGATGGGAAGCAAGTATTGTCTCCATCTGCAAATATGAGGAATTGGTAGATTCCAAAACAACACAATTTTGAGTTTGACCCAGCTTCTAGAACAGATTATTAGATAATTTTTTTGTATTTAGAAAAAGAAGCCATGATTAGTAGAAATCAGGTAAGATTCACTAAAAACTGTTATGTCGACCTAACAATAATGTCCTTTAAATTAAAATTTTCATTATAACACATGAACATGGCTTAAAAAATTTCAAATACCTTTGTAAGGCAAAGATATATAATGAACATAAATGATTTCTGACTCACTCATCCTGAGCCCCCCAGTCTTGATCCCTAGAGAAAACTGTGTTTAACTCTTTTACCTATTCTATAAACCACCCAAACCAAACCCACTGCCATCAAGTTGCTTCCATCTCATAGCGACCCTACAGGACAGAGTAGAACTGCCCCATAGAGTTTCCAAGGAGCTATAGTGATACTTATATATGGTGGGTTGAGAGGTATAGAGGACAAATTGTCCCCATCCTCAAGGATCTCCAAGAAAATTTCGCAGATCATCAGTACTTTTTTCTCCTGCTTTCATTCAGACCCACAGCAGGCAATGTGTTTTTTCCAGAGCTTCTCATTAGCCCCCATTCCCTCTTCATGCTAACCAGCCAAAGTTCAAAATGATTATTATTATTATTATTTGCCCAACATGGATTGAACCTTCCTCAGCTTGGTATAGTGACTGACAGGAAGGTTGGGCTGCTTCGCCACTGTCAGTCAGTACAGAATGTTTGTGGTAGACCACCTAGAAGCCAAGGTTGGGGGCAGACAGCAGAGCAGAGAGGAAATAGTTTATAACTTGAAAGCATTGAGTGGAGGGGAGCTCAAGACACATAGGAAAACTCTGACCTGCCCTCAGCCCCCAAGTTTCTCAGCCTTTGCTATTCAGACCTAAAATCTTACTCATTAGACTTTCCACAGGAGACTCTAAAGTTCTCAGGTCCTTCTGTTGAGCCACGATTTCCTGCAAGTGCAAGCACACCAACACAGCCACCTAACCAACAGGCTGGTGAAAGGGCCATCTGCACGGGGTGGGCTCTGCAAGAGAAGCTGGTGGTCTGAGTGGAGCTACTGTGTGAGTGGAAAAGCTGACCTTTGTTCCATTCACCACCACATAAATGTCACATTCTACTTCTCTCCCTAAATAATAATTATTCTTCATGAAGCTTCACCATGTGACTCTAGGTTACAGCATTTTTTAATTCAATGTGTTTTCTGTATACTACATTCTGTGAGGTACATGTGGCAAAGGCCACTTTTCTAAGTCAAACTTTCTACTGTGATATCCACGTGCCCTCATGATTGCTGTTGCTTTCCCATGACCTTCACCTGATATTGCTGGTGAATCAATAACTCCACTCTAAGAAGAAGAATCCTTGGCACCTTCATGGTGTTGGACTAGCTAGGATGCACCTTGAATCCCTTTAAAGTATCCTATCAATCCCCAGAGGTCCTGAGGCATATGAGGGCCTATATGAGAGTTGGGTTATGGATCCAAACATTTGTCATATCCTAAGCTCCATCTTTTTCATCATAGCTAGTTGCCCTCAAATCAACTCCAGCTCATGGCGACCTTACGTACAACAGACCAAAACATTGCCTGGTCCAGCATTATTCTCATGACCACCAGCATGTTCGAACCCATTGTTGTGGCTATTGTGGCAGTCCATCTCACCTGAGGATGTGTCCAAAGCAAGCAAGACAATGTTTTGTTTTGTGATCCATAGGTTTTCACTGGCTAATTTTTAGAAGTAGATTGCCAGGTCTTTCTTCCTATCTTAGTCCGGAAGCTTTGCTGAAACCTGTCTACCAGGGGTGACCTTGCTGGTATTTGAAATACCAGTGGCATAGCTTCCAGCTACCACAGTAACACGCAGAACAGCAAACTGATATGTAGGTGGTTTTGTGTCACTGGGAATTAGAATTTCGATGTCAATCAAAATTGATTCACCTCATGCTTGTTTGACAGCAATTAATTCATATTTTTACTCATCCACTCAGTAGACTTTTTACTAAGTATCTAGCAACTCCAACCCCAGTGATGGCACTGGGTACAATGGTACAGTCAAGGAAACAACTTTAATACGGGAAAACAATATGGTGACAGAGAAAAGCAGAGGGTGCTATGGGACCACAGAGATGGAGCATCTCCCCTCATGGATAGAGATGAGAAGGAAAGAAACTCAGAGGATTGATCACTGAAATGAGCCTCAGAAAATGAGTAGGTAACCATAAAAATAAGGAAGGAGAGGCACTCCAGTCTTCTAGGCAAAGGGAAAGCACAAAGACATGGAGAGGAAGGTGAGAGGCAAACACACAGGTATGGATGGGGCGAAGTGGTGTGCAATGAGATGTAGGACAGCAGAGGTAGGAGGAGGCCAAATGTCAAAGGATTTCACATTTTAACCCAGCACGTGGATTTTAACTTCAAGGCGTTTAGGAAGCACTTTAACCAAAGTGGTAATGTAAGATACCAGGTAGGAGAATTTTGGTGAGGTTACCCATTAATTGGAATAGTTATCTAATTAAATACCTGCTGCTTGTCTGTACTTTCCTCAGGGTCAGGCACATAATAAACCAAACCAAACCCATTCCTGTAGAGTCAGTTCTGACTCATGGCAGCCCCAAGTGTTACAGAGTAGAACTGCTCCATAGGGTTTTCTTGGCTGTAATCTTTACAGAAGCAGATCGCCACCCTTTCTTTCGCAGTGCCACTGGGTGGATTTGAACTGCCAACCTTTATGTTAGTAGTCATTACAAACTGCTTACACTGCCCAGGGACTTGTTGATTTGACTGTCTTCTTTCATGTCAAGGTTCTCTTTCTTCTTTGACCACTCAAGAAGCATGGGCATATTGTCTTGCCACTGGGTGCCTAAGAGCTTGTGAAAAAAAAGCTCAAGTACTTCTCTGTGGCTTTCTGCATTTCACTGCTGGCCTAAGAGGACCCCTCCAAAACAATAGGGGAAGGTGTTAAAGAGGGCTGAGGTAGCTTGAGCTTGGCCAAGAATCCCAAAATTACAATGAGTAGATGCCAGTTAAGTGAATTGTGGCAAGGCTTTCACCCAGCAGAAAGAATTAGTAGTATAGGAGCACCGTATTCCCCAAGGGGAATTAGTCAAGGAATCAGAACTAGACTCAGCTCCAGCACTAGCATACTGTGTCACCTTGGATAGGTCACTTAAATGAAGTCTCAGCACCCTCATGTAAAGATGTGGAAAAAATAACATCAATTATGACTATCAAGTGTGATTTCAAAATTAAAGACATAAGAAAATACTTTGTATGCATTAAAATATTGTAAAAAGTAAGTTCTTGTCATTGTTATCATCAGTGGCTCTGCATCTATATAGAGTCTATTAAGGCTACTCTTGCACCAAGCATCTGTCAGCTTCTTGTATTGTGATGGCTTGTGTGTTGCTGTGATACTGGAAGCCTTGCCACCAGTATTTCAAATACCAGCAGGGTCACCCATGGTGGACAGGTTTCTGGGATATCATTGCTGATGTCAGGTGGATCTTGGCTGAAAGCAGAGAATATCGGAAAGATGTTTACCTGTGTTGTATTGGCTATGCAAAGGCATTCAGCTGTGTGAATCATAACAAATTATGGATAACATTGCGAAGAAGTGTTCTGGAGAACACTTAAATGTGATCATGAGGAACCTGTGCTTAGACCAAGAGGCAATCACTGGAACAAAACAAGGGGATACTTCGTGGTTAAAGTCAAGAAAGGTGTGCATCAGGGTTGTATCTTTTCACCGTGCTTACTCAATCTGTATTCAATTTGAGCAAATAATCCAAGAACCTTGACTATATGAAGAAGAACAGGGCATCAGGATTGGAGAAAGACTCATTAACAACCTGCGTTATGCAGATGATACAACCTTGCTTGCAGAAAGTGAAGAGGACTTGAAGCACTTACTGATGAAGATCAAGCCTATCGTCTTCAGTGTGGATTATACTTCAACATAAAGAAAACAAAAATCCTCACAACTGGACCAATAAGGAACATCATGATAAACGGAGAAAAGATTGAAGTTGTCAGCGGTTTTACTTGGATCCACAACCAAATCTCATGGGAGCAGCAGTCAAGAAATCAAATGACATATTGCATTGGGCAAATCTGCTGCAAAAGACCTCTTTAAGTGTTGAAAAACAAAGATGTCACTTTATGGACTAAGGTGCGCCTGACCCAAACCATGATGTTTTCAGTCGCCTTATACGCATGTGAAAGCTGGACAATGAATAAAGAAGATGGAAGAATTGATGCCTTTGAATTACGGTGCTGGAGAATAATACTGAATATACCATGGACTGCCAGAAGAACTAACAAATCTGTCTTGGAAAAAGTACAGCCAGAACGCTCTTTAGAAGCAAAGATGATGAGACTTTGTCTCACCTACTTTGGACTTGTTATCAGGAAGGACTAGTTCCTGGAGAACAGCATCATGCTTGGTGAAGTAGAAGGTCAGCGAAAAAGAGGAATACAGTCGTTGAGACAGATGGACACCATGGTTGCAGCAATGGGCTCAAACATAGCAATGAATGTGAGCGTGGTGCAGGACCGGGCAGTGTTTTATTCTGTTGTATGTAGGGTTGCTATGAATGACAGCCAACTCGATAGTACCGAACAACTAACAACAAAGCTTCTCCCACATGTTGAAACGATATTCTTCTTTTCTCTGTCTTCCTTCACAAGCACTAGTCCCATTCCTAGCCCCTAGCGGGGAATGTTGGACAGCAATATCTATAGAAGAATGGACTTGTCCTAAAAGTCAGATATTTACCATCCGTGCTCCCCCTAATGGGGGATGGGACATTCACTTTTGAGGTAGTTCAATAGGAAGTACCTCCCTGCCTCAGAAGTCACTTTCATGCTGATTTCAGCATTATTACATGTTTATGGCATTGCTTTAACCAATTATTTCTTATGAATAAACTTTTCAAGTTGTGGTCTCCACCTCAACTGCAGCTTAGCTTTTTAGTAAAACACACCTCAGTCTTTCCTTCCTGTTGCTTCTCCTTTTGCCCCAAACCAAGAGTAGTGAAAACTCTGAAAAACTTCCGAGTTTCCCTCTGGTTTCTTGATCCCTACTTTCAATCTACATATAATTAATTATGCAACAAAATTATTCATAATTCTCTCAGTGAAGCTTTTTAATCTCCTTTCTAGTAAATAATTAATATATTCTTGCTGCTACCAGTTGCCTCAATTTTATTCTTTTATACCCTATTTTAGTTTTCTATTTATTGAGGCTGTCTACTCTCCCACTTTTGATTTTTTAATAGTTTAGCACTTTGCACAGAACAAAGATGAGTTTTTTTAGACTGTGTTGGCTTAGAAGGGTCGCTTACAAGTACATACACACACACACATTTTCATGTGTTGTTGTATTATAGCTTAACATTAACATTAGTAGCTAACATTTATTAAACACTTATCCCATGCCTGGCACTTTGCTAAACATTTGATACGCATTCTTTTGATACTGCATTTTACTGCTGACAAAACTAAAATTTGAGAAGGTTAAGGCACCTGCCCAAGGTTACACAGCTAGTAAATGATTAGTTGGGATTTGAACCCAAGTGACCTGGCCTAAGGCAGCATCCCAGACTTCTCTGAAATTCTGAAGAACTGAGAACACCAAGTCCTGATGCAATGCCCTACAGAACCGCTCTCGCCTTCACATGTCAGTACTTTCTGCAGCCAATTGCTGGCCTTTTGGGAGAACATGTGGCAGACACAGCGAAAGACTGAGACCTACAGCTTACCCCGCCCCTTGCCCTAGATCTTGGGGGGAAAACAGAAGAGAAAGTGAATGTTCTCACTGCTTGCCGTTCGATTACATGTGAAAGCGCGTTCTCACCGACCGCAGTTGCTCCGCACCTGACTCAGGAATGGAGCAGGGCACAGAGAAATCTGAAAGAGGGAGAACGAAACCTGATTGGAATCTTCATAGGCCAATACACAGATAATAACAGATCCAAATTGTCTGGTGTTAGGTGGCTTCACATCGAAAAGACAGGACTAGACTCCAGGTTTTAGTGGCAGGGCCTAGGATGCCTCTTTTTGAACTGGAAAACTGTTTTGATACCACTAGGCTAGTATCAATGAGCTGTGTTCTGGACCCACTCAGCCCCTAACCAGCTAAGTGGCAGTGAATATAGTAAAATTAAAAGCAGTTGGAACACTTGAGTGACTGTGAGGCCTGGGGAAGTTGCTTTACCTCTCTGAGCACTGATTTGTTCATCTGCAAAGTGAGAAAGTTAAATGTAATGATTTCTGTTGTTGGTGTTGTTGTTAGGTGCCATCAAGTTGGTTCCAACTCATAGTAACCCTATGTACAACAGAACGAAACACTGCCCAATCCTGCACCATCCTCACAATCGTTGTTACGCTTGAGCCCATTGTTGCAGCCACTGTGTCAATCCGTCTTGTAGAGGGTCTTCTTTTTTGTTGACCCTCTACATTACCAAGCATGATGTCCTCCTCCAGGGACTGATCCCCCCGATAGCGCGTCCAAAGTATGTGAGATGTAGTCTCACCGCCCTTGCTTCTAAGGAGAATTCTGGTTGCACTTCTTTAAAGACAGATTTGTTTGTTTTTCTTGCAGTCGGTGGTGTAGTCAATATTCTTTGCCAGCACCACAATTCAAAGGCATCAATTCTTCTTCTGTCTTCCTTATTCATCCTTCAGCTTCGCATGCATATGAGGCAATTGAAAACACCATGGCGTGTGTCAGGCACACCTTCATCTTCAAGGTGACATCTTTGCTTTTCAACACTGCTTTTGCAGCAGATTTGCCCAGTGCAATGCTTCTTTTGATTTCTTGACTGCTGCTTCCATGGGTGTTGATTGTGGATCCAAATAAAATGAAATTCCTGGCAACTTCAACCTTTTCTCCATTTATCATGATGTTGCTTATCGATCCAGTTGTGAGGATTTTTGTTTTCTTTATGTTGAAGAGTAACCTATATTGAAGGCTGTAGTCTTTGATTTTCATCGGTAAGTGCTTCAAATCCTCTTCACATTCAGTAAGCAAGGTTGCGTCATCTGCATAACTCAGGTTGTTAATGAGTCTTCTCCAATCTTGATGCCCCATTCTTTTTCACATAGTCCAGCTTCTTGGATTACTTGCTCAGCATACAGATTGAATAGGTATGGTAAAAGGATACAAGCCTCAGGCATATCTTTCTTGACTTTAAACCACACGGTATCCCCTTGTTCTGTTTGAGCCACTGCCTCTTGATCTATGTACAGGTTCCTCATGATCACAGTTAAGTGTTCTGGAATTCCCATTCTTCACAATGTTATCCATAATTTGTTATGATTCACATAGTCAAATGCCTTAGCATAGTCAATAAAACACAAGTAAGCATAAAACACAAGTAAACATCTTTCTGGTACTCTTTTCTTTCAGCCAGGATCCATCTGACATCTGCAATGATACCTCTCGTTCCACATCCTCTTCTGAATCCGCCTTGAATTTCTGGCAGTTTCCTATCGATATACAGCTGCAGCTGCTTTTGAATGATCTTAAAACAAAATTTTACTTGTATGTGATATTAATGATATTGTTCAATAATTTCTGCATTCAGTTGGATCATCTTTCTTGAGACTAGACATAAATATGGATCTCTTCCAGTCGGTTGGCCAGGTAGCTATCTTCCAAATTTCCTGGCATAGACCGCTGAGCACTTACAGCCCTGCATCTCTTTGTTGAAACATCTCAATTGGAATTCCATCAATTGCTAGACCCTTGTTTTTTTTTGCCAATGGCTTCAGTGCAGCTTGGACTTCTTCCTTCAGTACCATTGGTTCCTGATCATATGCTACCTCCTGAAATGGTTGAACGTCGACCAATTCTTTTTGGTATAGTGACTCTGATATAATGATCTCTAATTGTCCACTAGGTTCTAAAATTCAAAGTTATTTTTTAGGCATGGGAATTAGATGGTTAAACAGCATACAACATCTAGGCCCTCTGAACCGGCCAAAGACTACACTAACAATAGAGAGGTTTCATAGTTGCAATGCTGATATTTCTATTCATGCTTTGAAGGATGAATACAGCACCATCAACCATCATCTGCCACAGGAATCAAAATTCAGTCTTAAATGGTCCATGTTTGGAAACATTAATCTGATTAATTACCCTAGAGAGGAAATAGGTTAGCCCTACACATTAAACTTCTCTTTGAAAGAGACTATGAGCTTCTGAAGGTAGTTGTTTTCTTATTCATTTTTCTACCTCCAGAACAGATTGTGGTGCCTGTCACAAAACATGTGCTCAATAAACAATTACTGACTGAATTCACCATCTGAAATTAATTTGATTCAAACACTCCAAGAATGGATGTTAGGGGTATAAATGAAATGCGATGAAATTGAAGCAAGATCGGGGAAAGTCAGCCTAGAGCAGTGCTTCTCAAATGCATGTGCTCTTCTTAAATCCTTGGTAATTCTGACATGTCTCTCCCCAGCCATCCACTCCCCCACCCCATTTGAGAACCCCTAAAAAGCTGAGATCTTTCTAGGCACCAATTCTGAAGGTCCTTCCTACAACCTACAACCCACACAAGCCTAAACAGAATGAATGGTTCTCAGCCTTGAGGGGTGAAGGAACTTGTCAGAACCACTCACCACCACTCTGATTGAGGACTTGGGTGACAACTAGTCCAGGAATAAGCCTCCTGAAAGATTTGTACATAATTGTGGCTAGTGGCTGTATAACGCCTTCAGCTGAGGAAACAGTAAATCTGATAATCGTGTCTTTCTTTACATTTCTTTTTTAAAAATAAGAAATATTTCAAACCTAAAGAAAAATACAAAAAATAAAATAACAAATATCAGAGTCAATATCATCAAATAACAATATCAACTCGGCACTGAGAATTAACAAATGATAAAGTTGTGCCTGATTTACTTCAGAATTTAAACAATAGTAATAACACGGTTGCAGTACCTTTGGTCCTCATCCCCTGCCCCGTCTCCTTCCTCACCATCCTTGGCAGGGGCAAGCATTACCCTGTAGTTGATGCGTACTTTTATTGCCCATGTTTTATGTTTTGCTCCCAATTACAGACTAACACATCTTCCCAAAACTTGGAATTGTCGGTCTTACACTTTTTTCAATCCAGTGGTTGTAAAATAGTGTCTCATTGTTTTAATTTGCATCTTTCTAATTACCAGGAAGTTTGAGCATTTTTCGTATATTTGTTAGCCTTCCAAACTTCCTTTCCTGTAAATGGTCTAGCATACGCATTTTCTAATTAGGCTGTTAGTTTTTTTCTCATTGATTTTAAAGAGTTCTATAATATTCTGAATACTAATCCTACAAATGTATCTCCTAGTCGTACAGAAGTGGTGGAGAAGTTTTAAATTGAAATTGTCAAACTAATGAGTATCTTCTTTTGTTTGACCTTTGTAACTTCAGAGATACATCGCGCCATCAAAATATTTCCAAATATTTTAATGTAAATAAGCATTTGATACCTCTGTAATTGGTTTTGAGTACGGAGTAGGCAGGGATCTAATTTTATATTTTTCCATACAGAAAGCTAGTTTTCCTGATGCCATCTATTAGCTAAGCCAGTACTTCTTAATGTCTGGGTTTGCAACCTATTAATGAGACACGAAAACAAGTTAGTGGGTCCTCCCCAGTACTTTTTAGAAAATGAAATAATATAGAAAATATCAGACTACATTGCATATAATAAGGATAAATCATGTTTCGTGAACATACATACATATATGTACCTATATATATGCATATACTCATACATATTCATAGGGTGGTGTATGTACTGGATCAAGAAATAAAATATATTTTTACTATTGATTATGGCCAAAAACTTTGAAATACACTAAAAAAAGTTCATCCTTTCTCTCACTGATTTCTAATACTATCGCTATCATATACCATGTTCTCGTAAGTGGGTGATTTACTTTGGGGCTATCCTGTTTTAAGGACCCCTGGTGGCACAATGGCTAAGTGCTCAGCTGCTAACTGACAGGTTGGTGGTTCAAATCCACCTAGTGGCTCTGTGGGAGAAAAGACCTGGTGATCTGCTCCTGTAAAGATTACAGCCTAGGAAGCCCTATTGGCAGTTCTCGTCTGTCCTGTAGGGTCACTATGCGTTGGAACCAACTCCACAGCACGCAGCTACAACATACATATTCTGTTTTAGTGGATTCTGTCTATTCTTATGCTAATATTGCACTATTTTATTTGTGTGGTCTAATAAGACAGATTTCTCCCCCTCATTATTCCCTAATTGTTTTGATAGTACTTATTCATTTATTCTTCCATGTAATTTGAGACTCTGCTTGCTAAGTTAAAAACAAACAAGCAAACAAAACCCTGTGGTATTATGAGTAAAGCTGCTTTGAATTTATTCATTAGTTTATGTAGAATTGACATGTTTATAATGTTGAATCTTGGTCAAGCTCTCCATGATTTAGGTTTACTTTTATATCATGCACTATTTCCTCCATAGGTCTTCCTCATGTTTAGGTATTTATTCAACAAACATTTACATTACCAAGCCACCATTTCAAGCACTTTACCAATTATTAACTCTATGTTTTCTAGCAATCTAACAAGTTAGGTACTGTTATTTTAACTCCAATCTTACCACACGTATCTTCTGAGCTATCATTGCATAGTATTTTTGTTGCATTTTAACCAAAAATTAAAAACATTAATTTTTTTTTGCACATGTGTACTTATTCAGAATTACCAGTAAATCACCAATTTCTTTACTGACAGTTGTTTCTCATACCCCTCTCCTTCCTTCTGATTTAGTTTTCTTTCTCTAGGAGTACATACTTTACTAGTTCTTTCACTGAGGTAAGTGGGAAATTAACTCTTTCTGTCTCTGAAAATGTCATTATTTTCCGTACATTTGTTTGATTATGGAACCCGATGTGGAATTTTAGATGGACATAAACATTCTTTTAACGTTTTGAAGATATCTTTCCAAAATATCATCCATTATTTATTGTCATTAATAAAAAAGTTCACTGCTTGTAAATTTTGGGGGGCTACATTCCAGATGGAGCCCTGGTGGCATAGTGGTTAAAAACTCAGGCTGCTAACCAGAGGTCAGTGGTTCAAATTCACCAGCCACTCCTTGGAAAATCTATGGGGCAGTTTTACTCTGTCATATAGGGTCGTTATGAGTTGGAATCGACTCAATGGCACACAACAGCAACAACGCTTTTCAGGTAATTTATCTTTTCTTTCTGGTGGCTTTTAATAATATTCTCTGTCTTTGATGGTCTTTGTTTTCACTATAATATGTCCAGATGTGGATTTTTTTTTCTATCTATTCTTGGAGTTTAATATATTCCTTCAATCTGACAACTCATCTCATCATTTCTGTTAAATTCTTAGCCCTCATCACTTTGAATACTTCTTTTCCTTTATTGCCTCTGGTCCCTTGGTGAAATGAGTTCCTTTATGTGGCCCTTTGTGTGGTTCTTTGGAAAAACAGCTTGAGAGATCTTTTCCCCTAAGCCCTGAGGAATTACCTTTGCCCTAGTTTTCTACCCCCGAGGGTCTATTATTTTTGTTAGATAGCCCGACATTTCCTGAGTAAGCTGTAAACAATTTGGTTTGATATTTTTGTCTAGTTCTGGGCTGCAACCTGCCCTATGATTGATATGTACCTTGTAGGTATTGGTCAATAGACTGTGCAAATGAAGTGACTGTGGCCTACTGAGAAGGGATTGGTCGCTGTCCAATTGAGTTGGGAGGGGCCATGCCTTAAAATTGACAAAAAGCTGTGTATATATGCTGTCGCCCCACAGAGGTTTTTCAGACATAAAGAAGCAGGAAGAGAAGAAATAAGAAGAAGCAGAAGGAAGAAAGGAGAGAGAAAAGGAAGAAGCAGAGAGAGAAGAGGCAAGGAACCTCCTAAAAGTACAGTAACATGGGCCAAAGGCTGTTAACACTGAAGTAAGTGAGAAGACCAGAAGCAGTCCAATGGTAAAGCCACTAGTGAGACTCAGAAGGGGCCCTGCAGCAGGACCAGTGGTGAGACCCAGAAGGAGTCCAATGGCAGAGCCACTGGTGATAAACTGCAGGGCCAAGAGAAGAGAAACCTGTCCTGAGGGGCTGAGAAGAGCTTGTCTTCCAGGGGCTAAGAGGAGGCCTGCATGGCAGAGAGAAGGGCTTGCTTATTTGCACAGTCTAGAGGAGCTGAGAGAGCTGTCCTGAATTGAAGAAGGGAGGGAAGTGTTCACCTCTTTGGAGGAGTCTTCCAGACTTTGCTTACATGCTTCCTGATTCTGATCCCAAGTTGTAGCCTGTTGATCCTGATACTGAGTTGTACCCTGTTATTTCCTTAATAAACCACTTAACTGTAAGTATGGTCTGTAAGTTTTATGTGGCTATTGCAATGTCTTAGCAAAACCAGAGGAGAAGTAGAGAGTGCCGTGGGAGGAATGGCTGGTGTCAGAACTGTAAAAAGTTTGGAGAGTGCAGGTGTGTCTGACCTCCACCTCACAGGAATCATTTTGGGCTGATCCTGGTCATTATCACCCTGAAGTCAGGCGAGGTCTGATACTGCTACTATTACCCTCACTCTTTTACAGCTCTCTTCTTCTGGAACTCCTATTAGAAATGTGTTGGACCTTCTCATTTTACCCTCCGTGTCTCATAACCTCTCTTCAACACTTTCCACATCTTATAATGAATTCTAATTAATTTTACCACAAGTAAATTCCTGTTTGCTAATTTTCTGTTCAAGTGTGTCTAGTTTAATGTTCCATCTGTCCTATGAGGGTTTATTATTATTATTCTCAATATTTGGGGAACTTTTTCAAAACTTCTTTACTTAGGATTTCTATCACTGACTTTATTTCCGTGAATATTTTAATCATTGTTATTTTTTGAATAATTCCCTTTGAGATTGCCCTACTTTCTGCATTTCCTTGAGTTTCGATTTTCTGATTTGCTGGGGTTTGCCAACAGTCTCTCTCATGGCCATGGGGTTCCTGCTTGTTGTTAGTAGGTGCCATCGAGTCAGTTCCAACTCATAGCAACCCTATGCACAACAGAACGAAACACTGCCCAGTCCTGAGCCATCCTTACAATTGTTGTTATGCTTGAGCTCATTGTTGCAGCCACTGTGTCAATCCACCTCGTGAGGGTCTTCCTCTTTTCCGCTGACCCTGTACTCTGCCAAGCATGATGTCCTTCTCCAGGGACTGATCCCTCCTGACAACGTGTCCAAAGAATGTAAGACGCAGTCTCGCCATCCTTGCCCCTAAGGAGCATTCTGGCCGCACTTCCTCCAAGACAGATTTGTTCGTTCTTTTGGCAGTCCATGGTATATTCAATATTCTTCGCCAACACCACAATTCAAAGGCGTCAACTCTTCTTCGGTCTTCCTTATTCATTGTCCAGCTTTCACATTCATTTGATGTGATTGAAAATACCATGGCTTGGGTCAGGCACACCTTAGTCTTCAGAGTGACATCTTTGCTCTTCAACACTTTGAAGAGGTCTTTTGCAGCAGATTTACCCAATGCAATGCGTCTCTTGATTTCTCGACTGCTGCTTCCATGGCTGTTGATTGTGGATCCAAGTAAAATGGAATCCTTGACAACTTCAATCTTTTCCCTGTTTATCATGATGTTCCTCATTGGTCCAGTTCTGAGGGTTTTTGTTTTCTTTATGTTGAGGTGTAATCCATACTGAAGGCTGCGGTCTTTGATCTTCATTAGTAAGTGCTTCAAGTCCTCTTCACTTTCAGCAAGCAAGGTTGTGACATCTGCATATTGCAGGTTGTTAATGAGTCTTCCTCCAATCTTGATGCCCTGTTCTTCTTCATATAGTTGAGCTTCTTGTATTATTAGTTCAGCATACAGATTAAATAGGTATGGGGAAAGAATACAACCCTGACGCACACCTTTCCTGACTTTAAACCAATCAGTATCCCCTTGTTCTGTCCCAACAACTGCCTCTTGATCTATGTAAAGATTCCTCATGAGCACAATTAAGTGTTCTGGAAATCCCATTCTTCGTAGTGTTATCCATAGTTTGTTATGATCCACACAGTCGAATGCCTTTGCATAGTCAGTAAAACACAGGTAAACATCCTTCTGGTATTCTTTGTTTTCAGCCAGGATCCATCTGACATCAGCAATGAAATGTGGAAGTTTTCTTCTAAAGGAGCATCCTTTCTTGCTCACAGTGGTGGAGAAGTCCTAATGGGGTAGTGTTGCACTGGCTTTTGCTGGAATCCATTGGTTTCACTATTCATGGAATAGTTTTTTGTTAATTTTCTTGCTTGGAGCTTCAACACTATACGTGTTGTGTAAATTAAGATTACGTACCTGCTCTCAACATAGGCTTGGAATTCTTATTTATCTTAGGTGATCATTTTTCAACCTATAGCTTAGGATATGTGGCCCAGTAGCATGCTTGGCCCAGACTGTAAGCTTCAACTCTTCACCTCATAGGAGCCTGAGAACTCATCTTCTGCCTCCTCATTCGTGAAAATTCCAGGCCCTGCTTCTAAGGTCTGTATGCTTAGCTGTGCATGAATAGCACTGTGAGCTGTTCAGCTTCGGCTCCTGCTTACTGCTCTGTCTTAAATGTCGCTTTCAGTTCTAGGAACTGTAGATTTCCCTTCTATGATTTGGAATTCAGGAATTAATTTATATTTATTATATCATACCGTATGATATTATGTTATATTTGCTCAGCAATTCTATATGTTTGGAGTAGAGAAGGATGTGTATATGTCAACTTGCTGCACCATATTGACTGCACATAATCTACACATTTGGTCTTAAATTTAACATAGATGGATCCCTAAAGTTGTTACGGTATTATTAAAAAGTAAACTTATAAAGTAGATAAAATTAAAAATGTTTGTTCATATTTACAAAAAAATACACTATCGATATTGCTTCTTATATGAGTCATCTCACTGATTACCAGATTCAAGTCACTCAGTCTTTCGAGTTAGATGAGTTTCATTTTGTTCACACTCTATGTCTTCTGAGATCTCTCCAGAATCTATGAATTTAAAGATCTATATTGAAAGCATTTGTTATGTTTTAATAGGAGCCTATTTTTGAGTGAAAGGATCCCTGGTGGTGCAGTGGTTAAAGCACTTGGCCACTAACTGAAAGGTTGGTAGTTCAAACCCACAAGCCACTCCACAGGAGAAAGGTGTGGCAGTCTGCTTCTGTAAAGATTTAAAACCTTGGAAATCCCATGAGGCAGTTCTACCTTGTCCTATATTTCTAATGCTATAGGGTAACTATGAGTCGGAATAGGCTGGATGGCAACAGGTTTGTTTATTTTTTTTTATTCTTGCATGAAATATTTTCAGGTAGCTTCACTTCTCCATTATAAAACAGCTTCTCAAGGTCAGCATCAGTTTATGGCACATATAAAATATGATTTTATTTACACAATATTCAAATTTGAATTTTCACATAAGTTTATGGGATAAAGGTCCTCTCACAAGTAGAGTACGCCTTGATTTGTTGAAGGTCATCAGCTCTGATGTTAAGAGGTACAACAGTGCCTTGTATATAGATTCGCCTCTACAGAAATATTGATTAGGTTCTCTGGGATTAAGGGACTCCTTGAACCATGGGTTCTGGGGTGTTAAGGTAATTAAACACCCAGCGTTTTCATAACATGCATACACACTGACAGTGTCAATTGTCAAAACTTTCAGCACAACAGTCAACAAGAAAAAGGAGACAGGAAGAAGGTAAGAGTCTAACCCCAGTGAAATAGCTAAGCTGTCCTCACTAGATAAGATGCTTTATAGCCCTTTATGATCACCAAATCACTTTCCTCAAGTAACCTCACAGCCATAACAGGCCTCCTTGTCACTCTGACATCTAGGTCAAAGTTGAAGCCTCAAATTCCTCAGCTTTTGTCATTTCAAAACACCCAATTTCTGCAGATTCCCAGAGACTTTCCATCTCTCCGAGGGCAGTGGGAGTGGGTTTCCATCTGTCCTGGTATTTTGTGCCCCCTCTTCATCAGGTCTACATCAGTGCTGACAAGAAATTCAGCTCCTTAGATCTCAGCAGAAATTCTGTTCACATCGAGCACCTGGGAGATCAACAACTTTACTGATATTATTTTGGGGAGCGAGGGAGGAGAGGATGTTGTTCCATCACACAGAGGACAAGCTCCACCACTTACACTCAGCTCCATACAAAGTTGCTTTTACTACCAGCTGTACCCCCCTTTTCAGGTATTAACACGAAAGAGAAAACAAAAAAAGGAAGATTTTTCCATAGCATTTTGCTTGGGAATTTCTTGCGAAGAAACGTATTCCTTTTAGACAAACGTGTTGGACTTGAGCAACGTGGTTGTCAGCCGCCCTGACAATGGAAGAAGCAACCCTCCATCATTCAACCAGCCCCCTTAAACGGAAGCCCTGCCCATGAGAGTGCCTAAAAGGTCACAGAAGAAAATGAGGAGGAGGCAGGGGAGAAGATGATGGCATTTGCAAAGGACCCAAGAGCTAGGACAATGTAGATTAAAATAGAAGAAGCTGGTGCGGTGAGAAGGAAACCCACCACAAGGATCGCGGAGTCTTAGTGTTCTTTTCACCCCAGATGATGTCTGCTTGCTCCTGCATACAAGAGCCCAGTAGCTAGGTCACACCCACAGCCGCCTACAGGGAAAGGCGCAGCGTCTTTAACTGCAACGCAGCTTCTCCTTGCCTGCTGAAGAACAGCCCTCAGCTTCAAGGAAAGACTAGGAGGCCTGTAGGAGGCCTGTCACCTGGGCGCTGCTCCAGGCTCTGAGCTGCACTTGACCTGAGGAGCTGCGCAGGAGGAGAGTGGGGGACGGCGAGGGGGCGGGGAGGGTGGGGTGAGGACGAGGGGGCGGGGGAGGGCGGGGAGGAAGCGGGGGAGGGCGAGGGGGCTTGCCAGGTCCCACAATGGCTCATCCTGTACTCTTTCTGAGAATTTTATTTCTCCCATTCCTCAAGACATCATGTGTAATCACCAAACCTGCTTTGTCCAAGAAGCAGAAAATGAAACTGAGCCGTCACAGGAAGTGGAGCCTTCACGGTGTGTTCCTAAATGCCGACACTTTTCGTCTGAAGATTTTGAGTCCATTTTACAGACCATCTTAGATATTCCATGTATTGAGTACATCTGTGAGTTGAGGAGAAAAAGAAAAATAGAGCCTGGAGGGTAAACAAAATGATTAAAAGGAAAGGAAAAGTCCTTAACCCTAGAAGTCACTAAGGGCACTTTCTCTCCTCTAGTATCTTTTCCATTCATCATGTCTTTTGTGATTTTCAAAGCAACCCTGTAAGAGAATAATTGAAAACAGGAGGAAGCATGGCACGGCCATTTTTGGCTGTATGTCAGTCTAGACAGACTGAAAGACTCATTAATAGAAACGAAGCGAGGAGAACAGAAAAGACACTTCTGAATTAGATGGAGGAGGAGGAAGAGGCGGAGAAGAACCCTGGCGACCTGCCCTAGGAGACAGATACTATCACTTCCGTTTAAGGCGGGGCGCTGAGGTCGGTGGGGAAAGGATAATTTAATAAACCCTTCTGGGACTACTGTTTGCCCTTGTGTGGGGGAGGTAGCGAGGAGAAATAAGACCGCTACCTCACAGCCATAAAAAGTTCCCAATAAGCTAGAACTAAAAAAAAAAAAAAATTTTTTTTTTTTTTAATACAGACAGTACAAAGATCCGCGGCTGCCAGGGGCTCAGGGGCAGAGAGAGAGGGATGACTAGGTGGAGCCCAGGGCATTTTAAGGAGTCAAACTATTCTGCGTGATAGTGTAATGGCAGATACATGACTTTACGCATTTGTTAAAACTCACAGGGGCGTACAACACACAGAGTGAACTCTAACGCAAAGTACGGACTTCAGTTAATAATAATGTATCAATATTGCTTCATCGGTTGTAACAAATATACCACATAGACGCCATACGTTAATAATAAGAGAAACGGTGTGAGAGAGATGGGGTGTGGGAACAACTCTCTGCACTCTGTGCGATTCTTCTGAAACCTAAAACTGCTCTAAAAAATAAAGAGAAATAGAAAGAAAAATGGTTACACATGGATTAAAGACTTAGATGTGAAAAACAAAATAGAAAACTTTTAGAAGAAAATGTAGATTATTATGACTAAAACAAAATGTAAACCCTAAAGGAAAAGATTGATAAAGTTAATTACATTAGAATTAATAGCTTCTGTTCTTGTAGGTATTATAAAGAGGGCAAAAATGCAAACCTTAATTTGCTACACATATAATGCATAAAATAGTAGAATTAAAAAAAAAAAAAAAAAAACCCCTGCTACAATCAGTAAGAAAAATACCTTGAGAGGGAGGGGGTGGGGAGCAGGAATTAGAAAAGAGTTGGGTAATACCAAGTGCTGGCAAATACATGGGGAAAAGGGGAATTCTCGCCCACCGCGCTTCTGGCTGTGTAGATTTATAGGAGTACTTTGGAAAGCAGGTTGTCACAACGTAGTAAAATTAAACATGCGCTACTCAGTGACTCAGAACTTCACTCCCAGGGTTACACCTAGAGATACTCTAGACCACGTGTTCCAGCAGTTATATTCAAATTTTTTCATTGCAACCTTGTTTATAACAGCAAAAACTGGACATAGCACACTTGCCTATCCACAGAAGAACGTTATGTTCACACAACGGGGTTTTGTACAGCAGTGAAAAAGAATGAACTCCAGCCCCATGAACCAATGTGAATAGATCTCAATTCAAAGCTGAAGAAAGAAGTACATCAGAAAAGTACGCCCAGTAAAACTGTATTTGCATAAACTTTAAAAATACATAAAAATTGAAAAATATGTTGTGTAGGAATACATACGTATGTATGTACATCCCACTGTCACATGCTACTATAAATAAAAGCAAAAGAGGGATATTAACATAAAACTCAGAAAAGTTGTTGTCTGAGGTGGGGGGAGGGAAAGAAGCCTGGGGAGAAGTGCCTGTGGCCCTTTAGCACACTGCTAATTTATTCATTAACCTAGGTGGCAGATATGCACACAGTTTTCATTTTGTTATTATTCTTTTAAATTGTGCTCTTCTTCTTTTTTTTTTAAGATTTTTTTTTTTTTAATGATTTGAAAAGAGATATGAGACGATCCAACTTACCAAGGCTTCGCAATTTAACTGGCGACAGCGCAATGCTTACTCTCACTATTACACTGTCAAATTCTTCGGACCCCAAATATACATTTTTAAATAGATGACCTTTTAAAAACTGAGTCCCAGCTTAGGAAAATATCAAGGGGGTGGGGGCAATAATTAGATGAATGTTCCCAATGTCTTTTATCTGAGACTCAGGGACTTAATCTCACTATTTCCTTGACAGAGTCAACAACAAGGAGGATAAGAGCAAAAAGTTTAAATCTGACTCTATGGGTCTAAGAGTTAATTTGAGTTCGACTTTTAGGTTTTAGAATACTTGATCTATGCCAAGTTTGGGTCAGCCCTTTCTCTGCAATGAATTGAAACCTCAGAAAGTACTTCTAACAGTACTCAGATGGTTTTCTACTAACCGGAAGATGAATTTCCAAAATGTTACCACCAGCCAGCATGAAGAAGAGAAGCAGTTTAGTAATAGTTAACAATACAGCCGCAGGGAGTCAGATGGATGACGGCCATGTGCATTGTCCACATTACCCAGAGGTCTCTACAGTAAGAGTTATTGTGTTAACTGTTCCCTAAACCAAAACCCAAGCCAAACCAGTTACTGTAGAGTTGATTCCGACTTATAGCGACCCCATGTGTCAGAGATCACTAGCCTTTCTTTCAAGGTGCCTCTGGCTGGATTCAAGCTGCCAACCTTTCGGCTAGCAGCCAGATGCTTAACCGTTTGCACCGCCCAGAACCCCCAACTATTCAATGCCCATTATATGAAAGCAAACTAGGTGTTACCGTATACTAGCCCCAAAGGGCTTATTCTAACAGGTAAAGATAATTTGATATTGGTAAGTTATATACAAATATAGTTACCAAGACTTTTTAAGTGATTTTCTTAGACCATGGACCACTGACCTCAGCCAGCTGACTTTTAAATGCATAGTGTTAGCCTGAATGGACGCAGGAGAGAATGTGTGGACTTATCAAAACCAACCCTCTACCACGCTTGCAAAGACCCAAAGCGAATACCTATGTCAATGGGTTTAGAATGCTATCATTTTAGATGTAGATAAAAAGTTCTTTTTTTCTTATGGTAAAACAATAAACACTCATGATGAAAATAATAGAATTGCCCATAATTGCACTGCCTAGAAATTCATGTTTGGGGCATTTCCTTTCAGTGTTTCCCTTCTCAAGGACAAACACATATATAAGCTTACATACCTGAGATGCTGCCATAGACTATCCCTTCTTTTTTTCTTTTTTTTCTGTTAGCATTAGATTGTAGGCACTTCTCTATGCTTCTAAATAGTCTTCAAAAAATCATTTTAGTTGTTGCATAATATTCCCCATATAGATGTGATATGAAGGAAAGCTGTTTTGGGTTTAGGAACATTTCGGTGATACTGTCATCTTTTATATCAAGAAGAATTAGTGCAGGGCAGGAGTAGAACTGAGCCTTAATCAAGACACTTTCACTCCAACAAAGACCAAAAGCAAGTGTATGATCACATATGGACGGATAGGCATATAGGTGCATGGGTGGGTGCAGGTGTATGCATATGTGAGACCAGATAGAAGTGTCCATATGCACATGTAAATACAGATGTGTGTGTGCAGGAACATATGTTTACTGAGGAGACAACTACAGATACTCCTCAGACATAATCAAACACCTTCTGAGATTGATTTTCCAGGTTTGAAAGCTTAGGACCATAGTCTCATGGAACAACTCGGTCAATTGTCCTAATATATAGCTCACAAAATTCATGTTCTGCATCCTAGTGAGGTGAGAAGTATCTGGGGTCTTAAGAGCTTATGAGAAGCTATCTAAGATACAACTATTGGTCTCTAGACATCAGGAGTAAAAGAATAAGAAGGTAATCAAAGTATCAGAGAAGAAACAAGTCTACAGGGCTGAGAGCCTACACAAGCCATAGCCTCATCTACCCTGAGGCCAGAATTACATGGTGCCCAGCTACCACCACCAACCATTCTGACCAAGACACAATAGATGGTCCTGGATAGAAAGGGGAAAAACGTAGAACAAAACTCAAAAACTTAAAAAAAAAAAAAAAAGACTAACTGACCAGTTGAGGTCAGAAGACTCCCTGAGACTATCACCCTGAGACACTCTTTAAACCTTGAACTGAAACTATCCTGAGATCACCTTTTAGCAAAGTAGAACAGTGGCACACAAAATAAAGGATATTACTAAAAAACCATCTATATGAGATCAAAAGGTCAATGTTTACTCTAAAGTAAATGAGCAGATAAGGGAGTAGGGAAACTAGAGTACTGGAAATGGAACAACCAGAACATGATAGACACATTGTGAAAAAGCATCACTAATGTCACTGAACAATTTATGTGAAAATTGTCAAATTTTTGTGTAACTTACAAAAACACAAAGTATTATTTAAAAAAAAAGAACTTGTATATTTTTTGTTCATTTTTAATATGTTATGTTATTTCTCATGGTTGACAATGGATATCAACTCTTGGACATCAAAAGTTATTTTAGAAATGTGTCATCAGTCTCTTTTTTTATGGCTAGAAATAGTTTTATGCATTTACTCAACATATATTTATCACATGCCTGTCATATGCCTGTGAGCCGTTTTAGGTGCTGAGGATAAAGATAGAAGAAAACATTAAGTCTCTGTCTTCATAACTTATCCTACAGCAGAAGAAACAACAAATAGTGTCATGTAATGTTAAGTATAGAAGAGAAAAATGAAGCAGGGAATTGGGGAACAGAGTGCCAGTGAGGAGGCAACGGAAGTGGTGGTGGCGTTATTTTTTACAGGGCTGTCAAGAAAGTTGGAGTTCCTGGGTGGTGTGAACAATTAAGTGCTAAACTACTAACCGGGAGGTTGGCAGTTTGCATCCACCCAGAGGTGCCTCAAAACAAAGTCCTGGCAATCCTCTTCCTCAAGAGCACAGCCACTGAAAACCCTACAAAGCACAGTTCTAGTATGATCCACATGGGGCCACCATGAGCTGGAATTGGCTCAACAGCAACTGGTCTTTGGTCAGGAAAGGTGATACGGTGAACTTGAACGGGGATAGAATGAAGTGAGACTGTGGAAAGAGGAGAGAATTCCAGGCAGAGGAAATAGCATATGCAAAGACACTCAGGTAGATGGAGTGTGAACATGTTAGGTGTATTTGAAGAAGAACAAAGAAGCCAATCTGGTCATAGCGGAGTGGGCGAGGAGTAGAGTGGTAGGTGATAAGGTCAGAGATGTAACCAGGCCAGACCACAGATGATCTCGAAGGCCATCGAAAGCGTAGACCATAGCTGGAGGTGGGAGGAGAGGGGAGTGGGTAGGAAGGACGGCCAGGTGGAGGCAGGAAGACCAGGTAGCTGGTGACCAAAATAAAGTAGATAAAAGATAATGGTAACCTGGACTCCAAGGAACCCTGGTCGTGTAGTGGTTAAGAGCTACAGCTGCTTAACCAAAAGGTCGGCAGTTCAAGTCCACCAGGTACTTCCTGGAAACTCTATGGGGCAGTTCTGCTCTGCCCTGCAGGGTCACTATGAGTCGAAATTGACGGCGGTGGGTTTAGTTTTTGGTTTTGAACTCTAGAAGCACTGATGAAGAAGGGGAAGTGGCTCTATCCTGGCTATTTTTTTAATTTGGAGCACACAGATTTGTTGATGGATTAGACGGGCATGTGCGAGAAAGAGAGGAGACAGATGCTGCCAGAGTCCTGGCCTGAGGAAGTAAAAGGAAGGAGCTGTCACTCTCTGAGATAGGAAGACTAAAGTAGAGCACATTTAGGGAGAAAATCAGGAATTGGTTCTTGATGTGTTAAACTGGAGACTCTTACAAGAAATCCAAATGGAGTTGTGGAATTAGATACTGAGTTGGAGTCCAGAGCAAAGGGCCAGGCTCAAGATACAATTTTGAGTGTCGGCATTTAAATTACATTTAAAGCCAAAAAATTGGATGAGATCATCAAAAACTGAATAGAGATGAGGTTCAAGGACCCTAAGGGAGACTGAAAAACGGTCTCCAGAGAGGTAAGAAGATAACTTAGGGAAAGTGGTATCCCAGAAGCTAGGAAAGATCGCATCTCAAGAGCAAGGGTGGTATAATCTGTGTCAAATATGTTTAATCAAGGGGACTAAAATAAGAATTGACCGTTGGATTTGGAGGTTTTCTGTAAGTTGTTGTTGTTAGGTGTCATCAAGTTGATTTTCAAGTCATAGTGACCCCATGTGACAGAGGAGTAGAACTGCCCCATAGGGTTTTCTAGGGAATAATCTTCACAGGAGCAGATCACCAGGTTTTTCTCCCACAGAGTCGCTGGATGGGTTCGAACCTCCAACCTCTTGGTTAGCAGCCAAGAACTTAATTATTGTGCCACCAGGGCTCCTATTTGTAAGTAGGGTGACCATACAACCTATTGCCCAAGTCAGAACAGTTTTAAGAGTGAAGGCAAAAGCTCTAAGAATTAAAATATGCCAGTACAACAGGCATCAACCAGGATCGATCTGAGCAAAACAAGACATATTATATCCTAGTTATTGGTGACCTTGACAAGGGCAGGGTTAAGGTTTTTTGGGTTTTGTTATTGTTGTGTTTTTTTTTTTTTTTTTGAGTGGTGATGAAAAAAACTCAAAAGCAATATGTTCAAGAGAAAAAGTGAGAGGAAGAAATGGAGACAGCTAGTAAAGATAACCCTTCTGAGGAGTTTCACCAAAAAGGGGAACAGAGAAAGGGACCAACAGTTCAAGGTTCAAGAAAGATGTGGGTTTTAGATGGGAGATAGCACCACATATTTATATGTTGATAGGAATATCTAGAAGAGGAGGTAGGTACCAGAGAGAGTAGCAACAACAGCTGGAGTGGTTTCCTGATTGGGCAAGAGGGGATGTAGAATCCAGTACACTGGAGGAAGGCTTGCCTTTGGTAGGAGCAGAGACATTTTATCTAAAGTACTAGAAGGGAAGGTAGACTGAGAAAAATGGTGGTGGAAGTTCTCTTCTGATTCTTTGTACTGTCTTGGTAAATATAGGGAGCAAGGCCAAAGATCCAGGCAAATAGAAAGCAGACTTCTTTGTTATAGACTCAGAACAGGACAAGCTAAGTCATCATTTCCACCCTGGTTTTATAACTCCTTTGGGACAGGTGTTCATATCAGCCCATTGGCAATGAGGTCTCCCTTGCCCCATCATGCCAGGGAAGAAGAGATGAGCCCTCCAGTCAGAGTGTTGCAGGAACATGGAGGGCAGTGGGGAAAACTGTTCAGTGGCTACTGACAAGGACACACCTTCTGGAAATGGGATCATTTATTTGAGGCAAGATAGAGAATAAATAATAGGGAATAACATCCTTGATTAGGCAAAAGGAAAGTGGATGCAGTGTTCTACAAAAAAGGCTCCTTTATGCAAAGACAATTCTTGACTGCACTGTGCTAAAAACAAAAAACCAAACCCATTGTTGTGGAATAGATTCCAACTCATCGTGGCTCTATAGGACAGAGTAGAACTGCTCTATAGGGTTTCCAATGCTGTAATATTTACGGGAGCAGACTGCTACATCTTTCTCCCGTGAGTGGCTGGTGGGTTTGAACTGGGCTTTCAGTAAGCAGCTAAGCGCTTAAACACTGTGCCACCATGACAACTTGCACTGTGCTAAAAAAAAAAAAAAAAAAAAAAAAAACTTTTTTTTTTTTCTAGGCCCTGGAAATTGTAAGAGAAAGACACAGTCCCTAGCCTCCGAGAGAGAGAAAGTAACTAGTAAATTTCTTGATCTTTTTGACGAAGAGGATTTTTGTTAAATGCTGTGTTGGGAGGAGGACCTTCCAGCAAAGGGAGTGTCCTGGGCGAAGGTTGGGATTCTGAAGCCGACAAGTCTGTACTCAGAACAAACACTCTTCCGCAGCAAGAAGCACACGCCACCTTGTTCTCTCCTCTTTGATCGCTTAACAGCTTCACACCAGCCTCCACATAGCACACACTGTGGGCAATCTTTCTCTAAGTTCTATGATGCATGACAGGAAATGGCAATTTCCCACAAGTACACTCCAGTCTTGTGTGACTTTGAAGACTCTTAGCACTTGACAATACATTTATTTTTAACATAAGTGCAGAGCCGTCTGCTTGTAACAGCTATCACCAAAATTCATTTATTCTTGACTGAGGCCAGACCCACCTCAGCAATCTACCCTGTTGAAGCTAACACACCACCTCAGGTTAGCTGGACACTGCTGACATCCAAAACGTTACCTGGGTTTTATATGCTGTGGCAAATCCCCAAGCAGGAGATGACTTTTGAGAATACCAGGAACATCTATCCAAGTCTTTAACTTCAGTGCCAGCTATACCCTCTAGTCTCTGCATTGACACTGAACCTTTCAAGACAGTCTGCCTTCCTTCCTTCTATCCTTCCAGATAATTAAAGCCCTGCAACCTTTTGAACATAGGATAAATGGTGCTGAAACATTGACAGGCTTGTGTACCCTTTAATAAAGCCCAATCCATCAAGGGAGGTCAACAAACTGCAAATAAACCCTCATATTTTATTGTTAGTTGTTGTCAGCTCTGATTCATGGTGACCTTATGTATAACACAAGCAAATGTTGTCTGGTCTTGTGCCATCTTCATGTCCATTGGTATGTTTGAGTCCTTTGTTGTGGCTACAGTATCAATCCATCTCACTGAGAATTTCCCTTGTTGTCTCTGATGCTCTATCAACCGTGATGCCCTTTATTCTAGTGATTGATCTTTCCTGAGATTATGTCCAAAGTAAGCAAGACAAAGTCTTGCCGTTCTCATTTGTAAGGAGTATTCTTGTTGTATACAGTTCGCAGTATATTCAATATGCTTTGCCAACATCACAGTTTGAATGCATCAATTCCTCTGTCTTCCTTTTTCATTGTCTATGTCTCACATGCATATGGGGCGATTGAAAAGACCATGGTCAGGCACATCTTAGTCACTTAAATGACATCTTCACTTTTTAAAACTTTTAAGAAGTCTTTTGCAGCAGATTTGCCCAGTACAAAATGTAATTTGATTTCTTGACTGCTGCTTCCATGGACTTTTATTATTTATCCAAATAGAATGAAATCCTTGAGAACTTCAATTTCTTCTTCATTTATCATAATCTTCTTTATCAGACCAGTTGTGAAAATTTTCATTTTGTTCTCATTCAGATGTAACCCATACTGAGGGTGTTACTGCTTATCACAGGTAAGTCTTCCTCCAATTCTGATGCCACATTCTTCTTCATATAGTCCAGCTCTGTGGGTTTATTATACAGTGTACAGATTGAATAAATAAGGTTGAAAGGGTACAACCCTGTTGCACACCTTTTCCAGTTTGGAACCATGCAGCATACCCTTGTTCTGTACAAACAATTCATGTACAAGTGTTCCGAAATTCTCATTCTTTGTAATGTTATCCAATCAAAACAATAATTTGTAATGGTTCACACAGTCAAATACCCTTGTATAATCAATAAAGCACAGGTAAACATCTTTCTGGCATTCTCTGCTTTCAGCCAAGATCCATCTAATATCAGCAATATCTCTGTCCCACATCCTCTTCTGAATCCAGTTTGAACTTGTGGCAGTCCCCTGTCCGTATATGGTTGCAGCTGCTTTTTAAAATTACTTTCAGCAAAAATTGGCTAGCGTGTGATATTAATTATATTGTTCAATAATTTTTTTAATGTTACGATTTACTTTTTCTTTTTCCTGTTCCTTGCAGATATTTGCCACCTCGTCTTTTCTTTTTATTGTGCTTTAAGTGAAAGTTTACCAATCAATTCAGTCTTTCATACAAAACCTTATATACACCTTGCTATATACTCCTAGTTGCTCTCCCCCTAATGAGGCAGCATACTCCTTCTCTCCACCCTGTGTTTCCATGTCCATTCAGCCAGCTTCTGTCCCCCTCGGCCTTCGCATCTCCCCGCCAGACAGGAGCTACACACATAGTCTCGTGTGTCTACTTCATCCAAGAAGCCCACTCCTTACCAGTATCATTTTCTGTCTTGTAGTCCAGTCCAATCCCTGTCTGAACTTCGAAATCCTGTCTGGCTTCGAAAATGGTTCCTGTCTTGGGCTAATGGAAGGTCTGAGGACTATGACCTCCGGGGTCCCTCCAGTCTCAGTCAGACCATTAAGTCTGGTCTTTTTAAGAGAATTTGAGGTCAGCATCCCACTGCTCTCCTGCTCCTTCAGGGATTCTCTGTTGTGCTCCCTGTCAGGGCAGTCATCGGTTGTAGCCGGGCACCATCTAGTTCTTCTGGTCTCAGGCTGATGTAGTCTTTGATTTATGTGGCCCATTCTTACACTTAGGCTCGTACTTACCTTGTGTCTTTGGTGTTCTTCATTCTCCTTTGCTCCAGGTGGGTTGAGACCAATTGTTGCACCTTAGATGGCCGCTTGCTAGTGTTTAAGACCCCAGAAGCCACTCTCCAAAATCAGATGCAGAATGTTTTCTTAATAGTTTTTATTATGCCAATTGACCTAGATGTCCCCTGAAACCATGGCCCCCAAACCCCCACCCCTGCTACTCTGGCCTTGGAAGCATTGCATTTATTCAGGAAACTTCTTTGCTTTTGGTATAGTCCAGTTGTGCTGACCCCTCCTGTATTGTGTGTCCTCCATCCCTTCACCTAAATTAGTTCTTGTCTACTCTCTAATTAGTGAATACCACTCTCCCTCCCTCTCTCCCTCCCTCCTCTCGTAACCATCAAAAAATATTTTCTTCTCTCTTTAAACTATTTCTTGAGTTCTTATAATAGTGGTCTCATACAATATTAGTCCTTTTGCAACTGACTAATTTCACTCAGCATAATGCCTTCTAGGTTCCTCCATGTTATGAAATGTTTCACGGATTCATTGTTGTTCTTTATCGATGCATAGTATTCTATTTTGTGAATATACCATAATTTATTTATCCATTCATCCACTGATGGGCACCTTGGTTGCTTCCATCTTTTTGCTATTGTAAACAGTGCTGCAATGAACATGGGTGTGCATATATCTGTTCGTGTAAAGGCTCTTACTTCTCTAGCATATATTCCAAGGAGTAGGATTGCTGGATAGTATGGTAGTTCTATTTCCAGCTTTTTAAGGAAGTGCCAAATTGATTTCCAAAGTGGTTGTACCATTTTACATTCCCACCAGCACTGTATGAGTGTTCCAGTCTCTCCACAACCTCTCTAACATTTATTATTCTGAGTTTTTAGGATTAATGCCAGCCTTGTTGGAGTGAGATGGAATCCCATCGCAGTTTTGATTTACGTTTCACTACTGGCTAATGATCGTGAGCTTTTCCTCCTGTATCTGTTAGCTACCTGAATGTCTTCTTCAGTGAAGTGCCTGTTCATATCTTTTGCCCATTTTTTTAATTGGGTTATTTGTCTATTGGTTGTTGAGTTTTTGCAGTAAGTAACATGTAGATTTTAGAGATCAGCTGCTGATCGGAGATGTCATAGCTAAAAACTTTTTCACAATCTGTAGGTAATCTTTTTACTCTCTTGGTGAACTCCTTGGATGAGCGTAGGTGTTTGACTTTTAGGAGCTCACAGTTACCTAATTTCTTTTTTGTTTTTGTTTTTTCAGTTATCTAATTTCTCTTTTGCTGTTTTTACAGTTCTAGTAATGTTTTGTATACTGTTTATGCCATGTATTAGGGCTATTAGCATTGTTCCTATTTTTTCTTCCATGTACTTTATCGTTTTAGATTTTATGTTTAGGTCTTTGGCCCATTTTAAGTTAGTTTTTGTGCGTGGTGTGAGGTATGGGTCTTGTTTCATTTTTTTGCAGATGGATAGTCAGTTATGCCAGCACCATTTGCTAAAGAGACTGTCTTTTCCCCATTTAACAGACTTTGGGCCTTGGTCAAATATCAGTCGCTCATATGTGGATGGATTTATGTCTGAATTCTCAAGTCTGTTCCATTGATCTATGTTGTTGTTGTACCAGTACCAGGCTCTTTTGACTACCATGGCAGTATAATATGTTCTAAAGTCAGGCAGTGTGAGACTTCCCACTTTGTTCTTCTTTTTCAGTAATGCTTTACTTATCCAGGACCTCTTTCCCTTCCATATGAAGTTGGTGATTTGTTTCTCCATCTCACTAAAAAATGTCACTGGTATTTGGATCGTGATTGTATTGTATCTATAGATTGTTTGGGGCAGAATAGACATTTTTGCAATGTTGAGTCTTCCTATCCATGAGCAAGGTATGTTTTTCCACTTATGATGGTCTCTTTTGGTTTCTTGCAGTAGTGTCTTGTAATTTTCTTTGTATAGGTCTTTTATGTAGGTCTTTTATGTCTCTAGTGAGATTTATTCCTAAGTACTTTATCTTCTTAGGGGCTACCATAAATGGTATTGATTTGGTGATTTCCTCTTCGTCGCTCTCGTTTTTGATGTAGAGGACTCCAACTGATTTCTGTATGTTTATTTCATATCCTGAAACTCTGCTGAGCTCTTTTATTAGTTTCAGTAGTTTTCTTAAGGATTCTTTAGGTTTTTCTGTGTGTAAGATCATGTCATTTGCCGAAAGAGATACTTTTACTTCTTCTTTGTCAATTTGGATGCTCTTTATTTCTTTATCTAGCCTTATAGCTCTGGCTAGGACCTCCAGCACAATGTTGAATAAGAGTGGTGATAAAGGGCATCTTTGTCTGGTTCCTGTTCTCAATGGGAATGGTTTCAATCTCTCTCCATTTAGGATGATGTTGGCTGTTGGCTTTGTATAAATGCCCTTTATAATGTTTAGGGATATTCCTTCTATTCCTATTTTGCTGACAGTTTTTATCATGAATGGGTTTGGGACTTTGTCAAATGCCTTTTCTGAATCAATTGATAAGATCATGCGGTTCTTGTCTATTGTTTTATGTGATGGATTACGCTCACTGTTTTTCTAATGTTGAACCATCCCTGCATACCTGGTATGAATCCCACTTGGTCATGGTGAATTATTTTTTTGATATGTTGTTGAATTCTATTAGCTAGAATTTTATTGAGGATTTTTGTGTCTAAGTTCATGAGAGATATTGACCTGGAATTTTCTTTTTTTGTGGAGTCTTCACCTGAGTTTGGTACGAGGGCTATGCTGGATTTATTGAATGAGTTTGGGGGTATTCCATCCTTTTCTATGTTCTGAAATACCTTTAGTAGTAATGGTGTTAACTCTTCTCTGAAAGTTTGGTAGAATTCTCCAGTGAAGCCGTCAGGGCCAGGGGTTTTCTTCATTGGGAGTCTTTTGATTACTTTTTCAATCTCTTCTTTTGTTATACGTTATTTAATTGTCCTGTCTCTGTTTGTGTTTCTAGAAATTTGTCCATTTCCTCTAGGTTTTCAAATTTGTTAGAGTACAACTTTTCATAGCACTCTTTTATGATTCTTTTCATTTCAGTTGGGTCTGCTGTAATATCACCCATCTCATTTCTTATTCGGGTTATTTGCTTCATCTCCTGTTTTCCTTTTGTCAGTCTGGCCAATGGTTTATTGATTTTGTTAATTTTTTCAAAGCTTTCAGTCTTGTTAACTCTTTCAATTGTTTTTCTGATTTCTATTTCATTTAATTCTGTTCTAATTTTTATTATTTGCTTTCTTCTAGTGCCTGAGGGTTTCTTTTGTTGCTCTCTTTCTACTTGTTCAAGTTGTAGGGATAATTCTTTGATTTTGGCCCTTTCTTCATTTTGGATGTGTGCATTTCTTGCTATTAATTGACCTCTGAGCACTGCTTTCACTGTGTCCCAAAGGTTCTGACAGGAAGTGTTTTCATTCTCATTTTCTATGAATTTCTTTATTATACCCTTGGTATCTTCTATAACCCAGTCTTTTTTGAGCAGGGTATTGTTCAGTTTCCAAGTGTTTGATTTCTTATCCCTGCTTTTTCTGTTATTGGCTTCTATTTTATGGCCTTATGGGTCAGAGAAGATGCTTTGTAATATTTCAATGTTTTGGATTCTGTTAAGGCCTAATATGTGGTCTATTCTAGAGAATGTTCCATGTGCACTAGAAAAGAAAGTATACTTGTAGGCTGTTGGGTGGAGTGTTCTGTATATATCTCTGAGGTCAAGTTGGTTAATTGGGGCATTTAGATCTTCCATGTCTTTACTGAGCCTCTTTCTGGATGTTCTCTCCTTCACCGAAAGTGGTGTGTTGAAGTCTCCTACTATTATTGTGGAGCTGTCTATCTCACTTTTCAACGTTTTTTGTATTTTGAAGCCCTGTCATTGGGTGCATAGATATTTAATATGGTAATATTCTCCTGGTATACTGTCCTTTTAATCATTATATAGTGTCTTCCTTATCCTTTGTTGTAGATTTAAGTTTGAAGTTTGTTTCGTCAGAAATTAGTATAGCCACTCCTGCTCTTTTTTGATTGTTGTTTGCTTATATTTTTTTCTATCCTTTGAATTTTAGTTTGTCTCTTTAAGTCTAAGGTGCATCTCTTGTAGGCAGCATATAGCCAGATCGTGTTTTTTTTTTTTTAATCCATTCTGCAACTCTGTCTCTTTATTGCTGCATTTAGTCCATTTACATTCTGTGTGATTATAGATAGGCATGAGTTTAGTGCTGCCATTTTGATGTCTTTTTTGTGTGTGTTGCTGATAGTTTCCTTTTTCCACTTACTTTTTGTGCTAAGTTTTTCTTTGTAAGTGGTGTGTTCCTCTTTTTCATTGTGGTTGAATTTGTTTTTGCTGAGTCTTTATGTTTATGTTGTTCTTTATTTTGAAGTGTAGGATTGTTAGTCTTCTTTGTTGTTACCTTGATATTTACCCCTTTTTTTCTAAATTTAAATCTAACTTGTATCTCCCTATACCTCCTTGATTTCCTTTCCATATGGAAGCTCTATGCCTACTTTATTTAATCCCCCTTATTGATTATTGTCATCTTTTACATAATGTTTTTTCTTATTGATTATTGTCATCTTTTACATAATGATATCACTGATTCCCTGTTTTGAGGGTTTTTTTAATCTTGATTTATTTTTATGATTTCCCTATCTGAGTTGATATCTGGTTGCTCTGTTCTGTGTCCTAGTGTTGGGTTGATATCTGATATTATTGATTTTCTATCCAGAGAACTCCCTTAGTATTTCTTGTAGTTTTGGTTTGGTTTTTGCAAATTCCCTAAGCTTCTATTTATCTGTAAATGTCTTAATTTTGCTTTCATATTTGAGAGACAGTTTTGCTGGATATATGATTCTTGGCTGGCAATTTTTTTCCTTCAATGCTTTATATGTGTCATCCCATTCCCTTCTTGCCTGCATGGTTTCTGCTGAGTAGTCCAAACTTATACTTATTGATTCTCCTTTGTAGGTGAGTTTTCACTTATCCCTGGCTGCTCTTAAAATTTTCTCTTTATCTTTGGTTTTGGCAAGTTTGATGATAACATGTCTTGGTGACTTTCTTTTGGGATCTGCCTTGTATAGGGTTCGATGAGCATCTTGGATAGATATCCTTTCATCTTTCACAACATCAGGGAAGTTTTCTGCCAACAAATCTTCAACAATTCTCTCTGTATTTTCTGTTATACCTCCCTGTTCTGGTATTCCAATTGCTCTCAAGTTATTCTTCTTGGTAGAGTCCCACATGATTCTTAAGGTTTCTTCATTTTTTTTTAATTCTTTTATCTGAGTTTTCTTCTTATATATTGGTGCCAAATGATTTATCTTCAATCTCACAAATCCTGCATTCCAGTTCCTCAATTCTGCTCCTCTGACTTTCTATTGAGTTGTCTAATTACGTAATTTTGTTGTTAATCTTCTGAATTTCTGAATGCTGTCTCTCTGTGGATTCTTGCAGCTTATTATACTTTTCATTATTTTCTTGAATAATCTTTTTAATTTCTTCAACTGCTTTATCTGTGTGTTCCTCGGCTTTTTCTGTTTTTTGCCTGATCTCATTCCTGATGTCTTGAAGAGTTCTGTATATTAATCTTTTGTATTCTACTTCTGGTAATTCCAGGGATACATCTTCATCTGGGAGAATCCTTGATTCTCTGTTTTGGGAGTTTGTTGAAGCAATCATAGCTTGCCTCTTTATGTGATTTGATATCGACTGTTGTCTCCAACCCATCTATAAGTTATTGTATTAATTTACTTTATGTTTGTTCACTGTGTCCTAGTTTCTTGCTTTGTTTTGCTTTGATACAGCCAAATAGGCTACTAGAGTGAGCTAAATTGGTTATCGGGGCCTTTGAAACACTAATATCCTGTTACCAGATGGCTAGAGCTGTTACCAGGTATATGAGCCTAGGAGTCCAATCACTCTTCTTGTATAGCTTCAGCTCAGGTCGCCTGATAGTCACCTAGTGTGTGGTGTAGCCTCTCACCAACTATCTTAGAGGAGCAGTGGTGATTGGTGTATGCATTGGTTTCTGGTAGCAGCAGGGGGTCATACTCTGAGGAAGGCAGGGAGCTGACAACCTTTCCCCAAGTGTCAGTGAGGAAGGAGCGTCTCTGTTCTTTAGAGTGCTCTGGTGTGTAGGCTCTGTAGCTGTACCTTAGGCACCCAGTGCTTATACCTGTAAGGAGTGGTAGGCACCACTATCCTTTCGCGGGTGGCTAGGTGGCATGGATGGAGCTTCCAGTCCTCAGGCCCCTGCTGTAGGTGGGTGAAGGCCTTGTTTAATTGGCAGAGCAGTATCAGACCTCTAAAACCTGCCTCTCCAGCACACAGCTGAAACAGTTACAGTCAGACCTCAAACAGATTTGCCCTTGCAATATAATAGCCACCTGGATCCATCCAGGGGTGAGAGACAAAGTCTGTGTATCACTTACACCTGGACTGGAGCCCCTTCTGCTCTGAGCTACCAGATTAGGGGAGTCTGCAGAGTATTTTCCCCCGTTTGTTAATTTGTTCCTTCTCCCAGGTCAGGAGAATGGCTCAGGAAGCACAGCAGGTTCTATCTCAGGCCCAGGGAAATCAACTGTTAATGAAGCCAGCTGGGGCAGAGGAGGGTGGGATCAGATAGATAGGAGAGAGTTCTTTCAAAAGAAGGAGCTATTAGATCTGCATGTGGTTTATTAGACAAAATCACTTATCTTATGTCAAGAGTGCTGTTTTATCTCAGATTCCAGAGGCATGTGTAGCCTGTGTGCTGGCTGGGTCTCCATTGAGGGTTAGGGCTGCATCCCATGCCTGCCTTCTTTCGCTGAAGCAGCCGTATACTAAACTCCACCACCACTCCTGCAGCCATCACACCAGGAGGTTGGGGTGCTGGCACTTCAGTTGCCTTTTGCTGATGCAGCCGCTTCCTAAATGCTGCAGCCAGCCCGGTTGTAGACACGCCACAGGGTCAGAGGTGTGCCACTCTGCTTGCCTTTTTTCACCAAGGAATCATAGCTGAGATGCTGCATGCACTCGGCAACTCATCACTGCTTCTGCACCATCTCTCCCTCCCCCATCACTCAGACCAATTCCTTAATTTTGCCTTTGATGTTCAGGGTTTCTAGCTTGTCATATATATAATCGATTCATTGTTTTTTTCAGGTCTTTGTTGTAAGTGGGATCAACAGAAGCTTCTGGCTAGTTCGCCATCTTGGCCCTGCCTCTGTTCAATAATTTCTACGTTCCATTTGATCTCCTTTCTTTGGAATGGACAAGAATATGGATTTCTTCCAGTCAGTTGGCCAGGTAGCTAGAGCTATAGTCCAAATTTCTTGACATAGATGTATAAAGCACCTCCAATGATGCGTCTTTTTGTTGAAGCATCTCAATTGGTATTCCTTCAATTCTTGGAGCCCTGTTTTTCACCAATGGCTTAAGTGCAGCTTGAACTTCTTTCTTCATTACTAGTGAAATGGTTGAACTTCAGCCAATTCTTTTTGGTACAGTGACTTTGTATTCCTTTCATCTTCTTTTGATGCTTCCTGTGTCACTCAATTTTTGGAATTGAAAGAGGTCTTCAGGTTGGAAGGCAGTTAAAATATGACTGAGGAAGAGCTTCCTTCTCAAAGTAGAGTCAACCTTAATGAAGCAGATAGAGTAAAGCCTTTGTGACCTTCATTTGCTAATGTGGCATGACTCAAAATGAGAAGTCACAGCTGCAAACATTCATTAGCCCTCATATAGACCAGTGGAAATTGAGTCCCCAAAATCTATGGCTCTATCAGTTGAGAATCTGAAAAGAAGCTATTTTTAGCTGAAGCGACAACTAGAAGACAAGGCTAACTCTGAGGGTAAGTGGCTTAAAGTTTTGCAAGTGTCTATGATAAAGTAGCAGGAATTCCCAGACTTTTCTAAACATCTTAAACTAGACCAGAAAAGCTTCCTGAAAATAAATGATGCCACATTTTCCTATGTCGGCACAGAATCAGAGTTAATACCAGAAACTTGCTGACCTATAAGCAATTTCCATTTCTTAGTAATGTCTTTGATAGTCAATCAAATTAAAACCTTCCATGTCCTCTCCTGAGCTCTGGAGCCACATGGTGGTTAGGAGAGTGGACATCAGAGATAGCCTGCCTGAGTTCACATCTTAAGTTCACCATTTCCTGGCTTTCTAACTCTATGCAAATCTCTATCTCAGCTCTCTGTCCCTTCATTTTCTCATCTTTAAAATAGGAGTAAAAGCAGAATGTACTCCATAAGGGGGTTGAAGGTATGCCTTAGGCTGTGAACACGGGAATCACGGAGTAAATGTTAGCTCCTATCATTATTGCTTGTTTTGTCCTAAGTTCATTCAACATCTATACCTCAAACTCAAGCACAAAAGCCAACAGCAGAGCTGGAATATAATTCTCAAAACTAAGCTCATGTCTAAGATTAACCCACTAAAAAACTCACAGCTTAATGAGTTGTCTACTCAAAAAGACATTTAAGCACTCTCTTGTGAAATAAAAAACCTTTGTTCAAGTTAATAGAATTCATGATATCAGCTGAAAGATGTGACAGAGTCTTTATTAGCAATGGGAGCCTTCTCCATGTCCTTAAAATTATACTAACTCCTTAATGGAATAGAAAAATACCCGTCCTGCCTTTCCCTTCTAAACCAGAAAAGCAGATGCCAACTTCAGCTCTGCTGCTGGCTTTTGGACTACGATGCATTCCCTGTGGTACCCAGCAGCAGCTTTAAAAACCATTTTTTTTTATAATTTATTTTGTTGTTGTTTTCACTGAAAATATACACAGCAAAACATACACTAATTCAACAATTTCTATATGTACACTTCAGTGACATTGATTACATTTTTCAAATTATACAACCATTCTCACCCTCATTTTCAGAATTATTTTTCCGCCGTTAACATAAACTCACTGCCCCCTAAGCTTTCTATCTAATCTTTTGAGCTGCTGTTGTCAATTTGATCTCACATATGGTTTTTTAAAAGCACAATGCTCAAGGCAGACATTCTTTACTAATTAAGCTAACTTTTGGTGGGTTTTTTTTTTTTTTTGGTTTTTTATTGGTGGTGCAATGACTAAGCACTAGGCTGTCAACCAAAAGGTTGGGGGATCAAACCCACCCAGTGGCCTGGTGGGAGAAAGACCTATCAATCTGTTCCTGCAAATATTACAGCCTAAAAAACCCCACTTTTTTTTTTTAAAAAAAAAAAAAACCCACAGAGCAGTTCTACTCTGTTACATGGGGTCGCTATGAGTTGAAATCAATTTGACAGCACCTAAAAAAAAAATTTTTTTTTTTTTTATGACAACACCGTTTGGTTGAAAGAAGACTTCAAGGGGTATTTTTGGTTTAATGTTTAAAAATTATCTCAGATCTATACTGACACGTTCTTACAATGCATACTCTTTATATATATATATATTACCGCCTGTGCTTAGGTCTCAGCTTTTCATTTCAGGCAAACCCTGATGAGATTTTCCTGAATTTTGCCTGAGAAATATCATAATGTTTACAGGCATCTTCTACATAGAACAGAGTTCATCTTTTGCATGGTGATTTCACCAGTTTAATTCTCAGAGTTCGAGAAGCCTCTCAGCTCCCACTTACTACCCATTTCTTCCTCTCTAGTTGCACTTGAGCTCTTCCTACTTTGGACTCCCCTGGCGCTCCCCCCATAGCACTTTTTCCTCTTTTGTGCCACTGAGTGCTTTCTTTTTTGTGCTGCAGATATTTGAAGCTATATTTCTATTAGGCTTTTACCTTCTGGAAAGCAAAGAAAATAGCTAGCACGTTTATAACCCCCAATACTCATGGTCACTGAGTTGATTCTGACTAATACCGACCCTATAGGACACAGCAGAACTGCCCCATAGAGTTTCCTGAGCTGTAAATCTTTACAGAAGTAGAGTGTCACATTTTTTTCAAACTACCAACCTTTCAGTTAGCAGCCAAGCACTTAACCACTGTACCACCGGGCTCCTTAGCAACCCTTGTAGTACCTACCAAAGAGCCTGGGTGGCACAAGCAGTTTACTATCAGCTGTTAATCGAAAGGTTGGTGGTTCAAACCCACCCATCAGTTCCTCAGAGAAAGGCATGGTGAACTGCTCCTGTAATGTTTACAGCCAAGTAAACCCTATGGAGCAGTTCTACTCTGTAATACATGGGGTTGCCATGAGTTGGAATCAACTTGATGGCAATGAGTTATAGTACTAACCACTATGCTTCTGCTAAATTTGTGTAAATGTGATTTGACTTACTGAACTAACAGAAGCTGATCCATAGAGTGTTATTATTAACCAACACACACTTATTTAGTGTTTGCTCTGTGTTGGGTGCTGTTTAGAGTGATTAAAAGTGTTACCTCATTCGAGTCTCATAACCACCCTATGGGGGTAAATACAATGTTCTAAAATGCCAAAGGCCAGGTTCTAGCTAACCCATCATCCATTAACTAGCTGAGTGCCCGTGGAAGGGCAAGTTGACCTCTCTGGGCATCAGCTTATTGGTCTGTAAAATAAAAGGTCTTGGAATAGATGACTGACAGTCTTGGTGCTGTGAGGCCCGGATCCTGCAATGTTCAGCGTCTGTGATTTTACTGATGCTCCCTCCTCCTAACTGATGACAGCTTCTAATTCTTTGAAATCTGTCTGAAAAGGAATGGGAAATCAATGTACAGGGTCGGGGGGGTGGATTTGATACCACCACTTGGGGCAAATCTCAGACCTCAGGCTTCCCTGTTTGTGAAAAAGAATAATGCCCACCCTGCGTTCCTCAACCTAGTGGTAAGGATTGAACAAGTTATTTTATTTGTAGTCTTTATAACTGATAGCATGGACAAGTCACTCCTAATTGTCATGTCCCCTGTGACCCCTTTGTTCCTCTCCTATGACTCACTCAACACTGCACCTGTGCTGTCTGCGTACATCGTTCCACTACTGGCCAGCATACCACCTGAAGACAGGGCCCGTGGCCAAAGCATTGCATCACCTCCTTGAAGCACTTACCTCAGCCTCTGATACCAAGTAAGTGCACAATGAACGTTTGTTTAATGAGCCCATTCGTACAACAAATAATTGTTAAACTGTGACAGGTTGTGCTTTGGAGGCTGAGATACAGTGGTGAACAGGTCAGATAACAATCCCTGCTTTTATAAAACATGATGGTCTAGTAGGGCAACAGACATGGAACAGATACATAGACAATTCATTACAGCAGTAAGTGCTAAGAAGGAAAACTACAACTGTTAATAGTGTGTGTGTAACTGGGATATTTGATTTCCCTGAGGGGTCAGGGACACCTTCTTGAAGAATTGACAGTGGAGCTGTGATCTATCAAAGTAACCTTATCTGAGTTAGTGTTTATCAGACCTAAAACCTGGAGTAAATGCATGCTGACTCTCACCTTCTAGTCAGCTGAGTAGATTCCGTTCATTCCTTCAGTCTACAGCCCAAGTCAAATTATGCATATGTGGTTTGAGAATGTACCCCCTTTTCCCCTGTAACCTTGATGTGCATCAGACTCCTTCAACAAATAATGACAGGTCACGGGCTGCTTCTTGCCTAGCCTAACACTAAGTCAAAGGCCCAGCTTCCTCCTCTCTCCCCACCATCCAGCAGCAGCTGCCCTGTCATCTTTCTCCCACCAAATCATCTCATACCCCTAGATCATACTTCTCCTTTGCTCTCCCAGCCCACATTTCCTACTTCCCATTTCCTCAGCTATAAGCACCAACACATCATGAGTTATCCTCCCTCACAGGAGTTTGGACTTTCACCCTCTGCTCTTTTATAGCACCCATCATCATGTATCCCTGAAAGTCCCTGGGAGTCACAAATGGTTCATCATTCAGCTGCTAACCAAAAGGTTGTAAGTTTGAGTCCACCTGGAAGCTCCTCAGAAGACCTGAAAACCTTATGGAGCACAGTTTTACACTGACACATGATGGGTCGCCATGAGTCAGAACCCACTCGATGGCAACTGGTTAGCACGTACCCCTAGTCATATTCTACACCCCACGCAGACACCTAATGAGAAAAACTGACTCTCATTCCATTGCAGTGGTTTCTCTGTCTACATTTTTTTTAATGAATGGATACATCCTGTGCACCCCATCCCAGGCCTGTTTCTTCACAGAGTTTAAGATTCTGTTTCTCCTTGTTAGCATGATGGAAGCCAGGCCTGAGAACCAGGACCCACGAGTCCAGGTGAGACCACACAGCAGGCCTGCCATCAGGCCCAGCTCTCCTAGCTCTGCTCAGCAGAGCCCACATGGCCCTCAGAAGCTCAGAAGCTGCTCTGGAAAGAAGTTGTGGTATTTACCCTTTCTCTGATTATAATGACACTTGAAATGTAGACTTTCCCCGGCAATGATTCAACTCTACTATACCCCTCTGGGGGAGGGGATTGGGTTATTTTAAGAGCTTGATCAGTTTATTCCTTGGGTTCTGAGCCATGTAAAAACCAATGAGATTGCTCTTCAGAGTCAAAATAGGAGCTTGGGGCTGAGTTTCTAGAACCTTTACGTAAGTATAATGCAGCAGAAAAGAAAATTTAAATTATATCTACCCAAAACAATATGTCCTTGAGTAGGTCAGATGTAAAGTAAAAACAAAAATATCATGAAAACTTCAAAATTAGGTACAATGTATGATTTATAGACAGGGTGGATTATGCAATAGGCAAGGTAAACATAGTGCTTACCTTGGTTACTAGATCATCTGTAGTGAACATTTCACATCTTTGATGTGGTAAAAGCCATGTGAAATTGTTCAGTACAGATTAATAAGTAAGCACAAATAAGTCCATGCTTATCTTACTTACTGGGTCATCTGCCTGTGTCAGGGATGATAAATTTGAAAAGGGGCTTTGATTCTGTAGGAAGGTACTGTGTGGGGTTGGGAGAGAGACAGACGCCAGCCATACCTAGAAGCAGAATCTTTGATGTGTGAAAACATGTGAAATTGTTCACTATGGATGGTAGTACTTACCTTGCCTATTGGATAGCCTGCCCCTGTTTACAGCGACCAATATATGGTTACTAAAATATAGCGGGTTCTCAACAAATTCCTACTGATTGATGAATTGGAGATAAAAGGAAAGCTCTATGAAGAATTGCCCATGGAGCAGCATTTCTCTGAGGAAGGGAGACCCACAAAAGTGGTAGCTGGCTGTTCTGGGAGTCCTCAGATGCACATTTATTCACCTAGGACCATGGGGGACACTGTCTACCTCAAGTGCCCCTGCTAATGTAGAACCCAGCCAAGGGAAGATGATAGGGTAAGGGGTCAATGTGGACTTCCGCTAAGTGGGGGCTAGGAAGGGATTGAAGGGGAGAAGACTGCTAAACCCCGCTCTCAGGAATAAAAGTAGATGACAGAATTCCAGAAGGGCTACCAGTTAGCATATTAGAAAGGAAAAACCTGACACTGATAATAACTGTGTGAGATTCCAGAGGTAACCCACTCCAGTCGTGAAGGTGTAGGGCTTAGCAAGCCAATCAGCTCCTTGAAAGGGTATAACAAAATGGCCTGGAGATAAAACAGACTGAAGCATGTACAATTGTACCGAGGACTATTTTACTGCCCAGAGAGACACATAGATCAGCAACAAGCTCTGGGCTGAGACTATGTTCAACGCCATGTATAGTGCATGTTGGTGAAGGTCAATATTATCTGAACATCTGTCACCAGAATCCCTTTAGACATGGAAGCATCTTTGGGGAATTGCTGGGGAGGAATGTGAGACCCCAAGTTTATCAGCAGTTACAGCAAACAAATCAAAGGAGAAAAAAAAAAAAAAAACAGGAAGCCGGGGAGAGAGGATGGCCAAGTAACAGGGCAGACGGTTCAAGGCCTATTGACAACAAAGGCATTTCATAATGACTATGAAGTTTATTGTGTTGCCTAAAGAACACCACACCTCTTTGCCTTCTCTCCATAGTCAGGCTGGCCAGTGTGGAAAAGCAACTGTACACAAAAGATTACCCATAAACCGAACTAATTCAGTGGCAGCAGAAGCTCAGAGCTAGAGATAACTATGAAACATGAGTCCCTCATGAAATTGCAGAACTCTTAGGAAAAGTATTGGACTTGCACACAAGATGGTTTTTAGGTGAATCATATCTGACTATTCAAAGGTAAGAAAATCAGAGTAAACATCTGGGATTCACATCTATTCTGAGCACACTGGGAGCAACCACTCCACTGCCTAGACCATTTCCTTCCTTAGGACAGCCACCTGAAAACTCCTGTGTATCTTCTGGGTTTAAGGTGCAAACAAGGGCTCTGAATTCATTTGGGGGAGTGTTTCCCCAGTCAGATTGACAAAAAGACTACATCTACTCAGAGCCTCTGACTCCATGATATCCAAAGCCAATGTGCACAGCATGACTGACCCTGCAAGGGGCTTCTGTAAGGCTAGTCACATGGAAACTGTGACAAACGATCCTAAGATCCCTTGCAGTCCACTCTGACCACCCTAGGGGCCACCCATGTGTGACAGCACCAAGGCAGCCTCATTGCCACAGTGCCTTTGTGGGGGGAACTTAGGCAAGTCCCCCCGAAGTTGCTCTGGAGAAGGAATTCAGAGTGGCACATATCGTCAGAGCCACATGCATAGCCTTCCTCCACAGGAACCTTCTCTGTGCCCTAGAACAAGGCAAAGAAAAAAAAAAAAAAAAACACTGGTTCCCTCTCCACTTGTCAACGTGACTTCTTTTGGGGCCATTTCTAACTAGAAATGACTAGGGTCTCCTTACACACTAGTCACATATATAGTGCCTTATCGCTGCTTTACAGGACGTTATTGCACATAGACTAATTTATCTGATAGGTTCATAGGCAGAACCTTTAGAATGGCATTTCAGCATCACCAACACAGTAGAGCAGATTGCCCAGGTACGTGGCTTTGGGGTGAGATTAAATGTCTGGAATTCACTTTCTAACACTTTGTATTCTCCAAAACCAGGACAACAAGAGATACTAGGCAGCAGTAAAGAGAAATACGCAGGCCTCAGGTGTCTCTGTCCTAGAGTAAGTTGCCGACATTGAACCATCTACCTGGAAAGTCCATTGTCGGACAGCCACCTGTCCAGGCAAGAATGTGTAAGTCCAAGCTGACGAAAATTTTACTTCATCTACTCAATTTATTGAAACAAATGTGAGTGATCCAAGGCAAGAGCAGAAGCGGCCAAGGCCTTCCAGCTACCCAACAGCATGCCAAACATTCATCTGGATCAGACTCTTGTTATGAATTGAATTGTGTCTCCCAAAAATAAGTGTTATAAATCCTAACCCCTATACCTGTGGTTATAATCCCATTTGGGAATGAATTTTCTTTGCTATGCTAATGAGATAGTATTAGTGTAGAGTGTGTCTTAAATCAACCTCTTTTGAGATATAAGAGATTGAACAAGCAAGTCAGCAAGCAGAGATGGGGGAAGAGAGATGCCACACCACACAAGAAACAAGGACCTTCCCCAGAGCCAACAGATAGGGAAAGCCTTCCACAAAAGCCGGCACCTGAATTTAGACTTCTAGCCTCCCAAACTGTGAAAATATCTTTGCTTCTTACAGGCACCCAATAGTGGTATTTTTTGTTATAGCAGCACTAGGTAACAAGACATTTCTTCAGATTCAGATTCTTCCTTGAGGCAGAGATGCTAAGTGGACACAAAGAATCAGGGCTTTGGAGCTAGAAAGCCCGTTGTTTTGTAGAATAGGAAACTGAGGCCAAGGCCTTTCAGATGACGTGCACGACATCATAGGCTCATAAAGACAGAATCAAAACTCACACCCAGGTCTTCGGATTCAAGTCTAATGACCGTTCAACAGACTCATGCTGCTGTGGAATAGCCAGAAAGAAATGGAAAAAACTCTCCCAGTTTCCAAATAATATATTTGATATAAAATTGCGTTTCATATAAACCTTGCAAGGCAAGGTTGTCATTTTTATCTCGGGTAATAATAGGCAGCTAACAAGTAAACACACTTACAGTGTGCCAAGCATCATGCTAGGCATTTTACATCTAACCCTCACAATAACCTGATTAGGTAGGTGAAAAAAAAAAAAAATCACCACCCACGTTATTCTGAAAAGATACCTGAGGCATGAAAACATAAAGGAATTTGCCCATAGCCTCAGTTACACAGTTGGAGGATGCAAGATCCAAATCTAAATCACCTGCCTCTATAACCCAAGACTTAGCCACTCCGCTATACTGACAATAGGCTCACATAAGAAATTTAACACCAGTCTAACTGACATGCATAAGAATGGCTAGTTACAGTATAATAAATGTTCCATTTCTTGATTCAGAATTTACTATGTCTCCTAGGACACTCAACATATAAACTCCCAGCCCTCTAAACTGTCAAACTCACTGTGGGAGAAAGTTCTGTAGTCTTGTACACCATTAGCAATTGCCTTAAACCTCCAGCTCAAGGTTATGGTGACGTTTATGAGATCCTGGTGTCTTGAAACTTCGTGCCCAGTGTGTATGACTGTGGTTCCTGATTGGGATTCAGGACACACCATGGAGCCAGGATGAAATTGGCATCCACCTTCCTCCCACTCTCTCTCCTGTGTTCTGCAAATGAGAGCTTCAAGGACAAAAATGTGAGCGACCCTGGCTGTGTTCTCTCAGGGTAGGCAGGAGGTATAGAGGACAGGAGAGAGAAGCACAAAGCCAGCCTGGGTAAGGCCCGGGATGGAATGTAGTCAGGATACCGGGGGAATGTTGGTGGGTACATTGCTGTGTTTAAAGTGCATTGATTTATTTTAGGATTTGACAAATATGTGACTCTCAAAATGCCATGTACCTAGAAGGATGTCTGGGAAATCTGTCTCAGCAAATAAAGTACTAACCCTTTTTAGGGTCCATCTTCAAATCTGCCCCATGTCTCAAAAGAAGCATCTGCTTCGTAATGCAGAAATGGGTCCGCATCTCCCAAACACCTCCCGCATAAATTTGATAATGCCAGATCTATCTCCAGTAGCAAAGAAAGCCTGTTAGTCCACAATTAGGAAAAATAAAAGGTTCAAACTATGAAGATCAGCTTCTTTCCAGAAACAGAATTTGTTTAGGGGAAGAGAGAGAATAATTTCACTGGGCTCCTGACCTGGGGGAAGGGATGAGGGCCTGATACTCAGAAAAGAGACTGGGACTCCAGTGACAAACTTCACTGTCAATTCAGTGTTGCCCAGGATATTCCCATGGTAGAGGACAGACATAAGAGGACTTGGGTTTCGTGGGGGTGGGGCAGGCATGGATGTACAGTGCAAGTAGCTTGGTGCTATATTCCTTCAGCTTACCAATAAATAAAGTAAAAGACTTCGATTACAGAGTCCCAGCTTCTTGTTATGCCCTTTACATACATGATGTCATTCGGCCTTTGTGATGGCCCTCTCAGGGAGTTCCTTTAAGAGCTATTTTACGTGGATTAGAGGAAGACTCATTAATCTTGCTTGCTGAAAGTGAAGAGGAAGCACTTATTGATGAAGATCAAAGACCACAGCTTTAAGTATAGATTGTACTTCAACATAAAGAAAACAAAAATCCTAACAACTGGACCAATAAGCAACATAATGATAAACAGAGAAAAGATTTACGTTGTCAAGGATTTCATTTTACTTGGATCCACAATGAATACCCATGGAAGCAGCAGTCAAGAAATCGAAAGATGCACTGCATTAGGCAAATCTGCTGCAAAAGACATCTTTAAAGTGTTCAAAAGCAAAGATGTCATTTTTGAGGACTAAGGTGCACCAGACCCAAGCCATAGTGTTTTCAATCACCTCATACGCATGTGAAAGGTGGACAATGAATAAGGAAGACTGAAGAAGAATTGATGCCTCTGAATTATGGTGTTGGTGAAGAATATTGAATGTACCATGAACTGCCAGAAGAACGAATAAATCTGTCTTGAAAGAAGTACAGTCAGAACGCTCCTTAGAAGCAAGGGTGGCATGACTTCATCTCACAGACCTTGGATATGTTTTCAGGAGGAACCAATCCCTGGAGAAGGACATCATGCTTGGTAAAGTAGAGGGTCAGTGACAAAGAGGAAGACGCTTGAAAAGGTGGATTGACACAGTGGCTGCGACAATGGGCTCTAACAGCAACAATTGTGAGGATGATGCAGGACCAGGCAGTGTTTCATTCTGGTGTACATAGGGTTGCTATGCATCAGAACTGATTCAATGCACCTAATGACAACAACAGCCTACATCAGGGTCCTCAGCCAAGGGAGTAAGTGGAGGCTGAAAAACAGTTCACACTCAGCTGGCCAAGCCAAGACCTTAGGGAGTCCCTGTTTTAATTCACACTTAAGTGCTATGTGGGCTATCAGCAGCCCTGGATGAAATTACCTCATTTTACAGCTGGGAAATTGAGGCTCAGGGATGGTGAACCACTTGACCAGGGTCACAGTAGTAAATAAATGGCAGAATCAGTATTCCAAACCAGGTGTGTTTGCTTACAACCTAATTTTTATTCCACTCTGCTGGACTGTCCTGGTTATTTGGGGTGGAAAAAAAGGAGATCAAGGAAATGCCTTGCGATAATGGACTGAACAACCTCAACGTAAGCACCTAATGAGGAACCTCTGAGATAGACAGTAGAAAGTTCTGGGACAATACTAATATATGAAAAAGCACAAAGGCAAGCAGGCATATAAATACCAAACACTGAGGTAGGCACTCAACAAAGAAAGGAAGAGGCAATAACTTTCAACAAGCCTCTTGAAAAGCTGAAAATCAAACAGAAAAAAGAGGATTGGTATTTGTGTGAGATTGTGCGTGTTAGGGGTGGGGAGGAGGCACAGTAACTCCACAGAGCCAGGGTAGAATTTGAGCTTGGCCTTGATGGTTAAGAAAGGTCTCCACCAGACTTAATTGTCCAACTGAGACTGGAGAAACCCCACAAGACATGGCACCTGGACTCTCTGTTAACCCAGAATTGAAACCATTCCCAAAGCCAGCTCTTCAGACAAATAGACGGAACTATAAGACAAAAAATGATACTCCTGAAAAGTGTGCTTCTTAGTTCAAGTAGATACACGAGACTAAAAGGGCAGCTCCTGTCCTAAGGCGAGATGAGAAGGCAGAAAGGGATAGGAGCTGGTTGAATGGACACAGGAAATCCAGGATGGAAAGGAAGAGTGTACAGTCATGTTGTAAAGAACAACTAGGGTCACATCACAATGTGTGTATAAATTTTTGTATGAGAAACTAACTTGAGCTGTAAGCTTTCACCTAAAGCACAACTAAAAAAAAAGTTCTCTGTAGGCGGTAGTGCCTTAAAAAGTGATGAAACTTATAGCAGAAGGCCTTGTGAGCACCAGTCACTGCACTGAGTGGCACAGCAAGGCGGAGGGCAAGATGACTGTGGCTTGCCTTCGTCTCCGCTGGACTTCCAGATGAAAAGCCCAAGCCACAGACCTCCTGCCCACAGCCTCTCTGCTGCAGAGGCTGAAGGTGTCACAAAACAGAGAGAAAGAAAAATACCCCAGGGGGTGTAAAACAGATTCCTGTACTGTGACTTGACATATCTGGGTTTTCCAGGCCGCAGTTCACTTTCTTGAAAGCCTTTATTAAACAAGGCAGCTCTTCCTCCACAGTGACTGGCCCAGCAACTGCGCTGGTGTGATAAGGAGCAGGGCTAGCTCCTTTCTGGGCAAGTTTCAGAAGGTGGTCGTGGTGATGGTTACTCGGCTGGAGGATAGTGACAGACTGCAAAAGGGACACTCCTTCTCAAAGTCTTCCACTCCTCTGACCTAGGGGGAAAAACGGATGTAAATGGGAGCATGTACCCAAAGTGAGTTTTCTTACTCTGTCATGTGGTGCTGTGCTGAGGATGGGAGTGTTTGCTCTTGAGATAATAAACTGAGGCCTAGGCAGTTTATATAACTTGACTGAGGTCACACAAGACTTAAAGAACAAAGCCAGCAACTGAACCCAAATTCACATGACTTTCAAAGTCTAGAAAAGCTATTTCTGCTTAATCAAGGAGATGTGGTGAGGTAATGAGAGTACTGACTCAGGCACCTGGCTGCCATGGTTTGAATTCCAGATCCGCTACGAATTAAATGAAACACCTGGGGAAGTTCAGTGTAAAATGTGAATAATAATAATGAGATTACCTGTTAATAAAAAAAAAAAAAATTTTTTATATTAACGCACTTATAATTGTGACTGGTATATATTATGTGCTGTTTAACTAGGGTAACACCTTCATGTAGGCAGAGAATAAAAAAGTACACTGAAGACTGCGAAAGAAAAAAGGAAACAGGAGGGACCAGAGGAAAAGTTATGGAAGAGATTGGAAAGAAGAAGGAACTGATGTTAGAAAAATCACCAACTGTACTGCAGTCATGCCTGAGAACTTCAACCTTACCTACACTTCCTTCCCCACTGTAAGAAACAGGCATAGCCACTTGGTCTGCAGGGTTGCTTGAAGCTTGTGGATAGGTAAATATGGATGGATGGATGGATGGATGGATGGATGGATGGATGGATGGATGGATGGATGGATGGATGGATGGATGGATGGATGGATGGATGGATGGATGGATGGATGGATGGATGGATGGATGGATGGATGGATGGATGGATGGATGGATGGATGGATGGATGGATGGATGGATGGATGGATGGATGGATGGATGGATGGATGGATGGATGGATGGATGGATGGATGGATGGATGGATGGATGGATGGGTGGAGGGATGGGTGATATAGATAGATAGGTAGGTAAGTAGGTAGGTAGGTAGACAGCCTTCCAATAACAAAGGCTCTGACCTTGAAAGGAGATTTCCCTACACAAAGGACATTAAAATTGTGCATTTATGACCCCTTTGTTCCACGCATCCCTGTGGCTCAACAAAGAGAACAGCTCTGGCTTGTGTGTTACCCTCATACTCGGCAAAGTGAAAAGTGTGCACCTGTCATACAATGGGCTTCTTGATAAGCAGGTTGCTGATCCCCAAACTCTTGCAACAGGGGCTCCTCCCACAGGAGAAGGAGCTCTTAATAACCATGGGGAACAGTGTTCACAGTTCCAAAGGGGATCTGTTAGCTCACATCCAGCTGTTTAGTGGAGTTTGAATAATATAATGCTAAATTACTCTTCTTGTAGAGGTACCATCAGGGCAGAAGGTAGGGAGGGTAAAGAGCACCCAGGGGTGATCTCTAAATTGCCCTCTACCCCCATTTCAAGATGAACAGACATTGATAGTGGTGAGAGTCAGCAGAAACACCTTCCCCCCACTTGTCTGGCTGCCTCAGTTAGGCACCTTTCATATTTGTGGTGCTTCGGAATATCATTCCACACCTCATCTGGTGTTCCCTTGGACTTGCAACTTCTCCCCTCTGCTCCCCCTTGCTAGCCTCTGAACCCCTGTCCAAACATCGGACACCCCTCTCTTAGATAACTTTACCATAATGTCAGCTCAAAAATACAAGTCGAGCTCGTTAATCTTTTTACTTAACACATTATGGCACTACATGAAAACTACAACTGCACGTTTCTCACTTTCAGTGATGGAAATTGTTCTATGACACACTCAAAGTTGTTTTTTTTTTATTTTTTTCAGTTTCTTCTCTTTCTAAACTCAGAGGAGCAAGATCACAGAGTCTGCCTTGACCCATGGAGGCTCTCAAATAAAAAAGTATTAGTTTTAACTTGGAAAATGATCTATCACAGCTGGTGATGGAAACTGCGATGGTTAATAGAAACTGCTCTGTGGCGCCCCCTTCCTCCGTTTAAGTGGCGCACAGGACACGTGCAATACCTTTAGTACCTTAGATACGCATCACGGTGCAATGGAGAGACAGAGACTTGGGGTCAGAAGTCCAGGTCCAATATTATGCAGCCTGTGACACTGAGTAGGTTGCTTTCCTAAGCCTCAGCTGTAAAAGGATAATAATTTTATTTCCCACAAAGGCTGTTTTAAGAATAAAATACAATGATGTATGAAAAAAATATGAATTGTGAAGGGTTAAATACATATTACTTATGTAAATAAAAAACAAAAACAAAACACTGTGTATTGATGAAAGATCAGCCAGGCAATTTCTTTCTTCTTTTTTTAAATAATATTTTATTGTGTTTTCGGTGAGACTTTACACAGCAAATTAGGTTCCCATTTAACAACTTCAACACAAATCATTCAATGACATTGATTACATTTTTCACAATAGGTCAACATTCTTATTAATTCCATTCCGGTTGTTTCATGAGTTTTTTTTTTTTTTTTTTCTAAAACTGATTTATTTTGTTGTTGTAAAATATATACACAACAAAACGTATACCAATTCAACAGTTTCTACACACACAATTTAGTGACATAGATTACATTCTTCGAGTTGTGCAACCACTCTCAACCTTCTTTTCTGAGTTTTTCTTCCTAGCTAGTCTTTCAACTTGCTCTTCTCAATTTGATCCCTTACAGATAGTTCTTAAAAGAGAATAATGCTCAAACCTCATTCATTCTTTTTTTTTTTTTTTTTCTCCTTTTTTTATTGCGCTTTAAGTGAAAGTTTACTATTCAAGTCAGGTTCTCACACAAAAACTTATACACACATTGTTATGTGACCCTAGTTCCTCTCCCTATAATGTGACAGCACATGCCTTCTCTCCACCCTGTATTTCCCATGTCCATTCAACAAGCTCCTGTCCCCCTCTGCCTTCTCATCTCACCTCCAGGCGGGAGTCGCCCACATAGTCTCATGTGTCTACTTGAGCTAAGAAGCACGCTCTTCACCAGTATCTTTTTAAGTCTTATAGTCTGGTCTAACCTTTGTCTGAAGTGTTGGCTTTGGGAATGGTATTAGTTTTGGGCTAACAGAGAGTTCATGGGCCATGTCTTCTGGGGTCCCTCTAGTCTCAGCCAGACCATTAAGTCTGGTCTTTTTACTAGAATTTCAGTTCTGCACCCCACTTTTCTCCTGTTCCATCAGAGACTCTTTCTTGTGTTTCCTGTCAGGGCAGTCATAGATGGTAGCCAGGCACCACCTAGTTCTTCCAGTCTCAGGCTGATGGAGTCTCTGATTTATGTGGCCCTTTCTGTCTCTTGAACTCATATTTTCCTTGTGTCTTTGGTGTTCTTCATTCTCCTCTGCTCCAGGTGGATTGGGACAAATTGATGCATCTCAGATGGCTGCTTGCTAGCTTTTAAGACCCCAGATGCCACTCACCAAAGTGGGATGCAGAATGTTTTCTTAATGCACTTTGTTGTGCCAATTGATCTAGATGTTCCCTGAAACCATGGTCCCCAGAACCCTGATCCTGCTACTCTGTCCCTCGAAGTATTTGGTTGTATTCAGGAAGCTTCTTAACTTCTGGTTTAGTGCAATTGTGCTGACATCCCTGTATTGTGTGTTGACCTTCCCTTCACCTAAAATAAATCTTTTCTGCTATCTAGTTTTTTTTAGTTAGTAAACACCCTTCTCCTTCCCTTCCCACTCTCATACCCACCAAAGGATTTTTTTCTTCTATGTTTAAACCTTTGCTTGAGCTCTTATAATAGTGGTCTCATACATTATTTGTCCTGTTGTAACTGACTAATTTCACTCAGCATAATGTCTTCCAGATTCATCCATGTTACGAAATGTTTCATGGATTCATCATTTTTTTTATCATTGTGTAATATTTCATTGTGTAAATATACTATAATTTGTTTATCCATTCATCTGTTGAAGGGCACCTATATTGTTTCCATATTTTTGCTGTTGTGAACAGTGCTGCAATGAACATGGGTGTGCATATATCTATTCGTGTGAGGGCTGTTATTTCTTTAGGATATATTCCAAGGATTGGAATTGCTGGATTGTATGTTACTTCCATTTCTAGCTTTTTAAGGCGTTGCCAAATCGATTTCCAAAGTGGTTATACCACTTTACATTCCCACCAGCACTGTATAAGTGTTCTAGTCTCTCCACAACCTCTCCAGCATTTATTATTTTGTGTTTTTTGGGTTAATGCCAGCCTCGTTGGAGTGAGATGGCATCTTATTGTGGTTTTGATTTGTATTTCTCTAATGGCTATTGATCTTGAGCATTTCCTCATGTATCTGTTAGCCACCTGAATGTCCTCTTTGGTGAAGTGTCTGTTCATATCCTTTGTCCATTTTTTAATTGGGTTACTTGTCTTTTTGTTGAGGTTTTGCAATATATTATAGATTTTAAATATTAGGCACTGATCGGATTTGCCCTAGTCAAAAATTTTTTCCCAGTCTTTAGGTTGACTTTTTACTCTTTTGGCAAAGTCTTTCAGCATAAGTGTTTGATTTTTAGGAGCTCCCAGTTATCTAGCTTCTCTTCTGGTGTTTGTGGATTGGTAGTAATATTTTATATACTATTTATGCCATGTATTAGGGCTCCTAGCATTGTCCCTATTTTTTCTTCGAGGATCTTTATCATTTTATATTTTATATTTAAGCCTTTGATCCATTTTTGAGTTAGTTTTTGTGCATCGTGTGAGGTATGGGTCTTGTTTCACTTTTTTGCAGATGGATATCCAGCTATGCCAGCACCATTTGTTAAAGAGACTGCCTTTCCCCCAATTAACAGACCTTGGGCTTTGGTCAAATAACAGCTGCTTATACATGGATGAATTTACATCTGGATTCTCAATTCTGCTCCATTGGTCTATGTATCTGTTGTTGTACCAGTACCAGGCTGTTTTTGACTACTGTGGCAATATAATAGGTTCTAAAAAAAAAAAAAAAATTTTTTTTTTCAAATAATGCAAGGCCTCCGACTTTGTCCTTCTTTTTCAGTAATACTTTTCTTACCCGGGGCCACTTCCCTTTCCATATGAAGTTGGTGCTTTGTTTCTCCATCTCGTTAAAAAATGCCATTGAAATTTCGATTGGGATTGCGTTGTACCTATAGATCTCTTTGGGTAGACTAAACATTTTCACAATGTTGAGTCTTCCGATCCATGAGCAAGGTATGTTTTTCCACTTAGGTAAGTTTCTTTTGGTTTCTTGCAGTAGTGCCTTGTAGTTTTCTTTGTATAGGTCTTTTACATCTCTGGTTAGATTTATTCCTAAGTATTTTATCTTCTTGGGGGCTATGTAAAAGGTATTGTTGTTGTTGTTAGATGCCGTCGAGTCAGTTCCGACTCATAGCGACTCCATGCACAACAGAACGAAACAGTGCCCAGTCCTGCACCATCCTTTCAATCATTGTTATGCTTGAGCTCATTGTTGTAGCCACTGAGTCAATCCACCTCGTTGAGGGTCTTCCTCTTTTCCGCTGACCCTGTAGCGTGCCAAGCATGATGTCCTTCTCCAGGGACTGATCCCTCCTGATAACATGTCCAAATATGTAAGACACAGTCTCGCCATCCTTGCCACTAAGGAGCATTCTAGTTGTACTTCTTCTAACACAGATTTATTCCTTCTTTTGGCAGTCCATGGTATATTCAATATACTTTGCCAACACCAAAATTCAAAGGCATCAATTCTTCTTCGGTCTTCCTTATCCATTGTCCAGCTTTCACATGCATATGATGTGATTGAAAATACCATGGCTTGGGTCAGGCACACCTTAGTGTTCAGGGTGACATCTTTGCTCTTCAACACTTTAAAGAGATCATTTGCAGCAGATTTGCCCAATGCAGTGAGTCTTTTGATTTCTTGACTGCTGCTTCCATGGCTGTTGATTGTGGATCCAAGTAAAATGAAATCCTTGACAACTTCAATCTTTTCTCTGTTTATCATGATGTTGCTCATTGCTCCAGTTGTGAGGGTTTTTGTTTTCTTTATGTTGAGGTTAATCCATACTGAAGGCTGTGGTCTTTGATCTTCATTAGTAAGTGCTTCAAGTCCTTTTCACTTTCAGCAAGCAAGGTTGTGTCATCTGCATATTGCAGGTTGTTAATGAGTCTTCCTCCAATCCCGGTGCCCCGTTCTTCTTCATATAGTTGAGCTTCTCGTATTATTTGTTCAGCATACAGATTAAATAGGTATGGTGAAAGAATACAACCCTGATGCACACCTTTCCTGACTTTAAACCAATCAGTATCTCCTTGTTCTGTCCCAACAACTGCCTCTTGATCTATGTAAAGGTTCCTCATGAGCACAATTAAGTGTTCTGGAATTCCCATTCTTCGCAGTGTTATCCATAGTTTGTTATGATCCACACAGTCGAATAGCTTTGCATAGTCAATAAAACACAGGTAAATATCCTTCTGGTATTCTCTGCTTTCAGCCAGGATCCATCTGACATCAGCAATGATATCCCTGGTTCCATGTCCTCTTCTGAAACCAGCATGAACTTCTGGCAGCTCCCTGTCAATATACTGCTGCAGCCATTTTTGAATGATCTTCAGCAAAATTTTGCTTGCATGTGATATTAATGGTATTGTTCTATAATTTCCACTTTCGGTTGGATCATCTGTCTTGGGAATAGGCATAAATATGGATCTCTTCCAGTCAGTTGGCCAAGAAGCTGTCTTCCATATTTCTTGGCATAGACAAGTGAGCACTTCCACCACTGCATCTGTTTGTTGAAACATCTCAATTGATATTCCCTCAATTCCTGGAGCCTTGTTTTTCGTCAATGCCTTCTGAGCAGCTTGGACTTCTTCCTTCTGTACCATGGGTCTCTGATCATATGCTACCTCTGGAGATGGTTGAACATAGACTAATTCTTTTTGGTATAATGACTCTGTGTATTTCTTCCATCTCTTTTTCATGCTTCCTGCATCTTTTAATATTTTCCCCATAGAATCCTTCACTATTGCCCCATAGAATCCTTCACTATTGCAACTCGAGGCTTCAATTTTTTCTTCAATTCTTTCAGCTTGATAAATGTTGAGTGTGTTCTTCCCTTTTGGTTTTCCATCTCCAGCTCTTTGCACATGTCATTATAATACTTTGTCTTCTCGAGAGGCCCTTTGAAATCTTCTGTTCAGTTCTTTTACTTCCTCAATTCTTCCTTTTGCTTTAGCTGCTTGAGAGTGAGTTTCAGAGTTTCTGATATCCCTCTTGGTCTTTTCTTTCTTTCCTGTCTTTTCAGTGACCCATTGCTGTCTTCATGTATGATGTCCTTGATGTCATTCCACAACTCACCTGGTCTTCAGTCGCTAGTGTTCAACACGTCAAATCTATTCTTGAGATGGTCTCTAAATTCAGGTGGGATATACTCAAGGTCATATTTTGGCTCTCGTGTACTTGCTCTGATTTTCTTCAGTTTCAGCTTGAACCTGCATATGAGCAATTGATGGTCTGTTCCATAGTCGGCCCCTGGCCTTGTTCTCACTGATGCTATTGAGCTTTTCCATTGTCTCTTTCCACAGTTATAGTCAATTTGATTTCTAGGATATCGATGTTTATGCGTTCCATTTCATTTTTGACGATTTCCAATTTTCCTAGATTCATACTTCGTACAGTCCAGGTTCCGATTATTAATGGATGTTTGCAGCTGTTTCTTCTCATTTTGAGTCGTGCCACATCAGCAAATGAAGGTCCTGAAAGCTTTACTCCAACTACATCATTAAGGTTGACTCTACTTTGAGGAAGCAGCTCTTCCTGTCATCTTTTGAGTGCCTTCCAACCTGGGGGACTCATCTTCCAGCACTATATCAGACAATGTTTCACTGCTATTCATAAGGTTTTCACTGGCTAATGCTTGTCAGAAATAGACTATCAGGTCCTTCTTCCTAGTCTGTCTTAGTCTGGAAGCTCAGCTGAAACCTGTCCTCCATGAGTGACCCTGCTGGTATCTGAATACCAGGGCATAGCTTCCAGCTTCACAGCAACACGCGAGCCCCCACAGTATGACAAACTGACAGACATGTGGGGGGTAAATGATATTGATTTGGTGATTTCCACTTTGACATTCGCTTTGTTGGTGTTAGCGAATGTTGGTGTGTTTATCTCGTATTGAGATACTTTGCTGAACACTTCTATTAGTTCCAGTAGTTTTCTTGTGGATTCTTTAGGGGTTTTTGTTTTTTTTTTAATAAGATCGTATCATCTACAAATAGAGATACTTTTACTTCTTCCTTACCAATTTCAATGCCTTTTATTTCTTTTTCTGGCCTAATTGCTCGGCTAGGGCCTCCAGCACAATGTTGAATGAGAGTGGTGATAAAGGGCATCCTTGTCTGGTTCCTGATCTCAAAGGGAATGCTTTCAGACTCTCCATGTATGATGATGTTGGCTGTTGGCTTTGTATAAATGCCCTTTATTATGTTGAGGAATTTCCCTTCTATTCCTATTTTGCTGAGAGCTTTTATCATGAATGGGTGTTGGACTTTGTCAAATGTCTTTTATGCATCAATTGATAAGATCATGTGGTTCTTGTCTTTTGTTTTATTTATGTGCTGGGTTACACTGATTGTTTTTCCAATGCTGAACCATGCCTCCATACCTGATATTAACCCCACTTGGTCATGGTGACTTATTTTTTTGATATGTTGTTGAATTCTATTGAGGATTTTTGTATCTAAGTTCATGAGGGATATTGGTCTGTAATTTTCTTTTTTTGTGTTCTCTTAACCTGGTTTTGTTATCAGGGTTATGCTGGCTTCATAGAATGAGTTTGGAAGTGTTCCATCCTTGTGCTCTGAAATGCCTTCAGTAGTAGTGGTGTTACCTCTTCTCTGAAAGTTTGATAGAATTCTCCAGTGAAGCTGTCAGGGCCAGGGCCTTTTTCTTCTGTTGGGAGTTTTTTAGTGACCTTTTCAACCTCTTCTTTTGTTATAGGTTTATTTAGTTGTTCTACCTCTGTTTGTGTTAGTTTAGGTAGGTAGTGAGTTTCTAGAAATTTGTTCATATCCTCTAGGTTTTCAAATTTGTTAGAGTACTATTTTTCATAGTATTCCATTATGATTCTTTTCATTTCATTTGGGTTTGTTATGATATTGCCCGTCTCATTTCTTTTTCAGGTTATTTGCTTCCTCAGTTGTTTTTCTTTTGTCATTTTGGCCAGTGGTTTATCAAATTTGTTGATCTTTTCAAAGAACAAGCTTTTGGTTTTGTTAACTCTTTCAACTCTTTTTCTAATCTCTATTTCATTTAATTCTGCTCTAATTCTTATTATTTCCTTTCTTTGGGTGCCCGAGAGCTTCTTTTGCTGCTCCCTTTCTATTTGTTCAAGCTGTGGGGATAATTCCCTGATTTTGGCCCTTTCTTCTTTTTAGATGTGTGCATTTATTGCTATAAATTGACCTCTGGGCACTGCTTTTGCTGTGTCCCAAAGGTTCTGGTAGGATATGTTTTCATTCTCATTTGATTCTATGAACACATTTACTCTGTCCTTAATTTCTTCTTAACCTGGTAGTTTTTGAACATGGTGTTTTTCAGTTTCCATATATTTAAATTTTTTTTTTCCTTGCTTTTTCTGTTGTTGATTTCTACTTTTATGGCTTTATAGTCAGAAAAGATGCTTTGTAAATTTTGGTGTTTTGGATTCTGTTAAGACTTGCTCTGTAGCCTAATATGTGGCCTATTCTGGAGAATATTCCATCTGCATTGGAAAAGAAAGTATACTTGGCTGCTTTTGGGTAGAGTGTTCTCTATATGTCTATGAGGTCAAGTTGGTTTGTTGTGACATTTACATCTTTTGTGTCTTTATTGAGCTTCTTTTAGGGTGTTCTATCCTTCACCAAAAGTTGTGTGTTGAAGTCTCCTATTGTTGTGGAGATGTCTATCTCTCTTTTCAATGCTGTTAGAGTCTGTTTTGTGTATTTTGGAGCCCTTTCATTGGGTGCACAAAAATTTATTATGGTTCTGTCCCCCTGTTGTACTAACCCTTTGATCATTAAATATTGTCCTTCCCTATCCTTTGTGGTGGATTTTACTTTAAAGTCTATTTTGTCAAATTAATATTGCCACGCCTGCTCTTTCTTGTTGTTTCCTTGATATATTTTTTCCATCCTTTGAGTTTTAATTTATTTGTGTCTTTAAGTCTAAAGTGCGTGTCTTGTAGGCAGCTTATAGATGAATAGTGCTTTTTTATCCATTCTGCCACTCTCTGTCTCTTTATTAATACATTTAATCCATTTACATTCAGCATAATTATGGATAGGTTTTTTTTATGAGTTTAGTGCTGTCATTTTGATGTCTTTTTTTGTGTTGTTGACAGTTTCTTTGTTCCACTTAATTTTCTGTGCTGAATCATTTTCCTTTATATATTTTCTTTTATTTATTCTCACTGTTGTTGATTTTGTATTTGCTGAGTCTTTACGTTTTTTATTTTGATGTGTATGATTGTTAGTTTCCTTTGTGGCTAACTTAATATTTACCCCTATTTTTCCAAGTTTAAATTAATCTTTTTTTTCTTTATATTGCCTTGACTTGTACTCCATAGGAAAGATCTATGACTACATTTTTCAGTCCCTCTTCTTTGTTTTAGTGTTGTCATCTTTTACATATTGACATGTCTGTTTCCCTGTTTGGAGCATGTTAGTTTTGGTTTGTTTTTGTGATTTCCCTATCTGGGTTGATATCTGGTTGCTCTGTCCTGTGTTCTAATCTTGTTATTGGTTTTCTAACTGAAGGACTCCCTTTAGTATTTCTTTTAATTTTGGTTTGGTTTTTGCAAATTTCCTAAACTTCCATTTATCTGGAAATGTCCTAATTTCACCTTCATATTTGAAAGACAGTTTCGCTGGATATATACTTCTTGGTTGGCAATTTTTTTCCTTCAAGGCTTTATATGTGTCATCCCTTTGCCTTCTCACCTTCATGGTTTCTGCTGACTGATCTGAGCTTAGTCTATTGATTTTCCTTTGTTGGTAACTTTTTGTTCATCCCTAGCCACTCTTAAAATTCTCTTTATCTTTGTTTTTGGCAAGTTTGATTATGGTATGTCTTGGTGACCTTCTTTGGGGATTACTTTGTATGGGGTTCGATGAACATCTTGGATAGATATCTCCTCATATCAGGGAAGTTGTCTGCCAGCAAATCTTCAAAAATTCTCTCTATGTTTTCTGTTACCCCCCCCACACACACCCGCCGCCATTCTGGTACTCTAGTCCCTTGTAGGTTATTCCTCTTGATAACTCTAGTCCCTTGTAGGTTATTCCTCTTGATAGGGTCCCACATAATTCTTAGGGTTTCTTCATTTTTTTAAATTCTTTTATCTGATTTTTCCTCAAATATGTTGGTGTCAAGTGCTTCATATTCAAGCTAACTAATTCTGACTTCCAATACCTCAATTCTGCTCCTATGGTTTTCTATTGAGTTGTTTAATTCTGATATTTTATTGTTAATCTTCTGGATTTCTGTTTGCTGTCTCTCTAAGGATCCTTGCAGCCTATTAAACTTGTCATTATGCTCTTCTCTAGTCTTCTGAAGTTCCTCTATTGCTATGTCTGTGTGCTGCTTGGCTTATTCTGTGTTTTGCCTGATCTCCTTCCTTATCTCTTGAAGAGTTCTGTATATTAATCTTTTGTAATCTACCTCTGGTAATTCCAAGAAGTTCTTTTCATGCATTCAGAAGATTTCTCAATTCTTTGTTTTGGGAGCTTGCTGAAGCCATCATGTTCTGCCTCTTTATGTGATTTGATATTGACTGTTGTCTCCCAGCCATCAATAAGTTATTGTGTTTATTTTATTTTATTTTATGTTTGCTTACTCTTGTTTTGATATGCCCAAATAGGCTGTTCGAGTGAGCTAGTTTGATTATTCATGCCTTTGAAGCTCTAACGTCCTGTCACCAGGTGGTTAGAGCTGTTGCTAGGTATGTGAGCCAAGGAGTACATTTACTTTTCTTGTATGGATTCAGCTCAGGTCCAGGTAGTCGGTCACTAAGTGTGTGGTGCAGGCTTTCAACTACATCTTAGACAAGCAGGGGTGATTGGTGTAGGCATAGGTATCTGGCTGCAGTAGGGGGTCACACGATGAGCCAGGCAGGGGGCTGACAACCTCCCCTGAATGTCTGTGATAAAAGCGTGTCACTTTTCCCTGGAGTGCGTAGCTGGGTGCATTTTGCATCCGGACCATGGGTACCCAAAGCTGTTGGCTGTAAGGACTTTTAACCACTGTTTATTCTTGGATCCCTGTCACAGGTGGCTAGGTGTTGTAGGTAGAGCCACCAGTCCTCAGGTCCCTGTTGTGGGTAGGTGAGGATCCTGCTTAATGTCAAATGTCATGAACCTACCTCTCCATCATATAGCTGCAGTAGCTGAAGTTAGACTTCAGGTGTATACCCTGTTGTACTGTGGTAATGAGGGCCTATGCTGTTGACATGGGCCCACACAGGTCTATGCAGGGGTGAAAGGTTTTCAAAGTCCGTGGACCCCTTATACGTGTGCCTAGGCAAAGGAACAGTTTCTGCCCTGAGTTCCTGGCTTAGGGGAGCCAGCAGATTATTTTTTCCCTGTTTGTTAATTTGTTCTCTCTCTACGGCTGGGAGAATAGCTCAGCATGCACAAAGGGTCCTAACTATGGGTCCTACTTCTGGCCCATGGAATGCAGCTTTCACCAAAACCCACTCAGGACCAGTGTAGAGCAGAGAGGGGTCAGGTAAATGGCAGAGTTTTTTTCCCCTAAAGAGGTGTTTTTTGATCTGTGCAGTAGGTTAGACCCGTAGACTTATCTTTTGCCAATTGATTGCCACTTTTCACTGATTCTGGAGGCATGAGTAACCTCTCCACCACTATGCCTCTTCCAATGTGGAAAACATGTCTGGAATGCCACTGCTTGCCTCACCACTGGCACCAGCAGATCCTGGCCTGCAGGGTACTGGTTCCCACCGGGTTAGGTCTGGCAACTCCTCACTGCTTTTGAACTGTCTCTCTCTCCCCCTGCTGCTCAGTCAGATTCCTCAACTTTGCCTTTAATGTTCAGGGCTCCTAGGTTGTTATATATAATCAATTCACTTGTTTTTTTGGGTCTTTGTTGTAAGAGGGACCACAGGAACCATCTGATTACTCTGCCATCTTGCCCCCTCTGCCCCCCCCCCGTGCCAAGCAATTTCTTACAGTTGTTTTTTCCAGCAATTTAGATATATTTCTGTTGCCCCACCAGTACTCTCTTGCTTAACAATGTTATGGCTAAAGTTTATTGTTTATTCCTTCAATAAAATTTAATGGAAACATACTATACACAAGATTCTGTGCTAGATATTGAACTGGTGGAGGGACAGTGAGGAGAATATCAAGATGAAAAAGAAACCATATCTACCTCAAGGAATATACAAACTGGCAGGGAAGATAAGATAATAATACCAAAAACCAAGTAGAAAGTGTGTGCAAAAGAGAGACATGGTGAAACAAAAGAGGAGAGGTTATTTCTGAAGGAAACAAAGAAAGCTTGCAGAGGAGGTGATATCTGACAAGGCCTTAAGGGATTCGTGGGATTTAGAGATGGAGGGGAAGGTGGAAAGACATTCCACATTGAGGGACAAAGGAGAAATGGCACAAAGGCAGAAGATCATAGGTATGCATGGAGAGATACTCCATGAAAGGGAGCAATGTCACTGCAGGGCAGAAAGATAAATTGGAACCAGGTTATACATGGTCTTAAGTGCCAAGTGAAAGAGTTTATACTATTCTGTAGGCAAAAGGGAATCTAGTGAACAACTTCACACCATCAGATATGGCAATTTTATCAATATGTTTTTACTCTTTTCTGCTGTTAAAGATAATTTGATCGAAAAGGTTGAGAACCACTGACCACCTTCCACACTCTAGAGATGAGCAAACAGGGGCCTAGAGGTGTATGACAGACCCAAGTTCTCATGACCAAGTAATGGGCAAACCAGAGAGAATGAGATTATAAACCCCACCCAAATTCTTCCCACAAATATGTTATCTCTTGCTTAATGCAACAAATTTCAAATTCAAGACAATAATAATTTAATGGCCTGCCTTTCTGACTGAAGAGGATACCCTTAGTTTCTCTCTTGGGGATATTTACTCCAACTTTTTCCCTTGGGTGCAGCAGCACAAAAGCATGCATGTTCTGAGCAGGCTTAAGGGTCTTTACATTGGGAAAAGTCAAGTTCTTCATGCAAAGACAATTAATCAGAACTGAGGTCACGATATTGGCTTCATTAACACGAGCCAGCTGTGGAGTGAAGTAACTCCTGTCAGGAGATGCAGCCCTGCACATCATCAGCTGGAAATAGAAGCAGGACTGTCCAAGGAAAAACATAAGTGGTATGTCCCCGGAACAACTGGACGCGTGACCGGTGAAATCAAACAAAGCATTCCTCCGCGGCCAAGGAGAGAGAAAGCTCCTAAGAGAAACCCCAGTAAACCTATCTTTTTTCTATTTCTGTACCTCTACCAGCTTTCCTCCTATACTTTCTCAGCCCCTCTATAACACTTGGCTGAACTTGATCCTACAAGACTGGAAGATTCCTCAAAGAGTCTTTGATTTTTTTCCACCTGTGGGGGGCATCCAGAGGCTCAAAAGACCCCAGACTCTGCCCTCATTCCCATCTCCTGCTGCACCAACACAAAATACTCGGCAGGCAGAACTGGTAGCTCTGCTCTAGGTTTAGTGCAGCCCTGACTGATGTGATAGTTTCTGGGGGTCTACATGATTTTTTTTTTTTAATTCAAGAAATAAAAATAAATTTAATGTTTAACTGCATGAAAATAAAGACTCCAGTCCTAGAGCCCACTTTAAAGCACAGTGATGTGGCCTTTAGAATACAAACAGGCACTGATCTGCCCACCTTTTTCTCGGAAGAACTGTATGCAAGGCATGTGTGGTGAGTCGCACCCTGGAGGAACTAGGGAACAGCCTGCTGTCAGCTGATGTAGACTCTACCACCTTTGCCTCCAGACCACTCGCTGTTTCATTGTTTGTTTTTATTTTTTTTCCTTAGACTCCTCTCTAAACCATGTAGGAACAGATCAACCAATGAGTATTGCTTTTGGGGTTGGTGGGCCCAACCAGCTCTCTTTCTTTGCCCCATCTTGATCCCTGCTGTAAAGTACCCTAGAGAGCAAATTAAGAGCATGCCCTCATACCTGCACGGCCACTGCCTAGAACTTATCATCAGTACTTAAAAGGAGAACAAGCATCCCCATAATAATTCATTTTCTTGAAGATTCTTGACAGAATTCTCTATTTTTTAATTTGAGCTAATAAAAAGTTTGATATTCCCTGAACATATGCTAGATACACTATTCATTTCTTTATTCAACAAATATTTATTGTGCCAGCTACTGTTCTAGACACTGGGGAAACAACAACAAAATCCTTACCCTCCTTAAACTTAAATCTAGTGGAAAAGAAAAACAATAAACACATAAAGGAACATAAACACAAAGACACACATATATTGTTGTCAGGTAGTGGTCAGTTCCATGTAGACAAAAAAAAAAAAAAAACAGTTGAAGGGACTGTCTTAGCTACCTAGTGCTACGATAAAAGAAATACCACAAGTGGGTGGCTTTACAGAAAAGAATTTTATTTTTTCACAGTTCTGGAAGCTGAAAATCCAAATCACGTTCTCAGCCGTGTGGTCCCTTCTGTGAGCCTCTCTCCGAGCTTTTGGGTCTGCTGGGATTCCTTTGCTTGTGGATGTGTCATCATATGTTGTCTGCTTCCCCATGTGTTGGTGTCTCCACAACTCTTCTGATCTTTTTTTATAACTAAGAAATAGTTAAGTTTAAAATTCATCCTACATTGAAATGACCTCAACTGATTTATTGAGTACATTGTATTGCATTATGAAAGATGATTACATTACATGTAATTACATTACATTATGGAAAGTAATCCGCTCTGAGGAGTCCTGCTGGTGCAGTGGTTTACTGAAAGGTAGGCAACTAGAACGCACCAAACACTCCTCGGAAGAAAGATCTCTGCTTCCATAAAGATTACAGCCTTGGAAACCCTATGGGGCAGTTACTCTGTCCTATAAGGTCTCTGTGAGATGGAGTCAAAGTGACAGTTGTGAGTTTTGGGGAATCTGCTCCAACCAAAAACCAACTGATTTAATCACATATAACTACTCCGTGACAGCAACTAAATTGGTGTTTGGTCAAACAACTGGAAACAATAAAATTAATCATCACAGGGATAGTGTGTGTGTACTGATAATACTTGATGTAGTGTAGTCAACTATGGACTCTCTAAAGATGTAACATTTGAGCTGTACCAAGTGAAATAAGGAAGTAAAAGCCTCCTATGGTTAGGTGTATTTCTGTGTATATGAATTGTACCTCCAAGTAGACTGTAGAGTTTTCTAAATGAGATCTGAATCTTTTATTTTTATATAGTGACCCCTGCATGTGGCACTAGGTATTTAGCTGCCTACACATTGTAAGTTCTCAGTAAATACTTACGTGTTTAAAACATCATGTTACAACAACTAATTCCACCTGTTAATGTTATGCCACTGAACTTTAACAATTCAGACCTCTTTAACACTGTATCCCTCTAGTGAAAAGGAAAAGATAAATATGATGTAAACAAAATACCAAGATATTCTTGCCTAATTATATGCCTGCAAACCTAAGCAAGGTGGATTGAAGATGAAATAAAACAAGACTCTGAGACAACCAGCGGACGTGAGGAGGGGAAGGAACCATATCAGGAATCACTATTCTACCCCACACGAATGAAAATATTGAAATCCAAAATTACTTCATAGATAAAGAAGCTGCTTGCTCAAGTTTGCATATCTGGTTAGAAACAGAACCTAGGTGACTGACCCCCTGTGATCTTTAATTTTTCATGTCAACTTGACTAGTCTATGGTTCCCAGTTTTTTGATCAAACACTAGTCTAGTTGATGTCATGAGTAGTTACATGTGATTAAATCAGCTGACCTTGAGTAGATCAGATTACCTTCCATAATGCAATCTAATGTAATGTAATGCATCATCTTTCATGCTGAAATCTAATGTAATGTAGTCAACCAATCAGTTGAGGTTATACCAGTGTAGCACGTATCCTAAACCTAATCACTTTTGAGTTATAATAAGACCATAATAGGCAAGGAAACACACATACAAAGGAAGGCAGGTGCCATACAAGGACCATCTGTAAAGACGGTAAGTAAAGAAAGGCCAGTATCAACAGCAGACACAAGAAACTGAAAGAACATAACTGAGACCCTGATTTGGACTTTTAGCCTCCAGAACTGCCAAAAATAAATTTTTGTTCTTTAAAGCCAACCATTTGAGGTTTTCTGTTAAAGCAGCACCAGGAAAACAGGACACGACACTCCCCATCTCAGTGGAGTACTCTTGCCTAGCAGAGACTGGTATTCCTGGAAGAAACTGTTGCTTTGAAAGGAGAAATAGCTAAAGGATGTGTTCTCCGGATTTAGTGATGACAGCACTCCAAGGTTACAGTGACTGGATGTAAAGCCTTTCTAGTACAGCCTTCTCCCAGGAAGGAATCCTGTCCTCAGTGCCCTGATAGCCTTCCAGGCTGGCCTGGTGTCTACAGGGATGAGGCACTCACTCTTTCCCAAAGAAGCAGTCCAATTTATCTGTTGGACAGCCCTATTGATTAGAAAGTTTAGAAAGTTAAGCTAAGCAATTTTCTTAATTGAAAACATAGACATACACCATGGTGAAATCATATTCTTTTATAAGAGAGATTTTAATTAAAAAAAAAGAAGGAATTATATTCAATATATGGCCAATAAAATTATATGAAAAATTTGCCACCTGAAAATGTAAAGTAAGTGATCCATTTGGATTTGTTGTTTCTCTGTTGTTGTTGTTGTTGTTGTTGTTAGGTGCCATCGAGTCAGTTCCGACTCATAGCGACCTCATGCACCACAGAACAAAACACTGCCCGGTCCTGCGCTATCCTCACAATCATTGTTAGGCTTGAGCTCATTGTTGCAGCCACTGTGTCAATCCACCTCGTGAGGGTCTTCCTCTTTTCCGCTGACCCTGTACTCTGCCAGGCATGATATCCTTCTCCAGGGACTGATCCCTCCTGACAACATGTCCAAAGTATGTAAGACGCAGTCTCGCCATCCTTGCTTCTAAGGAGCATTCTGGTTGTACTTCTTCTAAGACAGATCTGTTCCTTCTTTTGGCAGTCCACGGTATATTCAATATTCTTTGTCAACACCAAAATTCAAAGGTGTCAACTCTTCTTTGGTCTTCCTTATTCATTGTCCAGCTTTCACATGCATATGATGCGATTGAAAATACCATGGCTTGGGTCAGGCACACCTTAGTCTACAGGATGACATCTTTGCTCTTCAAGACTTTGAAGAGGTCCTTTGCAGCAGATTTGCCCAGTGCAATAAGTCTTTTGATTTCTTGACTGCCGCTTCCATGGCTGTTGATTGTGGATCCAAGTAAAATGAAATCCTTGACAACTTCAATCTTTTCTCTGTTTATCATGATGTTGCTCATTGGTCCAGTTCTGAGGGTTTTTGTTTTCTTTATGTTGAGGTTAATCCATACTGAAGGTTGTGGTCTTTGATCTTCATTAGTAAGTGCTTCAAGTCCTTTTCACTTTCAGCAAGCAAGGTTGTGTCACCTGCATATTGCAGGTTGTTAATGAGTCTTCCTCCAATCCCGGTGCCCCGTTCTTCTTCATATAGTTGAGCTTCTCGTATTATTTGTTCAGCATACAGATTAAATAGGTATGGTGAAAGAATACAACCCTGATGCACACCTTTCCTGACTTTAAACCAATCAGTATCCCCTTGTTCTGTCCCAACAACTGCCTCTTGATCTATGTAAAGGTTCCTCATGAGCACAATTAAGTGTTCTGGAATTCCCATTCTTCACAGTGTTATCCATAGTTTGTTATGATCCACACAGTCGAATGTCTTTGCATACTTAATAAAACACAGGTAAACATCCTTCTGGTATTCTTTGCTTTCAGCCAGGATCCATCTGACATCAGCAATGATATCCCTGGTTCCACATCCTCCTCTGAAACTGGCCTGAATTTCTGGCAGTTCCCTGTTGATATACTGCTGCAGCCATTTTTGAATGATCTTCAGCAAAATTTTGCTTGCATGTGATATTAATGATATTGTTCTATAATTTCCACATTCGGTTGGATCACCTTTCTTGGGAATAGGCATAAATATGGATCTCTTCCAGTCAGTTGGCCAGGAAGCTGTCTTCCATATTTCTTCGCATAGACGAGTGAGCACCTCCAGCGCCACATCTGTTTGTTGAAACATCTCAATTGATATTCCATCAATTCCTGGAGCCTTGTTTTTTGCCAGTGCCTTCTGAGCAGCTTGGACTTCTTCCTTCAGTACCATTGGTTCCTGATCATATGCCACCTCTTAAAATGGCTGAATATCGACTAATTCTTTTTGGTATAATTACTCTGTGTATTCCTTCCTTCTTCTTTTGATGCTTCCTGCGTCATTTGCTATTTTCCCCATGGAATCCTTCACCATTGCAACTCAAGGCTTGATTTTTTTCTTCAGTTCTTTCAGCTTGAGAAACGCCGAGCGTGTTCTTCCCTTTTGGTTTTCCATCTTCAGCTCTTTGTACATGTCATTATACTAGTTTACTTTGTCTTCTCGAGAGGCCGTTTGAAATCTTCTGTTCAGTTCTTTTGAGGCTCCTGAAATTACCTTTCTCAAAAACATAAAGAACTAAAAAATTTGACTTTAACAACTTTGCCTTAGTCAAGGCACAAAATATAGATTCTGTTTTTTAAAAAGACACATCATAAAAAATAGACTTTCAAAGGCAAGCTGTGTGTTATTTTCCATTCTTCTGATAAATCTTTAAAATGTGGAAAATTGTAGTTAAAACACACAATGAGTGAAGAAAATTGTCACAAAAGATATGGAAACTAAACAGAAGCTAGAGAGATAAATGAATCATATATCTCTCTCCCAAGTGGAAGGAAATGCTAAAAGTACATTGGCAACACTAGAGATGTTGAATTTTTCATTGTAAATGTTTAATTTCTCCTGGAAACCATGAAAACTGAAATGAATTATAGCGTGACTTTCATGAACAAGGATAGTCACCAGAACCAAATCTTCAAAATGCACTAAAACCATCACAAACCAGGAGAAGACCCATCTGGTTAGTAAAAAGTCTGAATGACAAAATATCTTTTAAACAAAATGTGGTTTCATTATTTTCACCTATATATAAAGGAATACATGAGGCTGATAAAATATAATCTAATAGTTCTTAGAGAAATTGCTTTAATGAAAAAAGATGATTTTCTATTAGCAAATTATTATTATCTTTGCCTCCAAATATTTTCTCTACTAATTTACTTGAAACTGTGCAATAAGTAACAAATACAATTCCTGCCCCCCCCACCTCAAATTTATAACCATCACCTTACAAAATCTTTAGTGCTTTTATTCTACCGCCTAGCTCATTGTGTTATGTCTGGGGTCTTGAAGCTTGTAAGCTACCATCCAAGGTACAACAACTGATCTCTATTTGCCTGAAGCAACAGAGGAAAAAGGAGAGTCAGGAATAGAGGAGGAAATGGAATGTGTGGATAACTGTCTCCATGAACAACTGCTTCCTTTGTTTTGAGGAACTGGATGGTGCCCAGCTACTATCACTGAACATTTTGATCAAAGATTCTGTAGCAGAATCCTGATCAAAGACGGAAAAATGAAGAACAGAATTTCAAATTCTCATAGAATCCAGCATTTTTGGAGACATTAAGGTTGGGTGAACCCCTGACCCTATTACCCTGAAATAATCTTTAAACCTTAAACCAAAAATATCTCCTAAAGTTTTCTTTAAATCAAACAATAAAACAATAGTTTAGCTTAATTATTAAAGAATGTCTTCCTTGAGCAGTATGCTCTTTAAAGGAACTTTCTGTATGCGATCAAACTGACAACAGCAACTCAAAAGGATAGATAGAAAGCTTAGGGGCAGTGAGTTTATGTCAACAGGGAAGGAAATTTTTAGAAAAGGTGATGAGAATGGTTCTACAACTTGAAGAATGTAGTCAATGTCATTGATCGTACATGCAGAAATTGTTGAATTGGTGTATGTTTTGCTGTGTATCTTTTCAACAACAACAAAAATAAAATATATTTAAAAATCTCTTCTTTCTGATCTTCGCACTTACACTGAGAAGATAAAACAGAAGTGTGCAACTTAGTTGACTTCACTCTATTAAGACAGGTGGGCACATGGAAAACTTTTTAACCCATTAAATTAAATCAAAGAAAGGAAATACTTAGCACATAAAATATGTGGAATCATTCATTTTAGTACTGAAATGAACCAGGTAATAAATTTTTTAGAACATTCTTAACCTCCTTTAAATAATTTAACACTACTGGAATTTTAACGTTTATGGTCTCAAATCTAAATTTTCCATTATCATTAGCCAAGGGATTTCTGTGGCTTCTCAACACTAAATATAGAACTGAAATTTATATTGCCTTTTGGCTTGTTTTCAATTTGTCATTTGTACCAAACTTTGAATTCACTCTAAAGGCGTTTTAATTTTTTATGAGTAGCATTTAGTGCCTGAAAATATTGTCTTAGGTATTTATATAGTTCACCTGACCTATATTTTAGAAGTATGCTAGCATAGCATACCAAGAATATGCTTTCAAATAGCCATCTTGAGTTTAGTTTTAGTCTTTTCTGCTTCCACTGGTATCATGAAGATAGTTTATTTTCAGGATGATTTTGTTATTAAGGGAGAGGAGAATTATTAAAGAGAATAAAACCTCTCCTCTCAAAAGTCCCTTTGTCCTTCATCTTTATGAAATTCTTTAGTGGCAAAGACAGAGTAGAGATAATTGGCAGTCTGAAAGATGCACAGGGATGACATCAAAAACTGTGTTTGTAGGTTGAATTCTGTTGGATTAAAATAGAAAAGAAATCAAAAGAAGTATATGGTTCTACCATGGCAGTGAGTTTCATGTGACTTAAGCTTTAAATTAGTGTTTGTTGTTGTTGCTTGTTTGTTTGTTTTTAAAGAGAGAGAGAGGTTAGAGAAAAAGTGAGCCTTCCTTTAAGGGTAAACCAGCTGCTGAAATAGAAAAGAGGTTGTATCAGTTGGTATTTCATGTAGAATAGCAACTGCTCTAGGTGTTCAAGGAGATGAAATTTAATAAAGGGGATCAGAGGCTTGCATAATCACTGGAAGGACTGGAGTAGCATGATTGACATTCATCTTCTACAAACAACTCCAGGATACTGACTGGATTCTCTAGGGCCACTACTACCTTGAGGCCCTGGAATTGCTGGTGCCTTTAAGAAATTCCCCCATGGCTGAGATACAGGAAAAAATGCTGGGCTCTGAAATCCTTCCCAGCAACTGCCCCTTCACCCCCTCAAACCTGATGAACAGGGCTCAGAAATGCTGAGTCCTGCTGTTATTTCTCCTCAACGGTAAGCACTAGAATGCTGCCACAGAAAACCTCAGGTTCCCACAAACCAGTTTGTCAGCCAAAAATCAGCTTACAGAGTAGGAAGATAGCCACACTCACACTTCTGCGTTCCAAATCTCTCACAAAAACATCCAATTATTGAAACCTAATTTGCATTCAGAAATCTAGCTGCAAGGGAATCTAACCTGTGCAATAAAGAAAAGCACTCGAGTCTATTCATTGTATACTCAACAATTATTATGAAAGACAGGTCTAAGTAGGTTGAAATGCACTTATTAACAGTCCACAAAATAAGTTTCTATTCTACTCACATGTATCTCCAGCAAAGGACCATTACAGTGATTTTCCAGGAAGCGAATTCTAAAATCGAATCCATACATTAGCTATTGCAAGGTAAAGCCATTTCCTGCTGCTCAGCCCTTCCTAAAGAGAGGATGCTACTAGGTATTTCATCAACTTCCTCATCTTTCTAATTTTCTTTAGTTTTGATCCAACCAAATATTTTTTTAATTTACTGTAACTTCTTCTGATTAAAATGATGGTAAAGAAGAGGCAGAGCCATCATGGCACTATAGACAGAAACACCATGCCATCCCTCTGCAGCAAAGACTTGAAAAACTGAGTAAAACAGATACAAACATCAATCCTGGAACCCTAAGCATCAAATGAAGGTATGAAGAACTAGATCAAGCAACAAATGAAAGAAGAAACTGACAGAGAACAAAAAAAGCTAAGAAGTAGAGGTCCCCTGCCACCTAATGCAGCACAGATTCACCTCCTTTGAGCACAGCCACCAATCACCTCAGATAGGGAGTATGAGAAGGCAAATTCACGGAGCTCCCAACAGGAGACAGAGCACCCGGTAACCAGAGATACAAGCATTCCCACCCCCCACGTTTCTATCTTGTATGCTGCCTCCACCACTTTCCAACAGGCCATGGTCCTCAGCCAGGGAGACACCAGCTTGCTACCATCCTGGTTCTGCACCACCCTCAATGGTGTCAGTTCCCCCAGTACCACATTATTTTTTGTTTTTAATATTTGTTTTTTGTTGGTTTCTTCTCTCTCTCCCTTTCTTCCTTTCCTTTCTCCTGCTCACCTAGCCCTGTATGCCACCTCCACCCTTCTCAACGGCCCATGCAGCTTCACTTGGCTAGAGAGCCATCAGCACAGGGCTTTCCTAGGTCTGCCCCGCCCTAATCCACAGACTCCCTCAGTGCCATATTTTTTCTTCATATTTCCCTTTCTTTTCCTGCTCTCTCCCGCCTAGGCCCTGTACTGGCTCCCCCCTTCCTAATGAGCCGTGCCATACTGCCCAGTGAGAGAGACACAAGCTTGCCACCATCCTGTTTTTGGCCTGTTCCCAACAGCCGATTCCTTCAGTGTCATTTTTGTTTGTTTGTACTCTCTCTTTACCTTCCTTCCGTTCCTTTCTTACATCCACTTAGCCCATTGCCCTGCCTTTGCCCCTTATCAACAAGCCATGCTGCACTGCTGGCTACAGAGTCACCAGCCCATGGCCTTCTTGGATCTGCCCAACCCCATCCACTGATTCCCACCTTGTATCATTTTATTTATTTATTTTTACTTTTTCTTTTTTTTTTTTTTTTGCTTCTGTTCTCATCTTTCTGTTATTTTTCTCTCTCACTTAGCTCCACTTATCACACCCTCTCCCTTTCCTCCTGCCTTTCTGCACCACTCGCTGAAGGCTGTGCCCCCAGGTGGCATTTGCACAGACCTCAGGACCCCTGAGCCCTGCCCCATGGCACGCCCCCACGCTACCTCACCGAGTGCCATGCACTTGAGCTGCACCAGCATGGAACCATGAACCATGCCCCATGCCATTCCCCTACATGACCCCGCCAGGCACCAGGCCCCTGAATGGGACCCTCATAGACCTCTGAACTCCCAGATTCCACACCACCATGCCACCCCTAGATTTGCCTTGCTGGCCCCATATTGTGCTGAAAATGACCCGTCCCCCCACCCCACCCCCCACCCCCGCTGGACCTTCCATTCTGCACCATAGCTGAGCAACTGGCCCTGCTCACCTAGACAAGGTGGTGAGAACTATTGTGCCCACAGACAAGCAAACAGCAAAACACACTCAGCCCAGACCTACATAAATGTAAAAACATACTATGCTCATAGATAGGTAGACTCAACATGTGAAAATGTGAGTTCTACCCAAAGAAATCTATAAACACAATGCAATTTTGATCCAAATACCAACAGCATTCTTTAACAAAATGGAAAAAAATAATCACTAACTTTATATCAAAATGAAAGAGGCTCTAGCTAAGTAAAGCATAAAAAATAAAGTAGACCTCACACTACCGGACCTCAGAACCTACTATACAACTACAGCAGTCAAAACAGCCAGGTACTGATACAACAACATATCGACCAATGGAACAGAATTGAGAACCCAGATGTAAATCTATCCACCTAAGGTCGCCTGATCTTTGACAAAGGCCCAAAGTCCATTAAATGAGGGAAAAGACAGCCTTTTTAACAAATGGTTTTGCCAAACTAGATGTCCGTCTGTAAAAAATGAAAAAGAACCTATATCCTATACCATACACAAAAACTAATACAAAATGGATTAAGGACCTAAATATAAAACCAAAAATTATAAAGATCATGGGAGAAAAAATAGGATCAATACGCAGCATAAATAGGATACAAGCCATAACTAAAAATACAAAAACACCAAAAGATAAGCTAGATAATTGGGATCTTCTAAAAAGTAAACACTTAGGTACATCAAAAAATTTCACCAAAAGAGTAGAAAGAGAACCTACAGACTGAGAAAAACATTTTGGCTATGACATATCCAACAAAGTTCTAATCTCTAAAATCTATAGAAAAATACAACATTTCTACAACAAAAACAACAAAAGATAATCCAATTAAAAAATGGGCAAAGGATACAAACAAACACTTTACCAAAGAATACATTCAGGGGGCTAACAGACACACGAGAAAATGCTCGGTATCACCAGCCATTAGAGAAATGCAAATCAAAACTACAATGAGATACAATCTCACCCCAACATTACTGTCACTAATAAAAAAAAAAAAAAAAAAAACTGAAACTAAGAAATGGTAGACAGACTGCGGGGAGATTGGAACTCTTATACACTACTGATGGGAATATAAAATGGTGCAACCATTTTGGAAAATAATATAGTGCAGCTAGAAATAGCAATACCATATGATCCAGCAATCCTACTTCTAGGAATATATCCTAGAGAAATAAGAGTCATCACACAAATAAACATATGCACGCTCATGTTCATTGCGGCGTTATTCACAATAGCAAAATGATGGAAACATAAGTGCTCATCAATAGAATGGGTAAATAAACTAGGGTACATACGCACAATGGAATACTATGAAATGATAAAAATCAATGATGAATCTGCAAAACATCTCACAACACGGATGAATCTGGAGGGCATTATGCTGAGTGAAATAAGTCAATCACAAAAGGACAAATACTGTATGAGGCCACTATTATAAAAACTTATGAAAAGGCTTAGGCAGAAAGAAACAATCTTAAGTGGCAACTTTGATGAAGGGTAAGATAGTGCACAATACTGGGGAAGTCAGCACAACTTGACCAAGGCAAAGTCATAGAGGCTTCATAGACACATCCAAACTCCCTTAGGGACTGAGTTACTGGGCTGAGGGCTGGAGACCAGGGTCTTAGGGGACAATTGGCAAAATACAGTTTATAAAGAAAATGTTCTACATCCTACTTTGATGAGTATTATCTGCGGTCTTAAAAGTTTGTAAGCTTTAAGATGCATCTACTGGTCCCACCCTGTCTGGAGCAAGGGAGAATGAAGAAAACCACAGACACAATGGAAAGATTAGTCCAAAGACTAATGGGTCACAACTACCACAGCCTCCACCAGACTGAATCCAACACAACTAGATGGTGCCTGGCTACCACCACTGACTTCTCCAATAATGATCACAATAGAGGGTCCAAAACAGAGAGGGAGAAAAATATAGAACAAAATTCAAACTCACAAAAAAAAAAAAAGACCAGACTTACTGATCTGGCAGAGACTGGAGAAATCCTGAGACTGTGGCGCTGGACACCTTTTAACTCAGTACCTAAGTCACTCCTGAGGTTTATCCTTCAGCCAAAGGATTGACAGACCTATAAAACAAACATTAACACAGGTAGTTCAACCATGTATACCAGACTAAATGGGCACACCAGGCCAGGGGCAAGGAGGAGAAGGCAGGAAGGGACAGGAAAGCTAGGCAAATGAAAATTTAGAACCCAAGGCCTCAAAGTGGAGAGTGTTGACATATTGCAAGGTTGGCGTTCAATGTCACAAAACCATATGTGCATGAGTTATTTAATGGGAAACCAATTTGCTCAAGAAACTTTCGCCTAAAGCACAATTGAAAAGAAAAAAGACAAAGGAAAGATATAAAAGACCAAAATGGATCTCAGAAGAGGCTTTGAAATTGCTCTTGAATGGAAGAAATGTTAAAGTGAAGGAGCTGAACAGAAGATTTCAAATGGCAGCTTGAGAAGACCAAGTAACGTATTATAATGAAATATGCAAAGGCCTGGAGTTAGAAAACCAAAAAGAAAGAACACACTCGGCATTTCTCAGTCTGAGAAAACTGAAGAAAAAATCCAACCCTGGAATTGCAATATTGAAGGATTCTACGGGAAAAATATTGACTGATGCAGGAAGCTTCAAAAGTAGATGGAAGGAACACACACAGTCACTGTACTAAAAAGAGTAGGTCAATGTTCAACGGTCAACGTTTCAGGGATAGTATATAATCAAGAACCAAAGATCAAGAACTGATGGAAGAAGTCCAAGCTGCACTGAAGGCATTGGTAAAAAACAAGTCTCCAGCAATAGATGGAATACCAATTGAGATGTTTCAACAAACGGATGCAGCACTGGAGGTGCTCACTTATCTGTGCCAAGAAATTTGGAAGGCAGTCACCTGGCCAACCAACTGGAAAAGATCCATGTTTCTGCCCATTCCAAAGACAGATGATTCAACAGAATGTGGAAATTATCGAACAATATCATTAATATCAAAAAAACCCAAGTAAAATTTTGCTGAAGTCATTCAAAACCAGTTGCAGCTGTACATGCACAGGGCTCTGCCAGAAATTCAAGCCAGATTCAGAAAAGGGCATGGAACAGAGAATATAATTGCTGATGTCAGATGGATTGTGGCTGTAAACAGAGAATACCAGAAAGATCTTTACCTGTGTTTATTGACTACATATTGGATCATAACAAATTATGGATGAGATTGTAAAGAATGGGAATTCCAGAACAATTGATTGTGCTCATGAGGAATCTGTACATAGACCAAGAGGCAGTTGTTGAGAAAACCGGATCCAACACCTACCACTAGCCCCACCACAGTCACGCCACCAGGGGATCGGGGCTGAAGGGCGCCGGTTCTCCCCAAGTCAGGTCCGGCAACTCCTTGCTTCTTCTGAACCATTTCTCCCTCCCCCTGCCACTCAGTCCAATTTCTTAACTTTGCCTTTGATGTTCAGGGCTCTGTTGTTTTTGTTGTTGTTAGGTGCCGTCGAGTCGGTTCCGACTCATATCGACCCTATGCACAACAGAACAAAACACTGCCCGGTCTTGCACCATCCTTACAGTTGTTGTTATGCTTGAACTCATTGTTGCAGCCACTGTGTCAATCCACCTCATTGAGGGTCTTCTTCTTTTCCACTGATGCTGTACTTTGACAAGCATGATGTCCTTCTCCAGGGACTGATCCCTCCTGACGACACGTCCAAACTATGTAAGATGCAGTCTCGCCATCCTTGCTTCTAAAGAGCATTCTGGCTGTACTTCTTCTAAGACAGATTTGTTCCTTCTTTTGGCAGTCCATGGTATTCAATATTCAATATTATTTGCCAACACCACAATTCAAAGGCAGCCATTCCTCTTTGGTCTTCCTATTCATTGTCCAGCTTTCACATGCAAATGATGCGATTGAGAATACTACTGGCTTGGGTCAGGCACACCTTAGTCTTCAAGGTGACATGTTTGCTTTTCAACACTTTAAAGAGGTCCTTTGCAGCAGATTTACCCAATGCAATGAGTCTTTTGATTTCTTGACTGCTACTTCAGTGGCTGTTGATTGAGGATCCAAGTAAAATGAAATCCTTAACAACTTCAATCTTCTCTCCACCTACCATGATGTTTTTGGACCATGATGTTGCTCATTGGTCCAGTTGTGAGGGCTCCTAACTTGTCATATATATAATCGATTCACTTGTTTTTTTGGGTCTTCGTTGTGAGAGGGACCACTGGAAGTGTCTGACTACTCTGCCATCTTGGCCCCACCTCCTCTACACTAAGTCTTCTTGATGTTAAATGCAAATCAGTGACAAGAACCTGCAGAATGTTCTCTTCTATCTGGGTGAGGAAGCAGAAAAGCAACTAGCAGGAATATAAATCAAACTATATTTATGGGTTAATGGGTTCAGCCATCAGTTACTCTCCAAGAAAGACATCTGGGATGTTGGTTAATGGCTTCTGGACACTATTAACTAATGCACCTGAGGCTGAAGTATCACCTAAGGGCTGGGCATAATTGTAGAGAATACTAAAAGTGTCAGAGCAATCATGGGCTTTATAAAAAATGACAGGCGGCTACATCTGAAACCCCCACCTCCAGGGAAGGTATATGAGGTCCAAAAAGCTGTAATTTAAATGACAATAGGTGAGGAGTTGAAATCAGAGGACAGACTGACAAGATAATGGCTCTTCAGACCATAAAATAGAAAGCTGGAGAAAAAGATATAAGATAAATCTTAAAAATCATGAAGATAACATGATCCACAAGTCTGGGAAAACATTACCTGGAAACCCCAAACTCTCTTTTTGGCAATCCTCTTGGTAATGTGCTGCAGAGACAAGAGAGGGCCAAGTAAAACATAAAAATTAGGTAATCATTTCATTATTCCTTCAACAGCTTGTTAATTCAGCATGTATCATGTGTTGGGCACTATTCTGGGCAGAAGGGATATATTAGTAAACAAAGACAAAAAATCCCTGCTCTCCCTGAGCTCATATTCCAGTGCGAGCAACAGATAATAGGAATAAACATAAAGAGTAGAATTCTGCAGCATGTTGTAAAGTTGATAAGGGATATAGAAAAAATGGAGAGTTGGAAATTCAGGGAAGTTGCAATTCCAAGTTGGGAGGACATTGAAAAGTTGATATTTGAGCAAAAACTTGGAGGTAAGCGTACAGCCATGGAGATATCTGGAGAAAGATTTCCAGGCGGGAAAAGAGCCAGTGCAAGACCCCTGGGGCCACTGTGTGTCCTGTGCTTGAGGAGGCTGACCTAGGGTGCCATAGGGGCAGGGAGACACAGAGGGTGTGTGAGGCTGGGAGCCAGGAGGTGTGGGCAGATTATGAACGGCCTTTAGACTGTTGTAAGGTTTTCAGTCGGAATGAGGAAGGTTTGGTGGTAGAAGGGCAATGTATTCTAACATCACTGCTGAGTTTGTAAAAGCCTGAACAGGGACAAGGAAGAAAGTGAGGAGGCTATTTCAATAATCCAGGCAAGAGTTGATGATGGTTTTGGCCAGACTAGTAGCAGGTGGAGATAATGAGAAGTGATCAGATTCTGGACATTTTGAAAATAGAGCCAATAGGATTTCCTTAGGGACTGAGTGTGGGGAGTGAAAAAGAGGCGGCCCCAAAGTTTCTGGCTTTGGCCCTGGAAAGAGAGCAGTGTCGTTAGTGGAGAGGATCATCTGATAAGCACGTCATGAAAACAGGCACAATAGGGAAACAGAAAGCCTTGCAGTGTCTGGAGTTTAGAACTATCTTGCAAAAAGAGGAGACCTAACTTTTTTTTTTTGTTTTTTAACTCCTTGGAGGTGGGCCTGAGTGAGTAGATGCTGAGTGGGCCCAAGAAAATTTTCCCCATGATTGGATCCATGAAGTTTCCAGCACCAGCCAAGGGGAGATAAAGTCAGCCCATAAAAGAATTAACTATAATCTCAAAGATATCTAAATATGAATCTGGGATCTACCAGTAACCAACTTTGCAACCTCCTGCAAGTTACTCAGCCTTTCTGAATTTTAGTTTCCTCATCTGTGAAATGGGGATGCTACTTGCCTAATAGTGTTTTATGAATATTACATAAATAATACATGCAAAGTGCCTGGCACAAAGTAATACTCAATAATTAGTTCCTTTTTTTTTTTTTTAATAGCTACAGTAATAGTAACATTTGTTGTTGTTAGGTGCTGTTGAGTCAGTCCCAACTCATAGCAACCCTATGTACTACAGAAAAAAACACTGCCCAGTCCTGCACCATCCTTACAATCATTGTTATGCTTAAGCCTATTGTTGCAGCCACTGTGTCAATCCATCTCATTGAGCGTCTTTCTCTTTTTCTTTGACCCTCTACTTTACCCAAGCAGGATATCCTCCTCCAGGGACTGATCCCTCCTGATAACATGTCCAAAGTATGTGAGATGAAGTCTCGCCTTGCTTGCTTCTAAGGAGCATTCTGGCTGTACTTCTTCCAACAAAGGTTTGCTCATTCTTTTGGCAGTCCATTGTGTATTCAATGTTCTTTGCCAATGCCATAATTCAAAGGCATCAATTCTTCTTCGGTCTTCCTCATTCATTGTCCAGCTTTCACATGCATATGAGGTGACTGAAAACACAGTGTAGTAACATTTATAGTATTATAATTATTATGGTTCTTTACCCAAGAGGTGGGAGTCCCCAGGTAGTGCAAATGGTTCAGCTCTTTGCTACTAACCAAAAGGCTGGTGGTTAGAACCTATTCAGAGGTGCCTCAGAAAAGAGGCCTGGTGATCTGCTTCTGAAGGTTACAGTCGTGAAAACCCATGGAGCACACATCTACTCTAAAACACATAGAGTCACCATGATTTAGAAACAACTCAACAGCAACTAGTTTTTTTGTTTTGTTTTGTGCTTTTAATCCAAAAGGGAATTACAGCACAATACCAAAACCAAACCAAACCCATTGCCATCAAGTCAGTTCTGACTCATCGACCCTATAGGACAGAGTAAAACTGCTCCATAGAGTTTCCAAGGAGCGTCTGGTGGATTCAAACTGCCGACATTTCGCTTAGCAGCTGTAGCACTTAACCACTACGCCACCACGGTTTCCACAGCACAATAGTCATAGCATTTTGGAGCTGAGACATAAAGCAACTTTCTAATTAGTCTCCAGAGAGGTTAAGACACTTCTTCAAGCTCAAAAGGTAATTCATAGTTACAAATAGGACTATAAACCCAGAGCATTAATGGGGTAAATTGAGGGCAAATAAAATGTAAACATATTACCTTGAAAAGATGTAAAAGGGGAGTAGCTACAGGATGAAAGCATAAAGAGGTTAAGAAAGATTAAGGTAATCAAGGAAGTAGAGGTAAATGGAGTTTCTACCTTGCAAAAAGATGAGGTAACCAAGGAAGGAGAGGGTTCTAGGACCTACGCCCTTACCCTCATTCTGAATTTGTTAGCCCACAAACAAAATAGCCCAGATACAGAATGGTCAACCATAGGCTAACACACAACTATGCCTGTTGTCTGGGAGGGTGAGCCCCTAAGTTCTGAGAAGTTATCAGCTGTACAAACAGGGGCAATTGGGGACATTCCAGGAAGGCTTCCTGAAGTAGTAGAATGTAGGCCTGGGTTCTGAAGAAGTCTACACACATGACTTGACGGAGAGAGCCAGAGCATTTCGGGCTGTCTCTGGAACAGATTCAGGCTCTGCTAGGAGATACAGTGCAGAGGTCCAAGTTCAGAAACACTGTATGTGGGTCCATGGGCAAATCATTTAATCTAAGTCTTGTTTGATAAGTGGATAAGGCAGTCCCAGCCCAGAATGTACATGAAAAGGTGTAGCAGCATTTGAACTGAACAGGGGTCAATTCAACTCAATGACATTCAACACATTTATTTACTGCCTACTTTTTTTGCTAGCTGCTAGGGACTCCATAATAAACAATACAGACATGATTTTTCTCCTCACCTAACTTATAGGTTGCCTGGTGAGGGATGCAGACAAACAAGCAACATCAGTAAGCAACGTATCAGCTGTCTTAAAGAGGAAACTCAGGAACAATATAAGTTATATGGAAATTTGTTACATCAAGAGATGAGAGAAAGAGAGACAGAGACTGAGAGACTGAGATAGACAATGAGAGGGGGAAATAGAGAAAGTGTCATAGATGAAAGATGTTATGGAAGCACGGAAGAAGGGTATTTAGTCCAGTGTTGGGAAATTAGAAGTTTCCTTGATGAAGTGAACACAAAGCTAAGATTTGAACAAATGAGTAGGGTTTGTTGCATACTTTGCTGGGGCATCCATTATTGGTTATTAGATTTGTATTGGCTATCTACAGTTGTGGTCAGAGATTACAAGAGATTGGAAAATAAAACACACAAGAGTGGGGGGATGTAAAAAATAAAATCCAACAGATGTGGCCTCTAAACTTCCCATAGGTACTGACTTAGCAAATGATACAGAGGCGCATCACTCAGCTTGGTCCTCAAATGCCATTTCCAGGTTATTATTTAGATCACTGCAGCAGTGCAGAATTTTAAGCAAGGGTATAAAAAGAAAGAAATGATAACATCTCCCTATCGATAAAAACTAAGGCAATTTCCAAGCAATAGTGATAATATACTCAGTAAAATAGTATGCAGAGATGTGTTGCAATCATTCTGAACTAAATGAGATGTCAAGAAAAAAAAAAAACAGCTATGTAATCTGACTACCCCAGGGAATGATTTGTAATTTTCGATGTTAATAAAATGTCATCAATAAAGAAGAGCTCCAACACTTGTGGTTTCATTAATTCCTACTGAAATGGACTATTTTTACATTCAGAGTTTTGGGCTGAATTTTTTCGTGGCTAGGGCCATATCCCCAATATATACATGCTGTCTAAAATCTTGTATCTTCTGTGTTATTTCTTGTGTCATGTCTATTAATTAGATCAACTGGAGCAAAACAGGAAAGAATTGTTCATTATTTTACATCTGTAAATTGCTTGACTGCTAGTTAATAATCTAATTTCCCAAAATTATATTCATTATTGCTTCAACATGTTACATAATATGTGATGGGGAAATGTTAATTTATTACCATTGGGACATTTATTCCAATCACAGTTTGGAACTACAGTAAATCTCCATTAGCTGAATCTTTTGGGAATACAACCTCTTAGCTAATGGAGCTTTCTAATTAACTAAAGTTACCCAAAACACTTTTCAGAAGTTCCTAAAGGGTATGAGAGTTCTGTGAGATCTAAACACATGTTCTGCCAGAAAAAAAGGCAGAAAAGGATGAGGACAATGAGAAGAAAGAAAAGAAGGATGGAGGAGGGAGGGAGGAAGGACGGAAGAGAGAAAGAAAGAAAGGGAGGGAGGGAGGGAGGGAGGGAGGGAGGGAGGGAGGGAGGGAGGGAGGGAGGGAGGGAGGGAGGGAGGGAGGAAGGAAGGAAGGAAGGAAGGAAGGAAGGAAGGAAGGAAGGAAGGAAGGAAGGAAGGAAGGAAGGAAGGAAGGAAGGAAGGAAGGAAGGAAGGAAGGAAGGAAGGAAGGAAGGAAGGAAGGAAGGAAGGAAGGAAGGAAGGAAGGAAGGAAGGAAGGAAGGAAAGAGGCAGGGAAGAAGGCAAAGAGGGAGAGGGGAAAGAAACTTGGACCAAAGGGTATTTCCACGTTCAAATAAATTGAAAGGCATTTTTTTTAACTGCAGGACTTCTCAGAGTTTTTAATATACTCATTTTCATTGTGAATCTCCAAGAAAAAAAATTATGCAACATATCCCAACTATATATAACCAAGATTTGTTTTTTTTTACCAAGGTACCTAACATTGTAAGTCACTGTATTTTAAGAAATGATGTTTAAGAATTGCTGTTCTAGGCTATTTCTTGTGCCAGGTATAGCAGGCAGCTCTCTTTCTCATAACTCTGTGAGCTATAGAACTATTGTACTCTATTTGCTTACATGAGATCTCTCCTATTATAGAGATCACCTAGAGAGACAGAGAGGGAGATGTCACTGGTTCTGCTTCTCTAGAGAATCCTAACTAAGACACCAAGGGTTATGGTTTCATCATTTTACATCATTAGTTTTTGCTACAAAATGTATTTCATTTTCGTGATCAAAGTCCGTGACTTTCCCACAATGATTTCATGTTTCTGCCCTAGCAAGTGAGCTGTGGAACTCATTGAGAAGAGTATTTGGTGTTTAGTAATTCACAGTGATTTTGTGCTAAGAATGATTAACAGAGTAGATTTTCTGATTTTTTTTTTCTAATAAAATTTTCCTCTCAGGCCACTGGATTATTTCATATACTTTGCAAACCTTATTTATCATTATTATGACTTTGGTCAAGGGTTTTTTTTTTTTTTTTCCTCTACTTAGAACAACAATAGAGTTTCTAAGGATGAAAAAATGCCCATCCAATCTAATTCCAATTGTGCTACAGAGATCTAATTTGCAAAGAGTAAACTAATAATATGAGTATTGTGTATCCATACAACATACCATACAGAGGTCTCGTGATTTATAAGATTTTCTATTACTGCCTTCAGTAGAACATCTCTAAAGCAGCCAAAGTACTTTGTAAATGTCCTTCCCATTAGTCACATCCCCCAAGGAAAGAAATGGGGTGAACACACCATTACCCTCATTTCACGAAGGTAGAAGGAGAAGTAGCAGAAGCAGAGTGATTTTCCAAGATTATCCAAGGTCCTTGTGTTAGTGGTTTGCAAAGAAAGAGAGGCGGCCTGGATTCTAGCCAGCCTGAAGTATTCTGTCCACTGCGTAGTTCCATTCAAAGTACAAGAGAGCAAGCAATTCAATATCTAGTGTCACTAAGACGTCATTCATGTGAAGGGTGATACGACAGCATTAACATGCAAATAACTGAATATAAAGTGTCTTTTTTTTACTCAGAGCAATACTTCCAACTCCTCAGAAATATATATATATATTTATATATTAAAAGAGAAAAAAATTGCAAAGGACAGCATGCTGCTAATCAATTTCCTTTTCATTAGTATCTGTGGGGAAAATAAACCTGTATCCTACTCTCAGGAATCAGCCTTAGATTTTTGGAAAAAACGAGAGGAGATCAATGGGCACAATAGATATATACACCTTCCCTAAACACTAGCTCTTAATAGGATTTCAAGTTTGAATGAAAACGCCAAATAAATGGCTGAAAGGTGATCCCACACTACCTCAGTAATTGACCTCCCATTATTTTCTTCTCTGTCTTATATTGAAAGCATTATTTATTAGAATCGAGCATGTAGGTCTCTCTGAAGCCAGGTGCTGGCGAGTACAAATGGATGCTATGACGCACTGTAATTAGCTGAAGGCAAGAACATCCAGAGCCCACCCCTACATATAGAGCGGAATGGAATCCAGCCTCTATTTTCCCCAGTGCTCTACATAGACTTTGTTGTCTCTGTTCTGTACAGTGAGAGAAAGCATTATTATAAAAAGGTCCCTTGAACCCTCTGGAATAGGCCAACCCTTTGGTCTTATTACCCAGGTAAGGAAAGCCAGAAAAGAGAAACCAAAAGCACCCACTCAGGTAAGAGCAGAGTTGGATTCACTTTCTACCATTCCTAACAATAATAAAAACAGCTACAACTTACTCTTGTTTACTGCTTTACCACTGACGAAGCACTTAACATTCATTTCTCATCTGATTTTCACAGCAGTTCTGTGAGGTAAGTAAGATAGGTATTTTTTAAAACCTAGTTATGGAAAAATTCAGGCAGAGCAGCAGATAGAATACAGTAGTGTTAATACCACCAGTATACTCATCTCCTAGATTTCACAACATGAACATATCACTGTATATCTACATCTTTTTTTTCACTTAAGTATTTAAATAAATTACAAGCAGCATGGCATTTATCCTTATTACACCTATCAAAATTAATAATAATTCTCTAATATCACATAATATTCAATTCATAATCCAAATCATAATTAAATATTCCCAACTGTAAGATAAGTATTATTTTCTCATTTTACAGATGTGACTTTTGAGACACATCAAGTGAACCAAGTCTTGAGGACTCACAGATAATAAAAAAGAACCTAAGAACTCAGGCTCCAGTCCTTCTCACTTGAAGCAGGGTTCCATAGAAACATGGGGTGAAAGAAGACAAAAAGCCACATAGATCTCCGTGAAACATTTCAGCAAGGGTGATCTTAGTAAAATGTGAAATGAATATGTGAAATTTATCTCCAACAATACTTTGTTATTTTTGGTGACCCTTCTCACTCCCCGTGGTTTTTTTTTTTGCTCTCCCTCAATTCATCTTCCATTGTTCCCAGCTCAAACCCTAGCCAGTACCACCCTCTGACAGGCTAGATGCCTGATTCCCTCAGCCAGATCAACCTCCTTCCTGCATATCCCTGTCCCATTACTAGAGTCAACACCATCTCATAGCTAGCAGATACCCAAAGAAGGCCTGATGGATTTCGTCTCCTTGAGTGTGGTCATTGTTGTTTGCATCAGAATTCCCTCCGAGTATTCATGGATTAATATAGAGATGGTGGTACTTTGCCTCACGGAATCTTAAGAAATTCCATGTCATAATTCTTGCAGCATCACAGGCTTTGACCATGTATCCCTGCATAACTCAAAGATATAAACTCAATTTATAAAATCCCCTCATTGTTCCCCCCAAAAATTCCCTCTTGAATTTAAATGTAGTACAACCCTCTGCCAGTTTCAGCTCCCTAGCCTCACCACAAATAGTGTGACTATAATCGGGGTAGGGGAGGAGTCTCCGCTTGCCACTCAAGCTTTCCCTCCAGTCCCAAAAGGTTTGCATTTTTTTTTTTTTTGGCGTTCTTGGTTATCTTTTGGGAGTATCTGCCAATGGCTACTGAAAATTTTCCAGATGAATCTGGGTATGCTCCAAACCTTGACATCAAAGGTATCTCTTGGGTCTATTCACTTGCTGGTTTAAACGGATCAGACAAGTGTATAAATTGTATAAATCCCATGTATCTCCCAGAAGAAAAAAAGCAAAACATTCTAAGACAGAAAGAAGTGCTGGTCATTATCAGGCAGCTCTGGAAACACAAGATGACAAAGTGACGACATATTGCCCAGGCCTGGAGGACAAGGGAGGAGAAAATTTAATCAGAACAGATCTGATTCCAGACCCAAGCTGCTTAGGCAGAAATCCAAGTTCACTCACTCCAATTCCAGAGAAGGTACATTACACAATAATAACTAACACCTTTATTTGTAGGTGGAAACAGCCCAAGTGCCCATAAACAAACAAACGGATAAGCAAAATATACACAATGGAATATTATTCAGCCATTAAGAGAAATGAAGTTTTAATACATGCCGCAACATGAATGAATCTTGAAAACACTATGGTAAGTGAAATAAATCAGACACCAAAAACAGAGAATGTGTGATCCCACTTATACAAAACATCCAGGTTAGACAAACACGTAGAGTTTATTAGTGGTCACCAGGGGCTTGGAGGGGGAGGTTGGGGGTTCCTGCTGAAGGGGTGCTGGGCTTCTGTTTGGGGTAATGTAAAACTTTGGGAAATGGATAGGAGCAATAGCAACGCAGCACGGTAAGAGCAACTAATGTCACTGAATTTTACATTTAAAAATGGTTGAAATGGCAAATTTTTTGTTGTATGTATTGTATCACAATATTTTTTTTTTAATTTTTGTAAAAAATCTATGTAGGGAAAAATTAGGTGACACCTCTCCTCCAGGATTTGCATGTCAACATAAGAAAAGCCCATTAAGAAATATTCCCAGATGCTAGAATTCTGGATGTGAGAAGAAAAAAAAAAACCCAGGAGGCTTTCCCTGACACCCCTGCAGCCACGCCACAGTTATATCAGGCACCGTTCTGGATTGCAAACAACAGAAGCCACTCGGTACAGCTTAAGCAATAAAAGGATTTATTGAAAGATGCTTTAGCTCACAGCATCATGAGCACTGACAATGTATTGTTAACGTAGCTCAAAGGTGTACATTCAATTTATAAAATTGAACAACCAGTAAAAACGGACCAGAATTGAAGCTTCCGGAAATAATCCCTGAAGCCATGCCACAGAGCTGGTCCAATGGAGAAACCACCTGCCGAATGTAAACGCCTGCCACTCGACGTGACTGTAACCCGGCGGTAACCGGTAACCAGCACCAATTCCACTTTACTCTCGTGACAACTGGAAACTGGCCACCTTTGCAGCCACTTGTGCCAGCAAGCTGGGGCCCCACACAGTCAGCTTCTCCTCACGCTGTTCACGTCTGAACTGAAGTTTCATGTTTACGCCTGACTGGCATAATCCAGGTCCTATCCTAACAGTTACTGAGCGCTCACTGTGTGCCAGCCACTGTTCTATAATTCTTTACAGGAATCAACTCATTTAAGCCTCATAGCAATGCTAGGAGGTCGGTTCTATGATTGTCCCTTTTTATAGATGAGGGAACTGAGATACATAAAGGTTTTATAGCCAGTTAAGGACAGACAGATAGTAAGCGGCAGAGTCGGGATTTGAACCCAGGCAGCTTAGCTCCAGAGATCAAGACTTCTTAATCTGTTTCTTTGCTGTTGTTGTTTTTTCAAGCATTACATTCACTTGCTCGCATCATAGTTGCAAGGAGGCCTGAAATTTGAATTCTTTCTTATTCATTGCAGGAGAGAGGGGCTCATTTCCCCAGCTCTGAAAATGTCATTCAAAATATGATGGCTAGCCATGAATATGACAGATATCTATAACAGATTTTCAAAACAGGTAGGTCTCTCCTTTTGCATTTTAGTACTCCCCTGTAGCTTGCCATCAAGGTGATCACTGAGAAGCTCATCAGAGTACAAATTTGTACTGACCCACAGAATCATGAGCAAATAAAATGGTGGCTGTCTTTAAGATGCTAAGTTCTAGGGTAGTTTGTTTTGCAGCAATAGATAACTTAGACACATAACAGCATTCCATTCTCCCCTAATTACTTGTATCATAAAAATGCTGCAACTCATTAAATATTCTTCTATAGCAGTGGTTGGCAAAATTTTCCTTAAATTGCCAGATAGTAAATCTTTCAGACTTTGCAGGCTCAAAGAGAAAATTGAAGCTATCATGTAGATATTTGTATTTTAAAACGTAAAAACCATTCCTAGATCAAGGGACATTAAAAAAAAAAAAAAAACCTGGATGGCTAGCTGGTTTGGCCCACAGGCTGCAGTTTGCAGATACTGGCAATATAGCCTCATTTTTGATGTATGATTCATACCCCATGATAGGAACTTTCTGTCATTTATTTAATCAAGTCCCTATTCTGAACATTTAGTTTGTTTTCAATTTTTCACCCCTTCAGAACAATGCTGCAGTCATCCTTGTGAATAAATCTTTGTTCACATCCAAGGTTATTTCCTTAGAATAAATCCCTAGAATTGGCATTGTTAGGTCAAAGAGTATATCCATTATGCCAAAATGTCCTCTTAGAAGTTTATACTTAGTTACAATCCCACTAGCAAAGTGTAAGAGAGTTCTGAGGCAGTTTGTGACTACGTTAAGGGCTGGTTCAGAAAAACCAATTTCCTTGAATTTCGTATTGGTATTTGAGTGTGAGAAGCCCTGGTAGCACAATGGGTAAGTGCTCGACTGCTAGCTGAAAGGTTGGCAGTTTGAACTCACCAGCTGCTCTGTGGACCAAAGATGTGGCAGTCTGCCCCCATAAAGATTACAGCCTTGGGGACTTCCAGCCAACATGGTTCCATAGACAGAAGCACCATGCTGTCCCTCCACAGCAAAGATCCAAAAAACTAAGTAAAACAGAGGCAAACATCGTCCGTGGAACCTAAAGTGTCAAATGAAAAGCTAAAGAACTCAGCCAAGCACCAAATGGAATAATAAACTGACAGAACAGAGAGCAAAGAGAGATACATGTTGAGGTCCCACATCAGCTAATGCAGCAGAGATTCACCATCTTGGACTCCTGTCGGAGATCAACACAGAAGGAATAGGGGAAAGCAGCTCCACAGAGCTCCCAACAGGAGACAAAGCACCCACTATCCAATGATACACACTTTCCCACCCCCCATCTTCTCCTCACTGCTCTCCTCCATGCTTCCTGGCTGGCGGTGGTGGCTCAGCCAGCCAGGAAGTGCAGTGTCCATGTCAATTAGATTCACCCCACCTACATCAGAGATCAGTGGACAGGGAGTACAGGAAAACAGCTTCACAAAATTCCCAGCAGGAAACAGAGCACCAGCAGGACCTGCCCTGCTGTGCCATAACTGAGCAACTGGCCCTGCCCATTGGACAAGGAGGTGAAAAGTACCATGACCACAGGCGAACAAACAACAAAGAACCCACAGCATGCCTGCTCAGACATAACTGAATGAAACAAAAAGCAGAACAAAACAAATAGATCTACTCTCAATAAAGGAAGAAAATAACTGCTGAATGTCTGGAAGACAGCACACCATATCAACACATACAAAAAAAAAAAAAACAGGACAGGATGGTTTCAGTAGGAATCCAAAATAAAACAGACAAGTTTATAGAAAAGACAGACAAATTCATGGAAAATACAGACAAAAAAATGGAATAATTCAAGAAAATAATACAGGAACAAAATGCCGAAATAAATTCACAACTAGAAATCATACAAAAACAAGAATTAGAAATCCAAATGGTAAACAAGATTTCAGAAACAGACAGTGTCATAGAAGGGCCAAGGAGCAGGTTTAAAACAATAGAAGACAAGATCAGCAAAATATTGAAGACAAACACTTGGTTACAACTCTGTTTGAGGAAAAATCAGAAAAAAGAATGAAGAAAAATGAAGAAACCCTGAGAACTATGTGGCAAACAATCAAAAGTAAAAATATGCAAGTGATCAGAGTTCCAGAAGAGAGGGAGAAAATAGAAGACACAGAGAGGATCATTGGAGAACTGCTGACAGAAAACTTCCCTAATATCACGAAAGATGAAAAGCTGACCATCCAAGAAGCTCAACAAACCCCATATGGACCCCAAAAGAAAAATACCAAGGCATGTCATAATTACGCTTGCTAAAACCAAAGACAAAGTCCTGCAAGCAGCTTGAGAAAAACAAAAAGTCACAAACAAAGGAGAAACAATAAGACTAAACTCTGATTACTCAGCAGAAACCATGCAGGCAAGAAGGCAATGGGATGACATATATAAAAGCATGAAAGAAAAATTCACCAACCAAGAATAATATATCCTGCAGAACTCTCATTCAAATATGATGGTGAAATTAGGACATTTCCAGATAAACAGAAATTAGGAGAATATGTAAAAACCAAACTTAAAAGAATTATTAAAGGGAGTCCACCAGTCTGAGAACCAACATCATCAGACCATAGCCTGAATCTAGGAGACAAGAGTGTACCAGCCAGATACCAACCTAGAAAATGAACTCTCAAGGACTAGCCAAAGCCAAAAGAATTGCAACAGGGAGCCAGAGAGGTTAATCTACAAATGACAACAACATCAGAACAATAAAAGACAGAATAAAGAGTGTAGGTATAGAGCTTTCTAATGGAGAGGAAGGCAAGGTGATACCAAGTAATAATAGATTGGTTAAAACCTAGGAAGATAAGGGTAAATTTCAAGGTAAACACAAAGTTAACCAACTTCTCATCAAAATAAAGAAGAAAAACATAAAGTCTCAAAAAAAAAAAAAAACCCGAAATCTACAAAAACAAAATAAATGGAAAAAGAATCCACGAACAAAAGGAACTCAGCACAGGAGAGTAACAGGAACAAAGAAAACATCAGCATCACAAAAAAATTTAAAAAGGCACTGTAAAATGACAGCAATAAACTCACACCTATCAGTAATTACACTGAATTTAAACGGCCTAAAAGCACCCACACAGAGACAGAGAGTGATGGAATGGATAAAAAAAACAGGATCCATCAATATTCTGTTACAAGAGACACACCTTAGAAACAAAGACATATATTTCCTAAAAATCAAAGGATGGAAAAATATATCAAGCAAATAACTACCAAAAAAGAGCAGGAGTGGCAATACTAATCTCAAAAAAAAAATTGACTTTAAAACAAAATCCACCATAAAAGACAAAGAAGAACACTACATAATGATTAAAGGGATAATCCATCATGAAGACTTAACCATAATAAACATCTAGGCACCCAATGACAAGGCTCCAAAATACATAAAACAAACTCTATCTGCACTGAAAACAGAAATTGACAGTTCCACAATAATAGTAGACTTCAACACACCACTCTCGATAAAGGACAGAAAGAAAGAAACTCGACAAAGATATAGAAGAGCTAAAGGGCACAATCAGCCAACTTGGCCTCATAGACATATATAGAACACTCCACCCAACAGCTGCAAAGTACACATTCTTTTCCAACACACATGGACGGTTCTCCAGAATAGACAACATCTTAGGCAACACAGCAATCCTCAACAAAATCCAAAAACACTGAAGACCACAATGCCTTTAAAGTAGAAATTAACAGGAAGAGCAATGAAAGAAAATTAATTACATGGAAACTGAATAATGCCCTGCTTAAAAACCACTGGATAACAGAACAAATCAAAGATGGAATCAAAAAATTCCTAGAATCAGATGAGAATGAAAAAACTTCATGCCAAAACCTTTGGGAAACAGCAAAAGCAGTACTCAGAGGTCGATTTATAGCAATAGATGCACACATCAAAAAAAGAAGAAATGAATAAAATCAAAATATTAGCTACACAATGCAAACAAATAGAAAGAAAAGAGCAAAAGAAGCCCAACCCTCCAGAAGAAAGAAATAATGAAGATCAGAGCAGAAATAAATGAAATAGAGAATAGAAAAACAATAGAATCAACAATACCAAAAGATGGTTCTTTGAACGTATCAACAAAATCAACAAACCACTGGCCAAACAGACAAAAGAAAAACAGGAAAGGAAACAAATAGCCCAAATAGGAAATGAAGTGGAAGACATTACAACAGACCCAACTGAAATAAAAAGGATCATAACAGAATATTATGAAAAACTATACCCCAACAAATCTGAACACCTAAACGAAATGGACAAATTTCTAGAAACACACTACATACGCAAACTAACACAAAATGATGTTGAAAATCTGAAGAGACCCATAACAAGAGAAGAGATCGAAAAGGTAATTAAAAAAAAAAAATCCCAACCAAAAAAAGCCCCAGCAGCTCCTGTCTGGAGGCAAGACGAGAAAGCAGAGGTGGACAGGAGCTGGTTGCATGGACACGTGGAATGCAGGGTGCAGAGGAGGAGAGTACTGTCTCATGAGGAGGAGACCAGCAAGGAGTACATAGCAAGGTGTGTATAAGTTTTTGTATGAGAGACTGACTTGATCTGAAAACTTTCATTTAATGCATAATAAATAAAATAATTAAAAAAAAAAAAAAAGCCCTGGCCCAGATGGCTTCACTGGAGAATTCTACCAAACATTCAGAGAAGAGCTTACACCAGTACTCTCAAACTATTCCAGAACATAGAAAAGGAAGCAATACTTCCAAATTTATTCTATAAAGCCAGCATAACCCTGATACCAAAACCAGGCAAAGACAGCACAAAAAAAGAAAATTACAGACCAATATCTCTCATGAATATAGATGCAAAAAATTCTCAACAAAATTCTAGCCAATAGAATTTAGCATCATATCAAAAAAAAAAAAAAAGAAGAAGAAGAATGCACCACGACCAAGTGGGATTCATACGGGTATACAAGGATGGTTCAACATTACAAAATCAATCAACATAATCCATCACATAAATAAAAGGAAAGAAACGAATCACATGGTCATCTCAATTGACGCAGAAAAGGCATTTGACAAAGTCCAACACCCGTTCATGATAAAAACTCTCAATAAAATAGGTATTAAAGAGAAATTCCTCAATATAATAAAGAGCATCTATGCAAAACTAATGGCCAATATCATTCTTAATGGAGAGAGGCTGAAACCATTCCCCTTGAGAACAGGAATAAGACAAAGATGCCCTTTATCACCACTCCTATTTAACATTGTGCTGGAAGTCCTAGCTAGAGCAATAAGACAAGAAAAAGAAATAAAGGACATCTGAATTGGTAATGAAGTAGTTAAACTGTCCCTATTTGCGGATGATATGATACTGTACATATAAAACCCAAAAGACTCCACAAGAAAATGACTGGAACTAATAGAAATATACAGCAGAGGAGCAGGATACAAGATAAACATACAAAAATCAGTTGGATTCCTATACACCAATAAAGAGAACAATGAAAAGGAAATCAGGAAAATAATATCATTTTTAATAAAAAAAAAAGTCCCTAAAAAAATAAAATACTTAGGAATAAATCTAACCAGGGTTGTAAAAGACCTATACAAAGAGAACTACAAAACACTGCTGCAAGAAACCAAAAAAGATCTTCATGATGGAAAAACATACCATGCCCATGGATAGGTAGACTCAATATTGTGAAAATGGCACTTCTACCCAAAGCAGTTTACAAATACAGTGCAATCCCAATCCAAATACCAACAACATTCTTCAAAGAGATGGAAAAACTTATCATTAACTTTATACAGAAGGGGAAGAAGCCCCAGATAAGTAAAGCAATATTGAAGAAGAAGAATAAAGTAGGAGGACTCACACTACCCGACCTCAGAAACTACTATACAGCTACAGTAGTCAAAACCTTCTGGTACTGGTACAATGACAGATACATTGACCAATGGAGCAGAATTGAGGACCCAGGTGTAAACCCATCCTCTTATGGTCACCTGATCTTTGACAAAGGCCCAAAATCCATCAAATGGGGAAAAGACAGCCTTTTTAACAAATGGAGCTGGCAAAACTGGATGTCTGTCTGCAAAAAACTGAAACAGGACCCTTACCTCACACCATACAGAAAGACTAATTCAAAATGGATGAAAGACCTAAATATTAAGCCAAAAACTATGAAGTTCATAGAAGAAAAAAATAGGATCAACACTAGAAGTCCTAATACACTGCATTAAAAAAAAAAAAAAACAGTGCCATCAAGTCGATTCCAACTCATAGCGACCCTATACGACAGAGTAGAACTGCCCCCAGACTTTCCAAGGAGTGCCTGGTGAATTTGAACTGCTGACCCTTTGGTTAGCAGCCATAGCACTTAACCACTACACCACCAGGGTTTCCATACACTACATTAACAGAATATAAACCACAACCAACAACACATAAACTTCAGAAGATAAGCTAGATAGCTGGGATCTTCTAAAAACTAAACACTTATGCCCATCAAAAGACGTCACCAAAAGAGTAAAAAGAGAACCTACAGACTGGGGAAAAAATTTTGACTATTACAAACCAGACAAAGGTCTAATCTCCAAAATCTACAAGAAAATGCAACACCTCTACAACAAAAGACAAATAATCCAATTAAAAAACAGGGAAAGGAAATAAAGAGATACTTCACCAAAGAAGACATTCAAATGACCAACAGACACATGAGGAAATGCTCATGATCACTAGCTATTAGAGAAATGCAAATCAAAACCACCGTGAGATACCATCTCACCTTGGCATTACTGACACAAATCAAAAAAACAGGAAATAACAAGTGTTGGAGAGGCTGTGGGGAGATTGGAACTCTTATGCATTCCTGGTGGGAATGCAAAATGATACAATCACTTTGGAAAACAATATGGCCCTTCCTTAGAAAGCTAGAAATAGAAATACCATATGATCCAGCAATCCCACTCCTAGGAATATATCCTAGAGAGATAAGAGTCATCACACGAATAGACATATGCAGATCCATGTTCATAGCAGCATTGTTCACGACAGCAAAAAGATGGAAACAACCTAGATGTCCATCAACAGATGAAAGGACAAACTATGGTACATACACACAATGGAGTATTATGCAATGATAAAGAACAATGATCAATCTGTGAAGTATTTCATAATGTGGATGAATCTAGAGGGCATTACACTGAGTGTAATAAGTCAATCACAAAAGGACAAACATTGTATGAGGCCACTACTGTACTGAAAAGGTTTACACGCAAAAAGAAACAATCTTTGACGGTTAGAGGGAGGGGAGTAGTGGGGATGGAAAAACACTAAATAAACAATAGGTAAGTGCTAACTTTGACAAAGGGTAAGACAGTACACAATACTGGGGAAGCCATTACGACTTGTACAAGGCAAGGTCATGGAAGCTCCATAGACACATGCAAACTCCATGAGGGACCGAATTACTGGGCTGAGGGCCGTGGAGACCATGGTGTTGGGGAACATCTAGCTCAACTGGCATAACAGAGTTTATAAAGAATGTTCTACATTCTACTTTGTTGAGTAGCATCCGAGGTCTTAAAGCCTGTGAGTGGCCCTCTAGGATGTCTGCTGGTCTCATCCCTTTGGGAGCAAGGAAGAATGAAGAAAACTAAAGATAGAAGGGAAAGATTAGTCCAAAGGACTAATGGACCACATCTACCATGGCCCCCACCAAACTGAGTCCAGTACGACTAGTCCACTTCACTAGACTGAGTCCAGTACACCACTGACTGCTCTGATAGGGATCACAATACAGCATCCCAGGCAGAACTGGAGAAAAATGTAGAACAAAATTCTAACTCAAAAAGAAAGAGCAGACTTGCTGGCCTGACAGAAACTGGAGAAACTTTGAGAGTATGGCTCTGGACACACTTTTAGCTCAGTAATGAAGTCACTCCTGAGGTTCAGCCTTCAGCCAAAGACTGGACAGGCCCATAAAACAAAACGAGACTAAAGGGGCATACCAGCGCTGGGACAAGGACTAGAAGGGGACAGGAAAGCTGGTAACAAGGAACCCAAGACTGAGAAGGGAGAGAGTTGACATGTCATGGAGTTGTAACACAATGTCATAAAACAATATGTGTACTAACTGTTTAATGAGAAACTAGTTCTGTAAACCTTCATCTAAAGTACAATTAAAAAAAAAAGATTACAGCCTTGGAAACCCTATGGGGCAGTTCCACTCTGTCATATAGGGTCACTCTGAGTCAGAATCAGCTCAACAGCAATGGGTTTATGGGTCTGAACGTGAGTAGACTGAGTCCTTTCTCTTCAGTTAGTTAATCAGCTCCCTAATTTAGACTCAGACCATCACCGAAGCCAATCTCTCTGCTTCCCTAAAGGAGCTTAGCAACCCTAGATTCCCAGGAAAAGCACCAGGTGAAAAGTTGCTGTCAGAAGTTGGCCTCAGCCATTCCTTAGCGCAAGCACCACACCTCACTTCCTCTTTTCCCTCTCAGCAAGAAGCGGCTGACACTGAGCTTTAGCTCCAGGCTTGGTAAACTTTCATCTATCAGGTGCCTGTTCCAAACTCCAGCTGGATTGCTGCCTCTCTTTCTTCTGTCCTTTACCTTCTCCATGCTCCCTCTCTTGGTACATGTTTTTCTTTCTCAATTCTCAGCCTACAGTAGGCCCATAAGCGATCACAGCTGGTCAGAGGACATGGTGGACCTCTGTAGATGTAGGCTCCCAGCCAAGGCCATCTACTGAAACAGGCTCTAGACTAGCCTGCATGCTCACATCCTTTAACCTGGCTGTCTAGTGGAAATCCATTGCTGCTGACACAGTGTCCTCTGGTTACTTTTAAACCATGACAATTGTGGTTACAACAAGTGCATGAAAAACAGTAGCTTGGCAGAGCTGCTGCTTCTCCACTTGCTCCTCTCCATCTCCTCTCCTAGAAAGCCCCCTCTTTCCACCCTGCCAACCCAGAAAGACATCATGATTGGTAAAGTAGAGGGTCAGTGAAAAAGAGGAAGACCCTCAACAAGATGGCTGTGACTATGGGCTCAAGCATAACAACGATTGTGAGGATGGTGCAGGATAGGGTAGCTGTGAGTCAGAATGGATTCCACAACACCTAACAACAACAACAGCCTCCAGGACTGTGAGAGAATAAATTTCTCTTCTTATAAGACACCAACTTTGTGTCTTTTTATTATGTCAGCCCTAGGAAACTAGTACAAATGAGGATAGCATGGCAGCTCCAAAGAGAAAGAAAATACCACCCCCCAACCCACCCATAGTCTTTGCCAATGCTCCCCTCCCCCAGGGCTTTCATGTTGAAGGACATTTGGTGAGAAGAGGTTCGGACAGATTCAAGAGACACTGGGAGATGCAGGATGAATCGGTGACTTATTAGATGATGGTGATGAGCGAGACAAAGAGGATTCTCAGATTTCTAGCCTGGCAATCAGATGAACGTTAGTATCATTCCTAGCATCTACAAAAAGGGAAGCAGAATTGGGGAAGGTAAATATAATGAGGAGTCCCAGGGAGGGACAAAGAGTTAACACACTTGGCTAATGAACCAAAAGTTTGGAGGTTTGAGTTCCCCCAAGGGCGCCTTGAAAAAAGGCCTTGTCTTAGTCATCTGGTGTTGCTGTAATAGAAGTATCACAAGTGGATGGCTTCAACAAACAGAAGTTTGTTCTCTAACAGTCTAGTAGACTAGAAGGCCAAATTCAGATAGTCATCTTTGAAGGGTGAAGTCTTTCTCTCTCTGTCAGTTCTGGGTGAAGGTCCTTGTCATCAATCTTCTCCTGGACTAGGAGCTTCTCCCAGCAGGAACCCCAGATCCAAAGGACATGTTCTGCTCCCAACATTGCTTTCTTGGTGATATGAAGTCCCCCTGTCTCTCTGCTCGCTTCTTTCGTATCTCAAAAGAGATTGGCTTGAGATACAATCCAATCTTGTAGATTGACTCCTGCCTCATCAGCATAACTGCCACCTCTCCCACCTCATTAACATCATAGAGGTAGAATTTACAACACATAGGAAAATAACATCACATGACAAAATGCTGGACAATTACACAATACTGGGAATCAAGGACTAGACAAATTGATACATGTATTTTTGGGGGACACAGTAGAACCCTTGACAGGTCTGGTGATCTACTTCTAAAAAATCAGCCACCGAAAACCCCATGGAGCACAGTTCTACTCTGATGCACCTGGGGTCACCTCACCATGAGTCGGATCTGACTCGATAGCAACTGAAAAAAAATATAATGAACTCCATGTTAAACATACTGAGTTTGAGGATTTGTGGGTCATCTAGCAGGCAATGGGGTACATAGAGTTCAACGTCTGGAGAAAATTTGGAGCTTGAGAGCAGGAGCTACAGTGCTCTCTAGAAAATGGGGAATGAATTAACGCTGCCAAAAAGGTCACTGGAGGAATGCCTCCGGCAGCATCCCCGGCTCTCCCCAGCCAGTGGGATTTCCAACTAGTTCTAGTTAAGGAGCCCTGGTCTCTCAATAGCTCCGCGCTCAGCTCCTAACCAAAAAGATCAGTGGTCCCAACTCACCCAGTGGTTCTGCAGAAGAAAGGCCTGGTGATCTGCTCCTTTAAATATTCCCCACACCCATTGCCGTGGAGTCAAGTCCAACTCATAGCGACCCTGTAGGACAAGCAGAACTGCCCCCACAGAGTTTCTAAGGAGCGCCTATTGCTTTCGAAGTGCTGACCTTTTGGTCAGCATACATGGCTCTTAACCACCACACCGCCGGGGTTTCCTTATCTGGGCACTAAAGATTACAGCCTAGAAAATTCTAGGAGGCATTTCTACTCTGCCACTTGGGGTCACTATGAGTTGGGACCGACTGCGCAGCCCCTAACAACAACTACTAGCTTGGCTCTGTCTTAGTGGTCAGTAGCCTGAAACTCCATGAGGCCAGGAATAAATAGAAAACAACGCTCCAGGGAAAAGAGCTAGGCTGAACAAAAGAGGCAGTCTCCCAATGCCAAGAAGAAAATCTCATGTGTGGGAGCCCACCCAGCAGAGAAATGGGCTGCATCATTTCCTCTGAAGCAGGACAAGATATGAAGTGTGAGCTCAATTCTGCTGATAATCAATTGGAAAGCCTGAGACAGTCATGCAAAGCTTAAATTTTATTCTCATCCGTATCATGTCCCTATTGTCCCAAGCCTGACAGCCTGGTCCTATACTTCTTATTGATATAGTCTATATGAAAGCCACTTGGAGCCTTGAAATGAGGCTTGGTTCTCGGGTCAATTCAGCATGAAAGCCCTTGGTATATTTTTCCGGCAAAACAAATGAAGATTTTACCAACACGCACTGGTAAAGGAAATCACCATCTATTCCAAGCCTCTGGGCCTCCAAATCTTCACATTTAATTCTTTAACCTAATATTGGTTTTTCACATATGTGTCTCGCCTCTTCTCTTTTGGGAGGAAGGGACACTGTCCCATTCAAGTTTAGCACAGGCAGAGGCTTGCGGGGGGGAAGGGAGAAACTTCCCCCCCGTGCAAGTCTAAGGGGGCACCAGACGCAGTGCAGAAGGACACGCCAAAATGCCAAAAATATGAAAGACATCTGACTGAGGCAGCCAGACAAGAGAGGGGAAGGCATTTCTGCTGACACATAACCACTATCAAGTCTATTCGTCTTGAAATTGGGAGGGGTCACAATTTAAAGATTGCCCCGAAGGCTCCTTACTCTGGCTAAGCATCTGACCACAGGGCCTGCAATGTGGAAGATATCCCATAAATGTTCATTGAAATAAGTTGAAACGTAGATAACAATTTTCCCAACTAGGGTGTTAGGAATTGAATTATGTCCTCCAAACATATGCGTTGTAAATCCTCCTCTATGTCTGTGGTTATAATCTCATTTGGGGATGGGTTGTCTTTGCTATGTTAATGAGGCAGGGTTAGTGTAGGATGTATCTTGAGTCAGTCTCTTCTGAGATATAAAAGAGATTAAACAGCAAGCTACGAAGCAGAGATGGAGGAAAAGAGATGCCAAGTCACGTGAAGATCATCCAGGAACAAAAGCTCAGAAGAGACAAGGATCTCCCTCAGAGGTGACAGACAGAGAAAGCCTTCCCCATGATTTGGCGCCCTGAATTCCGATGTCTATCCTCCTAAACTGTGAGAAAATAAACTTCTGTTTGTTAAAGCCATCCATTTATGGTATTTCTGTTTCACCAGCACTAGGTAACTAAGACATACAGGCATGGGTACCAGTGTTCAGAAAGCTACATTAATTACAGCACAAGTGGTAAGCATTGGAAATTAAATATTACTCTTGTTTGTCCATTATTATTAGGATGTGTGAATCAAAATTAAGTGGATTATTAAGGCTGTTTGCTCTGCCTATTTTCCCTCTGGCTAAAGAGCTTTTTATTAAATGACAGTTGGTTCCTACAGTAGAAGGTATGTAGGATCAGGAAAAGAAGTAAAACTCCAATACCTTGACTGTTACCACAGATCAAGTCAGGGACAAGACCACTGCTTCCTCCTCACCTTTCCCAGCCAGGAGCAACGCTGAGGAATGACTTCTTCTGGGTCTAGAAGAACTTTGTGTGTGTGTGTGTGTGTGTGTGTGTGTGGTACAATAAATTTAAAAATTGCCACTTAAACCATTTTTTTAATAATTTTTATTGTGCTTTAAGTGAAAGTTTACAAATCAAGTCAGTCTGTCACATATAAACTTGTATACACCTTACTCCATACTCCCACTTACCCTCCCCCTATTGAGTCAGCCCGCTCCCTCCTTCCAGTCCCTCCTTTCATGACGATTTTGCCAGTTTCTAACCCTCTCTACCCTCCTATCTCCCCTCCAGACAGGAGATGCCAGCACAGTCTCAAGTGTCCACCTGATACAAGTAGCTCACTCTTCATCAGCATCTCTCTCCAACCCATTGTCCAGTCCCTTCCATGTCTGATGAGTAGTCTTCGGGAATGGTTCCTGTCCTGGGCCAACAGAAGGTTTGGGGACCATGACCGCCGGGATTCCTCTAGTCTCAGTCAGGCCATTAACTACGGTCTTTTTATGAGAATTTGGGGTCTGCATCCCACTGATCTCCTGCTCCCTCAGGGGTTCTCTATTCTGCTCCCTGTCAGGGCAGTCATCGGTTCTGGCCGGGCACCAACTAGTTCTTCTGGTCTCAGGATGATGTAAGTCTCTGGTTCATGTGGCCCTTTCTGTCTCTTGGGCTCATAGTTATCGTGTGACCTTGGTGTTCTTCATTCTCCTTTGATCCAGGTGGGTTGAGACCAATTGATGCATCTTAGATGGCTGCTTGTTAGCATTTAAGACCCCAGACGCCACACTTCAAAGTGGGATGCAGAATGTTTTCATAATAGAATTATTTTGCCAATTGACTTAGAAGTCCCCTTAAGCCATAGTCCCCAAACCCCCGCCCTTGCTCCGCTGACCTTCAAAGCATTCAGTTTATCCAGGAAACTTCTTTGCTTTTGGTCTAGTCCAGTTGCACTGACCTTCTCTGTATTGAGTATTGTCCTTCCCTTCACCTAAAGTAGTTCTCATCTACTAACTAATCAGTGAATAACCCTCTCCCACCCTCCCTCCCTCTCTCCTCTCGTAACCACAAAAGTATGTGTTCTTCTCAGTTTATACTATTTCTCAAGATCTTATAATAGTGGTCTTATACAATATTTGTCCTTTTGCCTCTGACTAATTTCACTCAGCATAATGCCTTCCAGGTTCCTCCATGTTATGAAATGTTTCACAGATTCGTCACTATTCTTTATCGATGCATAGTATTCCATTGTGTGAATATACCATAATTTATTTAACCATTCGCTCGTTGATGGACACCTTGGTTCCTTCCAGCTTTTTGCTATTGTAAACAGAGCTGCAATAAACATGGGTGTGCATGTATCTGTTCATGTAAAGGCTCTTATTTCTCTAGGGTATATTCCAAGGAGTGGGATTTCTGGGTTGTATGGTAGTTCTATTTCTAACTTTTTAAGAAAATGCCAGATAGATTTCCAAAGTGGTTGTACCATTTTACATTCCCACCAGCAGTGTAAAGGAGTTCCAATCTCTCTGCAGCCTCTCCAACATTTATTATTTTGTGTTTTTTGGATTAATGCCAGCCTTGTCGGAGTGAGATGGAACCTCATCGTAGTTTTAATTTGCATTTCTCTAATGGCTAATGATCGAGATCATTTTCTCATGTATCTGTTAGCTGCCTGAATATCTTTTTTAGTGAAGTGTGTGTTCATATCCTTTGCCCACTTCTTGATTGGGTTGTTTGTCTTTTTGTGGTTGAGTTTTGACAGAATCATGTAGATTTTAGAGATCAGGCACTGGTCGAAGATGTCACAGCTGAAAATTCTTTCCCAGTCTGTAGGTGGTCTTTTTACTCTTTTGGTGAAGTCTTTAGATGAGCATAGGTGTTTGATTTTTAGGAGCTCCCAGTTATCTGGTTTCTCTTCATCATTTTTGGTAATGTTTTGTATTCTGTTTATGCCTTGTATTAGGGCTCCTAGGGTTGTCCCAATTTTTTCTTCCATGATCTTTATCGTTTTAGTCTTTATGTTTAGGTCTTTGATCCACTTGGAGTTAGTTTTTGTGCATGCACTTAAACCAATTTTAAGTGTATAAATCAGTGACATTGATTACGTTCTCCATGCTGTGCAACCTATTATCTGTTTCCAAAGCCTTTGTATCACCCCAAACCAACTCAGGACCCCTTCAGCAATAACTCCTCGTTCTTTCATCCACCCAGCCCCTGGTAACCACTAATAAACTTTAGTCTCCATACATTTGCCTAATCTAGATATTCCATAAAAATGGAATCATACAATATTTTTCCTTTTGTGTCTGGCTTATTTCACTTAGCTTATTGTTTTTGAGGTTCATCCATGTTGTAGCACGTATTGGTACTTCATTTCCCTTTGTGACTCAATAATATTTCATTGTATGTATGTATCACATTTTGTTTATCCATCCATTCATCTGTTGATGGACACTTGGGTTGTTTCTACCTTTTGAGGATTGTGAATAATGTTGCAATAAGCATTAGTGTAAACATATCTGTTTAAGTTTCTCCTTTCAGTTCTTTGGGGAATATACCAAGGATTGGAATTTCTGGGTCATATGGTAATTCTATGCTTAACTTTTTAAAGGAACCACCGAACTGCATTTCACAGCAGCACTGGAAGTCCTTGTTACGGGTTGAATTCTGTCCTAAAGATATGCTAAAGTCCTAACCCCTCCATACCTGTGAATGTGATCTTATTTAGAAATAGGGTCATTGCAGATGTAATTAGTTAAAATGAGGTCATTAGGGTAGGTTCTAGCTTCTTTATGACTGATAGCCTCATAAGACGGGGAGAGAACACCATGTGAAGACATAGATACAGAGGTAAGACTGAGGCAGAAAATTGGAGGTAGGCTGCCACAAGCCAAGGAATACCTGAGGCTACCAGAAGCTGGAAGAGACAAGGAAGACTCTTCCCCTATAGAGCCTTCAGAGAGAGTATGGCCCTGGCAACAACCTGAGTTCAGACTTCTAACCTCCAGAATAGTGAGGCAATATATATCTGTTGTTTTAAGCCACATGCTTTGGGGTAATTTGTTAAGACAGCCCTAGAAAACTAATACAGCCCCTTTTGAATCATTGTGTATTAATTCTGTTATTAGTAGCTTTAGGAGAAGCTCCGTACTTAATGATAGACTAAGACAGAAATAGATTGTTAAAATACTGGGTCACCTACCGGTTATTGTCTAGCAATTTTGTTCTCATTCGAAGTGCCATCATTTGCAATAGTTTGTTTTCCTTCTTAACATAATGAGACTTTCTGAGGACAGCTTAATACAGAAAAGACATCCCAGCTCCAAGAGCTCTCGCTCTAACTTGTAATAAGGAGGAATACAAATTTGGGTCAACTTGGTTTTGCATTTGGAAAACTGAGACCCTTTCTTCTTTAGTTTATTTAACTTATCCAAGGACAGTCCTTCAAAAAGCAGGATCTGGAGATCATGAATCTGATTTCTATTCATATGTTACCATCAGGACACCTCTGTTGTACAAAGAGATTTCCTTTTTCCCAGAAAGAACACAAACGCAGGAAGCATTATGTTTTACTTATTACAAGTTTAATTCTTTACATCTAAATCTGTGACCATCGACATTTCCATTGTAAGAGGCTGACCAATAGTCAAGGTCGATCAGGTCTTTTGTTACACCATGGCCCCTACTGTTCAAAGAATTTCTAATGGGTAGAGATAGCTGATGATCTGCTCCCATAAAAAATATAGCCTAGAAAACCCTATGGGGAAGTTCTACTCTGTCACATGGGTCTCTGTGTCAAAAACTGACTCAGTGGCACCTAGGAACAGCACAACAGAGGTCCCTGTCAGTATAAAGTCAGCTTTCTTCCCTTCCACTCATCCCATCTATAAATTTCTAGTTACGCACCATCCCTTCTTAGTTACTTCGATTTCTAAGACTGAATTAAAATGGTCTCTTGGACAATTCCTGACCTATAGAGCTAAGAAGTTGAGGCAGACCCACGCCAAACATAGAGAGAAGGGTGACTCCATACCCTTCTGCTGAAGTACCAAGTGTGGCAGTGAACAACTACGGTTCTATTTCAACCTTTAATTCCTCTATTTATTCACAAAATATGCATTAACCATCTACTACTATATCGCAGGTACTGTGCCAGGTGCCAAGGATATGATGGTGAAAATGCTTGGTCCCTGCCCTTGCGGAACTAATAATTTAACGGTTCTTTATCTCCTTTTCTATCCAAGTACTCCAATCCCTTCTGATGAAAGATATCGTCATTATTGTCCAATTTGGAGGAGGGACCTAAATTAAAGGTTCACGGTGAAAATCTATTATCTTGGATCTGGAACAAAACAGGAAATTGTTTGACCAGGTACTTGGGCACAATTCTAGGGAATGACTCACTAATTAACTCAGGGTATTCAATATTTGCACACTCTTCCTGCTTTGGAGAGATTCACTTCCAAACATGCCTCTCTCAAAATTTTGATCCTTACCCAGTAGATAAAATCATATTAACCCTTCTTGCATTTTTTTTCCAGAACATGCTATTCTTTCAAACTTAGCTAAGGCAGAGGATCACATTCTGGGCATTCTTATCAGGACTGGCAGCCAGTCAGAAATGGTGTTAGGCTTCCATCCTCTTCACCTACAAAATGCTTCTGCAGATCTAAGTCACAAATAAGCCTGATCCCACTGGATTAAGAAGTTTATGTTTTCTGTAGATGGTTTATGAGAATGGCACCTGAATCTTCGACATTCTTCAAGACAACAAGACTGAGTTGAATGACCTGTATGGAGTTGGCTGTAATGAAGCTAGATTAAGAGGCAAGCTCCTTCATCGTCTGGAAAAGCTCACAGCCTGTATAAATTATCTCACGGACAGAGCTAGTTCCAAACAAGTTTCTACATTCTCAGATTCTCCTTTGTAAAATTACCCCTGCTCTCTTGGTAACTCCCCTATTGTCCAAATTATATGTGGTTAAATCGTGTTGGGGCCATACAATGGAATACTACGCAGTTATTAAAAATTACATTGTGGAAAAATTTTTAGTGGCATGGAAGATGATCAGGTATTTCTTCCATGCCTCCAATTCTCAATCAGAGTATAAAACTTACCAAATATTTTATCTTGGTCACTGTTTCCTGAGCATGCAAAACCACACCACTTCCTGCACCAAGTCAAGACATATGGTCTTGGCTCCAAGAACTTATGGTCTTAGTTACAAGAACTTACTTAGTTCATAAGTAATGAACCAGACCATTTCCTGTTAAACCAGTAATAAGAAAATAAACTCCAGTAGGTAATTCCTGTGAAAGGCAGAGCTTCAGTAAAATGTATATTTATACCCAGTATGACCTTCTCAAAGATGCAAACTTCTCACTAGGGTTTAGAAGGCATCTATCAATAGGTGATTATTAGTTAATATTATTGTTTTGGAGTAAGATATAAATTCCGGTCCATCACTTTATAGCTGTGGGATCTTGAACACATAAATTAATCTTCCTGAGTCTCAGTTCTGCAACAGTAAAATGGGATTATTATAGTACTTACCTCATAGCGTTAGTGGCCAAAGTAAAGAAACAATATGTAAGGCACTAGTATAATGTTTGGTGGAGTCTTTGGGTGGTGCAAGTGGTTAACATTCTCAAATGGCAACCAAAAAGTTGGAGGTTCGAGTCCACCCAGAAGCACCTTGGAAGAAAGGACTGTCAATCTACTTCCAAAATACCAGCCACTGAAAATCCTATGGGGCACAGCTCTACTCTGACACACATGGGGTCACCATGAGTTAGAATCAACTCAACAGCAACTGGTTGGTTTTTTTTTTTTTTTGCTGTTGTTGTTGTTTCTTTGTTTTTATAATACTTGGTGCCCAGTAGATTCTCAATAAATGTCTGCTTTTATCCTGATTGTTCTACCTCAATTGTATCCCCCAGTTTATACTTAAGAAGGGGAATGGGAGGAGGCAGTCTTGGCAGAGTGTCACCTTCCTGAATAAAAGCAGAGCACAGATTCCACCATGGTTTCCAATCTCTGTCTGAAAGGGGAGCCAGGAATAAAAGACTAGGGACAGCTTTGTATTTTTGTTTTTGTCCAAGCCTCTCTCCCTTATGAAAAGCAGTAAGAAGAGCTGTGCACTTCCCTTTGAGCGGTAGCAGGGACGGGTCACCTAGGAGGACTGTGACTTGTTTTTGACCAGCCTTAGGGGACTTTTAAGTGTAAAGAGCACCGAAAGGACAGAGTGAGAGAGGATTGCCTAACAGAGGAAAAGTCAGCTGAGATCCTGGCACCTTGGCAATAGTAGAAAGGTAAGGGCAATTTGGGGAAGGAAATGCAGGACTGGGAAACTGTCTTGAGGCTGAATGGTAGAAAGACCCAGGTAAGACTCCAGATACAAGACAACTATTTTCCATTTGGAAGCCAAAATTACGCTTGGGCTTGGTGAATTTCCCTGTCTATCAGGCACCTAAACCAAAAAGCAGAATTTAGTAAACAAAAATATTTAGGGAACTCTTACAATGGGGAAGTTCTCTGCAACCACTGATGCCAAATGTGGATGAGTAAAAAACTACATTATGTTTGTCTAGAGAGAAAGAGACAGCTACACCCCTAACTACTGGAAGCCAGAATAAGGTCCCTACTCTAATAGAGGTGGAAAGTGTTGGAGCACAAGGAGGCAGCTCCCTGTACTTTAAGAAATGTGAGCCTGTGTAATGAAGAACTGTGGCACCACGGGGAAGGGAATAGAAAAGGAAGGGGGAGAATCAACACAAGGTTTACAGCAAAAACATCTCCTTTCCGGGACTGCTGACATGCCCTGAGCTCTCTGCCAGTTCTGACCATCATCTATTCATAAACCAGAGCAAAAAGCAATTTTCCACCCACAGACTCATTCTGACTTGCTATTCCTCCTCTATCCCATTAGGTTTTCCCTCCTGTCTTTGTCACCTAGTGCCACTGTAACAGAAATACCACAAGTGGATGCCTTTAACAAACAGAAATTTATTCTCTGATAGTCTAGGAGGCCAGAAGTCCAAATTTGGGGTGTCAGGTCCAGGGGAAGTCTTTTTCTTTCTGTTGGCTCTGGGGGAAGGTCCTTATCATCAATCTTCCCCAGTCAAGGGCCTTCTTAGCACAGAGACCCCAGGTCCAAAGGACACGCTATCCTCCAGGCTCTTGTTTCTCGGCGATATATGGTCCCCATGTCTCTCTGCTCACTTCTCTCTTTTGTATCTCAAAAGAGATTGACTTAAGACACAACCTAATCTTGTAAACTGAGTCCTGCATCATTATCATAACTGCCTCTAATCCTGCTCATTAGCATCATAGAGGTAGGATTTACAACACAGAGGAAAATCATATCAGATGACAAAATGGTGGACAGCTACACAATACTGAGAATCATGACCTAGCCAAGTTGATACACATTTTAGCAGTACAGAATCCCTAACATCTTCCTTCACACTTCTGAAGAAATTGTGACTCAGTGCTCAATTGAAAATGAAGATCCTCTGATTTCAGCTTCTTGACAAGGAATTTTGAAGCATCTGCACCTGAATCAAGTCTAACCTGAAGATATGTGGTGTGCGCCTTTCTGCCCTGTAGTGTTCTGTGGTCTGAGATTTTGCACCCTGGCTAGTGCAAATGATTAAGTAATTTGGCTGTTAACTGGAAGGTTGGAGGTTAGAGTCCACCAAGAAGAGCACTGGAAGAAAGGCCTGCCTGTCTACTTTTAAAAAATTAACCATTGAAAACCCTATGGAGCACAGTTCTACACTGACACACATTGGGTTCCCACAGGTCAATGTCAACTCGACAGCAACTGGTGGTAGTGGTGAGCGGCTAGAGAATTAGCTTTCCTCCCAGCTACTTTCCACCACGTCTGTCTGTTTGTCCTACTGTGGTGGCTTGCAAGTTCCTTTGATGCTAGAAGCTATGCCACCAGTATTTCAAATACCAGCAGGGTCACCCATGATAGGCAGGTTTTGGCAGAGCTTCCAGGCTAAGACTAGGAAGAAGGACCTGATTGCTTACTTCTGAAAAAATCGGCCAGTGAAAATAAAGAAGACCAAAGAAGAATTGATGCCTTTGAATTATGGTATTGGCAAAGAATATTGAGTGTGCCGTGGATTGCCAGAGAACGAACAAGCCTGTCTTGGAGGAAGTACAGCCAGAGTGCTCCTTAGAAGCAAGGATGGTGAGACTTTGTCTCACATAATTTGGACGTGTTATCAGGCTGGATGAGTCTCTGGAGAAGGACATCATGTTCGGTAAGGTAGAGGACACAACAAAGAGGAAGACCCTTGACCAGATGGATTAACACAGTGGTTGCAACAACAGGCTCAAACATAGCAATGATTGTGAGGGTGGCGCAGGACCAGACAGTGTTTTGTTCTGTTGTACATAGGGTTGCTATGAGTCAGAACTGACTTGACAGCACCTAACAACAACAACCCAACTACTTTCAAGGCCATGCTTCCCCTCAAAAAGCCTACATTCCTTACTCTTGAGTTTAGTCTGCTGTTAGGTCACAAAGATGAGACACCGTCTACCCATGGCCAAAATATGTATGAAGCCTGAAGAAGACTCTGCAGGTGCTCCCTGAGCTCTACTTCAACTCTCACCTTAGACGCCAGACAGGAGGGTCCTGGGGAAATACGACAGGAGCCAGGTAAGCTTCAGGAGGTGGAGGAGAGGGTAAGGGAGGCATATTCATTCATTCAACATTCAAAAAGCATTGAATGTCTACTACGTGACAGTAAGATAGAAGGAAGCACACTCTACCAAGAGGTAATTACAGTACAAGGTGATCATTGCCACAGTGGAAAAAGTCCAACAAGTAAGATCCCACAGGAGGAGGAAATAACTCAAAGTTGGGGTGAAAGAAGTCTTCTGGAAAGAAGGCAGAGCTAGAATAAAGAGGCCCATTGAAATGCACAGAGTTTGCCTGAACTTGATGGCAGACAGGGCAAGAAAAGGGGGTGGAAACCAATACTCACAGCAGCCAGGACTTTGTTGGAACGCCACCAAGAACATCTCATCCTCTTGGCTTTTCTGAGCCTCAATTTTCTTTTAATCTTCTTACTCCTATCAGATTCGTAAGCCAAGTAAGAAGCCCTATATATATAAAAAAAAAAAAAAAAGACAGACATAAAAAAAACAACCAAAAAGGCTTTAAAAAAAAAAGGCAATTTCACTAAAAATGGGATATTTAGTCTCCATGAGGAAACCCTGGTGGCGTAGTAGTTAAGTGCTAAGGCTCCTAACCAAAGGGTTGACAGTTCAAATCCGCGAGGCTTTCCTTGGAAACTCTATGGGGCAGTTCTACTCTGTCCTATAGGTCACTATGAGTCGGAATTGACTCGATGGCACCGGGTTTGGTTTTTGGTTTTTTTTAGTCTCCATGACCCTAAAGAAATTCATTGGGAGAGGACAGTTCTCCCAACACCCCAGCACCCAGGGAGGGAAATTAGACATAACCACACCTCAGCTGTGTTCCCTCTGTTTCCCTCGGTTCTCTTAGACTTGACCCTTAAAAGTAAAGGAAAGAAAATTGAATTGCATGAGGTAAAGAGTGTGTGGATGAAAATAAGAGAAAAAAACAATGGTGGGACATGAGTGTGCTGGGTTTCCTCCTGTACGTGAAACCAAAAAAAAAAAAAAAACCCCAGTGCTGTCGAGTCGATTCCAACTCATAATGACCCTACAGGACAGAGTAGAACTACCCCATAGAGTTTCCAAGGAGCACCCGGAGGATTTGAACTGCTGACCCTTTGCTTAGCAGCCATAGCACTTAACCACTACACCACGAGGGTTACCTCTTGTATATGACCTATTTAAAATAATCCTCAGGGGATCTGCTTTTTATTATTTATTTTTTAGTTTATTGTCTATGTTGTTGAGAATATACACAGCAGAACATACACCAATTCAACAATTTCTACACGTATGATTCAGTGACCTTGATTTCATTCTTCAAGCTGGGCAACGATTCTCACCTTCCTTTTCCAAAGTGTTCTTCCCCCATTAACATAAACTCATTGCCTCCCAAGTTTCCTATCTAATTTTTTGAGTTGTTGTTGTCAATTTGACCACATATAGATAGATCTAAAAAGAGCACGGTGCTACGGCAGACACTCTTTGCTACTAAGGAGACCTTTTTTAACAAGGATTTTCTTCCCACCCTCCTGGACTGGGGTTGGTAAATGGGGGTGAAGGCAAGACACTGGACTAGAAATCCAGCAAAGGTGGAGGTGATTGGGCCTGATGGTGGCCAAGACCAGCAACCTCCCCACTTCCTCTTTTCCTTCCTCTCCTCTGCCTCCTCCCCTATCCTGTCCAGCAGCCGCAGGGGGCCCAATTCTCTACAGACTTTTGCCTCCTTCTCTGACTCTCTTCCAATCCACTAAGCCCAATGTCTGCACCAGGCCAGAGCAGCTCCCTTCTGCTCTTACAGAGAGCTAATGAGCCTCCTCTGAACTCCCGGGGGCAGGATGTTGAATCTTGGCTGCAGTCCATTTCTCAGAGTCAGCAGGCTCCACATCCTCCATTAGCAACAGTATGTAGGATTCCAGAAAGGAGGCAGGTCAACTTTTGCATGAGACAAGAAATTAATGAAGCCACAAGTAGGCTCCTTTCTCTCATCAACAACAACAAAATTCTCTTCATCTGCAGAGCCTTTCCTGACCACCTTCGGCCTCCCTCTGTCTCTGGTTTTTCTTGGCACGGTTAATCCACATTTCAGACACTCTTGCAAGATTACCTGTTTTTTTTTAATGAGTTTTTTTGGTTGTTTATTTAATAGACTTTACGTTTTTAAAGCAGTTTTGGATTTTCAGAGAAATTGTGCAGAAAGTGCAGTGAATCCCATGTGCCCCCTCTGCCCTCTGCATTGTTTCTCCTGTTAACATCTTGCATTCCTACAGTACGTTTGCTATAGTTTGTGATAGTTAAGGTTATGTGTCAACTTGGCTAGGCATGACTCTCAGTGGTTTGGCAGATAATATGTAATCATCCTCTATTTTGTGATCTGATGTGACCAGCCAATACGTTGAAAGAGGAGTTTCCCTGGGGGTGTGACCTACATCCTATATATATAGATGTCCTGGTAAATCTCACCTGCTCTGAATCCTGCCCCAAACTTGTCATCCTCTGACCTCCAGTTCTTGGAATGTGAGCCAGCAACCTACTGTCTGACCTGCATATTTTGGAATTCGCCAGCTCCTGCAGCCCTGTCACCCAGCAGTCTACCATCTTACCTGCCAATTTTGCGTTTGTCAGCCCCTACAACCACATGAGTTAGCAGAAGCCTCCAGCCTGATGTTTGACCTATGGATTTGGGGCTTGCCAGCCTCCACAACTGTGTGAAATATAAGTTGACTAAGCACAGATTCTTCATTCAATGTTTCAGTTTGAGTGGTTAGTATACAGTAGAAGAAGGTATCCAAAGGCTTAGGGAAATTGGCATGCTAGAGTAGATTTATCAGGTTGGACCCACAGTTCCACCCATAGAGTACCCAGAGGACACACCTTTTACTACAACAGTGAGGAACAAATTTGTGAAGGGAGCCCCAGCATCCTTGAAGAGTGTTGTGATTGCTATTTCATGTAAGGCAAATTTGACAGTGGGAACTGCCCTAACTGAATTAAGACACCTAACTATAATGGGGCTGAGTGGACCCCACGGTGATAGGGGCCAAGTGGCAGCACTTAATCACCAAAGACAATGTGTGCACGGTTATCTTAATAGACAGCAGGGTCAAAGCAGTAATCAGAATAGTCTGACTTATATGTAGTTACGGCATTTTCCACTTAGTCATGATGTCCCTAAGAGTGAAATAGATGGAAATCTACTAAATATTTACTTGATCTGTGCAAGTGGAAGAATTCCAGATCAAGTGAACAGCAGTATAACTTGAATAGTCAGAATAGACAGTCATGGCCCCTTATTCAGGTAACAGACCCACTTGAATGAAGGGGAGGCCAGGTCCCCCCAGGGAAGGATTCCCATACACTGTCAAAAATTTATACTGTTAATCTTCCAGCCTTCCCCAAAGTGATCTATGGCCTTTTACAAGACTGGATGTTCAATGGGGAAAAAGAAATAATCAGGCTTTTTGGGGATTTCTGGATACTGGCTCTGAACTGACTCAAAACATCACTGTGGCTCACCAGTCAGAGTCTAGGCATATGGCGGCCAAGTTATTAATGGAGTCTTAGCTCATGTCAGTCTCACAGTAGGTCCACTGGGTCTCTAAATCCATCCTGTAGTGACTTTCCCAGTTGGAATAGAAATATTCAACTGGCAGAATCCCCACATTGGACCTCTGACATGTGCAGTAAGGGCTATTATGGTAGGAAAAGCCAAGTGGAAGCCTTTAGAACTGCTCCTACCTAGGAAAACAGTAAACCAAAAGCAGTATCACATTCCTAGAGGAATGGCAGAGATTAGCACCACCATCAAGGACTTGAAGAATGCAGAGATGGTGATTCCCACCACATTCCCATTCAACTCACCTATTTGGCCTGTGCAAAAAACAGATGGATCTTGGAGAATGACAGTAGATTATCATAAACTTAACCAGGTGACAAATCCAATTGCAGCCACTGTTCCAGAAATGGTTTCATTTCTTGAGCAAATTAATCCATCCCCTGGTACCTCATATGTGGCTATTAATCTGGCCAATGCCTTTTTCTCAATTCCAGTTTCAAATGAATACCAGAAGCAGTTAGTCCTCAGCTGGCAAGGCCAGCAATACACCTTCACTGTCCTACCTCAAGCTGTATCAACTCTCCAGCCCTATGTCATAATTTAATCGCAGGGACCTTAATCATCTTTCTCTTCCACGAGACGTCACACTGGTCCATTACATGATGATATGATGCTGATTGGAGCTTGTAAGGAAGAAGTATCAATGACTCTAAACTTATTTGTAAGACATTTGTATGCTAGAAGCTTGGAAATGAATCTGGCAAAAATGCAGGCAGCTTCCACCTCAGTGAAATTTCTAGGGGTCCAGTGGTATGCGGCATGTTGAGATATTCCCTCTAAAGTGAAGTTATTACACCTGTACCCTCCTACAACTAAAAAGGAGGCACAATGTCTGGTAGGCCTCTGGATTTTGAGGCAACATATCCCTCATTTAAGTGTGCTGCTCCAGCCTGTTTATCAAGTGACTTGAAAATCTGCTAATTATGGGTGGGGCCCAGAACAAAAGAAGGCTCTGCAAGAGGTTTAGACTGCTGTGCAAGCTGCTCTGCCACTTCGGCCATATGATCCAGCTAAACCAATAGTGCCTGCGATGTCAGTGGTAGATAGAGGTGCTGTTTGGAGTCTTTGGCAGGCTCCTAATGGTGAACCACAGTACAGACCCTTAGAATTTTGGAGCAAAGCTCTGTCATCCTCTGCAGATAACTGCTCTCTGTTTGAAAAACAGCTTTCGGCTTGTTACATGGCCTTAGTAGAGACTAAACGTTTACCCATGAGCCAACAAGTCACTATAAGGCCTGAGCTGCCCATCAAGAACTGGGTGTTGTCTGACCCACAGAGTCATAAAGTTGGACGTGCACAGCAGCACTCCATCATTAAATGGAAGTGGTATATACGAGATTGGGCTCACGTAGGACCTGAAGGCAGAAGTAAGTTGCATGAAGAAGTGGCCCAAATACCCATGGTCCCCGCTCCTGTCACATTACATTCCTTCTCCTAATCTGTGCCTATGGCCTCATGGGGGTTCCTTACGATAAGTTTACTGAGGAAGAGAAAACTTGTGCCCAGTTTACAGACGGTTCTGTATGATATGCAGGCACAACTCAGAAAACAGAGAGTGGCAGCACTGCAGCCTCTTTCTGGGACCTCCCTGAACGACAGCGATGAAGGGAAATCCTCCCAATAGACAGAACTTTGAGCATTGTACCTGGTTGTTCATTTTGCTTGGGAGAAGAGATAGCCAGATATGTGATTGTATACTGATTCATAGGCTGTGGCCAATAGTTAGGCTGGATGGATGGTCAGGGTCTTGGAAAGAACATGATTAGAAAATTGGTGACAAGGTTGTTGTTGTTAGGTGCTATCAAGTCAGTTCCAACTCATAGCCACCCTATGTACAACAGCCCAAAATACTGCCCAGTTGTGTGCCATCCTCACAATCATTGTTATGCTTGAGCCCATTGCTGCAGCCACGGTCAATCCATCTTGTTGAGGGTCTTCCTCTTTTTCACTGACTCTCTACTTACCAATCATGATGTCCTTCTCCAGAGATGATCCCTCCTGATAACATGTCCAAAGTGTATGAGATGTAGTCTCACCATCCTTGTTGCTAAGGAGCATTCCAGTTGTGCTTCTTCCAAGACAGATTTGTTCATTCTTTTGGCAGTCTGTGGTATATTCAAGGAGGTATGGGGAAAAAGCTTGTGGATATACCTCTCTGAATGGGCAAAGAAGTGAAGATATTTGTGTCTCATGTGAATGTTCACCAAAGGGTGACTTCAGCAGAGGAGGATTTTCACAGTCAAGTGGATAGGATGATGTGTTCTGCGGATAACAGTCAATGTTTCCCCAGCTACTGCTGTCATTGCCCAAAGGACTCATGAACAAAGTGGCCATTGTGGCAGGGATGGAGGTTTATACACGGGGCTCAGCAACACATACTTCCATTGATCAAGGCCAACTTGTTTACAGTCTCAGCTGAGCACCCAATCTGCCAGCAGCAGAGACCAACACTGAGTCCCAATGTGGCACCATTCTAGGGGTGATCAGCCAGCAACCTGGTGGCAGGTTGATTACATTGGACCACTTCCATCATGGAAAGGGTAGCATTTTGTTCTTACTGGGATAGACACTTACTCTGGATACAGATTTGTCTTTCTTGCACCAACGCTTCTGCCAAAACTACTATTCTTGAACTTATAGAATGCCTTATCCACCATCATGGTAGTATCACACACAATCTTGCCTCAGATCAAGGAACTTGCTTCACAGCATATGACATGTGGCAATCAGCTCATGCTCATGGAATTCACTTGTCTTACCATGTTCCTTATCATCCTGAAGCCTCTGGGTTGACAGAACAACGGGATGGCCTTCTAAAGACAATGAATTACAGCACCATCTAGGTGCCAATACCTTGCAGGATTGGGGCAGTGTTCTCCAGAAGGCTGTATGTGCTCTAAACCAATGTCCAATATATGGTGCTTTTTCTCCATAGCCAGGGTTCATGGGTCCAAGAATCAAGGGGTGGAAATGGGAGTGGCATCACTCACTGTTACCTCTAGTGACCCATTCACAAATTTTTTGATTCCTGTGCCCATGACCCTATGCTCTTTGGGTCTAGAGGCCTTAATTTGAAAGGGAGGAATGCTCCCAACAGGAGACCCAACACTGATTCCACTGAACTTAAAGTTAAGAATGCCACCCAGCCACTTTGTGTTCCTCATGCCTCTGGATCAACAGGCAAAGACAGGAGTTATCGCATTGGCTGGTGAATTTGATCCTGATTGCCAAGAGGAAATCGGATTGATATTACATTATAGAGGTAAAGAAGAGTAGGTCTAGAATGCAGGAGGTCCCTTAGGACGTGTCTTAGTACTACCACGCTCTATGATTAATTAATGGAAAACTACAGCAACCCCATTCCAACATGACTACTAATGGCCCAGACTCTTCAGGAATGAAGGTTTGGGTCACCCCACCAGGCATAGAACCACAACCAGCTAAGAGGCTTGCCGAGGGCAAAAGGAATACAGAACGGGTAGTGAAAGAAAATACCAGTTACGACCACGTGACCAGTTGCAGAAAAGAGAACTGTAATTGTTTTTAGTATCTCTTGCTTGTTTTGTTATATGTGTATGTATGCGTATGTATATATATTATATATAATGTATTTGTTTTCTTCCCTCTCTTCTCCCATTACTTATTGTAAAATATAAGATGTAAACAGGGCTAGTACGTTTTAGGTGGTACATATGTTAGTTGTATCATGTTAGGCACACATACGACTATAATTATCTTTATTTAAATATTATGTAGGGTTTAAAGAGGTGTGTACAGGTGCCAAGCTGACAAAGGGTGGACTGTGATGGTTAAGGTTATGTGTCAACTTGGCTAGGCTGTGATTCTCAGTGGTTTGGCAGATATTATGTAATCATCCTCCATTTTGTGATCTGATGTGAGCAGCCAATCAGTTGAAAGGGGAGCTTCCCTGGATATGTGGCCTACTTCCAATATATGTGGATGTTCTGGCAAAGCTCACCCTCTCTGGACCCTGCACCCAACTCATTATCCTCTGTCTTCTGGTTCATGGGATGTGAGAAAGAAATCTGCCATCTGACCTGCAGATTTTGGGTTTGCCAGCCCCTGCAATCACATGACTCAGGAGAACCCTCTAGCCTGATATCTGACCCATGGATTTGGGATTTGCCAGCCTCCACAACTGCATGAGCCATTTCCTTGAAGTAAATCTCTCTCTCTCTCTATATATATGCATATGTGTGTGTGTGTGTATATATACATATATATGTATGTGTATATATATATATATATATATATATATATATATATAGTATGCATGTATATGCTTCACTGGTTTTGCTCCTCTAGAGAATCCAGCCAAAGACATAATTAATAAACCAATATTAATGCATTATCAACTAAAGCTCACAGTTTTACTAGGGTTTAAGCTTTGTGTTGTATGGTCCTAAGGGTTTTGACAAATGCATAATGTTATGTGCTACAATTACAGTACCAATTACAGAAACTATTCAGAATCATTTCAAAAACCCATTGCCATTGAGTCAATTCGGACTCACAGTGACCCTAAAGTTTCACTGCTCTAAAAGTGGCCTGTGCTCCACTTATTCATCCTCCCCTCCCTTCAACTCCTGGAAACCACTGATCATTTAACTGTGTCTATAATTTTGCCATTTCCAGAATGCCATAGCGTTAGAAACATACAGTATGTAGCTTTTTTCAGATGGGTTTCTTTCATTTAGCAATATGCATTTAAGGCTTCTCCATGTCTTTTCATAGCTCATTTCTTTTTACCATTGAATAATACTCCATTGTATGGAGGTACCAGTGCTTATTTATCCGTTCACCTATTGAAAGGCCTCTTGGTTGCTTCCAATTTTTGGCAATTATGAATAAGGCTGCTGTAAACATTCATGTGCAAGTTTTTAGGTGGACATATATTTTCACCTCATTTGGGTAAATACCTAGAAGCACAGTTGCTGGGTTGTAAGATCATCTTCTTTAAGAGTAATAATAATGATAATAAAGGTGTCTACTAGGGGTCAAGAATTCTGCTAGGTGTTTTTCACCTTGAATTTCTGTATCTCAGAATCAGTCTTCAAGACTGAGATTATCATCTCTACCTTAGAGATGATAAAACTGAGGCTCGGAAGGTGGGGCCAAGATGGCAGAGTACTCAGATGCTTCTTGTGGTCCCTCTTACAACAACGATCCAAAAAAAAAAAACAAGTGAATCGATTATGCGTGACGAGCTAGAAGCCCTGAACATCAAAGGCAAAGTTGAAGAATTGGACTGAGTGGCAGAGGAAGGGAGAAACAGTTCAGAAGCAGTGAGGAGTTGCCAGACCTGACCTGGTGGGAACCGGCACCCTGCAGGCTGATTCCACTGCTGCTACAAGCGCAGTGAGGCGAGCAGAGGCATTCAGGATGCATTTTCCCCATTGGGGGAGGTCGAACAGTGGACAGTCTCCTCAACCATTCAGACCAGCAAGAAGTGGCCCACAATTGGCAAGCTGTAAGTACCTGCATTTACCCTATGTCATGGATCCAAAAATACACCTTCGGGAAAAACCTCTCACCCATTTACCTGCTCCCATCCCACTCTGCAATGGGTCCCAGTCGGCTGCATCCCCTGGGCTGGGAAAAGGACCCTGCACTCATCCTGAGCCACTCTCCCAGCCTTGAACAGGGAATAAATTAACAAAGAGAAAAAAAAATAATCTGCTGGCTCCCCTAAGCCAGGAACTCAGGGCAGAAACATCTCCTTTGCCTAGGCACAGACATAAGGGGTCCACAGACTTTGAATGCCTCTCACCCCTGCATAGACCTGTGTGGGCCCGTTTCAACAGTGTAGGCCCTCACTAGCACAGTACAACAGAGTATATACCTGAAATCTAACTTCAACTGTTTCAGCTACATGTTGGAGAGGAAAGTTCGTATCATTTGACACCACTCTGCTTATTAAGCAGGGTCCTCACCTACCCACAACAGGAGCCTGAGGGCTGTTGGCTCCACCCAAGACATCTAGCCACCCGCGACAGGGGTCCAAGAAAAAGTGGTGTCTCCCAGTCCTTACAGCCAACAGCTTTGGGTGCCCGTAGTCTGGATGCAAACCACCCACCTAACACTCTAGGGAATAAGGACATGCTTTTCTCGCAGACACTCAGGGGTGGTTATCAGTCCCCTGACTTGCTCAGTGCATGACTCCCTACTGCATCCAGATACCTGTGCCTACACCAATCGCCCATGCTTGTCTAAGACCGTAGGGGAGAGCCTGCATCATACACTTGGTGACTGACTATGTGGACACCTGAGCTGAATACATACAAGAAAAGTGAACAGACTCCTGGGCTCACATACCTAGTAACAGCTCTAACCACCTGGTGACAGGACGTTAGAGCTTCAGAGGCTCCAATAATCAAACCACCTCACTCAAGCAGACTATTTGGGCAGATCAAAACAAGAACCTAGGACACAGTAAGCAAACATACAATAAATAAACACAATAACTTAATGGCTCGGCAACAACAGTCAATATCAAATCACATAAAGAGGCAGACCATGATGGTTTCAGCCAGCTCAAAAAACAAAGAATCAAGAAATCTTCCAGATTAAGAGAACATCCTGGAATTTCCAGAGGAAGAATACAAAAGATTAATATACAGAACTCTTCAAGAGATCAGGAAGATCATGTAAAATGCAGAACAAGCCAAGCAGCACAAAGACAAAGCAATAGATGGGGGGAAGTTAAGATGAACAGAAAAGAGCATAATGACAAATTTAATAGGTTGCAAGAATCCATAGAGAGATAATAGCAAACAGAAATTCAGAAGATTAACAATAAAGTTTCAGAATTAGACAATTCAATAGAAAGTCTTAAGAGAAGAATTGAGGCAATGGACGTCAGAATTAGTGAGACTGAAGATAAAGCACTTAGCACCAACGTATTTGAGGAAAAATCAGATAAGAGAATTTTTTTTAAATGAAGAAACCTTAAGAATTATGTGGGACTCTATCAAGAGAAATAACCTACGAGTGACTGTAGTACCAGAATGGGGGGGGGGGCGGGCAGATAACAGAAAATACAGAGAAAACTGTTGAAGATTTGTTGGCAGAAAACGTCCCTGACATCATGAAAGATGAGAAGATATCTATCCAAGATGTTCATCGAACCCCACACAAGGTAGATCCCAAAAGAAAGTCACCAAGACATATTGTAATCAAACTTGCCAAAATCAAAGATAAAGAGAGAATTTTAAGAGCGGCTAGGGATAAATGAAAAGTCCCCTACAAAAGAGTCAATAAGACTAAGCTCAAACTATTCAGCAGAAACCATGAAGGCAAGAAGGCAATGGGGTGACTGATATAAAGCCTTGAAGGAAAAAAATTGCCAGCCAAGAATTATATATCCAGCAAAACCATCTCTCAAATATGATGGCAAAATTAGGACATTTCCAGACAAACAGATGTTTAGGGAACTTGCAAAAACCAAACCAAAATAACAAGAAATACTAAAGGGAGTCCTCTGGTTAGAAAGTCAATAACACCAGATAACAACCCAAAACTACAACACAGGACAGAGCAGCCAGATATCGACCCAGCTAGGGAAGTCACAAAAACAAATCAAAGCTAAAATGCTTAAAACAGGGAAACAGAGATGTCTTTATGTAAAAGATGACAACATTAAAACAAAAAAGAGGGACTAAAAAATGTAGTCATAGATCTTTCATAGGGAGAGGAAGTCAAGGCAATATAAAAAAATAAAAGATTGGTTTAAACTTAGAAAAATAGGGGTAAATGTTAAGTTAACCAAAAAGGAAACTGACAATCAAAATAAAAAACAAGAAAAACTTAAAGACTCAGCAAACACAAAATCAACAACAATGAAAGAGAGGAAGAGAAAACATATAAAGAAAAATGACTCAGCACAGAAAATTAAGTGGAACCAAGAAACTATAAACAACACACACACACACACACAAAATACATCAAAATGACAGCACTAAAGTCATAGCTATCAATATTACACTGAATGTAAATGGACTAAATGCACCAACAAAGAGACAGAGAGCGGCAGAATGGATTTAAAAAAAAAAGATCCATCTATATGCTGCCTACGAGAGACACACGTTAGACTTAAGACACGAACAAACTAAAACTCAAAGGGCAGAAACAAATATATCACAAAAACAACAATCAAAAAAGAGCAGGAGTGGCAATATTAATTTATGACAAAATAGACTTTTAAAGTTAAATCCACCAAAAAGGGTAAAGAATGATGCTATATGATGATTAAAGGGTCAATACACCAGAAGGTTATAACCATGTTAAATATTTATGCACCTAATGACAAGGCTCCAAAATACATAAAACAAACTCTAATTAGACCCCTGCCCCACTAACCCCACTGCTGTCAAGTCCATTCTGACTCACAGGGACCCTAACTAGACAGCTCCACAATAATAGTAGGAGAATTCAACACAGCACTTTTGGTGAAGGACAGAACATTCAGAAAGAAGCTCAATAAAGATAAAGGAGATCTAAATGCCACAATCAACCAACTTGACCTCATAGACATATACAGAACACTCCACCCAACAGCAGCCAAGTATACTTTCTTTTCCAATGCATATGGAACATCCTCCAGAATAGACCACATATTAGGCCATAAAGCAAGACTTAACAGGATCCAAAACATCGAAACATTACAAAGCATCTTTTTTGACCATAAAGCCATAAAAGTAGAAATCAGTAACAGAAAAACCAAGGGAAAAAAATCAAACACGTGGCAACTGAACAACACTGTGCTCAAAAACTACTGAGTTATAGAAGAAATTAAGGATGGAATAAAGAAATTCATAGAACCAAATGAGAATGAAAACACATCCTACCAGAACCCTTGGGATATAGCCAAAGCAGTGCTCAGAGGCCAATTTATAGCAACAAATGCACACATCCAAAAAGAATAAAGGGCCAAAATCCATACAACTTGAACAAATAGAAAGGGAGCAGCAAAAGAAGCCCTCAGGCACCAGAAGACAGCAGATAATAAAATTAGAACAGAATTAAATGAGATAGGGAATAGAAAAACAATTGAAAGAGCTAACAAGACTAAAAGCTGGTTCTTTGAAAAGATCAATAAAATCGATGAACCACTGGCCAAACTGACAAAAGAAAAACAGGACAGGAAGCAAATAACTCGAGTAAGAAATGAGATAGGCAATATCACAATACACCCAACTGAAATTAAAAGAATCATAACAGAATACTAAAAAAAAAAATTGTACTCTAACAAATTTGAAACCTAGAGGAAATGGACAAATTTCTAGAAACACACTACATAAACTAACACAAACAGAGATAGAACAACTAAATAAACCTAAAACAAAAGAAGAGACTGAAAAGGAAATTTAAAAACTCCCAAGAACAACAAATAAAAAGCCCTGAACCTGACAGCTTCACTGGAGAATTCTGCCAAACTTTCAGAGAAGATTTAACACAGCACAGAAAAGGAAGGCATACTCCCAAACTCATTCTATGAAGCCAGCATAACCTTGATACCAAAATCAGGTAAACACACCACAAAAAAAGAAAATTACAGATCAATATCCCTCATGAACTTAGACGCAAAAATCCTCAACAAAATTCTAGCCAATAGAATTCAACAACATATCAAAAAAATAATTCACCATGACCAAGTGGGTCATACCAGGTATGCAGGGATGGTTCAACATTAGAAAAACAATCAATGTAATCCACCACATAAATAAAAGACAAGAACCGCTTGATCCTATCAATTGTTGCAGAAAAGGCATTCAACAAAGCCCGACACCCATTCATGATAAAAACTTTCAGCAAAATAGGAATAGAAGGAAATTCCTCAACGTAATAAAGGGCATTTATACAAAGTCAACAGCCAACATCATTCGAAACGGAGAGAGTCTGAAAGCATCTCCCTTGAGGATGGGAACCAGACAAGGTGTCCTTTAACACCACTCTTATTCAACATTGTGCTGGAGGTCCTAGCCAGAGCAATTAGGATAGAAAAAGAAATAAAGGCACCCAAATTGGTAAAGAAGAAGCAAAAGTAACTCTATTTTCAGATGACATGATCTTATACAGAGAAAAGCCTAAAGAATACACAAGAAAATACTGGAACTAACAGAAGACTTTGGTAAAGTATCAGGATACAAGATAAGCATAAAAAAATCACGTGGATTCCTCTACATCAACAAAGCGAATGTCGAAGAAGAAATCACCAAATCGATACCATTTACAATAGCCCTCAAGAAGATAAAATAATTAGGAATAAATCTAATCAGAGATATAAAAGACCCATACAAAGAAAACTACAAGACACTACTGCAAGAAACCAAAAGGGACCCACATAAGTGGAAAAAATACCTTGCTCATGGATAGGAAGACTCAACACTGTGAAAATATCTCTTCTATCCAAAGAGATCTACAGATACAATGCAATCCCAATCCAAATTCCAATGTTTTTTTTAATGAGATGGAGAAACAAATCATCAACTTCATATGGAAAGGGAAGAAGCCCCAGACAAGTAAAGCGTTACTGAAAAAGAAGAACAAAGTAGGAGGCCTCACACTACCTGATTTTAGAACCAATTATACTGCTGTGATAGTCAAAACAGCCTGGTGCTTAAACAACAATAGATACATAGACCAATGGGAAAGAATTAAGAATCCAGACATAAATTCATCCCCCTATGAGCAGCTGATATTTGACAAAGGCCCAAAATCCATTATATAGGGAAAAGACAGTCCCTTTAACAAATGGTGTTGGCATAACTGGATATCCATCTGCAAAATGATGATACAAGACCTCACACAATGTACAGAAACTAACTCAAAATGGATCAAAGACCTAAATATAAAATCTACAATGATAAAGATCATGGAAGAAAAAATAGAGACAACATTAGGAGCCCTAATACACGGCATAAACAGTATGTGAAGCATTACTAACAATGTACAAACACCAGAAGAGAAACTAGATAACTGGCAGCTCCTAAAAATCAAACACTTATCCTCATCCAAAGACTTTACCAAAAGAGTAAAAAGGTTACCTACAGACTGGGAAAAAAAAAAATTTGGCTACAACAAATCCGATCAGCGTCTAATCTCTAAAATCTAGAAGATACTGCAAAACCTCAACAACAAACAGACAAATAACCCAGTTAAAAAATGGACGAAGGATATGAACAGCCACTTCACCAAAGCAGACATTCCGGTGGCTAACAGATAAGTGAGGAAATGCTCAAGATCATTAGCCATTAGAGAAATGCAAATCAAAACTAAAATGAGATACCATCTCACCCCAACAAAGCTGGCATTAATCCAAAAAACACAAAATGATAGATGTTGGAGAGGTTGTGGAGAGATCGAACACTTATACACTGCTGCTATTAGTCGGAATCGACTCGAGGGCACTGGGTTTGGTTTTGGCTGGGGATGTAAAATTGTAAAGCCACTTTGGAAATCGATTTGGCATTTCCTTAAAAAGCTAGAAATAGAAATGCCACATGATCCAGCAATCCCACTCCTTGGAATATACCCTAGAGAAATAAGAGCCATCACTCGAATAGATATATACACACCCAGGTTCACTGTATGATTTACAACAACAAGAAGATGGAAACAACCAAGATGACCACCAACGGATGAATGGATAAACAAATTACGGTGTATTCATACAATGGAATACTATACAACGATAAAGAACAATGATGAATCTGTGAAACATCTCATAACATGGAGGAAACTGGAAACCATTATGCTGAGTGAAATTAGTCACAAAAGGACAAATATTGTATGAGACCACTATTATAAGAACTCAAGAAAAGGTTTAAACAGAGAAGAAAATATTCTTTGATGGTTACAAGGGTGGGGAATGAGGAAAGGGGTATTCACTAATTAGATAATAGACAAATTAGGTGAAGGGAAGGACAACACAATACAGGGGAAGTCAGTACAACTGGACTAATCCAAAAGCTAAAAAGTTTCCTGAATACAACCAAACACCTCAAGGGACAGAGTAGCAGGGGCGGGGATCTGGGGACCATGGTTTCAAGGGACATCTAGGTCAGTTGGCATAACAAAGTATATTAAGAAAACATTCTGTATCCCACTTTGGTGAGTGGCATCCAGGGTCTTAAAAGCTAGCAAGCGACCATCTAAGATGCATCAATGGGTGTCAACCCACCTGGAGCAAAGGAAAATGAACACCAAAGATGCAAGGAAAGTGGGATTCCAAGAGAAAGAAAGGGCCACATAAACCAGAGACTCCCTCAGCCTAAGAGCAGAGGAACTAGATGGTGTCCGTCTACCACCAATAACTGCCCTGACAGGGAACACAACAGAGAATCCCTGATGGAGCAGGAGAAAAGTGGGATGCAGACCTCAAATTCTAGTGAAAAGACCAGACCTCACTGACTGAGAAGGGAGGGACCCCAGAGGTCATGGCCACCAGGCTCTCTGTTAGCCCAAAACAAAAACCATTCTGGAAGCCAACTCTTCAGACATAGGTTAGACTGGACTGTAAGACATAAAATGACACTGGTGAGGAGTGTGCTTCTTAGCTCAAGTAGATACATGAGCCTGTGTAGGCAGCTTCTCTCTGGAGGTGAGATAAGAAGGCAGAGAGGACAGGAGCTGGTTGAACGGACATGGGAAATACAGGGTGAATAGAAGGTGTGTGCTGTCACATTGTAGGGAGAGCAACTAGGGTCACATGACAATGTGTGTATAAGTTTTTGTATGAGAAACTGACTTGAATTGTAAACTTTCACTTTAAGCACAATTTAAAAAAACAAGGCTCTAGTTTGTTAGACTGCAAAGCTCACACTCTTCTTTCTGCTCCAAAATGTCTCACTTCCCCAACTGTAAGCTCGTTGAGGCAGGTATTGTGTCTTCTACTTCTTTGAATCGTCTGCAGTATTTGATAGTGTCCTGGATATAGAAGTCTTCAAAATGTTTCTGTAGTTAATAAAAAAGAAGTTTGGTTTTAGACAGCGATGTGATGAAGGAGTTAAGCAAGACTCACACAGCTGCTATATTATCCGCGAAGCCATCCTCATTTCCCAAATGCACACAGTCATTTAAAAGAGGCTAAATTTAAAAACCATGATAAAACAGCCGGTTACTAACCAAAGGCAGCTTAGATAAATCTAGCTTGTTTGCATTCTGCACAGACAAGTCATTGAACACCCTCAGATAAAGAGGGGGTGGGTATCGCCTGAAAAGAGCAGGCATTAAGCCAGGGCCGTGTTTCCCAAAACTTGTCAGTCAGTGGCATTCCTGTGACTTTGCACGGACATGATAGGCAGGTGCCAATAAATGCCACGTGCCTTACAGACTGTCCACAGGCAGAAAACAAGCCTCACAATGATGGGCAAGAGATGGAATTTGAAGAGGTAGAAGTCTCTTACGTATTTCAAAGTCTCTTCAGTGATCGAGGAGGAAACTGTCAAAAATAAGTAAAGGTGGAGGTCTAGCAAACTAAGAAAAGTCAGAAAAAACAGAAAAGTCGGCATAATTCCCCAGATCCTAAGGCTGGCTGGCTTACTCTGGCCATGCCATTCTGTACGGAGACATCGATGAGGAGCGCATGATCAGGGGCAGTAACTGGCGTTGGCCTTGGCACCAGTCTGGAGCCCACTGGGTCCTCCCTACACACTGACCCACAGCTCTCCTCGTCTTGAGCCACCATCCTTTGGCCTGAACGTTCCTTTAGCTGCCTTGTCTGAAACCGCATCCAGCAGTTTCCTACTTAAAGTCTTTCCCACTTGATCAGCCTCCAAAGGGCAGGAGAGAGAGGCCCGGAGGCCGAGGGCACATGACCTCTGAGTCGGGCTAACCCAGTGCTGGCCACGCCCTAGGGAGGGAAACCAGATCAGGCCAGAGGAGGAGTCTGCCTGCCCCACAGTTCACAACAAGGGCTTACTTCCCTTACGCAGGGGAAACCAAGTTAGAAACAAGGCATGGAAACAAGGCGTGGAATTACTTTTTCTCAACATTGCTCAAAAGATAAAACTGCAACCCTTTTCCAACCAGGGGGATAAACTGTGCATTTATGGACTTGCAGAGCCAAACCTGAAGAACTAGCCTCAGTGAAGGTGTGTGGCTTGTATTTAATATTCCCATTCAGCTCTCGGTCTGTTAAGAATGCTCCTGAGACAGTTGCCTTGTTCCTTAGGCACTTATCTCCTCCCAGAAGATACCCCAACAAGCGGAAGCAGGACATACTTTCCAATAGCTGGAGTGAGAGAAGGAGAAAAAGTCAACAAGAGGAAGAACTGGGATCAAGAGAGGCTCCCTGCCCTTGTGTGGCCAACTCCTGACTGGCTATTGCTGGCTGGTGATGACACGGTGACACTCCACTAAGCCAATGCCTCCTACAAAGGAGCCTTTCGGTACTCACACATTACACAGAGACCTCTCTCTGGTGGACCACTTTGGTACACTTTCCCCACTGTTTCTCAGAAACTGTCATTCTCCGTATTCAAATCACAAAGTAATGCCATTTTATTTACCTCTTTCAGGACATTCTTAATTTTCTGTCTTGACACTTTGTTTTGACATGAGTTTTAAGATAACATGCAGTAATATTTCTGAGGCTAGTAGCACTAAGTTGTGCTTTTTAATTTTGTTGGTATAACAACTGTTGTTGTTAGGTGCTGTTGAGTCAATTCTGGCTCACAGTGACCCATAGGACAGAGTAGAACTGCCCCATAGGGTTTCCTAGGCTACAATCTATGGGAGCAGATCGCCAGGTCTTCCTCCCGTGGAGCCACTGGGTGGGTTTGAATCACTAACCTTTTAGTCAGCAGCCCAGTGCTTAACCATTGCACTACCAGGTCTCCTTTCGTGGGAAGGGCTGTTCCATAAATAATCTCAAATTGTTATTCTGCCATTAATTTCATTAATTGTCTTGAAAGTTCAACCAGAATGCTCCTTAGAAGCAAGGATGGCAAAAATACATCTCACATACTTTTGGACATGTTGTCATGAGGGACCAGTCCCTGGAGAAGGATGTCATCCTTGGTAAAGTAGAGGGTCAGCAAAAAACAGGAAGACCCTCAAGGAGATGGACTGACACAGTGGCTACAACAATGGGCTCAGGCATAACAACGATTGTGAGGATGGCACAGGACCATGCAGTGTTTTGTTCTGTTGTACATAGGGGCGCTATAAGTTGGAACTGACTCTCTGGCACCTAAAAACAGCAACATTAATTTCAACCCCTCCCCCTTTCATTACATGTTTGTTGGAACTACCAAGTTGCAGCAAAATTGACTTGTTTACTTTCCACTTCCATTCCCCAGTTTATCCCTTTATGGAAATCCTAATGAGCAGCAAAATGGTCAAGTTGCAGGAGGGAGAAAGGAGGCTCTCCACCAAAGGAGAGCAGTCACCGTCACCACTAGACTTCACTGCAAGCCCTCTCTGTCGCTGCTACATTTTCATGTCACTTGCAGGTCTGTATGTACATAAAAAAAAAAGAGAGAGAGAAAGTCAATGAAAAAGACTGTTTAGATCAGAAAAGGAAAAGGCAAGTTTTCATTGCACTATGGCCTGTAAGTTGTAGAGGCTGAAATAAAACAGACAGGCCCTGTGTGCTTAAAAGCGGCACCCTCCCTGCCTGTTCTCAACAAACATTAAATAAAAAATGTTCCTAGAGATGCAGTGACCGTTGTGACTTAAGACTCCTCGGGAGTGGGGCACCAGCCAAATCACGAAACATACGGAGCAGATCAAGACGTAGGCAGGGACCTACGGCAAAGCCTGCTGCCGGAACTTGACACTCCTTGTCAAAACAGAAGAGTCCCTGGGTGATGCAAATGGTTAACGTACTCAGCTGCTAAGAAAGGTTGAAGGTTTTGAGTCCACTCAGAGGCAGCTTAGAAGAAAGGCCTGGTGATCTGCTTCTGATAAATCGGCCACTAAAAAACCCCATGGAGCGAAGCTCTACTCTGACATGCATGGGGTTGTCATGAGTTGGAATCGACTCAATGCCAACTGGCTGACTGGTTAAAACTGAAAGTCATCACCAAGCCAATCCCAGCCAAGTTCACCATTCAACCACATCCCCTGGGCAGGATGGGAGAACGCACTACATTTGTTTGTAGGGCTACAAATATGGGCAAGACTTACTTAGACCTGCCCTCTAGGTGCTCACAGTGTGTAAAGCAGCTCAATGTGAGAGAGATGAACACATTAAAAGGCAGGTGGGTAAGCTCTATGCCCCCAAACCCGCCAAACCCACCCACCCCACCCCAGTGCCATCGAGCCAAACCCACCATAACTGGTTAACTCCCTGCAACCTCTGAGGCTGCCACCACTTTTTACCCAACCAAGAGGTGAGAGGGTAACAGGCATGTAGACCTTATGTAAGCTATAAAAATGTAGCCACTTTTAATGTCCCCAAGGAGGACACCCTGTACTAAGATATAAAAAGACCCATCCTAGAAAGCCTTCTTTATGTGAGTGGGGCGAGGAGAAACATTCCAAGGTGTGCAGGAACTTAGCTTATACCATCACCCTGGTAACTTCGGTCTGCGGCTAGCAAACCTCCCTTGGTGAAAAGCCTGTAGTCAAATGCCAAATCATGCAGAGCGCTAAGGGATCATGTGAGACTTGTCACTTAAGCCATTCTTTTCATAAGCGCTCCACAAGGTCTTGGCGATCAAAGGAAGCTCAGAAAGTTGGCAGAGCAGCCAGAAACACTGAGTCTTCTGCCTGCAGAAGCTCTTGAACATCCTGTACTCCATCCCTCATGCCAGGACCTGCTCAGATCATGCTCGTCCTTCCCAGTGAGCAATGTTTAACCTTTCAACAAATATTTATTAAACTCACTTTTGTCATTGTTCTATGCCCTGAGAATACAGGAGTGAACAAAACAGACAGACCTCACCTCACCTGTACGGTGTTTACATTAGCATACATACATTATGTAAGTAGCAGATACAATAAGTGCTATAAAGAACAATGAAGCAGGGAGGGTGCATAGGGTGGGAGGTGACTAGGGGGACGGCGCTATGCCCTTCAGAGACATTTTCAGGAATTTGAGTCTAAGGCTGAGGGATGGCCTGGGAGTCCTGGAATCCTTTTTTTTTTTAATTTTATTGTGCTTTAGGAGAAAGTTTACAGTTCAAGTTAATTACTCATTCAAAAACTTATTTACAGTTTGTTTTATGACATTGGCTGGAATCCCTACAATCTGACGGCAGGCACACTTCGCCTTTCCACCCCTGGTTCCCTGTGTCCATTCATTCAGTTCCTGTCCCTTCCTGCCTTCTCGTCTTGCTTTTGTACAGGAGTTGCTCATTTGATCTCATATATATATATATATATATTTATATATATATATATACATATATTTTTTTATATTATTGAACTAAGAAGCAGTTTTCTCACTTGTGTGTGCATGTGTGTGTATTTTACGGGCCTGTCTAATCTTTGCTTGAAAAGTAGGCTTTGGGAATGGTTTCATTTATGAGCTAGGAGAGTGTCCGGGGGCCATAGTCTTGGGACTTCCTCCACTCTCTGTCAGACCAGTAAGTCTGGTCTTCTTTTGTGATTTCGAATTCTGTTCTGCATTTTTCTCCCCTTCTATCAAGGACTCTCTGTTGGGATTCTTGTCAGAGTGGTTCGTGGTGGCAGCTGGGCACCATCTAGTTCTTCTGGTGTCAGACTGGTGAAGTCTCTGGTTCATGTGGTCCTTTAGTCCTTTGGGCTAATATTTTCCCTGTGTCTTTGGTTTCTTCATTCTCCTTTGCTCTAGACTGGATGGAATTAATAGATGTATCTTCAGTGGCCGCTCACAAGCTTTTAAGACCCCAGATTTTACTCACCAAAGTGGGATATAGAACTTTTTCTTTATGAACTATGCTATGCCAATTGACCTAGATGTCATTCCCAAGACTATGGTCCGCAGTCCCCAGCTCCAGCTACTTGGCTCCTCAAAGTGTTTGGATGTGTCTAGGAAACTTCTATGAGTCCTGGAATTCTTGTGGTAGTTCATGGAAAATGGGGTAAAAAATAAAGTGGGGTCTTGGTGGTCTGGTAGTTGTAATGAGGCTGCGGTGTGTGTCGGGAGCAGAAGCGGTTGGAGCCTTGCCAGGAGCACACAGGGTTCTGGATGGAGCCCCTTCTTCAATTCTCTCAGTGGTAATGTGGATGTGGGCTGGTGGACTGGTGGGGTGGCCTTATCCAGAACACATGAGTGTCTCTGCTCCCTCCTGATCCTGAAAAGCTGTAGAAGCCAAAGAGGAGCTATTAGTGCTATTGAAACAACATGTTCAATGACCCAAAAAATATGCAAATTACTCACCCTTGTCATTAGCTTCTATTCTGGGGTCTTTTTTTTTTTTTTGAGCAATGACAAGTTTCTACACAGAAGCATAGACTTTCTCAGGCTAAGTAAATTCATAATCACTCTGTTCTCTCCCCACCGTGGCTTTGCTCTGGAAGGCAACCAAGCTGTCCTAGGTACATGCACCACCTGGTGACCACTGTGGAAATTATCTAATCTCCACCTTCACTAACTACCCCTCTTCTCTCTTTATTATCTGTTCATTCAGGGGTATGAAACACACGCTTTCTCCCTCTTTTGTCGTTAGGAGTATAGTGATTCCTACCACAAAATATCAAATGCATACAACCCCGACTCTCCTCTTGTCTCCAGTTCTTTCTCAATTCTCTTGAAAAAACAGAATTTTACACAGAAAAAGTCTTTTAGAATGAGACCCAAAGTTAAGGCCATCCAAAATGACCCCATTCTACCTCTGACCTCATGTTCCGAGACATATCTGGGGGCCTAAGGTAAAATTAACCCTCTTGTGAACGCAGGCTGTAAAAAAAAATTCCAAAGCAAACAAGATATGGCATAGGCTGGACACAAGGAAACCAGTATCTCAACCTGAGGCAATTTTAAACGATAAGGAACCAGATTTCCCTTAACATTTCCTCTTAGGGTTGTTTTTCAGGCAAACCAACTAAAACCAGAATCCCATGCAGGTGCAGAAGCGATTTGGTTGACCACTGGATGTCCTCATCCCATAATGTGTCCTGCCTAGGAGCCAAGAAACTCGCATCAGAAGACTAAAAATGCCAGACATACATCACTAGACAGAAGCTGGACCCAATTCAGAAGCGAGAAGTCTGACACCCACTTCTGTGCTAAGCCTCACTCAGCCCAGCCCTTCTTTCGAATAGACATGCTACCTCCCGGAAGTTTAATGACTATGGCTAACCTCCCTTTTGCTGCATTGTATTAAACTTCTCCCAGCTGTCTGTTCCGGGAGACAGTGCTTTGAAAGTGATCTCCCTGCCCCCTACTCACTGCAGGTATTAACCTATGCTTGCTTTAAATCCACTTGACTCTTAGTTATTCTCAGGGAGAGTACAAGCAGTGGACACACTGCATCCGGTAACAGCACCTACTAGCCCCATTCCACTCACACTGGCCGTCTACTCCACTATCAACATGCCCAGGAACGTCCCTCTCTCAGGGCCTTTATACTTGCAGTTCCCTTTGCATACAACGCCCTTCCCCTGTGTGTCTACACTGACTACTTCTTTGAGGAACTCTATTATCAGCTCCTTTAAAGAATTTTTCCTTGAATGATGAATCCATGAAACATATCGTAACATGGATGAATCTGAAAGGCATTACACTGAGTGAAATTAGTCAGTCACAAAAGGACAAATATTGTATGAGACCACTATTATAAGAACTCAAGAAAAGGTTTAAACACAAAAGAAAATGTTCTTTGATGGTTACAAGGGTGGGGAGTGAGGGAGAGAGGTATTCACTAACTAGATAGTAGACAAGAATTATTTTAGATTAAGGGAAGGACATCATGCCATACAGGAGAAGTCAGCACAACTGAAAAAAACCAAAAGCTAAAAAGTTCCCTGAATACAAACACTTTGAGGAACAGAGTAGTCGGGGCCAGGGTCTGTGGAAAATGATTTCAGGGTACATCTAGCTCAATTGGCATAACAAAATTTATTAAGAAAATATTCTGCATCCCACTTTTGTGAATAGCATCTGGGGTCTTAAAAGCTAGCAAGCGGCTATCTAAGATGCACCAATTGATCCCAACCCACCAGGAGCAAAGGAAAACAAAGAACACCAAAGACACAAGAGACAGAAAGGGGCCGCATAAACCAGAAACTATCAGTCTGAGACCAGAAGAACTAGATGCCTGGCTACCACCAAAAACTGCCCTGATAGGGAAGACAACAGAGAGTCCCTGATGGAGCAGGAGAAAAGTGGGGTGCAAAACTCAAATTCTCATAAAAAGATCAGACTTGATGGTCTGACTTAGACTGGAGGGACCCCAGAGGACATGGCCCCAAGACTCTCTGTTAGTCCAGAACTAAAACCATTCCCAAAGCCAACTCTTCAGACAAAGATTAGACTGGACTATAAGACATAAAATGATACTGGTGAGGAGTGTGCTTCTTAGTTCAAGTAGACACCAGAAATTAAGTGGAGGAGAGATGAGAAAGCAGAGGTGGACAGGAGCTAGTTGAACGGACATAGGAAATACAGCATGAAGAGGAGGGGTGTGCTGTCACATTATAGAGAGAGCAACTAAGGTCACATATCAATGTGAGTATAGGCTTTTGTATGAGAAACTGAGTTGAATTGTAAACTTTCACTTAAAGCACAATTTTTTAAAAAAAGATTTTTTCCTTGACCATTATATCCAAAATCTAATCTCTCGCTTCCTTTTTTTCTTTAAAGCACTTATCACTACTTGATATTTTATTATATATCTATGTCTTATTAGCTGACAGAAATTTTGTCTGTTTTGTCCCCTGATGTATCTCAAGTGCACGAGTCAGGGCTTGGCACATAGTAGGTATTCTCCCCAATCTCTCCTCTCCCCCTCAAAAAACTAAAATCTATTATTATGTAAAATTTAACCCGTTGCCATTGAGTCGATTCCAACTCATAGCGACCCTATAGGAAAGAGTAGAACTGCCCCACAGGGTTTCCAAGGAACAGCTGGTGGGTTCACACTGCTGACCTTTTGGTTAGCAGCTGATCTCTCAACCACTGCGCCGCCAGGGCGCCTATAAAAGATTGACACTTGTTAAACAGCAATAACAAGAAAAAGGAAATTTGTAGAGTTTAAAGTGAAAGTCGGATTTACAGAGAATCAGTATGAATCATCTCTAAATCCCTGAAAACTGCTGAGATACTTCTCATCCTTTTTTTTTTTTTTTCACGCGAGGTACACTTTATATCTCATCTCCTTGAATCCTAACAGCTATCAGGTTACCCATTATTTGACGCTTTATCCATATTAGGGTTCTGACTTTAGAGGAATTTAAGTAAATCAGGAAACAACTTTGTTGTCTCCCGATCAGCACTTAACTGACATTATTCTAAATTCTCACATTTTGTCTTCAAGCCTCCAGCGTTTCCAGGGTGTCGTTTAAATTTTTCTTTTTTTTTTTTTAATTAACTTTTATTGATCTTCAAGTGAACGTTTACAAATCAAGTCAGACCATCACATATAAGTTTATATACATCTTACTCCGTACTCCCACTTGCTCTCCCCCTAACGAGTCAGCCCTTCCAGTCTCTCCTTTCGTGACAATTTTGCCAGCTTCCAACTGTCTCTATCCTCCCATCGCCCCCCCAGACAGGAGATGCCAACACACTCTCAAGTGTCCACCTGATACAAATAGCTCACTCTTCATCAGCATCTCTCTCCTACCCACTGTCCAGTCCCTTTCATGTCTGATGAGTTGTCTTCGGGGATGGTTCCTGTCCTGGGCCAACAGAAGGTTTGGGGACCATGACCGCCGGGATCCCTCTAGTCACAGTCAGACCGTTAAGTCTGGTCTTTTTATTCTCATCCCTTTTTAATGAAATATGTTATCCCTCAAACACTAGCATTTAAGCCAAACATGGCTTTATTTAATCTTGTGCTGTTTTTGTTTGTTTTTTCTGTTCTATTTGGCTTTGGCATTGTACCATCATGGTATTCAACTATTTCAAACGCATTGCATTTCAGCTGCATTTTGAGTTACACGTGGGCTAGGATCCTAATCACCAATAAGTACACAATTTCCATGTGAAAATACCTCCTTCTGAGTTTCTAACATCCAACTTGCAAATGACATTTAGAATCATAATGCTTTTGCAAACTGGAAGCACTCCTTAGGCTGCCTTTAGAATTTTTAAGATCCCAAGTTAATTTTGCCATGACCTTTTCCTCTATACAGCGAAGGAAAAGATACACCACCAGTAGCAAAAACAGAAAAGAAGGGTACATTGTTGTTGTTAGTTGCTGTCAAGTCAGCTCTGACTCACGGCGACCTCACGTGTATCAGAACGAAATGGTGCCCCCTCCTGTGCCATCTTCCCGATCATTGGCGTGTTTGACTCCATTGATGCAGCTATTGTGTCGGTCCATCTCACTGCGGTCTGTCTTCACCTTCATTGGCCCTCTGCTTTGCCAAACATGGTGTGCTTTTTTAGCAGTTGAGTATACATGGCCCAAATAACCTGCTTTGGAATAGTTTCATTAGGAGCGGGATTCAGAAGATAATTTGTTAATTATGACACTTCGAGACAGGCATACCTGCAGAGTCAATCCGTTCTCATCCTCAGGAACTAGGCAGAAAAACCTTCAGGATATCCAGGACTCACACAACGAGAAACTCAGGGACTATCAAACCTTATGTGCGGTTTGTCCTTCTCTGACCTACTCAGCCTGCAACACAGTAAGCAGAACATTTAGCAAGAAGAAAAGAAAAAAAGCTTAAATTTTCCAATTAAATGTTTTTAATCCCTTTGGTTTAAAATAGTCCCGTTTCTGTTGTGAGAGTTTTCTTCAAGGACATGCTCAGTCTTTCAGAGTTCTTCCACTTCCCATTTTCCCACCCAAGATGGTATCTGCGTATACGGCAGAGATTACGGTGGTAGGCGGAGAGGGCCCTGGATCTGCATGTGGGTCTCGGGGCTGCTGTTCATATCCTTGCAGCAATTGTGTCTCTTGTCCACCTTGTTACTGTTCTTCCTGCCAATGCCCACAGCCAAAGTCAGCAGCTGGTGGATTCGTAGTCTGCTTTCTCTTCTTGATTTGGTGAGAGTCTGGTGTGCCTCCATGCTGACTGGAATTCATCATCTCTCACTGGTATTATATGTTACTCTGTGGTCTAGCTGTGGTGACCATTGATCTCGAGTCCAGGCAATCTGCTACACAGCCCTCACCTACAGGGCCATCAGTCCACAGCACTATCAGCTGCTTTCCACAACAGTCAACAGGGCACAGAGGAATTTCTGGATTCCCTGAACCCCATCTGGGAACAGAGGAAGACCCTAGGGAGCAAAATTCAGAGACTCCCTCTGTCTAATCAGACCTCATCATGTACTTTATTCTAATACAATAGCCCCATATGATGCAGGGAACCTCCAACGAGGTCTCCTCCTAGAGTTCCAAAAGGAAAATGGGAAATATACCCCTCACTTCTAGCTTTCCCATCTACCTATCTGGAGGAGCCATGACATAAGTTTTTTCACCATCCTTTCTTCCTTCCAAGAATTTATCAGGACCCAAGGGAAAAATTTTCTTTTCTTCTCTGGAAGGAATTTCCCCTACAAATTATCTTCCTTCTGCTCAGTGTCACAAAGCGTTATGCTTAGGTTAATCGCAGAGAACAGTATCCTCTCTACCTGTCTTGGTCACCTAGTGCTGCTATAACAGAAATACCACAAGTGGATGGCTTTAACAAAGAGAAATTTATTTTCTCACAGTCTAGGAGGTTACAAGTCCAAATTCAGGGTGTCAGCTCCAGGGGGAGGCTTTTTCTATCGGCTCTGGAGGATGGTCTCTATCCTCAACCTTGCCCTGGCCAAGGAGCTTCTCAGGTACAGGGACCTCGCGCCCAAAGGATGTGTTCTGCTTCTGGTGCTGCTTTCTTGGTAGTATGAGGTCCCCAACCCACACCCCAGGTGCAGGCCACACCCCAGGGAAACTCACTTTACACTGTATCAGGGATGTGACCTGGGTAAGAGTGATGTTACAATCCCACCCTAACCCTTTTAACATAAAATTATAATCACAAAATGGAGACAACTACAGAATACTGGAAATCATGGCCTAACCAAATAAATACATATTTTTGGGGGGACACGATTCAATCCATGACACTACCCTATAAAAGAATCTCTATGATCCAGTACAGCTGACCTGAATTTTAATATACTAAAAGGGCTAAATGGAGCCCTGCTGGCACAATGGTTAAAAGCTTGGCTGCTAACCAAAAGGCTGGCAGTTCAAATCTACCAGCTGCTCCTTGGAAATCCTATGGGGCAGTTCCTATAGGGTCAATGAGTTAGAATCGACTCGATGGCAATTTTTGGAAACCCTAGTGGCGTAGTGGTTAAGTGCTACGGCTGCTAACCAAAAGGTCAGCAGTTCAAATCCGCCAGGCACTCCTTGGAAACTCTGTGGGGTAGTTCTACTCTGTCCTATAGGATCGCTATGAGTTGGAATCCACTCAACGGCACCAGGTATGGTTTTTTTAAAAAGGGCTAAAGAAGTTTTGAAACCCATTTCTTGTTTATTAAGCCTAGTTTTCAAAACTGTTAAAAAAAAAAAAAATTCTACCCTGGATGTCAAAAGCTGGTTATTCAATTTTTTTTTTTTCCTTTTCACATCCCTGTTATAAAAACCCTAATTTCCCTGGGAGCCTGTGGATGGTACAAATCATTATGTGTTCAGCTACTAGCCAAAATGTTGGGGGTTTTAGTCCATCCAGAGGTGCCTCGGAAGAAAGGCATGGCAACCTACTTTCAAAAAATCAGCCACTGAAAACCCTATGGAGCAAAGTTCTACTCTGATACACATGAGGCCTCCATGAGTCAGAGTTGACTCAATGGCAGCTAGTGCTGAAAATCCTCCCTGAGGCAAATCAATGTTTCTGGCAGAATGAAAGGAAGACACATAGAGAATACATGGTGGAAAACGTTGATAAATTTCAAAAAAAAATCCCCATCACACATGCTTTCAACAGTCTCTTATTGAGTATCTAGTATGTGACAGGCACCAGGCAGAAGTGAAGTGTGGTCCCTGCCCAGACTGGTGTGCCACTCCCAGTTTGTTGAATGGTGCTGTTTTAGAGTCTGTAGTTGCTGCAATGATACACAGAAGAGTTGGTTTGGTGATCAGCTCTGCCCAGAGTGTCAAGGAAGGCCCCACAGTAGAAGTTATTCTTGAATAGGCTCTGAAGGATGACTAAAGTGGGGTGGATAGTCAGTGGAAGAAAAGGAAGTCCGGCCACAAGGAACACCATGTGCAAAAGCACAGAGACATGAAATATCTGTCACGTTTGGGGGATATCAACTAGTCTAATATGACTTAAATGTGGAGAGAGGCTAGACACGAGGTTGGAGAGCAAAGACCATAGCATAAATGACTTTACATGACACAATAAAAAGAAACATGATCAGCTTATGTCTAAGAAAGTTCATTCTAGGGGCAGAGCCAACGTGACACAATAGACAGAAGCACCATGCCATTCCTCCTCAGAAAAGACCCAAACAACTAAGTAAATGGAGACAAACATCAATCCTAGAACTCCAATGTCAAATGAAGGGATAAAGAACTCAATCAAGCACTGAATGAAATAAGAACAGAGATCTAGGAGAGCTATGGAGTGGAGGTCCCCTATCAGCTAACACTGCATGGATTCGATATCTTAAAACTCCTCAGCCACCAAGAAAGGCAAACAGGGAGTATGGGAAGGCAGCTTCATGGAGCTCCCAGCAGGTCACAGAGCACCCCCTAACCATCGATACATACTTTCCCACCACCCTCCCTTCTTCCCCTTGCTTGGCCTCCTCTGCCATCCAGCAGGCCAAAGTTGCTCTGCTGGGGAAATGCTGGCTCCTTGCCACTTGGGTTCACCCCATCCACCCCAGCTAGCTCCTTCAGTGTCATTTTTTGTTGCCGTTGCTGATTTTTTTGGCTTCATCTCTCTCTCTCACCTCCTTTCTTTCATTTCTCTGGAACATTTGACTCTCTGTACCGCCTCTACTTCTTCTTGATAGGCTATGCGGCACCAGTTGGCTGAGGAGCCACTTCCCTGGTCATAGTCACACACCAGTGTGTTCCCTGGAGGCATTTTTTTTTCTTTTTAGTTTTTCTTCATTTCTTGTTTCTCATTTCTCTCTACCTCCCTTCTTTTCCTTTCTCCCAAATACCTGGCGCTGTGTGAATCTCTGCTCCCTCTTGGCAGGCTGTGCAGCCCTGCTTGGCTAAGGAGCCACTTTCCTGGCCCACGCCACCATGCCAGTGGGATCCCTGGGGGCTTTTTTTTTTCCCCCTTCATTTCTTGGTTTCTTGTCTCTCTCTAGCTTCCTTCTTTTTCTTTCTCCCAAATACCTGGCACCATGTGCCATCTCCACTTCTTGTGGATGGGCTGGGTAGCACTGCTAGGTTATGGAGCCCATTCCCCAGTCCGTGCCACCATGCCAGTGGGCTCCCTCAGGGCATTTTTTTCTCTTGTATTCTTTTTTCAATCTCTTGTTTCTCTCTTCCTTTCCTTCCTTACCCCTCTCCTGAATACCTGGTGCTGTTTGCCATCACCACTCCTTCTTGATGGGCTTTGCAGTGCTGCTTAGCTGGGGACCTGCTTCTAGTGGTCTCCCTTGGGGTATTTCTTTTTTTCTTCTTTTAGTCTCAGTTTCTTGTCTCTTTCTACCTTCCTTCCTTTCTTTCTCCTAACCACCTGGCCATGTGTGCCTTTCTCTCTTTTATTTTTTTTTTATTTTATGTTTTATCTAGCTTCTTACCTCTGTCTCTCTTCTCTTCTTTATTTTATCCCACCCACCTACCTACATGTGCCTTATCTGTCCCCTCTTGATAGGCTGCGAGAACCCCTCCAGCTAGAAAGCCACCAGCAGACAGCTTCCCCCGGTCTGTGTCACGCCAATGGCAGCTCCCTCAGGGTTCTTTTTTTCTTGGCTTCTGTTTCTCTTCTTTTCCACATCCACTTAGCTCCACACATCGCATCTTTCCCCCTCCCTTCTGCCTATCTCCACTGTGTGCTGAGCATTGCACCTCCCAGCAGCATAGGCAGAGTCTACCAGAACTGCCCTGCGCTACCCCCTGGCTCCCCCCGTCAGTCCTGATATGTGTCACAAACAACCCATCCCAGGCCTTTCCACTCCATTGGACCTGCCCTGCTGCACCATAGCTGAGCAACTGGCCCTGCCCATTGGACAAGGTTGTGAGAAGTATCATGTACACAGATGAGCAAACAACAAAAAACACCCAGCCTACCTGCTCAGACATAACCAAATAAAACAAAAAAGCAGGACAAAACAAGCAAATCTGCAATCAATAAATGAAGAAGATAATTACTGGATGTCCGGAAGACAGCAGACAATATCAAAACATACTAAAAAAAAAAAAAAAAGACAGGATGGTTCCAGCAAGCATCCAAAATAAAAGACCAGATGACTTTCCAGTAGGAGAAAAGGCACTGGAACTACCTGGTAGGGAATTCAAATCTTTACTATTCAGGGCTATCCAAGAGATGAAGGAAAAAGCAGACAAAAATGAGGAAAAAATAGACAAAATCATGGAAAAAACAGACAAAACAATGGAAGAGTTCAGGAAAATAATACAGGAACAAAATGCCAAATAAACTAACAACTAGAAATCATATTAAAAAAAAAAAAGCAATTAGAAATCCAAAAGACAAATAACAAGATTTCAGAAAAGGACAGTGTCAGAAAATTTGAGGAGCACTTCTGAACCAATAGAAGACAATTCTTGGATACCACTTTGTTTGAGGAAAAATCAGAAACAAGAGCAAAGAAAATGAAAAAAATCCTGAGAACAATGTGGGATACAATTAAAAGCAAAAATTTCCAAGTGATCAAAGTTCAAAAACATAGGGAGAAAACAGAAAACACAGAGAGGATCACTGAAGAACTGCTGACAGAAAACTTCCCTAATATCTTGAAAGATGAAAAGCTGATCTTCCAAGAAGCTCAGCAAATCCCATATAGGATAGACCTCGAAATAAAATCACCAAGGCATATCATAATCACACTCACTAAAACCAGAGAAAGAATCCTGAGAACAGCTTGAGAAAAATGAAAAGTCACATACAGAGGGGAAACAATAAGACTAAGTTTTGATTACTTGGCAGAAACATACAGGCAAGAAGACAATGCGATGACATATAAAACCTTGAAAGAAAAAAATTGCCAACCAAGAATAATATATACCCTGCAAAACTCTCACTCAAATATGCTGGTGAAATTAGGACATTTCCAGATAAACAGAAAGTACGGGAATATGTAAAAAACAAACCAAACATACAAGAATTATTAAAACTAGTCCTTCGGTTAGAGAACCAACAAAATCAGACAACAGCTTGAATCTAGGACAAAAGACTGCGTCAGCCAGATACCAACCTAGGTAATGAACTCTCAAGGAAAAAAAAACTAAAAGATTTACAGCGGGGAACTAGAGAGGTTAATCTGTAAATGACAACAATATCAGACCAATAAAAGAGGGAATAAACGGTTTAGGTATAGAACTTTCAAATGGAGAGGAAGTCAAGGTGATAACAAGTAATAAAAGACTGGTTCAAAACTTAGGAAGATAGGCATAAATTTTAAGGTAACCACGAAGAATGTTAACAAACTTACTTGCCAAAATAAAGAATAAAAACATAAAGTCTCAGTAAACAATCTATAAAAGTGAAAGAAATGGAAAAAAAAATCCACAAACAAAAGGAATTCAGCACAGAACAGTAAGAAAAATGAAGAAAACATCAGCACCACAAAAAAAAAAGCACTACAAAGTGACAATAATAAACTCACAACTATCGATAGTAACAATGAACAGAAATGGCCTAAATATACCCATAAAGAGACAGAGAGTGATAGAATGGATTAAAAAAATAGAGGACACATCAATATGCTGTCTACAAGAGACACACCTCAGAAAAAAAGACACAACTTTATTAAAAATAAAAGGATGGAAAAAATATATTAAGCAACAGCTACTAAAAAAGAGTAGGAGTGGCAATACTAATCTCAAATAAAAAGGAATTTAAAACAAAATCCACCATAAAAGACAAAGAAGGGCATTATATAATGATCAAAGTGATAATCCATCAGGAAGACATAACCATAATAAATATCTACATACTCAATGACAGGGCTCCAAGATACATAAACCAAACTCTAACAGTACTGAAAAGAGAAACTGACATCTCCACAGTACTAGTACAAGACTTTAACACACCACTCTCAGTAAAGGACACATCTAGAAAAAAACTCAGAAAAGACACAGAAGCTCTAAAGGCCACAATCAGCCAACTAGAACTCACAGGGTTACAGAGAACATTCCACTCAACACCTGCAAAGTACACAATCTTTTCCAATGCACATGGAATGTTCTCCAGAATAGACCATATCTTAGGCCACAATTCAACTCTCAACAAAATCCAAAACACTGAGATAATACAAAGTATCTTCTCTGATCACAATGCCATCAAAATAGAAATGAACAGCAGGAACAGCAAGGAAAAAATCAAATATATGGATGCTGAATAACACCCTGCTGAAAAACCACTGGGTAATAGAAGGAATCAAAGACAGAATCAAAAAAATTCCTAGAATCAAATGAGAATGAAAAAACATTGTACCAAAACGTTTGGGACACAGCAAAGGCAGTCCTCGGAGGTCAGTTTATAGCAATGGATGCACACATCAAAAAAGAAGAGACAAAATTAAAACATTAGCTACACTACTCAAACAAATAGAAAGAGAACAGCAAAAGAAGCCCACGTCACCAGAAGAAAGGAAATAATAAAGATCAGAGCAGAAATAAATGAAATAGAGGATGGAAGAACAATAGAAAGGATCAACAAATCATTGGCCAAACTGACAAAAGAGAAACAAGAAATGACGCAAATAACCCAAATAAAAAATGAAATGGGAACATTACAACAGGCCCAACTGAAATAAAAAGGATATTAACAGGGTACTATGAAAAAAATATACTCCAACAAATTGGACAAATTTCTAGAAACGCATTACCTACACAAACTAACACAAAATGATGTTGAAAATATGAATAGATCCATAACAAGAGAAGAGATTGAAAAGGTAATTTTAAGAAATCAACAACAAAAAAAAAGCCCTGGCCCAGATGGCTTCACTGAGGAATTCTACCAAACATTCAGAGAAGAGCTTATGCCAGTACTACTCAAGCCGTTTTAGAACATAGAAAGTGAAGAGATACTTCCAAATTCATTTTATGAAGCCAGGATAACCCTGATACCAAAACAGGCAAAGACACCACAAAAAAAGAAAAGTACACACCAATATCTCTCATGAATATAGATGCAAAAATTCTCAACAAAATTCTCGCCAATAGAACTCAGCATCATATCAAAAAAATAAGACACCACAACCAAGTGGGATTCAGACCAGTTATGCAAGGATGGTTCCACATTAGAAAATCAATCAACATAATCCACCACATAAATAAAACAAAAGAACCACATGATCACCTTAATTGACACAAAAAAGGCATTCAACAAAGTCCAACACCCATTCCTGATAAAAAAAAATCTCAATAAAATAAGTATAGAAGGGAAATTCCTCAACATAATAAAGGGTATCTTCACAAAACCAACAGCCAACATCACTCTTAAAGGAGAGAGGCTGAAAACATTCCCCTTGAGAAGAGGAAGAAGACAAGGATGTCCTTTATCACCACTCCTATTTAACATTATTCTGGAAATTCTAACTGGAGCAATAAAGCAAGAAAAAGAAATAATGGGCATCCAAATTGGTAATGAAGAAACTAAACTGTTCCTATATGTGGATGATATGATACTATACATAGAAAACCCAAAAGACTCCATGACAAAATGACTGGAACTAATAGATAGATACCACAGAGTGGCAGAATACAAAATAAACATTTAAAAAATCATTTGGATTCCTATACACCAATAAAGAGAACAATGAAAAAGAAATTAGGAAAACAATACCATTTATAAGAGACCCAAAATAAATAAATGAATAAATAAATACTTAGGAATAAATCTAACCAGGGTTGTAAAAGACCTATGCAAAGAAAACTACAAAAAAACTATTGCAAGAAACCAAAAGAGATCTACATAAATGGAAAAACATACCATGCTCATGGATAGGTAGACTCAACATTCTGAAAATGACAATTCTACCCAAAGCAATTTACAAATACTATGCAATCCAGATCCAAATACCAACAACATGCTTTAAAGAGATGAAAAAACTAATCATTAACTTTATAAGGAAAGAGGCCTTGGATAAATAAAATACCATTGAAGAAGAGGAAACCCTGGTGGCCTAGTGGTTAAGTGCTACAGCTGCTAACCAAGGGGTCAGCAGTTTGAATCCACCAGGCAGTCCTTGGGAACTCAATGGGGCAGTTCTACTCTGTCCTATAGGGTCGCTATGAGTTGGAATCATCTCAACAGCACTGGGTTTGGTTTTATTAAAGAAGAAGGATAAAGTAGGAGGCCTTGCAGTACCTGACCTCAGAACCTACTATACAACTACAGTAGTCAAAAAAGCCTGGTACTGGTACAAGGACAGACACATTCACTAACGGAACAGAATTGAGAACCCAGATATAAATCCATCCACCTATGGTCAACTGATCTTCAACAAGGGCCTAAAGTCCAACAAATGGGGAAAAGACAGTCTTTTTAACAAATGCTCCTGGCAAAACTGGATGACCATCTGCAAAAAAGTGAAACAGGACCCATACCTCACACCATACAGAAAAACTAATTCAAAATGGATCAAAGGCCTAAACATAAAACCAAAAACTATAAAGATCACAGAGGAAAAAATAGGAAAAAAGGTAGAGGCCCTAATACGTGGCATTAACAGGATACAAACCATAAGTAAAAACACACAAACTCAAAAAGATAAGCTAGATAACTGGGATCTTCTAAAAGTTAAACACTTATGCTCATCAAAAGATTTTACCAAAAGAGTAAAAAGAGAAACTACAGACTGGGAAAAAAAACTTTGGCTATGCCAAATCCCACAGAGATCTAATCTCTAAAATCTATAGGAAAATCCAACACCTTTACAACAAAAAGACAAATAATCCAGTTTAAAAAATGGGCAAACAATTAAAAAATGGGCAAAGGATACGGACAGTCACTTCGCTAAAGAAGAAATTCAAGCAGCTAACAGATACATGAGGAAATGCTCAAGATCATTAGCCATTAGAGAAATGCAAATCAAAACTACAATGAGATACCATCTCACTCCAACAAGGCTGGCATTAACCCAAAAAACAAAAAATAATAAATGTTGGAGAGGTTGTGGAGAGACTGGAACACTTACACACTGCTGGTGGGAATGTAAAATGGTACAACCACTTTGGAAATCAATTTGGCACTTCCTTAAAAAGCAAAAAATAGAACTAACATACGATCCAGCAATCCCACTCCTTGGAATACATCCTAGAGAAATAAGAGCCTTTACATGAACAGATATATACACACCCATGTTCACTGCAGCACTGTTTACAATAGCTAAAAGATGGAAGTAACCAAGGTGCCCACTAACAGATGAATGGAAAACTATGCATCAATAAAGAACAATGACTAATCCGTGAAACATTTCATAACATGGAGGAATCTGGAAGGCATTAAGCTGAGTGAAATTAGTCAGTTGCAAAAGGACAAATGCTGTATGAGACCACTATTACAAGAACTCAAGAAATAGTTTAAACACAGAAGAAAATATTCTTTGGTGGTTATAAGGTAGGGAAGGAGGGAGGGAGGGAGAGGGGTATTCACTAATTAGATAGTAGACAAGAACTGTTTTAGGTGAGGGAAAAGACAACACACAATACAGGAGAGGTTGGCACAACTGAGCTAAACCAAAAACAAAGAAGTTTCCTGAATAAACTAAAGGCTTTGAACGGCAGAGTAGCAGGGGTGAAGGTCTGGGGACCACAGTTTCAGGGAACATCTAGGTCAATTGGCATAAAAATATCTATTAAGAAAAAAGTAAAAAATGGGCAAAGGATACGAACAGACACTTCATTAAAGAAGACATTCAAGCGGCTAACAGACACATGAGGAAATGCTCATGATCACTAGCCATTAGAGAAATGCAAATCAAAACGACAATGAGATACCATCTCACCCTGGACATTACTGATACGAATCAAAAAAACAGAAAATAACAAATTTTGGAGAGGCTGTGGGAAATTGGAAATCTTAGGCACTGCTGGTGAGAATGCAAAATGGTACAACCATTTTGGAAAATGATATGGTGCTCCTTAAAAAGCTAGAAACAGAAATACCATATGATCCAGCAATCCCACTCCTGGGAATATATCCTAGAGAAATAAGAACCATCACACAAAAAGACACTGCACACTCATGTTCATTGCAGCATTGTTCACAATAGCAAAAGAGATGGAAACAACCTAAGTGCCCATCAATACATGAACGGATAAACACACAATGCAATACTACACAAAGACACAAGGGAAAGATTAGTCCAAATGACTAACAGACCACAAGTTCTACAGCCTCCACCAGGCTGAGGAAGCACAACTAAATGGTGCCCAGCGAAACCACCACCGCCTGCTCTGACAGGGATCACAACACAGGGTCATGGACAAAGCTGGAGAAAAAATACAGAACAAAATTCTAATTCCCAAAAAAATAAAATAAAAAACCAGACTTACTGATCTGACATAGACTGGAGAAACCGGAGAGTATGGCCCCCAGACACCCTTTCAGCTCAGTAATGAAGTCACTCCTGAGGTTCACCCTTCAGCCAAAGATTAGACAGGCCCATAAAACGAAACGAGACTAAAGGGACACACCGCCCAGGGGCAGGGACTAGAAGGCAGGAGGGGACTGGAAAGCTGGTAATAGGGAACCCAAGGTCAAGAAGGGAGAGTGCTGACACGTCGTGGGGTTGTTAACCAATGTCATAGAACAAAATAAGCACTAATTGTTTGAGAGGTTAGTTCATTCTGTAAACCTTCAACTAACGTACAATAAAGAATATATATTTTTAATGCAATTAAAAAAAAAAGACTCTGGCTTCAGTATGGAGGGTGGAGAAGAGAGGTTTGAAAGTAGAGGCAGCTAGCTAATACTAATTGTAATAAAAACAATACAGTAATAATAATAGTAATAATAACAACAGCCAGCAGTCACTGAGTGTTGGCTACGTGCCAAGTATGTGCTTAATCCTCACAACCACTCTGTGAGGTAGGTACTATTATCCTGTTGCCACAAAGTTGATTCCAACTCATAGCAATCCTACAGGACAGAGAAGAACTGCCCCACGTGGTTTCCTAGGAATAGCTTGTGGATTTGAACTGTAGACCTTTTGGTTAGCAGCCTGAGCAGTTAACCACTGAACCACCAGGGCAGGTACTATTAGTGTCACCATTTTACAGATAGGAGACCAAGGCTAAGAGAGGCCACATCCTAATCCTCACGTGGTCTTAGTTTCCTAAGGCCACCATAACAAAATACCACAAACTGGGTAGATTTAAAGTATAGAGATTTATCTTATCACAGTTTTGGAGGCTACAGTCTGAATTCAGGTTTCAGCAGGGCTATGGTGTGTGTGTGTGTGTGCGTGTGTGTGTGTGTGTGTGTGTGTGTGTGGTGGCTCTAGGGAAAGAGCATTCCTTGTCTTTTTCAGCTTCTGGCAGCTCCAGGTGTTTCTTGGCGTTACTTGCCTTGTAGAGGGAAGCTCACATGATGCTGTGAAGACTGTGGTGGATGTGGTCCATTAGTCCTTGGGACTAATCTTTCTCTTGTATCTTTAGTTTTCTTCATTATTCCTTGCTCCTGAAGGGGTGAGACCAATGGAGTATCCTAGATGGTCGCTCACAGGCTTTTAAGACCCCAGACCCTACTCACCAAAGTAGATGGTAGAACATTTTCTTTATAAACTATGTTATGCCAGTTGAGCTAGATGTTCCTTGAGACCACGGTCCCCACAGCCATCAGCCCAGCAATTTGGTCCCTCAGGGAATTTGGATGTTGTCTATGGAGCTACCATGACCTTGTCTTGTACAGGTTGTGCTGGCTTCCCCAGTATTGTGTACTATCTTACCCTTCACCAAAGTTACCACTTATCTATTGTCTATCAAGTGTTTTTCCTTCCCCACCCCTCCCCTCCCTCGTAACCATCAAAGATTATTTCTTTTTGTATGTAAACCTTTTCAGGAGTTCTTTCAGTAGTCGTCTCATACTATATTTGTCCTTTTGTGGTTGACTTATACTCAGCATAATGCCCTCTAGATTTCTCCATGTTATGAGATGCTTCACAGATTCATTGTCGTTCTTTATCCTTGTGTAATACTCCATTGTGTATATGTACCACAGTTTGTTCATCCATTCATCTTTTCATGGGCACTTAGGTTGTTTCTATCTTTTTGCTATTGTGAACAATGCTGCAGTGAACATGGGTGTGCATACATCTATTCATGTGACAACTCTTATTTCTCTAGGGTATATTCCTAGGAGTGGTGTTGCTGGATCATACGGTATTTCTAGTTCTAGCTTTCTCAGGAAGTGCCACATCATTTTTCAAAGTAGTTGTATCATTTTGCAGTCCCACCAGCAGTGCATAAGAGTTCTGAACTCCCCACAGCCTCTCCAACATTTGTTATTTCCTGTTTTATTGATTTGTGCCAGTAATGCCAGGGTGAGATGGTATCTCATTGTGGTTTTGATTTGGATTTCTCTAATGGCTAGAGACTGTGAGCATTTCCTCATATGTCTGTTGGCCACCTGAATGTTTGTTTTGGTGAAGTGTCTGTTCATTTCCTTTGCCCATTTTTTAATTGGGTTATTTGTCTTTTTGTCAGAGGGGTGTTGGATTTTCCAGTAGATTTTAGAGATTAGACCTTTGTCTGATTTATAATTGGCTTTCAGATATTTAGACTTGTTTTAGTGAAGAAATAAAGATTTAATTTAATGGAAATAGAAATTAAAGTCACAAATATATTCTGGAGAAAAGTTACGTTCTGCCCTTTCTCCTTGAATATAAGCTTGCTTTGTTTATACAGAGTCACTGCATTTGCTTAAAAAAATATATATTTATTGAGCTGAGTACTGCGACAAGTAAAAACATTAGTGACATGATCCTTGATCTCATAGTACTTGAGGATCACTTGGTAAAACAAAATGTACAAGGTAAAGCACCATAGTAATAACGGCTACCATAGTTTATCTTTGCAATATTTATCTGTGTTTTCATCTATGGTTAAATTCCAAAAAGCAGTTTAGAAGACAAGTCTATAATTTCCAACAAGGGAAATTCAAGGACATCAGGCAAAGTCACAGGAGGCTTTATGGAGAGGGAATATCTGTGTTTAACCTTGAAGAATGGGTAGTGTTTTGACGGATGAAAAGAAATGGATAGAAAACGAATTGGCAGCTGTATATTAACCTGAAGAAAAAACTCAAGCCCCGAGTTGGAATTTTGAAGGATTCTTTGGGCAAAATATTGAACAATGCAGGAAGGATCAAAAGAAGATGAAAGGAATACACAGTCACTGTACCAAAATGAACTGGTCAGTGTTCAACAATTTCAGGAGATAGCATATGACCAAGAACTGATGATATTGAGGGAATAAGTCCAAGCTGAACTGAAGACATGGGCAAAAAAGAAGGCTCTAGGAATTGACAAAATACCAATTGAGATATTTCAACAAATGGATGCAGTGCTCGAGACACTCACTCTTCTATGCCAAGAAATTTGGGAGACAGCTACCTGGCCAACTGACTAGAAGAGATCCATATCTGTGCCCATGCCAAAGAAAGGTGATTCCATAGAATGCAGAAATTATCGAACAACATCATTAATACCACATGCAAGTAAAATTTTGCTGAAGATAACTCAAAAATGGTTGGAGCAGTACATCAATAAGAAACTGCCAGAAATTCAAGCCAGATGCAGAAAAGGACATGGAATGAAAGATATCATTGCTGATGTCAGATGGATCTTGGCTGAAAGCAGAGAATATCAGAAATATGTTTACCTGTGTTTTAGTGACTATGCAAAGGCATTTGACTATGTGGAGCATAACAAATTATGGGTAGCATTGTAAAGAATGGACTCTTCAGAACACTTAACTGTTATCTTGAGGAACCTGTACATAGACCAAGAGGCAATCATTCAAACAGAACAAAGGGATACTGCATGTCTAAAACTCAGGATATGTGTGTATCAGAGTTGTCTTGTCACAATAGTTATTAAATCTGTATGTTGAGCACATAATTTAAGAAGCTGCACTATATGAAGAAGAATGGGGCATCAGGATTGGAGGAAGACTCATTAACAACTTGTGATATACAGATGACAAACCTTGCTTGCTGAAAGTGAAGAGGACTTGAAGCACTTACTGATGAAGATCAAAGACCACAGCCTTCAATATGGATTATGCCTCAACATAAAGAAAATAAAAATCCTCACAAGTGGTGCAATAACCAACATCATGATAAATGGAGAAAATATTGAAGTTGACAAGGATTTCATTTTATTTGGATCCACAATCAACATTCATGAAAGGAGCAGTCAAGAAATCAATGTATTGCATTGGGCAAATCTACTGCAGAAGACCTCTTTAAAGTGTTAAAAAGCAAAGATGCCACTTTGAGGACTAAGGTGTGTCGGACTCAAGCCACGATATCTTCAAATGCCTCACATGCATGTGAAAGCTGGGCAATGAATAAGGAAGACCAAAGAAGAATTGATGCCTTTGAATTATGGTGTTGGCAGAGAACATTGAATACACCACGGACTGCCAGAAGAATAAACAAATCTGTCTTGGAAGAAGTATAGCCAGAATGCTCCTTAGAAGTAAGGCTGCCGAGACTTCGTCTCAAGTACTTCAGATATTTTATTAGGAGGGACCAGTCCCTGGAGAAGGGCATCATGCTCAGGCTTAGTAAGATCAGCAAAAAAGAGGAAGACCCTCAATGAGATGGACTGACAAAGTAGCTACGAAATGGGCTCAAACATAGCAATGACAGTGAGGATGGCACAGGAGCAGGCAGTGTGTTGTTCTGTTGTACAGAGGGTCACTATGAGTCTGAACCAACTCCATGGCACCTAACAACAACTTAGTAACCTTATACCCTGCAAACTTGCTGTATATGCTTATTAGTTCCAGAAGTTCTTTTTTTTTTTTTTTTTTGTCAATGCTTTATCATTTTCTATACAGGTAGTCATGTCATCTGCAAACAAAGACAGGTTTATTTCTTCCTTCCCAATTTTTAGAGAAAATTTTAAACGCAAAAAACAGCACATGAAAAACGAGAGGAGCAGAATATTCACGACGTGTTTGGGGGATACTGAATAGATGAACTGGCAGAAGTGAAGGCTCTGAGGAAGTGTGCAGCCAGATCAAAGCTGACTCTCATACTTCTCCAAAGGAGCCCTTGATGGGCCCATCAGAAATAACATAACCATGGTGGGTATGTTCTTTCGAAGTGTCAATTTTCTTGGAAGCTTTGAAAAGAAGGTTAAGTCTTTTAACTGGCTTTTATATTATTCTCATAATAATGCAAATATTGGAATATTTTTATGCAAAAGACAAAAATATGCATGAATTTTTAAGATAAAAAGATTTCAAAGAACGTTATCACTTGCAGGATATAGTGTTAATATACAACTGTCAACTGTATGCCCCCGTCCTCTGAATGTTCACCTTTTTCTCTTCTGTCATGGGAAAAGTTGAGAAATACTAAATGTTTTACCCAAAGAAGCTGAAATGATGAAAGCGATTTTCAAATATATGAACCTGGTGATAGTGTGGAGCATGGATTTGAGGAGCGTGAGATTGGAGGCAAAACAAGTTCTGAAACTCTTTCTATAATCCCAGTGATTACTGGGACTGGGCAAGGGTGGCTATTCAGGTGATGGGAGGAATCAGTACAAGAGATTGAAAAAAAAAGAAAGACAAGGCAGGCTTTGGTGACTCGTTAGTTGTAGGGAGAGAGGAGAAAGGATGCAAAGGAAGGGAAAAATCAAATATAACTTCAAGGTTTCAGCTCTGATAAGCTAGAATGATTGTTCATGTTGTTGTTGTTGTTGTTAGGTGTCTAGAGTCATGTCCGACTAATGGCAACCGTGGGTACAGAATGGTACACTGCCCGGTCCTACGCCATCCTCACAATCGCTGTTATGCTTAAGCCCATTGTTGCAGCCACTGTGTCAATCTATCTCGTTTAGGGTCTTTCTCTCTTTCGATGACACATGATTATGACACCATTAATAAAGAATCAGTTGTTGTGGAGTTGACTCCAACTCATGGTGACCCCATGTGTGTCAGAGTAGAACTGTGTTCTATTGGGTTTTCAAAGGCTGACTTTTCAGAAATAGATCACAAGGCCTTTCTTCTGAGGTGCCTCTGGGTGGACTCAAACCCCCAATCTTTTGGTTAGCAGTTGAGTGCATTAAATATTTGCACCACCCGGAATCTCCAACAACAAAGAAATCACTAGAGCCCTCTGGCGATGGTCTGCAGTGACCCCCCTACTTGCCAAATCCTTTTGATCCTCACGTCATCCAGCTACTCTGGAGCACTGCATACTGTAGTCTTTCATTCCTGAATCTATGCCCCTCCGCAGCTGCTAGGACACCAGTTTTCCTGGTTCACCTCCTCCCTTCCAGCTGATGCTCCTTGGGCAGTTTTTCTGATTCCTCTTGCTGAGCCCCACCTCCTAACTGTTCATTTACTGCCGGCTTCTATCCCTAGACCTCTCCTCATTCTGCCTACTTTCCGTAGTGATCTCGTCCATTTCTCTATTTCAAATACATGGTGACAAGGACTCCCTAACCCTTACCTCCAGCAACAGCCCCTTTCCAGAGTCCCAGGCTTGTAAGCCGAACCTGTCACTGGAGGTCTCTCTGCCAGACTGTCCCAAGACATCTCAGGCCAAATGTGTCTTTGTCCAAAACAATACTCCTTCACTTTTTCCCAAACCCTGCTCCCATGGTCCCCATAGGAATGATGGCATACATATCCATCCAGACAGCCAAGTAAACAGCCAGAGCATTTTCCTAGACCCCTCCCTCTCCCTCCCCACCAACTCCAGTCAGTTTATGAGTTCAGTCAAGTGTAATTGCTCATTATTTCCCAGACAGACTCCTCTCTGTGTTCACTGACACTGTCCTTGCTCAGGCTCTTATCATGACTTGATCAGGCTATTGCAGTTAACTCCTGACTGACTGGTCCTGCTGCCTCCAGTCATTCCTTCTTCCTCTCCTTCTCTTACACTACTACCAGAGTTGTCTTTGTAAAAGGAAAATTTAATCATATTATCCCATTGCTAAAATTCCTTCAGAGTCCCTGGGTGGTACAAATGATTAAGCCCTTGACTACTAACAAAAGGGTTGGAGTTCAAATCCACCCGGGCCCTCAGAAGAAAGACCTGGTGATCTGCTTCTGAAAAAGCACAGCCTTGAAAATCCTATGGAGCTGTTCTGTTCTGCATACACGGGGTCATTAGTAATCAGAATTGACTTGACAGCAATGGTTTTTGTTTATTTGCTTGTTTGTTTGTTTTGGAAAACCTCTTTCATTGCTCTCCAGCCTCTTCTTTCTACCTTTCATTCATACTCCAGCCACACCAAACCCCCAGCAGTTCCCTGGGGGGGGGGGGGGCCTTGTACCACATCTGTTCTATACAAACATCTTATCCTTTGATAAAACATTTCCTGCACATGTTGTTCAAACAGCTCACTTCTTTACACCATTCAGTCCCTGGGAAAACCAAAACTTCTTGAAAGGGCTTCCTTTTCTTCTATTTCTGGGGTAATAGCATCTTCCATGTTTTGCAGCCCTATTTCCCAGGTTTCTTGAGAATCATCAGGAATCTGTCAATATTTTATCACCTGAGAAATAATTATGAGGCAAAGGAGCTAGGGCACCATTTTCTTATATCTTCCGCATGGCCAATCCCAAAGCACACATTGTTTAAAAATTCTCAGTAAACATTTATTGACTTAATTTTTTTTATGCTGTACCAGGCATTCTATTAGGTGCTAAGGATAAAGCACTGAATGAGACACTATCCTGCTCTGGAAAAATGAAAAATTTAGTAAGAATCCCTATTCTTAGCCCATTCCCAGAGCAAATTCTTAGTTATCAGGGAATATGGATCTCACTTCTGTCACCAGTTGCACCAGGAAATAGACCCAGGCGAGACTCACAGTAAAAGCTGCTCAGCTAATCTAACCACATGGAGAAAATTTTATATCAACACCAACCAGGAGGTTTCACTTTGAAGTAGCAAGCCATTGGGCCCTTGGCTTCTACACTTCATTCTTCTGCAGCACCCAGCTTCATCAGGTCTCTTTCAGTTCAGGACAGGTACCCCCAGGTATTTAGAATTCATAAACAATTTCATTTCTCTAAATAGAGACATTTTACTATCCAAAATATAAGTTTATACAAACCAGACAAAGGTCTAATCCCTAAAATCTACAGGAAAATCCAACACCTCTACGACAAAAAGACAAATAATCCAATTTAAAAATGGGCAAAGGAAATGAACAGACACTTCTCCAAAGAAGACATTCATGGCCAACAGACATATGAGAAAAGGCTTGAGATCACTAGCCATGAGAAAAATGCAAATCAAAACCATAATGAGATACCATCTCACCCTGGCATTACTGGCACAAATCAATAAAACAGGAAATAACAAATGTTGGAGAGGCTGTGGGGAGTTCAGAACTCTTATGCACTGCTGGTGGGACTGCAAAATGATACAACTATTTTGGAAAATGATATGGCACTTCCTTAGAAAGCTAGAACTAGAAATACCATATGATCCAGCAACACCACTCCTAGGAATATATCCTAGAGAAATAAGAGTTGTCACATGAATAGATGTATGCACACCCATGTTCACTGCAGCATTGTTCACAATAGCAAAAAGATGGAAACAACCTAAGTGCCCATGAACAGATGAATGGATGAACAAACTGTGGTACATATACACAATGGAGGATAAAGAACAATGAATCTGTGAAGCATCTCATAACATGGAGGAATCTGGACAGCATTATGCTGAGTATAATGAGTCTGTCACAAAAGGACAAATATTGTATGAAAAAACTACTGTAAAAACTCCTGAAAAGGTTTACATACAAAAAGAAACAATCTTTAGTGGTTACAAGGGAGGGGAGGAGTGGGGATGGAAAAATACTTGATAGACAATAGATAAGTGGTAACTTTGGTGAAGAGTAAGACAGTACACAATACTAGGGAAGCCAGCACAACCTGTACAAGGCAAGGTCATGGAAGCTCCACAGACACATCCAAACTCCCTGAGGGACCGAATTGCTGGGCTGAGGGCTGTGGGGACCATGGTCTCAAGGAATATCTAGCTGAACTGGCATAACATAGTTTGTAAAGAATATGTTTGTTCTACCATCTACTTTGGTGAGTAGCGTCTGGGGTCTTAAAAGCCTGTGAGTGGCCATCTAAGACATTCCACTGGTCTCACCCCTTCGGGAGCAAAGAAGAATGAAGAAAACTAAAGATACAAGGCAAAGGTTAGTCCAAAGGACTAAGGGACCACATTTAGCATGGCCTCCGCAGATTGAGTCCAGTACAGCTAGATGGTGCCGGCTACCACTGCTCTGACAGGGATCACAATACAGGGTCCTGGACAGAGCTGGAGAAAATTGTAGAACAAAATTCTAACTTACAAAAAAAGACCAGACTTCCTGGTCTTACAGAGACTGGAGAAAAGCCTAGAGTATGGCCCCAGACACACTTTTAGCTCAGTAATGCAGCCACCCCCGAGGTTCACCCCTCAGCCAAAGATTAGACAGGCCCATAAAACAAAACAAGACTAAACAGGCACACCAGCCCAGGGGCAGGGACGAGAGGGCAGGAGGGGACAGGAAAGCTGGGGATGGGGAACCCAAGGCTGAGAAGGGAGAGTGTGGACATGTGGTGGAGTTGTTAACCAATGTCATAAAACAATATGTGTACTGTTTAACGAGAAGCTAGTTTGTTCTATAAACCTTCATCTAAAGTACAATAAAAAAATAAAAATAATATATATAAGTTTATAATTATAAATAACCAACCAACTGCCGTCAAGTCGATTGCAGCTCTGGACAACCCCAGTGTGCAGAGTAGAACTGCCCCATAGAGTTTTCAAGGCTGTGACCTTTCAGAAACAGATTGCTAGGTCTTTCTTCTGAGGCACCACTGAGGGGGTTCCAGCTGCCAGGCTTTTGGTTAGTAACCGAGCACTTAACCGCTTGGGCCACCCATGGACTACTATAATTATAAATAAACGCTATGTATTCCCTTCAGCTTGGGACCAGTTAACGTGGTAATCAAACACCTCTGGTTATCCCTCCTGTGGCTCAGTTATTCTGCTTGATCTGTTCTTCCTTATCCATACCCATTCCACCCCACCCCTTTAATTATTCTATTCCCGTAGAACAAATCCAAAGCTGTTTCTTTCAGGTATAAGGTGGTAAGCTTCTTTCTACTTGGTTGTAATTAAAACTGCCTTCTCTATGATTGCCTGAACATGGATTGGCCTGTGTCTCAGATTCTATCCCAGAAATCTTCCTGTACTCATTTTTATTAACTTTTCTGGCATTCAGATAAGGGAATTTTGTCAAGACAAACATCTTTATGTGATCTGAGTCATCTCTTTGTCTTCCTTACACTTTTTGGGCTCTAACATCCCTACTACATCTCAGTAAAAGTTACAGAGTCCTTGACATGGATCACAAAAAGTTCATAACTATGGGCAAATCAGGCATGCAACCGGGTACATTGGATCAGTCTCTACATAGCTAAATACTAAGAAAAAGGAGAAAAGAGATACTGTAATCTAAATCCATGGGTCCAAATGAGCACCTGAAAAGGATATAAAACAATGGGAACTGGGCCAGAGAGCTGGCACATTTGTGTCCCTGGAAGCATCAGATACGTCAGCAAAGAGACAGAGGGTTCCGTGAGTCTCATCAGAGAAGTTGCTTTGGCAGCTGTCCGAGGGTGTCTACACCTTTGAGACCAGAGGAGCTCAGGTGGTTCTGATCAGCCCTACCACAAGTTCAGGGCTATCACCTCTAAATTAAAACAAGAAAGTTTTTGAATCTTTGTTGATATAATCTGGTAGAATGGCCCAGGGACTCGTGATCTAGACCTTTAGCCTTCTCCTTCATGCAAAGATTGACCCATTAAGAACTGAACAGGGAAGGTGGCAGGCCCTCTCAGCCCCTCATTATTCCTCTCTTGTTCCCTTTGTCTTTTGCTAACAGCTCCTAACTTGATTAACTGGTCATGTAAATACAACCAGACTAAATTCCTAAAGGGCAAAAGCAAGTTTATTTATCTCTGCGTTTTCCCCAGAAACTAGTGCCCTTGTAGACACGTTGCGGCCTGAGAGTCACCCCAGGTGATGGGCCTCAGCCTGATGCTGTTCCCATTATATCACCCACAGCTCCCACTCCCCAATCTTCTAATTTCTCATCTGGACCCCAGCCTGCTCAAAAGGTTCACTATTTGCTTAAACATAGGTATATCTACACACTTCAGCTGACCCAGGCCTGTAGACACGAGGATTATTCTGGACCCACCATAAATGCTTACATTATCCATATGATTTAGCACTTACCCAGGTATCCTCCTGTGTTATCTCCAGCTGTGGTGCGCACCTGTGTTGCTTCTGCCTCCCAAATAACAGTATAACTTGATGGTAAAGAACACTGACTATGGACTGACCTGCGTTCAAATCCTGGCTCCCCAAATTTCAGTTCTTGTTGTTGGGTGCCGTCAAGTCGATTCTGACTCATAGCAACGCTATGGGACAGAGTAAAACTGCCCCATAGGGTTCTCTAGGTTGCAGATCGCCAGGTCTTTCTCCCACAGAGACCCTGGGTGGGGTTTGAACTGCCAGCTTTCAGTTAGCAGCCAAGCGATTAAACGTGGCACCACCAGGGCTCATTCAGCTTTCAGCAGAAGAGTAAAGCAGTAGGCCTATCTCGCAGTGTTGTTGTGATGCTACATAAGCTAGTGCATGTGCACCACTGTGCCCGGCACAGAGTAAGTCTCCCTAAGACTCGGGCATGTAGTCTTCCCCAGGTAGGCAAGGCCATCTTTTACTTCTCTTACTTCCCTCTTACTACCTACGCACAATGCTGGGCGTGCCATACGCGTTTGATGCATACGTACTGACTGACTGAGTCGCTGGCCCGACATGACTACATCCTTCTACAGGTGACAAAAACCTGCCTACCAAGGAATTCTGATAGAAATGCTAAGTTACAGCTGCTGCCTAGGTTGAGTTTTGGAGCCTCATTCTCTTGCTCTCCTCTGCTGTCTCCAGAGCTATGTCACATCTTCCTTTAAAATAAGAAACAATTCCCCAGAGGTGTTCCAGCTGCTAAATATAACACGACTGCACCATGTGTCAGGAGGGCACCCACTGGCAGCTCAGGCCCAGCCGCGGCCCCACTCTGCTCAGCAAGGTTTGCAGCAACCACGCTTGCACCCCAGGCCGCTCCCTGAAGTGCTGTAGCTGTCTCCAGCTAATCCCTCGCTGTAGCTGGAGGGTCCCCAGCCTGCTGCCGATGAGTGCGCAGAACAGCTGCTTCATTTCAGCTGCCTTGAAGCCCTCGGCCACGTCTGGTCCCCAAAGCCTACAGTTAAGGAATCAGGGCATGTCCCTGACGAACAGAATCTTCATGAGGGTGACAGGACATCTGGATACCAGAGCAAAGCCAATGCAGGGCTTTCTTGCCTCCGTCTGAAAAACATTCTTTTCACTGCTGACTGTGTCCAGCCAAAGCTTGAAGGGGAGGGGAAGCTGCAGAGCCACTGCAGTGCCCTGTGGAAATCAAAGTGGGAGAGTTTCTTCAGTCCCCAAGACTGCATGTTCCCATCCTGCCTTATACAAACTTTCCCCAAAAGCTAATCTTTGATTTGATAGCCTGCCTTTCTCTCTTTTCTGTCTCTCCCTCTGCTCTCTCTCTCTCTCATACACACACACACAGATGCCATTTAACATGTTGCTGGAAGAGACATTAGTACTGACGATCAAAGTGAGTCTGGAGACCAGAGGTAGGTGACCTGCCTAAAGTCACACAGTTGGTGATCTCGCCAAATTCCTGAATTTCAATCCAGTCATCTTCTCACCTCATCATGGGGGTGGGGGGAGGGTTGTTTTGTTTTACTGTTCGTTTGTTTCTCTTAATACTCTTCAAAAAACCCAAAACCAAACCCGCTGCCGTCGAGTCCATTCCGACTCATACCAACCCTACAGGACAGAGTAGAACTGCCCCATAGAGTTTCCAAGGAGCACCTGGCGGATTCAAACTGCTGACCTCTTGGTTAGCAGCCGTAGCACTTAACTACTACGCCACCAGGGTTTCCAATACTCTTCAAAGGTGACCTAATTTCAGGCGTTTCCTCTCTGAGAAGTTGCAACATTCCCCAGGTAAGGCCCACCTCCTCCAAGGCAGCAGCGCTCCCAGAAACCTGCCTCCTCCCAGCCCCCAAGGGACATTGTCTCGGCACGCATGGCAGGAGGACCCTGGGCCTCCCACTTCCCCTGTGATAAGTGGTAAGCATGTTTGTCACAGGCAGAGGCCATGTGATTCTTGCCTGTCACCACCTAAGTCGCAGACAGGCGCAGTCAGCATTCGTGACACTGAAGAGTCCCCTCTGCAAACGCAGCAGCCGATGCTAAGGCCCTGGAGCGAGACTGTGCACATGCCCCTTGGTCAGTGCTGCAGCCCCAGACCAGCTGGAGCCTCCAGGGGGCGTCCAGGAAAGGGGCAGCTACGTCAGCGGGCAGTCCAGGGCAGCTACGTCAGCGGGCAGTCCTGGCCAGCCCCATAGGCTGCAGTTAAGTGCTCGACTAGGAGCCAAAAGGTCGAGGATTCGAACCCACCCAGAGGCACCTGGGAAGACAGGCCTGGAGACGGGCTTCGGAAAGGTCACAGCACTGAAAACCCTAAGGAGCAGTTCCACCCTGTACACATGGGGTCACCATGGGTCAGAATCGACTGCCAACTGAGGGCAACCGACAACTCTTTGGATGCGTGCAGACTGCAAAGGTCATCTGCTTACATCCTGCAGCTGCCTGCAAGCCAAGTTTCTGTGGTCACCAGTTATGTTTCGGGAGAAAGAGCGCCACCTGCTGCATCCATCGCTCTCGGCCTGCAGTAAGGACGCCTGTTGAAAACCAAGGATGTTATTTCTCTGTCGCCTGAATCAAGGGCTGCCTCCCCCGCCCCCCTCCCCGGGAGAAGATGGCGCCTGTAAGTCTGGTACCAGTGCTCCACGTCAGACGCTGAACCCAGCGACCTCTCCTAGGCGAACCCCGGCCAAGCAAGCCGTGTGGTACATGGCTTTCCCCTTCTCGACCGTTTGTTTCTCTTCAACTCAGAACAGAAAGAGGCCTTAGAGACTTGGAGTTTAGCCGAGGATCCAAATGGTAAAGACAGTACCAACACCAGACGCAAGCCCCCTTTCACTCCAAGACAGACTTCTCTGGCACCACGTAAAGGCTGGGTTGAATCCGTGCATTTCGGATCTCTTTCTCGTGGCCTGCATTAGAAATTTTGCAGCAGCATTTTCTTCACGGCTGCTTTGCTGATCTCACCAGCGCTGGTCCCAGCTGGTCCTGTCTTCGACATTATGCTTTGTAGTGTAGTTATGTGTGTTTGAATGTAGTTTCTCCTACTAGAGCCTAAGTCCTTTGAAAGGAGAATTAGTACCTGATTTATCTTTGAGCCCCTTTGGGAGGCTTCTTGCCAGTTAAACATGTAGGGACCAGCTCCTTGCAACCCATTTTCTTCTTGAAGGCCTCAGAAATTAAATCCACTGTCCTGTCCTCTTAAAAGCTACCAGTCTCCCAGGGGTCTTAGTCCCAGAATGACATAGGCTCCCCAGCTTCCCTCTTAGTCCCTTTTCTCCTATTTACCACCCACAAAAATCACATGAGGCCTTATTATTTTAAGGGTTTTATTTCTAATCACTACCAGTAAACAGATGAGTTAACAACTATAACAATTTTGCAACTGACAGTTTCCCGAGATTTTTCTGAATGTTAATCTCCTGAAACAGAAGAAAATGATCCAGTTATGAGCTCTACTTAACTTTTCCCACATCCTTCCCCCCCTAATAAAGGACCTTTTGGAGCTGCAACTGCACAGCCAAAGGATAGGAAAAATGCCAAGTGCCGGGATTTCCAAACAAGAATGGAGAGGAGTCATTTCTTCACAGCCACACAGCCACTTATCTCATCTGTGACGTGAGCAGAATGAAAGTGCTTACCCACAAGCTAGTCACGGCACCGAATGAGATAAGATGCTTATGCCTCATGCAGAGTAATCAAAGAAGGTTAGCTGTTATCATTACGTTATTACATCACAAATTCTACTTGGCCATGAGGTCGGTCTTGTTCCCCACCTGAGCCTCATGTGGTTCATGGCAAAAAGTGTGTCCACAGTAAATGGTGGTTTAATTTATCTGGTAGGTGATTTCGAAAAAACAAGCTGCTACTAGACGAGAAGAGAGGGGGTTTGACTGAAGGAGTAACAATTTGGGGGAGGTTTTTTTTTTTTTTTTACCAGGGAAGGCCAGGTGGGAAGATGCCTCAAAAAGGCTGGAAGGGGAGAGAAAAAGAGAAATCCAGAGACTTCAGCATTCCACCTCAAGAATGGAGGTCATCAGGCAAAACCCAGGCCTGGTCTGCTTACAGGTCTCATGCTCAGAGCTTTGTCCACATTCTCACTAGAGAGTGGTGCCAGCTCTACTGTCCTAGTTAAATTCCAGCTCTATTAAATCACCCTCATGCCTTCTTTTCTTGCAGGCCCCACATGATAAAGGACCAGCCCACCCCTGCACTATTCAAAGGTGCAGTACTACTTGAGGTTATAAGACAGCCAAGTGTCTGATGGTTTCTGAGGCCGGTCCTAGGTCAGCTGTGTGAGAATAGTATTGCCCCTCCCCAGGTCCTAGGCTGACAGGCACTGTGGGAAGACCAGGGCATGCCACTCTGATATCCTTCCACCCAGGCCTTCTGTCCTATTTTCTGCTGATGAACAAGCAAAGGCAACCAGACTCTCCAGAGGTGAAAGTTAGCACATACAGTTGGCGGGGTGGGGGGGCGTTGGATTATTCAGGGATGTTCTGTTACTCCTTCTCCAAGCCCAGCCCACCGTGTACTGAGGCATCAGGCACTGAGGATGTCCATTAGCCAGGCAGCTGGTGGTAAGCAGGAGGATATGGATGGGGGGTCCTCTTGAGAAGCAGACTAGCAGGTGATCCTACTGGATACACTTAAGGGGAGTTAGGTCCATTTTGTTCCATACAACATCACAACCTAAATAGGCTAAGAAAGCCATTTAGTAGACTGTTGATGCCAACTAGACTGGCATCTCCAACAAGCCCTGGAACAAAACTCAGAATGGAACAATGTGTTTTTAAGCAGGACCCTCAACTCTCACAGCCAGAGTTCACAATCTTAATCACAGTTTGGCCAGAATGTAACAGTCACAAAATGGCCTCATCATAAAATGGCAACTCACAAACAGCTTGTTGACCTCCATCACACTGAGGTAGAGGTAAAGGTCTTTTACTGTTATAAAAGTTAGAACTGCTTTTCAAATGTACTTTAAAAATACTATTTTATTTCTATACTTTGATTGCATTAATAAAACTATCACCCTCTAAGTCTAAAGTTTTAAAAAGTCCCATGGATTTTTTCTGTATTCCTAGGTTTCTTGCCCATGTGGGACACTCAGTGCCTCTCAGTAGCTGGGTCACCCCAACACCCAGGCTCTACTTGTATTTCTTTCCTCCTTTATGAGAAAGTCAGGTGTTCCCTGTTCAGCTCAATCATGAACACAAATGTTGATTCTAGAAGCTTACAACTGTGAAGGCCACTGCTATGGATGGAGCCAGGGTTCTCAAACATTGGTGGTTCTCACACTTACCTACAGCATTTGTTAAAACTACAAATACCCACCCTACACCTGCTGAATTTCCATCTATGTTAGCGAGTAGTTTTCATACTTCTCCAGGTGTTTCTGATATACTCCAGAGTTTTGAGAACTGCTTTCAAAATATAGATTCTGATTCAGTAGATCTGTGGTGGGGCCTGAGATTATGCATTGCTTATATGCCTCTAGGTGTTCCAATGCTGCTGGCCTACTGACTACATTTTGAGTCTCAAGATACTCAAAAGCAGGGATATTAACAGGTCCACTCCTACTATTACCCTTTGGTTCCTAAATCTATGAATTCTACCTTTTGGGGTCATAGCACCCTGTAGTGATTGTTTATTTATAGCATGTATCATATGGGTCAGAAGTGGAATCACTATAGGGTCGCTATGAGTTGGAATCGACTCAACGGCACTGGGTTTGGTTTTTTTTTTTTTTTTTTTTGGTTTATCATATGGGTAGCCTCAATCCCTGCCACTATGGCTACTCCATTCATGTACTTATTGCTCGAATACTAGGGTGGCTGAAGAGAGAGGCTGGATGACATCAGCTGGTTGAGCCGGTCTGTCCACTTGGTTGTTTAGTGTCTATTCCATGTTGGCTGTTCTTGGGTGGGTATTAACATGCAATAAAAAGTTCCTAACCATTTATGCCCACTCCAATAGGTCCATCCACATGCATCTTCCCCAGGCCTCCTTGCTCTTAATCTTTCAACCTTTTTCTTTCCAGACCCCTGACCAGTCAGCCAAGCCATTCACTACTACTCATGAGTCCATGTATATTCTTACTTCAGTCCACTTAATTTTCCACATACAATGGATGACCAGTTCTACCACTGGTCCTATTGAGAGGATTTCTCCACCTATTGAGAGGATTTCTTTTAGGGCCACCCCTAAGTGGAGCCAAAGTTCAGTAGCAGTCTGTTTCAGCTTGCACTCACCTACAAAGCCAATCCAACTGTAACCTATAGTTGACTTTTTTCTCCTCCGTAGATTGTTTATAAAGGAGCCCTTATCATAGCCATCAGTGTCAGCTGAGGGAGAGGCAACAGTAGTGGTGACATAGGGATCTGAGCCACTTGTCCATGTGTCCTCTGACCCTGCTTGAGCTCAATACTGGATGAACTACTTCCATAAACCTATAAATAAAGAAGACCTGAGAAGAATTGACACATTTGAGTATGGTGTTGGAGAAGAATAACGAATATACCATGGACTGCCAGAAGAATGAACAAATTCATCTTGGAAGAAGTACAGCCAGAATACTCCTTAGAAACGAGGATGGTGAGACTTCATCTCACAAACTCTGAACATGTTATCAGGAGTGACCAATCCATGGAGAGGGCCATCATGCTTGGTAACATAGAAGGTCAGCAAAAAAGAAGACCCTCAACAAGATGACTTGACACAGCAGCTCTAACAATGGGTTCAAACATAGCAACGATTGTGAGGATGGTGCAGGACCAGGCAACATTTCATTCTGTTTGTTATACATAAGGTAGTTATAGGTAGGAACTGACTTGACAGCACCTAACAACAACCACCTAACCTTATGACCCAGTAGGTCTGACAGAATCCAGTTCATGAGGGGCAGTTCCCTTCAGCTTCAGGCAATTCCCAAAGATGGACTTAGCTGCAAGTCATCAGCAGTCAACACTCTTACAGCTGGAGGAATGAATACTTTGGTCCTAAGGGTACCCTAATGAATACCTTGACACAGTGGGTGCATCAGTGGGCTGAAACATAGTAATGACTGTGAAGATGGTGCACGACTGGACAGTGTTTTGTTCTGTTGTGCGTAGGGTCTCTATGAGTTGCAACCAACTCGACAGCACTTAACAACAACAGCAACAAAGGAGAATCTAGGTAGTGCATGACACAATCCACTCTAACACTGAATCTTCATAGTATCTCGAGAGGGCATTAATATCTGTATTTACATGTTAAGAAACCAAAGTATTTCAAGGTTAAACAACTTGTCCAGTTGATGGAAAACCCAGCACGAGAACAAAAGTCTCTGGACCAGCACTGTACAATAGACATATAAGGCAAGCCACATAGAAGGAACATTAAAAAGAGGAAAAAAAAAAGTGGAATTAATTTCAATTCCATATTTTATTTAACCCAATATATCCAAAATATTATTTCAACATGTAATCCATATTAAAATTAATGAGATAGTTTACATTCTTTTTATGACACTGTCTTTGAAATCTTGTGTGTATTTTACATTTACAGCACATCTTGACTTGGACTAGCCACATTTCAAGGGCTAGTGTGCCTATTGACAACTGTATTGGAAATTGCAGGTCTAAACTATTTGTCGTCCATTTCTCATTACCCTTTCTGAGATATTTCTCATCTGGCAGGACCTGGAGCCTGGGAAAGGGCTGCTTGGGTGACGTCTTGGTTATCTAGTGCTGCTATAAAAGAAATACCACCAGTGGATGGCTTTAACAAAGAGAAGTTTATTCTCTCACAGTATAGCAGGCCAGAAGTCTGAATTCACGGCACCAGCTCCAGGGGAAGGCTTTCCCTCTCTGTCATTCTTGTCATCAGTCTCCTCCTGGTCTAGGAGCTTCTCAGGCACAGGGACCTCAAGTCCAAAGGACATGCTCTGCTCCTGGTGTTGCTTTCTTGGTGGTATGCGGTTTCCATGTCTCTCTGCTTACTTCTGTCTTTTATATCTCAAAAGAGATTGGCTCAAGACACAATCCAATCTTGTAGGTTGAGCCCTGCCTCATTAACATGACTGCCACTAATTCCGTATCATCAGCATCATAGAGATAAGATTTACAACACATAAGAAAATCACATCAGATGACAAAATGGTGTATAATCACACAATACCAGGAATCATGGCCTAGCCAAATTGATACACATATTTTTGGGGGACACAACTCAATCCATGACAGGTGATAATCCTGCCTTTGGAGAAAATCTAAGCCCTTGCCATTTACAAAGCTTCTGGAACACCCCCACTCCCTTGGCACAACATGTTCTGCTGCCTCATTTAGCTTCACAGGTGTTGCTGCCAGTTGCTGGGAAGGTTCAAAAAGAAAAGAAAAGAAAAAAGCATAGTAGACAAATGTTTCACTCCATCTCTGTGTGTACCCTGTAATTTAATGCTAAATTCAGCTCAATTTGGTTTCTGTGGCAACAGAGAACCAGATCTCCACAGCTCGTATCATCACTCCTTGTCAGATTTCTAAATGCAGGGTGCTTACAACACACGCCATGTCCCAAATGTCTGAGCTCTGCTGTTCTCAGCAGCCCCTGATTCTGAGCTTCAGCCACAGGCACAAGAATGCACAATGGGAGCTTTTGTTAAAGTCTTTGCCCAACACAAAAAATGTAGGAGAGGTAGGGTTGGGAAGCCTTCAATCCTAGAAATCGTTAGGAATAGGAGAGATCTTCGCTGATGTGGGAATACTTATGAGAGGGACTGTGTGGAAGCAAAAGCAGACTTTAGACCTCATGCAGTCATTGGCAACCCAGGAAGCCTTAGCAGATGAACATGTTCTGCATGGATGGGCTCCAAGTGGCAGTCATACGCCCTCAAAAGCAAATTTGCCTTGGTTTGTCTCCTTTCTTCCAGCAAGTAGCACCACATTGGATTGGGGTGATAAAGATTTAAATCCCAGCTCTACCATTGACTTAGATACTTGAGGTACTTCTTTGTCTCTGGGCCCGGAGATGTGGAACCATCCTAGAAACCCTCAGCCACCCTTGACCACCAAGGCCAAATGTTAGAGTGAATGATCTCAGGGTCTTCTGATAGGTGTTTGCTCCACCCTGCTCAGTACTGAGTTCCTTCCCATTGGCTCCTTAGGAGCCTCTAGAGCAGTGATTTCCAGACATTTTGACCACAACCCATAACACAAAAATACAAGTAACATCGTGATCCAATACACAGGTCTATGCACTTTCTTGATGAGATCTTCCTATCCATTCTCCACGTCACTCTATCCAGAATGATCTTTGTGAAGCACACATTTCTTTGATATAAAATCCCCTGGTTTTCTCCCATTGCTCTCAGAATAAAAACAAAGCTCCTCACTTGGCTGAGAAAGCCCAGTAGGAACCAGCCTCCATGTCCATCACCAGCCTCATTTTGAACTCCTTTCCCATGCTGTCACCTCTCCTGACACACTGGCCACCCTTCATGCCCTCACATTCACCAGGCTCTCTCCCATCGTAGGTCTGTGCACAAGCTCTTCCCTCCTCTCAGTGCTCTTCCACCCACCACCCACCACCCAACCTGGTGAACTCCTGCTCTTCCTTCAGGCACCGCTTCCTCCCTGCGTTCTCTGGAGAGGTGATATCTTTTGTTTATGAGCACTAGATGTTTCTCCTTTGAGAAACTTGTCACCATTGCAATTTTCCATATGTTGGCATGACTCTGGGTAATGATGAGCTCCCCCACTGGATTTTCAGCTCTGAAGGGAAGGAATTTTTTTTTTTTTTTTGCCCAGCATTGTAGCCCAGTGCCTAGTACAGTGCTTGGCATAAAGCAAAAGCTCAATAAATATTTGTTACACAAATGAATAAATAAATATCAAGTGACAGCTCCTGGAAATTGGTAATAATTTCATAGAGCTTTCTGTTGAATAAGACTTATGATGACAAGGAGACTGGGCTCAGTTCCAAAGGGTGTTGTAACTGATTAGCAAATGGCTGCCTGAAGCCCATGGTTAGAAAGGAGTGACATGAGTCCTGACTGTTTACCCTTCATATTCTAGATTCTTTTTTTGGATAGAGCCAGACCCTGAGCAGTTTCCTTAGGTTAGCTGAGTGCAACCCACCCTAGTCCTCATGGCATTCCCAGGAGCAACTCTGGCCATTTAGATTGCAAGTTCCGAACTAGGGGTGCCTCCTCATCTTTGGGTTGCCAATCCTCCCACCTGAGGGGATCAAGGCAAAAGATCAGAAGAGTGACTAATTTTTGCAGAACATGCTCATGGCATCTGCAGAAAGACAGGTGAGGCTTCAGATCTCCAAGACTAACCAAGGCAGAGGGAGCCCAATGGCTCCCTAGATGAAGGTCAGGACCAACCCAATGGCACAGTTCATGGGTTCCTTCCTCACCCTCCATTTACACACGGCTGGGTTGGAAATCATTGTTGTTAGTTACCATCAGTTGATTCCGACTCATGGCAATTCCACGTGTTACAGAGTAAAACTGCTCCATAGGGTTTTCTTGACTGCTTCTTTATAGAAGCAGATCACCAGGCCTTTTCTTCCATGGTACCACTGGGGGTGGGGGGTGCTCAAGCCCCCAACCTTTGGTTCAGTAGCTGAGCACTTAACCATTGTGTGACCAGGGACCCCCTAGGTTGGAAAGAGCAGCCCACATTTCCATATTGACAGATCTTGGTTTGTTCCAGCCACAGGATTAGGATCATCAAGGGAGGAACCAAGGGTATAGGGACAGAGTCTGCTCTTCCACAGTAGGTTAGCATTTTGCCAGTTTTCTTTTCTTACTGCTCCCCTCTACTAGCATAGTTTGCTCAGCCTTTGGGCTTCTGCACAGCCCTGCTGATGCCAGCAGAGTTAAGTGAGGAAACACCATCGGCACCCCAGGCTGGGAATGATGACTGCGGCATGAGCTGTAAGGTACTGCCTGAGCCGCTCGGCTGCGCACACTGCCCTGCGCAACAGCCGCGTCCATCCACAGGCCCCTCTGCAGTGCCCAGCACGGCCCTTCTCTCTGCCATCCACTCCATTTGGGGATCTCTTTTGCAGCCAACAGCTTTCTGAGTACAGTTTTAAGGCTTCTGTAGGCAGTCTTCCCTTTCTCTCATACTCTGCCAGCAATGTGGTTTTTGGTTTAATTCAGTAGGAATAAAAAGCTACACATTAAAAAAAAAAAAAAAAGCTACATGCCACCCCCAGCACATCAAATACCACCTGACATGGGCAGCTCCCTACCGAGCCCTCTCGCTGGAGGGCTTTCTTTTCCTCTCACAAAACCCTGGGAACTAGATAATGAAATTAACCCAATTTTCAGGCCTGCATGTTTGGGGATGAGCCAGGAAAGGGAAGAACTGGACCTTGGACCCAGGATCCTAAAATGTTGAATCCTCACCCTTTTCACCAGGCTCACCTAGCTGCAATATTCCTTCCCTGAAGTAAACACATCAGTCTGGGACCTTTAGTAAACGAGAGGTCATGGCATCTGCCAGGCAGCCACCAGCCCTCTGACACAAGGAAGTGACCCAAAGCCAGGTTGAGGGGAAGCACTGTTTGTTAGTTTTCGACATGGGAAGAGCTGCCTGGCCTGACCACAGAGACCAGGCAAACTGGAGCGAGACTCTTAAACTCACACTTGTTAACCTTCTGTCTACTCTGTAGCTCAGCACGTGCTATTTCTATCAGCTTCTGGATCCTTATTCCAAAGTTGTCAGAAAGTTCTTAGAGAAAATGTTCCATACCTGGAGCATTCTGACGTGGCAGCAGAACATGGCCAAAGGGCATCGGCTTGTTTTTCTTTTTTTTTAATAATTTATTTTATTTTATGTTGTGGTTGTTGAGAACATGCACAGCAGAACACACACCAAATTGATAGTTTCTACATGTATAAGTCAGTAACATTGATTACATTCTTCAAGTTGTGTAGCTGTTCTCATGCTCCTTTTCTGGCTTGTTCTTCCCCAGCTAACATAAACTCACTGCCTCCTAAGTTTCCTATCTATTCTTCCCAGTTGCTATTGTCAGTCTGATTCCATACAGATAGTTCTTAAAAGAACACAATGCTCAAGGCAGACATTCTTTACTAATTAAGGTAAACTATTGTTTGGTTTTAAGAAGACTTCAGGGGGATATTTTTTGTTTAAGGTTTAAAGATTATCTCAGGGCAGTAGTTTCAGGGGTTCATTCAGCCTCCATGGCTCCAGAAAATCTGAATTCCATGAGAATTTGAAATTCAGGACATCGGTTTCTATAGTCAGAAAGACCTGGATTTGAATCCTGATCCTGTCTATGTGACCTTGAGCTACCTCTTAAAGCATCAGTCCATTCACCTGTAAATTGTGGCTAATAATCTTTATCCTTGCTGGATCTCAATAGAAGTTAATGAGATACAGTGTTTGGCACAAGAGGATGCTTTAAAAAATAGTAGGTTTTATTTTCCCTTATCAATTCTTCTGAATCCATTTAAAGTCAGCATGAGATACGGCTGCAACAGAGACACTGCCTCCTTTCACCGCATGACAGAAGTATAGCATTTGGATGCCAGAGAGTCATAGCCCTTCTCGTACTCTGCACTGTAGACTACGTCTGGAGTTGGGTATCCATTTCTGAACCTCAGAGTTTATAATCTATCAAGTGTTAGTACAACTTTCCTATCCGTATTAGAATATTTCCAGGCAGAGGCCCTGTTCCTGCCAGACTGGGCAGTGTGGGTGTTCCATATATAGTATTGTCTTGGGTGGGAACTGCCACATGAGGATGGTCCACAGGGATCTGGACTCTCTGGCAAAGGCTGTGAAGGGTCCCCAGCTGGTCAAGCTTCGCCATAGTCCCAGTGACAGTCACCTAGCAGAGAGCCTTAGGAATGTTGCTTGTATCACGTTAGTTAGGATGGTGATTACAAAGTCACAGAGAGAAATGCTGTAGGTGCCAGACACTTACCAGGCATCTACTGTAGATCAAGGACACTACCTGAATCCATTTCATTTGGCCTACATAGCCATTTCATGAGATATTCCAATTTATAGACAAGGTCTCTGGGTGGTGCAAATGGTTTGTGCTCAACTACTAGCCTAAAGGTTGGTGGTTCAAACCCACCAGTGGTGCTGTGGAATAAAGACCTGGTGGTCTGCTTCCATAAGATTACAGCCAAGAAAACCCTATGGAGCAGTTCTGTATTCAGCTGTGGTGGCCCCCTCCTCACCTGCAGAGAAGTGTTTGTCTTTGGCAGATAGCGGCTACCAGTCTTCTCCCCGGGGAGGCTGCAGTGGTTCCTCAAGAAGGCACCTGGCCTTTTTCTGGGACCTGTAAGGGCGAAAGATTCAGTGGGGCTGTTTCTAAACTACTTGCATGCTGATTTGTTTCCGTGCAATCTATTTTTATGCTCATTGTCTTTTCCATATGTGTCCTTCCCTCTGCACTTTTCATTTTCCTCATGTAGTACAGCAATGGATTTTGCCACTCTTGCTTTCCAAAAATAGTTCTGGACTAGGTTAGGTTTTTTTTTTTTTTTACTTTGCAATCACAGAGCTGCCTAGGCTCGTAATGATCTGTCAGCAGAAGGTAACCCTCTGTTTGCTGGGTAAGATATAACTGGAAACATGTTCCTTTGGGTAGGTTGTCCTAAAGGATTAATATCCTGAGGTGAGATGGCTGAAGAAGGCCTGAGGATACAGCAGAGGGTGCCAGAATAAACATTTGCTGAAGGACTATTTCTATAAAGAATTAGATGATGTCACCAATAGTTAAATCAGTAGAGAGATCGATGGATGGATGGATGGATGGATGGACGGACGGACGGACGGACGGATGGATGACAGATAGATAGATAGATAGATAGATAGATAGATAGATAGATAGATAGATAGATAGATAGATAGATAGATAGATAGATAGATAGATAGATAGATAGATAGATAGATAGATAGATGATAGATAGACAGATAGATTAGATAGATAGGTAGGTAGATAGGTAGATAGATGGATTTGTTGTTGTTGTTAGCTGCCGTTGTTGTTGTTAGCTGCCGTTGAGTCAGCTCTAACTCATGGTGACCTTAAGTATAACGGAACAAAACATTGCCTGATCCTACACCATCTTCATGATCATTGGTAAGTCTGAATCCATTTTTGTGGCCATTGTGTAAATTCATCTCATTAAGGGTTCCCTCATTTTTGTTGAACGCCTACTTTACCAAACATGATGTCTTTTCTAGAGATTGATCTTTCCTGATAACTGTCCAAAGTAAGCGAGCTGAAGTCTCACCATCCTTGCTTCTAAGGAGCATTCAGGTTGCATTTCTTCTAAGACTGATTTGCCCGTTCTCTGGCAGTCCACTATCACATGCATATGAGTTAGTTGAAAAGACCAGGCTGGGGTCAGGTGCACCTGAGTCATAAAAGTGGCATCTTTGATTTTTAAAACTTTAAAGAGGTCTTTGGATACTCTACTTTGTACATTAGGGCATTAGGGACATAAGATGTAAACTGGTAAATAAGAGAGCAACAATCAATGAATCCACGAATAAAGTTGGCAACAAAATATGCCTAGATCAAGCCCCTAAGACAAATTTTTCGACTGGTTTTGCCACCACTTATATAACTTCCCACTGCTGCCATCTAGGGCAGTATGGGTTTCTATTTAAAAAGCTTTGCTTTTGGAATCAAGACCACCTCCACAACTACTTACCTACTCAATCAGCCATAAAAGAACATACTCTGCTGTGTGACAGAATCTCAGGACACAATATATGTGTAGATTAAGCAAAAGGCACGTAATCACACATTTTTCAGTGCCCCTTGACACTGGTTCACATGTGAGTTGAATTTCTGTCACTAGTTCCACTTCTCTAGTTTAAATCAGAGCTTTCTTGTATAGCATTTCTGAGCACTCAAAAAAAATCAGAAATAAGCAAACAAAACATTACTGCTCATTTTCTAGGCCTCAGCCTCATGCACACTCTCCAGAGGAGGCTGTTCTCCCTACAACCAGCCAAGTCTGTCTGTGGCTCACTTACCCTTTGGTTACCTTTATCCTAGGTTCCCAGTCACTGAATCCAGTCCTTGGATGACTTCTGCTTACAAACTTTTTTTTTTTTTTTTACCATTACACATCTGCGGTGCAATGAATTCCTTAATATGGCCCTTCTAGCCATAGTCTTTGTGACTCACATATGATGATTGAATGGTATTATGCAAATAAAGTCTATGGAACCCTAAAAAAGGGATTGGTCGGTTTTACCATCCTGTTAGGCTTAAAATGATCTATTCCAGAGGCAAGAGGAGAGGATCTCACCACCACCAAGGAAGAACAGCCAGGAGTGGAGTGTGTCCTTTGGACCTGGGATCCCTGTGCTGAGAAGCTCCTACAACCAGGAGACCAGGAGAGAGAGCAGTAACACTGAAGACAGTGAAAACTGGCAGCAGAGAAATGGTCGCAGCAGAACCAGGAGACCAGCAGGAGATGGTCCAGCCCACATAGGGAGAAAGCTGCTTAGCTTCTGGCAGAAGGCTTGCAGGTACAGTAGGGTGCCTCCAGGTACTTGGTGGAGTTAGGTTTGCTGACTCTTGGAGCTAGAGCTGACTGCCTTTCACCCAAGGCTTACTGGCTGAGTGGGGTGCCTCTGAGCACTTATTGGTAGAGCTAAAAAGAGTTTTGTAACACTTTCCTGAGCAGGGTATAGGCCAAGGGCCAGAGAGAAGCATGCCCATGGGCACAGCTGAGAAGAGGCTGTCTTGATTGAAGAACTGTATCCTGAGCATTCCTGAACCTGTTAATTCCCCAGTAAACCCCATAACCGTGAGTATGGTCTGTGAGTTCTGTGTGGCCATCGCACTGAATTATTGGACTCAGCAGAGAAGAGTGCAGTGGGAGTGAGGTTGGTGTCAGAATTGGTAAAGATGGCTGAGAGAGGAGGCATGTCTGACCCCTGCCTCATAGGAATCAGCCTTGGGCTATTTATCTTGATTCTCCTTCTCGCTTGTGAAGTTAGAGGAGGCCAGAAACCAATACCGTGCCACTTTTACCACATTAAAAAAAAAAAAAAAAAAAGAATCTTATGTGGTTCAGCCCTCATCCCAATGCCCCTTTCTGAAACTTCAAATTTCCATCCCAAATCCTGAACCTCCCTCCCAGGGAATACCCAGATCTGATCTCCTTTCAGGGTCAGCCTTAACAGGACTGTAGCGGACTGAAAACCCCATCACAGTTGTATTTTCCCAGCCCCACCGGTCAGGATATATACCTCTCTGAGCACATTACTTTTGCCAAAGAGAGTTTTGGTTCACAGTGAGTTAAGATGAAACAAGAACCATGTCTATTAGGAAATTAAGCTAGTGATTTGATTAGTTCATGGAATCACAGACTCTCAGAAAATGGGAAAATAGGGTTTTTCTTTGAAGATATTATCAGTCAAGTCATACCAGAGTAGGGTGGGCCCTAGTCTTAATCTCTTCTGAATGGCGTCTTATAAAAGGGGAGGACAGATACAGAAACAAGGTCACACACAGGAGGAAGATGCCACGTGACAACAAAGGTAGTGGCATCTATTATCAACAAAGGAACACCAAGGATTGAGGACAGTCATCAGAAACTAAGAGGGAGGTATGGGGTAGTTCCTCCCTCAAAGCCCTCAGAAGAAATCGACATGGCCAATGCCCTATACTCAGACTTCTAGCCTCCAGAACTATGAGAAAACAAATTTCTGTTCTTTAAAGCCACCTACTTTGTGGTATTTTGTTATGACAGTCATAGGCAACTAAGACAGAGTTCACCTAGGCCAATATCTAACCTGATGTCAAATACAAAATGTCCCCTTCAGTACCTAAAAGAAGATAATCTGAGCTCTCCCCTACTGCAAGTCTTAAAAAATACCAGTGTCCTCCCAATATATATCTAAGGATATCCAGAAGTGCTCAGATTTTCCAAGACGACCCATGTACACCTCTTCTTCAGATTATCACCTCGCCACCCTTCATCTCTGGCCAACTTGTCCCAGCTTCTCTCTGCTGCCCAAGCTGTTTTCTCATCTTCTTAGACCACGCCTGGTCAATGGCTCTTCCTTCACTCCCCAAGACATTGCTAACCCAGGGCTCTAGCACTTGCCAAACTTTACCAAGAGAATACGGGGACATGGTCCCTCTTGAACATCTTTCTCCTTAGCTCTAACCTAGTGGTCTATGTGGTGGAATCTGCCCCACTCTCCTGAATGGGAAGTCCCTTCTTAAGCCCCTCTCCTAAGGCCCAGACTCCAGTCCTCCATTTCTGAGCCTGTTAGCAGAAGCTGAACTCAGTGATCATCTTATCAGCTCAAACTGAAGCTGTGAGCAACTGAAACCTCAAAATAAAAGTGGCTTAAACAAGACAGAAGCTATTTCTCCCTCACATAAAAACTTGGGTTGGTGATTCAAGGCTGGGCCATGGTGTCAAGGACAGAAGCTCCTTCTTCCTCATTGACTGGCCCTTCAGAGCCCTCATTAATGATCCTCAAAGGAGCTTCAGCCATCACATTCACATCCAAGAAGTAGGGGCGGGGAGGGGTGTTGAACATGGAGAAGGAACAAAGACCAAGTACCAACTATCTCGTTACAGCTCCTTACCCAGAACATGGTCACTTTGATGCCCCTAGCTACAAAAAGGCTGGGAAAATGTAGTCTTTATGTTGAATAACCACATACCTGGCTAATATTTCCATTACTAAGGAAGGACAGAACAGATTTTGTGGAGAAAATTAACTGTCTCTGCTGAAAAAATGTTTAGTGATTTCAATTGCATGTTTTTACTGCCCCCTATATTGTATATGCCCTTCCCTCACAGCTGCCACCTCTGTTCTATTAGTCCAATTGCTCCTACCCTCATTCACAGTCTCATGGATTCTCAGCTGGGATTGTGCAGCTGCCTCTCAGCAGGCCTCCCTGCCACCCACCTAGCTCCTCTCGGGTTCTTTCTTCATAGTGCAGCCTAAGTAACCTTCCTGAGCAGATCTGTTACCTTGGACTTCTCCAGTCCAAACACCTTCAATGGCTCCCCACCACCTACAAAATAAAGCCCGAACTCCACAGACAGACATTCCCTGCCCCAACCTAGAGTGTGTACTGGCATCCAAACATGTCCTGTGTTTTGCCTTTGCCTCTCCACTCCACACCCCATCTCTACCAGCCAAACTCCTACCCATGTTTTGAGATTCATTTGGAATGCCATCTGCTCTATGAACATTTTCCAGTTACAACCTCTGCCCTATCTCCCCCAACTTTACCTTTAAATACATAGACACAGATACACAGTCACCTCCCTCATCTTCTCTGCTTCTGTATTATTGGGTTTTCTGTATTATTTGGGGGGGTTTGTTTTAATCTATATTATGAAGTTGATCACATATCTCTGTGTCCATCCATCCTCCAGCAGAGTGTAAGCACTATGGTAATATGGACCATTCCTTGTTCATCTTTCTCTCCAACCCAGGGATTTGAACATAATAAGTACCCAATGAAAAATTCATTGAATTTGTTATCAGCATCAATAAAAGAATAAAGGGATGAATAAAAATCTAGAAACCCTATTTCCCAGCAGCCTTCCAGAATTACAAAATTTCCTAGATTGACAAACCAGTGGACAAATTGACAAAAGAAAAACAGGAAAGGGCATGAATAACCGAAATAGGAAATGAAATGGGGCACATTACAACAGACCCAACTGAAATAAAAAGGACATTAACAGAGTACTATGAAAAACTATACTCTCACAAATTTGAAAACCTAGATGACATGGACAGATTTCTGGGAACACACTACCTACCCATACTAAAACAAAATGATGTTGAGAATCTGAAAAAAAAACTCATAACATGAGAAGAAACTGAAAAGGTAATTTAAAAAACTAAAAAAAAAAAAAAAAAAAAAAACCTGGTCCAGATGGCTTACCTGGAGAAGTATCCAAACATTCAGAGAAGAGCTTACACCAGTACTACTCTAACTATTTCAGAACATAGAAAAGGAAGCGATACTTCTGTATTCATTCTGTGAAGTCAGCATAACCCTGATACCAAAACCAGGCAAAGACACCACAAAAAAAGAAAATTACAGATCAATATTTCTCGTGAATATAGATTTAAAAATTCTCAACAAAATTCTAGCCAATAGAACTCAGCATCGTATCAAGAAAACAATACACCATGACCAGATAGGATCGATACCAGTTATGCAAGGATGGTCCAACATTAGAAAATCAATCAACGTAACCTACCACATAAGTAAAAGAATCATACGATCATCTTAATTGATGCAGAAAAGGCATCCAACAAAGTCCAACACCCATTCCTGACAAAAACTCAATAAAATAGGTATAGAAGGGAAACTCCTCAACATAATAAAGGGCATCTTAACAAAACCAACAGCCAATGTCATTCTTAATGGAGAGAGGCTAAAAACACTCCCCTTGAGAACAGAAACAAGAAAAGAATGCCCTTTATCATCACTTCTATTTAACATTGTCCTGGAAGTCCTGGCTAGAGCAATAAGGCAAGAAAAAAATAAAGGGCAACCAAATTGGTAATGAAGAAGTAAAACTGTCCCTATTTGTGGAGCATATGATACTATACATAGAATATCTGTAAGACTTTGTAAGAAAATAACTGGAACTAGTAGAAAGATTCAGCAGAGTGACAGGATATAAGATAAACATACAAAAATTTGAATTCCTATACACCAATAAAGAGAAAGATAAAAAGGAAATCAGGAAAACAATACCATTTATAATAGCTCCTTAAAAAATAAAATACTTAGGAATAAATCTAACCAGGGATGTAAAAGACCTACATAAAGAAAACCACAAAACACTACTGCAAGAAACCAAAAGAGATCTACATAAATGGAAAAATATACCATGGTCATGGACTGGTAGACTCAACACTGTGAAAATGACAATTCCACCCAAAGCAATCTACAAATACAATGAGGCCCTAATACACAGCATTAACAAGATACAAATCATAACTAAAACCACACAAACTCCAGAAGATAAGCTAGATAACTGGAATCTTTTAAAAATTAAACACTTATGCTCATCAGAAGACTTCACCAAAAGAGTAAAAAAGAGAACCTACAGACTGGGGAAAAAAAAATTGGCTATGACAAATCCGACAAAGTTCTAATCTCTAAAATGTACAGGAAAGTCCAACACCTCTACAACAAAAAGGCAAATAATCCAATTAAAAAATGGGGGAAGGAAATGAACAGACACTTCACCAAAGAAGACATTCAAGCAGCTAACAGACACATGAGGAAATGCTCATGATCACTAGCCATTAAAAAATGCAAATCAAAACCACAATGAGATTCCATCTCACACCAGCATTACTGGGCATGAATCAATATAATAGAAAATAACAAATTTTGGAGAGGCTGTGGGAGATTGGAACTCTTATGCACTGCTGGTGGGAATGCAAAATGGTACAACCATTTTGGAAAATGATATGACGCTGCCTTAGAAAGCTAGAAATAGAAATACCACATGACTCAGCAATCCCACTCCTAGGAATACATCCTAGAGAAATAAGGTCCATCACACAAATAGGCGTATACACACCCATGTTCACTGCAGCATTGTTCACAATAGCAAAAAGATGGAAACAACCTGGATGGCCATCAACAGATGAATGGATAAACAAACTATGGTACATACACACAATGGAGCACTACACAATAAAGACCACTGGCGAATCTGTGAAACATCTCACAACATGGATGAATATGGAGGACATTGTCCTGAATGAAGTAAGCCAATCACAAAAAGACAAATATTGTATGAGACCACAACTACAAAAACTCATGAAAAGGTTTACACACAAAAAGAAACCATCTTTGATGGTTACGAGGAAGGGGCGGGTGGATGGAAAAAAACTAACAGCCAATAGATAAGTGGTAACTTCTATGAAAGGTAAGACAGTACACAGTACTGGGGAAGCCAGCACAACTTGCGCAAGACAAGGTCATGGAGGCTCTATAGATGCGTCCAAACTTCCTGAGGGACCGAATTGCTGGGCCGAGGGCTGTAGGGACCATGGTCTGGGGGAACATCTAGCTCAATTGGCGTAACAGTTTATAAAGAAAATATTCTATGACTTACTTTGGTGGGTAGCGTCTGGGGAATTAAAAGCTTGTGAGCAGCCATCTAAGATACTCCACTGGTCTTGCCCTGTCTGGAGCAAGGGAGAATGAAGAAAACCAAAGACACAAGGGAAAGATTAGTCCAAAGGACTAATGGATCGCAACTACCACAACCTCCACCAGAGTGAGTCCCTCACAAATAGATATTGCCCAGCCAGCACCACTGACTGCTCTGACAGGGATCACAATAGCGGGTCCCAGACAGAGCTGGAGAAAAATGTAGACCAAAATTCTAACTCACAAAAAAAGACTAGACTTACAGGTCTGACAAAGACTGGAGAAACCCCAAGAGTATGCCCCCAACAACTACAAAAAAAAAACCTATTGTCTTAGAGTCAATTCCGACTCATAGTGACTCTATAGGACAGAGTGGAACTGCTCCATAGAGTTTCCAAGGAGCGCCTGATGGACTCAAACTGCCAACCTTTTGGTTAGCAGCTGTAGCACTTAACCACTTTGCCACCAGGGTTTACGTATGGACCCTGAACACCCTTTTAGCTCAGTGAGGAAGTCACTCCTGAGGCTCACCCTTCAGCCAAAGATTAGACATAAAACAAAACAAGACTAAAGGAGCACACCAGCCCAGGGGCAAGGACTAGAAGGCAAGTGGGGACAGGAAAGCTGGTAATAGGGAACCCAAGGTCAAGAAGGGAGAGTGCTGACATGTAATGGGTTTGGTAACAAGTATCATAAAGCAATATGTGTCCTGTTTAATGAGAAGCTAGTTTGTTCTATAAACCTTCAAGTAAAATACAATGAAAAAAAGACCTACACAATTTCCCTAACATTACCACTGGACCTAAATGCAGCTCCAGTGAATTTAAATGTCTTGATTGTTTTCTGTCTACGGCGTGTGTTCTTCCTCTCTGATAACTTTCTGGAACCCAAACTGCCAGTGCAGCTGGAATCAGTGTAGCTGATAAGAGGCATCTGCCATTTCACGTTCTCTAAAATGTTTCCACAAAAACTGCCCCAAAATGCTAAAAATCTTTCATTAGGAAAAGTTGACTCAAGGAATTTAAAACAAGATTTCTATACAACTAAAAAAAAAAAAATACTTTTGAGGAAAATAGAAAAGCAAAAAACAAGTATGTGGCCTCTTCAAATCCTTGTTTTTAAGTCCAAGTCTCAGCACAGAGCATTGTGAGCAATGGCTGGCCGGTTCAGGTAAAGGAAATGCTGGAGATGAACTTTGCCATATAGAAACCCTTTTAGGGCCTGAAAGAGTATCTGCAAAATAAAAAATTTTTTTAAATGCACAGATATTGTGAGTTCAAGGTGCCCTGGTGGTACAGCGGTAAGTTCTTGGCTGCTAACCGAGCAGCTGCGTGGGAGAAAGACCTGGTGACCTGTTTCCATAAAGATGACATCCAAGAAAACCCTAAGGGGCAGTTCTACTCTGCCACAAAGGATCATTATGAGTCGGAATTGACTCGATGGCACCTAACAACAACATTGTGTGTTCACTGAGATGTCTCCTCCCCAGGCAAGAAGTGTCAAGGTGAAACCAAATCAAAGCCATTCGAGACCAAAAACTCTTTGAAACCCCAAATAATATGTTCCCTGCTGTATACTCAGCAAATTACTTTGTGACAGTGTCACCATAACCTCTTTGGAACACGGGTCTTTGGATGTCATCCTTGTCTGCCTTCCTGGGCACATCTCATTACTGAAACTTCTTTCTCACACATTCAACCTCTTCCAGACAACTGGTTTCTTCCTGCTGACTTTTAAACATCTCAACTTTTCACAGAAGAAAAGTTAGCTTTACACAATCTTTTCTTTGCTGGCTCTTCCAGGATCTCTCCCTGTTCTTTAAGTGTTAGGATTCTTCAGAGCTCAGTCCTATGACCTCAACAATTCTCCTTCTACTCTACACCAAGAAAATCTCACCCATAGCTACTGCTTCCATTACCACTGATTCCCAAATGACTCACAATTTTCTTTTTCTAGCCCAGACTTCTCTTCAGCCCTGTGGCCATAGGTCCAGGTGATTGCTTGGCATCTCCCACTGAGTATCTCAAAGGCACTTCAAATGAAATAGGACTAAAACCAATTCATTACCTTTCCCACATAAATAAATAAATAAATAAACAAGACTTTCTTTTTCCAGTGTTTCCTAGCTTCCTGAATGATGCCATCCTTTACCTAATTTATAAACATAAACCTAGGAATCATCTTTAATATCTTTTCCCTGCTACGTCCCATGGTCAATATATCACCAGATCTTATCAATTTACCTGCTAGTTATCTGCCACCTGAACTCTCTCCATACTTCTGCCATCACAGCCTTTCATGTGCTAAGCTCTTCCTTCCTTCTTCTCCAGGTTACCTGGATCTCAGATCAGCTGTCACTTACTCAGGGAAGCCATGCTCAGCATTCCTGTTGGGGTCAGATCTTTCTATTACTGCTGCACCTTCATAGACCATGTTACTGTGCAACTTTACTTTTGTTGGTGATGACTATATGCCTCTACTGACATTGTAAGCTCCTTAAAAATAGAAACCATGTCTGCATCCGTGCCCCACTCCGTATACTTAGCACCTAGCATAGCTCCTGGCATACTTATGTGTCATACAAGTATTTATTTCATGAATAAACAAAAGCTGTTTTGCCGATGATTGTGAATATTGTTAGAATGACTCCCGCACACGTGGCCACCCTCAGGTCATCCTGATCACCTAGAGCAAGTTTTACCAAAACCATTGTGCAACTAAGAAGCTAAAGAAAACAAAGTGAGACATGCATAAAAGCTACCTCTTTATTCCACATATCAAACAGGGAATATTCCTAAAAGCTTCTTGTGAAACACCAAAGAAGCTATGAGGTGGCCACAGAAAGGTTTGATGGTAAAGATGAAAACCAGACCATCACCCTAGCACTGAGAAATGGCTGTCAAGACTTTCTGACACCATGCGGAAAAGATTCCAATTTCCTTTAGCGTAGTGTTTTACAGCTCTTAGTCAATTCACTGAAAACCAGTTCCCATAGAGCCTATTCCAGAGCCTGACTTTTGGTCAAACTGGCCTGCTTCCATATTCCCCAAGTGTGGCCCCAGCATCACCTGCACTATCACCACCTGGAATGTTTATTAAAAATGCAGGCCGTTCCAGATCTATTGTAGGTAGGGCCCAGGAATCTGAATTTTGGTGATTCTCATGCAAGTCAAAATCTGAGAACCACGAAGACCAGGACTGTGGTTCTAGAAAGTACACAGTCATAATCTGCAATTATCTTGAGCCAGTCTTCACTTGTCTCCTGGCAACCTCTGAGCAACAACAAGATCCTGCCAAACACTGGTGAGAATCATTCTCCTGGGAAAACAAAGATATCTTGCTTTACAAATCCTGTAGGAACAATTTGTTTAAAGAAAGATAATTCGGTAACCAAAGAAGTTGGGGGAAGTAGTTCTCTCTTTGGAACTCAGCCAAGGGTGTTGTTGCTTTTTAGAGCCTCTGGCCACTGGGCTGGATCCAAGACTGACCTTGGGAAGTGGGATGAGCGGGAGGCAGAGCTTTGCACTGTTTTGGCATCTGGGAGTTAGGGAGAGGCTTAGACCACGGGTGGCCTTTTGACTCTGGGCTGCAGAAGATCTCCACATAGACTAAGAAGATGAAAAGATGAACAGGGATTGGGGGAGAACTGTCCTGCTCAAAACAAGACAGAAACCCAATCCTGCAGAAAATCCCTGTGTCTCCTATATTCATTTCACTTTTCAGATAATGACATTTCTAAGTACAAGTGTCTCTGGGATGCGCTAATCAACAGAGGTAGATGCACTGTCCACCACTGGAGGTGGGCTACTATAATAATAGGTACTCTTTGTGGTGTGGTTGCTATACACCTGGAAGTTTGCATTCACTGACTGTAATCCCTTTAACATCCAGGAAAAGTAGACAGAATTCTTAGCATCATACAGAAACGAAAGCTGAGGTCTGAAAGGCTGGGACCTGGATCCAGGTCTGCGCCCTTCCACCAAGCTATGGCAGGTGGTAGATGAGACTGATGCGAGGTAATGACAAACCCCATTCTATCCTCATCCAAAGCTTCCTCTTCCAGTGGGCTCCCCCTTTCCCGCTTCTACTTTAGATCTCTTACCTTGATTCTCTGCCCAGATCAAGCCAGGATTCTGTTTCTTAGCTAGATAATGAGGATTCACAGTTCTCTCTAAATATTTCGCCAGCTCCCCATTTCTAATCTTCTATTCATTTATCTGTCTTTTCCCTTTTATCCTTGCATGCTTAGAGCTAAAACTTTTCATACTCCATATAATTCCTCTCAGGTAATATCCCAAAGAGAACATTAACTCACCCAAGCTGTACACGTATGATCAAACCAAACCTACTGCCATAGAGGCAATTCCGACTCACCTTATAGGACAGAATAGAGCTGCCCCATAGAGTTTCCACAGCTATAAATCCTTATGGAAGCAACACCCACATCTTTTTCCCACGGAGTGGCTGGTGCATTCGAACCACTGACCTTTCAGTTAGCAGCCAAGCACTTTAACCACTGTCCCACCAAGACTCCTTTCATACACATAAAAGGACCCTTTTTTTTAACAAACACTAGATGTGTCTTGAATATAACTAAAAACTCTATGTATTGGGCACTTCTCATGTGCAAAGTACTAGTCAAAGATGACTAAGACATGAGCTTTTCCCTCAGAGTGCATAGTGTAACGGGGTTAAAAGTAGGATGTACCTAAATAACACAAATCAAATGGGAAGTAAAAAGAATCATTAAAAGTGTAATTAACATTTCTGTTGGTTTCATTATATCATCTCTACTCCAGTATCTCATACCTGAATAAACCCAATAATCTCTCAGCTGACCTCCGCAATACAAACCTGCCTCTTTTCCAGTCCTAATGGCTTGCCCCTGCAAGATCCAGCCCTTTGCTCAAAGACCTCTGACAGATCACTGTTGTTTCCAGATCAAACCTGCCTTACTTATAAGGCATTCAAGGCTGTCTTTAACTGACTTCCTTCATTTACTGTGCTATAAACAAGATCTGGTGATCTGCCCCTGTGCAAAGCAGAAAGTAGGAGAGTACCTCCAATAATTGTTGTGATGTTATTGTTCAGCACAGTATGCTCGTTTACCTGCGCACATGCAATAGATGGTTTCTGGGCTTCTGTGAATATTGCTGGTGTGATTGTGTGTCCTGGAGAGCTTGTATAAAATTACAGTCTGTGCCCTGAATCCTGTTCTGCTGTTGATTTACATGATGTCTCCCAGAGCAATTGTTCCTCATATGTCCATGACATTTGGCAGAACTTCTAATACATTAGTTTTCATCTTCTTTGCATCACCCACTCCCACTATGACCAATCATCATCCTCTCATTCAAGCAGCCAACCATCAGCGAATGCGGCCTGAGATGTACCAAGAGAGGAGCTGCAGTTTAAGTCAAGTCTTCAGATGATTGCTGAAAAAAAGTGTCATTAACTGTTGTGAATAATTTATCCACTTAAGTTTGCATATGGACTTGGCTTAAAGTGTATTCCTATCCTGACTTACTGAACAATTTCAAGTCTGCTGACTGGCAAACTGCAGTCAAGCCAGCCCATTAAGTGAGCAACAATGAGAAAAACAGGGTCCCTTGATGAGACTCATGTTTGGATATAGTTCAATAAGCCAGCGGTGAAAGATATTGGGAAACCATTTGGAAATTTGAATATAGACAAACTTTTAGCTGATATTAGGAAATTATTACTAATTTTATTAGGTTAAAAATGGTATTACATTTTATGGGAATATGTTCTTTTTTAAGATTCATGCTCATTATTTAGGGATTAAGTAAAATCATGTCTGCAATTTACTTCAAAGTCTTCAGCAAAATAATTAAAAAGAGATTAATATGGCAAAATGTGATCAATTTGTCTTAGTTACCTAGTGCTGCCATAATAGATTAGATATACCACAAGTGTGTGGCTTTAAAGACCAGAAATTTATTTTCTCACAGTTCTGGAGGCTAAAAGCCCAACTCAGGGTCTCGACCATGTTGATTCCTATGTCAGCCTCTCTGCTAGTTTCTGGTGTCTGCCAGCGATCCTTGGTGTTCCTTTGCTTAATGATCATACTCACACGTCATCTGTCCTCCATGTGTCTCTCTGTTCATTCTACTCTTTTGTTGTGGGGACTGTCCTGTGCATTATAAAATGTCTAGCAGCACCCCTGGTCTCCACCCACAAGATGCCAGTAGCACCCTCCTATTGTGGCAACCAAAACTGTCTCCAAATATTGCCAAATGTCCCCTGTGGAGTTAAATCATTCCCTACTGAGGACCTCTGATCTAACTCTAAACTTCAAACTCTCAGTAAGTTGGAACTTAAACTACACTTGTTTACCTTTAGCTAAATATAAACAGGATACCTAAAGAATATCTTAATTCAGAAGGCCCCTCAAAAGGACCGTGTGGCCATCGCCTTGTCCAGCACATTTGAACAGTATTGTTCTGTGACAGCCTCTTCTAACATAAGAGATGGCGGCTTAGGCCTTTAATCAAACTAATCTCAACCTTTGGCTATAAAGTCATCCCTAGAAGAAAATTACTTCTACATAAAGCCTGTCCTTCACCAGACTCTACTTTCTAGGGCTAAATATATGTTTTAGACCTACAAGCTCTGGCAAGGCTCCAAAGGCATTTTGCCCATTTTTCCCTCCTGAATTGTTATTGTTATGCTTCTGAGTATGTTCTCTAGAATATAATAGGAAAATTATAATTATTTTCACATTACATTGTTGAAGAATCCTTTTGTATATCATCAAGAAGCCCTGGCAAATTCTTTTGTGTGGATTTTGAGTCACAAAATTTTCTGTTGAAAATTTTCTGTTGAATCAGTCACCATTTCAGCAACTAGAAAGGGGAAAGACACAAAGGCATCTTGTCATCACTCTAGACACTGAGGTCATGATGATCAAATGTACTCAGGCTTCCTTCCTGGGATATCGTGTATTGTACTAATTCACAGTGTACCTGCTCTTCATACAAGTGAATGCTATTGTGAGCTTCCATGAAATGGGGCTGTGATGACTACATGATTGACAACAGCAGTACTGCAGGCAGGAAGCAAACATGAAACCCAGCTTCCAACCTCACACCACTCCCTGACCAACCCCCCAAATTGGTCAATACTAATAGTACATACATTCACGAGATGTTAGGTTAGTTCTGAACGTATGGCAAGAAGACATAAATCTAGAAAAGCTGAAAATGGGAGCCAGTTCATGTCGACTGGCATCGAGGATTATATCATCATTATTAGCAACCCAGGTGAGTAGGAATAAAGCTAGACATTTTGCAAGATATCCATCTCTGGAGTTGGACTTTTTTTTTTTTTTTAATTAAGGGCATCTATCATCTTGTGGGTGTGGTATCATCTTGAGTTCTTATTGGGCATGACACTATGAAAGGGCAAATAAGTGTTTGGTGGGGTGACCCCCACGGTGCCGAGAAAGAACTTTGGAAAATACTTTCTTCATCCCCTGGCTGATCCTTGAAATTCCATCTGTAAAGCATGATTTCTTTGACTTAAGGCCTTGGCCTCTGATAAAATGAAACATTAAGCAGAGAAAAAACTCTTTAAGTGGTTATTGGACATTTACACCACTGTGAATCTGGTGGCACAGTGGTTAAGCACTTGGCTGCTAACCAGAAGGTCAGAGGCTCCACCCCACCAGCTACTCCATGGAAGAAAGATGTGGCATTCTGCTTCCATAAAGATTTACAGCCTTGGAAACCCTACAGAGAAGTTCCACTCTGTCTATAGGGTTACTATGAGTCAGAATCAACTCTACAGCAATGGGTTTCGCAAATAAATTGCAGATACTGAGAAGAGGTTTTGATAGAAGGGGATACGGCAATCAGAATCTGATAGCTGACCGTGATGGGTAAAACAGGAAACTTAGGGAGAAGGTAGTCAAAAGAATTAAGAATGCATGCACTTAACAACTTTTCCTAGAGCCTGCTATAGGTCTCACAGTATTCTTCAAAGATCTTCTTTCACCAAGAATAAGCATCTTGCCATGTTTAATAAGAAAGATTTGAGGCTCATGCTTCTACCCAAAGACAAACAAGAACATTACACATTTTTTAATCTTTTTTCTCCACTAGCCCAGACCCTTTTGCTTCAGTAAGTACAATTTTATGTATTAAAATATTGAACTTCAAAATGCTTTTCACCTTGAATTGATTTTATTTTTAAATAAGAAAATGCTGCATGTTTATATACTGCATATAGTCCTGTCCTATTGTGACGTGGTCCAAAAAGCTCTTCTGAGGCATCAATCATCAATAGTCCCAAAAATTAACCAAATAGAATGCAAGGGAACCAAACAGGCTAAAACCATCAAAAGAATTTGTTGCAGCCAGTTGCCAGTGGAATTTGGCCAATATAAACTATCTATCGGTAGTCGGGGTTGGGGGGAATATAGCTATCACTCAAGAGTTTCTAAGCAAACTCTTTGGGTACTCAAGTTTCTTTTAATACTATTTTACCTCCAGGAGCATCCAGACCACTCTCTCTCACCCACATTTTGCATTCTGTGTCCTGTATACTTTCAAATTCCAGCAAGAATTGCCATTAAAGATGCTTACTCATACACCGCTAGCCGGGATGTAAAATCACGCAACCACTGTGGAAAACAGTATGGCAGCTCCTCATGACCCAACAATTTCACTCCTAGGTATATACTCAAGGGAAGCGAAAACACCTGTCCATGCAAAAACTTGTACACAATGTTCATAGCAGCATTATTCATAATTGCCAAAAAGTGGAAACAACCTATCCATCAACTGATGAATGGAAAAACAAAATTTGGTATATTGAAACAATGCAATTTTGTTTGGCAATAAGAAGGAATGAAGTATTGATACATGCCACAACATGGACGAATCCTGAGACCATTTTGCTAAGTTAAAGAAGCAAGACATAAAAGGCCACATATTGCATGATTCCACTTATATGAAATGCCTGGAACAGGCAAATTGATAGAGACAGAAAGTAGATTAGTGGTTTCTAGGAATTGGGGGCAAAGCGGAATGGTAAGTGACTGCTAACGGGTGCTGGGTTTCTTTTTGGAACAAAAAAAAAATGTTCTAAAACTGATTGTGGTGATGGTTGCACAACTCTGTGATCATACCATTTAATTGCATGCTTTAAATGTATGAATTGTATGTTATATGAATTTTATCTCAATAAAGTCATTATAATACAAAGATGTGTACTCAACTTACCACTGGTGGGAATGTAAAACAGTACAACCACTTTGGAAATCTATCTGGTGCTTCCTTAAAAAGCTAGAAATAGAATTACTATACAATCCAACAAGCCCACTCCTTGGAATATATCCTAGAGAAATAAGAGCCCTCAAGTGAATAGATATATGCACACCCATGTTCATTGCAACTCTGTTTACAATAGCAAAAAGATGGAAACAACCTAGGTGCCCATCAACGGATGAATGGATAAACAAACTATGGTATAGTCACACAATGGAATACCACGCAATGATAAGGAACAACAATGAATTTGTGAAACATCGCATAACATAGAAGAATCTGGAAGGCATTATACTAAGTGAAACTAGTCAGTCACAAAAGCACAAACATTGTATGAAACCACTATTATAAGAACTCAAGAAAAGATTTAAACACAGAAGAAAACATTCTTTGATGGTTATGAGGGCGGGAAGGGAGGGAGAGGGATATTCACTAACTAGACAGTAGACAAGAATTATTTTAGGTAAAGGGAAGGACAAAGTATAATACAGGGTAAGTTAGCACAACTGGACTAAACCAAAAGCTAAGAAGTTTCCTGAATACAAACAAACACTTCGAGGGACAGAGTAGCAGGGATGGGGGTCTGGGGACCATGGTTTCAGGGGACATCTAGGTCAATTGGCATAACAAAGTTTATTAAGAAAATGTTCTGCATCCCACTTTGGTGACTAGCATCTGGGTCTTAAATGCTAGCAAGCAGCCATCTAAGATGCATCAATTGGTCCGAACTCACAAGGAGAAAAGGAGGATGAAGAACACCAAAAACACAAGGAAAATATGAGCCCAAGAGACAGAAAGGGCCACATTAACCAGAAACTCCACCAGCCTGAGACCAGAAGAACTAGATGGTGTTCGGCTACCACCAATGACTGTCCTGACAGGGAACACAACAGAGAGTCCATGATAGAGCAGGAGAAAATTGGGTGCAGAACTCAAATTCTAGTAAAAAGACCAGACTTAATGGTCTGGCTGAGACTGGAGGGACCCCAGAGGACATGGCCCCCAGACTCTCTGTTAGACCAAAACTAAAACCATTCCCAAAGCCAACTCCTCAGACAAAGATTAGACTAGACTATAAGACATAAAATGATACTGGTGAGGACTGTGTTTCTTAGCTCAAGTAGACACATGAGACTAACTGGGCTGCTCCTGTCCAGAGTCTAGATGAGGCAGAGGGGGATAGGAGCTGGTTGAATGGACATGGAAAATACAGGGTGGAGAGGAGGAGTGTGCTGTCACATCATAGGGAGAGCAACTGAAGTCACACAAAAATGTGTGTGTAAGTTTTTTTATGAGAAACTGACTTGAATTGTAAATTTTCACTTTAAGTACAATTAAAAAAGATATGTACTCATCCCCCATTTCCTTCCCACTATGCTCCTTTCTCTAAACCCAATACAACCACCACAGCATACCCCTTTGACAGGGATAACAAAAAGGAATTCAAGATCAGGGGTCAGGAGTAGACAGCCAGGCAGAGCCAACACAGCACCCTAGACAGATGCACCATGCAGCAGACTTGAAAAACTAAGTAAAGCAGATACAATCATCAATCCTGGAAAACTGAGCATCAAATGAAGGAATAAAGAACTAGATCAAACACCAAATGGAAGAAGGAACTGACGGAAAATAGAGAACAAGGGAAGATATGGGGCAGAAGTCCCCTGCCAACTAACACAGCATAGCGTCACCATCTTGAAACAAAGCCAGAAACAACCCGGGACAGTGAGTACTGAAAGGTAACTTCACAGAGCTCCCAACAGGAGACAGATCACCTGGTAACCAGAGAAAGACTCCACCCCTTACCCTTCTGGTGAGTAGAAGCAAGAACCCACCCATCCCGGCAGCCCTCACTGCCAGGATTCAGAAGTCAAGCCCTCACCAAACCCGGGGCCCACCCCACCCCCTCCGGCCATATTTTTCCTTTCTTTTTCTTTTTTTCTTTCTTCCTTTTCTTTCTCCCTCCTACCTAGCCTCATACACCACCTCCTCCCCCTTTCTACCAGCACCTCCCACCCCATCATTATTTTTTATTTCTTTCCTTTCTCCCTCCTACCCAACCCCATACACCACTTCCCCTCCCCATCAGCCCCTGGGTCCACCCCACCCCCATTCACCAGCCCCCATCATGCCACCATTTTTTTTATCTCTTTCTTCCTCCCTTTCATCTAGCCCCATACAGTACCTCCCCCCTTCCCACAAGCTCCTGCTGTGCCACTGCAGCTAAAGAGCCACTAGCCTGCTGCCACCCCAGGTCTACATCACCGCCATCTACCAATCCCCACCACACCATCATTTTTTCTCTTTCTTTTCCTTCTTTTCTCTCTCTCCCCCATGTAGCCCTGCATGCCACCTAGCCCCTTCCCGCCAGCTCCTGCCATGCTGCTGTAGCTAGAGATTCACCTGCCCACTACCACCCCAGGTCCACCCTGCTCCCACACACTGGTTCCTGCAACACCACCATTTTTCTCCTTTTTTTCTTTCTTTTCTCCCTCCTTCCTAGCCCCGTAAGCCACCTCCCTTCCCTTCCCACTGGCCCCTGGGTTCACACGGCCCTCACTCCCTGGCCTCTACTGTGCCACAATATTTTTTTCTCTTTTTTCCTTCCTGACTTTTCTTTCTCCATTCCACCTAGCCTCATATACCACCACTCCCCTTCCCAACAGTCCCCAGAGCTAACGAAGATAGATGTCATTGGTGCACAGGCCCACCACTGCCTCAGGTCCACCCTGACCCACCTGCTGGCTGACAACATGCCAGTATTTTTTTTTTTTCTTTCTTTTTTGGTTTTATATTTTTCTTTCTCTTTCCTTCCTCCTTCCCACCTAGCATTGTACACAACCTCCTACCCCTTGCCAGGGCCATTAGGTCCACGCTGCCAACACACTGCCTTTTCTCTCTCTCTCTCTTTTTCTTTCATTCTCTGTCTTTTCTTTCTCTCTCTTACCTAGCCCTATACACCACCACCACCACCTTCCTACCAGCCCCAGCCATGTTGCCACAGGTAAAGCCCCTGGCACTCAAACCCGGCACTGTACAGGACCAGCACTGCCACTCCCGTTATGCTACATAACAAGCTGCTGAATGGTGGGAAGTGAGCCCGTATCACTCCCTGTCCAACACCTCTGCCCGTCTGACAAGGGGCTGTGAATGCTCCCACACTGCTGGACCAACTTCAGGAGACAGGCAGCATCCACCCAGGCTTCCCCTAGCCACCTCATCAAACCAGTAAACAGCAAAGTAGGCTCACCCTGCCTGCTGCTGTCCTGCTCACCCAGATAAGGTGGTGAGAGCTATCATGTCCATAGACGAGCAAGCAGCAAAGCAAACCCACCAGTCCTGACACATTAAAACCAAAAGAAAAAAGCAGAATGAAACAAATCAATATACAATCAATAAAGAAAGAAAATAATACCTTAATAGCTCAGAGACAGCAGACAATATTAAAACATATAAAAAGGCAGGACAAGAAGCCTCTAGCAAGTGACCAAAATAAAGAATCAGGTACCCTTCCAGTAGAAGAAAAGGCAGTAGAACTACCTGATATGGAATTGAAAAGATTAATATTTCACACTCTTCAAGAGATTAGGAAATAAATCAATGAAAACACAGACAAAACAGAGGAACAAATAGACAAAATCACGGAAAACACAGACAAAACCAGCAAAAACATAACCAAAATCAAAGAGAACACAAAGCAATAGAAGAGCTCAGGAAAATAATACAAGAACAAAACAACAAAATACATGAACAATTAAGAATCATACAAAAACAACTTTGTTGTTGTCAGGTGCCGTCAAATTGGTTCTGACTCATAGCGACTCTATGCACAACAGAACAAAATACTGCCAGTCCTGAGCCACCTTTACAGTTGTTGTTATGCTTGAGCTCATTGTTGCAGCCACTGTGTCAATCCACCTCGTTGAGGGTCTTCCTCTTTTCCGCTGGCCCTGTACTCTGCCAAGCATGATGTCCTTCTCCAGGGACTGATCCCTCCTGATAACGTGTCCAAAGTATGTAAGACACAGTCTTGCCATCCTTGCTTCTAAGGAGCATTCTGGTTGTACTTCTTCCAAGACAGATTTGTTCATTCTTTTGGCATCCATGGTATATTCAACATGCTTCACTAACACCACGATTCAAAGGCATCAATTCTTCTTTGGTCTTCCTTATTCATTGTCCATCTTTCACATGCAAAAAACAACAACTAGAAATCCAAAAGATGAACAACAAAATTTCAGAAATGGACAACACAATAGAATGTTTTAGGAGCAAATTTGAAATGATGGAACGCAGATTCAACAAGATTGAAGACAAATCCATAGATGTCACTTTGTTTGAGGAAAAGTCAGAAAAAAAAAAGAAGAAAACCTAAGAATTACATGGGACATAATCAAGAGCAAAAACTGTGTGTGACTGAAGCTCCAGGCAGGTGGAGCAAATGGAAAACACAGAGAAGATTTTTGTAGATATGCTGGCAGAAAACTTCCCAAATATTATGAAAGATGAAAAGCTAACCACACAAGAAACTCAATGAACTCCAAAAGAAAATCACCAAGACATATCATAATCACACCTGCCAAAACCAAAGACAAAGAATAATTCCTGAGAGTAGCTCAAGAAAAACAAAAAGTCGCTTATAAAGAGGAAAGAGTAACACTAAACTCCGATTACGCAGCAAAAATTATGCAAGCAAGAGGGCAATGGGATATCATGCATAAAATCATGGAAGAAAAAAACAATCAACCATGCATAATATATCCTGCAAAGCTCTCTATCAAATATGATGGTGAAATTAAGGGAAATTGTAAAAACCAAACCAAACTTACAAGATATATTAAAGGGAGACCTTTGGTTACAGAACCAGCAACATCAGAAAGCAACTAGAGTCTAGGACATAGGGCAGAATCACCCAGACAGCAACATAAGTAAAGAACTCTCAAAAATAAAACAAAGCTAAAATACTTAAAACCGGGAAATAGGGACATCAATCTGCAAATGATGACAACATCAAAACAATAAAGGGGGAATAAGTAGTGTAGGTACAGAACTTTCAAATGGAGAGGAAGTCAAGGCATAATCAAGTAATAAAAGACTGGTTCAAACTGAGGACAATAAGGGTAAATTTCAAGGTAACCACAAAAAAATTAACAAACTTACTCATCAGAATAAAAAAGAAAAACAAAGACTCAGTAAACACAAAATCTATCATAATGAGAGAAAAGAAAAGAAAATCCACAAACAAAAAGTAACAGCACAGGAAAGTAAGAGGAACAAAGAAAGTATCAGCACCAAAAAAAAAAAAAAAAGCACAATATGACAGCAATAAATTCATACCTATCAATAATCACACTGATCGTAAGTGGCTTAAATGCATCCATAAAGAGACAGAGAGAGGGTGGCAGAATGGACTAAAAAAACAAGCCATCAGTATACTGTCTACAAGAGACACAAAGTAGACACAAAGACATAAATATATTAAAAATAAAAGGTGGAAAAAAGATATTAAGCAAACAGTAACAAAAAAAAAACAGAGAATGAGTCACAATACCAACCTCAGAAAAAATAGACTTTAAGGCAAAATCCACTATAAAAAACAAGGAAGGACATTATGTAATAATTACAGGTAAAATCCACCAACAAGACCTAACCTTCAGAAATATCTACTCAAGCAACAATAGGGCCCCAAAAATACATACAACAAACACTACCGGCACTGAAAAGAGAAACTGACAGTTCTACAATAATAGTAGGAGACTTCAACACGCTACTTTCAGTAAAGTACAGAACATCTAGAAAGAAACTCAACAAAGATACAGAAGATCTAAAGGCTAAAATCAACCAACACTACGTCATAGACATACACAGAACACGCCACCGAACAGCAGCAAAATACACATTCTTTTCCAGTGAACACAGAACATTATCCAGAATAGACCACATTTTAGGCCAAAAAGAAGCCCCAATAAAAGCCAAAACAATGAAATAATACAAAACATTTTCTCTGATCACAATGCCATAGAAGAGGAAATCAATAACAGAAAGAACAAAGAAAAAAAATCGAATACTTGGAAACTGAATAACACCTTGCTTAAAAACAACTGGATAATAAAAGTCAAAAACGGGATAAAGACAAATTCCTAGAATCGCATGAGAATGAAAACATATCACACCAAAAACTTTGGGACACAACAAAGGCAGTGCTCACAGGTCAATTTAAAGCAACAAAGACCCGTCAAAAAAGAATGGGTCAAAATCAAAACATGAGCCCTACAACTGAACAAATAGAAGGTGAACAGCAAAAGAATGAAATAGCCAAGAAAAGCAAGGAAATAATAAAGACTAGAGAAGAAACCCCCCACACATCAGTGAGTTTGTTGTACTGTGGGAGCTTTGGTGTTGCTGTGATGCTGGAAGCTATGCCACCAATATTCAAATACCAGCAGGGCCACCCATGGTGGATAGGTTTCACCTGAGCTTCCAAACAAGACAGACTAGGAAGAAGGATCTGGCAGCCTACTTCTGAAAAGAATTAGTCAGTGAAAACCTTATAAACAGCAGCAGAACATTGTCTGATACAGTGCTGGAAGATGAGCCCCTCAGGTTGGAAGGCATTAAAAGCTGCCTCCTCAGACTAGAGTAAACTTTAATGGAGTGGATGGAGTCAAGCTTTCTGGACCTTCATTTGCTGACATGGCAAAACTCAAAATGACAGCTGCAAATATTGATCAGTAATCTGAATGTGGAATGTATGAAGTATGAATCTAGGAAAATTGCAAATCATCAAAAATGAAATGGGACAGGCGGGGGCCAAGATGGCGGACTAGGTGGACGCTACTGCGGATCCCTCTTGCAACAAAGACTCGGAAAAACAAGGGAATCGATCACATACATAACAATCTACGAACTCTGAACAACAAGCACAGACTTAGAGACGGAAAACGAACAAATACGGGCAGACAGCGACTGTTTTCAGAACTAGGAGCCAGCGCACCAGGCAGGTGACCTTCGGAGCTCGATCGGGGGCAGAGCCCAGCGGGGCAGACGGCACAGAAAGGGGGCCCACCCCTTCCCCCCCGAACCCATCCCGGGAGGAAGCCTAGCAGGTTGGCGCGGGCGGCGTAGGGGCGCAGCCGGAGGGAGAAGCACCCGGGAGGCAGTGACTGATCTGGGAGGGGGGAGAACAGCGTCCCAGCTGGGGTGCCGTCCCGCCGGGAGTTAGGCGAGAAGCTGACGGGGTGCGAGCGGGTGGGGGGTCAACTATATTTCCCTAAAGTGACCCCAGGGCGGGGCCCACACGTTCGTGCGGGAGGACGCACACCCAGTCCGCGCGTGTGGCACGGCACACCAGAGGGAGAAATCCCCGGAAGTGTCTGGTCTCAAAACAGGGAAAGCAGCATCCCAGACGGGCAGCCATTCCGCTGGGATCTGGGCACGCGCGCGCGCGGGCGGGGCATGAGCGCGGGGTCCATTTTTATTACCCTGAATTGACCCAGGGGGCGGGACCACCTGGTCGTGCGAGTGACGCCCTCCCAGTTTGCGCGAGAGGTGTGGCACACCGGAAGGAGAAGTCCCCGGGAGGAACTGATTGGTCCCGAAGCGCAGAAAGTAGCGTCCCAGACAGGGTGTCGTCTTGCCGGGGCTTGGGCGCGCGCATGAGCGGGGCGTGAGCGCGGAGTCCATTTTTATTGCCCTGAATTGACCCAGGGGGCGGGCCCACCTGGCCGTGCGGAGGAACTGATTGGTCCCGAAGCACAGAAAGTAGCGTCCCAGACGGGGTGCCGTCCTGCCGGGGCTTGGGCGCGCGCACGAGCGGGGCGTGAGCACGGAGTCCATTTTTATTACCCTGAATTGACCCAGGGGGCGGGCCCACCTGGCCGTGCAGGTGACCCCAAACCAGTTCGCGCGAGAGGTGTGGCGCTCTGGAAGGAGAAGTCCCGGGGAGGAAGTGACTGGTTCCCGTACAGGGAAAGCAGCGTCTTAACCCGGAAGTCATCCCGCTGGGATTTGGGCGCGCGCACAGGCGGGGCGTGACCGCGGGACCTAATTATAATCGCCTGAATAGACCCTGGGGGCGGGCCCACCCGTTCGTGCGGGAAACGCCCACCCAGTGCCCACGAGCGGTGCCGCGCACCGGAGGAAGTCCCCAGGAGGAATTGACTGGTTTCCGAACAAGGAAAGCAGTGTCCTAGCCAGGGACCCGTCCAGCCCGGATTTTGGCGAACGGGGGCGGAGCGTGAACGTGTTGTTCAGCTCTATATTCTGTGGTGCTACACTCCTAGCTCTCAGATCCCTCCCCCACCCTCCCCAGGCGACCCCATTAACATCCGAATACCCGGAGCCAGAGAGAGAATTCAGATAGGGATCTGACTGCATTTTTTTTTAGCTGACTACTTGGAAAATCTAGTTTCCCAGTGATGGCTCGGAGACAGCAGTCCATATCAAACCACATAAAGAAACAGACCATGACAGCTTCTCCAACCCCCCAAACAAAAGAATCAAAATCTTTCCCAAATGAAGATACAATCCTGGAATTATCAGATACAGAATATAAAAAACTAATTTACAGAATGCTTAAAGATATCACAAATGAAATTAGGATAAATGCAGAAAAAGCCAAGGAACACACTGATAAAACTGTTGAAGAACTCAAAAAGATTATTCAAGAACATAGTGGAAAAATTAACAAGTTGCAAGAATCCACAGAGAGACAGCATGTAGAAATCCAAAAGATTAACAATAAAATTACAGAATTTGACAACGCAATAGAAAGTCAGAGGAGCAGACTCAAGCAATTAGAATGTAGACTGGGACTTCTGGAGGACCAGGGGAACAACACCAACATAGCTGAAAAAAAATCAGATAAAAGAATTAAAAAAAATGAAGAAACCCTAAGAATCATGTGGGACTCTATCAAGAAGGATAACTTGCGAGTAATTGGAGTCCCAGAACAGGGAGGGAGGACAGAAAACACAGAGAAAATAGTTGAAGAACTCCTGACACAAAACTTCCCTGACATCATGAAAGAAGAAAGGATATCTATCCAAGATGCTCATCGAACCCCATTTAAGATTGATCCAAAAAGAAAAACACCAAGACATATCATCATCAAACTTGCCAAAACCAAAGACAAACAGAAAATTTTAAAAGCAGCCAGGGAGAAAAGAAAGGCTTCCTTCAAGGGAGAATCAATAAGAATAAGTTCAGACTACTCAGCAGAAACCATGCAGGCAAGAAGGGAATGGGACGACATATACAGAGCACTAAACGAGAAAAACTGCCAACCAAGGATCATATATCCAGCAAAACTCTCTCTGAAATATGAAGGAGAAATTAAGATATTTACAGATAAACACAAGTTTAGAGAATTTGCAAAAACTAAACCAAGACTGCAAGAAATGCTAAAGGAGATTGTTTGGCCGGATGACCAATAATATCAGCTACCAGCACAATACAAGGTCACAAAACAGAACGTCCTGATATCAACGCAACTCAAACAGGGAAAGCACAAAAACAAACAAATTAAGACTAATTCTAAAAAATAAATAAATAAACAAAATAATACACACAACAGGAAATCATGGAAATCAATAGATAAACGATCAAAATAATCAAAAAGAGGGACTAAATATAGGAGACATTGAACTGCCAGATGGAGAGTGATACAAGGCGAAATAGAAGGATACAAGTTAGGTTTTTACTTAGAAAAATAGGGGTAAATAAAAAGGTAACCACAAAAAGGAATATCAATTCCATAACTCAAGAAAAAAGCCAAGAAAAACGTAACGACTCAATAAACACAAAGTTAAACATTATGAAAATGAGGATCTCACAAGCTACTAAGAAAAACGTCTCAGCACAAAAAAGCATGTGGAAAAATGAAATGGCCACCAACACACATGAAAAGGCATCAAAATGACAGCACTAAAAACTTACTTATCTATAATTACGCTGAATGTAAATGGACTAAATGCACCAATAAAGAGACAGAGAGTCACGGACTGGATAAAAAAACACGATCCATCTATATGCTGCCTACAAGAGACACACCTTAGACTTAGAGACACAAACAAACTAAAACTCAAAGGATGGAAAAAAATATATCAAGCAAACAATAAGCAAAAAAGAAGAGGAGTAGCAATATTAATTTCTGACAAAATAGACTTTAGACTTAAATCCACCACAAAGGATAAAGAAGGACACTATATAATGATAAAAGGGACAATTGATCAGGAAGACATAACCATATTAAATATTTACGCACCTAATGACAGGGCTGCAAGATACATAAATCAAATTTTAACAGAATTGAAAAGTGAGATAGACACCTCCACATATATAGTAGGAGACTTCAACACACCACTTTCGGAGAAGGACAGGACATCCAGTAAGAAGCTCAATAGAGACACGGAAGACCTACTTACAACAATCAACCAACTTGACCTCATTGACTTATACAGAACTCTCCACCCAACTGCTGCAAAATATACTTTTTTTTCTAGCGCACATGGAACATTCTCTAGAATAGACCACATATTAGGGCATAAAACAAATCTTTCCAGAATCCAAAACATCGAAATATTACAAAGCATCTTCTCAGACCACAAGGCAATGAAGCTAGAAATCAATAACAGAAAAACTAGGGAAAAGAAATCAAATACTTGGAAAATGAACAATACCCTCCTGAAAAAAGACTGGGTTATAGAAGACATCAAGGAGGGAATAAGGAAATTCTTAGAAAGCAACGAGAATGAAAATACTTCCTATCAAAACCTCTGGGACACAGCAAAAGCAGTGCTCAGAGGCCAATTTATATCGATAAATGCACACATACAAAAAGAAGAAAGAGACAAAATCAGAGAACTGTCCCGACAACTTGAGCAAATAGAAAGTGAGCAACAAAAGAATCCATCAGGCACCCGAAGAAAACAAATAATAAAAATTAGAGCTGAACTAAATGAATTAGAGAACAGAAAAACAATTGAAAGAATTAACAAAGCCAAAAGCTGGTTCTTTGAAAAAATTAACAAAATTGATAAACCATTGGCTAGACTGACTAAAGAAAAACAGGAAAGGAAACAAATAACCCGAATAAGAAACGAGAAGGACCACATCACAACAGAACCAAATGAAATCAAAAGAATCATATCAGATTACTACATAAAATTGTACTCTAACAAATTTGAAAACCTAGAAGAAATGGATAAATTCTTGGAACAATACTACTTACCTAAACTAACACATTCAGAAGTAGAACAACTAAATAGACCCATAACAAAAAAAGAGATTGAAACGGTAATCAAAAAACTCCCAACAAAAAAAAGTCCTGGCCCAGATGGCTTCACTGCAGAGTTCTACCAAACCTTCAGGGAAGACTTAACACCATTACTATTGAAGGTATTTCAAAGTATAGAAAAAGACGGAATACTACCCAACTCATTCTATGAAGCTACCATCTCCCTGATACCAAAACCAGGTAAAGACATTACAAAAAAAGAAAATTTTAGACCTATATCCCTCATGAACATAGATGCAAAAATCCTTAATAAAATTCTAGCCAATAGAATCCAACAACACATCAAAAAAATAATTCACCCTGATCAAGTGGGATTTATACCAGGTATGCAAGGCTGGTTTAATATCAGAAAAACCATTAATGTAATCCATCACATAAATAAAACAAAAGACAAAAACCACATGATCTTATCAATTGATGCAGAAAAGGCATTTGACAAAGTCCAACACCCATTTATGATAAAAACTCTCACCAAAATAGGAATTGACGGAAAATTCCTCAACATAATGAAGGGCATATATGCAAAGCCGACGGCCAATATCACTCTAAATGGAGAGAACCTGAAAGCATTTCCCTTGAGAACGGGAACCAGACAAGGATGCCCTTTATCACCACTCTTATTCAACATCGTACTTGAAGTCCTAGCCAGAGCAATTAGGCTAGACAAAGAAATAAAGGGTATCCAGATTGGTAAGGAGGAAGTAAAGCTATCACTATTTGCAGATGACATGATCGTATACATGGAAAACCCTAAGAAATCCTCCAGAAAACTACTGAAACTAATAGAAGAGTTTGGAAGAGTCTCAGGATATAAAATAAACATACAAAAATCACTTGGATTCCTCTACATCAACAAAAAGAACACCGAAGAGGAAATAACCAAATCAATACCATTCACAGTAGCCCCCAAGAAGATAAAATACTTAGGAATAAATCTTACCAAGGATGTAAAAGACCTATACAAAGAAAACTATAAAACTCTGCTGCAAGAAATTCAAAAGGACACACTTAAATGGAAAAACATACCCTGCTCATGGATAGGAAGACTTAACATAGTAAAAATGTCTATTCTACCAAAAGCCATTTATACATACAACGCACTTCCAATCCAAATACCAATGTCATACTTTAAGGGAATAGAGAAACAAATCACTAATTTCATATGGAAAGGAAAGAACCCCCGGATAAGCAAAACATTACTGAAAAAGAAGAAGAAAGTGGGAGGCCTCACTCTACCTGATTTCAGAACCTATTATATAGCTACAGTAGTCAAAACAGCCTGGTACTGGTACAACAACAGGCACATAGACCAATGGAACAGAATTGAGAATCCAGATATAAATCCATCCATTTATGAGCAGCTGATATTTGACAAAGGACCAGTGTCAGTCAATTGGGGAAATAATAGTCTTTTTAACAAATGGTGCTGGCATACCTGGATATCCATTTGCAAAAGAATGAAACAGGACCCATACCTCACACCATGCACAAAAACTAACTCCAAGTGGATTAAAGACCTAAACATAAAGACTAAAACGATAAAAATCATGGAAGAAAAAATAGGATCTACCCTAGGAGCCCTAATACAGGGCATAAACAGAATACAAAACATTGCCAAAAATGATGAAGAGAAACCAGATAACTGGGAGCTCCTAAAAATCAAACACCTATGCACATCTAAAGACTTCACCAAAAGAGTAAAAAGACCACCTACAGACTGGGAAAGAATATTCAGCTATGACATCTCAGACCAGCGCCTGATCTCTAAAATCTACATGATTCTGTCAAAACTCAACCACAAAAAGACAAACAACCCAATCAAGAAGTGGGCAAAGGATATGAACACACATTTCACTAAGGAAGATATTCAGGCAGCCAACAGATACATGAGAAAATGCTCTCGATCATTAGTCATTAGAGAAATGCAAATTAAAACTACGATGAGATTCCATCTGACACCAACTAGACTGGCATTAATTCAAAAAACACAAAATAATAAATGTTGGAGAGGCTGCGGAGAGACTGGAACTCTCATACACTGCTGGTGGGGTTGTAAAATGGTACAACCACTTTGGAAATCCATCTGGCGTTATCTTAAACAGTTAGAAATAGAACTACCATACAACCCAGAAATCCCACTCCTCGGAATATACCCTAAAAATACAAGACCCTTCACACAAACAGATATATGCACACCCATGTTTATTGCAGCTCTGTTTACAATAGCAAAAAGCTGGAAGCAAACAAGATGTCCATCAACGGACGAATGGGTAAATAAATTGTGGTATATTCACACAATGGAATACTACGCATCGATAAAGAACAGTGACGAATCTCTGAAACACTTCATAACATGGAGGAATCTGGAAGGCATTATGCTGAGCGAAATGAGTCAGTTGCAAAAGGACAAATATTGTATAAGACCACTATTATAAGATCTTGAGAAATAGAAAAAACGGAAAAGAACACATACTTTTGTGGTTACAAAGGGGGGAGGGAGGGAGGGAGGGAGGGAGAGGGCTTTTTATTGATCAATCTGTAGATGGGAACTGCTTTGGGTGAAGGGAAAGACAACACTCAAAACAAGGAAGGTCAGCCTAATTGGACAGGATTAAAAGTAAAGAGGTTTCCGAGATAAAATGAAAGCTTCAAAGGATAGCGAAGCAGGGGCTGGGGTCTGGGGAACTTGGTTTGAGAGGACTTCTAAATCAATGGGCAAAACAATTCTATTATGAAAACACTCTGCATCCCACTTTGAATTGTGGCACCTGGGGTCCTAAATGCCAACAAGCAGCCATCTAAAATACATTAATTGGTCTCAACCCACCGGGGGCAAAGGCAAAGGAAGAACACCAAGGTCACACGACAACTAAGAACCCAAGAGACAGAAAGGGCCACTTGAACCAGAGACCTACAATATCCTGAGACCAGAAGAACTAGTTGGTGCCCGGCCACAATCGATGTCTGCCCTGTCAGGGAACACAACAGACAACTCCTGAGGGAGCAGGAGACCAATGGGATGCAGACCCCAAATTCTCATTAAAAGACCACACCTAATGGTATGATTGCGACTAGAGGAATCCCAGAGACAATGCTCCCCAGAACTTCTGATGGCACAGGACAGGAACCATCCCCGAAGACAAATCATCAGGCATGAAAAGGACTGGTCAGTGGGGGGGAGAGAGATACTGATGAAGAGTGAGCTAATTAAATCAGGTGGACACAGGAGAGTGTGTTGGCAACTCTTGACTGGAGGGGGGATGGGAAGATAGAGAGAGAGGGAAGAAGGTAAAATTGGCACGAAACGAGAGACTATAAGGGCTGACTCAATAGGGGGAGAGCAAGTGGGAGAAGGGAGTAAGATGTATGTAAACCTACATGTGACAGACTGATTGGAATGGTAAATGTTCACTTGAAGCTTAATAAAAATTTAAAAAAAAAAAAAAATGAAATGGAATGCATAAATACCAATATCCTACATGTTAGTGAGCTGAAATGGACTGGCATTGGCCATTTTGAATCGAACAATCACATGGTCTATTATGCTGGGAATGACAACTTGAAAAGGAAAGGCCTTGCATTCATCTTCAAAGAGAACATTACAAGATCTACCCTGAAGTACAACGCTGTCAGTGATAGGAAAATATCCATACACCTACAAGAAAGATCAGTTAATACGACTATTATTCAAATATATGCACCAACCACTAAGGCCAAACATGAAGAAATGGAAGATTTTTACCAAATTCTGCAGTCTGAAATTGATCGAAAATGCAATCAGGATGCATTGATAATTACTGGTGATTACAATGTGAAAGTCAGAAACAAAGAAGAAGGACCAGTAGTTGGAAAATATGGCCTTGGTGATAGAAATGGATGCCAGAGATCGCATGATAGAATTTTGCAAGAACAACGACTTCTTCAACGCAAATACTTTTCACCAATATAAACAGCAACTTACATGTGGACCTCACCAGATGCATACATGACACAAGAATCAAAGCAACTACATCTGTGGAAAGAGATGATGGAAAATTCAATATCATCAGTCAGGACAAGGCCAAGGGCTAACAATGGAACAGACTACCGATTGCTCATATACAAGTTCAAGTTGAAGCTGAAGAAAATTAGAATAAGTCCACAAGAGCCAAAATACAAACTTGAGTATATCCCACCTGAATTAAGAGGCCAATTCAAGAATAAATTTGACTCATTAAACACTAATGACTAAAGACCAGATGAGTTGTGGAATGACATCAAAGACGTCATACATGAAGCAAGCAAAGGGGTCATTAAAAAGACAAGAAAGAAAGAAAAGACCAATAAGGTATCAGAAGAGACTCTGAAACTTGCTCTCTTTTTTTATTGTGCTTTAAGTGAAAGTTTACAAATCAAGTCAGTCTCTCATACAAAAATTTATATACTCCTTGCTATGCACCCCTAGTTGCTCTCCCTCTAATGAGACAGCACACTCCTCTTCTCCACCCTGAATTCCCCGTGTCCATTCAGCCAGCTCCTGTCCCCCTCTGCCTTCTCATCTCCCCTCCAGACAGGAGCTGCCCACTTAGTCTCATGTGTCTACTTGAGCCAAGAAGCTCACTCCTCATTGGTATCATTTTCTATCTTATAATCCAGACCAATCCCTATCTAAAGAGTTGGCTTAGGGAATGGTTCCAGTCTTGAGCTAACAGAAGGTCCGGGGACCATGACCTCCAGGGTCCTTCTAGTCTCAGTCAGACTATTAAGCCTGGTCTTTTTACAAGAATTTCAGATCTGTATCCCACTGTTCTTCTGCTCCATCAGGGGCTCTGTGTTGTGTTCCCTGTCAGGACAGTCATTGGTGGTAGCTGGGAAATGTAGTTCTTCTGGTCTCAGGCAGATGTAGTCTCTGACTTATGTGGCCCTTTCTGCCTCTTTGGCTCATAATTACTTTGTGTCTTTGGTGTTCTTCATTCCTCTTTGCTCCAGGTGGGTTGAGACAAATTGATGCATGCTAGCGTATAAGACCCCAGACACCACCCACCAAAGTGGGATGTAGAATGTTTTCTTAATACATTTTGTTATACCAATTGACTTAGATGTCTCCTGAAACCATGATCCCCAGACCCCTGCCCCTGCTACTCTGGCCTTCGAAGTGTTTGGTTGTATTCAGGAATGAAATTTGCTCTTGAATGTCGAGTAGCTAAAGCAAATGGAAGAAATGGCAAAGTAAGAGAGCTGAAGTAAAGATTTTTCAAAGGACAGCTCAAGAAGACAAAGTAGGGTATTATAACGACATGTGCAAAGACCTGAAGTTAGAAAATCAAAAGGGAAGAACACTCTCAGCATTTCTCAAGCTGAAAAAACTGAGGAAAAAATTCAAGCCTCAAGTTGCAATATTGAAGGATTCTACAGGAAAAATATTAAACAACGCAGGATGCAACAAAGGAAGATGGAAGGAATACACAGTCATTATACCAAAAAGAACTGGTTGACATTCAACCATTTCAGAAGGCAGCATATGATCAGGACCCAATAGTACTGAAGAACAAGGTCCAAGCTGCACTGAAGGCATTGGCAAAAAACAAGGTTCCAGGAATTAACAGAATACCAATGGAGATGTTTCAACAAACGGATACAGTGATGGAAGTGCTCACTTGCCTATGCCAAGAAATTTGGAAGACAGCTACCTGGCCAACTGACTAGAAGAAATCCATATTTATGCCTATTCCAAAGAAAGGTGATCCAACAGAATGTGGAAATTATTAAAAAAAAATCATTAACATCACACACAAGTATGCAGATCATTCAAAAGTGGCCACAGCAGTATATCAACAGAGAACTGCCAGAAATTCAAGCTGAATTCAGAAGAGGACGTGGAACCAGGGATCTCATTGCTGATGTCAGATGGATCTTGGCTGAAAGCAGAGAATGCCACAAAGACGTTTGCCTGTGTTTTACTGACAATGTAAAGGCATTCGACTGTGTGGATCATAACAAATTATGGATAACATTGTGAAGAATGGGAATTCCAGAACACTTAATTGTGCACATGAAGAACCTGTACATAAATCAAAAGGCAGTCATTCAAACAGAAAAAGTGGATAATGCATGGTTTAAATTCAGGAAAGGTGTGTGTCAGGGTTGTATCCTTTCACCATACTTATTCAATCTGTATGCTGAACAAATAATCCAAGAAGCTGGACTATATGAAGAAGAACACAGCATCAGGACTGGAGGAAGACTCATTAACAGCCTGCGTTATGCAATGACACAACCTTGCTTGCTGAAAGTGAAAAGGACTTGAAGCACTTACTGATGGAGATCAACGACTCACGCCTTCAGTGTGGAATACACCTCAACATAAAAAAAAAAACAAAAATCCTCACAAGTGGACCAATAAGCAGATTCATGATAAATGGAGACAATAATGAAGTTGTCAAGGATATCATTTTACTTGGATCCACAATCAACAGCCATGGAAGCAGCAGTCAAGAAATCAAATGATGTATTGCATTGGACAAATCTGCTGCAAAACACCTCTTTAAAGTTTTAAAAAGCAAAGATATCACCTTGAAGGCTAAGGTGCACCTGATCCAAGTCATGGTGTTTTCAATTGCCTCACACACATCCGAAAACTGAACAATGAATAAGGAAAACCAAAGAAGAATCGATGCCTTTGAATTATGGTGTTGGCAAAGAATATTGAATGGACTGCCAAAAGAATGAACAAATCTGTCTTGGAAGAAGTACAACCAGAATGTTCCTTAGAAGCAAGAATGGTGAGCCTACATCTCACATACTTTGGACATGTTATCAGGTGAGATCAGGACATCATGTCTGGTAAAGCGGGTTAGCGAAAAAGAGGAAGACCCACAACGAGATAGACTGACACAGTGGCTGCAACAATGGGTTCAAGCATGACAATGATTGTGAGGATGGCACAGGACTGGGCAGCATTTAGTTCTGTTGTACCACGGGTTGCTACAAGTCAGAACCAAGTCAACAGCACCTAAGAACAACAACAGAGAAGAAATAAATGAAACAGAGAACAGAAAAATAGAAAGAACCAACTAAACCAAAAGTCGGTTCTTTGAAAAGATAAACAAGATCAACAAATCACTGGCCAAACCGTCAAAAAAAAAAAACAGGAGAGGAATCAAATACCCCAAATAAGAAATGAGATGAGGGACATTACAACAGAACCAACTGAAATAAAAAGGATTATAACAAAATACCATGAAAAATCATACTCCTACAAATTTGAAAGCCTAGAGAAAATGGAAAAATTTCTAGAAACACGCTACCTACCTAAACTAACACAAACTGAGGGAGAAAATCTAAACAGAACCATAACAAGAAAAGAGATTCAAGAGTTAATAAAAAACCTCCCAACAAAAAGAGCCCTGGACCAGACTGCTTCACTGGAGAATCAATCCTACCAAATTATTCGGAGAAGATCTCACCCCATTACTACCCAAACTGTTTCGGAGCATAAAAAAGGAAGGAATACTCCCAAATTCATTCTATGAAGCCAGCATGACCCTGATACCAAAGCCAGGCAAAGGCACCACAAAAAAAGGAAATTATATACCAATATCTCTCATAAATATAGATGCAAAAATTATCAACAAAATTCTAGCCAATAGAATTCAGCATTATATCAAAAAAAAAAAAAAAACCACAACCAAGCTGGATTCATACCAGGTATGAAGGCTGGTTCAACATTAGAAAATCAAGCACAATAATCCACCACATAAATAGAACAAAAGAAAAGAATCACATGATCATCTCTATCAACAGGAAAGGCATTTGTCCAACTGTTCCTGATTTAAAAAAAAAAAACTCAGTAAAATTGGAATAGAAGGGGAATTACTCAATATAATAAAGGTCATCTATACAAAATTAACGGAAACCCTGGTGGCATAGTGGTTAAGTGCTACAGCTGCTAACCAAAGGGTCGGTAATTTGAATCTGCCAGGTGCTCCTTGGAAACTCTATGGGGCAGTTCTACTCTGTCCTGTAGGGTCGCTATGAGTCGGAATCAACTTGGCGGCACTGGGTTTGGTTTTTTTTGTTATACAAAATTAACAGCCAATATCATTCTCAACAGAGAAAGGCTGAAGGAATTTCCCCTGAGAACAAGGATGGCCTTTACCACCACTCTTATTTAACATTGTGCTAAAAGTCCTAGCTAGAGCAGGAAGGCAAGAAAACTAAATGAAGGGAATCCAAATTGGAAAGGAAAAAGTAAAACTATCCCTATTCATAGATTATATGAACCTGTACATACAGAACCCCAAAGATTCCACAAGAAAACTACTGGAACTAATAGAAAGATTCAGCAGAATAGCAGGATACAATATCAACAGAAAAAAATTGTTGGATTCCTATACATCAACAAAGAGAACTTTGAAAAAGAAATCAGGAAAACGAGACCATTTATAAACCCAAAACCCATTGCCATCAAGTTGATTCTGACTCATAGAGACCATATGGACAGAGTAGAACTGCTCCATATGGTTTCCAAGGAGTGCCTGGTGCATTTGAACTGCCTACATTTTGGTTAGTGGCCGTAGTTCTTAACCGCTATGCTCCCGGGGTTTCATACAATTTATAATAGCCCCTAAAAAGATAAAATATTTAGGAATAAATCTAACCAAGGATGTAAAAGACTTATGCAAAGAAAACTACAAAACGCTACTGCAAGAAACTAAAAGAGACCTACATAAATGGAAAAACATACCATGCTCATGGACAGGAAAACTCAACTTTGTGAAAATGCGACTTCTACCCAAAGCGACCTACTGATATAATGCAATCCCGTTCCAAATACCAACAGCATTCTTTAACAAGATGGAAAAACTAATCACCAACTTTATACGGAAAGGAAAGAGGCCCTGAACAAGCGAAGCATTATTGAAGAAAAAGAGGAGGCCTCAAGCTACCTGATCTCAGAACCTATTATACAGCCACAGTAGTCAAAACAGCCCGCTTCTTGTACAATGACAGACACAGTGACCAGTGGAACAGTATCGAGAACTCAGATATAAATCCATCACCTAATCTCTGACAAAGGCCTAAGTCCATTAAACGGGGAAAAGACAGGTTTTTTTTATAAATGGTGCTGGCAAAACTGATGTCCATCTTTAAAAAAACAGGACCCATACCTCACAGCATATACAAAAACTAACTCAAAATGGATCAAAGACCTAAATATAAAACCTAAAACAATAAAGGTCATGGGAAAAAAATAGGGACAATGCTGGGGGCCCTCATACATGCATAAATACAACATGAACCATAACTAACAATGCACAAACACCAGAAGATAAACTAGATAACTGGAAGCTCCTAAAAATGAAACACACTCATCTAAAGACTTCACCAAAAGAGTAAAAAGAGAACCTACAGACTGGGAAAAAAATCTTTGGCTATTACATATCCAACAAGGATCTAATCTCTAAAATATATCAAATACCTCAACAGCTCAACAACAAAAAGACGAAACAATCAAATTATAAAATGGGCAAAGGATATGAACAGACACTTCACCAAAGAAACATTCGGACAGCTAACAGACACATGAAGAAATGCTCCCGATCAATAAAAAAACCCGATCATTAGCCATTAGAAAAACACAAATCAAAACTTCAACGAGATACCACCTCACCCCAACAGCACGAATCAAAAAAATAAATAAATAAAATAACAAATGTTGGAGAGGTTGCAGGGAGAATGGACCTCTTATGTATTGCTGGTAGGAATATAAAATGGCACATATAACAACTATGGAAAATGACGTGGCACCTCCTTAAAAAGCTAGAAATACCATACGAACCAGCAATCCCACTCCTAGGAATGTATCCTAGAGAAATAAAAGTTGTCACATGAATAGATGTATGCACACCCACATTCATCTCAGCAGTATTCACAATAACAAAAAGATGGAAACAACCTAAGTGCCCATCACCAGATGAATGGATAAGCAAACTATGGTGCAAACACAGAATGAAGTACTATGCAACATAAAGACCAATGATGAATCTGCAAAACATCTCATAACATGGATGAATCTGGACGGCATTATGCCAAGTGAAATAAGTCAGCCACAAAAGGACAAATACTGTATGAGACCACTATTATAAAAACTCAAAAAAAGGTTTACATACAGAAAAAAAAACAAACTATCTTTGATATGAGGGAGA